>NC_139383.1:137320833-140206666 GCF_054392235.1 Sus scrofa
GCCCTAAGAAGCCTTGGGTGCTCTGACATATGTACTTCCTTCCTTTCCACTTACTTGCATCTGTAGAAGAGGCAGGGCAACTGGAAGCATGGTTAGGGGAAATTAATTTAGTCCTGTATCCTTGGTTTATAGACCATTCTCACAAAATTCCTCTTACAGTAAGTAGTTCCTCAAAACAATTCTGTGAGGCAGATGGGAAATAGATCTTGGAGAGGTTAAGTAATTGCTTTTTATCCACAATATTGGGAGTCTTGGGACTTAGAACCCAATGTTTATTTTGCCCTACTGCAGTCAATCATCCATGCCAATCAGGTTTCTGAATCCCCTGCCATCTTTTCCATTTGGGTCCTAGGAGTAACTGCTAAGGAAAACACACCTGGGGAGTAAAGCTCATTCTCTTGAGGTCTGTGTGTCAGATTGGAAATGTGGTATAGCCAGGGTCTCAGGGTGATTTCAGAGAAACAGCCTCTAGGCCTTTTCAACTCTTGTCCTTCTCTTCAACCTTAAACTAAATCTGCACCTTGCATTCCTGGTTGTCCGTTACTCAGGGTTTGCGTGAAGGCTGCAGTAGAGAGAGGTAAGATTTATTTCAGTTGTCTAATGTGTGATCTAGGAGAGAGAACTGGGCAGGTGCAAACATACGCTGTAATACAAGTGACTGACAGCACTGAAGTATCCAAATGTGTCTGCAAAGGCTAACAGTCCAAGTGGAATGATGTTCTACAACTTAACAGTCTTAGGGTTGCAAGAGGAAATTGAATTAGGGAACATGGTTATCAGAAAATAGTGCACTGCAGATATGTGATGCCTGGCATTTCAGGTGTCTGGATGATTTTCCTGATTAACCAAAACTATAACTCACCAATTACAGCCACGTGGAGGTCTCTAGAGGGACGTGGGAAGGGTGGTCAGGGAGTTGCAGTTAAGGTTGATGTTATCTGGAAGGTGCATATACAGTCATCAGTATTGAGGTTCTAGGGCGTGGGAACAGGTGTAGTGCGTAGGGGTTTTCAAGACTGTACCAGGCCTAGTTTGTCAGGTAGAATTCACATAGGTACAATGGGAAATAAGGTGTGTGAGGAGTTTCCTAGCCAAGAATATAGTTTGATTGTAAGTGATGGGGGTCCCTTGAGGATTCTCTGAAGAGGTGTGTCATGGTGTCAAAATAATGTCTGTGGTTTTGTTTTCTTTTGCTTTTACAATATTGGTGGACTCTAGTCTCTCTTCTCCAACCATTCCTAGCCCTTTCCTAGATGAGGACCTCACAAAGCAGCTCTGTAGATGTTTTATGTGTTGATTGGTACAGCATGGCTAAGAAAACTGACTTTGATTTGAGATGCAAACGGTTGAATTCCTTAAAAATCTCTGCACTTGCACGAGGTCTAATTAACCTGAGAATTCCCTCTTTTCCCCCTTGCGGATACATCAAATGATTTTAATCGCCTTCTGATAACCATGAGTGAGGGGAGATAGGCCTTGTCTAAATGAGGAAGAATTTGGACAGTTTCCCAGAGGGATCTCCGTGTTCCCTATGTGAAATGTGGTTATAGTGAATATGTCTGTTTTTTTTTTTTTTTCCTTCATCCATGGACATTGCCCCAACAGTACCAAAATCCTTGATATTTTGGGTATGAGAATGTTTAGAGGTTCTTCAGTCTTAAGAAGTCTAAGACCTTTGTATCAGAACAATCCTCTACAGAATTACAGTTTTCAGCAAACTATGTGATATGTCTTGCAGATAAATGGGAACCTCTTTTATTTATATCAGGAGCTCATTTAGTAATGAGTTAAGAATATGGCACCAGTCTTGTTTGATGGCATAGCATCAGGGACCCATCAGCCACAGAGATCGATTCCAGAGTTAGGTTTTAGTATCTTTGTCCTTTTTTTTGTTTTGGTCTTTTTTGCCATTTCTAGGGCCGCTTCTGTTCCCAGGCTAGGGATCTAATTGGAGCTATAGCCTCCGGGCTACACCAGGGCCACAGCAACGCGGGATCCTTAACCCACTGAGCAAGGTCAGGGATCGAACCCGCAACCTCATCGTTCCTAGCTGGATTCGTTAACCACTGAGCCACGATGGGAACTCCAGTACCTTCATCCTTGATTTAGATGCTCAAATTAAAAATCTGTTCATTTTAGCCTCTAGTTGGGCATGGCCACTCATGAAGTCAGAAGTAAAGAAAATTAAACTGAGAAAAATTAGAGCAATGGACTGCCTAGACAGGGTAGTATTTGATTACACAAATACAAGGAAATATAGATGGGGATTAAAATCTAACTAGGTCAGGATGAGAAATGGTCTTGGATTGTAATAGTAGACATAAAATAGAAATCTTAAGAAAAATAGTGGACCATGGGAGCCTTGGCAGTGACTCAACAGTAGCATGTTGGTACTGAAAACTGTGACATGATATACTGAGATGGGTCAAAAGGCTGCCACGACAAAACTAAGAAATAGTCCTGCTATATTCCAAGTTTCTTAAAATCATTTAGAGTTTTCATTTTGAGAATATGGAGAAGGCTGAATCAAGAAAAGAGCAATAAAGGTGGATAGGCTGACCAGTCAGACCTAAACAGAAGCCTGAGTTTGGGGTATCAACATTGTGTGAGCAGCTCCAGGGGGGCAGGGAAGGCACCAAAGGGTGGGGGTGGGGGGGCCAGGGCAGCTGGATCTGCATGGGGTCTGCTCTCCCAGGTTTTACTGTGGGCCTGTGAGAGAGAAAGGAAAGGAAGTGGTCCTGACACTGAAGTTTTATACCTGTGATTGGGTTTTTTACTTGTGATAAGTTCATTAGAACTTAATTTCTCAGAACTCCCAATTAACTAAAATCTCTAATGTCTTTTTTCTTTTTTTAATGTTATTTATATATGAGAGGAGCAGATCACGAGAAAACAAGCTCAAATTAGATATTGGTCAAAAGAAGCAATTTCTAATTTCCTAGGGTCATTACAGCTTCAGCCTCATCTCTCATAACTTCTACTTCACCCTCAAGACTGTAGAGCAGTCATTGATGTTCAGTGTCCTGAGGTACTTCGAGATCATCAAAGGTAGATAGTTTTCAATAAAAGGTTGTATCAGGATTTTCTGGCTAACTAACTTTCACTTAATCAGTTAAATTACAGAAACCCCATTTTCTTTGAGCATTTTGATTCATGAGTTTGAATGTATAGGGGGTAAAAATGCTGGTGAAGGCTTTGTTAGAAAAAGTGCAAATCAGCCATTCTTCATCTCCACAAAAGGCAGAATTGGAGAAAATAGGCTTAGTTTGCAGGAGAGATTTAGAGTAGACCTAAGGAAGAACTTCCTGATGGTAAGGGTTGCTCAGATTGTGGGAAGCGGGTGTGTGTCCATCCCTGTGCCCAGTCCCGTGATGCATTCTTAGTGTAGAAACCTTTGATGTTTCAGGTCTAGGACCTGCCTCCATTCTGCATCCTTTCAACCCTCCTGCTTCTGTCCCTTCCTTTGGCAGCATTTTATAGGCCACAAGATAGAGATCTTTATGACCTGTGGGGAGCCCTTTACCTCTCTCTGGAATAGAGTGCTGTGGAGGTAGCTGGGAAGTAGAAAAGGGGGCAGTAAGAAACAGGCATAAGGTAGCAAATAGAAAACAAACTAGTAGTAATTGTTATCTTGGTTATCTTTTTTTTTTTTTTTTTTTATAGAATTTTTAGAAATTCCTCCTTTCAACAAGCAGTACACAGAGTCCCAGCTTCGAGCAGGAGCTGGCTATATTCTTGAAGACTTCAATGAAGCCCAGGTGAGGAGTTTCTTTGTGCAGCTCCCCAGAGGGGCAGTGATGAGAAGAACTCTGATAGGGGCTGGGGAGGTTGGGTACAGTTGCTAGAGATTTTAGGAACTGGGAGACTGCCAAAATATTGTTGCATGAAACTGAATTTTTACTGTGTACAAGGAAGAGGAGTTAGAACCTTGGGTTAATTTAATAGCTGTGGTTCTGTTGCTGAGACAAAAGCATTTTAAAATTGGTGTTTAATAGAAATCCCTATTACAGTTGCCGATTCTTAGCCTGAAAGACTATTGAGGATTTAGGCCCCCAGAAAGCTGCACGCAAGGCAGGGAGTTTATCTAGGGAAGCTTGGGCCTTTCAGTGAGAAAAGAGGCCTTGGGCAGAAGGAGAGGCTTAGACACATTTGTGTAGTACTCAGAAGTGTTCAGCTCATGAAGTTCCTGTTATGGCACAGCAGAAACGACTCCAACTAGGAACCATGAGGTTGTGGGTTTGATCCTTGGCCTTGCTCAGTGGGTTAAGGATCCGGCAATGTCTTGAGCTGTGGTGTAGGTTGCATACACAACTGGGATCTGGTGTTGCTGTGGCTGTGGCATAGGCTGGCAGCTGTAGCTCCGATTAGACCCTTAGCCTGGGAACCTCCATATGCTGCCCTAAAAAGACCAAAAAAAAAAAAAAAAAAAAAAGTGTTCAGCTCTCTTTTCTATGACTCATTGAGGCTGCTATTCAGGGGCTTTCCATAGAAGTCACCAGACCCATTGCTTCTGTTCTTTCAAGTGTAACACAGCCTACCAGTGTCTCCTAATTGCGGATCAGCATTGTCGAACCCGGAAGTACTTCCTGTGCCTTGCCAGCGGGATTCCTTGTGTGTCTCATGTCTGGGTCCATGACAGTTGCCATGCCAACCAGCTCCAGAATTACCGTAATTATCTGCTGCCAGCTGGGTACAGCCTTGAGGAGCAGAGAGTTCTAGATTGGTGAGTAGTTGAGAGCCCATCTGGAACAGCAGACAGAAAGCAGGCTTCCAGACAATCTAAGTGAGAAAGTAAGTATTTCTAGAAACTGGAATGATCATAGGATAAATTAGAGAATTTGAGTGGCTTTGAGATTATTTTAGCAGTTTTATCTAGTTTATTTTCCTAGAGTACACTAGTCAGGGACGTGTTGAAAATTTGTGAGATTTTCATGTAGGTTCAGTATTCTCAACTTATCAGATTAGGGGATTAATAAATTTTAGGGAAGACAATTAAAAACACAGGCTTAGGAGCATGATTTGGACAAACATGGAAATCAGAAGGGGTGGATTTAGGTAAGAACCCCAGAAAATACACATAATTCATAGAGGCAAGGGGGAGGTGATGCCCTAATGCAGGGCTTTTAAAAACGTTTAGCATTGAGTCCCCTGCAAAGGCTCTTGTTGAATGTTACCTGTCATGCTGTGTGACTTCTTCGTAGGCAACCCCGTGAAAACCCTTTCCAGAATCTGAAGGTACTCTTGGTATCAGACCAACAGCAGAACTTCCTGGAGCTCTGGTCTGAGATTCTCATGACTGGAGGGGCAGCCTCTGTGAAGCAGCACCATTCAAGTGCCCATAACAAAGGTACCTGGCAAGTGTGTCTGTGGTTATTGTTCCAAGGATGCCCGGGGCCCAGAGCTGTTAGGCCGTGTGGTCTAAAGTCTCAGTCCTGATAGGCTGACCTCCTTTATGTTTCTAAGAGAAGAAAAGTACCACCTTCAAGAGGTGAGCTAGCATGAGTGAACACTGGGTTATTTATGCTTCTCCTGGTTGTCCAGTGGTATATATTGCTAAACACAAGGTCAGCATATAGTGATGATAACTTTTCACTTTTGGTTGTGCTCAGTGGAGCAGTGTTCCACATTAAGGGCATTAGTTTGGGCATAGTGGGAGATGCTGGTTAGAAGGCTCATCTGTCTTTTTCATGGAGGGCTAAATTGAGTCTCCTTTCCTCGTTCACCTTCCCCTGCTTCCTGCAGATATTGCTTTAGGGGTATTTGACGTGGTGGTGACGGACCCCTCGTGCCCAGCCTCGGTGCTGAAGTGTGCTGAAGCATTGCAGCTGCCAGTGGTGTCACAAGAGTGGGTGATCCAGTGCCTCATTGTTGGGGAGAGAATTGGATTCAAGCAGCATCCAAAATATAAACATGATTATGTTTCTCACTAAGGATACTTGGTCTTACCGGTTTTATTCCCTTCTGTTGTAGAAACTGTGTTTTAATCAGGTTTTAAATGTGTCTTGTGTGTAACTGGATTCCTTGCATGGATCTTGTATATAGTTTTATTTGCTGGACTTTTATGATAAAATAAATGTTGACTCTCTTTGGTTGTAGTAACTGGGATTTCTTCATCTAATTCTTTGAGCTTAATCTCAGAATAGATAAACATAGTACCTTCTCTGCCATTTTCAACAGGCTTGTTCACTTGTAGAAGGACAGCTAGCCAAGGAAAATAACAAGGAGTGAATTTTACAGTTTTTCTGTGGTATCGTTGTCAAAAGTCATAACCTGGGCTGTCTAAAATTCAGTACTTCCAAAAACATGATTTTATAATGGGCCCAGATTAATAGTTGTGCCAAAAGTTGAGTGGAATTAGGCACAGCTCTTAGTTTTCTGGCAATTAGAAAGAGAAATCTCTCTTTAGAATTGAGCTAACAGCTGACCTGTGGATACTGTGCTCTCAGAGCTAAAAGGGAAAAGGACCAATTGTTGTGCATGGCTGGTGAGTGTAAACTTCTGCTAGGATCAATGTGAGAAACAGTAAAAACCCATCGAAATGTTAGCAGCTGTAGCCAGAAGGTCAAAATTTTATTCCTGTCACTGCTGCTGAAAGCTGTTCCTTCCATACTCCTAGCATCATTCGTGTTGCTATCCTCTCATGCTCTAAAGCGGGGCTTAAAATTTTTTTTTTCTACCAAACAGTAAATGCGTTAGACTTTGTGGGCCACTTGGTGTGTCATGACTACTCACCTTTGCCATGATGGCACGAGAGCAACTACAGACCACAGGTAAGCAAGGAAGTGTGGGCTGTGTCCCAGTAAAACTTTATTTACAAAGACAGGGGGTTGGTCGTAGTTTGCCAACCTCTGCTCCAGAGGCAGCAGTGAGAGGGTCATCGTTAGCTGACAGTTAGTTACAGGTAATGAAGGGGTACAGTGTGTGGTAGAAAATGGAGAGATCAGGGCCAAATTAGATGGATAATTAGACCTTCATCTTTAGGTATTTGAAATCTAACAATTTTTTTTCTTAAAGAGTTTTTTTTTAAGCTTTAAATACCTCATTGTAGCTAGAATTACCCCCTTACCAGTCTGAAATAATTGGAAGTTACTGGTAAAACTATTCAGACACAGTTTTGAAGATCCTTTGGGATAGGAAACTCACTTTCAATTTCTGAAGGAGGAAAAGGGGCTCTGTGGGGTGTGTAGAAGACTGTCTTACCTGGTGCCTTTCTTGCCGAGTGGTCACATCCAGCATTTGACCTATTTTTGAATATAATTCCTTTTTCACATGAGCCATTTAACTTTCTGATTATATAACTTACTGCCGTGTCTCTCGAAGCTTGAACAGTACCTAAGCACACAAGCAGGTGCTCAGTAAACGAATCCAATGAATGTTCTCAGTGTATCAAATCTTGTGTGGTCAGCAGAAGGAGAGCTGATGCCACAAGTCCTCCTTGGTGGTGAGTTAAGAATGGCTCTGAGGTGGGGCCCATGCCCCTTCTACCTGGGAACAAGGGGAAGCATTTGTATCCATGGATGTTCAAAAACTGCTTCTAGGAGAAAAGGTAGAGCTGTTGCGGGAGGCTGCAGATGTATGGGCCTGGCCAGAGGACGGGATGTTTTGAATCCTCAGTTACAGCTATAGCACGGTGAGACTGACTGACTTCTGTCTGTGGACCAAAATTCTCACATCCCGAAACTACAAAAGAAAAAAGGCCACTTGATAATATGCTTCCCTAAGATTTTCTTCAGAGAAATAATGAGCCAGGGCAACAACTTGTGATCTAGATAATGTCATCTTAAAACTGTTTGCTAAATTTACTTAGGAGAAATCTGCTCAACATATCAGAGAGAGAAAGGAGAATAATATTAAGTGCTTTTGAGTGAGACAGACCTCAGAGAAGCCACTACCACTGAATCTCGCCGTTAGATTAAAAAAACAGTTGAGAGTTAGAAAGGGTATCCTTTCAGTGCAAAAGCTGGGGATCAGTGAGGCAAGAGTCAGGGCAGGGAGGCCCCCAAGGCTGGGCAGCTGGTTTGTGTCAGAACTGGGATTCAAGCCATGCTGCCTTCCAGCACAGCAATGCACTACCTAGCCAAGAACTTAAAATCCATCTCGGCCTTAGGAGTGTTAGTAATTTACTATGATGATGATTTTTACTGGACAGTCATCTTCACTGATGATCAAACACAGCCCCTCTTCTCTCTGAGCCTTACTTTCCTTGTTTATAAAACGAGGGTATTTCGACTAAATGATGGCTGAAGTTCCAGCTCTGGAATTCCACCGCTCATTAAAAAAGCCACACAGAGTCTACTAAGCCCCAAGGTGCTTGTTCCTACCTGCCCAGAGTGCCACCAGCCTGGGTGTAGTATTTGTTATAATCTAGCCGTAAGAGTAGCTGGGCCAAATCAGAGTTGATCTGATGATTCCGAACACTGGAGAGAATCTTGAATAGGAGTGAAGACTGGCGGCTAAAACCCTGCAGAGAGAAGGACTCAAGCTGTCATTCCTCCTACACGCACCAGCTGTCCAGGTGGAGTGAGGGGGCAGGGGGTATTCCTTGGAAAAATCTTGCTGAAAATTCTGCAGCACCAACTGGCCTTCCCACATCCCATTTCTTTTAGCTCCTAAAATGACTTCTTTGTGCATAGACTGCATGACTTGCTGTGAAAATACTCTCATTCTCAGTAGGAATTTAGCAGCCAGCTTCAGATTGATAGATGCTGCTGTGTACTGGGGCTGTGCTTTTGTTACAGGCAGAGAATTATCGCAGTGAAACAGGTTAGTTCAAGGAAGTAAGGCGGTTGGATGTTAAAAAGTAAGAACAAAGCCAGTGCATGTTTGGTGGGCTGAATAAACTGTTCAGGACTGAACAATATTTGATCGCTGAGGCAGCACATAATTATCTGCTTCAAAAACTGATACCAACATTTTTTAAAAATCTTTGTATCTTGTTATTTCTGTGTGTCTGTATTGGGGAAATGCTTAAATTGACTCAGAGGAATAGATCATGATGCCCCATCAGCAAAACCACCTCCATCCTTCCAAGGACCAGGCCCACTCACCTTCACCAGGATGCTCAGCTGGGCAGCCCCACGTTCATCCAGGGGGCCCAGGTTCTGACTGACCAGTGAGCAAAAGCTGTGACAGAGGTCTAAGATTTCATTCAGGCAGTGAAACACCTATACAGGAAACAGGTGACATTAGGAGGAAAAAGGAATAGATAGACCTGTGAAATTATAGATTTGGGAAAATAAGAGCTACCCTCTTCCCCTCCTCTACATCTGACCTCCGCAAAAAAAAGTGCAAGTTCTGCCGGCCCCTCAAAATGCAACGTGTGTAAAACTTCCCTTTTGGGCAAAGACACTGCCGTCCTCTTGGTCAGCCTGCACGAAACCTCCGCTTGAGGCACATTAAACTAGTCCTTGTCTCTCAAACCCACCGACTGTGCTCCCACCTTGAGCTCTGCTTTCTGTGTCGTCCCCTGCGCCTGGGACACTCTCCTCAATACCAGTTGGAGTCCCACTCTCGCTGGTGCACCCCCTGCCCCACCACAGCCCCTAGAGACCCTTTGCTTCCCTCCCCTCTGTAGTATCTGTACTGTTGAGGCCGCCTGTGTTGTTACTGATCTGTGATGTATGTATGTCCTGTTTCTCCAACTAGATTGTGAGCTCCTTAAGGGCAGAGCCATGACTTATACCTCTTTGTATCCCCAGTGCCTTGCATACAGTAAGCACTCAATAAATATTTAATGATGATCACCTGCTCTAATATGCTGCTTTTCCCTAGGGATGCACTCATACCATACAAGGACAGTCTACCTGTCACAGTGGTTCTTGATTGATTTCAATTCAAAGAACTCTGGAGTGGCATCTAAAGACCTCACTCTTCCATAAAAATCACAGCACCAAGTACCAGAACAAAAGATTGTGGCATAACTGAGGAATGACAGTTGGCTCTCATCAGAGATAAAGCATGATTGTTCTATTAGAAATGACAAGGGGTCATTTTAACCTTTATGCTTTTTACCCTAGAACCAGAACCAGAATCAGCTCATGAGCTTTAAAAGATTTTGGTGCCTGGGTTCAACCTTGGGGATTTTAATCTAAGTGCTCTGGGTCCTAGATTTTTTTTTTAAAGTTCCCAGAGGTTTCCCATGTGGAGCCAAGGATGAGAAAATCTTCTCTGAAGGAGACATGGTATGAGTACATACACAGAGGTGTACACAACACAGTATGCATACATACACAGGTACACATGGAGACACCACTTCAACTGTCTATGAAAACAACTTCCAAACAAATAACTGATTGAGCCTGATCCAAGAGATTTCTAGGAAAGTAAGTTCTACATGCTTTTCATTAGTCTTTCTGTGGTGTCAGAAGGGCTTTTAAAAAATTTCTTGAAATCCTTTCTTCTGAGGGTGAAGCATATATTCTTTGCTCTATAGCTGCTCACCACATCATGTGATATATTTCAGAAATTCAAAGACATTCAAGTTTCTTTTTAATATTCCCATTTAGTTTTGCTTTGTAAGTTGTTAAAAATGTTTATTAATAATAGAGATTCACCAGCTGCTTAATGATAGTTCCATATCCTGGCAACTCAAGGTGCCTAGGAATAGTCAGGATAGAAGCAGTCTGAGGAAACCAAACAGGTCTACTTACAGGTTTCAACAAGATAAAGGACTGAGCCAGCAAATTGCTCAGGAAGTGGTCATGGGCCAGTCGGATGCTTTCAAAGTCTCGGGTAGAATTGATCTGATGAAGCAGCTGTGAGAACTGAGACTCCAACACATCTACCTGGCAGACAGTTACACAAGGAGTTTTAGTACCTTGCATACTCTGAGCACTCAAGGACACTAAGATGCCTGAGAGGATGCAGTTCTTTACCCCCACTCATCTTCCTCTCATCCAAACCACTGAACAGGAGTTCCCTGGTGGCTCAGTGGATTAAGGACCTGGCATTGTCACTGCTGTGACTCTGATTCAGTCCCTGGCCCAGGAACTTCCACATGCTGCAGACAAAAAAAAAAAAAAAAAAAAAAAAAACAAAAACCCACTGAATTGATACCCTTATGTTGCCTGCCTAGTAGAAAGTTATTTGCCTAAGTCTTGGCAAATTCCCTCCCGCTCCCACCCCACCCCACCCCACCCCACCCCACCCCATTCCTCTCATGCCACATCCTCTCCATTGACTGACTTGGCTAAGTCCTATGGAATTTCAGAAGTTAGAGTAAACTATAAAAATAAGGGTCAACAATAATTAAATATTGCATTGCTGATAAGGATCCTAACTCCTCATTCTCCCTCATTTATTTCCACTTCCCTCTAAAATGCCCCTCAAGACACATGCCTAGTGATAGAGCTCATGAATTTTCTCAAACCCTAGTTTTTCGCCAAATCCAAGATTCCTCTTCAATAGCTCCTGCTAGCCTTCCTTTCCTTCTACTCATCCCTGGACATACCTGGAGGTAGTACTGAAGGTTGTCCACCAAGAATGCCATGTGATTTCTTAGACGCCATTTGACTGCGTCGGTCTGGTTGGACTTGAGGTGCTTGCGCTGCATCTGTAGGGCCCAGCAGTGCTGCAGCTCAGCTTGTACCCGGCGCACACTCAGTAAGTACTTGAAAACAACATTGTACCTAGGACAGAACAGCAGGCTACTCAAGATAAAACTTCACCCCCTACCCTCACCCGCACGACAGACTCAAGGGCTCCGTGCCACCCAACTCTCCCCTAAAAGGAAGGAAATACATAAGAATGGCTAGAGATGTGAACAGATAAACTGGTTTAATAATATGATAGAACATTACACAGCCATCAAAGTGAATGGACTTCAGCTGTCCCAACATAACAAAGTGACTCTTAGCAGTATTTTGATTAAAAAAGGGAAATCTGAAAATATTATATATAGCCTGATACTATTTTTTATAATGCTAAAAACAACTAAATAGTAAACATACTTTGGGGGAACATATATAGAACACTATATAAAAAGTATAGAAAACATGGGATTTAGGATCGCGATATTTGGGTTGGGGGAGGCAGGAGGGTAGAGTTGGGAAGGATCACAAATAGATGGACATTATTGTCAGTGTTGTAGAGTTTGTTCTAGAGGTGGTTTTATGGTGTGTGTGTGTGTGTAAGAAGGAAGGAAGATCTCACATAGAACAATAAGAATGTATTGGGAGCTAAGGAATTTTGGTTATTCTATATACCTCCCTGAAGCCCAGAGAAGATGAGATAAAATTGAGGGCTTCTGCAGTGGTGGGGGGTGGGAGGAGAGATGAATTAGGAATTTGGGATTAACAGATACACGCTCCTATATACAAAATAGATAATATGAGAAAAATAATTTTATATTTTTAAAATCTTAAAAAAAACCATCCCATCAAATGCCGATCAAAAAAAAAAAAAAAAGATAAACAAGAGCCAACTGTACAGCACAGGGAACTATAGTCAATACCTTGTAATAACATACAATAGAAAAGAATCTGAAAAAGATATATACATATATATGTATGTATGAATCTGTATAACTAAATCACTGTTGTACACCAGAAACTAACATTACTATAAACCAACTATACTTCAATTAAAAAAAATCAAGGGCTCCCCTCAGTGAGCTCTTAGGTAGCTGCCTGATGTTGAACCTTCTACTGAGAAGATGCTTGGGAAGAACAGCTGGTTTCTGGTAGAACTGGGTGTATTTACCTCTACTTAGGCAGGCTTGCAGAAGATAATCTGATTCCATCTGGTTTAAAAAATGATCTATTTCTAATGGAACAACATATTGAAAATTTTACACTTTGTTTGGATTCTCATTTGAACAAACCCAACCAATAAAATGCAGTTTTTTAGCTAAGTGGGGAAATTTCAATGTGGACTGGATATCATCAGATAAATAAGGAATTATTGTTAATTTTACTGGGTGTGATAATGGCACTGTACTTATGTTAAATATATGCCTTTTTTGATGTGCATAATGGAGTGAAATGACAATGTCTGGATTTGCTCTATAATGCTCTAGCCACAAAAAAGATGAAACAAGCAGCATGATGTTGCTGGCTATGAAGAAGGATAATGCATCCATGGGAGTGGGATATAGGCCATACTTTTGTTTATATTTAGAAGTTTTCATAATAAGATGTTTAATACTTCTGAGCTTGCTTTCTTCAAGGGTGTTAAGAGCATATATAGCGAGAAGGACAGTGGACTGGAAGCTCTTTCTGGAAGCTCTTTGGACAAAGTCCCTGCACCTTAGGCTGTGGGCTCAATTCCTGAGCCAGCTTTGTCTTTCCCACTTTCTGTCTAGTCTCTCACACCCTAAGCTTCTCCATCCCTGAAAAGTAGAGGGTTGTTAGCAGGAACAGGGAGGATGAAAAGAGGCCATAACCTGAGTAAACTGCTCCTTATGTTGTGATTTTTTTTTTTTTTGTCTTTTTGCTATTTCTTTGGGCCGCTTCCGCAGCATATGGAGGTTCCCAAGCTAGGGGTCCAATTGGAGCTGTAGCCGCTGGCCTACGCCAGAGCCACAGCAACGCGGGATCCGAGCCGCATCTGCAACCTACACCACAGCTCACGGCAACGCCAGATCGTTAACCCACTGAGCAAGGCCAGGGACCGAACCCACAACCTCATGGTTCCTAGTCGGATTCATTAACCACTGCGCCATGACGGGAACTCCACATTGTGATTTTTAAAAAGACTCATGGATAAAAAAGAACGCCATAATGCCATTTGCAGCAACATGGATGGAATAAGAGACTCTCATACACAGTGAAATAAGTCAGAAAGAGAAAGACATGTTATATGATATCACTTAGATCTGGAATCTAATATACGGCACAAATGAACCTTTCCACAGAAAAGAAAATCATGAACATGGAGAACAGATTGGTGGTTGCCAAGGGGGAGGGGGAGGGAGTGAGATGAACTGGGAATTTGGGGTTAATAGATGCAAACTATTGCCTTTGGAATGGATAAGCAAGAGTTCCCGCTGTGAACCACCGGGAACTGTATCTAGTGACTTATGGAGCATGATAATGTGAGAAAAAAGAATGTATACATGTATGTGTCACTGGGTCACCTTGCTTTACAGTAGAAAATTGACAGAACATTGTAAACCAGCTATAATGGAAAAAATAAAAATCATTAAAAAAAATTAAAAAGACTCATGGTTTTAAGGGTGTGACCCACCCATCCACTCTGGCACCCACCACTCCTTACTGTCTCATACCTGCAGCTTGACTTAATAATGTTATCTGTCTGACTCCCCAAAGCATTTGAGTTTGCAGCCTCTGACTTAAGCAGTTGCGTGGCCATTCAGTTCTCTTCCTGATTATTTCTTCCTTTGGAAGCAAGGTGGGTGATAATTACCTGTGAGAAACTCAGGAATACTTACTTCTCCAGGACAGCGGGAGTGAAGAGAATGTGTAGTGGCCACTGCACTTTGTAGGAAAGACCCAGGGCTGCCCAGCCGGAGGCAGGGGCTTCCCGGGGCGAAGTTTCCCGAGAGGGCCCTTCTCTTGCCTGAGTAGCATCTGTTAGGAAGAGAGAAGATGACTTTGCTCATCTAGAACCACAGCCTCAACAGGGTGAGGAACATTCATGAAATGAGTGTCAGAAGCACAAAGGGGACCCAAAAGGGATGAGAGACCCCAGTGAGGGGTCCTTTTAGGAAATCTCCGAGAGGTTCATTTTTCAGCCTTAAAGACTCATGCCTATAAACAGACACCATTCCAGCAGCATCACAAAAACCAAAACCAAAACCACGGCCTGGCCCTTTCAGCCTCTCTGCACTCCCCTTCCTTTTGTGTGACCTTAGGGCACCAGACTACATGATGTTTAAGGTCCAAAATCACAGGGTTTCTGTGGAGGTGGATGGAAGCAGAGATAGGAGAAGAGATGATGCCCAGTAGGAGTGGAAAGATGCAAAAAAGCGGCAAACCTTTATGCTCCTTTCCGTGATACTCGATTGTCAGGTGCAACAGAGGGAGGAGGTTGTCATCGTCGAGCAGCACCTTATGTGCCGACTGCTGGAAGGCCACGTTCACATCTGCAAGAAAAACCCATGGGCTGACAAGAAGGCTTGGCTGTGCACAAATCCAGGCCCTGGGCTCCCCTGTCCGCCAGCTGCCTCTCGCTCTCAGCAGGAAGCGGAAGCATGTGTCCCTCCTCCTGCTGCTGATAATGGCACCTGGATTTTCCTTGGATAACCACCCTGCCCAGAACACTCTGTAGTTTCAGTGAGATGGACGATACCTGACCCTTGCCGTAGGCAAGTGACCCAGGAACCATTTACCTTATTACACGATGTTGTTTAGGGATATGAACATAACCTAAGCCAGGCCAATCCAGAGGCTCTACTCAGATTCTAAAAGATGACAGCTCTTTTTTTTCCACCCCCAAGACAAACAGGGACACAGTAGGATGTCAACTTGGCTGGAGGCCACCTTTGCTACCATACAGAGCAGGCCTGCCTCAGAAGAAGAGGCAAAGGTGAAAGATGGAGTGACACCAAGTCCTGAAGGCATCATGTGATCCACTGGAGCAAACTGCCTAGAGCCATCATACCTCTAACCTTTTCAGTCATGAAAATCAATCTTTTTTCTTTTTTTTCAGGGTCATGCCCATGGCATATGGAAGTTCCCGGGCTAGGGGTGGATTCGGAGCTGTAGCCACTGGCCTACATCACAGCCACAGCAGTGCCAGACCCGAGCTGTGTCTGAGACCTACACCACAGCTCACGGCAGTGCCGGATCCTTAACCCACTGAGTGAGGCCAGGAATAGAACGTGTGTCCTCATGGATACTAGTTGGGTTTGTTTCTGCTGCACCACAACAGAAACTCCCCGATGGAAGGCTGCTCAGGTAGGCTCACACTGTTGTCACTGGGAGCAGCTTCAGTTTGGGACCTTTCCTGGAAGACTTGGAGTTGAGGCTGCTCCCAGTGACAACAGTGTGAGCCTACCTGAGCAGCCTTCCATCTCTCCAAACATCTCTGTAACTCCCCAGGCTGATCTTATGTGGAACAGGCCTAAATGGTTTGGCAGCAGCCAAGAAACATCTGACAAACCTCAGTTAGCTGGTAATTCTCGGGCCCCAGGGTAATTACCATGTTCAGTTACTGCAGTGGGTGGTGTTTTTAACATGTGTTGAGCTGTATCAATGAAGGCCTGAAACAGTTCTCCGCGTCCCAGAAGGTAAAAGTCCTTAATGATCTGCAGGAAGAATTTCAATGTACAATTCAGTAATCCAGCAGCGCCAGGAGCTCCTCACTATCCTAAGAGAATTATGCATATAATTTCCAGTTTCATCAGCTTCAGCCCAACGTACAAAAGGACACAGGCTTTGGGAGTTTCAAAGGGGCACACTTACTAATGTCAGGATGACTGCTGTGTCTTTGATATCATTTATTCAATGAAAAAGCAATGCCAGAAGAAGGTACACACCCAAAGCTTTGTACAACAGTAAATTTGTATTATTAGGTGGAGTTTGCCCACTTGGATGAGGACACATGGAGCTACTCTGCAAGTCTGTGGACAGGCAACCATGCTCTCAGAAAAGGCTAGAGAAAGAAGTCATTATCCACCAGTAACATTTTAAGAGTTAAAAGAACAGCTAATCTATTACCTTCAGCTGACCCAGTAAATCTGATTCTTCTACCATCAGCTTCCAAAGATGCTGTGAAAAGAAACAACAAAACAGGGTCAAAGATTCATTACAGTGAAAACTCCTACGAAGAATTGTTTTGTGCAAATCCAGTAACATGTTGAAAAAAGAATATATACCATGGCCAGGTTGACTTAATCCCAGGAATAAAAGCCCAACGGTTAAAAATATATATGAGATGAAAATATTCTGGAATTAGATAGTGGTGATGATTGCACAATATTTGAACATAATAAAATCCACTGAACTGTACCTATTTCTAAATGGCTCAAATGCTTAATTTTGTTATGTGAATTTTCTCAATAAAAAATTTAGTATCAATATAATTTAAAGATTAAAAAAGAAAAAAACATGGAGTGTGTCGTGGCTCAGTGGAAACGAATCTGACTAGTATCCATGAGGACGCAGGTTCGATCACTGGCCTCACTCAGTAGGTTAAGGATCTGGTGTTGCTGTGAGCTGTGGTGTAGGTTGCAGACCCGGCTCGGATCTGGTGTTGCTTCGGCTCTGATTCAGCCCGTAGCCTGGGAACTTCCATATGCTGCGGGTGCAGCCCTAAAAAGCAAATAAATAAATAAATAAATATTCTTTATAAATATGCTTGAAGAGGTAAGGATAATAGTAATAAAATATTTTTAAAAATCACATAAAAGAAACAAAATGCTGGATCAAAAGAATATCCACATCCAAAAAAGTACAATTTGACCTATACCTCATACCACATACAAAAATCAATTCAAAATGATCATAAACCTAAAAAATAGGAGTTCCCATTGTAGCTCAGTGGTGATGAACCTGACTAGTATCCATGAGGATGAGGGTTCTATCCCTGACCTCGCTCAGTGGGTCAAAGATCCGGCACTGTGAGCTGCGGTGTAGGTCACAGACATGGCTTGGATCCCACATTGCTGTGGCTGTGGTGCAGGCTGGCAGCTGCAGCTCCGATTTGACCCCTAGCCCAGGGAGCCTCCATATGCAGTGGGTGTGGTCCAAACAAACAAACAAAAAAACTCATACACATTAAAAACTAAATTTTCTAAAAGAAAATAGAAGAGAAAGGAGTCTTTGCAAGAGTTTCTTGGACACAACATCAAAAGCAAGATACATAAAATAATCAAAATGGATAAACTGGACTTAAAATTAACAACTTCTGCTCTTTAAAAGACTGTTAAGAGAATGAAAAGATAAGTCATAGACAGGGAGAAAATATTTGTAAGTTAGCTATCTGATAAAGGACTTACATTCAGAATACATAACTCTGAAAACTGAAGAGAAAGAAAATAAAACAAAAACAATAGAAAATGGACAAAAGGCATTATACACAGATGAAAAGATACTATATATAGAGAACACTAAAGACTCCACACAAAAACTACTAGATCTGATAAAGGAATTCAGCAAAGCAGCAGGATACAAGATTAACATTCAGAAATTGGTTGCATTTCTGCATACTAACAAAGAAGTATTAAAAAAGGAATGTAAAAAAAAAAACCTTTTAAATTGGCACCAAAAAAATAAAATATATAGGAATAAACCAGAGCAAGGAAGTGTAGGACTTATACACTGAGAACTATAAAACATTAATAAAGGAAAGTGAAGATGATTCAAAGAAATGGAAAGATATCCCATCCTCCTGGATTGGAAGAATTAATATTGTTAAACCGGCAATAATGCCAAAAGCAATCTACAGATTTAGTGTGATCCCTATCAAATTATCCATGAGATTTTTCTAGAAACAGAACAAATAATTCAAAAATTTATATGGAACAATAAAAGACCTAGAACTGCCAAAACAATCCTGAGGAAAAGAAACAAAGCAGGAGGCACCAACTCTCCCAGACTTCAATTATTACAAAGCTACAGTAATCAAAACAATGTGGTACTGGCACCAAGACAGACATACAGACAAATGGAACAGAATAGAGAGCCCAGAAATAAACCCAGACACCTATGGTCAATTAATCTTAGATCAAGGAAGCAAAATATAAAATGGGAAAAGGTCTCTTCAGCAAGTAGTGCTGGGAAATTTGGACAGTTGCATGTAAATCAATGAAATTAGAATACAGCCTTGCATATACACCATGCACAAAAATAAACTCAAAGTGGCTTAAAGACAGAGTTCCTGTTGTGGCTCAGTGGTAACAAATCTGACTAGGATCCATGAGGATAGGGGTTTGATCCCCCAGCCCTGCTTAGTGGGTTAAAGATCTGGCATTGCTGCAATCTATGGTGTAGGCCACAGATGTGGCTCGGATCTGGTGTTGCTGTGGCTGTGATACAGGCCAGCTGCTGCAGCTCCAATCTGACCCCTGGCCTGGGAACTTTCATATGCCACGGGCGTGACCCTAAAAAGACCAAAAAAAAAAAAAATGGCTTAAAGACTTAAACATAAGACATGACACCATGAAACTCTTAGAGGAAAACATAGGCAAAACATTCTCTGACATAAATCATAACAAATATTTTATTTGGTCAGTATCCCAAAGCAATAAGAGATAAAAACAGAAATAAACAAATAGGACCCAATCAAACTTACAAGATTTTGCACAACAAAAGAAAATGTAAACAACAAAAAAAAGAAAAGACAACCTATGGAATGGGAGAAAATAGTTGCAAATGAGTAACCAACAAGGACTTAATCTCCAAAATATACAAACAATGCATATAACTCAACAACAAAAAGACAAACAACCCAATCAAAAAACGAGCAGAAGACCTAAATAGGCACTTCTCCAAAAAAGACATATGGATGGCCAGTAGGCACATGAAAAGAGGCTCAACATCACAAATTATTAGAGAAATGCAAATTAAAACTACAATGAGGTACCACCTCACACAGGTCAGAATGGCCATCATTATAAAGTCTACACATGGAGTTCCCGTCGTGGCTCAGTGGTTAAGGAATCTGACTAGGAACCATGAGGTTGCAGATTCGATCCCTGGCCTTGCTCGGTGGGTTAAGGATCCGGTGTTGCTGTGAGCTGTGGTGTAGGTCGCAGACACGGCTTGGATCCTGTGTTGCTGTGGCTCTGGCATAGGCTGGCAGCTACAGCTCTGATTAGACCCCTACCCTGGGATCCTCCATGTGCCATGCGTGCAGCACTGGAAGAGACCAAAAAAAAAAAAAAAAAAAAGTCTACAAATAACAAATGCTGGAGGATGTGGAGAAAAGGGAACCCTCCAATACTGTTGGAATGTAAACCACTGCAACCACTATGGAAAACAGTATGGAGGTTCCTCAGAAAACTAAAAATAAGGAGTTCCTGTTGTGGCTCAGTGGAAACAAATCCAACTACTATCCAAGGAGATGAGGGTTCAATCCCTGGCCTTGCTCAGTGGGTTGGGGATCCAGTGTTGCTGTGAGCTGTGGTGTAGGTTGCAAAAGCAGCTCAGATCCTGCATTGCTGTGGCTGTGGAGTAGGCTGGCAGCTGCAGCTC
The DNA here is from genome assembly GCF_054392235.1 of Sus scrofa. Classification (NCBI taxonomy): domain Eukaryota; kingdom Metazoa; phylum Chordata; class Mammalia; order Artiodactyla; family Suidae; genus Sus; species Sus scrofa. Next base: position 137,340,930 of record NC_139383.1, read on the forward strand.
TGACTTGACCCCTAGCCTGGGAACTTCTATATGCCATGAATTCAGCCCTAAAAAGCAAAAAAGAAAAAAGGAAAACTAAAAAGAGAACTATCATATGATCCAGCAACCCCACATCCAGCAAAAACTATAATTCAAAAAGATACACATACCCCTATGTTCTTAGCAGCACTATTCACAATAACCAAGAGACGGAAACAACCTAAATGTCCATTGACAGATGAATGGATTAAGAAGATGTGGTACATATACACAATGGAATACTATTCAACTATCAAAAAGAATGAAATAATGCCATTTGCAGCAATACAGATGTAAATAGATATTATCATACTAAGTGAAGTGAGTCAGAAAGAGAAAGACAAATACCATATGATATCACCTATATGTGGAATCTAAAATACGGCACAAATGAACCTATCTATGAAATAGAAACAGACTCACAGACACAGAGAATGGACTTGTGGTTGCCAAGGGAGATAGGGGAGGGAGTGGGATGAACTGGGAGTTTGGGGTTAATATATATAAACTATTATATTTAGAAAAGATAAACAACAAGTTCCTAGTTAATAGCACAGAGAACTATATTCACTCTCCAGGGATAGACCATGATGGAAAAGAAAATAAAAAATAATGTATATATGTATAACTGAATCACTTTCCTATATGCAGAAATTGGAACAACACTGTTAAATCAACAATACTTTAACAATGAAAACAATTTTTTAACAGACAAAAGGTGTAGGCACTTCACCAAAGGTATATGGATGGTGAAAAAGCATATGAAAAAAAATCAACATTATTAGTCATTAGGGGAATGCAAGTTAAAATTACAATGAGGAAAACCCCAAATGTCTATCAACAGATGATGGGAAAACACATTGGTATGAACAATGGGAAACAGCCCAGCAATAAAAAAGACTAAACTATGGAGATGGGATTAAGATGGTAAAGTAGAAGCACTGGAGCTTACCTTCTTTCATAAAAGCACCAAAATTACAACCAACTTCTGAACAACTTTCAATGAAACAGATAGCAAACTATCAAAAAAGATATTCTACTCCAGAAGACAAAGAGGAGGCCACATCAAGCTGGTAGGAGGGGCAATATTACACAGCCACAGTAACCAAGACAGTGTTGTACCGGTACCAAAACAGACGTACGAAAAGAATATAGAACCCAGAAATAAACCCACACACCTATGGTCAAATAATCTTTGACAAAGGAGGCAAGAACATAAAATGGGAAAAAGACAGTCTTTTCAGAAAGTAGTGCTGGGAAAACTGGACAGCTGCATGTAAATCAATGAAACTAGAACACACCCTCACACCATGCACAAAAATAAACTCAAAATGGCTGATAGACTTAAATATAAGACAAGACACCATCAAACTCCTGGAAGAGAACATAGGCAAAACATTCTTTGACATCAACCTTACAAACGTTTTCTCAGGTCAGTCTCCTAAAGCAACAGAAATAAAAGCAAAAATAAGCCAATGGGACCTAATCAAAATGACAAGCTTTTGCAAAGCATAGAAAACAAAAAGACAGCTTACAGAATGGGAGAAAACAGTTTCAAATGATGCAATGGACAAGGGCTTAATCTCTATAAACTATACAAACAACTTATACGACTCAACAGCAAAAAAGTCAACAACCCAATTGAAAAATGGGCAAAAAACCTGAATAGACATTTCTCCAAGGAAGATATGCAGATGGCCAACAAGCACTTGAAAAATGGTCAACATCTCTGATTATTAGAGAAATGCAAATCTAAACTACCATGACATACCACCTCACACCAGTCAGAATGGCCATCATTAATAAGTCCACAAATAACAAACACAGGAGAGGGTAGGGAGAAAAGGGAGCCCTCATACACTGTTGGTGGGAATGTAAATTGATACAACCACTATGCAAAACAGTATGGAGGTACCTTAGAAAACTACACATAGAACTATGATATGACCCAGCAATCCCACTCTTGGGCATATATCCAGACAAAACTTTCCTTAAGAAAGACACATGCACCCACATGTTCATTGCAACACTATTCACAACAGGCGAGACATGGAAACAACCCAAATGTCCATTGACTGATGATTGAATTAGGAAGATGTGGTATATATACACAATGGAATACTACTCAGCCACGAAAAAGAACAAAATAATGCCATGTGCAGCAACATGGATGGAACTAGAGACCCTCATACTGAGTGAAGTAAGTAAGAAAGAGAAAGACAAATACCATAAGATATCACTTATATCTGGAATCTAATATATAGCACAAATGAACCTTTCCACAGAAAAGAAAATCATGGACTTGGAGAATAGACTTGTGGTTGCTAAGGTGGAAGGGGATGGAGTGGGATGGATTGGGAGCTTGGAGTTAACACATGCAGACTACTGCCCTTGGAATGGATTAGCAATGAGATCCTGCTGTGTAGCACCAGGAACTATGCCTAGTCACTTCTAATACAGTATGATAATATGAGAAAAAAGAATGTATACATGCATGTGTAACTGGGTCACCATGCTGTACAATAGAAAAAAAAAAACGTATTGGGGGAATGAAAAAAAAAAAAAAGAAGATGGTAGGAGGAGCGATTATGCTATAATAAGCAAGCCCACACTCATGGGGTGGATGGCCCACAGAATGGAAAGTAACTATATCGCAGGGCCACCCATAGGAGTGAGAGTTCTGAGCTCCACATCAGGTTCCTAGGCCTGAGGATCTGGCATTGGGAGGAGGAACCCCTGGAAAATCTGGAGTTGAAGGTCAGCAGGGCTTGAGTGCAGGAGCTCCCCAGGACTGGGAGAAATGAAGACTCCAATCTTGAATGGTGCAAACAGGTTTTCATGTGCACTGGGTCCCAAGGAAAAGCAGAGACTCCATAGGAATCTGGGTTAGACCTGCCTGTGATTCTTGGACGATCTCCTGAGAAAACAGGGAGTGACTGTGGCTTGTTGTGGGGGAAGGGTTTTGGAGGCAGAGGTCTTGGGAATAATCATAAGTGTGAACTCCTCTAGAGGTGGCCATTTTTGAAAAATCTGGCCCCACCCATCAGGGTTGAGAAGCCCCAGGCCAAACAAACAGGGTGGGAACACAGCCCCACCCATCAGCAAGCAGGCAGCCTAAAGACCCACCAGGCACACAGCCACCTCTAATCATACCCAGAGACAATAGCCACCCACCAGAGGGATAAGAATCAGCTCCATCTACCAGTGGGCAGGCACCAGTTCCTCCCACTGGGAAGCCCCCATATAAACTTTAGCCATAAGGGGGCCGGACATCAGAAGCAAGACAGTCTACAACCCTATTGTCTGCAAAAAGACCACACCAAAAATCTGTATAAAATGAAAAGGCAGAGAATTATGACTCAGATAAGGGAGCAAGGAAAAAACCCCATAAAAACAGCTAAGTGATTTGGAGATTACCAACCTCCAAGAAAAAGACCTCAGACTAATGATAGTAAAGATGATTCAAAATCCTGGAAATAAACTGGAGGCAAAGACTGAAAAATTACAATAAACATTGAGCAAAGAAATAGAAGATTTAAGGATTAATCAAGCAGAGAGGCAAAATACGGTAAGTGAAATAAAAAATTCACTAGAAGCAACCAAGAGTAAAATACAGGAGGCAGAAGAATGAATGAGCGAGGTGGAAGACAAACTAGTAGAAATTACTGAGGCAGAACAGAAAAGAGAAAAAAGATTGAAAAGAAATGAAGACAGTCTAAGAGAAATCTGGGACAACTTTAAATGCACTAACATCCATATCAGAGGGGTGCCAGAAGGAGAAGCTAGAGAGAAAGGCCAGAGAAAATATTTGAAGAGGCAATAGCCAAAAACGTCTCTAACGTGGGAAAAAAATCACTTACTCAAATACAAGATGCACAACAAGTATCATATAAAATAAACCCAAGGAGGAACATCCTGAGACACATGTTAATCAAACTGACCAAAATTAAAGACAAAGAGAAAATATTGAAAACTGCTAGGGAAAAGAAACAAATAACATACAAGGGAATCCTGATAAGGTTATCAGCTGATTTTTCAGCAGAAACCCTGCAGCCAGAGGTAGTGGCACAGTATATTTACTTCTTATACATGGTCAAGGTAGGAAATCATGCACACACAAATATGCTACCAAAAGCAGAAATCATGAAGAGGAATACTTGATGGAGATGCAATTAAGAGACCAACAACTTAAAACAATCACACACACATACTCCCATATCAAAACTTCATGGTAACTGCAAACCAAAAGCCTACGATAAAAAAGGAGGCAAGAATATACAATAGAGAAAAGACAGCCTGTTCAGTAAGTGGTGCTGGGAAAACTGGACAGCCACATGGAAAAGAATGAAATTAGAAATTAGAACATTCCCTAACACCATACACAAAAATAAACTCAAAATGGATTAAAGGCCTAGATATAAGACCAGACACTATAAAACTCTTAGAGGAAAACATAGGCCAAACCCTCTCTGACATAAATGACAGCAACATCTTCTCAGATCCACCTGTTAGAGTAATGACAGTAAAAACAAAAAGAAACAAAAGGGACCTAATCAAACTTAAAAGTTTTTGAACAGCAAAGGAAACCCTAAACAAAACGAAAAGACAACCCACAGAATGGGAGAAAATTTTTGCAAATGAATCAACTGACAAGGGATTAATCTCCGAAATTTATAAACACCTTCTGCAGCTCAATACCAAAAACAAACAAACAAACAACCCCATCAAAAAATGGGCAGAAGCTCTAAATAGACAATTCTCCCAAGAAGACATACGGATGGCCAAAAAACACATGAAGAGATGTTCAACATCACTCATTACTATAGAAATGCAAATCAAAACCACTATGAGGTTACCACCTTACACCAGCCAGAATGGCCATCATCAAAAAGTCTACAAACAGGAGTTCCCGTCGTGGCGCAGTGGTTAACGAATCCGACTAGGAACCATGAGGTTGCGGGTTCGGTCCCTGCCCTTGTTCAGTGGGTTAACAATCCGGCGTTGCCGTGAGCTGTGGTGTAGGTTGCAGACGCGGCTCGGCTCCTGCGTTGCTGTGGCTCTGGCGTAGGCCGGTGGCTACAGCTCCGATTCAACCCCTAGCCTGGGAACCTCCATATGCCGCGGGAGCGGCCCAAGAAATAGCAACAACAACAACAACAACAACAACAACAAAAAAGTCTACAAACAAAAAAAAAAACCTATGAGATGCAGCAAAAGCAGTTCTAAGAGGAAAAGTTTATAGTAATACAAGCCTACCTCAGAAACAAGAAAAAGCTCAAACGAATAACCTAGCTTTACACCTTAAGCAACTAGAAAATGACTAACCACCAAACCCAAAGTTAGCAGAAGGAAAGAAATCATAAAGATCAGAGCATAAATAAATGAAATAGAAACAAAGAAAACCATACAAAACATCAATGAAACTAAAAGCAGGTTCTTTGAAAAGACCAACAAAATTGATAAACCCCTAGCCAGACTCATCAAGGAAAAAAGAGAGGACTCAATTCAATAAAATTAGAAGTGAAAGAGAAGTTACAATGGACATCACAGAAATACAAAGGATCATAAGAGACTACTCCAAGCAACTATAGGCAATGAAATGGACAAATTCTTAGAAAAGCACAATTTTCCAAGACTAAACCAAGAAGAAATAGAATAGATGCATGCATGTATTTATTTATTTATTTATTTATTTATTTATTTATTTATTTATTTCTGCTTTTTAGAACTGCACCTGCGGCACATGGAAGTTCCCAGGCTAGGGGTCAAAATGGAGCTACAATTGCTGGCCTATGCCACAGCCATAGCAATGCCAGATCTGAGCTGCGTCTGTGACCTACACCAGGGCTGACAGCAATGCCAGATCCCTGACCCACTGAGCAAGGGCAGGGATTAAACCTGCATCCTCATGGATACTGGTTGGATTCATTTCTGCTGTGCCACAAAAGGCACTCTAGAAATAGAAAGGATGAACAGACCAATCACAAGTACTGAAATTGAAACTGTAATTTAAAAACTTCCAACCAACAAAAGTCCAGAACCAGCAGCTTCACAGATGAATTCTATCAAAAATTTAGAGATGAGTTAACACCTAATCCTTACGAAACTATACCAAAAAATTGCAGAGGAAGGAACACTTTCGAACTCATTCTATCAGGCCACCATCACCGTGATAGCCAAACCAGACAAAGATACCCAAAAAAAGAAAATTACAGGCCAATATCACTGATGAACATAGATTCAAAAATCTTCAACAAAAACCAGCAAACCGAATCTGGCAATACATTAAAAGGATTGATTGTACACCAAGATCAAGTGGGATTCATCCCAGGGATGCAAGGATTTTTCAATATGGGCAAATCAATGTGATAGATGACATTAACAAACTGAAGGAAAAAACCGTATGATCCTCTCAATAGATGTGGAAAAAAATTTTGACCAAAGCCAATCATTTATCAATTCTGATAAAAATCTTCCAGAAAGTGGGCATAGAGGGAACCTGCCTCAACATAATAAAGGCCATATATGACAAACCCAGAGCTAACATAATTTTCAATGGTAAAAAGCTGAAAGAATTTCCACTAAGATCAGGAAAAAGACAAGCATGTCTGCTCTCGCCACTACTATTCAACATAGTTTTGCAAGTCCTAGCCATAGCAATCAGAGAAGAAAAAGAAATAAAAGGAATCCATAGTTCCCACTGTGGCCCAGTGGAAATGAATTTGACTAGTATCCACGAGGATGCGGGTTTGATCTCGGGCTTCACATAGGGTCAGGAATATGGCATTGCCGTGAGCTGTGGTGTAGTTCGTAGATGTAGCTTAGATCTGGCATTGCTGTGGCTGTGGTGTAGTCTGGCAGCTGCAGCTCTGATTTGATCCCTAATCTGGGAATTTCCACATGCCACAGGTGTGGCCCTAAAAGGATGCCTGCTCTTACCACTTCTATTCAACTTAGTTTTGGAAGTCCTAGCCATGGTAATCAAGAGAAGAAAAATAAATAAAAGGAATCCAAATTGGAAAGGAAACTATCACTGTTTACAGATGACATGATACTATACCTAGAAAATCATAAAGTCACTACCAGAAAACTTTTAGAGCTCATCAATGCATTTGGTAAAGTTGCAGGTTATAAAATTAATACACAGAAATTGACTGTATTTCTATACACTAACAATGAAGGATCAGAAAGAAAAATAAGTGGAGCTCCCGTCATAGTGCAGTGGAAACAAATCCGACTGGGAACCATGAGGTTTTGGGTTTGATCCCTGGCTTCGTTCAGTGGGTTAAGGATCTGGTGTTGCTGTAAGCTGTGGTATAGATTGCAGACGTGGCTCAGATCTGATGTAGTTATGGATGTTGTATAGGCTGACAGCTGTAGCTTCAATTTGACACCTAACCTGGGAACCTCCATAAGCCATGAATGTGGCTCTAAAAGGCAAAAAAAAAAAAAAAAAAAAGAAAGAAAGAGAATTTAGAGAAACAATTTCATTTACCGTAGCATCAAAAAAATAAAATAAAATAAAATACCTAGGGATAAACCTCCCTAAAGAGACAAAAGACATGTATTCTGAAAGCTATATGATGCTGATGAAATAAATCAAAGATGACACAAACAGATGGAAAGATATACCATGCTCTTGGATTGGAAGAATCAATACTGTCAAAATGACTATCCATCCAAGGCAAAATACAGATTCAATGCAATGCCAAGGACATTTTTCATAGAACTAGAACAAAATACTTTAAAGTTTGTTTGGAAGCATAAAAGACCCAGAATAGCTAAAGACATCCGGAGAAAGAAAAATGGAGCTGGAGGAATCAGGCTCCCTGACTTCAGTCTATACTACAAAGTTATGGTCATCAAAACAGTATGGTACTGGCACAAAGACAGAAATATATCAGTGGAACAGGATAGGAAGTCTAGAAATAAACCCACGCACCTACAGTCAACTAATCAAATGACAAAGGAGGCAAGAATATACAATGGAGAAAAGATGGTCCCTTCAGTAAGTGGTGCTGGGAAAACTGGAGAGCTGCATGTAAAAGAATGAAATTAGAACACTCCCTAACACCATACACAAAAATAAACTCAAAATGTTGATTAAAGACCTAAACATAAGACTGGATACTGTAAAACTCTTACAGGAAAATATAGGCTGAACACTCTTTGACATAAATCACTGCAATATCTTCCCAGATCCACCTCCTAGAGTAATGACAATAAAAACAAAAATAAACAAATGGGACCTAATCAAACTTAAAAGTTTTTGAACAGCAAAGGAAACCTTAAACAAAACAAAAAGACAACCCACAAACAAAACAAAAATACAGAATGGGAGAAACTATTTGCAAATGAAGTGACTGACAAGGGATTAATCTCCCAAATATATAAACATATCCTACAGCTCAATACCAAAAAAACAAACAACCCCATCAAAAAGTGGGCAGAAGATCTAAACAGACGATTCTCCAAAGAAGACATACAGGTGGCCAAAAAACGCTTGAAAAGATGTTCAACATCATTCATTATTAGAGAAATGCAAATCAAAACCACTATGAGGCACCACTTTACACTGGCTGGAATAGCCATCATCAAAAAGCCTACAAACAATAATAGGTAGAGAGAGTGTAGAGAAAAGGGAACCCTACTGCCCTGTTGGTGGGAATGTAAACTGGTGCAACCACTATGGAAAATAGTATGCAGATTCCTCAAGAAACTACAAATAGAATTACCATTTGATCCAGCAATCCCACTCCTGGGCATCTATCCAGAGAAAACCATAACTTGAAAAGATACATGTACCCCAGTGTTCACTGTAGCACTCTATACAATAGCCAAGACTTGGAAGCAATCTAAATGTCCACTGACAGAGGAATAGCTAAAGAAGATATGGTACACATATACAATGGAGTATTACTCAGCTATAAAAAGGTATGAAATAATGGCATTTGCAATGACATGGATGGACCTAGACATTATCATGCTAAGTGAAGTTAGTCAGACACAAACATAATATGCTCTCATTTATATGTGGAATCTAAAGAAAGGTACAATGAACTTCTTTACAGAACAGATATTGAAAACCTTTCACAAACTTTGAAAACCTTATGGTTACCAAAGGAGACAGGTTGAAGGTAGGGGAGAGGGATGGGCTGTGGGTTTAGGATGGAAATGTAAAACTGGGTTGTGATGGTGGTTGTACAACTATAAATATACTAAAACTCACTGAGTTAAACAAAGACTAAACTATCAAAATGTGCAACAAGGATTAATCTCAATTATGCCGAGTAAAAAATATGTAGGAGGAGTTGCTGTCATGGCTCAGTGGAAACAAATCTGACTAGTATGCATGAGGATGCAGGTTCGATCTCTGGCCTTGCTCAGTGGGTTAAGGATAGGAATTGCCATGAGCTGTGGTGTAGGTCGAAGAAGCAGCTCAGATCCTGTGTTGCTGTGGCTGTGGCATAGACCAGCAGCTATAGCTCTGATTTGACCCTTAGCCTGGGGACCTCCATTTGCCACAGGTATGGCCCTAAAAAGACAAAAACAAACAAACAAACAAAAAATCAAAAAACCTAGGAATAAATTTAACCAAGGAAGTGAAAGATCCATACAACAAAAATTACAAGGCTTTGATGAAAGACATCAAAGATAGTACAATACAAAGACATTTCATGTTCATGAATCAGAAGAATTATATTGCTAAAAAGTCCATACTATTCAAAGTGCTCTACAGTCAATGAAGTTTCTATAAAACTTCTTGCCAAAATTGCAAATGCATTCTTCACAGAAATAGAAAAAAAAAATCCTGAAATCTGTATGGAGCCATAAAAGTCATCAAACAGCCAAAGCGATCCTGAGAAAGAGAAACAAAGCTGATGGTATCACACTTCCTGACTTCAACTGTACTACAAAGCTAAAGTAATTTAAACAGTATGGGGAGTTCCCGTTGTGGTTAGTGGGTTAAGAACCTGACATAGTGTCTGTGAGGATGCAGGTTCCATCCCTGGCCTCACTCAGCTAAGCATTGGGTGTTGCTGCAAACTGTGGTATAGGTCAAAGATATGGCTTGGATCCAGTGTTGCTGTGGCTATGGCCATAGCCATAGCTCTGATTTGACCCCTAGCCTGGGAATTTCCATATGCTGCAGGTGCAGCCCTAAACAAACAAATGAAAAAACTGAATGGATCTGGCCGAAAAAGAACAATGGAACAGAAAACTCAGAATCAAATTCCCACATATATAGTCAACTAATATTTGATAATGGAGTTAAGAACATCCAAGGGAGAAGAATAGTCTCTTGGACAAATGGTGCTGGGAAAAGTGGATAAGCACATAGAGAAAAGTGAAATTGAACCCCTATCTTACACCATGCACAAAAATTAACTTTAAGTAGATCAAAGACTTGAGGATAAGACCTGATACCATAAAAACTTCTGGAAGAAAATGTAATGTAAGGAAAAAGTTCTTCAAAAGTGATCTTGGCAATAATTTTTTGGATGTGACATCAAAAAGAAACAATGAAAGAAAAAAAAACCACCAAGTAGGACTACATGAAACTTAAAAGCTTCTGTACAGCAACAGAAAACAATCAATAGAAGGAAAAGGCAACCTACAGAATGGGAGAAAACATATTCAAACCATATATTTGTTAAGAGGTTAAAATCCAAAACACATAAAGAACTCATTCAACTTAATAATAACCAAAAATTCTGGACAATCTAAATGAAAAATGGGCAGAGGAACTAAATAAACATTTTTCCAAAGAAGACATCCAAATGACCAACAGGAACATGAAAACATGTTCAACAAATCATCAGGGAAATGAAAATCAAAAGCACAATGAGATATGACTTCATACCTATTAGAATGCCCCTATTATCAAAAAGACAACTAACTAGTATTGAGGAGGATGTGGAAAAAATGGAACCCTTGTGCACTGTTGGTGGGAATGTAAGTAGGATCATCCACTATAGAAAACAGGATGAAATTTCCTCAAAAACCAAAATAGGGAGTTCCCTGGTGGCTTAGTGGATAAAGACATTGTCATTTCTGTGGCTTGGGTTCAATCCCTGGCCCAGTAACTTCTGCATGTCATGAATGTGGCCCTCCCCCCAAAAAATTAAAAATAGAACTTGCATACAACCCAGCAATCCAATCCTGAGTATACAAAGGAAACAAAAACAGGATGTCAAAGAGATACTCCTATGTTTACTGCAGTGTTATTCACAATAGTCAAGCTATGGGAACAACCTAAGTGCCTGTCAATGGATGAATGGATAAAGAAGATGTGATATATATATACACAATGGAATATTAGCCACGAGAAAGAAAGAAATCCTGCCATTTTCAACAACATGGTTAGATCTTGAGGACATATGTAAGACAGAGAAAGAAATACTGCATGGTATTACTTTTAGGTGGAATCTAAAAAAGCCAAACTCCTAACAAGAGAGAGTGGTTACCAGGAGCTGCGGGGTGGGTAGGAGAATAGGAGATAAAAAATCCTGGAGATCTGATGCAAAGTACAGTGCTGTATTATAATAATCAAATTTACTAAGAAACTAGATCTTAATTATTCTTATCATAAAAAAGACATAATTATGTGACAAACTAGAGATGCTATTGCTACACTTGGCAGTCATTACAATACACAAATGTAGCAGAGTTCCTGTCATGGCGCAGTAGAAATGAATCTGACTAGGAACCATGAGGTTGCGGGTTTGATCCCTGGCCTTGCTCAGTGGGTTAAGGATCCAGCGTTGCCGTAAGCAGTGGTGTAGGTAACAGATGCGGCTCAGATCTGGTGTTGCTGCGGCTCTGGCATAGGCCAGCAGCTGTAGTTCCTATTAGATCCCTACCCTGGGAACCTCCACATGCCATGGGTGCTGCTCTAAAGCCCCCTCCAAAAAAATACATATACACAAATATATATATATATATATGTATATATATAAATGTACCAAATCAACATTCTGTACACCTTATATTAATGTTGTATGTCAAGTATATGTTGATAAATATATTTTTATGTATTAATGATGAAAAATAAAAAATACGTTTTTCTTTTCTTTGGAAAGGTTCCTTTGTGCCGTATATTAGATTCCAGATACAAGTGATATCATATGGCATTTGTCTTTCTCTTTCTGACTTACTTCACTCAGTATGAGGGTCTCTAGTTCCATCCATGTTGCTGCACATGGCATTATTTTGTTCTTTTTCATGGCTGAGTAGTATTCCATTGTGTGTATATACCACATCTTCCTAATCCAATCACCTATCAGTGGACATTTGGGTTGATTCCATGTTTTGGCTATTGTGAATAGTGTTACAATGAACATGCAGTTGGATGTGTCTTTTTTAAGGAGAGTTTTGTCTGGATATATGCCCAAGAGTGGGATTGCTGGGTCATACCGTAGTTCTATGTAGTTTTCTAAAATACCTCCATACTGTTCTCCATAGTGGTTGTACCAGCTTACAACCCCACCAACAGTGCAGGAGGGTTCCCTTTTCTCCACACCCTCTCCAGTGTTTGTTATTTGTGGACTTATTAATGATGGCCATTCTGACTGGTGTGAGGTGGTATCTCATGGTAGTTTAGATTTGCATTTCTCTAATAATCAGGGATGTTGACTATTTTTCAAGTGCTTGTTGGCCATCTGCATATCTTCCTTGGAGAAATGTCTATTCAGGTCTTTTGCCCATTTTTCCACTGGGTTGTTGGCTTTTTTGCTGTTGAGTTGTATAAGTTGTTTGTATAATTTAGAGATTAAGCTCTTGTCAGTTGCATCATTTGAAACTATTTTCTCCCATTCTGTAAGTTGTCTTTTTGTTTTCTTTTTGGTTTTCTTTGCTGTGCAAAAGCTTGTCAGTTTGATGAGAAAATCAGGGATTTGGAGAATAGACTTGTGGTTGCCAAGGGGTAAGGGGAGGGAGTGGGAGGGACTGGGAGCTTGGGGTAAATAGATGCAGAATGTTGCCTTCGAAATGGATTAGCAATGGGATCCTGCTGTGTAGCACTAGGAAGTCTGTCTAGTCACTTATGATAGAACACTTAATGTGAGAAAAAAGAATGTATACATGTATGTGTAACTGGGTCACCATACTGTACAGTAGAAAAAAATATAAATAAATGATAAAGAAAAATTTTCAAAAAAAAACATGTAATAAAGATGTTTAAAAGAGTTACATGTGCAGGACACTTTGAGAAGTGTTATTTCAGGGAATGGGTGTGATAGCTCTTCTGTAATGTGAAAAGTGTTTAAAACCAACTATAATAACGATTTTATGAAAGTGGTATTGCTTGTTATTAAGATAAGAAGTTTTTTTTTTTAAGTGAAGGGATGTATTTGGTGTTCTATAATGCATTTAGAGAAATGTTCAAAATAACACACATTAATGTTGGTTATATGAGTGTTCTGTGCAAACTAAAAGAAAAGCATAAATGACTGATACATGCAAGATGGACTGATCTTAAAATAATCATGTTGAGTAAAAGAAGACTGACCTCCACCCTCCCAAAAATAAGAGTATGTACTGTTTGATTCTGTTTATATTACATCTAGAAAATGCAAGCTAATCTATAGTTACAGAAAGCAGATAAGCAGTTGGGGACAAGGAAGATAAGAAGGGTGGGATAAAAGCATATGGAAGAGCTCCCAATGTGGCTCAGCAGAAACAAATATGACTAGTATCCATGAGGATGCAGGTTTGATCCCTGGCCTCGCTCAGTGGGTTGAGGATCCAGTGTTGCCATGAGCTGTGGGGTAGGTCACAGATGCAGCTTGGATCTGGCATTGCTGTGGCTGTGGCATAGGCTGGTAGCTGCAGTTCCAATTCGACCTCTAGTCTGGGAACTTCTATATGCCACAGGTGTGGCCATAAAAAGAAAGAAAAAAAAAAAAAAAGGCATATGGAAAGGAAGAAAATGAAAGAAGATACATCATGTAAACATGACCTAAAAGAAAGCTGGAGGGTTATCTTAGTAACTTAATAGAAGTCAAAAAATAATTTAAACATGTATAAATAAATATATATCATAAGTGATAAACAAAACATATGTATACACACAAGGAAAAGTGAATATACTTATTATAAATAAGCACATGTATAACATAAATAACCTGTACATTAGGAATTAGAACATGCAAGAACCTTAGAATCAAAAAAGAATATACATTCTCTGGGCACATGGAGTACAATTAAAAATAAAAATCAGACCTTATATTAGTCCCTAAAGAAAGCCTCCATAAATTCCAAAAGGACCAACATACAAACTATGTTCTCCAACTATACTGTAACAAAATGAAAACTTAATAGATTTCTTGTTAAAAAGAAAATCATTGGGAGTTCCTGTTGTGGCTCAGAGGGTTAAGAACCCAACTGGTAACCATGAAGATATGGGTTTGATCCCTGGCCTTGCTTAGTGGGTTAAGGATCTGGTGTTGCCATGAGCTATGGTGTAGGTAGCAGAGGTCGCTTGGATCTCGTGTTGCTGTGGCTATGATGTAGGCCGGCAGCTGTGGCTCTGATTCAACCTCTAGCGCTGGAACTTCCATATGCCCTAAACACACACACACACACAAACACACACACACACACACACACACACACACACACACACACACACAAAGAAAGAAAGGAAAAGAAAAGTAAGATTTATTTAGAAAAGAATAATAATGAAAATACTACATGCCAAAAACTTGTGGGACACAGTCAAGGCCATATGTAAGTTTTATCTCTATTTCTTAAACAAAGGTTAAAAATAGAAGCATCAAGCTTTCTACCTACAATCAGATTTGAGTCACACTTGTGCCCTATGTCACAGCTGTGGCAATGCTGGATCCTTAATCCACTGTGCCAGGCCAGGGACTGAATATGCAACCTAGCACTCCAGACACTCTGCTGATCCTGTTGTGCCATAGCAGGAACTCCAAGCTGATTTATTTTTTTTTTTAATAAATCTAGATGAAATGGGTAAGTTCTTTGAAAAGCGGAAAATATCAAAAGTGGTATAAGAAAAAAAAATGTCATCTATTAATAGGTTTTAAGTATATTGAATCAGTAAAGATTTTTCCTCCTGAAAAAACATAGCTTAGATAATTTTTCCGGTTAGTTCAATCAAACTTTCAGTTAAAATTCTTATCTTACATTAATTGTTCTAAAAAATAGAAAAAGAGTGATAGACACTGATCTCATTTTATGAGGCGTTTATAATCTTTATTCCATACCCACATAAGATCAATCACAAAAAGGGAAATATATAGTCACTGGTAAAGCTAGATGCAAAAATTCCAAAGACCATATTGGCTAACCAAGTCCAATACTACATTAAAAAATAAAACATAATGCTCAAGTATGGTTTATCTCAACAAGATTCAACACCTTAAAATCTAACCAGGAATTTACCATATGAAAAGACTAAAGGAGAAAAAGAACTCAGATCAAGAAACCTTAATTGATATAGAATAAATAGTGATAAAATTCAACATCTATTTATTATAAAAACACATAGCAAACTAGGAAGAGAAGGTAATTTAAACTTGATCAACTCATGTGCCAAAGCCCTACAGCAAACACTAAAACAACAGAGAAATTTCAAATGTGCTATCTTTAAGAGCCAACAAACCAAAGATAGCCATTATCACCTCTATTGTTCAACAGTTTATATCAACTATCATCTCAGCTGTTGAATGCTATACTAGAGTTCCTACTCAAGATTATAATAAAAGAAGCAAAAGTTGAAGGAAAATTATGAAACTTTCATTAATGGAAAGTTATTATGTGTCTAGGAATTTTTTTTCTCAAAGGGTAAGCATTGCTCTACCCCTCCTTTATTTTTTTAAAGGAATTTTAAAAATCTTTTTGTTGAAGTACTAAAATACACAGAAAAGTGCACCAATCCTAAATTTAGAGCTTGGAGTTTCTGTTGTGGTACAGCTGGTTAAGGATCTACTGTTGTCTCTGAGGCAACCCTAGTTCGATCCCCAGCCTGGCACAGTGGATTAAGGATCTGGCATTGCTGCAGCTATGGCTCAGATTCAGTCCCTGGCCTGGGAACTTACATATGCCATGGGCGCAGCCAATAAGAAAAAGAAAAAGGCTTACAGCTTGAAGAATTTTCACAAATTGAACATAGCTGTACAACCAGCACCCTCAGGCCTGCCACATCCTTTCTACCAACCAAGAGCAAATAGTATCCTGACATCTAATACCAGATTAGTATTGCCTGTTTTTTTTGTTGTTGTTTGTTTGTTTTTGTCTTTTTGCCTTTTCTAGGGCTGCACCCGCACAGCCACATCAATGTGGGATCTGAGCCATGTCTGCGACCTACACCACATCTCATGGCAACTCCAGATCTTTAACCCACTGAGCAAGGCCAGGGATCAAACCTGCAACCTCATGGTTCCTAGTTGGATTCGATAACCACTGCGCCATAATGGGAACTCCTGCCTGTTTTCGAACTTAATAAAAATAGATTCATATAGTATGTACAGCTTTTTAAAATAGAAAAGGGGAGAGAAAGAGATCTAAAAGGGAGGTGACTATGACATGTATTTACAAGACTCTCTTCCCTGTTTCCTCTTGGTACACAGTATTTCTACTACTTTAACTTATTGTTAGAATTATAACTTTCAAAAAAAAAAAGTCTACTACTTCAAAGAGTCTGAGTTTCAATTCTTTTTTTAAAATGAATTATTTTTTCCATTAGAATTGGTTTACAGTTTCTGTCAATTTCTACTGTACAGCAAAGTGACCCAGTCACATACATATATATAGACATTCTTTTTCTCACATTATCCTCCATCATCCTCTATCATAAGTGACCAGATACAGTTCCCTGGGCTATATAGCAGGATCTCATTGCTTATCCACTCCAAATGCCATAGTTTACATCTATTAACCCCAGACTCCCAATCCATCCCACTCCCTCCCCCTTCCCCTTGGCTACCACAAGTCTGTTCTCCAAGTGCATGAATTTCTTTTCTGTGAAAAGGTTCATTAACACAAAAAATTAACACAGTATACTGGATTCCAGACATAAGTGATATCATATGGTATTTGTCTTTTTCTGACTTCACTTAGCATGAAAGTCTCTAGTTCCGTCCATGTTACTGCAAAGGGCATTATTTTGTTCTTTTTTTATGGCTGAGTAGTATTCCACCAGTACCACACTGTCTTGATTACCATGGCTTTGTAATACTGCCTGAAGTCTGGGAGAATTATGTCTCTGGCTTGATTTTTGTTCCTCAAGAATTCTTTGGTGATTCTGGGTCTTTTATGGTTCCATATAAATTTTTGGAATGTTTGTTGTAGTTCTGTAAAAAATGCCATGGGTAATTTGATGGGGATTGCACTGAATCTGTAGATTGCTTTGGATAGTATGGCCATTTTTATGAAGTTAATTCTTCCAACCCAGGAGCATGGGATATCTTTCCATTTCTTTGAATCCTCTTTATTTTTCTTGATTAATGTTTTATAGTTCTCAGCATATAAGTCTTTCACTGCCTTAGGTTTATTCCTAGGTATTTGATTTTTTTGGGTGTGATTTTAAAAGTTATTGTATTTTTGTATTACTTTTCTAATATTTCACTGTTAGTATACAGAAACGCAACTTATTTCTGAATGTTAATCTTGTATCCTGCTACTTTGTAAAATTTGTTGACCAGTTCAAGTAGTTTTTGTATGGAGTCCTTAGGATTTTCTATCTATAGTAATATGTCATCTGCATACAGTGACAATTTAACCTCTTCACTTCCAATTTGGATACCTTTTATTTCTGTTTCCTTTAGATTTGCAAAATTTTCACATATGATTTCTTCAAATATATTTTTAATCCCTTCTTTTTCTTCTCCTTATGGAATTCCTGTTATGCACAGATTGCCTCACTTTATATTATTCCATAGATCCTTTATATTGCTTTCATGTTTTTTCATTTGGTTTTCTGTCAGCTGTCCTGATTGGGTGATTTCCATTACTTTATCTTCCAAGTCACTAATTTGTTCCTCTGCATTATTCATTCTGCTCTTTAGTGCCTTTAACTGAGTTTGTGTCTCTGCAAATGAATTTTCTGATTTTTCTTGGCTTCTCATATTTTCCAGTTCCTTTCTAAAGTAATCTGCATTACTGTTTATAACTGCTCTTAATTCCTTCATAATTACCCTTAATTCCTTCAGTATTTTCATTATTTTCCCTTTTGAACTCAGTGTCGATTAGACTGCAGAGGTCTGTTTCATGGTTTGCTGCTTCAGGTGAATTCTCCTGATCTTTTAACTGGGAATGGTTCCTGACCTTCTTCACTTCACTTATATTTTTCTTTTTCTGTGAGTTTAGGAAAACCAACTACTGTAGTCTTGGGCTATTTCTATGCAAGAGCACCCCTTTGTATTTTGTGTGTGGGGGGGTTACTATTTATTTTTGGCATGGGAATTTGGATATTTGCTGCCTCTTTCTTTGGTATGAGCAGGCTATTATCCCCCTGAGTGTGTTTCCTGAGAGAAGGAGGCAATGCGCAGGGCTAGTAGTCAGGCCAGTTGCTGGGTTCTTGACAGTAGCAAGGACCTGTAGGAAGGCGGCACAGGTAATTCCTAGTTGCAAGGCCCTGGGAAGTGGTAATGAACCTCAGGAACATTTAGATGGTGCCCAGAGCATTTGGCAGTGACAGTGGCAGGGTGTGTGAATTCCCAGGAGAGTGAGAGCAACAACAGGTGGTGTTCAGTCACAATGCCCTCCTCTGTGGTGCCTTCTAAGGTGACTGGGGCCACAAGCGGTTCTTATTCACGGACCCTAGTGGTGGTGGGCAGTGCCTACCTCTGGAGTCAGAGATAACTGTGGTGGTTTGCCACTGCCACCTGTAGTCCATGCAAGAAGCACCCTGTCCCACTTGGCCCACACAGGAGGTACTGCACAGGCTGCACCTAGTTGCAGGGTCTTGGGAAGGGATAGTGATCAGGCCATGTGTGGGCACTGCCCGGAGTGTTTGGCAGTGGCAGCAGTAGGGGTGGTGTGTTCCCAGTGGAATGAGAGCAACAACAGGTGGTGGTCAGTTGCAGTGCCCTCTTTTTTGCTGACCTCTGAGGTGACTGGGGCCATAGACGGAGGCTGTTCACAGACCCCTAGTGGTGGCAGACCCTCTGGTTTCTGAGATGACTGGTGTCCCTACTGCCCGTAGCCCACACAAGAGGCACCTGGTCTCCCACAGCCTAAGCAAGTGGCTGCTCGCAACCCACAGCCTGCACCAGAGGTGCCCTGCCTTCTGAGAGTCCAAGCATGTGCAAGGAAAGAGATTCCTGTGGCAGTCTGTCCCTCCTCCTCGTGCCCTCTCCAACAATGACACCTTGCTTCTCCTGCGGGCCCTGACCTCCTCCCGGGTTCCCTCAGGTGTGGCATTTTGTTCCCTAGCCCATGGCACTGCTGCTCCCTGGCCCCTCGGGCTGTCTCCCCAGACAGCCAATCCCAGTCCCCTCCCCAGAATTGACCTCTAAAGACTGAGTCTCAGAGCCCAGCCCCTGCCCGAGCATCTCAGGCTGTGGCTTCTGGGGCAGTGGTGCAGATGATCTGTGTGGCTCTCACTTTGCTTCGCCCTCCTCAGTCCAGCTGTTGCGCTTTTCTCAGCAACATTGAGTTCCCTCCGTCTTAGATGATCTCCCTTTCGGTTAGGTGCCTTCCTAGGGTGCGGGTTCCTTTTCTCTTTAACCACTCCCTCTCAGGAGTACTAGTCCCATCCAGATTCCTTTTTTTAATCTTTTTTCTTCTTTTGTTTTACCCAGTTATGTGGAGGGTTTCTTGCCCTTTTTGGAGGTTTAAGTTCTTGTGCCAGTAGATGTTCTATGCAAATCATTCCACAGGTAGATGTCTTTTTTTAGTGTGTTTGTGGGAGAAGGTGAGTAAGCAATGTCTTGCTCCTCTGCCATCTTGATCCTCCCCCCACCAAGTTTCATTTCTTTGTCTATCATTTTTACAAATAAGAAATATAATTTTGAGCACTATGTGTGTTTTAAAATTTCACAAGAAAATGACAATTTTGAAATTTTATGTTATCCATTCAACACAATTTTACTTTCCTTCATTAATTATATTTCCCAAAGAGTTATCACAAGGAGTTCCTGTTGTGGCTCAGCGGGTTACAAACCAGACTAGTACCCTAGGATGAGGGTTTGGTTCCTGGCCTTGCTCAATGGGTTAAGGATCCAGTGTTGCCGTAAGCTGCGTGTAGGTCATAGACATGGCTTGGATCTGGCATTGTTGTGGTATATGTCAGCAGCTACAGCTCTGATTTGACCTCTAGCCTGGGAACTTCCATATGCCAAGGGTGCAGCCCTGAAAAGCAAAAAAAAAAAAGTTACCACAAAAATGATAAAAGAACAGAAGTAGAGGCAATAAGATGAAAGGGGAGTTCCTACTGCAGCGCAGTGGTTTAAGAATCCAACTGCAGCAGTTTGGGTCGCTGTGGAGGCACAGGTTCAACGTGACATAGGTCACAGCTGCAGCTAGGATTCAGTCTCTGGCCTGGAACTTCCACATGCCATGGGTTTGGGCATTAAAAACACAAGAAAGGAAGGCACCAGCCCCTTGGATAACAGCTGCCATGGCTATAGATGGAGGCGGGGCAGTGTCCTGAAATTGTGAATGGACAGAAAAATGTATTCTGGGTAGGTTAGATATTTACCTGCCCATTAGGAATCAAATCAAGGGATACTTCAAGGTCACCTTGAGATCTAATATTCTATGTCTACAACATAGCTCTGTCTCCAATGCCTTAGGAATTTTTCAGACAGTGATCGGAAAAGGAAGTCATATTCAGGATCAATTACTGTGCTTCTGACATGAGCATATTTGATGCTAATCCTCTTAGAAATTCTAGACACCAGTCCTAGTGCACTCACTATGCTTTAAAATCACCGCATAGGTTTGTTGGTTGGTTGGCCATATAAATATAAGTACCTACTAGTAAACTCCCTCCTGAAGAGTCAGAAGCTCTGGAGGTAAGGATTTGGTGCAAGTGCATGTTTTCAGATTTCCCCACATCATTCTATTCAGAGCAGGAGTTGAAAACCACTAACACAGTTAACGACACAACTAACAAAAGATCTCATTTCACATTATCACACACCTGTGCGTTACATTTCACTATAAACCACAGAACATATGCCCACGCATTTGAAAAATTACTGGTCACAATTTAAGTTGGTGGATGTAACATAATTCACTTAAGAACACTGAACTAGGAGTTACATACCACATGACACCAGACAAATTAGCTTTCTATTTTTTGAATTTGTAAGAATGGAAAAAATATTGTTCTGCCTTCCTCATAAGGTTATCATATCCATTAATTAAAGAATATGTAATTGAGCCATTCTAAAATGTAAGGCACTAATTTAGCCAGAATCAGCTGCTTCCCTGGAGTCACTGCCAACTACACAAACGCTAAATGCTGACTGTCTGAATGAAACCAAAATCTTCCTTTATTCAACTAAGTAATTTTTCTTTTTTGGCCACACCTGTAGTATGTGGAAGTTCCCTGGCAGAGATAAACCTGCACCACAGCAGCGACCTGAGTTTATTCTTAACCTGCTGAGCCACGAGAAGTCCTCAAGTAACTAATTAACTATCAAACTCCTGTCGGGTGTGAAAAGGCAATGGCAGTTCTGCCTCTATTATTCAAAAGAAAGAGAATGCTTTTAATTTTCTACTTTCTACTTGCAACTCTTTCAAACCATTCCCTCCAAGCTTAGTTCTAGTCACATCAAGAAGAAGCAAAAGTCAAGTACTCAATTTCTGGGGAACTCGTCTATTTCATTCCCCAGAGAATACACTGAGAAAGACAAACCTCCGCCACGGTGCTGCGTATGCGATCCACCACCTGCTCAAAGTCCACCAGGCTGAAGAGAGGCTGCTGCTTGAGACGGTGCAGCTCTGCAGCAAAGGTGTCCTCCTGGTCTTTCAAAATGGATCCTGCAAAACAGGAGGCAGGTCAAAGGAAGCGGGACGTGTGCAGGCGTGGTGATCCCATCCCTGAGGTGTGGCTGCTCAGGCGGGCATGCCACTCAGGGCTGGCTTGAAATCTCAGAATATAAAGGTCACTCTGCTCACGCTGACTCTGGGGCCCAAGATTTCAAGTAAGAAGGTCCTCTGAGGAACGGGGTCCATGGGGCAAGGAGATCCCTACCTTTCCTCGTTAGGTTTACATTTTGATTCTCAAACATCTGGACGGATTCTCCAACAAACAGGATTTTTTCAGCAACCCTCACTGGAATGTAGGATGGCAGAATCTCCACTCGCAGAGAAAACTGCTTTAGGGACGGTGCCAGCATGTTCTCTTCCTCTATCAGGCGCTGGCCAAGGAAATAATCCATTATCAGAGATGATGTATGAAGTGAGAAAGGAGAAACAAGAAAGCATCCAGCAGCTCTCCCATCCCATGATTTATGTGTCTAGAAGCAGGGACTTTAGATCTGAAGTTGCATAATTGTTGAATTACCAGTGTTAGAGAGATGTATTTCATTTTTAGGCAGCAAGACAGCACGGTGGAAACAGCAATGGTTTCATTAACAATAGGATTTTAGTCCTTATATTGCCTTGATTACTGTGTAAAATCATGTACAGTAGATCTAGAACCTAGTCTCCTTACTTGTTACCATGGACTAATTAGTCTTTGTGTTCTTCCAGGTCTGCATGTCTATGATTTTATTATTTTGCACATAAGTCTGCTCTGCCCAGTTCCTTAAACTAGCCTAAGTCATTTAGCCAAATGGTTCTCAAATTGAGGCTCCTGGACCAGCACCATTGGCTTTACCTGGGAGTTGTTAGAAATGCAAATTTCCAAACCCCTCCCCAAATCTACAGAAAATCTAGGGCACAAGACCTAGTGGTCTGTGTTTTAACAAGCTCTCAAGGTGACACTGAAGCACAAACAATTTGAGAACCATGGATCTAGAGCCCATGAAGCCCCAGATACACACCACTCAATCCCACAGGCTCCTCCCATTCCCTGGCTTGCTTCTGATGTGACCCATATCTAGCTCCAACCTGGAACTCCTGACTCTGACCTCTGCTAATCACCCTGGACTTCTGTGCTGGTGTTCCTCAGGGCACTTATCCCAGACCTGCTTTTTCTCTCGCTCTCCACACTTTTCCTAGACAATTAAATCGTCCTCTGTGGCTGAACTGAACATCATAATAGATTTTTTTTTTCTTTTTAGGGCTGAACCCGCAGCATATGGAGGTTCCCAGGCTAGGGGTCCAATTGGAGCTACAGCTGCCGTCCTGCACCACAGCCACAGCAGCACAGGATCTGAGCCACTGAGCAAGGCCAGGGATCGAACCCTCAATCTCATGGTTACTAGTTGGATTCGTTTCTGCTGCACCACAATGGGAACTCCACATAATAGTTATTTTTACTCTTTTTGCATCATAGACTCTCTGCAATTTTAAAAAGCTATAGACCTTCCAGACAATTTGTATCATCTATGGACCCTAGATTAAAAACCTATATATGCTGATGACTCCTAAATCTTTAAGCTAGATTGCTCTCATGAGCTCCAGGCTCAGCTCACTGATCATTTCCTACAAGTACCTCAAACCCAACAGGTCCATCTTCTTTCTCCAACACCAGCCATCCACATTCCTTAGCATCACTACTTGCCTTCTCCTGAAGGCAGAGACTTGGCTATCATCCTTGATCCTTTCCTTTGGACCCACATCCAATCACTATGACCCACCTGTCCCTCCTCCTAACCATCTCTCAAGCCTCTTTACTCTTCCCCATACTCTTCAACACTACTGGTCAGGACTCTTTATTTCAGCCTTTATTTACTTGACCATTTCTGAATTACTAATGGTTCCCCAAATGAGACATGTCCTTCATGGACATGGAGTTCCAGGATGGAGCTGGATATAGGTCACATCAGAAGCAAGCCAGGGAATGGGAGGAGCCTGTGGGATTGAGTGGTGTGTATCTGGGGCTTCATGGGCTCTAGATCCATGGTTCTCAAATTGTTTGTGCTTCAGTGTCACCGTCATGGCTTCTATACTTTACACCATCCTTTCTTCTGCCTGGAACATTTCTTGACCACCCCCGCAAACTCTTTGCACTGAAAAGTGTTCTCCAGTTATGCTAAGACTATGTTCCCAGACTATTTACTCTTTCTAGAGCACTGAGTACACTGTAATACTGCTGTTTACCATATCTTCCACCAAACTATAAGCTCTCTAAGGAACAGGGCCTACTACCTTTTATCTATTTATGCAGCTGTGGCATCTACAACAGTGCCTGGCACATAACCAACATTCAATAAAATGTTGTAACAGGATAAATGAATGGATGAATGTACAAGAACAATATAGGACTTTGGGGAGTCTAATCAAAATTTCAAACTGCATTTTAAAGCTCTGGGTAGCTATAAGACTACCTAAAGAGATAAGACTTATTAACCTCTTAAATGCATATACCAGGAAAAGGAGAAACAAAAGGAACCCCACACATATATTTTCTATTTTGTAGTCTCACATTGCTAGGCATTAAGTACTAAGCCAAGATAAAGCCAGTGTTTATATCTAAAGAATTTATGGCATAAAGAATTTATGGAAGGTGCCCAGGCTATGATGAGCTGGGGGCAGGGGGTGGGTCACCAAAGGTCATCTGGCATAGACTTTTCTGACACCTGGCAGGAGTATGCTAAGCCTCTTGCTGTGCTCTCACCAAGTCCTGGAGTTCTCTCAACTGTTTTCCTGTCAGTCCCCCAATACCCAGATCCTCCTCATCCTCTTCTGGCTGGGCACTGACATTACCGGAAGACGGACCCTGTTTGATAAAGAACTCTTCATGCTGGTCCAAGAGAAGCCCATGTAGCATCCAGGCTGAGAGTTGCTTATACATAACCCCATGACACACGGCCAGGATCCTGAGGGGAGAGGAAAGCAAGAGCCTTAGAAGTCCAATTAGAGGGCAGAGGCAATGGCACAGAGGGCATGCTTTAAATTAAAAAAAAAAAAAAAAGGAAGTAAGGGGACTGTTGCAAATTCAAGACTAAGGAGTTCCCTAGTAGCTTAGCAGTTAAGGGATCTGGTGTTGTCACTGCTCGGGTTTTATCCCCAGCCTAGGAAATTCTGCATGCCATGGGCACAGCCAAAAAACAAAACAAACACCACGACAATAAAAAAAGGAGACTGAAAAAGACATGACAACTAAATGCAGTATGTGACACTGACTGGCTACTGGTCACAAAAAAGAATGGCTATGAAGGACTTTGGGGGGACAACGGGGGAAATTCAGATATATTTTGAATATTACTGAATTAATGCTAACTTTCTTGGGTGTAATATGGTATTGAGGTTACATAAGAGAATGCCGTTTTTCTCAAGAGATACAAGCTAAAAGTATTTAGGGGTTAAGCATTATAATATTTGTGACGACTTTCAAATGATTCAGCAAAAAAAAAAAATCATGTGCATGCAAGTTATGTGTGTATAATTTACTTTATATATGTATTTCGCAGTTCATTGAGAAGGAGAAAGATAAATCCAATGGGGCAAAATGTTAATAACTGGTGAAAATAAAGGATACACATGTTTACTGTACTGTTCATTCAACTTTTTGTAGAAACCATAAGCGCTTGAAGCTGCTATTTGTAGTGTGCTAACTGAATGGAATCTCTCTTTAAAAAAAAAATCAGGATAAGCAACGAAATCCTGCTGAAGAGCACTGGAAACTATATCTAGTCACTTGTGATGGAGCATGGTGGAGGATAATGTGAGAAAGAGAATGTATGTGTGTGTGTGTGTGTGTGTGTGTGTGTGTGTGTGTGTGTGTGTGTGTGTGTGAGTGACTGGGTCACCTTGCTGTAGGGTAGAAAATTGACAGAACACTGTAAACCAGCTTTAATGGAAAAAATAAAAATCATTATGAAAATCAAAATCAAATGGGAAGCCATTTATGTGGGCTGTAAAATTTGGTCTCTGCAAACAGGTAACAAACATGTACATAACATTATTATATAAGATTTTATATTTTATTCATAAAACCACATATATTTACACAGAGAGAAACTAAAGATATACACCAAAAGTTAAAATTGAATATCTCAAGGGAATGATTAGATTAGAAGTGATTTATATTTCTTCTCTGTGCATGTCTCTATTTTCTACAGTCAAAATGCAATTCATAAGAACAAAAAACCCCACAATAAGAGAATTAACTTGTTAAGACATGTTCTAGATAGTTTCCTGCTTTTCAGAGAATTTACCTGTCCAGTGGTGAAAGCGGAGATTTTAAGAGTTGGGAGAGGCCTCAGAGATCATCAATCCCAATTTTGCAATTAATGCCACATCCTCTTTTTTAAAAATGAGGAGGATGAGGGAAAGAGGAAGGTCAAACAAATTTTCTTTGATCCCATTCCACTATATTTAATACAAGTGTAATCATAAGACATATAATTTTGTATCCTTTTTTCAGTATTATTAAAAATATTTTTACATACTGTTATACGATTTATAAATTTACTTGTTTACAGTCTATTATGTACAGTCTATTATATCTACTTAGCTTTCTTCGACAGCTGGTAATTTTCTAATTTCTTGATGCAGTAGACAGCATTGCAATGAATAATGATTATGCATATGGTTCTCTTCTTGTTTTGAACGTTGTTGGGATAAGATTCTTAAGAGTGGCATTATGGGATTATAAAGCTACTTAAAATACACGTTTAGACATAGCTAAGTATATTCCAGCTCCTGTAATGGAAATTCTCCAAGGATAATGAAATCCCAAAATGAAAAAGGATTGCCTCTAGGCAGCTGGATCATAGCTTTGACACTCAACACTTTATAACCCTCTTTTTGCAATTACTAAGCCACCATAAGGATTACAAGGGCTCCTCTGCTCATGGGGCTTTTCCATCCTAGTCATAACCTTCCCTAGAGGGAAACCTGACATACTCGAAAATAAAACATGTACAAAGTCAGGTCCCTTGACCATCCACCCTCCTCCCAACCCCAATGAAGCCATGACTTACTTTTCTAGTGCACTGCGAACAGGAGGCAAACCTCCACAGCTGTGTTTGTATACTGTTTCCAGGATCTGACACCCATGAATCTGGGGAAGACACAGCCTTGTCAAACTAGATTCCATTTTGATAGTTCGTACAGCACAAACTCTTATCCTATATTCAACCCGGAGGGCACAATCCAGCAGAGAATGGGAATAAATTTTCTCATAAGAACTATACATCCTTTTGATTCTGACTCCAATTCCAGTGTTTGAGAGGTTTCCTCACACGGCCAGTCCTAAATCCAACTCATCTCTGATACCATCTACCCAGAGACAGCCTCAGATTCCACAGGTTAAAGGTTCAGTAGCCAAGCAGGTCCTCCACTTTCAATACCAATCACAAGCTCAGGAAGCCCATTACTCACTAGATTACCCATTTCTTACAAAGGACACTAAAGCAACACCCAGACAAAAGGATACAAAGGGTGGGGTCGCAGACAAAGGAGCTTCTGCCTGCCTAGGGGCACGTGGAGTAATTGCACTTCACCAACCTGGAAGCTCTGCGAACCCTGTCCTCTCAGGTTTTTATGGAGCCTTCACTACACAGGCAACATGGTTGATTTAATCACTGGCCACTGTTGATTGAACTCCAGTTCCGGCTCTCTGCCCTCTGCCCCGCCCCTCCTCTCCCTGGAGGGGTTGTGTGGGCGGGGCGGGGTGGGGAGATGGTGGGATTGGAAGGACCAACCCTCCAATCACATGGTTGGTTCCTTTGGCAACCACCCCCATACTTAGGTGCTCTCCAAAAGTTACCTCATTAACAAACTCAGCTATAGTAGATAGGGATTTGTTGTAACTATCAAGATACCTTTATTGCTGTCATTACTTAGGAAATTCTGAGTTTTAAGAGTTCTGTGACAGAAATGGGACAAAGACCAAATATACACATTTCTTATTATAAATTGAAACATCACGATAGTTGTTCTCAAAGTAGGGACCCTCCACCCACCCCATCCCCCCAGCAGCAGCAGCATCACCTGGAAACTGGTAAGAAATGCAACTTCTTGGACCTGCTGAATCAGAATCCCTGGGGTAGGGCCCAGCGATCTGGTTTTAACAGTCTGCCCCAGATCATTCTAATCCACAGTGAAGTTTGGGAATTACCACACTAGGGAAAGGAATATCATAGAGAGTTGAAATTCCAAGCAAAGAGGTAAAGAGAGCTCTTCAGATTAAAGCCTAATTCAGCTTTCTTATAAGGTATATACTTTTCTTTCTTTCTTAAAAAACCACCTTACTGAGGTATAATTTACACACCAGAAAATTCACCCATTTTGAGTGTACTTTCAACAGTTTTGAGTAAATTTGTAGCATTGTGCAATCAACACCATAATCCAGTTTTACAACATTTCCATTACTCTAAAAGGATCCCTTGGGGCCAATGCATTCACCCCTGTTCTCACCCACAGCCTGTGTTCTTGACTACCTGTTTTTTTGGGCCTTAGCACTCAGCTTCCTACCACCTTCCTAGCAGGAACGAAGCTTCACGCATCTGCAATCTCCCTATTTATTTACTATTCTCCTTCCTGTGGCCAATGGAAGTTCAAATTCAACTGGGATGTGCAGCAATGCACGGACGCTAACACTAACTCCACTTACCTAGAAAGCCGCCTCCAATTCTGGGAGCTGGTTTAGTAGAGAGGTTAAGAGCATAGTCCCCACAGATGGCTGTGGGTTTTATAGCCCAGCTCTACCGTTTACTACCAGCTGTGTGACCCTGTGCACATTCCTTAATCTATCTGATTCCTCAGAGGACTGACTGTATGTGAAGCACTTAGCACAGTGCTTGGTATGCAGCTAGTGCACAATAAAAGCTCCATGTTACTTGATGAGGGCAATCAGCTTTGTCAGGCTAAAGAGCATCCCCCACCCCTGCCCCACTGGCTTGGCTGGCACAGGATGAACACAGCAGAGTGTAAGTTTCTAGATTTATACAAGAAAAAAATGAAGTAGCCATCTGACAAACTAACTGGGTAACTAGTTATATTCAAGTGAACACTCCTAATAAGCTAAGGCACAACTGTAACAGCTTAAAAACATGAATGAACTAAACATGTTTAATCTGTCTTCTCTAGTCCAATTACAAACTAGCAGATTTTCTTCTAATATAAAAGCATCAGGAGTTCACATGTAGCACAGCAGCTTAAGGATCTGGCATTGTCACTGCATAGGTTTGGGTTGCTGTTGTGGCAAGTGTTTGATCCTGGTCCAGGAACTCCTGCAT
Source organism: Sus scrofa (assembly GCF_054392235.1). Lineage (NCBI taxonomy): Eukaryota > Metazoa > Chordata > Mammalia > Artiodactyla > Suidae > Sus > Sus scrofa. Next base: position 137,370,224 of record NC_139383.1, read on the forward strand.
GCCGTGGGCGTGCCCCCCATCCCACCTCCCCTCCCCAAATCTCAAAGCATCTCAGAGTTATTAATTCTGCCAGAAAAGATACTCTCTGGACACTGGAGACCCTAATTTTCAATGCATATGATAAAAACTTGTGATGAGAACAGGCATATATTAAGAGTTCTGACTGTGCCACAGTGGGCTAAGAATCCAACTGCAGTGGCTCCAGTGGCTGTGGAGGTCCAGGTTTGATCCCCAGCTCTGTGCAGTGGGTTAAAAAGATCTGGCATTGCCACAGCTATGGCTCAGATTCAATCTCTGACCCAAGAACTTCCATGTGCTGAGGGTGCAGCCATTTAAAAAAAAAAGAAAGAAAGAAAGAAAAGAAAAGGCATATCTAACTAATAAATAAACATCTGGCTTTCATCAATGATTAAATAATTGTCAGAAAACTACCAGCACCCTAATGATAAATCTACCACCTTTTTTCATTCTAAGGAGTAACTTTTATGCTTTTCTTCTAGATCTGTGTCCAGTAGTTCTAAATCCTTAGTGTACAAAGCTCTCACCTCCAAGTATCCACAACATTATTCTCTTACCCAGCAGCATTCTTGGGTACATCTATTATCATTTCCCTCACCGTCTGGACCCAGAAGGTGCTTAAAGGCTGGGTCATAACTTATTTTTGCATTCCTGATACCCAAGCATGATATTGTTGAATGAATAAAGAAATAAGTTAAAAACTACTGAAAACTAGGGTCTCAAAAAAAAATGTAGGGAGTTCCCTTTGTGGCTCACTGGGTTAAGAACCTGACTAGTAGCCATTGCTGTGAGCTGTGGTATAGGGATACAGATGCGGCTCAGATCTCACCTTGATGTGGAAAGCCGACAGCTGCAGCTCCAATTAGACCCCTGGACTGGGAACTTCTATATGCTGCACTTGCAGCCCTGAAAAAGCAAAAAAAAAAAAAAAAGAATGTAAAGGAAAATTAAATACAGTATCCCATTGGTGCTTATGCAAGCAAAAGAAAAATGGAAAGTTCTCACCTTTTGACTTTTAATTTGTTCTACTACAACCATTACAGAAGGGAAAAGGAGCTGGAACTGCAAAGTAGAGAATAATTAGGATGGTATATAATCAAATGCAAGGAAAAACAATTAACTCAGGAAAAGCCTTTGTTTCTAAACAGTCCCACTTAACATAAAGAAGGCAATCACTGAACAGCCCAGGTCCAGTACCCTAAGACAATCTGATATGGGGGTTGGCTGCAGGCACAAAGAGAATGGCAGACAGAACCAGTTCTCTGCGGTTAGCGTAACTGTTAACACTGAGGCCAAGCTATAGCACTAACATCACAAAGTAAGTTTTTACTAAACTTGGAGCTTTTCAAACAGTTGGGATCCAGGAAAGCATACAAAATATCAAATCCTGGGCTCTGAATCCAGAAGGGAACAAGTTGTCAAAAACAGTAAGATTATTCTAACAACAGATTCCAAAGCATTTTGTTACCTGGGCAACACACCTGATCTAAGGAGTAATTGATGTGTGATATGGAGAGATGCGGGTCAGCCAGGAACTGCAACAAAAAACATTGATTAGGACTCTATATAAAAGATCTCAAATCTATTTCAACATGAAGACTGGAAGGGAATCTGAGAGTAGGCTTAAGGTTTGTTTTAGGCAACAGAGAATTGATCATTTAGAGAAGATTGCTCCTTCTGAATTTCAGGTGATAATAAAACCGAAACAAAGGCTCTTCCTTCTAAACTCACCGAGATCCTTTGCCGTGGTCTGCACGTCCTTTGATCAGGGCTTAGGCAATCACAGAGCACACACTGTACCCACCAGCCACACAGAAAACAGCTCACTCTTAACTACCCGACTATATCCAAGGGCATTTCAAATCCAGAACAGGACCCTTTCTGCTGTCCCAGAGGTGTTGCTTCCCATTTCTCCTCTCACCTCTTGTTCCAAATCAAGCAGTGCTTGGCGATAAGGCTGCAAAACTGAATCCAGCCCCGTGCAGAAGGCTCTAAGGTAGATTCCGTGTAACCCACCTTGGCCCTGCTGAGATGGATGGTGATCCTGAAATCAAACAAAAAGAAGTCAACTTTTCAACTCAGACCCTGAAGCCCGAGGAAGACATTATCCTTTATTAATAGCATGTTTTGTTTTTGTTTTGCTTAAATAATTCCCTATCAAAGCAGTACTTCGAAAAGAGGAAAACTTGACTGAAGAGAAAGATTTTGAGTCCTGGTCTTTTATTTATTTACTTATTTATTTAATCACAGCTGCGTTCTCGGGCCAGGGATCAAATCCGAGCCACAGCTGCTTGGATTTAACCTGCAATGCCTTTAACCCACTACACCAGGCCGGGGTTCAAACTCCAAGCTGCTGCAGTTGGAGTCTTTTTTTTTTTTTTAATTCTTCTCCTTTTTAAAAAATTATAGTTGATTTACAATGTTGTGCCAATTTGCATTCAGATTCTTAACCCACTGCACCATAACAGGAACTCCTGATCTTTTAAAATGTGATAATGTTTTAATTTTCCAAGTGGTTCAGATATTACAAACAAGGTATTACTCCATATTCAGCGGAGGTTTTTCAACAACTCAATTCTAACCTTACAGCCTCTGGCTTAAGTCCCTTTGGTGGCTTCCTCTTGTCCCAGAATAACCTTTAAATTCCCCTCCATGGCTTACGGTGATTCCTGCATTCAGGCCCTGACCCTCTTTCCAAAATTATCTTTCACTGCTTCCAACTTCACATGCTCATTTCCAGACCACTCTCAGCTCACCTGTTGTGCCTTGCTTCTATCTCCCACTCCTGTGAATTTGAGCGTATTCTACTTATAACTGAGGGCTCATCTTTGTGATAAATACTTACTATTCCTGCAGGACCCAATGCAAGCATCTTCTCCCTGCAAGGCCCTTTTAACCCTTCCTAGGGAATTAACAGCTCCCCTTTGTTGCTTTCACTGCACCTCTATTTACTGCTAGAATTGTACTTTTGTTTATCTGTCCTCTCACTAGACCAGGAGCTTCATGAAGTGAGGGCCCACATGTTACTCATCTTTGCATTCCTCGCACAGTTCTTTGAACAGTTGGTAAATATTTAATGAATAAATAAAATGACCTCAATTCTCTTCTAATAACCCTTCTCTTGCCTGGCATAGAGATTCATCAAAAACATGAATCTGAGAGCCAACACAGGGAATTGTTAGATGCTCACCAAGAGGCTATTTAGAAAAAATGGCTTACCTTTCAAGAAAGCTGAAGTTTTGTTTCGGCGGTTTTTTTTTTGTTGTTTTTTGTTTTTTGTTTTTTTTTGGTTTTTTTTTTTTTTTTTTTGGCCTCACCCATGGCATAAGGAAGTTCCGGGGCCAAGGATCAAACCTGCACCACAGTAGCAACCTGAGCCTCAGCAATAAAAAAGGTGGATCCTTAACCTACTGAGCCACTGGGAAACTCCAAAGCTACAGTTTTTTGTAGGAGCATTCTTCTTCTATGTGGGGGAATTGTAGTTAACAGTTATCTATAGAGTCCATGATGACTAGCCTTTTGGGCTATTAACTGATTTTGGGTGATCAGGCTCTGGTGGTGGTAGAACTGAGTCACAAATGTGGTAAGAAGCTTGGGCTCAGGGGTTATAAGGCAGAGTGGAGCCAGAGGAGGCTGCAAAGGATACTAGTAGTTCCTGGAGATAAATGTTCACAGTTATAATAAGAACAGCAATGATTATAGGGTTGGCTTACAATCAGGCAATTTTGCTTTGATCTCGTGTCATTCCAGAGAAATGAATGTCTCCACTTATCACAGAATGAAAAAGAAAGTGAGTATGTTTTTACTTTTCAAAAAGTAGAGGTACTACAGATATCTTTAGAATTTGGAAAAGCAGGAATTCACTTACCAGATCTGCATAGTCACATGAATATAGGACAGGTTATTTTTTTTTTAAGTGTTATATACAAAACCTTAAAATTTAGGGGCTTTTTCATCTATATTAATACATATATAGGTTCCAACTTTGATCACTGTATTCTCATTAATCTAACTTCATCGCAAAGTGACACTGATTAGATCTTAGATTCAAGTTTAGTTTAGTGTACTTTCTCTGCAACAAAATCTGAGATAATCAGAATTTCTGCTCCAGACATGAAAATATAAGGCATTATTCTCTAAATCCTTTGCCCCACAGATTACCACCAATGGTCTTATATAACAGGGGCCAGATGGTAGTAACTGAATTGTTCAGAAAAGCCTTCTTCCTTTTCCTTTCTAGAAGTCTGCCCTTCTCTTCAACCAGAATCACTCTTTCAGAGTTCCTATTGTGGCTCGGCAGGTTAAGAACCCCTCACAGTGTCCATGGGGATGTGGGTTTGATCCCTGGCCTCGCTCAGTGGGTTAAGGATCTGGTGTTGCCACAAGCTGTGGTGTAGGTAACAGATGCAGCTCAGCTGCAGCTCTGATTTCATCCCTAGCCCAGGAACTTCCACATGCCATGGGTGTGGCCATAAAAAGAAAAAAAAAAAAAAAAAAAAACTTACCCAGAATCATTCTTTCCCCTGAAAACAGTCAACATTGAATCAAACAATTCAGCAATCTTCTTACTTACCACTGACAGAATTCCAGACTCTTAAAAATAAAAGAGAACTGGAAGTGGCTCAGTGGATTAAGAACCTGACATAGTGTTCATAAGGATATGGGTTCGATCCCTGGCCTTGCTCAGTGGGTTAAGGATCCGGTATTGCCACAAGCTGTGGCATAGGTCACAGATGCGACTCAGATCTGGTATTGCTGTGGCTGTAGCAGAGACCTGCAGCTGCAGCTTGAATTCGTCCCCTATCCTGAAAACTTCCATATGCCACAGGTTTGGCCATAAAAGGAAAAGTAAATAAATAAATAAAAGAGAACTTTAAAATTTCTCTTAAAAAAATCTGAGTGTTTACTATTTGCCAGGCACTTTAAATGAATTACCATGTTTAATCCCTGAAATCCCATGTGATAGATACTCTCTATTACTCCCGTTTTATAGATAAGGAAACTGAGTCTCAGTTACTGCCAAGCATTCTATGGCCAGTAAGTGATGGAAAGGACACAAATTCCTGATGTCTAACTACATAGCACTGACTTCCAATTAATTCATATTAATGGGTAATATTTATTAAGTGTTCACCACATGCCAAGAACCTTCTCTGATTTAACCACTATTTATTTCATTTTATTTATCTTAATTTTTTTTTTTTTTTTTTGGCTTTTTAGGGCCACACCCATGGCATATGCAGGTTTGCAGGCTAAGGGTCCAATCAGAGCTACAGCTGCCGGCCCACACCACAGCCACAGCCACTTCAGATATGAGCCATGTCTGGAACCTAAACCACAGCTCACGGCAACGCCTCTTTTAACCCACCGACCAAGGCCAGGGATGGAACTGCAATCTCAAGGTTCCTAGTTGGATTGTTTCTGCTTCGCCAGGACGGGAACTCCTTAACTACTATTTATAATAAGAAACATGAAAGCTGAGAAGATTTTTGTTGCCTGCCACAGTATGACTAAGGCAGTCAGAGGCAGAGTGGCAATGGAATTTGAAATAATGCTTTGTTCTCACCTCTGGAACTGGAAATCTGGTACAGCTAGGACTTATTTTTTATTTTACCTTTTTTTTTGTCTTTTTGTCTTTTCTAGGGCCGCACCCGTGGCATATGGAGTTTCCCAGGCTAGAGGTCTAAGTGGAGCTGTAGCCGCTGGCCTCCGCCAGAGCCATAGCAATGCAGGATCTGAGCCGCCTCTGCAACCTACACCACAGCTCACGGCAACGCCAGATCCTTAACCCACTGAGCAAGGCCAGGGATCAAACCCAAAACCTCGTGGTTCCTAGTCAGATTCGTTAACCACTGCGCCAGGACAGGAACTCCACTAGAACTGATTTAATCAAGTCTCCCAACACTCCGGCAAAGCGTATTCTCTCTTACACCAATCTGCCTAAATTGGTCCCCGTGTATATTTTCCTCTTGTTTGAGGTACAGTCATCTGGCCTTCAAGTGAATAATTCCAGTGATGAGAAATTCGTACTTCTTGACACTTGCATCACATAAATTACCAATGGATTCGCTGAAAGCCTTATACAGCTCCTGCCCTCAGGAGGTGTACATTCCCTGAGAACAGGAATCTACCTGCTGCTGCACATGGCCTGTGTACTGCTCAATGAACTCGGTGAAGCGAATGTAGTCTGTGCCCAGACGGCAGAGTCGATTCAGGACACTAGTTTCACTGGGATGGAGAAATGGGAAGTCCTGGGACACCTGCAGGAGAGAAACAATGCTAAGTAACACTGATGCTTGCTATTCGCTGTCTGCTAGAACTACTGTCTCCCTTCGCAAGATGCCCATTTAATATTGGTAAATTCTGGATAATGAAAGTGTTTCAGAACCACAACAAAGAAGTTGTTCCCCAACCCCAACGCAATTAGTTATTTATTGAAATAGGCAGTAATGCATGGTAAAGAATTCTCACAATACAAAATGGTGTACATCAAAAATAAGTCCACCTCCACCAAGGCAGAAAGCATGTATTACTTTTTCTTTTCTTAAATGAAGTATAGTTGAGTTACAATACTGGTTTCAGTTATACAGCATTTTTAACTGCATTCACATTGTTGTACAATCATCACCACCATCCATCTCCAGAACTTTGTCATCTTACCAAACTAAAACTCCGTACCCATTCAACACTTCCTCCCCATTGTCCCTTCCCCCAGTCCCTGGCAACCACTCTTCTACTTTTTGTCTCTCTGAGTTTGACTGCCCTAATGATCTCCCATAAGTGGAATCATACAACATCTATCCTTTTGTGACTGGCTTATCTCACTTAGTATAGTGTCTTCAAGGCTCATCCATGTTGCAGCCTGTGTTAGAATTTCTTTTTTTTTTTTAGGGCTGTGCCCACAGCATATACAGGTTCCCAGGCAGGGGTCAAATTGGAGCTTTAGCTGCCAGCCTACACCATAGCCACAGCAATGCCAGATCCATAACCTACTGAGTGAGGCCAGGGATTGAACCCACAACCTCATGGTTACTAGTCGGATTTGTTTCTGCTGCACCATAATGGGAATTCCTAGAATTTCTTTTTAAAGCTGAAAAAAATATTCCATTGTAGGTGAATGCCACATTTTGTTTATTCAATTCTTTTATTTTTTTTATTGGCCATTGTATATCTTTGGAGAAACAACCAACTTTTAAGGAACGTTTACTTATCCCAGGCACTGTGCTAACATTCTGAGATTAAATAGTGAACAAAATCAGATACATTTACTACCCCAAGGAACTTAGCATATTTCACATCCATATTGCGAGTACTGTATTTTATAGATTCCATCTTTGTGTGATAGTAAATGTGGTTAAAAAAAAAAAAGGCAGAGAAGGATTTTTCTATTACTGATTCCACAATAATTTGATTAGGAATCATTTAATGTAGATTTTAATGATACAGTGTTAACCATATTATCTTCAGGAGAATAATTTAAGAGGTAATAGGAGTTTCTGTTGTGGCTCAGCAGAGATGAACCCCAATTAGTATCCACAATTCCTGACCTGACTTAGTGGGTTAAGGATCCTGCAAGCACTGTGAGCTGTGGTGTAGGTTGGCAGCTGTAGCTCTGATTGGGCCTGTAGCCTGGGAACTTCCATATGCCACAGTTGTGGTCCTAAAAAGAAAAAAAAAAAAGGTAACAAGATTAGTGCTCAAGAACCTGGTCTTGGGAGTTCCCTTTGTGGCACAGCAAAAATGAATCCAATGAGTAACCATGAGGTTGTGGGTTTTATCCCTGGCCTTGATCAGTGGGTTGAGAATCCAGCGTTGCCATGAGTTGTGGTATAGGTTGAGGCTTGGATCCTGCATTGTTGTGGCAGTGGTGTAGGCCGGCAGCTGTAGCTCTGATTCGACCCCTAGCCTGGGATGGGAACATCCAGCCCTAAAAAGCCCCCCCCTCCAAAAAAAGAAAAAAACCTGGTCTTTGGAGCCAGAATGCCTGGGTTTGAATCCCTGCGTTGTCTCTGATTTGCTTGAAATCTTAGGCAAGCAATACCCCTCTGTGCCTCAGTTTTCATACCTATAATGTGGAGATAATTGTGAGGATTAAATAAATTAATGCATGTAAATCAGGAGTTCCCATCGTGGCACAGTAGTTGATGAATCCGACTAGGAACCGGCAATTGCCTTGAGCTGTGGTGTAGGTTGCAGACATGGCTCGGATCTGGCGTTGCTGTGGCTCTGGCATAGGCTGGTGGCTACAGCTCCGATTGGACCCCTAGCCTGGGAACCTCCATATGCCACGAGAGCGGCCCAAGAAATGACAAAAAGACAAATAAATAAATAAATAAAATAATTAATTAATTAATACATGTAAATCACATGTGCCAAGAACATAGCAAATGCTCAATTATATGTCAGCAACTTTTTAATATTAGGACAGCTCTATTCAGATATTAAGTGATACCCATATTAAATTGGCATTTTGAGCAGTTCATGTTGGCCAAGCTTAGACATGTTCAAGGTCTGGTTATTCTGAAAGAGCAAACAACACCTTAAAGTTATTGGTACCTTTGATACAACCTACTTATATGAACAGATATTCTCTACGTTAGAGTTACTGAAGTCACATAGAAAATAAAGAGCCAGAACTGCAGCAAAGTCATTCTACTATTAAACTCAATATTGACAATTTAGTTTTAGCAAAACAATAGTATATGTTACATTAGATCCTTGGTTCTTAATGGGGGCAATTTTGCCCCCAAGGGACATTTGATAATGTTTGGAGATATTTTTGATTGCTACAACTCAGGGGGTACTATTGGCATCTAGTGAGTAGAGGTCATGGATGCCACCAAACATCCTAGAGTGGACAGAACAGCGCCCACAACAAAAAATTATTCAGTCCAAAAAAAAAAAGGAGTTCCATCGTGGCTCAGTGGTTAATGAATCCGACTAGGAACCATGAGATTGCGGGTGCACCCCTAGAGAAGACCAAATAAAAAAAAAACTATCCAGTCCAAAATGTCAATAGTGCCAAGGTTGAGAAGCTGCATTAGATTAATGTCAATTTAAATTTATTGGCTTGGTAGTTTCATTTACTTTGTAAAAATAACTGCTTTTTTTCTTTCTTTTTTTTTTTTTTTTTTGTCTTTTTAGGGCTACACCTGTAGAATACGGAAGTTCCCAGGCTAGGCATTGAATCAGAACCACAGCTACTGGCCTATACCACAGCCACAGCCAAGCCAGATAGGACGTGAGTCTGTGACCTGCACTACAGCTCACAGCAACGCCAGATCCTCTACCCACTGAGCAAGGCCAGGGGTGGAACCCATGTCATCATGGATCCTAGTTGGGTTCATTACTGCTAAGCCACAATGGAAACTCCAAAATAACAGATTTTATAGTTGTTTAAGAGCAATATGCTTAAGTTTATACCTGGCTTAATGTGTTGATAAAACAATTTTTATCAACATTGCACATTCATGACAATTTCTCCCTTCATTCAAATGTGAAAAACACTGTTCTGCAAAAAGTATGAAATATTTGCTGTTTGGGGTGGTCTTTTTTTCACAAATATCTTCATACCTACTATGTGGCAGAAATTGTGCCAAGTGCTCCTGATATGAAAAAGACCACTATTTCTTTGCCCCCCTGGTCAGTCAATGTGAGAGAAAGACTATACAGCAATAAGTAATAACAATAAGTAATATGAACTGTGATGTCCTATAAGGGAAATAAACAAGTTACTGTGATAGAAAATAGGAAACAACCTAAATGTCCATCAACAGATGAATGGATTAAGAAAATGTGGTATATATACACAACAGAATACTGCTCAGCCATAAACAAGAACAACATAATGCCATTTGCAGCAACATGGATGGAACTGGAGACTCTCACACTAAGTGAAGTCAGAAAGAGAAAGGCAAATGCCATATGATATCACTTAGATATGGAATCTAATATATGGCACAAATGAATATTTCTACAGAAAAGAAACTCATGGACTTGGAGAACAGACTTGTGGCTGCCAAGGGGGTGGGGGAGGGAGTGGGATGGACTGGGAGTCTGGAGTTAATAGATGCCAACTATTGCATTTGGAATGCATAAGCAATGAGATCCTGCTGTACAGAACAGGGAACTGTATCCATGATGGAGCATGATGGAGGATAATGTGAGAAAAAGAATGTATATATATATATATATGTGTGTGACTGGGTCACTTTGCTGTATAGTAGAAATTGACAGAACACTATAAACCAACTCTAATGGAAAAAATAAAAACCGTTAAAAAAAAACAAAATAATGGCATAAGGAATATTCTTAAAGAGGTGGTCTGAGAAAATTTTTCTGAGAAGGTGAAATTCTCTCTTTAAATCTGAGAATTTAGGAAAATATCCAATTGAGACATTTTAAATAAGAAAAAAAGGCTGTTATTGTTCCCATAGTGTGTTCTCTCTTTCTACTTCAATCAAGCACACATACATGCTTCCTGAATATTCTTCTCCTATATGCCTTGTCCTAGTTTTGTAGTAAAAAATAAATAACAACAAAAGGAATCTGATTAATTTATGTTTTATAGACCAAGAGAGTAATATTCCTGCTTCTTTACAGCCTATACTACCAATTCTTATAGACACAGGCATGACTTTGTATACAGATAGATTCAAATCCTGCCTTATCAAGACTAGCCACCATAGGAAGTTACCTTACAGTCCAGCAGGTTAAGGATCCGACCTTACGGCAACTGTAAAGCAGGTGGCAACTGTGGCATGGGCTTCATCTCTAGCCCAGGAACTTCCACACGCAGCAGATGAGGTGTGTGCAGCAAAACAAACAAAAAACCCAAAAACTACAAGCCACCATAAAGTTCTCTGAGCTTCAAGTTGCTCATTTGTAAACTGGGGCTAACAATACCTAACTTGCTATGTTGTTGAGATGATTAGATAATACTACTGGAAGCATAAGTAGAAAAGAAGAGTGGTTCAGATACTGGAGCCAGACAGATCTGGGTTCAAGACCAAGTTTGCTAATTATTAACTGCCTAATACCTGACACCAGAGTTAATCTGTGAAACGGAGATAGGTGGTTGTGAAGTTAAATGAGATAATACATGTAGTACATGGCCCCTCCTTCTCATACATTCCTGGTTACATGAAGGCCTCCCTCCAAATTCTTCTGGAGAAGAAATTTCCTGGTCAAGGAGTAGAGGGAAACACCCTCATTCACTTTTTCATTCAAAATAATTGACTGAAGTCGTATTCTGTGTTAGATACTACGTATTTGGACAAATTTTCAAAACAGCTTAAAACAGAGTGCAAGTGTGAAGATGGGAGAAAGCATCTCCCTCATTTTTACATCCAGTTCCCCAGCAACTCTCATTCAGATAGTTCATCCTTAGGCTCAGCCCTGGATTCCCTCCTCTTCCCCAAGGCAGGGCCTTTCAGGAGTCTGCCCTCCTTTTCCCAGCGTAGCCCAAACCTCTCAAGGTGTTTACACCGTGGTAGGCCCCTCCGGCACAGCCCTCCAGCTACCTGCTCAAGGACACGCCCCCCCGCCCCCGCCTCAGCTCTGCAAGCCACGCCCCCTAAGGCTCCTCCCCCACGCAGTGGCTCAGGTCCACCCATTCCCTGCTCGCTAGTTCCCGCGCTCTGAGCCGGATTGTACCTGGAGGCCACCCCGCTTGTTCCACGTGAAAATGGACCCTGGGTATCCGCTCAGCGCCAAGAGCAGTTCGTGGATCATTTCCACGGCGGACCTCCGGTCCCTATATCCGTTGCACCTTTCTCCAGAGCCTCACCAGGCGACCAAGGAAACGCGTATTCCTTTCTCTACTCGCGCACAGGCCTCCTGGACGGGCGGTTCCTCCAGACTTTATCCGCTGAGAGAACTGCTGCGGAGAGCGTACGGGAAGCAGGGAAGGGATAGGCGAGCCGCGTCCCGGAAGTGCACTGTGCTCGGTTGGGCCCACTCGCTCGCTCCCGCCGGGGCTCCGCGAGAGGTGTCTAAGCAGCTGCCCTTGCGCATGCGTCTGTGGCGCCCTAGTCGCCTGCTCTCACTTCCGGTTTGGGAACTGGACTGGGAGGCTTGAGAGTCCCGGCTGGAGCCAGACCTCGAGTGGGTGAGGCTGGCCCACGGGCAGAGATGCGAGCGGATTGAGGGGTATCCCGAGTGGGAGAAGCTCCTAGGGGTGGGCCAGAGGGTGCTCTCAGGGCGCCTTAGCCCCGGTCCGAAGCCTCTGGAGGGACTCCTTACCGCTCCGAGAGTGACCTGGCCAGAAAGCGAAGACAAAGAGGCCGGAACCCCGCACCCGCCGCTCCTTGAGCTGTGCTCCGCACTCGCGAATACCGCAGCCCTCGGAGCGCTTGGCCAGCACTCGAGCTCGTCTTCAGGAGACACATGACTACTGCCCCCTCGGACTCCCTCTTTCCACCAACTCAGTGTGACTCTCCCCAAGTCCACCTGGCCCTCGCTTCAGAAGTCAAAACCAACTTCTCTCAATGCTCGAGATTTCCCGTCAGTAGTTCCCGGATATTTACTGAGCGATTACTTCTGCTGTGAGGGAAAACAAAGACCCAGTGTTGTGTACTTGATTTTTGTTTGGGGTAGAAATTGGTGGTGGTGGAGTCTGAGGGGGCGGGGCGGACGTAGAGGGTTTGGGGAAGGACGGCGGAAGTATTGGGGCAGATCAGAGGCGACCCGCTGGACAGAGGGTTTTCTATTGCCTTCCTCGGGGTGGTGACATGCCTTTAAAACCTCTCAGCTCTAGGTCTCCCTTACGGTTTGAACTCACTATGCAGCACTGGCCAGGGGAGCTCAATGGGTCAGACTTGGGGAGGGGTGGAAGAGGAGCAGTCAGTAGTTTATTCTCTGCTGCTTCCCCGGGGCTGCCCTGGAAGTCGCCCAGAAATGCAGCTTTTGAATGGTCTCTCACCTTCATGCTCAGTTTTGGCTTGCTGCCCTGAAGTTGGTGCTACCTCACATGGCCACGCAGAACTTAGGGGAAGTCAGGCCAGCTCTGGCAAGACTTTAGACATATGAGTGTATTCCTTCTGATAGTGCCATCTCTCTCTACCCTAGGAGGAAATTCTTCTTACAGAGAGAGACTCATCTGCAGGTGATTCTTCAAGGACATGGAAGATAGGTGTAAACCCTGGAACCTAGACCCTTAAATGGAGGAAAGCCGCTTTCTGCTGTGAATGATGGCCAAACCCACCCTGAGAGGGACTGGCACTAACTCTGAGACCTTCCGACAGCGCTTCAGGAGATTTCATTACCAGGAGGTAGCTGGGCCCCGGGAGGCTTTCAGCCAACTGTGGCAACTTTGCTGTCGGTGGCTAAGACCGGAGGTGCGCACCAAGGAGCAGATTGTAGAGTTGTTGGTGCTAGAGCAGTTCCTGACCATCTTACCTGGGGAGATCCAGAATTGGGTACAAAAGCAATGTCCAGAAAGTGGAGAGGAGGCAGTGGCTCTGGTGGAAGATTTAGAAAGAGAGCCTGGAAGACCTGGACATTCGGTGAGCAGGGAGAGGGAATTTAGAAATGTGTGACTGGGAAGGGGCAGGATGAAAAGCCACACTAAGGCACAGTCTCCCTTGCTGATGCTTATACTTATGGTCCTTTAACAGGTAATTTTTTCAGATAGAACTTATTGGGAGATGCTACCAATAAGCATGTGCTTGTGCTACATGTCACAATGAGTTATTCATAGTTTCATGGGTTTTTTTACTTAACAGGGAAGAAAGGGTAATTCTTTTTCAGCCTGTAGTTTGGCTTACTGCTTTGATCTAGCGTTCCTGCTGCTCTTAGCTAACAGTAATGGACTAAGAAAGACATTTGTTCACTATTAATCACCTCCCACCCCAACCTTAGCCTTGTCTCCAAAGGATGATCTCTTTTGGGGTATCAGATAATCTCCTCTGGGAATACCCCTCATTATGACCTTGCAGTGACAATTCATGGGGATTGTTTCTAGGTCACAGTCTCTATGAAGGGGCAGGAAGTGCGCTTGGAGAAGATGACACCCCTGAAATCATCACGAGAGTTATTAAGTGTTCTGCAGGAGTCAGTGGAACCCCAGCCCAGGGGTGTACCCAAGAAAGAGAGGGCAAGAAGCTCAGACCTGGGACCACGGGAGCAGATGAACCCACAGGAGAAGCTCAGACCTTTTCAAAGGAGCGGTGAGGAGTAGATTCATATGGGAAGATAGAATGCCATTCTAAATTGGGAAGTAGGGTTGGGAGTAGTGAGTGGGAAAGGGATGTCAGGAGTGAGTGGAGATTGTAGAGTGTGCAGTTGCTGGGGACCTCCTGAAGGTACGTAGTTTAGCTCTCTGCTACAATAAATATTCTTGTATTTCCTCTTGATAAGTCTGCCAGCGGATTGCTCCCTAGTTTTTGCCAGAACTTGGAATTACTCTCTTTCCTCCTGGTAATGATAACACTCACTGGGTCAGTTTTTTTCTAGCTAAAAATTCTTTTCTATGCTGGAAGGCACATCTTCCTTTTAGTCGTTTTCTTTCTCTACATTAAACTGTATTTGTTTCTTTAAGCTTTTCCTTGGAAGCTCCATTCTTCAGACCTACTAAGTTTTTGTTACTCTCTTGGACCTTTAAGTTCTCCAAATAGCCTGTTCATAGTGCAGAATTAAACTATATATTACTCCAGTGAGGGTCTGATAGGTAGAGGCAGAGTAAGAATTTTACTTCAGAATTTCTTCATACTTTCAGTATAGCTCAACTAATTATTTGATGATTGCTGTTCACCTGATACTCCCAGGACTTTTAGCGCTTTCCCATTGTCTTTGTGCCTAGTGCTTATTCTTTTACTTGATTTTGTAGAACTTGTTTTTCTTCTTTGTACTCCCTTTTGTATGTTTGTTTTTTTTTCTCCCTTTGATCAGCTCTTTAATTTGTTGAGGTTGTTTTGAATTCTGATCTTATCATCCAAGACATTAGCCTTCTCAGCCAGTTTGGTTGTGGTTCTCTTAGTCATCGAGAGGCAATCCCTCAACCCCACACACAGACTTGCAGAATTAATCCGTATTTGAACACCAACCATGTGCTCAGCACCTGGCAGGGTACTCTGCAATAAGAAAAGGTGTCTGTTCTCAAACATAAATATGTGCTGAACTGTATTGAAGCAATGCCAAACAATGCCTTGTTACTCACTGTGACACGGGTTTGTCAGAGTGGGAGATGAGGGAACTGTAGGGAATGCCTCAAGGGGGCACTGGCAAATACAGCTTCTTGATGAATGGGTTGAATGTGAATAGAAGGGAGAGAGTTAAAAGAAAGAAGAGGCACAGAGTGGTAAATAAACATCTGCTGTGTTTGTTCTGGAGGCGGGGAATCTGGTATGAATGGGTCAAGCATGGGTAGACAATCAGGTTAAGGTTTGGCAGTACATAAAGTACGTGAGCTGAGGAAGCAAGAGGTTAGAGGTAGGTAGGACAGTGACTGCAGCAGTTCCCCGGTGTGAGAAGGTAAGGGGTCTAAGACTGGGATGGTACAGTAGGAATAAAGAATATACTAAGAGAAAACCTTTAGCACTTGGTGACTGTGTGTGAAGGAAGACAGACTCCTCCTTGAGATCACTGAGTTTAATTCTCTGGCCCTAAGTGGAGAACTACAGTTGACCCTTGAACAACATGAGCTTCAACTGCATGGGTCCAATACATGTGGATATTTTCCAATAGTAATTGAAAAATATGCTGCTGTCATTGGTTAAATCTGCAGATGCAGAGAAACCCTGGATACAGAGGGTCCACTATAAGCTATATTCAGATTAATCCCCACATTGTTCAAGGGCCAACTATATAAGAGACAGGAGGTGACTATTTCAAACAGTGGCAGGACCTGCCTACAGTGGTCAGCAGGGCTAGGGAACAACTGGGAACAGAATTATCTGCTCTGAACACATAACAATCTTCTCTCTCGTCACCCTGCTCTGGAAAATGTCTCATTTTTTGAGGTTTCACATATTTCTCCCACTTTCTTAAACACACCAAACTTTCTGAAAACATTTCTTTAGATCCTTTTATAAGCCTCTTGGATAAAAAAAACAGGTCTGGACTCAGAGATGTTTTTTATGATCAGTCCAAACTGACATCCTTTGTTTGCTTCCCTGCAAGCAGGATTACCATTTTCTAAATCCATGGTCTCCAAATTGGAGCAAGGAGAGCCATGGATCCCAGATCTGGGCTCCAAGGAGAAGGAACTCCCAAGAGGCCGTCACACAGGAGACAGACAATTGCATGCTGATCTGTTACCATCCAGCAGAGAGAGAAAAAGCAGGGTGGAACAGGATCACTGGGGCTTTGAGGATGAGAAGGTGGCAGGTGTACACTGGGGCTATGAAGAGACCAGAACACTCCTTGCAATTCTCAGTCAGACTGAGTTTTATGAGGCTCTCCGAAACTGTCATCGAAACAGCCAAGTGTATGAGGCTGTGGCTGAGCGGCTCAGGGAGTATGGCTTCCTCCGGACCCTGGAACAGTGTCGAACCAAGTTCAAAGGTCTCCAGAAGAGCTATCGGAAAGTCAAGAGTGGCCACCCTCCTGAGACCTGCCCCTTCTTTGAAGAGATGGAAGCCCTGATGAGTGCCCAGGTCATTGCCCTGCCCAGTAATGGCCTGGAGGAGGCAGCCTCCCACTCTGGCCTAGTGGCCAGTGATGCTGAGACTGAGGAACCGGAGCAAGAGGGCTGGCAGCATGAGGACAGAGGAGAGGCCATGGCTGAAGAGTCTGACAGTGATGAAGTGGGCCAGGAGGCCACTCCCCAGGACACCGACAACTCCACCACGCCTGTCCTTTTCCGAAGCCCAAGTGGTAAGGAACCTTTCTTCTTGGGGTTTTAGGATTAGACTGAGGAGTTATATGAGACTGGATGTGAAAGTCAGGAAGCCTAATGTCACCTACCAGGTTTGTCACTTAAATAGAGAAGAGAGGCAGTTCTCAGTTGTGTATTTCATTCTCTTTTGTGGGAAAATCAGTGAACTAATAGTAAGTGGAGAATAATTTTAGATATCTTTTGTTGTTGTTGTTGTTGTTATTGTTGCTATTTCTTGGGCCACTCCCGAGGCATATGGAGATTCCCAGGCTAGGGGTTGAATCGGAGCTGTAGCCACCGGCCTACACCAAAGCCACAGCAACGCGGGATCCGAGCCGCGTCTGCAACCTACACCACAGCTCACGGCAACGCCGGATCATTAACCCACTGAGCAAGGGCAGGGACCGAACCCGCAACCTCATGGTTCCTAGTCGGATTCGTTAACCACTGCACCACGACGGGAACTCCAATTTTAGATATCTTAAAGAAATATGCTCAGAAAATTCAAGAGTTCTGAAAAGGAATACCATTCCTTCCCTTTCTTAAAATGTCTTTTCCTGATTATAAAATCACTAAAGGCTGAGAAAAACTTGGCATGGTATTTATTACTTTTAAGGAGAACTACTGTTTTCTGAATGCCTTATGTGAACACCTTGCTCTTCCAAACTCAGTTTATTATGTGTTCCATTTTACTTATAGTAGTATAACGTAGGACTGCCCAAAGTTGGGGAAAATCAGTTTCCTTTATGAGATTCACAGCACACACTGGCATTTTAATAGGACTTAGAAGTCTTTTTTTTTTTTTTTTTTTTTCAGGGTCATACCTGAGGCTTATGGAAGTTCCCAGGCTAGGGGTCTAATCGGAGTTACAGCTACCGGCCTGCACCATAGCCACAGCCACACAGGATCCTAGCCGCCATCTGCAACCTTCACCACAGCTCATGGCAATGCCGGATTCTTAACCCACTGCGTGTGGCCAGGGATCGAACCCACATCCTCATGGATCCCATTTAGGTTTGTAAACCGCTGAGCCACAAAGGGAACTCTCAGGACTTAGAAGTCTTACAGCAAGAATCTTGTTTAATACTCTATGTTGAAATATTATTTGCCTGTGGAACCATTTTTAAATATCATTTATTTCTGTTGATGTAATTTGTACAACCATGTTGTTATGGGAAGAGCACCGGGTATAAATCAGGAGGCTTTGGGTTTTTTTCGTCTTTTTGTCTTTTTTAGGGCTGCACCTGCGGCACATGGAGGTTCCCAGGCTAGGGGTCTAATCGGACCTGTAGCCACCGGCCTACGCCACAGCCACAGCAACACAGGATCCGAGCTGCTTCTGCGACCTACACCACAGTTCACAGCAACGCCGTATCCTTAACCCACTGAGCGAGGTCAGGGATGGAACCTGCAACCTCATGGTTCCTAGTCGGATTCGTTTCTGCTGCCACACGATGGGAGCTCCAGGAGGCTTTGTTTCTAATCCTGACCACTCATCAGCTAGATGACCTTATACAGCTAGATGACCTTATACAGCTGTCTGATCATTTCAGAGTGTGTGTCCTCAACTGTAAAATGGGGTGTGGCAGCAAGACTACTCCAAATTTGCAATTTCACTGCATCAGTGGTCTTTTCCTTCCATTTTTTATTATATGTGTGTTGTTACTTCTGTTCTAGTCTTTCTGTCTTGCACTTTTTGTTTTCATTTTTTCTTTATCCTTTTTCCCTTGTCACTGGAATAAATTTAGGTAAATCACAAAGACGGCACATGTGCTAGCTGCGATCATTTTCACTATCTTTGTTCTGTCTTTCTCTACTGCTTTTCCTCTGCCTTCCCATTCTTTGCCCTTCTCTTTTACTTGCAGTGGAGGATGGTGGAAGCAGTGTAATCTCCAGCTGGTTCTCGAGTGAGAGGGAGGCTCTTGGAATCTCCCTTCCCTCTCTTGGGTACCTCTGGGGAGTAGAGTCGGTAATCACCCTGATCAAGTACTGCCTGGGTGAGGGGCCTCCAGTGTTAGCAGAGTTCAGGCCAGGAGGTGCCATCTGCTCTGCTTCCTTCCTCCTAGTTTCTGCCAGTCCTCTGCTCCTACAAAAAAGGTGCATGACTACTCGTTCTTAGATTGTGCCCTTCAGGTCTTTGCTATTGTTGGGTTGACTTCTTTGAGACTGTGACAAGTAAAGAAGGGTATAAATGTGATTGGATTAAGCAGCAGTGTGATTCAGAAAGAGACTGTTCCTTGGGGTTCTGAGTCATTTTTTGGGAAACAATTCATAAGGAAGTAGGGTTTGTAGAAAAAGAATGATCAGAGAATTTAGGAATGACTCATGGCTGACAGCTCTTGACTACGGGTCTTCTTCCCCTAGCCAGTTATTTTGTACTTAGGATCGGAATTCCAAAACTACTAGAAGAATGGGGAAATGCATTCTGTACACTTGCCTCAGTGTACATAAGACTGTTACAGTGACCAAGTTGAAA
Organism: Sus scrofa; assembly: GCF_054392235.1. NCBI lineage: Eukaryota > Metazoa > Chordata > Mammalia > Artiodactyla > Suidae > Sus > Sus scrofa. Next base: position 137,389,534 of record NC_139383.1, read on the forward strand.
GATGTCTTCTAAACAGAATGGAGGAATAAAGGTCTCTGTGAAATTGATATAGGATACAAAGAAGCAAAACATTCTAAGAGATTGTATAGATTTTAGAAACATGAGGTATTTTTACTTTTTCATCTAGGAGCCCAAGCTTAGGTGATTTTTCATGGTGTAGATGATGGGCCCAAGGAATTAAAGCTATAAAGCCCTGGATTAAGTGGTGCTGAAATTTCTCTTCCGGTGGCAGGTGTACACTGGGGCTATGAAGAGACAAAGACCTATCTTGCAATCCTCAGTGAGACTCAGTTTTACGAAGCCCTCCGGAACTGTCATCGCAACAGCCAGCTATATGGAGCAGTGGCTGAACGGTTATGGGAGCATGGCTTCCTTCGGACACCGGAGCAATGTCGTACCAAGTTTAAAAGCCTGCAAACCAGCTATCGGAAAGTCAAGAATGGCCAAGCACCAGAAACCTGTCCCTTTTTTGAAGAGATGGATGCTTTGGTGAGTGCGGGGGTTGCTGCCCAGCCCAGTGATGGCCAAGAAGAGGAGGCAGGCTCGTGCCCCATCCAGACCAGTGAGGCTGAAGCTGAGAAGCAAGCTGAAGAGGCAGATGAGGCCATAGAAGATTCTGAAGATGATGATGAGGATACTGAGGTACCCCCAGAGGCAGTGACCCGTGCTCCAGTCTTATTTCAGAGCCCCAGTGGTAAGACCCTTTTACTTCTTAAGGTAGAAATTGCCAAGGGAAGGCATTGGGATTTAGGAGAAAAATCATTAGATTGAATACCAAGAGAACTGGCCTCTATATTCAGCTCTCAGCTCAGTGAGGGGATATAAACTATTCATTTCATGTGGCTCTTTACACAAAAGCATCAATCTGAGATGGTTGCAGATTTTGTAAATTTGCTGCCATCTGCCTAGTAGGGAATCTGAAAGCTAACATTTCCTATGTAGCATGTCATGTACCCATGTTAGGATGAAGATGATTTTTAAAGTTCATTCTCATTTTTTTCTAGTTTCAGCTTGTATACCAGCTGTATGCCTGCTTTACTCACATATATGAAAACCTGATAACCTCTTTCTTTAGACACACTTATGCAAAAGCCTGAGATTTCTGAGGGAACTGACCCTTTCAATCTTAGCTGCTGTATAAGAAAAAAAAACCCCACTTCACTCTAGCTTCCCTCCTTATGGGAAGAATTATTCTGATTTTGGAGTCATACATGTATATGTATGTGAATCTGGACTATGTTGTTTACTAGTTGAGTACCTTAGAGCAAGTTACTTAATCCTCTAAGTTTACTTATAAAGACCTACCTCAAAAGGCTGATGTAAATGAAGTGCTGCGGTGAAGCACCTAGCACAGCACTTGGGCACTTGATAAATGCAGTTTTCTTTTCCAGAAGTTCTTTATATCAGCATTCTTCAAGTGTGTTCCATGGAGCTATTAGTATGTTCTGCTAGAAAATGACTTGTAGGTTTAGGAAATGCTAAATACCCCCCTTGGAGGCTTACAATTTTATAGTCACATATTTAAGGTTCTGAGATTTCATTTAATCTAATGAACCTCTATTTCCTAGGGCATCTCCTAAAACTGGGCTTCTGGGTAGAAATATTACTTTACAGGTACATGTATCTGTTGACATAGCATTCTTTTGCTGTCAGATTTAGTCCAGGGAACTTGGGATCCAGGGTTTATGTGAAGCATCTAAAAATTCTTCAGATTCAAACGAAATTTACAAACTGAAAACTTGCAAGTATCTGCAAATCCTCATAGCCCAGGCCCAAGAAACCTGGCATTTGGTTCTTTGAAAAGTATTAAAAGCTTAGTTTGGGCATTAAAGTAGTTCTTTTGGAACATCTAGTGTTATTTCTCCATGGGCAAAGAGAGTATTTTAGATAGATGCTTCCTAGCAAAATTTCATTCTCAGAAGGCCTTGTTCTTTGAAGGACACCAGATATTTTTCTACCCTCTTTTTATTCATAGAATTTGAGGGAAAAGGGCTCATGTAGCTCTTTCTCAATAGAGAAGTTTCCCTAGGGTTTTCCTAGGTGTTCCCTTCTAATCCCTTTAGTTATCAGCAAAAAACATAAACTAGAATACCATGATAGGCCTAAGATGAGGCAAAAATACAGCTTTAGAAAGCATCTTTCCTGTAAAATCATGATGATAGTTTTAACTGGTAGGTTTTTCTTATACTGAGAGGATTTTCTAAGATCCCGGGCATCCAGGAAGAGTTAAAAGAACATATTAATCAGCCCCTATGTAGATGAGAAGCATGTTGACAGGTTACTAAGTAGAGAAGTAAAACACTGGAATTTTAATAGATGGTTATTTGGGATTTAGAGCTCCTTAACTTTTATCTTTAATCATCTGTGATACTTGCTTTACCCTGGCACATAATGATTGAGAAAATGGATAACTTTAAAAATTCTATACTTCTGCCAGGTTTTGAGGCTGGATTTGAGAACGAAGAGAATCAAAAACGGGATATTTCTGAGGAAGTACAACTACATAGAACATTACTTGCAAGGTCTGAAAGGAAAATTCCCCGGCATCTTAATCAGGGTAGAGGCAGTGAGAGTGAATGTAGATCAGGAAAACAGTGGGAAAAGATCCCATGGGAGAGAAGAGGAAAACCAACATTCCCAGAGAAGAGTTTAGGTAAAGTTCTTAGTCATCAGAAAGCTTACTTGGGAGAGAGACCGTATAAATATCTCAGGTATGGCAAAAGCTTTGGTCCAAATGCCCACCTCATGCACCAGATAGCCCATCAAGTAGAAAATCCATATAAATGTGATGACTGTGGAAAAAGCTTCAGTCGGAGTGCACGCCTCATTAGACACCGGAGAATCCACACTGGAGAGAAACCTTACAAGTGTCTTGACTGTGGGAAAAGTTTCCGTGACAGTTCAAATTTCATCACCCATAGGAGAATCCACACAGGAGAGAAACCGTATCAGTGTGGTGAATGTGGAAAACGCTTCAATCAGAGCTCAAGTCTTATCATTCACCAGAGAACCCACACAGGAGAAAAGCCCTATCAGTGTGAAGAGTGTGGGAAGAGCTTCAATAACAGTTCTCATTTTAGTGCACATCGGAGGATACACACAGGAGAGAGACCCCACGTGTGTCCTGACTGCGGAAAGAGTTTCAGTAAGAGTTCTGACTTGCGTGCACATCACAGAACCCACACAGGAGAGAAACCCTATGGGTGTCATGACTGTGGCAAGTACTTCAGTAAAAGCTCTGCTCTCAACAAGCACCGAGAGATCCATGCACGAGAAAAGCTTCTGTCACAGGTGGCACCTAAGTAAGCCCCTGAGGATCAGTGAAGAAAACAGCTTCATTACATGTGTTGAAATTGTTTGGAAAAGTCTTCCAATAGTGAGAGCCATCTCCTAACCTGTGCCTGACTAGTTTAGGAAATACTCTAGAATTTATCCCACTGTTTGTTCCTGTGTTTCTCCTGGATCTAGAGTCAAATTCCCAAGGCATTTTAAGAATGAAAGGAAGATTTCTGTCCATCTCCTTGCTTGTATTGACAGGTAGCATGTTTCCTCTCAGGGCCTATGTTGTTCCCTTAATAGAGAGAACACGGTAGTAGATATTGTGAGTCTGATGTGCTCCTTTCTTTACTCATCCTGTTTTTACCTGCGTTTTGACTAGAAAAAACGCATCATAGCAGCATTTCTAGGAAAGGTTGTGAGACTTCTCAGTGAATGGGTCTCTTTATGAGTAATGAAAATGCAGAAACTTACTTCTCCTGCTCATTTAAGCCTGTGCTCAGAATGACCTATCTGTCATGCACTCTTCATTTATCTTAAAGAAGGAGAGTTTAATATCCATCTTGGTTCTGACCTATAAAGCATTTTGTCAAGAACCTAGGTATACCATATGGGGAAACAATGTAAACCTCATATAAATAACAAGGTGTGAACTCTGGATTTCTTAGTTTCTTCCAAGCTGTAGAAGCTTTGGAATAATATTGCATATATAGCATCTAGTTTGATTTTTTTTGTTTGGTTCATCTTATCTGAATTGCATCTCTCCTTTGTGGTCCAGAAGCCCAAAGAGCAAGCCAGCCAGATGTGGTGATAGGGAACCAGTTAAAGCTCCCAAGATGGAAGTGTCCATATCCCACATACTCTAAACACCTGGGCTAATGTCCCCCCCCCCTCCCCGTGGACACTTAATACTAACCTGCCATGAGCAGAAGCCACTTGCCATGCCACTCCCATGGATTGGGCAAATAGACCACTTTGTGCCAACAACTCTTTACCTTAATGGGAAGGAGGATAAATTGCCTTTGGTCAGTGGAGTTGACAATACTTGCACATACGTGCACAGGTGTTTCACTGTATACCTCTATTTTTTAAAGCAGCTCTTCAAACAAAATGCAGTTCTAATCATTATAATCAAATAGTATTGAATTAATTGCCCACATGTTCACAGTAGTATGATGAGCCTGTACAGCACCAGTTACACAGACCCTTTCTGTCCTTGATGACACTGACATGTACAGAGAGTAAGTACACATGTATAGCTGCAACAGTTTTAGAGAAATCTAGAAAGCTAAGTAATAACACTATGCATAAATGTTAAGGTCTAATGCATTAGAGTTTGCAAAAAAAGTTGAGAGGTATTGTCTTTAATGAGGAAGGTTCCATGAAGCAAGAAGTGTTCAGAGGGAAGGTTAAATGAGGGTGGGATGAACTTTTCAAAACTAATTGCAAAACTGAGTGCTGACTGGGTGAGAAATGGGAAACTAGGGGAGCAACAGAGCAAAGGGCAAAGACAGACTATAAGGAAGGTTAGACAAAGCTTGGAGCAGCACAGAATGTAACGACGTGGGCTGTGTAGGAGGCAGAGACTTGCCCTGGCTGAAACATGGAGCACCAGAGGCAGACCAGGAGATGGTGCCCCCACCTTACAGACTGGGCTGGGCTGTCCTTACTGACAAGGACACTCCTGACTGGCACTGGGGAAGAAGAATGAGCAGTTTTAGGGGACTAGGTCAGAAACTAATATCCTGAGACAATGCTTCAGTGGGCAGGTCAGAGGAAAGAGAAGCATGAGCAAGGAGCATTGCCCTGGGACAAGCAGCTGTGTCACATTCACATTTAATGAATTCTGTGACAGGAATGAGATCCGGGTGAGAAATGGGGAGACAAACTATTCTACAATTCATAGCTTACTGTGGTAGATGAAAGATTAATTAGGGTTCCGGTGTTGAGGGAATCTCCTAATTCCTAAGTCTTAGGAATCGGGGGGAGATGGAATCTCAACTATGTTGCCTCAGCAGACGGAAAGACAGAAGAAACACCGGTCTAGAGCAACACCTCAGGATCTACGATGGTTTAGGAAGTATGCTGTAGTGTTTTTTAACAAATGAGAGATTACTCTCTTCAGTCTATCTATGTATATTCTTATGGGAAAAGCACTGGTGGTGGTATCAACAGATATGAATTCTGCTTCCAGATGTCTTATGTGTAAGTCAACCTGCCTCCATTTCCCTTTCTGTAAAGCAGAAAAATGTTTACACCTTAATCTGCTTCTCAGGGATACCATGTTAATAAAAATTATATCTATATAGTGCCCAGTGTTCCTTCCAGGTATTTTTCTTTTTCCAAATGTATATATGGAAATTATGATTAATTTGTTGCTGGCAGAAAAGATAAATCTTTACTTGCTTTTTTTGGCTCCCTGTGTGGGGTTACTATAAGCCTGCCTTTATGAATCTTTATGGTCTAGTCTGAGAAACAAATTAGAATGTGGCAAAAGAGAAAACAGAATGAAAATCCTTCCTCAGTATTTGTACCCTTATCCATTAGGACAATCCACTGGGACCTGTCATAACTGAAAGAGTCTTACTTTAAAAGACCCAGGACCAGCCCTTCAACCACTAGGTGAAGAGAATGTGCAAAGGGAATAGTGCAAAGGCAGAATCTTTCTGGGGAAAACTCACTTCATCTCAAGCTACCTCACAAACCACGATCTGCCACCCAGTCTGCTACTTCTGAGGATGGAAGAAACAAGAAATAATACATAGTGTTCAAACATCCTAAGAAAGAGAAACCATGCCCACTGCTGGGGAGCAAGAGGATCTATGCACACCTCCCTTTTAATACTCGTAAGACCTTTGTGGGACAGACTGGGTGGCATGTGCAGCAGAGGAAGCAAGACTATATTAGCATAAATAATCTCATAAGTTCTTTCCTAGTACTGTTCTTATTTCCCCCATGCTATCATTCTTCTCTTTATTGCTATTCTCAATGGCCAGTGCCACAGAACATAGTATCAATACACGCATATATACACCCATACATAAATACACATACATGCATTCATACATGTATCTATAAATTGAGAAAGGAAGCTGCCATTTCTCTTTTACTATACTATCTGAGTATTTACTATCTGAGTATTTGAGGCTGTCTTGTCAACTCTGTAGAGTGACCAGGTAGGGGAAGGAAGATGATATATGAGCATAAGAGTGGATCAATTCTCCATTATTCAATTCAAAATCTAAAATGTATGACTGCAGGAGTTCCTATCATGGCTCAGTGGTTAATGAATCTATTAACCATGGGGTTGTGGGTTCGTTCCCTGGCCTCGCTCAGTGGGTTAAGGATCCACGTTGCCGTAAGCTGTGGTGTACGTCACAGATACAACTCGGATCTGGCGTTGCTGTGGCTCTGGCGAAGGCCGGCAGCTACAGCTCTGATTCAACCCCTAGCTTGGGAACTTCCATGTACCGTGGGTGCGGCCCTAAAGAGACAAAATAAATAAATAAATAAAATGTATCAGTGCAGTGGGTTAAAGGATCCCACGCTGCTGCAGCTATGGCATAGGTAGCAGCTGTGGCTCAGATTCAGTCCCTGGCCTGGCAACTTCAGTATGCCACAGGTGTGGCCATTAAAAAAAGAAGCACAACAAAACAGAGCTGTCATCACAAGCTAGAAGGCTTTTAAAAGTTTTGGTGGCAATCTGTCTTCCCCTCTCTCCTCATCTTACTTAGTAATTTCAAAACTTTCCCTGATGAGAAACTACTACTAAGTCAAAATCGCTGCCAGAGTAGGAGTTCAGTAAGCAGCCTGCCAGGCAGTTTAAGACAAACTTACTGAGCACCTGCCATGAGTAAGATGCTGGTGTTGGGGCCCAGGGCACTTGTTGCTGAGTTTCCAAAGGAGGGAGCAGTGGACTGTTTACTAAGTGGGATATGGCAGGGAGATGGCAGCTGTAATACATACTTGAAAGTATTTCACCTCCTTACAGCTTAAAAATGTAACGCTTTGGGCTTCATCTGATTCCACTTCTTCCTCAGTGCAGACTTGGTGCTGTCAGAAGCAAAGATGTAGCTGATGGATTCATAAGACAGATCCCACACCTGAGACTGGGTCAAATTAAATGTTTCTGCTGCCAGCTGGTACTCTTGAGAGAGGTGTGTTGCAAAAACACCCTTATCATCAGTCTGCCAACATAAGCAAGAAAGTTTCAAAATGAATAAGGAAATGATTTTTAAAAAACATTTGTTTAGAGTATTTTCCTATTTACCATGCTTCTTTTAAGAGTCTGAATAGGGAGGGGCCTACAAATGCATCAGTGCATTTCTACAACTAAACAGGATTGTTTATCCTTTAGAACAAAAGAAAACTAAACACCAGAGCGGTAGCTCTCAACCATGGCTGCATGTTAAAATGAGCAAGGGAGATTTTAAAAGGTTATTTGTGCCCAGGATGCACTCCAGATCAATTAAAGCAGAAGCTCAAGGGATGGGTGCTGGGCACTGGTATTGTTCCCACAGGATCTTTCCTCAAGGAGCCAAACCAGAGTCTTGCTGGCCCTTTGCAGCCTCTGATACCCCGATCCCCTCTCACTCCTCCACTTGAGCATCACCCCCAGGCATGTAAGGCAGCCAGCCAGGTAGTGAGCATCTGAACCAGGGCAACTCAGGGACTAAAAAGGAGCAAAATACCTCACATAAAACACCTTACACAGATCACGGCAGGATGAACAAGGCTGTACCAGAATCCAAAGTGATGCTGGTCATAAGATGGAACAGTCTGACTTTTGATGTTTGAGGTCAAACAGAGTTCTAGATGGGGGGGGGGGGTAAGAAACCTCTTGTTAAAAGCAGATTAGTAGAGCCATTCAATGTTTACCAAGTAGATACATAAGAAATATTTCCCAACTATGCTAATTTTCAGTAGTTCATTATTTTACAAAATTGACCTTTTCTTACATGTGAAAAGATGTAGTCCAATGAGTGTAGCTGTGTGGGAAAGACGTGCTGCAGCTTATGGCAGCAACTGCACCAAGCAAGGAATTAATATCCCCCCCCTTGCCTTTCCTTTACCAAAATGGAGGAGTGTGATAAGCCAGTCACATGAAGAAGGCGGGGAAGTATTGTGATGGGGAGCAGAAGGAATCTTTGAAGGGTTGCTCTACCTCCCTGGTCTTACAGTGGAGGCTAAAATAAATAAGAAAACGGCAGCACTGCTTGAGGCTTATAGTATTACAAAAAGCCAAGAGCAGAAATGGACTTTTCCTATGGCTTCAAAAAAACCTATGAACTCCTTTACTCAGACCATCACCCATTCACTGCCTGCTCTAAGTCAGTCCATCTTAAGAATGGCTTCTACACTTATCAAATTCCTACCTCGAAACAGTACCAGGCTCCCAGCCAGAGTAAAATGCTTCTCTGACTTGGCGTCTGCTCACTTGAGTAATAAGGCAGCCACAACACAGGGCCACTCAGTCCCAGGAATGGCCAACCCAGCCTGCCCCCTGCTGAGAGCAGAGCTGGGCCACCCCACCAAGTAAGATCTCCATGCATGTGGTTCCCAAGATTCTCTATTTTGTGGATGTTTAAAATTTTCCTCAGTAAAAAGAATCTCACCCATTATGAATTGCTGAAAAACTCTAAAAAGCACACCCAACCAAGTGTTATTGCAAACTGTTAAAATTTATAAGTTCAGTGAATTCATCATTCAGTAAAGAGTTTTTCAGCCAACTGCTTCTTTCCCTCTTCAGAAAGGCCTTCCCCAATCATCCAGTCGAAAGTGGTTGTCTCATCACTATTCTATTGGCCTGTTTAATCTTCTTCAAAGAACTTAACACTGATGTTTTCTTGTGTATTTGCTTACTGTATCTTATTAGGCCAGAATATAAGTTCCTTGAGAAAGAAACCTTGTCTGTTTAGTTTACTGCTCTATTCATGGTAATATGAACAGTGACTGGAACAGGGTAGGCACTTCATCATTTTTGTTTGTCAGGGCTGCACCTGCGGCATGTGAAAGCTACCAGTCTAGGGGTTGAATCAGAGCTACAGCTGCTGGCCTAAGCCACAGCCATAGCAACATGGAATTCAAGCTTTGTCTACAACCTACCTACACCACAGCTCACAGCAATACCGGATCCTTAACCACTGAGCAAGGCCAGGGATCAAACCCAAATCCTCATGGATACTAGCTGAATTTGTTTCCACTGAGCCATATGGGAACTCCAAATATTTGTTGTAAAAAATAGCTCCAGGTATACCCATGTAGACAACAGCGTGATGGTCAAAAGACATATAATAATATACTTGGAATTTTGCTTAAGTCTTAATTTTTAAAAAATGTTGCACATTTTCATGACATTTTTTTCCCCTTTTTTACGGTCACCCCTGCGCCATATAGAAGTTCCCGGACTAGGGGTCAAATTAGAGCTGCAGTTGCAGACCTACATCACAGCCAAGCAATGCGAGATCTGAGTCAGTGCAGAAATGCCAGATCCTTAACCCACTGAGTGAGGCTAGGGATTGAACCCACATCCTCATGTACACTATGCTGGGTTCTTTTTTTTAGGGCTGCATGCATGGCATGTGGAAACTCCCAGGCTAGGAGTCGAATAGGAGCCACAGCTGCTGGCCTACACCACAGCCACAGCGATGCAGGATCTGAGCTGTGTTTGCAACCTAAACCACAGCTCACAGCAACACCAGATCCCCGACTCACTGAGTGAAGCAAGGGATCAAACCTGCATCCTCATGGATACTAGTTGGATTTGTTTCCTCTGTACTGTGACAGGAACTCCTTTGCTGGGTTCTTAACCCAGTGAGCAACAACGGGAACTCCATGACATGTATTAATTGGTTAGTCATCCCAAAATACTAGATGACCCTTATACAATATAATACTGAGTGCTGGGAAATGGGGACTGCAGCAGTGAACAAGACAGAAAAGGGCCCTCCCATCATGGAGCTTACACCTGAATGGAAGCCAAAACTGCCTGCTACTTAAATAAGGCTGAGAGGCATCACCTAACTTCGAAGTGATATTTACATATTTAGAACAGGGCTTCTCTGCATATGGGCTGCAACCTGCAGGCTTAGGGAGAAGGGGACAGGGGCCGGCCTGGAGGACCTGAAGCCTTACCAAGTGGTATCTGGTGTTGCCTCACAAAGTCCACTAGGTCTGGGGATCCCCCATCAGAGCAGCTAAGAAATGTCCCATGCCCGATTCGGTCTGGAAGCAGGTCCAGGAGTACTTGCGTTTCTTTTTCTTGGTTTGGAATCTCAAAAAACAAACAAACAAAACAAAAAACAAAAAAACAGGGAAAGACGTCATCAATAACCTCTTCCAATGGTCCCTAAAAGTACTTTATAGTCAGGTAATTTGTCCTTCTGAGAAGGTAATGCAGACATTCTGGAAAACTGAACCACTTACATTTTCCAGCTCTGTTTGCCTTTTAACTTCCCACTCATTTCCCAATACTCTTCTTCTTCTTCCTTTTTTTTGTCTTTTTAGGGCTGCACCTGTGGCATATGGCAGTTCCCAGGCTAGGGGGTCTAGTTGGAGCTATAGCCATTGGCCTATGCCAGAGCCACAGCAATGAGGGATCCGAGCCTCGTCTGCAACCTACACCACAGCTCACGGCAATGCCAGATCCTTAACCCACTGAGCGAGGCCAGGGATTGAACTCACAACTTCACGGTTCCTAGTCGGATTCGTTTCCACTGTGCCACGATGGGAACTCCTCCCAATATTCTTCTAAATCATCTCAATGATAATAATAATTATAGTCAATAGCCTTTTTACATACATTCTCTTTTTTTTTTTTTTTTTTTTTTTTTTTTTGCTTTTTAGGGCCGCACTTGTGGCATATGGAAGTTCCCAGGCTAGGGGCCGAGTTGGAGCTGTAGCTGCTAGCCACAGCCATAGCCACTCAGGATCCGAGCCACCTCTGCAACCTACATCACAGCTCACGGCAATACCAGATCCTTAACCTACTGATTGAGGGATCAAACCCGCATCCTCATGGATACTAGTTGGATTCATTTCTGCTGAGCCACAAGAGGAACTCCACATTCTCCATTAAACCACATAAGAATCACAGGAAGTATTAAAATGAAGAAATCAAAACTCAGAGAAAGCAATTTTCAAAAATAAAACCCCACAGCTCTTTATGCATATGTGTGTTCTGTCTTGTGTACATGTATTCATAAATGTTGGAAAAAGGTCTGGAAAAATACATATAAATATGAAACCATTAACAGGATCAATTCAGGAGCAGAACTGAAGGAGACCTTTAATTTTTTACTTCTACGTTATACTACTTTGCTACATTAGATTTTCTTCAGATACATATAACTTTTGTAGTTAAAAATACAAACCTCTTTGAGAGTTCCTGTCATGGATCAGTGGAAACAAATCTGACTAGCATCCATGAAGACACAGGTTCCATCCCTGGCCTCAGTCAGTGGGTTAAGGATCCAGCGCTGCTGTGAGCTGTGGTGTAGGTCGCCGACATGGCTTGGATCCCGTGCTGCTATGGCTATGGCATAGGCTGGTAGCTACAGCTCTGATTCGACCCCTAGCCTGGGAACCTCCAAATGCCTCAAGTGTGGCCCTATAAAGACAAAATAAACTTTTTTTTTTCTTTTTGGCCACACCCATGGCATGTCAAAGTTTCTAGACCAGGGATTGAACCTGAGCCACAGCAGTGACAACAAACCACAGCAGTGACAATGCTGAATCCTTAAGCACTAGGCCACCAGGAACCTCTAAAGCATTTATTTTTAAGGTTGTCCAAGCTCACAGAGCTAGCGAATGGTAAAGATCAGGGTGAAACCTGGCTCTGTCTGACTCTGGGGCCCAGGCTCCATCCACATAAAGTGTGGCCATGTTTATCCTGAAAAAGCTGGCTACATACATACCACAACCACCATGAACATGTCTAGCTGACATTTTCTAGACAGCCTAAAAGGCAAACGACTGTAACATGTTGAAGAGTGAAATGTTTCATAGCCAATGGACCAGTAAGAAAAGCAACAAAAACAAAGGTTAAGAATAGGTTCTGATGCTGTGCCCAAAGACCCAAAGTAACTGGCCACATGCTGGTTGTCCCATCATCCTGACCAGTGGCTTCAATCTGGCATCAATCAGTGAGGTCAACTAGAGGGTGTCCTATGAGTGAAGGATCTTTTCGATCAGAGCATGGAAACATGGATCTGAGATTTTACATTCTGCCACTAGATTACCGACTCTATGCTTGTAGACATGAGAAACACTCAGTATTGACAAGAAGGTCCAGTTTCTTTCCTCAATCTTTAAATCATGACCCCATCTAATACCCAAAATAATCATGAGAGGCAAGTACACCAATTATTTTTGCATTAAGGAAACAATTAAATTCAAACTCATTAATTATGTATACCTTTTTGTATGTTATAAAAAGAAAAAAAAAAGATTTCAATAGGTAGAAAGGATATCCATCTGTAAAATGCGGAAAAGAGCAGGAGGGTCCCTTGTTTGCCTCACCGGGCTGTGCCGATTAAGAAAGTGACTGTCAGAGTTACTGCTATGATGCAGTGGGTTAAGAATCTGACTGCAGTGTCTTGGGTCACTGCAGAAGTTTCATCCCTAGCTCAGCATAGTAGGTTAAAGGATCCGGCATTGCCATAGCTGTGCCTGGCCCGTGAACTTCCATATGCTGGAGGTAAGGCCATAAAATGAAGGAGAAAAAAGAAAAAGAAAGTGACTGTCCCCATGGAAATAGGATCACAAGAGACTACTACAAGCAACTATATGCCAATGAAATGAACGACTTAGAAGAAAAGGACAAATTCTTAGAAATATAGAATCTTCTAAGACTGAACCAAGGAAGACACAGAAAATATGAACAATCACAAATACTCAAACTAAAACTGTGATTTAAAAACTTCCAAAAAATAAAAGTCCAGGACCAGATGGCTTCATAGGCAAATTATATCAAACATTTAGAGAGGATTTAACACCTATCCTTCTGAAACTCTTTCAAAAAATTGCAGAGGGAGGAACACTCCCAAACTCATTCTATGAGTCCACCACCATCCTGATACCAAAAATAGATAAAGCAGCAAAAAACAAAATTACAGGCTAAGATCACTGATGAATATAGAGTCAAAAATCCTTACAGGGCTATAAAAAAAAATCCTTAGCAAAATACTAGCAAATCAAATCAAGCAATACATTAAAAGGATCACACACAATGATCAACTGGGATTTATCCCAAGGATGCAAGGATTTTTCAATATTCGCAAATCAGTGTGATACACATTGAATAATAAAACCATATGATCATCTTAATAGATGCAGAAAAAGCTTTTGACAAAATCCAACACCTATTTATGATAAAAACCCTCCAGAAAGTGAGATAAAGAGAAATTATCTCAACATAATAAAGGCCATACATGACAAATCCACAGTGAACATCATTCTCAATGGTGAAAATCTGAATGCTTTCCTGCTAAGATCAGGAACAAGAGAAGGATGTCCATTCTCACTACTTTTATTCAATATAGTTTTACAAGTCCTAGCCATAGCAATCAGAGCAGAAAAATTCATAAAAGGAATCCAGGAAGTTCCTGTTGTGACTCAGCAGTAACAAACCTGACTAGTACCCATAAGGACTCAGGTTAGATCCCTGGCCTCGCTCAGTGGGTTAAGGATCTGGTTGCCATGAACTGTGATGTGGGTCACAGCCTCAGCTTGGATCCCTAGTTGCTGTGGCTGTGGTGTAGGCTGGAAGCTGCAGCTCTGATTTAACCCCTAGCCTAGGAACTTCCATATGCTGCAGGTGTGGCCCTAAAAAGATCAAACAAACAAACAAAAAACCCAGAAATCCAAATTGTAAAAGAAGAAATTAAACTGTCACTGTTAGCAGAAGATATGATAATACACACAGAAAATCTTAAAGATGCTATTAGAAAACAATTAGAGCTCAACAATGAATTTGGTAAAGTTGCAGGATACAAAATTAATACACAGAGATCTCTTGCATTTCTATACACTAACAAACAAAAGATCAGAAAGAGAAATTAAGGAAACACCCTCATTCCCCATCTCATCAAAAAGAATAAAATAACTAGGAATAAACCCACCTAAGGAGGCAAAAGGCCTGTACTCTGAAAACCATGACACTATTGAAAGAAATCAAAAATGACACAAACAGATGGAAAAAATACACCATGTTCTTGGATTGGAAGAATCAATATTGTCAAAATGACTGTACTACCCAAGGCAATCTACAGATTCAATGCAATCTCATTTTTCGCAGAACTACAACAAAAATTTTAAAATTTGTATGAGAGCACAAAAGACCCCAAATGGCCAAAGCAACCCGGAGAAAGAAAATGGATCTGGAGGAATCAGGTTCCCTGACTTCAGACTATACTACAAAGCTGTAGTCATCAACAGTACAGTCCTGGCACAAAAACAGAAATATAGCTCAATGGAACAGGAGAGAAAGCCCAGAAATAAACCCACACATATCTATGGTTAACTAATCTATGACAAAGGAGGCAAAAATGTACAATGGGGAAAAGAAGAGTTTCTTCAATAACTGGTGCAGGGGAAAATGGACAGCTACATGTAAAAGAATGAAATTAGAACCCTCCCTAACACCATACACAAAAATAAACTCAAAATGGATTAAAGACCTAAATGTAAGACCAGATACACACTCTGACATAAACCACAGCAGTATCTTTTTGGATCCACCTCTTAGAGTAAAGAAAATAAAAACAAAAATAAACAAATGGGTAGTTCCCCTGTGGTACAGTGGGTTAAGAATCTGCTGCAGGAGTTCCTATTGTGGCTCAGTGGGTTAAGAACCCGACATTGTCTCCGTGAGGATGCAAGTTCAATTCTGGCCTCACTCAGTGGGTTACATATTCAGTGCTGCTGCAAGCTGCAGCATAGGTCACAGATACGGTTCAGATCCTATGTTGCTGTAGCTGTGGTGCAGGTCTCAGCTGCACCTCCGATTTGACCCCTAGCCTGAGAACTTCCATATGACAAAGGTGCGGCCATAAAAATTAAATAAATAAATAAATAAATAACAGAATTCAAATGCAGTGGCTCAGGTTGCTACGAAGGCATGGGTTTGATCCCCAGCCAGGCACAGTGGGTTAAAGTATCTGGTGTTGTCGCAGCTGCTCAGATTCAATCCATGGCCTAGGAAATTCCATATGCCACAGGTATGGCCATAAAAATTTAAAAAAAAAAAGGGGACCTAATTACACTTAGAAGCTTTTGCACAGTAAAGGAAAACATAAGCAAAGAAAACCATAAGCAAAACAAAAAGACAACCTACAGAATGGGAGACAATGATGGAATTTGCAAACAAAGCTACTGACAAGGGATTAATCTCCAAAATATACAAACAACTCATGCAGCTCAACATAAAAAAACAAAACAAAACACCCAACCAAAACCAAAAAATAAATAAAAAGGAGAAGACCTAAATAGACATTTCTCCAAAGAAGACATACAAATGGCCAAAAGACACATGAAAAGATCTTCAACACACTACTAATCATTAGATAAATGCAAATCAAAACTATAATGAGGTATCAACTTACACCAATCTGAATGGCCATCATCAACATGTCTACAAACAATAAATGACGGAGAGAGTGCAGAAAAAAGGGAGCCCTCCTACACTGTTGGTGGGAATGTACATTGGTACAACCACTAGGGAGAATATGGACTTTCCTCAAAAAAATAAAAATAGAACCACCACAGGATTCGGCAATCCCATTCCTAGGCATCTATCCAGAGAAAACTGGATACATGCACCCCAGGAGTTCCCATTGTGGAATGGTGGAAACAAATCTGACTAGGATCCATGAGGATGCAGGTTTGATCCCTGCCCTCGCTCAGTGGGTTAAGGATCCAGTGTTGCCATGAGCTGTGATGTAGGCTGTAGACGCAGCTTGGATCCCATGTCACTGTGGCTGTGGTGTAGGCCAGCAGCTACAGCTCTGATTCGACCCCTAGCCTGGGAACCTCCATGTGGCATGGGTGGAGCCCTAAAAGAACAAAAAAAAGATACATGAACCCCAATGTTCACTGCAGCACTATTTACAACAGCCAAAACATGGAAGCAACCTAAATGTCCATTGACAGAGGAATGGATAAAGAAGATGTGGTATATATACACAATGGACTACTACTCAGCCATAAAAAAGAATGAAATAATGCCATATGCAGCAACATGGATGTACCTAGAGATTATCATACTAAGTGAAGCAAGACAAAGACAAACATCACATGATATCACTAATATGTGAAATCTAAAAAAAAAAAATGATACAAATGAACTAATTTACAAAACAGAAACAGACTAATTACTTTGAAAACAAACTTATGGTTACCAAACAAGACAGGGAGGAGGATGAGAGGGATTGGGGTTTGGGATTGGCATAGGCACACTACTGTATATGGAATGGATGGTCAGCATAGGGAACTCTACTGAATTTTCTGTGATAACCAACCTATCTGGGAAAAGAATCTGAAAAAGAATGGATATGTGTATGTGTATAACCGAATCACTTGGTTATACAGCAGAAATTATCACAACATTGTAAATCAACTATCAATAAAACTTTAAAAGAAAAAAAAAGTAACTATCCTCCAGCCACTATCTGTGCATCATCTGTTACCGCGCTCAGGGTGCCAAGGAGCTGGGGCCCATGGGGGCACTTGAGCTTCTACTGAGCCTTCTAAAATGATAAGCTACATCCTTTCTTGTGGCTACATGTGATGTGTTCAGGTCCCTTCCCCTAGGAGGACAAGTGAGACAAACTCATGCTTCCCTCATTGTCAGCTTGCCGATAACAAGGCTGCTGATGCAAAGTGATGCGTTTTCTCCAGCAAGATGTCGTGAAGCTGTTTTAAGGACACACTGCAGGACAAGTCAACGACCAACCCCAGGAACTACAAAAACATAAAAACAGTAACACAAGGGACTAAAAGCAAGTCATGCCTTTATCATTACAATTTACACTTAAAAATATTTCCCCTTTCCTTCTCTAAAAATATTTGTCCAAGCCACATTTATTTTTGACCATTTACAAATGATTATTTGTCACTGTCATCTGCCCTCTCCCGCCTAATTCTACAATATGTGTTACCTCCGAAAGATGCAATGCCAACTTCAGACCTGATTTTTTAGCTTCTAAAAGAGGTTCCAAGAAGTCTTTTGCTTGTCCTGCCTTGAAGAAAAAGTTAAAATGAAGATGTATGACTCTGGGCAGACTGAAGAACTGTACCCAGTCTCAATAAACAAAGGAATAAAATAATGGCGGGGGAAAAATGGCAGATAGATTCATTTCCACATTTTGTTTATAAAGCACCTACAATATACTAGACACGTTAGGGAATTCGAAGCTAGCAGAGACATATTCCTTGCCTTTAAGAATCTTATGTAAAGTATCAGTGAACCTGAGGTCAATCAGCTAAGCTAGACATTAACAGTCACCATATATTATTTCTGGTATGATACCTAGATATCTAGAGCGAAGGAGAACTCACCTGATTCAGGAACTAGCATGATTAATAAAGAAAGATCCTATCAAATGGATAGATGAAACAAGGACAGAACTGTCCAGAAAGCAGTTTCATGGGACCCTCTAATTTAATGGTTTTCAACCATCGGCGATTCAGAGCCCCTCTCAACTGGGGCTTCTGTGAGATAATTAAGCCTTAGCCATAATTAAGCATTAATTAAGTCAGACATGGATTGTATATAATAAATTAATTTCTCTCCTATTTATGTAGAATAGCACTAGCTATGTACCATCTTTAGAAAAATTAAGAAAATGATATTTTTAGAAAAATTAAGAAAATAATCTTGTCATGCAAATCTTTTTTTTTTCCCCCATTTTTTTAAGAGGGCTTAATTCCTTCACAGAACCTTGGTTGTCAGCAGTTGCTGCAGAGTTTCTGCTCATCCAGGGCAAAATAGGGCTTCAGCCACACAGAGAGTCTGCTGGACCTCTGGAGAATGCAGGATGTTTTGAGTTAATCCTTATACCACATTTAGAAATAAAACGTATTTTGGAAAAGGAACTTACAGTAGGGTCTCCACTGAGGTCAAGGCCAAGAACTATTCCCTCTGTAGAAAGGAAGAACTCTTCTGCAAGTTTAACATTCTCCTTGGCTGCTGAAGGGCCACCTCTTCTGTCGATTGATATCAAATACCTTTAATGTAAGAAAAACACAATTGAAAATGAGTACTGGGAGTTCCTTTTGTAGCTCAGCGGTAAAAAACCCAACTAGGATCCATGAGGACTTGAGTTCTATCCCTGACCTTGCTCAGTGAGTTAAGGATCCAGCATTGCCATGAGCTGTGGTGCAGGTTGCAGACCTGGCTCAGATCCCACATTGCTGTACCCTAGGCTGGCGGCTACAGCTTCATTCGACCCCTAGCCTGGGAACTTCCATATGCCACAGGTGTGGCTCTAAAAAGAAAAAAAAGATAAAAGAAAAAAAATTTGTTGAAGAAACCAATCATTTGTCCTATCAAGTTTCACACAGTCTGATTTTGCTGATTGAATCCCTATGTTGCTAACATGTGTTCCTGTGCCTTGTATTTCCTATAAATTGGAAATTGGATCTAGTTTATAGGCTTAATCAGATCAGATTCAATATTGGGGCAGGATGAATTCAGAGGTAGTGGTGGTTCTTTCATCAGGAGGCTGAGATCTACTATTTAATTAAGGGTTACAAGATTGGTAATAGTCTAATTCTAACATGTATTCAGCAGCTGATAACAATTCATTCTTCATACATTAGCTGGATTCCTACAATGAATAATTTTCCTCGTAATAAATTTATGCTGTATAATTTTCCTTCAGCATTTATTAGTTTATCTATTTGCAAAATAAAGAAGTCACTCCAGCATATATTTCTTTACAAAACTTGGATCCACTATATATAAAGTGCAGTGTCTCTTTCTCCTCCACTTAACAATTTCCCCTGCCATTAAAAAATGTTAGAAAACAATATAAATCATATGACCACAATGTAATGTTGTTTTCTGTTTTTTTTTTTGTTATAAATAACACAACAATGAAGACTCTTAACATTAATCAATCTATTTCCTTCATAAATATTCCTAGAGAGAATTACTGGATCAGAGAGGAAAATTACTTTTATAGATCTTAATACATATTGCTCTTTAGAGAGCTTTTATTAATTACACGTGCTCACCAGCAGTGTGTTAGTTCACAAACACTGGTTACTATTCTTTTTGGGGGGGAGGGGGGGCAGTGCCTACTGAAATGGCACTGTAATATTTCCTTTTAAAATTATATGATTAATGAAGTTAAATAGTTTTCTATACATTTATCAGTCATTTGTATGTCTTTCTTTCTGAATTCTCTTGTCTTTTGCCTGGTGTTTTTTACTGGGGTATTAGTCTAGTCAAGCTTTGAGCGATTTTATAGCCAGAATCTACACAGCTAGCTTTCTTCTTCTTCCTTCAAAGATTTACTGAGTCCTCATTACGTGCCACCTCTGTTCTAAGTACTGGAGCTGTAGCAGTGAATCAAAAGACATAGTCCCTGGCCTCACTGAATTTACACTCCAGAGGGTGAGTATGTACACACAAATAAAACAAGAAAATTTCTGTTTTGTTAAAAAGAGTGCCGTAAAGGGAGTTCTTGTGTGGCTCAGTGGGTTAAGAATCTGGCATTGTCACTGCTGTGGCTCTGGTCGCTGCTGTGGCAAGGGTTTGATCCCTGGTCCAGGGAACACTTGTGTGCCATGGATGCAGCCAAAAAAAAAAGAAAAAGAAAAAAGAAGAGTGCCATAAAGGAAATAAACAGAGTGACTAGAGGATTTGGGGAGGAACCTTAGATAAGGTGGTCAAGGAAGGCTCCTCTGAGGAAGTGAGAGCCCCACTGAGACCTGAATAGTGAGAAGCCAGCTGTGCAAGGCTAAGGTGGAAGTGTGTCTATGAAAAAGTAACAGGAAGTAAAAAGGTGTTGATGTCAGACAGTCCTGGCCTATTTGAGGAACAGAGGGCAGGCAGGTCAGTGTGAGACCCATGGCCAAGACAAGGCTGTTAAAACAAGAAAGGCTGGAGTTCCCGTTATGGCTCAGCAAGTAACAAACCCGACTAGTACCCATGAGGATTCGGGTTCCATCCTTGGCCTTGCTTGGTGGGTCAAGGATCCGGCATTGTCATGAGCTGTGGTGTAGGTCAAAGATGTCGCTCAGATCCACTGTTGCTGTGGCTGTGGCACAGGCCAGCAGCTGAGGCCCTGATTTAACCCCTAGGCTGGGAACTTCCATATGGTGCAGGTGTGGCTCTAAAAAAATAACAAAATAGGAGTTCCCGTCGTGGCACAGTGGTTAAGGAATCCGACTAGGAACCATGAGGTTGCAGGTTCGACCCCTGGCCTTGCTCAGTGGTTAAAGATCCGGTGTTGCCGTGAGCTGTGGTGTAGGTTGCAGACGCGGCTCAGATCCCAAGTTTCTGGGGCTCTGGCGTAAGCCGGTGGCTACAGCTCCACTTAGACCCCTAGCCTGGGAACTCCATATGCATGAGAGCGGCCCAATAAATGGCAAAAAGACAATAAATAAATAAATAAATAAATAAATAAATAAAAATAAAAAATAAAGCAAGCCATCCATGTGGAAACTTGCAGGTCACAATAAGAAATGTGGATTTAAGCTGAAGAGCCATGGGAAGCTATACTTCATTAGAGCAATAGGACTCAGACTTTATTGCCACATGAATAGATTCTTAACTTCAAATAACATGGTTCTTGATTCTGTTACTACTATAAGATAAAAACCAGGAGTTCCCACTGTGGTGCAGTGGGTTAAAGGATCCTGCATTGCCACAGCTGTGGCTCAGATTTGATCTGTCCAAGAACTTCCATACGCCACGGGTGTGGCCGAAAAAGTAAGAAAGAAAGAAAAAAAAAGGATAAAAATCAGTTATTGGTTGATTTATAAAAATCCATTATACCCATGATCAAAGTGTAAATTTTTCACATTACAGCTTGTTAAGTTGTGACCACAATGCTTCTTACCTAACATCAATGTCTACATTTTCCTGTTTGGACTGTTTTATACCCTCAAGTACAGATTCCACATAAGTCTTTTTAGTCATTCCTGGAAAGAACATAAAGAAAACATCTGTAAAGAGAAAATCAACTATTTCATCCTTCCACAGTAGCATCCCTAATACGAACAATCACATTTTCACTTTATGTGCAACAAGGGTATAGCAAAAGATGAGTTATGCATACATTTTAGTAAATGCCCTTTGTCTTTTAATAAAACTGAAAAAAAAATGAAGCAGTAGAAAATATTTTTTAAAAGACATAAAATACAAGCTAGTTTAAAAATTATTCCTCAATTCAACAGACACAAAACTACTCTAACTGCTATAAATTTTACTCTATTCTATTCTATTTGCTTTTTAGAGTCGCACCCGAGGCATATGGAGGTTCCCAGGCTAGGGGTTGTATCTGAGCTGTAGCCTCTGGCCTACACCACAGCCACAGCAATGTCAGAACTGAGCCGTGTCTGTGACCTACACCACAGCTCATGGCAACACCGGATCCTTAACCCACTGAACAAGGCCAGGGATCTAACCCATGTCCTCATGGATGCTAGTCAGATTCATTACCACTAAGCCATGACGGGAATGCCACTGCTATAAATTATAAATCCTTGTTCTAACAAAACAAGAATAACAAAAGGCATTTTCTAAGATATGTCCTTAAAAAGTGTCCCCAATTTTGTTCCCTATTAGCAGAATGTTTTCCTGCTGGTCCAGGGAAAAAATCCTTTGCCCTCAGCCTAGCTCAGGCTCAGTGTTTCTTGCCCAGGGCACTGGAGATGTTGCTCCAAGTTCAGGTGCTCGAGTCCCCCTCTTCAGTGGGGCTCTGAAAAAGCATTTTCCAGAACACTAAAACCCTCACACACCCCAATTATAAAATGCTTACTTTTAGTGGAAAGTCTCTAGGAAAAAAACACAGAAAATTTTTATAAAGAAGAAAAATAAAGGCCTAGAATCCCACCACTCAGAGATAATCACTGTCTGTTTTTCAAAGTGAGTATGTATAGTTTGGAATAGATGAGATGCTACTAGATATATAGGCCTCCTGTTCATTTATTAAACACTAGTCTGAGCCTGTCTTCATGTCATTAAAGTGTCTTTGGGAGTATTTTTAGTGGTTGCCAAATATTCTATTAACCTTTACTTAACTACACTTCCATTGCTGCATACTTAAGTCATCATCCTCCTTTGAATCTCCATTTGAAGAGTCAACTAGACCTAATAATTGGCATGTTTCTTCTCGTCTTCCCTTTCACTATCATCACTAGCAAAACTTGGAATGGACCCTGCAGTTTAAAAATGTGAAATAAGAATCTTGGTCCATTTCAACACTTAATGTATTATATGGAATTTCAAAAATTTTACCCCCTGAATGAGGATGGGCTACAAGACGACCTAGTGGGGCCTTATTAGGTCAGAATGTGCTAAGAGGACCCAAGTTCACTATATATCTTGATGCTGCTCTTATGGAAAGAGGGTCCCAGAAAATTTCTCCAGACCACATCCCGATCTGCTCATCTCAACTACAGAGGTTTTACCACAACACAGATTGTTCCTGGCCTAAGATACCATCAGCCCCTGATAAGTGAATGAATAAACCTCCTTTCAGTGACTGTCATGAAATGTGATTCTGCATCCACTCAGTGGCATCATCTCACAAGTGCCTTGATGCAGGGAACAAGAATTAGCATCTATTTAAGATAATGCAACTAAAAGGAACAACTGTTCTTTTCTCAGAGTGAGGAAAACAAACAACAAATGAAATTTTTGCGGGCCTTTTTACTTCCCTTCAACAGATAATACCTGACCTGATTTTTAACTTAAGAATAACTCACTCCTTAAAAACATACACCATGACTATACATCAGAAGATCTGGGCCACTGACTCTACTTTTACAACAATGTAAAAATAAATACTTCATAGTCTCAACTTGCAAACACATGCATGATCAAAGCACAAGAGAAAAAAGATCTGAGAAGCACATTCTATCTGAAGCATTAAGAGATTTTTTAAATTATAGTTGATATACAATGTTCCAATGTCTGCTGTACAGCAAAGTGACTCAGTCATACATACATACATACATACACACACACACACATATTGCTTTTTACATTCTTTTCCATCATGGTCTATCCCAGGAGTTTGGATACAGTTCCAGTAGGACCTTGTGTTTATCTTTTCTCAATGTAATAGTTTGCATCTTTACCTGTAGCATTTTCTCCTCTGGGTGTGCTCCTTAGTTCCAGGTACTTGACACCATCATCTGCAAATTCTTTAATGACATCTTTTGTGACCTGATAATAAAGGGAATATACACAATATTGATAACATTAGTGTAAGGGTCCCAGTGAAAATGCCATGTGCTACAGCTTTATTTCATGTATTAACTTTGATTTACAAGGAGGGCTGGAAGTCTCCCATGTGGTTAAGATGCTTTGTCACACCCCCGGTGGAGGCTATGATAGAACTCTCACATTTCCAAAGCTCCCCTCACCATCCTCATTCTCCCATTAAATCCAAACCTGAACACCATCCACAGTTTTTGTCTCCTCTCCCCTTTAAAGCATTTATTTATTTCAGATTGATAAAACAGAGAAATGAGGCAAAACTACAACCAACACCTATGAGTCATAGTACTGGAAGGTTACATATGGAAGCAAGTGGCTAAAATGATGAGTTAGTACTGATGTACCATCTAAAGTCATGGCTTAAGGTTCTTATTCAAGTTATTTAAGGATAAATTGTATCTTTCAAGAATTCCCTCAGGCAGGGTTAAATCTCCCCCAGAAGCACTTAGGAAAATTCCTCTTCGGAAAATTCCTCTTCGGCAAAGAAAATGAGTGATAAATTTGAGTGAAACTGTATCCAATCTAGCATAAAACTCAAAAATTACTAAATGACCAAGATAAATGATATCTAAAAGCTGAAGGCCATCCATTCTAAAATACTCCAAATCTAGGAGAGAAAAGCACCAGATTGGAAATGCTGTGATAGCCAGCGCTAGTTAGTCCCTACAGCTGGTATCCTCCTCTTAACCTGCTCTGAGCACATGTGTATGGGCATGCAGGTAGAGGATCCTGGCTAAGGAACAAGGTGGGCTGGTTGTGCAGACAGTGCCTAGCTGGGTAGCACAACCTTGGTGGATTCATTGCAATCTGAGGTCTGGGCCTCATCTTTTTTCTTTACCCCATAGCCAAACTAGAATATGAAGATAACGGGTGGTTCAAATTCACGAGGAGGTCCAGAGAATCAGCCTCAGAGATTACACAACTCAGGACAACACAAAAGCATTCAAAATCTGTGACACCCCTGGATCAAGAAAGATGCCACTGCTTCCTTCACCATGGAGCATGACCCTGAAGCTGCCATGACAGCACGTGAGCCACTGCTATTCCAGTACCTCTATGTTGCTGCCACTGCTACCACCAGTATGGGCCTTGTCTTTGCAGGTTGAGGAACTTGCACGGTAGCACTGCTCCAGAACCTAGCAGACTCGGAGAGATCAACTCACCCTACCACAACTCACAGGAGACTAAGGCAGAAGCCCACTTGTAACGTGTGCTTTGACAACGAGGGTGAAAATGAGTGTGTGAAGTGATCTTATCTACTATCCAGGACACACACCCCCTTTTCCTGGTGGTGAGGCCCCTGTGAAGTCAAATAGAACAAGACAAGGCTGCTAGTAGGTATAGAATGAGAGCAATGGAAGATTTATCTAGGCCACAGTGAGGCCTGTGGAGTCATCTGTACCCCACGTCCAAGACCCTTAGTCAAGAGTCCACAACCTTGTCTATCAGAATCAGCCCTTTCTGCTCCACACAGCAACAGGTACTAAGGGCAACTCTTGGCTCTTTGGTCTTTCCTCACCTATGCTCTGGACTGAGAACATCTACTCAAGTTCCTTCTTCAGAGAGAGCACATCACAATTAGTTAAGTTTCCGCTTACTTCAAGGATGGTAAGACTGCCATCTTGTTTTTGTTGTTGTTATTGTTTGTTTTTAAATGGCCACACCTGCACCATACGGAAATTCCCAGGCTGTGGGTCAAATCAAAGCTGCAGCTGCTGGCCTACGCCACAGCAACACCAGATCTGAGCTGTATCTGCGACTTACACCACAGCTTGTGGCAACGCTGGATCCCTGAGTGAGGAAGCCAGGGACTGAACCCACATCCTCATGGACACTAGTCAGGTTCTTAACCCACTGAGTCACAGTGGGAACTCCAAGACTACACATCTTGAATCAGAAAGAACATGGGCTCTGGACTCAGTCAATTCTGCCACTTAACTCTCAGTGAGCGATGCTGAACAAGTTACACTTAACCCCTTTAAGCCTCAGGTTTTTTCATCTGCAGAAAGGGAATAATAAAAACACTCACCTCAGAAAGGAGTCTTGAGTATAGTGTCTGGCATATGCAATAGTTATTTCAATCCTGTCTCTTTGAGATTCTCTGAGATTCACCCAGTCAGCTTGACTGGACTGTTAAGTGACCCCGACACACTCAGTCCCACAATTTTACAATTTACAAATGTTTACAAACAATCCCTTGACATATACCCACACAGGGTTCATTTATTAAATGTAAATGTCAGTCATTTCACTCTCTGGGGCATCTCACTCTCATCCTCTGAACCACATACAGGTGTTTGTCTCAGGAGCATTAAGTCAAATGCTACAAAATCCTAATTCCTCACCTCATTTTAACAAAGCTTTTACCAACTTTGAAAGGAATGAAATAATGAGCACTGCATCAGTTTTTCTCTGTTATGCCCAACAACAGAAAGTGAGACAGAGGCCCCTGTGGTGGACATTCCTGGCAGGGTTCAGTGATATCTGCTGAATGGCCAGTTAGACAACACTCCCTCAGATTCCTATAAATCCCTGTGCATGTCTCTAACACAGAGCATACCTCATGATGTTGGATTTACCTGCTCTCCAACCTGACTATAGACCCCAAGGGGCAGGGCCAGGGTGATCTATCTCTATGTCTCCCTGGATTCAGCTGACAGTCTGGAACACTGTGGGCACTCAGTCAACTTTCGTTGAACTAAACATTTCAAGTTAACCCTCCTCCAAAAGGTAAGTCATCTATTTACTGCTTATCATGAGGATCCGTCTCAGCCAAGGAGGAAAATTCTTTCTTGACTGGTCAAACGTTACCTCTCCAGAAACACAGGTTACACTTCTTCCTTGGCATTTTGTCTAAGGGTTTAGAACACTGACAGAATTCAGCTTCTCTCCAATTACAGAGAGAACATTTAAAAATACCATCCTGAGTTCTCCATCGTGGCTCAGCAGTTAATGAACCCGACTAGCATCCATGAGGACAAGGGTTCGATCTGGCAGGTTAAGGATCAGGCGTTGGCGTGGGCTCTGATTGGACCCCTAGCCTGGGAACCTCCATGTGCCGCAGCGTGCGACCCTAAAATGACTAAATAAATAAATATGCCATCCTGGTCAGATCAATGATAGAGCCAGTCTTCCATACCAGACTCTAGAATCATAGAGCTTCAGATAAGAGGACACAGTGACATCCTCTAGTCCTTCAGCCTCAGAAGGAAGGTACAAGTTTTCCTAGGGACCAATCAGTCAATCTCTAAGCATCTCTTCAACCTCTTCATTCTCTATAAAGTCAACCAGGCAGTTCAAAACATCCCAAGCAATACAAGCAAAGCCTGTAGTCAAATATTTCACATGCTATGTTCCTATTAACCCAGCCCCCAGAAGTCAAAGTGCAGAGTTTTAACCACTAGACCACCAGGGAACTCTCATATGCTATATTATATAGGAAAATAGGACAAGATTTTCTCCTTCATATTGTCCACTACCTAACAGAAGATTTTGGTCTTGGTTCTTTCCTCCTATCTTTTACAATAAACATAATCTTTTGATATTAACTCTTAGTGTTACCAGGAAGTTGTTACCGGAATCCAGGTTCTTGTTTATGGAGTGGAAGAATGAACTTCGCATACAGGCAGCAAGCAAGCAAAAGTCTTTATTACAGGAAGGCAGATAGTTCCTAGCACACTGGGGCGGGGTGGGGGTGGGGGTGTGTGTGTGTGGAAGAGTCCCCCTTCTCTAATTCTAAGGAGGTTTTATCTCTTAAAGGCAAGGGTACCCGAGTTCCCATTGTGGCGCAGGGGAAAAGAATCCGACTAGGAACCATGATGTTGCAGGTTCAATCCCTGGCCTCGTTCAGTGGGTTAAGGATCTGGCATTCCTGTGAGCTGTGGTGTGGGTCACAGAGGCAGCTCGGAGCTAGCATTGCTGTGGCTGTGGTGTAGGCCGGCATCTGTAGCTCTGATTTGACCCCTAGCCTGGGAACCTCCATATGCCACGAAGTGCAGCCCTAAAAGGCAAAAAAAAAAAAAAAAAAAAAAAAAAAATACGGGTACCAGTGTGGGGTCCTGCTATCGGTTCTTCTTGCTAATGGCCTTACCCAGCACCTATATAGGGCCTGGTCCAATAAGGACTTAGAGTTAGGGCATGCTCCATAAGGTTTACGGTCCTTTTTGTTCTTCTTTCCCCTAGACTTAGAGTTGCCACTCGTTACATTCTTTTGCTAACAGTCAAATATATAAGCCAGGGGTTAATGTCCACCTTGAATAAAACAGACATACTTTGAATAGTTAATCTTCAAGCAAGGCCTGTTTCTCTTGATTTGTTTTTACAAATCTTCAACCATGGACATTAATCAGGGAATATATCAAAGCCCATGTTCCTACACTAACTACCTGAATTATAATTCTGCCTCATTAGGCAAATGACTTAGGCTGTTTTTTAAAAGAGTTGCCACAAAAAAAAGCAGAAAACACTTTTCATCAGATTCTTGATGACAGCAAAAAGCCAAGTACAACAACAGAAGAGTATCAATTACTTAATTTTTAAAGCAGTCTAAAAATTGCTTCCTTTCTCACCATTAGAATATCTTCAGGGCTGGTAGTAAGTTGATGAATAATTGGAAACATCTGGAAACATCTGCAAAATGAAAAGTTTTAACATACTTCAGTCATCAAAAACTTTTCTAAATTAAGAGATTTTGGCTAATAGTAATTACATATTTTTTAAAGAACTACAGAACAGGTTTTTCAAAAATTACGTTGACTTGGAAGGATAATCAAATGACTATAAATTAAATGTTATTTTAAGTGGGAAATAATAGTTCCCCTTCTCCACCCCACTCTTCCCAACCTGTACCCCAAGTGGTAGGAGCAAACAGGAGATAAAATCAACAAGCTTATATTTTCAAGTCTAAAGAATATTCCAATATAGCACAATTTCACAAAAAAATATAAATCACTAAGAATACTGTCAACAGTCTGACAGTTGGAAAAAATGCTGTATGCAAAGTTATACTCTCCATACCAGATGGCTACCCAATTCCTTTAATTACAAAAATCTAAATCCTTATATACTATTTACAATTTCAAAATAGAACTTGTCACAAGCTCCCCAAACTTACTCTTCTAAAGTTCTTTTCTTTCCCTTGTCAATCATAGTCATCTGATCATGGATTTTAAGACCTGGCTTCTTGGTTATTAATTTCTTTATGGTATTAGAACTAATGGATCCATTCAAGTGAGCATGAAGTTCCTAAAACAAGAGAATACAATCAGCGAAAACTTCTCAAATATTCACTAGACATAGAACATCATATCAGGTACTTGATGTTTGCAGTCTGTACAAGGCAAACTGCCTACTAGATGAAGCTATGTAACTTTCAAATTTTAGCAAGTTTACAGATTCTGCCTACACAATTTACTTTTCTTTTGTGAAAAGAAACAAAAGAGAAGTCATTAAAATTAACAACACTCTCGAATTCTACGGTTGAAATCTCACCACTTTAGGTAATTTTGAGTAAAAGGTTGTCTTCCATGACTGCTGTTCTTCTGCCTCCATCATGATTTTGCTGAACAGCAAAGGTCTTTCTCCAAACACTTATGCTTTGGTGTGAACAATACAGTGTATTTCAGTCATTAAGATTTGTGGTCTTCAATTTCCTTTAAATTGCTTTACTTCCACCCATCTTGATAAGATAAACTGTACATGTAGCTCTGAGCTCAGCTTCACCTATTTAAACAAATGTGAACATTTTTAGATGTTGACACAAAAACAAGCAGGTTAATTTACTGCTCTAAAGACAAAAGCTCCTCCAAAGGTAACTTAAGTGAGCCAACAATCTGAACTGGAAATAGGAATAGGCCTCAAGCTGGTAAGAGGTGTATTAAAATCTGAAATTTAATAGAGTATATTCCTTTACATATTAGCACTTTCTACAAAATTACTTCTTTAAAAATTCCTAAAAAACTATTTGGGGTCAAAAAGGTTTTTTTTTTTGGTTTTGCTTTTTAGGACTGCACACACAGCATATGGAAGTTCCCAGACAAGGGTTCAAATTGGAGCTGCACCTTCCAGCCTACACCACAGCCACAGCAACTTGGGATCTGAGCCTCATCTGCAATCTACACCACAGCTCTCTGCAACACCCGATCCTTAACCCACTGATCCAGGCCAGGGGTTGAACACACACTCTCATGGATACTAGTCAGATTCGTTACCACTGAGCCACAACAAAAACTCCAAAAAAATTTGCATTTTTGATTGGTTTAAAATATATAAAGGAAGAGGAGAGGCACTGGAGCCAGGTGGACTTAGGTTAATCCTTTTACCAGTTCTGCCCTTTAGTACTCATGTGGCCTTAGTCACTTAACCTCATGGCTTGTTTCCTTATTTGTGAAAACTGGATAAAAATGAAGAGCACTGTAAATCAACTACAATTTTAAAACATGCAGAGCACCTGTGAAGATTAATAAAGTAATTTAAGTGCCCCTCTTCTACGCACCCATATAATCCAGTGACGGCCTTTAACTCAGCACTTTATCATACTGTAGGTCAATCACTGACTGACTTGTCTTTCTCCCTCACCAGACTATATAAACTTCCTAAGAACAAGGACTAAGACTTACTCCACCTTCCTAGGAACTAGCACAGTGCCCAGCACATTGTACATAACAAATAAATTCTAATTTTCCTTCACCTCTGAAGGTGGCTTATAGATTAAGATTAAAATTCCAAATGAAATTTAGTGATTTTCAAAGTAGCCACCATGGAGTTCCCATCATAAACTGACTTATAAAGTAAATCAAAATATTCTCAAAATTATTCCTTAGAAACTGATTTTTGGAATTTCCTTTGTGGCTCAGTGGGTTAAGAACCGAACACAGTGTCCTTGAGGATGTGGGTTCCATCCCTGGCCTCGCTCAGTAGATTAAGGATCTGGGGTTGCCACAAGCTGCAGCCTAGGTTGCAGATGTGGCTCTGATCTGGTGTGGCTGTGGCATAGGCCTGCAGTTCCCACTCCAATTCCATCCCTGGCCCTGGAACGTCCATATTTCACAGGTGCAGCCATTAAAAAAAAAGAAAGAAAGAAAAAAGGAATTGATTTCTAAAGTTCATGTGGAAGACTTACTTGTGAAATTATCCAAAAAAAAAAAAAAGCTGAATCTCAGAAGAATACCCTATATGGGTGAAGGTGAGAGTAAAAGTTCTGGTGGGAGCAGAACTTGGTATGATCTTTTTGGAAAGCAATTTGGTATATATACCAACACACACACACACTTTTTGACCCAATAATTCTACTTTCAGGATTTATCCCATATCTAACAGGATATGTACAAATACACTTCTTGCAGCATTATTTATAATTGCAAAAAATTGGAAACAACCTAAATGTCCATCAGTAGAATAGTGGCTAAATTAATTATATATCCATCCAACTGAATATCTATGACTATATGGAAAGACTTCTACAATATAGTGTTATTTCCAAAAAGTAAGTTGCAAAATATATTGTTTAGAAAGATGATGTTTATAAACAAAGCGTGTGTGTACACACACTTTTATATATATATGTCCTTATTCCTAAAACAGACATGAAAGGAAACACAGAAAACTTACCACTAGAAAGTGGGTTGGAAGTGGCAAAGGTCAGGGGACAGAATTTTATTTTTATTTACCTTATATAGTTTTGCATAATTTGAAGGTTTTACAACTGATTACTTTTTGAAATAATTTAAAATTTTTAATTACTAATAAATTTAAATTCACTTATTAATAATTTAATAAATTAATTAAAACAATTAAAGATTTGTTGATAAGATAAATAACTTTTTAGTAAACCTTGTAAAATAGTTTTATTATTATGAGTTATGAGAGGGAAGAACTTTTATGTTTAGACAACAGAATGACAGCCTTAAAAAGTATTTAGGACATTTTACATAGCAGGCTAGTAACATATCTGACAGGTGGCTAACTTTTCATATACATTTTCAATCCTACTCTAGAATCCTAACCTTATTTTGTGGAACATTTCAAACCACCCTCGGACTGACCTTTAACTGGTTATGAGTAAATTTACTGACCCACCGGCTACAACGTTAACCTATGGAAATTTGAAAGCCATCAAAACCAGCACAATTTTTATACATTTAAAGAAGTCATTGTTTAACTGATCATTGCCTAAGGTACTGCTATTAATTCCATGGCCTGCCAAATTCAGTCTCCCTGGGCCGGGTTTTGGCAAGGGCCAGAAACAGCTGGAGTGGGAGTGAGGCACTGAATGGCACCACACTGAAATAAGATTTTCCTACATTTGTACTAATATTTCATCAAGTTAGAGCAGGGCCAGAACTAGGTCTCCTGTTCTCCTAGAGAATTTTTTTCCTTCCACCCCCAGCCCACAAGGGGAACTCAGAATAATAAAAACACTTGTTACTATTAGGCACTTAGTACGAGGCAGCCTTTCTCTGCTAAATGTCTTTGATGGTAATTTTACTTAATTCTCATAACAACCAATGAGGTATTACTACCCCACTTTATACAAGAAAAAACAGACTTTTTTAAATAAGCAGAAAATAATAAGGTATTCAAGTCACAAATTTTGCCCCACTTCTTTTTTTTTTTTTTTTTTTGTCTTTTTGCTATTTCTTGGGCTGCTCCTGCGGCATATGGAGGTTCCCAGGCTAGGGGTCGAATCGGAGCTGTAGCCACCAGCCTACGCCAGAGCCACAGCAACACGGGATCCTAGCCGAGTCTGCAACCTACACCACAGCTCACGGCAACGCCGGATCGTTAACCCACTGAACAAGGGCAGGGACCGAACCCGCAACCTCATGGTTCCTAGTCGGATTCGTTAACCACTGCGCCACGACGGGAACTCCCCACTTCTCTTTCTTCTTGAATCATTTTTCTTAGATCTGCTCTTAGATCTCCAAAAAAGCAGCATTTCTAACAATCATGTACATTTTACTACTTGTCATTTAAAATTCATTTCTACAGCACTATGTATATTTTTGTCAAGTTCTACAACTCTTTTTTCCCCCCTGTGACCTTCAATCAACACTGAGACACCCCACAAAGCAGCACAATCTCATTTTAGAGATGAATATCTGAAAACCCAGCAAGGCTCAGGGGAATCCTTCTCCCACTCCCTTCAGAGGTAATTCCAAACTCCTCAAGTGTTCTAGGAGACCCAGCCACCAGCTTTACAGAGAGAACAGAAGCCATCAGGCATGAACTCTCTCTGTTTCTCTCTGCCCTCCCTCACACTTAAACTTATCTTTATCTATACCCCTTCTTCCCTCATAAATCAGAGAAAGAAGATTTATTCTCCAGTCTCCAAGACTAATTTGTGCCCAGGACCCCATTACTTCCTATCTATTCCAGTTGTTCCTCCACTAGTTAATCTTCACTTTTCTGTTCCTCAATCTTTCTTTCCAACTGGCTAATTTCCCTCAGAGGACCACCATGCAAGCATAGTACCTGTTTCCACCTTAACATAAAAAAATTAAAACAAACTTTCTTTTATCCCACATTCCTTTCATTACTGCCCTCTTCCCTTCCAAACTAACTCCTTGAGCTGCCTCCATTTCCTTCTCCCATTCAGTGAATTATGCCCTTATTGCTCCACAGAAATTGCTCTCCTTAAAGTCATTACAAGCTCTTAAAACACCAAATCTAAATGACACAGTTCCAATATCCAAATCCAAATTATGTGGACTCCAAAACGCATGTCCTTCACCACTGTGCTACACTGCTTCAAGGTAACCATACTACAGTCATCTTAATTTCCTTCTCCATCTCAGCCCCTACAGTCAGTCACCAAATCCCAATTAATAAGTTACAAATGCCCTAAGTATCTTTGCAAGCGATTTCCTACTGGTGATGACTCCCAAACACCCAAATTAGAAACCTGATGATTATTTTAAACCACCAAGACTCAGACCATATCAAAAGGGAATAATCACCTCTCTTCCATGACTCTCTCTCCTGGAGACATATTCAACACTGTCCCAGAAGATAGAACTTTGAATGTGCAAGGGAATGTCATTTTACAGCTCAGAAACAGAGGCTGAGTGGTTCCCTTAGTGTCAGCTTAGCACAGAGCCAGGAATACAAGGGAATCAATAGAACACATCTGTGGGGAAACACTTATTGGGTGAATCACCTCTGTAAAGGTTTCCTCATTTTGCACCTGGCCTCAATGACTTGTTTTCAGATTTAAATGAGATCTCTTACTAAGTACTCATAGTTAATATCTGATGAAAGACCCCTATTCCTCGCCCACCGCAGTCAGTGATTCTAGCTCTGCTTCACTTCTACCAGTCACTCCACGCAGACCCTGTCTGTCGGTCCCCAGAGACTCACCTCTTAAAGATTTTCCTCAACAGCTGAGAACTCTATTAGAACTTAGGTAAATTTTTCACTTCAGACAGGAAAGCTTGTAGAAAAGCGACACCCCACGCTTCCCAGAAACAGTCCACGTGTCCATAATAAGCTGCATCTGGCAGTCTTCCCTCGAAGATTCAGTCCGGGATAATCAAAGGAATGTCAATCACAGCGGACTGTCACCACAAACTGCACCCTCCTCAGTCCTGATCGGGGAGCTGCACCCTTCCCGGAAGTGACGCACACGTGTCCAAGGAAGAGGAGGCACAGACGGAGGGTGATTTTTCCGTACAGAAGTCCGCGAGGTAGGTAGTATAGAACGAAAGGACAGCTCACCACCGTGACGGACCGCCGCTCCTGACTCTCCAGGCCATGGGCCCGCGGAGCCGCGAGCGTCGCGCGGGAGCAGTGCAGAGTACCAATGACAGCAGCGCCCTCAGCAAGAGCTCCCTGGCCGCGCGCGGGTACGTGCACGACACCTTTGCCGCCTTGCTAGTTCCGGCGTCCGTGCGCCGCGCGCCGCTGATCCACCGCGGCTACTACGTCCGCGCACGCGCCGTGCGGCACTGCGTATGCGCATTCCTGGAGGGGACGCGCGCGGCTCTCGGCGCGCCCCACATCCAGATCCTGTCTCTGGGCGCCGGCTCGGACTCGCTGTATTTTCGCCTTAAAGCTGCGGGCCGCCTCCCCGGGGCTGCAGTCTGGGAGGTGGATTTTCCGGACGTGGCGCGGCGCAAAGCGGACAGGATTCGAGATACGCCGGAACTGTGCGCGTTAACCGGGCCTTTCCGGCGCGGGGACGCCGGGTCAACGCTATGCTTCGAGAGCTCGGACTACCGCATCCTGGGGCTGGACCTGCGGCAGGTGCAGCGGTTGGACCAGGCACTGGCCGCCGCGGGCCTAGACGCGGCCGCACCGACTCTGCTCCTGGCTGAGGCCGTGCTGACCTACCTCGAGCCGAATAATGCCGCGGCCCTCATCGCCTGGGCCGCCCAGTGTTTTTCTGATGCGCTTTTTGTCGTTTACGAGCAGATGAGGCCGCATGACGCCTTCGGCCAGTTCATGCAGCAACATTTTCGGCAGCTGAATTCACCCCTGCATGGCCTGGACCGCTTTCCTGACGCGGAGGCCCAGCAGCAGCGCTTTCTCCAGGCCGGCTGGACTGCCTGCCGTGCCTTGGACATGAATGAGTTTTATCGCCATTTTCTCCCCGCAGAAGAACGCCGGCGCGTAGAAAATCTTGAACCTTTTGACGAGTTTGAGGAGTGGCATCTGAAGTGCTCCCACTATTTCATTCTGGCCGCTTCTCGGGGAGACATTGTCTCCCAAACTGTAGTGTTCCCAGCATCAGAGACGTTTCCTCGGATAGATCCTGCCTCCCCTTCCGGAGTCATCCCTGCTCGTGTAGTCACTAGTGATAGCCAGGGTCCAGACCTTAAGAGATATGGCCATGCCTCTGTCCTTTTGAGCCCAGACGTTATTCTTAGTGCAGGAGGGTTTGGAGAAGAGGAGGGGCGGCACTGCCGAGTGAGCAAGTTTCACTTGCTCTCAAGATACTGTGACTTTGAATGGAAAGGCAATCAAGTATGTAGTTGGGGAACTGGAGCTCAGTGGGATAGACGCCTTTATCACACCATGACAAGACTTTCAGATACTCAGGTTCTGGTTCTGGGAGGGAGATTGTCCCCTGTAACTCCCGCCTTGGGGATTCTCCAGCTACATTTTGGGAAACATGTGGGTGGTAAAACTGAGGGCCTAAATATCACAGTCACAAAGGTGGGCCCAGAAGATTCCACAGTGTCATGCTGGCGCCATTCAACAACAGAAGTGTCCTATAAGAATCAGAAATATTTGTTTGTGTTTGGGGGCCGTGGTGTGGCAGACCCTGTACTAAGTGACTGGCATTTCCTACATGTGGGGACAATGGCTTGGGTCAGGATCCCAGTGGAGGGAGAAGCCCCTGAAGGTCGGCATTCCCACAGTGCCTGCAGCTGGCAAGGGGGAGCTCTCATTGCTGGAGGTCTGGGTGCTTCTGAGGAACCGCTGAGCTCTATACTTTTTCTGAAACCAATCTCTTCTGGATTCCTCTGGGAACCAATAGCCATTCAGCCTCCTGTTACCCCAAGGTACTCCCACACAGCTCATGTGGTAAATGGAAAGCTTCTGTTGGTTGGAGGGGTCTGGATTCATTCCTCCTCAGTTCCTGGAGTGACTGTTATTGATTTGTCTACCGGATTGAGCTCTGAGTATCAGATTGACACAATAGATGTGCCATGGCCATTAATGTTACACAACCATACCAGCATCCTCCTTCCTGAAGAACAACAGCTCCTGATCATTGGAGGTGGTGGAAACTGCTTTTCCTTTGGCACCTACTTCAACCCCCATGCAGTGACATTAGACCTTTCTTCCTTAAGTGCTAGACAATGAAGACTGGACTTTTGATATATTCAGGACCCACCAAAGTAGATAATAAAGGTTTCCAAAGCAAAATTTGACTCTGGGTATAGATATGACCACTTCCTTTTTTTTTTTTTTTTGGTCTATTTGTTTTCTTGTTAGCACTGTTATCCAGTGCAGAAAGTGAAAAAGGTTGTTAAAACACATATCAACATTCAAAGAGATGGTACAGAAAACATAAGTAGACCTATCTGAAGAGAGTAGTTTTTTTTTAATTAATTTTTTTCCACTGTACAGCATGGGGACCAAGTTACACATACATGTATACATAATTTTTCCTCCCATTGTTGTGTAGTGATGTGAGTATCTAGACATAGTCCTCGATGCTACACAGCAGGATCTCATTGTAAATCCATTCCAAGAGCAATAGTTTGCATCTGTTAACCCCAGGCTCCCGATCCCTCCCACTCCCTGCCTCTCCTCCCCCCGTCCCACCCTGGGCAGCCACAAGTCTATTCTCCAAGTCTATGATTTTCTTTTCTGCGGAAAGGTTCATTTGTGCTGTATATTAGATTCCAGTTATAAGTGATATCTTATGGTATTTGTCTTTCTCTTTCTTACTTACTTCACTCAGTATGAGAGTCTTTAGATCCATCCATGCTTGCTGCAAATGGCATTATGTCATTTTTTTAATGGCTGAGTAGTATTCCACTGTGTATATATCTTCCTAATCCAGTCATCTGTTGATGGACATTTGTGTTGTTTCCATGTCTTGCCTATTGTGAATAGTGCTGCAATGAACATGGGGGTGCATGTATGTTTTTTAAGGAGAGTTTTGTCCAGATAAATGCCCAAGAGTGAGACTGCTGGGTCATATGGTAGTTCTATGTATAGATATCTAAGGTACCTCCATGCTGTTCTCCATAATGGCTGCACCAGCTTACATTCCCACCAACAGTGCAGGAGGGTTCCCTTTTCTCCACACCCCCTCCAGCACTTGTTATTTGTGGACTTATTAATGACAGCCATTCTTACTACTGTGAGGTGGTATCTCATAGTAGTTTTGATTTGCATTTCTCTAATAATCAGGGATGTTGAGCATTTTTTCATGTGCTTGTTGGCCATCTGTATATCTTCCTTGGAGAACGGTCTATTCAGGTCTTTTGCCCATTTTTCCATTGGGTGGTTGGCTTTTTTTCTGTTGCGTTGTATAAGTTGCTTGTATATTCTAGAGATTAAGCCCTTGTCAGTTGCATCATTTGAAACTATTTTCTCCCATTCTGTAAGTTGTCTTTTTGTTTTCTTTTTGGTTTCGTTTGCTGTGCAAAGCTTGTCAGTTTGATTAGGTCCCATTGGCTTATTTTTGCTCTTGTATCTGTTGCCTTGGGAGAATGACCTGAGAAAATATTCATGAGGTTGATGTCAGGGAATGTTTTGCTTATGTTCTCTTCCAGAAGTTTGATGGTGTCTTGTCTTATATTTAAGTCTTTAAGCCATTTTGAGTTTATTTTTGTGCATAGGTGTGAGTGTGTTCTAGTTTCATTGATTTGCATGCAGCTGTCCAGGTTTCCTAGCAATTCTTGCTGAACAGACTGTCTTTTTCCCATTTTATGTTCTTGCCTCCTTTGTCAAAGATTAACTGACCGTAGGTGTCAGGGTTTATTTCTGGGTTATCTATTCTGTTCCATTGGTGAGAGTAGTTTGTTATACAGTCCTAGAGTAGGGGTTGGGGAGTCTTTGGATCCTTGGGTCTAGTTTACTGGTCTTCTTCCCATTTTGTAATTGAGTTGATCCATTTATTGAGGTATAATGACCTTTAGCTTAAGTGAAAATTTTCCCACTCCCAGGATTTGTGATTTGAGATGGCACCTTAGAAAGAATACAAGGCTGGGTATAGTTGAGGGGATGTGGTATTGACTTCATCCTTCATGTATGAAATCTGAGATGAACACTGTTGCAGTTTGATCACAGCATTGTGCCACTTAGTGACAGAGCACTCTGGGATACCTTTAATAAGACATATTTGTATGACTTGATTGAGAAACATTCTTTTGTTCCATTTTTTGCCACTAGTTCAATATTTACTTAGATTTATAAATGCTAATAAGCCAAGTGTTTAATGCCCTAGCCCAGTTTGTACATGCTGTAGTAATGTTTTGCTCCAGATCTGCTCAACACTTCATTATGTTCTGTGCCCCTGGAGGCCAACCTGAACTGCATCAATGAGTTTTCTTGTTCTCTTGTTTCTGGTGAGTTCCATCAGAGGTACCAAAAGGGGGGTGATTGGATAAGAGTGAGTCAGGGTATTCCCAGCATTTCCCCTGCCAGGCAGCAAGTTGACAGTAACCTCATTCTAACAAAAGCTACAACTCCTGTCATGTAATCTTGTGTAAGGTAGAGCTTTAACTCTGCATCACTCCAGGTTCCAGTAATTGTTCCTTCTTACTCTTCAGGCCTATGAGCTGTAATGGCTCTCTGCTGGACCTGAGCTGCACTATCCAATATAGCCATTAGCTTCACATGACTATTTGAACTTAAATTTAGATTAAGTTAGGAATTCAGTGTCTTAGTTGCATCAACCACATTTTAAGTGCTCAATAGCTTCATGTAACTAATGGCTACAGTATTAAACGCTATAGATGTAGAATATTTCCATCATTGCAGAAAGAGCTGGACTCCACTGAGGCATTTCACCATCTCAATTTGGTTTCCTTTAACCCTGCTCACCCCCTTTTATCTTCATTCAGTTATCTCCTTTAAATGGACCATCTTTCCTGGTGAGCCTTGTGAGATCCATGAAACCTCTAGGTAGCCATCCTTAAAACCTGAGCCTTAACTTGTATACTTTGTGCCTAAATCTTGTATACTTTGTGCCTAAATCTTGTATACTTTGTGAAATTCATGTCTCAAAAGGTAGCGGCTTTGGTGATACTTAAGTGTACCACTTCAGTATTTCTTATTAGTCTGTAATCCTTGAAACCTCAATAACTTGAGATTCTACATGTACCTCAATTCTGTAAGTACTATCAATGTTAACATCTTGATGGACTTACTATGGCTCAGAATCCCTTTTCCCTAAATATTTTTATTAACAACTTTGCATATAAATGAATGTAAAAAGATCAATATGAAAACAGAGTAGCAAACACAAGCCTAGTGTATGGAGAGGGCAATGTCGGCTCTGTTCAATGAAGGCTTCCAGGAGAAGATGAACTGAATAAAATGTTGTCTAACTTCAGCTTCCCTGAGACTACATGAGTCCTTTCTGGGGAATTTATTAATTTCAGTCATGAATGAGTCCTGGGAAACAAAAGGCCCACCACAGCAGGGCATCTGACAAGG
The DNA here is from genome assembly GCF_054392235.1 of Sus scrofa. Classification (NCBI taxonomy): domain Eukaryota; kingdom Metazoa; phylum Chordata; class Mammalia; order Artiodactyla; family Suidae; genus Sus; species Sus scrofa. Next base: position 137,429,384 of record NC_139383.1, read on the forward strand.
CTGTCAATGAATCAGGTACTAGGTAAGTGGCAGGAATGTGACCGGAAGGAGAAGAGGCTGCTCCGTATTTCCTGTTTCTAAGTTCTACCACAAGCCTACCTCCAACTTTCAGGAGCATATCAAAGCAGATCATTGATGACAGTGTTCTCAGCTATGTAGGAGTTGGTACAGAATTCTAACCTAGAAATGACTCCAAAGCCCAGGGTACACCCCCTTATGCCATCTCTGAGATAGCATCAACCATTATTATTTCATTACTTTGGGGCAATTCAGAGGTGTGGTGGTGGGGTGGGGGTGAGGAGGGGATTGTCAGGAGAGTGTGGATGTGTGCCAGACCTAAATTAGCCATGCAGTGATGCCTTCTTGAGTGCTGCCCAGTATGGGCATACCCATTATGAGTAACTGGGCTTGTTCTCCTCAGAGAAATTACCCACATTTTCTGTGTGATTATCATGATTAAGCATGCCCTCCACCTCTGACCCTACATGTGCATCATACTCAGGTAAGGGCTTATTCATTTCTCACACTCTACTCATTAGAGCACTTAGAGTTTTGTCAACAACATTAACTCTGGGCCTTGGGAGCAGCACTCAGTGGTGCTGGATCCCAGTTTCCCAACAGTAATCTGCAGCAGTTAGAGATGTGGGCCAAATTAAGAGCTGATGTTGGACAACATATTTGTTTCTCCATTTCACCTCTCTAACTATTTTTGTCCTAAAATCCTGGTTTGGAGCTCTGGGGTAGTTATGAGAGTTAATGAAAGGACTTTTTCTCATTTAATGATTGCTTCTTTTTAGACCAGAGATAGTTAAGGAAGGAAGGGAATTTCTTATTTTGCTTTGCTGCTCTGTCAGAGTCTCAAAAACAGTGTATCATACTAGTGAGGCTATGAAAACAAGATGAAGAACAACTCTTCTAGGATATGCTCTTCAAAAGCCAGTACTGTCACTTCATTATGTGCTTTCTAGATTTTGCCACAGAATGTCCATTTTTCATCTTTATGCAGATTTAATCCTCCTCAGTGATATTAGGAAGTTGACATGGAACAGATGTGTTCCAGTGCCCAGGTGTTGCCTTGGTCTTCTCTTTCAATGATCTCAGACCTTAATGTCCATATGCATTTTGTGATCTAAAGTCCAAACTCAAACAACCCAATCCACATGACATCTGGAAAACACTCCGATATGTCAGCCCCAAATGTAATCAACCATTGTCTCTCTGTGTGAGAAGAGTCTGTGCTCTTTGGAGAGTCTGGTGAATAAGGGAAGAACTAGTCAGGGAGTTCCCTGATGGTCTAGTGGTTAGGACTTGGCACTTTCACCACTGCAGCCCAAGTTCATTCCCTGTCTGAGAACTGAGATTCCACATTAACCATTGCACACCATGGCAAAAAAATAAAAATAAACGAGTGAATAAATAAATAAGCACTAGTCACTAACGCGAATTCTTAATCACAGGTACCATCCAATGATGTCTAGTGTGACACTAAAACTAAACTTTTTGGCGGCAGTAATGAAGAAAGGGATATAAAATACTATTAGGCTGGCAAGGTAGGTCATGAATTCTTACTAATCACATTTGGACCTGATGTTTAAAGAGAAAGAACAGGAGTTCCTGCCATGGCTCAGCTGAAATAAATATGACTAGTATCCATGAGGATGCAGGTTCGATCCCTGGCCTTACTCAGTGGGATAAGAATCCGGTGTTGCTATGAGCTGTGGTGTAGGTTGCAGACGAAGCTTGGATCCCCTGTTGCTGCGGATAGGCTGGCAGCTGCAGCTCTGATTCAAGCCCTGGCCTGAGAACGTCCATATGCCTTGGGTGTGGCCCTAAGAAGCAAAAATAAATAAATAAATTGATAAAATAAAGAGCAAGAACATATAGAGCAGAATTATGAAACTTATAATCAGCTTTAGAGTAGGCTGAGATTTCCTTGGATGTTAATAATTATGTAAACAATTTAGTTTAGTTGTGAGACTGCTCTCTTTTGGGCAATGACATTAAGTGCTTGGTTTGGAAGGGGGAGTTCCTTGATTAAGGGAAGTAATTCTATCTGTCTAGTTCACATCTCTGTCCCCAATATAGTAGATGCTCAATAAATAATTGCTGGATGGAGGTCTAATCTGTCACTCAAAGTAAATTATATTATTACCATTGTGCCTACCACGTACAAAAAGATGTCAGAATTCCTTTAATTACTATGAGTGTGTGTTTGGGGGCATTAAAGTTTTAAGGAACCCTCTGGTTAAGAGTTTTTAAAATTCAATTGCCTTGACCTGGGTAAAGATGGTAGACTTTCTGGTGTTACTCCTACCTTTACAGAATATACCTGAACTTTTCCCTTGATGGCAATTTCCAGCTAATCTTCCACATTTGCTCAACAATGGACCACGGTTACGCCATATCCATTGGAAATGAAATGAGCTCACTCTGCCAAAAGGCTAATCTAAGGGAGTGAGAACATGCAATTAAATGTGCTTGTGAGCACATAAACATAGGATCTTCCTAGGATGTGGTGATGCTTCACTGGGCATGACTTGGTGTATAACTACCAAAGTAAGTTTAATAGAGGGAGAGGAAAGACCTTGCCCTAATATTTGTGTGAAAAGTCATTTGCCACCTAAGTGGCAGACTAAGACTAGGAACTAAATTGAAATAAGAATGATTTTTAGGATATTACACCACACACAGCTTTTCTCATTCCCTAGCCTTTGCCCATAGTCTTAGGCTTTTCTAATGAAAAGAACCTCAACCTCTGGTTCATATTTAGACTTACTATTTCAGGAAAAGTTAGCAAAGCTGATCTTCCTTATTTGCGGATACATTAGCAATTCAACCAATATTTAGGAGGAAAAAAAATCTGCCCTCACATGCCTCCCCGCAAAAAAACCTCTCAATTAAAAAAAAGCAAAGTCTAGACCTTGAGCCACTGAATTTATATTGGGACAACTGGATCCAGCCAGCATATTTTTATTTCTAGTGCCTGATACATAGCAAATACTCAAAAAATGTCCCATGGATGGATATATGTTTGGTTTAGTCTAAAGTTAGTAGCAGGAGTTCCCGTCATGGCTCAGCAGAAATGACTCTGGCTAGAAACCAAGAGGTTGCATGTTTGATCCCTGGACTCACTCAGTGGGTTAGGGACTGGTGTTGCCATGAGCTGTAGTGTGGGTCGCAGATGCGGCTCGGATCTGGTGTTGCTGTGGCTATGGCGTAGGCCGGCAGCTGTAGCTCCAATTTGACCCCCGGCCTGGGAATCTCCATATGCTGCAAGTGTGGCCCTAAAAAGCAAAATAAATAAATAAATAAATAAAAATAAAAAAATAAAGTTAGTAATAAATGGTGAATTATAAAGATAGATATTACCACCAGAAAATCAAAATACAGTGTAAAGTCATAGCAACTGAAAATAGTTTGATATTGGTGCCAGAGTAGACAAATAGATTGAGGGAACAGATGATTCAAGAATAGACGGTATGATAATAACATTTCAAATCAGTGAGGAAAAACTAGACAGTTTAGTGTATGATTTGGGACAACCTGGCTCTTACTTCTCACAAATCACAAGCATAAATTCCAGAGGGATTGAAGACCAGACTAAACTTAAAAAACCAAAGCAGGAGTTTTTGTCATGGCTCAGCAGTTAACGAATCTGACTAGCATCCATGAGGAGGCAGGTTCAATCCCTGGCCTCGCTCAGTGGGTTAAGGATCCCAGTGCTGCTGTGAGCTGTGGGATAGGTCACAGAGGAGGCTCAGATCCTGCGTTACTGTGGCTGTGGTGTAGGACAGTGGCTACAGCTCCAATTTGACCCCTAGCATGGGAACCGCCATATGCCGCAGGTGGGGCACTAAAAAAAGGCAAAAAAAGGGGGGGTGGATAAAGTCACTCTCACTGAGAACTTTTAGCAAAAACTTGAGGAAGTGACAGGGTTAGTAAATAGATTATTGCAGAAAGGGTATTTCAGGCAGAGAGAATAGCCCAAGCAAAGATCCTAAAGCAATTGACTGTGAGAACTTTGGCTTTTAATCTGGGCAGAAAAAAAAGGGGGGGGGAGCTGTGCAGGGTTTTGGGTTATGCTATTTGACTTACTTGTATAAAGGATTCCTTTGGAGAGTGTGAGGAGGAAAGATTGTAGGCAGTTGAGTTCAAGCAGGGAGAAGTGTTGGAAGGCTGTTGCCATAATCAAGATGACAGATGATATGGATTCCGCTGGAGATGGTGAAAAATGGTGGCATTTGGGTGTATTCTGAGGAAATGGCAAGAGAATATCCTAATGGGCTGGTTATGGGAGATGAAGGAAAGAGAGGAGCAAAGGATGGGAACTGAGAATTTAGGCCAAACAGCTGGAAAGTTGGAGCTGCCATCAACTGAGACAGAGGAAGCTACAGTGGTGCAGATGTGTGGGGATGGATCAGGAGTTCAGGCTGGATGTGCAGACTCTGGGCTGTCTGTTAGACGTCCAAACAGAGAGCAACTTACTCAAATGTCTGTTTTATACCCTCCTTCCTCATCCTTTCTACCCGCTCACTTTCTTCTTTTCTTGTTCTGTAAATAACCAGGCCAAACACAGGAATGGGACTGGCAAATAAAAATGAACTGGAAACACAAATTGTAGCTTGAAGAGTAAGAGGGGCAAATGCTCTGTGAAATGGCCCAAGCCTGACTGCTCCTGGCAACCAGAACCCCTCCCAGAGCTAAGTGCATTCCCATCCATTGTCTTGGTTTTTTTCCTTCTTATTTTCATCCCTTTCTATATTAATATTTATTATATATACTGTGTGATTCTTCATTAGCAGCTCTTTCATAGAGCCAGACTCTGACTTCTGCATCTCACAAGCCTCATCTCCTTACTGACATCCCAGTTGTATGGAAGTATACCCAGGTCTCAAAGGACAGCATATGCTTCCATTCCTTTACTTAGAGTATTCCCTCTGTTGGGACTCTTTTCTTTTTAGGGCCACACCTGCAGCATATGGAAGTTCCCAGGCTAGGGGTCAAATCAGACCTGCAGCTGCCAGCCTAAGCCACAGCCACAGCCACGCAGATCCTTAACCCGCTGAGCAAGGCCAGGGACCAAACTTGCATTCTCACAGATACTACATCAGGTCCCTAACCCACTGAGCCACAATGGGAACTCTGCTGTTGGAACTCTGATACTCCCTCTCTTACCTTACTCTCACACCATCCCAACATTGTTCATACAGCTCCTACTACACTCAAAGCTTATCTTTGGAAAGAATTCCTGGATTCAAATCCCCTCATCCTTTCAGGCTGGGATGGGTTACCCTTCTCTATTGCCATAGCACCTTGTAAAGATCATCCATATTGTGTTATAATCTGTTTTCTTATCTGTCCTCCCACTCCAGATCGAAGCTCCTTGAGCGTGGGAATAGTATCTTATTCACTGCAGTATTCCCAGCACCTGGCACACTATCAACACTAGAACTAAACAATGATATCTCATTGTCAGTGTTTAGCTTCTTTGAGCCAGAGCTTTCTCATACCCTTTCAATTTAATAAATCCTGTGCACTGGCTTCCTGGGGAAGAACAGAATAGTGCCTAGTGAAAAATAACACAACAACACCCCAAATGCAAGCCTGTCATGCAATTCTGTGCCCTTGGTCATAAGGGTAGAGAAAATCAACCAGAACCTTTAGAACACAGCTGTGATTATATACACATCTGCTTTTGGGAACCCTTCTCTTAGTCCTGCTGCTTCCCCTATCTCCCACTCAGACATCTGGAGGGTACTGACAGAGATAAGTAACCACAGAAACAGTGATTTTTCTCCCCCCTTATTTTGGTAGAAGACCAGTGTATTAACTACTAAGAAGTGCTACCGCATAGTGGGGATCTGATTAAACTTAAAAGCTTTTGTACAGTAAAGGGAACCATAAACAAAATGAAAAGACAATCCACAGAATGGGAGAAAATATATGCAAATGAAGCAAGTGACAAGGGATTAATCACCAAAACATATAAACACCTCCTATAGCTCAATACCAAAAAAAAAAAAAAAAAAACACATCAGAAAATGGGTGGAAGATCTAAACAGACAGTTCTACAAAGACATACAAATGGCCAAAAAACACACAAAAGATGCTCAACATCACTAATTATTGGAGAAATGCAAATCAAAACCACAAGGAGGTATTACCTCACACCAGTCAGAATGGCCAGCATAAAAAAGACTATAAACAACAAATGCTAGAGAGAATGTGCAGAAAAGGGAAACAGTATGGAGATTCCTCAGAAAACTAAAAATAGACCTACCATATGATCCAGCAAACCCACTCCTGGGCATGTATCTGGAGTAAACCATAATTTGAAAAGATACGTGTACCCCAATGTTCACTGCAGCACTATTTACAACACCCAAGACATGGAAGCAACTTAAATGCCCACTGATAGAGGAGTGGATAAACAAGATGTGGTACATATATAAAATGGAATATTATTCAGCCATAAAATTTGAAATAATGCCATTTGCAGTAACATGGATGAAAACAGAGATTATCATACTAAATTAAGTAATCAGACAGGGAAAGACAAATATATTATTTACAGTGGAGTCTTTAAAAAAACAATAAAAATGAACTTAACTACAAAACAGAAATAGACACACAGACATAGAAAACAAACTTATGGTTATTAAAGGGGAAGTTGAGGGAGTGATAAATTAGTAGTTTGGGATTAATAGATACACACTACTACATATAAAATAGATAAACAACAAGGACCTATAGGACAGGGAACTACATTCAGTATATTTGTGATAACCTATAATGGAAAAGAATCTGAAAAACAATAGATATATATGTGTATATGTATAACTGAGTCACTTTTCTGTATACCTGAGAATTATAAATCAATTATACTTCAATTTTTTTTTTTTAGGACTGGACCCACAGTATATGGAGGTTTCCAGGCTAGGGGTCGAATCAGAGCTACAGCTGCCAGCCTACACCACAGCCAGAGCAATGCAGGATCCAAGCTGCATCTGCAAATTATACCACATCTCACAGCAACACCGAATCCCCAACCCACTGAGCAAGGCCAGAGATTGAAACTGCATCCTCATGGATACTAGTCTGATTTATTTCTGCTGAGCCACAACGGGAACTCCTATACTTCAATTTTTTTCAGCCCCGCTCAGGGCATATGGAATTTCCCACAGCACCACAGAGGGAACTCCCAATTTTTTAAAAAGGCAATCATTCATTGGTATTAGTATTCATATTATAATTTTCACCCAATCTTCTGCAAAAAAAAAAAAAAAAAAAAAAAAAAAAAAAAAAAAAAGCAGCAGCAGCAGCAGCAGCAGCAGCAGAAGATCTACCCCCATGGTGAACCTGTAACTTACCCTCTAAGCCAATTTCCTTTGAGTTTTTCAGTTTGGGTAAGACTTGCCTGTGGCCACTTTTGGTTTGAGTTGACCACCTAGACTCAAACCAGTGTCAGCTCAAGTAGAACACATAACAACTCAAGGTTTCTGTATCTTGCTGTGTCTTAGCCAACAATTTATTTAAAACTTTTATTGTTAATGACACAAATGGACTTATTTACAAAACAGATTCATAGATATAGAAAACAAATTTTTGGTTACCAAAGGGGAAAGGGTGTGGGGAGGGATAAATTAGAAATTTGGGATTAACAGATACTACTGTACATAAAATAGATAATAAATAAGGACCTACCGTACAGCATAAGGAACTATATTCAATATCTTGTAATAACCTACAATGGAAAAGAATCTGAAAAAGAATATATAACCAAATGACTTCTGCTGTACACCAGAAACTAACACAATATTGTAAATCAACTATAATTCAATTTAAAAGGCTATAAATTTTTAAAAAACTTGTTGCTATTTATTGCATATATGCCCAACATAGAAATATTTTAAAGAGCAAGATCTGCAGCATTTAAACATTTTCTAGGACTTTCTAACCATGTTGGGATCACACGGTATGCATTTTTACAAGTTCTGAATAAAAATTTTCACTACCACCAAGAAAGTTAACTTCCAGGGGATAAAATCAAATGATGGATAGTTCTTGTGCATGACTCTTGTTCAGCTGGTGTCTGCATGATAGTTCCTTGACTAATGAATCTCCTCTTTAATGACAGAGTATCTTCTCTTGCTATATCTGATAAGAACCACTTCAAGTCCCTAAGTTTTCTAAGATTATGAAACTAAGACATATGGTATTCATATCATTTTTTCAGGATGAGAAACATGGTCTACAAAATCAGCTCTGGGGAGACCTGAGGAAAAAGCAGTGCACAGGGAAGAACCAAAGTACTGCTGCCCAAGGTAGAAGAGAAGTAAAATATAAATCTGAGGAGCACAGCAAATGTGTATTCACTGGCAACCTGCATTCCTGCTCTCTCATCCTTAGAACTAACCAGATAGAACTGTGACAGAAGTTCTGCTGGAGCTAATGGCAGCTGTGTAGCTTAAGCTCGTGGGATTTGGAGTCAGACAGACCTGGGCTTGAATCTTGACTTTGTTTCTTACTATCATGTGACCTTGGGAAAGTACTTAACTTCTCTAAATTTCAGTTCCCACATCTGTAAAATGGGTACTGTAATGGCACCCACATCAAAAGCTGATGAGAGAATTTTATAAAGCAATGTAAATTGAGCATTTTAGCATAGTGTGGAGCATACAATAAAGGCTCAATAAATGTTAGCTCAGGATAGGACAAAGGTAGGGAGGGATAGTTTACAAACTCCTCTGAGTAGTTTGTCCCCAGAGTTTAACCAGTCAGTCCAATATATAAAATGGCTGTTTAACACTGTGCTTGGTCTTCTGGGGGAAAACATGGCCTCTTCTTCCTTAGAACATTACAGTGTTAAAAAATGAATACATATGAAATAACTGGACAATTAGAATGGCCAGTGGAATATTCAGAGACTCACAGACTGACTTTGAGAAATCAAAAGAAGAGTTCAGTTGAGAGAGGTTTCACAGCTACAGAAGTAATCTTGACAAAATTGGTTTTGACTAGAGTGGGAAGGAATAGTCAAAGAATGCATCAAGGATAGTGTGAGAAAAACGCCTTGTATGGAAAGGAGGGATGGAATATAGACAAACAGGTAAGAAGCAAGGTCTTCCCAGGTAAAATTAAGAATTTTATTTCTATCTATCTATCTATCTATCTATCTATCTATCTATCTATCTATCTACTGCACCTGCAGCATGCAGAAGTTCCTGGGCCAGGGATCAAATCTGCACCACAGCAGCAACCTAAGCCATAGCAGTGACAACGCTAATATCTTTAACCTGCTGAGCCACCAGGTAACTCCATATTTTCTCTTCTTAATGATTCTCTTTGGTTCCTTTGGGTCATTTAGACTTTCACACCAGGCCATAATGCTGGAGTACAAAATAAGGAGATAAGACCTAAGAGAAGGACCTTCTAGATAGAAAGGGAGCTGAAAACCCTCTGATCCTGGAAGGGAGAGAAAAGGAGAGAGGATGGTGAGATTTGAAAGATATTTGAGTATTTTTCCATCTTCCCAACTCCACCTGGGGTCAAAACTAAGGAGAGGAGGTATAAAGGGTGGTAGAAACATTGTTTGAGTGTAAGCAACTCCCAATGCAGGGGCTTTCTTCTCAATTCTCAGGGCAAAGCCTGGGGATATTGGAAAAAAAAAAAAACCCAGAGAAACTCTATATACAGCTTAAAACCAGAGCCATACGGGGCCACCCCACAGGTAGTTTAGCCATTGCTAAGGGCTCTGAGGATCTAAAAATAACACTATAGTTTCCCACAGCTTGTGCATGGCATTTAATGGAACCCAAACTTCCTTCATAACCAGCACAACACCAAAGAACTGAATACCCAGAAGACCAGCAGAAGACAGGGGTAAGATGAAGGGAAACTGCAGGGGAGGTACCAGAGGCTTCAGCAGAGGACAGGAGGAGCCCAGCAGAGGTTCAGAGAACAGGGTGGGACCATCTGAACCTCAACAAACCAACAGAGGACACAGAAGGACCAGACCAGGATATCCAAGATCAGAGGGGAGTCAGAGGTCTGTGCACCTGCTCCTATGAGGACAGAAAATCTCCCCCAACACTCAAAAGCCATCTTGAGAAGAAGGCAGGAAGGGAGAGATGACTTGAGAGTGAAAAGAGTTTACATTTTGAAATGACTAAAGGCACACAGTGACCTAAGTTTACACAATTAGAAAATGGTGGAGGAGTTCCCGTCGTGGCTCAGTGGTTAACAAATCTGACTAGGAATCATGGTCGCAGGTTCAATCTCTGGCCTCGCTCAGCGGGTTAAGGATCCGGTGTTGCCTTGAGCTGTGGTGTAGGTTGCAGACTCGGCTCGGATCCCACACTGCTGTGGCTGTGGTGTAGGCCAGCAGGTACAGCTCTGATTAGACCCCTTGCCTGGGAACCTCCATATGCTGCGGGTGTGGGCCTAGAAAAGACAAAAGAAAAGAAAAGAAAATTGTGGCATTCCTGTTGTGGCGCAATGGAATCTGTGGCCTCTCTGGAAGACTGAGATGAAGGTTCAATCCCTTGCCTGGCACAGTGGGTTAAGGATCCGGTGTTGCTGCAGCTGTGGCTGGGATCTGATCTCTGGCTCAGGAACTCCATATGCCACAAGGCAGAAAGAAAGAAAGGGTGGGGGAGGGGGAAGGAAGGAAGGAAGAAGGGAGGGAGAGAAAACACCCCAGATCTCTCAATCACTAGGCTGCCAGAGGAGGGTGTATTGGAAGCTATAGGAATTAGGGAGCCATTTCAGATTCTGAGCTGGAGAAATACATGGGTTTTTAAGGAAGACCAGTCTGGCAGAGTCTTGCAGGATGGGGTGAGGAGAGGGCATTCTGGAGACAAGATAAAATCAGATATCGGTATCTATAACTCAGGCCAAAAATGATAAGAACTTAAAATAGAACATTGACAATAAAAACAGAGAGGAAGGAACACATCCTAGACTGTTTGTAATAACAAAATTAGTAGCAGGAGTTCCCCGGTGGCCTAGCTGTTAAGGATGCAGCATTGTCACTGCTGTGGCATAGGTTCAATCCCTGGCTCAGGAACTTTCACATGCCATGGGTGAGCCAAAATAATAATAATAATAAATAATAAATTAGGAGCAGAACTGAATAAGTACTTACAACATGTTGGCACTACCCTGAACATTATCTCATTTAATTATCACAGCAACTTTCTGAAGAATTAACATTTATTTTTCCTGTTTTAAAGATGAGGACATTGAGGCACCAAGAGGCTAAGTAATAGGCCTAATGTCACAGAGCTGTAAGTGGTAAAGATTTAAAGCAGAGGTGTCCCATAATGTAGCCCAGGATCTTAACAAGTCTGCTTGGCCATGATGGAGCAATATGACCAGGCTGCTTTTGAACACACAGAGAAGGTAGTGGAAGAATCAGAGACCATACCAAGATCTCTAGGTCTGAGGTTAGAAAATGGTACTACCATTGACAGAAATGGGTAGTTGAGATGGAGAGGCAGTTTAACGGGGAAACAAATTTAGTTTGGGATAAGCTGTGTCAATACGGCATATGAAGATCAATTTCCCGAGGACTAGGATGAGATTTAATGGGGCACAATCGGGTTCTTTAAGCCCAATCTGTAAATTTAAGCTTTTAGTTAATGCGAAGGAGAAAGTGAAGCCAATCTTCAAATTTGAAGACATTATTTTTGTTCATTGAATCTTCTCTGTTGCATTTACACGGTGATAATTTTTTTTAAAGTAACGTATTTTCTCTTCCTGTCACTGGGGACATTTACTCAGTCAAGTGACAGGTGAATATATGAATCTAGAGAAGAGAAGTTATCAGCATTGTTCTACATTCAGTAGAAAACTTTTGTGGTATCTTGGGTCTTTTACAAGACTCAGCTATTTTCAGATGCTGGATCTAGCCTTGTCGTTACTGAAGAAACACCTTCGCCCTTCCTTATTCATTATATCAAATAAGGTGTCAACAACCCATAGTCCTTCCTTCTTCATTACCAAGAAACCTGAGTCATTTGCTGAGGTAATCACCATAGGTAACCAAATTAGGTCAGTGGATGAACACCCAGCAATGAGATGGGATGACTGGTAGTGAAGTACATTACCAACTGGTTACCCTCTTTAGTCCTGGCCAGTGGCTCCTTCAGCAAAAATAAGGAGGGTTAAGAAAAGAGAAGACCTCTACTTGAGCAATTTTTTTAAAATAGTCATAATTGCTTCTATTTATTGAGACCTGCCTCTGTGCCCAGAAGTGGGCCAAATGCTTTCAAGAATTATCTCCTACAATCCTCACAATCCTGTAAAGAGGTATTATTACCCTGTCCTCTTTGAAGATGAGCAAACTGAGGCTTATAGAAAGGATGTAATTTGTTCATGGACACAGGCTAATCATAGAGACAGGATTCAAACTCAAGTATGAGAATCCTATAGTAATCCAGTCTCCCAGTAGCTCCAAGGCTTGGACTGAATCCCATAACATCATACTAATCTGCCTGGTGAGAACCACACCATGACAAAATGTCTCTGATGCTTTATAGACCCAAAGTGGAATAATCCAGCTGGCACTTGTTGGAAGAGCCTCTGAGAATGTGGTGCTGGTTAGACCGGGCATTCGGGTGGTATCGACCCTGCTCCTGAAATGCCAGAACTCCATTCTTTGCATTGTCAGCCCAGCAACTTGAAACCCCTTTCTGTTGACTTTGAGACCTAAACCTTACATAACCTGTTACTATATCTGCTCCTTTTATATGCCCATGGTTTCATGCCACACTGAAGTCAAACAACTGAGGCACTGCCTTCTGTTGCACCGACAAAACATAAGCCATCAGGGGAACTCCAGTCCTTTTGTGCAGAACAATAGCCAAACATAACATTATGATGGAAATGTGTGGAATTTCCTGGGACTGATGCAGCTCAGGCAGCCACCCTTAGCACTCAGTCCATATGTCATAACTCGAAAACCCACTGGTATGGTCAAGTTTTGGGATAAGAGCTGGGGCTGAGTTAACTTGGAAGCCATTCTCTAAAATCTAGACATTTTGCTTCTGTTCCACTAGGTGCCTTAGAAATGGGACTTGTTTAGCTCCTTGTTTCATATCTATATCCTTATTTGCTATAGATCAAAAGTTAAGAGTGGGCACTAGCTTTCAGATCCTGAGATATTACCCACATAGACAAAAATGATGTTCATCCTATGGTTGGCCAGCAGGTACATGAAAAGATGATTGACATCACTAATCATTAAAGAAATGCAAATCAAAACCACAATGAGGTATCACCTCACACCAGCCAGAATGACCATCATTAATAAGTCTACAAATAACAAATGTTGGAGAAGGTGTAGAGAAAAGGGAATCTTCCTACACTGTTGGTAGGAATGTGAGTTGGTAAAACCACTATGGAAAACAATATGGGTTCCTCAGAAAACCAAATATGGAATTACCATATGATCCAGCAATCCCATTCCTAGGCATATACCCAGACAAAACTATAATTCAAAAAGATACATGCACCCCTATGTTCACAGCAGAACTAGTCACAATAACCAAGGCATGGAAACAATCTAAATATCCACAGACAGATGAATGGATTAAGAATGAATAGTACATATATACAATGGAATACTACTCAGCAATAAAAAAGAATGAAATAATGCCATTTGCAGTAACATGGATGAAATAGAGATTATCATACTAAGTGAAGTAAGTCAGAAAAAGACAAATACCACATGATATCACTTATACATGGCACAAATGAACCTATATACAAAATAGAAAGAGACCCACCATGAAGAACAGACTTGTGGTTGCCAAGGGAGAGGGGGGAGGGAGAGAAATGGGCTGGGAGTTTGGGTTTAGTAAATGCAAATATTATATTCAGAATGGATAAACAACAAGGTTCCTACTGTATAGCCCAGGGAACTATATTGTATCTCCTGGGATAGACCATGATGGAAAAGAATTTTAAAAAAAGAATGTGTGTGTGTGTGTGTGTGTGTGTGTGTGTGTGTGTGTGTGTGTGTGTGTGTCTGTATGACTGGGTCACTTTGCTCTATAGCAGAAATTGACACATTGTTCAACTATACATTAGTTTTAAAGAAAAGACTAAAGGAAGAGATTCACAAGAAAAGAAAAAATGATGTCTGTCTGATATTATACCCCTCTGGGAGGCATCTTCCTTACCCCTTCTTGAGCTCAAAGCTAAGTGTCATTTTCAGGAGTCTGTGAACAATTCTCTAGCTTTGGTCTGAGTGGAAATGGCTGCCTTTTTGAACCTTGGAACTTGGATTCATGGTTACACTGAGCACCTCACCTGCCCCAGCCCTGAGGTGTTGCTGAATCCACAAGACACCCCAGAACACACCGTTTCATTCTTAAACACTGTCCTGATGCTCTCTCTCAGGAAATGTTTACAAGGAAAGAGGGATCCCCATTCCCCTCCCCTCATGAAAATCCTGAGTCTCTGCCTTCACCGGTGTTCCATTTTATTAATTTATTTGTAGTTGTTTGTAGGGCCATAAATCGTGATCAGGGGGAAAGACGGAGGATCAAGAAAGTGAAACCAAGATGTCTGTAAAAGCAGTAAAGCTCTTGCTTAACCCTAAGCCAACACCTCTCAGGAGATGAAGCCATCTCTCATTTAGGGCCTATGGTGAAAGTGTTGGAACAATGGCTCAGCCATGTAGCCATCCTTTAGTTCTAGCCTGGCCCCTTGCCTAGGTGCAGGGTTTCGTCAGCCAAGGCTAGAAAATAGCCACACCTCACCCTAATGATTTTTGCCCAAAGTCTGTCCCAACCAATGAAGAGCCAACCCAGAAAAATCATTAGCATCAACCACTGACTTACACAGAATGACCTTTAACCTGCTTTCCTGTCAGGTTCTACCTAAACCTTCCATCACGAAGCCCAGGGGCTCTTTTTCTGGTTTCAAAGTTGCTCAGGGAGTTGCTTGAGTTCATTCCCCCTGGGAGCTGAACCTGAGCAGAACTACAGGCAGGGGAAGGTCAGGCAGAGGTGGAGTCCTAGACCTGCCACAGGAGTTTAGGGGCTATGAAACCATCAAGGCAAACCAGAGAAGCATGCTCTGGATCCCCTTGTTTGGCAGGAAATCAGAGGGGGCTGCAGGCCAAGGCCAAAAACCTAGTCATAGATACTGGGTATGGAATAGACTCGGTTAGCTGGAGAATGTCCAGCAACCAGAGAAAAGAAGAGAAGTGCCACACCGCTGTAGAGAAATAGCACATGCCCTTTTAGCAGAAGTAGAAAAGGCAAGACCCTTCATGGGCAGTAATGTGGGTTGCAGAAAGAGAACACATTTCAGAACCTGGAGTCACTGCTGAGTGGTGACCTGAGGGAAGTCACATAATCTCTCTGGGACACAGTTTTCTCATCTGTAAAATGGGCTGGATAAGAGTACCCACCTCACAAACTGCTTACAGGGATCAAATGCAGCAAGTAGGTTGCACTCAAAACAAGTGCTGGTTTCTGTTGCATACTCTGCTTCCTGAAGTTCACACTGACCCCAGGTCATTAAGGGTTCTACCACCCTTAGACCTGGGCGAGTGTGGCTTTCAGACCACCCTGCTCTTTGGAGGGCCTTTCTCATAGTATCCTAAATGCCTCTCTGGGGGAGGGGGGGGCTGTCAGCGATGTCGGGCCTGGTCCTGGCCCCACATGTGCTGCCATCCCTGTCTGACTTCTTTGGAGCCCTCTGACTCTCCATATCCTCTTCCCATCCACACACGTGGGGTTGGCCAGAGGCCCTGAGGAGCTCCAGGATGCACATCTGTGTGCGTCCTTGAGCTCTGTGGTCAAGACCAGGTTCCAGGAGGGTGACCTGGCCTTTCAGACTGCCCTGCTCTTTGGAGGGTGGCCTGGCAGATCACTGCCATTGGCCAGTGGGATACTTCTTTGAGGGACCTTGCAAGGTTAGCCACCAAAATGATGTCCACATGCTGACTTTGGGTGAACTTTTATTTAGACAGAGGCCCTGCAAAAGAAAAGAAAAGAAAAAGAAAGAGAGAAAGAGAGAAAGTGAGAAAGAGAGAAAGAGAGAAAGAAAGAAAGAAAGAGAGAAAGAAAGAAAAAGAAAGAGAGAAAGAAAGGAAAGAAAGAAAGAAAGAAAGAAAGAAAGAAAGAAAGAAAGAAAGAAAGAAAGAAAATAAAAAATTGCTCAAGGGCCCTACAAAGTCTAAGGATGGCCCTGCTTCTAGCACCTGGAAATACTTGTCCCCACAGGTAGTTAGATTTATTAGGTGGGATTAGTATAGCAATTATTAATAAACTAGTATCAAAATGATCAAATGTTTGGGCTCTAAAAGTGACAATGTAAAACATTATTTTTAAGTTAATATTTTGGTATCATCCTCATTTCCATCCCCTAACCATGAGGTTCCTATCTCTCTCACACTGGCACCAAATCCAGCTGGTTCCAATTCTATATGTTCCTCAAGTCTAGCCCTTTTTTCCTATCCCTGCTGCCTTTGTCCTCTTTCCACCTGGACTGTTGCAGTGTCCTCACTACTTCCAGATTCTTCCCACACTGTTCTATCACCCACCCTGACAAGGAAGGAGGAAAAGGCACTATAAAATATGTTATCATTTGTAGCAGCACTATTCACAGTAGCCAAAGTGGAACCAGCCTAAGTGTTCATCCATTGATGAATCAATAAACAAAAATGTGGGAGAACCATACAATGGCACGTTATTCAGCCATGGAAAGAAGTGAAGTTCTGTTCCATGCTTCAGCCTGGATGAATCTCAGAGACATATGCTGAGTAAAAGAATCATGCCACAAAAGGATATATATCATATAATTCCATTTATATGAAATATCCAGGAGTTCCCTGGTGGCCTAGCAGTTAAGTATCTGGCATTGTCATGGCTATGGCTCAGGTCAGTGCTGTGATGAAGGTTCTGGCCCTGACTTCTGCATGCCGATGGCATGCCGATGTCATAGCCAATAACAACAAAACAAAAATAAGCAAAAAAGAAAAATACAGGAGTTCCCGTCGTGGCGCAGTGGTTAACAAATCCAACCAGGAACCATGAGGTTGCGGGTTCGGTCCCTGCCCTTGCTCAGTGGGTTAACGATCCGGCGTTGCCGTGAGCTGTGGTGTAGGTTGCAGACGCGGCTCGGATCCCGCGTTGCTGTGGCTCTGGCGTAGGCCGGTGGCTACAGCTCCGATTCAACCCCTGGCCTGGGAACCTCCATATGCCGCAGGAGCGGCCCAAGAAATGGCAAAAAGACAAAAAAAAAAAAAAAAAAAAAAAAAAAAAAAAAAAAAAAAGAAAGAAAGAAAGAAAGAAAAAAAAAAAAAAAAGAAAAATACAGAATAGGCAAATTCCTAGAGAGAGAAAGCAGATTTGTGGTTGCCAGAGATTGGAATGGGAAGAATGGAGAGTGATGGCTTAATGGCGATGGATTTGGGTGGTGGGTGGGGTGATAAAAATGTTCTGGAACTAGAGATTGGTGATGGTTGCATAACTGAATATACTTGATGTTACTGAATTGTACCCTGTAAAACTGCTAAAATTGTAAATTTTACATTCTGTGTTAGCACAATTTTTTGAGATTTTAATTTTTTTATTATAGTTGATTTACAGTGTTCTGTCAAGCACAATTTTTAAAAAGTGCTATCAAGCTGGTCACTGTTATGGGCACCTGGGTCTCCGTCCTGCTAGGACTCTCTGGAGAGCCAAGTGGAATATAACTCAGCATTGTCCACCCTGAAGGAGAAAAGAGGGAGAATTTATTTGCCAGAGCCTGGTTTTCAGTCATCAAGGAATGCCCTGTGGGGTACTGGCTTACTCCCCCCTTTGCAGCTTTGTATGTGTGTGAGGACCCAGCATGACAGAGAAGTGCTAGGACAAAGCATGAGAGATTCCTGAGGACACTGAGGCAGTGTTGTCAGCTCACAGCTAGGGGAAGGTGTGTGGTTGCACCTGGCTGTTGCAAAAGTAGCTGCAGGTCACTATGGTTGCACCCTATACCCATTGAGAACCAAGGTCATTCTGAGAATCAAGGTCTTGAGGTATTAAAATTTTAGGAAAAGCCCTATAAAGTAGACTTGGGGGTTTCTTGGGGGTGGGGGCTGTAGGGTACTTATTGAATTTGTCTGAAAAATAAATGATCTAACACATCCAAGTGACATGCTTGTGGGGAGGTGGGTGGCACAGAGTGGGAATGAGATGGGCTGCTTGACTGTATTGGACAAACCCCATTGGTCCAAAATCTGAACGCTGACATGGCTTCAAGTTAATGAAATAGAAATTGGTTGCTGACTGCCCTAACCCCCTCAAAAACAAACAAACAAACAAACAAACAAAAAAAAAACCAAAACCAAAAACCCACCTAGAGTTAAAGATGGGTGAAAGGGATGTGAGGTGGGGCGTGAGATGTGTCCAGTGCGCCCTCAGTTTGAAACACTACACAGAGTCAGGAAGCAGATGCAGAGGAGAAAGAAATGGGAAAGAGGTTTGGTGGGTTCTCGTCACTCCCTGGTCTTCTCTTGGGATTCAGAGAGTGCTGTTCCATCTCCTCTTTAAAGCAATGATTGGCAGTTGCCTGTCCACACCCTAACTTCTACCTTCTCACCACAACCTCCTGTTTTCAAGTCTGCCTGCTCAGTTTCTTCCATAGGAACCTCTCTTCCACTGCCATGGGATGCCCAGGCAATGGAGTGTTCTACTTCCTCTCCATTCATCAACTGCCTCCTGCCCTCATTTGTCTCCCAAATCTAGTTTAGAATCCATGATTCATAATTTCAGTCACTCTCTCAAGACAGTTCTAGACTCTTATTCCTCAGGGCTTTTTCTTTTCTTTTCTTTAACCATTCACCTGATAAAACCCCAGCCCCTGGTGAAATCAACTCCCAAGTTTCTCTGTGGCCACATCCTGAGATGACCTCCACAGAAAAATAACAAGCACAAGACAGGGCACATCACAGTGGTAGAGATTACTGACTCCATAGATATTCTTTAATAATAGAACTGATGTCTAGTTGGATGCATTGCTGCCAGGGATAAAAGATTGCATTTCCCAGCTGCTCTTGTAGGTGTGGCCAAGTGTCTGTGTTCCAGCATATGAGGGAGAATGTTGGGCAGTTGTTGCAGGAAAGCTCAGAGGAGATGACTTGGTGGAAGAGCCCCCCGCCTTTGCCTTCTGGTGTGGCCCCCGTGGCCATCTTGAACCATGAGGTGACCTTGAGGATGGAAGCCTCGAGCCAAGATGCTGAAGCAAAAAGTAGTAGTTTTGATTCCTGATGAAATCATATACCAGCCCATTTAGGCTACTGTCTGTCCCCTTAGACAGTTTGAATTTGAGACCCTTGGCTTTTTCCTTCTCTTTTCTATATCTTTTAGATAATCCCTTCCTACTCATTCTTTCCCATCAACACCTAATCATGCTCGATCCTCTGACATTAAGGAAAAATCCCTCCTTTGACCTCTCCACATGCTACCCTTCCCTCACAAGCAAACTTCTTTTTTTTCTTCTTCTTCTTCTTAAGGCCCCACCTGCAGCATATGGAGGTTCCCAGGCTAGGGGTTGAATCAGAGCTGCAGCTGCTGGCCTGCACCACAGCCATAGCAATGCCAGATCCAAGCTGCATCTGAGAACTATAACGTAGCTCACAGCAAGGTTGGATCCTTAATCCACTGAATGAGGCCAAGGATTGAACCCGAACTTTTGCCCTGAGTCACAACAAGAACTCCAGGCTGCTTCTCGAAACACTCTTTCTTTGGCTTCTTGGGACAACCACGTCTTGGTTTTCCCACTACCTCTCTGGCTGCTGTTCAGCTTTCGTGGCCATCCTTCTTCTCTACCCAGTCTTTAAATGCTGGGGTTCCTCAAAGATCTACCTTAGGCTCTCTTATTTGACGAGCTTTTCCTACATTCACTCATCCAACAAACTTTTGGCTCCAACGACTATCTTTTTATGGCTCTAACTCTGACGTTTCCTTTAAGTTTTGGGTTCGTCTGTTCAACAGCCTAATCAGCCGCTCTGTTATATGACTAATGAGCACCTCAAATTCAACCATAAATCCTGAAAACTGGCCCATGTTCTGACCCCCCAAACTTGGTCCTCATCCAGTGGTTCCTATTGCAAGAATAGCATCATGATCCACCCAGAAGCATGAAGCCAGAAACCTTGGGACCCATGACATCTCCAGTCAATCACCACAGTCTGTCAAATTTCACTCTCTATGACCTCTAGAATCCTGCACTGAGATCATCTCTGAAGCCACCACCCTGGCAAGGTATCCATCATTTCTCATCTGTTTTACTTCAGGAGCTTCCCAGTGGGTCCCCTCCTATCCACTTTTGCCCCTCCCCTATCCATTCTCCACACTAAAAGAATGATTTTTTTAAAACATAAACAGATAATTTTACTACCCTACTTGAAATACTTAATGGCTTTCCACTGCTCTTTGAAAAATAACCTCAAACAAAATCTCTGGCACACTTTCATCTCATACTCTGCTTTCCTTTGCTCAACACCCTGAGCCAGTCTCACTGACTTGCAGAAACATGAGGGCAATTGCATTTGCTCCTTTCCACTTTAGGGGCATTGGTACAGCTGTTCCCTTTGCAAGAAACACTCTTCACCATTCAGCAACATTCTCCTCATATTTAGAATTTCCAGTCATCTTACAAAACAAAGCTCACTTCCCACAGAAGACTTCCTGCCCCAACTCTCCACCCATCCCCAGACTGCCCAGGTCCCTCTGGAAACATGGTTTCAGAACAATCTGTACTTGCTCAGTTGGAGCTAAGTACTTAATTCTGAGATGTCTGTCTCTCTGGGTAGAATGTAAACTCCCTGAGTACAGAAACCCTGTCTGTGATTTACTGCTGTGCTTTCAGAACTGAGGTGAGTGCTGTGCTCAGTAGAGTGCTCAAAAAACAAACAAACAAAAAAACCACCTGTTTGTTGAATGAATATTTAAAAGACCTTCTTCGTTGAAAGTTTTAGAGGCTCATTCTGAAAGAAGTCACTCCAGACACCAACTAGGGTTGCAGAATTATCCTCTGGGAAGCAGGGGCAACCTCCAGACACGTGTTGCATAGGTCTCCTGTGGAGCCTGGGTACAGCCACTCTTCACTAATAACTGTATCCTCTCTGGGAGGTTCTCTCCAAGGAAATTCCCCAAGACAGAATTCTGAGTATTTTAAACCACATTTCTCATCATATTGTCCTAAATATACCTTTCTCATTTGATGGAAATCTGTTTAATTGTATCTGCAGAGCCTCAAGCAGGGTCAGCCATGTGTGAGCACTCAGTAAATCTTTGTGGAATGAAGGAGTGCCTCGCATACAAGCTATGGGAATATTTATCAAGGAAGTCATCCAGGAGAAAGGGACATTTATGCTAGAATCCTGAAGAAAGAGGAGTAGTTAGCTAGGAGAACAGAAGCAGGGAGAATGGTCCAGGCAGATGCCCATGAGAAGACTTTGGAACCAGGAGAGCTCAGAGGAAATCCCAAATTCTTACCTTCAGTTTACATGGCAAGGGAGGTCTGACCCTTCCCTTCTTCTCTAACCCCCTGTCCAGTCATTCCCCACACCAATGTCATCCCACTCACACTGGCTGCTGTTTTCCTTTAGCAGACCACCCCTCCCTCACCCACGTGCCCCACCCCCAACCCTCTTCCTGCTTCAGGACCTTTGAACTTACTGTTTCTTCATCCCTATTTTCAAACAGCTGGGTTTATTTTGTCACTTAGCTTCAGAGCAATATCCCCACCCCATGGAGAACTTTCCTGACCACCCTAAAGGAGCATCTTGCCCGCAAGGATTCTCTCTTTCAGCCCATTGTTTATTTATTTATTTATTTTCTTCAGAGCAGTTATCCCCACCTGAGGATAGTTTGTCTGTTTATCCATTTACATCATTGCTCATTGACTCCACTAAGTTTAGATTTAGTCTCCCCTACTAAAATGTAAGTTCCATGAGGGCACTTCATCTTGTTCACTGTTGTATCTCCAGCACCTGGGACTTAGAAGCTCAGAAAAGATTTATCATGTGAATGAATAGCTGTGGCAGAATGAGGAAAAGGAAAGCAGCAGTTGAAACATGCAGGGCTTTGGGAACATATTATGTCTTTTAGATCTTACTCTAAGGGAAATAAGATATGGAAGGTTTAAGAAAGGGACTGACCTGACAATTTTTGCTTTTCTAAAAGGTTACTCTGTTGTGTGGCATAGGACTGTGTGGGTTCAAAATGAGACAGTGAAAGGCCAGTTGGGGGGGCAGTGATTCAGGAGAAGAGCTAGTGATCTGGCCTGGAGGGGTTTGGGGTAGGAATGGAAAGAAGTGGAGGAAATTAGAAGTGGAAGAAGAAATAAAATTTGACTGAAGCATAATTGATAGTATTAATATATCTAAAAAAATAAAAATATTTTTGGCTGGATGGGGTCATTGGTGACAGATATAGGTATAACCTCCACCCCAGATTTTGGATGTTTAGACAAAATTCCTCCTTTACTCTTCCCCGATCATTGTCAAGGGGCAGAGGAACATCCTGGAAGAAAAAGGTACTGGGGACTAAATATGACTAACTCCCCTTGGATGTTTATTTATAAAACAAGTTTAATGGCTTGGAGTGGTCCAGACTGAGATCAGACAGTCAAGCAAAGACAAGACAGGTGCAGCTCACTACCAGGAAGGGTCTGGATAAGAACCCAATACGCAACAGCAGGGACTCAGTAGTTGATCCCAGGCAGGTGTGGCTGATTTTTTTAAGCTCTCCTGCCCCACCCTTCCTGCTTTATAACTGAAGGCTTCTGCAATCCTCCCAGGCTGGTAGAGTTGATCAAGAACCTCTAGCCTGGCAGAACCAGCCAACACATCCATGAAGGAGAGAGGCTGAGTTCCCAGTCTTTAAGCTGTTGAGAAAGCAGGACGGTTTCTGAACAAAAGTAAGCAACCCTGGGGATTCTCAGGATTTATGGGGAGGGGATCCCAGGAGTTTCTTGACTTCCAGCTAATTTCATAGGGAAAAGATTGGCATTGTAATTCAAGTATCGTAGATAATGGACTTTGTAAATGGCTCAGCCTATTCAGGTGGGATCATCTGAATGACACACAAATGTGTGACTGGGTGACTTTGCTATACAGCAGAAACTGGCATGACACTGTAAAATAATTATACTTTAATACAATTTTTTTAAAACAGATAGGAAGTCTAGAGGGGAAGGCAAAGTATACAAACAACTATGTAGAGTTATCAGTGCTAGGAAGGAGAATCCAAGTGTTCCAGCAGAGTAAACATGGGGCCTCGAGTAGTTAGAGAGTTTCTATGAGGAATGACATTTCTGTTGAGGTCTAGGGGGAGGGTAGAAAGCATGACGAGGGAAGGGCATGGCATGGGGAAGGACTTGAATTTGGGAACTGGGCAAACCACCAAAAGATCAGAAAGCAAATGAAAGGAAGAATTGTAGGCAATACAGATGGAGATGCGGTCAGGATAAAATATAGTGGCAGAACATGAGAGCCACGTTAAGATTTGGACACTGGAGCAATGCAAGCCACTGGTGAGTTTGAAGCAGAGTATGACCCAGTCAGTTTAGGTCATAGATGATGTCTTCAGTCCCTATGAGGATAATCAAGCCAGGAGTACTGGTGAGACTGAGATGGAGGCTGGACTTGGCTACAGCTTCTCCAAGGTCATGCCTTCTTGGGCATCGTAGCAGCAGGTTTTGCCATTTACTCTTTCACTCGACATGAATCTCACATTCTGAAGGTTCATAAATATTATCCTTATTACTAATGAAATGGATAGTGTTGGTAAAGCACTTGAAGGCTTCCACAGACACTATCTACTTAATTCTCAAGGCAACTCCATGAAGTGAGCACGATTATTAGGCCTATTTTACACAGGAGTGGGGATCCTGTCAAGGCTTCCTTGCTTAAAGTCAAATAGGGTCAAAAAAGTTCAGAAGGGCCAGGACAGTGTCCTAAACCAGCTTCTCAAATTCAGACGCCTCTCCTCTTAACCATTTGGTCAAACGACCTTTAAATAGTAGGTTCCAAACAAGTAATAAAGTTTTGTAATATTTACAAAGGTGAGTAAGAAATTATATGAATTTGGGGGATGGGTGGGGCTAATGAGTTTAATTTTGAACATGTTGAATCTGAAGTGATTGCTGGATCTTGAGTGGAGAACACAGCAGATACACATAAGGGTGTGGAGCCAGGAGAGGATTATAATGTGTCTGTATTTATTTTAGAGTTAAAGATCTTCAGAGCTTGTTGTCTTTTTGTGGGACAAATCCAATGGATTAACTCTAGCAGAGGTTGGTCTTTTTTTTTTTTTTTTTTGTCTTTTTGCCATATGCCTATGGCA
The DNA here is from genome assembly GCF_054392235.1 of Sus scrofa. Taxonomy (NCBI): domain Eukaryota; kingdom Metazoa; phylum Chordata; class Mammalia; order Artiodactyla; family Suidae; genus Sus; species Sus scrofa. Next base: position 137,453,737 of record NC_139383.1, read on the forward strand.
TATGGAGGTTCCCAGGCTAGGGGTCTAGTTGGAGCTGTAGCCGCCAGCCTACCCCATAGCCACAGCAATGCCAGATCTGAGCCGCGTCTGCAACCTACACCACAGCTCACGGCAATGCCGGATCCTTAGCCCACTGAGCAAGGCCAGGGATCAAACCTGCAACCTCATGGTTCCTAGTCAGATTCATTAACCACTGAACCACGACGGGAACTCTCCAAGGTTGGTCTTTTATTAACATAGAAATGATTCTATGCTTAAAGGGCTTTTTTGTTCTGGAAACTAAATATAAATTTGACTGTATGGGGCATTTGTCTTTTAGGGGGAAAAAATCTATAAACAGAATATAATAGATGAGTTGGAGGGCATGATTTGCAATACCATAATGAATATTGATCATAACTTAATCAATTGATTATAACTTAATTTAAAAATGAGTCACCCAATATCGTTGCTTCGCTAGATTCCAGGTGGGGTCACAATCATGCATAAGAAGCTGATGTAAGTAGTGTTACAAAAAAAGCTAGGGGTAATCAAAAACTCAATTTAATGGGTGATGTTTAGGTTTTAAAACTAATCATTAGCAGCTATAAAACAAATTTCTAAAGCAACACAGGAAAAACAACTTTGTTTTTTTACAATTTTGAAATTCGAAAGCCTCTGACCCTGTCTTTTTTCTCTGTTTGAAACAATTGCTTAATAAAGTGAATTTTGGTTGCTGCAGGCAATTCCTGTGCCAGTTTCAGAAAAAGCCCTAGCTTTCCCTACTTTTGCTCCTTTGCTCAAGCTGCACCTTTGGCCTGGAAGGACTTTCTCACACCATCTCTCTCTCTCTTTTTCTCTGTCTCTAACACTCTTCATCCTTCATGACCAAGAGGCTGGTCACACATCATCACAATGGCTCTCCTGAGCTCCTCCCTAAAAGACCTCCATGTTCTGAGTCTGCTACTCAGGGTGGTTTCCTCTGCAGAGAATATTTGTATATGTTTTATCTCTAGCAACAGATTAAACAACAGGTTAAAGATCAGCTTTTACTACCTTTGTATGCCTTAAAACTTTTTGTTTTTGATTGAACCTGGGCTGCAATGGTGAAAGTGCCAAATCCTGACCACTAGACCACCAGGGAACTCCCCCTCAAACTTTTAATATGGTGTGGTCCACACTAAGCCATCAATGCTTGTAAGGAAGGAAGGAAAGTAGTAGTGGAAACTGGGACCCTCTGCCTTAATGGGGCCAACAAGATGGACATAGTGGGATTTCCTGAGTTAACTTGGATAATAATATAATGGTTATTTTGGGGAGCACCTCTTTTACCATCTAAGCCCAAAACAAAAATGGAAGGGTTGAAATAAATAAGTAAATAAATATTTTGAATGTAAAAGCATATTTTTATAAGGCAAAAGTCATTACATTACTCAGGCTATATTCTCAAATAGAATGGCAAATTGTCTTATATGGAAATTCTCACTTTATTTTATTTTTATTTTTTTGCTTTTTTAGGTCTGCATCCATGGCATATGGAGGTTCCCAGGCTAGAAGTTGAATTGGAGCTACAGCTGCCAGTCTACACCACAGCCATAGCAATGCTGGATCTGAGCCGCATCTGCTCACGGCAATGCTGGATCCTTAACGCACTGAGCGAGGCCAGAGATCGAACCTGTGTCCTCATGGATCCTAGTCAGATTTGTTTCCACTGTGCCATAACCGGAACTACAGAAATTCTCACTTTAAACAAGTTCTGTCTTCAAGGCAGAGTCTAACCACAACTATGAAGGGGAAAAACAAAAAAAACAAAACCCTCACCTCAGTGTAGACAAAGGAAGGAAATATACTAAAATGTATACCCCCCCACCATTAAAAAAAAATCTACATTTAAAACATCTTTAATCTGAATTAGGACTTTTATTAAAAAGAGCAGTGGTTTTTTTTTTGTTTTTTTTTTTTTTTTGTCTTTTTGCCATTTCTTGGGCCCACTCCCACGGCATATGGAGGTTCCCAGGCTAGGGGTCTAATCGGAGCTGTAGCCACTGGCCTACGCCAGAGCCACAGCAACGCAAGATCTGAGCCGCGTCTGCAACCTACACCACAGCTCATGGCAACGCCAGATCCCTAACCCACTGAGCAAGGGCAGGGATTGAACCTGAAACCTCACGGTTCCTAGTCGGATTCGTTAACCACTGCGCCACAACGGGAACTCCACAAAGAGTTGTTTTTTTATGTTTGTTTGTTTGTTTAATTCTGCCTTTCTCAAAAGAGCATCTATTTCTACTACAAGAGATTCTTGGAGTTCCTGTTTGGGTCAGAAGAAACAAATCTGACTAGCATCCATGAGGACGCAGGTTCGATCCCTGGCCTCGCTCAGTGGGTTAAGGATTCAACATTGCCATGAGCAGACGAGGCTCGGATCCAGGATTGCTGTGGCTGTGGTGTAGGCTGGCAGCTACAGCTCTGATTTGATCCCTAGCCTGGGAACATCCATATGCATTGGGTTCAGCCCTAAAAAGAAGGGAAAAAAAAAAGAAAAAGAGAGATTCTTGCTTGCATCAGTAACCAGTGTGTTACTTTACTGAGCCAAGTACAATAACTTTGATAAAAATAAAGTCTTCTCGGATACTCAGTAAACACCTGGTAACGAGCAAGTTTAATGGATCTGAGGACCATTTCCTAAATACACCACATTAAAAAAAGGCAGAGGATGTGACAGAAAGCTTTGGTTACAACAGATGTGGGAATTTGTGATGAATCACACAGATTAACCCAGGACATTAGGCGCCTCTTACATACCTTTGACAGTGATCAGTAAATATGTAAATATCTTTGTTTTCTCTGCAGCATTCATTATTCTCTTACCAAAGTAAATGCTTTCTCAAGGACTGTAGACTGAACATGTCTGCTTCCCTTTTTAGACTGTCAGTCTGTTAAAACACTCATGCCCAGATCTCCAGCCATGGTCCTCCTACCCCTTTTCTCATTTTTTCTTAAAAATATTTTTCCCTCCCTATTGAAACATCTTAGCCTCCCATGGTGAATTTTTTTTAAAATTAAGAAAAGTAGAAATCAAAAAATCACAATAATTCACAATCTCACTGCTCTTAGACAATCACAGTTTATTATATTTGCTTCCGTCTTTTAAAAATGGGTCTATCCACACACATAACATTTTTTACAGTGTTGAGAAAAGCTGCACTGCTTTTGTATCTTGCTCTTTTCCCTCAGTTAACATTTTATTATAGGCATCCCCACCTTGTCATTGGAAATATTTGTCAACCTCATTTTTTTAAACTTTTTTTTCTTTTTAGGGCTGCACCCACAGCATATGGACGTTCCCAGGCTAGGGGTCGCCTGCCTACGCCACAGTCACAGCAACACCAGATCCAAGCCACATCTACAACCTACACCACAGCTTGTGGCAATGCTGGATCCTTAACCCACTGATTGAGGCAAGGGATTGAACCCGAATCCTCATGGACACTAGTTGGGTTCTTAACCCTCTGAGCCACAATGGGAATTACTGTCAACCTCATTTTTAATCAATGGCACAATAATTCACCTTTTTAATGTACTCATTAAAGATGCAAAATACAAAGTCCCCTGGGTCCTATGACCATTTATGAATGATCTTCCTGAAGGCAGCTCTGTTCCTTACTCATCAATCCTCCTCCCCTCCCCCAGCTTAGAGTGATCGGGTCCCAAGTTTTGAAGTGATAGAGGCACGAAGGGATAGATCCAGACCACACTTTGCCTTCCATGTCACTGAGTCTTCTTGGCTTAAAAAGGAGGCCACAGAAACAAGTACCTCAGCAAAATTTTTAAAAAGGCTTTAGACAGAAGCTCTTTTCCTTAGGCTAAGATGCACCCGGAACAATGGGAAACTTAAGAACTGGAGGAGTACTAGGAGGTGGAGGAAATGGCAGCCCCACCCAACTCAGGATGGAGGGAAGGGTTCTAGGACGATGACAGTAAATGCACAGAGAGGCAATTCGGTCTAGAACCCTAACGCTGATTAGTTGAAGGGCTTTGGCTGACAGAAGAAGGAGGGACATGGATCAGGGTGAGTACTGGGATCTAACTTTTCTGAGGTGCCAAGTCAAGGGAGGGGAGATGGCTGGAAGGGGTAGGAGGTGTGCAGAAGAGCCAAGAGAGCCAGAGTTGATGTGATAGTTCGTTGTATAATCTGGCTCCTTCTTCCTATTTCCTCACCTTCATTCAGATCTTGGCACAATCACACAGCCATTCCTTTCCTTATGAATGGGTTCAGCTTAACCCTGACAGTCTTTAACATCTTGGGACTGGAATGGCGTTGGGAAGGAAGTCAGGAGGCCCATGGGAACCTTGGCCTTGACCACCAGGTGCCCTTGGCACTTGGGAGACTGTGTCTGTGGTTGACCTTGGAACTGCGGGAGGACCACCTCCTGGATCCCAGACCTCTCCTGGTCCAGCTTCTCTTTAGAGAGCTGCTGCTCCCACCCTCTGAGCTCAGGCTTCCTCAGAACCCCTGCTGCTCTGCTGCTGGTAGTAAGAGCAGGGCCCAACAGGCTGGGCCAGCCTGGTGGGCAACGCACAGGGCTGCCGGGAGGGGCTGCTAAGATGAAATGTTCATTTCTTAAAATTGTGTTCTGAATTATATATCATAGGAACTATTAGGAATTGGAGATGCACATGGGATTTTTATACAAGTCAGAGTTTAATAGAGAATTCTCAAGAGGCTTGTTCATATGCTAGATTTCAGGGTATTTTTGTACTGCATTGTAGGGTGTTTTTCCCCCATGGTTATCCCCACACTACAGTAAGCCTGCAAATGTTATGTTATCTTTTAAAATAGTATGCTTTAGGAGTTCCTGTCGTGGCTCAGTGGTTAACGAATCCGACTAGGAACCATGAGGTTGTGGGTCCGATCCCTGGCCTTGCTCAGTGGGTTAAGAATCCGGCGTTGCCCTGAGCTGTGGTGTAGGTTGCAGACGCGCCTCGGATCCGGCGTTGCTGTAGCTCTGGCGTAAGCCGGCGGCTACAGCCCTGATTAGACCCCTAGCCTGGGAACCTCCATATGCTGCAAGAAGCGGCCCTGAAAAAGGCAAAAAGACAAAAAAAAAATTTTTTTAAATAAATAAAATAGTATGCTTTAATTAAACAATATACAAAAAAATATATGCTTGTTATACAAAGTGAAAAGTTCGTATATTAGGATTAAAAAAAGCACAAGTCCCCCTTTACCTACAACACGCTCGCAATCCTGCTCCTTCCTTATAGGAAACAATTTTGATAACAATTTGGTTAACTGCCTTTAAATATTACGAGATTATATAAACTTGTTTTATACAGTGAGATTTTATAATACATATTATCTGACGATTTGCTTTTTTAAAAATTGAATCATATATCTTGGAAATCTTTGCATGTTGGTCTATCAAAATTTTGTAAAGAGGAGTTCCTGTTGTGGTGCAGTGGAAACAAATCTGACTAGTATCCATTAGGATACAGGTTCAATCCCCAGCCTCGCTCAGTGGGTTGGAGATCCAGTGTTGCCGTGAGCTGTGGTGTAGGTCGCAGACACAGCTCAGATCCTGCATTGCTGTGGCTGTGGCATAGGCTGGCAGCTATAGCTCCAATTCAACCCTTAGCCTAGGAACTTCCATATGTAGCCCTAAAAAGCAAAAAAAAGTAAAAAATTTTGGTTTTTCCATTCTGGGTGTATAAGCCCAATTTATTTAATAAATTTATTAATTTGTTTAACACTGTGGACATTTAGATGGTTTCCAATATTTTGCTTTTAGAAACAATGCTGCAATGAATATCCTTGCTGATAAAACCTTGCATATGTATGCAAATATTTTTTACATGAAAGATTTCTAAAAGAACTATTGGACCAAAGATAATATCCACTGTAAGTTTTGATGGATACTGGAGGGAAAACCTAACTTCTTTTCCCTCTACCAATCAGGTTAATTTTCTGCAAGACTGTAAATTAGACTAACAAAAGACAGAATAACAAGAAAAAAGACAAACAGATGTTTATTAACATGTGCATTGCCCATGTACACAGGAACACTCTGTGATGAGCAACTCAAAGTGGTGGTTAGAACTTGGACTTATATAGCATTTTAGCAGAAGAGCAATAAAGTTTTAGAGAAGTGACAAGAAAAGGACTTAAGTTTCTACGGCAGCAAACGCAGGAAGGTAAATATATGGGGGAACTAATACTTTGTTGTCTAGGTTCCTCTTGTGCCATCTCTGGACTGATGAGGGTCTAGGGCTGTCTCTGGTGCTTAATTTCTGTCCTTCCTTACTGGGGGGGGGCACATCTGTACCAATTATGTTTTGCTTTAGGCAAATGCGGAAGGGCAGAGAGCTTTTCTTGTATCTGCTTCTCAGTTGCCTTCAGCTCAAAATAACCTTTACGCTGAAGAGCATGCCTGGGAATGGCATATTCTGCCACCTTTCACTATCAACCAATTTTCTCTAAAAAGTCTGTATGAATTTACACTAGCATTGTATGTGAAACATATGAAAGAGTACATTTCCATGTTCCCTTACAAGATAGATTGTTATCCTTTTCAATATTTTTGAATGGGTCAAAGATGGAATCTCGTTTTAGTTTACACTTTTCTGATTATGGCAAATCTTCTTAATATTTACAGCAACTTTTTTTTTTTTGTCTTTTTGCCATTTCTTGGGCCACTCCCGTGGCATATGGAGGTTCCCAGGCAACTTTTATATACAATAGATATTAATTCTTTGTTACATTTGCTGCAAAAGACCTAATCATTTAACTTGTACAGCCAGCCTACTAATGCTTTTCTCCTGCCAGCAGCTATTTGAATTGCTGAATACTGGGTATAAACAATCAGTCTAGTTAATGATGTAGACACCACTAAATGAAAATAATATTTCAGGGAGTTCCCGACAGCAGAAACGAATCCAACTAGGATGGGAACCATGAGGCTGTGGGTGCGATCCCTGGCCTCAATCAGTTGGTTAAGGATCCAGCATTGCCGTGAGCTGTGGTTTGGGTCGAAGACACGGCTCAGATCTGGCGCTGCCGTGGCTATGGTGTAGGTCGGCAGCTGTAACTCTAATTAGATCTTTAGCCTGGGAAGTTCCATATGCCAAGGGTGTGGCCCTAAAAATAAAAATAAATAAATACTATTTCAAAGTAACAACACAGTAGTACATGATTAACTAAAAAATAAATGGTTCAAAGTCTAAGAAGTTGCAGAGGAGGGAGAGAGACCAGGCGGGTCCTGGAGCTGGTTCTTCCCTGACCTGCTGTCATTATAGGATGGGGAGATTGAGATGGGCTGTGTTTTTCCTGGAGTCCTTCAAACCCCTAAGGCTCTAGAGAGTAGCCAAGGGAACCCTTCCCCAGTTCTTCCACCAGAGCAGCACCTCTCAGGTCTGCTTATTATATTTTTATTTGAATAAAGCACATAGTCACTTACCTGAAAAAAAAAAAAAAAAGTGAAAACCTCCAGACCATAAGCCAGAGGTTAAGAGCTAGGTTCTGGAGTCAGACTGTCTAGGTTTAAATGACAGTTTTGCCATTTATTAGATAAGTGACCCTGAGCAAGTTACTTAACCTCCCTAATCCTCTGTCTGCTCATCTGTGATACAGAATTAGTAATATCTTGTTGGGTAGTTGTAGGGATAGAAGGAGATGATGCATGAATGCTTTTAAAGCCTAGAGCTTAATAATGCCTAGTAAATATTAGCGAGATAACAAAACTGTTGTTGCAGATACTAAGACAGTTCCACCTTCTAAAATGCCCGGGGGGCAGGGGTGGGGGAGAAAAAAAGGGAGTTCCCGTTGTGGCACAGTGGAAACAAATTTAACTAGTATCCCTGAGGATGAGGGTTCGTTCCTGTCCTCCCTCAGAGGGTTGGAGATCTGGCGTTGCTGTGAGCTGCGGTGTAGGTCACAGATGCGGCTCAGAGCCCACGTTGCTGTGGCATAGGCTGGCAGCTGTAGCTCTAATCTGACCCCTATGTGCCTGGGAACTTCCATGTGCCAAGGGTGTGGCCCTAAAAAGCAAAATAATAATAATAATAATAATTTAAAAATAAAATAAAATGCCTGGGATGGAATTCATGGCAGAGGTGGATACTGAGTTTTGCTGGAAGAGTGGAGATACACAGACATTGGGGAAGGAGTGGGGCCATCTAGAGGTAGAGCTGGGCATGAGCTACTTGGAGGCCACAATACAAGGGAAGGAGAAGTTACGGGCTATAAGGGAGATAAGATTGGATACTTATGCTGGGACCTCATTGTGGAGGGCTCTGAATGCTTGGCTAGGGAATCTGGACTGGAACTTTTAGGTAATAAGACATTTTCATCCTTACACAGAAATGCTCTGCAGTAATCTCATTAAACAGGAATCTTCCTATGCTCTCACACAGACATGCCCTTTCATATTCCTTAAGAGGGAAGAAATGAAAAAGAACAAAGTATTTATCAAAGTCCCAAGCTTACAGTAACAATGGGAAGTGGAAAAAAGACAAGCCATTGACGGAAAATTGGATGAAATGCAGGGACCAAGGCAGGAGAAGGGGAGGAGCTAAGCCCACCTGACATTTGGTGGCAGGTGCCCCCTCTCTGCTGGCTGTGCCAGGAATATTTTACCCTTCCCTGTCTCTCCCTGGAGTTTTCCAGTCCTTCACCAGTAGCCTGCTTGCTTGTTGTGGGCAATGGATTCTTTTGACCTGCCCTAGTCTTTGACCAAATTAGCTGGGCCTTAGGAAGTCCTGGAAGTAAGTCAAGGTATTTCCTGAGGGGGTTACCTGTCTGCAGAGGCCAGTCGCTTGCACACTGGTGTAGTCCCTCCTTTCTTCCTTCTTACACCTTTGCTGAGGTCCTCATTAGCCTTTTGTGTAGATTTTTGCAACACAGTTCTCACTGCCATTCCCACCCTTGTCTTGCTTCCCTCTGGTCTGGATTAATCCCAAAGTACAGCTCTGATGGTGCCACTTCTGCTGAAAACTCTAACTTTGAGCAAAGCAACGCTTTCCTTTAAACAAAAAAGGAGTCCACATTCAAAGCAAAAGCTTGGCCAACACGAAAAGACTCAAAGGAAAGAAAGATTTCCCATAATTTTACCACCTACGGTTAATCTGGAATATACTGTTTTTCAAAGTTTTTATGTTGCTTTTTAATACTTAAGGAATGAGTTCCCCATATTCTTTGTCCTTTTGTCGATTACATAGAGATAAGAGGAATAAAGTTTAGAAAACCAACACTTATTGTAGGATATTTGGGTTACACTAAACAACCTTATGTTTACATTTTTAGACATAAATTTTGATCTTTCTCAGGAAAAATTTCTAGAGGAGGAATTTGTGGATTAAAGGAATTTTGTGGTTGGTTTTTTTGTGGTGGTAGTTGTTGTTGTTGGTTTCGGCTGCACCCATGGCATATGAAAGTTCCTGGGGCAAGGATAGAACCTGAGCCTCTGCAGTGACCCAAGGTGCTGCTACATTTGGACTCCTAGCCTGCTGAGCCATAGTAGGAACTCCAAGAATTTATGTTTTAAGGCTTTCTTTTATTTTGTAATAAATATTGATGAATTATCCTCAGAAAGATGTAACATTTTATCCTCCCATCAGGAGGAAGTATACCCATGACTATTGAGCAAATAGCAGCATCTCAGCCTGGCCCTGCTGCCCTCACAGGCTTTTCTCTCTCTCCCTCCTCCCCTATCATTCTCCTCACACATCACTATATAAGTGTGTAACCACTCAGCAAACATCTCTGAGCACCCATGAGGGAAGGCAAGAGATTGTGAAGTTTAGGAGGCTGACTCTGGAGCCAGCCTACCTGGGTTTGATCCCAGCTCCGCCCTCCCTGCCTGTCAGGAAAAACATGAACATCTCCATCCCACAGTGGTTGTAAGGACGTATATGATTTCAGAACTGCAAAATGCTCCTGAACTGACACATAGTAATTATTCAGTGAACAGTAGCTCTAACTACCAGCAATTAGGAATCATGTTCCATTCTAGGCAAGGCAGGTCCAGGTGTGAGACATTGGCCAAGATCTCTGCTTCTGTGGAACTAATTCAAGAGGCTATTAAGTGCTCTGCAGAAAATGAAAAGGGTGTTGTCATGGCCGATGGTCATAGGGTGGAAGGAAGGGCATCCTGGTCACGAAAAGCCCCTACATGATGGTTACCTCTGAGTCAAGACCCCAGCAGGGAGATTGGACAGCCAGGAGAGCAGGGCTGCCTTGGGTTTCAATCTCTCAGAGGGCAGGAGCTTCATATTTCAGAACTCACTGCAGGCAGACAACTGTTCTAAAGTCTGCTTTTTTTTTTTTTTTTTTTTTTAAAGGCTGATTATACACGGGGATATAGTGTGATCTTTCTCTATCCCTGTCTTTTTTTTTTTTTTTTTTTTTTTTTTTTTTTGTCGTTTTGTTGTTGTTGCTATTTCTTGGGCCGCTCCCTCGGCATACGGAGGTTCCCAGGCTAGGGGTTGAATCGGAGCTGTAGCCACTGGCCTAAGCCAGAGCCACAGCAACGCCGGATCCGAGCCGCGTCTGTAACCTACACCACAGTTCACGGCAACGCCGGATCGTTAACCCACTGAGCAAGGGCAGGGACCGAACCCGCAACCTCATGGTTCCTAGTCGGATTCGTTAACCACTGCGCCACGACGGGAACTCCTATCCTTGTCTTTACATTACTCAAGTGCCAAGGGTCACACGGCCAGGGCCTACCACTCCTCCTACTTGTCACTAACCCAGTGGTCAAGGCAAGAAGGCCTTGGGGGCACTGACGTGTTTTGTTTTGTTTTTTTTTTAGTGATTGATTCTGCTTGATTCTGCACTTTGTTGAACCTCTTCCTGATCCTCCTGGCTTTCTTTACCAGCTCCCTTGAAGCCCCTCCCTTTTGTTCCCTGAAGTCATGGTCTCCCTGACATGGAAAGCACTGCAGTGGGCCAAATGCATAATTACATCAAGTGAAATAAAAAAGAAAATCGGAGGTCCTGATGGAGACTGAGTTTTCTCCTCCTCTCCTTTCCCTCCCAAACCAATAGTCAGCTTGGGTCAAGGGGAAATTGAGTTGGCTGCCCTTAGGAACTGTGCTTTTGGCTGTGGGCAGCAGCCAGGAAAAGGCTGTCCTCCTCTGTGCCCCCCCCCCACCCCACCATGGAAGTGGTGTACACACCTGTGTGCTCCTTGCTGTCTCTTTCTGGTGTCTGATCTTTTAGTGTCAAATGGCCACTGGGCACTATGCATGGGATGGAGAGGCTTCTGTGAAGACTCAGGAGGACCTGGTATAAAAACACAGGCCCCTCAGGAACAAATGAGATGCACAGTTTCCACCAGGATCTAGGCTAGCTGCTTTCAAACTTTTTGACTATGACCCCCAGTTTGCATCATGATCCAGTTATTCGTAAAATGATGCTTGCTCTTCCTACAGTGGGCTGCATTGTGATATTTTCTATTCTATTTTTTTAAAAATATGTTCATCGTGGAGTTCCTGTCGTCGCTCAGTGGTTAACGAATCCGACTAGGAACCATGAGATTGAAGGTTCGATCCCTGTTATTGCTCAGTGGGTTAGGGATCTGGCGTTGCCATGAGCTGTTGTGTAGGTTGCAGACGCGGCTCGGATCTTGCATTGCTGTGGCTCTGGCGTAGGCCGGTGGCTACAGCTCCGATTAGACCCTAGCCTGGGAACCTCCTTATGCCACGGGAGTGGCCCAAGAGATGGCAAAAAGACAAAAAAATTAAAAAAAAGAATGTTTGTCGTATTTCTCTAAACTGATTTCACAAACTACTAGTAGATTAGACCTGTTTACAAAATGCTGTTTAATCACTCACAAGGCTCTGTCTTAGATCATGCCCTGAATCTTTGGTTCCAACAACTATTTAAGTGCCTAAGTTACCATTCAAGAGGTTGGAAAACTTTGTACTATTTGATCCAATAGTTCATCTTTGAATCTGCTACAAGGAAAGATTGTTACTAGGAGGGAGGGTCAAGGGACCACTGTAAATATTTTGTTTTCAGCCAGATGTTTGACAAATTTGTAGGAAAGATGTAAAACAAAGCTGGATTTGACTTTATACTGTGAAGGAAATCTAAAAACACCTAATCCAATTTCCTCAGGTAAAGAATTAGATATAGTCACAGCTACGTGAAGAATATTTCCTAGTGACTCAGTGTTAACCTGGAAGAAAGCTCCAACAGTAATACTCCACTGGCTTCTGACTTAAGCTTTAATGTTTAGAACCATCGTAATACCAAGAACTTGGACAAAGACCTGGAAGACCATTTAGCCAGTTCCCAGGTGGCAAAATCAAGCATTTAGGTGAAATAATTAGGATTCAAGGAATTCCCGTTGTGGCTCAGGGAGTTATGAACCCGACTAGTACCCATGATGATGCAGGTTCCATCCCTGGCCTTGCTTGGTGGGTTAAGGATCCAGCATTGCCGTGAGCTGTGGTGTAGGTCTCAGATGTGGCTTGGATGCCATGTTGCTGTGGCTGTGGTGGAGGCCGGCAGCTGCAGCTGTGATTTGACCCCTAACCTGGGAACTTCCATATGCGGCAGGTGTGGCCCTAAAAAGAAAAAAAAAGAAAGAAAAGAAAGAAAGAATTAGGATTCAAAAAACTCCATCCAGGAAGCAAAGGTAGGCTGAAACTACAACAGCGAACTCCTTTAACAAAAACATAAAGCACCTTATGTGAAAGTTCAAAATGCAGACGGCACAGAGACTGGCTGGAGCAAACACAAGTTTTCTTTCTAGGATGCTTTTCGGCAGCAATCCAGCTTCTACACACTAGATGCCTGTCACAGTCTCTCCCTTAGTTGTGACAACCAAAAATATCTCCAGACTTAGCCAAATGTCCTCGGGGGTGGGGGTGGGGGGCCAAATTTCCCCATTTGAGAACCACTGAGATGAATTGATTTGCTACCAGTGGAAAGGACCTAATGAATTTTTGTTGACAGTAAATACAATAAATACCACTAGCAAAAGTAGCAAAGCAAATGCAGTCTGAGGCTGCATTATCACCAGTACTAAGAGCAACTAACAATGACTGAGTACTTACGCTGCACCTGCCACTACGCTAAGGTCCTTACATGTGAACCCTCACTTAATGTGCACATGAACCCTGCAAGGTGGGAATCCCATCGTCTCTATTTTTTCACTGAGGACACCGATGACCCTCAGTGACTTGCTCAAGGTCTCACAGCCGAGGTGGTGAGAGCCTCCATCTTGCCCACTGTGCTAGGAGAGTTTTAAAGCTATACACTAAGTGTACACATACGGTAGCATCCTAGGAAGCAGCTAGTGTAGTGCCCTCACACACCTGGAACATGGCTGAGAAGGAAGAAATATCCTGAAGGTAACCCCCACATCCTGAAGCAGGGATTTGCCTGTAGCTAAGGTCCTAGCTTCCAGTCCGCTCACTGACCTCAATTCACACAAAGTTGCCCCTTCTTCTATGATCAGGATAACATAGTAATTTTTAGAAAGGTTGTCAACAAAAGTGATTAAGGGTACATGGCAGCACTTTGAGGGTTAAGTTTCCATTATCTGGAAGCGTTGTGTTGTCTGTGACACCAGACTGGGGCTCCGAGTCCAGGTACAGAGGTCACTGGGATCATGGTGTGGAACTGCTCTCTGAGGCTGAGTCGTGAAACTCCTGGGGACTAAGATCTGGTCAGCAATCTTACCCACGGCAGAGCCAGGGGGCCACAGCTCATCAGTGACCTGTCCCCCTGCCCCCCTGCCAGTGGTGGCCTTGAAGCTCAGGTCCGTGGACCTACAGAGCCCCAGGAACAACAAGGAGCACCGCACGCAGGAGATAAGCCTGCAGCGGCTCATCGTGCGCCGAGGCCAGGCCTTCACGATGCAGCTGCAGTTCAACCGACCCTTCCACTCTGGGACTGACCACCTCACCTTTGTGGCTGAGACAGGTGAGTCCGCCCCTCCCCAAGGCAGAGTTTACCTGTAGGGTCTCTGCCTCTCCTTTCTGAACCACCCTCTCTTCTCCTCTTCTGGGACCCCCAGGACCCCGTTAGTGCTGTTAGGAAAAGATTTGGCCAGAGCTCCCGCTGTGGCACAACGGGTTACGAATCTGACTGCAGTGGTTTTAGTCGCTATGGAGGCACAGGTTTAATACCTGGCCCAGTGCAGTGGGTTACCACATCTGTGGCTCAGATTCAATCCCTGGCCTGGGAACTTCCATATACCTTGGGTGCAGCCATAAAAGAAAGAAAAGAAAGAAAGAAAGAAGGAAAGAAAGAAAGAAAAAGAAAAGATTTGGCCAATTCAGCAGACTAAGGTTGTGCTAATAACAGCCAACTTTTTTTTTTTTTTTTTTTTTGTCTTTTTGCTATTTCTTGGGCCGCTCCCGAGGCACATGGAGGTTCCCAGGCTAGGGGTCGAATCGGAGCTGTAGCCACCAGCCTACGCCAGAGCCACAGCAACGCGGGATCCGAGCCGCGTCTGCAACCTACACCACAGCTCACGGCAAGGGCAGGGACCGAACCCGCAACCTCATGGTTCCTAGTTGGATTCGTTAACCACTGTGCCATGATGGGAACTCCTAACAGTCAACTTTTAAATGCACAACAGGCACTGTGCTAAAATTTCACACACATGATCTCATTTAATCCCTAGGATGACACTTTCAGGTGGGTACTACTATGACCCCATTTTACAGATAAAAAACAGAGGCCCATAGATCTTAAGTGCCTGCCCAAGGACACCCAGTGGCAATAAAAGGATTAGTAACTGGTGGGAGAAGGGAAGGGTCCTCCCAGTTCCCCTAGGATCATGTCCCATAGATTTGGAGCCTCCTTCTGGGGTCATTCCCCCCTCTGTAGGACCAGCACCCACGGAGCATCTGGGAACCCGAGCCACCTTCCTGCTCACTGACACCCGACAAGGCAACGTCTGGAGTGCTTCTGACTTCACCATCAATGCCAACTCGCTCTTTGTTTCCCTCTTCACACCGGCCAATGCGGTCATTGGTCCCTACAGTCTGAAGATCCAGATCTCTCAGGACCAGGGTCACAGCACAACCCACTCACTGGGGACTTTCATCCTGCTTTTTAACCCTTGGAGTGCAGGTATGTCTTGTTCACAGGTTGTAATGCTAACTAACCCACTGGGAGCGCTTCGTGAGGGTCTACTTAGTCTGGAAGATAAAATGCTGTGGGCACCTATGCGCTGTTACTATGTACTCACTAAAAATCACCTTACAAAGAAATTTTAATGGCATGATGAAAATGTTCACGGTGTGATATTAAGTGAAATTGATTAGGAAATGGAACATGTGTGATCCTAAGTGTATTACGTGTGTGCAAAAAAAGAGAGCCTAGCCAGGATGTATCAACATGTAATGATGGGTGTCTCTGCATAGTAGTAGGAAGGGTGATCTTCATTGTCTTCTTTCAGTTATCCATGTTTTCCTAATCTCTGTGACAAGTTTGCTGCTTTTATACCCAGGAAAAGATAATCTTGTTTTAAAGTATAGGTTATATTGCTGGCCTCTAGAAAAGCACTGTCCTTGAAGGGGTCCAGTTTTGATTTCCATTGCCATCCACCCATTGCTTGTCTGATTATCCAGCAAGATACTGTCATTACTGTTTTTTTTAAATTACTGTTTGTTTCTTGGTTTGTGGCTTTGCCTCCTCTGCTATCTGAACTGCTCAGAGGACGATGTCTACCTGCCAAGCGAAATACTGCTGCAGGAGTATATCATGATGGACTACGGCTTTGTTTACAAGGGTCATGAAAGATTCGTCACCCCCTGGCCCTGGAACTACGGGCAGGTAACACTGTCACCAGATGTGGGTCTTAGACAACACTTGTTAAGCCCATGAAGTGACGTGAAAAAAGGCAGAGTGTGCAGTGCTGGACCAATTTCCCATCCAGTGAGAGATGCAAGGAGGGAAGGGGAGTTGCCTTTCCTTTTCAGCTTTTAGTATTTTATATGAAAAACTTAAAACATAATGCAAGTAGACAGGCTACTATAATGGACCTCCATGAACCTCTTACTTTCAATAGTGATCAATTTATGGTTACTCTTGTCTCATCTATACTGGGGGTTTGCAAACTACAGACTGTGGGCCAGATGTGGCCCAATGCCTGCTTTTGCATGGCCCATGAGCTTAGAATGGTTTCCATACTTTTTAAACTGTTGAAAAAGAATTTTTTAAAAATAACACAGCTCAGCCAAAAAAAAAGGATGAAATAATGCCATTTGCAGCAACATGGATGGACCTAGGGATTATCATACTGAGAGAAGTAAGACAGAGAAAGACAAATATCATATGATGTCACTTATATGTGGAATCTAGTTTAAAGTGATGCAAAAAACTTACATATAAAACAGATACAAACACAGACTTCAAAACCAGTCTTGTGTTACCACAGGTGAAACCACTGAGGGGAGGGAAGAACATATACACACTGGGTAAAATAAATGATTAACAAGAACCTGCTGTATAGCACAGGAAAATCTACTTCATACTTTGTTATAATCTATATGAGAAAAAAGAAAGAGTATATTTATATGTATGACTAATTCACTTTGCCATACACCTGAAACTAATACAACATTATAATTCAACTATACTCCAATAAAATTTAAAAATAAAAAAACACCACAGTCATCCCTCAGTACCTGCAGGTTCCAGGACCCCTCCACAGATGCCAGAATCTAGGCGTACTCAAGTTCCTTACATACAGTGAAGTGGTATTTGCATATAACCTATGCATATCTTCCCATATATTTAAAATCTTCTCTAGATAGTTATGATACCTAATACAGTGTAAATGATGTAAATGGTTGCTGGTATTATGCAGCAAAGTCAAGTTCTGCTTTTTGGAACTTTCTGGAACTTTCTCCAAATATTTCTTTTTTTTTTTTTTTTTTTGTCTTTTTGTTGTTGTTGTTGTTGTTGTTGCTATTTCTTGGGCCGCTCCCGCGGCATATGGAGGTTCCCAGGCTAGGGGTTGAATCGGAGCTGTAGCCACCGGCCTACGCCAGAGCCACAGCAACGCGGGATCCGAGCCGCGTCTGCAACCTACACCACAGCTCACGGCAACGCCGGATCATTAACCCACTGAGCAAGGGCAGGGATCGAACCCGCAACCTCATGGTTCCTAGTCGGATTCATTAACCACTGCGCCACGACGGGAACTCCCTTTTCCAAATATTTCTGATCCTATTGGTTGAATCCATGGATGCGGAACCCACAGATATGGAGGGCCAACCATATTTTATGATGTGCAAATTAGATAAAATTCAAACTTCAATGACCCTAAATACCATTTTATTACAACACAGCCATGCTCATTGGTTTAGGTATCATCTGTGGCTGCTTTCATGCTACAATGGCCAAGGTGAATAGTTAAGACAGAGGCCTGCAGAGGCCCTTAAGGCCCTAAGGCCGGCAGAGCCTAAAATATTATCTGGTCCTTTATAGATAAACTTTGTCCATCCAGGGTGTGTGCTGCCCCATTCCTCCCCCTCAACACTAGATTTTTTTCGGAAGCAAGATACCATATTATTTAATCCAGTAATAATTCCAAATATAGTTCTAAGTGATGATGATGTATTCTGAAAAACCCAACATTATTTTAACTGAAATAATGAACAGTGATTCTTTAATAACATCAAATATCCTGTTAATGTACAGAGTGGGGTACCTTTGGCTCTGGGCAACTTTTTCACTCTGAGCCACCAGCCATGGCTGGGATATTTCTCTCCACCTCCCACTGCCTTCTCAGCCCTGTCCACACACCGGGAGGGAAGAGTTAGTGAAGCTGGGTGATCGGGGCAAGAAGCAGGAAGCCTTGCTGGTAAAGATCAGATTCCCGTTTTACAACAACTTGTGTAATTTTTTGAAATTTAAAAAAAGACTAGTGCACTTCACAGCCCAAAGGGCTACCACACCTGTAGCAAATGCACGTTGTAAAGGTACATCATGAGTCAACACTGGCTTCTCCTGTGCTCACACCACAGCACTGAAAACTCTACCTGATTTCAAGGTTCTCCACGCTCTTCTCCCTCTCCTCACCTGCCTGGCCTTATATTTATCCATCTGATCATTTCCTATTCCCACAAATCCTCCACAAGGAAAATCTCAAGCCCAACTTTGGTACCCATCGTGGGCAAAAACCTCGGTGTAACCCTGCCTCCTTCCCCTCTACCTGGTCCTTCCAAGTTCATCAGCTCCAAGCCTCCTCCAATCTCTTCAGCTCACTCTCACCTCTCCAAATTCTGTTTGCATTTTCCATCAGAGCCACACAAGATAGTTCTTCAGAATTCTGAATCTAATCCATTCCCAACTTGACTGACATGCTCTTTGAAGGCAGGACCTTGTCTGATATTTAGCCCCTCCCCTCCCCCCCCCACGTACACACCAACCCACCAAGTCAGGGTTACTGACTTGGTTTCAGAATTCTAGATGGTTTTACTCTTTGTTTTTCCTTGAAATCCCTCTGAAGTTTGAAGAGGACATCATAGATATCTGCTTTGAGATTCTGAACAAGAGCCTGTACTTCTTAGAGAACCCTGCCAAAGACTGCTCCCAGCGCAACGACGTGGTGTATGTCTGCAGGGTGGTGACCGCAATGGTAAGGCCAGGAGCACCCCCAGCCCTGCCTAAGCTCCCCGTCCTCACTACCCCACCCCCACCCCTGGCACCGCGGAAACTCACCTGTCTGTCCCCTGCAGATCAATAGCAACGACGACAGCGGCGTCCTGCAGGGGAACTGGGGAGAGGACTACTCCCAAGGGGTCAGCCCGCTGGAGTGGAATGGCAGTGTGGCCATCCTGCGGCAGTGGGCAGCCCGGGGCGGGCAGCCCGTCAAGTATGGGCAGTGCTGGGTCTTCGCAGCTGTTATGTGCACGGGTGAGTGAGGGGGAGAACGGAATGCGGATTCACTGACTCTGAGTGATGACCCTTTGAGATCCAGGTGGGGTTACCTCCACTTCATGAGAGTTAACCGCGGCTTGTATGCAGCCTCACGGCTAAGGAGTGGTGAGCACTCGGCTCTTAACCAGCACGCTCTACAGTCTCAAGGAATCCTGCAATGATCAGGGAGAGGGGTTAAGCTGCTGCAGTCACTCCGCAGTGTCCTTGATGGAGCAGCTCCACAACTACTAAAATGGCCACTGGATAGAGGAGCTTATCCCAAAGCAGAGGCAAATCAGCCTCTTTCTGCCATCTGCTCAGGCTTTTCAGTGCAAAGTGAGCCTGGAGTCGGAGACAGATTGGGGGAAACTTGAGGTGCAAGCAGATGATCTGGGTTAGCTGGATCTCTCCTGTGGGCAGAGCAGGCCACTCCCAAACTTCTCAGAGAGATTCTTGAGCAGTTACAATTAGAGGTTTTTTTGTTTTTGTTTTTTGTTTTTTTGTGGGTTTTTTTTTTTTTTTGTAAATTAGGAATGGTTTTTATTTAAAACATTTTAAAGATGGGATAAATGATGGTTTCTATGCTCCCTCGAATATTCTTTTTCTTAAACAGTTATTTCCCCAATACAATTTTTTCTGCTGTACAGCATGGTGACCCAGTTACACATACCTGTACACATTCTATTTTCTCACATTATCATGTTCCATCATAAGTGACTAGACATAGTTCCCAGTGCTACACAGCAGAGTCTCATTGCTAACCCATTCCAAAGGCAATAGTTTGCATCTATTAACTCCAAGCTCCCAATCCACCCCACTCCCTTCTCTTTCCCCTTGGCAACCACAAATTTATTCTCCAAGTCCATGATTTTCTTTTCTGTGGAAAGGTTCATTTGTGCCTTATATTAGATTCCAGATATAAGTGATATCATATGGTATTTGTCTTTCTCTTTCTGACTTACTTCACTCAGGACGAGTCTCTACTTCCATCCATGTTGCTGCAAATGGCATTGTTTTATTCTTTTTATGGCTGAATAGTATTCCATTGTGTGTATATATACCACATCTTCCTAATCCAATCATCTGTGATGGACATTTGTGTTGTTTCCAAGTCTTGGCTATTATGAATAGTGCTGCAATGAACTTGTGGGTGCACAATTAGAGATTTACCACTTTGCTAACTATCCTTAAGGAGCATCAACGTTTTCTTCATTATCAGGTATTTACAAGTAAGGGCCAAGTTGTTGATCAGATTATCTGTGACAATAAGAGAAAGATGGAAAACACCGAGGTGCCTGCCTGTCTTTCCCCAAGAGGCAGGAGTACCTTGCACAGTGCGGCATGTTGTATTGTGATGCTCCAGAAATGTTTGCTGAACCGGTGGGTTGAGGAGTGGAGTGGGTTGAACCAGGTGGAGAATGAGGAGGCACAGGCTGGGAGGAGAGAGACAGGGGCCAAAGACAAAATTCTAGACTTTCCTGAGAGGGGCAACATAGCTTGGCAGTTCTGTACGGGTGCTGCAGACAGTGGAGAGGTTTAAATTTGAGTGTACTAGTTTAGTGACCTCATTTTGCTCATTTGTTTTCACGGGAACATGCTCTCAGCTCAGTGCCAGCATTTAGAACAGCCACATTTGCCTCGGGATGGTATGTCCCTAACCAGGCAGTTGTTAGGGAGGGGGGCTCAGGCCTTTAGACCCTGGAAAGAGAGGGAAAAGGTCTAGGTATGCATCTTTGCTTCACCTCTGAGCCTCTCTCCACTGCCAGGCCCGAGAGTTCTGGGGCCATTGAGCGAGGGGAGGGCTGCTCCTGCCACACTGCCTCAGGTTATTCAAAACACTGGGGTCTCTCATCTCTGATAAGGGTTTGTGAAGAGCCCAGGGGATGTGCTGGGAGTGGGCAGGTGATTGTGGACAGGTTGTGCTCTTTGGGGCTCTTGAATGAATCAAAAGCAAAAGATTGGTCAATCTTAATAATTCTCTTATGTTCTAAAGCATTGTTAACTATCCTTCCAGCAGCCTCAGTGGGCACCATCTGCTCCTAAGCAGAAGGGTGGGGGGATAAACCTCTCTCTAAACTCCTGACCTTGCTGGCAGAGGTGGGGGCCCCCGTGTTCCCAAGGTCACACAGGTTCTTGGCTTAATTTCATCTGGCCCTGGGCCCAGGTGTGTGGTGGTGGTGTAGTGTCTGCTTTGTGTGATTCCTGAGAAGCCACAAGAGGGTACTGTTGCCTTACCAAATATGGTCATTGCCTCACTGTACAGGCAGGTTCCTTTTGTAGCTGATGTCTTCCACATGATTCTATAAGTCTATCTTACATCTGTGCTCCAATTTCTTTATTACCTCCTCCAAACCCTTTTACTTGGGAAGAATTACAGATCCAAAATTTCAGAACTGAAAATCATCCAGTCCAACTCTTTGTTTTGTTACAGATAATAAGATTAAAGCCCAGAGAAGTTAAGCCACTCACCTAAAGTCACACAGCTTCTCTTCCAGCCACAGCATAGGCTTAACATTTTTAATTGTCTTTCATATTATCCACTGTTTAGGTTCTCTGTTTTTATTTTTATTATTTTATTTTATTGACAGATCCTGCTGCAGGTTTATTTGTACAAATATCACAGAAGGACACCAGCCCCATAGAGACAGCCCAGGGATCACACCAGTCCTGCCCTCACATTGGCAGATAAACGCCTCTATTGTGGAGCTTTTGTGGGGGGCCTGGGCACTTTGGGAGCTGGAGCCAGAGCTGGAGCTGCAGCCATACCTCCAGCTGTGGCCTTGGCCTTAGAGCCTTGGCCTGGGACTTGGGCCGGCAGAGCCTGAGGCCCTTGCGTTGCAGGCACAAGCACATTTGCCAAGCTTGGGGTGAACAATGTAGGCAAGTCGACTGAGCTTGCGGCTGCCACCCTTTGGGATGTTGGGCTTGACCTCCTTGGGTTTTACAAGAACCATGATAGCTTCAGCACATGCACTCATGGCCTTGGCATTGTTGGCCAGCATCTTCCTTAGGCCTTTCTTGTTGTGCTTCTTGGAAAAGTGCATGTTCCTTAGGAGCTTGGGGTCCACCCCCTTAAGAGAGTCATATCGTTGTGATCAGGGTTTCTTGATGCCATCTCTGTGCCATTCTGGGGACTGATTAAGCATGGTGTGGTTCTTCGACTTCACCATGTCTGTACTCGGGTCGGCCGATCCCGAAGCACCTGGGGCCGGAAGAGCGGTTCTCTGTTTATAATTTGGAAAGCTGCTGAGTGGGGGGGGAACCCTAAATGATAAATTGAATTGTTGTTAATTGTTGTTTTAAGTGATTTTCTCCCGAAGGAATGGAGACATGGATAGGCAGCCGGGTTCTGGGCCTGGGTTATGTGCTCTGAGGCTAAAGGAGTTACCAGTATGGATTTCCAAGAATCTTGGCCTTTTTCTCTCTTCCAGCTTGAAAGTTAGAAAGTGTGCATGTGAGATTCATGATTCCCCTCGACACGAACTCAGTAATTCCCCATGCTTTTCTTCTCTTTAGTAATGAGATGCTTAGGGGTTCCAACCCGTGTCGTTTCCAATTTCCGTTCTGCACACAACGCAGACGCAAACTTGACCATCGACACCTACTACGACCAAAATGCAGAGATGCTACCACCTCAGAAACGAGACAAGATATGGTAAGGGGCACTGTCTCTTATAGATCTCTACTCCATTTCAGATAGGGTAGGACAATTCTGACCCAATTCTCTCTGGTCTCGAGGAAATATTGCCCTGTACAATGTTGCTGATGCTCAGAGAATAAGTCCTCTGCCCAGGAAGCTGTCTGGCTAATTAGATCATCCCATCAAGCTCATTTCAGAGATAGAAGACAATGGCATAACGTCTTCTGAAGCTGGCAACCCAATGAATAGATAATGCATCCTCAGAATGCTGACCTCAAAATCTGTATTTATCTTACTCTTCCTTCTTTGAGCCTTTTGGGTTCTACATTTCTCTTTCTCTTTTAGGACAAAACCAGAATTAGCTGCCTCTACACACTTCCTTCAGCCTGTCTTGACTTCTCCTCCCCCCACCTCACTCCCTCTCTGCAGGTGTACATGTGTTTTGTGTGTGTGTGTGTGTGTGTACATATCCATGTGTGTCTCTGTGTGTCCCTATATATTTTTGGCTCTCTAATCGCCTCCCCCGGTTCTTTTCCTTTTCTCTACCCCATATCTGATTTCCTGTTTTTGCTTTTGCAGCCACTTTCCAGGTCTTACCTGGAGTTGCATAAGAACTAGCTGCTGTCCTTGGAGCCCTCTTCCTCTCTGAGCTCCTCAAGGGCTACAACTTCTCTGGTTCAATGAGCAGTAGTGTATCTGAGAAGGACATATCACTTATGTAGAATTTTGTCTGTGAAGATGTAACCTGACTCTAATCATGAGGAGACATCAGGCAAGTCCAAAATGAGGGCCACTCAGGAAGGATGGAAGGAAGGGAGAGAGAAAGAAAGAAGGAAAGAAGGAAGGAAGGAAAGAAAGAACCAGCTGTAATGGAAAACCAGCTATAATGGAAAAAAATAAAAATCATTAAAAAAAAAAAGAAAAGCTATATTCAAAATGTTAACAGGATGAAACAAAGCCTGAGGAACCCTTCCACAACAAAGGACACAAAGGGTACTGGACAACCAAATGCAATGTGTGATCCTGGACTGAGTGGACAAGAATGCCATAAAGGACATTATTAGTTCAACTTGCAAAACTGAGATATAGACAATATAGTAGGTAAAATTACAGTATCGACATTAAATGTGTGAGGTTGATAATTGTACAAGAGAAGGAAGATCCCTATTCTTGGCAATCTCCACATCCACGCTGAAAGAAAGCCATGAAAAAGCAAATGGGCAAAATGCTAACAATAGATGAACAGGTGTTCTTTATACTATTCTTGCAACTTTACTATAAGCTTGAAATTACTTCCAAATAAAATGTAACCAAATAGAAGAAACAATGACATAAAGCGTTCAGTATGGGTCTGATACCTGGCAAATCCTCTGAAAATGTGAGTCCTTTTTTCTATACTGCTTTCTGCAGGAATTTCCACGTCTGGAACGAGTGCTGGATGATCCGGAAAGATCTCCCTCCAGAATACAACGGGTGGCAGGTTCTGGACCCCACTCCCCAGCAAACCAGCAGTGGTGAGTGGGTTACACGGTAGAAGGGTCTGGGCTCTGTGGGGACCCGATCCAGGTGACTGACCCTGTGAGCAGGAGGCCAGAAAGGAGCAATGCTTTCCCCACTTCATCCCCTTTCCAAAGTCATAGAGGAGGCACTTTGTGTCAGGGTGCTGACTTTGCTATTGACATTTGGGTGACCTGAGAGTCACTGATCCTCTCAGTTGTTTGCTCACCTGTAAAGTAGGGAAGATGAAGATGATGACTACTGCTTCCCAGGGTAGCTGTGAGCATCAGATGAATTAATGGGGACTGGAGGACACCCCCCAGATGAGGGTCATTAATGCCACAGCCCCTCCCCCTCCCGCCTCCCTTCCTCCCATGGCTGCGTGTCAGCAGCCCAATTAGCGGTCCACAATGCCTGTTCCCTGCACAGGGCTGTTCCGCTGTGGCCCTGCCTCCGTGAAGGCCGTCAGGGAAGGGGAGGTCCACCTGCCCTTCGATACCGCATTCGTGTATGCCGAGGTGAATGCCGATGAAGTCGTGTGGCTGCTGGAGGATGGCCGGGCCCAGGAAATCTTGGCCCATAAAACCAGTTCCATCGGGAAGGAAATCAGCACCAAGATGGTAGGCTCGGACCAGCGCCAGAACATCACCAGCTCCTACAAGTACCCAGAAGGTGCCTGGGGCCCCAGGGACTTAGGGAGGGGGCTGCTGTAATCTCCTTTGTGCTGCTTCCCCAAGGGCATGAGGCTGGCTCTCACATTAAAACCACCACCTAACCACCTCCTCAGAAATGACAAAGAACAGCATCCCGTGCTTATACTCTGGAACTCACTTAATCTGTGCCTAACTCTGTGAGGCAAGGAGCTATCCTAGGGCCATACATGACAGAACTGAGCACCAAGGAGTGAAGGGACTGTGAGAGAGCAGGGATTCGCACCCAGGCCTGGACAGCACCAACCCCCTTGTTTTCAGCCACAATGCCCTATTGTCTCCTGAAGCAGCTCTTCTAGTGGCTGGGGCCTTAGGAGGGGGTCTGGGAGTTGCTGGGAGCCTTGTTTCCCCAAGAAAATCACTGGTCCTCTCCATCCCTCCCTCCACACGGACGTCTGTCCTGCTCTCCTTTCTGCCAGGATCCCCCGAGGAGCGCTCTGTGTTCATGAAGGCCTCCCAGAAAATGCTGGGCCCGAGGGGGACCTTGTCACCCTTCCTGGATCTGCTGGGGTCTGGGGGCTTTGAAAACCAGCCAGTGCAGCTGCAGCTCCACCTGACCAGGACGCCCCAGTGGGGCCAGGACCTGCTGCTGAAGCTGCACGCCCGGAGGGTGACAGACAGGGCCCATCCCCAGGGGCCCATCCAACTGGTGGTGCGCTTCTGTGCACAGACCCTGCTGCACAACGGTGGCACCCGGGAGCCCCTCTGGAGGCAGACATCACACTTGACACTGGACTTTGGGGAGGGTGAGTACAAGGCAGGCCTGGAAAGACAGATGCAAGGAGAGGAGCTTGTGGCCATGAACAAGGCACCCCTAATACATGTGCGTACACGTACACACACATACACATCAGGCAATGAAACTGCTGTTGGTGGGTGGTTGAATACTGGGTATATAATGCTGTCCCATTAGGTGAAACACAGCAGGGACCTCGGGGAATGAGGGGAACAGGGTAAGCGCTATCTTTCTCTCTCTCACACACACACACTCACACAAACTTAGATTCACATACATATTTTCTCTCAAACACAAACTATCTTCCCCTCTCTCGCACATACACATTTTCTCTCCCTCTTTCCGAGACCTATTCCTGGACTCAAGATGCCATCTGTCTGTGCTTAGTGATAGAGTGGCCGCTCCTGCTCCCCTACAACAATTATAGAAACAAGCTGACGGATGAAAAGATGATCCGCGTGTCTGGCATCGCCAAGGTGGAGGGGACAGGGAGGTCCATGCTGGTCCTAAAAGATATCTCTCTGGAGCCTCCTGACTTATCTATTGAGGTAAGGCATCTGGACAGAGATGGGGCCCAGGGGCTGAGGGTACAGCAGTGAACAAGACACGGTCCCTGCCTTGGACACCAAACAGATGATTAAAATACAGTACGGGAGTTCCTGCTGTAGCGCAGCTGGTAAAGGATCTGGCATTGCCTCTGTAGCAGCGCGAGTTTGATCCCTGGCCTGGCGCAGTGGGTTAAGAAACTTACTGTAGCGGCTCAGGTTCGATCCCTGGCCAGGAACTTCCATATGCCGCAGGTGCAGCCACAAAAGAAAAAGACTGCAGTGTGGTATGGTCTCTTGTGCTCTGTGCAAAGGGAAGCCTTCCCAGCGGAGGTGACATTTTACAGAAGATTGCACATGAAGAAATGAGGTGCAGATGAAGGCATTTTAAGTAAGGAAGTAACTCTGCAGAGGCAGAGAGACAAGAAAGGCAGATCCTAAAAGATGGAGTAGAGGTGAGAGCTTTGAGAGAGACCACAGGGCAGATTCCCAAGGTGACTGCTAATAAGACAGGGTGATAAGAATGAGGGAAACAAATGGAGGGTGAGCATTGCATTTCAAGCTCAAAGGCTTGAGTGGCTGGTGAGGCCACTGCATGAGGAACAAATAGAGGTGAAGGAAGGGTAAAGAGGGGGGCAGGGATGAGCCCCATCTCCTATAACCAGGGCTTCCCTTCCTCTGAAGCCTCATTTCCCCACTGCCCACTCCTACCTGAAAGACTTGCCCACTGCCTAGTCCCCACCTGACTTTGCACTTGGTAGATTTGTGGACAGCTGCCTCCATCCACCCCCACCAGGACGAGAACTGAGCAGTTCCACATTGTAAACCTTCTGGTTGCCTGACAGTTTTTACCTGGGCATGTGCAAGTGATGCCAGGCAGAGTCCATGGGGGCTGGGGTGGGGGGGGGCAAACAATGGTCAGAACGGCGAGTGTAGACACAAGCCTGAGGGCTGAAGTGAAGGCCCTGCCTGTTACTCAGAGCCCAGGTTAATACAGGATCCAATGCATACCCATCAGATGCCAAGTAGGCTATTAATTTTTTCCCATTGGTAAGGGACCCAGGAAGGGTATATGATGACACTGGATTCCAAAGTTATTTTGACCTGTTCTATGTTGGCACCCTCATTAGAGTACAAGGGACTTGTTTCTTTTCTTTGGATTCCAGAGAAATCAGGATGTGTTCTTCTTGCTCCTTGATTCTCTGGTTGGGCCAGAACATGTCTCCAATGTGATCTGGGTGGTCAGAGTCATTTCAGCTTAACTCTTATTTAACAAACATCCATCATTTGGCTGGCACTGTGCTAGGCCCTGGGGGTCTAGAAGTGAGTAGGATGGAATCCCTGCCTCCCACTCGCAGGCCAAGGCCATGCTGCCCTATGACACAGATCTCACATGTGGTACCCTGAACTCACCTGGGAAAACTCAGAGTGGGTCTTCCGGTATATATGAAGAAAGCAGCAGGGGGAAAGATTCTGGCTGAGGTCTGGGACACGTCAGTCACGTTCTGGCTCTGCCATTAACATATGCTGGGAACTTGGCTTCAGAATGCCATCACTGGTGGCACATGGATGGCACACATGACACCACTCTCTTATCCTTTGTCTGTGTCAGACACTACTAATCAATCACGACTCTCACTGACTCTGGATCATCCTCGGGACCCTTGTTTTTTATGTATATGCATCTTGCAGCAGCTTGATGTGGGATCTCAGTTCCCACATAGAACTGGAGCTGCAGTGGTGCATGTGTCACATCCTAACCACTAAACCTCCAGGGAACTGCCCCCCACCTTAGGACCCTTTTTCTGAGTGTGTGTGTGTGTGTCTTTTTTAGGGCTGCACCTGCAGAAAATGGAGGTTTCCAGGCTAGGGGTCCATTCAGAACTGTGGCCACTGGCCCATGCCATAGCCACAGCAATGCAGGATCCAAGCCACATCTGCAACCTACACCACAGCTCATGGCAACTCCGGCTCCTTAACCCACTGAGTGAAGAGGCCAGGGATCAAACCTGTGTCCTCATGGGTACTAGTCAGATTAGTTTCTGGGAGCCATAATGGGAGCTCTTAAGACCCTTTTTAATATAGCATTCCTAAAGCCACAACTAAAGGATTAGAGCTGGCACTTAAGTTGAAATCTAATTGCCATCCTGAGTTAAACAAGGAGGAGGGAAGTAGATTTCAACTTGGTTCCAATTCCCAAGTGGCAGTGGCTTTCTGAAGTGCTGTGAGCTTCTAAGACAGGTCAGGGTGTGTGTTAACCCTGAACACTCAGGGCTTACGTTCTCTCCCCTGCAGCATCTTAGCTCCAAGTAAGCAGTCCCTCCCTGGTGGCCAACAGAGGGATGGGGAAGTGAGGTTGCTGAACTGAGTACACAAGTGAGGGCAGTTGCCCATGATATCCCCGTCTTCTCTCCACACAGGTGTCTGAGAAAGCAGAGGTGGGCAAAGCATTGAAGGTCCATATCTCACTCACCAATACCCTCTCCGTGCCTCTGACCCACTGCACCATGGTGCTGGAAGGCAGTGGCCTCATCAATGGGCAGATATCAAAAGAGTAAGTGCCACTGCCATCTACCTGCCTCACGCTGATCTTTATAAGGGGAGCCTTGTGGGGTCATTAGATGGTCTCCAGTCTTCCGGATGGTGTCTCCTTGCCCCCACCTTCCCAACCCCCTCTGGGACGGTTAAGCTTGGGGGTGGGGGAGGGGCAGGGAGGTGCTTACCAACCAAGAGGGGAAACCAGATTAACCCACCCCAACAGTTACTCAAGGCTTGAACAGGCCCTTCTTGACTTTTAGCCTTGGGACTCTGGTGGCTGGACGCACGATCCAAATTCAAATGGACCTCTACCCCATCAAAGCTGGACCCCGCCAACTGCAAGTCCTCATCAGCAGCAAGGAGATCAAGGAGATCAAGGGCTATAAGGACATCCTCGTTGCTGCAGCCCGGGCTTCTTAAATCTCGCCGCCACCTCCTCTAGCACTCCTAGTCACCCAGCCCCTTGCCTGTCCCCTCCTGATGCCCTTCTAGCCACCCTACCCCTCCAGACCCACCTTGCTCACTTCTCCTCCTAAGGTTGTGATGTTTTTCACTCCTTCTCTGGCCTCTTCCCGCCACCTGCCTGAAGATGAAGGAAGCTCTGTACATCTTGGGACGAGACTATGAAAATAGCTTTATCACTAGTGTTTCTTCTTCTGTGCTGACAAGCTACTTATTGCTACTGGTGAGGTAGGAGGCAGATGGACCCCAAAACTCCTGTGAGGTCAGAAAGTGAAGGGGCACCAGGCCATAATCTGTCCTGATAATTGTGCCAGAACCCTTTGCTCTGTGTTCCTTCACAGCCGAAATATGCACATGCATATCAGGGAGGGCCCTGGGTATGGTTAGGTGTGAGAAATAAAACAAGATAACTGGCCAAAGGAAAACAAAGACCTGGAAAAACTGTCCTATCACCCCCGGGCACAGTCCTCCTTTGGGTGTGTATTACTGCTTTGCTTCTACCTTAGATACCAAGACTATTTCTCCCTGTGCTCTTCCACATGTTGTACTGTGTTTCTAACAATAAACTTTGTACTTGCTTTAATGGTTGCCTCATTAAAACACTTTTGCTTTCAACAGGGAGCAAGAATCAGGGTAATTCTACTTTTAGCCTCTAGCTAGTCTAATGGCTAGGATTCCTGGTTTTCACCCAGCTTGCCCAGGTTCAATTCCTGAACAGAGAATTAAGATCTCACTTCATGTCATCACTACTGCTGTCTCCTCTGGATCTGGCTGCCACCTATGTGGCTGGGCAACCCCTGCCTGTCCAGTCTTCTCTCCCCTCCTCTAAGGGCCCCAGCCACAGAATATGCACAAGGTGAGCCTCCTCTAAATCAGCTCTCTGGAATCCTGGATCCTGGATCTCTCCATTTAAACTCATAGTGAACTCCAGTCAGAGGCTGGAGGGAGGTCTGGGGAGGGTGACCTGGACAGTGGGAGGACAGTGACTATAATACTGCAGGGACCTACCAGAAACTGCTGCTTGCCTGGTATCCTGGGGACAGCGGGGCAGAGCCCACTCAGGGTGGCCCCAGCGTGAATGGGAAGCACTCTGTAGAGGGCTACCCCCAAAACAGGCCCTCACTTTCCCTGTACCCATCTCTGCTTCTTGCTTCCTCACCCTCTCACTCTCTCCCTCTTTTCTTCTCTTCCAGGTCAGCTGACTTCCCTCAGCCTCTTTTCCTTCTTATTGTGTGTTTTTGTTGTTTTAAGGACATGGAGCCATTTTTACGTTTGTGGGACCTCAAGACTTCTCCAAGAAATAAAACTCTAAAAGCCTTGGGCCGAGGTAAGAATTGCCAGACCCTTCTCATGTAATTGTTACAATGTTCCTAAGGACCTCCCCACCCCAGGGCCTTCCTTCCTGCCCCCTACCAGAAAAGGCATGTGGCCCACTCCTTACCCTACCCCTAAGGGGCAACATATGCTCCCCAACCAACCAGCAAGTGTATCAGAAGACCCCATTCTTCCCCAATCAATCAGCAGGTCAACAGGTGTATGGCAAGACCACTCCTTGCACTCCTTTATCTCTGGGCTATAAAAACAGACATGGTCATATGCCCAGAGTCGGCTCTCCCTGATTATCAGGAAGTCATCCCATTGTGTTAACAGTGTCTCTTGCCTCAATAAACTTGTCTTTTCTACACCTTGGTTTAAATCTGGAAAATTCTTTTTCCACCCGCATACAGAGATCACAAGAGTATTTTCTTCCTGGGGTTCTCTAGATCGTTTGTGCTCATCCTAGATAATTTGGAAAGAATAGAAAAGTGAGAAGAAACAAAAGAAAAAAAAATCACTGACACTTTCCCTTTCCCAGGAAAAAAATCTCTGCTAATATTTGTCATAGAGCTTTCTGGCCTTTCTCCACCCCCCCGCCTTTATTGTGTTTTTGAAAGTTGTCATTACATGGCTATCAGGGAAACAATAAGAAATAACAAGTATTGTCGAGGTTGTGGAGAATAGGGAACCCATGTGCACTGTTCTGTTGGGCGCACTGTTGGTGGGTAAATTGGTGCAGCCACTATGGAAAACAATTTGGAGCTTCCTCAAAAATTAAAAATAGAACTACTGTATGATCCAGCAATCTCACTTTTGGGTATATAACTGAAGGAAATAAAATTACTATCTTGAAGAGTTATTTGCACCCCCATGTTCAATGCAGCATTAGTTACAATAGCCAAGATCTAGAAACAATCTAAGAATCTGTCAACAGATGAATGGATCTGTGCTATGTATACAATGGAATATTAAGCCCCCATGAGAAAGAAGGAATCCCTTCCATTTGCTACAACATGAGTGGACCTTGAGGGCACTATGCTAAGTGAGAGATAAGTCAGAGAAAGACAAATGCTGTATGATATTGTTAAAGCAAGCAGACATCTAGATATGAGCAGAGAAAGAGGAACACAGAACAGATGGCAGGAAACCACACATCTTGTGAACAGCGGGGGCCCATGGGCAGCAAAAAAAATGCAGGAACCTCTAGACTGATAGGAAACCACACATTTTGGGGAGATAAGTGTCCTGGAGGCAGGCAAAGAAAGGTGGAGAAAAGTAGGACTCTTCAGCAGTCCAATGTAGAATGAAATCTTTTGCTTATTATCCCTCATTACAATAAAATAAGCCTTGCAGATTAGAAGTACCCATCATGCACTAACCCCATGACACTTCCAATCAAGGCTAAAAAAGGTAAAAAAAAATCCCTCCTCCCCTTGGGAAGGTGGAGCTTGGATGAAAATTTGGAAATATGACCCTGAAAACCATTTCTTCCCCAATAAATATTCTGCCCCTTTGTATGCTCCCCATAACTGGCACCAAAGAAATGCAGGGCACATTTTCACCCGTCTGCTGCTCTCCCTAGAGAGCGTATTCTTGCTGAAATAAATCCTCACTTTACTTCCTTGATCTCCATCTCATTTCTGCATTCTTTCTGCAATGAGACAAGAACCTTACTTACTTTCACTGGGAACAGTATCACTTATATATGGAATCTTAAAAAGCTGAACTTACAGAAAAGAGTGTAGAATTGTGGCTGCCAGGGCTGGAGGCAGGGGAATTGGGGAGATGTTGGTCAAAGACATAAACTTCCAATTAGAAGTAGATTCTGGAGACCTCATATACAGCCTGGTGATCATAGTTAACAATACTGTATTACATACTTCAAAGCTACCATGAGACCAGATCTTAAAAGTTTTCACCATACCAAAGAAATAATAATCTTGGGACATGAAAGAAGTGTTAGCTGACCCTGTGGTGGTGATCACATCACAGGGTATAAACATATCAGATCAACACACTATACACCTTAATCTTATTTGATATTATATGTCAATTATATCTTTTTTCTTCTTTTTATAATGATTTTAATTTTTTCCATTAAAGCTGATTTTCAATTATTTCTCAATAAGAAAATTAAAAAGTTATCATTACAAATGGACCCATCTCCATCACAGGAAATTTAGAAAATCCAGAAATGCAGGAAGGGACCGACCTGCGTGGGTCTCAGGGTGTGACCTTTGTCCACTGCCCCTCCCCTCTCTGAGGCTCTGCAGGTTCCTATCACCACCTGCTTCCCCTTCCCCTCTTCTTCCTCTTCTTGGTTTTTTTAAATTTATTTTGCTTTCGCAGGCTGCTTTGTGCAGGAAGGGCAGGTGCTTGCAAACCCTCATTCCACCCTGTGTGCCAGCTGTGCCCGTCCCCATTAAGTGCCATTTGGCATTTCTGTGGAGTTCCATCACTGCTTGTCACTGCTGTGTTCCAGGTGGCTCCCCGCCCTCCTGCAAGAGACGTGAAACCTTGCTCCATCTGCTGAGTGCCAGTTCTCCCTTGTTTAGTCATTGTCCCTCCTGTCTGGGAGGTCTGGTGGCACAAAGCTCCCTGGCTGTGACACTTGTGTCACTGGAAGGGGAACAGTGCGCAGGGTTCCTACTGGTCCTCCCGGGGGGCCTCAGAGGCGGGTGGGGGGGTTAGCCCTCTCTGCCTTCCCAGTTGACCCTTCAAATAATTTCCTCTCTCCCCACCTAAAAATTGGCTTTTAAAAAAAGTACTGTGTAGTGTGTTCTTTTTTTTCAGGTGGGAAGCCTGTCTGGCTTTATTGTCCCACCTCATCTGGACAAGTTTGACAACCTCAAATCTCCCTTCCCACTCCGACATCCCCCCAGGGTGCTGGGGTTCCGTGGTCACTGCTGCAGAGCCAGCCCTAAGACTAGGTCCTGAGTGACCCTGCCTCTCTGTCCTCATCCTAATAACTCTGTGGGGCCAGTCTGGCCAGGTACTGATGCCCACAGATAAACAAGCAAATGAAATGTTCTGGCTGTGGAAAAAGAGGAACAACCAGGTCAGCACTCACATTTCCTGACTGTTCATCTCCCGACTGTTCATCTCCCATCCCCCGTGATGTTCAGTGAGACTGTCATCCTCAAAACTACCTTGGCTGGTAGTTTTCAGCTCCCTGATGATATAAAGCGAAATGCTTCAGGATGAAGTCCTGGCTCCTTCACCATATGACCTGGCTCCCTCAGGGGCAAAATGCTACCAACAATAACAGCAGTGCCAGCCCCATATGCCCTCAGAGAGTTGCTGTGAGGATCAAATGAGAAAGTGCTTTGTGGGGAATTCCCTTATGGCTCAGCAGGTTAATGATCTGGCAATGTCACTGCAGTGGCTTGGGTTGCTGCTGTAGCAAGGGTTCAAGCCCTGGCCCAGGAACTTCCACATGTGGCAGATATGGTCACCAAAAAAAAAAAAAAAAAAAAAGAAGAAGAAGAAATAAACAAAAAGCTTTGTAAATTGTGAAGGACAATGTTAAAGACATTAAATAATGGTGTGAAGATTGAGTGCACATGAAAAGCTAAATTAAACAGTTATTTCAAAGCTATTGCTTGTTAGTTCTACCAGTAGTTTTACTATTAGCCACTATCATTATTATGCCCTGGGAATATGATAATAAGACACAGGCTTGCCCTCAAGAGGGACCGGGGGAAAGATAGGTTAAGTATTTATAATGTTGAGTGTGATATATTAATAGGGAATGAGAATGAGGGGGTGGGGGGCGCCCCTAAGCCTGGTGTGGCAGAGAGAATGTCAGGAAAACTTCCTAGGAGGTGAGGCTTTGAACCTGGATGCAGAAAGTAGACAAGTGAGGAGAGATTTCAGAAACAGAAGGAGCAACGCAAGTGTGGGAGAACAGAGACCCTGGAGCGCAGGTCTCCACCCAGGAACGGAAGGGGTTTGTTCTCCCTGGACTACAGGTGAGAAGGGAAAGATCATGAAGGGCTTTGAAGGTGATGTTGAGAAGTTTGGAATGTTCCTCCTGTTGGATCTTAAGCAGAGAACAGCCTGGTTACATTCCCACCTCATAAAACTTACCTTGGTGACTCATTTAGAAAAAGAATGAGTGGGAGACTGGCTAAGAGTTGCCGTCCAGGTAAGTGAAGGCAGGGCCAAGGGTACAGGGAGCAGGCCAGTTTTAGGAGATAATCACAGCTGGACTAGACGGGGCTCAGCCACTGCTGGGCTAAGAGAGGGCAAGAAGGTGAAGGATGAGGGCATCCCAGTTTCCCCCCAAGTGACGGGGTGGGCACCATCCTCCATGGCCAAGACCAGAGACACAGGAAGCAGGGGAGAGGGGAGGAATGCCATTTGGATGGAAGGCGGGTGCAGGAGTGTCAGATAGTGAACTGTACATGTGAGAGATACACACCCTGAGAGCTGACTAGGGACAGAGACTGCCAAATACAGGAGGGAGGGCGGATGCTGGTGAGTGAGGTTCCTGGGGAGAGACGTTTAGGGACCCAGGAAGAAGGGGGAGCAGGAGGAAAAGGTAGGGTTGGTGCGGGTGTAGGGGCTTCGAGGGTCACACGCACCCCATCCCACCGCGTTTTTTACTTTTTTTCTTTCTTTTTAGGGTCACGCCAGTGGCATATGGAAGTTCCCAGGCTAGGGGCTGAATCAGAGCTGCAGCTTCTGGCCACAGCCACAGCCACAGCAGATCCAAGCTTCAACTACATCCAAGCTAACATCTTTCTTAAATATGCTACTTTTTAGAGCAGAAAATCAGCTTTCTTAAAAAATCAAATCAGAAAATTTAACTGACAAGTTACTTTACATTGACTATGATTGCTGGTAAAGTTTGGTTTATTTCTGCATCTGTATCCATTTATATTTTTTATGCTTCCCCCTTCCGTGCCTTCTATTGAATTAGTAAGCTTATTATTGTTATTATCATTAGGGCTACAGGTGTGGCATATGGAAGTTCCCGGGCTAGGGGTCAAATTGGAACTACAGCTGCTGGCCTACACCACAGCCATAGCAACGCAGGATCTTAGCTGGGTCTGCGACCTACATGCCAGATCCTTAACCCTCTGAGCAAGGCCAAGGATTGAACCCGCATCCTCATGGATACTAGGTGGTTCTTAACGTGCTGAGGCACGGTTGGAACTCCCCAACCCCCTCCCTATGAGGAGGCCTATCCCCCTCCTTCGGTCTCTGTTCTCCCATCTGTGTTTTTCTTTTTCCAAAGACTTGAACTTGTTGCTAGAATCAGAGTCATCACTGGCATTCCCCCCCTCTCACCTATTTCCAAAACCCCTCCATGAATCTCCCCAAGTTTTCTTCCTCTACTGCTTTTATTCAAGCTTTACCTTGGACACAGCAGGTCTCCCTCAAGACAGTATCTTCGCTAAAACACAAATACCAAAAAGTCATGCCAAGGGTGATCCAGAGTGTGTTCTGTTTTGCATTTGATGCCCAGAAAGTAACTCTTCAGGAGAAAAGAGAGTGCCCAGGTGCCAAGCAGAGTTCTAGGCTTGAGAGCTCTTATCTGAGCCATAGTCTTGGGACCCTGTTACTCCTACCTGCAGGGCCGTGGTTCCCTGCCACCCTCTAGAGGCCCCATCAGCTCCTTCCCCACCACAGCACAGCCAGGGAATGCCCCACTGCCCAAGAGCTGCCAAAGGCCCACATGGCACAAGGCCCTGGGAGTCCA
Organism: Sus scrofa; assembly: GCF_054392235.1. Taxonomy (NCBI): domain Eukaryota; kingdom Metazoa; phylum Chordata; class Mammalia; order Artiodactyla; family Suidae; genus Sus; species Sus scrofa. The sequence continues at coordinate 137,489,757 of NC_139383.1, forward strand.
TTGGCCTCCACACTTCCTTTCAGCTGAGCAGCCCTGCCAAGAAAAACCCGAAGGCAAGTGAGAAAACCAGTTGCAATCTGCCCAGTAAGCAGGTGGCAGTGCAACAGCCACCCCGCCTTCAGTGTCTCCAGGAGTCTTGGGGATGGAAAGGGAAGCAGACACTCCAGGACCAGTTTCCTGAGGCTCCAGATCATCCAGCTCTTCTCTGGGGAGCAGCCGGGGGACCAGAGGCAGTGACCATGGCACAAGGTAGGTGAGGCCCAGGGAGCTGCTGGGTCTCTAGGCCAAGGAAAACAGAGAGGCTGTAGGAAGTCAAGGGGAGGTGGATTCAGAGGAAGGAAGGAGTAAATAAAGAACAGAGGCAGAAAGAATAGAAACCCCAGAAAGAGCAGAATTCACTGGTGGCCTGAGAACCAGGAGTCGAGGTGGAGGCTGGCAGGTAAACAAAGCTAAATAGCTGAGTGCAACTCACCTGCTTCCACAGCCCAGTGATATGGGGCAGGGCAGGGATGAGGGGTCAGCGTCCCTGCCCTCTCTGCCATAGCTGACTCTTTGACACTAAACAAGGCGCTTCTCTGGTTCCCAGCCCTCAGTGAGGGGGCTTGGACTGGATCATCTTAAAGTTTCCTTCCACCTCTAGACTCTGAAGCTTCATTTTTCTCTTTTTCCTCCACCTCAGGGGGGTCTGTAGCTCATCATTCTACCACTCTTCTCTCTGTATCAACTCCTTCTCTCTAGAGCTGCTATGAAGAGTAAATGTTTAGTGGAAACCATTTATTAGAATGAGCTAGAAGCTCTACAACATAACAGTTTCAGCTTCATTTACTATTTTTTGTTTTTAAATTTTTACATATTTTAAATACACAAGAAATATAATGAATACACAGTTGGAGTAAAATAAAGCAATCATTTCAGATAAACCTATAGTTCGCTGTCTGCCACCCCAACCTCAGCCTCATCTCCAGAGAAACCACTGTTACCAGTCTTTTATCTATATATTTGTATTCACATATATACACTCAATGTAATGCATAGGATAAGCTTGTGTGGCTTTTTTATATGACAAATCCATGGTATCATCATATTTTCTACAACTTGATTTTTTTTTTCCCCATCAAACAGTCTGTCTTGGAGCTCTATCCATGCATTCAGTACCTATAGATTTACCTCAATATTTTCCACTTTGCATAGCATTCCAGAGTATGGCTATAACTAATTTACTTATCCAGTCTTCTACTGATGGATATTTAGGTTGTTCCCATTTTCCAGTTACACAAGCAAGGCTGCAGTGCACATTCTTACCTCTGTCTCTTTGTGCTCCTGTGGGAATGTCTCTCTCCGATAGATCAATTATTTTAAAGGTTTGTCCTATGATTTCCTTTCTACCTCCCTGATCAATTCACCCCATTCTCCCCTCACATCAAGGAGAACAAATATGCCCAACGATAAATGTACTTCCTATTTGAATATCTGATGTTTAGGCTGAAGACTAATCCCTATGTTCTAGGCAGAGATGAACTTGACACACGATGGATCCATAGGAGGAAATTTGGCCCCAGTGCTGCTGCCACACCTGTTGAGTTGTTTGAGTCATGTGCCCAACCTGAATCACGGCCAGTTAGCCAATCTCTGTCTAGTCATTTGGTCTCCAAAAGGAGTGAGCTTCTTCTTCCTAACAGGAAAAAACCCGGTGCTTTCCGAGTTGGCAGTGGGTCATATGTCCTTTTGGAATGTGAATGAAGGCCAGCAGTGGGCAGTAGGTCTTGGGTAATAGAAAGAGCACTGGACTAGGGCCAGCTACTCTAGGTTTAATCTTGGGCAAGACATTTAATCTCCCCACACCTTTGTTTTCTCGCCTTCATGTGTGGATGACGTGATAGTTCATCCCTTCAATGTTGTGGGGAGTATTCCAGGAGAAAATTGTCCTACAGTGGCTAGGACAGGACCCAGCACTGAGTAGACAGGCCCTCAACAGGTGTTGGTTGAATCTGAAATCTGAATTAAGTTCAGGGTGATTATATAAAAAATAGAGGGGAGTTACCATCATGGCTCAGCAGAAACGAATCCGACTAGCATCCATGAGGACACGATTTCGATCCCTGGCCTCACTCAGTGGCCTAAGGATCCAGCATTGCTGCGAGCTGTGGTGTAGGCTGGCGGGTACAGCTCCGATTAGACCCCTAGCCTGGGAACCTCCATATGCCATGGGTGCTGCCCTGAAAAGACAAAAGACTAAATAAATAAATAAATAAATAAAAAGAGAGAGAACTGTATTCAATCTAGCAAACATCAGTGCCTACAACATGCTGACCAATGCTTATATATCTTTCATGATAACAATAATAAAACAACCAGTTTATGAGAAAGGTGCATGTTAACAATAGCAAAAAGAACTTAAGTTTAAAAAGATAAAGTTTAATATTTATTAGGGCATTTTGGTACGGTTGATTTGGTTCATATTTGTTTATAATTGCTTTATTGAGGTATAATTGTTATGCCATAGAGCTCACCCATTTAAAGTATGCAACCTAGTAGATTTTTTTAAATAAATTCACAAGTTTTCCAAGTATCACCACTAACTAGTTCCAAAATATTTTCATCACCTCAAAAAAGAAACCCCATACCCATGAGTAATCATGCCTGATCCTCTTACCCCATCCCCTAGTAAACTCAAATCTACTTCTGTTTCTATGAATTTGCCTATTCTGCATATTTTATTGGATTGTAACATGTGGCCTTTTGTGTCTGGCCTCTTCCACTTAGCATCACATTTTCAAGTTTCATCCATGTTACAGAATATTCAGCATCCCTTTTTATGACTGAATAATATTCCATTGTGTGGCTATACAGTCCACTCATTCATTAAGCAGTCGATGGATATTTGGATTGCTTACACTTTGGTGCTGTAATGTGTAATGCTGCAATCAACATTCATGTACAGATTTTGTATGAACATACTTTTTTTTTATCTCTTGGGTATATTTACCTAGGAATTACTAGGACATATAATAACTCTGTGTTTAACATTTTGAGGATTGTTTTCCAAAGTGGAAGCACCATTTGACAATCCCATCAGCAGTGTATGAGGGTTCCAATTTCTCCACATCCTCACAGACCCGTTATTATCTGTCTTCCTTATTAGATCTGTCCTAGTGGATACGAAGTGATATCTCATTTGCGCTTCCCTGATGACTAATTACATTGAGCATCTTTTCATGTGCTTATTGGCCTTTTGCTTCTCTTCTTTAGAGAAATGACTATTCAGATCGGTTGCCCATTTTTAATTTGAGTGATTTGTTTTTTAATTATTCGGTTAGTCAAATTTTGTATGCATTCTTGATATAAGTCCCTTAGATATATGATTTACAAGTATAAGTCATTTTCGGATTTTTATCAAATATTTAGTTCATATTTCTTTTCTTTTTTCTTTTTTTTTTTTTTTTTTGTCTTTTTGCTATTTCTTGGGCCGCTCCCGCGGCATATGGAGGTTCCCAGGCTAGGGGTCTAATCAGAGCTGTAGCCACCGGCCTACGCCAGAGCCACAGCAACGCGGGATCCGAGCCGCATCTGCAACCTACACCACAGCTCACAGCAACGCCAGATCGTTAACCCACTGAGCAAGGACAGGAACAGAACCCGCAACCTCATGGATCCTAGTCGGATTCGTTAACCACTGCACCACGATGGGAACTCCTTATATTTCTTAAAGTCTAGATACAGCAGAGACAAAATAGCTAGATCTCTATCCTCAGTGGTGGAAGGCAGACAAATTAAAGAGGTAACTATAAAACGATCTGAACATCTCATGCTGAGCTAAAACTAGTAGGTTCTCAGTAAAGGTTTGTTAATGTAAATGAACAATTGAGCATGATATTAACTTGTCAACTAAACAGTTAGGTTCTCTGCAAGTGATGGAGTGATGCCGTTAAGAGGTGGAGATCAGTGAGAGGTGGGAAGGAGGGTGGGCCAGCTAGGGCAGGCTTCCCAAGGAGATGGGTCTTTAACAGGCCTTGGAGGACAGGTGGAATTTGATCAGATAGTGAGGGAGCCTTCTGACTTGTGGCTCTAATAGGATCAAAATTCACTGTCAGGTAGGGCTACCATTCGCTTGGGGACAGACTGGCTGGAGGAGAGGGCCCATGCTGGGACCGGTGAGAGGTATTCAAGGTCATTCGTGTCAGATTAAGGAGAGTGCCTATTGTATGGTGGGCTGTGGGATATCACAGGACTTGTAAAGCAAAAGGATGGCAAAATCACATTGTCTTGAGGAAAGATAATCTGCTGATGTGTTAAGGTGGGGGGTGCTGAGGGGGTGTGATGTGGAGAAACAGGACACAGGGACTTGGTGGAGGCTGTGACTGTCACTAGGAGTGAGGAGAGGAGGTCAGAATTATGTTAATGTGGACAGATACACAATGGATACCACAGACATTTTAAGGGAAGGAGTGAAGGGACTTACGACACATGAATGCATACAGACTGAGAAGAAGATGAGGGAGATAACCATGATTTAAGGGTGTGCCTGTGGACCAGGGTAGAACCATGCCATACATGGAGAGGTCAGAAGTAGAGCCCTCTAGGGGACGCACACTTGGAAAACAGTGAGGTCAGTCTGTGTTTTCGCAGAAGCTGCAGAAGGTTGGGTGTTGGCCTTTCTGGGGCTGTCCTCGCCAAGGACAGTCACCAGGGGCAGCGACCCCAGGGACTTGCTCCCACATCTGGAGGCTGGTATGGGAACAAGTGAAACTGTTCACTTAAGTCTGAGAAGGTGAATACCAGAGTGAATTTGGAGCCATTCTAGGCTGAAGAGGGCAATCAGACTAGGCCAGGCCTACAAAAGGAGTCAAATACAGGGAAAGAACTGTGTACCTCCTTACGGGAGAAGAGGGCAGAAGGTCAGAGAAGCAGGGAAGGAAGCCGGGAGAAGCAAGAAAGAGGCACTTGCATGAACAGAGCTTTATTTCATCCTCACACCCGCCCATAAGGCTGGCATTATGGATTCTATTTTACTGACTTGGAAACTGAGGCTCAGACAGGCTAAGTTTCTTTTCCAAGTCTGCACAACTAGTAAGTGGTGGACAGGACTGGGCCAGGCCCCATATCCCTGCTCTGTTGTCTGCCCCCGGCCATGCTGTTGCAGGGCTGGAGGTGGCCCTTATCGACCTCCAGAGCTCCTGGAACAATGTGCGGCACCACACGGAGGAGATCAGCTCCGACCGCCTGCTCGTGCGCCGGGGCCAGGCTTTCATCATCACCCTGTACTTCAGGAACCGGGCCTTCCAGCCTGGCCTGGACAACATCATCTTTGTGGCTGATACTGGTGAGGACCACGGCTGGCTGGCAGGGCTCGTGTGTGTGGGTGAGTGTGTGTGTCTGTGTGTCTGTGTGTATCTGTGTGTGTTGGAGGGATTCTCAGGGGCCAGGAGGTCCTGGCACAGGGTCTTAGCTCTCAGCTCTGCTTCCCTCTCAGGACCACTGCCGGACGTGGCCAAGGGCACTCGGGCTGTGTTCAGCTTGGCAGGTCATGGTGGCCCCAGCCCCTGGATGGCCTCCCTGGAGGCCACTGGGGCCGCCTCCATGGAGGTGAGCCTGTGTGCCCCACCCATGGCGGCCGTGGGTCGGTACCTCTTGAAGGTTCACATCGAGTCCCTGCAGGGGCCTGTCACAGCCTACCAGCTCGGCGAGTTCATCCTGCTCTTCAACCCCTGGTGCCCAGGTGAGGTGGGACACCCGTGTGGGGGTCCCACATCTCTTCCCCTTTGTCAGTGCCACAGAGAGTCAGGACCAAGGATTTCTAGACCCCTGCTCCCTACCCCCACAGACCTCCCCAATCCCATGCACTCAGCCTCCATGGCCAGCCGCCACCAAGGACGGCAAAAGATCTTGCTATTTCTTTTTCTTTTTTTTTTTTTGTCTTTTTGTTGTTGTTGTTGTTGTTGTTGTTGCTATTTCTTGGGCCGCTCCCGCGGCATATGGAGGTTCCCAGGCTAGGGGTTGAATCGGAGCTGTAGCCACCAGCCTACGCCAGAGCCACAGCAATGCTGGATCCGAGCCGCGTCTGCGACCTACACCACAGCTCACGGCAACGCCGGATCCTTAACCCACTGAGCAAGGGCAGGGACCGAACCCGCAACCTCATGGTTCCTAGTCGGATTCGTTAACCACTGCACCACGACGGGAACTCCTATTTCTTTTTTTAATCTAGAATTTTAAAATAAACCAAGTCATCTTTACTTAAAAAGAAAACTATTACAGTTAAGTTTGATACTGTTAGCATCTACCTTCATCATACATTCTAAAGTTAACTTCAGTTTTTTCATTGTAAGAGTAATAAGAATTATCTTGCATTGAAAATTTGTGGAATGAAGTACAGGGTAAAACCAAGAAAGAAATAAAGAGAGAAAGAGAGAAAGAAAAAGAAAGAAAGAAAGAAAGAAAGGAAAGAAAGAAGAAAGAAAGAAAGAAAGAAAGAAAGAAAGAAAGAAAGAAAGAAAGAAAGAAAGAAAGAAAGAAAGAAAGAAACAAGAAAGAGGCATTCCTATTGTGCCTCAGTGGCTAATGAATCTGACTAACATCCATGAGGACGCAGGTTCTATCCCTAGCTTTACTCAGTGGGTTAAGGATCTGGCGTTGCCATGAGCTGTGGTCTAGTAGCAAACATGGCTCAGATCCTGCATTGCTATGGCTGAGGGTGTGGCCGCAGCTACAGCTCCGATTTAACCCCTAGCCTGGGAACATCCATGTACCGCAGGTGCGGCCCTAAAGAAAACAAAACAAAACAAAACAAAAGACAGGAAAGGAAAGAAGGAAGGAATAAGAGAATAGAAAAAGAAGGGAGAGGGAGAGAAAGAGAGGGAGTGAGGAAGGAAGATCAGCCTAAAGTGAAAAGTAAAACCTTACCCTAATCTCCGACTTCTATCCACCAGAGATAATCCTGTCAAGATTTTCTTGTGTAGCCTTGCAAAAATGTTCTATGCTTTATCAAATGCAAATTCATGCATAAATGTTTGTGTGTGTGTGATCATACAATACATACCACAGATGGGATTATTTAATATATAGCATACTCTAACTTGCTCATTTCATTTAACAATTCAACTTCGGACATGTTTTCTTTTTTTTCTTTTCTATTTTTTTTTTTTTTTTGTGCTTTTTAGAGCTGCACCTGCAGCATATGAAGGTTCCCAGGCTAGGGGTCCAATCAGAGCTGCAGCCGCTGGCCTACGCCACAGCCACAGCGATGCCAGATCTGAGCCACATCTGCAACCTACACCACAGCTCATGGCAACACCAGATCCTTAACCCATTGAGCAAGGCCAGGGATCGAACCCACAACCTCATGGTTCCGTGTCAGATTCGTTTCCACTGCTCCACAACGGGAACTCCCCTGGACATGTTTTCTCATCAGCACATTCATTTTAACAGCTACCATTACTACACTGTTAAGATGCACCAAATATTTTCCATTAGTCCCCTATTTATGGGCATGTGGCCTATTTCTAGCTTTTGTCTTAAACAAATGAAGCTACAAAGAACATCCCAGCACCACCTGTCCAACAAGTCCCATCTTCTCAATCTGCTTGAAGGCAGGGAGAGTTCCACAGACAGCAGACAGTGTGGGCAGAAGGCAGGAGGAACGGGTGGAGAGAGCAGGGAGGATTGAGAGTAGAGAATGGGTCCCAGGGGCTTTGGGGCAGAGGACCCAAACCAAGAAATTCCACCGATGGTAGATTTTTACTTCTACCTCATGTTCATACTGAGCCTATTGCTAGTGTTGATTGGGGGCGGGGGGTCCTCCCCAAGATCCCTCCCTCATGGTCCCCTTGGTGTCACCTGGTTCTCTCCTCAGAGCTGAGTTACATGGTGCTGGGCCCTTGGGAGCTGGGAATGGGGCAGGAAGGGCCACATGACTTTTCTACTTTGTGTCCTCCCCTGTGCTTCCCAGAGGACGCTGTCTACTTGGACAGTGAGCCTCAGAGGCAGGAATACGTCGTGAACGATTATGGCTTCATCTACCAGGGAAACAAGAACTGGATCCGGCCCTGCCCCTGGAACTATGGACAGGTGAGTCTCAGCCTTGCTTAGGGCCCTTCCAGCCCTGGGCTCTTGGGGAGCGGGGAGTGGGAGTGGTGCCCTTCACGTGAGGCTCACCCCAAATTGCTAATCAATGGGAACTCCATGACACCAGGAAGATGTAAGCTGTGACCCCAGGGAGCCAGGGCAGCAGCTGTAGAAAGATGGAAGGTGTTCTTTGCTGACCACGTCTGATTTAGACACAGGATCTAAGCTGAAGGCACCACCCAGCAATCTCACTGAGTGTGAGGGTGAGGATGAAGGGACCACAGTGACAGTGGCCATGATGGCACCTGGCTTTTTGTTTGTTAACAGTGCTTCCAGTGGAGCCCCAGTTGCCACACTCACTTCATCCTCACAACCCCAGGTGACAGACCCTAGGGTCAGTTCTGTCACACTGAGGAAAACTTGTCCGCTGAATGTCTCAGCCAGGAGCAGGGCTGATGGGGAACAGTGCATCTCCTGCCCCATCGCGATTGCCTCTTCAATTATTTGTTCTCATTGTGTACTTTTTATTATTAAACTAACACATAATTGCTTTTAAAACTTTACAGGTTATAAAAATAGGTGCCTAGAACATTAAAGTTGTTCTGAGCCCTGTCACCAGCAAAGTGTGTGTTCCTCTATGTTTGGTTTTCTACACATATTCTAAAACATGTGATCTTGTTTGTAAAAAATAGCATCATGTTACTTGCAATGCTCTGCAACTCCCACCTTCCTGAAAGCCCACTTCCTACTTTAAGCTCAGCCCACAGCAGGTGCCCCCCAAAACCCAGTGCCAGGAAGGGTGCTGGGTGCTAGAGGCATGAAAATGAATCAAACACTCTCCCTGAGCCCCCAGTGAAGTGGAGACTTGGTCCCTTAATTAGGTCACTTATTGTGCAGTGGGCTATGTGAAGATTGAGAGCCAGGCACAAGGCATTCTGGGAGCCTGGGAGGAAGAGCACAGGGTTGGATGTGGAGAACCCGAGAGAAACTCGAGCTGAGTTAGCCAAGTGAAGGAACATGGAGAAAATATCCTAGACAGAGGGGAAGTGTGAGACACAAAGGTGAGAAATGGTTTGCCCTGCTGCAGGGTTATGAGGAATCTGGTGCTGCCTGAGCAAAAACAGTGAGGCAGCGGGTGATGGGGTGGTATTGCAACACGAGGCAGGAGAGGTGGAAGGGGCCGGGTCAGGGAGGGTTTTACGTGCCTTTAGAGGAGGTTAGAGCTTTGATTCTGTAGACCATGGGGGCTATTTTATTTTATTTTATTGCACCAGTGGCATATAGATGTTCCCAGGCCAGGGACTGAATCTGAGCTGCAGCTGTTGCAGCTGTGGCAACACTGGATCCTTTAACCTATTGTGATGCTCAGGAGAGCTGAGTAGGGATTGAACTTGTGCCTCTGCAGTGACCCCAGCCATTGCAGTCAGATTCTTAACCCACCACGCCACAGCAGGAACTCCCTCCTTGAATATTTTAAAACATAACAGTGAACTGATCAAATTGTCCCCTGGAGAAGATGTTTCAGAGAAGCTTCTTAATTCTGTTTATTGCCCAGTGTTTCGTGAAAATAAATGCAATCATTTATTCTCATTCAACAAAGTCCCTAATATATGCCAGGTCTGGGTGCAGAGTTGTGAGAAGTGCTGAGAGGAACGCAGCACACATTCAGGCAGGGAGGGCAGACCTTGGCTACATCATTGTAACTGAGTCTGATGAGGAAGAGGTGTAGCCACAGCTGTGGAGATAAACCAGGGCGCGGCTTGGGGAAGGCCTCGGAGGAAGTGGCATTCATGCCAAGCCTGAAGGACAAAGAATCAGGCTGCCTTGGGTGAAAATTTTTCATAAACCACATGCTATGAGTCAATACAGAGCCCCACTGAATCACAGGCACTATGGCAAGTCGGTACCATCACCTCTGCACTAGCTGCCAATGATAAGCTGGGTCAGCAGGTGGGGGTGGAAGCTGAGGCAACATGGCTTTAGCAAGGACATTCCGGGAGCTCCAGGGCTGTGAAGATAAAGGGGAGAAGAGGGAGAAACAGATTTTTCAGGCAGTCTGACTCATTGGGAAAAAAACCTCAGGAATTTGACAAGTAGAACATACAAACAGGGCAAGTTGTGAACCCAGAGTTTTAAGACCCTGCCCTGCCTAAGAGGCTCCACAGCTGTGCCGCTGGACAGTTTCCTTCCCAGTGGGTTCGTATTCCACAAACACACTCCACTGGAGAGCTGGGTGGGGTGGGTCGTGTATTTCTTTCCATATCCACATGTGTAAGCACCGATGCCTTGCCTCTCTGCATCTCCCCTCGCAGTTTGAGGAGAACATCATAGACATCTGCCTGGAACTGCTAGCCAAGAGCCTGAACTTCCAGATCGACCCAGCCACAGACTGTGCCCTGCGGGGCAGCCCAGTCTACATCAGCAGGGTCGTGTGCGCCATGGTGAGTTCGGCTCTGGCTCCGCCCACCAGGGCGTGTCCAGGGAGGGGGCGGAGTTGCAGGGGCCCTGCCCACTCGGGGTTGCCCCTCGCTTGCAACATGGGACTGAAGAATTGAGAGGCAGGGGCCATCTGGTAAAGTTTCGGATGAGACTAATGAAAGAATGTGGGTAAAAGGTCTTCTCAACTGAGCTCTGAATTAGCTGGTTGGGAGCCATTGCCTCTCCAATTTGCTGTCAATTCCAAATTGGACGTTTTGGGAAAGACTGAGTGTAGCTCTGGTTCGGGAAATGGTCTTGTTCCTAAGGTTTGGGGGTTTTTTTGTTTTGTTTTGTTTTTTGTTTTTTTGCTCTGTCATATTTTCAAAAGCTCCTAGAGCCAAGCTCTGGCTTTGCAGGGATGGGGGAAGGAAGAGTCAAGAGAATGGAATAATAAACTAAATAACAGCTGTCAGAATATCTGGCTTCCCATTTAACCCCTTCTACAGCACATCTGGAAGGTAAAATGGGATTGAAACCTCCTGTGTCTCAGGCAACCCACACTTCACCTCTTGTTGAGGAAAAGGCTGCTTCTCATGCTTCTATATATGGCTTCTCTTCAGATAAACAGCAACGATGACAACGGAGTGCTCAATGGAAACTGGAGCGAGAATTACTTAGACGGCATCAACCCCGCAGAGTGGACGGGCAGCGTGGCCATCCTGAAGCAGTGGCACGCCACGGGCTGCCAGCCCGTGCGCTACGGGCAGTGCTGGGTCTTTGCTGCTGTCATGTGCACAGGTAGGGAGTGGAAAGGGCCCCATGGAAAGAGAGAAAGTGCAGCGGCTCATGTCTCAGACCTCTGAGCCATGCTTGTCCCAGGAATCTCACACAGCTTCCAGCAAGGGAGCAAAATGTCTCATCACTGACCTCAGGCTTCACACAGCTGAGTTTATTTAAGAGGATGGTTCCGAGGTGGGAATCACACACTTCTCAGAACCTGGCGCCCTTCCCTTCTGAACTTGGACAGCCTGGCAGAACACTCTAAGAGCCTGGCTGGGAATTGTCCAGGTCTAACCTAGGACTGATGTGAGAGTCCAAGTAATTAGAAAACTTACAGACTGATTGGTGCCCTTTTTAAGTCCAGAGAACGGGCTTGATGAAGAGGTGTACGGGGGAGGGAAGCGTGCATCTGAGCAAGGGTATGGGCCAAGGGGCCAGAGCCAGATGGCGACTGTGACCTTGAATCAGCAGTTGTCACATGTTCAGCAGGCTTGGAGGCCTGACGCAGCCCAGCGAGTCAGGGGATGGAGGACAATGACAGGGCAGCTTTTCAGATGGGGAGTGAATGCCACGTTTGTGGAAGAAAAGCCTAAAAACAGGCACTGGGAAAGAAGACAAATGGAAATTGGTTTGCTGGTGGCAAGAGGAGGAAGCAAAAGGTGAGAACTGAGGGAGGTAACACTAGAAGTGAGTTACATGCTGGAGGTTGCAGGAAGAGTCTTTCTGCCTCACCCAGGGCCAAACCTACTCCTGGCCGTCACCCTGCTCACCATGCCTAGGCTGGCTCTCAGCTTCCTGACATACAGATCTGTGCACCTGACTTGGGTCACAACCAGGAAGTTTATTCTTTCTGGCCGGGGAAAGAGGCCAGGTATGGCTTTAACTCACAGGACTTTAGTCTAATCCGGAGAAGCCAGACCTGCCCACAACCTTGGTGTTTAGTGAGGACTCAGGCCTTTAGTGTAGAAATTCCCTGTACACAAAGTCTGGCGCTGTCTGTGTCTATGTGTGTGCTGGACCCATCTCCAGGCTCTTGGAGGAACCCTGCCTGTGGAGCCCAGTGCAAAGCAGCAGGTGCCAGCCCTCTACTCAAGGGCACCAGGAGGTTTCTGTCAACACCCACAGAGGTGACTTCACGCAGATTGGCGAGGGGGAGTCCTGAACTCCTCCTCCTCTGCAGCTGCAGAACCCCATCTGGAGTTGGAGGCTTTCATTGCCCAGGGGTAGGGAACTAGGAGTTCAACAGCTTTGATGCCCAGAGTCACAGATGCTTGGGTGAACCAGGGTGTCTGAGACATCCAGGGAGCAGGTACAGGACTGAAGGCAGGGAATGGATTGATCTTGTATACGACAGAGAGGGAAGCTTCCTGGGCCTGGAAAACCCTAGAGTCTAATGGGCCAGGTGTGTGTGTATAAAGGGAGAGGGCCATGGGTTTGGACGTGGTTGTCTGGAACTGAGTGATGAAAGAGGTGAAGCCAGTGGGTAGAGATTATGCAATGAGAGCAGACTGATTAAAATGTTTATGAGAATCATGGCCCTTTAGTGACCTGGGAAGCAAAGGACTGGGTAAAGTGGGTCAAGCATGGCCTGGTCCACCTGCAGCTTAATCCACACCAGCCTTCCCCAACAGGGTTGCCATGGTGAATAAGTATGTCTGTCAGTTTGAAAAACTCATTCACTCATCCAATGAAACGTATTGCGTCCTTATCCTATGCTAGGTACTGTACTTCTAAAAACCTTGGATACAAAGATGGATAAGACCCAGCCTCAATCCTCTAGTAAAAGTCAAGGATTTAGCCAAATCCTTAACCCAAGACAGTAGCCAAAGCCTGGGTTTTTTAAAATTATTATTATTGTTATTATGAACAATACCTGACATTTACTGGGTATTTCTTTGGTGCCAGGGTAGAGTGGTAATGAAGGATGTAGACTCTGGAGGTAGACTGCTTGGGTTCAAATACGACACTACCATTAATTGGCTGAGTAACCTTGGGCCAGTCATTTAACTTGTGCCTCAGTTTCCTTAGACCTCTATAGAGAAATTGATAGTACCTGCCTTTAGGGTTATCGAAAGGGTTGAGTGAGTGCACACATGGAGAGTGCTTAGAATAATGCCGTGCTACAGTGAGTGTTCAATAAGTTCTAACTAAGATCCCCTTGTTTGAGTCCCCAAATGACCTTTTGAGGTCTGTTCTATCATTGTCTGCATCTTACAGGTGAGGAAATTGAGTGGCAGAGTTGGTCTCACAGCCAGGTCTGGCTGGCTCTAATCCCTAGGCTATACTCTTGCATAAATGATGCTAGACACTGCCATTTACCCAGCCTCTCCTGTGCTTTAGGCACATGCTGGGCACTTTCCGATCCTCCCAACCACCTTCAAAGTAGATATCGTTACTGTCGTTTTTCAGATGAGAAAACTGAGGCTTAAGATGACCATGTGACTCTCGTCTAATTCAGCTGTGCCCTCTCCCCTCTGCAGTTCTGAGCCCCTCTATTGCATTTTAATAATGTCAGCATATTGACTTCTGCAAGAAAAATCACACAGAGAAGACTTTGCATGCATCAAAGATAAGATGGGATTATAATTTTGGGGACAGCTGTTTCCTTGACATCAATTTAGTTGGCTGTTACTTTGGGAATTTCAGAGAAATCCCTGACCTACCCTTCTGGTGCTCAGTAATCAGGCTTTTCCTGTTCTGGCCATCCACTTCTTGTGACAAGGTCCCCCCTCCCCAGTCCCCACAGCCCCTGGCTGAGTAGCCTGGCTGCTGTGCTCTGTAACAGGGGAACAGAGGGGACAGTGATGCTATATTACCTGAAACTTCTCCCCAAAGCCACTTGTCCAAAAGCTACCTATCATAAGATTGTATATATGTGAAATGCCCAGAATAGGCAAATTTAGAGACAGAGAGTGGAGAAGTGATTGTCTGGGGTTGGGGGAGGGGAGAATGGGAAGTGACTGCTAGTGGGTCTGAGGTGATGGAACATCCTGGGATTAGACAGTGGTGATTGTTACACAGCCTATGAATATACCACTGAATGGTACACTTTAAAAGGGTAAATTTTGTGGTATGAGAATTATACCCCGGTAAAGTTGTTTAAAAAGGAGAAGCCAGGCATCCTGGGAATGTGCCTGATCTGTACCTGCCCACAGCTGCACAGGGGGTGAGGGCAGCGTGCTTGGGTTGAGGGCTGGGACTCTGAGCAGACCTGTGGGCATCATCACCTCTTCTTCAGGTTGGGTCCTGGCCTGGAGCCCCAGAGAGGGCTGTGAGAAGTAGCTGGGAAATGAGGAGACTGTGTGCTTAAGGCGGGGCCCTCCTTTCTTCACCCAAAACTACCCCATCTGTACATCTTTTATATCTTGGATCCCCACTTAGGATATGGCTCACATGTAGAGTCCTCTGCTTAAAACTGCTTTGAACACTCCTGGGTCACACGTCAGCTAAGATTTCTTCTCACTCAGGTATATAGTGGCCTCTAAAATACCTCATTATCCTCACTTCAGTACAATAACTCCTGTCCTCATGGTTTTAATGAGCCCTTATCCTCAAAGAAGGAACCTCAGCCAAGGCCCTGGTGCTTTACTTTTGCCTCAGCCTTTGGCTTAAGCACAAATTGACTGTGACTCTCTACTGATTTATCAAGGATTCCATGGCATGTTCCCTTGCAGCATGGTGGGTTAAGATAAGGCAAGCACTTGGAAAATTGTCTGGCACATGCTTAGCTTTGTACGAGTGTTAGCTCTCATAATTAGTCTGATACTGTTTCAGCCTCTAGTACTTGGGCTGCAGAGGTCAGGCTGGGTCTTGTTCAAAAGATGTTTCCAGACATCCCTCAAACTTCAGCTCCTCATCCTCACTACCAATTTTTCATTTTATTTCCCTCCTTTTTCCTTTGGAATGTTTATTAATCATGTTTCTCATTTCATGGCATGTATCATAATAGGTCTGTCAGGTTGCTTTTTTTTTTTTTTTTTCTGCTGTGTCCATGGCACGCAGAAGTTCCTGGGCCAGGAATTGAACCTGTGACACAGCAGTGACCTGAGCCATAGCAGTGACAACACCAGACCCTTAACCCACTAGGGTGCTAGGGTACATCCAGGTCCCTCTTTTTTAAAAAATTAATTATTTAACTAATTGATTTCCCTCTTTTAGCTCATAACCCACTCCTATTCATCTCTCTCCTCAAGAGGGAAATATTTTGATGTGTTTAATATGTAACATGGTATTTGAATGTGTTCTCACAAAAAAGTATATCTTTCTGTGCAACATTTTTCCATTATGTTTTTTGTATTACATACTGTATTTTTCAACTTTAGAAGTTCCATTGGGTCTTTTTTCTATCGCCCATCTTTCTTATTATGTTCCTATCTTTTTGGGTATATTGATAATACTTAAAATAGCTGTCTTAAGGTCCTTGTCAGCTAATTCCATTACATCTGTCATTTGTGGATCTAGTTCTACGAGCATTTTTTCTCTTTATGAGTCATATTTTCTGGCTTCTTTACAAACTCTTTTACTTGCTTGGTAATTTTTTTAAATAGACTTTATTTTTTAGAGAAGTTTTAGGTTTCATTGCCACTGGAGATAAGAGAGCTGTTCCAATATAACTTTGTACATCTGAAAAACAAAGGCAATATAACCACCTCGGTTATAAGGGACTATTAAAGGCATGAGAGGACGAACAGGAAGTAATACATTTACCATTTGCAAGGTTAATGCATCCAGGGGGAAATTAAAAGATGCTAAAAATCATCACATTCAAATGCAATTACTTTGACTCTATTAGCTAGGGCTTTGACTCTATTCTTCGGTATAAGCCATGCAAGTGTGGCAGCAAGGCTGACCAAATGCATTTTGATACATTGAACTTGAACTTTGCACTGATTTCTCTTATCAAATTGGAGGCATATTTCCACATGGGGCAGAGGAGGAAAGAACTAGTGAGAAGACTTCACAGCCAGTCCTGAAACAGACTCCATGTTTTAATACACCATCATGGCGGTGTCCGTCATGGTCAGAAGGGAGGCTGTGCTTCCTGAAGGCAGGACTGTCTTTCGTCTTTGTGTAAGCATCTAAGCCACTGCCTGGTTCACCATGGGGCCTTGACATTTGTCACTGAATAAGTGCCAAATGGCTGAGAGAAGAGACAAAGCAATTAATGCCAGGAGGGTGGGTGGTATAATATACCTTAGGAATGCTAACAGTCTTTTCTGGCTCTGAGATCTTGACCACTTTTGCCCAAGAATCACTGTGTGAATATGCATGCATGTATGTGCACACACACACAAACACACATGCTCTATGGGGGCTATCTTTTACAAGGGACTCAGCTCCCACAAAATTATCAATGAAAGAGTCACCTGAGTCCCAGGTCAAACTGTGAGTCATCAAGACTGATAGTCTGCAGAAGTGAGGTTCGAAAAAACTATCTTTGGAGTTCCCAATGTGGTGCAAAGTATTAAGAATCTGACTGCAGCAGCTTGGAGGTGTGGGTCTGATCCCTGGCCCAGTGCAGTACGTTAAAGGATCCGGTGTTGCCACAGCTGCAAAGTAGGTCACAGCTGTGGCTCAGATTCAATCCTTGGCCCAGTAACGTCCATATGCCACAAGTGCAGCCAAAAAAAAAGAAAAAAGTAAAAGAAAACTATCTTCAGAGTTGCCATCATGGCTCAGCAGTAACAAACCCGACTAGTATCCATGACGATGTGGGTTCGATCCCTGGCCTCTCTCAGTGAGTTAAGGATATGGTGTTGCCATGAGCTGTGGTGTAGGTCACAGATGCGGCTCAGATCCCACATTGCTGTGAAGAAGGTCAGCAGCTACAGCTCCAATTTGATCCCTAGCCTGAGAACTTGCATGTGCCATGGGTGCAACCCTAAAAAGACAAAAACAAAACAAAACAAAACAAACCTATCTTCAACACAAATTCAATGAGCATCTACTCTGGCCAGCACTGGGCCACTGGGCTAGGAATGAAGAATTGCAAGAAAAGTATTTGATCTGAGCCCTATTCTAGGGGGGATTTGTAATCTGGCTGACAAGACGAGATGAATCCATGAAATCAGAGAGAGCTTCATCCAGGGATTCAGTGTGTGGCACTGGTGATTGGAATTAAGTAAGACATGAGAAAGGAGATGAGTGTGGCACAGAGTAATGCGTGAAAACTTCACAGAGGAAGGTGCACTGAGAATGAAGCTTTGCTGCTTAGTTTAGTGAAGGTGCAATGCTGTGGCTCGTAGTTAAAAGCACTGGAGCTTTGAGATTAGAGAAACGAGGGTTTAAATCTGCCTTGGTGCTCCTCTTTCTGTCATGTGACCTCAACCTCTCTTTGAAGTTGGGATGATCACAGGGTTGTGGAGAGGATTATGTGAGATTATGCCTGAGCAGTGCTTGGCACCATGCCTGGCACCTACGAGGATGATGATGTCATCGACTGGCAAGGCAACTTGAGAAAAACAAAGGATAAGCTCAGCTGGGGATGCACTTGGTGACAGCAAGGTCTCCATGTGGGTTCAAGATTCAAATTCAGGAGTCATGGGCACAAAGTGAGAGATGAAGCCACAATACAGGATGAGCTCTTTGCAGAGGGGCTGAGCAAACAGGGCAGAGGGGGCAACACCCCAGGAAACATGTATGTGCGCAGCTGTCCAGATCTGAACATAGTTAGCTCCCTTCATGTGATACTGAAGCTAAAGCCTCCTCCCATTGTAAGAAGCCATTCTTGTCCCTCTGTCGCCTTACTGTGGTTCCTCTGTCTAGTCCTCTCACAAGCCACAATGAAAAAGGAGTGAGGATGGATCAGTGCAAATCCATCACCACTCAAGGCTTATGCTCTACTGACAGTCAAACGTGGCACCCACAGCACAGTGCACAGCCATTAGGACAGTGCTGTGCTGATGTCGGAAATTGCCAGAATGGACACAAGGTTCATGGGGACATCCATTTACCCGTCCCGCAAAGAGGCACCAGTATAGGCCTGGTTTTGTCTTGTTAATGGCTATAGAACAATAAAGATGGATATCACATAATTCCTACCCTCAGGAAGACAGGCTCGTAAACAAATCATTACACATCCTGTGCCATGTCTAGTAGAGAACATAGAGTGCCACAAAATCAATGACCTGTGCTCAGGTGGGAACATGCCCATCCTGCCATGTCTCCACACTCAACACTTCAAGTGGCCATTCATGAATTCATCAATCATGGTGAAGACTGGAGGCTTGCTCCCTGCTCTCCGTGCCCCTCTCCTTGGCATGTGCTCTTATTATCCTAAGTGTTATCCACCCTCCTCACTGTAATTAGCATAAATGGGCCCAGGCAGTGCTCCTGAGTCACTGGCATGCTCTTGCCTCAGTCCTGTCTCATGTTCCTTCAGTGGCAGCTTTTGCCACCTTCACCCTCCCCTCGAGGGAAGTCACCTCCACCCACAACCCACTGTCAGCTCTGCTCACTCCCTGCCCTCGTTCCCTGGCCCTGTGCAGACGTGCTGCTCCAGGGAGGCACATGATTCCCCTCTGGGCTTCTCTCCTCCCCTTTTGGGCTGCATCCAGAGGTGTGTCCCCACCCCTGGCCTGAAGTGGCTTTGTGACAACATAAAAAAAGGAGCCTAGCTAAAATCTATAAGCAATTGTTTCGTATGAGTATCTAAACTACAAATTATAAATATTTTTAAAATGACAGTAGTATTTTAAAGAATGCTTAAAAATATCCCTCTTTTTTGGCTCAGTCATTTAACCTCTTAGAATCTCTTCCAAGGGGGAAAATAGAAAATGATGTACAGCGATGTCCCTCACAGAGTTATTTACCAGGGGAAAAATGAGAACCCGACCAAATATGTAAAAATAACACTGCTAGAAATCTTGCTTTTGGCAATGTATCAAAACATGGGAAAAATACATGGGATATATAATAAGGTGAAAAATACCAGAACACTGAACTGTGTGCATCTGTGGGAGGTGGGCTCAGAATTGGGTACAAGCTTAGCAGCAAGGCTCTGCTGCTTCCCAGCTATGTGGCTATAGTCAAGGTAGCAAATTTTCTTACCCTCTGAGTCTTCGTCTATAAAATGGGGATAATAGCAGCTTCCATGTAGAGTTGTCCTGAGCACAAAATACGTGCAACACAGTGCCAGGATAGCAGAATCTGTGGTTATCATTATCATTATTATTGAAGGCTGTCTCCTTTGGACTTGAAGGATCTGGGGTCCCCAGGGCATTGGTGGTGGGATAGGTTGGGTCATATTGCTGTTCTTAAGAGAGTGCAGAATTGGGGAAAAAATATGGCAGAAGGCAAAGAAAAAAGCTGACTGGCAAAGGGAAGGGATGCCCCCTCAGGAATAAAGACAACATTCGACCTCCTTTCAATAATTTCTCCATTAGGTACAGACTCTTACTTTCCTAGTCTTTTGTTATATGGTTTCCTTCCCTTCCTGGCCGGATCTGTGATACTTTCCTTGCTAAGCTTCCCAGCCAATACACCCATAGAGAAGGGGGTATGCAAGTGGTGGGACTCATTGCCTAAGAATCCGCTGGTCTTAATCCTTACCACGTGAGGGAAGAAATTCCAGCTACTTGGTTGGGAGATGGGAAGATGGAGATTTATGGCCAAAAGAGAAGTGAGACGGGTCAGACTGCCTAGTCTTGCAGGAGGCTTGCCTCTCTCATCCTGCTGGCCAGGCCAGGGGAACCCCAAACTTGCCAGATGCTCTCTCGGCCCTGGCACTGCTGGTCTGAACAACCAGCAGCCTCACCTTTGCGCAGAGCCCCAGGGAGAGGAGCTCAGGAAGGCGGGAAGGAAGGTTGGACATGTTGTCAACCCAGGGCCCCATTCTGGTCCTGCAGGTGTCAGATGCATGAGTCCTGAGCCCAGGGCCCTAAGTCCAGGGATCCACAGCCAACAGGAGATTTTTCTGCCCTTTCTACAGTGATGAGGTGCCTGGGGATCCCCACCCGCGTGATCACCAACTTTGATTCTGGCCACGACACAGACGGAAACCTGATCATAGATGAGTATTATGACAACACAGGCAGGATTTTGGAGAATAAGAAGAAAGACACTGTCTGGTGAGAGACAACTTCTCTTTCTAGGGCAAACCCTACCAGCAGGAAGCCGGGCAGGACTGTGCCTGCAACCCTGCTGCCCTCCACGCCTCCATTTCCACCAGACCCAAGGCTGAGTATCCCCAACCCTACAGCTGGGAGGCAGCTGAACACAAATTCAAAGATTTTCTTAGTTTATCCTTTTATGCTATTTATAGTTTGATTGAAGTATAGTTGATTTACAAGGTTGTGATAATTTCTGGATTTTCTGAGTTTAGAATCGTCTCATTATCTCTGCCCTGGGGCTGGATGGGGGCAGGGGGGGTGGTTTCCTCTTTGTCGCCTCCGCATTTAATCCTCAGCCTGTGGCTTGGACCACAGGAGGCCTGGGGTCTCCCTTTTGGACACAGAGGCTGTGACTGCCTCTGTAGTCAGCAGCACACACACAGGAAAGGGCCACAAGGGCTTTTTGAGAGAGAGTGAAGGGTTTTAGCATTTGCTGGCTCTGGAAGCCTTCCCTCTCGATCACAAATAGGAAAGCTCTTTTCCGGGCAAGATGAGGCTCACAGGTGGAATAGGCATCACCTGTCTCCCACAGAGGCCTGAAGGCCTGCGGTGTGCTGTCCGTCTTTCTATCCAGCCGTCCATCCCTCATCATCCCTGCCTTTCTCCAGAAGGAGCACAAGACCTGCAGAATCTCCCTCAGCTTCATCTGACACCAGTTCCTCTGGCTTCACCCCCAGGAATTTCCACGTCTGGAACGAGTGCTGGATGGCCCGCAGAGACCTTCCCGAAGGATACGGAGGCTGGCAGGTGCTGGATGCCACGCCTCAGGAGACGAGCAACGGTGAGGCCCTCAGAGGACAGGCAGGGCCCACTTCCACAGAAACAGCCCCCGGCCCGGCCGGCTCAGCAGCCGCAGCCCAGCCAAGGCCCCTCTGTTCCCCTGCAGGTCTCTACTGCTGCGGCCCTGCCTCCGTCAGAGCCATCAAGGAGGGTGAGGTGGATCTGAACTATGACACCGCCTTCGCCTTTTCCATGGTGAATGCTGACTGCATGTCCTGGCTGGTCTTCAGAGGGAAGGAGCAGAAACTTCACCAGGACACCAGTTCTGTTGGCAATTTTATTAGCACGAAGGGCATCCAGAGCAATGAGCGGGATGACATTACGGAGAACTACAAGTACGGAGAAGGTAGGCCAAGCCAGGCCACTGCAGGAGCCCGTGTCCCGTGGGCACCCCACCCTCACCCCAGGGACCCTCCCTGCCAACTGGGGTGGCCCCCTTAGGGGGCTGGGACCAGGCGCACTGTCTCCTCAGCCCTTTAGTTTTAAGGCTCCAGGTGGGGTGTCCCCAGCGCCTCACTGCCTCATGCCCACCACCACCCCACGTCCCACAGGCCAGTGAGCACCTCCACAAGAGGGTCTCCTTGAGTACAGGGCCATCGACAGGCATCCCATCAACAGTGTAGGAATTCTTCGCCCCGCCTTCCTGAAAAATCAGCCTTCCACTGAAGATAGCAGGGGGTTGAGTCAACTCTCGCCTATTTATTAATTTAATTTAAAGTTACTGATTCATTGTGTTCTATTGGGTGTATGGTGGACAGGCCAGACCAGAGCCAGCACCAAGGCTAAAGTGAACCCAAATGTTCACGCCTACATCCATCCTGTGCAGGGGATGGTTCAGAGAGGTGGGGACCTGGCAGGGTCTTCTGACCCAAGCCAGCAGGAGCAAAGAGCGGCTAACTCAGTCAGCTGTAGACTAATTCCTGGAAAGTGAGACCACCCACCTGTTTCAAGTACCAGGGAGCCAAGCAAAAGCATGCAATCTGAGAGGGCCAGAGGCAGGATGAGGGGCCGGATCTGAGCAGGAATGAAGGGGGACTATGTGTGTCGGGTGGTGTGGGTGCCCCAGTGCACCCATTTACTAGTAGAATGAGGCTGAGCAAGCCATTGCACCTCTCTGTGTGGGGGTACCTGAGGTTCCTGGGAGCACCAGGAAGTGAGGGTCTGTGCTTTGTCCATGTGGAACTTTGAGGCCAACACAGAGAAGCTCCAGTGTCTGAGCCACACGATAAGAAACAAGCATTGGACACACCCATGGGTACTGACCAGCATCCCCTCCACTCCCATCCTCTCTGAGGTCATGCGGGTTGGGGTGCCCAGAAGTGGGTCCTGAGGCAAGGATTCAAGGACAAGTGGTTTATCACTGGGGCAATTCCAGAACTACTGGAAGGAAGGAGAAGGAAGCCTCTGTTATTGGAAATGAAGGTTTTTAACACCGCTACAGTGCCAGTGGAGCCTTGCTGAGGGTGTTCAGGCAAGGCTCAGCCCCCGGGTCAGCCCGGCCCACAGCTAGTGCTGTGCTCTGCCCTTCCAGGTTCCCCCCAGGAGAGGCAGGTATTCCTGAAGGCTCTTCAGAAGCTGAAAGCTGGAGGGTCCCAAGGCTCCCTCCGAGAGGACTTGCAACCTTCCGGGTCCCTGCCGCCGAGGGACAGTCCTCGGAGCCTGGCTACGCCTTCCCTTCGGCCCAGTGATGTTGTCCAAGTCTCCCTGAAATTCCAGCTGCTTGACCCACCGGATATGGGCCGGGACATAAGGTTTGTCCTGCTGGCGCTCAACATGTCGCTCCAGTTCAAGGACCTCAGAGTGAACCTGAGTGCCCAGTCCCTGCTGCATGATGGCAGCCCCCTGCCTCCATTCTGGCAGGACACAGCCTTCCTCACACTCGCTCCTGAAGAAGGTAGGGCTCAGGGATGGGCATGGGGACAGTCTGTGTGCACAGAGTGGCTTATGGAAATGCCAGTGGGGTTACGCCAGCCAACAAGGATTTGGGGACAGACCCCTGTGACACCGTTTTTCCTAGTGTCCCTTCCTACAGAGAGTCCTCCTTCTCTTCCTACCTTCTGTCTTGTCTCCTCTTTCTCTTTCCTTTCTCCTCCTGCTCCTCCTCCTCCAGTCCTTCCTTTACTACCTGAAAGAATATGGCCTGGGGTGGTGCGGAAAACCTGAGCTTTGAAGCCATCCAGACCTTGGTTAGAGCCTCCGTGCACACGCATTTACCAATAGAATGACACTGGGCAAGCCATTTCACCTCTCTGTCTCTCCATCTGAAAGCCGAGTGTCTGCTTCGTTGGCCCCTTCCTCTCTGTAGAAAGGGCCCTGATCAGAAGGCCCAGCTGATTTTCACAGTGAGTCTCACCTCATTCTGTGTTCTCTCCCTAGCGAAGACCCATTCCTGCAAAATCCCTTATTCTCAGTACAGCCAGTACCTGTCCACAGACAAGCTGATCCGCATTAGTGCCCTGGGCGAAGAGAAGAACAGTCCGGAGAAGATCCTGGTGAACAAGATCATCACCTTAGCCTATCCCAGCATCATGATAAATGTAAGCAAGAGCCCTGCACGTGGCCCTCTTTGGGGAGCAGCCCCTGCCTCTTCTGGTGCCTCCAGATACCCCCCACGCCCCCCCTTTCCCCCCCCCCCGCACCAGGAGCAGGAGGTTTAGCTGGAAACACTGGACAAGGTCTCCATTCTCTTGCACCATGAAAGGCCTTAGGGGTGGACTCTGAGCAGCTGCCACGGAGACCCCTCTCCTGTGCCTCCTCTGGCTGTCAGCCCTCCCCAGGGTCAATATGAGGGGAGATGAGCTCAGATGGGAGGGTGCTGAGTGGGAGAAGAGCAGTGCTCCAAGGTCAGCTCAGGTTTGATTTGCCATTTCCTGGTGATGCCTCCTTGGACAAGCCCCTGGACCTCTGTATCGTGAACTGTCAATGATCTGATTAGACTAGATGGCCTCCAAGGACCCTCTTGCTCTGACATCCTGAGGGAGCCGCTTCACAGGGCCCTTCCTTCCAGGGCCACCTCCCCAAGGCCAAGCAGCCTCTGGGACCCTGCCAAGTGAGCCTGCCGTGCCCCCTGCTGGTGTATGGAGTCCACTGGAGTCTGTTAGGGAGGGAGTCCCAAGGTGCCTCCAGGACTCCTGAGGCTGCTTCCTTCTCTCTAAGCCCTGAATGATCCATGGCCCTTGACTCACACACAGGGATTGAAAGAAAATGAGCCAGTTATGATAAGACGGGAGGAAGGGGTGGACCCGGATTGCAAGAAGAAGAAACAGACAAAAACTGCCAAAGGAGATTCTATCCACTGGAATTGTGCACAAGAATCCTTTGGAAGCTCTTGATTATTTCGCACTCAGATGAAATCCTTAGAGCAGAGGAAACATTACTGGAGATTCCCAATTCATGAGACCTTTCCATACGCGGGGTGGAGGAACAATGTTTAACACAAACATCCATACATGTATAAGTGAACTGAAAGTTTCACCTAACAAATGTCTTGTGTGATGCAGACTGATATTCTCTTCTAGTTCATTTTTTAAAATGTTGATGACAACCCATTAAGTAACTCATAGTTGGAAAACAAAGGCCATGGAGGTCTAGCTCTTCAGGCAACAGATCTAGGGAACCGTGCCCTCCACAGATGTTTGGGGAGCTGAAGGTGGGGTGTATGTGAGACTAATTCTCTGCTCCCTCCTTTCTGCATTTCCCTGTTCAGGTTTTAGGGGCAGCCATTGTGAACCAGCCACTCTCCATACAGGTGATATTTTCAAACCCCCTCTCAGAGCCAGTTGCGGACTGTGTGCTGACTGTGGAAGGAAGTGGTCTCTTCAGGAAACAGCAGAGGGTCCTGTGAGTGCCGGGAGCACTTGGCCCTCCCTCCCGTCTTATCCTGGGCGGGGGTGGGCGAGTGTTGTCCTTCTGTCTGGACACCAGGAAGGGGAGGCCTGTGGCTGAGTGGAAAAGGGCTGTGGGTTAGTTTTTCTGACACTCTCCTTTCTCTGCTGCAGCATTGGCGTCCTCAAACCCCAGCACAGAGCCAGCCTCACTCTGGAGACTGTCCCCTTCAAGAGTGGCCAAAGGCAGATCCAAGCAAATCTGCGGAGTGACAAGTTTAAGGACATCAAGGGTTACAAGAACATCTATGTAGACCTTGGATTATAAATTCCGAGACAATGAACTGGATGCACAGAGTTTACGCTTCAGAAAAAGAGCAAGTTCAAATGCAGGCTGTGCCACTCCCCACCCAAACAGAGGCTTTTCCAGGCTGTGACCTGAGTAGCAGAGGAGATGATGGAGGTGATGATGAAGGGTCCCCTGGGCTGCTTGCATCACTCCCCAGGACCCTGTTCAGGACCCAGGGAATCCATGGTGTCCCATCCAGAATTGTGAGGTTGGCCTTGCAAGTCCAGAATTGTTGGACTTGCCCATGATTTACTGACACCCAGATTTCAAGAAAAGAAAAAGACTGGCTAAGCAGCTTACTGTCACTTTGTTGTTGCAATGGCTACTTCCACGGTACCATTAAACTTCAGTCCTGGTTCTCATCTTTGTTCCCATGCAATCAGCACTTTCCTCACGGTGGCTCCCACCTGTTCCCTGGAGGCTGGGAGTTTTCTACTGTTTCACTGCCTGAGCCCATTTACTCATTCAAGAAATATTTACTGAGGAAAAAAAAAGAGTAGTTCCTGTTGTAGTTCAGCGGGTTATGAACCTCACTAGTATCCATGAGGACACAAGTTCAATCCCTGGCCTTGCTCAGTGGGTTATGGATCCAGCATTACTGTGAACTGTGTGGTAGGTTGCAGACACAGCTTGGATTCCGCATTGCTGTGGCTGTGGTGCAGGCCAGCAGCTGCAGCTCCAATTCAACCCATAGCCCGGGAAATTCCATATGCTTGAAGGTGTGGCCCTAAAAAGCAAAAAAAGCAAAGAAAGAAAATAAATATTCACTGCATGCCTTGTAAGTGCCCTGTTCTGAGTGTAGAGGGTAAGGCAGTGAAGGAAGCAAAATCTATGCCCCGCCACCACCACCATGGACCTTACATCCTGGTGTTGGGCGTGAGGGAGACAGACAATAAACAGTTCAACAAATAAGAAAGGCACTTACAGGAGTTCCCGTCATGGCGCAGTGGTTACCGAAACCGACTAGGAACCATGAGGTTGTGGGTTCGATCCCTGCCCTTGCTCAGTGGGTTAAGGATCCAGCATTGCCATGACCTGTGGTGTAGGTCGCAGACGTGGCTCGGATCCCGCGTTGCTGTGGCTCTGGCGTAGACTGGCAGCTACAGCTCCTATTAGACCCCTAGCCTCGGAACCTCCATATGCCACAGGAGCAGCCCAAGAAATGGCAAAAAGACCAAAAAAAAAAAAGAAAAGAAAAGAAAGGCACTTACAGAAGGTGTATCAGTCACAACTAAGTTAGGAGAAGAAACTTTGCAGATATTCTATATCATACTATTTTTGTGTCTTGGAAAAAAACCTGGGAGATCCCACATTTGGCCTTCCTTTGAATCGCTTTCCCAACCACATCCAAGAAGTCCCTCTGTCCTGCACAGTTCCAGCCCCTTGGCTGAAAGTCCACCAGGATGCTGTGGTCCTGGATGGCCCTGGGAATGACTGGGACACTGGAGAGAAAGCCAGCAGCACAGTGCAGTGAGGTAGATCTGGGGTAGGGAATGAGGTACTCTCAGCCTTTCTTATCAGTTGCAGCTTGTGTTTACACGCCTGCAGAGCCCAAAGCTACCCCAATCACTATCTCCTCTGGGACACACCTGCTCTCTCTGTGTAGAGAAGTTTCTTGAGTTCTGCATGGAGAAAGGCGCAATGCCCCTGCTCTCTAGGCACTGGCTACGTGACCGAGACAGCTGTTGAAGACATATATTAAAGGCACACTTTAAATTTAAAAGTTAAATCCTTCTATTCTCTATACACAAAAGGGTAAGTGTGGTTAATTAGAGAGAAAGGAGAGGGTGTGGTGGGAATTACAAGGTGGGTTGGTAGTCCTGGAAAAGAGAGGGCTGAGAACCAGGAGCAGCCTGGCAGCACAGAGCTGGAGGTAGCCTATAATTATTTCATTCTTTAATTACTGCCTGACAATCATGAAAAAATGGCTTAAGGAGGAGTTCCCATCGTGGCTCAGTGGTTAATGAATCCAACTAGGAACCATGAGTTTGCAGGTTCAATCCCTGGCCTCACTCAATGGGTTAAGGATCTGCTGTTGCTATGAAACTATGGTGTAGGTTGCAGACTCAGCTCAGATCCCGCATTGCTGTGGCTGTGGTGTAGGCGGCAGCTACAGCTCTGAATAGACCCCTAGCCTGGGAACCTCCATATGCTGTGGGTGCGGCCCTAGAAAAGACAAAAAGACCAGAAAAAAAAATGGCTAAGGAAAACATCATAAAGGGGAGCATCTTACAGAGACAATGACCTCTGAGGTATTTGGAATGTTTCAGCTACCGCACACAGACTCTTTCACAAATGCTGGTTTTGTTTTGTTTGTCTTCTTGCCATTTCTTGGGCTGCTCCTGCGGCATATGGAGGTTCCCAGGCTAGGGGTCGAATTGGAGCTGTAGCCACCAGCCTACGCCAGAGTCACAGCAATGAGGGATCCGAGCCGTGTCTGAGACCTACACCACAGCTCATGGCAACGCCGGATCCTTAACCCACTGAGCAAGGCCAGGGATCGAACCTGCAACCTCATGGTTCCTAGTCAGATTCATTAACCACTGAGCCACGACAGGAACTTCTGTAATTCCCATTTTATAGAGGAAAAACCTGAGGCACTAAAATGTAATGGACACTCATTGATTATTCTTGGCTTCCTGGAATCCATTGCCTTTCCTTAGCCTCCCCACTTCTTTTGGAGGAATCCCTTGTTGCTCATAGTCACTTCGGCAGGTCCATCAGCCAATACACCCGCCTTCCTCTAGCCAAGAGGTGGTCATGTGACTCACACTGGACAAGACATGTCTCCCAGGACTTTGACTGCAGAGGGGAGTGAGCCAGAGAAGGCAGAGGCCTGGAGCTGATCTGTCCTGGCAGCAGAGGCCCAGAGAGAGACCATCCATCTGATCCTGCCGCCTAAACCCCCTGAGCTGCCTTGGATTCCATCTTCTCTTGGTTCTGAGCCTGGTCCTCCTTTTTTTCTATCAGTTCTAGGAGTTCCCTCAATAACTTGCATTCAAAGGACTTTATCTGGTTCAGAGATGGACACCAGAGATAGACTAGACAACTAGTTTAAGATCACACAGCCAAGTCTATGTGACGACGAATTCCCACTACATCATGCTGTCCAATGCTCCTAGGAATCTGCCCCTTCATTCTGGGGGCTGTCCTCATTAGTGCCAGAAACTAAGCTGAAGTTCAAGGAAGTGGCAGAAACCCTCATTCACCCCAACCTTGTAAACAGCAAGAGAGACTGAGGCTGTCTGACTGGGTGTCTGGAAAGGACAGGCAGCAACACGAAGCTAGGCTTTGTTTCCCAGGTAAAGTTCCTCCTTTGGTCTCTGGCATGACCTTCAAGGCCATTGCCCCATGTTTCTCCCTCACCATCTGCCCATGAACTAGCAAGGAAGCAATCAATGTGCAGGAAGTAGCCCCTCTCTAATGGCTCACAGGACGCAGCTTTTCAGTTTCTGGGAAGCACCTGGTGCCAGTTTTGGGTCTGCTACTTTTTTAGAAGTATGGTCAAAAAGAATTTGATTCAAAGTGCTCCCAGTTGCCTCAGACGTGTAGGATGGAACTTGGCTTCAGACTGTATACGAGCATGGAGCTTCCTGGGTAGAGGTAGGCCAAGTGCTCGGCACAGCAAGGGGGTTCAGGAAACCCTCAAGCTGGCACAATATATGAATCTGTGGGCAAGTGAGAAAGAGCTCCCATTCTTCACTGAGTGGGAGAGAGAAGAATCAAGATTAGAAACAGGGAAAATGCAAGACTGGTTGTAGAAACATATTGCTTATGATCCATGCATTTGAGGATTTCCTAGTCACCTTTTGATAGTGATTTCTAAACTCGTTCCTTTGGGGCTAGATGATTCTGTCTGATTTTAATCCTTTGCAATGTGTTGAGACTTGTGCTGTGGACCAGCGTGTGGCCCATTTTGATGGATGTTTCACGTAGTTGCATGTGTTCTGCATTTTTGTGGGACATTGTTTTGTCCATGTCCTTTAGGTCAAGTTTGCTCACTAGTTGCTCAAATCTATATCCTTATTAATTTTTTTGGTTCATTCTATAAATTACTAGGAGAACTCTCCCATTAGGATTATGGATTTATCTATGTCTCCTTTTAATTATGTCTTTGGGGGGGGTGCATTTTGAGGAAAGGGGCTTTTTGCATAGAGTCTGCAGGGGGTGGGGAACCATAGTAACTGTGGGGCACTTGGAGCCCTGGGCCACAAGGAATAAGAGGAGGAAGAGATTGCCACAAACAGGAGACAGGAAGAGCTTGGTGCTGAAGACTACCTGCCAGAAATTGACTTCTGGCGATGCTACAGGGAGGGAATCAGGAGAAGTAATACTTCAACTTGCTCTTCTCCCACCCTCTGATTTTCTGAACACAACAGGGGGCCAGAGGGCAAGGTAGCCCTTGTGTATCAGCCACACTAGTGCATCAACCAGCTTTGGGATACAGGGCAATGTGGAGAGAAGTGTAGAATGTATGTGGAGGAGCAAGTGGAAAATATCCAGTATAGGAAGTAACTAATCCAGCCTCCTGACTTTAAAAGTGTTGAGCCTCAGAGGGGAAGTCCTGGCTCAGAAAACCACAGGTGAGATGCACAGCTGGACATGGGTGCCAGTTCACACTGTCACTCTCCTTGTGATCTTCTTCAAAGTGTGACTCAAACCAGATGAGCTGGAAACAGGTGTTTCTCACCTCTGGATGGTGGATTCTACAGCTCCGCCTTCATGGTAGAGTTGGCGCTCCCCAGTGACTACTTTGTAGATGCATTCTTAATTTATTACTGTCTGTTAAACATTTGACAAGGGAGTCAAGGTTCCCACTGTTTGAAAGGGCTATAGTTCAGAACCACCACCACAACAAAAACCTTATAGCAGGCAAAGGTCTGCAAACACAATGAACCTGCAGGGTATGTCTGAATTTCTGCAGGAAGGCGCAGATGCTGACATACTTTGAGTCCAGCTGGGGCACAAGAAGAATAAAGGAAGCATCTCCAGGGAGTTCCCTGGTAGCCTAGCACTTAAAGACTCAGTATTGTCACTGCTGTGACTCAGGTTACTGCTGTGGCTTGGATTCATTCCCTGGCCCAGGAGCATGCTGTGGATGTGCCCACCCCCACCAAGGAAGCACCTCTGGGGGGAGAGATAAGTTGGGAGGATGGGATTAACACATATTCACTAATATATATAAAATAGATAATTAACAAGGACCTGCTATATAGCATAGGTTCTGTAATAACCTGTGTGGGAAAAAAGAATGAATATACATATATATATACATGTATATATATATATATGTGTGTATGTGTGTGTGTGTGTGTGTGTATATATATATATATATATATATATATGACTGATTCACCTGCTGTAAACTTGAAGCTAATACAACATTGCAAATGAAGTATACCCCAATAAAATTTTTAAAAAAGGAAGTATCTCCATCCAGAACCCCAGCTCAGCCTCTGGCCTTTAGTAATAACCTGACCGACCACTCTCCCATCTTACTTTAATAGCTCTGCATTGACTCACAAGTTGCTCAGGCCTGGAAAAGTCCTCCAGGAAATGTTAAAATTTATATGGTCTTTTAAGCCCTTTTAAACTGGACTGCAGAACTGGCTAAGAGTGACTCATGTAGACCAATTTTGTAGCTATTAACCGAGCAACGAATTCAGAATGAAAGATCAGGGAGTATGTTAATTGACTCTTTACATATGTGTGTATATATATATATATATGTGTACACACACACACACACACACATATATATGTTTTTTCCTTTTTATGGCTGCACCTGCAGCATATGAAGTTCCCAGGCTAGAGGTTGAATTGGAGTTGCAGCTGCTGGCCTACACCACAGCCACAGCAACGCCAGATTCAAGCTGCATTTGTGACCTACACTGCAGCTCACAGCAATGCTGGATCCTTAACCCACTGATCGAGGTCAGGGATCAAACCCACATCCTCACAAAGACATCAGGTCCTTAACCTGTTGAACCATAATGGGAACTCTTCCTTACATATTTTTAAACTTCTCCCCTTTTATGGAATAAAGTGAGCTATCTAATTCTTTGGGTAATAAACTTCTATGAAGAAAACCATTAAAAGACTATCAGTGATTAATCTCATCCAGATATTTAGCATTGTCATTCCAAATTCAAAAGTAAAACCACTAAGGAATCCTTGTTCAGCTTCCTAATTTTTCATTTGTTCATTAAATCATCAGTTAAAATGTTTCTTGAGCCCCTGTGTTTGCTACTGTGGGCAGAACAAACAAGGAAAATTTGTTTGCCTGGAAATATATGCCTCATTTGTTGGAAGATATTTTCTCATATATACAATTCTAGATAAGCTGGTTTTTCTTCAGCATTTTGCAAGATATCACTTCATTTGCCTTCACGCTTTTACAGTTTGCATTGAGAAGTCACCTATTTATTTTAGTTTATTCCTTTGAAAGCAGTAGGAGTTTTTCTCTGGTTACTTAAAAAAAAAAAAATCCTAACAGCAGTTCTTGCGACATCTTGAATTGGTGGCTTTAATTTTGGAAAATTCTTGGCATTATCTCTTTGAACAATTCTTCTGTCCTATTCTCTTCCTCTCTCTTCTCCTCTGGAACTGCAGTTTCACAGACTTTTTCCCTTCATGCTTAATTTGACTCTCTTCTTTTGATCTCTTTTCTTGTTCAGCAGTCTTCTCTTTGGCTGCGATGAATGTGTTTGGGTTTTGTTTGTTTGTTTGGCTGTGTGGCATGTAGAAGTTCCCAGGCCAGGGATCAAACCCACACCAGAGCAGCGACTTGAACCACAGCAGTGACAATGCTGGATCCTTAACCACTAGGCTACTGGGGAACTCTGGGGTGAATCTGTTTTTTTCTGTTTTTTGTTTTTTGTCTTTTTGCCATTTCTTGGGCTGCTCCTGTGGCATATGGAGGTTCCCAGGCTAGGGGTCATATTGGAGCTGTAGCCACCAGCCTATGCCAGAGCCACAGCAATGCAGGATCTGAGCTGCGTCTGCAACCTACACCACAGCTCATGGCAACACCCGATCCTGAACCCACTGAGCAAGGCCAGGGATCGAACCTGCAACCTCATGGTTCCTAGTCAGATTCGTTAACCACTGAGCCATGACAGGAACTCCTGGGGTGAATCTGTTTTTAAATTCATCTACAATGTTTTAAATTTTAGATATTGTATTTTTCAATACTAGAACCTCCATTTGGTTATTTTATACATATTTCAATTATCTGCCAAAATTCTGCAGGTTGTCATTTGTTTTCCTGAATATAATAATCACATTTTCTTTCTTTTTTTTACTTTTTGTCTTTTTGCCTTTTCTAGGGCCGCTCCCATGGCATATGGAGGTTCTCAGGCTAGGGGTCTAGTCAGAGCTGTAGCTGCCAGCCTATGCCACAGCCACAGCAATGTGAGATTCGAGCCGCATCTGCAATCTACACCACAGGTCATGGCAATGCTGGATCCTTAACCCACTGAGCAAGGCCAGGGATCAAACCTAAAACCTCATGGTTCCTAGTCAGATTCGTTAACCACTGAGCCACAACGGGAATTCCAATAATCACATTTTCTAAAGTCTGTGATGAATAACTCCAATATCTGTCTCTTCTGTGGGTCTATTTCTATTGTCTATTTTTCTCTTGGTTCTCAGTCATTTGGTCTTGCTGTTGTGTTTGGTAATTTCTGATTGAATGCTAGATATTGCATAGAAAAATCATAGAGATAAAAGTCAGGTTCTGCTAATATCCTCCATAGAATTTTCCTTCTAGCGGGCAGATAGGTAGGCTAGGGCAGAGCACCTTCACATAGGCTGATTTAAATGGGGTTTCAGCAGAGGCCACAAAAGCAAAAATAGACAAATCATGATAGGGATAGAGTAGGATAATTAAATAGTCAATTTAGAAATCACACTAGGGGATTAAAGACAGAAAGGGAATTTTAAGGGAGTTTGGGAGAGTGTTGTAAACTAATGACCATTCCAGAAAAAAATCCAGTAACTTAGCAACAATCTACACTACCTTTAAAGAAGACCAGGTGCATTTAAACTCCAGATACACTCAAGCCACAAACCCTGATAGTTAGAATACAAGATAATAGACGTGGGTTCTGAATCTTGAAGTCGGGGAGTTAATAGTCCTTAAAGACCAGCATCTCTTCATGTAGGTGAAAGGAGAAAAAACGACTAGGTGGAAGGGGACATTATACCAAAACTCAGATGAATTACCATATTTTAGTATGTTACCACCCTTTTGCTAATCTACATATGATTTAAATAGTG
Organism: Sus scrofa; assembly: GCF_054392235.1. Taxonomy (NCBI): domain Eukaryota; kingdom Metazoa; phylum Chordata; class Mammalia; order Artiodactyla; family Suidae; genus Sus; species Sus scrofa. The sequence goes on from NC_139383.1 coordinate 137,523,359, forward strand.
CCATGACAGTCCCAGTTAAACCTATAAGGTCAAAGGAGAAACTAATGATGTAAGCCCTGAGGACTGCACAAGAATGAGGAAGAAGGTGGTTTCCTCCCCTTCCCCACTTTCCTTTTGTTTATAAAAATAAAGTTCTCTCAGTCTTAGGGCAGCGCCTTCACACCTGCCCACTTGCATTTCTTAGAATCATCCTATAGTATTAAACACACTCTTTGCCTGCGACTGTGCCTCTCGCTGAATTCTTTCTGCACTGAGACAGAAGGACCTGAACTTCAGCAAGTCCTGACACCATGTGAGAGGCTTCAATTAAAAGACAGTGTGTTTGAGCCCCAGCACCTGGGTTCAAGTCCCAATCTGGGCTTTGGCTGGGTTCACGAAGGAAAGCAGTTTCAGCTGGACTGCATCAAACTTTACAGCTACCATTCATCAAAAGACACAATCAACAGAGTGAAAAGGCGTCTATTGTTTGTGAGGAAATACTTTAAAATTATAATCTAATAAGGGGCTTGGGAGTTCCTGTCATGGCTCAGCGGAAATGAACCTGACTAGCATCCATAGGACACAGGTTTGATCCCTGGCCTTGCTCAGTAGGTTAAGGATCCAGCATTGCCATGAGCTGTGGTGTAGGTCACAGACATGGCTCAGATCCTGTGTTGCTGTGGCTGTGGTGTAGGCCAGCAGCTATAGCTCCTATTCGACCCCTAGCCTGGGAACCTCCATATGCCATGGGTGCGGCCCTAAAAAGACAACAACAAAAAAATCTAATAAGGTGCTAATATCCAGGATATTTAAAGGACTCCTCCAACTTGACAATAAGAATTAAATAACCCAATTAAAAATAGGCAAAGGATTTTAATGGACATTTCTTCAAATGTGGTATACAAATGGCCAATAAGCATATGAAAAGATGCTCCATATCACTAATTATGAGAAAAAATGTAAATCAAAACTGCATTAAAATATCTCACACCCAATTAGGATGGCTACTATGAAAAATGGAAAACAACAAGTGTTGGTGGGAATGTGAGAAACTGGAACTTGTGCATTGTTGGTGGAGTCATAAAATGGTGCAACCATTTTGGAAAACAGTATGGCAGCCCTCAAAAAAATTAAAACAGAACTAACTACCATACGATCCAGCAATCCCACTTCTGGGTACATATCCAAAAGAATTGAAAGCAAGGTCTTGAAGGGATTTTTGCACACTTGCATTCATAGCACTATTCACAGTAGCCAAGAGGTGGAAGCAACCCAAATGTCCATCAAGAGATGAATGGATAATCAAAATGTGGTATATACATACAATGGAAAGCTATGCAGTCTTAAAAAGGAAAGAAATCCTGTGATAGGCTACAACATGGGTGAACCTTGAGGACATTATGCTAAGTAAAATAAGCCAGTCACAAAAGGATAGATACTATGTGATTCTACTTACATGAAGATGAAGTATCTAAATTAATCAACTTAATGATATAGAAAGTAGAATGATGGTTAGCAGAGACTGAGAAGTAGGGGCAAAGGGGAGCTGTAATAAATAGGCATAGAGTTTTGGTTTTACAAGATGGAAATGTTCTGGAGATCTCTTTCACAATAATGTAAATATATTAACACTACTGAACTGTACACTTAAAAATAATTAAGGTGATAACATTTTCTCATATATGTTTTCTATCACAATAAAAAGTTTTAAACCATCCTACACTGTTCCAACATTTACCACCTTATTAGATAAATAATAACCATAAAAATAGCATCCATAACAATACAAGCAGGAATAAAAATTTCTATTGAATAAGAGCTGAAAAACAAAATCAGGCTTTGGTCTTTCTAAGTGTTGGTCTGTTTGTTATTTACCTGTACTCCTGGGGTACAGCTTTCAAGGGCCCCAACCGAAAACCTGAGGTGTTATTTTGGAGTCCTTCATCCTTGATGGCCCCAGAACTCCAATTTTAATCCTTCAGCCCCGTAAGACTTCCAGAGATCTGCTCAGATTCTCAAGCTGTCATCTGCCAATTGTGAATCAGCAAATGTTCCTAAGGAAAGAGTGGCACTCTGACAGGCTTACTTCTCTGTGCCTCAGTTCGCCCCAAAATCCCTCAAATCTTTGCTGCTTTGATGTCTTTGGATAGGAATTTGAGATATTTTAATCAGATTTCTCGTTATTTTCAATTGGGGCAGTGGTATCAAGCTAGTCCGCTATATCTAGAAACAGAAATCCTCAGGGATTTTTTTTTTTTTTAAGATTGAATACAGAAACCTTCTCAGTGATGGTTTGGATTAAAGGCTACTATAAACTCAAGTGTATGGGATCTGAGGTGGAAAACCTTCATTTGAGTCCAGACTTTATCATAAACTGTGATATCTTAGGGAAAAGCTCAAATCCTGGGAGGCTTAGGTGAATTTCTAGTTTGTGGACAGCATGTGAACAGGTAGGTCTGACGTGCATTTTTAGCCTCATCCTTGCTCTGTTTTATCTCCATTCTATGTATCTTTCATCTTTTGCATTGTTCTAACATATGCTCTTTTTGGAACAGGGCAGTACAGTAACTGATTTCTTCATTCATTCATTCTTTAAAATAAACATATTTATTCCCTGAACCTGTTTCCTACCAATAAAATTAGAATAATGACCCCTTACTGAGTTTACTTGATGGAGGTTCAGATCACATGAGATAATGTACCTGAAAGTGCTTTGTAAAGCATAATTCATTTATTTGAACCTGGGAGTCATGTTGCCTATCTTTTCTTCTTTGCCCTCCATATTCTGTCCATTGGCATCTCTGGCCAACTTAACTCCCTACATTTCTGTCAAATCTGTCCACCTCTATCTTCACCGACATGGCCCTGACCAGGCCACCACCATCTCTCACCTGAACCTTTACAGTCGTTTCTTACTGATCTTCTCTTTTCCATTTTCACCCCCGCCCCCTGCCAAGTAATTTCCCTATTTTAGCCAGTGTGGTATTTTTTAAATGCCAATCTGATTGTGTTACGCCCTTAAAAAAAAACCATTCAATAGCTCCCCAGTGTTCTGCGGATAAAATTAAAAATCCTTAACTCAACTCTGCAAGATGAGCCCTTCCTTAACTCTCCCCAGGACAATCTGCTCCAGTTCCTCCAATTGGTTGCTGCCTCAGGGCCTTCGCACCCGCTGTTCTCTCTCCTCCCACCCCACCCCTTGTCCCATTGCCTAGCTCACTCTTACTTATCCTTCCAGTTTCTCAGCTTAAGTATCACTTTCTCAGGGAAGCCTTCCCTGACCTCCATATCTAGGTCCTAGAACACAGAATGCCTATTTTATAGCACTTATCACAATGGCAAGTCAATGATTACCGGTATAAGTACTGAATACTGTCCCCCTCCCCACCCCCTCACCCCCAGCTTGGGCTGGAACATAAGCGCCCCGGTGGCAGGGACACACCCAGCTAATACAGTTCTGGATGCACAATAGTGCTCCATAAATATTTGTGTCCTACATGAATAAATGAATCCTTCTCAGGCACACACCAGCTGAAAGTTTGTTTTTCTGCCAGAGGCTAGGGCGTTGAAAGGTGTGGATGGAGGAGGAAGCAGGACAAACCATTCTGGTCACTCCTCCCTCCATCCTGCTCACATTTCCTGCTCGCCTTTCCCCAGCACCACCAACACCACCCAAACACAGCAGTATCTGTCCCATCATAGACTCCTCTGAAAGTGACCCAACTGAAATAATGCCAGAGAGTAGATATTTGTGAAACTCTGTGGGAATTGTATCAGGAAAGAGAAGATTCCCTTTGCTGGTGCCAGAAGTGGAAAAAGCCCCAGGAAGAGAGCCAGCCCATGACTCCCACATTGCCCTCCCAGGTAGGGGGCTCACAGAGGTGAAATCTGTCTTCCAGTCAGTCCTATCTTTCTCCTGCAAGTTGCTGTTAATTTTAAAAAATATTAACACATAATATATTGCCATGGTACAGAGATACTAAAGGATATAAAGCAAAAAGCCTTACTCCCAAAGGCACTGAATTTTCATATGTAAAAGCAATAACTTTCCAGAAATATTATTGAAACACAAACAAATTCATATATATTCTACACACACACACATATACCTTTATACAAAGGCAACATCCTGTTCATACGGTTCTATACCTTGCTTATTTCATTTAACAACATAGCTTGGAGATTGTTCCATGTCAGTTTATACAGAGCTATCTCATTCTTTTTATAGAGGTATGGTACAGTATTCTATTAAATGCATGCCCCAATATTTATCTATCCATTACCACACTTATGGACATTCAGGTAATTTCCAAAATTCTACTATTACAATTACCAAGGCAATGGACATACTTGTATAAATTTCATTTTACACATTTGGTTATTTGGATGATAAAACATCTAGAAGTAGAATGACTGATTCAAACATATAAACATTTAAAGTTTTGGTAGATATTATTCAATTGTCCTTCATAAAGCTGCACCAATTTATACTCCTACCAGCACAATGAAAGAGTCATGATTTCTCCAAAACATTACTAATTCAGAAAGTTGTCCAACTATTTTATCTTTGCCAATCTGATAGGTGAAAAAAATTATATCCCAGGGTAGTTTTATTTTGCATTTATATTAAATGAGGCTGGACATCTTTTCATGTATGTAAGAGACTTTTTTTCATTTTTGGCTACCCCATGGCATATGGAATTCCCAGGTCAGGGAACAGATTGGGGCCACAGTTGTTACATATGCAGCAGCAGCTGAGGCAATGCCGGATCCTTAACCCACTGTATGGGGCCAGATATCAAACCTGCATCCCTAGACTTCAGAGATGACCCTGATCCCCTTGCATCACAGTGGAAACACCTTTAAGAAATATTTGAATTTCCTTTTTTTGTGTGAATTATTCATTAAACGCTTCATCCATTTTTCTATTGATTTGTTGTTCTTTTCTTCTTTAATCTGCAGGCACATTTTATATTAAGGAAAGTAATGTAACCCTTTGTAATATGTTTCAAACATTTTCCCGAACTTGTATACCTTTTAACTTTGTTTATAAGTTCTTCCATGTAAAAATTGTTAAGGAATCGAATTTATCAATCTTTTCTTTATGGTTTCTAGAGTTTGTGTAATGTGTTAAAAAGCCTTCTCCATAAAAATAAGTCTCTTGGAATTCTCCTGTGGTTCAGGCGGTTAAGGATCCAGTGTTGTCACTGCAGTGGCTTGGGTTACTGCTGTGACATGGGTTTGATCCCTGGCCTGGGAATTTCCACATGCCATGGGCACAGCAAAAAAAAAAAAAAAAAAAAAAAAAAAAAAAAAAAAAAAAAAGGTCTTTTTTCTTCTAGAACTTTTAGGATTTAATTTTTTATATTTAGAGTTTTGATCCGTGTAGAATTTATTTTGGTGTATGGTGCAAAGTAGGAAACCAACTTTATTTTGGCAAGCTAATTATCCCCAAACTGTTTACTAATGAAACCTTATCTTCTCCACTGATTCGAAGCACCATATTTAGCACACATGTAATGCATACATTTTGGTCTACACACTTCTTCAAGTATAGTAATTTCACAATATGTTTTAATATCTAGGAACCCTGATAACATATTTTTCATTAGAATTTTTTTAGATCTTTAAAAGATCTTTAAAATGTAGACCTTTTGTAGATCTTTTTAGATCATATTTTAGATTTTTTAAAAAATTCCCTTGCAAACCTTAGAACCAGCTTTTCCAATTTCAGAGAAAAAAACTTGTTAGCATTTTTATTGAGAATGCATTAAACTTAAGAACAGCTTACTACCTTGTCTTTTCTTTTGTAACCATTTGTAATAGATTCCCATCTCCCAGGTAAAAATCATATCGTCTTCAAATAATGAAAAAAATCCACCTTTTCATTTCTCATGAAGAATCTTTTTTGATGGGAGTGAGAAGCAGCAACTTTTTTTTTCACATAATGAGATTCTACAAATGGGTAATGGTTCAAAGTTTGAAAAGTATACACAACAGAGAAATCACTTTCCTACCCTGTTTCCCAGTCACCCTCCCCACAGGCAACTACTGTTCTTTGTAGTTTCTTTTATATCCTTCTATACATATGCTGTACATCTGCAGGCCAGGCCAGCTGTCCCTGAAAGGGCTTCTGGTAACAGTCTCAGAAGCCCAGATAAAACCTGGGAGGTCAGAGTGGACCAAAGAGCACATCATCTCCTAGTTGACTAAACAGGTAGCAATAGGAAAGACATCGGCCCTAAGTCCTAACAGAGTTCCAAATCTTCTCTGGTAGAGTGTCCCAGACCTGGCAGCCTTGGAAGAGTCAGAGCTCTTGCTTCTGCTTTTAAAACATTTCTTTTTCACCAACAAATTCTACCTCCTAATCTCTTTCACACAGATGAAGCCCAGACACACATGTTCTCTCTTTATATTATCAAAATGGCACATGAACATCTAGTAACTCGCAGCCCGTGGTATATTTAGGGCCTGAGTCTGGAGCTGGATATGGGCCTCCTTCCATTGTTATCCAGGTAACATCTCTGAGGGTCTCTTGAGGCCACATAAGCAGGGGGGGCTCCGAAGTTTACCTGATTTCTCCAGCCAGTGACTCTTCCCCTGCCCCACCCCCAACTCCAGCCTGCCAGGCATACCCCTGCTTGGGCCTCCTGGCATAAGAGATAAAATGCAAAAGGGGAACTCCCAGCAGCTGGTCCAAGAGATACCAGTGGGGATGGAATAGGAGAGACAAACATGTGGGGAAGCTCATAGGAGGAACAGAAGGAAATGCTGTTTACAGATTCTTAAGCCAACTGAAGTGCCTTCATCATTTTCTGTCTGGAAGAGAGATTCAGAGAGAGAGCTCAGAGCGACAGTTCAAGACAGGCATTTCCTGTGGTCAAGTGGATCCGAGCAGCCTGCAGTCATGGGACAGGGTGAGCCAAGCAGCTCTCCATGGGGCTTACTGGACTGTCTGTAGCTCCTCCATCATTACATGTTTTCATTAAAAGAAGTAGAATGGTGGGGTTCCTGTTGTGGCTCAATGGTAACCCACCCGGCTAGTATCTATGAGGATGTGGGTTTGATCCCTGGCCCCACTCAGTGGGTTAAGGATCCAGCATTGTCTTGAGCTGTGGTGTAGGTCACAGACGCGGCTCAGACTCTGTATTACTGTGGCTATGGCATAGGCTGGCAGCTGCAGCTCCAATGCAACTCCTAGCCTGGGAACTTCCACATGCCACAAGTGTGGCCCTAAAAAGCAAAAAAAATAAATAAAATGAAGTAGGATGGTGGTGGGAGTGATGATGGTATGACTAGGGTGGCAGGTGGGAGTGGGTGTTGATAGTGGTGGAGGTGATATGGTAGGGCTGTGGTGGGAGAGAGTAAATGGGTGCTGCTGCTGATGGAGGTGTGAGGGGGGTGACAAGTGCTGGGTGGTGGTGAAGGTAAGTGTTCTGTGACTCTGGTGGGGAAGGTAGCAGTAGGTGCTGGCAGCAGTGGAGGTGATCGTGGTGGGTTATGGTGGGGAAAGGAGGCAGTGCCATGGTGGTGAAACTGGTGGTGTGGCTGTGGAGTGGCAATAGAGTAGACTGTTGATGGTAAACTGGTCCATAGTGATGACGGTGGTAAGAGGGTGATGGTAGTTAAATCTGTTTATTTTCTTATCCTAGGATCATCATAACATGACTCTTTTCACTGGGTCGTGGTACCTCTGGACGATAAATCTGGGAAAGCACAGGGGTGTCAGAGCCTCAAGGCGGTTGGGAGAGAAGGGAGGTAGGAGTCAGGAGTCCAACTGAAAGGGACAGAGGCAGACATTAAGCAAGAAAACAGGCAGAAGCAGAGGATACAGAAAACTCAAGGGCATCTGTTAGAACATTTCCAAGTCCTCTTTGTGGAATGAGGGTAGCCTAAGAGAATGTTTAATACTTAACGGGCCACCTCCTGGTCTGGTTTTTCTGGGCCATGGGAATCGTAGGTCTTATGAGCCTTTAGATGCAAGAGTCACATGCAACCTCAGATGAGTTGGTTCTACTTTCTGGGCCTCCCTCTTCTCATCTATGAAACAAGAGGATTAGACTCAGTAATTTTATTTTATTGTATTTTATTTAATTTATTGATTTATTGATTTATTGTATGTGTGTGTCTTTTTGCCTTTTCTAGGACCGCTCCTATAGCATATGGAGGTTCCCAGGCTACGGGTCTAATCAGAGCTCTTGCTGCTAGCCTACACCAGAGCCACAGCAACACGAGATCCAAGCCATGAGTCTTTGACCTACAGCACAGCTCACGGCAATGCTGGATCCTTAACCCACTGAGCGAGGCCAGGGATTGATCCTGCAACCCCATGGTTCCCAGTTGGATTTGTTTCCGCTGCACCATGACTGGAACTCCCTAGACTCAGTGATTTTTTTTTTTTTTTCCTAATGTCCAAAAGTTTATTTTTCAGAAAGGTTTTTTTTTTTTTTTTTTTTTTTTTTTTTTTTTTTTTTTTTTTTATTTTCCCACTGTACAGCAAGGGGGTCAGGTGATCCTTACATGTATACATTGCAATTACATTTTTTCCCCCACCCTTTCTTCTGTTGCAACATGAGTATCTAGACATAGTTCTCAATGCTATTCAGCAGGATCTCCTTGTAAATCTATTCTAGGTTGTGTCTGATAAGCCCAAGCTCCCGATCCCTCCCACTCCCTCCCCCTCCCATCAGGCAACCACAAGTCTCTTCTCCAAGTCCATGATTTTCTTTTCTGAGGAGATGTTCATTTGTGCTGGATATTAGATTCCAGTTATAAGTGATATCATATGGTATTTGTCTTTGTCTTTCTGGCTCATTTCACTCAGGATGAGATTCTCTAGCTCCATCCATGTTGCTGCAAATGGCATTATGTCATCCTTTTTTATGGCTGAGTAGTATTCCATTGTGTATATATACCACTTCTTCCGAATCCAATCCTCTGTCGATGGACATTTGGATTGTTTCCATGTCCTGGCTATTGTGAATAGTGCTGCAATGAACATGCGGGTGCATGTGTCTCTTTTAAGTAGAGTTTTGTCCGGATAGATGCCCCAGAGTGGGATTGTGGGGTCATATGGAAGTTCTATGTATAGATTTCTAAGGTATCTCCAAACTGTTCTCCATAGTGGCTGTACCAGTTTACATTCCCACCAGCAGTGCAGGAGGGTTCCCTTTTCTCCACAGCCCCTCCAGCATTTGCCATTTGTGGATTTATTAATGATGGCCATTCTGACTGGTGTGAGGTGGTGTCTCATGGTAGTTTTGATTTGCATTTCTCTTATAATCAGCGATGTTGAGCATTTTTTCATGTGTTTGTTGGCCATCTGTATATCTTCTTTGGAGAAATGTCTATTCAGGTCTTTTGCCCATTTTTCCATTGATTGATTGGTTTTTTTGCTGTTGAGTTGTATAAGTTGCTTATATATTCTAGAGATTAAGCCCTTGTCAGTTGCATCATTTGAAACTATTTTCTCCCATTCTGAAAGTTGTCTTTTGGTTTTCTTTTTGGTTTCCTTTGCTGTGCAGAAGCTTTTCAGTTTGATGAGGTCCCATGGGTTTATTTTTGCTCTAATTTCTATTGCTTTGGGAGACTGACCTGAGAAAATATTCATGATGTTGATGTCAGAGAGTGTTTTGCCTATGTTTTCTTCTAGGAGTTTGATGGTTAGACTCAGTGATTTTAAAACCAGTTCTGAAAATTATCTGATTATGTTCTCAGCAAAGACTGAGTAGGGGGGAGCAATATTGTGGGTTTTAGTTATTGCTTTTGGATTGGGACCAGAAAAGGAAGTCAACCATGAGAACAAGCATTGCTCTTATTAATAATAACAGTAATAGTTCTACTTAATGTGACTTACTCTCTGTCTGACACTGTGCCCAGTGTATTACATGCATTATCTTTTTGGCTTTCCACAACCCTGCAAGGAGGGATGGCTATTCTCTTGGAAATTTTAAAAAAAATTTTTTTTCCTTTTTTTGGTCTTTTGTCTTTTTAGGACCCCACCGCCCATGGCATATGGACGTTCCCTGGCTAGGGGTCAAATCAGAGCTGAGGCTGCTGGCCCACACCACAGCCACAGCAAGGCAGGATCCATGCCACGTTTGAGAATTACACCACAACAGCTCACAGCAACCCAGATCCTTAACCCACTGAGCAAGGCCAGGGATGGAACCCTCATCCTTATGGATACTACTCAGTTTCAATAGCCCTGAGCCACAATGGGAGCTCTGGGATGGTTATTCTAAGGAAGAGGACACTGAGGCTAAGAGTGGTTAAGTTACTTGCCTGGGGTGGCACAGCTAGTAAGTTGAGCCAAGGATGTGAACCCTGATGTCTCTTAATTTCTGTGGGGTTTTTTGTGGGGTTATTTTGGCCGCCCCTTGGCATACGGAATTCTCGGGCTAAGGATCAGATTTGAGCCTCAGTTTCAGACCTACACTGCAGCTATGGCAACACCACATCCTTAAACCCACTGTGCCAGGCTGGGGATCGACCCTGCGTCCTGGAGCTGCAGAGAAGCCACCAATCCCATTGAGCCACAGCAACTTTGAAACCTGGTGTCTCTGACACTAAGGTCTCTGCTTTTACTGATACTGTCACATTGACCTAGTCTCCATGACTTCATCCTTTCCACAACAGGCCTAGGGATCAAGTGCTGTGACTTCCAGGCAGCGAGAAACAATGCCGAGCACCACACCCAAGACATCAGCTCCCAGCGTCTTACAGTGAGGAGGGGGCAGCCCTTCACCATCAGCCTGCACTTCCAGGCTCCAGTCCACACATTCCTGAGCACCATGAAGAAGATAGTCCTCGTGGCACAAACTGGTGAGTAGGGCAGGCCTCAACCTCTTTGGAGGACAGAGGCGGGGGGCATCTTTCCCTAGCTCCCTCTCAAGGGACCAAGGGGCACCTGGGCCTCAAAGAAGGCCTGCCCACCAGTAGCGCCTGTGAACATGAGGTAATATGTGTAATAAGCAGCAGTTATTATGATTCAGAAGTTGAGCATTATCACTAAGTGTTTCCTTTGGGTTGCAAATACGGTATGTTTTTTGGAAAAGCCTGAATGGAATTTAGGCTAAATACAACATTTAATTGCTACTACTTGCTGAATCTGTACTACATGTCAGATAAGGCCAAGGGCTTTACCTGCAATATTTCATTAAGACCTCACGTGGGAGTTCCCGTCGTGGCGCAGTGGTTAACGAATCCGACTAGGAACCATGAGGTTGCGGGTTCGGTCCCTGCCCTTGCTCAGTGGGTTAACAATCCGGCGTTACTGTGAGCTGTGGTGTAGGTTGCAGACGCGGCTCGGATCCCGCGTTGCTGTGGCTCTGGCGTAGGCCGGTGGCTACAGCTCCAATTGGACCCCTAGCCTGGGAACCTCCATATGCCGTGGGAGCGGCCCAAGAAATAGCAACAACAAAAACAAAAACAAACAAAAATAAATAAATAAATAAAATAAAATGTTAAAAAAAAAAAAAAAAAAAAGACCTCACGTGGACCCTGCAAAGGAGGTACTGTTGCTACATGAACGTCATACACTATGAACTTCTTCTAGATGTCGGTCCATGGGAGTTGAGGACCATGCTCTCCCATCACCCTTTACGGCTTCCCATTTCTGGCTGGGCAGTTTTCATTCTCCTCCTCCAAAACTAATTCTCCCCTGCTCCACCTTTGTGATATTTCATTTTGTTACTCTGAGCTGTGGCCAAGAGGTCCAAGTGATTGATGCTCCTCCGTGTGACTGCAGGAGAGCAGCCTTCCCAGGACAACAGGACCCAAGCCACGTTCTCAATTTCCAGTCTGGGGGATGCGAAGTCATGGAGTGCAAGGGTCAAGGAGAGAGATGACCAATCCTGGACCATCTCTGTGACCACACCCGCAGATGCTGTCATTGGCCACTACTCACTTCTGCTGCAGGCCTCAGGCAGGGAGCAATGCCTGGGCCAGTTCACCCTCCTCTTTAACCCCTGGAGTCAAGGTGAGTTTGGACCTGGGCCAGCCTGGGCTGCCCAGGACTTAAGTCCTAGGAGCTGAGGCTCGAGTGCTGCAGATACCAGAAGACAGTTCCCACCAGGACAGCACCAGCTCTCAGCCACCGTGGCACCTGCTCCCTGAATGAACGGTCTCTCAGACCCAGGGTCCTGTGTTAGCATGGGAAGCAGCCAGGGGCTGTTGAAAGCAGAGGCTTATCTGGTGCTGGCTCAGGCTATTTGGTCAAAAGAGTGAGACCCACTGAAATGACCATGGGAAACTACCGTTTAGTGTAACAGGACAGGGGCCCAGAGCAGCAAAGTGCTTCAGGAATGGAGGCAACCTGGGGGAAGGGCTTCTCTCTTCCCTCCCTGGGCTCCCAGAGTCTGTCTTCAGTCTGTCTGTCTTTCTAAAATTTGGGGGACCCTCTTTAACAAAAAGAACACAGAATTTTGAATTGTTCAGACCCCTCCCAGTTTGAGCGGCAAATCAAACAGCCAGCCTCCCACAGCTCAGCAGCCTGGAGAGGGTGGTGCTTTCCTGGGGGCCGGGGGCCTCCTTCGGCCCAACCAGTGGCTACCTAGGGTAAAGCTCAGCCCTCACTGCCAGGGAAAGGGCAGCAGACCTGACTGATATGCCCCCGACGGGAACCAAGAGATCATCCTCTCTTCCTTCCCAGCCCAAAGATTGAGTCTGTCTCTCCTTTTTGAATCTGCCACCCTACACCTTAATTCTTTGGGCTCTGTGAAGGGGTGTTTGAAGGAATGGAAGACAGCTTCTTCTGGCTTACCTGTCCTTGCTACCCCAGAAAATCCTTTTCTCTCATGAGTTCACTGCGAACCCAAAGAGGACAAAGCAGGGCTGGGGACAAGGGGCAGTAGAAGACATCTTCCCAGGTTCCTGCAGCCCCTATCCCTGGACCCCCCCATTCCTGACACCCTTTCTGTGTGGCCCCTGAATCCCACTGGGTGCCTGTATCCACTTCCCTTGCCCAGGCTGGGGTTCTCCAGCACCCCCTCCTTCAGATGGCCCTGCCTGTCCTCAGTCCAAGCCCTTTGTTCCTGCTCCAAGGGGGGTGACAGGTGGAACATTGGGTGGGCACTAGTGTCCATCCAAGAACCCTTGCCCCAGGTGAGTGAGTGAAGACTCAGGGCACCCTCAGCTGGGGGAGGCCCCATGGCTCTCTGCACAAAGACAGCAAGACCCTCAAACTGTTTCCCCCCAAAGCCAAGGCTTTAGTGTATCTGCTTCGCTGGCTCTGAGCACACATCCGTAGCTAGCCCTTGACAATCTGAACAAAGATATAGCAAAGACAATCCTGGGACAAAGCCTGGTTCTTAGGGAGCTCACAGCCTTGACCCTGTGCCAGGATTCCCACCTCCATGCTCAGCTTGTAGGGACTGCATAGAGAAGGCCTCTCTATGTGGGTGTACTTCTGAGTGTGTTGCAGGGAGGGTGTCTGACTGGCTAGGGGTGAGTTTTTAGCCCTGCTTATCTGGGAGGGAAGAGATTTTCAGAGATTACCTGGGATTTGGTCTCATTTTAGCATCCTTGGTGATGGGCTTCTCCTGGATTTGAAAGGAAAATTCATATCCTGTAATGAAAGCTGGAGGCCTATTCATAAGCAGGAAACTTTATAAAAGGGGGGGGGGGCAGAGAAGAGCAGGGGGTGCGACCTGTGCTCTGATAATGTACTTCCCAAAGCCTGCAGAGTTTTGGGCCAAACACCTCAGTTTGAAGCAATTTCCAAAGAAGTGACATCCAACTGACTTTATGGGCAGTACTCAAAACAGAGGGGCAGAGGTCCAGGGCTCCTTGGGCACATAGTTCTGTGATCTTAAGCCCCAGGTTCTTCAGGGCTTCCTGATTTCTAATATCTCATCCTTTGCTGCTTTGTGTACTCTCATCCTGGTTGGGTGAGAGTACTCCCCTGGAACCAGTCTAACCACCCCACAACATCCCCCACAACAGGCAGAAGGAGACACTTGGCAAGCAGAGCAGTCCCCTCTACCCTGTTGCTCCCAGCTTCCTAGAGTGGGCAGTGGCTTCCTTAAGGCCCCCACCCTCCTCATGCTCCCCAGTCCAGGCCCTTGGATGAGGACGGCAGGAGAGGAAGCCGGGAGAGACCATGGGAGTCCCAGGCCCACTTGGACACCCTGGGTGGAAACCAGTGGTCTGGCTGCTGCTCCACATGGCCCCACCGTCCCCTCTGACCTGTCTCACAAGTCTCATCTTCCTGTCTGCTCACCCCTGTCAACAGCTCTGATTGGCCCGTGGGAAGCTCCCTGGGCTGTGGCCCAATTCTCTCTCTCGGGCCGGTAGCCCGAGGGCTGCAAGTATCTCTGGGCACCAGTAGGCCCTTTAAGGTTGGCCTCTCCTGTGCTGGCTGACTATGAGGGCCACCGGAGCTGACCCAGGGACTCTGACCGCTTCCCCACTTTCACCAGAAAGGCTGGGTTCCACTGGGGAGTGAAAAGAGGGTGCTCTTCCTCGGTCCCCACCAGGCCTGGATCAGAAGGGAAGGCCTGCAGCCAAATCTGGCCTGAGCAGGCAGGCAGAGGCCTGGAGGTGGAGGGTAGGCCTGGCACTCCACACACCCTCACTCCTGCCTGTTTCTCTCCAGAGGATGCTGTATTCCTGGGGAATAAGGCTCAATGCAGCGAATATGTACTGAACCAGAACGGCCTCATCTTCACGGGCACAGCTGACTGCATCGAGGCCATGCCCTGGGATTTTGGCCAGGTATGGGGGCTCCGGGGAGGGCAGGAAGACAGTGATTGCCCCATAACCTTCAGGGCTCAGGCCAAACAGAGCAGGCAAGTCCCAAAGCCCCGATCACGAGGGCATTTCTTTAGGCAATTTCAGCCACATGGTGCCTCTCTTCCCTCAGGGCCACATTAGACCATCCTCCTCCTCAACTTCCAGAGTTATCTTCCTAAAAGACCATGCAAATCAAACCTCTGTTAAATCCCCACCATCTACAGGATAAAAACCAAATTCCCTGGGTTGACATAAAAGGCCCTTCACAGCTAGGCCACTGCTTCCCTTTCCCAAGAGCCACCCCATGCTCCAGCCCCTGAACATGCAGGCTGATTATTCCCTCTGCAAGTACTACCCTCCCTCCCTTTTTCTCTGGAAAACTCCTACTCATGTTTTGTTTTATTTTTTTTGTTTTTTGTTTTTTGCTTTTTAGGGCCATCCCACAGCATATGGAGGTTCCCAGGCTAGGGGTCGAATCGGAGCTACAGCTGCCAGCCACAGCCACAGCAACGCCAAATCCGAGCCACATCTATGATCTACACCACAGCTCATGGCAACGGCAGATCCTTAACCCACTGAGCGAGGCCAGGGATTGAACCCACAACCTCATGGTTCCTAGTCGGATTCACTTCCCATGCGCCATGATGGGAACTCCCTACCCATCTTTTAAGGCCTTCTGAAAGGCTTCCCCCACCCCCAGAGGCAGACTGAATCTTCCCACTGTGATTGCTTCCTTAGTTGCTGAGCTCTAAGTAATCTAAATGGCTACATGTACCCCCCAACTCCTAATTGCAGGGTCCTCAAAAGCAGGCTGCAGTGGTTTCCTCCCCATGCAGTGCAGCTCTGTCAGGAGAGTGGGAGCAAGTTACATGGAAAACAACAGAGAGGGGACAGGAAAGGAAAGGACACCGCCCTGTGCTCAAGAGTTCACACTCAGGAGAGACAGGCAACAGAACAGGCAAAGGGCTGGAGTGTCCGGCACAGGGAACCAGGGGGCCCCAGGGGAGGGAGCGAAAAGCCAACAGATCTCCAGTGGGACAAGGCAGGAAGGAGTGGAGCCTGAGTCTTGGAGGAGGAGGGAACAGGCTGGCATATGGGAGGAGAGCCTGAGCTGGACACCCTCCATCACAGCCCTCTGTGATCCTTGCAGTTCGAGGAGGATGTCATTGACCTCAGCCTGAAGTTACTGAGCGTGAACAAGCAGGTGGAGGAGTGGGGAGATCCTGTGCATGTGGCCCACACCTTGGGCACATTGGTGAGTGAGGCTGGGTCGTAGTCGGGGAGGGGGGCGATGAGACAGCATTCTTCCCACAAACCAGCCCCACCTCTACGGCCCTGGGCATCTTCAAATCACAAATGGTCCCCTCCTCCCAGGGTGTCGGGGACAGTCCCTGGAGAAGGGTCTGAGTGAGGAGGGGCGGACAACAGTGTCCACAGGGCAGAGAAAAGCACAGGGAGGTGTCATCCCTCAGGACACAAGCCAGTGAGAACTAAAAGTGGCCTGGATTTGCTCAGAGCACTCCTCCCCCCTGCCTCCCGTCCCCCAGCCCAACCCTGGGGCTTAGGTCCTTCTTACCTAAGGTGCTCCAAGGAACTTGTTTTCTTTTCTAAACGATTCCCATGAAGGTGGCTTGGTGCTTTCTCGTCGTCCTTAAAGTCCTTTTGCAGGGGTAACATGTTTCCATGTCCTCATGTGGCTCCATCCTCCCTTCTGGAGAGGTAGGGAGGAAGCAGGCCCAGCCCATGAGGAGGAGGAAGCTTCTGACATGGATGCAAGGGCCTGGAGGCCCCAGGTGCAAACACTCTCAAGGCATTGGGCCGGGCGGAGGTGGGGCAGGGGAAGGAGCCCTGAAAGCACCTGGCAAGGGGCAGCCCTCCTGCTGCTCATGTGCCCAGTGTGGTCCTCAAACCCCAGAGGGCTTGTTGAAGAGGACCCTGCACCAGGTGTCATCCCTGGAGGGTATAACCCCATGGGCAAAGGTGGACCCCAGGAACATGCAGGTTTAACAAGTTCCAGGTGACTCCCATCCATGATGGTCTGATCACCACATAAAGGAAAATGAGCCCCCCTCCCCTGCTCCCCTATAACATCCACACATCTCCCCAAACAGCTGCAGGTGCTCAAGGAGAAGAGTGTGCTGCCCACCTCGCAGATCCAGACTGCCCAGGAAAAGGCCTTGCTGTACAAGCGCCGGGGTAGCGCACCCATCCTGCGGCAGTGGCTCACGGGCCTAGGGAGACCCGTGTACGAGAGTCAGGCCTGGGTATTGGCTGCTGTCACTTGCACAGGTATAGAGCAAGCGTGCCTGCTGCACGTACACATCAGCTCAGCTACTGCACAGTGTCTGCTCTGACTCTTGGGTTTTGCCCCGTATCCCCCACCCCATGTTGGCCAGAACCTCCAAAAGCAGGCCCTGCCTGCTCTCTGCAGCGTTTCCCCACTCTCATCACACCCATAACTGCTTCCTGTGCATCATCTTTCCAAGAAGCCAGCTCCTCATCCTGGCTACCTCCTCCCAACCAGCTTCAGCTCCTTTTCCTAATCCAGCAGAGCTGGGATCATCCGGTGAGCTCTGCCCCCAAATTCACTTCTCCCTGAAGCTCCCCTGTCCCGGCCCCAGAAAAGCAAGCCCCAGTGCTCTGTTGTGTATCCCGTAAGCCTCCCTGTGCTGTCTAACTCTTAGGTACCTCATTTCTCAGCCTTGATCTGGCCTGGGTGTGGTGGGTGTCAGTTCTAACTTCCCAGTGCCTGTGCCCCTTCTCTTTCCACAATGTCACCTGGCATTTAAGACAGCAAAAGTGGCCAGTGTCCAGAGGAGACACTGAAAACACGAGCCACACTGCCCTTCTCAACCCAGGCCTCTCTGATACCCTGATTTTGCCCCTTTCCACGTAGTGCTGCGAGGCCTGGGAATCCCTGCCCGAGTTGTTACCACGTTCACTTCAGCCCAGGGCACCGGTGGGAGCCTACTGGTGGATGAGTTCTACAGCAAGGAGGGCCTTCAGAATGGAGAGGGCCAGAGAGGCAGAATCTGGTGAGAAGCCTGACGGGAATGCGGGCCCAGACCTGGAAGGCCCCAAATTCTCTAAGTGTCACCTGTGGGAACCTCCCACCCTGAGTGGCCCTGCTGAGAGTAGGCCTTCCTTGGACACTGCTAATTAGGGCTGGTCCTGGCATGCACGCCCCTTCCTGGGAGCATGGCAACTGCTCTTACACAGCCTCCTCTCGCCTCCATAGTAATGACTCTGTCATTTCTACAACCTCTTCAGGACTCTTTTTCTTACTTGAGTTCTTCCCTTCAGGATCTTCCAGACATCCACGGAGTGCTGGATGAAACGGCCTGCTCTGCCCCAGGGTTATGACGGATGGCAGATTCTGCACCCTAGTGCCCCCAGTGGAGTTAGAGGTAAAGTCTGGTAAAGCCAGCGCAGAGCTGTGTGAACACAAGGAGTCCTTCTGAGGGGAAACAGGGACAGCCAGGAATCCAAAGGGGGTCTGTATCCCCTAAAACAGGAGATGCAGTAGGAATGACAGTGGCTGGGGGAATGCTGACCTCATGCCCACGGACTCAAGGGAACAAAGGTGTCAGCCACCGTGGCCACCAGGCCCAGGGGAATCTACCCCCTCAGAGCAACAGGCAAGGGAGATGATCTCAATGAAGGGCAGAGGGTCTTAAGACAGCTTATAGAGTGGGACTCCTGAGGTTCTGGATGTGGATGAAGAGGGTATCAGGGAAGGAATCTTGAGGAGCCACATAAAGGACAGCTGTTTTGTTCCCAGAAACAGAACCCTCACAGAGGTGGGCACATAATAACGACTCAATAAAGGCAACCCATTTCTATCACATCCATAGTCTAAGCGGGCTTAGGAACTCCTGGTCGCAACTGTTCTTCCCTGAGGTACTTAGCTGTCCAGTTTCTGAAAGAGCTTCTGTCATAGGCCATGACCAAAAAGCATTGTCACTCAATAGTGAATTTCAGGAGTTCCCGTCGTGGCGCAGTGGTTAACGAATCCGACTAGGAACCATGAGGTTACAGGTTCGATCCCTGCCCTTGCTCAGTGGGTTAACGATCTGGCGTTGCTGTGAGCTGTGGTGTAGGTTGCAGACGTGGCTCAGATCCTGCGTTGCTGTGGCTCTGGCGTAGGCTGGCAGCTACAGCTCCGATTAGACCCCTAGCCTGGGAACCTCCATATGCCGTGGGAGCGGCCCAAGAAATGGCAAAAAAAAAAAAAAAAAAAGTGAATTTCACCTCGGCAGTGCCCTCTCAGAAATTTCACCTTCCTAGTGCCCACCTCTGACCTTGATCCCAAGGGAAGGACAATAGAACGTAGGAGGTGGTGCAGCTCTGACCCAAGTCAGGATCTGGGTGTGGTTCCTCTCGCTTACCAATGCTTCTCTCCCTCAGTTTTGGGGGAATGTGATCTGGTCCCAGTCAGAGCGGTCAAGGAAGGGACAGTGGGGCTGACCCCTGCGGTACTGGATATTTTTGCCTCTGTAAACGCCTCATGTGTGGTCTGGAAGTGCCGTGAGGATGGGACACTGGAGTTGACCGAGTCCAACACTAAGTATTGTGGCAACAACATTAGCACCAAAGTTGTGGCCAGTGACCGCTGTGAAGACATCACACAGAACTACAAGTATCCTGAAGGTAACGGACAGGAAAGGGCCCCGGGCTTCTCAGCACTGGAAATAGCAACAGAGGGAAAGGGATGAGCCAGACACATGCAGGCCAGAGAGAGGTGCAGTGCTTTCCCCATCATAGAAAACAGGCTTTCTCAACCCTGTTTGACATTATTCACATTCTGGACCAGATAACTTTGTTGTGGAAGCTGTGCATCATAGGACATTTAGCAGCATTCCTGGTCTCTCTCTGCTAGATGTCAGCTCTCCCTCCACTACCACCACCAACAGTGACAACCAGAAATGCCTCCTGAGGAGTTCCCTTCACGGCTCAGCGGTTAACAAATCCAACTAGTATTCATGAGGATGTGGGTTCAATTCCTGGCTTCGCTCAGTGGGTTAAGGATCCAGCATTGCCATGAGCTGTGGTGTAGGTCGCACATGCGGTTCAGATCCCATGTTGCTGTGGCTGTGGTGCAGGCCAGCAGCTGTAGCTCTGATTTGACCCCTAGCCTGGGAACTTCCATATGCCATGGGTGCAGCCCTAATAAATAAATAAATAAATAAATGCCTCCTGACATTTCCAGATGTCCCCTGCGTGCAAAACTGTCCCCAGCTGAGAAACATAGCTAGAACGGAGCCCACTTAATACCAAGCCCAGCTGCCAGGCAAAGTCTCTCTCTCTTGTTCTCCTTCAGGGCCTCCAACCTGTTCTTCCCTTTGTATTAGTTAATGGAGCCCATCACCGTCCACCCATTTGTCCTTGAGCCATCCCTGTCACCACCCCACAGAACCCTCACAACCCATCCCCTCCCCACAGTATTGGCTATATATCACCCAGGGCCTCATCTTCTCTTGTCCACAGTATTGCAGCAGCCTCCTAAGTGGACCCCCACCCCCAATCTCTCCATCATTATTTCATCTCCAAATTAGAGTTTCCAGAATGAGCTTCCAAAGACACAAATGTAATACTGTTACTGAATATTCCTACTCCAGAATATTCCATAGCCTCCCTTGCCCTTGGAATAAGTCCAAATTCCTTCACTTAGGAAGATTCAAGTGCCTGCAAAACTTGCCTCAGAGACAGTGTGACTTGTACAATACTAACTGTTCAAGGGGCCAATCAATAGCACTTGAAGAGCTTGGGCCTTGAGTGACTTAGAAGAGATAGGCTGTCCCTGTGGTGGGTCTGCCTAACACAGACCTTTTAAGCTAAAAATGGCCCTAGAGGTTTGCAAAGCTCTTGTGACTTTGACATTTGAGCAGCAGTGGGTAAACGAATCTTAATCCTGGGCTTTTATTAGAAGGGTCTACACCTGCTTGATTAAGAGGCCTGCTTTGTTTATTCCGTTTTTCAGGATCTCCTAAAGAAAAAAAGGTGCTGGAGAAAGTTTGGAAAAACAGAAGGAAACATGGGAAAGTCCGTGACGTCTATCCTCCCAGTCTCGAGACTGGCGATCCTCTCCACTTTTTTTTGGAAGCGCCCAGCTCCCTACCTCTGGGAGGGGATGCCCGAATCTCCGTGAACTTGATAAACCCCAATGACTATGAGAAGGAAGTGAAGCTGGCACTCGGGCTGCAGGCGGTGTACTACAATGGCGTCCTTGCTGCCACACTCTGGAAGGATCAGTTTCTCCTCACAGTCGAGGCCAACTCGGGTAACTCGCCCCCCATCCCCAGACACTCCACACCCAGCTCCCACCCAGGCAGGCACCAGCCATGTAGCACCCTCTGCAGATCTGAAGAGATGGCTTCTAGCCACAGGTGTGCGCTCTCTGTCTCTCTCTCTCCCTCTCTCTCCCTCTCTCTTATTCTTTACTGAGCTTCACACAGAGGAAAAATGCCCATGATTGCAGTTGTGTAAGTAAACAGACCACGGAGCAGTGTAAGTGTTTGCTAAGGTAAACAGAGCACAGTGGTAGGGGAGCATCTCACCCAGGCTGGAGCACTGCCCTGGATCTTGAAGGATGAACACAACAGCATGGGAGAGAAAAGTGAGTCATGGGCATTTTAGGTTCTTCCTAAAAGGGACATAGGCCCAGGTTCTTCCTCCTCTTTAATATTCTTTTTTTTTTTTTTTTTTTTTTTTGTCTTTTTGTTGCTATTTCTTGGGCCGCTCCCGCAGCATATGGAGGTTCCCAGGCTAGGGGTTGAATCGGAGCTGCAGCCACCGGCCTACGCCAGAGCCACAGCAACGCAGGATCCGAGCCGCGTGTGCAACCTACACCACAGCTCACGGCAATGCCGGATCGTTAACCCACTGAGCAAGGGCAGGGATCGAACCCGCAACCTCATGTTTCCTAGTCGGATTCGTTAACCACTGCGCCACGACGGGAACTCCCTCTTTAATATTCTTATTGGAGTCCCTGTTGTGGCTCAGCAGTTAATGAACCCAACTAGCATTCATGAGGACGTGGGTTCGATCCCTGGCCTCGCTCAGTGGGTTAAGGATCCAGTGTTGCCATGAGCTTGGGTGAGCTGTGGTGTAGGTGCAGACGTGGCTCAGATCCCACGTCTATGGCTCTGATGTCGGCCTGCAGCTACAGCTCCAATTTGACCCCTAGCCTGGGAACCTCCACATGCCTTGGGTGCTGCCCGAAAAAGACAACGACAACAACAACAAAGATTCTTATTTAATTGTCTGGGATGGAATCTAGGCACTGGTATTTTTTTCAAAGCTCCCTATGTTATCCTACAGTTGCAACTAGAGAAGTTGTTGAAACTTCGCTGCACACGAGAACCATCTGGGAGAAGTTTGATGCTCACCCTGCATCCCAGACCAATTAAGTCAGAAACTCCACAGTTTGACCCAAACACCAAATTTTTTATCCTTGGGTTATTCCAATGCGTAGGCAATAGAATCAGTGGAATAGAGCTTGTCTATAGGATTGCAGCAGCCCCTGACGGCCCCCTGCCTTTAGTCCCTCCAAGGGCAGAAGGTGAGGAGTGGAGGCGGGGTCAGGTTGGGGAGGGGTGTGAGAGCCAGAAGGGGCCAAATCATGAAGAGGCTTGTAGATCCTGCTGGGAGTTTGGGTTTCATTCTCACGTAATAGGTGAAAGTTTTTAACCAAGGGTGTTGATATGTTTAGAAATTCATTTAAAAAAAAAAAAAAAAAGAACTCTAGAGAAGAATGGAAGGGGTCATATTATGTGGTTCTCAACCTTGCCTGCATGTTGACTCACCCAGGGAACTTTAAAAGTACCGATGCCTGGGCCTCACAGATGTGATTGATTTGGGGTATGGCCTGGCACTGCAGTTGTCTTATAAAGCTTCCCATGTGACTCTTAGCATGTATTTAATGTTGAGAACCACTGGATTAGAGGTTGGAAGGTTTTTGTAATAATCGAGCCAAGAAAGGAAGGACAAACTAAACTGGCAGCACGTTTTGAATGAAGTCATACTAAAGAGGTGGGTCAGATTGCGCTTGTGTATGTGGGGTGGGGGCGGGGAGACTCCAGTTTGGGTGCTCCTCTAGAGTAGGGCAAATGGGCGAGGGCAGGTTTGTGGGGAGAGGATGAGTTCTGTTTGTGGCACGTTGGGTTTGAAAGCCTGTGAGACCTTCCAGCTGAGGCAGCCTGTAGGCAGCTGGAACTCCAGACCTGGTATTCAAGATAATGCCTGAGTGGGGACTGGGGAGGAGGAAACCTAGGCAGCACCAGCAAGTAGGCAGCAGTCAGGGAGAGAGCAGAGTAAGACACTGAAAAGGCCAAGAGAGGAAAGGGGAGCCCAGTAAGGTCAGCAGAGAGGCCACAACAGTTCAAGGCTGAAAAGCATCCACTGACAGAGAGAAGCAATGGCGAAAGCGAGCCGAGATGTGCAGGCCTTCCTGGAAGAATGGATGAAAAAAGCAGAGAGGCTGGGTGGGTAGTAGTCAGCCAGAGACACTGGGGAGAGGGAGGGTGTTCTTTGTTTCCTTTTAAGATGAGAGAGAGCAGAATCTGCTTACATACTGTGAATAAGTAGAGAAAAAAAGACTGAAGCCTCAGGAGAGATGGGTTATAAATGATAGTGCAACCCTTGGGGAAATCAAAGGCAACTAGAATCAACATAGCTCACATTTATGGAGCACTTATTTTTGGAAAATATGATGTTAAGTGTTCTATATATGTTAGTTCATTTATCCTCACAAAGACCTTATGAGGCAAAATCTATTATTAAACCCACTTTATAGATGAGGAGACTGAGACACAGAGAGTTAAATGGCTTGGCCAAAGTTACAGTAGTTAAGCAGCGGTGGGGTCAGGATGGGACACAGATTTAAAAAGTAAAGGACAGGACTTGGGAAGGGGAAGAGGGGACAGTCCATCCACCTGGGAGGGGTGACAGCAGGGGTAGGTGTCTATATCTATAGGTTGGGGATCAGACCATGAGCTTACCAGGATTCCTCAAAGACGAAGGATTACTTCATTTCTCTGCAAAAGGGAAAGGGCAGAAGCAGAGAACAGGGGGAGACTAAGCAAGCCCACATTCAGCCATGGCTTAGTGGCAGGTCTGAGACCAGCACTTCACATGCACTGTCTCATTAACCACAAGCCATCCTGTCAGGTAGACATTATGATTAGACAAGGAAACTGAGGCCCCAAGAGTTTCACTTGTTCTAGTTCCAGGGACCTTTCCACTGCACTGATGAAGAGGTCACCCGAGGGTGTTGGTGGTGACAAGTGGCTTCTTGAGTGAGTTCAAATCAGAAATTGCTATAAGGAATGAGGCATTGTTCTGGCTTCAGTGAGGTCCTGACTCCTTTGTATAATGTGTGAAGTTATTAGGGGTGCAAACACCCATCCCTTGGCACTGATTCCACCAGTCATGTGTTTCAGCTAAGAAAAGACACTCCTTCCTGTCCTTCTCCAATTTTGAACAAAACCCACCAGAGAATACATTGCTCAGACTCACCGCCATGGCAACGCACTCCACGCTTACCTGCTTTGATCAGAAAGACATCGCCATTTGCAGGCCACAACTTGCCATCGAGGTAGGAACCAGTCCTTACCCAAATTGCCAGCATTTGCTGTTACTCAGGTCCCCAATTCAGAAGGAACAGGGCCCCTCAAGCTTCAGAGAAGCTGACTGTGCTGAAGAGCTACCAGGAAAGGCTGGGTTGGGAGCTCCATCTCTTGAAAGAAATGGTTTCTTATCTATGCTATTAAGGTTTAAATCTTCCAACTTTAGTTGATTAAGGTTTCTAAAATTGGGCGTCTTCCCAGTTGCTGCCTCCATACTTACAGGAATAATAATAGCCTATGTTTATTTACCATTTTATACATGTGTGTATTTTCACCTTTTGCTTAATACAAAAGTCATGGGAGGTGGACAGTTCCCATTATTCAGATGAGAAACAGTCCCAGAGAGCATCATGCCCACAATCAGAAAAATGGGACATTTTAGAGACTTAGGGCTGTTGGTCAAGTCCTCTTTCCACATGTCATCTGGACCACAATGAATGTGACCTGGTCTCTGCTCTGGAGGAGGTGAGACTTGGGTAAGGGAGACACAACATGTGGTCTTCTATGTCAGTGCTGTAACAGAGGTACAAGGTCACTCTGAAACAAGTGGAGTCAAGTGGTGGGTTTGGGAAAGACTTCATGGAGGAGGTGGCATTTGTGCTGGGCCTTGAAAAATAGGTAAGCTTTCAGTGCAGAGGTGGGGGAAAAATTACAGGCAGAAGACTGAGTAAAGGGGCCCAAAGGAAGAGGGCCTGAGGGGTGTGCTGGGGCTGGGATGTCTGTTATTGAGGGGAAGAACAAATGAGCCTGGGGGTGGGGGGTGGTAGGTGGGGGTGAGACCCTGAAGGGTTCTGAATGCCAAGTGAAAGTGAATTCTGAAGACAATGAGTGAAGGAAAGGCACCTTCAGAGATGGTCAGTGATGGGTCACGGGGGAAAGTAAATGCAGAAAGACCAGGCAGAGGGGTAGAGAAGTCAGCTGTGGTGCCTGGGTGAGGATGGCAGAGACAGGAGAGTAACCAAGGAGGGTACAGAGAGGGTGGCCAGGAGAGGAAGGGAGTGACTGCAGCTCTGTGCTCTTGGCATCTCCCACAGATGCCAGAGACAGCAGTGCAGCATCAACCCCTAACGGCCTCAGTCAGTATCCACAACACCCTAGATGCTCCCCTGAATGACTGTGTCATCTCCATCTTCGGAAGGGGCCTCATTTACAGAGAGAAGAGCTACAGGTAAGAGACCTCAAGCTTCTCATCCCACAGAAACCTCTCAAATGGTCAGAAAGGCAGGGATCCAAGATTAATAGCTGTCTTTAGGCTGTGTTCATGAAGACAAATACCCGCCAGAGTTGAACCAGAGTATTAGGGCCTCTCTCATCCTGGGGTCACCAACGTCTACAGGGCTGCAGGGGTGTGGGAGGCTGTGTGCCCCTTGGGCACCTGACACTGTCTGCTGCCCTGGTCATGCAGCAAGAGTCCAGGTACTGCTGGTGAATGCAGGCGAGGGGTTCAGGGCTGGGTGAGAGCAATTATCACAGGGAAGCTAGGCTGCCCTCAGTGTGGCCAGAGTGCTGCATTCTACTAGTGATACTACAATACACCGTGTCATTTACACATTCCCTTGTGTTCCTCCCATTCCCCACTCTACTCCCACCACCACTCTTTACAGCCTTTTTAAGAATGTGTAAAATGTGTACTGTCGCTACATGAGCCTGTATTTTTAACTTAAAAAAGTGATGTTATGTCTTCTTCTTCTTATCATTCCGAACTATGTTTAAGATGCATCCACTTATGTCAAGTCCATTGCTTCTGCTACATAATCCTCCCATCACACACATCCCCCACTTGCTACCACACCACTCCACAGTGATGGGCACCCAGAGTGCCTCCACCTATCCTGTTGGAGTGAACATCGTCACACTTGGCCCCTTATACACTTGCTTGGGACCCTGTATGTATGGGGGTGTGTCATGCCCAGGAATGGAGTTGCTCAGTCACAGGCTCAGCATCCTACCATCCCCTCACTCTTGGGAATATCCATTTTTTCTAGTCTGAGAGAAATAAGATAATATTATTTTTCTAATTTGCAACTCTTTTTTTTTCCCACTGTACAGCAAGGGGGTCAGGTTATCCTTACATGTATACATTACAATTACATTTTTTCCCCCACCCTTTGTTAATTTGCAACTCTTAATATGTTTATTGGCCTTTTCCCTTTCCTCCTCAATATAATTTGTTCCTAATTTTGCCCGCTTTGCTTCTGAGCTTCTTGCCTTTTACCCTTGATGTGTGGGAGATCCCTGTTTGGTCTAGGTTATTAGTCCTTTGTTGCTTTTAGATGTTGCAAGTATCTTCATTCATTGTCCCCCCTCCTCTGGTGAATACATACGTATAGTTCATAGTTCATGATGCCTCCTCCTGCTGCCCCTGAGGTCTGACAGGTTGTCTGGTTGTTGGGCCACTGCCTCGGCCTCATGCAATTCAGTGAGTCACTCTTGTCCATAAGTTGAGAAGAGAGAGACTGCCAACATTTAACCAGGCTTCTGTGGTCTCAAAGATCATTTGTGGGGCAAAGCTCCTCAAAGGAAATCTGCATCATTCCCTCATTTCACCATAAGGTCCACAGGTGGCCAGGAGGTTGCTGAGGGGGCTCCAAACACCTGTGGACATTCTGACATCTTCTCAATATGTCCACCACACCCAGGGGAGTTAGCAATGTGAGGGTTCCAAAACCACAGCTTTCCCAAACACCCCAGTACTATTACCAAGAATGGGCCCAGACTGAAGTCATGGGTCATAAAAGAAACAACAGAGGCAACTCAGGAGCCCTTAGAATGGGATGTTTCTCTTCTCAATCATACAACTGCTCATCATAGGAGACTCCTGCCTTCAAACCTGTTTTAACAGCAAGGTACTTGGATGTCTATTTCTTCATCCCACCTCTTCAAGTAGGGTAGAATCAGTCACTGGGACCAGGAAAGCAATGACCCTGGGACAGATCTAGTACCTGCCTTTTCCTTTATTTTAGATTAAGTTCAGTGCAGCCTGGACGCACCGTGTGCACCAAACTCCAGTTCACACCAATGCACGTGGGGCTCCAGAGGCTCACAGTGGAAATGGACTGCAACATGTTCCAGAACCTAACCAACTTCAGAAGTATCACTGTAGTAGCCCCTGAACCTCCAGCTTAAACTTCCAGCTCCGCATCGCTCCCCCCAACAACCCCTTTGAATCTACAATTGAAAACCAAATGTGCTGGGAAGAGACACTTTGCTTGTCAGACAAATGAATCTCCGGGATGAGTCTAAGAGTTGGAGAACAAAATCAGAGTCCCAGAAATCAATAGGAAAGATATTCATTTCTATCACAAGGCACCCATGAAGACTAGCTGCTTAAAAGAGAAACTAATGGGCTTCAGGAATAAAAAGACTTTGTGGAGTTTCCTGGTGGCACAAGGAGTTAAAGGTCCATCATTGTCACTGCTGTAGCTTGGGTCACTGCTGTTCCCTGACCTAGGAATTTTTGCATGCCGTGTGTGTGGTTAAAAACAAAAAACAAACAAAAAAAGCCCCCTTTGTAAAGGTACTCCAATAAATAAACTCAGATTTTTCAAGTTCAGGGTTTTCTTAACCATTTTACTGCTCCCTAACACATTCATTAATTTATATGTAAGGAAAACAACCAAACATTTAAATTATTCTTATATTTCTGATGAAATGGGACACTATTACCTAAAAACGGGATCTTTTAGGTAATCCTTTGCTGTTTGTTTTTTAGGACTGAATGTGTGGCTTATGGAAGTTCCCAAGCTAGGGGTCAAATTGGTGCTGCAGCTGCTGGCCTATGCCATAGCCACAGCAACACAGGATCTGAATTGCGCCCAACTTAGACCACTAATAGCAACGCCAAATACTTAACCAACGAGTGAGGCCAAGGATTGAACCTGCATCCTCATGGATACTACTTGGGTTTGTTACCACTAAGCCACAAAGGGAACTCCATCTTCTAGTAAAGTCATTTTAAGATTACACTGACAGGTGCCATTCCTGACCATTATCCTTAAAGAGCCAAAGATGACTGAACAAAGTTATAAAATATACAACATAAGACCTGAGCACAGAATGATATTCTAGATTCCGCCATAGATAAGTCCTTATTAGAGTTAAATATCATCAAATATTAAATATAGCACAATTAAGTCTGATGATAATAACATGAATTTGGTCAGTAGAGAAATACACAATTATTAAGTATATAGAAAAGAGGCCCTATAAGAAAAGAAAAAAAAACTGAACTCCTTTTGTACAAAGTTAGGTTTTTTTTGGTTAACATTTTGTTGCTTTGGTACTCTCAGTTTTAGTTCTTTATAATACTTGTTAAAAGTACAGAATGGGGAGTTTCCACCATGGCGCTGCAGAAACAAATCCAACTAACAACCAGGAGGCTGCGGGTTTGATTCCTGGCCTTGCTCAGTGGGTTAAGGATCTGGTGTTGCCATGAGCTGTGGTGTAGGTCATAGACCCGGCTCAGATCCTACATTGCTATGGCTGTGGCGTAGGCTGACAGCTGTAACACCAGTTTAACCCCTAGCCTGGGAACCTCCATCTGCCGTGGGTGTGGCCATAAAAAGCAAAATCAATAAATAAAAAATGAAAAATCATTGCAATTCTCACAATAAAAAAATTTTAAAAATGAAAAAAAAAAATACAGAATGGCACTTTGTAAAAGTAAATTAAAACTCTTTTGGGGAGTTCCCGTCGTGGCGCAGTGGTTAACGAATCCGACTAGGAACCATGAGGTTGCGGGTTCAGTCCCTGCCCTTGCTCAGTGGGTTAAGGATCCGGCGTTGCCGTGAGCTGTGGTGTAGGTTGCAGACATGGCTCGGATCCTGCGTTGCTGTGGCTCTGGCATAGGCTGGTGGCTACAGCTCCGATTAGACCCCTAGCCTGGGAACCTCCATATGCCGCAGGAGCGGCCCAAAGAAATAGCAAAAAGACAAAAAAAAAAAAAAAAAAACTTTTGGGCGTTCCCGTAGTGGCGCAGTGGAAACAAATCCAACTAGGAACCATGAGGTTGCGGGTTTGATCCCTGGCCTTGATCAGTGGGTTGAGTATCTGGTGTTGCTGTGGCTGTGGCATAGGCCGGCAGCTACAGCTCAAATTAGACCCCTAACCTGGGAACCTCCAAATGCTGAGGGTTGTGGCCCTAAAAAGACAAAAGACAAAAAAACAAAAAACAAAAAAAAAAACCCACACAAAATCTCTTTGGACTTAAGGAATTTCAACCCCAAGTACACACTAGTCTCTCAAAAGAAAAGCTGCTGGATTTGGAAGGTATTATGCTAAGTGAAATATATCAGACAGAAAAAGATAAATACTGTATGATATCACATACATGTAGAATCTAAAAAATACAACAAACTAATGAATATAAGGAAAAAAAAGAAGGGGTTGGGGAGAAATGAATCAGCGGAAATGAATCTGACTAGCATCCATGAGGACACAGGTTTGATTCCTGGCCTCACTCAGCGGGTTAAGGACCAAGCGTTGCCATGAGCTGTGTTGTAAGTCACAGACTCAGCTTGGATTCTGCATTGCTATGGCTGTGGTTTAGGCCAGCAGCTACAGCTCCAATTCGACCTCTAGCCTGGGAACCTCCATATGCCATGGGTGCAGCCCTAAAAAGACAAAAAAAAAAAAAACAGCTGCTGTTACTGACTATATCTCAAGAGACCAAGGGGATGTCAGAAGGGCGGATGTGATGAAGTACACCTATACAAGACAAAGGACCAGCATTAGAAGTATGGAAACCAGTAATACATGCATAAGGTCTAAGGCAGGTCACTAAAATATGCAGTATTGTATACCTTATTTTCCAAGATGTGATCTTCCATACTGATGCAAAAATATTATTGTCTGTTAATGATTTTGCAAAAGGATTAACCAAAGAGGCCCTTAAAGTTATATAAACTCTCAGACATTTAAAATTTTTGACTTATAAAAACTTTGTACTTGGGAGTTCCTGCTGTGGCTCAGTCGGTTAAGGACCCACCACTGTCTCTGTGAGGATAAGGGTTTGATCCCTGGCCTGGCTCAGTGGGTTAAGGATCTGGAGTTGCCATGGCTGTGGTGTAGGGCCCAGCCTGTAGCTCATATTTGACCCCTAGCCCAGGAACTTCCATGTGCTGCAAGTGCAGCTGTTAAAAAAAAAAAAAAATTGTGCTTACATTTGGAGACACATAATACAAAACAGACAATAACAATTTAAGTATGCATAAGGAAAACAAGGCTGTTCAATAAGGTGGACAAATCTTAATAACTGAGCTTGTTAACATAAAAAACAGAAGAGGCAGTTATTTTATCAGCAAAATGGGTTTGTTCTGGAACAGCAAAGAACTGCAATTAGGGTCAAGAAGGTTATAGTAAAAGCCACCACAAAGGAGGAAGTTGGGAGCAGCTGTTTTGAACAACTGCTCAAACGGAGGAAAGCGAGAGTTCTGGGTGATGAGGGGTTCCCACTGCCTTAGTAGCTGGGGTAGTCAATTTCTGGCAGGAGATGCAACTCACATCACTTCTATCAGGAATTCAGTCTTTCCTGTTACTTAGAGTGGCAGTGCATGAGTGCTCCCCCTTCTGGCCTCTCGACTCCATTTTTTTTTTAATTTTTTTTAATTAATTTTTTTAGTTAAAAAAAAATTTTTTTTTCAACTCTATTTTACACAAGATTTCCCCCTATTAATTTTCACAAGCTCAATACCAAAAAATAATTTCAGAGCCACTGAGTAACCTAACCTGGAATAATATTCAGGAGAAGTTGCTGGTGAGAATAACTATAAAACATGCTGAAGTACTAACAAGGCCTTTGGAGGCATCTGCTCTAAATAAAGTGTTTTTGTTCTAAATATGTTTCTGATCAGAATCAGATCTTTAGACCTAAAAACCTAAACAAAAGCAATATTCTAGTCTCAACCCACATATTTCTGGTAGAAAGACACTTTGGAAGGGTACCTCAGTTAATCAAGCATTTTACTGGCACCAAGCATTTTACTGACACTATCAACATCTTTAACAAAGAAATGACACACTTTACTGCAAAAAGGGCAGCTTCCCCAGGAATCTCTGAGAGGCAACTCAAGAACAAACACTCATACAATTATCTTTTGTATCTAGCACAGAAAAATATATCATACTTAAATGGTTTATAAATAATTACTAGTATGACCTAATCAATAATCTTTGGTAATAGTGTCTCTTAATTAATAAGTATAGACAGGAACTCCGTTTTGTTCTAGAAAGCATCCTAGCCCCACTCTAAAAGCAGACATCAGAGCTTGGCTGAGATAGTAGGAAAGGGACAGAGAAGAGTACGAATGAGCCTGAAAACTCATAATTCAACTTCATTAGTGAGCTCCTTGATTCTGTTCATGCAATGATCAACAGCATTAATAAGTAAAGGGATCCAGCTATCTTCTGGCTGTGGGGTCACATGACTTGCTCTGTGAATGGAATGGGAAAGAGAAATTAAATGTATTTACACTGACTGTCAAGGGAAAACCTATCCCCAACAGAGAGCACAGGGAAAACTACAGTAAGAAAAGCAAGTTTCTTTGCCGACACTCAGCTATTTCACAAGTGAAGATGAAAGAAAACACTATACCCACTTTCTCCTACTCCTCAAAATGGGGGTGAAGGAGTTAAGAATGACTGGACAGGTTTATTCTCAAAAAGCTATTTGGGAAGAAGTCTTCATACTCACTTTGTAATTTCCAGTGCTTTCTCTAAAACAGATACAAGTTTTGCAGCCTAGGAAAAAAACAAAGAAGTTACTCACTTTGAGCCCTACCATAAAAATGAAAGGAATAAAAAAAGAAAAGGAGAGTTAAAATATTTTAAGGAGCTCCTAAAGTTCCCATGTGGTATTGTCACTGCTGCAGCTTGGGCTACTGCTGCAGTGCAGGTTTGATCCCTGGCCCAGGAACTTCCCCATGCTCTGGGCACTGCCAAAAAAAAGAAGTTTAAAAAATATCTTAAGGAGTTCCTGCTGCGGTGCAGCAGGCTAAGGATCTGGCATTGTCACCACTGCAGCTCAGGTCACTACTATGGTGTGGGTTTGATCCCTGGTCTGGGAACTTCTGCATGCCAAGGGTGTAACCAAAGAAAAAATATTTTAAGACTCAACTAATAAAAACTCATTGGAAAAAAAAAAAAAAGAAACCTTGGAGGAAACAGTCAAAAACAAAAATGACTGATTAGATTAGGATGGTGGGATCATGGATTATTTTTTATTTAGCAAAATCTTATTAATACCATTGCTGTAATACCTTCATAAGCTTTTTTTTTTTTTTTTAATTTAAAATAGTTTTAGAGGAGTTCCTCTAAATAAAACAGAGGAGTTCCTGTTGCGGTTCCATAGATTAAGAACCTGACTTGTATCCATGAGCATGTGGGTTTGATCCCTGGTCTTGCTCAGTGCATTAAGGATCCAGTGTTGCAGCAAGCTGTGATGAAGGTTGCAGATGTGGATTCCTATTCTACTCCAAGGTGTCTGTACACTGTGAAGATGCATTTGATAACTTTAACTTCCACTAATTTATCTAATAAGGGCTGATACATCTAATGGTAAAATATTAGCCATTGGCAGTTCTACTTCTCTTTCCAATAAAATGATAAGAACTTAAAGTTTATAAAAATAAGAGAATAGAACTTGAGCACAGAACCAAGGACTTGAAAGTATAATAAAATCAGATTTTTATAAAGAGATTGACTCTTCGTGGTTAAATCACACATGTATTGATATTAAAGCAAAGTGTTTTTTGTTTTTGTTTTTTGGTTGCGCCTGTGGCACGCAGAAGTTCCTGAGCAAGGGACTGAATCTGCACCACAGCAGTGACAATGCTGGATCCTTAACTGTTAGGCCACCAGGGAATTCCCAGAGCATGCTTCTGAATCACTTATTTTGGCCTATAGCAGAAATTAGAAACTTGAGATTTCAGGTTGAGAGAATCCTAAAGCACTGCGGCAATTAAGACTTTCTTTTCAAAGCAGCATTTTTCTAAGGTCTCGAGGTTTTTCTAAATAATTACCCAAGTGGTTATGGAAGAGAGTACTACTAGAGCTCATTAATTCAAATTCAGCAAATATTTATCAAGTACAAACATATGTAAGAATTATGACACTACTGTTGTACTTGTACCAAGCATAACAAAGAAATACATTCCCTATAGCTTAAAGGAAACACTAGTGATCACTGAAATTCTATCAGTTAGGTCTGTGGCTACTCCCTCAAAGCCAGTACTTACATTGAGTCGCACAGTCAGGTGGCACACAGGTGGGTATATGCTCAGAGCCAAATCATCCACACTAAGGGCAGAAAGCAAAAATAACCATTAATACCCCAAAAAGAGTAACAACAACAAAAAAAGCTCAGCTAAATGATTTCTAATACACAACTATGGATGCAACTAGTGAGAAAATAACTCAGAAATATCTATCGGTTCCTTAAACCGGGCAACCAATGAATAACCAATTCGACCGGTATTTACTGAATACATACACACCCTGTTTCACGAAAGAGCTAGGGAAAAAAACTCCCTTGGCCATTAGGATGGAATGTGATTAATTCAGTTAAAAACATGAGGATCTGAAACCATCAATTTAATAACTGACACAGGCAGGGTTCATCCCTGAATGCCACTAAAATGGGCACCACTTTAACCAAGCAATCAATTTAGGACCACCAATAATGGGACAAACTAATAACTATGTGCCTCCCTGATATAATGCAATGAAAAGCAATTCTTGCCAAAAAATGTTTAAACTGAATATAATCTATAATCATGAGAAAACAATCACATGAATCCAGACCTTTGGATTTTCTAAAAGGCAACTGATCTAGACTCTGTAAAAATGTCAATGTCAAAAAAGGTTAAAAATGGAGTTCCCACCATGGTGCAGCGGAAACAAATCCGACTAGGAACCATGAGGTTGCAGGTTCAATCCCTGGCCTTGCTCAGTGGGTTAAGGATCCGGCGTTGCCATGAGCTGTGGTCTAGGTTGCAGATATGGCTCAGATCCTGCATTGCTGTGGCTGTGGCTGTGGCCGGCAGCTACAGCTCCAATTTCACCCCTAGCCTAGGAACCTCCATGTGGTACAGGTGCAGCCCTAAAAAACAAAACAAAAAAAAAGTAAAAAAAAAAAAAAAAAAAGGACAGAGACTATTCTAGTTGCAAGAGACCAAAAAGGGGAAAAAAAGAAAAAAGCTGTCAGAAATTTTACAGACAACTGGAGAAATGTAAATATTAGGTAATGCTGTTATATTCAGTGATAAATTTCTTATATGTAACACGAAGAAAAAGCATAAGAATGTCTGTTCTTAGAAGATACATGCTGAAATTTAGGGGTGAAATGTCATCAATATCTGCAACTTACTCTCAAATGGTTCAGGGATAAAAATGCTACATCTAATTATAGAGAAATAAATTAATACAGAAAAAAATGTGAACACCACCACCTCACACTGGTCAGAATGGCTATCATTAATAAACCTAAAAATAACAATGCTAGAGAGGCTGTGCAGAAAAGGGAACTCTCCTACAATGTTGGTAGGAATGTAAAATGTTAAAACCACTATGGAAAACAGTATGGAGGTTCCTCAGAAAACTAAATGTAGAACTACCATATGACCCAGCAATTGCACACCTGAGCACATATCCGGACATAACCATAATTCAAAAAGTTACATGCACTCGTACACTCACAGCAGCCCTATTCACAATAGCCAAGATAGGGAAACAACCTAAATGTCCATCGACAGATGAATGGATTAAGAAAATGTGGTACATACACACGATGGAACACTACTCAGCCATAAAAAAGAATGAAATAATGCCATGTCCAGCAACATGGATGCAAACAGAGAATCTCATATAAGTGAAGCAAGTCAGAAAGAGAAAGACAAATCCCATATGATATCACTTATATGTGTAATCTAAAACATGGCACAAGTGAACCTATCTACAGAACAGAAATAGACTCACAGACATAGAAAACAGACTTGTGGTTGCCAAGGGGGAGGGAGGGGGATGGATGGGGAAATTTGGTGTTGGTGGATGAAAACTATTACATTTAGAATGGATAAGCAATGAGGTTTACTATACAGCACAGGGAACTATATCCAATCTCTTCGGATAGAACATGATGGAAGATAGCATGAGATAAAGAGTGTGTGTGTGTCTGTGACTGGGTCAGCAGAAATTGGCACAATATTATAAATCAACTATACTCTAAATTTTAAAACAGATTTTTTTTTTTTTTTAAAAAGGAGTTCTCATTGTGGCTCAGCAGTAATGACCCCAACTAGCATCCATGAGGACGCAGGTTTGATCCCTGGCCCAGCTCAGTGGGTTAAGGATCCAGTGGTGCCATGAGCTTTGGTGCAGGTCACAGACATGGCTCAGATCTGGTATTGCTGTGGCTGTAGCATAGGCCAGCAGCTGCAGCTCCAGCTGACCCCTAGCCTGGGAACTTCCATAATGTCACAGGTGTGCTGCTAAAAAGAAAAAATAAATACATTTATTGGGGGGAGGAAAAAGGGACTAAAAAAGAATAGTACCAAAACAGACTGAAAGAAAAAAAGAGAAGAAATGTGAACAAGAGGTGAATCTAGATGGAGATAGAGGTACTCACTGCAATACTTTTTCAACTTTTCTGTTGGTTTGAACATTTTCAAAATAAGAATTGGGAAAAAAATAGGGGGGTGACAGTGCAAGCTGAGCTCAGAATGCTGCTGCTTGGCTGCTTCAAGTGGACATCACACTTACCTAGGGCTGATC
The DNA here is from genome assembly GCF_054392235.1 of Sus scrofa. NCBI lineage: Eukaryota > Metazoa > Chordata > Mammalia > Artiodactyla > Suidae > Sus > Sus scrofa. Next base: position 137,559,463 of record NC_139383.1, read on the forward strand.
TCATCAGAAATGTCCACAATGTCATCCAGCTGGGCCACCTGATCCTTCTTCCCATTCTCTGCCACTGAGAGCCGGATTTTCTTCAGGCAGGCTTTGGATGCTCTCACCAGCGCAAGGCATGGGATTATGAGCTCCTGATCCTCCTCGGACCAATATGAGTCCTGATTGTTTGGACATCCCAATATACCCTCCTCATCTCCATGGTTGTCAGAGTTGTCCTCCTCAATGTCATTCAAAAGGCCACAGTAAGGATCACATTCTTCCACGGCCTAAGACATATCACGCGAATGCCAAGGAGAAAAGAAAAAAAAAATCATTTGTACTTTGAGCATTATGCCTACCCTGTCCCCAAACTTCAGCCAGCTACTACACTCATGGCTACAGAGTTGAATCACTTCATAAATGCTGTTCTGACTCTCCTGGTACCAATCACAGGACAGGAATGATGGGACCTATGTGACTGATACTCAGGACACCTCTCTCTCTCTCTTCCCCCCCTTTTTTTAAGGGCCACATGTGTGGCATATGGAAATTCCCAGGCTAGGAGTCAAATTAGAGCTGCAGCTGCTGGCCTATGCCACAGCCACAGCAACGCCAGATCTGAGCCACATCTGCCACCTACACAGCCACTTGCGGCAATATTGGATCCTTAACACACTGAGCGAGGCCAGAGATGGAACCCACATCTTACGGATACTAGTTGGGTTCTTAACTGAGGGTTCTCAACTGTGGCTGAGCCACAATGGGAACACCCACTCCTCTCTTCATAACCAATGCTCATCTACTAGTCACAGAGGTGCCTTCCAATGACCAGCAAAGAGAGAGGTCCCCTCACCTGCTCCATTTCCTCATGTGCATCCTTTACAAGATTCACACTCTTGGTCAATACTGAAAGGGCTGCAGCTTTGTTATCTATGAGTGAAGAAACAGGAGCACTAAAATTAGAGGAGAAACCCAACAATTCTAAGTCTGCAAAAAGCAAGAAACTATTCTCTTTGAAGGGAGCGCCAAGGACAGTCAATGAGAGCAGCAGTTGAACATAAAATTCTTCTCACATACATCCTCTGGGTACCCAGACAGAGAGCTAAAGAGCCTTTTGTCTTTCCCCACAAGAAGAAATAAAATGGTCACATGATGTTTCTCATCATGGTCCTCTTGGATGACTACTGCTTTTAGCCTAGTGGGCTCTACTTCAGAACCGCTTCAGTGTCCCCCCAGATCAGCACCAGAAGAGCAAACCACATTCATTCAACAAGAGACAGAGCCATAGCCAGAAGGTGTCTGAAGTATGAGAGTATCATGAAGTATGAATTTAGACGTATGAGAGCTAAAAAGACTGGTAAAAAGTATTAATACCTATTTTTTGAAATTGCTGATAAACTAGATCTATTCCACTAAGCTCTTTATTAAGTTAAAATACATATATATTACAAAACTGGAAGCTAGATATGACAGGTCTGTCCGCTCTGGCCAGCAGAGTCAATGCCCACTTCCCATTCTCACCCACCTCTTGGGATTTTAGGCACTTTCTGGCACGCATCCCAGACACTGTTGTAGGAAATGAGGTTCTCAGGGCTGGAGAAATGAATCAATAAGAATGAATCAATAACCTAAGGTCCTGTCTGAAAAAGGTCTTCCTACTGGTCATTACTCTCAGCTATCAGTAACTTCACTGTTAAAATGAGTTTTTCCCCCTCCCAGAAGCAAGGAGCCCCATTAACTGATAACCCAAACCGTGGCATCACTACCTCTGCGTTGGAGTGACGTAGAGCATTTCCACAAGCTGAGCCATGCCATCCACAATGTCAAGAGTGGCACTCCTTACCAGCTTTCTCAAGGTGGTTCCTGCAGCCAAAACCAATGACTAAGCAGCCTGGCCTTCTTTCCAGAAGTCACCATCTGCTTTCCTGAGAGTCTAAGTCCTATAGCATTTGAGGTAATGTGCACCCACATGCTTTAACTGGAGTGCCAACCCAAAACTCACGTTTTATTTATATCCCAATGTCATTTTCTTGCTCCTCCCACCATTCCTTACTGGTATTTTCCAAAAGAGATCTGAAACAAGATCTTTCCATGGCAGCATGTACTCAATCATTAAAAACAGTGGTTCCTTGACAATTGTGGATAAAACACTTCAAGTTTAAAAAATGTGAGTAGCCCTGAAGATCCATGAGACATGTACTCAATTTATAATCGTGGCATGAGGATATTGGCAACATCTCTGAAGCACTGGGACACAGGTTTGACCCCCAGCCAGTACAGCTGGTTAAGGATTTGGCATTGCCACAGCTGCAGCATAGGTCACAACTGCAGCTTGGATCTGATCCCTGGCCCAGGAATTCTATATGTCACAGGGCAACAAAAAGGAAAAATAGTAATTGCAGCATGATTATAATGAAGGCATGAATATACAGGGGAGGCTGGAGACCTCTTAACTTATAAAGGAGATAGAAATAGGATGTGATGTAATATGGGTGGAGAAGCCCGGGGATGGCTGTGGCCTGGGTATGCCTAATATCCAGCCAGCATCTGTGGTGGTTATAACAGGTTGGAGAGAGAGGAGCCTGTGAGAATTAAAAACCTTAGAATCAGGGTAGATGGGAAGAGACCATCTGTATCTTAGCACAAAGGCTTACTTATGAGATCACTTATGTCATAAATTTAAACTTTGATTGAATTTTATGGGAGAAAGTTATATCACATGACCAAATTGCGGTAAAGGTACAAGTGTCAGGACATAAGCTATCATATTAGCAAACATCTATCCCATAAACCAAATGCTCACGTCTGTAGAGAGGCTTACCCTGATCCTTGGGAAGCGAATAGTATGCTGCAATAATTGCCTTGATGGCAGCATGGACTTGTTCACAGAATCTCTGGGTTTCCTAGGAGGTGATGAACCAATTTCAGAATGAAAAAGGGAAATGAATTAGATCATGGTGGTCAGCCCATCTACCGTGGAAGAGCACAAACATCTGTATAGCATCATGAAACATTTTCTGAAGTCCTATTATAAGTTAGGCCTTGTGCTATTCTCATCACATACCAGAGAGGAGTTCGCTGAACACCAGTTACTGAGGTGACAACTCAATAAGACATTAAGAAAGAGCAGGAAAAACTTATTCCTGATACTCTATATCCCAAGATACTCATGATCTGCTTTAAGATAGTCACTGTATCTTAGACCTGGAGTTGGTAAATTAGGGCCCTTGGGCCCAATCAGGTATACTGCCAGTTTCGTAAATAAACTTTTACTGGGACACAACCACACTCTTTCATTTACATACTGTCTATAGTTGTTGTACTATAAGGGCAGTGTCGAGTTCTTAGCCTGCATAGCCTAAAATGTTTACTATCCAGCCCTTTATGGAAGAAGTCTGCCAACCCTATCTTAGATGGTTAAGCAGTTATCTGTCTCTCTGCCTCTTTGTCTTTGTCTGTCTGATCCTAATAGAATCTCAATATATCTAAAGGTCATTAGCATGGATTCTACAATGCTCAGTTTTGACTATTTTCCTCCTATGCAGACATTGGCTTTCTCTTATCTTCCTTGTCCTCATTTCTCTGCTAAATTCTAAGCCAGTGCTATGCAAAATAGGCTCCACGGATTGATGCCAGTCCATAAATGGTCTGTTACCAGTCTGGGATGGGTAAGTACAATGATTCAGAGTATTTAGAAACTTTTATGGCAACTTGACATTGCTTCAACATCCAAACCATAATTTCATAAAAATACCATTCCGTATGGACTGGAATTAACAAAACCATTCTTCAATGGAACTAACCTGCCAAAATCCTAAGAAAACAATTATGATTCAAATAAAATCATATTCTAATTTTTCATCTGTGAGTAAAAAAAACACTGGCCTGAGCATGTACAGAAAAATAGTTCTGTTCTACCTCCTCGTGGAATCTTACTAGCTGTGAATTTTAGCAACAAGTCCTAAGTGTATTTGAAAGAAAGGACTCTCAGTAGATAAGAAAAATAAGGTAATATTACTACTCCCTTTGAAATAAAGATTAACTTTCTTCCACAATGCTTTTAAAGTACTCTCATACAATTCTCATTTTCAACACAAATCTCTGAGATATGTAAGGAGAGAGAGTTTATTACTATAGGTGCAGCAAAATAATATTTTTTTCCTTTTTTTGCTGAAGAAATCAATTTTTTTATTGGCTTACAATGTTGTGTTAGTTTCAGGTGTACAGTTAAATGACTCAGCTTTATACACACGCACACACATATACATATGAAGAGGGGATGGAGATATAAACTTTTTAACACATTTAACTTTGATATGTTTTGACTTTTATATTGATACATGATTACTAATATAAAAAGAAAAAATATGTAAAAATAATTCCATATAAAAAGAGTACTAGAGTTCTCGTCGTGGCTCAGAGGAAACGAATCTGACTAGGAACGATGAGATTGCAGGTTTGATCCCTGGCCTCGCTCAGTGGGTTAAGGATCCAGTGTTGCCGTGAGCTGTGGTGCAGGCCAGCAGCTACAGCTCCAATGTGACTCCTAGCCTGAAAACCTCCATATGCCACAGATGCAGCCCTAAAGAGACAAAAAAAAAAAAAAAAAAAAAAAAAAATGGAGTTCCCGTTGTGGCACAGTGGTTAACGAATCCGACTAGGAACCATGAGGTTGTGGGTTTACTCCCTGGCCTTGCTCAGTGGGTTAAGGATCCAGCGTTGCTGTGAGCTGTGGTGTGGGTCGCAGACACAGCTCTGATCCCACATTGCTGTGGCTCTGGCGTAGACCGGTAGCTACAGCTCTGATTCGACCCCTAGCCTGGGAACCTCCATATGCCACGGGAGCGGCTCAATAAAAGGCAAAAAGACAAAAAAAAAAAAAAAAAAAAAAAAAAACAAGACAAAAAATATATATACTTTTGCAAATGGCATTATTTCATTTTTTTTATGGATGCCATTTGCAGCAACATGGATGAACCTATCATACTAAATGAAGTTAGACAGTGAAAGGCAAACATCATATTATATCACTTATAAATGGAATCAAAAAAAAGGATGCAAATGAACTTATTCATAGAACAGAAGCTGACTCTCAGACTGAAAAAAAGTCTGGGAGAATGGACTGGGGGTTTGGGATTGACATATTCACAGTGAGATATATGGAATGACTGGCAACAGACTTGCTGTATAGCACACAGAATTCTACCCAATATTCGGTGATAATCTGTGGAAAAAGAATCTGAAAGAGAATGAGTGTGTGTACATGCATAATTGAATCACTTTGTTGTACTACGGAAATTATCAAAACACTGTAAATCAACTGTACTTCAATAAAATCTTTAAAAATGAAAAAAAAATTTTTCATTTCAAAATATCTAGATATACAGACTAAGAGAATTAAAGTATTGACTATAAAAATAAAATAAGGCAATGAATACACCATTTTAAAATAAAATTATTCCTAAATTAAGTTTAACTAGTTCAAGAAATACTGGACATAGAGCATACCTGGCCACAGCCAACAATATTTACTTTCAAGGTTTTTACACTAAAGCATACACTCTTTTATCTAGCAATTCCATTTTTAGGAATTTTTACTGATATACAGATATAAACAAAGATTGTGTTAGGCAATTTAGAACAGCACTGTTTATAACAGTTACAAGTTGGAAACAGCTTAAATGTCCACACAGTACTGGTTAAATAAACTATGGTTGGCAGTTCCCATCATGGTGCAGTGGCAAGGAGCCCGACTAGGATCCATGAGGATGCGGGTTTGATCCCTGCCCTCGCTCAGTGGGTTAAGGATTGCTCCACTGTGAGCTGTGGTGGAGGTTGCAGATGCAACTTGGATCTGGCTTTGCTGTGGCTGTGCTGTAGGCTGGCAGCTACAGCTCCAATTGGACCCCTGGCCTGGGAACCTCCATATGTCGCAGGTGCAGCCCTAGAGAAGACCAAAAAAAAAAAAAAAAAAAAAAGACAAACATAAACTATAGTTATATCCACACTATTGAATATCACACAGCCATTACAAAGAATTGAGCAACTTTATACCTACTTCTAAAAATCAATTTTCAAGCTATGTTGTTAAATTTTTTTAAAAAAAAGGAAAGTCCAGAAAAATGTTTAAGATATTTTACCATAAGAAGAAGTAGGCACATACACGTTAAGTGGGTATATTCATAGTATATATAGGGAATAACACAAAAGGAATAAGCGAGGGGAGATATAAACTTTTCAGCACACTTAATTTAGGTTTTGATATCTTTTGAATTTTATACTAATTCATCGTTACTAATTATAAAAAATAATTCAATATAAAAAAGGTGTTTTGTAGTATAACAGAATAGGTGTAGCTTAGACATGAGACAGAACCTAATTTATTTTGTTTTTGTTTTTGGCTGGGCCCACAGCATGCCAAAGTTCCTGGGCCAGGGATGGAACACTTGCCACAGCTGTAACCAGAGCCACAGCAGTCACAATGCCAGATCCTTAACCTGCTGAGCCACAAGAGAATCCCAGAACCTAATTTTAATCCTAGCACCCCTACTTATCTACCTTAACCGAAGCCTTTGAGCCTGCTTGTTCATCTGTCAAATAGGGATCATGTATCTGAAAACACCCAGTAAATAGCAAGTGCTTAAAATAAAAAATTATCAGAAAGGAAATAACCAGGATGAACCTCAAAATGAACCAATATTGAGGTTCATTTTGAACCTCATTGAACTCACTGAAGTTCCTGTTGTGGCTCAGTGGTAACAAACCCAACTAGTATCCATGAGGACTCGAGTTTCACCCTGGCCTCGCTCAGTGGGTTAAGAATCCAGCGTTGCTATGAGCTGTGGTGTAGGTCTCAGACTGGCTTGGATCTGGTGTGGCTGTGGCATAGGCTGACAGCTGCAGCTCCAATTTGGCCCCTAGCATGGGAACTTCCATATGCCACAGGTACAGCCCTAAAAAGCAAACACAAAAAAAGAACCAATGTTTAGAAGAGCTGCCTACTCCATGTCAAGTACTGCACCTGACAACTTGGTTTTCAGAATATTCCTGTGATATGAGAACTCTTGAGGTTAATGTTCCTATGAAGTCAATAAGATATGCAATCTTACTTGACAGATGAGAAAACTAAATTCCACGCTAAGGAGTTTCCTGATCTCCTAGCAATTAAGGATTTGGTGTTGTCACTGCTGTGGCTCATGTTTGATTCCTGGCCTAGGAACTTCCGAGAGCTGCGGGTGCAGGAAAGAAAGAAAGGAGGAAAGAAGGAAGTCCGGGAGAAAGGGAGGGTGGGAGGAAGGAAGAAAGAAATCCCTTGCTTTGAGTGTAAAACATGAAAGAAAATGAAAGGATTCCTAAAGAATAAAGAGGCACTACAAGGATTCCAGAAAAGTAAAGCCCACCTGAGGAGATGGCAGTGGAAGTCGGGAAAAGACTACGGTCAGAGTAGTGGCTTCCGTGGACACTGTCACAGCTGCCTCATCTGGGAAGAGTCAGAGGAGGAGGCAGAAGCCAGTATGTTAGTGCCAAACGGATAAGGCTGCAGCTGCTGGACGGGCTGTGAAGATAACACGTTCCCTCTCCACCCTTGCCGGCTTAGACGTCTCAAAACACCTCCAAAAATCAGTGTTTTAAATCTCAACCTCAGAGATGCCGAGAATGGGTAAGATGAGGTATCCCCACAGAGGGGACAGGCCGGGGAAAAGCAGGAAGGAAAGGGACAGGGACAACTGAAGAGATGAGAGATGGCAGTCTCCAACAAGAGAGGCACTCACTGAATCTTCTCCAAAAGGTCTCCCGATTAAACTCCTTGGTAGTCTCCCGGGCTTCGCCGACTAGTGGGTTCGGCGTGTGGGCCGGGCCACCGCAAAAGGAAGAGCAGAGGTAAGCGGCGCTACCTGAGGCCCCCATTTCCTCCGCTCCCGCCGGGCCCTGCCGCCCTCCCCTCCCCCGACTCCCCCATCCCTCGCTCCCTGGTGCCGCCGCCGCCCTGGCCCGGCTTCTCCCTACCCACGCCGGTCCCTGTGGGGGTCCGTCTCCACTGTGTCAGCTCACCCCGCACTCCAGGAAGGAGCAACCGAAGCTCCTCTGCTAGGTGCCGGAGCTGCTCCAAAGGCACAGCCAGGGTGGGGACTGGAGCATCAGGGGGAGCTGCATTCGCCATCCCAGTAGGACTCTGGGAGCCAGCGTACTTAGCTGCCACGGAAGCCGCCTGAGCCGCACAGCAGTAGCCACTCCACTTCCGGGCGTCACGGATGCGGGTTCGCTTCCGGCAACAAGAGAAGCCGCCCGCCCCGCCCCGACGTGACTCCACCCCCGCGCCGGGCCCTGACCACACACGCAAGGCGACGCAGAGTTATTTCTTATTCATTATTCATTTATTTGATTAGTGGCAAACACCTCCGACAGAGGAAGCAGAGAACCCTGTGGGAAAAGAGGACCAGGAACTAATCAAGGGTAGTCAGGGTCAGGCCCAAGTTTGCACTGGTTCCCTGCCCCTCAAGTGGTGGCGCCCTTGTCCCCTGCTGAGTTCCAGACACTGTGCTAGGTACTTTACATGAGGTAACGTTAAAAAAACACTGGGTTCACATACTACCAAACACACCAGCTCCTGCCCTGTGGATCTCCTAGATTAGGGCTCTCTCTTCACAAAAGTAAATCAACCTTCTGCCTTCTTAGGGAAGGAAGGAATCATGGCATTATTTAGAGATTTTTTTCCTGCAGTCCATTATGCAGGAAATCAGTAGTGGGGAATCCCCCCACCTCCCAGGCGGCCAAGAAACAGCAGCTCCCTGAAGCTTGCCTACTAGTATTGGCCTTCCGCCTGTTTCGGGGGGCAGAGGCCTGGGCTAGAGCTGGATGATGAGACATGGCCTTCAGGAACTCAGGTGGCTTTTTAACTGCACTATGAAGGTTCCAAGCTCTGTGGAGTTCAGTGTCCACACACAACGAATGAGAACAGGTGTCACCAGTGTCAGCCAGGTCCGCAAAGGGGAGAATAATAAAGCTAGAGTGCCATATGTCATATGAAGAAAGTAGCAGGAATAAATCTGCCAGATGTACAGCAGTAACATAAGTAGATGAACAGGTATAATTTTCAAGTATTTTCCTTGACGGAGATGAGACCTGAAGTTGTGACCAAAGCACCGCTGCAGCAAACTCCAACACAGGTAAGCCATCAAGGGGATGTTAAAAAACACCAGCTGGAAAGAGCAGAACAGAACCATTAGATTATGAGCAAGTCCTGGAGGAGTTGGGTCTCACTAACACATTATTGGTGGCTCCTAAAAATATACTGCTTTCTCTCTTGGGAGTTAACAATCTGATTCATTATGTTTCAATCACACTTGCTTATAACACTTGCAATTTTTAGTTAGCTGTTTATTTGCCTGTATCCTTTCATTCACATTAAAGGCATTTTATTTATGTGAAAGCGGCAAATAATGTTTAAGTATATACAATACTCTTTTTTTTTTTTAGGCAGAGTGAGGGTGGATAGGGTATCAATATTTTCTCTTCCTATATGTTTATTTGAAGTAGCATAATGAATACTGGAATATAAAATTGGAAGATTTAAGTTATAATCCAAGTTCAACCACTACATGAATCATTCATTCATCAAAGCACCCATTATATGGCAGGCACTGTGCTAGGCTCTAGGCAAGGGACATGCTTGTGAACAAGTCGGAAAAGATGAATCGTAAAGCTTACATTCTAACAGGCAGAAGAGAAACCTCCCCAGAAAGGAAGGGAAAGATAATTGCAGATTGTGGGAAATTCAATAAGAAACTAACTGGGTCACAGGAAGGTAACTGGGAAATGGGCTCTCTAAGGCATGAAGGACAGAAAGTGGAAGGAAGTGCATTCCAGGCAGAAGAAACAAATGAAAAGCCCAGATAGAGGTGGGAGAGGTCTTGGCCTATTTAAGGCCAATGGGCCTGGAACATGATAAGTCAGGTGGAAACTGGGGCAGTCAGTAGGACCCAGATCATGTTACTGATCTGCTTAAAGCCTTTTAAGTTGAGAAGTGTGTGAGCTGATAAGATTTTAAAAGGACCGCAGTGCATGCTCTGTGACGAACTGACAACAGGGAGGCAAGAGCAGCAGTGGGAAACCAGTTAGGGGGTGACTGCAGTAGCCCAGGCAAGAAATAATTATGACAAGAGTGGCGGTAAAAGTAATAGAGAAAAGAGGTGGATTCAAGGCATGTATTGGAGGTAGATCAAACAAGGTGCTACTTGCTGATGAGCTAGGTATAAATGTGAATGAAGGGGAAGAATTGGAGATACATTCTGGAGAAGACATATCCTGAATAATTTATTGAAATTGGAAAGAACAGGGGGAGGAATAGGTTGAGGGATAAAAAATTAAAGGTCCTGTCAGACTGAACTTCTTTTTTTTTTTTTTTTTTTTTTTTTTGTCTTTTGTCTTTTTTGTTGTTGTTGCTATTTCTTGGGCCGCTCCCGCGGCATATGGAGGTTCCCAGGCTAGGGGTTGAATCGGAGCTGTAGCCACCGGCCTACGTCAGAGCCACAGCAACGCGGGATCCGAGCCGCGTCTGCAACCTACACCACAGCTCACGGCAACGCCGGATCGTTAACCCACTGAGCAAGGGCAGGGACCGAACCCGCAACCTCATGGTTCCTAGTCGGATTCGTTAACCACTGCGCCACCACGGGAACTCCCAGACTGAACTTCTTTGCAGAACAGATGCTGATTCACAGATATTGAAAAACTTATGGTCTCTGGAGGAGACAGTTTGGTGGGTGGGGGGATATGCTTGGGTTATGGGATGGAAATCCCATGAAATTGGATTGTTATGATCATTATATAACTACAGATGTGATAAATTCATTTGAGTAATAAAAAAAATAATAATAAAATAATAATAAAGGTCCTGTCAGAGGTATAGTATTAAATTGAGATTCTTATTAGACAGCTAAGGAAGATGAGAAATGACAGTTGGATAAACAGGCATATGAGGTGCAGAGAAGAGGTATAGGACAGAGACATAATGGATTTGGGAGCCATGGGCCTAGAGGATACATAAATTCCACTATTAGTGTACTATTTATTAAAATGGGACTATAAGCTCACCTTTTGGTAAGGCTCAGGTTTTACTCAGAATAAGAGTATTTCTGAGAGACAGCCTCCATCTACATAACAGAAAACTGAACAAGACTTGGATCTACACACAAATGAAATGCTGCCATATAGAAAACGTTCTGGCCTGTGGTCCGTGTTCACTAGGCAGAGGTCTTCCCTATTTGTCTTTAATCCTGCTGATCATGTTTTACTGCCCTCTTATCTCATTTTGACAACGTTTTTGGATCTCTTTCAAAACCTCAGATCATCACCTCAGGTTTTGGTTCTCTAGCCCCATTAAGTGAAAGCAATAAATATTAGGTAAATAATGCATTTTTGTTTTGTCTTATTAGGGCTGCACCTGTGGCATGTGGAAGTTCCCTGGCCAGGGGTCTAATCGGAGCTGCAGCCGTCACAGTAGCGCCACAGCAACGCCAGATCTGAGCCAGGTCTGTGACGTACACCACAGCTGATGACAACTCTGGATCCTTAACCCACTGAGCGAGGCCAGGGATCGAACCTGGGTCCTCATGAATACTAGTCAGGTTTGTTACTGCTGAGCCACAACGGGAACTCCAGTAAATAGTTTTCAAACCAATTTATAGAGATTTGCTATAGATCAGGGGTTTCTGGTGTATGTTTGTTTCTTTTAAAGGAATCTTAATCCAATGTTAACCTAATATATCCATGTTTCCCAAACAAGTGTACCACTAAGACATCACTAGAAAGCTCCTATTGGGTAACTGAATTCACTTCTCTTTTTTTTCTTTTTTTCTTTTTTGGCCTCACCAGAGGCATATGGAAGTTCTCAAGCCAGGGACTGAATCTGAACTGCAGCTGCGACCTACACCACAGCTGTGGCAGTGACAGATCTTTAACCCACCTCACTGGCCAGGGATCAAACTTGGGCCACTGCAGAAAGAGTGCCAGATCCTTAACCCGTTGTGCCGTAGTGGGAACTCCCCACTTTTCTTATCCATTTTTCCTTTCTTCCTTCTTCATTATCATAATCAATTTTGGTTTACTTAGAAGACTATCATTTATTCTATCATTGTCAATGAAAAAGTACAATGAAGCAAACAGCAAAAACAAAAATCTCTTGTACCTCTTATAAACCTGCCTGCCAAAAATCTATTATTTTAAATGTCTATAAGAGAGAGGTGGAAGAAAGAGCTAAGGAAGCACTCTGAAAGCAAACAAAACATCAGATACTAAATACTGCCCTGCTAGTAAATTAGGAAGCATGACCTATGGTGTTTAATTTAGGATTCTCGATTTAACTCATAACTGTTACACAATTAGTCCACCAAGGCCAAGATGTTCTTAATTTGAATTTCTGACTTCTTACCTGGAGAATTCCAAATATAAACGTTAGGCTGCCTGGTAGGAAATGTCCATCAACAAAGATCCCAAAGGAAAAGCAGCAGCCCAGTTTGCCTTTAGTGATTTCACCAACAAACCATGGTCCTGAAAGAGGCAACGAACAGGAAAGGAGGCTAAATAATCAGAACTTTGATTATATACATCATAAGTTGCATTTATAAGAATAATGAAATATGAGACTAGTCATCTATAAGCATTTATTTGCATAGCTCTTCTTCTTTACTAACCTCTATGTTGCACCCAGTATCCTAGCTAACCAATTATTTGCTTCTTTGCTCCACATTTCTCTAGATTATAAAAGTGTCTTGAGTATGTGCTCTACCTGGAATAGATTCCAGAAACAGACTGAAGTACCTTCATAAATTTTAGAAGATTCTGTTGCAGTAGTAATGCAGTAAACATTTCCTTTAAGACCAGAGAGGTACTCCATAGATACCAGAATTAATTTTCCAAATAACTGAGATTTACTCTTTTAAGCAATAAGCCTTCAACCACTTTAATCATTATAAAATATAGATTCTTTTATTTCTTATTAATATTAATGAGTATATTTTAACCTTTCCTTGCTGACCCACCCCCATTATTTTTATATATCAGCTATCTACTCAGGGTTAACATGTACAAAGTTTAACTTGCTTCTTTATTTTAATTTTTCATTTGCAATGCAAGAATGACTTTTCCCTTCCCCCTGTTATTACTTACTGCCCCTTCTCAGTATGCAGGCTTCTGGAACTCTATTGCAATACCATCATTCACTGCTAAGAGTAGAATTTGACTTTAAAAAGTCATAGGTAATTTTCTCAGATATATATTATATATACTCCATTAGACATACTGATTTTAAAAAGTGTTTTCCCTTCAAGTTTCAGCTTTTAAAAATAGAACAACTCCCCTTCTAATGTTTTCTTTTACAGCCATGAACCAAATCACTTGGTTTGCCTCTTGGTGGAAGACAAGCCACTTCACCCTATCTTCTAACAAGGAAACCAGCCTCCAGAGGGGAATCTGCCATAGTTTGTTATACAGGATGGTTAAGGGTCATATTTTTTCTTTAACTACTTTCTGTTCTCTGGTAGGAGTTAACTAATGAGGAAAGAAAAGTCCAAAGGTGGACTAATAGTAGGAAACAGACTCTACTCCTAAATGGCTCATAGTCACTAAGGAACAATAATAAAAAGATTTAAAAGATTACAGTGCTTTCTGCTTCCATAAGTGACTAAGTGATTTCTTACAGTATGGATATAATAATTCATGCAACAGAAGAGCTCAGTTATGCCTGAACCCACTGATTATCTCAGTGTCTCTTTTCTGAGCTAAGTTTTTAGGAACCACACATTAATAAACAGTCACTCAACCACATACCAGGCATTGTGCTTAGAGCTGGGCATAGAGGGGAACAAAGTAGACATCAGTGGATAATCTAATGAGGGGAGAGACGGTAGACACAGAGGATGATCATAAATTCTGATAATGTAATGAAGAAAACAAAAAGTGTAATAGAGGATAGAACCTCTCCAAGGTAGTCTGAAAAGGCTGCTCTGAGGAGATGGCATTTAAACTGAACTTCTATTAGGTTTCTGTACAAATACTAATTCTGTCACAGTCTTCTCAGCACCCTGAAGTTAACTTGGTGTCAACTAAATGTCCTTTAAATTAGAAAAGAACTTTATTTCCCAAGACCATGTCCCAGGAAATGACTTAAGAAGGAGACATATGCTGGCCATTATGCTCTCAAGAACCTAAATGACTCTCTTGTCAAAATGCTCATTATATTCTTTGCCAGAATTCTCCACAAACTCAGATTTCCTAATGACTTACCCAGCACTGTATATAGGGTCAGCAACAACACTGAATAGTAGAAGATGTTTATTTTGCTCAAGACGTGAAGGGAAAATGAGGTCAAATTTACAAATCCTGGCGGCCCTAAACAGAATAAAATTGAAAAATCCAGTGTACAGATGCAAAGTTCAAGTTCTTTATAATATTTTCTAGAAGACTTCCATGAGTTGTCTACTACATCTTCAGCAACTCATTTGTCATACGGTAATTATACAGATGACACCACTTTAAATTCAGAAGTTGACAGGAATCCTGGTAAGCCAATTTATCTAGAATTATAGAAGGTAGGTAGTTCAAAGCAGTGATGTAATTGTTACACACACACATTTTTTTAGTGAATGAAAATAGATACACCCGCCAGAGGACTATACTATTTTATCTTCATGTAGATTTGAAATATAGTCCTGTGCTCAAAGGAGGATCAAGTCTCATTTTCCATAAGATTTAGTATCCAAATGTAAAACTTTCATAAGTTATATCAAAATATATCAAAGAAATATCAAAATTTAATCTTTGTCTTTTTTTTTTTTTTTTAAGGCTGTACCTGGGAACCAAATGGAGGTTCCCAGGCTAGGGGTAGAATCAGAGCTGTAGCTGCCAACCTTCGCCACAGCCACAGCAACACTAGACCCGAGCCTGGTGTCTGTGACCTACACCACAGCTTACGCAACACCAGATCCTTCATCCACTGAGCAAGGCCAAGGATCGAACCTACTGTCGTCACCTTATGGATATTAATCAGATTCGTTTCCACTGAGCCACAATGGGAACTCCCTCAAAATTTAATCTTAAGTAAGAGAATCTATCCAAATACTCTTTTCTCTTGTATGATACAGATCTGAACTCACACAGCTACCCTCTCACTCCAACTGGAAGAGATCCCCAAAGTTCTCCAAATTCACATCTCTTAAAATGCAGGGCCAGAAAGCCCCAGCACAAGGGTTTTGTTCTGTGGCCACAGACTAAAGCACCACAGATCCTCACCCTGTCTGTGGCTGGTCACACACCAGTGAATTTGATGGGAAGCTCAGCATACACTGAACAATGCTAGAGGTGAAACTATTCAAACGACTGGCCTGAGTGAAAAACAGCCTGATGTAAGGTAAATAGCATGTCTTTCCAATAGGCCAGCACATGCATTTTATAACACTGTTCAGCCTGACAGGTCATTTCAAAGCTGATACATGACCTTTCTCACTTTGTGGGTTGCACACTTGCTCCTCATTCCTCTCTCAGCTTCCTTCTTGTTCTAGTCTGGTACTTCTCAAATTATTAATCTACAAATCCACCTATAATAATTGTTATCCATTAAAAATAAATCATCCATGGGAGTTCCTGTCGTGGCTCAGTGGTTAACGAATCCGACTAGGAACCATGAGGTTGCAGGTTCGATCTCTGGCCTCACTCAGTGGGTCAAGGATCCGGCGTTGCCATGAGCTGTGGTGTAGGTTGCAGACGCAGCTCAGATCCTGAGTTGCTATGGCTGTGGTGTAGGCCAGTGGCTACAGCTCCGATTAGACCCCTAGCCTGGGAACCTCCATATGCTGTGCGTGCGGCCCTAGAAAAGACAAAAATTAAATAAAAATAAAAATAAATCATCCTTTAGCCTTAGAGGCAGCTGTGCTTTAAGCACTGATTCTCTACTTTGGCTGCACATTAGAATAACCTAGGGGAGGGAGTTCCCCTGGTGGCACAGCAGAAACAAATCTGACTAGTATCCATGAGGATGCAGGTTCAATCCACGGCCTCACTCAGCAGGTTGGGGATCCAGCACTGCCGTAAGCTGTGGTGTAGGTCACAGACGTGGCTCAGATCTAGTGTTGCTGTGGCTGTGGTGTAGGCCAGCAGCTAGCCTGATTCGACCCCTAGCCTGGGAACCTAAATATGCTGTGGGTGTGGCCCTAAAAAGCAAAAAAGAAGAAAAAAATAACCAAGGGGAAATTTTTTTTCTTCTTTGGCCACCCCACAGCATAGGGAGTTCCTAGGCCAGGAATCAGACACAAAGGTCGCTGCATCTGTGGCAATGCAGGATCCTTAACCCACTGTGCTGGGGCAGGAATGAACCTGAGTCCTGGTACTGTAGAGATACCCCCAATCTCATTGCACCACAGTGGGAACTCCATCTGGGGGCACTTTTAGAAAATACTCATGCCCAGGTCTTATCTTCCAGAGATTTTGATTTGATTGGCCTGGGAAGAGGGGAGTCAAGCAGCAACCCAGGTGATTCTAAGCAGCAGGACTGAGAAATACTACCTTCCTCAGAGCCATGCTTCTCAGCCTTGACTGTGCATTGTAGTCACCTGAGGATGACTGACACTTAGCTCCTACTCCCAGAGATTCTGTGTAAACACTAAGAGGGCTGTGTAGACACAGATTTTTAAAAGTTCCCCAGGGGATTCTAAAGTGTAGTCAAAGTTGGGAAGTGTTGTTTAAATAAAAGATCTGACCTGGGGTCCATCTCTTATTAGCTATGAGATATTGGATAACCTACATAACTTCTCCAGTCCTTAGTTGTCTAATCATTAAAATGGGAACAATAACATCTACCTCTCAGGATTGTTTCTAGGATTGAGATAACATAGATAAAAATATGTTGTAAATTTTAAATAACTATACAAAAATACTGGTGTTCCCACGTCATGAGGCTGGGGCCCTTCCTCAAATATTTGTTTATTAACATTATGTGCAGGAAAATATATGTGTGCAATAATGCTTCTTGAACTTTTTCACAAAAATTTTAAAAATATATATAAGCAGGAAAACATTCAGGAGGATATGTATACTGCCTATTCATTAACCATGCTACTGTTCACTCATTACTATAATACTCCCCTCCCCCACAACCAGTTCCTGACTCCAGGGATTTCATCCAAGCCAGGAAGGGATATGGAAAATTTAATTTAACAAGATTTGTTGTCTCTTATGCACAAACTCAGTGCTGGGTGCTGTGGAAAACAAAGTAGAAAACAAGAGCTCCTGTATTGAGGAATTTATAGTCTGACTGAGGAGAGAATGTATACATATAAAGTGGTTATGCACAGCAAGGTGACTAGCTAGTTAGGCACAGGCTTAATCCTCAGGAAGGCCTATTGAGATTCAGAGAAGCAAGAGCTCATTATGACCTGGAAAGGTTGGAGAAAATGATATGGAAAAGAGGGTTTGAGGGGAGCAGGATAGTTTGAAGGATGCACCTCACAGAGCTTCAGGCAAAGATAATTTGCAGTGCTATTTGTTACTTGGTGATAGTGAGGACATTACGGGATACACTAAAGTCTTCTAAGAATAAAAGGAACTATGGTGCTAACCTTTATGCTCTGGATGTGCTCGAAACCTGAAAGTAATGAGAATGATGAGCTGGATCAGCACAATCATCACAAAAACAACCCGGGCCTGCAGAGAAATAGATGTTAACGTGGAACAGACACATGGGTACAGCTGCAGCTTTTTAAAATGGCCTCATTAACAAAAATGGAAATGACATCATTAGTTTAAAAATGTCTATATAAGAAAAATATATGGTCAAAGAGAATTGAACATCTGATCCACCAAAGAAAAATTATTATGTTGCCTCAGCACCATTCTTTCAAGATTTGGATACTTGGAACAATGCTGAAACTAAGTAATTTTATGATTATATAAAGTGATCAAATTAAAATAGTCTACCCTCATCATACTGGGATAAATATAATTTGTACTGTTTTATTTAAAGTTGCATAAGAGTGAAAAAAAAAAAAACAGTACTCAGTACACAGCAGGCTGAGCAGAGACTGCATTTCCTTATGCTTTCTCCATCAATAAGTCATTCACTTGGAGATTAAATCACGGTAAAGAGATGTGTAACCTAGGTTCTTATTTCTCAAAGTATGGGACCCAGATCATCATTGGAATCACCTTGAGCCTGGTAGGAATGCAGAATCTCAGGCCTACTGAATCAGAATCTGCCTTTTATTAACAATCCCAGAGGATTCATAAGTATATCAAAGTTTCCAAAGCCTGATCCAGGTGACTATTAAAAATTCCCCCCCAAAATAAATAAATGATACAAAAGGATTTGTAAAAATGTGATGAAAATGCCCATTAGTCATATTTTTTACAAGCTCAATCACACAAGTAATAGAAGTAAATTAAAATAATAATGAATTCACATTTCAAGTATGTGAGGATATATGCTAAAGCAATTTCTGGGAAGTGAAATTAAAGGGGGTTTAAATTTTCTTCTCAGCACTGTGATGTATATACCTTTTGTATCTTTTATGTCAATACCCAGGATAGGTGATATCTGAGGTAAATAAGAGTAAAATTGCCAGAGCTTCTCTGAAAGACAATTTGACAGTGTATATTAAAAACTAAAAAACAAAACAAAACACAAAATGCCCATTTATTCATTCAGGAGATATTTATGTAAGGGCCAACTCTATGTTAGGCATTTCAAAAAGACAAAGATTGCTGCCCTCATGGGGCTTATATTTTAATGGGGGGTTGGGGGGGATAGACCAAAAACAATGACTATTATAAATAATTTAAAATTTGTATAATTATAAAATAAATGAGGCATACACTCTCTGATCCAACAATTCATTTCCAGAAATTTCCCAAAAAGCTAATATATGAAAAAACTTAGTTATAAGCAGTATTTTTATAGTAGAGGGGAAAATTAGAAACAAATGTCCAACAATAGGGAAGTGGTTAAATAAATTAAGGTATATCTATGACAATACAATGCAGCCAATAAGCTTCATTTATAATAAAATATAAACTGATGTGAGAAAATAGTCAAATTCCTGAGTGGAAAAAATCAGATAGCAAAAGAGAATGAAAAGTACATTACCAGTTTATGTTAAAAATACATACAAATAGGAGTTCCCGTCATGGTGCAGTGGTTAACGAATCAGACTAGGAACCATGAGGTTGCGGGTTCGATCCCTGGCCTTGCTCAGTGGGTTAACGATATGGCGTTGCCATGAGCTGTGGTGTAGGTCACAGACGTGGCTCGGATCCCGTGTTGCTGTGGCTGTGGTGTAAGCCGGCAGCTACAGCTCCGACTAGATCCCTAGCCTGGGAACCTCCATATGCCGAGGGAAGCGGCTCTAGAAAAGGCAAAAAGACCAAAAAAAAAAAAAAAGTGTATATATATATATATACATACACACACACACAAATATATACAAATGAAGTTCCTGTTCTGGCTCAGCAGTAACAAATCCAACTATTATCCATGAGGATGTGAGTTCGATCCCTGGCCTCACTCAGGGGTTTAAGGATCTGGCGTTGCCGTGAGCTGTGGTGTAGACTGCAGATGTGGCTCAGATCCATTGTTGCTCTGGCTGTGGCATAGGCTGGCAGCTGTAGCTCCAATTTGACCCCTAGACTGGGAAGTTCCATATCCCATGGATGCAACCCTAAAAAGCAAAAACATATATATACAAATATAAATAAGAGAAAAACAAATATAGCATATCATAATGACAAATACAATGGTTACAATGATTAGCATGATCAAAGAATGATGTGGGGCTGATTGTACTTTATTTCTAAATTTTCCAAGTATTCTATATTAAGGATGTATTATTTATGTAGGAAGAAATATTTTTGAAAGATCCTAATCCAATTTAGCACAATTCCTATAATTCCTTTAGTTATCCTGGTTTTATACCATTCGTTAGAACAGGTCCCAAAATAGGTATTATTTGTCTATGCCTTCACTTGTTTTAATTCAAATCAACTTAAAGTCATTTTATTCCTCTAGACAAATAATTAACTAAACTTTATAAGGTTCAGCTTTCTCATCACATGATAATATTATTTATGATTTTGGACCTACCCAATCTAGTAAAAACACACATACCATTTAGTTGAATTTACTCACCACAATGCAGTGGTCAGTAAGGAGAATAAATGATGCCAGAGGATCAAATCTAAGATGAATGTCCTTCTGAGCAGAAAAAACGTGGTGAACACTCTTACTTCTTCCAGCAGAATCCTAGTTATAAGAACAGCAGACAAGCAGCCCTCATATATATTTAAAATACGTGCCATGTTCCAAGATTGTTTCCAAAATAATTTTTGTCAGTTATCTCAGGTTTTGTTTTGGTTTGGTTTTTGCATTTTAGGGCCGAACTCGCGGCATATGGAGGTTCCCAGGCTAGGGGTCTAATAGGAGCTACAGCTGCCAGCCTATGCCAGAGCCACAGCAACGCCAGATCTGAGCTGCATCTGTGACCTACGCCATAGCTCAGAGCAACGCCAGTTCCCCAACCCACTGATCATGGCCAGGGATTGAACCCAAACCTGAAACCTCATGGTTCCTAGTCAGATTCGTTTCTGATGTACCACGACAGGAACTCCTGTCAGTTATCTCAGAATAATTACATTTTTTTTCCACTTACTTTTGATTTTTTTCCTGTTAGCACTTTAAATAAAACTTCTTTTAAACCCTGTAATTCTAGATTTGAACTGGAAGTTTCAGCATGTATCACAATGTATTCTCTCCAGCTTGACTGATCCACAAGGACCAATTGCTATATTTTCAGGAATTTTGCAGACCAGCTGTGTTGATAGCTTAAAACCAGCCACAGTAGAGATATTTATACTATGGAAATTGGTATAAATCAGGGAGGTGCTACCAGTCAGGGTGGCCCCTTGAAGCCTGCCTCAAGCTGGTTGTTAAAATTTCTAGGACACCACTGAGTAGGGCCAGCCATGTCTACAAACACTGATTAATCTTAACATTATTAAAAGAGAGACAATCAGATATTACAGGCTTCTGATAAAAATATGAAACACCAAATGAAGCATTCCTGCCTAAGAGCAGACAGACTCAAATCTGATCAAACCTCAAAATCTAAGTACCAGTTATAGAAACTAAGAGGGAGTGGAGGAACATGCTACATGAAACCACATGGATGTAAACAGAAAAAATCCAGAATATGGAAAGTCTACAGGATAAAAGACCTAGTTTCCAAAGCAAACAAATTGCTAGGAGGGGAAAAAAAAAGGAGAGGGGAGAGAGAACCTATAGATTAAAAGAAACTAAAGAGACAAATCAACTAAATGCAATATTTGAGCCTTATTTGGATTCTGATTTGAATCAACCAAATAATATATATACACTGGCATATAAAATATATACATACACACACATATATATGTGTGTGTGTATGCCTATATGTATATGTGTGTGTGTATAAATATATATATGCCAAAATAGGAAAACTGAATACTAGCCAGATATTTTGGTATTAAGGAATTATGGTTATATTTCAGGTGTGATACAGTATTATGTTTATGTTTTTTAAAATAGTTTTCTTTCAGCAATGCTGTCATATTTAAAGACGAAATGACATCATGGTGCAGGGAGGAGAGAGAAGTGGAGGGGTACAGATTCATCATAAGATTGGTCATAAAATGATAATCTAGAGTAAAGGATACATGTGAATTCATTATAGTATCTCTTTCATATATTTAAAGTTGCTATCATAAAAAAGTTGTAAATAGCAAAAAGAACTAGTACTGATGTTTATCAAACTTTTATTGTTCAAATGGTCTTTCTTTGAATTATAAGTTCTCGGTTTTTGTTTTTTTTTTAAATAAGTTCTTGTTTTAAAGCAGAGATTTTGGAGTTCCCGTCGTGGCGCAGTGGTTAATGAATCCAACTAGGAACCATGAGGTTGCGGGTTCGGTCCCTGCCCTTGCTCAGTGGGTTAACGATCCGGCGTTGCCGTGAGCTGTGGTGTAGGTTGCAGACGCAGCTCGGATCCTGCGTTGCTGTGGCTCTGGCGTAGGCTGGTGGCTACAGCTCCGATTAGACCCCTAGCTTGGGAACCTCCATATGCCGCGGGAGCGGCCCAAGAAATGACAAAAAGACCAAAGAAAAAAAATTAAAGCAGAGATTTTTCCTTCATTTTGAGATATAGAGATTTCTAGTCTACTCTTCAAATTGGCCACGTAGGCACAATAATCTTAAATTCTAGGTCTCACACTTTAGTACACAATAGAATTACCCGGAGAAATTGTGAAACCAGATGGCTGGGTTCCATCTCCAGATTTTCTGATTCATAGGTTTGGGATGGGATTGCTAACAAGTTCCCAGGTGATGATGAGGCTGCTAGTTCAGGAACCACACTGATAACTGATCTAAGGGTTTAGTTGCTACTAGGCTGCTCAGAACCTACAAATGAATACCAACACAGTGTATAAGTATAGTGAATAGGTAAAATATAATATTTTGATGTCTTCTTTCACAGATTTTTCTCTGACTTATCTATAGTCAGAGTTTCCCATGGCACAGCGATTTAAGGATCCAGTGTTGTCACTGAAGCAGCTCAGGCTGCTGCTGTGGCATGGGTTGGATTCCTGGCCCAGGAAGTTTCATATGCCACAGATGTGGCCAAAATCAATCAGTCAATCAATCAACCCCGGACAGAACTTTCCCACTGATGAAGGAGGGGACCAGGCTCCCTATTTAATGTTCAATTGAGCTTTCAAAATAGTGACACAATTTTCCAATCCTTGGAGACAGCAATCAAAGCCATGTTGTCTGACCTATTCTATTATCACTGGGTATACTGGGGAATGCACTCCTATTATTAAAAGATTCTGGCCAAAGTTGGAAGAAAACAAAAGAATGAGAGTTCCCTGGTGGCCTAGCAGTTAAGGATTCGGTGCTGTCATTGCTGTGACTCAGGTTCTATTCTTCTTTTGGGAGAAGCCAAAAAAAAGGAAAAAAAAAAAATTCCCTAGGGATTAAAAAGAGGGGATGGTATTTGTCTTTCTCTTTCTGACTTCACTTGATATAAGACTCTAGTTCTATCACTTATATATGGAATGTAAAATGTGGCACAAATGAACCTATCTACAGAACAGAAACAGACTCACAGACATGAAGAACAGATTTTTGGTTGCCAAGGGGAAGAGGGAGGGAGCAGGATGGACTGGGAGTTTGAGGTTAATAGGTGTAAACTATTACATTTAGAAGGGATAAGCAATGAGGTCCTAATGTTTTGCATAGGGAACTATATCTAATCACATGTGACAGAACATGATGGAAGTCATACATATATATGTATGACTGGGTCACTTTGCTGTACAGCAGAAATTGACAGAACGTTGTAAATCAACTATAGTAAAATGAATTTTAAAAAATTAAAAAAATAAAAGCAAAAAAAAAAAAAAAAAAGAGGAGACTGTAGCCAGTAGCTGCCCACTCAGGTCCTCTGTCCAATTTTTAGTCTAAGAGTAGAATTACCCCAAGTGCCCATTTCAGAACATATTAAAACCCAGTGTTTTCAAATTTTTTATTAACTTAGTTTCACCTTATCAGCTGATTAAAAACAAACAAGCTAAGCTGGAGTTCAATAAGGTTATAGCCTAATCATTTACACAGCAAATAGAAAATTAGTAACTTACCTGGACGATTACTTCTATGTTATGTGTCTTATTACCGTAGTTTCTTGGGTTCCACTTTAGTATGAAAATAGGACCAGACAAATGACTGGCTTGCCCTAAATGAACTCCATCAATCTTAACTGTCACAGAAGTAATGGAGGATAAGGAAAAGGCCAAGACTCTAAAATGAGAGCATAAATGCATGGTTTTTAGGTATTTGGCATTGTTTTTACAAAGAAGAATAACCCTATTATAACCTGAAAAGATGTAATTCAGTTGGCCTTCCGTTAGTTAATCTATGGGTTCTTAGGGTGTGGAACCTATGGATTCAACCAACAATGTATTGAAAATATTCAGAAAAGAAAATTTTCCAGAAAGTTCCGGAAAGGAGAATTTGAATTTGCCTTGTGCCGGCAATTATTTGCATAGCACTTACATCGTATTAGGTATTAAGGGTAATCTGAGATGATTTAAAATATACGGGAAAATGTCTGTAAATTATATGCAAATATTACACCATTTATATAAGTGACCTGGGCATCTGTGGATTTGGGTATTCACAGGGGGTCCTGGAACCAATTCCCCAGAGAAACCAAGGAACAACTAGAAAGCAGACCATTACATTGTATGGCTGTATATTCATATGATCTGGTATATGATCTGGTATCTTCCTAGACAGATGTAGCTTCTGAAGTTACATAATTCAGAAAACCTGAACAGGTGAGAAATTAGAAGCAATGCTAAATCTAAATTTGATATCTAGCTTCTATCAGGAAACCTGACCAAGAGATATATGTTCTACTTACCTACTGATCCAAAGGAATAAATTGAACTAGCCTGGTACCCTTTTTTCAAGATTAACTAGTAAATCTTTTTGAAAGTACAATACCCAATAATGATAAAAGTGCTGTGAAACAGGCACTCATATTGCTTAGTGACATTATAAATTAGTATCTGTTTTAAAATGTAATTGGGGGAGGTTCCCCTATGGCACAGGTTTAGTCCCTGGCCCAGGAACTGCCACATGCCATACATGCAGTCAAAAAAAAAAAAAAAAAAAAAAGTAGTTAGGTATGTTATGCACTCCTGGTGAGAACATGAAGTGACACAGCCACTACAGAAAACATATGGTAGTTCCTAAAAAAATTAAACATAAATTTATCATATGGTCCAGCAATTCCACTTCTGAATATATACCCAAAAGAACTGAAAGCAAGAACTGGGACACATATTTTTACACCCATGTTCATAGCAGCATTATTCATAACAGCAAAAAGATGGAAGCAAAACTATCAACAGATGAGTGGATAAACAAAATGTGGTGTATACATGCAATGAAATACTATTCAGCCTTAAAAAGGAAGGGAATTCTGACACATGCTTCAAAATGAATGAGGACATATGCTAAATGAAAGAAGCCAGTCACAAAAAGACAGATTCTGTATGATTCCTCTGTATGAGGAATCTAGAGTAGTCAGATTCATAGAGACAGTGGGGATGAATAGTAAGTTATTGCTGAATGGGTATACTTTCACTTTTGGAAGATAAATGGTGGTGAGGGTTGCACAACAACATGAAGGTACTTATTGCCACTGAAATGTACACCAAAAACTATTAAATGGTAAATTTTATGCTATGTATATTCTGCCACAATTTTGTGAAAATGAATAATGATTTTAGTTGCAAAAACAAAAGTAAATAGGTAATCTTTATCAATAGTCACAAAGGAATTCAAAATTTTTCACCTAGAATCTCATTTCCAGAACTAAAGCAGTTATTCAAATGAAGGAAGAATCTATATGCATCAGATGTTTATGCTCAAATTAGAAAAAAAATCAAGGAGTTCCCGTCATGGCTCAGTGGTTAACAAATCCGACTAGGAACCATGAGGTTGTGGGTTTGATCCCTGACCTCACTCAGGGGGTTAAGGATCTGGCGTTGGCATGAGCTGTGGTATAGGTTGCAGATGTGGCTCGGATCTCGCGTTGCTGTGGCTCTGGCGTTGGCTAGAAGCTACAGCTCTGATTCGACCCCTAGCTTGGGAACCTCCATATGCCGCGGGAGCGGACCTAGAAAAAGACCAAAAAAAAAAAAAAAAATCATAAAAGTTCACCAATGAGATAGGAAAATGGTTAGACAAACTGTGGTGCATTTTCCCTGTTCAGAGAGAAGCTGAATTGGAATAGTCTGTGCCATATGAATTGCAACTATATAAATACATGCCTAGGAGTTCCCCTCGTGGCTCAGTGGTTAACGAATCTGACTAGGAACCATGAGGTTGAGGGTTTGATCTCTGGCCTTGCTCAGTGGGTCAAGGACCCGGTGTTGCCGTGAGCTGTGGTGTAGGTCGCAGACTCGGCTGGATTCCGCGTTGCTATGGGTCTGGTGTAGACCGGCGGCTACAGCTCCAATTCCACCCCTAGCCTGGGAACCTCCATATGCCACGGGAGCAGCCCAAGAAATGGCAAAAAGGCAAAAAAAAAAAAACAAAAACAAGCCTAAAGGAGAATGCCTGAGAAGGAAAATCACAGTAATAATGGCTCTACTGGGAGCTGCGGAGGTGGGACAAGGGTACAACTATAATCTCATTACACTGTTTTCCAAAGGTTATTATGTTATACTACTTTTCAAAATAAAATTTAAAAGACTATGTTAAAACAAGTGCCCTTATGTTTGCAAAAGGTTATAATAAGTCTCTTTATAAAAGGAATGCTAATGTAGATTCTATTTATTTATTTTTAAGATTTTTATTTTTTCTATTATGGTTGATTTACAATGTGGTCAATTTCTGCTGTACAGCAAAGTGACCCAGTCATACATATATTATATATATATATATATTATATATATATACACATACACATTCTTTTTCTCACATTATCCTCCATCATATTCTATCACAAGTGACTAGATATAGTTTCCTGTGCCATACAGCAGGATCTCATTGCTTATCCACTCATTGCTTATCCATTCTATACACGGAATATAGATTCTATTTATCTATACTAATTCATATGCCAAATGAATTTTCAATTCCATAAGGTTTATACAGCTTTTGCTTTTTTGGTTTTTGTTTGTTTGTTTGTCTTTTTGCCATTTCTTGGGCCGCTCCCATGGCATATGGAGGTTCCCAGGCTAGGGGTCGAATTGGAGCTGCGGCCGCCAGCCTACACCAGAGCCACAGCAACGCAGGATCTGAGCCGCGTCTGCGACCTACACCACAGCTCACGGCAACACCGGATCGTTAACCCACTGAACAAGGGCAGAGATCGAACCCGCAACCTCATGGTTCCTAGTCGGATTCGTTAACCACTGCGCCACGACGGGAACTCCAGCTTTTGCTTTTTTGAAAGGCTGTGTAACAAAATGAAAAAATATATACTTCTGATATATGATGTAAATTTTTTAAAGTAGGACACGAATAGGTGTATTATGATTATAGCAATGTAAAAACACGCATATAATAAGGCTGGAATAAAAGACAAAAATAACAATGGCAGGATTATGCATTCTGATTTTTTTTTATTTCAGTAGCTTAAAAAATTATATATATTTTTTGGAGTTTCTTGGTGGCTCTGTGGGTTAAGGATCCAGCATTGCCACTGCTGTGGCTCTGGTTTATAGCTGTGGCGCAGGTTCAGTCCTTGGCCTGGGAACTTCCACATGCAATAGGTGTGGCCAAAAAATAAATTAAAAAAAAATTTTTAAATTATATATATTTTTTCACTGAGTGGGAATGAAACAATAGGCAGTTTAACTTTATATAATGTTAGATGGTTGAGAAAATGAAAGTAGGGTATCTCATAGCTTGCACGTGAGAATGCAATCACAATGACTTACTCTCTATCAATATCAAACTGAAAGTAAATTCTGAAAAGCTGCTACATACCTGATGTGTGTTGAGTAAAGGAGTCTTTCTAGTGGTTCATGTTTAGCAGAACTATAGAGGAGAGCCTTGGGATTGGTGATAAGAACCACGGGCCACTCGCCAAAGATCAAATCTGCAAAGCTAAAGAGGTCATGATCAAAAGCAAAGATCCGGTACCTAGAGACCAGAGGACAATGGGGTAATTTAGTCACTTCATATTGTAAGACAGCCTGAAGGATGATGTATACAAAACAAATGTAAAAATATAAAACTATATTCTCTGAGATCATGAGTGTAAATCATATTATTTCTCTTTCTTCCTTTGCTCCTATCACTTATACTTCACATCTGTCACAACTAGGATCTGACTGAAGCAATGAATTTTCACTGTCCTAGGACAATGCCTGGGACATAACATGTACTCTTTAATTTTTAAATAAATGGTTATTGAATTAACTCAATTAATTGTTATACTTTAACACTATTTTGAACCTAAAACATTCATCATAAGCCTGATAATATCTGATATTCTTCATCCCATCAACAATGCTACACATAATATTAAAATGCATACAATTAGAAACCTTTAATTCTTTTAAACCTTTATTTCTATTATGTCAAAGAAAATAACAAAAGTTAAGTGGTTTTGGTTTTCTAAGTGCACAATGAAAGGTACAAGTATTCATTAAAGAGTAACCAAAGTTCTGTATTTTCTAACTTTTAGAACTGAGGAGAGAAATGATTAGCTATGCCAGAAATAATAGTGCTCACCAAATACTCCACGTGCTCCCCTGCACTTCCCAGTCTCCCTGGTATTAGGTTGGGACCATGTGACTAGTTCTGGCCAATGGGCTGTGAACAGAAGTGACATGTATCACACTTCTGGTCCAAAGTACTTAAGAGTGGGTATGTGTTCTCTGTACTGTCTTCCCTGCCCTGGAATTGAGGCATTGAAATAGTGGCATTATAAGACGGAGGAAGTATGAATCCCTGTCACGCTTGGATGAGAGTTGCCCTGATTCACACCAATTTACATTAAGTGAAAAAACAAACATCTGTTGTGCTAAGCCATTGATATTTCTGGATTTATTTGCATCCATAACAAAGTCTAGCCTAATATTACTAATATACTAACTTTTAAAAAAACTCTTCTATTGCACTAACACAATTTAAATGTTTATAAGGGCAGGTAGAGGTTAGGTTCTTTCAGTAAAACAAACTCCAGATAAAACCCAGGGTTGGAACACAGGAGAGCAGGTGGGAAAAGAAAGAAAGGAAATGGTTCCATAATTAACACCACTTAACTTGGAACTATAGCATTTACAAAAAAATAAAGAAACTGATCAAGAGTTAGAAAGGCTACCTGGTAAAAGGCAATTCCAGCCCAGCCCACAGCCTCACAATCATGAATTGACAGGTTAATTAGTTCAAAGCAATTATAGTTGCCAACCAATTATAGACTTCAAGTGCAGCTCTTATACAGTTTCTAGAAAAGCCAACTGAAATAAGTAAGTACCTTCCAAGATACAAAGATGCTTTTTAATTAATGGAAGTACAGTTGACCCTTGAACAATGTGGGGGTTAGGGGCACCGACTCCCCAAGCAGTCAGAAACCTGAATATAATTTCCCAGTACGCCCTCCATATCCTTAGTTCTACATCCATTGATTCGACTAACCATGGATTGTATGGTACAATAGTAAGGCTTTTGTGGAAAAAAAGTTTGAATATAGATGGACCTGCACAGTTCAAACTGTGTTGTTCAATGGTCAACTGTAGTTAAGAATAGAAAGATAACATATTCAGCTCAATAAATATTTACTGAGTTACCTCATATCTTCATAGCACTGGATTCAAATAAGTTAAACAGCAATCGATTTTAAAAAATGAGATGATACTTATTTATACTTAAACTATTATACTTAAATAGTTATTCTCAAAATATATATTTCAAGAGTTCTTCTTGTGGCTCAGCAGTACGAACCTGACTAGTATCCTTGTGGATGTGGGTTTGATCCCTGGCCCCTCTCAGTGGGTGAAGGATCCTGTGTGGCTGTGGCTGTAGTGTAGACCCCTAGCCTGGGAACCTCCATATGTCATGGGTACAGCCCTAAAAAAAAACAAAAAAAGAGAGAGATTTTGTTCTTCTTAATAAATATATATTTAACTATACTGTGTACTTTTGATAAATAAGATATGTTTTCTCTTCAAATGACATTAACCCTAAAACTACCACATGACCCAGCATTTCCACTCCTGGTACATCCAAAACAAATGAAAACACTAACTTGAAAAGACACATGTACCCCAATGTACACTGCCAAGATATGGAAATAACCCGTCCATCAATCAACAGAATAATGGATAAAGAAGATGTACACACACACACACACACACACACACACACACACACACAATGGAATACTACTCAGCCATGAAAAAGAATGAAATTTGCCATTTACAACAACATGGACAGACTTGGAGGGGATTACACTAAGTGAGATAAGTCAGAGAGAGAAAGACAAATATTATGTGATATCAATTATAAGTGTATAAATATACACTTATTTCTTATGGAATCTAAGAAACACGACGAATTAGGGCAGATAATAAAAAAGAAAGAGACTCATAGATACAGAGAAGAAACTATCAGTTACCAGTGGGGAGAGGGAAGAGTGGGGAGGGGCAACACAGAGATAAGGGTTAAGAGGTACAAACTGGAGTTCCTGTCGAGGCTCAGTGGTTAGTGAATCCGACTAGGAACCATGGGGTTGTGGGTTCGATCCCTGGCCTTATTCAGTGGGTTGGGGATCCGGCGTTGCCGTGAGCTGTGGTGTGGGTTGCAGGCGCGGTTCAGATCCCGCGTGGCTGTAGCTGTGGCGTGGACTTGGCAGCTGCAGCTCCGATTCGACCCCTAGCCTGGGAACCTCCATGTGCCGTGGGTGCGGCCCTAGAAAAGACAAAAAAAAAAAAAAAAAAAAAAAGAGGTACAAGCTATTACATATAAAGTAAGCTATAAGGATATATTGAATAACACCGGAAATATAGCCAGTATTTTATCATAACTACAAATGGAGCATAAACTTTAAAATTTTTAAATAATTACACTGTACACCTGTAACATAATATTCTACATCAACTAAAATTTTAAAATGTTAATAACAATTTTTAAAAACACTTTAATAAAACCAACTACTATCTATGTGAAGAACTTAAATCATTAACATCTTATAGCAATAACTAAAAAGGCAGATATAAAATTCAGAGGAAAAGACATATTTCTAGCCCAGTGTTTCTCAAAGTATGATACACTGAGTATCTGGTGGGCTTTTTAAAAAAAGTAATTTCTTGGGTCCTAACCCAGATCAACATAGACATCTCTAGAGACAGGGCCTGGTAATTTTTATTTTTAATAAGCTTCTCCATCATTCTCATGTACACTGGAGTTTGAAAACTCTTTCCTAGAGGATGTGTTTAAAAATCCAGCATAGTGTGGCTCTGGCGTAGGCCAGTGGCTACAGCTCTGATTGGACCCCTAGCCTGGGAACCTCCATATGCCGCGGGAGCGGCCCAAGAAATAGCAACAACGACAAAAGACAAAAAAAATAAAAAATAAAAAAAATAAATAAATAAAAATCCAGCATAGGACAGTGATGGCAAACAAGGTTTCTGTATAACAATAAAGACTGCCTGATACATAAACTTCTTCAAAAACGCAGAGCTGACAGAACACTGTAAACCAGCAATAATGGAAAAAATAAAACTTATTTTAAAATAAATAAATAAAATAAA
This sequence comes from Sus scrofa, assembly GCF_054392235.1. Taxonomy (NCBI): domain Eukaryota; kingdom Metazoa; phylum Chordata; class Mammalia; order Artiodactyla; family Suidae; genus Sus; species Sus scrofa. The sequence goes on from NC_139383.1 coordinate 137,590,792, forward strand.
TAAAAACACAGAGCTATCACAAGTCTTTCCTTAATTCGGGTCACTCATGAGAGCACTAAGAAAACTATCATTGCTTTAGCAAAGCTTACACGTATAAGCCATATTTTGTGGGATAGTTCCCTTACCTTCTGTTATCCTTCCAATCTCCCACTTCAAGTTCCAAAGTGCCCTGGAAGTGACGAGTGTGCAAAACAGGCATCAGCCCACCGAGCGTATGGAGGTGCCCACACAAATAAGCTGTAGCCGAACTGACCAATGAAAAATAAATGAGATGAATGAACACGGATAACTTGTGAGGTCAAACTAATAAAACGACCTCTTCAGGAAAGCAAGATAGGTGGAGCAACACACAAGAATTTAAAAAAAAATTTGATTCTGATTCTGAAAGTAAGTCTCACCTCATTACTGACCGAATCCCCGGTGATGGAGAAAGTATAGTGGATGTTGTAAAGTGTCCAAACCAAATACTGTGGTTGCTCCAACTACTTTCCTTGGCCAGTAATAAAAGATCTTCCATCTGTTTCTGAAGTGGAAGAAAAACAGAAGTAGCTTTAATTAGGGCTCAGGCTGAAATTTAATATCAACAGATTATATTACTTTCTAGAGATTTTATAATAATAAGTAGATTATGTCTAGGGCTTAAATTCCACAAATTAATGACTAATTAATGTATGGAACTCTGTAAATTTTAAACTGTTTTCACCTACATTATAATTCATTTGATCCTAAAATAACTCTGTGCTAACTAGGACAGGGATTATTCCCATTTGATAGATAAGGAAAGAGAAATAAAGAATAATCTTTAAATTACATTTATTTATTTATAAATTCATTTATGGAAATAAAGAAGAACAACTAACCTTTTCAATCCTATATACCATAGTGTAATTAATAAAAAGGACATTGAGTGAGTTCCCGTTGCAGCTCAGGGGTGATGAACCGACTATTATCCATGAGGACATGGGTGTGATCCCTGGCCTCACTCAGTGGGTTAAAGGATCTAGCATTGCCATGACCTGTGTGGTAGATCTCAGAGGTGGCTCAGATCCTTCATTGCTGTGGCTATGGTATAAGCTGGCAGCTAAAGCTCAGATTCGACCCCTAGCCTGGGAACTTCCATATGCCACGGGTACCGCCCTAAAAAGACAAAAATAAATAAATGAATAAAATTTAAAAATAAAAAGGACATTGAAACTATATTTCTAAAACAAGAAGTACATATATCCACAGAAATCCTTGTACCTGGATGTTCACAACAGCTCTACTCTTAATAGACGAAAACTAGAAATCATCAACAAATTGCAGTATTTATTGCAATTCCTTTGTTTCTTTACAAAGGAATATTAGTCAAAGATAAAAAGGATACACACAGCAATATGGATGAGTCTCAGAAACATACTAAGCAAAAGGAGGCAGACACAAGAGTACATACTGTATGATTTCACTTACATAAAATTCTAGAATGGTGCCAATCTATACTGATAGAAAACCATTCAGTGGTTCCCTGGGAATGGAGGCAAAGATTAACTACACAAGAGAACTTTCTAGGGTAATGGAAGTATTCCATCTTGATTGTGGTAACAGTTACACCTGTACATACATCTGTCAAAAAAGTCTTCAAATATTTAAAATAAGTGCCTTTTACTCTTGTAAATCACCGCTCATACAGATGATATCTAAAATAACTTGCACAGTTATAAATATACATTAATACTATCTGTGATGTACTTATAGCAGTGAATTCCTAGGCCCTACTTTCAGAGTTTCTAATGTGGGAAGTCTAAGGCAAAGCCTGGGAATCTGCATTTTACAAACAGCTGCTTTTCGTTCAGATTAACCCATCCCTTAAAAACACTATTCTAAGAGGTATATATTTTAAATATATATATAATATTTATTTTATATTTAAAATAATGAGTTAATCAACTGTCTAAAGACATTTGATAGATAGGAAACAAAACATACTTTCATTAAATAAAATGCCTATATCCTGTAATAACCTATATGGGTAAAGAATCTGAAAAAGAATGAATCTATATATACATAAACTGATATGGACAGCTGAAACTAATGCAATATTGTAAGTCAACTATACCCCAATAAAATTTTAAAAGACATAAATAAACAAAAATTTAAAAATATAAAATGCCTAACACAATACAATGCATTTAATAATATTCTGTTCAAGCTCCTCTGAACCCTCATATCACTTTGAATCTTTCAGCACTTATCAAATCCTGCCTTTTAGTATAATTTTTCCTGTATGAGTCTTAAACCCCACCAGTAGATTAAATATTCTAGGATGCCAGGGCTTTAATCATATCACCCTTGTATTCTTATATATGGGCACAGAGGTCTTGCATATGGTCATGTGTTCATTAATGAGTTGACATTTGCTATACCAAGAAATAATTAGAGGTTCTCAGACATGACTTTCCAGACAGTTTTAATCCAGCAATAGTTTTCACTGAGCTTATGAAACTTTAAAAGAAACTCTTTTTTTTTTTTTTTTTTTTGCTTTTTAGGGCCACAACTGCAACATACAGAAGTTCCCAGGCTAGGGGTAGAATCAGAGCTGCAGCTGGCAGCCTACACCACAGCCACAGCAATGCCAGATCTCAGTCGCAGCTATGACCTATACCACAGTTCACAGCAACGCTGGATCCTTAACCCACTGAGCAAGGCCAGGGATCGAACCCACATCCTCACAGATACTAGTCAGGTTCATTACCACTGAGCCACAACAGGAACTCCTAAAAGAAACTTATTTATTGACTTTAATGGTTGCCCTTTTCTTACCAAAAAACTAGCGATCATTAGTTAAAAATGGCAACTGTGGGGATTTGGGAACATATCAGGTAGTTACAAAGCTGTATGCCCTGCATCTTCCCAAGCGCCTGCTGCACTGAGTACATATTTAATAAATGTTTACTGAATTAATGTAAAATGTGAGGTAGTGCTTGCCCAGATTCTGGGACAAGAACAGGGATAGCAATGATAGGGTTGAAGTAATCAATAATTTCTTCTAGCCATACCTGTGACCAGTAAAATTTTTTTCAAGCATTTCTAGATAAGAATTTGTTTATTGAGGATAACTTTAAGTGAGCCACATATATCTGAGAAAAAATAAAATAGTTTAGCTGAGAAATGAAGTGACATTTTTACTGTACCTGATCTAAAATTCCAAAGAAATTAAAAGGTCTCTTAGGTCCTGGATTTAGGGTGGCATCCAAAGAGATGAAAGAATAGTTGCCAAAGGGAGTACTGTGGACATAATGGAAAGAGCCATCCCTACGTATGGCAGAATATTTCCTAAAAAACACAAGACAGGAAAGTTTTAGAGCAATCATAAAAAGACAGAATGAGTTTAAATTCCTTATCTAATATCACACAATATTTTGCCTCCCTTTGAAAAGGAAATTTTCATGATCCGACAGAGAAATACACTGAACTAGATACACAATAGGTAAATTGATTAAAAGAAATTATAAAGGTTTTCCCCCATTGTCTCTAATGACTCAGGCAAATATATCCATAACCAAGCACAAGGTCACTAAAGCAAAGCAGAGAAGCAGGTGGCTATTTTATGCAGTCCATTAAACAATTTAAAAAGATCAGTCAGCATCAGGTGAAACGGTACTTATCAATCATTAAAAATGTTAATGAGGGCCTACTAAGTACCTAGCAGAATTCTTGGTGTAGTGAGATACAAAAGTGTTTACCTCTTGAAACAGAACTGCACTGGTTTAACTCACAAAAAAAAAAAAAAAAAAAAAAGCCTTGCAAAGATGAAGTCACCAAGTCAGGAGAAAAATCTTTTTTCAGTTCCTAAAACTATGCTGATAACATACACAGGGTCCATATCCAGGAATGAAAGACCTCACCACCTTAAGTAGCAGTGTTCAGGTATTCAGAAAGGTGGAGAGTGAGGGTAGGGAGAAGGGATGGGCAACAGAGTACAGTGTCAGCACTCCTTAAGTATTTGTTGAATAAATGTGGAACAAAGTAGAGCTTATATTGGGACCATACCTTTATTACTCAAATGTCAGAACATTATAAGAAAATATCTAAGTGTCTTATATGATGTCTTACCTAAGAGCCCATGTGAAAAAAATACAAATAAACTTCTGAAATTTAATGTACTACCAGGGAGCTATCTTTAAGCAACAACAGCCATCAAAAATATCACAAATAAAAATATTGTCATAGCTATTACAATTAATAGTTAAATAGTTCTATTACCTCTCTTCTTAGTATTCTTAAAATTTCTATTTCAGTGTTTTTTGCCTCATTAAAATTTTCATTTATATTTTTCCTACTTTGTTTTCAGCTATTCTTCAGGCTCTTGTAATCTTACATATGTTGTTTCCTCTCCTACATTTTGGACATATTAAAATCCAACCACTTAAAATGAAATCCAACTATTTGAAAGCAGAGGTTAAAATAGTCAAAATCATTTTTGAATTCTGAATTTTAGCATCTCTGGGACATTCTAGCAATAAAGATTTAACTCTAAGATTCTGGAGTTCCCGTCATGGCACAAGCAGAAACAAATCCAACTAGGAACCATGAGGTTGCGGGTTCGATCCCTGGCCTCATTCAGTGGGTTAAGGATCCGGCATTGCTGTGAGCTGTGGTATAGGTCACAGACCAGGCTCAGATCTGGCATTGTTGTGGCTCTGGCATAGGCCAGCAGCAACAGTTCCAATTAGACCCCTAGCCTGGGAACCTCCATATGCTGCGGGTGCGGCCCTAAAAGGACAAAAGACAAAAAAAAAAAACTTTAAGATTTTTTCCTTCCCGTTGATATTTCTGTAATGTCTCTATCTCTAGCAAACCATCATTTATTAAATCCTGATAAAGTTTACATGGTTAGAAACAAAAATAAGAAGAAACTTTAAAGGGACTAATAATTTTACTTTCCCAATAACTACTCAGAACTTAATTCCTGTTAACTCTTCTTTGAAAATGTCTTATAAGCCCATTCCCATAGTCACCATCAGATACAAACAGTTAATAACAAATGAAAGATTTTCATCTCTGTCATTTTCCTTTCTCACATTACCAAAAGAGGACAACTTCCTCTTCCAAGTACAGTGACTCTAATTAAGAGAACCATGGTCCTTGATGGCATGACTTTTTTTTTTTTTTTTGTCTTTTTAATGCTGCACCCATGGCATGTGGAGGTTCCCAGGCTAGGGGTCCAATTGGAGCTGAAGTCACCGGCCTAAACCACAGCCACAGGAATGCCGGGTCCTTAACCTACTGAGCAAGACCAAGGATCAAACCCAAGTCCTCTCGGATACAAGTCAGGTTTGTTAACTACTGTGCCACGACGGAAACTCCTAGTGACTCGAATTATATGTTAACCAATGTTTTCTGACTTTTCACCCTCAAATTGATGTCACTATCCCTTATATCCATGACCTTGGTTCAGACAGGTATGTCTTCTATTTACTTCAGGCCTCTTCCATATGATGGCTGAAATACTTCAATATTCCTCTATTTGGTCTACACAATTCCAATCTCTCCCTTTTTCTATCTCTACCTTTTTCCTATTTTGTTGTGTGACTGTCCTGAATAAAATACTATTTTCATTATGTTATTTATCTCCCTAGGAATCTGTACTAGATTACAAACTACTACCCACCACATCTAAATTTTTGTGCTTGTCACTTGAGACCTCCATAATTTGGCTCCACACTACCTATCCAATATCATACTAATTGCCAATATGAACTTTTTTTTGGCAGTTCCAGAGGCATGTGGAAATGTGGAAGTTCCCAGGCCAGGGATTGAACCCTCCCCACAGCAGCAACCTGAGTCACTGCAGTGACATCAGATCTTTAAACCGCTATAGAACATGGGAAGTCCTTCAATATAAACTTTTATTTTGATAATAGCAGTTTCCTTACTGCCCACAAAAGATCATTAGCTTGTTTTGCTTTGTTGTTTTTGGCTGCACCTGTAGCATGCAGAAGTTTCCAGGCCAGGGATCAAATCCCCACCACTGCAGTGACCCAAACTGCAACAGTTACAACGCTGGATCCTTAACCCTCTGAGCCACCAGGGAACTCCTCATTCTAACTTTTAAAGCTCTGTTTATGCTGATCATTTTGCCTAAAATATACCCCTCAGAATCCTTTACTTCCCAAAATGCTACCCATCTTTAAGATTAGATGCAGGAGTTCCCGTCGTGGCGCAGTGGTTAACGAATCCAACTAGGAACCATGAGGTCTCAGGTTTGGTCCCTGCCCTTGCTCAGTGGGTTAACGATCCGGCGTTGCCGTGAGCTGTGGTGTAGGTTGCAGACGTGGCTCGGATCCCGCGTTGCTGTGGCTCTGGCGTAGGCCGGTGGCTACAGCTCCGAAGACCCCTAGCCTGGGAACCTCCATATGCCGCAGGAGCGGCCCAAGAAATAGCAACAACAACAACAACAACAACAAAAAAGACCAAAAAAAAAAAGATTAGATGCAATTTTCACTTCTTTTACAAAGACTTCTCCAACTTGCAACTAGTAAATAAGTAAGTTCTGGTGATCTAATGCACAGTATGGTAATTACAGTCAACAATACTGTATTATAAACTTCAAGTTGCTAAGAGACTAGATCTTAATTGTTTTCACCACAAAAAGGAAGTGATAACTATGTCATGTGACAGAGATATTAGCCAGCCCTATGGTGATAATTGTACTGCAATATATAAATATATCACACGAAACCACCGTATACCTTAAACTTGCACAATGTTATATGTCAATTATATCCCAATAAAATAAAAATAAAAAATAAAGTCTACTCTATGTCTACTCCATGCTGACCTCTGCCTTTTCTAATTTCTCACAGTGAGATATATATATATATATATATATATATATATATATATATATTAGCTTTTTAGGACTGCACCTGCAACATATGGAAGTTCCCAGGCTAGGGGTTGAATCAGCTGCAGCTGCCAGCCTACACCACAGCCACAGCAACACCAGATCCAAGCCATGTCTGCAAACTACACCACAGTGCATGGCAATACTGGATCCTTAACCCACTGAGCAAGGCCAGGGATCAAACCTGCATCTTCATGGATAGTAACTAGTCAGGTTCATTACCGCTGAGCCACTACAGGAACTCCCCTCACAGTGATAATTATATGTAACAAATAATCTACCATTTCATTAGTCATTCCTTCATTTTCTGACTGTTTGCTAAATTTTTATCTCCCTTAACTAGACCTACTTGAAGGCAGAAGCCATATTCTTTTTTACTTTTTGGCTGCACCTATGTCATGCAGAAGTTCCCAGGCCAGGGACTAAACCCATACCACAGCAGTAACCTGAGCCACTGCAGTGACAATGCTGGATTAACCTGCTGAACCACATGGGAACTCCCAAGGCCATATTTTTTAATACTACCTCTTGTATCTCTCTTACTTTCTAACTAACAATGGGCTCTTAATACTTCCTACTTGCTTACTGATAATGTAGAACAAAGCTACTTAATATCCTGGAACAGAAAGTGAAATTACAGCCAAAAGAAAAATTCCAACACATTGAAACTAGAGAACTAGTTTTCTAACTCAAAGATCTGTTTGCATTCACAGTCTTTTGCATATTCATGGCACATAAAAATGTTTTTTATATGTGTATGACCTGCTGGGGTGAAAGGGCAAAGCAGTCAGGAGTGACCACCTAGGCTCTTCAGCCACCCCAGAGGCTAAGAGAATCATTATCTAGGCATTCCTAAAATTCCCAGTACTCTGGCTGACAAGTTATGATTTAAATGACTTTTGCTGTGCATTAATGGCACAAAAAAAGTACGTAGAATATTAAAAGTACCACTAGTCAACAAAAGCATTAAAATATATGAAATAAAAAGAATTACAGGAAAGAAGTCCAAGCAGACAAAAAATTGAATGACTAAAAAAATTAAATAAATAATAATAAATTAAAAGGCTCCTTTTCTAAAATTACCAGAGATTCTTTATACAGAAATTTTCTGTTTAAAAAATGTTTTCGCCCATTCAGTGAATTGACTGCACACTCCTTATAACATGGACTCTGCATTGTGATCTGTCTTCTGTGCATTACAGTACCTGTAATAATTCTCAACACTCTCCAGACTTGGAATGTTGAATGCATCTAATTAAAAAGAAAAGAGCAAACATCATCTACATTACAAAGAAAAATGCAAGCAGGTCAATGACTAAAGAAAATGACAATTCTTTCAATAACACTTTAGATGATAGGATGCCAATTAATTAGCATGGCATTTAATTTTAATTTTTAACACTTGATTATTTAATAGAATTCAGATTATCTGGAAACTTATTTAAGGTACCTAGTATACAGAAGAATAATAAATACTTTGAATTATGTACTGCTCAGAATAAACCAATTTTTTTAATCATGTGATTTTGGAAGCCAGGAAGGACTAGATTCATGCTTGATATATAGATCCATTGCCAAGGACTAGATTCATGCTTGATATATAGACCCACTGCCAAGCGCTTCTGAACAGCAGCTGACTTTGATAACAGGGCCAAAGCCCCTCTCTTCTTAAATCTTAAAAGAGATTCAGTAATAAAGGGGTTATATAATGGTAAGGAGTAAGGTTAAGGACATCATAGAATACTTATCTGGAAATATAATGATTTCATAAAGCTTGATTGCCTGGTTGCAATAGCTAAAACTGTTTACCAACTTTGACTTCCAAGAATCCACTGCATTTCTTTCTTTCCTTTTTTTTTTTTTTTTTTTTTGGCCCTGCCCACAGCATACAGAAGTTCCCAGGCCAGAGATCAGACCCACAGCACAGTGACAATGCCAAATCCTTAACCACTGGGCCACCAGGGAATTCCACCACTGCATTTCTAATAACTTTAGAAAGGAAGCCATAAGTCCAATTTAGGCCAAAAAAAAAAAAAAATTATCATACATATAATCTTCTTACTAAGAGAACAACTCTGTTATAGTTAAATCTTAAAGATTCACACACACACACACACCATAAGCATTTATGCCTTTATAAGTCAAATTAAATGATTATGAACTCCAAAAAACTATCCAAATTATTTAATCACATGGCTTCATCTGATATTTGGTACTTGAAATATGTCAGTAGTTTCACTTGGAAAACTTTTTCTAATATACACAGATTTTCTGCCTTTTTTTTTTTTTTGGATACACCTGTGGGATGCAGAAGTTCTGGGGCAAGGGATCAAAACCACGCCACAATTGTGACTCAAGCCACAGCAGTGACAACACTGGATCCTTTACCCACTGAGCCACCAGTGAATATCCCCTAGATTTGCCTTTTATTGCAAAAGAATTTGGCCTGTACCTCAAATTAAGACCTGGAAAAAAAGGAAATGTAAACATGCCAGAGAAAGTTGTAAGCCAGATATCCCTTTTTTTTTTTTTTTGGTCATGCCCACAACGTGCAGAAGTTCCTGGGCCAGTATCAGAATGTGAGCCACAGCAGCAGTGACAATGCCTGGTCCTTAACCCACTGCGTCACGAGGGAACTCCCCAGATATCCCATTTATATTTATTCATTTTTTGCTTTTTTTTTTAAGGCTGCATCTGTGGCATATGGAAGTTCCCAGGCTAGGGGTTGAAGCAGAGCTACAGATACCAGGCTGTGCTGCAGCCACAGCAACGTGGGATACCAGGAGCATCTGTGACCTACACCACAGCTCAGGGCAACAATGGATACTTAATCCACTGAGCAAAGCTGGGGATCGAATCCACATCCTCATGGATCTTAGTCAGGCTCACTACCACTGAGCCATGATGAGAATGCCGGATATCCTGTTTTTAATTTACAATATCTAGCAGCTTTGTAAGAATTACAGGTGACCCTTGAGCAATACAGATTTGAACTGTATGGAATCGCTTATACGCAGATTTTTTTTTTTTTCTTTTTTTGGCCACCCCACGGCACATGGAGTTCCCAGGCCAGGGATCAGATCCAAGCCTCGGTCTCAACTTGAGCTGCAGCAGTGGCAATGGCAGATGCTTAACTTACTGTGCCAGGCCAGGGATCAAACCTGCATCCCAGAGCTCCCAAGAGGCCTCCAATCCCGTTGCACCACAGCAGGAATTCCTGCAGATTCTTTCAATAAATACATACTACAGTACATACTATTTTTGACCACCTGGGGTTGGTGCTCCCATCCCCACATTGTTCAAGGGTCAATTGTATTTATAAAGAGGGCATTTTCCTATCAAACTAAGAGGTGTGTATTTCACCAGATATAATTATCTGTTTAAAAAGATAGCTTTTTAAAAACATATAAATAGGTACTCATCAGCAATGAATAATTAACTGAAGCAGACAAATGAAGTACTTGAGTAACCAATAAGAAGGTCAATCTTTATGAAACAAAGAAATCTACCATCAGGACTCTTAGAAAATAGTTTATTTCATTACTAACACAACAATCATAATCTAAAACATGGGAAGGGACTATCCATTTCTCTCTCACATAGAGGAATATATTTGCAATTGTAATTTCTAAATGAATATACCCGCAAAATTCAATCTTTGTGATGTACAGTTCTATGGATTTTGACAACTATCTAGTCATGTATTTATTACTACAATCAAGATATAGAACAGTTCTATCACCCCCCAAAATTATTTCATGATGCCTCTTTAGAGTCAGCCTCTCCCCTCATCTTCAATGCGTGGCAACCACAATCTGTTCTCTGTCTACAGTTTTGCCTTTTCTTAAATGTTATATAAATGGAATTATACAGTATGTAGACTTAAGGATTTGGCTTCTTTCTCTTAGCAAAATTTTATCTTTTTAAACGTCCACTTGCATGGATTTTGCTCTAAGCTTTTCTTCCATGTGAAAAAGACCATACCAACCTTCCCCTCAAGGTCTAACAGTGACATCTGAAATTTTTAAATCACATAGTATAGTTGTATTTCATAGCTGTGGTATCCAGTATAGATAAACTTATGTTACAACGTTCCATTTTATCATTTTACAATTTAAATTAGAGAATCTAGACTCCTGAAGGAAAAAGGAAATCTAGTCTTAATTATAACCAGGATTTGACACTTACCATGATTTCCTTTGATATCAAGCCACTTGGTTTTTTCCATTACCCTTGTCTTCCTAAGAATACCGTGGTAAGTCTGCCATTCTATCTCCTGCTGCCTGGATCCCAACTGTTCCTTTGTTTTGGCATCCGTCAGGTCTCCTATAGATTTACATACGAATTGAATCACAATGCAAAATAAACCTGGGCTGGGAGGTTTTTTTTTTTTTTTTTTTTTTTTAATGCACATCAAAGAACAAAGATATTTAAAGTACACAGTATGTATATGCATAACCACTTATGAGTCTTATCTCTATCCAAAGCAAGCCATCTAAAATAATATTCTTGGAGTTCCCATTGTGGCTCAGCAGTATTGAATCTTACTAGTATCCCTGAGGATGCAGGTTCAATCCCTGGCCTCACTCAGTGAGTTAAAGATCCACCCCATGCTAGCTGCAGCATGGGGTCACAGTGCAGGTAGCATTGCTGTGAGCTGCAGTGTAGGTTGAAGATGCACCTTGGATCCTGCATTGCTGGGGCTGTAGCAAGGCTGGCAGCTGCAGTTCCTATTCGACCCATAGCCCAGGAATTTCCATATACCGCAGGTGTGGCCCTAAAAAGCAAAAATAATAAAAATAAATAAATAAGATTCTCAGCAAGGGCTTTATATATATATATATATATATATATATATATGTTAGCAAGTGCACATTTACCTTCTTGTGATATTATAAATGGGCTGTGGAAAATACATCTTTAAAGAGAGCAGTGCATCATGAGACTCTGATAAAATGAACTCTTTTAATAAGAAATTCCAACATTTTAGGCAGATGCCTAATATCTATGGCGACCTTATTTTCCAAACCCAAAATTACAGGATCTGTAATTTAAGTATTATTTTTACAGCAAGAAACAATCTGGAAGGTGTAGTCCGGAGAATGAAATACTAAAATTTCTAGGAAACTAAACAGACACTTGAAATTGAGGTCTTCCTCAAAAGCGAAGGTATTTCAGTCAAGTGAGAGGAAGATGCTCCTTTAGTTTCTTCTCCAACACAGTGGGGAGCAAATGGTTAGGTGTTTGAACACTCTGGGGAACCAAGTCACAGAAGTACCAAGGGATTAAAAAAAAAAAAAAAAGTGTCCTGAGTTACCTGAAGCCTCAAACAAGTGACAATATAAGATTAACACTGTAAAGAAAATGGGAAAGTTAGGAGGAAAAAAAAGAACAAGAAGAAGAGGAGAAGGAAGAGGAAAACTTTCGGTCTCTGGTTAGAGTTTTCGCTAATTCTCTTTTAAATCCACAACTGCAATAACAAAAACAAACAACAAATAGATTCGGATACACAGCAGAGGGAACACTAACATGAGAATCACGACCCTTGTTTCTACCGCTTGGAAAAAACCTAGCTATGGCAAGTCATTTTGTCTGGATCTTGACTCAGTTATCCGTAGGCAAAGGAAATTATAATGTCCCATACCTTCTACAGGAGGATTCGCCTGAGGCTGTGGCTGAAGTTTTCCTAACGTCCCCAAAGTAAAAAGCTACAAGCCCTGGCTAGCATGCTTCCATTCAGACCGCGGAATAACATGACAGCACAGCAATCCTCCCTACCTGTTGCTAGGACGAGAGCTGGTTGAATGATGTCAATTGTTTCAGAACAGAACTTCTCTAAGTCTATAGCTCTGCCTGGATCGTGAAACCTGCTCAGGTGAATGTCGGATATCTGCCAAAAGCAGGTATTAAAGAGATACCGGAGTCAGGAAGAGGCAGCAAGGGCAGAGGCGACCCAGCGGCTCTCTTGCGGGGCGGAGGGGGAGGCAAGGACGCTGTGCATCCACTAACCCCCAGGGAAGGACCGTGCCTTCCAGCCCCGGTTTTGGGCCCAGTCCGGCGAGCCGCGCCCCCGAAGAAATGGCTGGCGTCTCACCGGCTTCTCACCGCCGGGTGCCAACCCTGCACCACCCACCCTCCACCTGGGCTCCAGCTACGTCACCTGCAGACCCCAGAAGATGTTGCTGGCTCCGGCGCCCGGCGCAGGGTGCGGGCTCCGGGGGGTGCGCGGCTGCGGCAGTGATGAGGGAGGACCGGCCAGGCCGTAGTGCTCCAGGAGCATCGCCGCCACAACCGCGGCCGCCAGCCCGGCGACCACCCTGATGGCCAGCGTTGCTGCCATTTCCCCCGCCGGGGCCCGGCCCTCGCTTCCCGGACCTGGGCGGAGCGACGCCCTCAGGAGCTACTCTGGTCACACTTCCGGCCTCTATGATCGCAGGGCTTGGGGCGGTGCCTCCAGCACCTGCACCTCGCTGTGCACCTGCCGGCCGCCTACGTCTCTGAGCTCGGTTTGCTAAAGTAATGCCGGGGAAGAAAAGGAAACTGAGACTCTAAAGGCCCTGGCGGTTGCCTAGGGCTGGCAAGGAAGAAGCCCGGTCTGGAAGGCGGAGGCCAGCGTCCTGGCTCCGCCTTAGTCAATCACTCCTGACCTGTGAGTGGGTTTCCTTACCTGTAAACCGGTGTTAATAATACCTCCCCAGCGTACTTCACAGGGTTGTTGTGAGAATCAAAGTGTGTATGAGGACGCCTTTTAAACTGCTGTACAAATGTGACAGATGGCTTTATCTGGCCCCTTCTGACTATTAACAGCGTCACTCCGTAGGTTTTTCTGTACATGTAATCTGTTTCGTGAATTTTTTTTTAACTAAACCTGACTCCACACACATTTGGTTACATAATATTATAGTACAGCGTTATACCATTCATTTAATAAATTTTAAAATACTTTCTAAGGGCTAGGTACAAGAAAAGTTATGTTTGGGCCTTGCCCTTACTTTATCTAAGCATTACCTTATTGTTAAACTTTTGGTTTATGTTCTGAATAAACATTTTTGTCTTTTGTGTGTGTGTGTGTGTGTGTGTGTGTGTGTGTGTCTTTTTAGGGTGGCACCCAGGGCATATGGAGGTTCCCAGGCCAGGGGTCAAATCAGAGCTATAGCTGCGGGCCTACGCCAGAGCCATAGCAACCTGGGATCCGAGCCGCGTCTGTGACATACACCACAGCTGACAGCAATGCCGGATCCTTAACCCAATGAGTGAGGCCAGGGATCGAACCCGCAACCTCATGGTTCCTGGTCGAATTCGTTAACCACTGAGCCATGATGGGAACTCCTGAATAAACATTTTTGAATAAACATGTCTTGGAAAAATATTCTGAATAAACATATTTCTACTCTGAATAAACAATTTTATACAAATAGGGCCCTTTTTTGAGTTATTTTATTAGGATATGTCGCCAGTATTGAAGTTATACCAATTTCAATTCATTAGATATTTTTTGAGTACCGTTAGAATGCAAGATATTGATCTAAGCAGAAAACATAAAGAAACAATGGTAAGTAGCTAAAAAGCTATAGTCCACTGTCTTACAAGCTTATGTTAACAGAGAGAAATACACAAATGGGTTTGAGATGAATATGCCCTTTGCTGCAAGAGACACTGAGATATAAAAGACTAGAGGAAGGTTAAACCTGGAGAGATCACATCTTTGGAGAAAATCTGGAAAAGTTTATTTAGGGAAGTGGCATAAAAAGTATGGATAGTATCTCTGAGTGAAAGAGATAGGGAGTGTGGTGGGGAGAAGCACTTTCCACTAGGACCTAATAACAAGAACCAAAGCATTAAGGTGAGAAAATGTAGGTCATGTTGGAGAGACAGTGAGGGTCCTCCTTATCCAGGGGTTTGGTGTCTGTGCATTTAATCAACCATGAGGATGCGGAATCTGTGGGTACAGAGGACCAAGTCTGAGACCCGAAGCATCTGCAGGTTTTGGCAAATGGGGGGTGTGAGGGTGGAAGGTAGGGACTGATAGAGTGACACTGTAGTTTAGTTTCCTTGGGACCAGATTATGCCTGGAAGAATTAGACCAGACCACTTATTTGAGCCACATAGAAGAAGGCCCCTATAAATGCCAAGAGTGAAGATGGATCTGGCAACAGCATGGGGAACCAACTGAACAGAGGGGTGTGGCAGAGAGTCACGTTAAAAGAATACTGCACTAATACTGTGCTATAGTCTGAATGTGTCCCCACAAAATTCACATGTTGGTAGTATTTGGAGGTGGGGGCTTTGGGCTCCAATCCCCTGAATGGTATTAGTGCCTTTATAATAGCGACCTAAGAAAGATCCCTGGCCCTTTCTCCCATATGAAGACACAGCAAGAAGTCAGCAGTCTGCAACCTGAAAGGGGGCCTTCACCAGAACCTGACCATGCTGGCACCCTGATTCAGACTTCCAGCCTGCAGGACAGTGAGAAATCTATTTCTCACATTTCTGTTATTTACAAACCACGCAGTCTGCAATATTCTGTTATAGCGGCCTGAAGAGACTGACATCCAGATAGTCGGTAATTACAAAGGCTTAAAGTAGGAAGATGGGAGAGAGAGACACTGAGTTAGAAAGGAAGGACTGCAAAGACAGAATTTATTTATTTTTTTCTTTTTTGGCTGCTCCACGGCATATGAAGTTCCTGCTCCAGGGATCAGATCCAAACCACAGTTTCCAGCTAAGCCACAGCTGTGGCAACGGCAGATCCTTAACCCTCTGTGCAGGGCTGGGGATCAAACCCGCATCCCAGCACTCCCAAGATGCCTCCGATCCTGTTGCACCATAGCAGGTACTCCTAAAGGCAGAACTTGATAGCTGAATGGATATTTGAGGGAAGGAAAAAAGATAATTAAAAGTTAGTGCTGGAGTTCCTGCTGTGGCACAGTGGGTTAAGGACCTGTTGTTGCCACAGCTGTGGCATAGGTTGCACCTGCCGCTTGTATTCAGTCCCTAGTCCGGGAACTTCCTTAAGTCCGGGAACTTCCTTAAGCAGCTAAAAAAGAAAAAAAAAAGTTAGTGCTAACTTTTGGAATCCTAGTGATGAAAAAAACTAGGGCTATAGTGTATGTGTAGAGAGCATTACCCATATGAATAAATTTTTGGTTTTGTCTAAAACATCTGGATGGATATCTTCAAATATGGAATACACAATTGAGGCAAGCTGATTTTTTTTTCAATTTTAAAAACTTTATTGAAGTATAGTTGAGAGATAATCTGATTTAAAACACAGATAATGTGGCATATAAAAATGCATTTGGGGAGTTCTCATTGTGGCTCAGCAGGTTAAGAACCTGACATAGTATCCGTGAGGTTGCAGGTTCAATCACTGGCTTCACTCAGTGGGTTAAGTGTCCAGAGTTGCCACAAGCTGCGGCATACATCAAAGATGCAGGTTGGATCTGGCATTGCTTCAACTGCGTCATAGGCCTGTAGCTGGGTCTCCAATTCAGCCCCTAGCCTGGGAACTTTCATATGCCCCAGGTGCGGCGCTACAAAGACAAAAAACAAAAAACAAACAAACAAACAAAAAACACTTGGAGAGGCTTTGGAGGAACCTACCTCAAAGATATGAGAATGATTTTCCATAAGTAGAATGCGACAAGAAGCCATGTGATAGACGATAGGAACAGACCTGCAATAAAAACATCTTGGACAGAGAAACATGGTTTAAAGTCACACAGGCCAGCAATCTGAATATCAAACACTGAATTGTAACCAAGCTGAATCACTCAAGGTTCTCAAAGTGAGTAGAAACAAGAATTTATTTATTTAGCGATGGTTAATGTTTCTACAGGGAAATACTGGTTTGACCAGCTAATCACTGCAAAGCAGCATAAGAGGTGGTTCTCAGTTCCTGATAGTCAAAGGAGAAAGGTAGATTTCTTGTCATCTCATAAAGATAGCAAGCAGCAATTCACCATGAAACAAACTTTCCCAGAACTAAAGTCAATGGAGAATTTATCACTTGGACTTTTCACTATCAATGTACATTGTCATTAATAGTCATGAAATGAACTATATGACTGATAAACATGAGATTTAAAAATTATCTTCGGATCCCTATTTTTTATACTAACCTCATTTAGAAATCCAAAATTGTACTATTAAATTATTGTTCTGTGAAGTCACTTTGTGATCTGTTTGCTCTGCACGCAAGCCAAATGCTGGGACTTCGAGGTTTATGGCTGAGAAAGAGTTTATTCACAAAGCAGCCAGGCGAGGATATGGGATAACAAGTCTCAGATCTGTCTCTCTGAAGGTGAGGCGGTTAGAGTATTTATGGGATAAGCAGGTAGTCTTAGGGACAGGAAAAGGTGATTGGAGGTGGGGGAAAGTCGAGGTAATTGGTGTTCTGTGCAGGTGCATCTGGATTCCATGTTTCTGAATACTGAAAATGGAAGCGCTTAGCATGATGACAGAGTGAAGTTTTCTGGCCCTCTGACATCAAGAAGCTATTCATCACACACCCGCCAGGCCCAGTTTAAGAGGTCAGTGACCTCAACCAGCCCCATCACCATGCCCTGGGCAAAAACTGACTCCATGTTACTGTGAAACAACTGAGCTGTGTGAAGCCGGGAAGGTGTACAAATAAGAGGAAAAAAAAATAGGTGTTCCTGTCATGGTGCAGTGGAAACGAATTCGACTAGGAATCATGAGGTTGCAGGTTCGATCCCTGGCCTCGCTCAGTGGGTTAAGGATCCGGCATCGCATGGCTCTGGCCCAGGCCGGCATCAATAGCTCTGATTGGACCTCTAGCCTGGGAACCTCCATATGCTGTAGATGCGGCCCTAAAAAGACAAAAGACAAAAAAAAAAAAAGAGAGAGAGAGAAAATGAAAGAAGGAAGGGAGAGAGGGAGGGAGAAAGAAAGGAGGAAAGAAAGAAAGAAAATAATGAAAGCAACCTTAATCAGTGAGGGCAGTTTACAAGCAGAGGGATTTTAACAAACTGTTCCCACATCCGTTGTTTTATAGGACAAGCTCAAGAACTTTTTATCAGTTATCACCGTCTATTAATTATATCACAGCTGAAGTGATATAATTAAAAGAGTCGTTTGCGTATATAAAAAATTTTTAGATTATTTTTAAATGTAATAAAATACAGATAAAACTTACCACCTGTTGACAAAAAAAAAAAAAAAAAAAAACCTGTACAATGTAAGAGCAGTAAGTTTCAGTTTTATTCACAGACCTTACTGAGAACTATAGTCCAGGAGATAGCCTCTCAGACAGCTCTAAGGAACTGCTGTGAAGATCAGGGGAGGAGCCAAACTATATGCAGATTTTTTTGCTGGGAGAAATATGTAGTCAACATAAAAAGATTGCTCCTAATCATGTCCCCACTGTGACACAACGGGATCAGCAGCATCTCTGCAGTGCCAGGACTCAGGTTCAATCCCTGGCTCAGCACAGTGGGTTAAAGGATCCAGTGTTACTGCAGCTGTGGTGTAGATTGAAGCTCTGGCTTGGATTCGATCCCTGGCCTGGGAATTTCCATGTGCTGAGGGTGTATCCAAAACAGAAAAAATTTTAGATGTACACTTCAGTGGCATTAAATACATTCACTTTATTGTGCAACTGTCACCATTATCCATCTTCAGAACTGTTCAGCATCCAAACTGAAATGCTGTATCTATTAAACTTTAATTCCCCTTCTCTCCTCCCTACCACTAGCAACCACTATTCTCTTCTATGTCTCTATGAATTTTATTATTCTAGGTACCTCATATTGGTGGAATCATATATTTGTCATTTTGTGACTGGCTTACTTCACTTAGCAAGGTTTTCAAGGTTAATCTGTGTTGCAGCATATGTCAGAATTTCCTTCCTTCCCCTCCCCCCTTTTTCTTTTTATAGCCGCACTTGCAGCATATGGAAGTTCCCGGACTATAGGTCGAATCAGAGCTGCAGCTGCCAGCCTATGCTACCCCCACAGCAACACCAGATCCTTAACCCACTGAGCAAGGCCAGGAATCAAACCCACATCCTCTTGGACACTAGGTTAGATTCTTAACCCACTGAGCCACAATGGCAACTCCTCCTTCCTTTGTAGGACTGAATAATAGTTCATCGTATGAATATACTATATTTTCTTTATTTATTTTAAAAAATTTTTTTAGTCTTTTCAAGGCTGCAACCATGGCAAATGGAGGTTCCCAGGCTAAGGGTTGAATCAGAGCTACAACTGCCGGCCTACACCACAGCCACAGCAACATAGGATCCGAGGCTTGTCTGCAACATACACCACAGTTCACGGAAACACCGGATCCTTAACCCACTATTCGAGGCCAGGGATTGAACCCTCATCCTCATGGATAATAGTCGTATTCGTTTCCACTAAGCGATGATGAGAACTCCCATGTACCAGACTTTTTAAAGCTTTTTAAGAAGCACTCATTTTACTCCTTAGGAAAACAGAAACTTGAGGAGAATTTCATCCATATAGATAGGGCTCTCTAACAACAAACCTGAAACACCTGCAAAAGTAAGAAATCAGAGATCAAAGAAATTCTGACACATACTACAACTTGGACGAAACTTGAGGACATTACACCAGTAAAAGATGCCAGACACACACACACAAAAAATACTGAAATGGCAGTTTCCATTGTGGCCCACTGGTAAGAACCCAACTAGCATCCATGAGTGGGTTTGATTCCTGGCCCCGCTCAGTGGGTTAAGGATGCACTGTTGTCATGAGCTGTGATGTAGGTCGAAGATGCACCTTGGATCCTGTGTTGCTGTGGGGTAGGCTGGCAGTTCCAATTGGACCTTTAGCCTGGAAAATTCCATGTGCCACAGGTACAGCCCTAAAAAACAAAAATTAGAAAATAAAAATGTAATTGAGTCCCCCTAAAGCCAAGTTCCTCTGCTGAGTTTATGATTAACTTCTCTAACTAAAACTTTTTTCTGTTTCTTGTCCTGCACCTGTTCTCCCTCAAGATTGAGGAGTATCAAAGAAAAGGGAAGGGTGAAACTGAGCAGGGCCCTGCAGGTTCCTCCCAGGTACAAAAGCCTTTCTGTGTCCTCCCATTTCTTGTTTGTAGAGAAAGGCTTCATCTCCTAGACCTTCCCTGACTTCCAAAGAGCAGATCCAGTTACTAATTAGGGAAGTGAGAGAATGCAGAAATAAAGAGAAGCAGTCAAGAAAAAATAGTACAGCAATAAAGCAGTCCTAATTCCTCCTCAACGGATTTAAATAACAATCTAACATGTATATTTGAGCTCTTCAATAGGAACTAAGGCCATCCTAAGGTGGAGGATGGTGACTCCTTGCTGAGCACAGGCCTGTAGACCCCAGATTGGTTGGAATCCGAAGTCTGGTGATGACATTCTTAAAACACCTCCCTGTTACCTTACCTCCAACTAATCAGAAGAAAATCATGCATCCTGCAGCCCTCCGATGTTGCCTTTAACAATTCTTCCCTGAAGACCTTCTGGGATTTCAAGTCTCTTGATCATGAGCCACCCGCTCTCCTTGCTTGGCCCTTGCAATAAAATTTTCTTCACTCCAAACTGGTATTCTGGTTGGTTTGGCCTCACTGTATGTTGGGCACATGAACTGGGGTTCAACAACAAAAATGTACACAGTGTACACTTAAAAAATTAAAATGGCAAATTTTATGTTATTTTTATTTATTTATTCATTTTGTCTTTTTGCCTTTTCTTGAGCTGCTCCCACGGCATATGGAGGTTCCCAGGCTAGGGGTCAAATTGGAGCTGTAGCCACTGGCCTACGCCAGAGCCACAGCAACGCAGGATCTGAACGGTGTCTGAGACCCACAGCACAGCTCACGGCAACGCCAGATCCTTAACCCACTGAGCGAGGCCAGGGATCAAACCTACAACCTCATGGTTCCTAGTCGGATTCATTAACCACTACGCCACGATGGGAACTCCTATGTTATATTTTTTAACATGTAACATACATCATAAACATAACGTATATTTATTGTTATTTTTGTGCAATTTAGAAAATATAAATAATAAATTTTTTAAAATAAATGTGGAAGTGTAAGAAAAATGAAAAATAAAATGAGCAAAATTTTTTAGAAGTTTTAGAAAAAAATAAAAACCTAAAAAAAAACTTTAAAAACAAAAAAATGAAAAATTTTAGAAGATATTATGTCACTAGTAAAATGACATGATATTTATAAGGCCATTTTATGGTTGAGTAAAAGAGACACTGGGGAGTTCCCATCATGGCGCAGCAGAAATGAATCTGACTAGGAACCATGAGGTTGCAGGTTGGATCACAGGCCAGTCCCTGGCCTGGATCAGTGGGTTAAGAATCCAGCATTGCCCTGAGCTGTGGTGTAGGCGGCAGAGGCACCTCAGATCTGGTGTTGCTGTAGCTGTGGTGTAGGCCAGTGGCTACAGCTCCAAATGGACCCCTAGTCTGGAAGCCTCCATATGTCATGGAAGCGGCCCTAAAACAAAAGCAAAAAAGGAGTTCCTCTCGAGGTGCAGTGGAAACGAATCTGACTAGGACCCATGAGGTTGCAGATTCAATCCCTGGCCTCTCTCAGTGGGCTAAGGATCCAGTGTTGCCATGAGCTGTGGTGTAGGTCACAGATTCAGCTTGTCTCTGGCGTCGCTGTGGCTCTGGCATAGGCCAGCGGCTACAGCTCTGATTAGACCTCTAGTTTAGGAATTTCCATATGCCAAGGGTGTGGCCCTAAAAAGACAACAAATAAATAAATGAATAAATAAATATTTTAAAAAGCAGAAAAAATAAAAGATAGACACTTCAGAATGAGTCAATCAGTCAATCATACTTTGGTCACATTATGATTTTTTGAATATTTAAAAGTTAGCCTTGGTGATTCAGCGGATTAAGGATCTAGCATTGTCACTGTTGTGGCAAGGGTCTCTGCTGTGGCACAGGCTTGATCCCTGGACCTTCCATATATCATGGGCATGGCCAAAAAAAGTTAGTCTTTATTTCTTAAGCTGGTGGCAGAGACAATGTTAGTCATTCTTGAACTTGTGTATATGTTACATGTAATCTTTAGTATTGTAAAATATCTACTACTAAGTTCTTATGAGACATTTAATAAAAATATAATAAATGCATATTTTATCCATCAAAATATTTAAAAAATTATAATGTGCACTAAACCTAGAATTTCTACTTACAACTTATTCTAAGGAAAAATATGGACATTTATAGAAATTTACCAATAAGTATGTTTATTAAAGCAAAATTGGAGAAAATTGGAAACAGACCATAGAAAATGTTCCACTGTAAGAGACTTAAAAACAAAATGACACAGGGAGTTCCCGTTGTGGAGTGGCAGAAACGAATCTGACTAGTAACCATAAGGTTGCAGGTTTGATCCCTGGCCTCGCTCAGTGGGTTAAGGATCCAGTGTTGGTATGAGCTGTGGCGTAGGTTCGCATCCTGCATGGCTGTGGTGTAGGTCAGCAGCTATAGCTCTGATTCAACCCCTAGACTGGGAACCTCCATATGCTGCAGGTACAGCCCTAAAAAGCAAAAAACAAAAAACAAACAAACAAAAAAACAGACATGCTGAATTCCATGAAGTAACCCTAAAATAAATTTTTAGGAAAATACATTAACATGATAATAAGTATTTTAGAAAGCTGTACTGTTTAATGTCATTTTATACCCAAACACACACACTCTTGTGCACACACAGAAAAAAGCCTAGAAGTGTATATGCCAAACTATCAATGATTACTTGGGATAGTGAGATTATATGAACTTATTGGTTATTTGCATTTTCTTCTTTTTGTTTATCCATGTTTTCTGAGTTTTTAACAATGACCATGTAAAAAAAAAATTGTTATTGTGTTTGGTTAGCAATTTTTTTCTACAAAGGGCCTGATAGTAAATGTTTCAGGCTTAGTGGACCAGACTGTCTCTATTACAACTATTCAACCCTCTTGTTATAAAAAAGCAGCCAGGGTCGATACATAAATGAATGAGGTGGCAGCTGTTCAGTAAGACTTTACGTATGAACACTGAAACTTGAAGTTTACGTATTTTTTTATGTATTATGAAATATTCTTCTTTTGATTTATTTTTCAACCACCTAAAAATGAAAAACTACTCTTTCCCTGAGGCTGTAAAAAAACAGGCAGCCAGTAGACCAGGGCCCATATTTTGCTATCCTGTGCTCTAGGACAACCATTCTTATTTTGCACAACTCATTTTCCTACATTGATGAATATCTTGGTTTTTTTTTTTAAATACGTTTGTTTTTCCAAGTTCTTATTACTAATGACTCTTCTCTAGTTGTCTGAACTTCTACCTGACACTTTAAAACCGCTTAAGTACTCTGTCATTTTTATTTTTCAGAAGCAGCCTCTCCCAGAGCTTTTTGACTTCTTTTAACCTGGCCTGTTTGTTCACCTCTGGTGCATAGCTGTTGTTTGGGTATCTGCTTTCACTTTGCACCTAGGGATTCCTTTAGTCTTTTATCACTTTTATCTCAATACAGTGTTCCATGTATTGCTCTTATGGAGCTCATCTCCACATTTCAAATTTTAGGGTCCACACATGAAGTTTTATTGGAACACTGTCACCCTTTCTCCAAAGCGCCTAGCACAGTTCATAGCAAATGATGCTCAAAAAAAAATTTTTTTAAAGGAAGAACATGCCTGTATAGAATATATAGTTGGTTGGTAAGCTGCAATGACAGGTGCTCAAACCATCATGGGTCCAGAGTGGGTCTTCTTCCCAAAATTTACCCAGATCCTAGACAAATAAGTTTGCTCATGTTTATTTAATGTGTTCATCAAACCACTTGAATCCCAGGATTGACATAGTCTGCTACAAACTAAGTCATTTAACTACTTTTACAGACTTGGTGGAATCATTTACTTCGTCTATTTCCAAACTAGATTTTATTCTCCTGATACACTGAGATATTTCCTGCATGCCTGAACAAAGTCCTTTTTCCTTGAGCCCTCAATCTTATTCCTTCCCAATTGCTTCCATGTCTCCATGCCCAGGCTCCTGCGCATAAGAGCACATTCCTGGAGTCTTACGGATCTTGATTTACCCCTAACTCAATTTCTTCACAGTTGTATTACCTTTGACAAATCCTTTATTCGTCTAATCCTCTTTCCCCACACCCTGTTCCCCTCCACTATAGCTGAAATGCTGCTGTGTCTCTTCACCAGCAAGGACAGGATTCTCTGATCAGCAGGACCCTTAGATGAAACCCTTTGATCCAGGGCTGAGACCTAAGGCCCAGGACTCTTTTGCCTCCTAATCTATGTCTGACTCATAGATTAGGAGGCAATCTGAACCAGCAATATGAGTTTCACTTCAGAAGTGATTCCCGGAGTTCCCATCGTGGCGCAGCAGCAAACGAATTGGACCAGCAACCGTGAGGTTGCATGTTTGGTCCCAGACCTCACTCAGTGGATTGGGGATCCGGCGTTGTCATGAGCTGTAGTGTAGGTTGCAGACACCGGCTCAGATCCCTCATTGCTGTGGCTGTGGTGTAGGCTGGCAGCTGCAGCTCCAATTAGACCCTAGCCTGGGAACCTCCATATGCCGCAGGTACAGCCCTGGAAAGGCAAAAGACAAAAAAAAAAAAAAGAGTAATTTCCTAAGTGTGGAAATCCTCATCTCTAAAATGAAGCTAACCCCCACAAACCAAGAAGTGAAAGCCAAACCCAGAAATGAAATCTCTGATACAAAGACTGATTCTTCCAAAACTAGTGCTGATTACTTTATCATGTTCTTGGGAATTTCCTGGTTCCAAAACCCTGATTACTTTATCACGTTCTTGGGAGTTTCCTGGTTCTAACAGAGGGTTGATCCCTCCACAGCTGTGGGAATGATCTTAGTCCAAGACTAAAGGGATCACTCTCTCCACATCCTGATTTTGACCCTATTGACCTCAACGATCACTGCTTCTCAGCTTATATAAGAACCTCTTTCTTCAAATGGAATCTGCCCTTAAATTAGTCTGCTTTGGTTCACAGATTCCTTGAGAGGACAGATAGCACCCTTTTCCTCAGCTTAGAAACCAGCACTCTTGGGACAAGTAACAGGAATACAAGCTGAGAAGAAACTGAATCAGAAAATGAGGACAGGGAGTTCCAATTGTGGCTCAGCGGTAACAAACCTGACTAGTAACCATGAGGATGCAGATTCAGTCCCTGGCCTCGCTCAGTGGATTAAAGGATCCGGTGTTGCCATGAGCTGTGGTGTAGGTTGCAAACATGGCTCGGATCTGGCATTGTGGTGTAAGCCAGCAGCCACAGCTCTGATTAGACTGCTAGCATGGGAACTTCCATATGCCATGGATGCAGTCCTAAAAAAACAAACATACAAAAAAATAAAAGAAAAGAAAAAAAGATAATGAGGACAGTGGTACCACTCTGCCATTTTCTTTCTTTGTTTACTTCTTTAAAATTTATATTCCCATTAGTAAGCACAAAACACAGCTTAGTTTTGTGCTGTTTTGTTTTTTAAACCAATCATGAGAAAAGCTGTGTTTCTCCCTCTGAAGGTGGGCTAAATTTCCTACCAAACACTTCAAGGCAAATAACCATCAATCAAACCACTAAGCATTCCCCATGTCATAATGTCTTTTCAAATTTGCAGAGGGTATATTGGATTTGTTTCCAAACGTGTTTCATTTTGACATCTGTGTTCCAACCCTGTTACATTCAGGTTGCTGGCATTAAAAATCACATCTGGGGAGTTCCCCTTGTGGCTCAGAGGGTTAAGAACCAGATTAGTATCCATGAGGAAGTGGGTTCAGTTCCTGGCCTCATCCAGAGGTTGGGGATCCTGCTTTACCCCAAGCTTCAGTCTAGGTTGCATATGTGGCTCAGATCCAGTGTTGCTGTGTCTGTGGCCAGCAGCTGCAGCTCTGACTCTACCCTTTGTCTGGGAACTTCCTCATGCTGCAGGTGCAGCACTAAAAAAAAAAAGAAAGAAAAAGAAATCACTTCTGGAGTTCTCTGGTGGCCTAGCAGTTAAGGATTCCACTTTGTCCCTGCTGTGGGTCAGGTTCAACCATGGGCCTGGGAACTTCTGTATGCCATGGGGGTGCAACCAAACCGCCCCCCCAAAACCAAAAAATCATGCTCAAGTGCTTTCCAGTATCTACATTTCCAACAAAACAAAGATTAAGCAAAATGAAAATCAGTCCCTAATATTAAAAAGGAAATATTGCTTAGCAAGGAACATGCCAGGCTCAATTGAGACAATCCAGGCACTCTAGTCAATGAACAAGACAAAAGGCTAAGAATAACCACTCTTAAATAACAAGAAGCTGGAATATAATCTTATTAAAACTGTAAAAATAATTTAACAATTTTTACAAGTAGAAACCTTCAATTCAACCTAGATGCTTAATTTGTACATACATAAACATAAACATTACCTTTATATTTATCCAAGGTGTCAACACATAATTTTTTCTTTTCACAATTTTCTGGAGTAAATTTTTTTTTAACACAAAATATATTTATTTTCCCCATAATCTTGAACAAATTCAACTTATTATCCAAGAATTTGGGACCTGGCCATGTTTCTCTTTTAGTCTTGACAGTTTAGTCAAGTCCTGTGGGCTGTGGAGCCATGGGATAACCCTCATTAAAGATGGGGACACATGGGGCATGGAAAAACTCCTCACGGTGGTCAGGAGTTTGAGCCACAAGAGGGACACTAAGCGGCAGTACCCAGTTTGCTCCACCTCCTGGGGGAGCGCATCCTAGCAAAAGCTTCAGCCCTTCCGGGATGTTATGGAGGCGGAGCATGGTGTTGCGAGTGGAACCGGCCCCCTCTGCCGCAGGCCACTCCCCCTCAAAGCCCCGCCCCAGTCGGTGGTGGGGAGGTTCCCTTGGGGACGATAAACCGCGCCAATTTTCTCCTGTCCCTTCTGTTACCGCTGTTACGTCCATGAAATGATGATACCTCCTGAGCATTGGATGTCAGAGAGTGAGAAGCCAGTGGTGGTGAGCGGGAGCTGGAGCATTGGGGTCCTAAGGCAGTGCCTGGGGTGGCACTGGTGGGCGCACAAAGAGAGGTGGCGTTCCAAATTAAAGGACCGCCAGGCAAATTCCTAGGCGCAGAAGGCTGTTGGGGTTAAGTACTAATGCTTAGGGATGGAGTTGGGAGGTGAGTAGGGCAGCCCGGAAAGAATCAAGACCAGGTACTTTGGAGGGACTCAGTAGAGACCAAACTTCTATTTTCTCTATTCAGATGAGTTAGGAGCTCTGGATGAATAATAGCCCTCCCTGCCCATCCCAGGCTTTGCAGGTATGTGAAGAGAGACCTGAGCTCTCCTGTCAGGAATACTGTTAATGGGACTAAGGCATCCAACGTTCAGAGACTGGAAGGAAAGTCTTCACCTACCCTCTTAGGTTCAGTACCTAGGGGTCTTTGTGTTTAATTGAAAAAAGACAAATTAACAGGAGAAAGGAATACAACTTTATTAATATTTTTCACTTGCAGAGCAGTTCACAAAAAAAGAGGTAACTCACAGAAGCGGTTAGACTTGGGAGTTATAAATCTTTCTCAGAGTTCCAGAGTTCCCGCCGCGGCTCAGTGGTTAAGGAATCTGACTAGGAACCCAGAGGCCTAGGGAATCTCCATATGCCACGCGTGCAGCCCTAGAAAAGACAAAAAAACAAAAAACGGAAAAAGAAAAAAAAAAAAAACACCTTTCTTAAAGGGCTTGGGCTTCAAGGGAGATCAATTGCGGGAAAGTCACTAGGAAATATATGGGAGAACTAATGGAAGATAAGGGGTTTTTTGTTTTGTTTTTGTTTGTTTTTTGTTTTTAGTAAGATTTGTTTATGCAGGCTCATTTTGGTGCTGACTCTGTCTCTGGTGATAAGGCCACTCTCCTCAATCTGATTCAGGAGAGAGAGGGAGGAAATTGTTTTGTTTTGTTTTGTTTTCTTGTCTTTTTTTTTTTTTTTTTTTGTCTTTGTCTTTTCCAGGGCCAAATTCACGGCATATGGAGATTCCTCTAATCGATGCTGTAGCCGCTGGCCTACGCAGAGCCACAGCAACATGGGATCCGAGCCGTGTCTGCAACCTACACCACAACTCACGGCAATGCCAGATCCTTAACCCACTGAGCGAGGCCAGGGATTGAACCTGCAACCTCATGGTTCCTAGTCGGATTCGTTAACCACTGAGCCACGACAGGAACTCAGGAAATTTATGTCACCTTCACAAAAGAAAATTTATGCCCTGCTTTTGGGCAGATAAGGGCAGAGAGCCCTTCCTATGTCTGTTAATTATGAATTGCCTTTAGCTCAAAATAATCCTTAATCTAAAATGGCCTATTTGGGGATGATCTATCCTGATTCCCTTCAAGGTACTATTTTCTAATATAATTTGTATTTCACTCAAAATTACACACGTATTCAATTTAAGGAAGTGATATTTCAACAACTTTGCATCTAAGAAACAGGTGTTTATTCCTATGAAAATGTTGGGTCCCAAGTGCTCCCCATTCATACCTACCAGAGAAGATTTTCAATTTTAGAGCTCACTCTTTTATTATCAACCTCCATATCTCTCTAAACAAGTCTCTGAAATTTTTGGACCTTCAGGATTAAGTGATATCTTACCAACTCCCACTAAGGAACAAACCCTCTTTCACAACCACCATAAGAAATGCCCTCAAGGACTACCTTCATTCATACTTCCGGACCTCATCCTCCCAAAACAGTTGTATCATGATTTAGTTTAAGTCAATATTCAGAGTTGACCTCAGTGTGACCAAGTAATTTCAATTCAGAGAAGAGTTATATCATTTTCTATGACAGGGGTAGACACAGTTTCTATAAAGGACCAGATAACATATGCTTCAGGCTTTGTGGGCCATCTGGTCTCTGTAGCAAATACTCAGCTCTGCTGTAGCAGCACGAAGCAGCCAGAGACAAGAGGCAATGTTGCAATAAAACTTTACTTATGGACACTGAATAAAATTATTGAATGGCTGCACACACAGCATATGGAAGTTCCCAGGCCAGGGACAGAATCTGAGCCACAGCTGCAACCTATGCTGCAGCTGTGGCAATGCCAGATCCTTTAACCCACTGTGCCAGGCTGGGGATCAAACCCAAGCCTCTGCAGACACCAGAGCCACTGTAGTCAGATTCTTAACCTATTGTGCCACAGCAGAAACTCTGACACTGAAACATTAATTTCAAATAACTTTCGAATGCTGCAAAATACTATTGTTCTTTTACTTTTATGACCATTTAAAAATGTAAGTACAGGGAGTTCCCTGGTAGCCTAGCAGTTAAAAATCTGGCATTGTACTGCTCTGGCTCGGGTCACTGCTGGGGTGCAGGTTTGATCCCTGGCCTGCGACTTCTGCAGGGTGATACAAACATAAGTATTGAGACAACATTAGTTTGCTGGCTACCACTGTAAGCTATTAGAAAATTATTGCCTTAAAATCCCTTCATTTTATCAAATTACTCTGAACCTCTATGAAC
Source organism: Sus scrofa (assembly GCF_054392235.1). NCBI lineage: Eukaryota > Metazoa > Chordata > Mammalia > Artiodactyla > Suidae > Sus > Sus scrofa. The sequence continues at coordinate 137,620,176 of NC_139383.1, forward strand.
AAAAAAAGGTATCTTTCATTACATGGAGGTGACTATATTCAAAGATAATTTTTTTTTTTTTTTTTTTTTTTTGCTTTTTAGGGCCACACTTGAGGCATATGGAGGTTCCCAGGCTAGGGGGCCAATCAGAGCTGCAGCTTCTGGCCTACGCCACAGCTACATCAACGCAGGATCCGAGCCACATTTGCGACCTACACCAAAGCTCACGGCAACACCAGATCCTTAACCCACTGAGCTAGGCCAGGGATCGAACCCGCAACGTCATGGTTCCTAGTCGGATTCATTTCCGCTGTGCCACAACGGGAACTGCATATAAATTATTTTGAACTTCAAAACAAAAAGCTCATAGCTGAAATGCAGTATTTGGGGACCTATTTTTTTCAAACACTACTAGTCCATTCCGGAAAAACCTACAGTGAAAATGGGAAAAAACAAAAAACAAAACCTTGGTATTTCTGCTGTGGTGCAGTGGGTTAAGAAGCCAACTGCAGTGGCTCAGATTGCTGTGGAGGCATGGGTTTGATCCCCAGTCTGATGCAGTGGGTTAAAGGATCTGGCATTGCCATAGTTGCAGCACAGGTCGAAACTGTAGCGCAGATTCAATCCCTGGCCTGGGAACTTCGATATGCTACAGGTGCAGCCATAAAAATTAAAAAAAAAGAAGGCAACTAATACAAATACAAAAAAAAAAGCACCCACAAAACAATCTTGATATAGTTAATAAGATATGGAATGAGACTATTACAAGACAAATTATCTTTAATTTGAAAGCATCTTTGTACCCTCAAAGAAAGATTTTCATCTATGTTGGTTTCTTGGTAAACTGGATGGCTAGGAATAGGCTGTGTAATTTAAGTGATATAGCATAAGATAAATTATAATATCTTTGCCTTTATGATTACTATAGGTTCTGGGGTAAAGTAGTTCCTGGGATTGCTAAACTATGTCACTTAATTTTAGTTTTCCTGCCTTTTCATTAGTGTGACAAAAATTATACATACATATTTATGAGAAGAACAGGACCTTAAGTAAGTTTACTTGTGTCACATATTTTTTAAGTCTGAAAATAAATAATAAATTAATGTCATATTCCTTTCCCCTTTCTTCCTCATCATGTTAAGAGTTATCTTCTATATTTCCACTAATTTTCCTTCATCCCCTTCTTTTCACTCTTACCTTCTCATTTCCCCTTCTCCTTATTTTGTCTCTCACCTGAAAGGTCATTAGATTCTCCTATAATCAAACTCCACGTGCCCTTCCACAGAGGTAATAAGTCTTTGCTTTCTTCACATTTTATCTGCATTTCTTTCTTTTTCTTTTTATGGCCACACCTGTGGCATATGAAGGTTCTCTGGCTAAGGGTCGAATCACAGCTGCAGCTGACACCTACTCCAGAGCTTGTGGCAATGCTGGATCCTTAACCCATTGAGCAAGGCCAGGAATCAAACATGCATCCTCATGGAGACTACATCAGGTCCTTAACCTGTTGAGCCACAACAAGAACTCCCTTATTTCTTTCACTCAGTTCTGCTTTTCTTTTTTATTCCCCCAAAGTAACAATAATTGTGTTATAATCATCTTTTTCATTCTCGACCTTCAGTTATGGCCTTAACAAAACAATAAGGCAGTTTTGTAATTTTAGGTAAAGATGTCACTTTGCTGTACAGTAGAAAATTAACAGAACCCTGTAAACAAGCTATAATGGAAAAAAAAATTTAAAAAGCAAAACAAACAAGCAAAAAATCCCACAGAGTTCCCTTCGTGGCTCAGTGGTTAACGAACACAACTAGGAACAATGAGGATGTGGGTTCGATCTCTGGCCTTGCTCAGTGGGTTAAGGATCCAGCGTTGCTGTGAGACATGGCTCAGATCTGGCATTGCTGTGGCCGTGGTGTAGGCCGGCAGCTGTAGCTCCAATTCGACTCCTAGCCTGGGAACTTCCACATGTCGTGGGTGCGACCCTAAAAAAAAAATTAATTAAAATCAATTTTTAAAAAATTAAAAAAAAAATAGCACATCCATTTAAATCCCACACAGCCTTTTTTTGGGTCCCCCGGTTTTTTATATCCACATGATTAAATCAGCCTAAATAGGGTCTAGGGGTCACTGTCCTTTCTTTTATTACTTTATTCATAGTTATTTTCCCACTACTATTGCCCTCCCTTTGTTGTTATCTCTTCTCCAGGAGTACCCCTTAGTTTCACGCTGAAACCATACTTTTCAGGCAATGTAGTGTTCTAAGAACCTCTGACAAATGTGGGTTGAAGCCAGCTCAGTCACTTATTAGCTGTATGACTGGGCAAACCTTTTAAACTCTTTGGCCTATTGTTATCTCTAAACTGAGGACTATAGTCCTCATTGCTTCACAAGATGGGAGTAAATGATATAATACTTTTAGGGTTAATGGATTTTCTCATGGGCTCACTGCCTAAGCCCTTTCAGTCATCAATGTGAAAGTATAAAGGCCTACCCACCCTGGCCCCTACTCTCGAAGTTAGTCCAGTTTCAGAAATCCCCAGGGAGTTGATTGAGGTCATCATTCAGATTGCATTGCAGCTCAGCTTCTCCCTCAGCTCAAACATGTTTCTTTCCTATCCTCTCCCCTTCCTGCAGGTGATGATTCCAAGAAATCTCCCTAATGTGCCTGTTTGCTAATCTTTGCTTCAGAGTCATTTTCCTTTTGAAAACCGACCTCTAACACCATGTACAATTCCATATAAATGGGCTTCAGGCATTTGTTAAATTAGCCCTAGTGGAAGGTAATCTGATAAGAAGTTATCTCCTCAAATATAACTTGCATTTTATTAAGATCTCAGGCTGAAAACTCTTAAGATCCCTAGGAAGAAGCCTGTAATAATTAACTTGGATTTGGAAATTATTGTGGGACCAATGTATATTTTGTGAGCTGATTTTTTAAACACTTTATTAAGAACAATTTATAAGTTTCAATTACAACGATTTATATCAGTGTTGTATTTTAGTCTTTTCTGAGTTTTTTCTGGAAGTATTGAACATCCATGATATGGCAGGCAGCCACTGTATGCTATGAATACAAAGCTGAGACAGATTTCCTGCTCTCAAGCTCACAGTCTAGCAGGGTCAACAGGCATTTAAATAACTCTGTTACATGATAAGTGCTGGGCCAGAGCCATTTAAAGCAATGAAACCTTAGAGGGAGAAATTCTGCCTGTTGGAGAATGGAAGAATCAGAAAACTTCTCAGAGGGAGTCATGTATAAGCTGATCCCTTAAAGAATAGGTAGAAATCCCTTCATAGAAAGAGTTGTGGTTAAGGAGGTGAACACTCTAGGCCCAGGGACTAACCTATGCAAAAGTACAGAAGAATGAGACTTATGGTGTGTGGAAAACAGTGTGGACAGTTTAAGATGAGGGGTGGCAAGGGAGATAAGACTAGCAAAAATCATTTCAAGCCAGGTTGAGAAGGGCTTTGAATGCCATCCTTAAGAGTTAAATTTTATGCTATAGAGTGATCATCTAATATATTTAGCTAAGTAAGTCACATGTCCAGATTCATATCTAAGAATTATTCTGACAGGGAGTTCCCATTGTGGCTCAGTGGGTTAGGTACCCAACCATATCTACAAGGATGCAGGTTTGATCCCTGGCCTCACTCAGTGGGTTAAGAGTCCGGCGTTGCCGCAAGCTGTGGTGTAGGTTGCATATGTGGCTCAGACATGGCATTGCTGTGGCTGTGGTATGGGCCAGTTGCTGCGGCTTTGATTCAACCCTTAGCCTGGGAACTTCCATATGCTGCAGGTGCGGCCCTATAAAGAAAATTAAAAAAAAAAAAAAGAGAGAGAATAAGTCTGGCAGAGAACAGACGATTATGTGAACAAAAGTGGAAATGGAGACCAACTAGGAAGGTTGCTCTTCCCTAATTTTGAGGAATATCAAGGGTTTGTTCCCCACAGGAGGAATCATATAAGCACTACTATCATTCCAAGTAAGAAAATATCCCAGAGAATGAGGTTAGTTAAAATGAAATCACTCAGGGTTTCTCAACTCTGCTCATTAGGATCACTTGGGAGAGGTCTAAAATTTAAAAAAATCAACACTTGGGTCCCACCCCTTTCTAATTAAATCAGACTCAGTAGAGTGAGACCTGGTACTGGAAGTTTTAAAAAGTTCCCAGGTGATCCTTATGTGTAACCAGGCTTATAAACCTCCAGCAAAACCCATGAGTCTAAGGAAACGTAATTCGGAGCATGGTTGATACAACTGACTGTGTCATCCTGGGGCATCCAGCAAGTATTAGTTGTTGATAATATTTCAAATGTAAAATGGCTCCTGAAAAATGACCTTGTAGCTTATTTACTCACAAAATTTACTGTGAACCAATGTTAATTTCAAAAAGAAGTATGTCTTTGCATAGGAATAAAAAAATTCATAATCCCAAAGTAGGCCAAGCCACGCCTTGGTCTATATCTGAAGACGGCAATAATAATTCATAAGTCTATATTTTATTTAGTTCATGCCCTATAAAGTGTCTAATATAAACATACTAGGATATTAAATGTGTGCCAGATACTTGATGAACATTTTTGTTTATTTAATAATAGACATAATATAACATAGAAAATGCTAAAAGAGAATCTTTTTTTTTAATAGGAGGTAGGAGAGTGAGGTGGTTAAATGGACAAATTTTAAAGCCAGTCAGACCTAGATTTTGAATCCAGGTATTGTTACTTAGCAATTGCAGGTTTGAAAAAGCAACCTCACTCGCTGAAGCTATAATTTCCTTGATCGTACAATGGTCATAATAAGAGCTACATCACAGGATTGTTTTCAGAGTTATGCTTTAAAATGCATCTAAAATTTTTAACATAGTATTGACATCTCTATGTATATGTCTTGGTTTCTGCACTTAAAGAACTAACAAATTAGAGCTATGTAGCTACTAGTTCCTCCAAGAGGAGAGAAAGATTCCAACACAACTGGCTAGATCAGGGAAGATTTTTTGGGGTGTGGGGATGGGCCTGTGGCAGTTCCCAGGCTAGGGATTAAACCTCTGTCACAGCAGTGACAATGCTGGATCTTTAACCACTAGGCCACCAGGGAACTCCTTAAGGAGGCATTCTGAGTTGGGTAGATTGGGAATAATCTATCTATCTAGTATTTTAAAAGAGAGGTAGATTAAGAAAACATTTTTTAAAAGTATAAATATTTAATGTAAGAAAAACTAGAAAATATATAAAGTAGAAAATAAAACTGGAAGTTCCTGTTGTGGCGCAGCAGAAATGAATACAAATAGGAACCATGAGGTTGAGGGTTCAATCCTGGCCTTGCTCAGTGGGTTAAGGATCTGGCGTTGCCGTGAGCTGTGGCGTAAGTCGCAGACATGGTTCAGATCCTGTGTTGCTGTGGCTGTGGTGTAGGCTGGCAGCTATAGCTCCGATTCGACCCCTAGCCTGGAAACCTCCATATGCCTCGGATTTTTGCCTTCTTCTTCTTCTTTTTTTTTTTTTGTCTTTTTGCCTTTTTCTAGGGCTGCACCCTCGGCATATGGAGGTTCCCATGTTGGTATTTGTAATTACTGTTGCAAAAGCAATGGTGGGTGAAAATGCTAACCTCGGCACAAAATAAGGCAGTAGCACCAAAATCAACTAATCCAAACTCCCCAGCAATTTCTTCACCACCATGCTCTTGCGGTTTAAAAAAAAAAAAGAAGAAGAAGAAGAGTAGTTGTCTTTATGGTGCAGCAGAAACAACTCTGACTAGGAATCATGAGGTTGAGGGTTTGATCCCTGGCCTTGCTCAGTGGCCTGGCATTGCAGTGAACTGTGGTGTAGGTTGCAGTCGAGGCTCAGATTCTGTGTTGCTGTGGCGTAGCTCTGATTTGACCTCTAGCCTGGGAACCTTAACAGTGCTCTTAATGAAACAGCAAAAATTATTAATTTTGCTAGGTCTCAACCTTTGAGTCTTTTAAATATTCAGTGTGATAACATGGGAAGCACACATACAGCTTTACTGCTGTATACAAAAGTGTGGTGTTTGACTTGAGAAGCATTTCCGTGAGTTGCTAGCCAAACTTTATGGAACATCCTATTTACTTAAAACAAGTGACAGATATTCTAGGATTATTCGGACAGGTTTTTGGCAGACATTTTCTCAAATTTGAACAAGGAAGCCTTTCTATTCAAGGAAAACAACACTTTCTGTCTACAATAAAATTCAGACTTTTAGGTGAACATTTTGTGGCAACTTATGTCTGCCACAGTGAGTCCCAAGAATATGGTGGGATATTAAAATGTGGGGGGGGGTATTGTATATGAAAAGTATTGACATTTGGAAGATCTGTATAACTCCACATACCAATATTTCCAGATGACAAAGGCAGGATGTTTTCAAATCCAGCATGAGTAAAAGACCTGTTTAATTGCTAAATAGACCAACAGAATGTAATGTTCCACTATCAACCCAGTTCTGGTGTAGCTTCAAAGAATATCCACAATTATCTGAAAACACTATTAAAATACTCCTCCCTTTTCCAACTATGTATCTGTGTGAGGCCAGAGTTTCTTAATGTACTAGAACCAAAGCAACATACCACCATATATTGAATGCAGAAACAGATATGAGAACCCAGCTCTCTGTTGTTAAAGAGATTTACAAAAATGTAAAACACTACCATGCTTTTCAATAATATTTTATGTTTTGGAAAGCTATTTCTCAATCTATTTTTCATTCACAACTGTTATTTATGTTAACATGTATTGGGCTGGTAATTGTTTAGACAAATTGGTATTTTAAACTTCTCCTCAATTTTAGTTTCTAACACAGTAAATATAAGCAGATATAACCTACATAAACAGAAGATCTTTAAGGTCCCCAATTTTTAAGAGTATAAAAGGATCTTGAGGTTAAAATTTGAGAGCCACTGTTGTAGCAGCATTCTTATTGACTTGGGAAGATACTGACTATACATATATTGTTTGGTGGAAAAAGCGAGTCACTAAAACAGTATGATTCTATTTTGGAAGACAAATACACCTAGGTATTTAATGAAGAATATTAATCACCAATGTATTACTCTTAGATATCCCTAGATTTTAGAATTGTGGAAAGTTTTATTTTCTTTTTTCTTTTGGCTTTTTGCTTTTTAGGCCGCACCTATGGTATATGGAGCTTCCTAGGCTAGGGGTCTAATTGGAGCTGCAGCTGCCAGCCTACGCCACAGCCACAGCAATGCCAGATCTGTGCTATGTCTACACCAGGGCCACAGCAACTCAGGATCCGAACTGCATCTGCAACCTACACCACAGTTCACTGCAACGCCAGGCCCTTAACCCACTGAGCAAGGCCAGGGATCAAACCCTCAACCTCATGATTCCTAGTCAGAGTTGTTTCTGCTGTGCCATAAAGGCAACTCCCTCCTTTTTTTTTTTTTTTTTTAAACCGCAAGAGCATGGTGGTGAAGAAATTGCTGGGGAGTTTGGATTAGTTGATTTTGGTGCTACTGCCTTATTTTGTGCCGAGGTTAGCATTTTCACCCACCATTGCTTTTGCAACAGTAATTACAAATACCAACATGGTTTAAAAAAAAAAAAGAATAGGAGTTCCCGTCGTGGCGCAGTGGTTAATGAATCCGACTAGGAACCATGAGGTTGCGGGTTTGATCCCTGCCCTTGTTCAGTGGGTTAACTATCTGGCGTTGCCATGAGCTGTGGTGTAGGTTGCAGATGCGGCTCGGATCCTGCGTTGCTGTGGCTCTGGCGTAGGCTGGCAGCTACAGCTCCGATTAGACCCCTAGTCTGGGAACCTCCATATGCCCCAGGAGCGGCCCAAGAAATGGCAAAAAGACAAAAAAAAAAAAAAAAAAAAGGCACATAACTTCCTCACAATTACCATAAAATCTTTTTACCTCACAAACTTTCTGAATCTTGGGAACTCTCAGCGGGTCTGTGGATCACACTTTAAGAACCAATGTTCTATAATATTTTTAATGCATGCAGAGCATTACATTGTATGTGTGACTAAAGTTTAGCCAGTGTCCTTATGGAGGGCATTTGAGTTGTTTCTAATTTTTCTTCACTGCCAGCAATGATATAGTTAAAACTTCACTTACATCCTGACTTACTCCTCTAGGATACAGTCTTAAAAATGGAATTGCTAGGCCAAAGAGTATGAATTAAAAAAAAAAAAAAAAAAAAAAGAATTCCTGATGTAGCATAGTGGGTTAAGAATCCCACTGCAGCAGCCAGGGCCACTAACGACCTACCACCAATTAGATCCCCGGCTCTGCAAAGTGGGTTAAGGAACCTGGCACTGCAGCTACCGCTAGGATTTGATCCTAGCCAGGGAACTTGTATCTGGGTAGGAGCTGCTGTGTTGTTGTTGTTTTTTTTTTAAAAAGGTCTTAAATATTGCTACAGGTTTACCAACTTACACTTGCATTTTAGGTAACAATGTATGAGTATAGTTTCAATTTAACAATGGTGATTATCTTTAAGAAAAAAAATTACCAAATTTACAAGCAATAAGTGGAATTCATTTTTGCTGAATTTGCTTACTAGTTAGGTTTTTTTCGCATATTGTAAAAATGTATGAGTATTTATGTATTTTGTCCATTTTTTTTATTGGAATAGTCTTCTTTGGTCTATCATGAATGTTGTGGAAACTTTTTCCCAGTTTTTACTTTTTCATTTTTTGGGGGCGATGCTCAAGGCTTGCTTAGTTCCCGAGTCAGGGATGACTCCAGCCAGAAACACAGCGGTGACGCTGGATCCTTAACCTGCTGAGCCACGTGGGAACTCCTTTGGTTTACTTTTTTTTAAGTTTGTGAAGTGTGTCTATATATTTTTTCCTGTCATAATTTAAAAAGCCTTCTTCATCCCAATACTATACAGATATATTTACTTATATCTTTGTTTTTTTAAGCAGTTGATGCTTCACCTTTTTTTTTTTTTTTTTTTTTTTTGCCATTTCTTGGGCCGCTCCCACGGCATATGGAGGTTCCCAGGCTAGGGGTCGATCGGAGATGTAGCCACTGGCCTACGCCAGAGCCACAGCAACTTGGGATCTGAGTCGCGTCTGCGACCTACACCACAGCTCACCGCAACGCCGGATCGTTAATCCACTGAGCAAGGGCAGGGATGGAACCCACAACCTCATGGTTCCTAGTCGGATTCGTTAACCACTGCGCCACACGGGAACTCCTAATGCCTCAATTCATTACGAATTATTTTTATATACTATAAAGACCTGACAATCTTTTCCCAAATAGTTAACTACTATTTCTTCTCTCCAGAGTGTTGAGAACTGTATTATATATATTTTTACTTTTGTAAAAAAAAATACATTTAAATATTACTTCTTTCGTAAACAATTTAAAACGATACAGATGAAGCTAAAGTAGGTCTTGACCACCTCCCTCCTCTCTCATTCCTCACAGATATTATTAGTTTGTCCTCTTCCTTTCAGACTCTTTTACATTTAAAATGTAGGTAATTGCCAAACTAGTTTGTAGCAATTGACCGCTTTTTTCTTCCCGCTTAATTTATCTTTACACATAGATCTGCCTTTACCCCTCTTAAAGAACTGAATGATGTTCTACAATGCGGATGTACCACGTTTATTTCGTCTTTACTGATGAATGACTAGGTTTCCAATTTTTTGTTACTTCTTCACCACCTCTCCAAAGAGCTGCTAGGGCCAAAGCTTTCTTGTGCGTACTTGCAAGAGCCCACCGGCTACATTCCTAGAGCTAGCTTATCTTTGAGTTATTTTTTCATTTTGTGGGCTCTGGGTAATCCATGCAGGTACGTCAGGAGACCAGAACAACAACTCCACCAGAAAGCGAGCCAGAGCAGGTTCTCGTTTAGCCCTGACAGTTTTCTTCCTTTCATAACGGACGCTGACTTCGCTTTTTACCTCGCAGAAGTAACCGAAACCAGATATACAACCTGTCAGCCACTGATCACTGTGACTAAGAAATTGCTGGAAGAAAAGAGTACTGCCCCACCGGCCGTGACGCCTCCTTCCGGGAAGCCGACCGGAAGCCGCTCTACGATTCTGCGTCAAACCCGACTTCAGGGGCCGTCGTAAAAGTGTCGCCCCTCGTCTCTGGGACCGGCCACAGGTTTCCGCTTGCCTCCGGCCGGGGGTCTGCAACTGCGGTCGTCCGTTTCCCTCAAAATGGCGGAGGAGGAGGCTGGGGGCGCAGAGAGGATGGAAGTCAGCACGGAGTTGCCCCAGACCCCTCAACGGCTGGCGTCTGTAAGTCCCCATAGGCTAGTTCCTTTTGTCCCCCCCCCCCCCGCCCCCAAGTCCCTTCCTACCGTGCTTAGGAGGATGTGGGGCTTCACCCCTTATGGCGGCTCTGGGGAGGGGGAGTCGTATGTTTTGATCTGGAAGGAAGCCACGGAATAAAAAGTTAGTCATCACCCAGATTCCTGTAGGCCAAGTCTACAGACTGTAATGACTTTGTCATTTATTAGTCGGGACGAATTCAAGCATGTCTCTATCCTGAAGCAGAAAAAAACTGGTGATATTATTAGATGGTCTGGTGTGGGGGTTTGGAGAAAGAACCATTTTTCAATAGACGCAGTATTAACCCCTTTTGACGGTAGGAGTCCAGCATGCAGCACCTAGTGTTGTATTGCCTTGCTGGCTGGGTGGGGCCTGATAGGCCACTGCCAACTGTCAACTTGACAAGATCCTGGGTGCAGGAGTTGTAGTCTTTGCTGTAGTAGTCTTGAGAACTCAGGCCTAATCCTCAGTGGAGAAACTCGTCATCTGCCCTTGCTTTCTAAAGATGAAGAGACTTTCAAACATTTCAAGTCAGAGTGATACCAATAATACTGGAATCTATACTTTGCCCTTGTATTTTGAAAAAAATGGGAAGATAGATAGTAATTTGAATCTAGTCTGACTACAGGGAGAAAGCTGACTGAGGAGGATAAGAGGTGGGAGAAAAACAGAGGATATTCTGGATGTCCCCAGGCACCTAATAGGGAGTTATATAGGTAGTATTCAAATATTGGTCTCTGCATGATGTAAACGGTTTTATCAATTTGTCTTTATTGCTGCATACAGAAAAGTGTGGGATATACACCTCTTTCCGAAATTTCTTTGTAGTTTTAATAAAAGCATTATTGAAGTATTTCATCCTTTCAGACCCTTGAGCATTGTTTTACCCAGAAATAAAAGGCCATCTCATGCTCAGGCTGGAGAGACTGGCTGGGGGATACAAATAGGTAGGGAGGGGGTCTGCAACTGCGGTCGTCCTCTACCCCAAGTTGCAGTTCAGCCTCACTTCACTATATTGAAGGAGGATGCATCTGTTTGAGATAGTAAGAAGTCAGAAGAAAGCAATACATTAGAAGCAGCTGAAGCATCCAGTCTTAAGGTAAAGCTGTGCTTTTTTATGTCTGAAGGAGTGGAGAAACTGTGCTGTGGTTAGAAGTGTTATTGTAATTTTGTAGTGCTAAAGATGACTGGTGTTCATTTAAAGCTTTGATATATTAATTTCTCCCAGTTGGTACGGTAAAACTTTATCAGGCTGGACTTTACTTACTTGGAATTGGAAATAACGGTACAGGAATCCAGCTAGAATTTTGTTGCAAACTCTTCAAGATACATTAGATTTCTTTGGACAAGGCTTTGCGTTTTGCAAGATACTAGATAACTAGAGAAGTGTAATAGCCTCAGGCAGTTCCCCCCCTAGTGAACAGATAAGGTAAATGCTCAAATTTTAATACAAAATCGGGTGATATAAGTGAATGAAGACCTGTGACTGTCAAGCCTCCTGATCACTTTTTTCTTGGATCTCTATTTAGTTTAGGACCCCAGACATCTCCCTGCTTTTCTTTTCTTTTCTTTTCTTTTCTTTTCTTTTCTTTTTTTCTTTTTTGGCCACCCCCACAGCATATGGAAGTTCCCAGGCCAGGGATTGAACCCTGGCTGCAGTTACGACCTATACCACAGCTGCAGCAATACTGGATCCTTAACCAGTGCACCTGTGTTGCCACAGAAACAAGCTGGTCATTCCCACTGTACCACAGTGGGAACTCCTTTCCTATTCTTTTTTTTAAAATTAATTTATTTTATTTTTATTTTTTTTAGGGCCACCCATATGGAAGTTCCCAGGCTAGGGGTCCAATCAGAGCTGCCCAGCCACTGGCCCACACCATAGCCACAGCAACACAGGATCCAAGCCGCATCTGTGACCTTCATCACAGCTCATGGCAACACCAGATCCTTAACCCACTGAGCTAGGCCAGGGATCAAACCTGTGTCCTCATGGATGCTAGTCGGGTTGGTTAACCACTGAGCCACAACGGGAACTCCTCCTTTCCTGTTCTTTTTAAAAGTATCATCTTCAGCTTTATCCTGGCAGTGGAGTAAGGTATTGGCTTTCCAGTTTATCTTTTCTTTTCCATTAAGCAAAACAAGCTCAGAGATTCTTTAACATTTGAATGACTTTTTTTGGGGAGGGTGGGCACACCCACGCATATGAAGGTTCCCAGGCTAGGGGTCTAATCGGAATTGAAGCTACTGGCCTACGCCACAGGCACAGCAGTGTGGGATCTGAGCTGTATCTGTGACCTACACCACTGCTCACCCCAACGCCAGATCCTTAACTCACTGAGCAAGGCTGGGGATCAAACCTGTGTCCTCACGGATGCTAGTCGGACTCACTAACCACTGAGCCACAACGGGAACTCCACAATTGAATGATTTTGAATCACCATTGGGAGGCAGAGAAAACAAAAATGGTAAATATTGCTAAGTTACAGAGATTTAAGAAATTTCACCAGTTCCTGTAGAGTCTTGTCCCTGGTTATTATAGTTTCTGTCATCCTTAAATCAGACTTTGTTCTTAGACCCTGGATCATTTTTTCTGTCATATTGCTGTCGGTAGGCATGAAGTCTCAAATTCCTGACATCACCTAACATGCAATATAGAGTGACATGATAGGTATGGATTATTCGACATTTATTAGAAGAACCATTGCTTAAAGACTCATTACGGGAATTGATTCTGTATGTCTGGGGCAGGGTCTGAGGATGTGCATTTTTACAAGCATGCCCTGGGAAAGAAGTCCTGGTCTATGGGCCATGTTTAAAGTAGGGCTTAGCCAGAGACATTTGCAAGTTCTTTGTATAAAGTTGATGGTTGAGGTTATGGGATAGATAAGATCTTTGAGGAGCAAAGTGTGTGTGTGTGGGGGTGTGTGCACGCGCACACGCATGTGCATACAGAGAGAGGGACGAAGAGTTGGAGAAGGAGGGGGCAGATAGTAATGATTGAATTTCAAGGATAGACAATGGAGGAAGAAGCAAGGAAGGACCCAGAAAGAGAGCAGCCAAGCAGGTAGGAGATGAGAGTCATGTAGTGTGGTTTCTAGGGGAGGAGGCTTATTGGATCCAGAAAGTGAAGACTGAGAAAAATTGGGAACTCGTAGTATGTGGATTCGTCTCACGGAACTTTGGCGTTCTGTCTTCCCTAACTGGATTCTCTTTATTAAATTCATCTCAAAAGACCTCCTGGTATGGTACTAAACTCTTCTCCTCCCTGTCTACACTCCCTGCCCATGTGATTTCATCCAATTCTGTGCTTTAAATACCATCTGTATTCGTTCAGTTCCCAAATTTATCTCTCTAGGTCATCTCACTTCTGAATTCCAGAATCACATATCCTGCTGCCTACTTGATCCACTTGGATGTCTGAAAACTGTTTCAAACGGAGGAACAATTAGAAAGCTACTATAGTAACCAAGCCATAGTTGATGTTGGCTTTTACTAGAGCCATTTCACTGCAGATGAAGAGAAGTGGATGGGTTTGAGAGAAATTTTGGAAGTATGGTAGAAATAGATTTGCTTATGGATTAGGCATAAGGGAAATTGGAAGAAACAGGTGACATCTGGATACTCAGTTTTTGCCTTAAGCATTCATGGCTGTGGTTGTGTCATAAACTGACAGCAAAGACCAGGTTTTTGGAGGGCAAAGAAGAGCGGCAGATCAAGTTTTGTTATCCTTGTCTCAGTAGATGACACTTCCATAATAGGTCTTAAACACAAACAGTTCTCTGTTTCCACTCCACCTCTCTAGTCCTAGCCACCATTTGTTGCCTAGGCAACAGCAGTGGCCTCTTAACTGATCTCTTAGCTTCTGTTTTTGCTCTTTTCCAGTTCATTCTCCACAGAGCCACCAGAGTAATCTCTCTAAGACTAAATGAGGTTGTGTCAACCACCTGTCTAAATCCTGTGTTTTCCCATCTACTTGGAATAAGAGTCTAAACTCAATACAAGTTCTTCAGTATCCTGCCTGATCTGGCCCCTGCATCTCCCCTCATTTCCTGTTACTTTCTACTCATTGGCTTTTAGCCACTTTAGTTTCTAAAACAAGCCCAAACTCTGTCTTCTTTCAGAGTCTGTGCCTTTGCTTACTGTTCTTTTTTCCTAGCGTGTTTTTCCTCTGCTTTTTTTGATATTTACTTTGTTAAAAGATGGTTTCTTCTTATCATTTTCTGTCAAAGCACCTTGTTAATTTCCTTCACTGCACTTATTACAATCTGTAATTACTGTATTATCTTTATTTATTTTATTAGTCTTTTTAGGGCTGCATTCATGGCACACGGAAGTTCCCAGGCTAGGGGTCAAATCAGAGCTGTAGCCGCTGGCCTATACCACAGTGACAGCAACACCAGATTCTGGCTATATCTCTGTGACCTACACCACGCTCACAGCCATGCCAGATCCTTAACCCATTGAGTGAGGCCAGGGATCGAACCTGTGTCCTCATGGATCCTAGTTGGGCTCGTTACTGCTGAGCCATGATGGGAACTCGTCTTTATTTATTTAAATGTCTGTTTTTTTTCTACCTAATTTCTGGTAGGTGCTGTGAAGGCAAGGATCTTGTCTGACTTGTTCACTGATGTATCCTGGCATATGCTTGATATAGCAGATTTACGTACTCCTAGTGAAAAACTGAGAATCAAACTCAGTGATTTATTTTAGCAAAATTGGTAGTGATTGAGGGAGGAAGGTTGTGGTTGGAGGATAGGAGGAGAGAATGAAGAGTAGTGGCTAACCTTGGAGTCCAGGATGAACAGGGAGGTAAGAAAAGCCAAAATAAATTCTCGGGCAGATGGTGAGATTCGAAGTATTAAAGGTTGTAATATTGACATAAGTGGGAGGACTGGAGGTTATTGTCAGAAACGGGAATTTTGGAGGTTGAGAACATGGGGGCACATCAGGATTTTCTGATGGTAGAGCCAGGTTAGGTGTGTCACTATGCATTCCTGCAGCACCCTGTCCATACTTCTCTTGTATGCAGCATGTCTGAGGCTATACTCAGCATTGCTTGTTTACTGTCTGTCTTTCTTTCTAGACAGTAAACTCTTGAGAGTGTGAAATGTTTCTTATTTACATCTGTACCTTCAGATTCTGGCACATTGCTTCAAATTTTTATTTATTTATTTATTTTAGGGCCACACCTGTGGCATATGGAGGTTCCCGGGCTAGGGGTCCAATCAGAGCTGCAGCTGCCAGCCTATGCCACAGCCACAGCACTGCCAGATCCGAGCTGCATTTGCGACTTACACTGCAGCTCACAGCAATGCCAGATCCTTAACCCACTGAGCAAGGCCAGGGATTGAACCCTTGTCCTCATGGAAGCTAGTTGGGTTCGTTACTGTTGAGCCATTGACAGGAGCTCCCTGCTTCAAATTTTTTATTGAAAGTATGAATTTCAGTGAATGATTGAATGAGGACACATAAGCTGAGGTGGAGGTAATGGGAGTTGAGGAAGTTAAGAGATAATGAGTCTGGGAGTTCTTGCTGTTGCACAGTGCATTAGGAATCCTATTGCAGTGGCTCGGTTCACTATGGAGGTGCAGGTTTGATCCCAGGCCCAGCAACAGTGGGTTAAAGAATCTGAAATTGCTACAGCTGTGGTGTAGGTTGCGGCTGTGGCTTGAATTCAATCCTTGGCCTGGGAACTTCCATATGCTCTGGGTACTGCCATTAAAAAAAAAGAAAGGGAGGAAGAAAGGAAGAAAGAGGTAATGAGACTAAAAAGTTTAAAATTTAGTTGGGATGATTTAAAAAACATCGACATTATGGAGGTATAATTTACAATAAAATGCATCATTCATTTATTTGATTGATGAGTTTGGACAAATGTATACACTTGTGTAACTACCACTACATTAGGATTTAGAACATCTCCATTACCCCAAGTTATCTTGTGCCCAAATTGGGGGATTTTGTTTGTTTTTTTAAAGTTTAATATTGTTATGTTTGTGCAATAATCATTATGAAAATCCAGGAAAAATTATCTACAATCTCAAGTATGTAGGGAATCTTTAAAAGATAAAATCTTTTGATAGTTGACTTTCATGTATTGCGATGTAGAGGAAAGAGTGAGAAGTTATATGCTTTTTTTCAGTGGAGGTGACTTTTCTTAGAAACCTTTTTTTTCTGGCCATGTCCTCGGCATACAGAAGTTCTTAGGCCAGGGATTGAACTCCTGCCACAGCTGTAACCAGGGGCACAGCAGTAACAATACTAGATCCTTAACCATTGACCTGGAAGAAGACTCCAGAAATTTTTGGCTGTATTATTTTAGGCCATAGCCCAGCTTTCTATAGTAAGAACACACTTAGAGTGAGAAAACTAGGATGAAAACCAAGGTCTCTTGAGTCCTGACTTAAGGGCTTTGTTACCAGATTATAATAGAGCCTAGTGCCTGTTGTTTTTTTATCAGCATTCCCTAATTTCTATTGTAGACAGTTAGGGAAAATTCTGCTTTTCAGTACCAAATTCCGTAGAGTCAGATAGGAAGTTAAGTTTTAAAACTGCAAGTCAGAATGATAGTATCAGCCCTACTATCTCTAAGAGGCTAGGGAAAAATAGTAACTTAATGTATATGAGCCCGTGCTTGAGACTGACTGCTTATGTTTAATAACAGACATTGTCCTGCACATAAAGGGCTTTTTGTCATCAGTACTTCGTGGAGAGTCTGTCTGGGTAGATATGTGCATAGATCAGTGATGCAGGATGAACTAATGCAGTGTCCTGACATCCTTTCTTCATGTGTGCTGGCTTTGAATGTTACCTCAGATTTCTTTGAAGGTATTAATCATACACTGTGCTCCATGACACAGTTTTCTTTAAGATTTTAACTCGGATGGCTTAAAACAAACTATTAAGACATCTTTAGTTCCCAGGTGATTTTCTCACACCCCTCTGTTTTCTTCTAAGATACTCAGAGTTAACATGCTTCCTGTTGAAGAAACAATAATTATTTGATGAGTGTTTTTATCTTTAATTTTTTTCTTTTTATGGCTGCATCTGTGGCATATGGAAGTTCCCAGGCTAGGGGCTGAATCAGAGCTTTAGCTGAGACCTATACCACAGCCATGGCAACACCAGATTTGAGCTGCATCTGTGATCTATGCCACAGCTTATGGAAATGCCAGATCCTTAATTCACTGGGCCAAGCCAGGGAGTGAACCTGCGTCCTCACAGAGACATTAGGTCCTTAACCTGTTGAGCCTAATGGGAACTCTGAGGTTGTCTTTTTTTAAGGCATTTAGTGCATGTTTTCCACTTTTTTTTTTTTTTTTTTTTTTTGTCTTTTGTCTTTTTTGTTGTTGTTGTTGTTGTTGCTATTTCTTGGGCCGCTCCCGCGGCATATGGAGGTTCCCAGGCTAGGGGTTGAATCGGAGCTGTAGCCACCGGCCTACGCCAGAGCCACAGCAACGCTGGATCCGAGCCGCGTCTGCAACCTACACCACAACTCACGGCAACGCCGGATCGTTAACCCACTGAGCAAGGGCAGGGACCGAACCGGCAACCTCATGGTTCCTAGTCGGATTTGTTAACCACTGCGCCACGATGGGAACTCCTGCTTTTTTTTTTTTAATGTTGTTTCACCCAATAACTCCCTAAGTTCTTGGAGTTATTTTGCTTTCCTAAGTGCCTTTTTGCTATCCAGGAATGACATAGGCCCAGTCCATAATGGAGTCTGCTGTTAATCACTTGAATGTAATTCTCCTTCTAATAGTTTACTTAATGCCATTTTTCACAATGAAGACTTTGATTTGTTTGGAGGAGTGGGACTATAGCCACTTAATGTGTCTTGATGGACTACCTTTTTAAAAGTCTTTTGAGGAGTTCCCGTCGTGGCGCAGTGGTTAACGAATCCGACTAGGAACCCTGAGGTTACGGGTTCGGTCCCTGCCCTTGCGGGTTAACGATCCGGCCGTGAGCTGTGGTGTAGGTTGCAGACACAGCTCGGATCCCACGTTGCTGTGGCTCTGGCATAGGCTGGAGGCTACAGCTCCGATTTGACCCCTAGCCTGGGAGCCTCCGTATGCTGCGGGAGTGGCCCAAGAAACAGCAAAAAGACAAAAAAAAAAAAAAAGTCTTTTGAACATTTGGTATTATTGGATGTGCCAGAAATGACTTTAGCCACAGGAGGAAAAATATGTTAATTTATGCATTTATGTTTATATATACATACTCTGCTTTACAATCTAAGAAAGAATTTTAGTTGGTTTGGAAATATGTATTCAATATAGAAGAAAGAGAATATGAGATATGTACCCCCTAGTGTAGGAAACTAGATTTCATTCATCTAGAGACTTCAAGGAGAGCTTAGGAAATTAGAGCACAAACCTGTAGTCCTATAAAAAAGGAAGAGAATGGCTTAGGAGGGGTGGGATGCTTTCAGAAACTAAATTGTAACAGCATGCTTATATGTATATTATCAAAGGTAAGAGAGAGCCTTGTTTGTCACAATGACTATTTGATTCTGGCTTATTTTATCAATGCCATGAAGACATGGTAGACATCATATTTACAAACAACACAAGGCTTAACAGATAGAGGACTGATACGTTATAGGACACATACAATCTCCTTAGGCTAAATATTACATCAAAACTAACAAGGTGGAGTTCCCGTCGTGGCGCAGTGGTTAACGAATCCGACTAGGAACCATGAGGTTGCGGGTTCAGTCCCTGCCCTTGCTCAGTGGGTTAACGATCCGGCATTGCCGTGAGCTGTGGTGTAGGTTGCAGACGCAGCTCGGATCCTGCGTTGCTGTGCCTCTGGCGTAGGCCGGTGGCTACAGCTCCGATCGACCCCTAGCCTGGGAACCTCCATATGCCGTGGGAGCGGCCCAAGAAATAGCAACAACAACAACAACAAAAGACAAAAAGACAAAAAAAAAAAAAAAAAAAAACCTAACAAGGTGATATTTAATTGTCATGAAAATAAAGCCTTATTCCTAGGACTTGTTTTTGTGTATAGGACTAGGTCTCTTTTATATGGCTAATTTAAGGGTTTTAGGTGTCCCCAAACTCCCTAGGTCATTATGTGATGCGGTTGTCAAAAAAAGTGATCTTTTAAAGCAATTCATTGTCCCAGCTGAGGAAGGTAATAAACATTCCCACTTCTCTGCACAGAGGTATATTGTGCATGTTCCATGAAAGAATAATCAGCATGGAGAATGATCTGGATATATGTCATTAGGGATGGCTAAGTTTCATTTCTAGAAGTGAACAAATTTCTTTAGTTTCTACATTCCAGTTTAGCCCTGGAATAAAGAGACTTAGAAGAGACATAATATTTATCTTCATTTATTTGTAAGGTTGTTGGGTGAAAGAGCAGAGTAAATTGTATTGGATTATTTCAGGCAGCATAGGATAAAAGGTACAGGAAGGTGGATTTTGGTTTAATCATGAACTGTAAGAATGGAAGTTGGCTTAGAGGTAATGTTCAGACAAACTTAGGGAGCTGATTAGCAGATTATGTTATAGACAGGGTTTCCCTATGGGATAAGCAAGTGCGTGAGGGTTTTTGTTGTTTAAATTTCACGAATCTGGCATTCCTGTTGTGGCTCAGTGGTTAAGGAACCCGACTAGTAACCATGAGGTTGTGGGTTAGATCCCTAGCCTCGCTCAGTGGGTTGAGGATCCAGTGTTGCCATAAGATGTGGTGTACGTCACAGACATGGCTCATATCCCGCGTTGCTGTGGCATAGGCCTGTGGCTCTGGTTCAGCCTCTAGCCTGGGAACCTTCATATGCCGCAGGTGTGACCCTAAAAAGACAAAAGGCAAATAAATAAATAAATAAATAAATAAATAAATTTCATGACTCTTTCAAATAGTAATACAGGAAGACTTAGTATAAACAAAAGATTTCTTGGTGCCTAGAGATGCTCCCTTTACTAATCCATTACTTGTTATGAATAATTCTACAGTCTCCAGGTTTTATTATACCTTTAAAACATGGGAATTAGAAACAGAATTAAAGGGCCTCTGAAGGCTGTGTAGATAGCCATCAGCTGTCTAAGGAAAGGCAAGTTGTGATTTGAACAAAAGGAACCTACTACACTTGAAATTTTCAGACTGATGTTCCCAGATGAGTATCCAAGTCCCTGAGTCAGAGTTGGGAACATAGCTTTAATCTCCATGGGGATGAGGAAAATGTTTGGAATGTTTGGGAATTTAAATGTTGTGAGAACTTGTTTTCACAAAATAGTGAATTGGGAAAGCCTTCCCTTAACTCCAAATGTTGGGAAGAAAACGTTTTTTCCCCTGAACTTTCTTTCTTTTTTCTTTCTTTCTTTCTTTTTTTTTTTTTTTTTAGGGCTGCATCTGTGGCATATGGAGGGTCCCAGGCTAGGGGTCAAATCGGAACTGCAGCCACTGGCCTATGCCACAGCCGCAGCAATGTGGGATCCTAGCCCTGTCTGTGACCTACACCACAGCTCACGGCAATGCTGGATCCTTTCCTTAACCCGCTGAGTGAGGGCAGGAATTGAACCTGTGTCCTCATGGTTACTAGTTAGATTTATTTCCACTAAGCCACGACAGGAACTCCTTTCCCCTGAACTTTAAAATTAAAAGTTCTTAATTTTGTTTCTGTCTCAAATTGGGGCAAATACTAAGACCAACAAACCAAACAAAAAAGAAAATCAAACCTACTCTAGTCACTAGTAATTCCTGGACATGTCACCCAGTAAAATACATCCTGTGTGGTTTTTCTTATCTGGAAAATAAAAAAAGACAAATCTTAGTGGAAAAAAAATTTTTGTAGCTGTGGCCATCATCTAGGGAGAAAATTTGTGAAACTGTATAATTGTGTTTTATCTCCTATAAGAATTCTGTAAACAGTTTTAGAAGGCTTAAATGTTATCATTTGCTTTGTTATGGCTGGAAAGAAGTCCATTAACTTTCAGCAATGACAGAACTTTTGTTAAGTACTTATGGTAGGCTAGTGGGGATACAAGGATTTGGAAGAAAAGTTCCTTCCCTTAGTCTGGTTGAAGAGGCTAGATGTACACATTTAAAGATAACTCATGTTACCTGGCAGAGGTATAAGTACTGAACCAGTACCTTCTTTAGTAGGTGCCGTATTGGAGTTACAAGGGAGAGAAGTTTTCTTCGATTACTCAGTGAAGTATTCATGGAGATGGGCTTTGAGCTAAATAGGCCTTAAGGAATAGCTAAGGTGGGGGTGGGAGAGAGGATAGAGAGCTAGTGGTAAGGTCAGTGGAGAGGGCATTTAAGTCATTGATACCCAGACATTCTGTCCAAATCAACTAATAGTGTAAAGATAACATTTTAAGATATTAGTTCCTCAGAATGAGACATGTAATAACGGGGATATACTTTGAGAATATTTAGTTGTATCCAGGAGTGTTAGGCAGTTGTTAGCTCAAGAGGTTTCATTTGGAGGGAAAAACTGAAGAGAAGGCAAAGTTTTGTTTTGTTTTACTGTTTTTTTCACCTTTGAGAAATTCCTTTATTAAAACATATGGGGAAATTGGCATCAGGTTTTAATAAACCAGCCACTTTATTCTTACATTCTATCGCCCTAGAGCTACCCTATAATTGTTAGAGCTAATGGAAGACAGAGTTTTCAAGAAAGCTACCTATTCTTTCTTAAAATGATATTTGGCATGTAAAAATTATTTATACACTCATATTCAGCTAACAGCAATACTTTTGCCAGCTACATAAATTGTTATTTTCCTGTCTTTCAGAATATGTGAGGAATGATTTTTTGGTTTTATTTTTGTTTTTTGTCTTTTTGTCTTTTTAGAGCCACACCTATGGCATATGGAGCTTCCCAGCCTAGGGATCTAATTGGAGCTGTAGCTGCTGGCCTACACCATGGCCACAGCACCACAGCTCACAGCAACACCGGATCCTTAACCCATTGAACCAGGCCAGAGATGGAACTCACATTCTCATGGATGCTAGTTGGGTTCATTAACCACTGAGCCAGGACGAGAACTCCTGAGGAATTCTTATATCATATTTTTTTTGTTTTGTTTTGTTTTGTCGAAGCATAGTTAATTTACTATTAATTGTGATAATTTTTGCTGTACAACAAAGTGACCCAGTCATACATATACACATATCCATTCTCTCTCAGATTCTTTTCCCACACAGATTATCACATGTGAAATTGAGCAACTCTTTAAGGGTAAATTTAAAAGAATTGTGTATTGGAGTTCCCACCATGGGGCGCAGCAGGTTAAAGGATCTGGCATGGCTGCGGCTGCAGCTGCAGCCGCAGTGTCAGTCATAGCTGTAATTCAGTCCTTGGCGGGGAACTTCCATATGCTATGGGTGTAGCCATTAAATAAATAAATAAACAGTATAATTATGTATTTGTATATGGTTAAGTAGAATGAGCACTGAACTCTGGGAGTTAGGATACATTCGTTCCTGACTCTGGTAGTTAGTATTCAGTCTCAGACAAGTCAGTTTACTTTTTACTTGTGACTCAGTTTTAAATGAAGAACTTGAACCAGAAGAGACTGCTGGTTTTTGGTGATTCTCAAGTTTCTCGTGTTCTTGAAAACATTCTTGAAAAACTAGAATGAAAACTAGATCTGGAGTTCCCGTCGTGGCGCAGTGGTTAACGAATCCGACTAGGAACCATGAGGTTGCGGGTTCGGTCCCTGCCCTTGCTCAGTGGGTTAATGATCCGGCGTTGCCGTGAGCTGTGGTGTAGGTTGCAGACGCGGCTCGGATCCCGCGTTGCTGTGGCTCTGGCGTAGGCCGGTGGCTACAGCTCCGATTAGACCCCTAGCCTGGGAACCTCCATATGCCGCAGGAGCGGCTCAAGAAATAGCAACAACAACAACAACAACAAGACAAAAGACAAAAAAAAAAAAAAAAAACTAGATCTATACTTTCCATAATTGGAAAGGACAGATAGGACAGAAAAGTTTTTTGTTTGGTGTATAGTGCTGGATATACGAAATTTTTTTGAAGTATCATTTGAAGAGAAGAAACTTAAGTATACCATAGAATGTTAAATGTCATCTGCTAGATATAGTTGTTGTCAGGTATGTGTGGAGGTCACAAGTTGTTGGTCTGTGAGTATTATAGAAAAGTTCGGGTTACAGAATTGGAAGATATAGGTTTTTCTAAAAAGTTTTTAGTAAAATATTTTAAATTTTACAATTAAAAAATTGCTCTCGGAGTTCCTGTTGTGGAGCAGTGGTTAACGAGTCTGACTAGGAACCATGAGGTTGCAGGTTCAATCCCTGCCCTTGCTCAGTGGGTTAACGATCTGGCGTTGCTGTGCGCTGTGGTGTAGGTTACAGACGTGGCTCGGATCCCGCGTTGCTGTGGCTCTGGTGTAGGCTGGCAGCTATAGCTCTGATTCGACCCCTAGCCTGGGAACCTCCATATGCCTCGGGAGCAGCTCAAGAAAAGGCAAAAAGACAAAAAAAAAAAAAAAAAAATTGCTCCCAAGATATAGGATCAGTATAAGGATATTACTCATACTACATATGCAAACATACAAATTCCATGAAAATATACTAAAATCCCATCACCCACTACTGTTAATATTTTCTCCCCATATTAAAAAATATGTGTATATATAAATAAAATATGTATTAATAGTTAACCAAAGTAAGATTTTGTACATACTGCTTTGTAACCTACTTTAATGTTCTGTATATCTTTTTTACCTTTCTATTAAATGGAAATAGACATCTTCAGTGACAGCTTTTTTTATCTAACTTTTAATTTTGAACTCATTTTAGGCTTTCGCAAAACTTACAGAAATAGCACAAGCGTTTCTTCTGTACCCATCATACATACATCCCCTAATAACATCTCACATAACCATACACAATTATTAGGGACCAGAAATTAATAATTGATACTAACTAAACTATAGGCCTTTTTAAAATTTTACCAGTTTTCCTACTAAAGTCCTATTCCAGGATCTTATGGAAGATCCCACCTTACATTTAGTTATTTTTCCTTTGTCTCATCCAGTTTGTAAGTGTCTTGGTTTCTCCATCATCTCCTTCAATTTGTAACAGTGTTTTGGTCTTTGTTTTTCATGACCTTAACACTGTTGAAGAATATTGAGCAGTTATTTTGTGCAGTGCTCCACAACTTGATGTTTTGATGGCTTGATTTTTATCACAGTTGGAATGAGGTTATACATTTTTGGCAAGAATAACACAAAAAATGTTATATTCTTCTCAGTGCATCATATTAAGGGATTCTTGACAGCAATAGTTCTTATTTTTGGTGGTACATATCTTAATCACTTGGTTAAGTTGATATCTGCAAAGTTTCTTTACTTTATAGTTACTGTCTTTGTCCTTTGTAGTTAATAAGTATCTTCGGGGAGATACTTTGAGACTACTTGACGTCATTTAAAATGGGTATATGTCCTAAAGTTTTTTAGTTTTTTTCCTTGATTGTAAAAATACTAACACTTGTCAGATAAGGTTAATCAATATAATATTGTTTAAAGTAAAATCTGAAAATTCCTCGATCCTCTCCCCAGTTCCATTTCTTCATGTAGTCACTGTTAATATTTTGATGTTTCTCTAACAAGACCCTTATTCTATGTTTAAGAAAGTATATGTATAAATGTATATGTATGTATGTTGAATTAGGAAACTAAAATGTGTAGAAATGTTTAAAGTAAAAATAATATAGGTTTTTTTAAATAAAAATGAAATTATATTATTTAAAAATTGCTTTTTTCAGTCTATAGTATTTTTTAGCATTCTAACAGCATAGAATAGTATGGATATACATTACTTCTTATTTTTTTATTATTTTTTTGTCTTTTTGCCTTTTCTAGGGCCACTCCCGCCCTAGAGGTTCCCAGGCTAGGGGTCGAATCAGAGCTGTAGCCACCAGTCTAAGCCAGAGGCACAGCAATGTGGGATCCAAGCTGAGTCTGCAGCCTATGCCACAGCTCACGGCAACACTGGATCGTTAACCCACTGAGCAAGGACAGAGATCGAACCCGCAACCTCATGGTTCCTAGTCGGATTCATTAACCACTGCACCACAACGGCAACTCTTGGATATGCATCATTGATAGACTTTTTTTTTTTTTCTTTTCTTTTTTTTAGGGCTGCACCCACAGCATATGGAGGTTCCCAGGCTAGGGGTGGAATTGGAGCTAGAGCTTCCAGTCTACACCACAGCCACAGCAATGAGGGATCTGAGCTGTGTCTGTGACCTACACCACAGCTCAGAGCAATGCCAGATCCTTAACTCATTGAGCGAGGCCTGGGATCGAACCTGAAACCTCATGGTTACTAGACAGATTTGTTTACTCTGCGCCACAGTGGGAACTCCTTGATAGACATTTAGATGGACTTCATTTTTTCACAGTTACAAGTGACATAGTGAACACATGGGATATATATCTTTGCGCATTTGGGCAAGTAGGGCTAAATGATAAATTCCACAATTTCTTAAACTATTCCACTGTTGACGGACATTCAGGGTTTTAGGAGGTTTTCTTTTCCTCTTATGAATAACTTTGTAGATAAAATGTGTAGATTGAAAAAGCTTTAAAATGATTTTTTTTTTTTTTTTTTTTTGGCTTTTTAGAGCCGCACTCGTGCCATGTGGAGATTCCCAGGCTAGGGGTCCAATCAGAGCTACAGCTGCCGGCCTACGCCACAGCCACAGCAACGCGGGATCTGAGCCACATCTGCGACCTACATCACAGCTCACAGTAACACTGGATCCTTAACCCACTGAGCGAGGCCAGGGATCAAACCCACAACCTCATGGTTCTTAGCAGGATTCGATAACCACTGCGCCACGATGGGAACTCCTTTAAAATGATTTTTGATAGGAGTTCCTATTGTGGTGCAGTGGAAATGAATCTGACTAGTATCCATGAAGATGCAGGTTCAATCCCTGGCCTTGCTCAGTGAGTCCGGGATCCTGCATTGCCATGAGCTGTGGTGTAGGTTGCAGACATGGCTCAGATCCCTCATTGCTATGGCTGTGGCATAGGCTGGCAGCTTCAGCTCCACTTCAACCCCTACCCTGGGAACTTGCATATGCTGCGAGTGCAGCCCTAAAAAGCACACACACACACAAAAAAAAGATTTTGGTAGATAATATACATATTACAAAATTGGAATAGTAAAGAGTGTACCGTGAAAAATAAATGTAGGGCTCTTTTCTCTGTTAACAATTTATTTTGAGTTTTTTCAGAGATTTTCTACTCATATGTGAGCATATATAGATGTATCTCCTTTTTTTCATTCTTTTATGAATGGTAGCATACCACACTCACTGTTCTGTACCTTTTGTTTTTTTATTTAACGATATAACTCGAAGAATGTTCCATATCAGGACCCAGATCTGTGCCCTCACCCCTTTTTACAATGGTTGCATTGAATGCAACTCTTTTTATGGGACATTTAGGTTGTTTGTAGTGTATTATAAATAATACTGCAAATGAAATACTTGTATATGTGTCTCTTCACACATTTGAGTTTATCTGAGGAACAAATACGTTTGCCCTGAAAATTGTTTTTCTGTTTCTTTAACTTTGTGTTACTATGAGATGACGGATATTACTGAAGCTATTGTGATAAGCATTTCATGATATATGTAAGTCAGAGCATTTTGCTGTACATTAAACTGTGCTTTATGTCAGTTATCTCTCAATAAAATTGGAAGAAAAAAAATAGTTAAACTGCTAGTATGAGGAATGCTTTGTGTGGAGAGCCTCTGACTGGTAATAGAATCGCTTTCACACACAAAGAATTGGCCACTTCGGAAGGGAAAAGCAATTTTCATCTACTATAGCTGTGCTTCTTTTTTCTAGGTATCTGTTGCATGTGGGCAACCACTTATTTCCAAGGCCTTTAAAACAAAAAGTCATTGAACTCAGGCTGCAGTAGTGAAAGTGCCAGATTCTAACCATTAGACTACCAGGGAACTCCCTGAAACTGCAGAATGATGCAGTTACTTATGCCCCTCAATCTCTAAGAAAGAACTTGTAACAAAGTTTAATTTTTGTTTTGTTTTTCAGTGGTGGGATCAGCAAGTTGACTTCTATACTTCCTTTTTGAACCATTTGGCACAGTTGGTGCCAGAAATTTATTTTGCTGAAATGGACCCAGACTTGGAAAAACAGGAGGAGAGTATACAAATGTCAATATTCACCCCACTGGAATGGTACTTATTTGGAGAAGATCCAGATATTTGTTTAGAGAAATTGAAACACAGTGGAGCATTTCAGCTCTGTGGGAAGGTTTTCAAAAGTGGAGAGACAACATATTCTTGTAGGTAAGATTTAGAAATGTACAGGATTGTTTATGAGTACAACTTAGTATTTTGTACCTTTATTACTATTTATAATACATTTAATTTTACTAATTAACTTTGTTTTTATTATGTACTCATAAGTCTGTTTTTGCTAATACAGCTTATTTTTGAATATATGACTTAAACCGTTCTCTCACTTTTTCTTCCTGTTCTCTAAAAGTATGTAAGTGATAGACCTTTGCCTTGTTTATCATGTAGTCCTTGCACTTTTGTTTGAAACTCTTGGGGCCACATGTATTTTAAAATTCTGAATACTTCCCTAGCAGAGTTAGGGCAGGATTCTATAACCAAAAGCAGCATTTCTCTTAAGAAATCAGTGGCTGTTACAACAAGTGGTATAAATAAAGTCTATAGTCTTTTGTCGTATCAGTCATTTTTGGCCACCAAGTGAGATTTGGTGTCAAATGGTTGTAGACATATAGGAGCATTTGTAATTCAGTTGAATAGAAGATGCCAGTGATAGGGAAACTGGAAATAGCTTTAGACTTTTTTTGCCTTCTGTGAGAGCAGTTAACTTAAACAGCATGGTAGCACAGAGAACGTTTCTATTCTTTACTGTTGCCTGAAACTTTTAAATTTTAGATCCTAGCAGCACTTTATTTTATTTTATTTTTTTTGCCCTTGATTAGAGGTAGTTTTTGCCCTTTATTAGAAGTAGTTTAGGAGTGTGAATTTTGGATTTTATGAATACAGAGAATTGTTTTTTGCTCCACTGTAATTCTAGCCTTGACTGGTTTATGTATGGTTAATAGTTGTTTAGAAGGTGCTACCTTTCTTTATTCTTTTCTCAGAGAAAAGTCAGCTTTTGTATTTTTGTTTGGTTTTGGTTTGTTTTATTTTTGTCTTTTTAGGGCCACACCTGTGGCGTACAGAAGTTCCCAGGCTAGGGTTTGAATCGGAGCTGCAGCCACTGGCCTATACCACAGATGCTGCCAGATCCAAGCCGCATCTGCAACCTGTGATGCAGCTTATGGCAACGCCAGATCCTTAACCCACTGAGTGAGGCCAGGGATCGAACCTGCATCCTCATACTAGTAGGTTTCTTAATCTGCTGAGTCACACTGGGAACTCCAGCTTTTCTATTTTGTGTACACTTTTGCTATATAGCATAGGAAGGCTCATTTATCTTATTTTATATATATAAATTTATATATATATATAATTTTTTTTTTTTTTTTTTTTTTTTTTTTTTTGTCTTTTTGCCATTTCTTGGGCCACTCCCATGGCATATGGAGGTTCCCAGGCTAGGGGTCGAATCGCAGCTATAGCCTCTGGCCTATGCCAGAGCCACAGCATCGTGGTATCCAAGCCGAGTCTGCAACCTACACCACAGCTCATGGCAACGCCGGATCCTTAATCCACTGAGCAAGGCCAGGGATCGAACCCGCAACCTCATGGTTCCTAGTCGGATTCGTTAACCACTGAGCCACGAGGGGAACTCCATTGTTATATATTTTTAGCTGAAGCCCAGTCAGTTTCAATAAATCATAGTAGACATTGTAAACCTCATTTCTCCAAAAGGGTCATGGATGCATTTTTTTTTTTCTTTTCCCTTTTTATGGCTGCACTTGTGGCATATGAGGTTCCCAGGCTAGGCGTCAAATGGGAGCTGAAGCTGTGGGGCCAGTGCCACAGCAATGCCAGATCCAATTTGCGTCTGTGACCTACACCACAGTTCATGCAATGCCAGATCCTTAACCCACTGAGGGAGGCCAGGGATTGAACCCACATCCTCATGGATAGTAGTTGGGTGCGCTGACCACAACAGGAATCATGGAGGCGTTTTTAATTGTCCTAACTAGGGGAATTGTACTGTCATCTAGTGAGTAGAGGCCAGGGTTATTAATAAAACATTCGTAGTACAAAGGATAGTCTCCTGTATCTCCAGCAAGTAATTAACCAGTTCAAAATGGCAGTACTTCTGAGGCTGAGAAATCCTGCTCTAAATAGGTTAGTAGGAGCTCCCGTCGTGGCGCAGTGGTTGGCGAATCCGACTAGGAACCATGAGGTCGCGGGTTCGGTCCCTGCCCTTGCTCAGTGGGTTAACGATCCAGCGTTGCCGTGAGCTGTGGTGTAGATTGCAGACGCGGCTCGGATCCCGCGTTGCTGTGGCTCTGGCAGTAGGCCGGTGGCAACAGCTCCGATTCGACCCCTAGCCTGGGAACCTCCATATGCCGCGGGAGCGGCCCAAGAAATAGCAACAACAACAACAACAACAACAAAAAAAAAAAAAAGTAAATAGGTTAGTAGATCATATTATAGAGAATATTATTAGGCAATCTTTATTTCTTATTTGCCTTTAAAAATTCATTTTATGGAGTTCCCACTGTGGCACAGTGGGTTAAGGATCTTGCTTTGTCTTTGCAGTAGCACAGGTTTACTTCCCAGCCTGGCACAGTGGGTTAAGCATAGCCTGGCACAGCTTTGCCACAGTGGCGTAGGTCACAGCTGTGGCTGGGCTTCGATCCCTGGCCTGGGAACTTCTGTATGCCACAGGTGTGGGCAAAAAAAAAAAAAAAAAAATCGTTAAAAAAACTTCACAGTCCCATCTCCCATCTCTTCAACTTTTCTAAGTATCTTAAAAATTAATTTTGTACTTTGTACTAATTTATACTGTTAATGTCTCCCTGAAAATATTAAATAAAATTATATGTTTTAAAAGCTTTTATTAGAGTAGAGATTAAGAAAGATTTAATTTATTCAGTACATATTCATTGAGTACCTATCATGTGCCAGGCACTGCTTTCTGTGCTTGGGACATATTAAAAAAAAAAAAAAATCCCTGCCCTTCTGTTGCTTACATTTTAATAAATTTTGTCTTTAACCAACCATCATTTACCAGTGTAGAGTCAGTGTCTATAAAATGTATTTGTAACTCTAATAGGATAAGATGATGCAGGAATGAAAAAAAGCTTATAACTTTTCACAAAATTAATTTTGAATTATAACTTAACAATTTGAAGCCAAGTGTAAGTTCAAAGTAATGAGAATAATTTAGGAAACAAAACCAAACATCCAAACTTACACATTCAAATATGGGTAAAATGAGACTAAAATTATTTGGAGTTCAATTTATTTTCTTATACAGTTTGTGTATTGAATAGGAAACTCATTCACATTTTTTTATAGTCATACCTTGAGCATCAGTGGGAATCATCTAAGTTTTGGAATCTTATCTTTTTCAGGGACTGTGCAATTGATCCAACATGTGTACTCTGTATGGACTGCTTCCAGAATAGTGTTCATAAAAATCATCGTTACAAGGTATGAAAATAGATCATAAAATCTCCAGATTTAGCAGGAGTCTGATGGCCAGCTGGTTCAAATACCTGACTGGTACTTAAATTCCTGCTGTAACAGCTCTGCTATGTGAACCTTTCGCTCTGGTTAAGCATATCATATGATTATTGTATAAAGCATATGAACAGCTTAAAGAATAACTATAAAACACTACTTAGGTAAGAAATAAGACGTTGCCTCTCTCAGAGGCTTCCCACTTGTCCCTTCTGGATCACCATCCTTCTCTCTCCTGTTGTGATAACCTCTCTACTCTGTTTTCTTTGATTTCTTTGGTTTCTCTTTTAGCTTATTACCAAATTCAAATCATATTGAATAGTTTTAATTTATTTTTGAACTCTGTTATAGATGGAGTCATTCTGCATCTTTTTATTGTTGTTGAATATCTTTTACTCAGCATTGTGTTTATAACTGTATTTGTCCATTTACCTTTTAAGGTTTAATCACCCTTGTTGTTATTGTACTGTATATGGCTATGTAGATTATTTACAATTTATTGCTATTATGAAAAATTCTGCTATGAACATTCTTATTTGTGTGTTTTGGTATAAATATACAGAAGTTTCTCCAGGCTATATATCTAGAATAGAATTGCTGAGTTCTAGTAGATAATGTTAGATAGTTTTCCAAAGTGGTCATACGAATTTATAGGTTCTCCAGCATTATATTAGAGTTCACATGGCTCCACATTCTTGCAAGATTTGGTGTTGCCAGCCTTTTTAATTTTAGCCAATTTGGTCAGTTATGGTCTTAATTTAATTTTCTTAATTATTAATGTGGTTGAGAGCTTTTATCTTTCCTGTTGCCTTTTTAGATTATCATGTTATTTTGAACTGAAATCTATTTTTTAAATAATATAATTGGCTCTGGGCTTAGATATAACTGATGGTTCTCTTTGTACTTACACTGTTCAAAAAGTCCTATGTAAATATAAATAACATCTTAAAATTATGTAGACTATGTCTTCCATAGAGCTGAAAGTGTGGTTTGTGTTTTTAGATTGGCCTCAGTATTACTGCTTCTATCTCAGGAAGTGATGGGTTATAGTGTTACTATTATTGTGCACAAGAAAAAACAGATCTAGGAACTCATTATATGGTGTGGTTAAAATGTTTTCCTAAGATTGCAAAGCTAATCACTGACGGAATATCCCAAGTTGATTATTGCTTGTATCCCGTATTTCCCAGTTGACTCCATTTGTTATAGTTTGAAAAACCCAAGAAAGAATGCCAGAAGTAGAGAAGTAGAGATAAGAAAGAAGTTGTTAATTTCTTCTCATTTTTATTGGGATGTTAAGTAGGAGAAATACTGGAGCCTCAAGACCAGAGTTTTCTGATTCTTTAAATTTGAAGACTCCTAAGTCTGTGCTGCCAAGCTTTGGGATTTTGTGAGCTAGTACAGTATCAAAAGACTTCGGGTAAGGTAGAGTTTTCAGATTTTTATTTGGCCAAGTAAGATTTTAATTTTAAAAAGGGCACATGAACATCAACTAAAAAATACCTATCATCTCCTATCATTTTATGAAGAAAA
Source organism: Sus scrofa (assembly GCF_054392235.1). Classification (NCBI taxonomy): domain Eukaryota; kingdom Metazoa; phylum Chordata; class Mammalia; order Artiodactyla; family Suidae; genus Sus; species Sus scrofa. The sequence goes on from NC_139383.1 coordinate 137,652,620, forward strand.
AGAAATTTTAATTATAAGAAAGTAGGATAATCTCAGAATAAAGAATATTTCTATGAAAGAGCTTACCACATTCCTTGCATTACTGATTTTTCTGTGGACTAATAAAAACTTGCCTGTTAAATTTTGGGAACTTCTTCCCTAAGCTGCCTTGGAGTATTTAATGCTTAACCAGTTTGCGTGCCACAACAAAGCATTATTTCATGGAGCATCCTTAGGTTTATCATCTTTAGGTTTTAGTAGAGCTCTTCTTAAACACAGTTTATTCAGGAAGCTTTGAGTCATCAGAAGGATAGGCTATTGTATAACTAATAAAAAATTATGACTGTAAACCTTAATATGTTATCCATCAAAAGTGAGTAGAAAGAGAACAGAACACTTTTGGTGGGAGAATAAATTGAAAAGGTTTTTTTAAAAATGTTAAGCAGTATTGCTATAAATATCTTTATATGTAAATCATTTTTTCTGTAGGTAGGATTATTTCTTTAGGATAGGTTGGTTCTCAGAAATGGACTTACTGGATTAAAAGTGTAGACCTTAGAGAGAGTAAAAAGACAAAGCATAGACTGGGTGAGAGGCTCTGTAAAACATCTATCTGAGAGAATTGGTACACAAAATATACAGAGAACTCTACAACTCGACAATAAGAAAATGAACAACTCAGTTTTTAAAAAATGCTCAAGTAAGGTAGGATACAAGATTAACGTATGGAAATCTGTTTTGTTTCTTTAGACTGAGAATGAAATATCAAAAAGGGAAAGTAAAAAAAAAAAAAAAAACCATTTAAAAATCACATCAACCCCCCCCCCCAAAAAAAACGACTTAGGAATAAGCCTGACCCAGGAGGTGAAAGACTTAACACATTGAGAACTATAAAACTTTGATAAAGGAAATTGAAGATGTTTCAAAGAAATGGAAAGATGCCCTATATTCTTATGTTGGAAAAATTAATATTGTTAGAATGACCATACTAACCAAGCAATCTATAGATTTAATGTGATCCCTATCAAATTATCCTGTGACATTTTTCACAGAAGTAGAACAAATAGTCCTATAGTTTATATGGAACCACAGAAAACCCAGAATTGCCAAAGCAGCGCTGAGGAAAAAGAACAAAGCTGGAGGCAAAACCCTCTTAGACTTCACAGAATACTACAAAGCTAAGGTAATTAAAACAGCATAGTATTGGCATAAAAACATACATATGGATCAGTGGAACAGACTAGAGATCCCAGAAATAAACCCATACATCTGTGGTCAGTTAATCTTCAACAGAGGAGGCAAGAATATACAGTGGAGAAAAGACAGTCTCTTCAGCAAGTGTTGTTGGGAAAGCTGGACAGCTGCATGTAAATCAATGAAATTAGAATATTCCCTCATACCATACACAAAAATAAACTCAAAATGGCTTAAAGACTTAAATATGACATGACACTGTAAAACTAGAAGAGTGACATTCCGACATAAATCATACCAATGTTTTCTTAGGTCTGTCTCCCAAAAGATAGCCTGTGGACTGGGAGAAAATATTTGTAAACAAAGCAACCAGCAAGGGATTTATCTCCAAAAATATACAAACGGCTTGTTCAACTCAATAACTAAAAAATGAACACCCAATCAAAAAATGGGCATAAGATCTAAATAAGACATTTCTCCAAAGAAGACATACAGATGGCCATCAGGTATATGGAAAGATGCTTAGCATCACTAATTATTAGAGAAATGCAAATCAAAACTACTATGATGAGGTAGTACCTCACACAGGTCAGAATGGCCATCATTTAAAAGTCTACACATAATAATATGCTGAAGAGGGTGTAGAGAATAGGGACCTCTCCTACACTGTTGGTGGGAATGTAAATTGATACAGCCACTAGGAGAATAGTATGGGAGTTCCTTAAAAACTAAAAATAGAGTTACCATATGATCCAGTAATCCCACTCTTGGGCATATATCTGGGAAAACTCTTAATTCAAAAAGACATATATAACCCAATGTTCATAGCAGCATTGTTTACAATAGCCTAGATTTGAAAACAACCTAAATGTCCATCGACAGATGAATGGATAAAGAAGGCGTTGGCTGGAGTTCCCACTGTGGCGCAGCAGGATCAGTGGCATGTCACTACTGCAAGCACCAGGACTTGGGTTCAGTACCCAGCCTAGCACAGTGGGTTGGGGCATCTGGTGTTCCTGCAGGTGTGGGTCATAGGTGCGGCTTGGATCTGATCCCTGGCCTGGGAACTCCACGTAGTGTGGAGTGGCCAGAAAAGACAGTAGTCCTCTATTATTACTCACTCATGAAAAAGAATGAAATAATGCCATTTGTAGCAACATGGACGGACCTAGAGATTATACTAAGTAAGCAAGATGAATATCACATGTTATCACTTACATGTGGAATCTAAGAAAATAATACAAATGAATTTATTTACAAAGTAGAAACAGACTCAGATATAGGAAACAAATTTAGTATTACCTAAGGGAAAAGGAGGGGAGAGAGAGATACATTAGGGATTAGCAGATACAAATTACTATGTGTAAAATAGGTGAACAGCAAGCACCTATTTTATAGCACAGCAAACTGTATTCATTGTCTTGTAATAACCTATAATGGAAAAGAATCTGAAAAAGGAGTACCTGCTGTGGCTCTGTGGGTTAAGGATCCAGTGTTTTTGCAGGCAGCTGTAGCATGAAATCAATCCCTGGCCTGGGAATGTCCATATGCCTTGAGTGTGCTCATAAAAAAAGAAAAAAAGAGTCTGAAAAAGAATATATGTATATATATAGCTGTACACCGGAAACTAACACAATGTAAATCAACTACAGTAAAAATATTTTTCTGGAGTTCCCGTCGTGGCGCAGTGGTTAACAAATCCGACTAGGAACCATGAGGTTGCGGGTTCAGTCCCTGCCCTTGCTCAGTGGGTTAACGATCCGGCGTTGCCGTGAGCTGTGGTGTAGGTTGCAGACGCAGCTCGGATCCTGCGTTGCTGTGGCTCTGGCTACAGCTCCCACGTTGCTGTGGCTCTGGCTACAGCTCCCGCGTTGCTGTGGCTCTGGCTGTGGCTGTGGCTACAGCTCCGATTCAACCCCTAGCCTGGGAACCTCCATATGCCGCGGGAGCGGCCCAAAGAAATAGCAAAAAGACAAAAAAAAAAAAAAAAAAAAAAAAAAAAAAAAAATTTTTTCTTTATTTTATTTTATTTATTTATTTATTTTTTTATTTTCCCACTGTACAGCAAGGGGGTCAGGTTATCCTTACATGTATACATTACAATTACAGTTTTTCCCCCACCATTTCTTCTGTTGCAACATGAGAGTAAAAATATTTTTCTAGTTCCCATCTTGGCTCAGCAGTGGTGACTTTGACTAGTATCTTTGAGGATGTGGTTTTGATTCCTGGCCTTGCTCAGTAAGTTAAGGATCCAGCGTTGCCTTGAGCCGTGGTATAGGTCGCAGATGCGGCTTGGATCCCACGTGGCTGTGGCTGTGGCTGTGGCCAGCAGCTGCACCTCTAATTCAACCCCTAGCCTGGAAAACTTACATATGGATCCGAGCCGTGTCGGCAACCTACACCACAGCTCACGGCAGTGGTGGATCCTTAACCCACTGAATGAGGCCAGGGATCAAACCCACATCCTGGTGGATACTAGTTGGGTTCATTTCTGCTGAGCCACAATGGGAACTTCTGCCTTGTTATTTCCTTCTTTCATTAACTGCCACGTCTTTAAGGGATTACTATCTCTTTTTAATGTATTTGATTTTCCTCCAAAAGTAATGCTTCTTTCGATTTGCCACTTCTGGTCCTGCTTATTTTCAGCCTCTTTGCCTGTGGACCAGCAAGTCCGAGCCTGTATTCAGTATTTGTCCCTTGGCATTGGGCTTTCTCTTTCTAATTTTTTTGGGGGGGAGGGGTTGCCCAGGGTATGTGGAAAATTCATAGGCCAGGGATTGAACCCATGCCGTAGCAGTGACCCAAGCAGCTACAGTGACAATGCCAGATCCTTAATCCACTGTATTATAAGAAAACTCTAAAATTCTTTTTTAAAAAAATTTCTTGGGGGGGCTTTCTCTTTCTGGATATTATTTTTGTCTCTACTTTAAGTCCTTGGTACTCCCTACTCTCTTTCATGGAATCTTTTAAGCTTCCCTGTCTTATTGTCAGCATCCACAGGCTTAAAGTGATAGGCAAGTGATGAACTCTGATAAAATAACTTATTTGAAGGTTGTGGTATTTTTGTCTCCAAGTAATGCTATAGACATGGTTCATGTGAGGTTTTATTTGTTCTCCTTGCTAATTGTATGCTTTGGAAGAGGAAGATTTGGGGAAAATTCAAAATTCAGGTCATTGTCATCCTTCTCTGTCTAAACTAGTATGTTTTATCTTTTTGCTTTTTTAGGACCACACCTGTGGCATATGGAGGTTCCCACGCAAGGGGTCGAATCAGAGCTATAGCTGCCAGCCTACACCACAGCCACAGCAATGCTGGATCCGAGCCGCATCTTCGACCTACACCACAGCTCACGGCAATGCCAGATCCTTAACGCACTGAGCGAAGCCAGGGATCGGAACCCGCAACCTCATGGTTCCTAGTCAGATTTGTTGCTGCTGTGCCTGGACAGGAACTCCTAGTGTATTTTAGATAATTTCTTTTACAGAAACCCTCAAAGGAAAAAGGTGACTAAGTTTTAGTTGCTGTGTGAAATCAATATAGATGAAATTTTACATTTCTTAAGTACTTAATATCACTATAATGGTTAAAGTTTTCTCTTTAATCAGAAAATCTCAAGCATTCTGTGTGTTGTATATGTTATTTTTTGCACACTTCACCATCTGTTCTCCATTAGTACAAAATATTAAAAACTATTGTTTGAAAACAATATGTTTCAGAAATGTATCGATTTTGAAGGTCTGTTTTGGTTGTGATTATTTAGGATTTTTTTTTTTTTGTTAATTCAGATGTTTATTGATATACATCTGTAGCATTAAGGCAGTTAAGGTTGAAATAGTGAGGAGTATTTATTATATAGTCATCTTTATCATTCTTTGCTTTGTCTTATGTTTTAAAATCAAGACAAACTCATTTTTCATTTATCAGATGCATACCTCTACTGGAGGAGGATTTTGTGACTGTGGAGACACTGAAGCATGGAAAACTGGCCCTTTTTGTTTAAGTCATGAACCTGGCAGAGCAGGTACTACAAAAGAGGTAAGAATATTGTTATTTTTCAATTGCTAACTATTTTAATCTTGGTAAAATTAAATAGAAATAAATGTTATGTGTATGAGTTAAATTAAATTCCATTGAGAATCCTGATTTTTATGTTCTAATATTTAAATGTAGAGTTTTATTCAACTCTAAAGAATTTAAGGGCTTGATAATTATATTCCATATTTCTCTAAAGAAGGAATGAATTTACAATGAAAAGAACTCAGGATACTTTTTTTTAAGCAGTCAACTTGATAATTAAGAGTAAACAATATATAAGCCTAAAAGAACAAATGAAGTAATTATTAATAGAAAGAGAACATAATGAATTAGGAAGCAGTAGAATTAATACATAAATTCATTAATGCTCTGCTTAAAGGAAAAAAATGTCAATAAACTGATTATCCTCTATACATCCCAGTTAAGAAAAAAAATTGTGACCAAACCCAGATACAGACAGTTAAAAAGAAGAATGGGAACATAACCATAGACTCACAGATACAGAAGAATTATGAAAGGGTCTTTATATGACTCTGCAAATACAGTTATTGATATTATATTCTTTTATCAGATAGTATAAAGTGCTGTAATCTATTCAAAAACAGAGAAAACTTGGTCAGTAACCAATGAAGAAATTTAAAAAGTTGTCACAAGAAAGTACTTCTTATGTGGTACATATATACTGGAATACTACTCAGCCATTAAAAAGAATGAAATAATGCCATTTGCAGCAACATGGATGCAACTCAAGCTTCTCGTACTGAGTGAAGTAAGTCAGAAAGAGAAAGGTTATGTGGAATCTAAAATATGATAAAAATGAACCTAGCTACAAAACAGAAACAGACTCAGACATAGAGAATAGGCTTGTGGTTGCCATGGGGGAGAGGGGAGGGAGTAGGATGGACTGGGACTTTGGAGTTAGTCGATGTGAACTATTACATTTAGAATGGATAAACATTGAGGTCCTATTGTATAGCACAGGGAACTGTATTCAGTCTCTTGGGGTAGACTGTGATGGACGGTAATAAAAGGAATATATGTGTATATATATATATTTATGTATATGATTGGGTCACTTTGCTGTACAGCAGAGATTAGCACAACATTATAAATCATCTATACTATAATAAAAATGATTAACGTGGTACAAAAAAAAGTAAAAGTCCTTCCTAAAAAAGTGCCACACTCAAATAGTTTTACAGAGAAATCCTTTTTGAAACTTCAAGGAATAGTTTTTATACTCTTTAAACTGCTCCTGATAGCAGTGAATCTAGAGTTTAGATTTTGGTCTCTTAAATACCATTCCCCACTAAAGGAAATCAGGTCTTGTAAAAATACCTGGTTCCAGATATGAGTTAGGGTATAAGATAAGCTTACGAAGATGGGTTTGTGTCAAAAGAACCTAATACCCAGCTTGAACCTCACTGACCTGAGCTGGATAATTGGTGCATCAAAAAGACAGTAATCAATAACCACTGTAATTGATTGAATCATACTCAATATATAAAAATCCATGAATTTCTAAAAGTAAAACTTGTATTAGAGCTAAGTAGAATAAAACTTGTTTTTTGCCATGGCAGTGGTATGTACTTATCAATCCCTTACTCTAAAAATGGTGATTAAAGGAAATTAACTAAACATTCATTCTGCCTTTTCAGTAGGAATTGTATTTCATTGTAAGTATCCCCAGCATGAGGTTAAAGCTCTTCTTTTTAGTGGAATATTAATAGAGAAGGGATAATAAGAAAAATCAACATTTTGCAAACCTTAAGAAATACTTGATTTAGGCAAGGATCATTAATAGACACTAAAACCCTTAAAACTTGAGTTGATGAGGAACAGTATTCACATGGTTCTAAATTATGTCATAGTTTACTTGCTAGTCATAAGGGAAAAAAAATGAATCTTTACAGTGGAGGGGGGGTTGGGCATCATACTGTCATCACCTGAAATCAGTTATCAGTGTTAGCATCATTACAAATCTTGGTGTGATGTGGCACTATTAGTGGGGTGTTCCTAGCTCTCTTTGCAGATGACATGATTTTGTATATAGAAAATTCTAAGGAATCCACTAAAAAATTGTTAGAACTAATAAATAAGTTCAGTGCAGTTGCAGGAGATGAGATAATTACAAAAATTATATATTCTATACATTGTAATGAATAATACAAAGATGAAATTAAGAAAAAAGAAGTACGAAGTTTATGTAGTTCAAAAAGGTATCTGCACCCCTGTGTTTACTGCAGCCTTATTTACAGTAGCCAAGATATTGAAATAACCTAAGTGCCCATCATTATATGAATGGATAAAGATGTGTGTGTGTGCATACACAATGGAATTGTACTTAGCCATAAAAAAGAATGAAATCTTGCCATTTGAAACAACATTGATAGGCCTGGACAGTATTATGCTAAGTGAAATAACTTAGACAAAAATAAATACGTATGAATTCACTTACCAAACGATAAATGCTAGAAAGAGTGTGGAGAAAAGAGAAACTTCCTACACAACCAGTGGGAATATAGATTAGTACAACCACTAAGGAGAACAGTATGGAGATTCCTCAGAAAACTACAAACAGAACTACCATTTGATCCAGCAATCCCACTCCTGGGCATCTATCCAGAGAAAACCATAATTCAAAAATGTACACACATCTCAGTATTCATTGCAGCACTGTTTATAATAGTCAGAACATGGAAGCAACCTAAATGTTTATCAACAGAGGAATGATAAAGATGTAGTACATATCTACAATGGAACATTACTCAGCCATAAAAAAGGAAAAATAATGCCATTTGGATGGGCCTAGAGATTATCACACTAAGTAAATCAAAAACAAATATATATCACTTATATGTGGAATATAATTAAAAAATGATACAAGTGAATTTATTTACAAAATGGAAAGAGACTCATATTTCAGAAACAAACTTAAAATTTGAGCAAGTTGGGGGGTGGATAAATTAAAAGTTTGGGATTAACATATAAACACTGCTATAGGTAAAATAAATAACCAGCAGTGACCTGTCCTACGGTATAGCACAGGGAACTCTGCTCAATATTCTGTAATAACGTATGTGGAAAAAAAATCTGGAAAAGAATGGATATATGTATATATATAACTGAATAATTTTGAAACTAACACAACATTGTAAATCAACAATACTCCCATAAAATTAAAAAAAAAATGTAGGGGGCAAAACATCATGATTATTTTTTTCCCTTAAAATACCTGAGAGAAAAAGAAGCATACAGGGAAAAATAATGAGATAATAAATTTAGGTAATTATTTTTATTATACTAATATCTCTTTCTCTGTTTTAAAGTGTTCCTAATAAAATGATAAAAAAATTATTCAAACACTAAACAGATATCAAAAACATATAGGAGTTCCCGTCGTGGCTCAGTGGTTAACGAGTCTGACTAGGAACCATGAGATTGCAGTTTCGATCCCTGGCCTCGCTCAGTGGGTTAAGGATCTGGTGTTGCCGTGAGCTGTGGTGTAGGTTGTTGCAGATGCGGCTCGGATCCCTAGTTGCTGTGGCTCTGGTGTAGGCTGGCGGGTACAGCTCCGATTAGACCCCTAGCCTAGGAACCTCCATATGCCATGGGTGCGGCCCGAGAAATGGCAAAAAGACAAAAACAAAACAAAAAAAACACATACAAATTATTCTTGAGAATAGAAGGAAAGGGAAATTTTCCAAATTTGTTATATAAAGCCAACATTATACTGACTTCAGATCTGAAAAAATACAGAATTTATAAATCAGTTGTATTAGTAATTATTATGCTGGAATCGTGAATAAAACATCTGGTGAAATTAATTTTAAAGGAGTAATGTAACACAATCACGTGTACATTCTTGGAATGAACTCTTCTTTGAATTCACCTGTGAAACTGTTTCCACCTGGCATTTTTTGAGAAAGTAGCTCTTTGATAACATTCTCATCTTCTTCCTGGATTATTGACTTCAAATGAATAGCTAGTAAGCATGCCTCATGGTGAAATACTAGTGTATTCCCATTATAGAGACAGGATAAAGAAATCCACTATTGCTACTGTTATTTTACACTTCTTTGGAAGTCAATCAAACAGACAAATATAATGAACTAAAATACATAAATAATAGGGAGGAGGCAAAATAGTTGTGATTTATACCTGGAAAACCCAAGAAATTTAATTGAAAAAGCATTAGAAATTATAGTTTAGTTAGGTTATTGGTTATAGAACTAATACGTTAAAAATCATTAGCTTGTTTAATATGTTCAACAAATGTTTCTTGAATGCCATTACAAGCAATAGCTTTAAGAAAATGTGAAAGAAATATCCCATTTGCTATAGCTTCAAAAAAAAAAAAAAAAAAAAAAAGGTAAAATACCCAGGAAAAAAACAAGAAGGAATCTGCCAGCTCTGTTTTAAGAAAACTTTAAAACTGTTCTCTTATGGGCATGAAAGAAAAAAAAAAATCTTAAGGCATTTGGATTGAAAGATTCAAAAATTTTTCAAGGAGTTCTCATTGTTGCTCAGTGGGTTAAGAACCTGACCAGGGTCCATGAGGATGCAAGTTTGATTCCTGGCCTCACTCAGTGGGTTAAGGATCTGGCGTTGCCGCAAGCTGCAGCATAGATGACAGATGCAGGTTGGATCCTGTGTTGGCTATGGTTGTGGCATAGTCCAGCAGCTGCAACTGCAATTTAGCCCCCTAGCCCAGGAACTTCTATATGCCTCAGATGTGGCTCTAAAAAAAAAAAAGTTTTCCTTTTGGATTATTTTTTAAAAGATTAATTTTTATTAATCTTTAATTTTAATTTTTAAGATTAATTTTAATTTTTATTAATCTTTAAATTTATTAATATTCCCATTCAGAAGAACTGCCAAATTTTGTTTTGGAACTTGACAAAGTAGTCACAAGTTCTTCTGGAGAAATAATTAGGAGAATTGCCAGGAAAAGCCAAAAAAAGAGTTATAAGGCGTTCCCATCATAGCGCAGTGGGACCAAATCTGACTAGGAACCATGAGGTTGTGGGTTTGATCCCTGGCCTTGCTCAGTGGGTTATGGATCTGGGCTGTGGTGTAGGTGGCAGACGTGGCTTGGATCTGGCATTGCTGTGGCTGTGGTGTAGGCTGGCAGCTGCAGCTCTATTCGACCCCTAGCCTGGGAACCTCCATATTCCATGGGTGTGGCCCTACAAAGACAAAAGACCAAAAAAAAATAGGAGTTATGAATTGGGTCCACTTGATTGATTTTTGCCTTTTAGGGCCACCCCTGCAGCATACAGAAACTCCCAGGCCAGGGGTCAAATTGGAGCTGCATCTGCTGGCCTGTGCCACAGCCACAGCAATGTGGGATCCGAGCTGTATCTACCATCTACACCACAGCTCATGGCAACATCAGATCCTTAACCCACTGAGGGAGGCCAGAGATTGAACCCGCATTGTCATGGATACCAGTCGGGTTCGTAACCCGCTGAGCCACAGAGGGAACTCCTAGGTCCACCAGGTTTGAAGTATTTTCAAAGTTGTCATAGTAATCCAGACAGTGTGGTAGGTAGTTGGAATTGAAATTGAGATTTTTCTTTCTTTCTTTTTTTTTTGGCTGCAACTGCAGCTTATAAAAGTTCTTGGGCTAGGAACTGAACCTGTGCCACAGTGGTGACCCAAACCATAGCAGTGACAACACTGGATCCTTAACCCGTCAGGCCACCAGGGAATTCCTGAAATTCATATCTTTAGAATCTGGGCTCCAGTATGGTTTTCTTTTAACCTTGAATTTGGAAATAATTTCAAATTTACAAAAAGTTGCAAAAATAAAAATAATACTAAGAATATTCATATATTTTTTACCTATTCACCTATCATTAACTTTTTCCTCCATATACCTTATCATTCTGCACTATCTTTAAATTGCCTCTTCTCACTCATTTACTAGTCCTGATGTCAGGTGATTTTTCTTCATTTGACAAATAAAAAATTTAGTCAGATATCACCAGATGTCCATTACATGTAACATTCTATCCAGTTTTAACCCTTTCGATTCGTTCTCTTTTTTGGTTTTTTTTTTTTTTGAAGAACCCTTTTAATTTTTTTATTTCCACTTCCTCCTCTGATTTTTTAAAAGGGTATCAGAATATTTTAGCATATAGTTAGAGGGCTTTGTGGCTTGATTTTTATATCCTCTTCATAATTTATTTTAGAAAACTGTTTTCATACTGTTTTGTGTTAAGTAGCTGAAAAATTCTTGGGAATTAAATTGCTCATCTAGTTTTAAAACTAGCCTTCCTCCTTCGACCTTGTGGGGTTCTGGTCTGTTTAGGGTTTTCCTGAATTGTATGACTTCAGAACACTGAATTTAGTCCTGTGCTAACCTGATCTTGTATTTCTTTGGATTTAGAGTTAGATTTAAGAGGTAATTGGTCATTCATGCTTATTCTAAAGATAAATGTGGATATTCTGGAAATGATTCATGATCTGGACATGAGAGAAGGGCACTTATGACTAGCATATGATTAATCAGTTGCCACTCAAACAGTCCTATGTACTTACCATTTGTTTCTTCTTTGCTTTGTGAATGTGAAATCTATACCCTGCCAGGTGTGTGGCTTTGTGCCAGCCACAATAGGGATTTATCAAATGTAATTAGACCTGGCTGATACTAATCAGCCCATCATGCCCAGCATTTGGCAACATCTTTTGAAGTATATTTAGAGCAGTTTCTCTCTAGTCCTGCAGTACATTTCTAGGTTAATTATTAAGGTATTTTTAATAAAAATCTATTTTGATTATAACCCTTTGTTCCCTCTAATTGACCTACTTATTTTCCAAGCTATACTCATCTATCTGAAAGTTTCTTATATACTTATCAGACCTCTTCTGAAGAACTTAGCCTCTGGTTGATACAGTATGGAATGAATAGATTCCTTTAATTCTTCAGATTATACTTTTCTGAAAGCCTGAAAAGTTATATTTAGCTAAAAGAGGTAAGAAATAGAAATGTAGTGGATTAATACTACTGTTAATACTTTTGTCACTTGGAAGTAAAAGCTTTTGAGCAAAATCTCCAGGGGAAGTTTATATATTAAAGAGATAGTAGACATTAAAATCCTAAAAGCATTGGGGAATGAGAAAGAATAGGTGCAAAAGAGCAAATGCATGGGTTAATGTTTTGGTCACCACAGAATAAAATATAGTTCATTAATAAAGTCTATAGCAAGTAAGTTAGAGTTTAATATTAAAAGCTTTATACTGAATTTCTTCTGGATTTTGTGCATGTGTGCCTTAAGGCCTGCTATATTTTCTGCTTACTCTTTTGTTTAAACAGCTTATTAAGATACAACTTGCATATGTGTTTAAAAATTCTCCCATTTAACTCTGCAGCCATTTTGTCTGGATTTGAAATTCAGCTCTGTACCCATTAGCTGTGTGATCAAGGACAAGTTATCTAACCTCTATGACTCCATTTCATTTTCAGTAAAGTGGGACTAGCAACAAGGATGTTAAGAGGATAAAATGAATTAATAAGAGAATGCATTTAAAGCAGTGCCCAACATGTTTTAAGTTGCTAAATAAACAGAAAAAAATATTTAAAAAAAAATTCACCCATTTAAAGTACAGACCTTAAAAAAAAAAAAAAAGAGTTCCCATCTTGGTGCAGTGGAAATGAATCCAACTAGGAATCATGAGGTTGTGGGTTCGATCCCTGGCCTTGCTTAGTGGGTTAAGTATCCGGCGTTGCTGTGAGCTGTATAGGTTGCAGACATGTCTCAGATCTGCATTGCTGTGATTGTGGTGTAGGCCAGCAGCTGTAACTACGATTTGACCCCTAGCCTGGGAACCTCCATGTGCCGAGGGTGTGGCCCTAAAAAGCAAAAAAATAAAAATAAGTACACCTTAGTACTTTAGTGCTTTTTTAGCATATACTTCAGTCTTTTATAATGGCCAAATACTATTCCATTATATAGATATACGCTTTTATTTATCCATTCATCAGTTGATGTAAATTTGGGTTGTTTCCACTTTTTGCCTATTATGAATAATGCTGCCATGAACATTTGTTTTTAAGTTTTTGTACAGATATATATTTTCATTTTCTTTGGATAGATACCTAGGAGTACCTTTGATGGGTCATATGGTAACTTAACATTTTAAGCATCTGTCAGATTGTTTTCCAAATTGCACCATTTTACATTTCCATCAGCATCAAATATGGGTTCAAATTTCTTCATCCTGGCCAACACTTATTATCTGCCATTTTGATTATAATAACCCTACCAGGTGTGAAGGGGTGTGTCATTGTGGTTTTCATTTGCATTTCTCTAATGGTTTATAATATAGAGCATTTGGATGCATTTTTTAAGCTGATTGGTTTGTGCAAACCTTTATTTATTAAGGAGGTGGTATTCTGTAATGAAATGAAAATTGTTTTTCATGAGAGTCAAAAGACCTAGATTTTAGTCTTACTTATTATATTTATTTATAGGTTCTTTGACCTTGGATGGGATCTTTACCCTTTAAGTGCCATTAATTCTCTGCTTTTCTTTATAGGGTTGGCTATGAGGATCAGCTGAACAAATTAATGAGAAAAGTTTTTGTAAGCTGTAGGGAATAACCAATCCCTATAACCAATTGTTCTAAAGGGAGAGAATCATGAAGTGGTGGCAGTGGTGGGGTGTTCCATGGTTCTGCCTCTTTTCCTCTCTGTCTCCTGTAGCTCCAACTTGGCCAAACTGATGTGGATAGCAATCTCTTGAGCGGAACTTAAATTCATTCCTGGAGGATGGTGTAATAAAATCATTGAAATTATTATTGTAAAATTAATAACATCTTCCTCATCCACTTACTTATATACAGTTGTTGGTATTATGTTTTTCTTGCAGAGCTTACGTTGTCCATTGAATGAAGAGGTGATTGCCCAGGCCAGGAGAATATTCCCTTCTGTGATAAAATATATTGTAGAAATGACTATATGGGAAGAGGAAAAAGAACTGCCTCCTGAACTCCAGATAAGGTGGGGAAATTTTTTTAAAGGGTGAAATTTTCTTTTCTTTTCTTTTCTTTTATTTATTTATTGTATTTTTAGGGCCACATCAAAGGCAGCATGTGGAGGTTCCCAGGTTAGGGCTCCAATCGGAGCTATAGCCACTGGCCTAGCCACAGCCACACCATATCCGAGCTGCGTCTGCAACCTACACCACATCTCACGGCAATGCTGGATCCTTAACCGACTGAGCGAGGCCAGGGATCAAACCTGCGTCCTCATGGATGTTAGTCAGAGTTGTTTCTGCTGAGCCACAATGGGAACACCTAAAGGGAGAAATTTTTTTTTAAATGATTTTTATTTTTTCCATTATAGCTGATTTGCAGTGTTCTGTCAGTTTTTTACTGTACAGCAAGGTGACCTGGTCACACATACAGATATGCTTTCTTTTTCTCGCATTATCATGTTCTATCATGAGTGACTAGTGCTATACAGCAGAATCTCATTGCTTATTCATTCCAAAGGCAATAGTTTGCATTAAAGGGAAAATTTTAATGGTGGTTATTTATATTGCAAAATCGGTGTTGGAACGTCTGTGTTGTCATTTACTGCTTAACTATCATAGTGAAAATTTTCTAGAGAATTGCTTCTTGGGAATACTTTTAAAATATCCATTTATATGAAATTCTTTGCTTAGGCACTCTACAGAAGTTAAGCCAAAGGAAGAAACTCATCAGGAGTGTCTCATTTTCAAGGGGGAAAAAAAAAAAAAAAAAACTATGATAGGGCTCCTATTCTAAATAATTTATGAGGACCTAGCAGCTATTCATCCCAGTAGAGAGGTAAATTGCCTGGTTTAATCCTGGCCTGGACCAATCTTTGGGTTCACTGAGAGGTTTGTAAACAAAGGTGGGACTTTGGAACAGAGTATCTATGTTTAGTACAGGTCTTTAGCTTTTTTCTTGATTAAATTTTGATGGTAAAAATAAGATAGCTGTTAGGTGGTAACTGTACAAAATGACACACAAAGCTTCAAGACAAAAATAGCTGGAGAAACTATTATAACAAAATAACTTGTATCTTCCCTGTTTCTTACTCCATCACTAAACTATGGTAAAATAGAATGTGCTGGAGTTCCTATCCTGGTGCAGTGGAAACAGATCCAACTAGAAACCATGAGGTTGCGGGTTTGACCCCTAGCCTGGCTCCATGGGTTAAGGATCTGGCGTTGCTGTGGCTGTGCTCTAGACCAGCAGCTACAGCTCTGATTTGACCCCTAGCCTGGGAACCTCCATACGCCGCAAGTGCAGCCGTAAAAAAAATAAATAAATAAAATCTTTAAAAAAAAAATAGAATGTGCTAAAAATTGAAATTACCCCTTTCCCTATGCTCCCTAAGCTGTAGGGAGCCCCACTTCTCTTTGCTTAGTGCTGTGGCCACTTTGTTGGTCGATAAACCTGCTTGAGGTATTGTTGCTCCAGTCTCTGCCTCCTCCTTCCCTGCAGTTTCTAGCAATAGTCCTTTGCCCTGTGCTTTGGTATCTAGGATTATCTCAATTGTAGGGATTGAACAGTTTTGTTTGTTTTTTGTTTTGTTTTTTTTTGGCTAAAACTCGGCAATTTCTAGGGAGTTCCCATTTGTGGCTCAGTAGGTTATGAACCCAGCTAGTATCCATGACGATGCAGGTTCAATCCCTGGCCTTGCTAAGTTGGTTAAGGATCCAGCATTGCCGTGAGCTGTGGTGTAGGCCGGCAGCTGCAGCTCCAGTTAGACCCCCTAGCCTGGGAACTTCCATCTTGCTGCAAGTGTGGCCCTGAAAAGCAAAAACAAAAACAAAAACAAAACAAACAAAATACCCTGGCAACTTCTAACAATCATAAGTCTTTTCAGTGACATTAATATTTCATTTCCTCTTACAGATGCAAAAGAGATTCCATGAAATACAGTTTGGGCCTTATGGGAATTTTTCTACCTGTGTAATATTAGGAATTTCACAAAATTGCATCTCAAATCTAAATACAGGTTTTTGAGTTTATTGGGTTCGTTTGTATTTTAGGAGAGAGAATTAAGAGTTTTAATTTGAAGACATTAAATGTGTTGTTTTGACTCTTACTAGGGCATCAACTTCTTGAAAAAATAAAGGTCATCAGAGATTATGTCCCCCAAGATTTTAATTTCAAATAGATCGATCAGTTAAACACTTCAAGAAACTTCGTGTTGGGGGAGTTCGCATCATGGCTCAGCAGAAACGAATCTGACTAGTATCCATGAAGTTTGATCCCTGGCCTCACTCAGTGGGTTAAGGATCTGGCGTTGCCTTGAGCTGTGGTGTAGGCTGGCAACTATAGCTCTGATTCCACCCCCAGCTTGGGAACTTCCCTGTACTGTGAGTGTGGCCCAAGAAAAAAAAGTTTGTGTTGGTAAACATAATACTAACAGTCTACCTGTCTAAAAAGGGTGGATTGCTTAAATATCGTTGTGTTTGTAGACAGCACTAGACTTCAAATTTATAGGTCTAAATACTAATCCTCACTGCTTTTGGGACTATGAGAAGTCTTTTTGAGCCTCCATTTCTTAAGCTGTAAGAGGCCTGAGAAAACATCAGTTGAAGAGTTATAAGGATCAATTGAATATTTTTAAAAAGTGTATTGTTGTAAACTGTTTAAAACTGATAATAACATCTGACATTTGTGTAGCCTATGACAGCTGTTTTCATATATTTTAGAAGATCCTCACACTACTCTCAAAAGGTAGATATTATGCTCTTAGAGATGGAAAAGGTTTTAATCAGCAAGATTAAAAGCTTAAGTGATTTGTCTGAGGTCTTACAGTCAAATGGTAGTGCTGGCACTTTGAATAGACACAATTTTTTTTTTTTTTTTTTTTTTTTACTTAAGTGTACTATAAAACTAGTATCGCAATAATTAGAAGGTAAAAATAAATTCAGTACAAACTAAATGTTAATAAAATATGGAGTTCCCATTGTGGCTCAGCAGGTTAAGAATCCAACATCATGTTCATGAGGATGCAGGTTCATGAGGATGCAGTTAAGGACCCAGTATTGCTGAAAGCCATGTCATAGGTCACAGATATGGCTTGGATTGGGTGTGGCTGTGGCTGTGGTATAGGCCTCAGCTACAGCTTCGATTCGACCCCTAGCCTGGGAACTTCCACATGCTAAAATTACAGCTGTAAAAAAAAAAAAAAATGTTAATAAAATCTGACTATTGTCTTCTCGAAGGTCTGAGCCTGAGGCCTTTTCTCCCTTTGTCAAACTAGAAGATTAGCCAGAGTTAAGAACAGTATTAAAGACATACTACCACTAACTGAGAATAATATTTTACTTCTGAAAGTAATGAGACTTAGGAGATTGGAAAAAGCAATACTTTTATCAGGGCTTTAAAATTCCATGGCACTGTACCACTTAAAGTTGTTCCCTGTATCAGTATTACAGTGGTACTTTCCTGTATGTAGGAAACTACCTGTTATTGTTTCAACAGATGACATGTACTATTTAAGCCTATTTTTCATACTTTGTTTATTGGTTGTAGTGTTTAAATATTTATCTTTTTTTAAAAAAAAACAGAGAGAAAAATGATAGATACTACTGTGTCCTTTTCAATGATGAACACCATTCATATGACCATGTCATATACAGTCTACAGAGAGCTCTTGACTGTGAGCTTGCAGAAGCCCAGTTGCATACCACTGCCATAGACAAAGAGGTTCGTGATCTTCATTTGAATTATTATGCTGTTTTCCATCAGCTTTTTGGAAGTTACGTGATGACCAGCCCTTGCTATGTAAACTTAGTTTTGTGTTAGGTACAACTATCTCTTGATTTATTCCTTATCGCCTAAGTAAATTGGTTAAACTTGATTTTTCTGTGTGTGTATATCATAGTTTTAGATAACTATTTATACTTTTCCTCTTTTATTCTAAATAATTAGAAAGTTACTAAATATTTTGGTAAAGAGTAGTTAAGGATGTCACCTCAACCTCAGTCTGTTTCTGAATGAATGCATGAATTATGAAAAACTGGTCATTCATGAATTATGAAATGCTGATCATTTCTGAGATTTTAACATTAGTTAATAAAACTATTTATAGAATAATATTGAGAGCATTGCTCAGATTTTATTCAATACCCATCCAAAGCGTGTTCCTCAGGTATATAGACGGAATGTTAACCTAATCCTTACCCTTAGGAGGAGTGTAGTTCAGTGGAAGAAGCATCACTAGTAATTAGTATAGTGATTCTAGGGCTTGAGGAATCAATATCCTGGCCACACCTCTAACCCACTAGTGGACCACAAGTGTGTTACAAAACATATGTTGAGGAAATTTAACTTCACTCATGAAAAATATTTAAAGCATAAAGCAGGAGTTTAGTAAACTCAAGTTATTATTATCTGATAGAAACAGAATATACTACAATGAATAAATAACTGACATACTTGCCAAGCAGGAAATCTAGGATCCTAAAGAATAGAAATTCTCTGCTAGCAGTATTGAAATTTCTGGAGCTACATAAAGTTGCAAAACATTTATGTTTATCTTCTAGGTATTGTCAGTTTTAGGACTTTTAGGCAGTCAGCATATGATGATAATTAAGATTTTATTAGATCTTCGAGCTATATATTACTTACTGATTGGGATTGTCAGTCCACTAACTAATTGTCATGTTTGTCTATAATTAGGGTCGTCGAGCTGTTAAAACAGGTGCTTTTTCTGCTTGCCAGGAAGCAAAGGAAGATATTAAGGTAATTTTCTGAATTATGGTCAAAAGAGAATTTTAAGAGGAATGCACATTACAAGAGCCCAAGTAGTTTGACATCCTAAATAAAGATAGGATTGGAGCATTTAGACTCAGAGATTTGAACAACAATTAACAATTATGTGATTTCTCTTTTTGAAGAATACATTACTTAATTAAATCAGGATTTAAAAAACTAGTTTGTTTTTAATATTCCTTTCTTCGTAGAGTCATTCAGAAAATGTCTCTCAACATCCACTGCATGTAGAAGTATTACACTCTGAGGTTATGGCTCATCAGAAATTTGCTTTGCGTCTGGGATCCTGGATGAATAAAATTATGAGTTATTCAAGTAAGCATATGGCCTGTTTTTCTTATTTTTCATAAAATACTTTTTTTTTTTTTTGCTTTTGTCTTTTTAGGGCCGCATGCGCAGCATATGGAGGTTCCCAGGCTAGGGGTCGAATTGGAGCTGTTGCTGCCGGCCTACACCAGAGCCACAGCAACGCCAGATCCAAGCCACGTCTGTGACCTATACCACAGCTCATGGCAACGAGGGATCCTTAACCCACTGAGCAAGGCCAGGGATTGAACCTGCAACCTCATGGTTCCTAGTCGGATTTGTTTCCACTGCTTCATGGCAGGAACTCCATAAAATACTTTTTAAAAATAGAATTTTAAAATGTCATTGAGTATAAAGTAAAATATCTTTTTGTTCTTTTTTTTACTATGTCTTGATAATTTTCAGGTTTGCATTTCAGGTGCTATAAATAGTATTTTATTGTCTCTCCATTCTTTAATATTAATATTATTATTCTTGACATCAAGTATGGGAGGATTAATGTTAGTTTTTTCGTATGTTATAGAAATGTACTTTTGCGAGAAATACTCTAAGAATAAAAATTATGTGACTTCTTTTGATTGTAGGTGACTTTAGACAGATCTTTTGTCAAGCATGCCTTAGAGAAGAACCTGGCTCTGAGAATCCCTGTCTCATAAGCAGGTTAATGCTTTGGGATGCAAAGCTTTATAAAGGTAGGTAGATCTCTACTTAATGCTGCTCTCCATGAAGCAAAGGAAGATTATGACCTTAAGAGTTGTGATCTCTTATATTTATTAAATCAGTGAACTTGATAAGATATTATGCTTTCAAGGTGATCTTAACCAATCAATATGCATTTTTCTTTGTTAAAACAATGTTAAAATCCAGGGTTATTGCCTTTTTATTATAGTGCTTTTTCATTTAGTCAGGACTAGTAAAAAAGAATATACATATATTCAAGTAATAGCACCATTATAAAAGTTATGTTAATTTTCATTTTTGAAATCTAAATGAATAGCCAAAAGTAAAAGGTGAGAGAAAGTCTAAAGGGGTTGGAGAGGGAAGGTACAGAGTAAGAGTAGTTTTTAGTGAAACAGAACCAAAAGGAATGGACAAGAGTTGGAAGTAGAATAAAGTAAGATACAGTGGTGAAGGGATGCAGAAGAGGGAAAAGGCATTATGTATATGTATTTTAAATTCTAGCTATTAAATATTAATGTAATAAATGCTACTAATATTTGAGTCCTTGAGGTCTTTTAGCATGTGAAATACTTTTATAATATTCTGCCACTACTAATAGCTGGAATTTTTTTTTGCCTTGGTGATACTCCCCCACTTCCCCCAAAAATGATTTATAGGTGCCCGTAAGATCCTTCACGAATTGATCTTCAGCAGTTTTTTTATGGAGATGGAATACAAAAAATTCTTTGCTATGGAATTTGTGAAGGTAATTGTTCTTTATAGCTATCAACAAATAGAAAACCATTTTTGTAAGTGAAATAATAGAAGCAAAAGGGAAAATTATGAAGCAAGAATTTAATTTTATAGTTCATTTCTTTGTCAAAAAGTTCAGTTGTTTTCATGTTTGATAGTAAGGAAACAGTAGTCTGGGAGAGGAGAAAAGTGGACAGTGACCTCTTATTTGCCTCGACAAAGTAATAGGAAGTTACCACATTTGCATATGTATTTACCCTTCCTAATCATTTGTCTGTTAGTAAAAGTATAGCAAGAGAAGTGACTAGTTGAAAGGTATAGCAGAGAAAAGGAACAGGGCTAAAAGGAGGCAGGAATTTGATGGGTAAGAGTTATGCTTAACTATTTGAGGCTAGAATATAAAGATAAAATTTAGAGCTTTTTGATATTGTCTTATTGATCTCCTATATATCCCTTACAATGTTATATTTTTTGTGTGTTTTTCTTAAGTTAGATTAGTTAGAACATGTACTTCTTTAATCTTCTATTTTGCCTTATACAAAAGTATCTAATAAATACTCGTTAGCTTACTGTCATTCTGAGTTACAGGCAACTCTCTAAAACTTAAGACAGGACAGAGGTAGGACCCAAGATGGAATCAGGGAATGAAATAATGATTGTCTTAAGTAAATGATACTTTGGGATAAGTTACCTGCACTTCCTGGTTCTTCTAAGTAGATTGTCAAAAGTAACGAAGATATTTGGTTTCTTAAAAGGTGATGACAACTCGAATTTTCGACTCTATTCTTCTAAAACTCTTTAGAGATAGAATATTGGGCATATGTGTGATCCAAAATGAATGTTTTCCCTTTTACAACAGCAAATCTCACTACTGAGATTCTTTTTTTTTTTTTTTTTTTGTAAACCATGAGTACCTCTTAAACTTTGAATTCCTTTTTTTTTGTGTGTCTTTTTGTCTTTTTGTCTTTTCTAGGGCTGCACCCGCGGCATGTGGAAGTTCCTAGGCTAGGGGTCCAATTGGAGCTATAGCTGCCAGCCTACGCCAGAGCCACAGCAACGCAGGATCTGAGCCGCGTCTGTAGCTTACACCACAGCTCACGGCAATGCCAGATCCTTAACCCACTGAGCGAGGCCAGGGATTGAACTTGCAGCCTTGTCATTGCTAGTCGGGTTCATTAACTACTGAGCCATGACGGGAACACCGTTAAACTTTGAGTTCTAGTGGATGAAATTAAATACATAGGTCAAGGATCTAACACTGTAGTTACATGTAGTAGATGCTTGATATGTGACTAGATGTATTATTATGTTTGTTCTCCCAGTATATCACAGTTTATTTTCAGGTGGTATGTACCAGTATGGATAAGAAGTTATGTGCAGCCAGCATCCATTCTTTTTAAGACTGGAATGATTCTGATGGTTGCATGGTTTCCTGGGTCATGTCAGTTTTTAAATACTTTAATACAGTCCTTGCCCTAGTCCATTGGTATAAAATCTGCTAATGATTGCCCCAGATTCTGTTTGGAGAAAGAATATACTGCACCTTTGCGGTCCTCTGTGATTTTTACTTTTGTGTGTGTTTGTGTGCTTTGTTTTTTTAAATAGTTTTGACTTCTAAATATGCTACATTGAGTAACTGAATTCATATTTGGTTTCTTGTTTGTTGTTCTCTTTCTAGTATATTTTTTTGATTTTAGTATCTCCCCTTAATAAATGGGAATTATAGTACTTGCCATCTTATACACAGAAACAAATGTAGCGTCTGTTAAAATTGGAATTTTAAAAGTTTTCAGTCATTAATAATTGCTTCTCCACTTATTATTGTATCTTTCAGTATTATAAGCAGCTCCAGAAGGACTATATCAGTGACGATCATGACAGAAGTATCTCTGTAACTGCACTCTCAGTTCAGATGTTTACTGTTCCTACTTTGGTAAGTATTGACTAGTCTTTGCAGTTTTTCTAAGTAATACTTGTTTTTTAAGAATTTTATTTAGTGGTGAGTAAAATTAAAACAGTTTTCAGAATCCACTTGCCTCAGTGGTATCTGCATGTGAATAATACTTGAATGATGCCAAAGGACCTGGTAACTCACAGAGTAGGAGTGATGGCACTGTCTTGGTCCAAAAGTCCTGATCCCTGCAGGTTAAGTCTGGGGCTGGTTTCTCAGTTTTTAGAATAAGTTAGGAGCAGTGCCTTTTTAATACCAAGAAGATTTTTTGTGTGTGCTATTCTTTTGTTTTTTAGGTTTTTGTTGTTGATATTAGGGGTTGGGCAGCGGGGAGCCTAGATCAAGATAAAACAAAGCCCAAGGAGAGTATAACTGTCAGGCATTTGCATGACATGGTGCAACATAGGCCTGGGAGGAGAGTGGAGGCCTTTCCACAGGCCTGCTTTCTTTTTGCTTTTTTAGGGCCGCTCTGTGCCATATGGAAGTTCCCAGGCTAGGGGTCAAATTGGAGCTGCAGCTTCCAGCCTACACCACAGCCACAGCAACACTGGGTCCTAACATCTCCAACCCTGTGACACAGTTTGTAGCAATGCCAGATTCTTAACCCACTGTGCAAGGCCAGGATTTGAACCTGCATCCTCATGGACACTACTTTTGGGTTCTTAACCCTCTGAACCACAACGGGAACTCCAGCTTCCTTTTTATACTACTACTTTTCCTGTTTCTCCTGAACAGTTTGGTTAACTCTTCCTACTTTTTGTTTTGTTTTGTTTTTTGTTTTTTGCTATTTTAGGGCCGTACCCTCAGGATATGGAGGTTCCGCAGGCCTACACCACAGCCACAGCAATGTGGGATCCAAGCCGCATCTGTGACCTACAGAACAGCTCACAGGAATATCACATCCTTACCCCACTGAGTGAGGCCAGGGATTGAACCTGCATCCTCATGGATCCTAGTTGGGCTCATTAACTGCTGAGCCGTGAAAGGAACTCTGTTCCTGTGTTTTCTTTTCAAAGGCTAGAGAAAAGGATGGGGAAAAGAAACTGGATTGTGAGTGAGGGGGAGAATGTCAGAATAGATAATAATATGATGGAAGTCTTGAAGTATATCTGTTCTACTTTGCTCACTAATGGTAAACATTCATGTAAATAACCTGTGTAATAGGCTTAGGGTGTTCAGACAGGTGTTTTCTAGTTAGGAATAGGGCATTTTTACTTTTAGAAAGTAATTTCTTAGAAATTGCTATTCTGTGAGACTAAGGACTGACTGTGATGCTCAACAAACATTTATTAAAAATGTCTTACTGGGAGTTCCCATTGTGGCTCAGTGGAAATGAATCAGACTAGTAACCATGAGGATGCTGGTCAATCCCTGGCCTCTCTCAATGGGTTAAGGATCCAGCATTGCTGTGAGCTGTGGTGTAGGTCTCAGATGCGGCTCAGATCTGGTGTTGCTCTGGCTGTGGTCTAGGCTTGTGGTCTAGTTCCTAGCCTGGGAACTTCCATGTGCCATGGGTGCGGCCCTAAAAAGACCAAAAAAAAAAAAAAAAAAAAAAATAGTAGTAATAACTTACCAACCAATTGAATAAAGTCCTCACTCTAATGAGTTAATACTAAAAAGAGTATTCTTGACGTATTTTGCAGGCTCGACATCTTATTGAGGAGCAGAATGTTATCTCTGTCATTACTGAAACTCTACTGGAAGTTTTACCAGAGTACTTGGATAGGAACAATAAATTCAACTTTCAGGGTTACAGCCAGGACAAATTGGGAAGAGTATATGCAGTAATATGTGATCTAAAGTAAGTTGTTCAAGTCAAAAAGTGAGGGTACTTGCCAAACACAGTTGTGCTTATTCTATTTTGTAAATAAACCTCTGATCCTTTTGGTTTTTTTGGAATCTTTGTAGTGATGGCAAGTATGAAGAACTTTTACTCTCATGTCAATAAATGTTTTAAGTGAAAGCTTCTTATAGAGTTAAAACTAGGTCAATAAAGAAGTTACTGAGGGGTGTACCCGCTGTGGTGCAGTGGGATTGGTGGTGTCTTAGGAGCACTGGGATGCAGGTTTGTTCCTCAGCCCAGCACAATCGGTTAAGAATCCAGCATTTCTACAGCTGCAGTGTAGGTCGCAGTTGCGACTCAGATCTTATCCCTGGCCGAGAGCTCCATATGCCATGGGGTAAGGTGACTAAAAAAGAAAAAAAAAAAAAGTAGTTGCTGAGGAAGGACCTCTTATAGGAACTTAGGATTTTTTGGGGTCACTAAATGAATTTTCATCATAATTAACTGTGCCTTCCCCTGATGATGCATTTTGGTTCTGTCTTATATAGATTTTTGGTGCATATTTTAGATGTTCTTGTTGATATGAATTTCTTTTTAACTCTTTTTTCATACATATAACCACGTTATTGATATTCATCAGAGGCTTCTTAAGTTTTTCTCCCTGAAAAGAATGAAGAGTTTCCTTTTTTTGTTGTTTAATATTTTTTTCTTTTTTATGATTTTTATTTTTTCCATTATAGTTGCTTTACAGTGTTATATCAGTTTCTACTGTACAGCAAAGTGACCTAGTCATATATATATATATTCTTTTTCTCATATTTCCCTCTGTCATGTTCCATCACAAGTGACTAGATATAGTTCCCTGTGCTACACAGCAGGATCTCATTGCTTATCCACTCCATACGCAATAGTTTACATCTATTAACCCCCAACTCCCAGTCCATCCCGCTCCCTCCCCCTTAGCAACCACAAGTCTGTTCTCCAAGTCCATGAGTTTCTTTTCTGTGGAAAGGTTCATTTGTGTCATATTAGATTCCAGATAGAAGTGATATCATATAGTATTTGTCTCTTTCTGACTTCTCTTAGTATGAGAGTCTCTAGTTCCATCCATGTTGCTGCAAATGGCATTATTTTGTTTTGTTTTTTTCTATGGCTGAGTAATATTCCATTGAATATATATACACCACATCTTCCTTTTTTTTTTTTTTTTTTTTTTTTTTGTCTTTCTGCCTTTTCTAGGGCCACTCCTGCAGCATATGGAGGTTCCCAGGCTAGGGGTCTATTCGGAGCTGTAGCTGCCGGCCTATACCAGGGCCACAGCAACAGGGGATCCAAGCCATGTCTGTGACCTACAACACAGCTCATGGCAACACCAGATCCTCTACCCACTGAGCAAGGCCAGGGGTTGAACCCACAACCTCATGGTTCCTAGTCGGATTTGTTAACCACTGAGCCACGACGGGAACTCCTACACCACATCTTCTTAATCCATTCATCTGTCGATGGACATTTAGGTTGTTTCCATGTCTTGCCTACTGTGAATAGTGCTGCAAGGAACATTCGGGAGCAGGTATCTTTTTCAAGGAAAGTTTTGTGTGGATATATGCCCAGGAGTGGGATCACTGGGTCATATGGTAGTTCTATATTTAGTTTTCTGAGGTACCGCCATACTTTTTGCATTGATGGTACCAATTTATATTCCCACCAGCGGTGTAGGAGGGTAACCTTTTCTCCACACCCTCTCCAGCATTTGTTATTTGCTGACTTGTTAATGATGGGCATTCTGACTGGTGTGAGGTGGTGCCTCATAGTGGTTTTGATTTACATTTCTCTAATAATTAGTGATGTTGAGCATTTTTTCATGTGTTTGTTGGCATCTTCTTTGGAGAAATGTCTTTTCAGGTCTTTTGCCCATTTTTCAATTGGGTTGTTAGTTTTTTTGCTCTTGAGCTGTAAGTTGTTTGTATATTTTAGAGATTAAGCCCTTGTTGGTTGCATCATTTGAAATTATTTTCTCCCATTCTGTGGGTTGTCTTTTTGTTTTTTGTTGTTTTTTTTTTCTGTTTTTTGTTGTTTTTTTTTTTGATGGTTTCATTTGCTGTGCAAAAGCTGGTCAGTTTGATTAGGTGCCATTGGTTTCTTTTTGCTTTTATTTCTGATGCCTTGGGAGACTGACCAAAGAAAACATTTGTAAGGTTGATGTCAGAGAATGTTTTCCTATGTTCTCTTCTAGGAGTTTAATGGTATCTTGTCTTACATTTAAGTCTTTAAGCCATTTTGAGTGTATTTTTGTGCACGGTGTGAGGGTATATTCCAGTTTCATTGATTTACATGCGGCTGTTCAGTTTTTCAAGCACCGCTTGTTGAAAAGACTGTCTTTTTCCCATTTTATATTCTTGTCTCCTTTGTCTAAGATTAATTGATTGTAGGTGTCAGGGTTTATTTCTGGGTTCTCTATTCTTTTCCATTAGAATGTATGTCTTGTAAGGATAACCTGACCCCCTTGCTGTACAGTGGGAAAAAAAAAAAAAAAAAAGAATGTATGTCTGTTTTGGTACCAGTAGCACACTGTCTTTATTACTGTAGCTTTGTAATATTGTGTGAAGTCTGGGAGAGTTATGCCCCCTGCTTGGTTTTTGTTCCTGAGTATTGCTTTGGCAATTCTGGGTCTTTTATGGTTCCATATAAATTTTTGGATTGTTTGTTTTAGTACTGTGAAAAAAGTCATGGGTAATTTGATAGGGATTGCATTGAATCTGTAGATTGCTTTGGGTAGTATGGCCATTTTTATGACATTATTTTTCTAGGAGCATGGAATATCTTTCCATTTCTTTGAATCCTCTGTAATTTCCTTGATTGATATTTTATAGTTTTCAGCATGTAAGTCTTTCACATCCTTGGTCATGTTTATTTCTAGGTATTTAATTTTTTGGGGTGAGGTTTTAAAAGATATTGTATTTTTATTTTCATTTTCTAATATTTCATTGTTAGTATACAGAAATGCAACCTATTTCTGAATGTTAATTCTTGTATCCTGCTACTTTGCTGAATTGATTGATCAGTTCGAGTAGTTTTTGTGTGGAATTCTTAAGTGTCATGTCATCTGCATACAGTGACAATTTTACCTCTTCTTTTCCAATTTGGATACCTTTTATTTCTTTTCTTTGTCTGATTTCTATGGCTAGGACTTCCAATACTGTGTTGAATAAAAGTGGAGAGAGTGGGCATCCTTGTCTTGTTCCAGATTTTAGCAGGAACGCTTTCAGCTTTTCTCCATTGAGTATGGAGCTATGGATTTATAAAAGGCTTTTTATTATGTTAAGGTATATTCCTTCTATATCCAGTTTGGTAAGAGTTTTTATCATGAACGGGTGTTGGAGTTTGTCAAATGCTTTTTCTGTATCTGTTGAAATGATCATGTGGTTTTTGACTTTTCTTTTGTTAAGGTGGTGTATGATATTGGTTGATTTGCATGCTTTGAACCATCCCTGTGAATCTGGGATGAATCATACTTGGTCGTGCTGTATGATCTTTTTCATATGTTGTTGGATTCGGTTGGCTAAAATTTTGTTGAGAATTTTTACGTCTGTATTCATTGAAGATATTCCCCTATAATTTTCTTTTTTGGTAGTATCTTTGGTTCTGGCATTAGGATGATGGTGGCTTCACAGAATGTATTTAGGAGTGTTCCTTCTTCAGTCTTTTGGAAAAGTTTAAGTAGGATGGGTATAAGTTCTTCTTTGTATGTTTGGGAGAATTTGCCTGTGAAGCCGTCTGGTTCAGGACTTTTGTTTGTAGGGAGTGTTTTTATTATATACTCAGTTTCATTTCTAGTGATTGATCTGTTTCTTCTTGATTCAGTTTTGGCGGGCTGTAAGTCTCAAGAAAGTTATCCATTTCTTCTAAGTTGTCAAATTTGCTGGCATGTAATTGTTCATAGTATTCTCTTATGGTTTTTTGTATTCTGCAGTATCCATTGGAATTTCTCCTTTTTCATTTCCTATTTTGTTTATTTGAGTTTTTTCTCTCCTCTTCTTGGTGAGTATGGCCAGATGTTTCTCAATTTTGTTTACCCTTTCAAAGAACCAGCTCTTGGTTTTATTGATTTTTTTTCTATTGTTTTTTGAATCTCTATTTTATTGATTTCCTCTCTGATCTTTATGATTTCCTTCCTTCTGCTGACTTAGATTTTGTTTGTTCTTCTTTTTCTAATTCACTTAGGTGGTGGGTTAAGTTGTCAATCTGAGATTTTCTTTTTTGAGGAAGGCCTGTATCGCTATGAATTTCCCTTTAAGTACTGCTCTTGTAGCAGCCCATAGAATTTGAATGGTTGTGTCTGAGAATTTACTTTTATTTTATTTATTTATTTATTTATTTTTTGTCTTTTGTCTTTTGTTGTTGTTGTTGTTGTTGCTATTTCTTGGGCCGCTCCCGCGGCATATGGAGGTTCCCAGGCCAGGGGTCTAATCGGAGCTGTAGCCACCGGCCTACGCCAGAGCCACAGCAACCCGGGATCCAAGCCGTGTCTGCAACCTACACCGCAGCTCACAGCAACGCCGGATCGTTAACCCACTGAGCAAGGGCAGGGACCGAACCCACAACCTCATGGTTCCTAGTCGGATTCATTAACCACTGCGCCACGACGGGAACTCCCTGAGAATTTCCTTTTAAAGTTGGAATACCTGATAGATCACATTTGGGATCATTGGATCTAAAAGGAAATACATTTCCATTTGTATAGAGAGATTGGTTGGTTCCAAACCAACCTGGAAATAGTTTAGTCTTGTTAAAAAAATATCTTTGACAGACTTCTGGAAGTATGCATTGGATCCTTAATATTACTGAGAAAGATTCTTATAACCCTTTTCAAATTCCTCAATTTCTAAGTATGATTATAACATATAATACAAATATAACATATAGTATTTAGTAAATTGTTAGGTTTTCACATCTTTAGTACTTATAGAGAGGGTGATGAGTTCAGTTATGAATTGCCATTTAGCTAGTGTGTTAACAAATTATATAATTTAGTTATGTAAAACAAACAAAAACACAAAAACTCCAAATGACAGTACTTAAAGCTTAGTGATAAATCAGTGTCATCCCCTGGTCTACTGTGTAGGAAAAAAAAAACCTCTTTAATGTGGCTTTCATTACTGTGAAGTATTTTTACAACTGAGTTGTTTTTGTATTCAGAGAAGTGGTGCATAATCATATCATTTTTTACCATATTGTACTACACTTTATGGATCTCTGACTATAGTTATTCTCTATGGTGAATAATTTAGAGTAACAAATCCCTAGATATTTACTCCTATGGTAAAACTTTAGGGTCCTTAGTTGGAAAGGTAACTTTAAACATTTCCCACTTTCCTGATGCTTACAACTGCTCTCCTACATCCTTCCATAAATAGAGATATCTCTAATGACAAGGAGAGGAAAAATTAATTCTTTTGAGCACCTGTTTAACAGATATTGTGCTAGGCTTCTCACATAATCTGCTCTTACAAAGCTCTTGTGTTATTTATTAGTAACTGCTATGTACTAAGGAGCTTTACTTGTTTTACCTCATTTTATTCTTATTCTCATAAGATATGTGATATAATCTGTATTTGTAGATTATAATTATTTGGTTATAGTCTCAAAACTAGTAAGTAGCAGAGTTTGGATTGGAGAAGAGCAGTATTTATCTGTAATACTCATGTTTCTTTCACTACATGATGTAGCCTCATAGACTACGTAAAGAACAACAAAGCCTTCTCTGAAAACTGGCCTAAAACACCACATACACCCTTCCTTTAACAAATAATTATTGAGCCCCATTTCTCAGGTCTCTCATCGTAGAAATCTTCCTGTCATTCTTTATGTACTTTTCCCATGTATTTATTCATTCACTACTTTTTCCTGAAACCCTGTTTAAATGAGTTAGAAATAACTACAAATACTTAGTGCCTTTTGTTTCCAGAATAAAGTCTAAATTTTTCCAAATTTTGTACCTCTCAATAGTCTCACCTTACTTATCTGACTGTACCTCAACATGAAATAAGTTTGTTGGTATTAGCAGAAGCTCTTTTCAGCCTGCCTCAGGAAATTTTCATTCTCTCAAAGCAGTATATTCCAGACTTTGAGTGGACCCTTCCAACTTTCACAAAGTTTTTTATTTTATATTGATCTCTGTCTTTTTGTAGCTTTCATTCCATAGTTCTTGCTAACCGTCCACTCAGAACAACTTCAATGCTCATTTAACTTGAAATATTTAAAGACAAAAGGCCTATCTGCCAAGACTTCATTAGGTTAAGGTGTATATCATTTTCTTTAAATGTACCCGTTTCAAATTTAAAGTTTTTTCTAAATTGTTGTCCTTCTCTACTGAACTCGTTTTTAGTTGACTGTAAACCACTTAAAGGTATACACAAAGAAATGAACACAGTACTCTGAGATCTGTGGAGTAAAAGGAAGGGATTATTACCTTTCTCATTCTAAATACTATACTGCTATTAATTTAGTTTCATTTGTCACTCTGTGGAAGGTATCTGTTGAGATACTATGGAAATGAAACTTAGAAAAGAGATACAGTTGAACCTTGCTTTTATTAAGTGAATATTATCCTTTTATTACTATAACCTCTCCCTTTCTATTTCTGATAAGTATAGCAAATTCTTTTTTTTTTTTTTTTTTTTTTTTGGCTTTTTAGGGCCACACCCATGGCATACAGAAATTCCCAAACTAGGGGTCAAATCAGAGCTGTAGCTGCCAGCTTATGCCACAGCCACAGCAATGCTAGATCCAAACCGAGTCTGCGACCTACACCACAGCCCATGGCAACGCTGGATCCTTAACCCACTGAACGAGGCTAGGGATTGAACCTGCAACCTCATGGTTCCTAGTCGGGTTCATTTCTGCTGCGCCACGATGGGAATTCCTTTTGTGTGTGTGTGTAGCAAATTCTTAATCCAAGTTACCCTCTTCCTTTCCTATCTGGGCCAAGGATTGAACCTATGCCACAGCCTCAGCTTGCACCACAGCAGTGACAACGCCAGATCCTTAATCTACTGAGCCATGAGGAACTCTGTCCTTTCCTTTCTTACTCTTTCCTTTCTTCCTATCCCTCACATCGTCTTTACTTGCTAGATCTGCTAGAGAAGTCAGGCATGAACTATATGCGATCATTAGAAACTAGAAATGTAAATTGTCTTTCTAGATCAGTGCTTCTCAAATACTAATATGAAAAATTATTTGGGGAGCTTGTTAAAATGCAGGTTATTACCTAGCAGATCTGACTAGAATCTTAGATTCTGCATTCTAAAGAGCTTCCAATTGATACTGATGTTCTGGTTTGTGTACCATAATTTGAATAGCAGTGCTCTAGAAAACAGGCAACCTTTGAGGCCGTCATTCATTGTGATAGGTTTTAAAGTTTAGCCTTTCTTACTTTTACTTTAAAGAAAAGATTTGGAATGTAATTAATGTATTTCAAATTTATTTCATTGATAAGTTCCCAATTATTATATTTTTAGTAGACTTTCAATATTAATTTGTCCTAAAGAAAGAAGGAAATTAAACTATAGTCCATACTAACTTTACAAAGAAAAAAAATTTCCCCCATATTTTTGCCTTGTTTTTTATGTTCTATATTATTTGTGCCTTTTTGCGGGGAAGCTTAACATTGGATTGCAGTATCCAGTATACGTATCTGTTTTCCCCTCTGTCCTTTGAACTTCAAGGGCAAGGTGTCTTGTTCACGTTTATGTTAACAATACCTGGTATGTAATAGGAATTGATTTGGGTTGACTCAGTACAAAATAATTTTTAATAATTGTTAATGATTCCTTCCTGAGAAGTCATTTCATAATAAACATTGTTCCCATCGGCCATGAAGATAGTCATTGTCTTTATAGCCAAAAGAAGTATTGGTCTCTGGAGTTCCCGTCATGGCTCAGTGGTTAACAAATCCTACTAGGAGCCATGAGGTTGTAGGTTCGCTCCCTGGCCTTGCTCAGTGGGTTAAGGATCTGGCGTTGCCGTGAGCTGTGGTGTAGGTTGCAGACGCGGCTTGGATCTGGTGTTGTAGCTGTGGCATAGGCCAGCAGCAACAGCTCCGATTAGACCCCTAGCCTGAGAACCTCCACATGCTGCGGGCGTGGCCCTCAAAAGACAACAAAGACAAGAAAAAAAAAAAGTATTGGTCTCATAAAGATAGGCTAAAATGAGACTGTTTATTTCTTAAAACAAATATATTCTGATATGCTGAGATGACACAAGTGTTTACATCCTTTTTCTGGGTTCTGGGCTAGAAAACTTGAAGGTAGGAAATCTGTTCCAAATTTCCTGACCTCCCCACAGTCCCACTCCTCCTCCATCCACCAGAAGTAGTATATTTATCATGCTGATATCAGGTAGCGGGAATGAATAGCTCTGAGGAAGCAGTATAGAATATTCTACAAAGCTGTACCAATCTCTCTTCATTACATACTGAGCAGCAATAAAAGTTTTGAACCCTCAGGCCAAACTACTTTATGTGTTGGCAAATTTTCTGTAATTCTTATGACTGCATGCTTTAGGGGAAAAGATGTATAATTTTAATGCACAAAAATATTTTATAATTTACAAAATATTTTGAAATAGTTTGCATGAACAGCATAAATACATCCTGCACATTTAGTTTTGACATGCACTTCGAGACTGAAGGGATTTCAGCTGACCCCTGGGGTGAAGGGTATGAACAGTTCTAGAAAATCTGTCCTGTGGTTGTCCAGCTGTGGCAGGCTAGGTTCCTCATAGGTCACTTAACCAGACTAACTTGACTGGAGAAGTCAGGCTTAGCTTTGACATCTGCCTCTCACAGAGTGTTCACATTTCCCTGATTAAATTCTAGCTCTGCCCTAGAATTCTAAGAAATTAGAGTCTATAATTTTGATGAATTGACATTGTCTGTAGTTATAATAACCTTAAAATTACTTCAATATAGGGAAATGAAATGTTTCTTTGTCTCTTGAAATGATAGGTATATCCTGATCAGCAAGCCCACAGTGTGGACAGAAAGATTAAGAATGCAGTTCCTTGAAGGTTTTCGATCCTTTTTGAAGATTCTTACCTGTATGCAGGTATGATAGTTCTTCTGGACATCAGTTAAGATAAACTTATTTTTAAAAATTGAACCAGTCTTTCATGTTTTGTTTTATTTTTAACAAATTATGTTTTTTATTTGAGGAGGAATAAATCTAGCAAAATACAAATAAAGTTTAAACACTGCCTCATGGATCCGGCTTTTATCAATCTTTCTAAATTCCTCAGTAACTGTTGCTGTTACTATTAATGTTTATTGTTGCTTACCATGTGATATTATAGTAAGCACTTGCATGCATTGTTTCTTTTGAGCATCTTAGCAATCTATGAGTAGTTACTGTTATTATCCCCACTTTAAACTATAAGGGAATCATAGCTTAGAAATAATTTGACCAGGGTCACACAGCTGTAAAGAGACAGAGTTAGGATTTGAATCCATGTATTCTGACCTAGTTCTAACAGCCATGTTAAAAAACTATGCGTGGGGTGTTTCCATTGTGGTGTAGCGGAAACAAATCCTACCAGTATCCATGAGGATGCAGGTTCAATCCCTGGCCTTACTCAGTGGGTTGGAGATCTGGCATTGTTAAAAAACTATGCGTGGGGTGTTTCCATTGTGGTGTAGCGGAAACAAATCCTACCAGTATCCATGAGGATGCAGGTTCAATCCCTGGCCTTACTCAGTGGGTTGGAGATCTGGCATTGCTGTGAGCTGTGGTGTAGGTTGAAGGTGCAGCTCAGATCTAGCATTGCTGTGGCTGTGGTGTAGGCTGGCAGCTGTAGCTCTACTTAGACCCCTAGCCTGGGAACTTCCGTATGCCACAGGTGTGGCCCTAAAAAGTAAAAACAAACAAAAAACTATGCATTTATGAATATGAATCCTGTTGATTTTATGTTTTGCCAGTAGAGAAACAAAGAGGTTCTATGTACATATGTTAATCCCTCTTTTCGTGTAGGGAATGGAAGAAATTAGAAGACAGGTTGGGCAACACATAGAAGTAGATCCTGACTGGGAGGCTGCCATTGCTATACAGATGCAATTGAAGAATATTTTACTCATGTTCCAAGAGTGGTGTGCTTGTGATGTAAGTAAGATTTGTTAGTAGGATCAGTGACTTTCTAAATTTTCTAATGCTTATTAATAGCGTAGTTTTATGGTGCAACTGTCTTGATGTAAAGTTTTATCACTTAAGTATAAAATGTTTTTATATATTTGAATTTTTCATATTAAATTTGTAGTTTTTTACACTTAATTAGAAAATGTGCTTTATGGATAATTTCTTTTACCTTTTGGAATAGTAGAATTTAATAAATACGACTCACAGTAATTAAATAAATTTATTTCCTTGGACATAAATATTAATAATATGAAAATTAGGACCACATAGGTTTTAAATGTTCCAGCAATGGAGAGGGGTGGGTATTTATTCAATCAAGAAACTTGTGTGTGTTAAACCATTTAAAAATTAATTTTTTAAAAAATTAAATGATACATATATTTAAACTAGCCCTTGGTTATAGGAATACAACATGAACTTATGTAGAAGATGACATATCTCTAATACGCTTATTATTATTATTATTTTTCTTTTTTTGCTGAGACAAAAAGGAAATTTATTCTATACTTTATCCCATTTTGTATAGCTTTCATCTTTACTATTTAGTATTATCTATTACATTTCAATTTTTCTTTAAAAATTAGCATTATATTACAATTGTGTATATTATGCAACTAAAATTTATAAAGAAGAAAGCCTTATATACCATTAAATATTTTATATAGCATAACAAAAGGAATACCTTAATGGTAAGAATAGCAAAAATAATATACCCTCTGAAAATAAGTAAAACATAAAATGCATAAATTGATTAAAAAACAGAGTAACTATTATAAATATGTCCTCACAATTTGTTATATCTTATTGTTCTTCAATATAGGCATTACACCATTCTAGGTGATGTGATAAACAAGACATTATAGACCTTACATTGTACCATGGAGAGAAATGGTTATTAATAATACAACTAAAAATTAATTTTAAAACAAAGAACTAATGTTTTTCCTTAAGCAATAATTTTAGACCTCTTTATAGCACAGTTCTACCCCCAGATTCCCTTTTGAAAAGATGACCTCATTTATTTCTGTTCTGAGAAAATTGACATCATCTGAGTCAATGTTCTCCAGTTTGTACCTCTCACCATAGTTTCTCTAAGTTTCTCTATATTTTTGCTATCGGTCTCTTGTGCACACATTCCCTCTCTCTTTTTTTAAAACTTTAAATCTCTTTCTAAAACTAATGTATCTTCCTAGGCTCTTGGTCCCTACTTATATTATTTCTTCCCGGAGTCTGCTTCCTCAGTTGTCTCTTCTGGTATTTCCCACTCCTTCATTCTTTTGCCTATAAACACATAGGATTCCTAATTTTAAAAACAACAGGAACAAAAGCCTTTTTCCTTTTCTCTTCTGCTCCACACCAGTGATTGGTTACATATTCACAATTTTAGTCTATCACAGACACAATAGACTTTAATCTAGCAGAGTAGCTTTATAGACTGTTAAGGACAGGACATATTTTTTGGCTCCCCAAAAAGTGATTGCCTTCCCCTCCCCCCGCCCTGCCCTGTTCTTTCTACCTACTAAATGAGACATTTTTCATTCTATTGTCTTTCTTACAAATCTTTTATTTCTACCACCTTAATCAAAACTTCATAAGATAGGCGTTCCCATTGTGGCTCAGTGGTAACAAACCCAGCTCGTATCCATGAGGATGTGGTTTTGATCCTTGGCCCTGCTCAGTGGGTTAATGATCCAGCTGTGGGTCGAAGGTCGAAGATGTGGCTTGGATTTGGCATGGCTGTGGCTGTGGCTGTGGCATAGGCCAACAGCTGTAGCTCTGATTTGACCCCTAGTCTGGGAACTTCCATATGGCCATGTGTGCTAAAACTTCACAAGGTAACTCTCCCAAGCTATAGTATCATTTTTATTTGTGTGCTAGACAGTACTGCTTAGATCTTACATTTGTATTTCAAACTCAGAATGTATTACATTGACTTGTCATCGTTTCCTTCTACTTCTAGCTTGTATTTTCTCTTCTTGACTTCCCTTGTTCTATTCATGACACCATGATCTATATACATCAGTACAGAAAATCTCAGAGCCACTGTGTTCTGTGTGTTAAATGTTAACAGACTCTTGAGGGGGGAAAAGTTTTGTGTTCTTACTAGGAAATGCTAGATTGAATAAAATCAAACATGATTCTTTTAAGACACCCAGCTTTTCAAATCCTTAAATTAATCAATGTGCTAATTTCTAAGAGGGATATTCCCCAAATTTAATTGATTATAGAACTCTTTTTTCAAGATGAAAATCAGTATAAAAAACACACTTTAAAGAGTGATCTTTGACACCTCTCTCCCTGCCATATTCATCCAAATTTGAGTTTTCCTTATCCTAAATTTATTTTGTAATTCGAACTTATTTCCTGTGGGCTTATTTTTTTTTTTTTTTTGCCCTGACTGCCCCTACCCTAGTTGAGTCTCTTATCACCTTAGACTTACATTTTTTAGTAATCTTTCTGTTGATTTCCTTGTCTTCTAGCATTACCCTCTCCAATTTATCATCTTCATTGAAACTGATTGATTCTACTTGAAGCAGTGTGTTGACCACATTATTAGTCCTTTAGGTATTGTCAGTATATTCAAATTCACATGGCAATGTCGAGGCATATTTCCAGATTAATTGCTCATTAATTCTAACCATAAACCCTTTGATTTATCTAATTTTTAATTCTTTTCCACTACCTGAACAGGAGTTGTCCTTCCCCATATTTCTCTTTTTTATTCTGTATCTCTGCTTAAAATGCTACCTTCCCACCATCTTTTCCAAATACTTATATTCTGTGTGTTCTTTTAGACCCACTCAAAAGCTGCTTTTACAAATATATATGCCCAGTTGCTTGTGATTCTTTTTTTTCCCCTCTTACAGTAGTTAGTTTATACCATTTACATGGCTTACAATTTTCTACTTTGCTTTTAAATGTGTGTATGTGTGTCTGTCTGAATGTTTACTATTGGCTTGCAGATCCTGTTAAGGTAGCTCTAGCAGCGCATAGAATTATTCTGTGCTCCTATTTTTAAAATATTTATTGAATGATATGGTAAAGTAGACGACTTGTCAGTTTATTTCCATTTTTATTTTCCTTTTAGGAAGAACTCTTACTAGTGGCTTATAAAGAATGTCACAAAGCTGTGATGAGGTGCAGTACAAGTTTCGTATCTAGTAGCAAAACAGTATTACAATTGTGTGGTCATACTTTGGAAACTAAGTCCTACAAAGTATCCGAAGATCTTGTAAGCATACATCTGCCACTCTCTAGGACTCTTGCTGGTGAGTGAGTGTTTGAATTTTGCCAGTTTCTTTTAGGTTTGCTTTTTCTAGATATAAGAGAATTAGTTCTGTTTTTGCTCTATAATCAGTATATACAGACATACTCAGTTCAGATGTTGCAGTTAAGAGTTGTCACTGTCACTGTCCTTCAGAGAGCTGTCACAATAACATCTATCTAAGGGTGCTTGTTTACCTGGTGACCCAGGTAACAAAAGATCCAGGTATCTCCTTATGGTTTTGATTTGCGTTTCCTTAATGATTAGTGATACTGAGCATCTTTTCCTGTATTTATTGGCTGTATGTATATCTTCTTTGGAGAAATGTCTGTTCAAGTTCTTTGTCTGATTTTTAGTTAGATTTTGTTGTTGTTGAGTTGCTGGAGTTCTTTATATAGTCTCAATATTAACTGCTTATCAGATACATGATTTGCAAGTATTTTCTCCTATCTGTGGGGTTGCCTTTTCACTCTATTAATAGTACTCTTTGATGCAAAAAAGTTATTAATTTTGATGTTGTCTAACTTATTTTTCCTTTGTCTGCCTGTGCTTTTGGTGTCATATCTAAGAAATTATTGCCAAACTCAGTGTTATGAAGCCTTTTCCCTGTTACCTTTGAAGGGTTTTATAGTTTTAGCTTCTATGTTTATGTCTTTTCATTCATTTTTAGTTAATTTTTGTATATGGTATAATTGACGTGATTTTGTCACTTCTATTTTTATGAAAATAAATACTTAGATTAGTTTTCATTTTTTGATGTGTAGTCGAGCAAAACAAGCCTTTCTTAAGAGGCAGAATATTATTTTTATATAATGTGCAATGTAGAATCTTAAATATGTTAGTAATACTGAGTTTCAAAATTAGAATTCAGGAGTTCCTACTGTGGCACAGTGGGTTAATGATCCAGCTTGCTTCTGTGGCGTTGCCGGTTCAATCCCTGGCCTGGTGCATTGGGTTATGGATCTGGCGTTGCTGAAACCGTAGTGTAAGTCACAGATGTGATCGCATTTGATCCCTGGCACAGGAACTTTCATATGCTGAGAGTGTGGCTGGAAAAGGAAAAAAAAAAATTAGAAATCAAAAGTTTGTGTTCTAAAGTATCATTTCTAAACTTAAATGTATATTTATTTAGTTTAGTTTAGTTTGTCTTTTTAGGGCTGCACCTATGGCATATGGAAGTTCCCAGGCTAGGGGTCAAATCAGAGCTGTAGCTGCTGGCCTGTACCACAGCTCACAGCAATGCCAGATCCTTAACCTGCTGAGCAAGGCCAGGAATCAGACCCACATCCTCATGGAGTTGGGTTCGTAACCTGCTGAGCCACAATAGGAACTCCACAAATGTATATTTAGATCTCACAAGTTTTCAAACTTGATGAGTTAACTAGGAAACAAATTAGCTGGGTTTATTGCTTTCTCATTTTTCTCCTTTTTTTACCCTTTAGGTCTTCATGTGCGTTTAAGCAGGTTGGGTGCTATTTCAAGACTGCATGAATTTGTGCCTTTTGTAAGTGACTATTAAGTGTTGATTTACTTATATCCTGTTTCTAAACACCTATTGCTTGATGAATGGGAAGAAAAAGAATATTTTGGTAACCTACCTGAATAATTCCCCATTAGTAATTTTATATGTATGTACTTGAACATTGAAATCTGAATCATAGTTGACTTGGGGTCATCTAGTTTAAGCTGTTCCATTTTATAAATGAGAAAACCAAGGAATGTGTAGTGCTATAACATCCAAGCCCTATGAGAAATAATGCAATTGATCTCACTCTGTTTCAGGAGGATTTTCAAGTAGAGGTACTCGTGGAATATCCTTTGCGTTGTCTGGTGTTGGTTGCCCAGGTTGTTGCTGAAATGTGGCGAAGAAATGGTCTCTCTCTCATTAGCCAGGTATGACAAGGCTTAATATTCACATTATGAATGTATTCATTTTCTGACTGTTTTTTCTTTCACTATTTTACCTTGTGTCCCTGGATTTTGCTAACTGTTTTTGTGTTCTATTCTCTTGTATAAACTCAAAAATGAAAGTTCTAGTGACCTCATAGACATTTCTTCTTTCATCCTGTTGAGTGGTAGATTAAGTGAAAGCCAGTAGTACCACCAATAAACTTCCCACTAACACATATCTTTTCTGAAGATTATCTTACTCTGGAACCTGTACTCTTTCCTACTACCTGTCTTAATTGAAGACTATCCTACAATTTCCCCTTCTGTTTTAGAGCAAATAAGGAGGAGTTTTCTTTTTACTAAAAGATGGGGAAACAAGCCTTGGATGGTGTTATGATTGTAGAAATTGGTTTGTTTTTATTGAAGTGGTATTTTAGACTTAAGGGAAGTAAATTCTTGTTATGCATGTTAAGGATAACAACCAGTATAGAGCATTTTTTTTTTTTTTGGCTGTATCTGTGGCATGCAGAAGTTCCTGGGCCAGGTATTGAACCTGAGTCATAGCAGTGACCCAAGGCACAGCAGCGACGACATTGGATCTTTAGCCTGCTAAGCCATCAGGGAACTCCTAGTATAGTACCTTTTTAACTCTGAATTATTTTCATGCCCTGTTTCCTCACTTCATCTTCACAAATCCCATAAAATTATTCATAGATTTATAGCTTATTTTTTGCCAACTAGGAGTTCATGGGGCTTCTAGTTTAGAGAAAATTTTAACAATGATTTTGTGGCTTTTTTTGTTTGTTTGCCTCACTTGTGGCATATGGAATTTCCCTGGCTGAGGATCAAACCCATGCTTCCACAGCAAGCCAAGTTTCTGCAGTCAGATCCTTAACCCACAATGGGAACTCCTTAAGAATACTTTTTGTTGAGAATTCTCTTTGAAATAAAATGATTCTTTTAGCTTTGATTCTGCCTTTCATTTTACAGGTATTTTATTACCAAGATGTTAAGTGCAGAGAAGAAATGTATGATAAAGATATCATCATGCTTCAGGTACTTATTTAAATCACTTCTGGTATTTATTTCAACTTTCCTTCTTAGAGTCCTAATAATAAGAGAAGATACTGTAATTATTGTTAACTTTATTATTTAAATTTTTCTCACTGTTGAATGTTGTATCTTAGAAAGTAAGTCTATCTTCTGTAGACTTACTTTATAATTTTTTTGATAGTCCTATTAGAGACTGAATGTTTCTCCATTTAATAAATGAGAACTGTGGTACTTGATTTTTTTTTTTCACAGATTGGTGCATCTTTAATGGACCCCAACAGGTTTTTGTTACTGGTACTTCAGAGGTATGAACTTGCTGATGCTTTTAACAAGACCATAGCCACAAAAGATCAGGTAAGCGAAAGAAACTTGTTATGTGAATTAATTCTAAAGAGAATATTATTGTTAACAATCTTAATCATATTTATGACTTTTATTTACTAACATATATCTCCAGAAATCATGCACATATATACATTATGCATATAATCTACATATACACAAATGTATACTCTACAAAAATTAGAATACAGTTGGCACTCAGTATCCATGGATTCAGAATCCTGACTGTACTAGCCATTTTATGCAAGGGATTTGAGCATATGTGGATTTTGGTGCCTGCAGGAATCCTGAAACCAATGCCCCGTGGATACAGAGGGGTGACTATATGTAGATTAATAGAAAGGAGAAGTGGAGTTCCTGCTGTGGCACAACAGGATCAGCAGTGTCTTGGGAATGCTGGGATGTAGGTTTGATCCCCAGCCCAGCACAGTGCATTAAGGGTCCATTGTTGCTGCAGCTGTGGCTTAGGTCACAACTGCAGCTCAGATCTGCTCCTTGGCCCAGGAACTCCATGTGCCAAGAGGCGATCCTTAACACACTAAGTGAGGCCAGGCATCAAACCAGCGTCCTCATGAGTGCTAGTCAGATTAGTTTCTGCTGAGCTACAACAGGAACTCCTGAATCTTTTATATGTACTGTTTTGTAATTTGTTTCCTGTGCCTAATGAAATATTTTAGGTTTTTTTCTTGTTACTAAGTAGATACACAACTATATCATTCCTTTTTACATAATGATTTTTAAAAATTTTATGAATTGTGCTTTTTTTCTCTTTTTAATTTATTTTTGTCTTTTTAAAAATTTTTTGTCTTTTTAGGGCCGTACCCATGGCATTTGGAGGTTCCCAGGCTAGGGGGTCTAATCAGAGCTGTAGCTGCCAGCCTATACCACAGCCATAGCAATGCAGGATCCGAGCCGCATCAGCCACCCACACCACAGCTCATGGCAATGCAGGATCTGAGCCTCATCTGCAACCTGCACCACAGCTCACAGCAACGCTGGATCCTTAACCCACTGAGCAGAGGCAGGGATTGAACCCATAACCTCATGGTTCCTAGTCAGATGTGTTTCCACTGCGCCACGATGGGAACTCCTTTTCTCTTTTTTAATTAATGTATAGTCGATTTACAATGTTATGACAGTTTCTGCTGTACATCACAGTGACCAAGCCATAAACTAGAGCCGTTGCAGAGACAACACTGTGTAGTTATGCTGTAGGCCATAGGTGAAGTCTTGTCCTGATTTTTAATGGCCGTATTGTATTGTACTATATGAATGCATTATATTTAAGTGTCCTATTGCTGAAGAGGTTTTCCTGTTTTTTGGTCTCAATAAAACATCTCTGCACCTCAAGGTTTAAATACTTGCCTAATTATTTTGTTAAGATAAATTCTTAAAAGTGGATTTGCTGGAGAATACAGTATGATACTTTTTTAAGACTGAATATTGTAAAATTGCTCTCAGAAAAGTTACTCCAATTTAAGCTTTCTTTAACAATATATACATCTGTAATGGCACTGGTATTTTTAATCTTTCTTGATTCAGTAGGTGAAAGATGATGTTTAATTTTCACTTCCAGTTCTTTAATTATCAGTCAGTGATGTTGACCATGTTTTTATGATTATTGGTCTTTTTTTTCCCTTTTTGGTAGTCAGTTATCTGTTCCTGTTCTCACCCTTTTCCTGTTTTTGTAAAAATTCCTTATTTAGCAAGGATATTAATTCTTCACTTGTTATATACTTGGTACATTTTTCACAGTTTATAATTTGTCTCTCAAGTTTTATCAAACTTCATTATTTTAATATTTAATACCAGTTTATGAAGTAGCCTTTGACTACTTTGAATTTATGAATGACATTATTTTATTC
The DNA here is from genome assembly GCF_054392235.1 of Sus scrofa. Taxonomy (NCBI): domain Eukaryota; kingdom Metazoa; phylum Chordata; class Mammalia; order Artiodactyla; family Suidae; genus Sus; species Sus scrofa. Next base: position 137,695,651 of record NC_139383.1, read on the forward strand.
TTTCAAACTAGAAGTCACTTGCAAAGGACCAAAGGATAGGATATAAAATGCAAAGCTAATTTTTAGTCATGTTTTATACTTAGTGAAAAGCATATTTGGAGTTCCCACTGTGGCACAAAGGGATCAGCAGCATCTCTAGAGTGCGAAGGTCCTGGTTCAGTTCCCAGCCAGCGTGGCACAGTGATTTAAGGATGTGGTGTTGCCTCAGCTGCAGCATAGATCACAATAGCAAGCTCAAATCTGATCCCTGGCCCGGGAACTCCATATGCCACGTAGAAGCCAAAAAAGGGGGAAAAAAGTGAATATCTAATTTACTGTAATATTTAAATAACAGGTATGAGAGTTCCATTATGGTGCAGCAGGTTAAGGATCTGGCACTGTCACCGCAGCGGCTTGGGTTGCTGCTGTGCTGTGGGTTTGATCCCTGGCCCGAGAACTTCCACATGCTCTGGGTGCAACCAAAAATGAAAACAGGTGTTAGGAAAGAGTACTCTCACCATAGCTGCTGATAACTTATCTATTTGAAACTACTGTTTCACTAACCCAGGTAAGAAGGAAGCCAATAGTAGAGGAAAAATTAATGATTAGAATTTCTTTGGTGACTTAAGGCTAAATGGGAATAACATGAAATGATAATGGTAATGAAAACAACAGTAATATTTAATAGTTGTTATTGAGTTCTTATTATGTGCCAAGTATTGGGAACCTTGTTGAATTTGAAGTTAAAAAAAAGGGTATTATTCACCTTATAATTCTCTGTTGCTAAAAGAAAATACTGGATGGATTGGACCATGAATCTGATCCAGAAATGTATGTTTATGCAGTGTTTTGTTTCTTATATAACTAATTTTTTCTTTTATAATTCTGTAGGATTTGATTAAACAATATAATACCTTAATAGAAGAAATGCTTCAAGTCCTCATCTATATTGTGGGTAAGATTAAAACATGTTTTGAGGAGTTCCTGTCATGGCGCGGTGGAAACGAATCAGGCTAGGAGCCATGAGGTTTCGGGTTAGATCCCTGGCCTCTCTCAGTGGGTTAAGGATCCGGTGTTTGCCATGAGCCATGGTGTAGGTTGCAGACGTGGCTCAGATCTGTCGTTGCTGTGGCTGTGGCATAGGCCAGCCTCTATAGCTCTGATTAGACCCCTAGCCGGGGGGAACCTCCATGTGCCGAGGGTGCGGCACTAAAAAAAAAAAAAGATTACTTTTTATAGAGAACACTGAGAACTGTAAGTTATTTTATTCTTCTCCCAAGTACTGCAGAGAATATTAGAGTTTAATGTGACTAATGTGATTGATATGTTTAGAAACTCATTTTTCAAAAAGCACCCTCATGGTTCATTATGTTAAGGATCTGGTGTTGTCACTGTTGTGGTTCTGGTTACAGCTGTGCTTCAGGTTTAATACTTGGCCTAGCAACCATCTGCATGCTATGGACGTAGCCAAAAACAATAAAGCACTGCTATTACATCTTCATTTTACAATACCTGATTTGTAATTATTTGGACTTGTTTATAGAGGTCTGGGATATAATTATTATCCTTGTTAGAAATATAGATGAAAATAACTATACATTGAGTGCCAAAAATGTTTGTATATTTCAAATTTCAATGTAACAGTGGTCTGGGTCATTTTATTAAATTATTTGTGCAAGTATTTGTCATATTTTTACTTTTCTGTATTCTATATTGTTGTCTGTTGATTTTACCAAGTGAGTGAAAATTCAGCACTTCTGATTCTGTCTCTTGTTTCTTACTTTACTGCAGAAGACACTGCTTGGTATTAGTAGGTCTGACTGAGGATTCTAATCAAATCTGAAAGCATGGATTTATTTTACTTGTCAGAGATCAAGTTGCTGGACTAGCTACTTGTTTCAGTAAGAAGTGTGGTTAACTTTCATTGCTAAGTGATATGTAAATTTTCCAGGCACTTGCTGTCCTGGAATAACTCCAGAGTGTTCCATAGGAAACTGCTTGAAAAAAATGGACAAATTAAAAACCTGTAAAAGATTAAGTTGATGATATACTTTATTAAATTACAAAAACTTGAGAATTTTTGTGTTTGTTCCTGGAATATTATATGAAGAATCTTTTTTTTTTTTTTTTTCCGTTTTGGCGGTACTGTGGCATATGGAAGTTCCCAAGCCAGGGATCAAATCTAGGCTGCGTCTGTGACCTATACCACAGCTGTGGCAACACTGAATCCTTTAATCTACTGCACCACAGTGGGAACCCCAAGAATTTCTAATGCTTTACTGTATTTTTGCTGTTTTATATTTTTACTTTTTTTCCACTATTGCTACTATTTTATTTTATTATTGCTATTATTACTTTGCTGTTACTGTGTTTATTCACATTCATTGGATATTTCCTTCTATGTGATTTGATATTTAGTTAATACTTGGCAGAGTCCTATTTTTAGGAGTCAGCTTTTTTTTTTTAATGGCCACATGGAATATGGAAGTTACCAGATATGAGATTGTATCCGAGCTGCAGCTGTGACCTATGCCACAGCTGTGGCAATGCCTGATCCTTTAACGCATTGCACTGGGCCAGGGATCTAACCTGTACCTCTGAAGTGACCCTAGACGTTGCAGTCAAATTCTTTACCCACTGTACCATGGAAGGAACTCCTAGGAGCCAACATTTTTAAAAGTGTGTGTATGTGTGTATAAAATCTCTTGTTATATAATGGAGAAAACATTAAGAAGTAATGTAAAATTTGAATTAGGAATCAGAAGATCTAGTCTTGGCCTTGCTACAAACTGTCGAGAGCATGACATTTACATTTTTTTTCTTTTTTAAAATTACTCAATGAATTTTATTACATTTATAGTTGTACAGTGATCATCACAACCCGATTTTACAGCATTTCCATCCCAAACCCGCAGCCCGTTCCCCACTCCCAAACCTGTCTCATTTGGAATCCATAAGTTTTTCAAAGTCTGTGAGTCAGTACCTCTTCTGTAAAGAAGTTCATTTTGTCCTTTTTTTGATTCCTCATGTAAGTGATAGCATTTGATGTTGATGTCTCACCATCTGACTGACTTCACTTAGCATGACATTTACGTTTTTAGGGTCCCAAATTCCTAATTTGTAAAATGTGAAAGTAATCTACATGAACTCCAAGGTTCTTTTCTAGCATCAAACTTCAAGGGGATAGTATTTTGGTTAAAAAAAAAAAAGAAAATTACAAAAGTTTTACAAGGGTAAAGAGGAATCAGTCTGTTGGAAGTGAATTAATAAAATATCATTCTTTGGCTAATTTTTAGAATTCATCAAATCTGTTAGGCAAAGAATTCCTATCTTTGTAACAACACTCTTGTAGATATCACAGGGCTTTGTAGAGATGAGGTGTTGAAAATCAGTGGTGACATAAGGTCAAATATTGTAAACCTTCTTGAGCCAGTGGGAATTAAGTGCATGAAGTTCTCATAGTTAATGTAGCTTTTTTTGTCTCTCCATTTGGTAGTTAATTGAGATGAAAAATGGAAACCTGTTCATGTGGGCCTTTTAGCAATACCATCCATCCTGATACATCTTACTCTTTTGTCATTTAACCCATAAATACATAAAGCATTTTGCTTTTCAGTTTTCACTTTGTTCATTCTTAAATAACAAGTAGAGACAAAATTGATAAAGATCTTGAAGGAAAAGGTATTGTTCCGTGATGGCCACTGCTCATTCAATGCCATCTTCCTTGTTTTCTGGATTAGAAACACATGCTAATTTAATTGAGGGGCCTTGTTTATAATGTGTGAGTATGTGTATACGTGTGTGTGTGTGTGTGTGTTTTAATTCAAGAAAAGTCCTTTGTTCCTCAGGTCTCTTCATTTTTTCTTCCTCTTTCAGCAACTGTATCTTGTTCAGATTTAGGAACATCTTCAAATAATTTTTGGTCACTCTCACAGATTTAATTTAATGCAATGTTCTTGATGGGAAGAGATTTAAATGGAAAGCAATTACTTTATTTTACTTTTTCTCTTAATTGTTTGTATTAGGAGAGCGTTATGTACCTGGAGTGGGAAATGTGACTAAAGAAGAAGTCACAATGAGAGAAATTATTCACTTGCTTTGTATTGAACCCATGCCGCATAGTGCCATTGCCAAAAATTTACCTGAGAATGTAAGTCCAATTTTGTTTTTTACTCTTACTTCAAGATAGGGTAATTTTTTTATTTATTTTTATTTTTTTTGTCTTTTTGCTATTTCTTGGGCCGCTCCCGAGGCGTATGGAGGTTCCCAGGCTAGGGGTCGAATTGGAGCTGTAGCCACCGGCCCACGCCAGAGCCACAGCAACGCAGGATCCAAGCCACGTCTGCGACCTACACCACAGCTCATGGCAACACCGGATCCTTAAGAGATAGGGTAATTTTTTCCTTTAATTGGAAGGTACTTCAGAGTTTTAGGAAAATCTTTTTAAGGCATTTTCACAGGTGAAACTATCAGCATTAATTTTTTGGTGGTATAAATTTTAATTCTTGGCTTTTGGACATCAGGGAACATTTTAGACATATTCTGGCTACTTAGGAAACATTTTCTAGCAAAAAACTCTTTGATTTTTTTACTTTAAGGTTTCTCCAAAGGATGGAGTTCCCATCGTGGCACAGCAGAAAGAATCCAACTAGGAACCATGAGGTTACGGGTTTGATCCCTGGCCTCGCTCAGTGGGTTAAGGATCTGGTGTTGCCATGAGCTGTGGTGTAGGTTGCAGATGCGTCTTGGATCCTGCGTAGCTGTGCCTGTGGTGTAGGCTGGCAGCTACAGCTCTGATTAGACCCCTAGCCTGGGAACCTCCATATGCCACAGGTTCAGCCCTAAAAAGACCAAAAACGATTTCTCCAGAGGAGAACGGGGCTTCCTGAAATAGTAAGACTATTTGGATCATGTGTTAGTGTGGGTGTTCTGAGAAGCAGACACATGTCAAGACAAAACATTTAAGATTTTATTGGAAACAATGACTATGAGAGAAATGGTGAGGAAGCTGCGTAAGGCTTGGGGAACCATTAGATTTTGACATGAGTCTGACTCCAAGTGAAGCAAGGAGGAAAGGTAGGGTAGCTTGGAGCATCCTAGGCTGCTTGGTAGTCTTGAGAAGGCTTGATGCCTTCCCATGTCCCCCAGCGTGAACTTGCATTAGATCTCAGTTCCTCTAACTAGAGGCCTGCAGGGTGCTGTCACCACAGGTGATGTTTATGTTCAGTATTACTGATATTGAAGTAATAATTCTAAAGGTTGAGTCATATTTTTTACTTTGAGATTTAATTATGAATTAGAGCAATGATTCCTAAAAGATATGAGACTTACCTGTATTATGAAGGCTTTCTAGAGAAGTAGAATAGAGATAAGCTTCGACTATTGGTCTTTTTTCCCCAAAAATATCTGTATCTTTTTCCAATTTCATTGTTAACTGATTCTCAAACTTTGTAATTTAGCATGTTACCTTCATAATTTTTACACATCTATCAATTTCATAATTATTAATACATTTTAAAGTCATTTACATTTTTCCTTGGCATCTTTCTATCAGTAATACAAGGAATATTAGGTCTGACATTTTCTAGATTATTTTTTCCTGATAAATATTAAAATAAGTGAATAGGGAGTTCCTATCATGGCTCAGTGGTTAACGAACCTGACTATCCATGAGAACTTGGGTTCACTCCCTGTCCCTGATCAGTGGGTTAAGGATCCGGCCTTGCTGTGAGCTGTGGTGTAGGTAGCAGACACAGCTCAGATCCCAAGTTGCTGTTGCTGTGGTATAGGCTGGCAGTTACAGCTCTGATTCAACTCCCAGCCTTGGGAACCTCCATATGCCGCAGGTACAGCCCTAAAAAAAAGACAAAAGACAAATATTAAATAAATAAATAAAATAAGCAAATAACTTCAAAATTTTAAGAATATGTAACTATGTACCACCTAAAAAAACTTCATGTACCAGTGGTGATATACATACCATACTTTGTCCAAAAAAAAAAAAAAAAAAAAAAAGCTTTAGTGTATACCCTAATGTTTCAATGTTTATCTCAAGTACTTTTTTTTAAGTAAGCTAAATTTCTTTATTGAAATATAGTTGATTTACAATGTTGTGTTCATTTCTGCTGTGTAAATTTCTCAATTTTTGCAAGACTGTAGGAATCTATGAGCTTACTTTAGTATCTTGCCTTGGTTTTTTTATCCTGTGTTGTTTTTTTTAGGGCCACACCCATAGCATATGGAGGTTCCCAGGCAAGGGGTCTACCCGAGCTGTAGCCCCACCAGCGTACTCCAGAGCCATAGTAACACCAGATCCGAGCCAAGTCTGCAACCTACACCATAGCTCATGGCAATGCCAAATTCTTAACCCACTGAGCGAGGCCAGAGATCAAACCCGCAACCTCATGGTTCCTAGTTGGATTTGTTTCTGCTGTACCACGATGGGAACTCCTTTTTATCCTGTTTTTAAATGACTTCATAAAAAAAAATACCTTGTTCAGGGAAAGGTTCAGGCCATTCAGAAAAAATAAATTATAATTCCAAAAGTCAGAATACATTTGGACATCTATATGTGTTAATATATGTATGCTCTAGATCCCATTTATTTTGTTACATTGATTTTAATAATACAGCATGGGCATGTGCTTAAATGATGTGTGTGAAGAACATACTACATAAAGAAAAGCTTTTTCTTTGAATTATTGGTTGTATGTATATACATATATGAGGGCAGACTTAAATTAAATTTGTTCCTTAAGCAGTTTATACATAGATCTTACCTCTGTTAAGAAATTGGTCCCTGGAGTTCCCCGGTGGCTCAAGGGGCTAAGGATCTATCATTGTCACTGCCATGGCTCTGGTTCCTGCTGTGGCACAGATTCAGTCCCTGGCCTGCGAATTTACACATGCCGAGGGTGTGGCCAAAAAAAATTGGTCCCTCAAAACAAAGGTCATTGGTTTTACATCTAATTTTTAAATAGTGGTAATTAATCTTTTTAAATCGTTTACGAAACATTTCAGGAATGCTGTTGAAAGTATTTCAGTTCACTGTAAGGGAAGATAAAGTCGTTACATGAAGGTAAAAATGACAAAAATATTGTTTTAACAGGAAAATAATGAAACTGGCTTAGAGAATGTCATAAACAAAGTGGCCACATTTAAGTAAGTACTTAATATTTATGCTTATTCTGAGAGATACCAGTCTTTTTCTTGTACTTTGGATACTTTGTAGAAGCCCTGAAGTTCTTCCCTGAACTCTCAAGAATAAGAATGGGGTACAGACATATCCCACGTTGCTGTGCCTGTGGCCTAGGCTGATGGCTACGGCTCCAATTGGACCCCTGTGGGAACCTCCATATGCTGCTGGTGCGGCCCTAAAAAAAAAGACAAAAAAAAAAAAAAAGAATGGAGTACAGACAGAAAGAGTGAGAATAAAGTCCATACTCTAGGTACTTAGTACATGTATGTTGAAGAAGTGATTATTTTTGGTAGGTGAATGAGAAATACCCATTTGTGATATTAGGTGACTTAATAAGTAAACAGAGAAATCTTTCCTATAGTTTCTTTTCCATCATATCTAAGCCATGGCTTCATTTATTCTGTTAAATTTTTATTTTGTATTATACTAATAGTAGACTTTACATTATTTTGTAACTTTCTGATTCTTTGAGATATATAAAATGGAAATAAGATTTTAAGTGGATTCATTCTTGAAATAAAAAAAATTGATACTGATAGTGATTTTTCTTTTTATAGTATTGTATTTATAAATTGCTAATTTCACATAACTTTAAAAGTAGAGTATAGCTTTTTTATGCTCTAATAATGCTCAATGAAATATTTCACTTACATCAACAGAGACCAAAAGCTGTTTAATGTGCAGAACAAGTATGGTATTACTCCTTTTGGCCCTGAGGCTTTTCCTTATAGTTCTCTATAGAGGATTCACCACTATATTTTCATTTATAGTTTGCAAAGACATGATGTCTTACTACTACTTTACATTTGCCTTTAGGCAATGCAGGCTTTACTTAAATAGGCAATCTTAGGCTTCACAGGCTAAAAAAGAAGCCTTAGGGATTTAAATAGGGCATGGGATCAGATCTATATAGTATGAAAAATAAACTTCTTCAGGTTCATTTGAATTTCATAATTATGGAACACAGCTTAGCTCTTATCAGGACTTTGGGCTTACAGTCTAGGTTTTTAGTCTTCCTCTTAAAATTTGTCATTTCAGTTTAAGCAAGCTGAATAAGATAAGATTATGTTTTCTTCCTCTAGATTTTGACTTTTAGATTAATTTTTAGATTCTTAATTTGTCTTACTCTGTACTTCAATGACACTGCAGTTCATCTCTGTATTTTCTCTCTTTTTAGGAAACCAGGGGTATCAGGCCATGGAGTTTATGAACTGAAAGATGAATCATTGAGAGACTTCAATATGTACTTTTATCATTACTCAAAAACACAGCATAGCAAGGTAGGAAAGTTATCCTCTTCATTAAATAAGACTTTATGCTTTCTAACTCCATAGAAAATTACCTGGTTTTTCTATAGTTTCACATTGGTTCTCATTGTTAGAGACCATTATCTTACCTAAGAAATTAAAATTAAATCAATTATGTTATCTAATATGTAGGCACTATTCAGATTTTCCTAATTATACCAAAGATAGTCTTTAAAAATTATTTCTTTTTTTCAAATTATTGAAGTATAGTTGATTTAGAATGTTGTATTAATTTCTAGTATATGGCAAAGTGATTCAGTTACATCTATATCTATATATATTATACAATATTCTTTTTCATATTCTTTTCCATTATAGTTTATTACAGGGTATCGAACATAATTCCCTGTGTTATGGAGTAGGACTTGTTGTTTTTCTATTTTACATATAGCAGTTTGTATCTGCCAGTCCCAAACTCCTAATTTATCTCCCCCCCATCCCCTTTTCCTTTTGGTAACCATAAGTTTCTGTGTCTATGTGTCTATTTCTGTTTCACAAATAAGTTCACTTATGTCATTCTATTTTTAAAGTTTTATTGAAGTATAGTTGATCTACAAGGTTGTGATAATTTCTGCTGTACAACAGAGTGATTGGCTTATATATGTATACACATCCACTCTCTTTCAGGTTCTTCTTCCACGTAGATTATCCCAGAATATTGGGTAGAGTTCTCTGTGCTCTATAGCATGTCCCCGTTCGCCAGTCATTCCTTATACCTCAGTGTGCATATGCCCCAACCCCAAGTCCACTCTCCCTCCCCCTCTGCACCTGTCCCCTTTGGTAACCATAAGTTTTTCAAAGTCTGTGAATCATTTCTGTTCTGCAGATAAGTTCGTTTGTATCCTTTTTTTAGGTTCCACATATAAATGATATCATACGATGTTTGTCTTTCAGTGTCTAACTTTACTTAGTATGATAATCTCTGCTTGCATCCATGTTGCTGCAAATGGCATTATTTCATTCTCTTTTATGGCTGAATAATATTCCAGTGTGTGTGTATATATATATATATATATATATATATATATATATATATATACACCACATCTTCTTTATCCATTCCTCCATCAATGGGCGTTTATTGCATCCCTGCCTTGGCTATTGTAAATAGTGCTGCAGTGAACATTGGGGTGTGTGTATCTTTTCAAATTTTGGTTTTCTCTGGGTTTTCCAAGAGTGGAATTCTTGAATTACATGGTGGTCCTATTTTTAGTTTTTTAAGGAACCTCCGTTTGTTTTTCTATAGTGGCTATACTAATTTACATTCCAAACAACAGTGTAGGAGGGTTCTCTTTTCTCCACACCCTCTCCAGCATTTTTATTTGTAGACTTTCTAATGATGGTTCTTCTGACCAGTGTGAAGCAATACTTCATTATAGTTTTGATTTGCATTTCTCAAATAATTAGTGATGTGGATCATCTATGCATGTGGTTTTTGGCCATCTGTATGTCTTCTTTGGAAAAATGTCTATTCAAATCTTCTGGGTTGGGTTATTTGTTTTTAATTATTGAAGTATGAGCTGTTTGTATATTTTGGAGATGAATCCCTGGGTCACTTTGCTTGCAAATATTTTCTTCCAGTGCCTAGTTTGTCTTTTCATTTTGTTTATGGTTTCCTTTACTTCGCAAATGCTTGTAAGTTTGATTAGGTCCCATTCATTTATTTCTGCTTTTATTCCTGTTGCTTTGGGAGATGGACCTAAAAAAACATCGGTACAATTTATGTTAGAATGTTTTGCCTATATTCTCTTCTAGGAGTTTTATGTGTCATATCTTATATTTAAGTCATTAAGCCATTTTGAGTTTATTTTTATGTATGGCATGAGGGAATATCTAATTTCATTCATTTGCATGCACCTGCCCAGCTTTCCCAACAACACTTGTAGAAGAGACTGTCTTTTCTCCATTGTATATTCTTGCCTTTTCTGTTGAAGATTAATTGATCACAGGAGTGTGGGTTTATTTTTGGGATCTCTGTTCTGTTTCACTGATCCATATGTTTGTTTTTGTGCCAATAGTATGCTGTTTTGATTTCTGTAGCTTTGTTGTATTGTGGGAAGTCTGTGAGAGTTTTTCCTCCACCTTTGTTCTTTTTCCTCAGGATTGCTTTGGCAATTCTTGGTCTTTTATGGCTCCTCCAAAAATATTGTTTTTAATTGTCTTAAGGGTAGGAGAATCCAATCAAAGATCATGTACTTTATTGTCTTTTGTAACATTGACATTTCTATATAGTAGGTGAGTTGTCTTTTAGAATACCTTCTATTCTGCATATGTTTGACTGTATTCTCATGATTAGATTTAAGTTAAGTATTTTGAAGCAAGAATACTACATAAGTGATATATTACATCACATCACTAGGCACATAATGTTTATTTGTCCCATTAAGGGGTGATGTAAGTTTGATCACTTAGTTAAGGTGATATCTGGCTTTGTCCTTATAAAATGAATAATTACTAATTCATAGTACAATGCCTTGTGTATAATAGACACTAGGTGAATATTGTTGACTGAAAGAATGGGGACTAAATTGCTGATAAAGGATATTTCCCATCTATTTTGCAATGGCCTTCTCTGGGATAGCTATTTTGTTTCTGGGATAAGGTAGCATCTGAAAACATGTTTCAGTATAAGAAGTCATTTGGTAGGTTTGTGGAGCTTTCTTGCCTGCTTCCAAGTATTCCACTGGTTTCATGCTTGTTAAGCAGAGTATTTAAAAATAGACCTTTTTTTTCTTAATAGGCTGAACATATGCAGAAGAAAAGGAGAAAACAGGAAAACAAAGATGAAGGTAAAAAAGATTCTGGATTGACTCATTTTGACTATATTCTGTTTTGTATTAGCAAAACATACAGTGTTTTTGTTTTTTGAGAGCTGGCAGCTAATGCAGCTAAGTGCAGAGAACCCTTTGTTTCTTATTCACCTATATCAGTCATGAGAGAATTTAAAATTTTTGACAAGTGGAGTTTATTTTGGGTGACTTACATAGTGACTTATATTTCCCTTGACATTGATATTTTCAGTGCTTTAAAGGTAGTGAAGATCATGTGTTGTTTTGCATATAATATATGTGATCCTGACATTTGCAATTTAGCATGTAAGATAACCCAAATAAAAATGTACCTGTTTTTCTCTTCTGATCTTGACCCATTTTAGCATTACCACCACCACCACCTCCTGAATTCTGCCCTGCTTTCAGCAAAGTGGTTAACCTTCTCAATTGTGATGTTATGATGTACATTCTCAGGACCATATTTGAGCGGGCTGTAGACCCAGATTCTAACTTATGGACTGAAGGGATGCTTCAGATGGTATGTATACCTAAAATTTTTTCTCTATGTCAGATACTTTAGCTACTTCATAGAATTCTTGAGGATCTGGAGAAGATCCCTGGTTAACTGGCTTCAGTCAGAACTACAACTAGAGTACCTGAGACCTAAGGGTCATTAAAAATAGCTTAGATATGGCACAGTGACACATCCTCAAGTTTTTAGGATCCTTATTCTTGGGAATCGTTTATAGTTTAAAGAAGAAGAAGAAGAAAACCTATTCCTGCTAATAATGAATTGGCATGTAATTATCATAACAATTTTCTGTATCATTTATTTCACTTGTATTATAAGGAGACAGTATAATAAAGATTGAAGACAAGCAGGTCTAGGCTTGAATCTTGGATTACCCCACTTCCCAGTTAAGGAGTAAACCTCACTGCTCAAATGGGTTTAAATATAGTCATTTCATTGAGTTGTAGAATTAGCTCATTAAATGGAAGCAGCTATTTTTTTTTCTTGATACTCTTATTAGAGATAAATTGATAATGTCACCTTTGGTAGCTGTAATATTTATTTAGAACCTGCTTAGCTAAATTATCCTTGGATGTTATTGGTCTGGAGGCTCTAAATGCTATCTTACTGTGTATATTTCAAATTTTGTATAACAGCAGTAAACATATCCAGTAAAAATTTCAACCTGTAGAGATATACTTGAAATCAAAAGTTAAAATTTCTCTCCCTGCCTCCCAGTGCCCTGCCTAAAAGTTTTCTATCTTCTGGAAGTCATCCCACATTAGTGCATATAGGCCTACCTCGTGCTTAACAGATTCATAGTCCATTATATGGACATCTTATGATGCATTTAACTGTCTCCTATTAATAGACATTTAGGTTGTTTTTAGGTCTTTGACAAAGAACACTAAAATTAACATCATTGTACAGTTATATTTGCATACCTGAGTGAATATATCATACTAATTCTTTAACACTAGGTCATTACTTTTGCTTTTTTTTTTAGGGCTGCACCCACGGAATATGGAGGTGTCCAGGCTAGGGATCAAATCGGAGCTGTAGCCACTGGCCTACACCACAGCCACAGCAATGCTGGATCCTTAACCAGGGATCGAATCTGCATCCTCATGAATACTAGCCAGATTCCTTTCCACCAAACCATGATAGGAACTCCATACATTTTTTGATAGATACTGTCTAATTGGCGTCCAAAACATTAGCACTGATTTACTTTCTTTTTTTTTTTTTGTCTTTTTGCTATTTCTTGGGCCGCTCCTGCGGCATGTGGAGGTTCCCAGGCTAGGGGTCCAATCGGAGCTGTAGCCACTGGCCTACGCCAGAGCCACAGCAACGCTAGATCTGAGCCGCGTCTGCAACCTACACCACAGCTCACGGCAACGCCGGATCGTTAACCCACTGAGCAAGGGCAGGGACTGAACCCGCAACCTCATGGTTCCCAGCCGGATTCATTAACCATTGCGCCACGACGGGAACTCCCTGATTTACTTTCTAATCATCATTGTGATTAAAAGTGCCTGCTTCCCAGAACCTTTGCTAGCTCTGTATTTTACTATAAAACTCTAAAATTTTGCCATTTCGATAGGTGAAAAATAGGGTGATTTTGTTTTAGTTCACATTTCTTTAATTTTAAGTGGTGTTGAACATTTCTCATATGTATATGTATCATTTCTTTATCTGTGAACTGCTTGTTCATAACCTTTGCACATTTTTTACCAGTCAGATTTTTTATTTTTATATCTCCATTTAAAATTTATTTACCTGAAGAACCACAATTTTAAAGATCTTGTCCTATTTTCCTCTTTCAGGCATTTCATATTCTGGCATTGGGCTTACTAGAAGAAAAGCAACAGCTTCAGAAATCTCCTGAAGAAGAAGTGACATTTGACTTTTACCATAAGGCTTCAAGTATGTTTTAGTATCATTTTCAACACAGTTTCAGCTAACTGCCAATTATTAATGGAAAGTGTAGCTCTATAGAGTTTAAATCTGTCAATCCTAAAAACAGAAAATTCTGAAATTGTCTTTTTTAGTTTTGAAAAATTTCCGTAATACAAATATATTTTTTAATCCCCACTACAATCCTTTTACTGCATGATCCCACCCCCTTTTTGGAGTGAGTTGCATACATTGATGGTTTCTTTCATTCCTTATCTCAGATATTATCAAATATTTGCTGCTATATCATCCATATTATTCACACTATCCATTTACAGATGATACTCATGTTCTTGAATTTAATATGATTGCAGAAGTCTGAGTGAATAACAATGTGTTTGTTTTGCACTGCTTTCAACTTGTAAGAACAGGATAGGTTTAGATTAGATTTTTATTAAATACTACATGATTAAGACAGTTTTTTCAGAGCACATTTTAGGAACATTGATTTATAAGACCAGTAGGAGAAAAGCATCTCATTTTCTGTTTAAACACTATTTTCTAGATCCTTGAATACATCATAAACCTATTCAGTTTATGGTTATGACAGCTCCTACTTTCATATTTTTGGGAGCTTTTGTCCTCAGTAAGTACTTTTACTAGACAGTGACCCAAGTAGAGGAAAGGCAAGAGACAGATCATCAAGGGTAGCCCTTTTCCACTTAGTAGCCACAATGGAAAATATAAAAAAGAGACCTAAAGTAATTCAGGTTTTTCAAGTTGTTTAATTTAGTACTATAGTACTTTATTGTAATTGCAGATTTTCCATTGAAAAATTAATCTAATTAAGGGTTTGCAAACTTTGGTTATCAATGTGAATAACATTAACTGAATTATAACTTAAACATATTATGAATATATTGTTTATTATGCAAATTTTTTTGTTTTAAAAAGGATTGGGAAGTTCAGCCATGAATGCTCAGAATATACAAATGCTTTTGGAAAAACTCAAGGGAATTCCCCAGTTAGAAGGCCAGAAGGATATGATTACATGGATACTCCAGGTAAACCTGAAAAATAAACTGATCATATCTTGGTTTAAATATTTCCCCTGCTTGCCTCTAAAATTAAACTACTGTATTCGCCAATTATAAAATCATTTACTACTGATTTTAATGGTCAGTTGTAATTTTTCATATTAGTAATTCTGTTTTCCCTATGTTTTAGTGAAGGGATTTTTTTTAATAAATTAGGATTTATGCATTTGTTTCATTATTCGTAAACAAGTGTTGAATACCTGCTCTGTGCTATGCTCATTTCTAAACTCTGAACAAGACAAGTAAGGTGCTTGTTGTGGAGCATACAGACAGCAAACAAAAAAACATCAGGGTAGTTCAGTGGATTAGGATGGGGTAACTTAAGACAGGTAATCAGAAAAGGCTTCTTTTATTTTATTTTTATTTATTTATTTGTCTTCCTGCCTTTTCTAGGGCCGCTCCTATGGCACATGGAGGTTCTCAGGCTAGGGGTCAAATCGGAGCTGTAGCCGCCGGCCTATACCAGAGCCACAGCAATGACAGATCCGAGCCATGTCTGTGACCTACACCACAGCTCATGGCAACACCGGATCCTCAACCCACTGAGCAAGGGCAGGGATCGAACCCGCAACCTCATGGCTCCTAGTCGGATCCATTAACCACTGAGCCACGACAGGAACTCCAGAAAAGGCTTCTTTTAGACAGTGACATTGAAACTGAATGACATGGAGCCAGTCTAACAGCAATCTGGAAAAGTACTCCAGAACAAGGGAACAGCGATGCAAAAGCTCACTCAGCTTTTGCTGAGGGCCACAAAGGTGGCCACAAAGAAGGCCAGTGTGAGTAGAACATGATGGGAGAGGGAGGGAAAGGCAGACAGCAAGATCAGAGGAACAGCCAGGGGCCAGGTCTTATAGGTCAGGGTAAGGTGGCAGATTTCATTTTTGAGGACAATAGGAAATCATTGAAGAATTTTAAGTGACATAATTTGATCTACATTTTTAAAGATCACTCTGGCTGCTGGGACAAGTAGATTATAGGAACAAGAGGAAAACCATTAGAAGATTATTGCAGTAATCCTGGTGAGAAAGCAGTATGACCTAGGCTAGGATGCAGATGGCAAGAAGCTGGACTGATTCAAGTTAATGTGATTGTAGAAGCTGTAGATCTTGCTGATAGATTTGATGAAAGGAATGAGAGAAATCAAGGAGTCAGAGATGACTCTTGAATTTGGAGCTTGAACTGTTGGGTAGAGGGCAGTGCCTTTGGGGAGGAATGAATAGGTAGGGAGAGGGGACAGGAATGTAACTGTAATGGAAAGGCCTCTGCATGGAAACTTGAAGGCAGGGTTGTGGATCTTCTTTTCACTGTATTTATTAAAATATTTTTATGTTATCAGCTAGATATTTTTTTGTTTTGTTTTGTTTTTGCTTTTTAGGGTCACACCCCAGCATATGGAGGTTCCCAGGCTAGGGGTCAAATTGTAGCTACAGCTGCCAGCCTACACCACAGCCACAGCAATGCAGGATCTGAGCTGTGTCTGCAACCTACATACACCACAGCTCACGGCAACGCCAGATCTCCAACCCACTGAGTGAAGTGATTAAACCCACAACCTCATGGCTCCCAGTTGGATTCATTTCCGCTGTGCCACAACAGGAACTCCCTAGATATTGTTTTGATGATTAGAATATAGGGTGGTTATTTTTCACATTCCTATCAGGTGGAGATCTTTGTCATGATTTGTACTTGTAGCAGTCAGTCTTTGTTCTTACTTCATCGGAGATACTCCTTAAATAAGCATTATGTAATTTGAAATGTAACCATAAAATAATGCTGTTATTATCAGGATTTCTCTTGAAATAGATTTCATGAATATTTGGTATTTTAGTTAAACTTACCAATATGATCACTTTAAAATATAAAACAAAAACAAAAGAAGTAGGTAACTGTTCTGTAGGTTTCAGTCATATGTGGAATGTTAAATTAATTAACAGATTGAACCAAACAAAAACAAACACAGATTGAACAGAGTTGTGATTATCAGAGGGAAGGGAGTAGGGGAGAGTGAAATGGGTAAAGGGGTTCATCTGTGTGGTGATGGATGCAAACTAAGCTTTTGGTGGTGAGCATGTTGTAGTATTTAGAAATGTAGAAATACAACATACAGGGGAGTTCTGCTTGTGGCTCAGCAGGTTATGAACTCAACTGGCTCAGCAGGTTATGAACTCAACTAGTATCCATGAGGACCCCAGGTCTTGCTCAGTGGGTTAAGGATCAAGCATGCTATGAGCTGCAGTTTAGGTCGCAGACACAGCTCGGATCCCACATTGCTATGGCTGTGGCATAGGCCAGCAGCTGCAGCTCTGATTCAACCCCTGGCCTGGGAACTTCCATATACCACAGATGCCGCAGATGCTGCCCTAAAAAGCCAAAAGCAAAAAAAGAAAGACAGACAGACAGACAGATGCAGCCCTAAAAAGCAAAAAAAGGCAGACAGAAAGAAATACTGTACATGTGAAACATATATAATGTTATAAACCAATGATACCTCAGAAAAGTAAGTCAAACTGTCATTTAGTCCAGTATTTATATCTGTGGACTAAGTTGGAGATTTGTTCCTGAAAGTCCCTTTTCTATTAGGATAACAAAGTTCATTGTCAAAATATATAAAAAGCACAAGTATTTCTTATTATAAACCTTAGGTATTTTACCTAAATGGTTAATGTAAAATTGTATCGTAAGTTCCTTGTGGGGGTTTTTCCGCAGGAGACTGAGGCTCTTTCAAAATTTAAGTAAGTTTTATGGATGTTCAGTACTCTTTTGGAAACCTTGATATTTGCTAAAAAGAATGAGATAGCTTTTCTTTGGCACTGCTTGTGGAGGTGGCAGCCGTCTCCTACTCAGTGTCATGGCCGTTCTCATGAAGCCGAAGATCACCAAAAAGAGCACCAAGAAGTTCATGCAGCACTGGTCAGGCCAGTATGTCAAGAATAAGTGTAACTGGCAGGAACCCAGAATCATTGACAGTGGGGCACTCAGAAGACTTAAGGGTCAGATCTGGATGGGAACAACAAGGAAACAAAGCACATGCTGCCTGGTGGCTTCTGGGGGTTCCTGGTCCACAACCTCAAGGAGCTTGAAGTGCTGTGATGTGCAGCAAATTTTAGTGTACTTAGACTGCTTACAACGTCTCCTCTGAGAACCACAAAGCCATGTGGAAAGAGCAGCCTAGCTGGCCAGCGGTCACTAATCCTAGTGCTAGGTTGTGCAGTGAAGAAAGTGAGTACACAGCTCATGTGCACGTTGTATTTGTATTAATAAAACCATAACACTCGGGCAAAAAAAGAGTGGGATAAATCTGTCTAAGCTGTTGTGGGAGCATCTCTAAGATAAACAATTGGAGTTCCCACTGTGGCACAGTAGGTTAAGGATCTGGTGGTGTTTCTTTAGTGACTTGGGTTCGATCCCCAGCCTGGTGCAGTGGACTAAGGATCTGGCATTGCCGCAGCTATGGTTCACATTAGATCCCTAGCCTGAGAACTTCCATATGTCACAGGTGCAGCCAAAAAAAAATTAAATGATTATGTGAAAAAAGAAAGTAGGAAACAGTGTTTATAGTAGGATCACTTTTTAACAAGAATATACATAAATATAAAGAAATATATATTTTCATTTTTTTCTTGCCAAGAAATACTAATTATCTTTATTTTTGTTTTTGTTTTTTTAAAATAACTGCACCTGGGTCATAGGAAAGTTCCTAGACCAGGGATTGCATCCGAGCCTCAGCTGCTGCCTACACCACAGATGTGGCAACACCAGGTCCTTTAACCCACTGCTCCAAGCCAGGGGTCAAATCCATACCTCTGCAGTGACCCAAGCCACTGCAGTTGGATTTTTAACCCACTGCCCACAGCAGGAACTCCCTAATTATCTTTAATTTAGTTAATTTGGGGAAGAGGGACTGGCATCAGGAAGAAAAGCTTTCACTTTCCATACTCACTGTCCATATCTTTGCATTAAAAATATTATTATTATTATTTGCTTCAGGGCCACACCTGCAGCATGTGAAGGTTCCCAGACTAGGGGTCAAATTGGAGCTATAACTGCCAGCCCACACCACAGCCACAGCAACACAGGATCCGAGCTGAGTCTTCGACCTACACCACAGCTCATGGCAACTCTGGATCCTTCACGTACTGAGTAAGGTCAGGGATCAAACCCGCAACTTCATGGTTCCTAGTCGGATTCGTTTCCGCTCTGCCATAATGGGAACTCCTAAAAAATGTTATTTTTTAAAAATGTGTTTTTCCCTAGCAGAAGCAGAGGTGTGCTCACACCTGCATGCTGATTCAGCTGATTCTGCTCTCTCCAATCTTCTCATTAGCTGGATTGCTAATCGACTAGGGGAGGTGTTTATCAAAGTCAGGAGTCATTTGTACAAACTTAAGCTATTTATGTTTACATATCTTATATTTAAGTCAGACCTTTGGAGACATGATGACAAAATCAGATGAGTGAATTTTTCTGTTTTGTCTAACCAAATCTTCTTTAACATTTCATCTGTTTTTCACAGATGTTTGATACCGTGAAGCGGTTGAGAGAAAAATCTTGTTTAATTGTAGCAACTACATCAGGATCAGAATCTATTAAGAATGATGAGGTAATAACATTATAATAATGTTGACTGTTCATCTCTGTCTTTGAACTTTACTAGTGTAAGGGAGCTGCTTTTTTGTTAGAAGGAACCTATTTATTGTAAAGCATATAGTGTCTCTCTTCTTTTGCTGATTATGTTTCCATACCACAGGGTTTAGTGGTACTTGACGCATAATTATCTAATATCCAATATAATATATATGTTTTACAGAAGCAGAAGAAATTGATGTATATTGGAACTCTGTTGAAAATACCTTATTTTATTAATTTTTGAAATATTTTAATATCTGAAATTGGAATATGTATTATGCATGGCTTATTATTTAATTAGCATTCTTAGTGGAACACAAGATAATGGTGCATCTTAGATTCAATGAAATGAAGTAATATTTAGATTATGAATTTCCATGATAATGAATTAGGTTTTGATGATTCTAATCTTAAAATTATTAGAATATTATTACTTGTGGTTATTAACTGTCTTTCCTGAAAGGAAAACACTGGACTTAAGTTAAACAAAAGGACACCAATTCATCTCAGTAATGTTAAAGTTGTCATTCTTAGTGCATTTAGGAGTAACTGTTAAGCATCATCAAGTTGGCTTTGATTAAATGTCAAAGGTTAAATGATTGACAAATTAAAATTTTGTATCATTTAATTTTGTTTTTTAATGTACTGCATTGAATATAAAAGGCAGTTTGTTAGATATTTAAGGTACATGGCCTTTTAAGTTAAATCATTGAAATAACCAAAGGAGTAGTTTGTTGTGTGATGTGATGGAGCCTGTATGTTAATTTTGAGGCATCAGATTGAATCTAGGCTTTCTTTAGGAAATTTTGCCTGACTGAACAGTACATGTAAATTTTTTTTTTTTAAGTTTTTTGTTTTGTTTTGTTTTGTTTTTTGTTTTTTTGTCTTTTTGCTATTTCTTGGGCCGCTCCCGCGGCATGTGGAAGTTTCCAGGCTAGGGGTCTAATCGGAGCTGTAGCCACAGGCCTACGCCAGAACCACAGCAACACGGGATCCTAGCCGCGTCTGCAACCTACACCACAGCTCATGGCAACGCCGGAACCTTAACCCACTGAGCAAGGGCAGGGATCGAACCCGCAACCTCATGGTTCCTAGTCGGATTGGTTAACCACTGCGCCACAGCGGGAACTCCCTAAATTTTAACAATAAATCTTTCCTGGAGTTCCAGTCATGCCTCATCAGAAACGAATCCAACTAGGAACCATGAGGATGCGGGTTCGATCCCTGGCCTCACTCAGTGGGTTAAGGATCCAGCATTGCCGTGAGCTGTGGTGTAGGTCGCAGACGTGGCTTGGTTCTGGCATTGCCGTGGCTCTGGCACAGGCCAGTAGCTATAGCTCCAATTAGACCCCTAGTCTGGGAACCTCCACATGCCGTGGGTGCAGCCCTAAAAAGACAAAAAAAAAATAATAATAATAAATCTTTCCTAATTTTTGTGATCTCTTAATAACCAGATTATTCATGATAAAGAAAAGGCAGAAAGAAAAAGAAAAGCTGAAGCTGCTAGGCTACATCGTCAGAAGATCATGGCTCAGATGTCTGCCTTACAAAAAAACTTCATTGAAACTCACAAACTTATGTATGACAGTACATCAGAAATGTCTGGGAAAGAAGACTCCATTATGGAGGAAGAAAGGTAAAACAAAGCAAAAGTAAAAATTAGCAACTTTCTTAGTGGAAAAATTACATATTCACTTTAAAAAATGGTTTTTCAAAATATATTTTAAAGTAAGACAAATAACACTGTTTTTAAGCTAGGAAGAGCACGATGAAGCCTCTAAGGTACTTATTGGATGTAATTTTATGTTGATAAATCATTCAGGTGTGCCATGAAATTTGTTGGGAACCTTTATGCACGGAAAGACCTGAAGAGGGAAACAGAAAAGATAGAAATCAGCTTCTGTTATCTTATATGCATGGGCTTTTTTTTTTTTTTTAATAGCCACTCCTGAGACATATGGAAATTCCCAGGCTAGGGGTCAAATTGGAGCTGAAGCTGAAGTCTACACCACAGCCACAGCAACACCAGATCCAAGCTGCATCTGTAACCTATGCCCCAGCTTGTGGCAACGCTGGAGACCTAACCCAGTGGTCAAGGCTAGAGATTGAACCCACATCTTCATGGATACTAGTTGGGTTCTTAACCTACTGAGCCACAACAGGAACTGCTGTGCATGGGCTTTTTTGGCTACACATTTATATATCAGTTCATATATTCCTCATTATTTTTAGGAGTTCTGACAAAATGACTGCTGTTATTAAAGACTGAAAAAAAATTCACTGGAAAAAGATAGTCTTAGTTATTCTTTTTTTCTGAAAAAGAAGACAGTGCCTATAGTTACAGTCATGGAGAACACTTTGGAATGGGAACCATTAAATCTGGTGTTTTATTTCTGTGACTGATGTGCTTTTGGGGAAATTAGTTAACTTTCTGAGAGCAGTGCTTTGTGGCCTGTTACGGAGATACAGTGAGAAAAGGGAGGAGACGATGGTACTTTGAAAAGCATTCCAGTTAAATATTGAAAATACCTCATAAGCTTATTTTTACTTATTTTTATTAATAAATTTATTTTTAAAAACAGACTTCACTACTCTTTAAAAATGTGTGTTGTGGTACTTTTAGGAAATTGTGCTTTGTAATAATAGTAGGAACATTATACTCTATTTAATATGTCTGTATCCTGAAGCTGAGTATGCTAAAAAAGAATATAGATTTTATATTTTAAATATTTTTTTTTTTTGTCTTTTTGCCATTTCTTGGGCCGCTCCCGCGGCATATGGAGGTTCCCAGGCTAGGGGTCTAATCGGAGCTGTAGCTGCCAGCCTACGCCAGAGCCACAGCAACGCAGGATCCGAGCCGCGTCTGCAACCTACACCACAGCTCATGGCAACGCCGGAACCTTAACCCACTGAGCAAGGGCAGGGATCGAACCCGCAACCTCATGGTTCCTAGTCGGATTCGTTAACCACTGCACCACGACGGGAACTCCTATTTTAAATATTTTTTAAAAATGAAGGTAGGCTATCTTTGGATGACTGTAGTAATAAAACTGGAAACTAATACAAAACTTTAAACAAGCAGAAGTCCACATCCTCTCAATGGTACATATTAACAAAATACGTAGGAAGTAATGAAAAAGAAACTTCTCTATGGTTTATTCAAACAAGAGAATGTAAGCAGAAATGTACTGAGTTAATTAATGGCACTAATGCTTTCATAATATATTTTTATTTCCTGATTGTACACATAAAATTACATATGTGTTCTCATTTAAAACAACTCATATAACACAGTAAGTCCACTTAAACCATTCTCTGCATTCCTCATCTTTCTCCACAGATACTTATTGTAGTAAATAACTATTGTTCTAGGCATCTTTCTGTGCATTTATAAATATATTTACGTAAATAATAACGTGACTTTTTAAAATTTTACCATAACTTTTGTTCTGCAACTTGCTTTTTCACTCAAAGCATGTCATGTCAATACTGTTAGATCTGTAGTATAAATTCTACATCATTCTTTATGGCTGTTGCATAGTAATCCATAGTATGGATTTATAATACTTCATTTATCAGATTTTGGACATTAAAGTTTTTTTCCTTTATTTCCTAATTTTTCTGTATTACAAATAATGTATCAGAATATTTTTTATGTGCCCCCTTGTGCATGTATACAAGTACTTCTCAAGAGTGGAATTTAATAAGTGAAAGGGCTGGGTCATAATTATTTAAAATTTTAATAGATACTGCCACATTACCCTCCAAAGTAGTTTAACCAGTTCCTACTCCTAGCGGTGTATGAAGAGTGCCTGCTTATTTCATCCTCACAAATACTTAAAATTATCAGTACTTGAAAATATTTGATATAACCAAAATTATAAATTTGTGCCATTCTGAAATTCCCTGGTTAGTACTGTTGAACATCATTTCTTATGATTATTCACTAATCTGTTAGATTTTGCCTTGAGAATTACCTTTTATTATCCTTTGTTCATCTCTATTGGGTTCTTTACTCTTATCTAAATGATTTGTAGAAGTCCTTTTAAAATTATGGATATTAAATTTTGTTGCATGTTTCCCATATTTTTCCCTGCTTAATTTAACATCAATTAAGAAATTTTTGCCATAGTGAAGTCTTTTATTTATTTATTTATTTATTTTGTCTTTTTGCTATTTCTTTGGCCGCTCCTGCGGCATATGGAGGTTCCCAGGCTAGGGGTTGAATCGGAGCTGTAGCCACCGGCCTACACCAGAGCCGCAGCAACGTGGGATCCGAGCCGCGTCTGCAACCTACACCACAGCTCACGGCAACGCCGGATCCTTAACCCACTGAGCAAGGGCAGGGACCGAACCCGCAACCTCATGGTTCCTAGTCGGATTCGTTAACCACTGCGCCACGATGGGAACTCCTGCCATAGTGAAGTCTTCAAAGTTGATAAAGACATTTGTCAATCTTTTAGAGTTTTAACTTTTTGTTTCTTAAGAAGGCTTTTCCTACCCCAGGGTCACAGATATATTCTCTTACATGTTTTAAAACAAAATTTTACTTACAGTTATATTAACACATTTTCATTTTTAAAATCAAATGTTAGAGGGCGTTCCCATTGTGGCTTAGCAGTAATGAACCTGACTAGTATCCACGGCCTCACTCAGTGGGTTAAGGATCTGGCATTGCTGTGAGCTGCAGTGTAGGTTGCAGACACGGCTTGTATCTGGCATTGCTGTGGCTGTGGTGTAGGCCAGCGGCTACAGCTCCAATTCGACCCCTAGCCTGAAAACTTCCATATGCCTCAGATGTGGCCCTAAAAAGAAAAAAAAAAAAAAAAAAATGTTAGCGATAAAGCTAAAGTTCCATTTGAACACTGGCCTAAATCTTGGACCCTGGATCCCTTTCTGCCCTTCCATAGAGATACTGTGGTTATAAGTTTTATCCATAGCTTATCAGAATTTTTGCTGTTACATATAAATATATATAACTATAGAAATTAAATAATGTCATTCAGCTTTTTGTTTTATTTGCATAAATGGTATTGTGTATGTTTGATTCTTTAATTTCTCATTTTCATTTAATACTATGTCTTGGAAATCTGTATATATATGTTCTTAAATATAAAACAAGCTCAGTATTTCTCATTCTTGACATTTGGGCAGCAGTTCTTTTTCATGCTTCGTGAATTGCAGAACATTTAGCATCTCTGGCCCCTCATCCACTTAAGTCCAATAGTCTTTATGATAACCAAAAGGTAAAGCTTACCCACATATTGCTGGATGCCTCCTAGAAGGTGGTACCACATCTAGCTGAGACCTACCTTTTAAAAACTGCATAACATTCTGTATTATGTAATTTCACTTACATTGATGATGACCATTTATGATATTTCCAGTTTGTTGGAGGACCTGCGATATTTCAGGGAGTTTCTTGCACAAATACAAAGGCAATATTGTACAGCCATGGCCTTTGAAGTCAGATCATCTGGGTTAAATCCTGGCCTGATTACTTCGTAATGCTGAATCATTAGTTAAGTCTCTTATCATTTCTAGGCCTCAGTTTCTTCATGTGAAAAATGGAGGTAATAATAGTACCTACCTTATAGAATCATTGGAAGTATTAAATGAGGTAGCATAACTTAAAGTATTTGAAACAGTGCCTCACATTACAATTAGTGCTTATAAGTATTTGCTATTATTTATTATATTATTATTGTACACATTGAGTACATCTCAAGAATTGCTAAATCACTAAGATGTATGTTTTTGGGGGGATTTTTTTGTTTAAGGACTGCACCAGTGGCATATGGAAGTTTCTAGGCTGGGGGTTGAATTGGAGCTATAGACGCTGGCCTATGCCACAGCAATGTCAGATCTGAACCATGTCTGTGACCTACACCACAGGTCATGGCAACACTGGATCTTTAACCTGAGCGAGGCCAGGGATTGAACCTGCATCCTCTTAGATGCTAGTCGGGTTAATTACCACTGAGCCACAATGGGAACTCCAAGATGTACGTTTTTAATTTTAACAGCAACAAAAATAGAATACAAACTAAAAGCCTAATAAGAGTGAATAGATAAAACTGTTATGACACATACAGTGAGAGTACTCTGTCGCCATTAAAAATAATGTTTCTGGAATTTCCCTCGTGGTGCAGCAGGTTAAAGATCATTGTTGCCACAGCTGTGGTGCAGGTTGTAACTACGGTGCTGGTTCAGTCCCTGCTTTGGGAACTGCCGCATGCTGTGGGTGTGGCAAAAAAAAATAATATTTCTGAAGGAATTTTAATAACATGGAGAAAACAGCTAATCTATAAGTGAATCAAGCAGGACACAAACTGTATATGTAGTGTGATCTCAAATACTTATAAAAATGTTTTATAAATAGCATACTGGAAGGATATATATAAGTGGCTTTCTCTAGGCTGTGAGATTATAATGATTTTTATTTTTTCTTTACACTTTCCTAGACTTTCCAAAATTTCTTAAGCACATGTTACTTTTGTGTGTGTGTGTATATGTGTGTGTCTTTTTGCCTTTTCTGGGGCCTCACCCATGGCATATGGAGGTTCCCAGGCTAGGGGTATAACTGGAGCTGTAGCTGCTGGCTTACGCCACAGGCACAGCAACGGGGAATCTGAGCCGCATCTGCAACCTACACCACAGCTCATGGCAACACTGGATCCTTAACCCACTGAGCAAGACCAGGGATCGAACCCACAACCTCATGGTTCCTAGTCAGATTCGTTAACCACTGAGTCACGACAGGAACTCCATTTTACTTTTATAATCAGAAAAAGATAACCCAGCTTCTTGGTACAATAAGTTAAATAAAATTATAATATCATTATACTTTGTCATATGCATTTTTTTTTTCCACTTAGTAACACAGAATGTATTTTCTAAGTAAGCAAATTAACTGATAAAAGACAGAAAAATCAGGGGGGAAGATTTTAAGCTAATATTGCTAAATATCATTTTTATTTCATTATTTTTATTCTTAAAGTTCTTGCCCTGCAGTTACTCAAAATCTACCAAAATATAAAGACAAGTAACCAAAACATGTGTCCTCATTTCTGGTCGTTTCTCTTGGTAGCACCCCAGGAGTCAGTGACTACTCTAGAATTGCTTTGGGTCCTAAACGGGGGCCGTCTGTTACTGAAAAGGAGGTGCTGACATGCATCCTCTGCCAAGAAGAACAAGAGGTGAAAATAGAAAATAATGCCATGGTATTATCGGCCTGTGTCCAGAAATCCACCACCTTAACCCAGCACAGGGGAAAACCCATAGAACTCTCAGGGGGTATGTATTATTTAATAAATACCTTTTTGAGCGTTTCTTTTCATATTTATGTAATTAGAAAAAAGACTATCTAAAAGAAGTTTGGGAGTGAGGTTGTATTTTTTAGCCTTATTTGGTCAGATCACAATTTAACCATTTACCCATTGATTCAACCTAGGTTTTTACATGCCAGGTTGGCTCCTTTGTCTATTTTTAAATTTTTGGTTAGCACATGGCCACAATGCTCATTTTCTCTATCTTTCTATCTCCATTTCTCTTTGCTGAACTATTGGAAAGTAGGATGCAGGCATCATGATATTTCATCCTTAAATATTTCCAAATGCGTTTTCTAAAACTAAGGACATAGTCTTTATATATCTATCATCATTATATATTTAAGATAATAATAATTCAGGAATGTCACCTAATAATAAACTCATATCTCAGCTTCCCCAGTTGCTTTCAAAATGTCTCTCTCTCTCTTTTTTTTTTTTTTGCTTTTTTGTTTTGTTTTGTTTTTTTTTTAGGGCCGTACCTGCGGCATATGGAGGTTCCCAGGCTAGGGGAATCTGAGCTACAGCTGCCGGACTACACCACAGCCACAGCAATACAGGATCTGAGATGCGCCTGCGACCTACACCACAGCTCATGGCAATGGCAGATTCCCCAACCCATTGAGCAAGCCAGGGATTGAACCCACAACCTCATGGTTCCTAGTTGGATTAGTTTCTGCTATGCCATGACAGGAACTCCCAAATGTCTCTTTTTAGCTTGATTTTTTTTTTTTTTTTTTTTTTTTTGTCTTTTTTTGCTATTTCTTGGGCCTCTCCTGCGGCTTATGGAGGTTCCCAGGCTAGGGGTCTAATCGGAGCTGTGGCCGCCAGCCTACGCCAGAGCCACAGCAACGCAGGATCCGAGCCGCGTCTGCAACCTACACCACAGCTCACGGCAACGCCGGATCCTTAACCCACTGAGCAAGGGCAGGGACCGAACCCGCAACCTCATGGTTCCTAGTCGGATTCGTTAACCACTGCGCCACGACGGGAATCCAAAATGAGGAATTTTTTTTTTTTTGCTATTTCTTGGGCCACTCCCACGGCATATGGAGGTTCCCAGGCTAGGGGTCGAATCAGAGCTGCAGCCACCGGCCTACGGCCTAGGTCCGAGCCACAGCAACGCGGGATCCGAGCCACGTCTGCAACCTACACCACAGCTCACGGCAACGCCGGATCTTTAACCCACTGAGCAAGGGCAGGGACCAAACCCGCAACCTCATGGTTCCTAGTCGGATTTGTTAACCACTGCGCCATGATGGGAGCTCCAAGCTTGATTTTTTTTTCCCATTTAGGATCCAGTTATGTTTCATACGTTGTTTTTGTTATATCTGTTTTAATCTATAATAGTCGCCTGCCTTTTCCTTTTTATTTTTCCTGTGGCAATAACTTTTTTGAAGACTGCGGGCCAGTTGTCCTGTACAGTGTCTTACATTGGAACTTGTCTAATTGTTGCCATATGATTAGGTTCTTGTTAAACATTTTCTTGGCTAGAGTACTAATTAGGTAATTTATTGTACTTCTTATATTGTATCAGGAGTTAACTGCTTCATTTATTTATTTTTGTCTTTTTAGGGCTGCATCTGCAGCATATGGAAGTTCCTAGGCTAGGGGTTGAGTTGGCGCTATAGCCACTGGCCTACGCCACAGCCACACCACCACCAGATCTGAGCTGCATCTGTGACCTATACCACAGCTCCCGGCAACGCCAGATCCTTAACCAACTGAGCAAGGCCAGGGATCGAATCTTCGTCCTTATGGATAGTAGTTGGGTTTATTACTGTTGAGCCACAATGGAACTCCCATTAACTGCTTTGTTTTTAAAATACTCTTCGAGGAGTTCCTGTCATGGCTCAGCAGTTAACAAACCCAGCTAGCATCCATGAGGACTCGGGGGTTTGATCCCTGGCCTCGCTCAGTGGGTTAAAGATCTGGTATTGCCATGAACTGTGATGTAGGTCACAGACATGGCTCGGGTCTGGCATGGCTGTGGCTGCGGTGTAACCCACCGGCTTATTTGACTCCTAGCCTGGGAAACCTCCATATGCCACAGGTATGGCCTTAAAAAGACAAAAAAAGGACAAAAAAAATTTGTTTTAAATAAAATACCCTTGGAATAATAATGATAAAAAGGCTAATATTTAATGAATATTTATATGTGCCAGGCATTAAGTACTTTATGTATCTTTACTCACTTAATCCTCACAACAGTCCTATGAATTAGGTACCAATATTGGCTCCATTTACAGATGAAACTGAGTCACAGAGAAATCAAGTAACTTATCAGAGGTTATAAGTTATAAATGATGAAATCAGGTTTGGACTCCAATCAGGTTATCCAGGGGATTATGATAACCCTAAATATCCCTTCAAATTATCCAGTCAAATCACTCTTAAAACTGCAAAAGTAAATTGTGTTTGGATCACAGAAAATCACTTCAACAACCAAGGTAATGCAACTTAAAACCTAATGTTAAAATAAAAATACAAATCAAGAATAGAAGTTGTCAGTAATCCCTACTAATTTTAGAATCGGACCTGGAAATCTAGCTTTATATTTTCTTTCTTTCTTTTTTCTTTTATTTATTTTTGTCTTTTTAGGCCATACCCACGGCATATGGAGGTTCCCAGGCTAGGGGTCTAATTGGAGCTGCAGCTACCAGCCTACACCACAGCCACAGCAACGCAGGGTCCAAGCTGCATCTGGGACCTACACTACAGCTCACTACAACACCAGATCCTTAACCCACTGAGCAAGGCCAGGTATCGAACCCATGTCCTCATGGATACTAGTCAGGTTCGTTAACCACTGAGCCATGACAGGAACTCCCCTTTTTTAACTTACTATTAGGGATATATATCCCTCGGGAGTTCAGAATATGAACTCTAATCAGAGCAACTAATTAGTTTGTGGAAAGCAAGTACAGTGAAAATTTTAAGTTGGTAACTTTTCATATCAGTTGTGGCGCAGCAGGAAAAAAATCTGACTGGTATCCATGAGGATGCAGGTTTGATCCCTGGCCTCCCTTAGTGGGTTAAGGATCTGGTATTCCTGTGAGCAGATGCGGCTCAAGTCCTGAGTTGCTCTCCATGTGGGAACTTCCATATGCTGTGAGTACAGCCCTATAAAGCAAAAAAAAAAAAAAGAATATATATATACACATCATCTGCTGCGGTGCTACGGGATTGGCGGTGTCTTGGGTGCGCTGGGACGTGGGTTCAGACCCCAGCCTGACATGGTGAATTAAGGATCCAGCATTGCTGCAGCTGTGGCTTAGGTCTCAATTGTGGCTTGGATCTGATCCCAGGCCTGGGAACTCCATATGCTGCAGGGCAGCCAAAAATGAAAAAAAAATTTTTTTAATAAAAAAAATTAAAAAAATATATATATATGTATGTATCCTGCTATCATGATATTGTGACACTTCTCTTGGACGTTCCTAAGAAAGTTTATGATTAGAATTTTAAACCTGATAACCTCTCTTTTTGTTTTCTCTTTGTGATTGTGGGGCAGATGAACATATACCTCTTAATTTTCTCTTTGTGTGTCAGAAACCCTGGACCCACTTTTCATGGATTCAGACTTGGCCCATGGAACTTACACAGGAAGCTGTGGTCATGTAATGCATGCAGTGTGCTGGCAGAAGTAAGTTGTCCTTCTGACATGTTCTTAAAAGAAGCTAGGAATGTTGAAGTTCACTAAAGGCCACAAAAAGACATGTTTTCTTATGTCTTCTATTTTGAATAATTGAAGTGATTTTAATTACTGATTTTGTTTGTATAATATTCATCATAGTATCATCCTTAGAAATTGATGTGAAAAGTTTATCAACTTAAAATTTTCACCATATTTGCTTTCTGCAAATTAGTTGCTCTTGATCAGTAGTTGTGTAAAAGAAATAGTAATCTTTATAAAAATCTCATTCCCCTCAAAACAGACTGATTGGCACAATATTGTTAATCAACTATACTTTGATAATTAAAAAAAAATAGAGTAAAAAGTACCTTTGAGATAGAGTAGGGCATGAAATTCCAGTTCTTTCTCTGGAAGAGATAAAAATTCAAAAATGTAATTTCTAGGATACATTTTGTGTCGGTTTTACTCTTTTGGTTAAAATATATACTTTTCCTGTAATAGCCCTTGCTACTTAAGTTGGTTATTGGAAACTGAGGGGAGGTAGCACCTATACTGTATCTTCATGCTGTTGAGGCAGGAGACAAGTTATAATTCTGTAAAACTGTTTTAAATTTGTTCTGCCCTGATGTGTGCTCCAGTTTGTCTCCCAAGGAATGTGCATTTTTTTCTATAATTATAATTTGTTGATTTTGCATATAATTATAAAGCTGTTTATTGTGGCAGAAATTCCAAATTTTTTTCACACAGATTAGAGCAAAGATTCGTGTGTCTTTTTTTTTTTTTTTTTTTTTTTGTCTTTTCTAGGGCTGCACCCATAGCATATGGAGGTTCCCAGGCTAGGGGTCCAGTCAGAGCTATAGCCGCTGACCTACACCAGAGCCATAGCAATGCCAGATTCGAGCTGTTTCTGCGACCTACACCACAGCTCATGGCAACGCTAGATCCTTAACACACTGAGCGAGGCCAGGGATTGAACATGACCTCATGATTCCTAGTCGGATTCACTGACCACTGAGCCACAGTGGGAATTCCCATGTGTCATTTTGAGTAAAACTTTGTCTTGGAATTTTGCAGGTACTTTGAAGCTGTACAGCTGAGCTCTCAGCAGCGCATTCATGTTGACCTTTTCGACTTAGAGAGTGGAGAATATCTTTGCCCTCTTTGCAAGTCTCTGTGCAATACTGTAATCCCCATTATTCCTTTACAACCTCAAAGGATAAACAGGTATGTTTTAATTTTTGTTTTATTTTTATGTTTTGGTTAATTTTTAACTTTTCTTTAATCCTTTCATTTTGACTGTTTTTAATTAGATTACTAGTTTCTTTTTTGCTATAATTAATTAAAACTTTTTCATTTCATAACGTATTCAACTTTAAAAATGTGAATAAAAGTTCCAAGTTTTGGCTTCTAAGTTAACTGGGATATTCTTTTATCAAATATACGTGTTTTATATATGTCTTCCAATACCCATTAAAGCAGTATAATTTGATCTTTATCTTAGCACTCACAGAAGGAGAAATGATGCAAAGAAGATCCAGTTCCTTTCTTATAGTCCTTTGCCAACGTTAGAGTTGCTATTTGGAGTTTGGTTGCTCTGCAGGTCTTTGTATTATTATTTTTATTCTATTTTCCCCAAGATCCAAATGCTGTAGTTGTAGAGATATGGACAAAAATGTTAACTAAAGAAGTAAATAAAAACACTAGATTCATGTATGAATAGTTTTTTAGTGTTTAGAATAAATTTTGTAACTTTTATATTCTGACCATCTTTGAATAGAATTTAACAGCAAACTCATTGGTTTTTTATGACAACTAGAACATTAATTGTATGTTTCTGTATTCTTAACTGTTCTATGTGATAATAACAGTACTATTTATTATTGTTGTTATTTCAGTTTCTTTAAAACTCAATGCATTTATAGTGGTAGTTTTGCTAAAGAAAATGATTTTGTAGATAAAACACTTTTTACATGTTTCCACAACAAAAGAGTTCAAAGGTGTTACATTTGGCGGTTAGGATTAATAAGTATTGTTCTGTCTCTATTATTCCATGTCATTAAAAAATATAGTTTTGAAATTATCTTCTACTTAGTATATTGGGACATAGAATGTCATCTTTCAGGAAGAAGGCATCAGAAAGATTTTTCTTTTATTTTTTGACTAACTCATATGTTTTAGACATTCTGTCGAGCACTAGCTACATTTTTTTTTAATTCCCAAAATAGTTTGATGAAATAGGTACTGTTATTCCCATTTAAAGATAAGGAATTAGAGACTGTGAATAGTTTTTTACCTGTCCCAGGACAGACTGAGGATTTGAACCTAGACCTGACTCCAAAGGCTCACCTAAACTATACGTGTGATGACAAAGATAAAATAAGTCATAGTAAAACAAAGTAACTGTCCAACCTCTTGTTAGCCTGTGCAAGCCTGTTTTACACAGTGGTTGCCCAAGTAAGAATTATTAAACATGTAAATTACTCTCTAAAGGAATATTCTCTAAAGAGCTATAAAGCACTTTCTTTCCTTGATATCTCTAAGAATAGGATGCTTCTTGGCAGTCCTTTCTAAAGTTAGACTAATCCTTAGAACTAGGTCTCTTCAGACCCTGTGAGACATTTAATCTGTAGTGTCAATTTTGTTACTTAGGATCTGAACTGCATAATTATACATAACATTTTTATGAGGCTTTTGAACTGTGTAGTTGAATATATTTACCTCTTTTACTAGAAAATCAACCTGAGTATAACCTAAGATACTAAAGTTAAGAGTATATAATAAAAACTTTATTAGTTTTGACAAAGCTAGTATTTTTAAAGAAAATTGGGCATAACCAATCAGAATACAGCTTTTTTGGTTTGTTTTTTGTTTTTGTAGTGTTTTCTTTTTATACTTTTATTTTTAAGAACTGAAAAATTCTTAGTTTACATTTGTTCCCAGATATGTGAATTTTGGCACAGTTCCTTGTATATTTTAACGCACAGTTGTTCTTTCAATAAGCACATTTCTACTTTATTGTCCTTTTTAATAGCACTGTTTCTTGTCCCCCTTGGTTGTTAATAACAGTTCAGGTCAAGTCCTTGCCCTTATGGAATTTATGTTACAGAGAGGCGAGACCATCAATAAACATATAAATACAGAGTGTTGAATAGTGAGAAATACTATGAAAAACTAAATTGGCAGCATAAAGGGCCAGAGACAGACCAGTGCGTGAAGCTCTTTATAGATAGAGTCGGCAGGGAGCTCCTCTGAGATGATGCCATTTGGATAGAGACCTGAATGAAATGAAGGACAAGCAGTGCTACTCTCCGAGAGAAGAAAATTCCATGCACAGGCAGTATCAAGAGCAAAGACCCTGAGGTAGGAACACATCAGCATATTGGAGGCGCAGCAAGAAGGCGGTATGCTTGGAATGGAGCAAGCAAGGAATCAGATCTTAAAAGGGCTTATGAGCTAAGATTAGAAGTTAGAATTGTATTATTTGTGATGGAAACCATTAGAGTATTTTGAATAGGGAAATGGTATGATCTGACTTATCTTTAAAAAGAGCTTTCTGACTGTTATATAATGCATACATAGACAATAGTGAAACACCATTTTGGAAGCAGGAAGGTCCACGTGAGAAATAATGTAACTTGGATTGGGGAGTAATGATGGAGGTAGAAAAAGTGATAAACTTGGGATATATTTAGAAGGTAAAACCTGCAAGACTTGCTGATAGATTAAAATGTGGGGTATGAGGGAATCAGATAAATTATTGATGTCACCTAGTTTTTGACTTAAGCAGCTAGAGTGGTAATTTCCATTTATTGCCCTTATTTCCAGGTGATGGGCATGTGGGTGGTATCTTATTCTTTGTGCTTTGAAAATTCTCTTCCCTCCTCAAACTGCATTTTAGGCACACATGTTTCTCTGACCTAGGAAGGTAATCTGGAGGAATTTGACTTTTTTGTATAGCCATTTATCCAGAGAAAGACCATACGAACTTCAGCTTTTCAGTTTGACTTTGTGCCAATGGCTTTAATTATTTTTAAATATCATTTTTCAGTGAGAATACAGAAGCGCTTGCTCAACTTTTGACGCTGGCACGATGGATACAGACTGTTCTAGCCAGAATAAGAGGTTATAATGTGAAACATGCTAAAGGTTTGCTTAAAATTATTTTATATTTAGCTGTGTCAGATTTAAGTCTTAAAGTCTTTTGAAAGAACTTATTACTCTGAAAGTATGGTTAGCAAATACAGATTTGTTAAATATCAGAAAATAAAGGTTTTTTTAGGCCACAGCTAAGTTGGCTTAAATCATTTTACTCAATAATTTTTCATACCAGGAGGCAAACAATAATTAATCTGGAGTCACAATGCTTGGTTTTAAATCTTAGATTCATCACTTACTAATCTGCGTGATCTTACTAACTTCTCTGTGCCTCAGTTTTCTTATTTGCAAAGTGGGAATAATTATAATACCTATCTCAGTGATGAAGAATTGAGATATCCTATATAAAGTAGAACAGTGCATGGTACATAGTAAATACTATATAAATGTTAGCTATTATTATTGCTAATATTGTTAATGTGTATTAATATTAATGACAACAAAAAAAGCATTTGAAAATTATTACTGGAGTTCTTGTTGTGGCGCAGTGGTTAACGAATCTGACTAGGAACCATGAGGTTGCAGGTTCGATCCCTGGCCTTGCTCAGTGGGTTAAGGACCTGGCGTTGCTGTGAGCTGTGGTGAAGGTTGCAGACGCTGTTCGGATCCTGTGTTGCTGTGGCTCTGGTGTAGGCTGGTGGCTACAGCTCCAATTCGACCCCTAGCCTGGGAACCTCCATATGCCATGGGAGCGGCCCAAGGAATGGCAAAAAGACAAAAAAAAAAAAAAGAAAGAAAGAAAAAAGAAAATTATTACCTCATCTATCTGTTATTCACAATTGAGAGATGAGACTACCTAAAAACTCTGAAAAGTAAATAATGGCAGGCAGATTGGGGAGGAAAGTCAGAATCTGAAGAATGATTAGTATAGGCAGTTTCCTGGGTTTTTTTTCCCTCCTTTATTTCCAGTTTTTGACCCCAGGGTAGC
Source organism: Sus scrofa (assembly GCF_054392235.1). Lineage (NCBI taxonomy): Eukaryota > Metazoa > Chordata > Mammalia > Artiodactyla > Suidae > Sus > Sus scrofa. The sequence continues at coordinate 137,731,087 of NC_139383.1, forward strand.
CTGAGTCACAGAACTATGCAATGGACGTGAGCAGTTAAAGGAAAGAAAAAAAAAAAAAAATCCAGCAAAGATGCCATTTTTCTGGCTAGAGGACTGGGAAGGAAGCTTCCCTCAGAGCAGGAGGCCCTGCTGTGGTTTTTTTTCCCCTTCTTTTGTCTCTGTCATGGACAGCCCCAGTCAGGGAGCTGTACTACCATTGCTGGCACATAGACATCTTAAATCCCAAGAGAAAACCAGTCTTACTGGCCAGAGGAACTGAGAAAAAAAATGGGCTTTACTATGCTCCAAAGAATGCAGGATGAATCCTCATTATTATTTTTTTTTTCTGTCTGCCTCACAACCTCACCCCAAAGTTAGCCCTAGTCACATGAACCTGCATGATAGCACAGGGGACTATAACTGAGAGAAACTTGTCATTTTGACCAGAAGAACTGGGGGAAAGGATCCTTAGGGCTAGTGAATATGGGAGAAATCCCAGAGAAGAGAGAGCTATAGCAGGGTATCTCCTTTTTTTGAGACCATCACAAGTCCTGAGCTCATCCCTAAGCTGCACATGTGTGGAACAAGCCCAAAGAAGCATAGCAACAGTTTTGAGGACAAAGCTACATTAAACCACCACTCAAGTGCCTTAAGTAGTACATATACTAGCAGACAAACAACATAGCAAAAGTTCTGAAAACTAATATAAGAATCACCACTCACAGCGAGTGAAACAGAACTTGTTCAACCTAATTGGGTTGACTGCCTACTAGAACAAAAAGGGTACATTTTTCCAGAGAATTTTAATGGGAGTCAATAATATTCAGATATATTCATGTAATATTCAAGATATCCAAGATATGGTCCAAAATTCCTCAAAATACAAAGAATTAGGAGGATCTGACCAACTCTCAAGGAGCAGTCAACCAAATGCCAATCCTGAGTTTTGTTTTTTTTGGGTTTTTTGCTTTTTTAGGGTTGCACCCATGGCATATGGAGGTTAGGCTAGGGGTCAAATTGGAATTGTAGCTGTTGGCCACAGCCACAGCAACGCAGGATCTGAGCTATGTCTGCAAACTACATCACAGCTCACAACAACACCAGATCCATAACCCGATGAGCAAGGCCAGAGAGCGAATCTGCGTCCTCATGGATGCTAGTCAGATTCGTTAACCATTGAGCCATGATGGGAACTCCCTGTGATGTTCTAATGTTGAACTTTTCAGACAAAAAGTTTAAAGCAGCCCTATAATCATGAAACATGAGGTAAGGGTGAACACTTATGAAATGAATGGGAAGATAGGCATTCTTAGCAGAAAAAAATAGAAACTATTAAAAAACAACCAAATGGAGATAATAGAATTGAAATGCTATATATAAAATAAAAATTGGAAGGGCTCAGTAGTAGAATGGAGAAGGGGAAATAAGAGTCAGGGAATTTGAAATTAGATGAGTAGAAACTATACAATCTGAGAAATAGAGAAAAGTGATAGAAAATAAACCAACGTAGCCTTAGGCACATATGGAACCTTTATTCCCCCCTTTAATCCTACATTTTTGTCATTGAAGTCCTGAAAAGAAAAAAGATGGTAAAGAAAAAAATATTTGAGGAGTTCCTGTTGTGGCTCACTAGGTTATAAACCTGACTAGTATCCATGACAATACAGGTTCAATCCCTGGCCTCACTCATTCAGTTAAGGATGTGATATTGCCATAAACTACAGTGTAGGTCACAGATGCGGATCAGATCTGGCATTGCTGTAGCTGTGGCGTAGGCCAGCAGCTGTGGCTCCAATTCAGCCCCTAGCCTGGGAACTCCCATATGCTGCAAGTGTGGCCCTAAAAGCAAAAAAAAAAGGAAGTTTTATTTACAGATTTGGAGTTTCTCTTGTGGCTTAGGGGGTTTAAGAACTCAACATAGTGTCTGTGAGGATACAAGTTCAATCCCTAGCCTTGCCCAGTGAGTTAGGAATCCGGCATTAGAGTTCCCGTCATGGCTCAGCGGAAATGAATATGACTAGTATCCATGAGGTCTCAGGTTCAATCCCTGGCCTTGCTTAGTGGGTTGAGGATCTGGGGTCACTGTAGCTGCCGTATCCGGGGTGTAGGTCTCAGATGCAGCTCGGATCTGGTGGTTACAGCTCCAATTGGACTCCTAGCCTGGGAACCTCCATATGCCACGGGTGCAGCCCTAGAAGAGACAAAAAAAGAATCTGACTGCTGCAACTTGAGTCACTGCAGAGCTGCAGGTTCAGTCTCCAGCACAGTTGGGTTATAGCAGTGTAGGTCACAGCTGCAGCTTGGATTCAGCCCCTGGCTTGGGGATTTCCATATGCCGCAGGTGTGGCCATTAAAAAAAAAATGTACATGTGTAACATTTATATGGAGAAAAAAGAATATCACCCAAATGCTATCTGGTTATCTGGGTGGAGAATTTTTGAATGATTATTTATTGCTTATCAACATTTTCTAAATTTTCTAAGATGATCATATGTAATTTGCAAAAGCTAGAAACGTGTGTGTCAGACTAAACTCCCATGATTTTTCTTTCTTTTTACTTTTAATTTGTAAGGAGAACATGCAACAGTTCCATTCTTATTTGATCAAGGAATGGGTGATTCCACTTTTGAGTTCCATTCTATCCTGAGTTTTGGAGTTCAGTCTTCGTAAGTATCTAAACAGTTAAGGGAAGTTTGTAAGTGGTTGTGAAAATAAGAGCAAAGAACAGTCCTTCTTTCCTTCCATTTTTCTACCTGTCCTTCCTTCCTGCTTTATTTGTAAAATTGTTTTCTATATCCCATTTTTACCTTACTGCTTTCTCCCGAGAATTTTCTTTGTATTAATGAAATTAAGTGGTTTGAGATATAAAGTAATATGTATTAGGATGAACCATGCTATGACCAGCAAAAATGCCATTTTTATACAGTCTAATCTATAAGAACCAAATTTAAGAGACTTTAGTTAAAGTCACATCTGAGTTGCTCTGTGACTTCTAAAATGTCTCAGATCACCCTACCCTCGCTGTAGTTCATTTTTCTTGTTTGTAAAATTGAGACAGTGGCCTCCAGACTTAGCTCATAAAGTTATTTGAAGATATTTATGTGAAGCCACTTTGAAAAACATAACATTATTATTTAACGAATATTACCTTAGGTACATATTTCTAGTTGTGAGCCTTGTTTATGTTTACGCATTGCTACTGAAAATACTTGTTACTTGTTACAAATAGAAGTTCAGGAAACTAGAAATCATCACTCTTAGCACATGTATTGTTATACACACACACACACACACACACACACACACAAACACACACTGTCAACACAAAAAAAAACTTCTTAGTCCCTTTTCCATACACTAAAACAATCTGTTTCCTCTGAATTTTAATCCTTCTCTATAGTCTGACCCTTAATTTGAACCTGGACCCTTTTTACTGTGATCATTTACTGTATCTTTCATAAGAAGTGAAGTTATCTGGGTTGTTACCATTTTCTAAGAGATATTTTTCTACCTATAGGAGTTAGAGTTCTGCTTTTCCCATTTTTCTTAATGAAAAAATCTTCACAGAGGCATTTATCTCTAAGTTGACAAAGGTAGTTTACTTCTGAGTAGGTAGCCCCCTTTTACTAAATCATTATATAAATTTTTCTTATTTTATTTCTAGGATAAAATATTCTAATAGCATCAAGGAAATGGTCATTCTCTTCGCCACAACAATTTATAGAATTGGATTGAAAATGCCTCCTGATGAAACAGATCCTCGAATCCCCATGATGACCTGGAGCACATGTGCTTTCACTATCCAGGCAATTGGTAAGGCCTATAAAAGAAGGGGTTTAGAGGTTTTATAGAAACAGAATTAACTTTGACCAAAAATTATTCTTTTTTTTCCTTGATGGCGTGGAATACTTTGACGTGTTTGAGGACTGTTGATACTTCAGTAGATTAGTGTGGCATGATGCCACTTAGTCTGATAATTTTTTTGTATGGATCTCTTTTAACTACAAAATGGGCATAAACTGAAAATGCTTGGAAGGGACAGCACGAATCAAGCTATATTCAAAAGGTGGCAGAATTAAAACACTAGAAGATCAAGAGAAAAATGTAAAGGAAGAAGAATCAAGCTAGAAATTCCAAGTAACTTATTTCTTCTACTATTTAAAGATAAACCATAGTCCACTAAAAAAATTACCAGAAAAGGGAGAGACAGATTAGCAGGAAGAAACCAAGCAAGTCTGAAGGGATGGCTCTATCAAGTTCTCTGCAGTATTGAAAGCTTCTTATAGAAAAGTGTAACTATCAAATCAACATGTTGTACACCTTAACTGTACACAGTGTTATAAGTCAACTGTATCTCAAAACTGGGGGACAAAAGAAAGAAAAGTGTGTCAGTGAAGATTTGCTTAGCTTTAGTTAGTATATTTGCTGCTGGCAGTCACAGGATAGAGTTCTACATGAAAAAAAATTAAGGATTGTAATTCTCAGATCTCCCATCGTGGCTCAGCAGTAACGAACCTGACTAGTATCTATGAGGATATGGGTTCGATCCCTGGCCTCCCTGAGTGGGTTAAGGATCCAGCATTGCCGTGAGCTGTGGTGTTGGTCACAGATGCGGCTCAGATCCATGTTGCTGTGGCTGTGGTGTAGACCAGACGCTGTAGCTCCAGTTCAACCCTATGCTGGGAACTTCCATGTGCTGTGAGTGTGGCCCTAAAAAGACAAAAAATAATAATAAATAAAAATTGTAATTCTTTCGTGTCGTCTTTATCCAAGCAAGTTTCAAACTCCTTTCCAATATATGTTTTTAGTAGTTGTTTTTAATGAATCCACTACATTTTCTTCATTTAAATATATTTTTGTGACAAGACACTGTGTCATGATTTGAATTAAGTAGCATGAAGCCACTTTTTCACAGAACCTTCCTTTGTATGAGTATCTGTCTCTCTGAACAGATTTTAGAAGTCATTTCTAAACCTGTTAGACTTAAACCATAAGTGAAAGATAAATACACAGGTTTATGTTTACTATAATTAAATAAAATGAGAAATAGAAAAAAATGAGGTTTAAATAGAACCTCAACAATTTGATAGGAAATGTAAAACATTCTTTAGGAGTCATGATCTATTTGTTATCTTCAGACTTCAAATGAAGGTATTTTGCACTTTACTATTTTGGGGAAGACAAGCATTAGGAATCAGAAATTTATATAAAAAGTCCCAGTTTTGGAGTTCTTCTATGGCACAGGTTCAATCCCTGACCCAGGATGCTGTAGATGCTGCCAAAAAAAAAAAAAAAAAAAAAGTCACTGTTTTGTCATAGAATAGATGGGAAATTCGTTGGAGAATGGGACTGAGTTTTCATATGTGTTTCTGTAAGGTAGTAATTGGAATCTTCTTTAATAGAGTGTTACACTGTTTTCGCTATAAGGCTTTTTCCATCCAATGGATATAATGCTGTACTGTATTCTTAGCATATAAACAGTTAACTTACCTCACTCCCTATGGGTATGGAGAGACATATATAGGATGCACTGGCATAGTTATGAGAAATAGCTGAGGAATCTAAACAGAGTATCTTTTATTGCTGTCCATTTAAAAATGGAAAAAGAAAATAGGAAGTAAGCCTTCCACTCATACATGTGTCTGTTGCTAAGGATGACTGAAAATAAGAGTAATTTAATAATAAATACCCTAGCCAACAAGGCAAAATATATTTCTGAGCCCATGTTTTTTGCTGTTCACAATTTCCTCTCCTTTTATCCTATAAACCTAATTTTTAAAATTGTACCTAAAAGAGTAATAATGTTACTTGCACCTGTTTATGTATTATTTTTAAACAAAGTAAGTTGTGACTAAGAAAAAATTATTTAAAATTTTTTTGCAGAGAAAGACACAAATACTGTATATTTTAACTTATAGGTGCAATCTACAAAATAAATCAAATGAACAAATATAGCACAACAGACTCACAGATATAGAAGACAAACTAGTGGTTACCAGAGGGGAGATTGGTAGGGGTAGGGCCAAAATAGGTGAAGGAGATTGAGGTACAAACTACTAGGTATGAAATAAATTAGTTGCAAGGATGTTAATGCACAGCACTGGGAATATAGTCAATATTTTGTAATAACTTTGTATGGAGTATAATCTGTAAAAATATCAAATTACTATACTATATACTGAACCTAATATAATATTGTAAGTCAACTATTTTTCTTTTTTTAATTACTCGGTGAATTTTATTACATTTATAGTTGTACAATAATCATCACAACCAAATTTTATAGCATTTTTCATTAAAACTTTTTTTTATATAGAAGAGATGTTAAAAGGGGAAATGAATCAGAATACTTTGTTTTATTCAAGTATACTTTATAGATTGTTGCAAGGACTTTATTATTTATAGTAACAATTTTTAAATGATCTACATTCGCCTCTGTAGTATTCTCTCACTCAGAAATTTGCCGATTTTGGTATAGACTTAAATTTTGAAAGGAAAGAGTCTAAATCATCTGGTCAGAAGTGGAATTAGTTAAAGGATATATGAGGAGTTCCCCTTGTGGCTGGCCTCAGGGAATTAAGGAACATCTATAGATAGAAACCAAGTATACAGTTGTATCAGTAATCAGAATTTATTGTTTTTGTTTTTCTTACTCTTTGAGAAAACCTTTTGGGAGATGAAGGAAAACCTTTGTTTGGAGCACTTCAAAATAGACAGGTATGTATATTCCAATAGGGTGAATGTAACTTATGGTATGCTTTTATAGGAATCCCACAGTAAATTTATCATTAAAGAAAAGTATTTACTGACTCCTTTTTCTGTAAAAGTTACCAGAATTCTGCTTTAAAAAAAAAAAAATTTCCTGTTGTGGCTCAGTAGGTTAAGAACCTGACCAGTATCCACGAGGATGCAGGTTTGATCCCTGGCCTCATTCAGTGGGGTAAGGATCTGGCATTGCCATGAGCTCTGCTGTAGGTTGCAGACTGGCCTGGATTGGCGTGGCTGTGGCTGTGGCTGGCAGTTGCAGCTCCTATTTGACCCCTGGCCTGGGAACTTCCATATGCATGGCCCTAAAAAGCCAAAAAAGTAAAAGTAAAAAATAAAAGCTACTTCAGTTTCAGGAGCTTGAAAGGCGAGGCTTACACACTTTGCAGAGTTTATTAGTAACCTGTGATTAAATGTTACTCACAGAAAGCGTTCTGATGATATTCTTAGTTACTTTTTTTCCCCTTCTCTGTTCATTTCCAAATCAGAAAACTTGAGTCTCCTGCATTTTTCCTTCTAGCTAATTTTGTACCATCATGTAGCATTAAGTATTAATGCTGGCTTAACTCTAGACAAATAATTTTACTGAATTTAAGAATAAATCTAAGCCATGACTCCTTAATGGGCAGATCCTGACTGACTATACTCCTGTCTCAGACCTGCATGTCATAATGTTGGGAACCCTGAAAAACAGTACCTAAGAAATGTGCTCAGGAGTTCCCTTTGTGGCTTAGTGGGTTAAGAACCTGACTAGTATCCATGAGGATGAGGGTTCAGTCCCTGGCTTCAGTGGGTTAAGAATCCGACATTGCTTCAAGCTGTGGAGTGGTTCACAGATCTGGTGTTGCTGTCGCTGTGGTGTAGGCAGGCAGCTGAAGTTCCAATTTGACCCCTAGCCTGGGAACTTCCATATGCTGTGGCCCTAAAAAAAGAAAGAAAGAAAATGTGTTCAGAAGCTCTGTAAAAACAAACTGGGCAGCTGAGGATTCCCTAGACCACCCCCTCTCAGCCATTTCCCTCTTACTTTCTGACAGCCTGCACAGGGGACTTGGAGTCCACAGTGTGCTTCCCTATAGCTCTCATCCTTCTTTCTGGGAAGCAGATGATCTCTTCTCTGAATCCAGTGATTTTTCTGCTGTCATTATAGAATTTCTGTAAATACATTTATTTGCACAGGCCAGACATTTAGAAGAATGATTCTGGTAAAAAAGAATACTTGGGAGTTCCCGTCGTGGCTCAGTAGTTAACGAATCCGACTAGGAACCATGAGGTTGTGGGTTCGGTCCCTGGCCTTGCTCAGTGGGTTAAAGGATCCGGCGTTGCCGTGAGCTGTGGTGTAGGTCGCAGACGTGGCTCGGATGCCACGTTGCTGTGGCTCTGGCGTAGGCCGGTGGCTACAGCTCCAATTCGACCCCTAGCCTGGGAACCTCCATATGCTGCGGGAGCAGCCCTAGAAAAGGCAAAAAGACAAAAAAAAAAAAAAAGAGTACTTAGAAGAGAACTGAGATGATTGTATCTTAAATACCTCTTTGTCGTGAAAATCTATTAAAAAATTCGGTGAGGTCATAAAACATTTTAAAAGTATTAATAATTGTAATTTATTATAATTTATTTGAAAGAACGTAAAGTATATGAGTCTGCACTAATTTTTGCAGACTGGGATTGGTTTTTACAGTGAGTGACTTTGGCCTGTCATATTCCCTTATCTTTTTATCTTCTCCTCTTTTACAAAAATCTAGCATAATGGTTTGAAAGCATTAATGCAGTTCGCCATTGCACAAAGGATTACCTGTTCTCAAGTGCTGATACAGAAACATCTGATTCGTCTTCTTTCAGGTAGAGTCTTCTCTGAATTATTTTTTGAATTATTATTAATATGTTATTTATATGTATTTTCCCATTGTATTTCTGGCAGTGTATTTTATTAGGAAACAACACACCGCACTAATTTTGAGCACTCATAACCGCAGCCTTAGAAAAGAAAAGGCAAAAAATAAAACAAAACAAAACATGGCCTCCCCTGTAATACCCGCAGTCTTATTTTTAAAACCAAGTATTTTCCAAATGTTGTCATCTGTGTTCATTATACTCACATAGGAACTTTTTTGAACCGACATCCACACTTACTAACATCTTTGTATCTCAGTCTGGTTAGAAAAGGGAACAGCAGTGTGGACAGATCATTTAAAAATATGTTTAGGGAGTTCCCGTCGTGGCGCAGTGGTTGGCGAATCCAACTAGTAACCATGGGGCTGCGGGTTCGATCCCTGGACTTGCTCAGTGGGTTGGGGATCCGGCATTGCCGTGAGCTGTGGTGTAGGTCGCAGGCGTGGCTCGGATCCTGAGTTGCTGTGGCTCTGGCGTAGGCCGGCGGCCACAGCTCCGATTCGACCCCTAGCCTGGGGACCTCCGTGTGCTGCAGGAAGCGGCCCTAGAAAAGGCAAAAAAAAAAAAGACATAAAAATATGTTTAATTTTTCTAGTATGTATTAAAGGTCTATAAAAATAGTAGAAATGCTAAGTGTAGTAATCTCAAACTGTAGGCCTTTTTCTTTGAGAGAGGCTGTAACAGCTGGGTTTGTTTGTTTGTAGATTCTAGCAAGCTAAAATAAGTTCATATGGTGCTCTCAGTTAATATGAAAATAAAAAGGATTAGAGGTTATGCAGTAGTGGAATGATTTCTTTGAAAGTGGATTGGCTTTCATTTTAGTTATCTGCATTTCCATGTGGATATTTGTACTACAGGAACTCCTTTGCACCTAAACAGGTCAGGCTTAAAAAGGACTGTTTATAAGGCTATTTGTTCACTTTGGTCACATGTAAAGGGGGTTAAGCTTGGCACTTCCTTCGTATGTTTCTACCAAATAATAGAGTCACTCAGTTTCTTTAAGCTTTAAAACCAGGCATGGTTTTTTCCTAGCCAATCTAGCAGGTCACTCCCCGCCCCCTCCCCCCCTCCCCACCCCCTGCAAATGAGACCAGCAGCTTTACCTTGAAAGTCTGTTGAAACAGGTCAGTTACCTCCTTGTTCATCCCCCAAGCTTCTTAAGGAGCTCTTCCTGAGCAGCTTTCTGTCACTCTGATGACATGGGGATTCCATGGCTCCATGCAGACTGCTACACAGATTTCATTATAACTTCTTCCACTATGAAATACTTTTATATTTTCAAGTTAATTTCCAGCTAACTCCTGAATTAACCTCATGTTAATAGGAATCTATTAGTTACATTAATTAATGTAGATTAATTAGCTATACACTTAAATTTTTTTTCCTTTTTTCATTTCCTTTTTCTCTTATTGGTCAGTTGCACAGGCCCAGAATTTTGCTCATGTTACATGTGCTTCTTGTTTTTAGGACCTCTTCCTATTGTTAACAGTTTATCCTATTTGCATAGTAATATTTTGGCTTAATTTTTTTATTTTTTGGTATCTCTTTTTGTTTCAGTTACAATTTAGATATCTTGTTTTACCAGCAGTTCCACATAGTTTCCCTGCTTTTATATTTATCACACATTATGGGATTTATAATGTTTTAAAACACCTCAAAATAAGCACCAAAGAGACTACTTAACATCATCACAAGAGTTCCCGTTGTGGCTCAGCAGGTTAAAAGGACCTGCCCTTGTCTCTGTGAGGATGTGGGTTTGAACCCCAGCCTCGCTCTGTGGGTTAAGGATTTGGTGTTGCCACAAGCTGTGGCGTAGGTTGCAGATGCAGCTCACATCTGGTGTTCCTATAGCTGTGGTGTAGGCCTGCCGCTCTGATTCGACCTCTGGCCCAGAAACTGCCATATGTTGCGGGTGTGGCCATAAAAAGAAAAAAAGAATAATAATAATATTGTCACAGATGACAAAGACCAAAATAGTAGTGCATAATTTCTAATTGGCAGTAACTAATGGAATCGATGTGCTTTTGCTGTGTAATGTATCTTTGTGCCTTTATGTTGAAGTTTGTCATGTGAAAATTTATCAGCAGAAACATCTTTATTTGCAAGGTGTTAGGGCTATAAACTGTGTGTAGAGGTATAAGATATGGTCTCTGCCATTAGAAAGCTTTTGATTGAATTAAAAGAGCAGAACCTCTGTGAAAACTCATGAAGTAGCCAAATGCCAGATATATGGTAAAAATGTGTACTTCAAAAGTAGGACAAATAAATATGTTTTTAAAATATGTGCTTTAAGAATTGAGACAGGAAGAGATCACTATGGGACTCTGCAAATGTTCCCTCTAACAGGGGGTCCATAAAAATAAACTAAGGGGAACAGAGACAGCATTTTAAGTCCAGTGAACAAGGTGAACAGAGATTGAGGAGGTAGGAAAGTGTGTGGTATGTTCAAATAGACAAGTCTGATAGGAGTAGTGGTACCCATAGATAGATAGAGAAAGATGAAGTTCTAATAAAATCAGAGGGTTGTAAATGCCCCAGTAAGAAGTTTGAACTTTATTCTTTAGGTTATTGGGAATTTCTGAAACTTTTTGAGCAATAGTACTCTAAAGTTAATTTGATATTGTATAGATTGAATTGGAAAAGGAAAAATTAGAGGTAACGTATATTTGCATGGAAAACAAATTAGAGAGGAAATTGGGATGAGTGGAGGCAAGAATTTGAATTAAAATGAGTAACAAGATTATTGAGAGAAACAGGGAAGTCCACAACAGAGAGCTGTTTTGTGCGAAAAGTGATAAATATTGTTTTAATATGTTGATTCTGCAATAGCAATAGGACATTTAGTGCTCGCTACCATGTATGTGTCACATATTGTACAAGGATCTTTTAATATAATCATGTCTTCTAACCACAATTCTTCAAGGAAATTATCATTTTCCCAATTTACAGATGAAGAAATTGAGGCACAGAGAAGTTATGTGGCATGACTAAGATCATAAAACCAGTAAGAGGCAGAACTAATATTTGAACCCAAGACTTGACCATAAAGCCTATGCTTTTCTTACTGTATCATATAAGTGTTGCTGCAGTATTTAATTTAGCGTAAATGGAAGATTTTACTGAGATGAAATGAAAATATGCATGCAAAAAATTAACTTTTGATTTCAGAGGACTTCTAAAAAATAAATATATTTAGCAGCCAGAAAAAAAATTTTTTCCAGGAGTTTCTGTCATGGCTCAGTGGTTAACAAATCCGACTAGGAATCATGAGGTTGCAGGTTCAATCCCTGGCATCGCTCAGTGGGTTAAGGACCCAGTGTTGCTGTGAGCTGTGGTGTAGATTGCAGACGTGGCTCAGATCCCCCGTTGCTGTGGCTCTGGTGAAGGCTGGCGGCTACAGCACCAATTAGACCCCTAGCCTGGGAACCTCCATATGCCGCGGGTGTGGCCCTAGAAAATACAAAAAAAAAAAAAAAAACATAAAAATATTTGATTATTTAATAAATTAAATTAAACATTGAGGGGAGTGACAATATAGTGTTCTCACTAGAACCACAAAAAAAAAATTTTTTTTTTCCACATCTTCCTGTTAGAAAAAATTGGTGACACTAAGAGTATTCTTTTGGCTGAAAAGGTGATAAAATTCAGGACAAGGGATTAGGAGTTAGTAAAATGTCCTGGGAACAAAATACTTTGTAATACTGATAAGAAAATAAGATAGGTAGTATTGGGGTGTTGTGGACATGTTAACTGACATCAGAAATATTACCAAAAGTTTTTCAACTATAATAATTTTTTTTTAATTTTTAATTTGAGGAAGTGAGAGCTGGAAACAGTAAGTGGAGTATTAAGAACACATAGCTAGTTAATGGCAGAGCCCTGTGATCAATTTAGTTTTATAAAGCCAATATTAATATCATTTGTAGTGGTTACTGTATGCCAAGCTCAGGATAAGTACTTTTAACGCACATGTTAACAAACCTCCCAGCAATGTTGTATTCACTGTCTCTTTAGAGAAGTCAAGTCTGTGCGTGTAACACGTAATCACAGGAAGTACTGGGTCCCATTTCTGTCTGACTCCAAAGCCTATGCCCTTAACTTTCATGGTTTTTGTTTAAAATAGTGAATAAGGGGTTAAGAAATTGACCTAGTCTGGGAAGAGGCTTCTTTCCCTCATTTTAAGCAAATAATAGCTTTATTGAGATATAGTCAAGACCCTTACTGTTGTTTTGAATTCTTGATTTCTCTTCCTTGTCATTCTTTCCCTGGTTTATGAATTTGGAGTCTGACCAGGTCAGAAAGGAAGTTTTTGAGCTATCTGCATTTCCTTCCATTCATCAGTCCCTATAAACCATTATCTAGTTTTTGTTCAGGAGTCTCTTGTCCATTCTCCTTTCACTTACACTGCTTTGCATGCTCTCCCTGCTCCCCAGTCCCAAATTTGTTCACATATTTTTGCATCACAGAATGTTTAGAAATGTGTAGTTGTGGAGGGGGAACTGTTCGGGAACATTGTGTGAAAGTAATTCTCTTTCATTGAGCAAATACTTATTGAGCAATTTCTTAGTTATCCTAGTTTACCCTTTCCTCCTGTTTCTTATCTTTCAACCATTAAATCATATCTAGGACTTTTTAGATCCTTTTCTCAGTTGAGTTAATCTTTAATTTTGGTTCCTGTATCTTAAAGATGTGATGTACCAGTTTACCAGCTTTTGTATTTTATAACCCTGATAAATTTTTGTTTTAGATGTTTGTATCTTCCATTATATTTAACTACATTACTCTATTACTAACTGAATTACATTAAAGTTTTTTTTGGTTTTTGTTTTGTTTAGTTGTTCTTCCCATCCTGAAATCAGATGATACACCTTGCCTTCTATCCATAGATCTGTTTCATGTTTTGGTAAGTGTTCAGTAAATTTTTTTTCAAAGTCACTCAAGTTTATGATTTCATGTATTTTCCTCATTCAGATTTTCCTCATTGTTCAATATTATAAATTATTGATATTCAAACTATGAAGTTTAATCTCTTTTGTCCATTTGCGTTACAAATAGTTATAGATTTGACTGAGACAGTCAAAATCACTTTAAAGATGATACCACATTTAGCCCTTTACTTTATAATAGGTCTTATTTTAGTTGATTGTATTTAGGTGGTGTGTATACAAATAAACTGTTTCTAATAATGTATTATTCTTTCCCCCTCCTTCTTTTTCTCAATTTGTTTGTAAGCAATGAATGATAGTATGAGCTGTCTTAAAATCATTAGTTATTTGGGATAGTGACCAGGCCATGGGCACATCTAGGCTGGCACACCACAGCTTTTCCATCCCTATGATGATTCTACTCCTTCAGAACAAGTTCTCTAGGGAGTTCTTATGTGGCACAGTGAGTTAAGGATCTGGCATTGTCACTGCAGTGGCTTGGGTCGATGCTATGATGTGGGTTCGATCCTTGGTCAGGGAACTTTCACATGCTATGGGCACAGCACCCCCATAAAAAATTCCCTAGAGACAACTACAGATGTGATAAATTCATTGAGTAATAAAAAAATAAAATAAAATAAAATAAAAAGAATGTGCCTTTCTCCTCCCCTCCCCCCAAAAAAAATTCCCTAGAGAGAGCCAAGGTGAGACTGGGAGCATGGATGCAAAGTTAGTATCCTCTACCCAGTGACTGTCACTCTTGTCTTTTGGATTCTCATGAGGGAAACCTTGAAAAGAATACTGTTGTGGCTCAGTGGAAATGAACGAAACTACTGTGCATGAGGATGCGGGTTTGATCCCTGGCCTGGCTCAGTGAGTTGATGATCTGGCGTTGCCATGAACTGTGGTGTAGGTTGCAGACGTGGCTTGGATTTGGTGTTTCTGTAGCTCCAATTCAGCCCCTAGCCTGGGAACTTCCATACACTGCACGTGCAGCCCTAAAAAAAAAAAATGCTGGTAACTGCGAGCACAGCCTGCTGAGATTATGATTTGGTTAAACTGGCATCATGGGGCCTGTGTATCACTTATCTTAAGAACTCCCCTAGTGATTATAATGTTGCATCTTCTAAAATCACAGTATTGAGACCACTACCTAGAACTAGAATAAGTAGACCCAGCAAAGGGATAAACCTGTTTGGTGATGACATTTGTCCTCTACTTTTGGTATGTTATGTTCTAAAATATCCTATTGAATAATTAGAAAAAATATGATGGTTATTAAAACATGCACACACAAAGAGCAGTGTCTGGTGTTCTTTATATTTAGTTATGAGATTAATTTGTGTTGGTCTTTGTTGTTACCCATGTTGATATCTATTTTCTCTCATAGGTGGGTGCTGTGTTAGCCTTCCCATCCTTGTATTGGGATGATGCTGTTGATCTGCAGCCTTCCTCAGTTAGCTCTTCCTATAACCACCTTTATCTCTTCCATTTGATCACCATGGCACACATGTTTCAGATACTTCTTACCATAGACACAGGTAAAGCTCCCATCAGTTGTTAACTGTAAATAACATCTGCCCATGATTTACTGGCAAAATTAATTATGCTTGTAATCATACTTTCCTAAGTTCTGTATTATGTTTCATTGAAACAATTGAAAAAGTGATCTCCAGGATATATTATTAAGTGAAAAAAGTAGAGTAGGGTACAGGAGAGTAGTTATAGTATAAACCTTTATTTCATGTATTATGCATATACAAGCTTACAGGTAGTCATATTTGCTTATGTTTTTTATAAATGAAATAACGGAAGAATAAACCCAGAATTAGGAACTCTCTTTCATTTCAGTTAGGAATGAAGTCCATGCCACTTTGAAATATAATTCAGCAGATTCTTACAAAACTAAATGTGCTCCTACCATATAGTCCCTCATTCACACTCCTTCGTAACAGCCAAAATAAACTGAAAACCTATGTCCACACAAAAACCCGCACGCATGTTTATAGCAGCTTTATTCATAATTGTCAAAACTTGGAAGCAACCCATATGTCCTTGTGAATAAACAAACTGATACATCTAAACAATGGAATATTCTTCAGTGCTCAAAAGAAATGAGCTATCAAACAATGAAAAGACATGAAGGAAACATAAATGCATATTACTAAGTGAAAGAAGCAAATCTGAAAAGGCTACATGCTGTATGATTCCAACTATATGACATTCAGGGAGATGCAAAACTATGGAGACGGTAAAAAGATCAGTGATCAACTAGGGTTAGGGGAGAGAGTCGAATAGGCAGAGCACAGATATGATTTTTAGGGTAAGGAAACTATTCTGTGGAATACTATAATAGTGGATATGTCTCATTGTACATTTGTCAAAACCCATAGAATGTATAACACCATAGAATGATCCCTAGTGTTAACTATGGACTTTTTTTTTTTTTTGTCTTTTTGCCATTTCTTGGGCCGCTCTCGTGGCATATGGAGGTTCCCAGGCTAGGGGTTGAATCGGAGCTGTAGCCGCCAGCCTATGCCAGAGCCACAGCAACGAGGGATCCCAGCCGCGTCTGCAACCTACACCACAGCTCGCGGCAACGCTGGATCATTAACCCATTGAGCAAGGCCAGGGATCGAACCCGCAACCTCATGGTTCCTAGTTGGATCCGTTAACCACTGCACCACGACGGGAACTCCCAACTATGGACTTTGAATGATGATGATATATCATTGTAGGTTGTAAGAAATAGCCTGGTCTGGTGAGTGACTGATAGTGGGGGAAATTGTGGGTGCTTGGGAACAATGGGTATATGGAAGAATCTGTGCTTTGCACTCAACTTTGCTGCGAACCTAAAAGTGCTTTAAAAAATAAAGTTCATTAATTTAAAAAGATCTTGTTAACATAGGTGTATGCATTTGTCGAAACTCATCAAATGGTACCTTTAGTATTTGGGCATTTTATTGCAAATAAAATTTACCTCAAATCAAGAAAAAAAGACTCATATACAAATACTGGAAATATCAAGATGAGCTCATGATATATTTTCTTTTTTTTTTTTCTTTTTTTTTTTTTTCTTTTTTCTTTTTTGGCTGCCCTGTGGCATATGGAGTTCCTGGGCCAGGGATCAGATCTGAGTCATAGTCATGAACTAAGCCACAGTTGCAGCAACACTGCCAGATCCTTAACCCCACTCTGCCAGGCCAGGGATCAGACAGGTATCCCAGCACTCCCAAGACACCGCCAATCCTGTTGTGCCACAGTGAGAACTCCTATTTTCCTTTTTTTTTTTAAGTGTATTTCCTGGAATTGCTGTTGTGACTCAGTGGGTTAAGAACCCAACTAATATCCATGAGGATGTGTGTTCGATCCCTGACCTCGCTCGGTGGGTTAAGGATCCTGTGTGCAGTGAACAGTGGTGTAGGTCACAGAGGCAGCTTGGATCCTGCATTGCTGTGGCTGTGGTGTAAGCTGACAGCTGCAGCTCCAATTTGACCCTTAGCCTTGGAACTTCCATATGCTGGAGATGTGGCTCCAAAAAGCAAAAAATAAAATAATTTAAAAAGTGTATTTTCTAAAGAGACCTTAATCGAAAAGGGAAAAGAACTGGCTATGTTCAAGATCAGAGAATCAGGGAGTTCCCATTGTGGCTCAGTGGTTAATGAATCCGACTAGGAGCCATGAGGTTGCTGGTTTGATCCCTGACCTTGCTCAGTGGGTTAAGGATCCGGCGTTGCCATGAGCTGTGGTGTAGGTCGCAGATGCGGCTCGGATCCCGTGTTGCTGTGGCTCTGGCATAGGTCGGTGGCTACAGCTCCGATTGACCCCTAGCCTGGGAACCTCCATATGTCACAGGAAACAAAAAAAAAAAAAAAGATCAGAGAATCAGGGTAATTTTAATTGTGGCCTTTCAGATGAATTAATATATAAACAAAACTTTTTTAAAACAAGAGAGTAATATTCAAATGTGCTGTAACCATCCATCACAGCAGATTGCAAAGAGAACTTCAGTGGCTCACACAGAATTTTAACTTAACTGGGAGAGTTGGCAGTTGCCAGAAAGGTTTAGAATAGTCCTCCCATAGGTGAAGGACAGATTATGGAGAAAAATGACCCCCATAGTTTTTTTGTTTGTTTTTTTATGTCTTTTTGCTTGAGCAAGGAGACAGGATAGCAACCTGTTTTCCTTTCTAGAAGTTGAATTTCTACCTGCTTGCTAAGACTTCTAGGAACTCAGAGCAGGTAGAGGACCTTATTTACTTTGTCATATTAAATGAGGTAAATATTTATTAAGCATTATGTTGCATGGATGTGATTCTGTCCTATTTGTTTCTCCAGCTAACATACTGATAAAGTTTAATAGTTTAAATGTTCAGAATCAATAGTTCAGATTGAGAACAAGGGAAAGAACCTCAGTTGAATTGACATTGCTTATTATCTTAGAACCATGAAATTGAGGTATAGCTGATAAATTTAATAGCAGAGTCATAGATTTATCTTTCAGAATTTCTTTTTCAGGCCTTCCCCTTGCACAGACTCAAGAAGAGAGTGAAGAGGCTCATTCTGCATCTTCTTTCTTGGCAGAAGTTTCTCAATATACAAATGGGTGAGTAACTGTCCATTACTCCAGTCTATCTCAGTATTGTTTTTTTATAATTCCACATCATTTGGTTGTTTGGCAGTGTAATTTTGGACCATTTAAATTCCGGTTTTTAAAAATCAGTTAAGAAGTTCCCGTCGTGGCTCAGTGGTTGACGAATCTGACTAGGAACCATGAGGTTGCAGGTTCGATCCCTGGCCTTGCTCAGTGGGTTAAGGATCTGGTGTTGCCGTGAGCTGTGGTGTAGGTCGCAGACTCGGCTCAGATCCCACCTTGCTGTGGCTGTGGTATAGGCCGGCAGCTACAGCTCCAACTAGACCCCTAGCCTGGGAACCTCCATATGCTGCGGGAACAGCCCAAGAAATGGCAAAAAGACAAAAAAATAAAATAAAAATCAGTTAAAGGTGTTTGTTGTTATCCATTAACCGCAAATAAGAGTTACTGATTTATTTGTTTCTGAGTCTGAAACTAGTTAGTCTTGTTAACTGTTCTGGAAACATAAGCAAAAAATGATAGAAATTTAATAATATGCAGTATTTAGAATTTAAATAAATGTAGAAAGGCAAAAATAGGTTGTCATTTTGAGGCAATCCATATAGTTGATGCACTTAACTAATTAGAAGTTTTTTAAGATTGTTGTGAGTAATATGTAAAATACATTGACAATGCAAAGATTGAAGCCAAAATGTAACAGGAGTACTCTACTGAACATCACCTGTGGCCAAGTTCCCTTTTTTGTTTTCATCATCTTCATCTGTCAGTTTTTTTTTTAATTTAGGTACTGTATATGTGTGTATATTTATGTTGATATACTTTATTTTTTAGAGCTATTTTAGGTTTATAGAAAAATTGAACAGAAAATACAGAATTCCCAGAGTTCCCATCATGGCTCAATGGTTAACGAATCCGACTAGGAACCATGAAGTTGCGCGCGCGTTCGATCCCTGGCCTTGCTCAGTGGGTTAAGGATCCCTTGTTGCCATGAGCTGTGGTATAGGTTGCAGACATGGCTCGGATCCGGCGTTGCTGTGACTGTGGCAAAGGCCAACGGTTACAACTCCAATTAGACCCCTAGCCTGGGAACCTCTATATGCCTCAGGTGTGGCCCTAGAAAAGACAAAAGGACAAAAAAAAGAAAAGAAAAGAAAATTCAGTTTTCCCATTTACTCCCTTCCCCCTCCATTTTTTTGTGATTGTGTGGTACATTTGTTAAGTTGATGAACCAGCATTGACACTTTGTTATTAACTAAAGTCCATGTTTTACATTAAGGGTCACTCTTTGTGTTGTATGATTATAGTACCATATAGATTAGTTTCAGAGCTCTGAAAATTACCAGTTTTAATACAGAAATCAGGAAAGTATTATTATTATTTTTTTAGCTAACTTAGCTGCTTTGGTTAGTTATTGATAAGTACATTCGGTCCACATTTCAATACAAGGATTAGGAAAAAAGAAAAAGGTAGTTCTTTGCCTTAAAAATCTACATGGGGGAGTTCCCGTTGTGGCTCAGTGTTAACTAACCCAACTAGTATCCATGATGATCCAGGTTCCATCCCTGGCACCGCTTAGTGAGTTAAGGTTCTGGCATTGCTGTCAGCTGTCGTGTAAGTCACAGACGTAGCTCAGATCTGGTGTTGCTATGGCTGTTGTGTAACCTGGCAGCTGCAGCTCCGATTCAACCCCTATGCTTCCAGTGCAGCCCTTAAAAAAAAAAAAAATCTGCTTGGTAAAATATGGAAGATTTGTGGTTTTCTTTAGGAAGCTGTTAGGAGATTTAAAGACTAAAGCTATAGCTAGTTAAATACTTTGTGTTTAAAAATTAAGTGGATAAAAATTATTTAATGCTTAGCTGTATTTTTAAAAGGGATGTGTTTATAATCTAGGCAGAGTTTTAGCCTGATTAATATTCTGTTTTTTCTGGAATTACTGCTTCTTAGCTACGTTGGGTGTGGTATTCCTGGCTGGTATTTATGGGTCTCATTGAAGAATGGCATCATCCCTTACCTTCGCTGTGCTGCATTGTTTTTCCATTATTTACTTGGAATAACTCCACCTGAAGATCTGTTTACCAGTAAGTAGGAAAATGAAATCACAGAGTAGTAAATAAGAGACTTTTTTTCTTATCTTTAACTTCAAGAATACAGGGTGAGAAATCACTTCTTCATTCTTCATCTCAGTGAAGAATGAAGTGTTCACTCCAAATAAGTGTGCCCCTGCCCTAGTTTAGGTAAAAGGTGAGGCCAAAAACCAGATTAGCCTCATAATCTGTGAAACCTACTCGTGGCTCTCATCTGTGTACAGTTTTTGTACTTGAGCTTATAGGATGCCTGCATGCAGAATATAATGGATGAGGTGTACAAGAAATTAGAAACATGGGTTGCCTTTAAGGGAAGAGAACTGTTTGGTTAGGTAAGAGGAAATTTTTATTGTATACTCTGTTTTTTGAATTTTGAATGTATGACTATTATAAAGGAATTAAAATGCTGCTGGAAGAGGCCTGCTTTGACAAACCAAGGCCATGTGTACTTGAGTAACAGAATCATTTCTTTTTTCCTTTACTTGGGTTAAATCTGTATTAGGGTAGAGAACGCTTCCTTGTGACTTTGTGTGGGTAAAATCAGGTTTGTATGGTTTTCAAAAAAAAAAAAAAGATTTGTATCATTTTGGAAGCGTCATTAAAGTTGCTCAGAGGTTCTTCCTTTTGTCCTTTTCTCCTTTTGTCTATTTTACTGTCTGTCAGCTTCTTCATCTTAAACTCAGTTCAGGAGAATTTATTAGACCTAGGTTTGTTCTGATCATCGGTACAGATCTGTTGTTTTCATTTTTTAAAAAATCATATCATCTAGTCAATGCTGTAATATGGCAGTAAATAAAGTCAAGTCATTTCTTTTATTGGGAGGATACCAAATAAAAACAGATAAAGATATATAGTATAACGTCAAATGGCGGTAAGTGCTGCAAAGAAAAATAAATCAGGTCATGGGAATGGAGAATCCTGGGGCCAGAGTGGGTACCTCCCATGATAGTCATGGAGGCTTCTCTGTGAGCAGACATTGAGCAAGAGACATTAAAGAAAGAGATAGGGTTCAACCGGGTAGAGAGCTGAAGGAAGAGTATTCCTAAGCAGAAGGAACAATAAACTCAAAGGCTTTGCTTGACATAGTCAAGGAATGGAAGAAAGGAGTGTCTGAAGCCTAATAAACAAGGGGAGGGAGGGTGGTAGGAGATAAGGTCCAAGAGGCAGCCACGAGCAGATCAGGTAGGGCTTTGTGCCATAATAGGGACTTTTGTATTTTTTATTTTTGTGGTTTGCTGTTGGAAAAATCTGATCAGGAGAATGACTTGATCAGATTTAAAAGGATCAGTGTGTCTTATTTGTCACCCACAGTTTTATGGAGTACAAAATACACTCTTAGAGAGGATAGAAATGAGTATAAATAATGAAGAAGCTCTATTAGTAGATTGACTAAGAATAATGTGCTTATTAAATGTATTTTTTATTTTCTTGCAGATTCTGCAGAGAGCGAGTACAGTGCACTCTGTAGCTATTTATCTTTACCCACAAATTTGTTTCTGCTTTTCCAGAAATATTGGGATACTATAAGGCCCCTCCTCCAGAGGTACTGTTGGGATAAAATATCATCATTGGGTTATTATACAGTTTGGATATTTATATTAAAATTATTTGCTAAGCTGTTAGATTGATTAACATTGATTAAAGGGGTAACAAAAATAGATGAGATTCCTAATTCACATACTTAAGGAGTTAGGGATAAGACTGGCAGCAGTGGGCAGCTACAGTTTCTGTTTGTTCCACCATGACTGCTATTCACTGTTCTTATTTTCCCCACAGATGCTATCTCATCTCAGTTTTAAATGAGTATGGGGTAGGGGTGGGTGGGGCTAAGTCATGTTGTCAGTAGGCATGCCATCACAGTTAAGTATCAAAAGAACCCAAAGTGGGGCTGCAACAGTAGCATATCTCACGCGGTGGTACACATTTCAGAAGGGTGACTGAAGAGGAAAAAATTGTCATTTGGTAGATCAAAGGTGTATCCAGTTAAATTTCCCTTGGAAGAGTTCCTGTCATGGCTCAGTGGTTAGTGAATCAGACTCGGAGCCATGAGGTTTCCGGTTAGATCCCTGGCCTCGCTCAGTGGGTTAGGGATCTGGCGTTGCCATGAGCTGTGGTGTAGGTTGCAGACGAAGCTCAGACCTGGAGTTGCTGTGACTGTGGCGTAGGCCGGTGGCTATAGCTCCAATTAGACCCCTAGCCTGGGAACCTCCATGTGCCACAGGTGCAACCCTAAAAAGACCAAAAAAAAAAAAAATTTCTCTTGGAGAAGTGTGTCTTCCTTTCATTAAAACTTCTACCTCATTACTTACTGGCCCTTCTGATCACTCTCTATCCTCCTAATCTCCCTATCTTTGCCACCACTGTTTTCTTTTCTTTCTTTCTTTTTTTTTTTTTTTTTTGAGATAACATTGACATGTAACATCATTTTAATAATAACGTCTCATTGTGTTAACATGTTCGCCAGCCTAGAGACTCTTCAAATCCTGACTTTGTGGGGTTTTATGGAGGCTTCATTACATGAGCACGATTGATTAAGTCATTAACCATTGGCAATTGTTCAACCTCCAGCACCCCTTCCCTCCTCTGGGTAGAAGGTAAGGGGAGGCTGAAAGATTCAACCCTGTAGTCACATGGATAATTCTCCTGGCAGCTATCCTTAGGTCCAAATAAAACAAAAGACACCTTTCCCCTCACATCACTTAGAAAATTTAAAGCATTTGCAACCTCAGTCCTGAGGTTGTGCTGACCCATTTATGCCAGGAACTGACTCCAAGACCAAATAGAAATTTCTTATTATTGTTAAAAAAAATTCAGCTGAGTAAAATTGAAGATCTAGTTGGTGCATCCCATCTACCAAGTACAAAGGAACTGTACAGGCAGAGAGGTGTGGGACAAGGAAGTCATAAAGGAAAAAAAGATTCTTTCAGGCAAGGTACCTTCCTTTGAGGAACAGAAGTTTCTCTTAGGCAGGTTACCTTACTGGTGGTGACTGGGAAGTTCAAGACTGACTGGTAAAGATTTCGTTCCTGGGGAAGGTTGAAATTGCAGTTAGGTTAAGTGTTATGTCTTGGTTTGATCATGGGCTTAGCACAAGTAACCCCATTTTGAACTAGTTGACTCTTTTTTAACATTATGGGTCATAGTATCACACCCCCAATTTCCTTTCGTCTTTTCTGTTTTCTACCTTTTTATTTAATTAGTGTCTTTTGCCCTGCATGCCTGTGTCAGGATTTGTGTGAATGTCTGCCTTTCTCCTGCCACCTCTTTCTGTGCTCTCAACCTCTTCTCGCGAGTTCTTTTCTGTGTTTCCACATTTCTCATGAGGTATTCTGATCTCTAGTGTGATAAAAATGAATCAAATAGATTAAAAAAAATCAGTATCATTCTTTGTGTTGAGTACAGTCACAGTAGGTTATACTAATTTTACTTTTATATTCTTGGAGTCGTTATGTTTTTAACTTGCTGTTCTGGATTAATGTTAAAAATTCAAACTTGGAAACAAAAAGTCTGTACTTTTCCTGGCTCAGCTTGCTTCAAAGCCTTTCCTCATCCTCTGCTCTGAAGGGTAGGGGACTGACCACTATATTTCCTAGTTTCCCTTGTCACTTGGTTTCTGCCTGTGTTCAGCCTGTGTGAGGACCTGGTAGGATATTGGAGGCCAGGAGGAAGAGAGAAGCCTGTGTTTAGACCCCCTCTCTCTGCCTGTGGCTACAGCTCTTCCCTGGCTCCAGTTCCCACCACACAAGTCTTTCACCAGTGGCACTAGCCTCTGAGCACCAAAACTACCACTATTTTCTTTTGTTCCTCCATCCTGGCAAGGGTGGTAGCTTCCTTTTATTGGCTAATCTTAGGGTTCTCTGGCCCTTTTGTATCCTGGTTGTTTCCTCAGCCCTTCTGTCCCTATTATTTTCAATTCCTGGTATTAAATTCCCTCTTGTTAAAATACTCAGAATGCTTTCAGTTTTTCTAGTAATAGATGAACCCTTTAAAAAAGAAATTAATGAAAAAGAGGGGGAAAATAAATAGGAAGACACAAAAAGGAAGAGAAGAGAAGAAAGGGGGCAGATGCAAGGTTAAAAAAAAGTCTAACAGAGGGCACATGGAAAGAAGGAACAGAGAGATTTGAAGCAGATGGCTTAATGAGTATTTGCACTGACGTTGTGATGACCCATTTGCTTTTTCTTTCCACTGCCCGTACAGGTGGTGTGCAGACCCTGCCTTACTAAACTGTTTGAAGCAAAAAAGCACCATTGTCAGGTCGGTTTTATTTTTCTCAATCCTTCCCCATCAAGTTGTATTTCCAAAAGTAGTTGGTTGTTGAGCATGCTTTTTACTCTGTTGTCTTCATTCTCACTGAGCACATTTTTTCTTACATTTCTGTTAGGTCTTTGCCAGAAATTAGATTTTTGTACAATTGGTTGTTTTCTTGAAATGACTGTCCTTTCCCTCTTAAATTGTTTGACATGAACATCTCTCATTCTTTAAGCTACTGCATACCTGTTAAAAGGCAAGGAGGAGGTGGCTTCTTGGAGTTGCTAGTGTATTAAAATGAGAGGATAATGACATATTCACGTAAACCACTTTTTTTGCTTTTGCGAATAAAGTTAGATATAAATAGAACTATTCCTTCCTTCCCATTTCCTATATGCTTAGGGATTACCCAACAAAACTTTTCTTCAGCCCTTCTATCTCCCTTAAGTTATGGCTTAAATCAAAACCCATCTCTTTGTAAAGGTCCAGTTCAAATGTTACCTTCTCCCTGAAGCCGCTTCTAAAATATCCTCTCATATGTTTGTGTTCATATGTGTGTGTGCATGTGTCCCTTCCAACACCATAAATCACTAAATGGCAAACTCAACAAGGACCAAAACTGCATACTTATTTTCTTTGCACTCTCTCCAGGGTGTTATTTGTGTTATGTACAATCTCTAATCTTTATTCAAATTGACTTGCGTCAATAAGAAAGGAATTGAACCCTAACCTTAAATACTGACATCAGTACTAAATTTTTTTTTTAATGGCTAAAGCAAACACTGTGAGACAGTGTGCATTTGCCACCTCCCTTTCTCATCTGTTTTTACCCCTTGAGCTCCTTTCACCTTTGCCTTCGATGTGCATATGCAGTCTACCCCTTAACCCAGATTTAGTGATTTAGACATTATAGATCCACCTCCTGTGCTCAGATGCATTAATATTCACATCACCAAGAAAAGAAGAGATTAGCAGATGAGTAGTACATATTTTAGAACAATTAATTTCACACAGTTTTGCGTTTAAGTCATTGTGTGCCTTTTAGACATCTTTTATTTCCCCAGCATGGTATTAAAATAGTCTAGGAGAGTTAAAAGACATAATACATACATCCTTTGGTCATGAGTAATTTATAGTATAATTATGTACATAAATTAAAGACAATATAAAGTTTATAATTAATTACATATGGACTATACTGTTGATGCTATAGAAATGTAAAGAGTAAATATTCTTAATGATGCAGTGTTAGTCTTAGAGGAGATAATTTTTAGCTGATCACAGAAAGAATTATAGATTTTGAACTGATGAGGGTTTGAGGAGAGAATTTCATGTTATTTAGATGACCTTCCCCAAGGCATGCATGCAAGGCTTTTTATTGTATTAGTATAGGGAGAATGAATGCTAACAGCTGCAAACATATGTAAAGTACTAAGTACATTATGTTTCACTTTAGTATCTTACTGAGTTCTCACACTCTCCTTGATGGCTATTATTCATATTTAACATTTCTTAATGAAATTTTTATGTCATCATCCCTCCCCACCAAAATGTGTTATTGATAGTGTGCCTGCCTTATGATTGAGAAAGTATAATATATTTATCATACAGGATTAGGTTGAGTGACTGGTCAGGTGTCAGAGAATTTTAGATTTGTAACCAGATCTGTTTGATTTCAAAAGCTATGTTCTTAACCACTACTTTATATTACCTTTCTAGATCATAGGGAAATCTAGCTAGAACAGTTTAGTCTTAGGAAATGGTGGGAGTTGGATTTGGAAAGGAAGCCAGACAATGAAAGATCTGGAATTCTAGGCTGAGAAGTTTGGAGTTAATCTAGTCAACAGTAGAAACTATGGATTGCAAGTATGAATGCTTTTGTTATTTTTAAGACATTCTTCCTTCTGTTGCTTGGTCTCTTTTCAATCTGGGCTTATTACTCTTAAAGAAAATTGCCGTTTAAATTATATTTCTAGGTACCCTAGAAAAAGAAATAGCTTGATAGAACTTCCTGATGACTATAGCTGCCTCCTAAATCAAGCTTCTCATTTCAGGTAAGAATGAATATTTATATAAAATTTTTTTGAACTTGCAGGTAGAGACTACCACTACTGGCAACTTTTTTTAAAACTGACCACTGAATATCCTCTATAACAGTGATTTTCAGTCTTTTTTTTTAAATTGAGGTGGAAGTCACATAACATACAATTTAGGTGGGGTGTTGTTTGTTTTTTCTTTTTTTTTTCCTTTTCTTACTTTCTCTCTTTTTTTTTTTTTTTTTTTTTTTTTTTTTGTCTTTTTAGGGCTGCACCTATGGTGTATGGAAATTCCCAGATTAGGGGTCGAATCAGAGCTGTAGCAGCCAGCCTACACCACAGCCACGGCAACACATGATCCTTAACCCACCGAGTGAGGCCAGGGATCAATCCCTAGTCCTCATGGATACTAGTTTGTTGCTGCTGAGCCACCATGGGAACTCCTGTTTTTTTCATTTTTTAAAGTTTTATTGAAGTATAGTTGATTTACAATGTTGTGATAATTTACATAACATACAATTTTGTATAATTCATTGGCATTTAGTGTATTCAGAATGTTATGCAACCACTACCCTCTCTCTAGTTCCAAAACTTTTTGATCACCCAAGAGAAACACCTTGCCTCCACTAAATGATCACCCTCCATCCCCTTATTTCCTAGTAACTAAATAATCTGCTTTTATTTAGTTATTTTTATTTTATTTAGACAAATCTGGATTTGCCTGTTATGGATATGTCATATAAAAGGAAACATATAATAGATGGCCTTTGTGTCTGGCTTTTTTCACTTAGCATGTCTTTGAAGTTCCAAGTAGTTGGATGTATCAGTACTTCGTTCCTTTCTTGGCTAAATAGGATTCCATTGTACGTATATACCAGCGTTTATTAATCTTTTCATCCATTGATGAACATTTAGGTTGTTTCTCTCTTTTGACTTTTGTGAATAATGCTACTATAAACATTCATGTGCAAGTTTCTGTTTGGACATATATTTAAATTTTTCTTGAGCTTACACTAGGAGTAAATTTGCTGGATCATTATGGTAACTCTGTGTTTAACATTTTGAGGAACTACTAAACTATCTTCCAAAATGGCTACACCTTTTTACATTCCTACCAGAATGTCTGAGGGCTCCTGTTTCTCCATGTTCTCACTAACGCTTGTCATTTCCTATTTTTGTTTTTGTTTTTGTTTTTTTTAATTAAAGCCATCCTAGGGGTATAAAATGGTAGCTCAGTGTGGTTTGATTTACATTTCCTTAATGACCAGTGATGTTGAACATCTTTTCATGTGCTTGTTGCACATTTACATATGTTCTTTGGAGAAATGTGTGTTCAGTTTTTTGCCCATTTTATAATTGGACTGTCTTTTTTGTTGTTGAGTTGTAAGAGTTATTTTTATTTTCTGGATATTAAACCTTTATCAGATTTTTTTTCCTCTTTTTTGGCCATCTCATGGCATGTGGAATTCCTGGGCCAGAGATCGGATCTGAGCCACAGCTGTGACCTATGCACAGTTGCGGCTACACCGGATCCTTAACCCACTGTGATAGACCAGGGTTAGAACCTGCACCCCAGCACTCCATAGACACAGCCAATCCCATTGTGCCATGGTGGGAACTCCTCAGATTTTTAATTTGAAACTATTTTCTCTCATTCTGTAGGTGTATTTTGATATTCTTCATAGTGTATTTTGTAGGTTGTATTTTGATATTCTTCATAGTGTCCTTTGATGAAATCCATTTTATCTATTTTTTTTTCCTTTTTCTTTTTTTTGGTGGGGTCAGGGGTGATGCACACCGGTGGCATGTGGCAAGAGTTTGATCCCTGGCCCAGAATCTTCCACATGTCATGGGCACAGCCAGAAAAAAACCCAAAAAACTAAGAATTCGTTGCCAAATCTGAGGTCATGAAGATTTATTTATTTATTTATTTAGGCTTTTTTTAGGGTGGCACTCACGTGGCATATGGAGGTTCCCAGGCTAGGAGTCTAATTGGAGCTACGGCTGCCAGCCTATGCTACAGCCAACAGCAACACGAGATCCAAGCTGTGTCTGCTACCTACACCACAGCTCATGGCAACGCCAGATCCTTAACCCATTGGGCGAGGTCAGGGATCGAACTGGCAACTTCATGGTGCCTAGTAAGATTCATTTCCACTGCGCCATGATGGGAACTCCTAGCACCATTTTTCAAGACTCTTCTTGCCCCTTAATAAATAGTCATGATACCCACTTTGTTTTTTTGTGTTTTTTAAAAATTATTTATTATTTATTTTTATTATTTTATTTATATTGTTTATTTTTATTATTTTCATTTATTTTATTTTTTTTATTTATTTATTTGGGGTTTTTTTTGAAAATCAACTTGTCATAGATGTTGAGTTTGGATTCTCAGTTTTGTTCCATTGGTCTCTATGTATATCCTTATGCTAGCACCACAATTATTTAACTTGTAGCTTTGTAGTAAGTTTTGAAATTGTAACATATGAACCTTCCAACTTTTTCTTTTTCAATATCGTTTTGACTAATTGAGTCCATTCGCAGTTATGTTGAAATCTGAGTGTTGGCTTTTCCATTTCTGCAAAAAAGGCAGTTGGAATTTTAATAGAGATTGCATTAATCTATAGTTTGCCTTGGGGCATGTTGCCTTCTTAGCAGTATTGTCTTCTGGTCCATGAACAGTGCTGCCTTCCATATTTAGACCTTCGTTAATTTCATTCATTAGTGTTTTGCAATTTTCAGCAAAAATTGCATTGGTTAAATTTATTGGTTAAATTTATTCCTGGGTTTTCTATTCTTTTGAATGCTATTGTAAATGAAAATTTTTTTAATTTTAATTTTTTTATTTTTACAGCCGCATTTGCAGCATATGGAAGTTCCCGGGCTAGAGGTCGAATTGCAGCTGCAGCTGAGGCCTACACTGCAGCTTACAGCAATGCTAGAACCCACTGAGCAAGGCCAGGGATCAAACTTGCATCCTCCCAGAAACTATGTCGAGTTCTTTACCCACTGAGTCACAATGGGGAACTCCCATGAAATTGTTTTTTTTAATTTCCTTTTTGGATTGTTCATTGCTGATATATTGAAACACAACTGATTTTGTGTGTTAATCTTATATCCTGCAACTTTGCTAGGTCTCCGTAGGGATGACAGTTAACCTGAATTTAGTTTGAATTGATATCAACTTAGTTTCAATAACATACATTAACACTCTTTATTTACAAATCTATCACCCTTCTTCATGTTGAAATCACAGATTTTTTTTTTTTTTTTTTTTTTTTTTTTTTTTTTGCCACAGTGTGCAGTGGCCTGATATGTGATCTTAGTTCCCAGACCAGAGGTTGAATCTGGACCACAGCAGTGAAAGCATCAAGTTCTAACTACTGGACCACAAGGGAACTCCCACAGAGTACATTTTTATATACTTTGTGCCTATTAACATAGATTTATAGTTATTATATCTTTTACATCATACAGGAAACAAAAAGGAGTTATGTATCAAAAATTACAATACTGCTGACGTTTATACACTAACATGTAGTTACATTGACCACTTATCTATATTTTTTCATGGCTTTGAGTTACCATTAGTATTCTTTGGTTTCCACCTGAAGAAATCCCTTTAGCATTTCTTGTAGGACAAGCCCTCTAACAATGATCTTCCCTAGCATGAGAATATCTTAATTTCTCCCTTATTTTAAAAGACTGTTTTGCCACATATGGAATTCTTTGTTGATAGCTTTTTTCTTCTGAACACATTAAATATATCATCCCACTACCTTCTAGCCTCTATGGTTTCTGATGAGAAATCAGCTGATAATTTTATTGAGGGTCCCTTGTACAGGTTGAGTTGCTTCTCTCTGGTTGCTTTCAAACTTCTCTGTTTCTGACTTTTGACAGTTTGGTTATAATGACCCTCAGTATGGATCTCAGGATTTATCCTGCTGCAGTTCAGTTTGATTCTTGGTTAAGTAGATTCATGTCTTTCAACAGATTTGGGGAGTTTTTAGCCATTATTTCCTCAGATTTTTTTTATAATCGGAGGGGGCACCTGGGTCTTTTTTTTTTTCCTTCTCGTTCTTGAACTTGCATGATGTGTGTATATGGTAAGCTTGATGGTGTCCCGTAGTCCCTTAGGCACTGTTCATTTTTCTTCATTCTTATTTTTTTTTCTTATCCTCTGACTCAGTCATTTCAGTTACCCTGCCTTAAAATTTACTGATTTTTCTGCCTGCTCAGAGACACTGTTGAACCCCTCTCATAAGTTTTTTATTTTGGCTGTTATACTTTTTATTTCCTTTTTATAATTTTCCTTTACTGATATTCCCTATTCTTTCATATATTTTCCAGATTTTCTTTAGTTTTTTGGTCAATGGGTTCTCTCACAGAGCATATTTAAGAGAGTTAAAATCTTTGTGTATTACCTCTCAGTGCTGGGCTTCCTTAGGAATGATTTCTGTACGTTTCTTTTTTTTCCTGTGAATGGGCCATACTTTCCTATTTCTTTGTAAGCTTTCTTGAGAACTGGACATTTTGAATATTGTAATGTAATAATTCTGGAAATAAAATCCCCTTCCCAGGAATTGCCGTTTTCACTTGGTAAAGTCTGTAGTTAGCTGTTTATTTTAGTGACTTTTTCAAATTATTTTTGGAAAGATTATATTCCTTGTTGGGTGTTCATTGAAGTCTCTGTTCCATTATCTCTGTGGTTAGCCAGTGAACTGACAGAGATTTCCTTAAATTCCTGGACCCCGGAGTTCCCATCTTGGCTCAGCAGAAACAAGTCTGACTAGCATTCATGAGGATGCAGGTTCGATCCCTGGCCTCACTTAGTGGGTTAAGGATCTGGCATTGCCATGAGTTGTGGCGTAGGTCGTAAACATGGCTCGGATCTGGCGTTGATGTGGCTGTGATGTAGGCCAGCAGCTACAGCTCCGATTTGACCCCTAGCCTGAGAACAACCTCCATGTGCCGCAGGTATGGCCCTGAAAAAGACAGGAAAAAAAAAAAAAAAAGAAATTCCTGTACCTAGCCAATAAGAAAGAAAGAGAGAGAAGAAAAGATAAAATATTTTACCTCTTTAAATCCCCTTAACCATCACTATCAAGAAAGCTGCTTCAGCCCATGGGAGTTGAAACAACAGCCAGTCTGTGTGACAACCTCTCAGTGAACTGCCAGGCAGAGCTGAACACAGCCCTAATTTTTGAGGACAAGGTCCCTCTTGCACATGCTGGCATAAACTGCACCAGGATTATGGGCTGCCAATCTGCAAACCTACCTGCTGTGGGGCTCAGCATAGTGGTGATAACCGCTACACAGAATACCAAAACTCAGTGAAATTTACCAGCCTCTTTTTTCTGTCAGGCACTCCTGACAGAACACTGCAAGCATTTGTCCAGACTCAGAGTTCCAAAATCATTGCTTAAGACAGTTTTTGCCAAATCAGTAGTTGTTTCAGTAGAGGAACCACACTGTTTTCAACCTGCCAAGGAAATTGCCCTCTTAGAAATATCTTTTATACGCATGCCTTTTTTTTTAAATTTTTATTGCTTTTTAGGGCTGCATGTGTGGCACATGAAAGTTCCCAGGCTAGGGGCTGAATCAAAGCTGTAGCTGCCAGCCTACGGCACAGCCACAGCAGCACTGGATCCTCAACCCATGAGCAAGGCAAGAGATCGAACCCGCATCCTCATGGATGCTAGTAGGGTTTGTTACTGCTGAGCCACAATGGGAACTCCTGTACATGTGTGTTTAAACATTGTTTTACATGCGTTACAGTGTGATGACCACAGTCATTCACTGAAATAACACTGAAGAACCCTTTTATCCCCCAGACACAATCTTATATGGAAGCCCATTATAACAATGAAACAGGTAACACTGTGATTCAAGTTCAAGCCTGGGGACTGAAAAGAGGAATACACATTTTAGCCTTTTTTGGCACCATGTTCCTCCTTCGTCAGTTGGATTAAACACTACACTGAAGCAGTGTTTCTCAAACTTTCTTTTATTGTCCTCTTCCCTTTCACTGATGACTTTCAAATTAAAAAATACTGGCTGATAAAGACTAATGAGAAGCAAAAGAAACAAGCTATATCATGCTCACTACTACCACCATGTATGAATTACCTGTTAGTTACTTTTGTAAGAGAACAACATGAGCTTAAACAGATGAACATATGACAAAATTAAGTTTTATGAAATTAACAATAATTGTGGTTTTACACTTACTTTGCTATAATATGATGCAGGTTGTTTGAATAGCATAAATTAATGAACTCACACCATCAGTGAAATGTCACAAATTGAGAAATCATATCTGTTCTAGCCATTGGTATGCGAATATTTCATATTTGAGTCACAGTGCATCAACTTGAAATAATAAGCCAAAATTACTTCTGTTCTTCTGTATCCTTGACACTCAGGTGGCATCACAAACCACCTGTAGTGAACGAGAGTGGTAATGGTGACATATAATAGCAGTAACTTGTAATTAGGAGGCAAGAATCTCAGCAGCCTGAAAATCAAAGCCTTCATTGATAATGTACTGGTGACAAAATATTCTTTTCTCAAATTGCAGAAATTCTGAAGTTCAATTAAGATGTTCCTAAGCATTGCAGCAGCTAAACTTCTTAGTAAACTTAATCAGGACTCTCAGTAAACACAAATAATTCAAATTTAAGAATACCAATTAGTGGAGTTCCCACTGTGGCCCAATGGGTTAAGTATCAGACTAGCGCTGCTCAGGTTGCTGTGGAGGTACATGTTTGATCTTTGGCTGAGTTTAAAAAACGAAGTCAGTTAAAGGATCCGGTGCCGCTGCAGCTGCGGCTCAGATTCAGTCACTGGCCTGAAAACTTCCATATGTCACAGGTGAGGCCATAAAAAAGGGGGGAAATAAGAGAATACCAATTAGTAATTCCAGTTAACTGCCTTCCTCTATGAGGTGACTTAGTAGTAGTCTTTAGTTATGTGTTAAATAACTTGCTGTTGGAGACCCCATTGTGGCTCAGCAGTAACAAATCCAACTAATATCCATGAGGACACAGGTTTGATCCCTGGCCTTGCTCAGTGGGTTAAGGATTCCACATTGCTGTGGCTGTGGTGTAGGCTGGTGGCTACAGCTCCAACTTGACCTCTAGCCTGGGAACTTCCATACGCCACAGATGCAGCCCTAAAAAGACAAAAAAAATTTTTTTAAATAATATTAACTTGCTGCTATTTGAAGAAACCAAAGAGAGAAATTGCAGATTAGGGTCGTTTTAAGGGAGTGAAGAGCCTTTTTTTGGCCCACTCTGAGAATCATTGCCCTATGGAATGATGAAGGAAGTTCTATTATTTAGTTACAACCATTGCTTTGAGCCACAAAGCCAGGGGCTTGGGCAGCCCATAACTCAGCCTCATTGCCAATTATACTTGATCTTATCAGTTCCTTGCTGCTTGTCTCAGGAAGATTAAGGTCAACCAACTAAAGAAGTGGTTGAGTTGCTTTACCTTTCAGCCCTTGAGAAATTAGCTAGATGATTTTATTTTATTTTTATTTTTATTTTAATTTTTTTGGTCTTTTTGTCTTTTCTAGAGCTGCACCCGTGGCAAATGGAGGTTCCCAGGCCAGGGGTCTAATTGGAGCTGTAGCCACCGGCCAGTGCCAGAGCCACAGCAACACCAGATCTGAGCCAAGTCTGCGACCTACACCGCAGCTCACGTCAATGCCAGATCCCTAATCCACTGAGTGAGGCCAGGGATTGAACCCGAAACCTCATGGTTCCTAGTTGGATTCGTTAACCACTGAGCCACAATGGGAACTCCCTAGCTAGATGATTTTAAAGCTCCAAATTCATCCAGCTCCAAATTCAGTGATTTTTTTCCTAATCTTAGGGCTACATTGGTTCCACAGAAGCCTGGTGCTTAAGTGTTATCTTTTAGTCCTTGAAGTAAATCAAACTATTGGCTCTCGGAAGGGTCTGAGAAAAGCATTAATCATTAATCACAGTGAAGATTCTTCTGGATGATATTAGTACTTATTGATTTCAAGTAAAAATGAAATTAAATCATAAGATCTCTTCCAATTTTTTTATTACTACCAGTTTCCATTAAGACTCAGCCATCTCTGAGTGGAAGGGTGACTGCTGAGTACCTATATTTTAGGCATCATCCCCATTTTCCTCTATGGGATGGAATTTAGCCATCCTGTGCTAAAAGTAAAAGAAGATGTGGGCTTTATCCCAAAAGAGCAACCCCCTGGAATTGAAATAACTCCCTCATTTGAAGGAGACAGGAATGGTATATGCAGAGTCCTTTTGCTCCTGTGTAGACAGTGGTGGTTTTCTTATCTTGCCTAAGAAACTGGGCATCAGAAAATAAACTGATAATACCCTAGTAGAGATTTTGCTTTGGTGCTCTTTATTCTGACCCCATTGTGGACATCACTGGATCTCATCAATGGTTGCACTTATTTTTTACTGTCCAGATTGATGTTTGCTCTATGTCCATTATACAGCAGAGATAAGAGTAACACAAGCTTCTTTTTCAAAGATAGTCGTTTTCACTTGAATTCAGAGAGTGCAAGGCTCTAACATGCCACATTGTCAAATAGCCAGATCTCAAAGTACTGCTTAGTTCAGGCAAGTCCACTTTGTCGCTTTTTCCTTCCCAAGACTTAGCTGTGTTTCCCAGATGGAAGGGCGCACCAACTCAAAGACTGCAGACTCTCCTTTGAACCCTAAGATCTCAACACTTCAAAGAAGTGGGGGAAAAGTGTTTAAACCCTTACTGGAAATTGTGATTAAAAAACAACAACAATTGTATATCTTCAAGGTCATATTCCTCCAACATTGAGGAGGCTTGACTAAACCAAAGGGGGTAATTGACTATAAATAGGTCATATCTTACAAATGTCCAAAAAACATATGAAAATATGCTCAACATCACTAATTATTAAAGAAATGCAAATCAAAACTATAAGATATCATATCACACCCATCAGAATGGCTATCATCAAAAAGTCTACAAATAGGAGTTCCCACTGTGGCTCAATGGTTTAAGACCCCAACATAGTGTCCATGAGGATGCAGGTTCAACCCCTGGCCTCACCCAGTGAGTTAAGAATCTGGCATTGCTTCACGCTGCAGTGTAGGTTGCAGATATGGCTTGGATCAGGTGCTGCTGTGGTTCTGGTGTAGGCCAGCAGCTGCAACTGCGATTCAACCCCTAGCCTGGGAACTTCCACATGCCATAGGTACAGCTGTAATTTAAAAAAAAAAAAAAAAAAAAGTCTACAAATAATAAATGCTGGAGAGGGTGTGGAGGAAAGGGAACCCTCCTGTACTGCTGGTGGGAATGTAGGTTGGTGTAGCCACTGTGGAGAAGTGTGAAGGTTCCTTAAAAAACTAAATATAGAACTATCATATGATCCAAAAATGCCACTACTGGGCATGTATTGGAGAAAACCATATTTCAAAAAGGTACATGCACCCTATTGTTCATTGCAGCATTACTCAAAGTAGCCAAGATATGAAAGCAACCTAAATCACCATCAGCAGAGGATTAGATAAAGATGATGTGGTGTATATATATGTATGTATGTGTATATATATGTGTGTGTGTGTGATGTGGTGTATATATATGTATGTATGTGTATATATATATGTGTGTGTGTGTGGACTAATTCGGCCATAAAAAAAGAACAAAATAATGCCATTTGCAGCAACTTAGATGGACATAGAGATTATCATACTAAGTGAAGTAAGAGAAAAACAGATATGAGATCACTACTATGTGGAATCTAATAAAAAATGATACAAAAGAACTTATTCACAAAGCAGAAAGAGACTCAAAGATTTTGAAACCAAACTTATCATTACCAAAGGGGAAATATTGCAGGGAGGGATGGATTGGAAGGTTGGGATTGGCATATGTACCCTACTATATTCAAAATCAATCGATAACAAGGACCTGCTATATGTATAGCTCGGGGAAATCTATTCAGTACTCTGTGATAGCCTGTATGGAGAAAGAATCTGAAAAGGAATGGATATATATGTGTATGTATGGCTGATTCACTTTGCTGTGCTCCTGAGACTAACACAACATTGTAAGTCACCTATACTCCAAAAAAAAATTCTTAAAAAAAAGATGGTGTCATATGAAGACTGGATTCTGTAAATACATCTCAATCTCAAGGCATATTTAAGTGACAGATTTTATGGAAATATCGTATACCTAAAAATAAATCTTCTTACTCTGGATTAATCAGAAGACTTTTTCTTATCTTAAGGAGAAGTAGTAAAGAGGAATTATCTAATTGTTTCCTTGTGTTGTAAGACCTTTCTTTGCTACAAAGCAGCCAGTGATGAAAACACTGCTAATACATATAAGACATTGCTAAATATATCCACTGGTAACTGATTATGTCATGCTTTTATTTTTTATCCACCATACTGAATGTTTTCTTCCCTTTTGAGGTGCCCACGGTCTTCAGATGATGAACGAAAGCACCCTGTCCTCTGTCTTTTCTGTGGAGCCATACTGTGTTCTCAGAACATTTGTTGCCAAGAAATCGTGAATGGGGAAGAGGTGGGGGCTTGCATTTTTCATGCACTTCACTGTGGAGCTGGAGTCTGCATTTTCCTGAAGTAAGTAGGAGGCTTCATAATGAACTTAGGGAATTGGAATCCAGTCTGGAAGCCATTATGCAAGACAGTATGTTGGTGGGATATGATCTGTCAGATGTTAGAGCATAGACCTGTTATTCACATGAGATTGAATTTGAGAAGATATTGCAAAGTAGTTTAAAAAGTAGGAGATCTGTTGACATTTTCATTGTGGAAAACCTTAAACAAATGTGTAGACTTTATATTGATTACTCTGGTATTGTGTTATCTTCAGGTATAGTGAAAGAGTTTAGAGTCCTGAAACTTAGATTTTCAAAGGACATGTAAGTGGTTACTTAATGGTATCCTTTGAACATTTTAATTTTCATTTCCTTTATCAACCAGCCATCGTTTTCCCCTATGTCTCAGCAAATGACAGAGCAAAACAGTAGTCTCACATGTTTATGAAAGAAGCATGGAAGTTTCCTGAGAGAGAGAAAATTCAAAGTAGATGTATGTGCTTTTTCTTTCCACTCTCTCCATGTAATGTAGTTTCTGTTTACATAACCCAAACATCTCACTCACTAGGAAGTAATCATTGCTTGTTGGCATCTATTGAAACATGGGGAATGAATGCATGGAAGCCAAACCCAAACACCCATTTTCTTCTAGGGAACCTAAGTAAGTAAACCCACTACCTATTCCAACTGCGTATTTTGTAATAAGTAAAATTATTAAGTACTAGAGTACTTATCCCCTCTGTATACGTGTACACGAACATTATTTTTCATTTCTCCATTTCTCTGCTGTGAGTGTCTCAGGCACCTTCAAGGTGGCAGTGATTCTTTGTAATGTGCACAGTTGGAAGCTCTAACCAGAAAAGTCTTGACCTTTGCATAAATGAGCTTCTTTCTGGCCAAGATTATCAAACTAGTAGATTTGGTTCTGTTCTGTTAAGCCCCCCGCCCTGCCCCCGCTCCAGGCTATAGGTCAGGAAATAGGACAGAAACTACCCCAGCCACCATTTTTTCAGGGTATCTTATGGTTCACATAGGTTAGCCTCCTTCCTCTCTTGAGTATATCCAGTCACTATTACGGATCCCATTTCCCTGAATCCCTTGATCCTTTCTCACAGCTTTAACAACAGTAGCAATGTTCATTTTCTTTTATTTAGATAAAACACTCTTTAGTCTATTTATCTGTGTTTGTATTGTCTTCATACTGAATTCCTAACAGATACCGGCCATGTCTTTTCTCTAGATTAACTTTGACACAGTGCCTATCACTCGCATACATGCACTTAATATTTCCTGTTGTTTGTTTTGTCCTTCAGAATCAGAGAGTGTAGAGTGGTCCTGGTTGAAGGTAAGGCCCGAGGCTGTGCCTACCCAGCCCCCTATTTGGATGAATATGGAGAAACAGACCCTGGCCTGAAGTAAGTGTTTTTAATTTTAGTCACATAGTATGTGGATGGTGACAGCTCTTTAAACACAAAAGCTAATGCTAAATATTGAGAGATACTATTAAATAGCTAAAAATTAAAAATATTAAATATGATGCCACCATAAATGTAACACATAATTTTCAACAACTGTGTACTTCTCTAAAATAAAAATTTTAGAGACCCCAGCCAGCCTAATGTTTGAATATTCTATTATTTTAAATCAGTCTTTCTTCAGAAGTACTTAAATATATAAAATATATATAAGTATATAAAAGAAATATGTATAAAAGAAATCTGTAGTGATCAGTAAGGGAGTTCAGTTTAAAATGGTTATTCATTGTTTCCATTGCACTACTTGAAACTTTTTATTAGCCAGCTCTATCAGCCTTCTTTGCTTCCAAGCATTAGCAAAAACACTCAGAATACTGAAATTTTCTATCTTTTGCTGGAGTTAGAAACTCATGGGCTTGAGAAAAAGGAGGTTAGGCCACAGTGGTTCCCAGAGTACATATAGATAAAAATTAGATCCCCTTTACCATAAACTCTTTTTGTTTAACTAAAATTTTGTTCTTTTGAAATATATTATTTGGGAGTTCCCCTTGTGGCTAAGCCATTAGCGAACCCAACTAGGATCCATGAGGGTGTGGGTTCGATCCCTGGCCTCACTCAGTGGGTTAAGGATCCGGTGTTGCCATGAGCTGTGTAGGTTGCAGACGTGGCTCAGATCTGGTGTGGATGTGGCAGTGGCATAGGTCAGAAGGTGCAGCTCCGATTTGACCCTTAGCCTGGAAACCTCATATGCCCTAAAAAAAAAAAAAAAAAAAAAAAAAAAAAAAAATTTATTCAGAATGAATAGGCTTGCAGATGAGGCTTGGAACCTTTTTAATTGTACAGAAATTTGTTTTTATTATAGCATTTGACCAGTGTAGAGAGAGTCTTTGAATTCAGGAAGAAAAAAGGTAGATGGTGAATTGTAGTTAGTCATTAAGGAAAAGACATCTGAGTTGTTCCAGAAAGGTACAAAGAAGCAAAATTTTTAAATTAGTTAAGCAATATGACAATACCCCACCTGCTTCGACACATGAGTGAGTGCCACTTGGATGCGAAGCTTACAGTTCTCATCACTGGCGACAGACAGTAGTCATTTTGGATTAGCTGTTATAAAATGTTAAGAGTTTGTACAGAGTAATTTTATTTAAATATTTGCTAATCACCAGCAAATTTATTATGTCATAAAGATTTCTGAGGAGCATCATGTAATTTGAAGGCTTAGTGTTCCACTTCAGACCTAACCTCTGCCATGCAAGATGAGAAATCAAAGCTGGATAAACTAGATGAGGCCAAAAAGCTGTTGAGGACCCACTCAGTCTAACCACCCAAAAAAGAACAAAGCGGCTTCAAGTTAGTAAGCCTTTCTAGCCATTTAAATGAGGTCCCATAATGCCTATGGTATATACATGACTTATTTTTCTGAATAATCAAGGAGTAAGTTTCTGCTTCATTAGCTAAGTAATGTATCAAGTTTGTAGTGATCTATGATGAAGAAAAAATATACCTTTTAAAACCCTATTCTGGTGTTACCTCCCAATTCTCAGAACATCTCAAGGGTTCAGACTAATTTAGACAAAAAAGATGTGACAGTTATTTTATTCAAACTTACTTTTTTTTTTTTTTCCCCTGAAGGAGGGGCAACCCTCTCCATTTATCTCGAGAGCGGTATCGGAAGCTTCATTTGGTGTGGCAGCAACACTGCATTATAGAAGAGATTGCTAGGAGCCAGGAAACTAATCAAATGTTGTTTGGATTCAACTGGCAGTTACTGTGAACTCCAACTCTGCCTTGGGACAATCAAGTATGAAGATGGATTCACAATTATGGAGACCTTTCTGAGGGCTGGGGAAGGGTTGGAGGGAGGATCTTTTGCCCCATGTCCAGATTCACAAAAATCAATAAAATATTCCTTAATGGAGTATTTCTTTCAATTAACGAACATATGCTTCAAGGAATAAAAGGGGGACAGGTGAATGTTTTATGTTCCAGAACACTAAAGAAATGCTTCTTTACCCTAAGAGTCTGATTCTGCTGATAGTTCCAGAGAACTCATTTCCCTTCATAATCCGTTCCATTCCATTTCGTACCCCCGATAAACTGTCACATCAAGCAATTGTGGGTAATCTCACATGTTGGTTAACTCTTCCACAATTTCGTATTTGGTGTTTCTTCCCCTACCCGCCAAGTTTAGTTTAGCTTCTGGATCACTGACAAGATTCTAATAATCTGCAGTAGTCTTCCTTGCAGCTAAAGAGGAATTGCAGAAACCATGCAGTATACTTCAATTGAGAAAGTTTTTCAAAAAGTAAAATTTTTATTATTTCTCTTTTAAACCTAATGTGCCACTTACTGTTTCAGCTATTAATTAAATTAAATTTCTTTATAGCCAGAGTTTCCATTTCTAAGGCAAATTTCTGCCAGTGTGAAAGAGCTTGTTTTCCTACTGCAGACCTCAAGAAGAATTAGGACAATGTATGTATTATTCATCCCTGATGGGACAAAGAACCTGCAATCCTTACCTCTGATAGTGAGGATCAGCTTTGTTGAATTTTGAAATTATACTTTCTGTTTCCCAAAGGCAAGTTTCTAAAATGAGTTCACTTATCTCTTGATTACGGTACCACTCTATTTGACTCAGAAACCTGATGCAGTTCTGATGCAAACTATCTATAGATGAGGATGAGAAAATTCCTCCAATGAATAGAACATGGCAGCTATAAATTAGAACAATCAGATTTAAACCAGTTCTGTTATAATTTTATTCGTCTTTGAAAAAGACAGATCCTTAATTTGTTACCTGTGTGCAAACTTTTCATAAACTGGTTATATGACTAGCACAACCATCCACAAAAAAAAAAAAAAAAAAAAAAAAAAGCCATGTGATCAGTAGTCTGTGTTCTAACATGCTGTGGTTGAGCCATCTTGTTTATAAATAACAGAGCTCTCCTGAATCTGTGGATAGACTCCTTGGTTTGGGGCTTTAACTTTTTATATCAAGATCTTCTGTTATAAAACAACAAGCAGAAGATTAATTGAAATCTTGTATTTTAACTGCTGTTGTCTCTGGGGTAATGTTAGGAGTTTGAAAGATAAATTCAAAGAACATCTTATTTTGCCTTTGGTGACCATGGTCCTGTATGTGTATAAATGTTTTCCTACCTTCTTTTTGCTCAGCAAAGGCAAGCAAATAGAAATATATTTGCAAAGTGATTGATGACGCACATTCGGGTTTAGTTTTTTGGTATTTCATGTAAAGTGAAGAAATTCTAGATTTCGCAGTAAGGAATTGGCATGAACAGGCATTAGAATCACAATCATGATTTTCTACATGGACAGTTATTATTCAGAAAGATCAAGAAATAGATATACCTCCAGTGAACAATTTGTAACTATTGATGGGTGAGGATTAGGAATTTCAGTATTCAGTTTGTCAAATTTGCCAGTATATGATAAACGATCAGAGTATTTCTTCCTTTATTTCTTAGGCAATTTTGTTGGATGAATTATCTGACTGGGAAGTCTGAGCCAGTTTAGGCCACAGAATATGCTGACTTCTACCCTAATGTATTGGCCCCAGTTTAACAAAGACAAACTGATTTTTTTATTTCCAGTCTTTTTCTATCCACTTCATAAATCCCAAGGTTAAGCTCTCAAGCTGCCAGAGGAATTACCTTGCAATGGCCAGTCAGATCTTTACTGCCAAAGAACCCATTTGCTATTGAGTTCCATTCACTGAGATTGATTCCGATCTCTGCACTAGAGGTGAACATAGGTTTGTCAGTGCTGCCCCCAGCCCAAGGGATCTCTAATTATATTCAAATACCCTACTTGTTTGCCTTCATCATTGCAAACAAATATATTTAAGCTTATGAAGTTTACGTTCAAATGAGCAAAAAGTCACTTTATTTAGTGTAGTTTGTGGAGGATCTGATTCAACAGGATGGCTCCAAAATTGTGTTTTTCTAATATTTGGTGAGGGACTAGCAAGAATTTTAATGATACAGTGAAAAAAAACATTTAAATATTAATTTATTATGTTGGTATATGGGCTGTGCATTCACCCTTTAGTGACTGTCTTTTGTCATTTCATAACAACTATGCATTTTGGTTCACTGTGATGATAATCTATATTTAGTGACTGCAACATGTTTATACCACTAATTGAAATTCCATCCATGATAAAGTTATACAAATAATGCATATATTGATATCTTTTATTGCAAAATGTAAATTTAAAACTTGTATAATGTTCTTGTGCTTTTTGAAATAAAATATCTTATATGTGTATATTTAAAAAGAAAAAAGGGGCTTCTCATGCTTGGGGGTTTGGGTTTGAAGTATAAAAAACTCTACCTAGGAGTTCTTTTATGATGCAGTGCGTTAGAGATTTTGGCGTTGTCACTGAAGCAGCTTGAGTCGCTGCTGTGGTGTGGGTTTGATCCCTGCCAGGGAATTTTCACATGCTGCCAGAACAGCCAAAAAATAAATAAATAAAACCTCTACCTATAAAGGAGCTCTGATTAAGAGTTGTCCTCATCAGTCCAGACAGATTCTTTAAAAGACATAGGTATTTAGTGTAATAGTCTCCAGACTTTTTGACCATACACTCTTTATCAGTAAATAATTTTAAGCATACATATAATATACATATATGTGTATATATATACATACATATATATAATTATTAATGCAGTTCTCTATTAAGTGCATCATAAAACATCCCAAAATGGAGATTTTAAAATTAGTTGAAAAATAGGATATTTCCACTTGAGTATTTGCACGTGAATCTATGCATCCCTTTGGGTATACACCCTATGTACTGTGGAGACAACTATTTAGAGGAGCACTGTCCAGAAAAACTGCAATGATGGAAATGTTCTGTATTTGTAGCTCAATATGATAGTGACCATTGCCATGCAATTGCTAGTGCAGCTGAGGACCTCGATTTTTTTTTATGCAATTTTAATTAGGTTTAAATAGTCACGTGTGGCTAGTGGCTACTATATATTGGACAGTATAAGTCTAGTGTAATGGTTCTCAAACTTGAGTATTTATTAGAATCACCTCGAGAGCATTAACAAAATACAAATTTCTAGTTTGACCCTAGATCCTGAATCAGAATCTTCCAGGATTGAGTCTTAAGCATTCTATTTCTAAACCATGACGCTTCACTTAAAACTTAAAGCTCTCTTTCTTTTTACCCGAGACTAATTGCCAAAGAGCATCTAGGAGAAAATTCGATGAG
This sequence comes from Sus scrofa, assembly GCF_054392235.1. NCBI lineage: Eukaryota > Metazoa > Chordata > Mammalia > Artiodactyla > Suidae > Sus > Sus scrofa. Next base: position 137,774,940 of record NC_139383.1, read on the forward strand.
AGAAGGGCAAAAGTGCCAAACTGGGACAGTTGTGATATTTCATTTTTAGATTGTAAGTAAGCTTTCATTTAAGGAAGGGTACCTGGAGTTGAAAAGAAAAGAAAAAGCCACTGTTTTAGTTTTAAGGCTTTAAAATGTTTTGGGAGGGTAACATGGAAGGCAGTGAAGGTTTGCAGGTGGAGAGATGAAAATACAAGGGCACTTGTAATTAGTAGGGAGAGATCACTAAAGAAAACCTATTCTCCATGTTTATACTAGAGTAGCTGGGCACTACTAGGAAAGATGAATCATACAGCCAGGCAAGTTCACAATTTGCATTAAAAGCATTAGAACTTCTGTACAGCAAAGGACACCATTAATAGAGTTAAAAGAGTTAGGTCCCGTGATCACGTTAAAAGTATAGTTTCTGAATCTCCCCCAAACTCTTCCTGAAAATCATGTACACTAACCAGGATAGCAAAAGAAAAGACCAAAAAATTCAACAAAACTAGATTATAGAGGATCTCTGTGAACTCTGAGCATGAGCACACAAACTCCAAACATCAACAGCAGCAGGCCTTGTGCAGTGGGAGTGATGGAAAGTGGAAGGAGAAATGAGTAAGATTTGCCGAACTGAACCTCCAAATGGGGAGAACCCCCCTTAGGAAATATGGACCATCAGGACTGAGAATTGTCCACACATGCTTTAAATTGAGGGTGAGTGGAAAAAACTGTTCCATCCTAAAAGGATCAAATAATGTGGTGACAATCTAAGTCCTCAATGTTCCTCCAAGTAACCAATAAGTACTACCTTTGGGAGTTACCCCTGTGGCACAAGGGGATTGGTGGTGTCTCTACAGCAGCAAGATGCAGGTTTGATCCCTGGCCAGGCACAGTGGGGTAAATGATCCAGAGTTGCCGCAGTTGCAGTGTAGGTTGCAACTGTGACTTGGATCTTTTCCCTGGTTGGGAACTCCATATACCTCAGGGTGGCCAAAAAAGGAAAGAAAACAAAAACAAAAAATACAAACTGCCTCCATTTGAGAAAGAGCCTCACTCTGGAAAAGTGCCCAAAACAGAAACCAGACTGAGAATAGCAGCAATACTGTAGGTAAAGAAAAGTTCAGATCATGTGCATGAGTAATATATTAAGCAGTACACTAGTAAAATGCAGTTTTTGAAGATGTGAACACAAGAGAGGACTATCTGAGGTCTGACAGTAGCAACAATGGAGGGATGCCTGCAGCTGTGGGGCTAGGGAAGCTTTCTTGGCCCATCCCTGACCATTGGACAAGCACCTCCTCCTAAGGGTCCAGAAAACCCATCTCATTTTAAAAAGAAATATAACTGTAATAGTTTATTTATTTATTGTCTTTTTAGGGTCGCATCTGCCGCATAAGGAGGTTCCCAGGCTAGGGATCAAATGGGAGCTGTAGCTGCCAACCTACACCGCAGCTCAGCACCACTGGATCCTTAACCCACTGAGCAAGACCAGGGATCGAACCTGCATCTTCATGGATGCTAGTCAGATTCGTTTCTGCTGAGCCACAACAGGAACTCCTGTGACAGATAATTTTGTATGTCAACTTGACTGGCCTAAAGGATACCCAGATAGCTAGTAAGATGTAATTTCTTGACGTGTTTGTGACAGTGCTTCTGGAAGAGATTAGTATTTGATTCAGTAGACTAAGCAAAGAGATCTGTCCTTACCAATGTGGGTGGGCATCATTATTCCATTGGAGACCCGAATGGAGCAAAAACGTGGAAGAACAGCTTCCCTCTCTCTTCTTTCGGTTTTTTTTCTTCTCTCTTTTTTTCTTGGCTGTGCCCATGGCATGTAGAAGTTCCTGGGCCAGGGCTGGAACCCGTACCACAGCAGCAACCCAAGCCACTGCAGTGGCAATGCCATATCCTTAGCCCACTGCACCACAAGGGAACTCCTCCCTCTCTCTTCTTGAGCTGGGATGTCCATCTTCTGCTCTCAGACTTCCAAACTTCTGGTTCTCAGGCCTTTGGACTCAAATTGATTTTTTGTTTTGTTTTGTTTTGGTTTGGTTTTTAGGGCCACACCCAAGGCATATGAAGGTTCCCAGGCTAGGGGTCAAATCAGAGCCGTAGCTGCTGGCCACAGCCACAGTCACAGCCACAGAAGATCCAAGCCGCATCTGTGACCTACACCACAGCTCACAGCACTTTGGGGTCCTTAACCCACTGAGTGAGGCCAGGGATCAAACCCACAACTTCATGGTTCCTTGTCGGATTCGTTTCCACTGTGCCATGATGGGAACTCCTCAAACTGAAATATGTCACCACCTTCCTGGTTCTCCAACTTGCAAACTGCAGATAGACTTCTCAGCCTCCATAACTGTGAACCAACTCCTATGATAAACCAATCTGTCTCTCTTTCCCCTCTCCTCATGTATAATGTAGATGGAAAAGAGAAAGATCAAAGATAAAAGGGATTTGAAGTAAAGTGAAAGATATAGAAGATGTATTAACTGAAATCCCTGAAGAAAACTAAACCAATAGACCAGAACACAAATTGAAAAGAAACTCCCCCGGGGGTGTGGGGGGAATATTGAAAATGAGATCACTGTACAATTCAAAACAGAAGAGTCAAGCCTAGTAAAGCCATTGGATCTTAAAAACAAGAGGGACAAAGTAATCTGGATATCCAGGCAAAAAATGCAAGTCATGTATAAGATAAAGTCAGATTGGCAGTAGACTTTTTAGGAGCAACAATTTAAAGATACTTAGTAAAAGGCTTTTCAAGGGTGTTTATATCCATTCAAACTGCCCAAGTATAAAATCCACCCAAGTAAAATGTTTATACTCAGGAAATATTTTTTTCCCATGAGTCTAAATTGAAAAATTTACTAGACTGTAAACTAGCTATAATGGAAAAAAATAAAATCGTTAAATAAAAAATTTACTAGAGACCATTTTCAGTCACAAAATGGTTGTAGAAGTTTTGGCATATGGTCTGGGGGTTGAGTGATGCATATGTTTAACTGTAAGAATTAAGATTAAAAATGGAGGTGGGGATAAAAGAATCAAAATCAGATCTTCTGATAATGTAAAATAATTACAACCGACTGAAAATGGAAAGAAAGGGATGAGTGGGTAGATAGAAAGTTAAATAAGCTCACTGACTGCATTTAATGGTATTTGCTAGAAGTAAAAAGAGTACTAGAAGCTAACAAATCAAGAAATAAATACTTGATACAAATTAACACCTGGTTTTAACACTAGGATAAAACTAGTGGCTAGATAATGAGAAAGAAGGGACCAGTAAGAAGTAGTTTCAAAATTGCTTTTATATTAGGGAAGGAATAGACAGTATTTAAAGAAAGAGAGTACTAAGAGTATTACATAAAGATACTAATAAAGCTTACAACTGGAACTAAAATACAATACCAAAAACAAGAAAAGGAAAAGGCAAAGAAAATAGACTATATAGCGGGATAGTATAATAGCATTCAGATCAATCGATAAATACACATGGGCTTAACTCACCAGTTTTTTAAAATCAGATGAAAATCAAAGAGATGAATCCAATTTAAAAATGGACAAAATATTTGAATAAATTTTTTTCCAAAGAAAATGTACAGATTGCTGTTAAGTACATGAAAAGATGTGCATTAGTCATGAGGGAAGCGCAAATCAAAACCACAATGAGATATGACTTCATACCCACAAGGATGGCTATTTTCAAAAAGACAGAGATAATGTATTGGTGAGGATGTGGAGAAACTGGAACCAAATACAGGCAGTCCTCACTTTATAGTAGTAAATTACTTACTGCATGGCTATGCAAGCTGAAACCACACAGAGCAATCTTAGTAATCAATGGGAAAGATAGAATTATTCCATGGCCTTTGAAGTTTTTAGTCAAAACAAACTTTTACTGTTGAGTATAAATGTGTTGGAAAATGAAAATAGTAAGACATTTATATAATACAATGTAACTTTTAACATTAGAAACATCAAACATTTAAGTTTTTTTCCAAAACTTTATCAAGAAAATAATGTCTAAAGTGTTTGCCTTCTCTTTGTGTAACTTATGATGATGTAGAGTGAGCATCTTTTCTATGCCTTGGCAAATTGTCCTTACTAAGTTACTAAGTTTGGACCAGCTTCAAACACTTTATCCTTTGTGTTCCAGTGTTGTGAAATCCTTCCAAGAGTTCCTTTAATGTGAAGATTTTTGGCAGTGTCATTTCTTCTGGGACATTCATCATAACCACTTACTTGTTTTGAAGTTCGTGTTCACTAGCCTCCTCTGATATGCAGCCTCTCAAATAGCAGTGGTGTCAACAATTCCATAGTTAACTACTACTCCTATAACTCCTGTATTACTTCTGTAACATCTAGATTTGACTGGAATGTCACTTCTAGCATTATTATCACTTTAGTTTCTTTGCTGGCTTTTCAATTTCTGTTGGCCAGTCCTTCTTTTGATTACCCACTTTTGTAAAATGTCATATAGGTTTATCACTGGGAGACAAAGAAACAATGCAGCTACATGCTTTGCTATCTGTCCCTGAAGTGAACAGCTGTGCAATGTCCAATCACCAACTCTGAAAGGAGTTACATAATTTCTCACTTTATCATGACACTCATCTGTTATTTAGTAATTTGTGGACTGAAAAGCTAGCTGCATAGTTTGTACTTTATGCAGTTACAACACAGTTAATATAATGTCATAAATGAATTTGGAACTATTTGTTGTTGTTGAGGATGAGTATTAATCAAACCATGGTAACTGAAAATCTTGCATGTAGGAAATGTGCAAGCTGAGGATGTCTTCTGATAGAGGAGCAACTTTCATAAAGCAAAACTACAGGTATAAAAGGATGAATAGACACATTAATAAAGGAGACTTTAACAAACATCTACTAAACCAAGATAGATACAACAACATAATCTGTATTACTTGGGTCCTATATTAAGCAGGTACTGAGATTTGTGAGCTCAAAAGTTTTAAGTTGCTGCGCCAATCCATTAAGTCACAGCTGGGCAAGGGAGTATCAAAAAGTACCTGAGTAGATCATCCAGATTACACACATATTCCTTCCTGCTCTCTTTATTCAACAGCTGCCCTCACCTTCTGCTCATCCAGGTCAATTTCCCCTGCCAAGATGGTGATTTTTCTTCTTGTTTGCTAGTCCCTGGTTGCATACAGTCCAAAAGGTCCAGGCTGCAGCCATAGTTTACAGTCTAGTAGAACCTTTACTGCATCCACTGGCAAGAATGAGCTGCTTTTAGGGACCAAGACCTCTAAGCCTGAAGAGCCTAGATTTGTAGTGACAGAAAATACAGGGCTGTCCAGGGAATCATTGGGAATGATATTGAGTGGAGCTGTTGCTTGGTTCCTGAATCCCAGGTATGCAGCATACAAAGGTTTCTGATTCAGTGCATATACTGTCTACCCTCACACAGCATGCCTCTAAGCTGACACTTTAAGTGCATCTTCCATGGGCCAGTCCAACATTCAGCCCAGTGACTCCTGAATGGTGCAACATGCAATTTGACCAGTGAGTCCCATGGCCATGGGCCCAGTATCTGAAGCTCTCTGGGCAAGAAAGGCAAATTATACCCTAAATAAGTGACTAATCTTAAAAGAATGAAGCACTGACTCTTCTAGGATAGAAGCATCCCAGTGCAATCAATTGGCCACCAAGTGGCTGTTTGATTTCCTTGAAGAATAATGCCATGTGTATAAGAGCAGTGGATTCTGTTACTGACTGCTCTAAGAGCCTTGGTAAGTTCATGCTACTGAGCCCATGATTAACCTCTCTCTCTCCATTTGTGTGCCTACTGTGGCAGTTGCCAAAGGATACTAATGCCAGTTATATCGATGACTTGCTTAATACTTCTTCTGTAATGGATGGATATTAGCATCTAATGCAAAAATTTACTTTGTGCACATCCTTATATGTCCACCCATAGTATCACATAGTATGTGCTTTGTGTCCAGGTTCATTTGCTTGTGATAGTCATCTATGTTGCTGTATGTGCCAGTCTTTTCTTTTTTTTAAGTGATATTCAATTATATAAATACACAAAAATGTACCCCTTCTCTTGTCCATAGACCTCTGGGTTGTTTCTAATTTAGGGCTATTATGAATAAAGCTGTTAAGAACATTCTTATACAGGTATGTTACTATAAACATATGCATTCATTCATTTCTCTTGGACACTAGGTACATGTGTGTATATATATGGTGTTATATATATAGTTATATATATTTGAAATGCTGAGTCATATTTGACTTTTTAAGAAATTGTCAAATGTCTTTTCAAAGTTCCACTTGCTTCATGTTGTTGTCAACACTAGGTATTGTCTTTTTTTTTTTTTTAATGGATGCAACTGTAGCATATGGGAGTTTCCAGGCTAGGGGTCGAATTAGAGCTGTAGCTGCTAGCCTATGCCACAGGCACAGAAATGCAGGATCTAAGCCATGTCTGTGACCTACATCACAGCTCATGGCATGCCAGATCCTTAACCTACTGAGCAAGGCAAGGGATCAAACCCGAGTCCTCATGGATACTTGTCGGATTTGTTACGGCTAAGCCACAATGGGAACTCCCGGTATTGTCTGTTTAATCATAGCTATTCTGGTGTGTAATTGTAGCTCACTGGCTCATTTTTTTTAACTGAAGTATAGTTGATTTACAGTGTATTTCAGATGTACAGCAAAGTGATTCAGTATATATATATATATATTCAGCATATATATATACATATACAGACATATACAGTATATATATACAGACATATACAGTATATATATACAAACATATACGGTATATATATATACAGATATATACAGTATATATATATACAGACATATACAGTATATATATACAGATACATATAATATATATATATATATACACAGATATATACAGTATATATATATATTCTCTTTCAGATTCTTTTCCATTATAGGTTATTACAGGATATTGAATATAGTTCCCAGTGCTATATGGTACGTCCTTACTGTTTATATCTGTTAATCTCAAACTCCTAATTTATCCCTCCCCCCACTTTCCTCTTTGGTAACCATAAGCTTGTTTTCTATGTCTGTGAGTCTGTTTCTGTTTTGTAATTAAATTTGTATCAATTTTAGTATTAATTTTCATACTTTTTCTTTAGATGTGTTTGAGATTTACTGTGTAGATAATAAAGTACTTTTTCTTTTCCCTTCCAGTATTTATCCTTTTTCTTCTTTTACTGAATGGGCTGGAGTTTAGACTGGCTCTTAATAGCAAGAGTGGAAAATGAGCATAAAGAGCTTTGTAAGTGATGCTCAGGGCAATGAGGAATCACTCATATGTTTCCACAGATGAATAATGTGGTCAGATTTGCAGTTAGAAAGAGCTCTCTGACTATAATGTGGAAGAAGAAAAGACACTGGGAAGACTAGATGGCCAGTTAGAAGGCTCCTGAAGGAATGTAGATAAGAAGTGGTGACCTAAGTGAGGAAAGTGGCAACTGGAATGGAGAAGAATTGATTTTTAAAAGATAAAATGTCTGTCTCTACTTAGTCCATATCAGTAAACCAATTAATAAACATATGCACATATTTCAAGCCATTCTGAGGACAGACATTTCCCTTAGGGGAAACTCTTCTCCAGAAGCCATTTAGCAGATGTTATCAAACTATTAACAAAAATAACTTGGAACAAATTAAACCATTGGGTTCCATGTAAAATATAAAATGAAAATAATGCAGTTCAGTGAATGCAATATTAGTTATTGAAACTTAATCTCTTATAAACATGCCTAAATCAGGGCGGGTAACAAGTTTTTTCTGGCATCTTCCAGAACTGGTTAACTAAATTGTAGTAATAGTTGATGTGGCCTTTGATAAGCAACATAGATAATCTGAAAAAAAGTAAATTACCTCTGGCTGATAGTGAAATAATGTCATACCAATTTGGGAAAAAAAACAAAAACAATAAAAACCCAAAGACATTATAAGCAGGAGAGAAGTGACAAAAGCAGAGAATTTGAGCTGAAGACTTTTGGAGAATATAACTCACTTAGTTGTGACACGTACCCAAAGCCTCAATAGCTCTAGAACTGCATCTTTCTACTACTCTGCCTTCTTTGCTCTTGGCTTTCCGTCTTTCGCCCTAGCCCTCCTTTTATCTCACCTCCTGAGTGGATGCCCTACTTCTTTAGAATTTTCCTGGCTTTGCTTTCATCTGTAGGTGAAAGAATTGCATATCCATGTGTGCAATCTTAACATCAGGCTTGCATTTTCCAAATTTTTCCTCGAGCTTGGACCTTCTAGCTTACAGAGTCTAAAATCAACTCATCCTCTGCCCCAAAACCAGTTCTTCCTATCTTCTATTTCTGCTAAAGTTACTACCATTTTCCAGGTCATGCAGTTTGGCCTTTTTAAAGTTATTTTCTTTTCCATCTGCAGTAAATCACTTGCTAAGTCTCATCAATTGTTGCTTAAAATAATGCTCCCTGCACTATTGCTGCCCCATCATAGGTCTTTCTTACACCTTTGCCAGAACAGTTGCAGTAGTCTCCTCGCTGAAATTATTTGCTTGAATTAATTGCTCTTTGAATTAATTCTGTATATTGTCACAGTATATAATATATAACATAATGATCTTAATACAGAAGATGCAGAAAAAGGCAAGCCCGGGAGTTCCCATTGTGGCTCAGCAGGTTAAGAACCAGACTAGTATCTGTGAGGATGTGGGTTTGATCCCTGGCCTCACTGTGTGGGTTAAGGATCTATTGTTGCCACAAGCTGTGTTTTAGGTTGCAGATGTGGTTTGGATCTGGTGTTGCTGTGGCTGTGGTGTAGGCCAGCATCTGTAGCTCTGATTTGACCCCTAGCCTGGAAACTTCCATATGCCAAAGGTGAGGCTGTATAACAAGAAAAAAGAAAAGAAAAAGGCAAGCCCAGAGTTCTTCTCCTGTGGTGCAGTGGATTAAGCATCTGGTGTTGTCACTGCAGTGGCTTGGGTCACTGCTGTGTCATGATTTCGGTCTCTGGCCCAAGAACTTTCACATACTGTAAATGTGGCCAAAAAAACAAAATAATAATAATAATAATAAAGGGAAAAAGTTAATTAAAAGTATGAGAGCACTTGTATTTTTGTATATTTACTAGTATTTAACTTTTTGCATCCACTAGTGTATTTAATAAATATTTACAGAGTGAAGTATGGAAAATGCACAATATAAAAAGTAATCCCTCTAGAGCTTATGGAAAGAAATAAGACATATACACAAAAACTATAATTCAAAGTAGCCTCGTAGCTTATATTTCTTTAATCCTCCATCTCATACAGCACCTAAAAATTCCTAGTCACCAGATAGTTTGTATTTATTAATAAGACAAAGTAGAGAGTTCATGTTGTGGCGCGCAGTGGAAAAGAATCCAACTAGTATCCATGAGGATGTGGCTATGATCCCTGGTCTCACTCAATGGGTTAAGGATCGAGTGTTGCTGTAGCTGTGGCACAGGCCGGCAGATGCAGCTCCAATTTGACCCCTAGCCTGGGAACTTCCTTATACCACAGGTGTGGCCCTAAAACAGAAAAAACAAAACAACAACAACAAAAACAAAAAACAAAAAGCAAAATAGAAGAGAGCATTCTGTTTTATTTCACTATTGCTGTCAGTGGAATACTGTGATCACTAGGGTGCGCTATTAGCATTGCCAGTAAATTATTCTCCCTTGCACAGACATCCAGGGTTTGGAGCAACTAATAGCTGAACCAGATTTAAAGTCACTGAACTTTTTCCAGGCTGTCACAGACACACATCAGGAAACACAACATCACCTCACCACTTTCTGAAAATTGTATCAAATGATGCTTTGTTAATGGATGACCTTGCAACAAAAAGAAAACCGAAAAGACTGAACGCTACTACTGTTCTAGTAGAATAAAACTTAACTTTTATAACTTAACATTTAATGGTATAGTCGTTTTGTATTTCATAAAAGTTAGGCATAAATAGGAAGTAGATCAAGAAGTAACTGTAGGGAGTTCCCATTGTGGCTCAGTGGTTAATGAATCCAACTAGGAACCATGAGGTTGCGGGTTCAATCCCTGGCCTTGCTCAGTGGGTTAAGGATCCAGGGTTGCTGTGAGCTGTGCTGTAGGTTGCAGACGAGGCTCTGATCCTGAGCGGCTGTGGCTCTGGAGTAGGCTGGCAGCTACAGCTCTGATTGGACCCCTAGCCTGGGAACGCCCATATGCTGCGGGAGCGGCCCTAGAAAAGGCAAAAAGACAAAAAAAAAAAAAAGTAGCTGTAATTATAATTACTTTTGTAAATGCAAGTTAACTTTTAGTTTCTTCTATAGCTTTACTAGTTCTATTAAGTGTCAATCATCCCTGATATTATGGACAATTAATATTCATCAAACACAAATTGATATTCAACAGATTAAAACAACAGACTCTAAAGCCTTTCACAGTAAAATTAAGGATGGAGTTTTCAAAAATATAAACACTTGAGGTAGTTAATATATTTGCTGTGAATGTACTTCAGAATGCTGCTGATACAGGCTTAAAGAGCTCTTAGAGGACCCCCCCCCCCATTTTTGGCCTGCATGCTACAGTTCGTTTACTGTCCCCTGTTCTAGAGCATCTATATATCCTACATAATATACCTCTATTACAGCAGTTACTGCAATGCATTGTAATAGGATTTGCATGTTTGCTAATTCATTGCGAATTTTTTTGCTTTTTTTTTTTTCCCAGGGCCACACCTGCAGCATATGAAGTTTCCCAGGCTAGGGGTTGAATTGAAGCTGGAGCTGCAGCTCCCAGCCTACACCACAGCCCCAGCAACACGGGATCCAAGCCATGTCTGCAACCTACCCTCTAGCTGAAGGTAATGCCAGATACTTAACCTACTGAGTGAGGCCAGGGATGGTACCCATATTCTCATGAATACTAGTTGGATTCCGTTACAGCTGAGCCACAACAGGAACTCCCATTGTGAAATTCCAAGACAGAATGAGTTTATTCATATTTGTTTTCGAAGTACATAGCAAAGTGGTTGCCATTAATTGGCCCTAAATATTTTTTGTTTAGTGGATTAAGTAACATTTTAAAATAAACTGGTTAGACTGATGAAAAATTAAAAAAACAGGACTGTTTGCTCGGTTGTGGAAACACTTGAGCACCAGTCCACTGTGAGTTTCATCTTTCAAAAGATTGTGCAGAGTTTTTAAAAACAACTTTATTGAGATATACAGGGAGTTCCTCTTGTGGCACAGTGGGTCAAGAATCTGACTGCAGAGGGTCCTTGTGGAAGCAGAGGTTTGATCCCCAGCACAGGGCAGAAGCAGTGGATTAGGGGATCTGCATAGATTGCAGCTGTGGGTTGGATTCAATCCTTCGCCCAGGAACTTCCATATGCTGTTGGCACTTAGTGCTAGGCATAATTTCAATGAATCTGAAATTTTTTCCCCTATAAATTTCTTTGACTTTAAAGTATTTACAGAAACACTAATCCTTTCGGATTTAAATTAGTTGCCCTGCCTGTACTCTGAAGTGAACTATACTCTGTTAGACAAAGTAATGCAAAAAGCAACTTGTGGTTTTAATCAGTGGAACAAAAACAATTTGGCAACTTCTTTAAGTTTGAATAGAACAGATGAGCTGCATCATCAATTGCCTTTAATGTACATTTTGTCCTGCTTTTTATCCAAGAATCTAGTCAAGACAGACTGCTGTTTTTCGAATAATGTCAAGAGGCTCTGGCATTTCCCGAACAAGAAGAAACAGATTCAATAATAGTTATGAGATTGAATATAGGATTCATATTTAACCTTTCTACATTCTTAATTAGCTTTAATCATGATGTCACTTGAGTGAAGAAAAAGATTTAAAGTCAAATGAAGGTTGTAATGCATCACAATCTTTCAGTCCATGGCAGACTCCTGGGAGTCACTGTGATTATTGAGTAAAAAAAAGCATAGGACAAGGGACGTTTAAGATACGCACGTTTTTGGTTCTGCCACTAAATAGTTTTGTAGATCCAGGAAAGCTGTTAAACTTCTTGGAGTTTTTTTCTTCTGTAAGTTGGTGGGTAAGGATGGGAGAGGGGTTTAATCGTAAGGTTGCCTCTTTACCAAACAGCTTGATACATCAACACCGAATACAAATTATCCCACACAGCCTCAATGCTCCGCCCCCCTCCCTTTTTTTTTGGAAAGCCTTCTACGGACTCCCACATTCTCTTGCTTAGAATCATATACTGCACCTCCCAGGGCTGCTCACTGAACCCTTCAGTGGTGATGTTTCAAAAAGGGAATGAAATCTTGTTCGCTACAGTTGTGGAAACCCTAAGGATACGCCGGGCTCCAGGCTAATATTCCTTTCCGGAGGTTTCTGTCTCCTTGCTTACAGTTTTAGGCTTTTCCCAGCACTCATCGGTGATTAGCTTTATGTTAGGTTGTTCTGGGGAAGACGCCAATTTGCCAGATCCTGGCAGCGCTGGTTCATGCCAGGAGGTGGCACGGCAGGGCCTCACGACTTGGGGCCCTTCTTCATGACCCAATGCCTCAGCTCAGCTTGTGGAAATTCGTATGGTGAGAAAGCATTTTCGATTTTCTTCAGAAAAGGCCAACCCTGGCGTCACAACCATCACTATATAACCAAGATAACTGTTGAGCTAGGAAGACCCCACTGTGAGCCAACTAGTCCCAGAAGCCCACTTCTCCTCTCTGGGCCGGCAGGCAGTTGACGTTGAGGCTGGAACTACGAGGTCCAGAATCCCCTCGCGCACGCGCGCTTCCATTGTGATGCTCCTTTCCCGGTAACTCGCCCTCTCAGGCAAACCTGAAGATAGCGGCAATTCTCCGGTGGGGGCGGAGATGTTCTTTGCCTGACTCTCCGCCCCTTTCGTGATAGGCAATGGGACCAGCCAACCGATGTGGCGGACTCGGGACGCGTTCTCCAATCAGCACCTGTGGCGGAGAGGTGGGCGTGCGCACTGGCAGGGCAGGTGGGCTAGGCTGTGCTAGGTTGCGACGGGGGAGAATAACGTCGGGTCGGGTCAGCGGGCGCTGCAGTAGTCGCCGCAGCGGCGATGGGAGCGGTAGGGACCAGGCGGCGGCGGTGGCGGCAAGAGGAGAAGCAGGGGCTGAAACTAGAGCAGCGGCTGAGGGCCGCCAGCAGCAGCAGTAACTGCAGCAGCCGCCGCCGCCGCCAGTAAACGCGGACGGTACCCGAGGGGACTACTCGGCCGGCCGGCCCTCGAAGCCGCGCTGGGTCCCGCCGCAGTCGTCGGCGGGGGATGGGCAGGCGGCGGCAGTCCCGCCTGCTGTGGGTTGACTCCTGCGGGTCCCGGCCCTGAGCTGGACCGGAACCCTCCGCCCGAATCGCTGCGTTTGCCACGGCCCAGGTAGGACACACCCCCCCGGACCCCCTGGGCGCAGCTGGGGGAGCTCCGCACCCTGCCCTCCCCTACTCCTAACCCCCTCCTGCGGCCGCACCCCTAGCCCAATGACCGACCCAGGTGTGGAGGGAAGGGGTACCAGAGACTCCCGGGTCGCAGACTCCCTGGGTTTGTGCCAGACCTAGTCACTCCAACTCGGAGATCGCCTGCTTCTCCTCGGTTTCCCCAAAGGGTTGTGCCTCGTATCCCCAGAAGCTTTTGGTGTCTTCACTGAACTTCGAGGGTCACAAAGCTTCGTTCTATTTCTTTTTCTGTGGGTGACCCACATACCACTTGTATTCATGTTGAGTCTGGTACCAGGACTAAATCCAGGATTCTCAGCATATCCTGAGCGGTTCTTTCCCATCCGGCTCCCCCAAATGCGATAGAAGAGGGCATGGGACTGTAGAATCTGTTGTGTAGTAACGGCAATGGAGGCCCTGACTTTCTGGTACTTAGGGTGCAAGGTAGAAGGATTTGCTCGTCGTTGGCTTTGACTAAGATGATGTTGACACTCCGGGATGCTGTGGGAGGGACGAGAGTCCACACGTATTTACCTGCACATCCGAAGTAAATAATCCATTGGGAATCCAGGATACTTTATCCACAGTGAACTTAATTTTATTTGAGTCGTGGCTGCGTTAGAAGGTAAAAATGACATTGAGTTGTACTTTGCTTTGAATTAAAGTTGGTAGGTGGCAGCAATCCGGCATTAACTCTTCTCATCCCTTGCTTTAGAAATTGTTCTTTGAACATCAAAAAGGGCAATGTTGTTATAATTTGTGTTCATGTAAAGATGTTTTGGTATTAAATAGAAAGCAAGTTTTTTAATGCATGTATGAGGTTTGCATTATTATGAATGGGCACATGTACACACGGAGTATCCACTCAGTGTGTTTTTGTTACAGTGTTTGGTTCTGAGCCATTAATAACAGTTGCATTGGTTTCTAACACTGATTTGTCATGATGGGCCACAAAGATGTGTTTACTATATTCTTTTGGCTAAATATAATAGAGTAACGTTCATTTGGGTAGAAAGGGTGATGGGAGATTGATTTTAAATCTGAACACTGTATAGTTCTTTTTTAAATAAAGCAGTATTGAGAACAAATATTACTTATATGACTAATCTTGAAGAATTCATCTTAACTAAAATTTTTTCAAATAACAGGTGTGTGGACTTGGATTACATATTGTGATCTTTTGAAATTGAAAACATATTGAAAGGAATCTGTATAGAAGCTTATGTTTTCCTATGTGGTACATTTTTATCAAGGCACAAGCATGATTATGAAGGAAAGTTTAGCTAGAATGTTAGGAAATACTTTTTATTCTTTCAGTTTTAGACACATGAAAGAAATGGAAATCCTCAGCTTCATTAATTTAATTTGTAATATCAAATTGAAATAAATTTGATTTCAGTAGAAGGCTAAGAATGCTATATATCTTGCTCATTATCTTGTACTATGGTTAATACATAATTTAGTGAATTCTCTGTTGTACTATGTATGACTCAAGAATTTTGTGACTTCTTTTGACTTTTAAATATTTATTATTTTGATGCCTCAGGAAATCTTCATGAGATTAGTCTCATTTGCTTTAGCAAATTGAACTCCATTATGCAGTGCTTCAGCTATCTCTAAATGTAGTGTTAGAAGTGAAGTTTGTGTAATTTAGACAGCTTTTGAGGATATTTTACATTTAAAAAATGTACAAAAAATGTGATAGTGCTAGATTGTTGGTTTTTCATTTTGAACAAAGATTACAGAGCTGACTTTGCTATGATCATGGAATTTAACTTTGGGGGGCATTTTTTTTTTTTTTGAGTTTACAACTTTAAAAAAGTAATGTATTAAAAATGACAACTTAATTGCAATTTGTGAGAGTCTTTGAGCTGTAATCACCCAACTAAGGCACTTTCAGATTCCTAATCCTCAAAACCTGCATGGGACAATAAATGTTTGTTGCCTGAAAAGAAAAGAAAAGAAAGAAAAAAGTATAAAACAAGGAAAAATGTTTATTGAGCATTACTGAACTAGTGAAGGCCGAATTGATTAGCAAAATAGCCTATGAGAATTAATGGACAGCTTAGCTTGCTTCCTTCCCTACTTAAAAAAAAAACCTACTGTAAAAGAATTATCTTAATGATATGTGGCATTCTTTACAGTTTGAGTGTGTGTCACTCAGAATTACTCAATATGTATTCCTTTCTTTGAGGGTTTTTTTTTTTTGTTTTTTTGTTTTTTTTTTGTCTTTTTGCCATTTCTTGGGCCGCCCCCGCGGCATATGGAGGTTCCCAGGCTAGGGGTCCAATTGGAGCTGTAGCTGCCAGCCTATGCCAGAGCCACAGCAACGCGGGATCCGAGCCACGTCTGCAACCTACACCACAGCTCACGGCAATGCCGGATCGTTAGCCCACTGAGCAAGGGCAGGGACTGAACCCGCAACCTCATGGTTCCTAGTCGGATTCGTTAACTACTGCTCTACGACGGGAACTCCTCTTTGAGGTTTTTGAGAAACCCTCAAAATATAGCTGGAGCTATGTCAGTTTACTTGATTAGTAATATTGCAGGACATTGTCAATATTTACAGGTTTTGAAATATGAAATTAAACATATTTTACTGTCTTGTCATTTTTTTTTATCGTTGTTATCCAGAATATTGTTAACAATAGTGATGATAGTGGTAGATCCCCCCCATAAGTACTCAATGCTATCAAGTTAAATATTTTTACATATTTGATAAATGAGCCTTTAAGCCACTATGAAAAAAGTTGAGTTTTAGAGCTGAATTTTGAACACAAGTACAACGCATTACCACTCAAAAGTTTTTGTCCTTATATCTAGTGATCTCTGGTTGTGAGTTTAAAATATAGATTGAAGGTATATTATTTACATAACAACATCAGTTTTTCCAGAAAATTTCATATTTTAAACAGGTGGTTTTTAAGAAGACTTCTTGATTAGTACATACATACATTATGTTTAAGTTTAACATAATGATTCTTTTCTCTATGGTTATTATTTTATATGTTCCTAATACTTTTTTTTGTAAACTCGTGGCATATGGAGGTTCCCCGGCTGGGGGTCCAATCGGACCTATCACTGCTGGCCTATACCACAGCCACGCAACGCAGGATCTGAGCCATGTCTGCGACCTACACCACAGCTCATGGCAACACCAGATCCTTAACCCACTGAGCTAGGCCAGAGATCGAACCCGCAACCTCATGGTTCCTAGTCGGATTTGTTTCTGCTGCACCATGATGGGAACTCCTGTTTCTAATACTTGAACCTATAATACTTATCAATTTTGGTCTACATTTGGGATTTTTTTCTATTTTTTTTTTTAACCTTTGTAATATAAGACCCTTCATTTTGGGGATCTTGACAGCTGCTTTTTATTGTGTTGAGCAATTTACTTTCACATCAATTAGAGTAAAGCTTCCCACTGTAAAAAAAAAAAAAAAACAAATTAAGTGTACTTTGAAAAGAATCTGAGTTGTTACAGTGTCTGGTGAAGAATGTGAAGTAGTGGCTTCTTGACTGTCTTTGATAAGTTGTCAAAATTTAACCTAACCATGTTTCATATATATTTTTAAGAGAATGTACATCTTTGTTGAAATTATGTTGGTTTCTACCAATATGTTTTATCATTATTTTATAGTATTTTTGTCTTTTTGAAGTTCCAGGGAAATTGCCTCTTTTAAAAAAAGATCTTACATTCTTTCTCTGACATTGTTCTAGCCTTGTGATCATGTAATACTATATTTTGTCAATATTGGTCTAACATTTAGTTTTTCATGTGTGTTGTATGTTATGGATTAAGTTTGGAAACCTGTTTTTTTTTTTTTTTTCTCTTCCTCGATCTACTAAGTGCCTCAGTTTCTAAAATTTCTCAGAGAAGGTTTTATCAACATTTTACAATGACAGAATCATGCAGAGATGAGGGGAGGGAAATATGAAAAAATGAATAACTAAAGAAAATGTTAGCCTTGTTTTGTGTGAAATTTGATTTGAAGAAATCATCTGGAAGCTACATTGTATAATGGATAGTAAACAAGATTAGGACTTCATTTCTGCTGGACTTGTATAGCACTTAAAAAATTCAGCATGTCCAAGACAAAAATCAGCCCTCTTTTTAACTTCTTTAATTCTGTTAATGAAGGTATCACTATTTAATCAGTCACCCAAGTTCAAAAATCTCAGTTTAATTTTTAATTTTTTGGGGGGGTGGGGGGAGGCACTACCTGCATGAATTCTCTCCTTTTCATTTTTACTGCAACCACCTTAACTTAGCCTCTTCCATCCTTATTATCTCTCCTTAGGACTGTTGCTGTAGCCTCATCCTTTAATAATTCATTAGATATTTATTAAGCATCTGCCATGTTACTATGGTAGGGATTAGAGATTCAGCCCGAAACAAGACAGAAATGATCTTATTTTTGGAGCTTGCAATACAGGGGGAACAGACAATTATAGAACAAGGAATTACAAGTGTTCCAAGTTTCATGAAGGGAAAACACAGACTACCTTACATCAACATATTAACTGACGTATCTCACCGTCTGGGAAGTGGGTTCAGGGAAGTAGTCTTGTATTTTATCAACCACAGTTTATTCTGCCTACTCTGTTTCAGAGGTTAGTGGATATGTCATAGCTATAAGTAAACAATTAAAAATAAATGTTTTAAAATAAAGATATTTAATAAAATTAAATGTTTATACAACTCCTGAAAAAGCTTTAGACAACTCCTTTCTAAACACCAGAACACTTTGAAGACATCTGTCCTAAAGAGGCCACCCTCTCCCTTTAATGTGAGTTTCTACTTTGGGTTCTCCAAGGCCTCAATTGCTTTAGTGCTGACAGAATTCCTTGTTATATTTCGTAGTCTCTGAACCTCAGAATTTAGGACTGGACATTACCAGTAGGAGGGTATGGATGGTTACAAAAAGAGGCCTTATAGGTAAATAGTTAGAGACTCCTTGTAGCTAGAGTCCAAAAGCTTATTGGTGAGTTATTAAATGTACATGTAACTAGAACATAATTTGAATATCTTTGTAAGTTTAAAAATATATACACTTATGTGTAAATCAGAAAAAATTATCCTTTATCATATGCTGGCTTCTAATATTTGGTTTGGAAAATAAGGCTAGTATAGCCACAAACCTCATAAGTTAATAAATTTATGTAATACAATAATTTATATAATAAAAATTAATAAAATTGTTAATTGTGCATCAAGATGAGGTCTGAATCTTTTCTCTTCTCTGCAATAACATATCATAGGACCTTAGATTATGAAATCTCTCTTTGCCTCAGTTTTGATATATATATATTTTTTAGTTTTTTTTTTTTTTTTTTCGTCTTTTTACCATTTCTTGGGCCGCTCCCGCGGCATAGGGTACGTTCCCAGGCTAGGGGTTGAATCAGAGCTGTAGCCACTGGCCTACGCCACAGCCACAGCAACGCGGGATCCGAGCCATGTCTGCGACCTACACCACAGCTCAGGGCAACGCCAGATCGTTAACCCACTAAGCAAGGGCAGGGATTGAACCCGCAACCTCATGGTTCCTAGTCGGATTCGTTAACCACTGCACCACGATGGGAACTCCCCTAGTTTTGCTATTTTTAAAAAGGGAAATTAATATACTTAAAATCCAATTATGATGAAGGTCATTACAGAAAAGGTTTTCTTTATTTTTTTTTCCTTTGTCTCAGTGGGAGGATCATAGACAATGCTTTGTTTGGTTGATCTGGCTACAGTAGATTTTACCCAAGGAATGGTCTTGTTTAGTGTTTTCCCTACAATCTTTCCGTGTAAGTTACATTGGTTTTCTATAAGGGAAGAATTTGTTTATGTGTTGCTAGTATCAGTAGCTAGGGAGAAGAGAACCAGATTGTTTACACTTCTGTTTTGTTGTAGGTAATTGTAACCATAACTGACTTGTAAAGTTTCTCTTTTAATAGATATTTTACCTTCTTGAATATATTTATTGAGCCCAGAGACATTCCATGCTGCTGGAATATAATTTACCTCCTGTGAAAGTTTAGAAGGAACAGTTGAAGTGTGAGTGGTGACTAAATATTCTTTCTCTTTTGCTGTCAGCAAATAGGTTTATTCACATATCTTCATCTCTTTTTTACTAGCCCTTTAGGGGAGATGCTTTTGCTAAAATGCTACAGGGTTAAAAAAAAAATCTTGAGGTTTATCCTATTCTTGACCCTTACTTCTCTTGTTTACATTAGTAGTATTAGGTATTTTGAAAAGCTTAGCTGGTGTGTAGCCTTTGTAAACTTGTGTCTACCCCTCAGCTTTTTTATTTTAAAACATAAGTTAAATAATTTGTATAATGTGAAAAATGTTTTATTTTGACTTTTGAGATATATGAAATGAGTCTAACTATATTTTAATATGCTTATGGAATATTAACCAAATATTCTAAATACTAATCAGTATCAGTATAATTAATACTAAATATTAATAACACTAAATAATAATAATAATTAATACTAAATATTAATCAGATATTCTAAATACATAATAATCACAATAACTTTGAAACATCTGATTTTTTACTTTAACAATAAGGATATTGGAGTTCCTGTCGTGGCACAGTGGTTAATGAATCTGACTAGGAACCATGAGGTTGCAGGTTCGATCCCTGCCCTTGCTCAGTGGGCTAACGATCTGGTGTTGCCCTGAGCTGTGGTGTAGGTCACAGATGTGGCTCAGATCCCGCGTTGCTGTGTCTGTGGCGTAGGCCAGTGGCTACAGCTCCGATTCGACCCCTAGCCTGGGAACCTCCATATACCGTGGGAAGCGGCCCTAGAAAAGACAAAAAGACAAAATAATAATAATGGTAATAATAATAATAATAATTTGGAAAAAAATATCAGACTTTTTTCATTAAATTTTTTTTTCTTTTTTTTTAGCATGCAGTCTCTCTGGGCCCAATAAATGTATCCAGAACTTCAAATATCTACTAAAAGGGGTTCCCGTTGTGGCTTAGCAGTTAATGAACCCAACTAGTATCCATGAGGACATGAGTTTGATCCCTGGCCTCACTCAGTGGGTTAAGGATCTGGTGTTGCCATGAGCTGTGATGTAGGTCACAGACACAGCTTGGATCCTGCATTGCTGTCTGTGGTATAGGCTGGCAGCTGCAGCTCTGACCCGACCCCTAGCCTGGAAATCTCCATGTGCCACAGGTTTGGTCCTAAAAAGACAACAAACAAACAAACATCTACTAAAAGCAGAGAGAAACTTTATATAAGATAGTATGGGCAGTTCCCATCATTGCTCCCCAGAAATGAATCTGACTAGCATCCATGAGGATACAGGTTTGATCCCTGGCCTGGCTCAGCAGGTCAAGGATCTGGTGTTGCGGTGAGCCATAGTGTAGGTTACAGACACAGCTCGGATCTGACATGATTGTGGCATAGGCCAGCAGCTGTAGCTCCTATTCCACTCCTAGTCTGGGAAACTCCATATGCCGTAGGTACGGCTCTAAAAAGACCGGAAAAAAAAAAAACTGATAGCAAAGTTAAAAGTGTAAAACATTTCTCTATTTTCTCCTTCTGGGACTCTAGGTATACGAATGTTAGGCTTTTTGATGTTATCCTTTTGCTTACTTATGCTCTGTTTGGTTTCTCTCTTTCTCTGTATGTTTCACTTTGGGTAGTTTCTTTGCCTATATTTTCAAATTCACTAATCTTTCTTTTCTTTTTTTTGGCCTGTGGTAGGGGCACATAGAAGGTCCCCAGCCAGGGATCAAACACGTGCCTCAGCAGTGCCCTAGGCTGCTGCACTGACAACACTGGATCCTTAACCTGCTGTGCCACAAGAGAACTCCACTAATACTTTCCTCCACAGTGGTTAATCTGCTGTTAATCCTATCCACCATATTTGTTAAAATCTCAAATACATAGTTTTCATGTCTAGAAGTTCATTAAAAAATCTTCAGTTTCTTTCATTGTGCTTAATGCTTTTCTCTATTTTCCTGAATATGTTTATAATAGGTGTTTTAAAGTCTTGTCTACGAATTCTATCGTCTGTACCATTTCTAGGTCTGTTTTTATTGATTTGTTTGTATCCCTGGTAATTTCAGTTTGGATGCCTGACATTGTGATTTCATACTGTTATATGCTGGATTTGTTTTAAAAAAATTTTATTCCTTTAAATATTTTGGGGATTCTTTCTGGGATAAAGTTACTTGAAAATAGATGCATTTATGGCCCTGATGTTTTAAATTCTTTTCCACTCTGGTGATTTTACAAACTATTCATAGCCCTATGTGAGCATGTCTGCCAGCCTCTTTTCAGTGGTTCTTTCCCTGGCCTTGGTCACTTCTTCACACACATGTACTCATTAGTATTCAGCCAAAGCTTCCGGGTGAACCCTCTCTAGATATCTAGAATTTGACCTTTCCACAGCTCTCTTCAGTGTTCTACCTTGCCTTGCCTTCCTCAAACTCTGAACTCTGTCTCTTTAACTCAATGAGACTGCTGGACACTGGGTTTTTCATTCCTGTGCTGCAGCCTGGAAACTCCCCAGGCAGTGAGCTAGGGGCAGTCCTAAGGCTTACTTCATTTATTTCCCTTCCCTTGTGGATCCATGTTCTGTGCTGCCTGTTGTCTGGTGTCTAAAATCCATTGTTTCATATATTTTGTTTTTTCTCATTTAAGATGGGAAGTTAAATCTGGCCTCTGTTACCCAGTGGTGGTTGGAAGCTGAGGTCATCTGGTGGGTGTATTGAACTCTTAAACAAAGAGGGGTCATTTCACAGTTGTGCTGTCATTAGAAATCTGTGTATTTGATTCTTATATGCCCAAATATAGCTTCAAAAATATTTTCCTTACTTTTTTTTTTTTTTTTTAAATCTTTTGTCTTTTTAGGGCCGTACCTGTGGCATACGGAGGTTCCCAGGCGAGGGTGTTTTCCTTACTCTTTAGACATGTCATAAGCTTTTCTGATGATTAATTCTAGCACTGTTCCCATTGAGATTAAAATTGTAGGTAAGAATAATTTTCCTATTTTTCTATTAAAGAGCAGAATCTTACACAAGCTATATACGGTACTTATGAAACCATGTTGTTATCTGTTAGTGAATTATCTAGGTTCCAACAAATGTAGAAGAATTTTATTGCTTCAGCTTGTCTGAATAATAGGAGTTGTATGTGGATTTCTCTTCTCTTGCTTTTTATCCTCTGCTCTGTAGTCCTTCAGTGGTTCTTCCTTTTCTTTTGAAATTAAATTAAGTCTGTTCTTTTCCTAGCCTCACTTTTACAATCTGAACTCTTTCGGGTCTATGTATTCTTTCTCCACAATCAGAACTCTTTTCCGCTTAGGCTAATTTATGCATTTGTTTTTCCCATATACTTATATGTTTTGCGCTTTTCCTCTTCTGTGCCTTTGCTTACCTCCTTAGTCAGTTACCTCTTATCTTGAGACAAAACACCCCAAAGTTCACAGGCTAAAACAATAATTTATTAACTATTATCTGGGTTGACAGTTTGATGTTGCTCAGCTGAATGGTTCTTTTGGTCTTGTTTGGGCTGACTTATATGAAGCTGTCAGCTAGCTTGGATTTCTTCACTATCTGGATTCTAAAACCAGCAAAAGAGGGCAAATTCAGTGCACAGGTGCTTTTCAAGCTTTTAGATCATGCTTGCTGATGTCCCATTGGTCAAAGTAAGTCATAGGGCCAACCTCAGTTTCCAGGATGGAGAAAGAAACTCTACCTTTCTATGCAGATGCAGCAAGGTCACAATGTAAACAGATGTGTTTACGGGAAATGGGAGGCATATCTGGCTATTTTGCAATCTAGATCCTCTAAGAAGCTGTTTTTGTTTTGTTTTGTTGACACACTTACTGCACATATAAGTTTGCCAGGCCTGGGACTGAATCTGTGCCATAGTAGCAGACTGAGTTGCAGCAGTGTCAGTGCTGGGTTCATAAATTGCTGAGCCACCAGGGAACTCCAGGTCCTTTAAGAAGCTTTGCATGATGATCCTAACCCATGTTAATCTTCTCCAGTTCTGATTCATCATACGCACTGTCAAATGAACAATATTACAATTTGATGTTGATTAACTGTTTTGTGTGTGTGTGTGTGTGTTTAGGGCCATACCTGCAGCGTATGGAGGTTCCCAGCCCAGGGGTCTAATCAGAGCTGTTGCTGCCAGCCTACGCCACAGCCACAGCAATGCCAGATCCGAGCTGCATCTGTGACCTACACCACAGCTCACGGCAATGCTGGATCCTTAACCCACTGAGTGAGGCCAGGGATTGAACCCAAAACCTCATGGTTCCTAGTCAGATTCATTTCCAGTGCGCCACGATGGGAACTCCTTAATTAACTTTTTATGTATTTTACTTTTTTTTTTTTTTTTTTGACTTTTAGGGCCATGCCCGCAGATTATGGAGGTTTCCAAACTAGGAGTCGAATCAGAGCTACAGCTGCCAGCCTGTGCCACAGCATTGCAGGCGCTGAGCCATGTCTGCAACCTACACCACAGCTCACGGCAATACCAGATTCTTAACCAATTAAACGATGCCAGGGATCAAACTGCAACCTCATGGTTACCAGTCAGATTTGTTTCTACTGCACCACAACAAGAAATCCCCTATTTTACATTTTAAATCCATCGAATTGCTATTAATTTCTGATTTTGTATTATGTGTTCTACCTCAAAGAATAATTTGGAAATAATTGACTTCTTCCCTTGACTATAAACTCAATGAGGGCAAAACTATGCATTATACTTCTTTATATTCTTCTGTATTTTTCTAACAATTTATTGAACGACTGTATGTTAAATTTAAGAAGTCAACTTTCAGTTATTTACTTGAATATTCCATTTCACTCAACTGTCTAGGACATGAAAGACATTTCATTCATTCTTCTATTCATTAAAAATTTATTAAAGATTGTTCTGTGGTAGGTGTTGTGTTAGGTCCTATGAATACAAAGATGACTGAAATTCTGCTTTTGACCTCAAGAAATTTATAGTTTATTAGGAAGATGTTGTAAACTGTTAATGTACTTTTAAGCCTGTTTCTTTACCGTGAGCCTAGATTCCTGCCATGTGTTCAACACAGTTTAACTGGCTTTCCACCATTTTATAGTTGGGACAGTCTCCTGCTATATGTTACATTGCTGGATGGTTGTTGCCTAATCTATTCTGTGTCTAGCTTTCCCTGCTCTGGTTTATATGACTGTTATCTGTTACTATTCTTTTTATAAGAGAATATGTAAAACATATGTATACAGTTTAAAGAATAACTGTAAGGGCACATAAAACATGTATACAGTTAAAAAAAAATAACTACAAGGCCAAGTGGTCAAGAAAAAGAACATTGCCGCTGTCTCAGAAACCCTTCCTTGCCTCATCCCTTCTTCCTTACCCCAAAGGAATTAATTTTTGTGATTTTTATGAAAAATCATTGTCCTTTTTTTTCTTTCCTTTATATAGACTTACTACTTATGTTTGCATCCTTATTTAACATAGTTTAGTTTTGCTTATTTTTGGACTTTATATAGGACTTACATTGTATGTATACTTTTGTCTTGCTTGAGTTTTTTCATTGTCTATTGTGAGATTTATTCACGTAGTTCAGAGTATCAGTTCTTCACTCCATTTTAGTATATTTTTTGTGGTAGATAGAATAATGGTCCCCCAAATGTATTCACTTCCTAATCCCTGGAACCTCTGAATATGTTATCTCATAGGCAGAAGGACTTTGCAAGTGTGATTTAAATAAAGCCCTGAGGTGGGAAGATTATCTTTGATTATCCAGGTGGGTGTAGTGTGCTCATGAGAGACCTATAAGAGGGAGGCATATGTATTTTGTCCCAGAGAAATAAGGATATGTGATGATAGAAGCAGAGGTCAGAGAGATTTGAAAATGCTAACTGTACTACTCCAGCTTTGAAGATGGAGGATGGGGGGCATGAGCCAAAGAATGAAGGCAGCTTCTGGAAGCTGGAAGAGCCCAGGAAAAGGATTCTCCTCTGGGCCTCTAGAAGGAGCATAGCTTTGCTGACACCTTGATTTTAGCCCCATTGGAAGCCTGGACTTCTTAACTCCAGAACTGTAAGACTATAAATTTGTGTTGTTTTGCTCCTAAATTTGTGGTATTACATCAGCAGTAGGAAGCTAATACGTTTTCTCACTGTATGAATATGTTACAATTTATCCTCCTCTTGTTGGACATTTGGGTGGTTTCCATTTTTTGGCATTTATGGACAGTGTAACAATGAATTTTTTTTTTAATTAAAGTATAGTTGATTTACAATGTTATGCCAGTTTCTGCTATACAACAAAGTGACCCAGTCATACACATACACACACACATACATTTCCTTTCTTATATTATCTTCCATTGAGGTCTATCCCAAGAGACTGGATAAAGTTCCCTGTGCTATACAGTAGGACCTCATTGCTTATCCATTCTAAATGTAGTTTGCATCTACAACATGAAAATTCTTATACATGTTTCCTGGTGCATGTGAGAAAAGAATGTTTTTCAGAGATATACCTAGGCAAAGAGTTGCTAGGTCAGAGTGTTCGTATTTTCAGCTTTGCTTTATAATATAAAACTATTTTCCAAAATATATTACTACTAGTAGTGTACGAATCTTTTTATTTTTAAGTAATTTCTTTTTTTTTGATATTCGCTATGATAATGCTTCCTTTTTTTAATGTAGATGGATACTCAAAGTTTGCTTCAAGTCAAAACACATTTGGGAACTAATTTATACTTTTTCTAATCTAGAAATAGCACTGGTTTATTTTTATTCTCTTTTCAATCAACTACTTTTTTTGGCCACTCCCATGGCACATGGAAGTTCCTGGGGATTGAACCCACGCCACAGCAGCAACCCAAGCCACTGCAGTGACAACACTGGATCCTTAACCTGCTGTGCCGCAAGAGCACTCCTTGATCAGCTAATTTTTCTGTTAACTTTAAAAGCAAAATTATAGCAGTGCAAATGCTGTTATTTAATTTGTAATCATAGTTGTAGAGTAATTATTGTACTGATAAAAACATTTTTATTTGAATTGGTAAGTAGTAGTTGCATAATAAGTTTAAATTCTAGGCTTCCACGCAGACATGATTATTTCCTTTCATCAACATTCAAGCAGGACAAGGACTGTTTTGGGCAGCATTATGTCTGTGAATATGACTGTTTCTTTTCTGGTAGTTAATAAGCATGCAAAATAATATATTAAGTAGTGAATGCCATTTATTGGGCATAGTGAATGTGGCAGGCACTGTGATGAATAAAACACTTTACACATATCATATATTATCATGTTTAGTCCTTAAATAGCTACTGCTGTTATCCCCTTTTTAAAAAAATAGATGAGGAGATCGAGGCCTAGAGAAGTTAAGTAATGGGTCCT
Organism: Sus scrofa; assembly: GCF_054392235.1. Taxonomy (NCBI): domain Eukaryota; kingdom Metazoa; phylum Chordata; class Mammalia; order Artiodactyla; family Suidae; genus Sus; species Sus scrofa. The sequence goes on from NC_139383.1 coordinate 137,801,763, forward strand.
AGGTTACACAGCAAGGATTTTTTTTTTTTGGTCTTTTGTCTTTTTAGGGCCGCACCAGCGGCATGTGGAGGTTCCCAGGCTAGGGGTCAAATCGGAGCTGTAGCTGCCGATCTACACTACAGCCACAGCAACACTGGATCCTTAACCCACTGATCAAGACCAGGGATCAAACCCTCAACCTCATGGTTCCTAGTCGGATTTGTTTCTGCTGAGCCATGACAGGAACTCCAACAAAGCAAGGATTTGAATCTAAGTAGTCTGGTCTTAGTCTCTATTTTGAGGGGGTTTCCTTATGCTAAAAAAAAACGCACTGAAGTGTTAACTTCTCAGGTAAAACTTTTGCAGGGAGTTTTCTTCATTAAGTGTGATTTGGTCTGGGTTATGTTTTTGGAATTTTTATGCAATTTTTTGTCCCTTAGCTTTTGTATCTCTTAGCATTTTTCTTTTCATTCTCCTTTTAGTTCTCATTTCTCCTCTCATCTTTCTGTTATACTTGTATATGTGAACCTGTATCACTTTTAAGTTACATACAGTGTGATGTCTCATTTTCAACTGGCTGATTAAATTGCTTTACCAACTATCTATTGATTAACTGCAAAGTTGACCATTTTAATTTTGGCAGAGGGTGTAATGAATCTGGTATGATCTTCATCATGAAGGAATTTGTAACCTAGGGGATTATCAGTGTTTACTTACTAATTTGCTGGCTGTTTTTCTTCTCAATCTTTTCCTATCTAGCAGATGTTTCAAATGATTTTTCACCACATGGTATTTTACAAGCTGAGTCTCCATTTAGTATGTTCTATCCATATTTTGATGATCTTTGAGTCTGTTTTGGCAACACCTCCAGATTTAGCATCATTGTCTGAATTCATTAGCATGCTCTTTACTTTCTATTTTCAGTCATTGGGGATATTGCCAAGGAGAAATTTATTTAATTTCCTTCTTGCAGGACGTCATTTTCTTGCACCAAGATTATTTTAAAGTTATTAGTGTTACTGAAAAAAATGAATCCCAAACAGTTATTTGACAGCATTTATACTCTAGCCAAATTACATTAATTTTTTCTGATATAATCCATGATGTGGAATCAAAAAGAACCTCTGTTTTTTGCACAACTTTGAGAAACTGTTGCCCAGTACCAGTGAAGCCGGGTGTGTAAGTTGTCTGTTGCTTCATAACAAATTACTCAAAACACAACAACATTTATTATTTCACAGTGTCTGTGGGTCAGAATTTTGGGTGTAACTCAGCTAGGCACTCTATTTCAAGATCAATCACAGGCTGCAATTAGGGTAGTCTGTAGTCATCACAAGGCTCAACTGGGGAAGGATCTATTTTCAGGCTTAATCTAGTGGTTGTTGGCAAGATTCTGTTCCTTGGTGGGTGTTTGTACTGAGGGCTGTTGAAACCTTTTATAAGTGGAATTATATGCTAGCAGAGGTTCTCCTAGCATGTGGATTTTTCCTTGAGGCAACATGGCAGCTTACTTCATCAGAGCAAGAAAGTAGGAAGAGCCAGAGAAAGAAAGAATAAACAGGGTAGATGTCACAGTCTTTTATATCTGGAAAATGACTCCTGTCACTTTTGCTGTATCCTTTTCATTAGAGGAAAGTCACTGGATCCACCCACACTTAAGGGGAGGGGATCAATAGTGTGAGATAGGGATTATCAGGAGCCATTTTAGAAGGAGTCTAGTATAATTTGGTAGTTTATAGGATTTGGGGCTTTTCTCTGAGGGTTCAGTTCCTAATTGGAACAGATGTATTCTTAGGTTTATATCAGTGTCTTGAAGGACCGTACAGGATACCGCTTTGTTCCATGATCTTTCCACTGGTAATGTAGAGTGAGACAGTGAAAATTATTGGGTATCTCTGAGGGGTAGCTAGTAGTGTTATTTAAAATAAATAACTTTTCCATGTGTTTATTGATCATTTGTATATTTTCTTTGGAGAAGTGTCTATTAAGGCTTTTGCCCATTTTTTTCATCAGGTTGTTTGTTATTTTCTTGTTGAGTTGTAGGATTTCTTTATATATTCTGAATATTAATCCCTTATCAAATATATGACTTGTAGATATTTTCTCCTATTCCATGGGTTGCTTTTTTACTTTATTGTGTTCTTTGATGGACATTTCATCAAAATTAAAAACTTTTGATCACATTCAGTTTATCTATTTTTTCCATTTGTTTTGATGTCATATCCAAGAAATCAATGCCAAATCCAGTGTCATAAAGCTTTTCGCCTATATATATGTCTAACAGTTTTATAGTTTTAGTTCTTACATTTAATTCTGTGAACCATCCTTAGTGAATTTTTGTATGTTATAAAATAAGGGTCCAGTATCATTCTTTTAGGCTGTGGACACCAAGTTTTCCTAGTACTATTTGTTGAAAAGATTGTTCTTTCTCCATTGAATGGTTTTGGCACCCCTCGTCAAAATTTTTTTGGCTATACATGGTCAGGCGTGAAATTTTTGACTTTTAAAAATAGTATTTCTCTTATTGTAAAAATAGATGTTTGCTATAGTAAATTTATATCCACCGCAAGAAAATAATCATACTGTATAGAAACAACCAATGGTAATAGTAAATGTGAGTTCAGGTTCTTTTCTATCCATAATATATATATATATATTTTTTTTTAATAGAAATGAGATCATATATACTGCTTTGTATCTAACTTAAAACATATGCAGTTCTCCTATGGCATAGCGGGATCTGGTGTTGTTACTCCAGTGGCTTGGGTCACTGCCATGGTATGAGTTTTATCTCTGGCTCAGGAACTTCCACATGCCATGGGCACAGCCAAAAAAACACAAAAACCAAAAGAACATTCAAACCAAAAGAGCATTCATGTTTAAATGTTCTTCAAGTTACATTTTATTTATTTATTTATTTACATTATCCTTTTAGGGCTGCACTCATGGCATATGGAAGTTCCCAGGCTGGTGGTCGAATCAGAGCTGTAGCCACTGGCCCACGCCACAGCCACAGCAATGTGGGATCTGACCTACATCACAGCTGATGGCAACACCGGATTCTTAAACCCACTGAGTGAGGCCAGAGATCGAATCTGCATCCTTATGGATACTAGTCAGGTTCATTTCTGTTGTGCCATGATGGGAGCTCCTACAAGGTGCATTCTAAATTTAGTTTCCAAGCTGCTGCAGTGACAACACTGGATCCTTAATGCACTGCACTGTAAGAAAACTCCTAGTTTTCATTTTTAATCAGAGTTAAATATGAGCGTAATTCAAAAAGTTGAATGATTCTATACACTTCATTAAAGAAAAGTCTTCTGGCCTTCCCACTTTGCCTTTTTCCCAATCTGTGAAAATATTCACTTTTAGCACTTTTGCTGATTCTTTTGGTATTGAACTCCATGTCTCAGATGAACATTCTTGTATTAGTGCTGATTTATTTTATTTTATTTTATTTGTCTTCTTAACGCCACACCCACAACATAGAGAAGTTCCCAGACTAGAGGTCACATTGGAGCGGCAACTGCCAGCCTACATCACGGCAACGCCAGATCCGCCAGATCCGAGCCACATCTGCAAGCTACACTGCAGCTTACAGCCATGCTGGATCCTTTAACCCACTGAGCAAGGCCAGGGATCAGACTCACCTCCTCATGGATACGAGTCAGATTCTTAACCCGCTGAGCCACAATGGGAGCTCACTGCTGATTAATTTTAAAATTTTAGTCATTATCTATTGGCTTTCCACTCTGGAGGTTGAGGATTTAGCTTTTTCACTGCCTGTCTGTTTCATTCCTACCACAGTTAGGTCCTCTGATTTTGCATTAATGTTATATTTTAATTTTGGTTAGGACAATATTCAGAACTCAAGTTATTATGACTGTAAATGCTTTTGACATCTAAGCCATGAAATTTATCTTAGATACATAGTATAAGTACTTTTTCCTTCTTTCCTACACTAATTTGTGTTTTATTGTGGGGAGGCCATGCCCACAGTATGTGGAAGTTTCCAGGTCAGGGGTTGAACCCATGCCACAACAGTGATCCAAGCCACTGCAGTGACAATGCTGGATCCTTAACCATCTGAGCCACAGAGGAACTCCTTTCCTACACTAGTTTTTGCAGCTAGTAATTGTACTGTATCTTTCATTAATTTTCTAATATTAATTCAATTCCAAACCAGTTGTACAAGTCTCCTCTTAATGCATTCAGGTTCATGTGGATAGTCTGTCAATAGCATCATCTATGAGAAATCTGTCCTAGAGTACCTCTTGTCCTAAAGGCCAGGACCATGATTTATTCATCTTAGTATTCCCACAGTTTTTGACAGGGTAATCATCAAATGTTTGGGGGTTTTTTGTTTTGTTTTGTTTTGCTTTTTAGGGCCGCACCCGCAGCATATGGAGGTGCCTAGGCTATGGGTCAAATCCGAGCTACAGCTGCCAGCCTACACCACAGCCACAGCAATGCAGGATCCAGGTTGCATCTGCGACCTACACCATAGCTCACAGCAATGCCAGATCCTTAACCCACTGATCGAGGCAAGGGATTGAACCCGTAACCTCATGGTTCCTAGTCAGATTTGTTTTTGCTGCACCATAACGGGAACTCCAAATATTTGTTTATTGAAAGAACGATTGGTAAAAGTTCAGACTGTAGATTTTTTTTAAAAAGATTACCCATTTAAATAACTTTGTATATAATCAAGATTATTAATAGATTGATTTACTTTTTAGGGCTGTACCTGAGGCATATGGAAGTTCCCAGGCTAGGGTTCCAATTGGAGCTGCAGCTACTGGCCTGTGCCACAGTCCTAGCAATATGAGATCCGTGCTATGTCTGTGGCCTACACCACAGCTTATGGATCCTTAACCCAGTGAGCAAGGCCAGGGATCAAACCTGCATCATCATGGATACTAGTTGGGTTCCTAATCTTCTGAGCCACAATGGGAACTCCAATAGATTGATTTAAATATAGATCTGTTTAAGATAATTCAGCCATTCTCAAATTCTTTGCTCTCAGAACTTCCTACCTTCGAATTTATTGAGGACCCTAAAGAGTTGTTTATTATTTTAGCATGATTTATAGCTAATGCTATTTACTATATTAAAATCAAAATCTTTTAATTAAAAAAATTTTTTTTGAGGCCGCACCTGTGGCATATGGAGGTTCTCAGGCAAGGGGTTAATAAGAGCTGTAGCTTCTGGCCTACACCACAGCTCACAGCAACTCCAGATTCTCAACCCAATGACTGAGACCAGGGATCAAACACACATCCTCATGGATGCTAGTCAGGTTCATTTCTGCTGAGCCACAACGGGAACTCCTAAAACATATTTTAAGTTTATTTATTTTAAAATAATAAAACTGTTACATGCTAAGTATTTTCCAAAACAGAAAAACAAATAAGTGGCATTGTTTTACATTTTTTCAAGTCTTTCTAGTATCTGGTGTGATAGAAGACAGCTGGATTCTCATACTTCTGTGTTTAGTCTGTTGCAATATGTTGCTTTGGTTGAAGCATACGAAGAAAATATGGCCTCATACAGATACACATTCGAAAAAGGAGTGTTTTACCATCTTTTCAGATAATTGCGGATATTCCTTTTATAAATTTTATTTATTTTAAAAATTAACATGGTAGGAGTTCCTGTCGTGGCACAGTGGTTGACGAATCCGACTGGGAACCTTGAGGTTGCAGGTTTGATCCCTGGCCTTGCTCAGTGGGTTGACAATCCGGTGTTGCCGTGAGCTATGGTGTAGGTCGCAGAGGTGCCTCGGATCCCGTGTTGCTGTGGCTCTGGCATAGGCCAGTGGCTATGGCTCTGATTGGACCCCTAGCCTGGGAACCTCCATGTGCCACGGGAGAGGCCCTAGAAAAGGCAAAAAGACAAAAAATAAAAATAAATAAATAAATAAATAAAAATTAACATGGTAAATGACTTTTTTGGGTCCTGCAGTTCTGAGTTCTAGCATAGGTATGGGTTCATGTAACCCTCACTATAATCATAATAATAATCGTAATAGGTTCATAATCGTATTTGTAAATATTCATAATAGTTCCTCCTCCCCCCCAAAGTCCTTCATATTACCCCTTTATAATCACACCCTCATCCCACCTTTAACTCATGGCAACCATGGATCTTTTCTCTCTCACTGTTGAGAATGTCAGACGAATATAAGCATACAGTATATAACTTTTGGAGACTGGCAAGTGTTGTCAAACATCTTTTCATGTATTTACAATCACTGTATCCTCTTTGGTGACGTGTCTGTTTGTCTTTTGCTCAGTTTTAAATTGGGTCATTTGTTTTCTTACTGTTGAATTTTTTATATTTATTTTTATTGAAATATAGTTGATCTACAATGTTATACTAATTTCTTTTGTACAGCAAAGTGATTCATTTATACATATATGGATACATTCTTTTTAATACTCTTTTCCATTATGATTTATCAAGGATATTGAGTATATTTCCCTGTGCTATACATTAAGACCTTATTTATCCATGCTGTTTATAATAGCTTACATCTATTAACCCCAACCTCCCATTCTATCTCTCCCCCAAGCCCTTCCCCCTTGGCCACCACAAGTCTGCTCTCTTATGTCTATGAATTTGTTTCTGTATCATAGAAAGGTTCATTTGTATCATATTTTAGATTTGACATATAAGTGATATCATATGGTATTTATCTTTCACTTGTTGATTCTCTACTTAGTATGATAATTTCTAGTTCCATCCACATTGCTGCAAAAGGCATTATTTCATTCTTTTTTTATGGCTGAGTAGTACTCTATTGTACCTATGTACCATATCTGTTTTTATCCATTCATCTGTGAATGGACATTTAGGTTGTTTCCATGTCTTGGCTATTGTGAGTAGTGCTGCTATGAGCATAAGGGTGCATGTATCTTTTTGAAGTAGTTTTCTCTGAATATATGCCCAGGAGTGGGATTGGTGGATCATATGATAGTTCTATCTTACTGTTGAATTTTAACCATTTTCTATATATTCACATATAAGCCCTTGGTTGGATATTATGACTTGCAAACATTTTCTTCCATCATGTAGCTTGTCTTTTCATTTTCTCAACAGTGTCTTTCAGAGTAAAAGTTTACAGTTTTGATAAAGATCAATTTATCTTTTTTTTCTTTTATGAATTAGCTTTAGGAATCATGTTCAAAGATTTTCTCACAAGTTTATTTCTAAATGTTTTATATTTTACATTTAGATCTGTGATACATTGTATATAAGGTTTGAGGTTAAGATTGAGATTCAGTTTTTTACATACGGATATACAATTATTCCAACATTCTTTCTTGGAAATTCTTTTTTTGTGTTGAATAGCCTTTGCATCTTTGTCAGATATCACTTGGCCTACAATAGGCAAAGCTGTAGAGACAGGAAATAGTTTAGTGATTGCCAGGAATCAAGGAAAGTAGAGAACAGAGAGCGCTAGCTAATAAATACAGTGTTTCTTTTTGGAATGGTGAAAATATTCTGGATTAGATAGTGTGGTGGTGATTATACAACCTTGTGAATATACAGAAACCACTGAATTATATACTTAAAAATGATGGATTTTATGGCATGTGAATTATATCTACTTTAAAAAAAAATTTATGGCTGCACCATAGCATATGAAGTTCCCAGGCCAAGGATTGAATCCAAGCCACAGCTATGACCTATGCTGCAGCTGTGGCAACATCAGCTCCTTTAACCTACTATGCCAAGCTGGGGATCGAACCCTGCACCTCCACATAGACCCAAGCCACTACAGACTTACCGCATCAAAGTAGGAACTCCACTATCTACTTTTTTTAAAAGTTAATTTTTTTTTTTTTTTTTTTTTTTTTTTTTGCTTTTTTAGGGCTGCACCTCCAACATATGGAAGTTCCCAGGCTAGGGGCCGAATCAGAGCTGCAACTTCCTGCCTACGCCTACGCCACAGCAACATGGGATCTGAGCCGTGGCTGTGACTTCATGGGAACACTGGATCCTTAACCTACTGAGGCCAGGGATCAAACCCATGTGCTCACGGATACTAGTCTGGTTCATTACAGTTGAGCCACAATGGGAACTCCTATGAGTTAGAGTTTAAATGTAAATTATATTATTATGCTGACTATCACCAGATTCCTCTCTATGGGGCCCATGCTTTTTTCTTTCTTTCTTTTTTTTTTTTTTTTTTTTTTTTTTACCTGTGTAAAGAACACATAGCATAAATTTTATCATCTTAATCATTTTCAAGTGTACAGTTTCAGTAGTGTTTAGTCACTTTGTTGACAAACTGATTCCCAGAACTTTTTCATCTTGCAAAACTAAAATTCTCTACTCACTGAACAACAGTGTCACTTTTTCCCCTCCCCTCCTGCCCCTAGTAAACACCACTGTGCTTTGTTTCCATGATTTTGACTACTCTGGATATCTCATATAAATGGACTAACAGGAGTATTTGATATTTTGTGACTGGCTTAGATCACTCTCCATGTTCTTTTGGTTCATTCATATTGTAGCATATTACAGGATTTCCTTTTTATTTTTTAATTATTATAATTATTATTTTTTTGTCTTTTTAGGGCTGTACCTGCGGCATATGGAGGTTCCCAGGCAAAGGGTCGAATGGGAGCTAAAGCTGCCGACCTATACCATAGCCACAGCAGTGCTGTATCTGAGTTTCGTCTGCTACCTACACCACAGCTTATGGCAACACTGGATCCTTAACCCACTGAGCGAGGCCAGGGATTGAACCTGCGTCCTCATGGATACTAGTCAGATTCGTTAACCTCTGAGCCATGACGGGAACTTCTTCTTTGGAGAAATATTTATTCGGGTCCTTTGCCTATTTCTTAATTGAATTATTTGATTTTTGTTTTATTTAATTATTCTTTATATATTGTGGGTATTAATCACATTATATATTAATCATATTAATATATAATACATATCAATCACATTAATATATATTATTATATATTAATAATATACATCAATATATAATATATATTAATAAAATTATATATAATGTAATTGTATTATATACAGTATATATTTCACAGTTATTCCCCCCAGTTATATAGGTTGACTTTTGATATATAAAATTTGAAAATATTTGACAGTCCAATTAATTTGTTTTCTTTGGTTTGTTGTGCTTTAGATTCATATCTAAGAAATCATTGTCTAATCCAAGGTCAAGGAAGATTTATGCCTCTATTTTCTTCTAAAAGTTTTATATTTTTAGCTTTTAAGTTTAGGTGTTTGATCCATTTTGAGTTAATATCTGTATGTGATATTAGGTAGGGGTACAAATTCTTTTTTTTTTTCGCATGTAGGTATGTACTTGTTCAGCACCATTTGTTAAAAAGGACTCTAGATCTTTTTAATCTATGCATCTTTTGTGTCTTACTTTTAATGATATTGTAGACACACCCAGAAATAGATAATAAATGGATTTACATATATCCACCGTACAGTTGCAAAAATTATAAAAATTTTGTCATTCTTGTCTCATTTAATCCTCTAACCCCAACACAATAACTTTTTCCTCTTAGAGAGCTTTAAGGCACATCTGAGACCTTTTATCATTTTGTGCATTGGTAGTGTATGCATCTCTGGCAGAGAAAGACTTTTTAAACACAGCTACTGCTATTATGCCTTACAGTATTACCCATTATTTCTTAACCAGTACATGCCTAATTTTCTTTGATTGCTCGTTGTTGCCTTAGATTGATATATATATATATATATATATATGTATGTATGTATGTATATATATATGTATGTATATATATATATATATATATAGTTATTTCTTATAATGTGAAGCTTTTTTATTTTCCAAGACATTTATTTTGGATTATTTTGTTGATTGTTTTATTATTTTGTTGTCTACATGTTGTTCATTTTGTTCTTTAGGATCTCCAGCTTCATGGATTTAGCTTATTGTGTCTTCATGTTGTCATTTAACATGTATCTCTGTCCCCTTATTTTTGTAAACTGATAATTAAATCTGGAAACTTAATTAAATTTAGGTTTTTTGTTTCTTGTTTTTGTTTGTTTGTTTGTTTGTCTTTTTGCCTTTTCTAGGGCCGCTCCCGAGGCACACAGTTTCCCAGGCTAGGGGTCTAATCGGAGCTGTAGCCGCCGGCCTACGCCAGAGCCACAGAACATGGGATCCGAGCCGGTCTGTGACCTACACCACAGCTCATGGCAAGCCGGATCCTTAACCCCACTGAGCAAGGCCAGGGATCGAACCCATAACCTCATGGTTCCTAGTTGGATTTGTTAACCACTGAGCCACGACGAGAACTCCCAATTTCTTGGTTTTTTTTGTTTGAGTGTTTTTCATCTTTTTGTCTTTTCTAGGGCTGCACCTGCGGCATGTGGAGGTTCCCAGGCTAGGGATCTAATCGGAGCTGTAGCCGCCAGCCTATGCCACAGCCACAGCAATGCAGGATCTGAGCCGTGTCTGCAACCTACACCACAGCTCATGTCAACGCCAGATCCTTAACCCACTGAGCAAGGCCAGGGATTGAACCTGCAACCTCATGACTCCTAGTTGGATTTGTTAACCACTGAGCCATGATGGGAACTCCTGTTTCTTGTTTGTGAAGGCAAGAGGTTTCATAGGTGGTACTGAAAAAATTTTGTTGTTAATCATATCGGGAAGCACTTCATGTTTCATTGTCATACTTTTTAGTGATGTTAAGGTTGATCAATGAGTTCAACTTTCTCTGTCTATATTGAAGTTCTTCATTATTTACCTTACAGTTTTAGCAGCTATAGGTGATCATTGCCTAGATTCATTTAACCAGCGATTTGCCCGTTTTCAGAATGAGTTGTGTTCTAGCAACCTTCAAAATTGACCAAAGAGGAATTTTTTTTTTTTTTTTTTTTTTGTCCTTTTGCTATTTCTAGGGCCACTCCCGCACGGCATATGGAGGTTCCCAGGCTAGGGGTCCAATCGGAGCTGTAGCCGCCGGCCTACACCAGAGCCACAGCAACGCTGGATCCGAGCCGCGTCTGCAACCTACACCACAGCTCACGGCAACGCCAGATCGTTAACCCCCTGATCAAGGGCAGGGACCGAACCCGCAACCTCATGGTTCCTAGTCGGATTCGTTAACCACTGTGCCACGACGGGAACTCCAAATTTTTTTTTTTTTTTTTTTTTTGAGTGTCATGAGGTTCATGGGTTGTTTATATTTTTGAAGTTTTCCAATCATTGCAGTCTTTATTCTCTGTAGGCTCAAATTGTTTCATCTCTGGCAAATAAGAATTGTTTCCCTTGTCTCCAATTTCCTTTTGGTTTGTTTGTAGTAGTTTTGTTAACATTTTTGCTTTCTGATTCGACAAGATGCCCCATGTTCACCTTGTGTGTAATTTCTTCTGCCAGACCTGAAATAAGCCATTTCTCCAAGGTGCCCTGATTTCTTTTAGTAGCAAATGATGTTTAGAGTTTGCCATCTAGAGGCAAGGGTTCTCATTGCTGTTACGCTTTTTCAGGCTGATTCTCATGCTGTATCTTCTACCATAATTTCCTTCTTTCTCTTCCTTCCTTTCCTCCTTCCGTCCTTTCCTCTCTCTTTCTCTCTTTCTCGATTTCTTTCTCTCCCTTTCTCTTTCTTTTTCCTTCCTTCCTTTCTGTCTCTCTTTCTCTCTTTCTTTCCTTTCCTTCCCTCCCTTCCTTCTTTCCTTCCTTTCTCATAGTTTCTTTCTTTCTTTCTTTTTTTTTTTTTTTTTTGTCTTTTTGCCTTTTTTAGGGCCGCTCCCGTGGCATATGGAGATTCCCAGGCTAGGGGTCTAATCGGAGCTATAGCCGCCAGCCTACACCAGAGCTACAGCAACATGGGATCCAAGCCGCATCTGCAACCTATACCACAGCTCATGGCAATGCTGGATCCTTAACCCACTGAGCAAGGCCAGGGATCAAACCCGCAGCCTCATGGTGCCTAGTTGAATTCATTAACCACTGTGCCATGACAGGAACTCCTCTTACAGTTTCTTGATTGTCTCATACTTGTTATGTAGTTAATTCCTAGGGGCACTTCTTGGGAACACTATTCTTTGGGTTCTCTGTATTCCTATTTTCTTTTAGCCTCGAAGGTTAGTTCAGCTGGATAGAACATGCTTGGTTCATGTTTTCTTGGATATTTAAATGCACAATAAGCTGTTCGTTCCAATGTTTGTTGTCAGTGTCATTCCCCCACACCCCCCCATATATAGTTTGGACTTTCTGCATAGATGTCCAGTGATTTTTTTCCTTCCCTTTGAAATTCAGTAGTTTAGGTGTTGATCTTCTGAGTTGTTTTCCCAGAAATGTAGTATATACCATTTCAACATGCAGATTTAGTCCTTTTTTAATTTCCAGCAAATTTTTGGAATTATAGTGGCTAATATTTTTTCTGTTTCATAGCTTTGGTTTTATTTTAGGGGGCCTTCTGTAATATGCATTTTGTATTTACTTTGCCTTTTATTGTTTTGAACGTCTCAATTTAAAATTTTTTTTGTTTTTCTCTTTTTTCACCTTTATTTCTGTGTTTTCTCTCAAATTTCTTCTACTTGAGTCTTCAATTTTAAAAATTTTTGATCCTTTTTTGAATTTACTCAGACCTCATTTATGTCTTCCTGTTGCCTAGCTATCTCATTTAAGAGCTTTTCTTTTTTTTTTTTTTTGACCTTTTAAAATTCAAAGTGTGTACAAGCTAAAACACTTCCACTTGTTTTCCTCTAAATAGTTTTTCCCTTTTTTTATTTTATGATTTTTATTTTTTCCATTATAGCTGGTTTACAGTGTTCTCTCAGTTTTCTACTCTACAGCAGGGTGACCCAGTCACACATATATGTATATTCTTTTTTTCTCACATTATCATGCTCCATCATAAGTGACTAGATACAGTTCCCAGTGCTATACAGTCATTTAAGAGTTTTTCTAATTATGTTTTAAGTTCTTTACAGTATCTTTTTCTTATGTCTTTTGGTTTGTTCTGTAATATTAGGTCATAGTTTTATCTCCTTTAGGCCGTATTTTTCTGCAGTATCTTCATTTTCTACAGATATGCTGTTCATGTTATTATTATCATTTTTCCTTACAATACCATTGTATTGGGTTTGACCAGCAATCCTTTTTTATGGCTCATGTTTATTTTCTGTTACATTTTAGTGCATTATATAACATTCAGATTTTATTAGCTCTGAGGATAAGCTTTAAGTTATATCCTGTTAAACTTTTAGCTATTGTAAATTAGGTCTTTTTCTTAGCAATATGTTGAACTAAGGGTAGTAGTCTGGATCAACTGCCATGGACATCATGCTTGACCTATATTCTAGCAGTCTTATTGTAAATTATATTTGTATAATTACACAAATATATTATAATGTAATATCTTTAATGTCTGGCTATTTCACTGGGCATCTGTAATGGAAAGATCAATACTTTATTATTATTATTTTTTTGTCTTTTTGTCTTTTGAGGGCTGCAACCGCGGCATATGGAGGTTCCCAGGATAGGGGTCCAATTGGATCTGTAGCCACTGGCTTATGCTACAACCGCAGCACCAGCAAGCAGGATCTGAGCTGTATCTGCGACCTACACCACAGCTCATGGCAATGCCGGATCCTTAACCCATTGAGTGAGACCAGGGATCGAACCTGCATCCTCATGGATGCTGGTCAGGTTTGTTAACCACCGAGTCACGACGGGAACTCCAGGAAAGATCAGTACTTTAAAAAAAATTTGTATGCACTAAATAGGTTTAGAAACTGAGTTTGTGGGGTTTTCTCCTCTATTCTAGCAAAGCAACCCAATTAATATATACAATTAGTAGTGCTACTTGGTGCTGGATGGTTGTGTTAGTTAGCTCTGACATACTGCTCCTGTTTCTTTTGTTTTAGGTTAAATGGAAACCACCCTTAGGAGCTGGTTGCCTGTATAGCCATTCTACCACATCAGTGAATTGCAATGAGTGGAGGAGGAGAGCAGCCAGATATCCTCAGTGTTGGAATTCTGGTCAAGGAAAGATGGAAAGTGGTGAGCATACATCAGGGAGGCAGAGGGGTGGGGTTGGGAGAAGAGGTGTGTACATACAAAAGTGTAAGTTTTGGCATCTTGATAAAAATAGCATTTTATTAGGAAATAATACATATATTGCTTATATGCCTAAAGCAGTTACTTTCAGTTCTTTTCGTAGGATTAGGTTCTGTTTATATGCTAATTCTTCACCCCCCCACCCCCCACTTTTTAGGGCTGCACCTGTGCCACATGGAAGTTCCCAGGCTAAGGGTCGAATTGGAAATGCACTTGCCGGCCTACTTCCCAGTCACAGCAACACCAGATCTGAGCCGCATCTGCAACCTACCCCACAGCCCATGGCAACACCAGATCCCTGATCCACTAAGCAAGACCAGGGGTTGAACACCCATCCTTATAGTTACTAGTCAGGCTTATTACCGCTGAGCAACAACAGGAAGTTCCTATACTCTAATTCTTTTTTTTTTTTTTAAGGCTGAACCTGCAGCATATGGAAGTTCCCAGGCCAGGAGTCAAATTGGAGCTGCAGCTGCTGGCCTGTGTCACAGCCACAGCAACATGGGGTCTGAACCGTGTTTGCAACCTACACCACAGGTCACGGCAATGCTGGATCCTTAATCCACTGAGGGAGGCCAAGGATCCAACCTGCACCCTCATGAATACTAGTCGGGTTCATTAACTGCTGAGCCATGATGGGAATTCTAATTATCTGTTTTATACAGTAGTGTGTATTTGTTACTCCCATCCTCCTAGTACTCCCCCCCCCCCAAAGAAGATTCTTCATTTACAAATAAAAAATTTTGTTTCTATAGTACAGTATTTACTGATTAGGCAAATTAATAGGTTTTGAAAATATACTTGAGTCCATATAAGAAAAGAACCTTATCATCATGGACTGGTACAGGGAGATTCTAACAATTGTTACTCTTTTATGTAAATCAGGCATGAGTGTTGCTTTGGTGAGAGCTTTGTATTAAGTGCTATGATAGAGATTGATTGTTCTCCAGTAGATATAGCAGAAGGTGACAAATGAAGCTATACCTGGCATAGCTGCTCTGTCCTGATAATTAGAGCTAATGTACTGCGGTGCCTATCTCCCAAATTTGGGAGGCATAGTGGCATTATTAGTAAGAAATCACAGGCTCACTGTTAAGGATGGTGTTTTGGTTATCTATTGTTGTGTAACAAACTGCATCAAAATTTAGAGTACAGTCATTTACTTTGCTCACAGTTTTGTGGATTAGGAATTTGGACAGAGTTCATCTGGGTGATTTGTCTGGGTGATTTGTCTCTTACTTAGCTGTGAGGCACTAGCAGGTTTGGTTGAATTGGAGGGTCCATTTCCAAATGGCTTCTTTTGTGCCTTGGGGTCCTTTTTCTCTTATGCCGAAACTAGTGGCTCATTTTCTAAGGCCTCTACAAGGTGTGGCTTTTTAGGATGAACACACTTTTTACATGGTCACTGGCCCTTGAGAGTATTCTCTTGGTTAAATTAGTCACAAGATCCACACAGGTTGAAGAGGGTAGGGTAATGGACTCTACCTCTTGATGGAGGAGTGGCAAGGTCACATGGAAGAAGAGCAAAAAGGATGGGCAATATTGTGTGGCCATCTTTGGAAAAAAAAATCTGCCACAATCTTACCTCTATTTTTTCCCTAATCTTCATACTACCATCTTACCAAACTGCCTCTATCTCTTTGCCATATAAACCCTGATGATGTCTTCAGGCTTCATTAAGCTCAATTAAAGAATTAATGCTCTATTATTGTCCAAATGACATTGTAGGAATAGACCAAGGAGCAAAATCATTTACTTTAGCCTGGAATTTTTGTTTTGTAAGGTTGTTTTGAATTGTTGTTTGGTAGAATTTTTTGTGAGTTGAAACACCAGCCACCTTGCAATACAGTCCATAATTAGAAATACGTCTTTTTGATACTGTTTATGAGGGTTTTAGTGTTTGTTTGTTTTTTTAGAAATTAACTCCGTAACTTGTATTTTATTTTTTTTCCATCTTTAGGGCTGCACCTGCAGCAAATGGAAGTTCCCAGGCCAGGGGTTGAATAAGCTGCAGGTGCTGGCCTATGCCATAGCCACAGCAACACAGGATCCAGGTTGCATCTGTGATCTATGCTGCAGCTTACAGCAATGCCAGATCTTTAACACGGAGCAAGGCAAGGATTGAGCCCACATCCTCATGGATATTAGTTGAGTTCACTGAGCCACAAGGGGAACTCCCTGTTTGAGTTTTTAAAATTACATAGGCTTTGTTTAATGGACAAAATATAATCATAAGAACCAATCAGAACCCAACAAAGAGCAATTTATTTAACTGAAATTAAGTTTTGGAACTTTTTTTAGTCCCAAATTTGTATCAGAGTTTCTCATGGTATCTCTTTCCATCACCAAACCAGAATAAAGAAGGATTATGGCTCCTATATTACAAAGTAATAAATAGTTGTTAGCAATAATTATATAGTTACTACTTGCCAAATGCCACAGGGGAAATAAAAAGTAGGAGTTGCCCTTTCTTTGAAGAAGCTCAGTTTCACTGCAGGAGGCTAGGATGTTGACAATGGAAAGTTGAACAGTGTGAGTTAAAAAGCTGTACAGTGTATTATATAAGTGATATCTGAGATACTTAACCTAGTAAAATGATTTATTAAATTATTAAGCAAATAATTCCTGTAGAAATTTAGAGGGGGTAAAGAAATCAGCCTAGATGCAGTAATCAGTACAGACCCTGTGTAGAGAGAAGTAGGACTTGAGGTGAGACCCTGCACCTTCAGTGATGACTTCCTACATTCTTCTATATCCTTGCTGTTTGATAATGTGGTAGGAAGACCCAGTTTCAGGAAGTGGAAGAAAACTCATTTCATGCTGTGTCTAGCTTGAACTGTATCATCTCTCCCCTCCTACCCCTGTTTCTCACAGCTCTACACTTCTAGTTGTCACTAGCTCCTCACAACTTGCTTACAATATAAGCTCAGACAAAGATCCTGATCGTTCGTAGTTAAGCTAACACATTTTATCAGGAAGAATATTTTATTTGATGAAAGTATTTAATTTGATTTGAATTTATATATAATTTGCTCATGTGGATATATAGTGAACACTAGGATAGTTTAGAATAGGAGCTTTATGCCTGTTCTGTGGGGCCTGTTCAGTGCCTCAGAGGGGAAGGTAAATGGTGGTGAGAGGGCTGGGCTCTGACTGTCTCTGTCCCTCCTCCAGCTTCCCCACATACACATCTCAGTCAGGTTCCAGATAAGATTTCAGTTGGCAAAAAGATTTTATGGGTTTAAAAATTGCCTTAGAATTAGGACAAATCTGGTTGTTGAAGGGCTTTTGTAGGAAGTGAAACTTTCAGATACTGTTGTCTTTTGTGATGTTTCTGGCTGACTGTAGACCCAGTTTTAAAATTGTGGCTGAAATAGGGAGTTCCTGTTGTAGCTCAGTGGAAATGAATCTAACTAGTACCCCTGAGGATGCGGGTTTGATCCTTGGCCTCCCTCAGTGGGTTAAGGATCTGGCGTTGCCGTGAGCTGTGGTGTAGGTCACAGACATGGCTTGGATCCTGCGTTGCTGTGGCTGTGGTGTAGGCTAGCAGCCGTAGCTCCGATTGGACCCCTAGCCTGGGAACTTCCATATGCTGCAGGTGGTGTGGCCCTAAAAAGAAAAAAAAAAACAAAAACAAAACTGTGGCTGAAGTAACTTCATTGATTTTGTGGACAAACCTGTGGGAAAAGATTGTGATGTTTTGTCTAGGTATTTGTTCTTGTCATATATGTAGTTAATTTAACAATATTGAGATCTTTTAATAGGGATAGTCAAATTATATATTATTTTATCAATATAAAAGATGAGTTTCTAATTAGAATCTTTAGTAATTTTTTGTTTGTATGTTTTTATTTTATTTCCCATGCAGTTGAGGAAGATTGGGGGTGGGGGCTTTGGAGAAATTTACGATGCCTTGGACATGCTTACCAGGGAAAATGTTGCACTGAAGGTGGAATCAGCTCAACAACCAAAACAAGTTCTGAAAATGGAGGTTGCTGTACTGAAAAAGCTACAAGGTAAGCTGCTTTGTATGATACACCAAACAATTTATAATTTGTTATCATCTTTATGAACCTCAATTACATTCTCTATCAATTGAATATTCTGGTCTCAGCTTGTATAAACATGCTGAACAGTTTTCTGTTGGAAATTTTATCACCATCTTGTAGTTGTAGAAATACTGATTGCTTAGAATAACTGGACTTTGGGAATTCCTTTTTATGGTGAGTATGGATGAGAGAGTGAATTACCTGAAACATTCTGTTTGAGAACGTGCTTTCATAATGTCAGTTACAGTAAAATTTGCATTTTTAAAAAAATAGCCAAATGTAAATAGCTCTGAGTTGTTTCTACTCATGTTTTTGGATGTTAAACATGCTTTCTTTCTTTCTTTTTTTTTGGTCTATTTGCCTTTTCTAGGGCTGCTCCCGTGGCATGTGGAGGTTCCCAGGCTAGGGGTCGAATCAGAGCTGTGGCCGATGGCCTACACCAGAGCCACAGCAATGCCAGATCCGAACTGCATCTGTGACCTACACCACAGCTCACGGCAACGTCAGATCCTTAACCCACAGAGTGAGGCCAGGGATCAAACCCGCAACCTCGTGGTTCCTAGTTGGATTCATTAACCACTGAGCCACGACAGGAACTCCTTAAACATGCTTTAATCACATGAAGGAAGCTACTTTCAAATCACACTGCATGATGGATTAAAAATAATAGTATTTGTTATGTATTGATTTCAGTAGCTTCAGTTTCATCAAAAACCTCTTTCTGACCCTGTCATCATTTTTGAAGTCCATTTAACTACTTGGTCCCTATTGTTTTACTACAAGGATAAATAACTTTTTCCCTGACATCAGTCCAGTGATGATGAATACATGCCTGAATACATGGCTAGTTTGATTCATATTTGTGTTTTCATTTTATGACATAATCTGTTATTATTGATATTTAAATGTTTTATCTGAATCAAAATTAGATGGGGTAAGAAGCACATTAAATGAGCTTGTTGAGCTCTAGAAGGTTTTGAAATTGTTATTGGACATTCATTAGTGTCTAAAGGAATTTAGTATTAGCAGGAATTCCTGGAGTTCCCGTCGTGGCTCAGTGGTTAATGAATCCGACTAGGAACCATGAGGTTTCGGGTTTGATCTCTGGCTTCGCTCAGTGGGTTAAGGATCTGGCATTGCTGTGAGCTGTGGTGTAGGTCGTCGATTCAGCTCAGATGCTGGGTTCCTGTTGCTGTGGCTGTGGCATAGGCCAGCAGCTACAGCTCCAATTGGACCCCTGGCCTGGGAACCTCCATATGCCTCAGGTGCAGCCCTAAAAAGACAAAAGACAAAAAAAAAAAAAAAAGGAATTTAGTACTAACATACAGAGCAAAGGAAGTTGCTGTAATTGGTGGAAATAACCGTAGTTGGTGTAACAGCGAGGACAAAACACAATGTAGCTTAGGACCCTCAAATTCTCGACTGGGTAGTTGCTAGGGTGATTTTGCTGTCTTTGTGGAATTCTAGTAAATTAATTTATGTTAAGTTAGTGAAATGTGTATTATGTATACTAGCAACATACTATCTTCAAACCTTTGTTTTTCTCTTTTCTTTTTTTTTTGGTCTTTTTGTCCTTTTAGGGCTGCACCTGTGGCAAATGGAGGTTCCCAGCCTAGGGGTCCATAAGCTGTGACCACTGGCCTACGCCAGAGCCACAGCAACGTGGGATTTGAGCCACAACTTCAACCTACACTACAGCTCACAGCAACACCAGATCCTTAACCCACTGAGCAAGGCCAGGGATCGAACCTACATCCTTATGGATGCTAGTCGGGTTTGGTAACTGCTGAGTCACGGCAGGAACTCCAGACCTTTGTTTTTCAATTTATTTGCTTTGACACTGTGCAAAGGGGATAATTGTCCCTTGTGTATGTTAGATTCTTTTTTCTCTCTTCTGTCCCTTCTTTTTTGTTTATTTTTGGCCATGCCTACAGCGTATGGAAATTCTTAGGCCAGAGATCAAACCCTTGCCACAGTAGTGACAATGCCAGATCCTTAAAAACTAGGCCACCAGGGAACTCTGTCTTTTCTCCATCTTAATAAATATTTTAGGAGTTCCTGTTATGGCTCAGTGGACAAATCTGACTAGTATCCATGTGGACACAGGTTTGATCCCTGGCCTTGCTCAGTGAGTTAAGGATCTGGTGTTGCTGTGAGTTGTGGTGTAGGTTGCAGACTCGGCTTGGATCCCACCTTGCTGTGGTGCAGGCTGGCGGCTACAGCTCTGATTTGACCCCTAGACTGGGAACCTCCATATGCTGCTGATGCGGCCCTAAAAAGACAAAAAAATTTTATACTGACATTCCCCTGTCTTCACTTCTCCATTTTTGTGATCTCTTGAGCTCTATCTCTTGAGCTCACCACACCGCTCTTTTGTTTGTTTGTTTTAATAAATACGGTTTTATCTCCAGTACTGGTATAAGAGGGAAAAAAAACCTTTGTCCTGTGATTTCAAATGTGATCATTAGTAATTCTGCAATCCCTACCGTCAAGACTTTTTAAAAAGATAGATTTCCTTTCCAATCTTAACAAAATTTGATACTTGTCTAGAATCCTTTGAGACAAGCAAATCTTAAGTTTTTTTCCCTGATTTTTTTTATTATGAAAAGTTTCAGGAGTTCCCATCGTGACGCAGTGGAAATGAATCCGACTAGGAGCCATGAGGTTGCAGGTTTGATCCCTGGCCTCGCTCAGCGGTTAAGGATCTGGCGTTGCCGTGAGCTGTGGTGTAGGTTGAAAAAAATTTCAAATATACATAAAAGTAGAATCGTGTAATGAATGTCCATGTACTTACTCAGCTTCTGTATAAGTATCAGCATTTGGTCAGTCTTGTTACATCTGGATCTTACATTTTTTTCCTACTCAGGTGAAGTATTTGAAATGAAATCCTAGACATCATATCATTTGTAAATATGTCAATGTGTATCTTTATCTAGTATGTAAAGTCTTTTTAATTTTTTTAATGAGAATATTCTTTATTTCAGAGTTATGAATTACTAGCCAGTTAGGGAATCTATGGGTTTGAGATGGGGTGGTGTTTGGAAATATATTAAAATTGGACAGATATTCCTTTGCCTAGAGAAGCTTTGTTGATTGATGATTTTGTGAATCTATTAAATTGTACCAGTTGGAACATAGGAAGTCTTAGTCACTTATTCCTTACCAAATATATATATACACACACATACATATATATGTGTGTGTGTGTGTATATATATACACACACACACACACACATATATATGTATAACCTTAGAAAAATGTGGGTAAGTCTCGGTTACTGAAAGACTGAGATAATGATACTGGAAACTCTTCAGGTGACCAGTTTTAAGAATGGATTAGAGAATCTCATTTGAGAGGAAGCCCATATTCCAATCTTTCTTCTTTTAATTAATAGACTTTACTCATTAGAACTGTTTTAGGTTTACAGAAAAATTAAGCAAAAAGTGCAAAGCCCCCATCTACTGATTTTTCTATTATTAATATCTTATACCAGTGTGGTGTATTTGTTACAATTGGTGAACTAATATTGATATGTTATTATTAGCTAAAGTCCATCATTTATATTAAAGGACTCCTTTGTTAATAACATAAACACTGTAGTCATAAACACCTGAGAAAATTATTTCTCGATCTCATATAAAATCTAGCAGCCAGTGTTTAATTTCCCCCATTGTCTCAAAAACATCCTTTTGCAGTTGACTTGTTCAAGATTCATGTACATGATAGGCACATTGCATTTGATTAATATATCTCTTAAGTCTCTCTTGATCTGTTAGAGTTCCCCCTCCCCTCTCCTACCTTTTTTTTTTTTTTTTGGCCTGGCCATTTTTGTTGTTGTTGAGAAATTAAGTTCTTATTTTGAAAAAATAGTTTAAATTCTGGATTTGGCTGATTGTATCCTTGTAGTGCTGTTTAACATGTTCCTCTGTCTCCATATTTCCTGTGAACTTGTAGTTAGACCTGTAGGCTTAATGAGAATTGTGTCCTAATGATGTTGTTGTTGGCAAGAGTATGTTGTCTACATCCACTGTTTTCACAGAGGTTGCAAAATGGTGATTTCTGATTCTTTTATTCCTTCTACATTTCTAAACTGGAATTAGTCAACAGAGTATAACTTTTATTTCGTCAGCTGCTTGTTTCTCCTAAAATACATTTATTTTAAGAAGGATAGGGTAAAGACTTGAGGTTTTCTCCCCTTTTATTTACCAATTTTCAAAATAATGAGTTGTGCCTTTATGTGACAAGTATGTTGTTGAGTATCACCATGAGGTCATGGGTTGGTGTATATATTATTTCAACCCGATGCAGGCATTATGCTTTTCAGGTTAAATTTTTTTTTTCATGTTTTTTTGGCTAGTGGAAGCCCTTTCAAGTGGGCTGCTTGTCTTTCTGATGTAACTTCATTGTCCTTTGATGTCATTTTTGCTTTCTGGGAGAGTACATGTTTTAGGTTTTCCTTGAAGTTTTCTGGCACAATAGCTGGGATCAGGAACACTTTTTCTCCAAGAAGCCCGGTTTCCTTGTAATGGGAAGCAATTTAGATCATAGTATAGGCACTGGGACACTAATTGCAATTGGACCAACACACTTCTCTCCATAGGTTTTAAATAAATACTAGATTTTTCCTTATTCTTATGTGGTCTTTTCAACATGTTTACAGTGTTATTTTATTTTATTTTATATTATTTTATTTTTGCCATTTCTTGGGCTGCTCCCAGGGCATATGGAGGTTCCCAGGCTAGGGGTCAAATCGGAGCTGCAGCTGCCGGCCTACACCAGAGCCACAGCAACTCAGGATCCGAGCCTTGTCTGCAACTTACACCACAGCTCACAGCAACGCCGGATCCCTCACCCACTGAGCAAGGCCAGGGATTGAACCCGCAACCTCATGGTTCCTAGTCAGATTAACCACTGAGCCATGATGGGAACTCCCTACAATGTTATTTTAAAATAAATGTATTTTTAAAATATATTTGTGCTCTCTGTTAAATTTCATTTATCTAAAAGGGCAGGAATTATGTACATTTAAACTTAACATTTATATTTTGGCAAAATGCTAGCAGGAAATGGCTTTGTATTTGAGCATAGTATATATACATTTGTGAATGGAGATGTGGGAGAATAAGATAACATTAACTCTCCTATTTCTGGTTGTTATTTTCCTTTTTTTTTTGTTTTGTCTTTTTTGCCATTTATTGGGCCGCTCTCGCAGCACGTGGAGTTCCCAGGCTAGGAGTTTAATCGGAGCTGTAGCCACCGGCCTACACCAGAGCCACAGCAACGTGGGATCCAAGCCGTTTCCTCAACCCACACCACAGCTCACGGCAACACTGGATCTTTAACCCACTGAGCAAGGCCAGGGACTGAACCTGCAACGTCATGGTTCTTAGTCAGATTCGTTAACCACTGTGCCACGACAGGAGCTCCTGGTTGTTATTTTCTTAATACACTTTCTCTTGTAAGAAAAAGAAATGCTAAGATTCTGGAATAATTTGTTGTAGAGTGTTATAAATATTAGTTGATGAAGTCACCTTTGGATAACCAGGGCTTAGTTTCTCAAAACCTTATTATATAGATATTCATTTCTTAATTGTTATAAAAGATAGTCACTTGGGACCTCCAGAAAATGATTTCTGTTTTGTTTAGAAGGTTGGTTTTTGTTTGTTTGTTTGTTTGTTTGTTTTAATCTTTGCATGTGTATAGGTCTAATGTTTTGGGAATTCAGAATATTATAAAATGTCTAAAATTCACATTTATATCTTTTCATCAAAGGAAGTCTTCCTAGTCTTTCTTTAAAAGTTTATGTTTTGTTTACTTGCTATCAGTTGGTATATAAATAAATACCTAAGCTTAAAGATAGTTTTACCTTAAAGATACTCTATAGATTGGATTTCTCACTAATTCCTTTTTTTTTTTTTTTTTTTTAGGGCTGCTCCCTCAGCATATGGAGGTTCCCAAGCTAGGGGTCTAATAGGAGGTGCAGCCACCAGTCTACGCCACAGCCACAGCAACACCAGATCCGAGCTGCGTCTGCGACCCACACCACAGCCCACAGCACGCCAGATCCTTAACCCACTGAACGAGGCCAGGGATTGAACCCGCAACCTCATGGTTCCTAGTTGGATTCGTTTCTGCTGGGCCACGATGGGAATTCCTCTCACTAATTCTTATGTGTGTTCCCTCCATAATGAGTTAATTCTAATGAAGTTTGTTGTACTGGAAAATCACTTCTTAAGTCAGTGAGTGACTGGAAAGTTGTCCAGCCTTTCTGTGCCATTTTAGCTCTTTAGTTCATGCTGTGAATGATCAACATCATCTTATCTCTTGTACTCTTTCAAAATACCAACTTGAGGGAGATCCCTGGTAGTCTAGTAGTTAGACTTTCACCACTGTGGCCCAGGTTCATGAGAAAATAATTGATCAAAAGCTTGTTTAATTATTTAAAAGTTTTTCTCCTCTAGATCCTCTGAAAGCAAGTGAAAATCCTATTTATATTGAGGTGAAAAAGTAAATGCTATCGTTTGATAACCAAATAATTTTTTTATTCTCAGTTGAAATAGGAATTCATTTTTTTTTGTCCCATATAAATGTAGGGAAAAACTTTTCTTTATAGCCCATAAAGAGGTTGTGATTTTGTTTTGAAATTTGGGAGTGTTTTTTTTTTAACCCTGAAATATTGGGTCCTAGATTCTATTTTCTCTTTGGAGCTTGCAGAGCAAAAGCCAAGAGCTAAGATGAAGGGTTTCTATCACAGAGTATCATCTGCACTTACTCTTTTCCCTGCTTGAAGTCTTACAGCTACTGTTATAAACTATGACTCCTCTTTTCCCTGATTCATAAGAATATAAGAAATTTGTAATTTCTGGGTTATGACCCCTGGTCTGTTCAGTATAGAAGAGTCTATGAAAGTTACTTCAGATTTGCTTGCCTTGTTTAAGGTTCTATTCCATCAAAGAATTTTTTAGAAAATCTCTGATAATTCCTTCTATGGGAGAGTATAGTAGTTGGACTCTTAGACCTATATGTATTTTTTTACAAGGGGAACTACTCTCAGTATATTTTTAAACCTTTAATAAACCTATCACCTAAAAGAAAATTGGAGTTCCCATTGTGGCTCAGCAGAAGTAAACCCAACTAGTATCCGAGAGGATGCGGGTTTGATTCCTGGCCTTGCTCAGTGGGTTAAGGATCCAGCATTGCTGTGAGCTGTGGTGTAGGTCACAGACGTGGTTTGGATCCCATGTTGTTATTGCTGTGGCTGTGGTGTAGGCTGGCAGCTGTAGCTCCAATTCAACCCTGAGTCTGGGAACTTTCATATGCAGTAGGTGTGGCCCTAAAAAGCAAATAAATAAATAAATAAAATTTTAAAAAGGGAATTCCCTTGTAGTCTGGTGGTTAGGACTTGGTGCTTTCACCCCTGTGGCCAGGTTAAACCCTGGTCTGGGAACTGAGATCCCACACATCAAGTCACTGTAAAAACAAAACCACTATTCATCTACTTTTTGTTCATTTCAGCCTGTACGTTTTTTTCCCCTTAAAGTAACTTTTGCTTGCCCTGGTTAAGGTTCATCTTTTCCATCAAGGGGTGTTAGGCAGTCACTGAGAACTCAATCTGTTCAATATGTCCATTTTAACTCTTCCTAACTTGGAAGATTTAACATTATATCCAGCTTAGAGATTTGTCTATTCATTACTCTATTTGGGTTTAGAAAAATGACATGTGGGAAATAGAACAGATCTAGATTATTTTAAGGAGTAAAGATGTATTTCCTTGTAAATGTGTATGTTTATATGTGCTTTATATGTACAAAGAAAGTCTGACATTATATTGAACTCAAGAAGCCATTGTGAATGGGTATGGGAATTAGAGGGAGCAGGAAAGGAGTGGATTTTTTGCTGTTTCCTTTTAAACACTTCACTGCTTAAGAAGTTGAGATAAATAACATTAACATTTCTTTTACGGTAAAAATATAATTAAATGATAATTATAAATATCTTCAAAATAAGAACTCTACCTTTCTTCACATTTCTGAATGCTTGAAAATACCTGGTAAATTAGGTGAAATTAATTAAAAAGCTGTTCTATGTTGTGAACTTATTTTATAAATTATTGGAAATAACATTTGTGGGGAGATCTGTAACTGTGTTTGAATGTTAATTACTATATGCTTGGAACAGTGCTGTTGACTTCTAGGCTCATTCATACATATCTTGTTTTAATATCTTATATCTATCTCATATCTAGTTTATGCATAAGATCTCTTTCCATTTTTTTACAGCCCTTTTTAAGGGTATGAATTTGCATGGTAAAAAAATTTTAAACAGAAGAATAAAAATGAAAGCTTTTTTCTTTTAGTCCTTCACTCTCCTTCTCTAAAGCTAACCCCTGTTAACTAGTTTATTATGGTTTTTCCCAAAACATTCAGTATCTGTTTTATCTGTTTATTTACACACATACATACATGTGTATAATCATATAATCAGATATAAAAATCATATGATTTATGGGTATATGGGTATATAATCATGAGTATATATATGATATATATAATGATATTATGTGTGTACATGCATGCATGCGTACGTGTACGTGTATCTGTGTATTAAATCTCTTTCCCTACCCACAACCCTCAACCCCATGTGGAATCATACTATATATACTGTTATGCAACTTGATGTGACCCCATAGATTCAGACAGTAAGACTTATTTCTATGCATCTTTATGTTCTGTAGAGGACTGATCCTTCAAACATAGCAGTTAGATAAGGTCATCCCCCAACCATTGCCAAAACACTGTAGGGCCTTCCTTTATTCAGGTAAGTAACATGGCACCTTAACATGGCATACAAAATTGATGCCTGCCAGCTTCTCGTTTCTTGAAACTGTTGGGCTTACATTCAGAATGTTGGTCATCCTGAACTTTTTTTTTCAGTTTCTCAAACAGTTTGTAGCTTCCTTTGTCTCATATTTTGGATAACTCCTTTTTTTTCTTCTTTAAAAAAAATTTAGGGAGTTTCCCTTGTGACTTAGCAGTAACAAACGTAACTAGTATCCTTGAGGATGCAGGTTTCATCCCTGGCCTCGCTCAGTGGGTTAGGGATCCGGCTTGGATCACGCATTGCTGTGGCTGAGGCGTAGGCCAGCAGATGTAGCTCTGACTTGTCCTCTAGCCTTGGAACTTCCATATGCCGTGGGTGCGGCCCTAAAAAGCAAAAAATAAAAATAAAAAAGTTTATAACAGTCCCAGTATTTATAAAAATTCAGAGGTAAAATAAGATTTAAAGAAATAAAGCAAAGTAGAATTAAGAAGAACTTCATTTTTCCAAAGCATTTAATATCCAAAAGTCTATATGCTTAAAAAATATGGTCCTAATTACTTTGCTTATTCTCTTTTCCTTAATAAGGTTATTACAGGATTTATTTATTTTTAATTTCTTATAATCAAATTTAACAAATAATTTAAATAGTCAATGAGTTCTACAAAGTTTGTTATGAAAAGCAGTAGTCCAGGTTCTGGTTCCACATAAGATGGAGTAAGCACACTTCACCCTGTCTCTCCCACTGAATGCAGCTATAAAACCTGGACAGAATGCTTGAAGTGCCTATTTGCGGACTCTGAAAAATAAATAGTAGGAAGCAGACTGAGGAAGAAGACCAGAATTCAAAGTACTGCTGAACCAGCGGTGAGTGTACCATTTTTTTTCTTCCAGCCTGAACTTAAGATATCCTGAAACTTGGATATGAGCATTATTAACACGGACAGAAAAGGCACCAGAAGCCCACGAGTTCTGACTCAAGGGGCAGGAAAGGGGTCTCTTAATACTCAGAGAAAATGTGGCAATCCCACATCTTCCTCTTTTTGCTCTTTTCTTCTCCCTTTCTTCATTCTCTTGTACCCCAGACCTCAAGCAATCCTTGACAGTGGCCACAGTTGCATCAGTGGGGCAGACAGGACTCTGAAATCTTAGAGGGAAGGGAACCTTCCTCCCTCTCAAATTGGAGGAGCTATAGACTCAAGAAAGTGGGGCAAATCCCATTGCTTTTCTTCTCCTTCTGCTCTTCTGTTGCTTGGCCCTGATGTGGGCACAATTATGGGAAGCACATGGCAGTATGGGCTTAATGAAGCCCCAGCTTTCTGCTGGAAGGCTGAAAAAGAGAAGCCCCAGAACACCAGAAGATTGCAGGAGAATGGTGAGCTTGGGAAATTAACCACTTAGAGTTGGCCACAGACTACTGAGCTGACTTCCAAGCTGTGGATGTGTGGGTCTGATCCTAAACAGCATACAGAAACATTGTGGACTGAATTATAGGATAGACTACCCCAGGCCCCAAACTGGACGCTGCGTGGGACGATTATGGAACCCATTCAGTATAATTGCAGAAGCTTTGCAAACTGTATGGAAATTGGAAATACAACCTATAGAAGATGGGTTGGAACTTGAAGTATGAACACAACAGGGTCAATTACCGGCTAAAACAAAAACACCAACATTCTTCATGGGACTTAAATAAAACCCAGAGTCACGGAAGGTAATATTCAAAATGTCTATAGTACAATCTTGAATTACCTAGCTCAAAAAGAACCAGTTAAATCTGAACTCACATGGAAAAAGAAGGGAAACAGATGCCAGTGCCAAGATCACAGATGTTAAAATTATCTCAGGAAGACTTAAAATCAGCTATTATGATCATATTCCAGGAATGAGTGGGAAGATAGAAAGTCTCAGCAAAGAAGTAGAAGATATAAAGAAGAACTGAACAGAAATTTAGAACTGAGAAATACAATAATGGAAACAAAATACAATACAGTAATGGAAACAAAAAAACAAAAAAATGGATTGGCGTAATAAGCAAAGAGGACATGACAGATGATGAAAGTGTCAGTGAATTTGAAAATAGATTAATAGGAATGATCCAATTTGAAAAACAGATTGCAGCCTCAGAATTAAGCAGCCTCAGAAACCTTGAGACTGTCATAAGGTCTAATAACATTTGTGTCATTAGAGACCCAGAATGAGAAGAGAATGGTCGTGGTATGGCAAAAATATTTGAAGAAATAATGGTATACAGATTGGATATAAATAAAACTGTTCCTGTTTGCAGATGGCATGATTGTTTATGTAGAGAATTCTAAGGAATCCACAAAAAAAAAAATTCCTGGAATAAATGAGTTTATAACTGATTCAAGGTTAGCGCACAAAAAGCAGTTATACTTCTGTATACTGGCTATAAAATTGAAAACTGAACTTAAAAAATCCATTTAGGGAGTTCCTATCATGACTCAGTGGTTAACAAACCCAACTAATATCCATGAGGACGTGGGTTTGCTCCCTGGCCTTGCTCATAGGTTAAGGATCCGGCATTGACGTGAGTTATGCTGTGGCTGTGGCGTAGGCCATCAGCTGCAGCTCCGATTCGACCCCTAGCCTGGGAACCTCCATGTGTCATGGGTGTGGCCCTAAGAAGACAAAAAACAAAAAAATCCATTTATAATAGCTCTCCCAAAATGAAATACTTACTTATAAATGTAACAAAATATTTATGAGCTTTTTGTACCAAAAACTCGAAAACCCTGATTTTATTTTATTTTGTTTATTTATTTATTTTTGGCCTTTAGGGCTCCGCCAGAGCCACAGTGGTGAGGGGTCCGAGCCGCCTTTGCAACCTCCACCACAGCTCACGGCAATGCCGGATCCTTAACCCACTGGAGGCCAGGGATCAAACCCACAACCTCACGGTTCCTAGTTGGATTTGTTAACCACTGAGCCACTATGGGAACTTCTAAAACCCTGTTTTTAAAAAATCAAAAAGGATTAAAGTAAACAGACATGTCATATTCATAAATTAGAAGACTCACTATTATAAATATGTTAATTCTCCCCAAATTGATTTATAGATTCAAAGCAATAGCAATGAAAATCCCAACAGCTCTGTTGTAGTTTTAGAGAAACTGATTTTAGAAAATCTCTAGTGAGGCAGAGGACCTAGAATAGCTAAAACAAGTTTGAAAAAGAAAAAATGTTGGAAAAGTCAAACTACTTGATATTTTTTGAAGTATAATTAATCTACAATGTCATGTTACTTTCAAGCATATAGTAGAGTAATTCAGTTATAAGTATTTCTGTATATATATGTGTATATATATACATATATTACTTTTTAGACTTCCATTTTAGGTTATTACAAGATATTGAGCTAGTACTCTGTGCTACTTTTCTAGGGCCGCTTCCGTGGCATATGGAGATTCCCAGGCTAGGGGTCTAATTGGAGCCATAGCCACCGGCCTATGCCAGAGCCACAGCAATGCGGGATCCGAGCCGCGTCTGCGACCTACACCACAGCTCACGGCAACACCGGATCCTTAACCCACTGAGCAAGGCCAGGGATCGAACCTGCAACCTCATGGTTCCTAGTCAGATTCGTTAACCACTGTGCCACGACAGGAACTCCTGTTTATCTATTTTTTATATAGTTCAGACGACGTGATTTTAAAACTTAGTACAAAGCTACCACAATCAAGACTGTGATATTGTGAAAGGGATAGACGTATAGATCAATGAAATAGAGAATAGATTCCAGAAACATACACAGGTATGACCAGTAATGTTTAACAAAGTTGCAAAGTGGAAAAGAAATAGTCTTTTTTTTTTTTTTTTGGTCTTTTTAGGGCCACACCCATGGCATATGGAGGTTCCCAGGCTAGGGATTGAACTGAAGCTGCAGCTGCTGGCCTACACCACAGCCACAGCAACACGGGATCTGAGCCATGTCTGTGACCTACACCACAGCTCATGGCAACACCAGATCCTTAACCCACTGAGCGAGGCCAGGGATCAAACCTCCATCCTCATGGAAAATAGATGTGTTTCCGCTGAGCCACTATGGGAACTCCCCAGAAATAGCCTTTTTGATAAGTAGTGTTGAAATAATTGGATATCCGTATAAAAAAAATGAACCTTGGAGTTCCCTGGTGGCTCAGTAGGTT
The DNA here is from genome assembly GCF_054392235.1 of Sus scrofa. Lineage (NCBI taxonomy): Eukaryota > Metazoa > Chordata > Mammalia > Artiodactyla > Suidae > Sus > Sus scrofa. Next base: position 137,832,872 of record NC_139383.1, read on the forward strand.
AAAGACCTGGCACTGTCACTGCTGTTACTTAGGTCGCTGCTGTGGCACTAGTTTGGTCCCTGGCCTGAGAACTTCCACATGCTGCAGGTGCTGCTAGAAAAAAAATTGATGAATTGGACTGAATCAGATTAAAAAGCTTGGCTTGTGAAAGACACCATTAGGAGAATGGAAAGGCAGGAAGTTCCTGCTGTGGGTTAAGAATCTGACTACAGTGGCTTGGGTGGCTGTGGAGGCATGGAATCTATCCTTTCCAGGCACAGTAGGTTAAAGGATCCAGTGTTGCCACAGCTGCAGCTCAGATTCAATCCCTGGGTGCAGGGATTTGATGTGGGTGCAGCCATAAAAAAAAAGGAGAGAGAATGAGTGACAGATTATATATAGGGATAAAATGTTTGCAAATCACTCTCAAAGTACCTATATTCATAATATATAAAGGATTCTGAAAACTCAATAGTAAGAAAACAATCCAATTAAAAATCTTTAATGGGCTTTGGCAGAGGACATAGAGTGGAAAGTCAGATCACCAAAAGGTTTTTTTTTTTGGCTTTTTAGGGCTGCACCCTCAGCAATAGGAGGTTCCCAGGTTAGGGGTCAAATTGGAGCTGTAGCTGCCTGCCTGAGCCACAGCCACAGGAACGCCAGATCCAAGCTGCATCTGTGACCTACACCGCAGCTCACAGCAATGCTGGATCCTTAATCCACTGGGTGGGGCCAGGGATTGAACCCATGTCCTCATGGATACTAGTTGGATTTGTTACTGCTGAGCCACAATGGGAACTCCCAGCAAAAGATATTTAACATATTTAGCCAATAGGGGAATATAAATTAAAACCATGGTGAGTTACCTTTGCATGTATATTAAAATAGTTTAAAACTTTTGACAATACCAAGTGCTGACAAGAATGTAGAGCAGCTGGAACCCTCACACATTGCTGGTGGGAGGCAAATTGGTATAGCTCCTCTAGAAAACAATTAAACATATACTTAGCATATGTTAAATATGGACTTACTATGTGACCCAGCAGTCCCACTCAGAGGCTTTTACCCTAAGGAAATGAAAATTTATAGTCATGGAAAAACATGTACATAACTATTTATATTAGCTTTATTCTTTTTATCTTTTTATTGAAATATAGTTGATTACAATGTTAATTTCTGCTATACAGCACAGTGATTCAGTTATATTCTTTTACATTGTGGTTTATCATGGAGTATTGAATATAGTTCCCTGTGCTATACAGTAATACCTTGTTATTTATCATTTCTCTATATTATAGTTTGCATCTGCTAAGCCCAAACTCCCACGCCATCCCTCTCCACCTCCACCCTGGTCTCACAGCCACAAGTCTGTTCTCCATGTCTGTGAATCTGTTTTTACTTCATAAAAGTTCTTGTGTCATACTTTAGATTCCACATATAAGTGCTGTCATATGATATTTGCCTTTCTTTTTCTGATTTACTGCATTTAATATGGTAGTCTCTAGTTCCATCCATGTTATTACAAATGGCATTTTTTATGGCTGAGTAGTATTCCATTGTATATATGCACCACATCATCTCTATTCATCTGTGGCTGGACATTTAGGTTAGTTCCATGTCTTGGCTATTGTGAATAGTGTTGCAGTGAACATATGAGTGTATGTATCTTTTTGAATTATAGTTTTGTTTAGATATATGTCCAGGAGTGGGATTGCTGGATCATATGGCAACTCTACTTTTAGGGTTTTTTGGGGTTGTTTTTTTTTTTTTGTCTTTTTAGGGCCACACCCATGGTGTATGGAAGTTCCCAGGCTAGGGGTTGAACTGGAGCTGCAGCTGCTGGTGGTATGCCACAGCCACAGCAATACCAGACCCGAGCTGCCTCTGCTACCTATACCACAGCTCACAATGATGCCAGATCCTTAACCCGCTGATCAAGGCCACAGATTGAACCTGCATCCTCATGAATACTAGTCAGATTCGCTTCTGCTGAGCCAGGATGGGAACTCTCTCTACTTCTAGTTTTTTAAGGAACCTCCATACTGTTTTCTGTAGTGACTGCACCAACTTACATTCCCACTAAGAGTATAGGAGGGCTCCCTTTTCTCCACACCCTCTCCAACATTTGTTATTTGTAGAATTCTTTTTTTGTTTTCTGTTTTTGGCAGCCCCAGGGCATATGGAGTTCCTGGGTCAGGGATCAGATTTGAACCGCAGTTGCAACCTATACTACAGCTGTAGCAATGCAGGATCCTTAATCTACTGTGCCTGGTCAGGGGTCAAACCTGAGACATCGCCAGTCCTGTCGTGCCACAGCAGGAACTCTATAGACTTCTTAATGATGCCCATTCTGACTAGTGTATCAGCTTTATTTTGCCCCACCCTCAGTATGTGGAAGTTAACAGGCCAGGGATCAAACCCAAGCCACAACAGCAACCTGAGCCACTTCAATGACAACACTGGATCCTTAACCTACTGTGCCACAGGAGAACTCCATAAGCTTTATTCTTCATTGCCAAAAATATGTCCTTCAGAGAGTGAATGGCTAAATCAACTGTGGGATATTCATACAGTGGAATATTATTCTTTAATAAAAAAGAATGAATGACTGCTGATTTTACCTCAGAAATTTGTCTTCAGACTCATTATAGTGGTCGAGAAGTATAATTCTCATTATGATTCTTGTTACTCTGGCAACTTGTTTTTCTCTTTTTCCCCAGTGTTGTGCAGTGTCATTGTGATACACCATGGTATGGGTGTATTTTCACCTAGTGTGCCAGGCTGTGTCCTTTATTGAAACTCATGATCTGTAAGTTTTTCTGGGGAAGTTTTCTTGAATTATTTTCGTGATCATTTCCATCCATTTATTTTGTCTATCCTCTCTTCTGGCATACCTGTTATGCAGATACTGGGCCTCTCATGCTCTCTTAATCTATTATTTTTTTCTCTCCTTTTTTTTTTACATAAATTTGATAATACATTTTGATAGATTAGTAAATTTTAAAATAGTGTAATGTCGGCAAAGGCCAGTTAGCTCAGTTGGTTAGAGCGTGGTGCTAATAAAATAGGATGATGTCAGGGAACTATGTATTTAATCACTTGTGATGGAACATGATGGAGGATAATGTGAGGAAAAGAATGTATGTTTCTGTGTGTGTGTGTGTATAACTGGGTCGTTGCTGTACAGCAGAAATTGACAGAACATTGTAAATCAATCATAATAAAAATTTTTTAAAATTTATTTCGAGCTAGAAAAAAATATACTCAGAATATAAGTCCTGTCTTAATTTTTATTTTTTTATTGAAGTATAGTTGATTTACAATGTTGTATTAGTTTCAGGTGTACAACAGAGTGATTCAGTTATACATATACATATATTCATTCTTTTTCAGATTCTTTTGAATTATGTGATTTGCTAGTATTTTCATCCAGTGTGTAAGTTTTTCACAATACTTTCACAAAGCAAAGATTTTTAATTTTTACAATGTCCAATTTATCGTTCTTTATGGAATTTTGCTTTTGCTGTCAAATCTAAGGATACTTTGCCTCTTCTTAAGTCCTACAGATATTATTCTATTTTTCTCTCTAGAGGTTTTATATTTTCACATTTTATTTTTAAGTCTATGATCCTTTTGGAGTTCATTTTTAAAATAAGGTATGAGATGTATTTATTTACTTAATTTTATCCCTCCTGATATCCAGTTCTTTTAGCACCATTCATTAAAAAGTTTATTCCTCTTTCAAAGAAAAAATAAAGTAGGATGATGAAATGATACTCATTTTTTTCATTCTAATCATAAAAGCCTGCTAGTTATTTATTTATTTATTTATTTTTATTTTTTAGGGCTGCGCCTGTGGCATATGGAAGTTCCCCGGCTAGGGGTCAAATTGGAGCTGCAGCTGCCAGCCACAGCCATGCCAGATCCAAGCCACATCTTTGACCTATGCCACACCTTGTGGCAACACCAGATCCTTAATGCACTGAGCAAGGCCAGGGATTGAACCTGAGTCCTCATGGATACTAGTTGGTTCTTAACCTGCTGAGCTACAACTTGGAACTCCCAAAAGACTGCTAGTTTTAAATCAGCCATTATGATAAAATAGTCTTGTTTCAGTGTTAAAATTCCCTGTGATCATTATCTAGACTGAAGACTCCTTCCTTTTCCTTTGGCTCCTGGTGAGATATTTAGAACCTAAGGGATTGTTAGATAGGCATCCTAATGAGTGCTGATAGGAGTCTTTGTTTCTTGGACTCATTTTTTTTTGGCTGTTCCTGTGGCTTATTGAAGTTCCCAAGGCAGGGATCAAACCTGTGCCATAGCAGTGACCTGAGCTGCTGTGGCAACAATGCCAGATCCATAACCCACTGAACCACAAGGGAACTCACCATAAGGAACCTGTTCCTTGGGCTCTTTGTCTAAATTATTTTTCCTAGGCACTTGCCTTAGAAGACACCCTTTTTTAAAAAAAAAAAAATCACTGTCAAGTTAACTCAATCAAGCTCCAAACTATGATTCATTTTAATCTAATTAATCTACTGCTTTCTCTGTAATGCATATTCCTTGTTTTTATAAGCTATAATATGATTTTGTACTGCCTGTATTGGTCTTGTAAATATTTATTTCTTTTAATAAGATTGTAAATACTTTGAGGACAGGACCTATGCTTTGTATTTTTTCACCTCCCATTGGTGCATATATTTCATGAATTATTATTAGGGTGGATATGGTTGGTTTGCTTTTGGTGGAGAGTGAGAAAATATGAAGAGTAAATGATAGCTGGACAAGGAATGCTGGTTTTATTGTGTCCTTAGCAGCCTAATAGTCCAGTTTTGCAGAATCTTCTTATCTGTTAATTTGTAATTCGTTTTTTTAATTCCAGAGCATTTCCATTAGTGGGTTAGGGATACTTTTAGCTCAGCTTTTCACTTTATTGCTAACCAGCTTTTTTATTTAAAAAGAAAAATGATTGATACCCGTCTCTGATTGCTTTACTTTCCTCTAGCAGCAGGTCTTATAAAAGTGTTTGCCTTTTGCATGACATTTTACTCTTAGGAACATTTAACGATAGGATGTATACTACCACACCACCACCTGCCATGGTTTTAAGGTCTTGAATTGAAAGCAAGAGTAGTATCTGATCATCTGAAATTGTAAGAACAAAAAGATTCTTTGGGTTATATGTGCATTTAGTTAAGCGTATAGCATATCTATTCCTTTAAGAAAAGAAAAGGGGGCAATTAGAGAAGAGTTTATCACTACTTGCCTTAGATGTATAGAAATCCTTTCTTAATATCACAGTTAAAGATCTGTGTTAACCAGCAAGGTCCTACCTTACCTATAGTATCTTCAGATATTATCTCTGTCTAAATTAATCTACTTCTTACTGTCTTTTTTTTGGGAGGACGATATCACTGATTATTTCTCTTTTGCACAGAGCTTGGTGATAGACCACAAGCATTCTCTATGGGGTTAGAGTGGTCGGGAACAGGAATATTAAGAAAAAGCATTAGTGTTGATATTTTGAGTGATTGGTAAAGATCTGGTGTATGTTCAGGATTCCTTTTGTCTTTTAGCAGATTTCTAAGAGGAGACACATAAGCAGAAAGCTAAAATTGGTTTGTTGGTATGTTTCCATTCTATGTTTTCTTGTGGTCAGTAGTCTGTGGCTCCTAGTGATCAGCACTGCCTTGCTGACTTCTCTTCTTTCTCTAGTTTCATCTGTGTATCAGAGTCTATTGCTCTTATTTGCCTCCAGGGAACTCTTATTTTAATTGTCTTGTTTACATTTTCCCCTTCAGAACCTGGCCAGGTGACATACTTGTTAAATATCTGAAAATCTAGTGCTGAGTATTAATTCATTCATTAATATTAACTACCCAGGGATATTTAGATTTTAAGAGCTGTATTTGATTTGAAGAAGTGAAGTTGTGGGAAATAGTGTGAGCAAAAAATAAGGTAGAATATTTGTGAGAGAAAAAAGAAACAGACTTCATCAGAGTGTATAGTTCCTGTTGAACTGAAGGAAATGAGATTTGATAAGCAATGCAGAATGAATCTTGAATTCCAGCTTCACCATTTTATTTCTCTAGGTGTTATTGTTAATGATTTCTTGAGTAGGCAAATGATAAAAACAGTTACTTTGGGGATATTATCCTATGAACAGTGTGGACAGTGACATTATGGGATATATTTGACCTGATCCAGTGAAGTACAGTCAGATTTGACAGAATGGATGGTTTCAGGGAGAGGCATATGCTTGGTGAGCCTGGTCAGTAGAGCCAATATTTTAGCTTCTTCCAGAATCAGTACTCATAATCACTAAGTTTTAATGGCAATAATAGCGAACATATATTTAGCATTTACTGTGCACAAGGCAGCATATTAAGTATTAGACGTACCTTAGCTGATTTCACTTGTGCAATAACTCTTTGAGGTAAGTACTATGTTATTATTCATGTGGCTTATAGAGATTAGTCTTGAGCACATTCAGTTTTCCTCTATACCAAGCTGAAAGAGCCATAAGTGGAATATGCTTTAGTTATATTTTAATGGTTTCCTTTCTTGTGCAGAAGCTTTTTTTTTTTTTTTTTTTTTTTTTTGCTTTTAAGGGCCACACTTGTGGTGTATGGAGATTCCCAGGCTAGGGGTCAAATTGGAGCTACAGCTGCCAGCCTATACTACAGCCACAGCAACGCCAGATCCTTAACCCACTGAGTGAGGCCAGAGATCAAACCCACAACCTCATGGTTCCCAGTCAGATTCATTTCCATTGTGCCACAACGGAAACTCCTTTCTTGTGCAGAAACTTTTTGATTTAATGTAGCCTGCTTGTTTATTTTTGCATTTGTCATCTTTGCCCTTGTTGTCAAGTGCAAAAAATCATTGCTAAGACTGTTGTCAAGGAGCTTACCCCTCGTATTTTTTTCTATGAGTTTTGTGGTTTCAGGTCTTATGGTCAAGCCTTTCATTCATTTTGAGTTGATTTTTGTGTATGATAGAAGTTAGTCTTCATTCTTTTGCATGTGACTGCCCATCTGACTTATTCCTGTAATTATCTCTCCCATATTGTGAACTTTATTCTTAATCTGGTTTCTTTGATGGTTGAGAGATGATTGCTGATAGCAACTGGAAGGGAGCTATATTCTTTCTCTAAAAATAACATCTCTTCTTATAATTATATGAAAGTATTGAGTTTTGCTCTGATTAGAACATCCCTGAAACATTATACTTGTTAGAGTAACATCATAATTGATTGTTGTAGGTTTTGAATATCTAGTTTTCTTCCCATCATCAAACTGATCTCAACCTCTAAATTATTCTGACTGGCTTAGAGGATTAATGCCCAGTTTTCCTAAGAGTGAATCAAACTCATTGAGACAGTAGATAAGCAATTGAGAAAGATCATTTCCCAAGGAAAAATGGGGTGCTGTTAATAGGAGGAATGAATACTGAATAGTTAATTAAGAAAATGCTTTATAAATATATTACCTCACTTAATTTTTTTCAATTGCTTTGCTGAGGAAACTGAAACTTATTTAGGGTCCCATAATTATTAAGTGGAAGAGTGGAAATTTAACTCTAGGTCATTACTTTTTTCTTTCCATCAATTTTGTGTCTCACACAATCACAGAGGAAAAAAAAATAGGTTATCCTGCATGATACATGGCATTAATGACCCTACTTTCTATGATTCAAAAGTGATTTTCTGCAGATTCCTTAATCACTACAAGGTACCAAAAGTTAAGGGGCGCAGCCTAAGTAGAAGGAAATTTATAGAAGTAAACACCTACATTACAAAGCTAGAAAGATCTCCAGTTCAGTAGCCTAACCTTATGACAGTAGAAAAAGAAGAGCAAATTAAAGCAAAGGAGGAAAAAGGAAGGAAACAATAAAGAGTACAGTGGAAATTAACAAAAGAGAGAATTGGAAAACAGTAGGGGAAATCCACAAAAACCAAAAATTGGCTCTTTAAAAAAAATGACCAATGGGATTCCTGTTGTGGTACAACAGAAATGAACCCTTGTAGTATCCATGAGGATGCAGGTTTGATTCCTGGCCCCACTCAGTGGGTTAAGGATCTGGCATTGCCATGAGCTGTGGTATAGACCGCAGATGTGGCTTGGATCCTGTGTTGTCGTGGCTGTGGTGTAGGTTAGCAGCTGCAGCTCTGATTCAGCCCTTAGCCTGAGAACGTCTATGCTTTGGGTGTAGCCCAAAAAGCCAAAAAGCCAAAAAAAAAAAAAAAAGACCAAAATTAACAAACCTTTAGCTAAATGGATCTGGAAAAAAAAAAAGAAGACTCAAATTACTGAAATCAGGATTGAAAGAGGGGACATTTCTACTGTCCTTATAGAAATATAAAAAAGATTATGATAAGGGAATACTATGGACTACATGACAACAAATTAAATAACTTAAATGAAATGAGCAAATTCCTAGAAAGACTTAAAATATTGAAACTAACTCATGAAGAAATAGAAAATCTAAATAGGCCTATGACAGGTAAAGAGATTTTTAATTTTAGGGCTGCACCCATGGCATATGGAAGTTCCCAGGCTAGGGGTTGAATTGGAGCTGCAGCTGCTGGCCTATACCACAGCCACAGCCATGTGGGATCCAAGTCACATCTGTGACCAACACCATTGCTCCTGGCAACGCTGGGTCCTTAACCCACTGAGTCAGGCCAAGGATTGGACCCATGTCCTCTTGGATACTGTTTGGGTTCATTATTGCTGAGCCATGACTAGAACTCCATAAAGAGATTGAAAAAATAATTCAAAATACCTACCTACAGTGGAAAGACCAGACTCAAATGGCTTCACTGGTGAATTAATTCTACCCAAATTTAAAAAAGAATTAATACCTATTTTTTACAAACTCTTCTACAAAATGGAAAAGGAGAGAACAATTCCCAGTTTATTCTATGAAGCCATTGTTACTCTGGTACCAAAAAGGCAAAGACATTAGAAGACACCAGTGTATTTTATGAATATAGAGGCAAAAATCCTCAGCAAAATACTGGTAAATAGAATCCAGCAATGGATAATATACCATGACTAAGTGGGATTTATCCCTGGAATTGCATTTTGGTTCAATATGAAAATCAGGTGTTCCCAGATAGCACAGCAGGTTAGGGATCCAGCATTGTCACTGCAGTGGTTTGGGTCACTGCTGTGGCATGGCTTCAATCCCTGACCTGGGAACTTCTGTATGCTGCAGTCATGGCCAAAATTTTTAAAAAATCAATAGAATAAAGAACAAAAACCACAGAATTATCAGTAGACACAGAACACCCATTTAACAAAATCCAGTACCCCTTCATGATAAAAATACTCAAGCTATGGAGTTCCCATCGTGGCTCTGTGGAAACGAATCTGACCAGTAACCATGAGGACATAGGTTCAATCCCTGGCCTTGCTCAGGTGGTTAAGGATCCGGCATTGCTCTGAGCTGTGTAAACCCTAGCCTGGGAACTTCCATATGGTGTGGGTTCAGCCCTAAAAAAAAAAAATTAAGCTAGAAATAGGAAGAAACTTCCTCACTCTGATCCAGGGCATCTATTAAAAAACAAAAAACAAAACAAAACAAAACAAAAAAAACCCACACACACAGCAAATATGGTTAAAAAAGCTGCACTCTTTCCTCTAAAGATAAGGAACAAGACAAGGATTTCTTCTCTTGCCACTTCTATTCAATTAAGGAAATAAAGTGCACTTTATTTCAATGAAATGTGATGAAATAAAGATTGGAAAAAAGTTAAACTCCTTTTTTCCTCTTTTTACAGCCACTCCTGTGCCATATGGGAATTCCTGGGCTAGAGGTCTAATTGCAGCTGCAGCTGCAGCTGCAGTCTGCACCACAGCCATGACAATACCAGATCTGAGCCACGTCTATGGCCTACACCACAGCTTTGTGGCAATGCCAGATCCTTAACTCACTGAGCGAGGCCAGGGATGTAATAATGCACATCCTTACAGAGACAATGCCAGGTCCTTAACTTGCTGACCCACAGTGTAAATTCCCAGTAAAACTTTTCTATTTGCAGATAACTTGATCTTATATCTAGAAAATCCTAGGGAATACACTAAAAAAAAAAACCAAAAAACAAGAAAAAACAAAAACAAAAACAAAAAACCTCTGTACTAATAATTTCCGTAAGATTGAAGGATATAAGATTAATATACAAAAATCATTTGTATTACTAGATATTAGCAATGAACAATCCAAAAATGAAACTAACAGGTAATAGCAACAAAAAGAATAAAATACTTAGGAATAAATTTAACAAAAAAAGTTCAAGGAATTCCTATTGTGGCACAGCAAAAATGAATCCAACTAGGAACCATGAGGTCGCAGGCGAAGCTCGGATCTGGCATTGCTGTGGCTGTGGCGTAGGCCAGCAGCTGTAGCTCTGATTAGACCCCTAGCCTGGGAACTTCCTCATGCTGTGGGTGTGGTCCTAAAAAAGCAAAAAAAAAAAAAAAAAAAAAAGAAAAGGTACTAGGATCATTTATTGTTCCAATATTTGGTCTCAGATGACATTTGGTCAGAACCCTGGTTCTTGACACAGAGCTCCTAAATCCCTTAGAACTTCCTTGGTTATAGGAATGTCTTTTGTTTTAATGAAGCAACTCTTGGTGGGCTCCTGCATAGCTTTAGGATGGTGGTAGGTTGCCAGAAAGACTAAACCACGATTAGAAGTTCAGAACTTTCAGCCCTACCTCCTATCCTCTAGTGTGCAGGGGTTGGAGATTGAGTTAATGATGAATCATACCTCAGGGATGAAGCCTCGACAAAAATTTTAAAATTGTGGGGTTTGGAAAGCTTCTGAGTTGGTGAACATGTGGAGGTGCTGGGAGAGTGGAGTAATAGGAAAGAACATGGAAACTCTGTGCCCCTTTACTTGCCCTTTGCATCTCTAAATTTGTTTGTTCATATCTATCCTTTGGAATAAACTGGTGAACATAGGTGAATTCTGAAAGCCATTCTAGTAAGTTCAAACTCAAGAAGGGGGTGATGATGGGAACCCCAATTTATAGCTGGTTAATTAGAAGTACAGATGACAATCTAGAGTTTGTGATTGACATCTGAAGTGGGGGCCATCTTACTCTGAGCTCTTACCTTCTGGGCATCTGATGCAAACTCCAGGAAGACAGTGTAAGAATTGAATTTAATAATAGGACATTTAGCTGGTGTCTAGGAGAATAGCTTGATGTATGGAAAGACCACGTTTCTGGTATGAGAAGTGTTGTGAGTATGGTAGAGGAATGAGAATAAAGGAGAAACACAAGAGGAGTATGTCTTTCTAAGACAGTTACACATATGCAAAGAATAAAGTTGGATATTTACCTCACATCATATATAAAAATTTACTCAAAATGGCTCAAAGGCCTAAACGTATAAAACTCTTAGAAGAATGTGTAGATGTATGTCTTCATGACATTACTGTTAATCTGTGACAAACGGCAAAAATATATGGAGAAAAAACCATCTTTTCAGTAGGTGGTGCTGGGAAGACTGGACAGCTAATGTAAAAGAATGAAATTAGAATATTCTCTAGCACCATATAGAAAAATAAACTCAAAATAGATTAAAGACCTAAGTGTAAGACCAGATACTGTAAAACTCCTAGAGGAAAACTTAGGCAGAACACTCTTTAGCATAAATCACAGCAATATTTTTTGGGATCTGTCTCCTAAAATAAAGGAAATAAAAGCAAAAATAAACAAATGGGAACTAGTTAAACATAAAGGCTTTTGCACAGCAAAGGAAACCATTGACAAAACATAAGACAACCTATTGAATGGAAAAAGTATTTGCAAATGATGTGACAGACAAGGGATTAATATCCAACATATATAAACAAATAGCTCATACAACTCAACAGAAAATCAAACAAACAACCCAATTTAAAAAATGGGCAGAATAGACGTTTTTTTTTCCAAAGAGAAAATGCAGATGGCAAATTGGCACATGAAAAGATGCTCAATATCGCTAATCATCGGGGAAATGGAATTCAAAACCACGATGAGGTATCACCTCATACCTGTCAGAATGGCAGTCATCAAAAAGAGCACAATTAACAAACGCTGGGGAGGATATGGAGAAAAGGGAACCCTTGTGCACTGTTGGGAATGTAAATTGGTATAGCCACTGAGGAAAACAGTGGCGATTCCTCAAAAAACTGACCATAGACTTACCATGTGACCCAGCAGTTCCACGCCTGGGTATATATCCCCTAAAACCCAGAAACACTAATTTGAAAAGCAGTGTTTATAATAACCAAGGCATGGACTCAGCCTAAGTGTCTACCAACCAGATGAATGTGTAAAGAAGATGTTTACACACACACACACACACACACACACACACAAATGGAGTATTAACCATAAAAAAGAATGAAATTTTGCCATTTACAGCGACATGGATGGACTTGAAGGGCGTTATGCTTAGTGAAATAAGTCAGAGAAAGGTAATTACTCTGGTATCATTTATGTACAGAATCTAAAAAATACAACAAACTAGTGAATACAACAACAGAAAAGAAGCAGTCTCACAGATATGAAGAACAAACTGGTACTTACCAGTGGGATGGGGAATATTGGGGTGGGAGGTACAAATTATTGAGTGTAAGGTAGGCTACAAAATGAATATAGTCAATATTTTGTAATAACTGTAAATGGAGTGTAACCTTTAAAAATTGTGTAAAAAGTTAAAAGAAATTTAAGAGAACAAAAAGAAATCTTCATAACCTTGGATTAGACAATGGTTTCTTAGGTATGACACCAAAACCACAGAGCAACAAGATGAAAAATAAATAAATTGGACTTCATCAGATTTAAATACTGTAGTGCTTCAAAAATCACCATCAAGAAAGTGACTAGACAACTTGCCACGGAATAGGAAAAAATATTTGCAAATCATACATCTGATAAGGGACTTTATCTTGAATATATATAAAAAACTTTTATAACTCAATAATAAAGAGATAACCCAATTGAAAAATCAGCAAAGGATCTGAACAGACACTTTCCCAAATGGCCAATAAGCACATGAAAAGATGCTTGACATCATTAGTTATTATGGAAATGTAATTTAAAAGTATGAGATACCACTTAATTCCCTCTGGGATGGCTATAATTAAAAAGATATAAATGATAACAAGAATTGGTGAGAATATGGAGATATTAGAACCCTCATGTTGCTGGTAGGCATATGAAACTGCAGCTCCTTTGAAAAACAAACCAGAGGTTCCTATGGACTGCTTAAGATTAAACATGTAGTTACCATATGACCAGCAGTTGTATTCCCAGTTAAATACCCAAGAGAAATAAAAACATGTCCACTTAAAAACTTGTATATGAAAGTTCATAGCAGCATTTTTCATAACAATAAAAGGTGTAAACAGCCCAAAGGGACAATAAATGGTTAAAACGTGGCAGATCCTTACAGTGGAATATTATCAAGACTGAAAAGAAATGAAATACACGTGCTAAAACATGGATGAGCTTTGAATAAATTATGCTAAGTGAAAGAAGCCAGTCGCAAAATACCACTTATTGTGTGACTCCATTGCTATGACATGTTCAGAATGGGCAAATCTCTAGAGAGAGAAAGTAGATTAGTGGTACATGGGGTTGGGAGAGTTAGGAGTGGGGAGTGGGGAGGACAGTAATTATTATGGGTTTTTTGGTGGAGTGGGTAGGACTGATGAATATGTTCTAATATTGATTGTGGTCATGGTTGTCCAACTTTATGAATATACTAAAAGCTGTTGAATTTTACACTTGAAGAGAGTGAGTTTTGTGGCATGTTAATAATGTTTTAATACGCTATTGTAAAATATTTATTCATTCATCATTCATTTACTATGTACCCTGTGCAGAGCTTCTCTTGAAGTACTTAGAGTCTAGGCATCAGACAAGCAGACATAGACAGTGTAGCCTCAAGATTGCTGAAATTAAGTTCATACATATGTACTGGTGCCATTTATGTACAGTTATAAAAACCTATTAAAATTAATCAGATAGGAATAAAATGAGAGTTGGCTTGGATTTGACATCACTTCTGTATAAAATAACCTTAGTCTGAAGTGTCATTGAGATTACTTAGCTATCTTTTGTACTGGGAGTGCATAAAAGTTTATAAAATGGTTGTCCTAAGAAATTTGAGTTGATTTTGAAGTATTTCTAGACCTCACCTCTAATCTTATTGTGTGCGAAGTTGAACAACTATTTTTGTGAATGGAGAGTCATGATCAGACCTAATAGCACATAGTGTAGGACTGTTTGTTTTTTAGTTGCTTACCAGTTAGATATGACCTAGTCGAGTACCTAATTTACCACAAAGATTGTTATAGTTTTGGTATCTGGATTGTACTCAGGATTCTTATCTGAATGACAATTTATTAGGGCTCACTTCTTTTTTATTTTTTTAAATTTTATTTTATTTTTGCTTTTTAGGGCCTCACCTGTGGCATATGGAGGTTCCCAGGCTAGGGGTCCAATTGGAGCTGCAGCTGCTGGCCTACAACACAGCCACCGCAATGCAGGATCCAAGCTGCATCTGTGACCTATACCACAGCTTACAGCAACGCCGGATCCTTAACCCTCTGATCGAGGCCAGGGATCGAACCTCCAACTTCATGGTTCCTAGTTGGATTTGTTTGCGCTGCACCATGACGGGAACTCCAGGGCTCACTTCTTACTCCATACTTGGGAACCTGGTTCTCTGTCTTTCTATTTCTCTGCAGCAGTTATTTTGAATTACTGACATTCTCTTCAAGCATAACCCACCCTGCTCTGCTCATTTTTGAGATTATTTTGCTTAATTCTTCACAGGAAGTATGGAAGTTGTGAGGTACAAGACTCCTTGGGCTTCCCATTTCCTTCTTAATCTCCTTCACCAGTTTCTTTTTCTTTCCCTGATGTGTTGGTGTCCTGGCATCAATCCAGTTCTCTCAAACTACCCATCTTATCTGGGCAATCAACTCAACCTCCACTGAAAATCCGAAGATCTTTCTATAGTTGACACCTTTCTATAGTTGACCCTTGTTAAATTCTACCCCTAAATTTCTTTTTCTTTCTTTCTTTCTTTCTTTTTTTTTTTTTTTATGCCATTTCTTGGGCCTCTCCCGCGGCATATGGAGGTTCCCAGGCTAGGGGTCGAATCAGAGCTTCAGCTGCCAGCCTACACCACAGCCACAGCAACGCGGGATCTGAGCCGCGTCTGCAACCTACACCATAGCTCACGGCAACGCCGGATCCTTAACCCACTGAGCAAGGCCAGGGATCGAACCCGCAACCTCATGGTTCTTAGTTGGATTCGTTAACTCCTGAACCATGATGGGAACTCCAACCCCTAAATTTCTAACACAGCTGGCATGTCCTATGCAAAGTCCCCAAATCCTCTCCTCTTCTCTTGGTTAATATACACGCACACACACACACGTGTTCTCGCATGCGTATATTTTTTTACTGGATCCTTCTGAGGGAAAACTCTGTGTTAGCATTTTGAACAGTTAAAATGGGATAAATCGTTCTGAGATTAGATGCTTGTTTGTGTTACAGTATGTAACATTAGGGATGAGCTGGATCCTTCTGAGGGTAGATGCTTATGTGATTATTTCAGACTATGGGACAGTGAGGGTGTGCTGCATCCTTTTGAGGGTAGATTTTGATGTGTTTAAGTCAGAATTTGAAACAGTGAGGATGGGCTACATCTTTCTGAGATTAGAAGCTTATGTGATTGTGTTAGAGTATGGAACAGTGAAGATATCCCGGATTCTTTTGAGGGTAGATTCTGATGAGATTGTGTCATCAGAAAAAAGATATGCTGGATCCTGTCTTGGTTTATATTAATGCAGTTTACTTCATCCACTTAGCTTAACCTAAAAGTCTTCCTTCACTTTCTTCTCCCTCTTCCATAATCTGTCTGTCTCATAAAGCTTAATTTGAAATCTTTCCTGTTTAAATTCTCACTCTGAGTGCTTTAATTTGAACCTTCTTCCAGCTTTTACCTGGTGTACCATATTAACTTCCTAATTGATCTCCCTGCCTCTCATCTCTTCCATAAATCAGCATCTAATGGTGAACAGCATTACCTTTCCAAAACACAAGCCAAATCATGTGGCTCTCATGCTTGAAAAATCTTTGAACTAGATCCCACCCCAAGCTGCCACTCATTATCTAATAATGAGTAAAACTGCTTTCCTTTATGTGGTATGCAAGACTTGAGTGTACTTTTCTTGTCTCAGCATGCCCCTACCTCGGCCTACCTTTTAACCCTTATCCCGCCTTTAGCCTGTTAATTCTATTAATCATCTTTCATATGTGCTTGGATCCTTCACACTCTGTGGGTGTCTGTCTCTTAGAATGCTCTTCTTATATACTTAAAATCTTGTGATTTAGGAGTTCCCTTGTGCAGCGGATCAAGGATCTGGCATTGTCACTGTAGCAGCTGGGGTCACTGCTGTAGCATGGATTCAGTCTGTGCCCCAGGACCATATGCCATAGGTGCTGCCAGAAAAAAAAAGAAAGAAAAAAAAATCTAGTGATTTAACTCATGGAAAGCCTCATAAACAAAATTTTCTTATCATCTGTGTATCCACAGCAGTTTGTCTGTAAGATAGAGCTCATCATAATGTATCACAATTTTTGTTGATATATCTGGGCTGTGAATTCCTTGAGGGCATGGATCTTATGTAATTTATCTTGTATTCTTAGTGCCTACTTTAGCACTTGGCACATAGTAGGTCTTCTTGTCTGTTTTGTCATAATCTTTATTTACCTTTTAATTTTAATATTTATTGACAAGGTGTTACTTGACTTTAAAATTGGTTTCGTTTATTTCTGGCATAATGGATAAGCATAAAAGTTCCTGTGGTGGCATAGCAGAAACGAATCGGACTAGTGTCCATGAGAATTTGGGTTTGATCCCTGGCCTTGCTCAGTGGATTGGGGATCTGGCGTTGCCATGAGCTGTGGTGTAGGTCACAGACTCAGCTAGGATCCCGTGTGGCTGTGGCACACAGCCGATTTGACCCCTAGCCTGGGAACCTCTATATGCCTCGGGTGTGGCCCTAAAAAGCAAAAAAAAAAAAAAAAAAAAAAAAAAAAGGAAAGAAAGAAAGAAAAGGATAAGCATAAAAGCCCCAGAATCAAACTCCTCCATCACTTTAACTCCTCCATCATCTGGTACTTGCCTGTTTATCCAGCATCATCTTATTCTGTTCTCTCTCCTTCCAGCCAGATGTCCTCTTCTGGCCCTGGTATCAACCAGTCCCGATCCTCTTTTAAGACTTTGGTTTACTTTTGTTGAATCAGGGATAGGACCTTAGATCTCTCTCTGCTCCACCTCTGCTTCCCTCTGTACCGTTGCCACTTAGCACCTACTTGGATTTCAGATATGCAGCTCAGGTTAAATGCCGTTCAGCAAATATAAGTCAGTGAGGGCCAGAAAGGCAACAACTCACTGAGCCATATAATGGAGAATGGCAGGCCATATATAAAATTCAAGATTTGTATTCCTAACAAGTTCTTATTTTTTGCTCTTCTGTGCTTTCATATTTATCATGTCTGGGCAAGGTGATCTGATATGACCTCATACGTCTTTCCTTCCTAAGTAAATTATTATTCACTTGTTCTTTAATTCATTTGTTTATTCATTTAGTAGACATTTATTTCACTACATAAGGAGCAATGTAGGATATGGGGGGAAATGGGTAGAAAATTTGAATAATACAAATCTCCTGTCCTTAAGGTTTTTAAGACAGGTCCCTTTATATTCAATGATAAAATACTATAAAGAAAAACAAAGTATTTGTTTTTAAGAAAAGAAACCATAGTATAACCCTTTCCACTGTTTTCTTCTTTTTTCTTTCTTTCTTTTATCCAGGGAAAGACCATGTTTGTAGATTTATTGGCTGTGGGAGGAATGATCGATTCAACTATGTGGTGATGCAGTTGCAGGTAGGTTACTCTGAAAATGTATCTTAGAATTGTCCAGTTTTGGAATTCTGCTGTGGTGCAGTGGGTTAATGATCTGGCTTGTCTCTGAGGAGGCACCTGTTCAGTTCCTGGCCAGGTGCAGTGGGTTAAGGATCTGGCATTGCTGCGGCTGTGGAGTAGGTTGCAGCTCCGCTTGGATTCGATCCCTGGCCCAGGAACTTCCATATGCCATGAGTGTAGCCGAAAAAGAAAAAAAAATTGTCCAGTTTTGATCAAAGCACCTAATTATGGTAGATTCAAATAATATTAGGTATTCTTGGTATCAGGATAGTTTATACTGCGCAGATGGAACTTTATTTAAACAGACTTGATAACAGATTTTTCCAAAGATGGAAGGATTGTCCTTGTCAACTATTTTAGTTAATCCATATCTTCATTGATTGTCATCATTGTAGTTTTTAATCCCCACATGGATTGCTAGTTACAACGTGAGTCTTACCCTATCCCCATCCCTTCTCCACCCTTCTTTACCTTAAAGACTCTAGTTTTTCATTTTTGTAAATATCAACTTTGCTTGAAAATTTAAGCATAAGATGAAGTAGGGGAGAAATGCCATTCATCTTTCTCTCGTCATCATTAACACCACTATTCTTTATCCTTTAGATAGCAAGTGGAGTTGGGTTGAGGTAGCAGAGAAAAGAAATTCAGAAAGGGAACATTGGGGTAATGGCTGCAGTAAGGAGAAGAGGGAAATTACTGCATTCTCTCTGACAGTGTCTTTCCTCTGAGTGTGCGTGCGCGCGCGCGCGCGCGCGCACACACACAAACACACACACACACACACACACACACACACACACAGCTCTGAAACTGTAGTCACCATCAAAGTGTAAAAGCCCTGGTTCCCCTTGCTGCCTGATTTAAAGTTCTCAGGGTTTCCCTTCATCTTTAGCAAAGTTTGTTTTGGGTGTTTGGTTATTTATTTTCTTTCAACGTAACTACATGGTAGTGATTTCACTACTATGGATCTGAACCTAAATGCTTCGTTTTATCATCAGTGGCTTTTCTTGTTTCCCTCTACTATTCTTCAGCGTTTGATTTAGATCTATAGATACTAATCTCTCTGTACACTGTAGCCTTAAAGTCTTTGAGCCATGAGACTCACTACCCTTGAGCCAGCATAGTTCTGTTTTTTGAAGCAGCTATCCCTGTACCTTTTTAGATCATTAATATGGACCTTGCTTCCTCTCACTTTAGCCAATAATAATGTAACTTTTCATATGATATTGTATTGTTTTCTTTTGGCTTTATCATGCATCTTATTTGATCCTTACCATATCCCTTGAAGAGGACAGAACATGTTTAATCCCTATTTTGCAAACAAAGAAGCTTAAGTTCAAGAAGGTTTGTGGTTTGCTGGAGACTGACTGACTTGATGGGAGTTAGGGCTTGATGGAAGCCTGAAGCCAGTATTGTTGGCACAATAAGAGAAAATTCCTTTTGTCATTAGGCTCCTACTGACTGGAGAATATGGACAGGAGCTCTTTCAGTCTGTAGTTTCTCTTAGTTTTGCATATGCTTATTTAGTTTTATTTGCACTTACCTAATCTTACTTTCTGGAAATGGAAAGGCTCTTTAGTCTGGGAAAAGAGAGGGTGGTGAGTATCAGATAATGGTGGCTTTTACAACCTTTAGCAAACTCCTATGGACTCATTTAATAACCTTTCCATTTGACTTTATTTTTATTTTTATTTTATTTTTTTGTCTTTTGTCTTTTTTGTTGTTGTTGTTGTTGTTGTTGTTATTGTTGCTATTTCTTGGGCCGCTCCCACGGCATATGGAGGTTCCCAGGCTAGGGGTTGAATCGGAGCTGTAGCCACCGGCCTACGCCAGAGCCACAGCAACGAGGGATCCGAGCCGCGTCTGCAACCTACACCACAGCTCACGGCAACGCCGGATCGTTAACCCACTGAGCAAGGCCAGGGATCGAACCCGCAACCTCATGGTTCCTAGTCGGATTCGTTAACCACTGCGCCACTACGGGAACTCCCCATTTGACTTTATATGCTATATTTTTTTTTTCCTGTCATAAGATAATTAACCCATCATTAACCCCCCATCTCTGTAGTTATGGTTGACTTGATTTGGGACAAGACCAAAGCTGATATAACTACTAAAGGGTTCTCTCTCTTATTTGACATATTGAAGATAACTACTAGGTTTCCCCCATGTATTTTGATAAAATTTATATGCTCAGACTCAGCTTCCCACTGACATTTCTGATTTCTTCTAAAAACTCTCATTATTCTTTTTTGTCATTCAAATTTTTTTTTTCTTTTTAGGGCTGCACCTGCAACATATGGACATTCCCAGGCGAGGGGTTGAATCGGCACTGCATCAGCTGGCCTGAGCCACAGCCATAGCAGTGCCAGATCTAAGCCACATCTGTGACCTAACACCACAGCTCACAGCAACACCAGATACTTAACCCACCGAACGAGGCCAGGGATTGAACCTGCATCCTCATGGATACTAGTTGGGTTCATTACTGCTGAGCCACAATAGGAACTTCTAGAAATTTTAAAAATTTATCTTTTTAGGGCCATACCCATGGCATATGGAAGTTCCCAGGCTAGGGGTCGAATCGGAGCTGTAGCCGCTGGCCTACACCACAGCCACAGCAACACCAGATCTGAGCCACGTCTGTGACTTAGACCATAGCTCATGGCAACACCAGATCCTTTAATTTAAAGTATAGTTGGTTTACAGTGTTGTGCCAATTTCTGCTGTACAGCCGAGTGACCCAGTTATACATATATATACCTTCCCTTTCTTATATTATCTTCCATCATGGCCAGTCCCAAGAGACTAGATATAGTTTCCTGTGTTATCCAGTAGTACCTTATTGCTTATTCATTCTAAATGTGATAGTTTGCATCTACTAACCTCAAACTCCCAGTCCATCCCACACCTTCCCCACTCCTCCTTGGCAACCACAAGTCTCTACTCCATGTCTGTAGGTCTGTTTCTCTTTTGTAGATAGGTTCATTTGTGCCGTATTTTATATCCCACATATAAATGATACCATATGGTATTTGTCTTTCTCTTTTTCACTTATTTCATTTAGTATGAGAATTTCTAGTTGCATCCATGTTGCTGAAAATTGCATTGTTTTGTTCTTTTTTATGGTGGAGTAGAATTCCGTTGTATATATGTGCCCCATCTTCTTAATCTGTTCATCTGTGGATGGACATTTAGATTGTTTCCATGTCTTGGCTATTGTGAATAGTGCTGCTATGAACATATGGGTGTATGTATCTTTTTGAATTGTAGTTTTGTCTGGATATATGCCCAGGAGTGGGATGGCTGGATTATATGGTAGTTGTATAATTAGTTTTGTGAGGAACCTCAACAAGGCCAGTCTTGTTTGAGGTGTACTCTCCCTTTCCTCTCCTTCTCCAGATGATTTCAAAGCAAATCTAAGGCGTATTTTATCTCTAAGTATATCAATATATGTTTTTAAGAATCAAATATTCTTTTTTTCCCATTGCTAACCACAATACACAGTAATATATTAATAATAGCATCAATATCAAGTCAATCTTAAGATAGCCTTTATTGTATTTCTCTCTCAGCCATGTCTGCCACATATGGAAGTTCCTGGGCCAGGGATTGAATCTGAGCCACAGCTGTGACGTAGGTCACAGCTGCAGCAACACTGGATCCTTAATCCATTGCACTGGGCCAGGAATTGAACCAGCCCTGCCACAGAGACAAGCCACATCATTGACCGACTGGGCCACAAGGGAACTTCTCTTTTATTTTTTTGTATTTGTCTTACTTGAATCTGGTTGCTGACAGGGTTCATACATTGTATTTGGTGGCTGTATATCTCTTAAGCCTCTTTCAAACTATAGATTCTTTCTTACAGTTTTTTGGGTTTTTTTTTTTTAAGTTTTCCTTTTTATTGTTGTTTGCATTGTCACTGATAAAAACAGAGTCATTTGTCATGCAGAAGTTTCCATATCCTGGAAGTTCCCATTGTGTCTCAGCAGTAACAAACCCAACTAGTATCCGTGAGGTCGAGGGTTCCATCCCTGCCCTCACTTAGTGGCTTAAGGATCCGGCATTGCCGTGAGCTATGGTGTAGGTCAAAGATGTGGCTCAGATCCTTCATTGCTGTGGCTGTGGCATAGGCGGGCAGCTGCGCTCTGATTCAACACTAGCCTGGGAACCTTTATGTGCCACAGGTATGGCCCTAAAAAGCAAAAAAAAAGAAAGAAAGAAAGAGAAAAAGATGACGTTTCCGTATTCTGAATTTTACTGTCTCCCTGTGGTGGTATGTAACATGTTCTTCTGTCCCCTGT
Organism: Sus scrofa; assembly: GCF_054392235.1. Lineage (NCBI taxonomy): Eukaryota > Metazoa > Chordata > Mammalia > Artiodactyla > Suidae > Sus > Sus scrofa. Next base: position 137,855,169 of record NC_139383.1, read on the forward strand.
ATTTCCTATAAACTTGTGATTAGATCAGATTCCAGTTTTGTTTTATTTGGCCAGAATATTTCAAAGTTGAGTTATGTGCTTCCTCTTTATATCATATCTCTAGGCAGTGTCTGGTTGTCCCTCTTTTAGTTGTGTTGTAAGATTGATCAGTGCCTGTCAGGTTCAGGGCCTGTCAGCCTCTTCATCCATTTTAAAGTTCCCAGTGAGTTTTCTTTTTGATTTCATCAGTCTGTTAATAATCACTGCCTAGCTTCCTTACTTCATTGGGGTTGAAAATGTACTATTGTAATTTTATAATTTCTTTATTAGCTGAAATTCTTTAAAAGCACTCTACCAACTACTAGGTTATCCTGATGTATATTTCATACAGAAAGGCAGGATTAATATTTTATTCTTTTATTATCAATTTTCAGAATAATGAATTGGTTCTCTAATAGGGAACTTGGATAGCACCTTTACTTTCAGGTACAACACTGTGTACCAGGTTTATTCTATATATTTCATGCACCAGAGGTGAAATCAGCCATTTCTCCATTAAGCCTTGATTCTTCTTAATGTGAAATGGTATTTAGAAACCACAATATAGATGCTATGGGTGCCTACTGCAATTGAGTAGGCCATTGTTTTAAATTCTTTTCAAGTGGATGGGTTCAGGTCATATAGATTTATATAGATATATATATATATATATATATATCTTTATATATGTGTGTGTGTGTGTGTGTATATATATATATTTTTTTTTTTTTGGTCTTTTTTGGGCCACACCCATGACATACGGAGGCTCCCAGGCTAGGGGTCCAATCGGAGCTGTAGCTGCTGGCCTTTGCCACAGCCACAGCAACACCAGATCCGAGCTGCGTCTGTGAAATACACCACAGCTCACAACAATGCTCGATCTTTAACCCACTGAACGAGGCCAGGGATCAAACCTGAGACCTCATGGATGCTAGTCAGGTCCATTAACCACTGAGTCATGAGGGGAACTCTTTTTTTTTTTACAAAAAAAGTGTATTATGGTTCATACTGATATTTCCAGTTCAGATTTATGTTGAGAAAATTGCTTGCTTATAACATGTTGGATTTTATAATTTCATGTCTTTCCTTAATATATGTAGATGAAATTATATGGTTGGAATTTACATGAGAATAATTTAATACATGTGTGGAACGAGAGACATTGTATATTGCATGGGAGGAGGAAAGGAGTAGATAACAGGTAAAATAAGGTTGGCCATGAACTGATAATTATTAATTCTGCATTAGGTATATGAGGGTTCATTATATTATTTTCTCCCCTTTTAAGTATGTTTCTTTTTCATTTTCTTCTGTTTTTTATTTTTTTTGGCTAAACCCATGGCACATGGAAATTCCTGGGCCAGGGATCAGATCTGAGCTACAGCTGTGACCTTTACCACAGCTTCAGCAATGCTGGATCCTTAGTGGGCTGGAGGTTAATTTTTGAAGGAAAAAAATGATTGAAATGCTAATAAGAGTTATTAGGTACTTGTAGGGATTATAAAACTCAATGCTCTAGATTATCACTCATTTTATATTTTCTGAGGATGTAAGAATAATAAAATAAATTCTGCTAACATCAAAAAAGAATAATAAAGATAACTACCAATTTATGCTATAGGAAAACTACATTTTTCAAGAAGATATGATGTATGAAAGTTTTCTTAGTTTTCTATAATTTTTCAGTTCTCATGTTTCTTTTTTTTTTTTTTTGTCTTTTTGTTGTTGTTGTTGTTGCTATTTCTTGGGCCGCTCCCGCGGCATATGGAGGTTCCCAGGCTAGGGGTTGAATCGGAGCTGTAGCCACCGGCCTACGCCAGAGCCACAGCAACGCGGGATCCGAGCCACATCTGCAGCCTACACCACAGCTCACGGCAACGCCGGATCGTTAACCCACTGAGTAAGGGCAGGGATCGAACCCGCAACCTCATGGTTCCTAGTCGGATTCGTTAACCACTGCGCCACGACGGGAACTCCTCAGTTCTCATATTTCTTAACTGCTCTTTAATGTTTTACTTTAAATGGTATTTAAGTAATTTAAGAATTTATTACTTTTCCAAAAGCAAATCAGCTATCTTTAGTTGAGGTTATGGTAATAATCGTATTCATCCCAAACATATACTGTAAAATTTCAGGATATTTAAATCCTTTTGTGATGTGGAGCTAGTTTCCATCCTTTGAGAGGTGGAGTTGCAGCCTTATAGACCCAAGTTGCTGGGTCTGTTACCCACCTACACGATAAGGAGTCTTCTGGGCAAAGCAGCACTATGAAGTGGCAAAAGAACACTTTGGAGTCAGATAGACTTAGATTTGAAGAGCACCTTTACCTTAATGGGTTAAGGTTTTCAAACTCTCTGAGCCTCAGTTTCCTCATCTGTAAAACAGGAATAACAAATTCTATTTAAGGTTCTGCAAGGACTAAATGCTGTCATGAATGTAATACATCTGCATAGACTAGATAAATTTGTTGCTTTTATCTGCTGCTAGAAGTAATTGTTTGTTTCATGTCATTTTTGCTTATAACAATAATTAGCATTTATTAAGTACCTATTGTGTGCCAGATAGTATTCTAAACACTACATGGATCTTGTTTAATCCTTATAAAACACTATGAAGTAGCTATTATTGGCCCCATTTTATGAGGAAACTGTGACACAGAAAAGTTAAGTAGTTTATATAGGAATATATGTGAGGCAATAATGAGTAATTACTGCCCTGTTTATATATTTTTTATTTATATCTTTTTTAAGTAATCAAGACTATATTTTGTACAGCAGAAATTAGCATAGCATTATGAATCAGCTATATTTTAATAAAAATGTTTTAGAAAAAAGACCATATTTTGTTATGACATCAGTGACAAAGGGAAACATGATGACTTAGAGACATAATATATTTAAGGAAATTTCAGTTATTCCTAAATTTGTCTGAAATGTTCATGAATTACCTTAAGAGATTCTCTTTGTGGAGTGAGAGGATCATGGTTTGGGTAAAGTCCTTTCTATTTCAGTCAAAGCAGTTTTTAATGGTAAATGAATAATTGCCCTCTCTTCTAACATTTTTAGTACCATATTTGAAAGTGCTTATTTGGTTTCTACAGGGTCGGAATCTGGCGGATCTACGCCGTAGCCAGTCCCGGGGCACATTCACTATTAGCACTACTCTTCGGTTGGGTAGACAGATTCTGGAGTCTATTGAGAGCATCCATTCTGTGGGATTCTTGCACCGAGACATCAAACCGGTAGGAGGCCTTTTCTTGCCAGAGCACAGAATGAGTTTGCTTGATACTCTTAATCTTATGATGGAACACAAATTACAAATGTAGCTTTCTTTGTTAAATATAAAGCAATATTTTATCTCTGTAGCAAAAATATAACTTGAAGAAAATAGTAATGTGCCTTTTAATTAAAAATAATTACAAACTATAACGTATAAAATCAGGAGCTTTTCTCATACAGTGAAAATGTTGCTCAGCAGCCAAATTAAAAATTATTAATGCTAGCCAAATAAAAAATTATTAATGCTAGACTATTGTATTAACTAATTACTTAGCCTTACACCTAAATTGGTATTCTTTGCATTTCTTGTTCTTTATGTTGGTTAAGAATATATACATATGTTGCTTTTAGATGTTTGTGTTATTTGAACTAATTTCTCAAGTAACAAATTATACTTATGATAAACCATTAGTTGTGAAAGAGCTTTTTTTTTCTCCTGAGTGCTATAGTACCAATATATAGTATTCTTTTCTATTCTCTTTTTCTTAGAAATTGTCATTTCTGCAACTGAAATATGCTTTAATTTTCTCATTGCTCATAAGGGAAAATGACCCATTTCTTATATGCTGTATTTACTATAAATTTATCCGATGTTGGTTGGTACCATTGGAAATTATACCCATCTGTTGCTACATGATTTTTAAAATTAAATAGTTTACATGAAAATGACAACTAAAATTAGCATAGTTGAGTCAGACTTAATGTAGATTTCTCCTGCTCTTATTTTTATGTCAAATTAAATATTATGTGAGAACCATGGTGACTGAAGAGTTTCAATTTTGATCAGAAAACTCCCTAAGGAAAAAAAAAAAATAAGGACTTCCTGTCATTGCTTAGTGGTTAACGAATCCAACTAGGAACCATGAGGTTTCGGGTTCAATCCCTGGCCTTGCTTAGTGGGTTGGGGATCTGGCGTTGCCGTGAGCTGTGGTGTAGGTCACAGACATGGCTCAGATCTGGAGTTGCTGTGGCTCTGGCGTAGGCCAGCAGCTACAGCTCCGATTAGACCCCTAGCCTGGGAAGCTCCAAATGCCACAGGAGCAGCCCTAGAAAAGGCAAAAAAAAAAAAAAAAAAAAAAAGAAAAGAAAAGAAAAGAAAGCTCCCTAAGTAGAATACTATTTTAAAATAAAAGCTAACAATTCTTGTAACAGTTTGGCTTCTACTTTATAAATTCCCTTGTTTATATACCCATCTTTGCAAGTCTGTGGTCATATAATATTACATTTACTTTTATTAAAGGAAGAATGCAAGTGTATTTTCCTTAAATCTGTTTTGAAATGTTTCTTTGAATTGTATTTTAATTTTTACACTTAGTGAAATTCAGCATAATGGTGCTTATAGGAAATTCCTTGAAATTTCTGAGCTGTGGATTCTATACTGCTCACTTCTACTTCCTCTGATTTTAAAAAAGTAGGGGTTGAGTGTTCATTCAAACAGTGACATAGACCAGAATTTTAAGGAATTCGAGTACTGATTCTGGTTAAGTTGGTGTTGTGTTTTTGTAATTTTATACAATCATGTAAATTTCTTGTTGCTCAGAGTTCATCTGATCCTAGGCATTAACAGAACTTACAGCAAAATTATGTGTTAATATTCAGTAAACATAATTGACTAGGATAGTATATTTGGGACATGTGTATTATATAGAGTTTAAATGGAAGAATAAGATAAAGGAAGGATAAGATGTAAGGAGTAAGTGTAATATGAATAAGTATATTTTCCTTATTTTTCTAGTCGAACTTCGCCATGGGTCGCTTTCCTAGTACATGTAGGAAATGTTACATGCTTGATTTTGGCTTGGCTCGACAATTTACCAATTCCTGTGGTGACGTCAGACCAGTAAGATTTTTCATATCATTGTTAAATATTTAAAAATTAACTTATTATTTATACTATTACTCTTTTTAAAGAAATGTTAACTATGTATCAGAACAGAAGTCATCTAAGAAGTAGCATATGGATTCTATGATTACAGTAGAGAATGGAGTTAATTCTACTATTGAAAGTTGGGGCTTTTAAAAACATATACAGGAATTCCTGTCTTTGCACAGCAGAAATGAATCCGACTAGGAATCATGAAGCTGCGGGTTCAATCCCTGGCCTCGCTTAGTGGGTTAAGGATCTGGCATTGCCATGAGCTGTAGTGTACGAAGGTCGAAGATGCGGCTCGGATCTCAGATTTTGTGTTGCTGTGGCTGTGGTGCAGGCCGGCTGCTGTAGCTCTTATTGGACCCCTAGTCTGGGAACTTCCACATGCTGCAGCTGAGGCCCTAAAAAACAAAACAAAACAAAACAAAACATGTACATTATGGAGTTCTCCTATGGTGTAGCAGGTTAAGGATCTGGCATTGTCACTGCAGTGGTCTGGGTCCCTGCTGTGACATGGGTTTGATCCCTGGCCTGGAAACTTCCCATGCCCTAGGCTTGGCCAGAAAAAGAAAGAAACAAGTAAAAACATGTATATTAGATGCAGATTTAGAGTGGTCTTGAAAGAATACACTTGTTGACCCTTTAGGATCAAGAGTCTTTTGCATTCTGAGGCTTTTTCTACATTTCATAATTCTTCTTTTTAGTTATTGTACTTCTCATATCCAGAATTTCCATTCAGAAATGTTCTTTGGGAATTCCCACTGTGGCTCAGTGGGCATCGGGTTAAGAACTCAACTAGTGGAGTTCCCGTTATAGTGCAGCAGAAACGAATCCGCCTAAGAACCATGAGGTTGCGGGTTCAATCCCTGGCCTCGCACAGTGGGTTAAGGATCTGGCGTTGCCGTGAGCTGTGGTGTAGGTTGCAGACACAGCTTGGATCCCTCGTTGCTGTGTCTGTAGGCTGGCAGCTGTAGGTCCGATTTGACCCCTAGCCTGGGAATCTCCATATGCCTCGGGTGTGATCCTAAAAAGCAAACAAACAAACAAACAAACAAAAAACTCAGCTAGTATCCATGAGGATGTGGGGTCGATCCCTGGCCTCACTCAGTGGGTTAAGGATCCCTTGTTGCTGCAAGCTGTGGTGTAGGTCTCAGACATAGCTCAGATCTGGCATGGCTCGTGAAGGCAGGTAGCTTCAGCTCTGACTTGACCCCCTAGCCTGGAAATTTATATATTCCGAAGGTGTTGCCCTAAAAAAACAAAAGAAGTGTTCTTTTTAAAAATTTCTCTTTGAAGTCGCTATGCGATATGGCACTGTCAGTGTACTCTTCCTCTTCTTTCTTCTTCTTTCTTCTTCTTCTTCTTCTTCTTCTTTCTTCTTCTTTCTTCTTCTTCCTCTTCCTCTTCCTCTTCTTTCTCCTTCTTCTTCTCCTTCTCCTTCTTCCTCTTCTTCCTCTTCCTCCTCTTCCTCTTCTTCCTCTTCTTCTTCTTCCTCTTCTTCTTCCTCTTCTTCTTCCTCTTCCTCTTCTTCCTCTTCTTCTTCCTCTTCTTCCTCCTCTTCCTCTTCCTCCTCTTCCTCTTCTTCTTCTTCCTCTTCCTCTTCTTCCTCTTCCTCTTCTTCCTCTTCCTCTTCTTCTTCCTCTTCCTCCTCTTCCTCTTCTTCCTCTTCCTCTTCTTCCTCTTCCTCCTCTTCCTCTTCTTCCTCTCCCTCTTCTTCCTCTTCCTCTTCTTCCTCTTCCTCTTCCTCCTCTTCCTCCTCTTCCTCTTCCTCCTCTTCCTCCTCTTCCTCTTCCTCCTCTTCTTCTTCTTCCTCTTCTTCCTCTTCTTCCTCGCTCTTATCTAGGCATATGGAAATTACCAGGCTAGGAGTCAAATCAGAGCTGCAGCTGCTGGCCTCCGCCATGGCTACAGCAATGCTATATCTGAACCTCATCTGCAACCTACACCACAGCTCATGGCAACACTGGATCCTTAACCCACATGAGTGAGGCTAGGGCTCCAATCTGCATCCTCATGGATACTGGTCAGTTTTGTAACTGCTGAGCCACAGCAGAAACTCCCTCTTACTACTTAAGTAAGCTTTCCTTTAGTTCTGTAAAGCCTACTTTGAAATCTTTTCTCATTATATGAAACATTTAGTAACTCTCATAGGCAGTTTCTGTTACTTACTTTTTTTTTACATGTATGGGTCACATTTTCTTGTTTCTTTGCATGCCTTATAATTCGTTGTTGTTGTTGGAATCTGAACATTTTAGATAATAAATGGTCCTCCCTTCCAGGGCTTGTTAATGTTACTTGCCTATTTGTTTAGTGACTGACTGGATTATTTTACCACCCCACCCCATCCCCACCCCCCGCCCCTGCTGTCACCTGCCCTAGGTGCACAACACACAGTGTTACATCTCTGTCTTTGCTCCTCAGAGGGAGATGTGGCTTTGGCCCTGCCCACTATCACTCTAGAAGACAGTGGTGCTGGTGGGGCTCACTCCTGTACTTTCTCTGACCTCATCCAGTTTAAAAACTGGATTATTGCTCACTGATTGCTCTGTTGACCCTGAGGCGTCAATTCCTTAAAAAACTAATCCAGTCAAATTGTATGTCCTAAAATTTCTGAGGTTGGAGTTTGATATTTTTTAGAAGAGCTCTCTTGAGCTGTTAATCCCCCTGGTTCTCACCTGGCAGCCTGCAGATCTCCTCCCAGTTCTCTTTACTATAACCTCTCATATTTTTAAGAGGGGTCTTAAGTTTAATTAACTTCACTGTTGCAAATGAAATACGTTCTTTCAGGAAGAGATTAGTAGGTATCTTTTTTTACGGCAAAATCTCTGAATGAGGGCTCTGGATTTGGGAGTGAGGTTCATGGCAAGCTTCTCTCTGAGTGGCTTTCTTAACAGCTGAGCCTTCAGGTTGAGGTGGGGGCGGTAGTTTGAGGCCTCTGGGTTTCCTCTCCTGGCATGGAACCAGCACAGTGTGGAAGCTGGGTGGAAGAGAGGAGCTTCCACCTCTATCACACTGGCCTGCAACTTGGCCTCTTCAGCACCTGGCAGCTGGGAGAAGATGAGCAGTGCTGAAGTCCTGGTTCTATATCCTGAAAGCCCTTTGGCTGAGAACTGGGGAAGAAGTGAGCCTTCTGTTCTTGGCTGCAGCAATCTGCAGTGGAGCCACCCTCACTGATCTGGAAGAGAGGAAAGAAGGGGAGCAGTCTAAATTATTTTTACTAGTTTTACTGGAGAGCAGGTCAGATGAGTGAGTGCCTCATGTTGACATGCTGGCAGTTGATCTCATACTACAGCTCTTTAATGTCTACTTATATACCTTTAGTTCTGTTTTAACTTGGTACTGAATGTTATTTTCATTTTTAGCAGATTAATTGCACAGAAGTAGAAACACTGGTTTTGAATGAGCTTTATATGTATAATAATGAACTTGTATACAATAAATAATTATATTTAAAATTTATGCACATGAGAATTTAGGCACTTAAAAGTTATAATCTTTTTGGTTCTAGCGAAGGTCTTGCAATAATAGATAGCAAGGCAGGTAACAAATTTAGGTCCCATATGGCTTATTAGATTTGAATATATTTCTGTTTCACGTATCTTTGTTTTTAGTTTTTAGAATATTACAAGGTTATTGTTTATTCATTTACAAAATACATATTTAATGAGAATATTATATGTAAGGCATGGATCTAGGTGCTGGTACGGCAACAGTAAACAAGGATGCCAAAATGAGGCTTATAGTGGAGAAGACAGATGGTAGACAATAGATATTTCAGATCGTGATAAATTCTACAGAGAATCAGAAAGCAGGGTATTGACATAGGGAGTGATGAGCAGTGAGGCTGGGAGACTATTTTAGAGGTATTAGAAAAGAATTCTCTAAGGAGGTATTGAGTTGAGAGTCGAAGGACACATGAGACTAAGCCATGTGATTATCTGGAAAGAGCTCATGCCAGGCAAAGGGAACAGCGAGTGCAAAGGCTCTGAGTCAGAGTGAGTTTGGTGTATTTAAGGAAAAGCAGGGAGGCCACTGTGGCTGCAGCATGACATAGCATAGCATAATGAAGGGGCAGGTGGAGAGAGATGAAGTTTAAGAGTTTGGTGGGCCCCAGAATGTGTATGATTCTGAAAAGAGAGGGATTTTATTCTAAGTGTAATAAGAAGCTTTTGGAAAATTTTGATCAGGGTTGTTGCATAATCTGTTACATGATCTGTCAATAAGCTAATTATAGAGTTATATACAGAAGTAGATTATATTTAAAACATAGCTAGGGGAGGGATAAATTAGGAGTTTGGGAGTAACTTAAACATACTACTATATGTAAAAAACCAACAAAGACCTACTGTATAATACACAGAACTATATTCAGTATTTTGTAATAACCTATAAGGGAAAAGAATCAGTTATATATAAAACTGAATTACTTTGCTGTACATCTGAAACTAACACAACATTGTAAATCAACTAAACTTCAATTAAAAAAAAGATTTTAGGATTTCCCATTTTCTTGAGTGGTTAATGAATCTGACTAGGAACTATGAGGTTGTGGGTTTGATCCCTGGCCTCGCTCAGTGGGTTAAGGATCCAGTGTTGCCATGAGCTGTGGTGTAGCTTGCAGACATGGCTTGGATCCTGCATTGCAATGGCTCTGGCGTATGCTGGCGGCTATAGCTCCTATTAGACCCCTAGCCTGGAAACCTCCCTATGCTTTGGGTATGGCCCTAGAAAAGACAAAAAAAAAAAAAAAGACAGATTTTTTAAAAAGTTTTAAAATAAAAATAAAATCACCTTTTTCTAAAACAGACAAACAGAATCAATAAAACATAGCTGCATGAGAAATTAAGTGCCTGGAAATTGTGGGGAGACAATCTGGCTTTATCAATGTTCTTGCATTAATTGGTAGTCAGGCAGGTAGAGAACTTAGGTTCTGTGTAGTTTATTGGATTTGAATATCTTTCTTGAATCCCATTTCTATTCTAAAACAGTTTTTCAATTTTTAGGGCATGCTTTAAAAAAAAAAGTCACCGTGAAGAAGAGATTATTGAGAACAAGAGTAGAATCAGGAAGACAAGTTAGTGGGCTGATGCCTTGGTCAGTGATCATTGGTGGTGACTCACACTAGGGCATTAAGGTGATACAGTGAACGTGGTTGAAAAATATGGATTTAGCAAGACTTCTTTCTGGATTTGATATTTGGATGTGAAAGAAAAAGAAGAGCGGAGTTCCCATGGTGGCGCAGTGGTTAACGAATCCGACTAGGAACCGTGAGGTTGCGGGTTTGATCCCTGGCCTTGCTCAGTGGGTTAAGGATCTGGCATTGCCGTGAGCTGTGGTGTAGGTCGCAGACTCGGCTCAGATCCCAAGTTTCTGTGGCTCTGGCATAGGCCGGTGGCTACAGCTCCAATTAGGCCCCTAGCCTGGGAACCTCCATGTGCCGCAGGAGCAGCCCAAGAAACAGCAAAAAAAGACAAAAAAAAAAAACAAAAAGAAAAAGAAGACCAAGAATGACTTCTTTGAGTTCCTCTTGTGGCTCAATAGTAACAAACCCGACTAGCATCCTTGAGGACTTGGGTTCAGTCCCTGACCTCGCTCAGTGGGTTAAGGATCTGGTGTTGCTGTGGGCTGTGGTGTAGGTCGCAGATGCAGCTTGGATCCTGTGTTGCTATGGCTGTGGTGTAAGCTGGTAGCTGCAGCTCCAGTTTGATCCCTAGCCAGGAAACTTCCATATGCTGCATGTGTGGCCCTAAAAAGCAAAAACAAACAAACAAACAAACAAACCAAAAAAAATCACAAGAAAAAACAACTCAAGAACAACTTCTAAATTTTTGTCTTAAATGAGTGGTCATGCTGTTAACCATGATAGGGAAGAAGACTGGAGAGCAGATTTGATGAGGAGAAAACAAGAGCTCTGGTTTTTTAAAGTTAAGATGCCTCTTAGATTCCAGATGGAAATAATACTTGATTTGATGTCATAATCTATAGCTCCAAGGAGAAATCGGTGCTAGAGAAAATATAAATTTAAGAATCATTTGCTCCCAGTGTTTAAAAATAACGGCAATTTTAAAAATGGAAATAGGTTAGATCAGCCAGGGAAAAGGTTAGATAAAAAAAGAGATTCTGAGTCTGAGCTATTGGGTCACGTTAGCTAAGAAGAGTGGGGAGGAGAATTGGCCAGTGAGGTAGGAGGAAAATCAGGAGAATGTGGTATCTTGAGAGCCAAGTGAAGAATGTGCTTCAAATGTGCGGGGTGGTTATTATCTGTATCACATACTACTGATAGATCAAGTAAGGTGGGAACTGAGAACCGACCATCTGGACTTGGCAAAAATGGAAGCAACTGCTGACCTTTATAAGAGTGATTCTGTAAAACAATGAAGACTTTATTGGAGTAGGTTAAAGAGAGTGTTGGGCAGAGGAAGTGGAGAAAGGGAATGTAGGTAAAACAGGGAAGTAGTTGGAAGTAAAATCCTTCCTTCCCTAATTTATTTTTTTAAATGGCAGCTATAACATGTTTGTGTACTGTAGTAATGATTCAGGAAACATGAACAAAAAATTGATGATGTAGAACAGAGCAGGAACAAGTAAGTGATAGGGAAAGGAATCCTGGCACAAATAAATTAGAGCAAAAACACTTCTTCCACTGTAACTGCGAAAAGGAAGAATGTGGACACAGCAGGCAGAGACATTTAAATTTGGTGTTGGACGTTGAAGTTCTTTTGTGACTTTTGATCCCTGGCCCCACTCAGTGGGTTAAGGATCCAGTGTTGCCATGAGCTGTGGTGTAGGTCGCAGACAAGGCTTGGATCCTCCGTTGCTGTGGCTGTGGCGTAGGCTGGCAGCTATAGCTCTGATTGGACCCCTAGCCTCGGAGCCACCATAGGCCCTAGAAAAGGGCAAAAAGGCGAAAGAAAGAAAGAAAGAGAGAGAGAGAGAGAAAGAGAGAGAAAGAAAGAAAGAAAACAAAAAACCCCTAAAAGGAACTAGCTATTAATATGCAAATAAAGGGCAAGTCAACTCCTGTTCAGCCTGGGCTAACTTCAACCACAGTGATATTCTCTCAACCCCTCCCTCCCTCTCTCTTCCAATGTGCTAACCTGACTCCAGTCCAGGTTAAACTCAATTCTTAGACTAAACTCCATCTCTAAACAAGCAGTTAAAAGTATCTGGAGAAAAAAACACAACTGTACTGACAATCTTACCTTAAGTTACCATCATAATCAAATGAGCTTTCAGCACAGCCCAGCAATCAGTTTTCCTAGTCAGTTTACTCTCTCTTTTTCCATGGTAACCATTTCTCATGTGCTGTCTTCTGTCCTCAACCTCCAACACCATTCTGCACTCTAAGTAAAAGGCCTTGATTCTTTCTTCACTGAAAAAAAAAAAAAAAAGAAAACCTCAAATTCCAAGTAAAGTTACTTTCCACTTTTGGGACCCTAATTATGACTGAAATTATTTTCTTATACTGTTCCACTAATATAAAATCAAAAGTTGCCTTTGTAGACTTCTTTCATATAGTACACTTTTGCTTATTTAATGCTTTTAAGAAACTTGTATTAAGTTGCTTGGGTTGTCTAGATATGCCATCATGTTTTCTGCAAAAATCAATATTTCAGTTTTTTTGTCTTCTATATTTATACTCCAGAAGAGTATAAAAAAACACATTTAAAAAATTTAAGGAAGAATATTAAAACATCCATGGCCTCCACCTAGGTTAAGAAATAGCTCCTTTCCACCTTCTAAGTGTGCTGGGGGTCCCGTCCTGATCACATCCCTCTTCCTTCCTTAAGCAGCACTGTCCAGTGGAGCTTACTGCAAAGATGGAAGTGTGTGTATCTGCACTGTCTAATATGGTAGCCACTAGCCACATGTGGCTATTGAGCACTTGAGTTGTGGCCAGAGCAATTGAGGAACTGGATTTAAAATTTCATTTAGTTTTTAAGTTGCTTGTATAGTGGCCATTGCAGCAATAACCTCCATTCTGAATTCTTCATTAACAAGTCCCTTGCTTTGCTTTTCTTCTCTCTACTGTAGACCTGAGGATGCTTGTTTGGAAGTATGGAGCAGATTCAGGGAGCTATTGTAAAATAGTACAGTTATCATATACCCTTCACCTGGCTTCCCCCAGTAATAACATCTTACATAATTGTAGTGCACTGTTAAAACTAGTAAATTATTATTGGTATACTATTATTAACTCAAGTACAGATCTGAGTCAGATTTCACTATTTTTTACATGCACTTTTTCTTGTGGGGGGAAGTGGTATATAAAATTTTATCACACCTGTAGATTCATATAACTACCACCACAGTGAGGATACGAAAGTGTTCCATCACCACAAACTCCCTCAGAACATAAATGTATATTTCCTTATCAAACTTATGGTATAGGGTCATCAGCCAGAATGTGTTATAAAGAGAATGATGAATCGTATCTTTTATACAAGCGACACTAATGAGTTGTTTGTATGGTTGGTTTTGAGAGCCTGTTCTATTTAGCACATTTAAGATGTATTTGTTAGGATGTAATAGGAATGTGAGGTATAAAGAAGTTCTGAAATATATATATATATTACTATATATCTGTATATTACTTTGAGCCTTATAGTTGCAGAGTTGTACTTCTATTTATTTAATGATTTGAATCTGCATGTTCTTTTTTTTCTTCCTGATTTAGAGGATGCCCCAATTTCCTTAGCCCTTCGTCTGGCATCTCACATTGGCCTTTTGTGTCTGAGCTCTTGGAATGCCATGTTTTCTCCTACTTCCTTCTTAACCTGAAACTTCCAGTACCTAGGGCAATAGTGACCTACTTAAGACAAAAATTTTAATGTTACCATTCCAGAATTTCAGCTGTTTTCTTATTTCCTTTGAGCATTCTATTACATAGTTCTCCATGATTTTTTTCCCCTCCTGATCCTCTCCCTTTGGTTAGCAGTAGGCTTGGGCTTATACCCAGAGTCCTTCCATTTTTCTGGATTTATTCTCCTAGGAGCTCATTCTGTCTCTAACATTCGTCGCCTCCCTCACTGCTTCTGTCCTTGTACTAGTCTTGTGGTTTCTTCTTTGAATTATTAAAATAATTTCCTCACTGGTCTCCCTAACTTCTCCTAGCAATCTGTCCTTTGTACTTCCAGCAGAGTAAACATCCAGGCACTTCCTCAGTCATGTTACTTCTTTATTTAAAAATTTTTTATGAATTCTATTTGCCTCTACCTTATAAGCCAGACAATGTAATATGATATTTAAGGCCATCTTTAATCTGGTTCCAACCACTTTTCCATTATTTTCTCTCACCATTTGCATCAATCATGCCAAACTCTTTTCCCTAACACAGTACTTTTGTCTATTTTTGCATTGTTCACTGTGTTCTTTTTACTGAAAATGCATTTCCTTCTTCCTTTTGTAATTCTTTCAGTCCTTTAAGGCTCAAATTATTTTTTCTTTTTCACTTTTACTTAAATCTTTAGGTATTTTTTCTTTTTTCAAATTATAGTTGATTTGCAATATTGTATTAATTTCAGGTGTACAACATAGTGACTTGATTTTTTTTTATAAATTATACTCCATTTAATGTTATTATAAAATGTTGACTATATTCCCTGTACTGTACCATATACCCTTATAGCTTATTTATTTTGTACACAGTAGTTGGTGTCTCTTCCTCCTCTATCCCTATCATGACCCTCTCCCCTTTTGCCACAGTTTATTCTTTGCATCTGTTAAGTCTGTTTCTGTTTTGTTATAGTCATTCATTTTTTTCATTTTTTTTTAGATTCCACATAAAAGTGATAGCATACAGTATTTGTTTTTCTCTGCATGACTTACTTCACTTAGTCTAATACCCTCCAGGTTCATCATATTATTGCAGATGGTAAAATTATAGTTGATTTGCAATTTTCAAATTTCATTCTTTTTTTAACGGCTGAGTAATATTCCTCTGTGTGTGTGTCTGTATGTGTGTGTGTGTCTGTGTGTGTGTGTGTGTGATACCTTCATAGGTTTATGGACACTGGTTGCTTCTATATCTTGGCTATGGTAAATAATACTGCAGTGAACATTGAGGTGCATGTATCTTTTCAAATTAGTGTTTTCATTTTCTTGGATATTTACAGAAGAAGAGAGTTTCTAGGTCACGTGGTACTTTTATTGTTAGTTTTTTGAGAAACCTCCAGAATATTTTTCATAGTGGCTGGATCAATTTATATTCCCACCAACAGTATATGAGGGTTCTCTTTTCTCCACATCCTACCTAGCATTTGTTATTCATACTCTCCTTGGTGATAACCATTCTGACAGGTGTGAGGTGATAGCTCATTGTGGTTTTGATTTGCATTTCTCTGATGATGAGCAGTGTTGAACAACTTTTCATGTGCCTATTGGACGTCTGTGTAGGTCTTCTATTCAGTGACTGGCTAACAGGGACCTGCTGTACACACAGGGAACTCTACCCAATGTTCTCTGATAATCTTTATGGGAAAAGAATCTGGGGGGAAAAAAAAAGAAAAAGAAAAAGGCCTATTCAGGTTTTCAGCTCATTTTTTAATTGGGTTGTCTTTTTTTGATATTGAGTTGAATGAGCTGTTTATAAGTTTTTAGATACTAGCACCTTATTGGTCATATCATTCACAGATATTTTTCTCCCATTCAGTAGGTTGTCTTTTCATGTTTTTAGTGGTTTCTTTTGCTGTGCAAAGCTTTTAAATTTAATTAGATACTTTTGCTTTTGATTCTGTTGCCTGAGGAAACATCCAAAAAAAAAAAAAAATGCTGATTTTTGCTCTTTTGTTCCTGGCTTGTCCAACTTGGAATGCGGAATGTTCTCCTTCAGTTTTACGTATCTTCGAAGGCCCATCTCAAGTTCATGAAATTTTCCTTGTTACTTTTACCCACGCTGGAGCCTTCTTGCCTACTTTATTCCCTGTATCACACATGGAGGCATTTTGAATCAGTATATGTTTTATAAATATGTCATGTGAATAAACATTCTTATCTGCCCAAACAAACACAATACTCCCGGTATTAGAGTCTCAGTAATAATACTATTTTTGTATCTTTTATAGAAGTTCAAGCAGTGTGGGACAATGAAGGCACTTAATATGTAATAGTCCTGTCAAACTCTGTCTCCCACATGTCAGAGACAGTCCACTTCTCTATACCCCCCCTTCCACCCTAATCTCAGCTTCTCTTCCTCTCATCTGGGCTGATGCTACAGTCTCCCAAGTGCCCCCTGTTCCTCCTGGCCCCTACAGTCTTCTTCCCACACCGCAAACAGACGGACTTTAAATGTTGAAGTCAGCTGATGTTGCTTTCCTACTTAAAACCATCCACTTCCATGACGGATCTTAGAGGAGAAGTTGTGATCTGTCTGCCTAAATCTCCCCACTCATCTCCTTTCACTTGTCAGTGGACACTCTGGGTTCTCTCCATCTTCTTTGCCTGGAATATTTCCTCCGGGTCATGAATGTCTGGCTTTTCATAACTCAGGTGTCAGCTCTCTCCTCCCTACCTGACCCCCCGATCTGCACTGACTCTGCACTTTCTGGATGTCACTCTGGTTCACAGCATCCAGTTTCACTGTCGTCATTGCCCTGATCTTGACAAATATGTCTTGTTTACTTTTTTAAGTGTTTCCCTCTAACTGCAGTTCCATGAATTTATCTCATTTGTTCACTGCTGATCTGTTCACTGCTGTATTTCCAGCCCCTAGAATACTGCCTGGTGCATGAGAGATATTCAGTAGCTCCCTGTGGAATAAATAAACAAAACCATTCATAGGTTTCTTTTTTCTGAAAAAAAAAAAACAAAAAAAAACAAAAACAAAAATGCTGATTTTTGTCAAAAGTGTATCTGCCTATGTTTACCTCTAAGGATTTTGTGGTTTTATGGTCTTATACTTATGTCTTCAGTCCATTTAGAGTTTGTTTTTGTATGTGCTATGAGAAAATGTTCTAATTTTATTCTTTTACTTGTAGCTGTCCAGTTTTCCCAGCACCACTTATTGAAGAGACTGTTTTTTCTCCATTATATATTCTTGCCCCCTTTGTCATAGATTAATTTACCATAATTGTTTGGGTTTTATTTCTGGGCTCACTATTTTGTCCCATTGATCTGTGTGTCTGTTTTTGGTTCCAGCACCATGCTGTTTTAATTACTGTAGCTTTCTACTGTCGTCTGAAGTCAGAGGCTCTACCTTCAGCTCTGTTCTTTTTTCTTTAGGTTGCTTCGGCTTCTAGGTATTTATTTTAATAAAACGTGCTCTTAGGTTATTAACCACTCTCACTTTTTAGTTTCTTTTTATTTAAAGGTGTTTTTAAATATAATTTTTGAAAATATATTCATATTGTACAAAAATAAAAGAAAAATTCATCAAAATGAAACACTTCTGCTCTTTGAAAAACACTATTAAGCAACAGAAAGAACTGTCACAAACTGGGAAAAAATATTTGCAAAAGCAAACATCTGGCAAAAGACTTTATATCCAGAATTTATAAGCAACTCTCAATAGTAAGAAAAGAGATTAAACCAATAAAAATAAGCAAAAGATTTGGATAGACATTTCATTAAGAAGAGATAGTACAGATGGCAAATAAGTACATTAACAAATTCCGAACATCTTTAGTTATTAGGGAAATGCAAATTAAAACCACAGTAAGATACCATTACACTGAAATTAGAATGGTTAAACCTAAAAAAAACCAGACAATTCTAAATGCTGAGGGGGGACAGAAATCAGAGGTTACCAGAGACTAGGAGTCAGGGGAAGGAACTAACTTACAAAGGGCATTAAGGGAACTCTTGGGGTGACAGAAATATTCTGTATTGGTTTTTTTTGGCTGTACCCACATCATGCAGAAGTTCCTAGGCCAGGGATCAATCCTGTGCCACAGCAGCAACCAGAGCCACTGCAGTGACAATACCGGATCCTTAACCTGCTGAGCCACCAGGGAACTCTGAAATATTTTATATCTTGACTGCTGTGGTAAATTACATGACTACATAGTTTTTTCAAAATGCATAGAACTGTGTGTACCTAAAGTATGGATTTTATTGTATGTAAATTATACTTCAATAAACCTGACTTGAAAAAATTTTAAAGATAAACAGTGAAACAAATCACCATTTCACCCCTGCTATTCCAAATCCACTCATTTCCCATACTGCCTTTATCCCTCCCTTCACCTTGAGGTAGTTATATTGTAATCAGTTCCTTAATGTATTCTTCTCAAACTTCTCTTTGCATATACTATAAATACAAATAGATATTCTCATTTTTCTTTTTGATTCAAAAGGTAGCATGATGTACATTCTGCACTTATCTTATTTTCACTTAACTGTGTCTGTAAGACCTTCCCATGTCAGGATATAGAGCATCTTCATTCTTTTTTGCAGCTGCAAGGTGTATTCCATTGTATAGAAGTACACTAATTTATTTAAACAGTTGCCTATTATTGGGCATTTGAGTTTCTTCCAGTCTTTGGCCATCATAAGTACTAATGTAGTGAACAAATTTGTATATCATTATTTTTGCACATATGCAAGTATTATCTGTAAGATATAAGTTCTAATGTAGTGAACAAATTTGTATGTCATTATTTTTGCACATATGCAAGTATTATCTGTAAGATAAATTCCCGGAAGTGAACTTACTGGGTCAAAGAGAATTATGCATTTGCAATTTTGATAGACATTGCCAAATTGCCATCAACTGGGGAAGTTTCAGGAGATTGCCTATTCAGGGCCCAGTTAAGTGTCACCTTATTTTTAAGATTTTCTTCTTTCTTAAGACATTTTCTTCTTCCTTTCCACCAAAGAGAACTAATGCTTACCGCTCCTGGGCTTTCATAGTATATTGTATTTTGCTGCTGATGTTTATTATAACCTGCTTTGAATTAAAATTATTTGCAAATATAACTGTGTTCCTCAAATGGGTTGAGTTGTCTTTTCTGCATTATATAAAGTGTCTGAATTTTCTTGACCTGGTATCATTTCTTTGATGGAGCACAGCAAGATCTCACTAGACAAGCTAATCTCTCTTTATCTCAACCTTTCCATGGTAGAATATCAGAGCCAGGCCAGGGAACTCTTAACTGGACAGAGTCTTCTGGGCTTGTCTTGGATAGAATCCATCAAGGCAAGTCTAGGTACCCAGGTAACCATGGTCTAGGCTGCAGGATGTGATAATGGGTCTAGGGATTTTCATTCTGACAGATATTGGGGTGAAAATAATTGGACAAATTGCATGTTACAGAAACATTTTAGTGTAAGCAAATGCTCTTCTCAGGTAATGGATGAAAGTACATTCATTTCCTCTGAAATGTTACTTACTGAAAAGAGTTGATAGTAAGCTTTCAGCTATCCTCTTAGTTTTTTCTTCTAGAAGGAGAAATCTCTGATCTCAGAGTTGCATCAACCAAATTGAGAATAGATATTCCTGTTAGTCATGATGTCTTGGGGATCCTTAACCCACTGAGCAGGGCCAGGGATTGAACCTGCATCCTCATGGATACTAGTTGGGTTCGTTACTGCTGAGCCACAATGAGAACTCCTTCTCATGGTCTTAATATACTTATTTATAACCAGAGCCTGAATATTAATGAATATACTGTGTTGCTTGCATGATTCAAGGTACATGAAAGCATTTAATGCTTTCTAATGTACAGAGTTTGTCATAAATGCCACTTTATTTTAAAATGTATGTAGGAAAGATGGGACTCACTGATGACTAAAATGTTACCAGTGGTTTTTTAAACATGATTCAGAGATATTCTCTGATTTTTATAATTTTACAATGAAAAGTTAGAAATTTAAATAGTGTTTTCTTGCAACAATAAGACATATGTTTCTCTGTTGTACTTCATGGGCTTGAGTGTGCTGAAACTTATGCTGTTTTAAGCTCATTTGTTATTCTTTGCTTGGTTTTGTAGCCTCGGGCTGTGGCAGGCTTTCGAGGGACAGTTCGTTATGCATCAATCAATGCTCATCGGAACAGGGTAGGTATCTGAACTAGAGTCATATTTGCATGAGCATGCTGATGGCTTGAATCAAACTGACTTCTTTATATTGGAGTACAAAGCTGTGGAAAGTGCTTAGGAGCAGATGGAAAAATGTTAGTAGTACTAATGCTTGGTAAGGTCTATAGTGGACAGTAGATGTTGCAGCTGCACAGAAAATAAACTGGGTTTGTCAGAAAACATAATAGCTAGGTATACATATATGTCTATAGGGAATCTTGTATCCTTAATTAGGTATGGGTAAATATTAACAAATTGAATACAGAATTTTGAAGAAATAAAACGTGAGTTCTAATCTAAGAAATTATTTGGAAATTCATACTATCAGTACCTAATGAAATATAGGAGATCACCATGCATCTGTAATCTGCATCTAATCTCTGATATCCCCTCTCCATCAAGCCTTTTGTTTTCATCAAGATCTAAAGTATAGACAACCTAAACCTTTTATTTTCATCTTAGTAAATTGTACCTTTCCTCTTGAGTTAAATATTTTAAATTTCTCTTTCTTTTTTTTTTTTACTTTGGTCCTTTTGTTTTGTTCTGATTTTTTTCCCCCTCATCCTGAAACTTAATTAAGAGTAGGGAAAGGTGGATACACTATGACTCTCAGTCCTTGATTTTGTTTGGATGGAGTTGAGAAATTTAACAAGTGATTCCTTGATAAAATAAAGAGAAACCTTTTTTTTTTTTTTAGCTTTTTAGGGCCTTACCTATGGCATATAGTGGTTCCCAGGCTAGGGGTGGAATCGAAGCCATAGCCACTGGCCTACACCAGAGCCACAGCAATGCCAGATCCAAGCCGCGTCTACGACCTATACCACAGCTCACGGCAATGCCGGATCCTTAATCCACTGAGCGAGGCCAGGGATCGAACCTGCAACCTCATGGTTCCTAGTCAGATTTGTTTCTGCTGAGCCACGATGGGAAATCCCAAGAAACCTTTTCTTCATCTTTTGTTACCTTATTCTTATTCTGTGAAGCCAAATTCACTTAATTAAAATTTGACCAATGCTAAATATAGTAGGAGGGGAATGCTGTGGTTTAATATGCTACACTCCAGTTAATTTGGTTTCTTAGGATGTGATTATAAACTGAAAATCAGAAAAGTATTTTTATCAGTGTGTAGCACTCTGCCAAACATTTTAACTGCTTTGGTTAGATTCAGTGTTGCTTTATTTTATGGCATCTAGTTAATTATTCTGCCTTGAAAAGAAAGTGCTCTTATTCTCCAAGTAGATTCTTACAAAATTTTACAAGTACTATGCTTTTTAGTTAATCCTATTAAAAATAGGTCCACATTGGAATTTTTGAAATAGGACATTCTTTTAAGCATAAACGTATTCAGAGATGATAATAGCTGTATAACATTTCCAAAATAGCTAATAGAAAGGTATTTAATATATATATATGTAATTTTTAATTCTTTTTTTTTTTTTTTTTTTTTTGTCTTTTTGCCTTTTATAAGACCACTCCCGTGGCACATGGAGGTTCCCAGGCTAGGGGTCGAATCAGAGCTGCAGCTGCCGGCCTATGCCAGAGCCACAGCAATGTGGGATTCGAGCTGTGTCTGTGACCTACACCACAGCTCACGGCAACGCCAGATCCTCAACCCACTGAGTAAGGCCAGGGATCGAACCCGCAACCTCATGGTTCCTAGTCGGATTCGTTAACCACTGAGCCACGACTGGAACTCCATATATGTAATTTTTAATCTAAAGAGTAAAGAATTCTTCTAAAATCTTTTCGAGCCTAGAGTGCTCTATCAGTTGCTCTGTTAACCTCCTTATTAGTAGTTATTCATCTAACCAGGGTGGAGAAATTTAATAGTGCATAGCAGTGGTTCTTACCCTTCTTTTCTGCTCCCAAAACACCTGAGAAATAGAATGCTTTACACAGTAACTCAGCTTCATAGCAGTGTCATCAGTATATGTGGTGATATAGGAGTGCAATTAATGGAAACTTGAGAGGTCTTGTCTGATTTAAAATGATTCCCAGATAATTCTAATGTATTTCTTTCATACTCTGTGACCCTGGTTTGATAATTTCTTAACCTAATTAATACACTCCATTTTTATTTTTTTGGTATCTTAATCTTTTAACATAATTTCCAGACAATACAAGGATTTTTCAAAGCACTTGATTCTCTTTTTATTTTATCTCATTTTAATCCTTTGTAACTATTTGTTTTATCTCAGTACTTTGAAGAAATTACTTTCTTCTGGTTCTGCGGTTGCTACTGAGTCCTTTGACCACTTAATTGTCGTTACTTTATATTTAATTTTCCTTTTATGTGTTCTTGACTGCTTTTGATATTATTGTCTTTGCTGAACTATAGATATGTTCAAATATGCCTTGGTATGAGTTTCTTTATATTTTTTGTTTGAGATTTGTTATGCTTCCTAAATCTGAACATTCATGTCTATTGTCTATTCTGGAAGATCCTCAGATGTTATTTTATTTAAATATTGCCTCTTTTCCTTTCTCTCTATACCTTTATTTCTATATTTCCAAATTGATGTATTTTAGACCTTCTTGTTCTATCTTCCATGACTCTGTTAGATTTTCTAGCGCCCCCCCCCCCTTTGTAGGGTCACACACACAGCATATGGAACTATGCTAGGGCTCGGATCAGAACTGCAGCTGCTGGCCTACACTGTACCACAGCACTGCAGGACCTGTGTCTTCAACCTACACCGTAGCTCATAGCAACGCCAGATCCTTAACCCACTGAGCAAGGCCAGAGGATACTAGTCGGGTGTGTTACTGCTGAGCCGCAATGGGAACTCCAGATTTTCTCTTTTTTGTTTCTTGTTTTGCATTCTAGATAATATCTTCAGATCTTTCTTCTAGTTCATTAATTTTTTTCTTCTGATGTGTTCGATCAGCTTTTTGACCTGTCCATTGGGTTTTATCTATTGAATTTTTTTTTTCAGTTCTATTGTAGCAGAGTTGATTTGCAATGTTGTGTTAATTTCTGCTATACAGCAAAGTGATTCAGTTATATATATGTGTGTTTATATTCCTTTTCATATTCTTTTCCATTATAGTTTACTACAGGGTATTTTTTGTCCAAAACTATTTTTTATTCATGATTTTAATTTTTTCCAATATTACAGGATATTGAATATAGTTCCCTATGCCCTACAGTAGGACCTTGTTGCATTCTATATATAGTAGTTTGCATCCATTAAGTTTTTAATTTCTATATTTTTACTTCTAGATGTTATTTTTGATCCTTTTTAATATGTAATTGTTCTTTCTATTTTAGGGGTTAGAATATACTTACATTCTTTTGACTTTGATTCTATTTTTATTTAAACATTTTAAATATTCTTATTTCATATTATCTATCTTATAATTCCATTTTTGAAATTCTCGGATATCTAATTTCTGCTCTTTATAATTTATCTATAGGATTCTATGAGGTCTGAATTTAAAGGTGCTTTTAACTTGAGAGGAGTTTCATTTGCATCTGTCATTACTGGAGGACAGGATCACCCAGCAAATACTTAATTTCTGGGCTTGGTTTCCTGGGTCACATGAACAATATAAATTTAAACTCCAAATCTGGTTGAGGGGTTGGCCTATGGTAACAGATTCTTAGAGCAGATTTTTTTTATCACTTACTTTATTACTTTGATAGTGGTTTATAGAAATAATTTTATAGAAAAAAATTATTGCTGTATAACATACTTAACAAATATTTCAGTAAATATAGCCCTTTGAGGGTCCTAGCTATGTGGTGAGGGTTGAGGTGGGGCAGTGTCTCAGTTACAACTCCTGTCTTGTGTAGGCTTAGTGCTTTTACACTGTCAACTGCATTGTTGATAAACATATGACAGATGCTCCCAAAGCCAAAGCTTCAGTATTAGCTTGTTTCACATGTTTCCAGCTTTTTAAAAATTTTGCCTCTAAAGATTTCCTTTATGTTTTTTATTGTATTAATTTAAAGAACATCTAACATTAAACTTGCCACCATAACCATTTTAAGTGTATAATTCAGTAGTTTTGAGTATATTCACATTATTGTGCAACAGATTTCTAGAACTTTTTCATTTTGCAACACTGAAACTCTGTACCCGCTGAAAACTAATTCTTCCCCCTTCCCCCCAAGCCTTTGGTAACTACTTTCTTTTACTTCTTAATGAACTCATTCATTGATTAACTGGCTGTTAATTATATTTTTCCACCATTTCTGGGTTTTGGGGTGTTCTTTGCATCAAAAACTTTTCAGTATATCTGTTCTGCTATGTAGATTGTTAGGTAGCTATATAGATATGTACATTTAGCTGATAATTTTATGGGAGATGGAAACACAATGGTTAGGTCTTAGACAATGTAATGTACTCACAAGGAGTGGTAATGTAATATGACTGAATTCTGTTTTGGTTATGAAGGAAATGGGAAGACATGATGACCTTTGGTCCTTATTCTACATGTTGGTGGAATTTGTAGTTGGTCAGCTGCCTTGGAGAAAAATAAAGGACAAGGTAATTTTGGAAATGGAAATGTCAGTTTGGGTAGGGGAAAGAATAAAAATATCTCCTGGTTAGGCTTTTTTTTTTTTTTTTTTTTTTTTTTTTTATCTTTTGTCTTTTTAAGCCCACTCTTGCAGCATATGGAGGTTCCCAGGCTAGGGGTCAAATGGGAGCTGTAGCTGCCAGCCTATACCACAGCCACAGCAACACTGGATCTGAGCTGCGTCTACCACAGATCACAGCAACACTGGGTGCTTAACCCACTGAGCAAGGCCAGGGGTCGAACCTGTGCCTTCATGGATGCCAGTCAGATTCGTTTCTGCTGGGCCATGATGGGAACTCCCTCTCCTGAGTAGGCACTTTGGTTGAGAATATACTTATGCATAAGAATTAAAATTTACAAACATTTTCACTATATCCCAATATGTGTATTTTTCTATGAGCTGATATTAGAGATATAATTAATGTTATGATTTTTTCTATGTATACAGAAAAGAATAATTTGTAATTATCATTTCTTATTTAATTTCTAACCCTACCTCTTAGTTTTTGTTTTTACTGGTTCCCTTTTTTCTTTTTTATAAGTCAATTAGGCTTTTAATTTTTTAATTTCACATTATATTGTTTGGTTTGAAACTTGTAGACACATTTGTTGATTAATAAAACCAGACCAGACTTAAGATCAGCTCTTTCTTTTGGGGAGCTATTCATTCACTGATACAGAACTCTGTGTTACTCTTTTGGTTCTGCGTTACAGTTTTCCCCTCATTTAAGACAGTGTGCATTAAGCTATTAGCTATAGTAAGAGCTCAGTTCTTGCTTTATATTTAATTACCCACTGTCTCAGCTGCTAGTACATACCCTTGAGATGGTTACTGAGAGGCTCTTAATGTGTAGCTGCCAAGAGAAATTGACATTGGTTCTTTTTCTCTTTACTTCCCAGGAACAAGTAGGCTCTATTAAGGAGAGGTATGACCACAGGCTTATGTTGAAACATCTCCCTCCAGAATTCAGCATCTTTCTGGACCACATCTCCTCTTTGGATTATTTTACAAAACCAGACTACCAGGTAATCATCTTTGTGAGTTCTCTAGGTTAATTCTGCTCTCTCTTTTAGTCTCTGTCTTCACTCCTTGTACCTTTTAGGATGTTATAAATGAATATGGGAGGTCCCTAGAATAATACTGTTATTCTATGTCCATGTCTGTGCATGTATGTATGTGTTTCTTCTCTTCTGGAATTTGTTGACCAGAAGGAAATGTCCAAAGGTAATGTATCTGTCGAGGGCTTGAGGGCTGCATTTAATAAGTTAATATGCTATGGGACAACAGTCAGTGAAGATTATTGGCTCCATTTTGTCTGTGGTCAGTGAATCATTTCCTTAGAGCATCAGTTAATGAGGCCTTAAAAGGGTTGACTAGGTTTACCACAGATTGCATCCCTAACCCCATCCAGTTGGATTTCAGAAGATTCTATTTCTGAAAACAGGGAAACTTGGTCAGAGCTTAATGCAAAATAATCATTACCACTGAAAACATTAATGAAGACACATCAATTAATAATAACAGTAGTATTTTAGTGTATCGTTTTTATCTACAAAGGACAGCACATTGGATTTACTCCTTGTTAATGGAAGTTTTACATTCTAAAGTGTTGTTAGTGTCAAAAGACTAGAAGACTACAGCACAGTGAACTTTTTGCATTTAATAACAATTTCTTTGTGACACTGCAGCTTTTGTATAATATGTAAATAGGATATAAAGCAGAGAGGCAACATAGTCTTGGTCCTTAGAGACCTTAAGTGGGTGAGCTTGTCTTGTTCTTTTATATATATCTATTTGGGTTATAAACTATATAGACAAATAGAAAAATTACATTGTATATGAGTTACTTCAGAATATGTTCTCATGTTTATGTTTTATATGGATTTTCTGAAATGCAGAGAGTTCATATCACTTGCAATAAAACAATGAAATTGTACATACAAGACTAGATTCACGAGGAGCTGGAAAGTGTTCCAACTTTCCCACCTTGGATGCTAATAAATTTTTTATTGACAAAGTTTGCATGCAAGTGTTAAAGTTTAGCACAGTAAAAAAAATTTTCATCACATTCTCCACTTAGCCTACAATCTAAAGAAGACTATCGTGTTTACCAGCTAAAGTTTGAAAGTTAGACCTATGACTATTGTCCAGTTTTTCGTTTGGACATTCTCTTCAGGGCTTTTCTGTGTTTCTGTCACCTGGTAACAGTATAAAATATATAGTAATTTTTTATTTTTGGAAGAGAGAGAAGAGGCATAACATTTCATTTTCTGATTCTTTCTTGTTCCCCAGTCCTTCGTAAGCAGTGAGTGGGAGTAGAGGGCGGGTAGATGGAAGAAGGATGATTGGGAACAAAAAACATCGTTGTCGGTGACTGATGCATTCTGATGACCAGTATCAGTGTGATAACAGGTTCTGCAAAGATCTGACCTTGGCAGCTTCTGCCTCTGGCTTTCCTCACAATGCCCTGCTGCAGTCTTCATTTTGAGAAAAATTTCTCTGCTTTGAATCTGAACGTTCTTCTGAACTAATGCCGTCTATGTGGCTAATTTTAGAGTTTGGAATTCATTTCTGAATTTGAGTTGAATTACTGTTCTCTCAGAATTTAAATTCCATATTGAACAACCAATGTAGTTAAAAACAAAAATCAAACCACTCCAGCAGCAAGCAAAAACCATACCAGTCTTTAGTGTGACTGCTTCCCTATCTATATCAAAGTATTCAGATAATAGTATGTTTCCAGCTGAACCAAGACCAAAGTGTATTTTATAATCAAAGTGTATGATGCTTTTTTACATTTTCACTTTCAATATCTATGTTTTGTAAATCTTTACCTTACCAAGTAACCTGCTGGTGCTCACTCACATAGAATGTGTAGACCTAGAGAGAAGAGCTGTTTGCTCTCTACCAGGAATTTCTTATGCATGTCTCAATTTGAATGAAGCCTGACACCTGCTTTTGGAAAGTGTTAAGGTGTTTTGGGAAATTACACCCAAAGTTTGTCACTACTTAGTATTTATTTATGTCTGCCTTCTCCACTGGCTTTTAAATCCTGGGGGGTACAACCATATATTACTTTGTTTTTTTATCCACACTATCCTGGCATGTTGCTATACCTAAATTTTCAACAAATGTTAGAAAAGTTGAATTGAATCTTAGTTTGCCTAGTTTAAGTTTCCTACTCAGGAAATGCAAGGAGAATCAGCTCTCATGAGTGCGTAAATACTATGTTCTAAACTAAAGGTAAAGATATTATGGTGAAGATTAAACCAGATATCTCACTATGAATACATTCAACCCTCGATATCTATAGGGGAGTCCAAGACCCCCGGGGATGCAAGGTCCTCAAATCCCTTATATAAAATAGCTATATTTGTATATAACTTGTGCTTTCATATAATTTAAATCATCTCTAGGTTACTTATAATACTTAATACAATGTAAATGCTTGGCATATAATTTCTGGCTTGTGGCAAGTTCCAGTTTTGCTTTTTAGAACTTTCTAGATTTAAAAAAACCATTTTTGATGTGGTTGGTTGAATCCACAGATGTAGAACCTGTGGATTGTTTTTATTATTAGATTTTGAAAGAGTATAGCAACTATAAAAGACAAGTGCTGGGCCATGAATCTCCTTTAGTGGTAAAATTATATAGTTCTACACACACACACACATACACACACGCACACAGACTACACATGAAACTGGTGAAATTTGATAAACTCTGTGGATTGTACCAATGTCATTTCCTTGTTTTTGATCTTGTACTCTAGTTATTTAAGATATTACCATTGAGGTAAACTGGGTAAAGGTGACTTCTTTGTATTGTTTTTATGATTTCCTATGAGTCTTTTAAGTATTTCAAATTAAAAGTTTAAAAAAGTGCCAGGACAGCACTTTCAGAAACATAGACAGCTATAAAAACATTGTCTGTTGTTGCCACCATATAATTTAAATAAATCCCTTTAAAATATTTTGAGAAAGGGAGGTGTTTTTGAGGGGTGCCTAGCAAAATCTTATCAACCTTAAATTCCACCACAGTACTTCCTTCTGTAGGTGACACTGTTACTAGTTAATGGGAAGCTAAGACCGCAGCATCAGATTGGATAAAGAAGAATCCTTGGTGCCTTAACACATTATCACAATAATGACATGGCATTGTCACAATAATACATGGGTAGCATGTTATCCCCATCTTAGGGAGACTTAGTTTAGACACATTGCCTGGGAAAATGAATGCTCCTAGAAGTGGTACCTGAACATATTTCTGAGTCTTTCAAAACGGCTCAAGCTCTTTCTGGTTTACCCCATCCATACCTTCCTTGGAGAAGTGGCCACAAACATAGCAGGCATTGTTAAGTAAATACAGACATGAGTGGTTAATAAAATTACAATGAACGAACTAATAAGTTATATGAAGAACTATCAGAAATTGTTAGTCATTAATAGGGTCACATGATCCTGACATAAGAACACAAAAGTTTCTTTTTAGAGTGTCAGATTGTGTTAAGCATCATTTAGCAAATTGAGAAGACTAATGAAACCCATAAACATATATAGCGTTGGTGAGCCTGAAAATAAACTATGTATATCAGCCAGTTCATATATTGCCACAGCATTTCTAACATAAGAGCATACGAGAGAGAGGAAGACCAAAGCCAACCAAGCTTCATTAATCTTGGTAGTATACTTTCCAGGTTTAGGAATTAGGACTGTTTATACAGAGATTACACCAAAATGCAGCAAGCTTGCCTCTGCATTGGGGGACTTAGAGCCATTTTAGGATCCTCTGACTTGAGTAACAGCAGAGTTAAATTTTTCAAAAGGCATAGTAGATAGACTGCTTGTGAAGCAAATAAGAGGCTGAGCTAGGGAATAAAAGTGAGAACCACCCACAAAATAAGGCATCAGAAAAGGTCTTTCTTTTAAGTTGTCATTTAAGCCAGACGCTAAAAAAGGGGACTGTATTGGCCATGTGGAGAGCAAAAACAAGAGGAAGAAGGTTATCAGCAAAGGGAAGAATATGTGCTTAGACTCTGCTACGAGAAAGGAATGGAAAGAAAAGTGGCCAGAACACAGAAAATGTGGGGAGAGAGTGGTTTGAGATGAGATTAGGAAGAAAGGCAGAGGCCAGATACAGGACCTTGTAGGCCTTGTTTAGGAGTTTTATTTTATTCTAAGTGCAACAGGATGCCTTGGAAGTCTAATAAACAGGATGCTATGGTCTAGTTTGTGTTCGAAGAGGATTACTTTTGCAGTCGTGTGCGTTGAAATGAGGTAGACGAGAATCAGAGTCTACTTAGGAAGGTATTGAGAGAGGCTGAGCTGGGCCTTGGTGAGAAAGAAATATTTTAAAAATCACTGTTATAACACCACAGAGGTTTATTTTTTTGCTCACATAACAGCATAGTTAAGTTGGGCTGCTCTCCTGTGCATCTCTCAAGTGGTAACTTGAACATCCAGGCTCCACTCATTTTGACACTGCTGTCTTTAGTCCATGGCTTTTACAGTCATCAGGAAAGGGAAGAGTGAGTGTGGATGGTGGCTGAGGGGTTTTAAGACCAGGCCTAGCAGTGATGTAAACACTTTGGCGTATACCTCTGTGAGCAGAACCAATTCACAGTGGCCCAATTCTAACATTAAGGGAGGCGGGGAGTTGGCGTCTTCCCTTGTGGGCAGGAGGCAAGGAACAGTGATGGTCTTGACTTGGATATGAGCAGTGGAGATGAAGACAAGTGGATGAATTCCTGCTCTCCCTCCTTTAATCACCCCCCTTCATTCTCAGTTGTGCTTATGCAGTCAAATGGGACTACCAGCCCTTCTTTCTGCTCGCCCCACCCATAATGCATGCTTGTCTTGTGAAATAGAAGACCCTACTCAGATGCCAATTTCTCCACAGTCTCCTCTGATTCCTTTCACACAGTAGTGATTTCTTAGGCTAAACTGTCATAGCAGTACTTTGTTTAGTCTCCTTACTACATAAATTGCATTAGTGCCAGGACCTTGCTCATTTATCTCAGTTTTTCTCAAGAAATTAGCACCATAATAGACATTTAATGAAAGTTTGCCAAATTGAATTAAATCTGCTTAATGTAAGTATTACTTCTGTTAAATGCAAATTCTCTGATAACAAGACTTAACGCCCTCACATGCCTTGCACTCCGCATAGTAGGCATTCCGTGTATGTCTGAATCAGTGAGTATTTGAAATAACTGCAGAACACATATAACTAAAGCCATGTTTACTTGATTCACTGAAATTCAGCTGCATATGCAGGAGATGAACATGTCTGTGATTCTACCTGCCCTGTGGCTCCATTAGCCATGCCCTGTGGTGAGGGTGATGGTGCAGCCTTTGTAAATGTGCTGTTCCCTCAGCCTTTTTCTTATTAACACCATCCAGTCCAGTCATCCAGAATTAGGCACTGAGTATGATTCTAATGCTTAAAAGAACTAAGTAATTTTTTAGCTACAGTATACCCCCTAAATGTAGACAGCCTCATGCATTTATCTGAAGAAATAGAAGTCTCTCCCAATGCTGGAGGAAAAACCAGCTATGTTGTACAACTACTGTCCTGTATTTTATGGGCCTCATAAGGGGCTTTCAGAGATAATTTCAACTTTATACTTTTTTTTGCCTTGCCTCTGGTACTGTCAGGCTGCTCAAGATAGCTGTTCTCTTGCTCTTTGTACATCCCCTGTTTGACCAGTGCCTGCCTCTCCTATACCCCACTGACATGAATGTGTTTGCCTCCTACCCCAGCTAGTGATTGTTCTAATTTTTAGGCCAAAATGGTTCTACCTGCTAATTTATTAAAGGGAAACATCTACCCTCATAGTGGTCATTAATCTGAGGGGCTGAGAGACTTCCCCCAGCTGCTGGTTTCTCTGGTAACTGGTGAGCCAACATGATGTCATTTCCCCCCTATAAATGGTAGCTACCCTCTCCCCTGAGTAGTAAAGATTGCTGCCATGTCCTGTGTGCCATACACAGTGGGGGTGTTGCTCCAGGACCCTCTGGCTGGGAACAGGTAAGATCCCATGTCTCCGTCACTGTCTCCAGGCTCTTTCTTGGGTCTCAAGTCTGGGCAGGTACAGGGGACTTACCATTCGTATGGCCTTTCTAAATCCGTTTTCTTGTCTGTGAAATGGTGGAAATACTCCTCAGTGTTGTTAAGATTTTAATGAGATAATTGTGAGAATAGTTTTATAAATTATAAAGTATTATATAAACATAAGTGGTTTTACATGTACATCAGTGACGCTACATTTGCTTATAATTATCTCTCTTCATTCTTGTATTCTGTTCAACATTACTTCTCTCTTAATAGGACTTCTATTTCCTTTTATGGTGCTTTGTTTAGTTAAGGCAAAAAGGAAATGCTGCTTACCTTTTTTATTGAGCATTATAGAAAGCATTGAGAAGCTTAGACATTACCAGTTTATCTTATTGTCTGATGAGCACCTGAAAGAAACAGATGACATTTAGTGTCAGGTAGCCCTAATATCTTGATGTGAATGGTGAAAGCAGCCTAAAATTCTGCAGCTTTTAAAACTTATTCTCTTTATTTAATCTATCTCTTTTTTGTTGTTGTTCTGTTCTCTAAAGGATGGGTGTAATGCAGTTTTTTTTCCCCTCTACCAATGCTGACAAAAATTTCCCAGGAGAGAAATCTAGAACATGTGTGGGAGTTTCTGTTGTGGCTCAGCAGTAATGAATCCAACTAGTATCCATGAGGGTGCAGGTTCTATCCCTGACCTTGTTCAGTGGGTTAAGGATCCAGCATTGCCACGAGCTGTGGTGTAGGTCACAGACATGGCTCAGATCCTTCATTGCTGTGGCTGTGGTGTAGGCTGGCAGCTGTAGCACCGTTTTGACCCCTAGCCTGGAAACTTCCCTATGCCTCAAGTGCGGCCCTAAAAAAAGGGACATGTACATTTCTTTTCCTCTATTTCATCTGCTTATCACTGAAGTGAGGCAATTTCTTTTGCTTTAAATAATCTATTGTTGAATCAGGCAAGCCAGCATTGCTATTCTGCTCTGTTGGTTAAGTGCTCTATTGATCCATTAATTTATCATTTGTTAACTGAGAATTCAGGAATCAGAATTCTCAGTCCTCAGTATCACATTACAAATACTTCTTGTTTTTGCAAAGACTGGACTTTGTCTATGCTCTTCGAAAGGGCAAACTGGGATTTCATGTAGCAGTAAATTTGATAAAGCTATTGAATTGTATTTGTGCGAAGGATAAGGGGTGTTTCCCTAAGGCATTATGTCTATGTCAGATAACTGGTTGCTGCAAAGAATAAGAATATTCCAGGTTGGGGAGTGGGGCTAGTACCAGGTATTTTTGCAGACTACATATGCTTATGTATATAATTTATTTTAGATAATGCATTTTTTAAATTTTTTTCTCATTATTAAAAATAATACATGGAGTTCCCATTGTGGCATAGTGGAAAAAAAGTCTGAATAGGAACCATGAGGATGCGAGTTTGATCCCTGGCCTTGCTCAGTGGGTTAAGGATCCAGCATTGCCATGAGCTGTGATGTAGGTCACAGACACAGCTTGGATCTGGCGTTGCTCTGGCTCTGGCATAGGCCCGCAGCTATAGCTCCGATTGGACCCCTGGCCTGGGAACCTCCATATGCCACGGGTGTGGTCCTAAAAAGCAAAAAAATAAAAAATGATAATAATAAATAAAAGTAATACAAGTCATTATAGAAGTTTGGAAATTATAGAAAAGTAGAAAATCCAAATTATTCAGAATCTCATTACCTGGACATAGTATCTGATTTTTATGTACTTGTTGGGGGTCTGTCATTATATTGTATATCCCATTAGAATTGGGATTAAGAAAAACAGACTACCTCTTATTCATAAGTGCAAGTAGAAGGGAAATTGACACAAACAACAACAACAGCAGCCACATTAAAAGTAGTATTGGGAATTCCTGTTGGCCCAGTGGAAACAAACCCGACCACTATCCATGAGGACGTGGGTTGGATCCCTGACCTCGCTCAGTGGGTCAGAGATCTGGCATTACTGTGAGCTGTGGTATAGGTCACAGACATGGTTCGGATCCCAAGTTGCTGTGGCTGTGGTGTAGGCCGGCAGCTGTAGCTCCAATTGGACCCCTAGCCTAGGAACCTCCATATACCGCAGGTGTGGCCCTAACAAGCAAAAAGTAAATAAATAAAAGTTGTATTGCATTGTCCTGTCCAGACTGTCCCCAGGTCTTCCCTTTCCCACCAATGTCTCCTTCCCTCCTTCCATTCAAGGGAGATTCACCTTCCCGTTGATGCTAATACTTTTCATGTTTCTCACACTATTTCATCAATTTCTCTTTATGCAGCAAAGTAGTTCTCAAGAGGTCTGGGAACAATCTTAAAGTGTCAGCCCTAAATGCAAATTTTCTCTGCATTTTCTTGATTTATCCTAAATGTTCCTGTGGATTTTGCTTTCTAATGTCTTTGCAATGTTTTATAAAATATCATATTATACGTCTTACCTGTGAGTAAAATTCTCCAGGAAGCTGTGCCACATTTATCTAAGGATTTTAAACTCTCTCTGACATATGGCTGCATGTTACCCTAATTTGAGAAACTTGTACTCTGTAGATAAGTTTGTATTTTCTAAAAATTTATTTTTATTTATTTATTTGTTTATTTTGTCTTTTGTCTTCTCAGGGCCACACCTGTAGCATATGGAGGTTCTCAGGCTAGGGGTCCAATCGGAGCTGTAGCCACCTGCCTATGCCACAGCCACAGCAACTCAGGATCAGAGCCACATCTGCAACCTGTACCACAGCTCACGGCAATGCCAGATCCTTAACCCACTGAGCAAGGCCAGGGATCGGACCTGCAACCTCATGGATCCTAGTTGGATTCGTTAATCACTGAGCCACAATAGGAACTCCAGTAATATATTATTAAATAAAAGTAGTCAGATGTATACTAGATTTCCAATGATTCTCAATGAAGAGACATGGATCATGCTTTCTTAGAGAGAAGTGTCAGAGGGAAGTGTGGAAGTTTCTTTCACTTTTAGCTCTGTCCCCTTTTCAGTTTGAGAATTACTGTACAGTGTTCTCCTGCTCTGATCAGATAGTGTTTTAATCCTCAGTGGTATTAGGGTATGAAAAGGATGAAAACTACAAGTTTTATTTATTATACACACACACACGTATGTGTGTATATATATTTGATTTATAAGGTGACAGATTTATATTGTCCTCAAATCTGTTTGAATGAATAACTGAATTGAGTTTTCTGTTTTTTGTTTTTTTTTTCTTCTGTCTTTTTGCCATTTCTTGGGCCACTCCCGCGGCATATGGAGGTTCCCAGGCTAGGGGTCCAATCGGAGCTGTAGCCACGGCCTACACCAGAGCCAGAGCAACTCAGGATCCGAGCTGTGTCTGCAACTTATACCACAGTTCACGTCAACGCCGGATCCTTAACCCACTGAGCAAGGCCAGGGATCGAACCCACAACCTCATGGTTCCTAGTTGGATTCGTTAACCACTGAGCCACAACAGGAACTCCTGAGTTTTCTGGTTTTATTACTTATTTTAGCCAAATGTGATATAATGAATTCAGTTACCAAAAAAAAAAAAAAAAAAAAAAAGTCCTTGATATGTCCTGTTTCTCCTATTCCATCTGTTGAAGTTGAGAATTCAGAGCCTTCCTGGCTCTGAATTAGAAAATTTTTTTTCTGCTATTACAAATGTTTTCTTCTTTAAGGTATTGCAGTGCTCAGTATTGGCTGATCATTTGTTTACAGTAAGGTCCCTTTAATGCTTCAATACTTTTAACTTTCCTTCTATTTCTTTGTACTTTATCCTCCATCCCTCTGCCTCCTTCTGCTGGTCTTGAGTATCACCATCATAGTAACAAACTGTTTCTTATTTGATTGTCCAATGGCATATGCTACATTTTATAAGACATTTAATACTGTGATAAATGCAAGAAAAGAATTTTTGACAAAAGGACATCTGGCAGTAAAAATGTTTAGGGTCATCCCTGTTGCCACCCGGTCAGACTCAGCATTTAGCAGTAGCATCCTGAGTGCTCTCACAGCAGGGCAGGTGCTCCCTCATGAGTAGGAACTCCACCTTTCAGGAAAGAAGCATCTCACTCCAGGGGAACCTATGAGAACCTGATTTCCAGAGTCAGGAGAGAGGGCTAAGGTGTACCACCTAAATTCTCATACCAGGGTTTCAATCCATTTTCCTTTCCTCCTTTGTGTTTTCTGTAGCCCTCTACCTCTGACAATTTGGGAAGGTCTAAGCTGTAACCTAGATAACTTACGTAAACAAAAATATGACCAAAATTAAAATTCCCAGGTTTTATAACCATGCCTTTTCCAATTCCTTTTAGCTTTTTAATTTCTTTTTCTGCATTTATTATTTTTTTCTTTGAGACTTAAATGAAAGGTAAAGTCATGTGAATCTTTCAGTAAATATTATAAATAAACATTTATTCTAGAATTGTTTTTAGAATACTACTTAAGGATTCTGTACCCACAATTTCCAACATGTTTTTTTCCCCACACCACCAAGCAGTTCTCTGACACCAGCTAGGTTCCTGTAGTTCAACTTAATTCTGACACTACCTACACAACAGATTCCACAGGTTAAGGACTCATTCCCACATAACTGTCCCCCACTTCAGATACCATTCTCAAGTCCTAGTTGTCACGTGTACTTCTGACTGATTGGCTATAAATTAAATTCCTATGGCCCCCTCCTTGGGTTTGGTTAATTTGCAGAGTGGTTCACAGGCCTTGGGAAACCAGTTTTTCCACTAGATATAGCTCAGGGAGTTCCCATTTATTACAAAGGATATAGCTCAGGGAGTTCCCATTTTGGCTCAACAGGAATGAACCCAACTAGTATACAAGAGGATGCAGGTTCGATACCTGGCCTCACTCTGGGTTAAGGATCCGGTGTTGCTGGGGTTGTGATGTAGGCTGGCAGCTGCAGCTCTGATTTGACCCCTAGGCCGGGAACTTCCATATCTGAGGGTGCAGCCCTATAAAGCCAAAAAACAAAACAAAACAAAAAAAGCCGAAGGATATAACTCAAACAGCCAAATGGAAGAACTACACATAAGAAGGAATGAGGAAAGGGTGTGGAGCCTACATGCCCTCACGAAGAGCACCACTCTCTCAGTACCTTCACATGGTCACCAACCTGGAAGCTCTCCAAGGTTTTGGTGGGGTTCTTTTTATTTGTTTGTTTTTTGTCTTTTTAGGGCCACACCCTGTGGCATATGGAAGTTTCCAGGCTAGGGGTTGAAGTGGAGCTTCCAGGCTAGGGGTCGAAGTGGAGCTTCCTGCTGGCCTACACTGTAGCTCATGGCAACACTGGATCCTTAATCCACTGAGTTAAGCCAGGGATCGAACCTGTGTCCTCATGGATACTAGTCGAGTTCATTACCACTGACCCACAACGGGAATTCCCGGTTTTGTTTTTTTATGGAGGCTTCCTTACATAGGTATGATTGATTAAATCATTGACCATTGGTTATTGATTCAACTTCCAACCCCTCTCCCCTTTCCTGGAGATCAAGGGGGTAGAACTGAAAGTTTCAACCCTCTAATCACACAGTTGGTCCTGATGGTGACCAGCCTCTGTTCTTAGGTGCTTTCCAAAAGTCACCTTATTATCCTCAACCTAGTTGTGATGGAAAGGGACTTGTTATGAATAACAAGACACTCATTTCACATTTATGGCTCTGAAGTGATTTCAGGAACTGCAGACTAGAGATCAAATAATGTAACAAAAAATACTCCCATTGATCTTACCTCTCAGAAAATTTCAAGGGTTTTGGGAGCTGTGAGCCAGGAACTGTGGACAAAGACTAAATATCTATAAGAAATATATTTTTGGTTCTCTAAATGACTAAATAAATGTTTCGTACACATCACAATATGGTACTCGTATACCTAAGGCATAGTGTTACAGTGAGCAAGATCAGACATGCAACAGCCCCTTGGAGCTTACAGCCTGGGTGAAAGACATCAACTAAATAATCAGAAATAACTATAAATTTACTATTGATAGCACTGACCATCATTTGATGAGGTGGTTTTTTCACTTGGTGTCTAGAACCCTGCACTCTGTTTCTTAACCACAGTGGCCACTCCTTGGTTTCCTTTACTCATCTTCTTTCCATCTAAATGTTGGAGTGCCCTGAGCCTTAGGGCTTGCTACCTACTCTCCTTAGGTGATATCTAGTCATATGGCTTTAATATCTATATGCTGATGACTCTCAAGTTTGTATCTATATTCCCTGTTCCTCCCTCAACTCCATAAAAATTTGAATATCCCAAACCTCATACTCACTGCTTTCCATCTCAGTAAATGGCACCACCATTTACCCAGTGACTTAGGACAGAAATCTGAATTATTCTTGTTTCTTTACATTCACAGCTTTCATCCTTTCTATTAGGAGGTTATGTTGCCTCTACAAATTGTGACCAAATCCTAACACTTCTTATCACTCTCACTGCTACTAAGCTGGTTCAGTTGACAGTAGCCTTCTCATTAGTCATGCTCCCACCCCATTTAAGCATGTTTTTCCACTTCGTAGCCAGAATAATCTTTTTAAAGCCTAAACAGACTTTTGTAAAAATCTTCTAATGAAGAAGTGCTGATTTCACGTCTGGGACAGAAAATGTACAAGATAAATCTCTGAGAATAGGATCCTAAAAGAGTAAGAGAAATGATGAGATTTTAATCCAGTTTTAATTATAAAATTGAAAATGTTGCATACTGTCAAATAGTAAAGGAAGGTCTTTGTGAGATCTTTCTCAATAGTATATTAGATGTTTAGAATTTAAAGACAAAAGTGAACTCATACATAAATCAAATATCAGTGAATTTCTTTTTGATCATTTGTGCGTGTGCACATGGGTACACACACGTACATGTACACTCTCGTACACACATACACATACACACACGCACAGTATGAGAATTTTCAAACCCACAAAAACATTTGAAGAAAGCACAATGAACTTCTGTATACCCTTTAACCTAGATATACCAACATCAGTACTGGTCACATATTTAAGTTAAACCATATGAAAATGCCCCTTTTTAACAAAAAAAAAAATTGATCACATGAATGATTGAATCCAAATGCACACAAACAGGACACATTTTCTTTTGCCAGACCATTGGAAAGTGGGTTTTAGGTATGACAGTTTGTTACTTATTTTCCAAGAGCAAATACATTACCCTACACAACTACAAACCAGTGCCTCAACTAAGAAAAATCAGTATTAATCGAATATCATCATCCATGTATAGTCCTTAATCAGATTACCCCTTTTATGTCATGAGGTTTTGGGTTTTGTTTTTAAATTACACTACTAATTTAAGAGTCTAGGGTGCTTATAGAATAAAGTCACCATGTTTACTGTTGGCTTACTCCAGGTTTTTCCTTTTGTGATTTAGCTTCTCACATCCGTGTTTGACAACAGCATCAAGACCTTTGGAGTAATTGAGAGTGACCCTTTTGACTGGGAGAAGACTGGCACCGATGGTTCCCTTACAACCACGACTACTTCCACCACTCCTCAGCTGCACACCCGCTTGACCCCCGCAGCAATTGGGTACGTCCTCAACAGGTGGTTCAGCAGTATCTTTCCTCCATGCCTCCTATTAGCAGAAATGTCTTTTCTTTCATCCAGATTCCTTCAGTTGACAAATTGCTAAGACAGAGGGATGCCTCTGGATTTCCTTGAGTTAACACTTATCTTATATATGCCTTTATTGCATTTACTTTTCTAGAAAGTACCTCGAAATGGGAGCTTAGAGCTTGTGTGACTTGTTGATGTTAAATTTACTGCTTTGCCAGGCAAAGGAGAGTCACAGCAGGCAAATGCTCTAAAGACCGTACCCCCCACCCTCACTTTGGGAGAGAATAGAAGGTGGTTTTAAAGTTTGGGAGTGAAAAATAGGGCTGCAGATAAGGATCTGGGTGGATGCAAGGTTTCATTGTTTTTCAAAGCTGGCAATCCTTCTTTCTGGAATGAAGAATGCTTTATTAACATCTTCCATTTGTTGGGGGTTTTAGTTCTGCCCAAGAACTCAAAGGTATTGCATTCCTTGAGGAGGAACTAGGACTCTGCCCAAGGCTGTATTGTTGTCTCTTGACTGCTTCTCCCTGGTCTCTGCAAGCCCTCTCTTCCCTGATTAGCAACTGTTTGAACCTGCTCTTTGGAACTCAGGGAAGGTCATGGAGGCTAATACCCATTCCCCAAAAACAAGAAATGGGGGACACAGAAAAGCTTGTGTGCCCAGGAGCCCCACAGGGCCCTGCTTGGTTTCAAAAGTGAGAGGGGGCCTCTGCTGCCCTTACTACCAAAGAATATATCAGGCCCTGGAAAGAACAAGCCACAGCTATACCTAACTGTACCATCCGTGCTTAAGGTTAGTGGGAACCAAACATGAAAGAGATTTCATTTTCGAAGTGTATTAGGAAGAGGTTAGTGTGTTTCCATCTGTTTGGTTTTTTGTTTTTTAGTGGTTTTTTAAAATGTTTTTTTCCCTCTCTATGGATTAAATACAGTTGCTTTGTTGGTTTCTCAATCTTGGGGGCATATTATCTTTTTTTTTTCTGACCCTTTTGTTTTTTTAACTCTTCTGGTTGTTTTAAATGTTTTGTTTGTTTGTTTGTTTGTTTGTTTTAAGTAAAGAGGGAAAAATCATACAGTGAGCTAATTGGGAAACTCTATCACTAATCCATTGCTTTTTTTTTGTATTGAGTTGGGATCACTAGAGCTTATTGAATCGGAAAAACTTACATGGACTCATGTAAGTGGTGATGTTATCCATGATTAAGCTAGTCTAAGGGTTCTTAAATGTGAGACCCTAACTAGCTACAATAGAATTACCACAGATGTTTGTTTAAAATACTCATTTGTAGGACTCATCCCAGACATCTAGGGGTATGGCAGAGAAGTCCATATGCATCAGATGTTTCTCATGCTTATCTGAGTTTGGGACCCACTGCCCTACTCCAGCCACCCCATTTTAAAAATAAGGAGATGATCCTAACATTGAGCTAATCATTCAGTTTTAGATAAACATTAGTGACAGAGCTGAAGCCTATGTAGAAATTTTTATTCTTGCTTTAATACTTTTGTCCTCCAATTTTGATTGTTGTTAGAAATAAACAAGTCTCAGAGTTCCCATCATGGCTTAATGGTTAACGAACCTGACTAGTATCCATGAGGATGCAGGTTTGATCCCTGGCCTCGCTCAGTGGATTAAGGATCCAGCATTGCCATGAGCTGTGGTGTAGGTCGCAGACGCGGCTCAGATCCCTTGTTGCTGTGGCTGTGGTATAGGCCGGCAGCTACAGCTCCAATTCAACCCCTAGCCTGGGCACCTCCATATGCCACAAGTATCCCCCCCCACCAAAAAAAAAAAGAAAGAAGTCCCAAACATGCAAAAATCCAAGTGATAACACTTCCTGGTAGCTGAAATCGGTGAAGACACTTTAAGTTCCCATCTCCCAGTGTTTATTCCTAAAATAAGAAAGAATAACAAGAAAGGAAAACCACACAAAACTGCGTCCTCAGCATAATTTGAAGACAAAGGATGCCGAATTAAAAATAACTATAAGTAAAAAGAGAAAAAACAAAACACCAAGCATTGTGGAATATCTCTAATGCTTCTGCCTCACCCACCATGATGCTTACTGAAGGCAGATAGGTAAAATCTGTAGGGAAGAGGAAAGTTAGCACTGGGACTTAATGTTGATCTAAAACCATCAGAAAGACTAAACACATCTAAATAATGAAAATACCAAAAAATGTCCAGGTAGATCAGATCATGAATTACAAGGAGGTAAAAATATGCATGATTCAAGACACATAGCTTCTGGAAAGAAAAAAAGACAAAAAGGGGGGGAGGAATTACTGATGTGGCTCGGCAGTTTTAGGACCTGAAGTTACCTGTGTGAAGATGTGAGTTCGATCTGCAGGTTCGATCCCTGCCCTTGCTTTGTG
Source organism: Sus scrofa (assembly GCF_054392235.1). NCBI lineage: Eukaryota > Metazoa > Chordata > Mammalia > Artiodactyla > Suidae > Sus > Sus scrofa. The sequence continues at coordinate 137,896,899 of NC_139383.1, forward strand.
GGTTGAGGATCCGCCATTGCTGTGGCTGTGGTGTAGACCACAGTTGCATCTCCACTTTGACCCCTGGTCCAAGAGCTTCCATGTGGCATAGGTGCAGCCATGAAACAAACTAAAACTAAACAAAATATACTAAACATAAAACAAACTTAAAAAAAAAAAAAAAAAAAACGGAAGGGAGAAATACCCCTTTGTCAGTTGACTGGTGAAGGGAAAAAATGCAGATCTGTTTGGGTCCAGTCAGAGAGAGAAACTACGTAGTAATTTGACAGGGAAAGATGATACAAAGAAATATTACCCATGACACAAAATTGGAATAACATGGGATTGAAGAGGTAGAACTGTAAAGAATACAGGAATCACAAATATAAAGTACAACTCCTACTCACAGGGCTGCATTAAGCATCTAGGGAAGAGCTCCCTCAGTCCCCATCCCAGGGCTGAGTTCTAACTTTGTTGGAGAGGACATGTCCTCAGTCATTGGATGGCAGAGAGGTTGCTCTGATGCCACACTGATAGAATTTGCTGAAAACCTTACCTTCTGGGGTGCCAGAGAAAGGGATTTGTTGGAGGTGTCTCACTAGAGTCAGTCTGATACACAACTTCTGGATAGTAGGGGTTACTCTAGGATGAGAATTGTTACTGTTGTCTATGTGCTGCAGGAGACAAGCACTGGGGAAAGCCACGCACACTGGGGTAGCTTGCCAAGCTGCACACTGGATCCCAAAGCAAAACCCTTTCCTCCTGCAGTGGCTCTTCAGTGCCTTCTACAAAGCTCCCATGACAGCTGCAAAGGAAAAGATTTAAAGGGCACAGATCCGCTTTCACAGAATAGGCAACAAGGATGAATTTGGACCTAAAAGACAATAAATTAATAATTACAGAGGGAAAAGGATGGAAATAATATTTAATTACCTACAGGAAAAGAGAAACATAAAAGCAGAAGATACACGGCTCCCCTGACCAAATAAAAGCCCACTCAAGTGTTTGGATTTTGCTATGCTGACAGAAGAGGGGGCCAGTTAAACTATGAATCTTGTAAAACACTCCAATACCACAAAAATGAACAAGAAAAAAAAATTTTTTTTCTTTTATCCTTTTGGGGCCGCACCGGCAGCATATGGAGGTTCCCAGGCTAGAGGTCTAATCAGAGCTGTAGCCACCGGCCTGTACCACAGCCACAGCAATGCAGGGTCTGAGCTGCGTCTGTGACCTACACCACATCTCACAGCAACACCGGATCCTTAACCCACTGAGCGAGGCAAGGGATCGAACCGGCGACTTCATAGTTCCTAGTTGGATTCACCCACTGAGCGAGGCCAGGGATCGAACCTGCAATCTCATGGTTCCTAGTTGGATTCGTTTCTGCTGCGCCACGACGGGAACTCCAAGAAAAATATTTTAAAGATCCATAAAGTGTTCTTTCAAAAAATCAAGACAATCTAATATATATTAAGAAAATGTCCTCTCAGAAAAAAAATTTTGAAGAAGACAGTTATAAGGCAAAACCTCAAATGGAACTAAATATACTCATGCATTTGAAGATACGGATAACCAGACTCAAAATTAAAAACTAAGAAATTGAATCAGAAATTTAAAAACCAAGAACAAAAACAGAGTATGGTGTGAAGAGGGAAAGAAGGAAAAGGAAAAGAGAGAGGAAGAAATGAAATGAGAGTTGACTGAACTCAGGAAAGAAGTGGAAGAAAAAGATGTCTTAGAATGGAATAAATAAAAAAGTGCACAAGGAAAAATAGACTCAAACAGAAATTTAATAAAGGGCATTGAATAAAGTTAGTGGCGAAAAAGCCCCAAGGGAATGAAAATAAATAAATCATTCAAAGGGCTAGAGAGGAGTTCCCTTGGTGGCACAGTGGAAATGAATCCAACTAGGAACCATGAGGTTGCGGGTTCGATCCCTGGCCTCACTCAGTGGGTTAAGGATCCAGCGTTGCCGTGGACTGTGGTGTAGGTCACAGACTTGGCTTGGATCCTGAGTTGCTGTGACTGTGGTGTAGGCTGGCAGCTGTAGCTCCGATTAGACCCCTAGCCTGGGAACCTCCATATGCCGTGGGTGCAGCCCTAAAAAACAAAAAATAAGTAAATAAAATAAAAGGGCTAGAGAGGAAGTAATGCCATTGGAAGGAAGACAGAGAAGGAATGGCATTTGTATTGTTCAAGTCCTTGAAGGAGAAAAGCAAAACAATACCAATTAAAACTGAGAAACTCAAAATTTATAAATTTAAAGAATACCCATCTCATGAAGAAATATAGCAGATATAACAAAATACACAAAATTATAAAATACTATGACAGAATTAAGACCAAACATATCAGTCAAAGCAATAAGTATCAGTGAGCACATCCATTTAAAGAAAAAGATTTTTAGTTTGTTTATATAGCTGTGTACATACGCTGATACAAGAGATGCACCTAAAAAACATGTTTTAGAAAGGGATGGTTGAAGATATACCAGAAAGATGGAAAGAATCTGAAGAGAATGATGATATCAGACAATGTGGAATTCAAGCTAAAAAACACATTAAAATTTACGAAGGTGAAGGTGTACTTTTTAGTGCTAAGTGTCCCAATTCACAAATGAGAAAGAGCATTTATTAATGTTTTGTCATCAGAATTACAACATTTTTACGAAGCAATAACTAAAGGAGGTTCAAGAGTTAAAAATAGAAAATCACTAGTAATTGGAGATTTTAATATATGACTCAGTTCAAGTGAACAAAGAATAAGAAATAGAAGACAAATACCATAATCAAGAAGTTAGATCTTAGACATATTTTCCAGTATCTACACTCTTATGATAGAGGTTGCGCCTTCTGCTCAAGTACACTCAAAACATTCACAAAAATTGACCAGTCGTCAGGTCACCAAGAAAATATAAGTAGCTCCATAAAGCAGAAATATTATCTGATCACAGTGTAATAGAACTAGAAATTACCAACAAAAACAAAAATATCAAAGGCTCTTCCACCTGGAAACTTTAAAACCTCCTGTTAAACTCTTCTTGAGTGAAAAGGAAAATACAAACTGAAGTTAGTAGAAAAATAATTATAATTAGAACACTACATATCAGAATTTGTGCAATACATTTAAAGACAAGATAAGAGGAAAACTGATGGCATTAAATAAGGAAATATATAGTGTCAAAATGTCTTATTATTGATGATATTAATGTCGATAATCAGGTTTCTCTACTATAAAGTTACTATTTTTTCCTTTGTGAGTAATAAGTATCTTGCGGGAAGATACTTAGAGACTATTTTTCATATGTTTGCCTACTAATTGTAGCATCTATCTTACCTGCGAAGTATTAGACCTACAAATCTACCTTTTACTATCTGACCCTATGAGGAAAATGTTTACAGACCTCTGAGCTATTCCTGTTTGCAAATGACATGGTAGAATACCTGGAAAGCCCTAGAGAATCAGTGTTAAGGAGAAAGAATGATAATTTATGTCCCACAACTCTTAGTTTGTAGTAAAGGGAGAAAGTAAGTTCACGAGAAGGTAAAAGGCCTTATCTGTTAACTAAGGGCCAGACACATATTTGTGGGCTCTGCTGTCTCCCACCACTACCACTGCCATTGTAGGACTAAAGCAGTCATTGGCAGTATGTAAACGAATGAGCATGCCTGTGTGCATACAGTTTATTTACAGAAATTGGTGAATAGGCCAGATTTGACTTAGAGGCCCTAATTTGCCAGCCTCTCCCTTACATTATGGGGAAAGGCACATGAAAAAGTTGTCCTGGAGTTCCTTTATGGTACAGTGGGTTAAGGATCCAGCATTGTCACTGCAGTGGCTTGGGTCGCTGCTGTGGTACAAGTTTGATCTTTGACCCAGGAACTTGTATGTGCTGCCAAAAAAAAAAAAAAAAGAAAAAAGAAAAAGAAAAAGATGTCCAATCTTACTACTTCTCTTGACATCTGTCCACTTTTTCCGTATGTCTCCATTTTTTCCCTAATCTTCTGTAGTTTATTCCTTGCTTGCAAACACAGGTTCTGTACTAGTAATATCCTCACTTATATCTTTCTCATCATTCTTGTTCCTGAACATAAAATAATTTTCCTGGGAAAGAGTTCTTTCTTTCCATATCTCAAACTCCAGATTTAGATCAGAGTTAGAAAGAAAATAGTAATTAAACAAAGACCAAAACTGGAGGAATAAATGCAGAGAGGAACCTGAGTCATGTGGGTGAGAGCCTGTGTGAAGAAGATGAATGTGATCCTTGAAGTTACACTGAAGCTTATGATGTAAGAAAGAGGCTCTGAGAGCAAAAATAGAGGCAGTTTCCTAAGGAGAGGTGTGATGTGTTTCCTGGGAGGTGGAAGGAAGAAATGCCAAGGAATTGGGGTGGTGGGAATAAAGCAGAATCATAGCTAGGCCTAGGGAAAAGGGATTTAGAACATCAAGTGATTAAAATAGGGCGGGGTGGAAACAAGTCTGCTGAGCTTCCTGAATTCAAATATTCCTCCTTTTGCCATTCCCTTTCCTTAGGAGTAGAGGGAATTCTTTGAAGAAACATTTGGAGAGTTCCCATTGTGGCTCAGTGGTAATAAACCTGACTAGTATCCATGAGAATGTGGGTTCGATCCCTGACCCTCGTTCAATGGGTTAAGAATCTGGTGTTGCTATGAGCTGCAGTGTAGGCTGGTGGGTACAGCTCCAGTTAGACCCCAAGGAACTTCCGTATGCTGCAAGTTTGGCCCTAACAAAAGACCAAAAAAAAAAAAAAAACTTGTTAAGAAAAGATGAAAAGAAACATTTGGTTTACCACATAGCACAAATATGATTGTGTCCATTGTAATTCTTTACATTGGTATATGAATTAATATTGAACTTGTATCTGAAAAATACATCTTCTAAGTAGTCTGTTTCTGAACTTTAATTACTTTCATTTGAACTAATGTGGGCCAAATGACCTTTTCACTGTGTTCCCAGTGTCAAGACTACAGGCAATACTGTAGAAGGCTCTAGGGTTTTTTCCTGGCAGCTATTATCTGTGCTTTTCCCAATTAACATTGAGAGAGGTGGTAGTGAAGGTCATGAAATCTGAAATCTGTCGGAAAAAATCCCTGAGAAATCACTGCTCACAGCATGACATACTTTTGACACGTGGGCCAGGATGTGACCATTTCCTTTAGAGTGGCTCAGTGAGAAGATGCCTATTTTCCCATTCATAGTAATTTTATGTGTCAGTACAATCTACTGAAGACTATCTTTCTGCTTTTAAACACTGCAGATCGTTCTAAGGAAAGGTTTCACTCTGTGCTAAATGTTGTGTTCAATCAGCAGTATTAAAATAAAACAACAGCAGCTAAAGAATTAAAAATTAAAAAAAAAACAGCTAGTATGTAGAGTTATAGAACATTAGAGGCAGCAGGGGCTTGATCACTTAGTAAGTAATAACTGAGAACTAGAGAAGCCTCTCGTGGGCCAGAAATCTAAGGGAGAAATGACCAACCCTGTAAATAGGACATGAAATTACTTTGAAAGAATATGTAGATAAGTGCCAATTAATATTTTCTATTTTGTTTCTGGTCAGTTTGTACAGAATCATATGAACTGTATAATTGAAGAATTTCTAGTTTCCCCTAGAGAGCAAGAATTTCCTTTCTCCTGTTCATATCCCTAGAGCCTTGTATGTATAGGTAGTTAGTAAAAAGTGAAAGAGCAAGTGCACATTTCACTCTATTAAAAAATGTAACATAAATGATTGATCTGATATCTACTTACATCATTTTGACACTTAACATTTTTATGTTTATAGTTTTTTTTATTCCTTTAGAGTGGCTCAGTGAGAAGATGCCTATTTTCCCATTCATAGTAACATAAAATGATTGATGTAACAATGTAACATAAATGATTAAAAAAAATAACATAAATGTAACATAAATGATTGATCTGATATCTACTTACATCATTTTGACACTTAACATTTTTATGTTTATAGTTTTTTTTATTCCCTAAGGAAAATGGGTGAAGAATAGAAATTATTAAAATTCACAAATGCTTTTTGGAAAATAGACAAAATATTTCTAACCTTTAAAGTGGTTGCTGGGGAGTTCCCATCATGGCTCGGTGGTAACTAACCCAACTAGTATCCATGAGGATGCAGGTTCAATCCCTGGTCTCGCTCAGTGGGTTAAGGATCTGGCATTGGTGTGGGCTGGGAGCTGCAGCTCTGATTCAACAAAAGGACAAAAAAAAAAAGTGATTTCTGGGAGATCTGGTTGCGACTCATTGGGTTACAAACCTGACTACTATCCATGAGGTTTCAATCCTGGGCCTCACTCATTGGTTAAGGATCTGGCATTGCTGTGGCTGTGGTGTAGGCTAATTGCTATAGCTCCAAATTCACCCCTAGCCTGGGAACCTCCATATGCTGCAGGTTCGGCCCTAAAAAATAATTAAAGCAAAAAATAAAAAATGAAGTAATTGTTAAATCAATGAGTTACTGTATTAGAATTTGGGTTTTTTGGTTTTTTTTTTTTTTTTTTTTTTTTTGTCTTTTGTCCTTATAGGGCTGCACCCTTAGCATATTGAGGTTCCCAGGCTAGAGGTCTAATAGGAGCTGTTACTGCTGGCCTATGCCAGAGCCACAACAACACCAGATCCTACCTGCGTCTGCAATCTACACCACAGCTTATGGCAACACTGGATCCTTAACCCACTGAGCAAGGCCAGGGATCGAACCCACAACCTCATGGTTCCTAGTCAGATTCGTTTCCACTGTGCCATGATGGGAACTCCTGGAATTTGTATTTTTAAATCAGCTTGAAAATTCTGTTGGTCAGAATACAATTTTAGCAGTTCCCACTGTGGTACAACAGGATCATAGGCATCTTTGCAGTGCCAGGACACGAGTTCAATCCTTTAACCCAGAATAGTGGGTTAAAGAACCCAGCTTTGCCATACCTGCAGTGTAGGTTAGATCTGATCCCTGGCTCAGGAACTCCAAATGCCATTGGGTGGCTAAAAAAAAAAAAAAAAAAAAAAAAAAAAAGCAGTTTAATTTCAGTAGAGTTGGCATGCCTTAAGTTTCTGAGGTTTTTTTGTTTTGTTTTACTCTCTTAATTATGTATAGACCTCACCATTTAAATCTGTAAATGAAATGTAGGATAATCTCATAGTAATTTTTCAATCTGGTGTTTTTAAGTTTTTTTCATCCCTTATTTTCAGAATTGCCAATGCCACTCCCATCCCAGGAGACTTGCTTCGAGAAAATACAGATGAGGTGTTTCCAGATGAACAGCTTAGTGATGGGGAGAATGGCATCCCTGCTGGTGTGTCACCAGATAAATTGCCTGGATCTCTGGGACACCCTCGTCCACAGGAGAAGGATGTCTGGGAAGAACTGGATGCCAACAGAAATAAAATAAAGCTCGGGGTCTTTAAGGTATGTATTTCTTGCACGGGAAGTGATATCTTGTGTGCTTATTATTTTTCTCCTATTGGTGTAGCAAAGTGTCATTTTGAATGAGAAAGTAGAACATTGTATTGCTAGTTATGTATGTATTTATAATGCAGCATTTTGGCTTATTTTGCTCGTAGCACTCAGGTATGGACATCATAAATTAACCTTCATCTTGTATTTTATGGAAAAGATGAAGATAGTTTTAAAAAATAACCAGACAGGAGAACAAATAAGCGAGGTGGAGGACAGACTAGTGGAAACTATGGATGCAGAACAGAAAAGAGAAAAAAGATTGAAAACAAATGAAGAGAGTCTCAGAGAACTCTGGGACAACGTTAAATGCACCAACATCCATATTATAGGGGTGTCAGAAGGAGAAGAGAGAGAGAAGGGGCAGAAAAATTATTTGAAGAGATAATAGCTAAAAACTTCCCTAACATGGGAAAGGAACCACTCAATCAAATCCAGGAAATGCAATGGGTACCATATAAAATAAACCTAAGGAGGAATATACCAAGACACATATTAATCAAACTGACCAAAATTAAAGACAAAGAGAAAATATTGAAAGCTGCTAGGGAAAAGAAACAAGTAACATACAAGGGAACCCCGATAAGGTTATTGGCAGATTTTTCAGCAGAAACTCTGCAGGCCAGAAGAGAGTGGCATGATATACTTAACGTGATGAAAGGAAAAACCCTCCAACCAAGATTATTTTGCCCAGCAAGGCTCTCATTCATATTGGAAGGGGAAATCAAAAGCTTCACAGATAAGCAAAAGTTAAGAGAATTCAGCAACACTAAACCAGCTTTACAATAAATACTGAAGGAACTTCTCCAGGCAGAAAAGAAAATGCTGCAACCAGAAACAAAAATACCACAAATGACAAGGCTTAGCAGTAAAGGTATATATACCACAAAGATACCAAATCATCCACATACAATTATGCCACCAAAATCAGAAATCATGAGAAGAGGTGGGTACACATGCAGGACACTGGAGATGCACTTGCAATTAAGAGATGAACAACTTAAAACACTCTCTGATATATATAGACTCATATCAAAACTTCAGAATAACTGCAAACCAAAAATCTACAATTGATACACACACAAATAAGAAAAATCAACTCAAATACAACACTAAAGATAGTCATCAAACCACAAGAGAAGAAGGGAAGAAAAAAGAGCAACAAAAACAAATCCAAAGCAATTAATAAAATGGCAATAAGAACACACATATCAATAATTACCTTAAATCTTAATGGAATAAACGCCCCAACCAAAAGACATAGACTGGCTGAATGGATGCAAAAACAAGATCCATATATATCCTGTCTTCAAGAGATCCACTTCACTTCTAGGGACACATACAAATTGAAAGTGAGAACATGGAAAAAAATATTCCATGCAAATAGGAATCAAATGAAAGCTGAAGTAGCAATACTCATATCAGATAAAATAAACTTTAAAATGAAGACTATCTTAAGGGACAAGGAAGGTCACTACCTAATGATCAAAGGATCACTCCAAGAAGAAGATATAACAATTGTAAATATCTACGCACCCAAAATAGGTTCACCACAGTATATAAGGCAACTGCTAACAACCTTAAAAGGACAAATCAACAATAACACAATCACAGTGGGGGACTTTAACACCCCACTTACAGCAATGGACAGATCATCCAGACAGAAAATCAATAAGGAAACACAGGCCCTGAATGAAGCATTAGATCAGATGGACTTAATAGATACTTATATGACATTCTATCTAAAAGCAACAGAATACACATTCTTCTCAAGTGCACATGGAACATTCTCTAAGATTGATCACATCCTGGGCTACAAATCCAACCTCAGTAACTTTAAGAAAATTGAAATCATATCAAGCATCTTTCCCAACCACAATGCTGTACAAGTAGAAATCAACAACAAGAAAAAACCTGCAAAAAACAAACACGTGAAGACTAAACATGCTACTAAACAACCAATGGATCACTGAAGAAATCAAAGAGAAAATTAAAAAATACCTAGAAGCAAATGACAACAAAGATATGACACTCCAAAACCTATGGGATGCAGCAAAAGCTGTTCTAAGAGGAAAGTTTATAGCAATACAAGCCCACCTCAGGAAACAAGAAAAAGCTCAAATAAACAAGCTAACTTTACATCTAAAGCAGCTCAAGAGAGAAGAACAGGCAAGACCTAAAGTTAGTAGAAGGAAGGAAATCGTAAAGATCAGAGCAGAAATCAATGAAATAGAAACGAAGAAAACCATGGAAAAGATCAATGAAACAAAAAGCTGGTTCTTTGAAAAGATCAACAAAATTGATAAACCCTTAGCCAGACTTTCCAAGAAAAAAAGAGAGAGGACTCAATAAAATTAGAAACGAAAAGACATCACAGAAATACAAAGGATCATAAGAGACTACTATATGCCAACTATACGCCAAAAAAAAAAAAAAAAAAAAAAAAAAAAAAAAAAAAAAACGGAAAACCTAGAAGAAATGGACAAATTCTTAGAAAGGTACAATCTTCCAAGACTAAACCAAGATGAATTAGAAAAGATGAACGGACCAATCACAAGAACTGTGATTACAAAACTTCCAACAAACAAAAGTCCAGGACCAGATGGCTTCACAGGCGAATTCTATCAAACATTTAGAGAAGAACTAATATTTATCCTTCTGAAATTATTTCAAAAAATTGCAGAAGAAGGGATACTCCCAAACTCATTCTATGAGGCCACTATTACCCTGATACCAAAACCAGACAAAGATACCACAAAAAAAGAAAACTACAGGCCAATTTCACTGATGAACATCGGTGCAAAAATCCTCAATAAAATACTAGCAGACCACATCCAACAATACATTAAAAGGATTGTACATCATGATCAAGTGGGATTTATCCCAGGGATGCAAGGATTCTTCAGTATCCTCAAGTCAATCAGTGTGATACACCACATTAACAAACTGAAGAATAAAAACCATATGATCCTCTCAATAGACATAGAAAAAGCCTTTGACAAAATCCAACACCCATTTCTGATAAAAACCCTTCAGAAAGTGGGCATAGAAGGACCCTACCTCAACATAGTAAAGGCCATATATCACAAACCCACAGCTAACATCATTCTCAATGGTGAAAAGCTGAAACAATTCCCTCTGAGATCAGGAACAAGACAAGGATGTCTGCTCTCGCCATTACTCTTCAACATAGTTTTGGAAGTCCTAGCCACAGCAATCAGAGAAGTAAAAGAAATAAAAAGAATCCAAATTGGAAAGGAAGAAGTGAAACTATCACTATTTGCAGATGACATGATACTATACCTAGAGAATCCAAAAGACTCTACCAGACAACTCTTAGAGTGCATCCATGAATTTGGCAAAGTCGCAGGATACAAAATTAATACACAGAAATGGACAGCATTTCTATACACTAACAATGAAAGAGCAGAAAGAGAAATTAGGGAAGCAATCCTGTTTACAGTTGCATCCAAAAGAATAAAATACCTAAGAGTAAACCTACCTAAAGAGACAAAAGGCCTATACTCTGACAACTGTAAGATACTGATGAAAGAAATCAAAGATGACACAAATATATATAAAGATATACCATGCTCATGGACTGGAAGAGTTAATATTATCAAAATGACTATACTCCCTAAGACAGTCTACAGATTCATTGCAATCCCTATCAAATTACCAAGAACATTTTTCACAGAACTTGAACAAAATATTTTAAAGTATATTTGGAAGCACAAAAGACCCAGAATAGCCAAAGACATCCTGAAAAAGAAAAATGGAGCTGGAGGAATCAGTCTCCCAGACTTCAGACTATACTACAAAGCAACAACCATCAAAACCGTATGGTACTGGCACAAGGACAGAAATATAGATCAGTGGAACAGGATAGAAAGCCCAGAATTAAACCCACACATCTACAGCCAACTAATCCTTGACAAAGGAGGCAAGAGTACACAATAGAGAAAAGACAGTCCCTTCAATAAGTGGTGCTGGGAAAACTGGACAGCCACATGGGAAAGAATGAATTAGAATACTTCCTAACACCATACACAAAAATAAACTCCAAATGGATTAAAGACCTAGATATAAGACCAAACGCTATAAAACTCTTAGAGGAAAACATAGGCCAAATACTCTCTGACATAAATGACAGCAACATCTTCTCAGATCCACCTTCTTAGAGTAATGACAGTAAAAACAAAAATAAACAAATGGGACCTAATCAAACTTAAATGTTTCTGCACAGCAACAGAAAAAACAAAACAAAAAGACAACCCACAGAATGGGAGAAAATATTTGCAAATGACACAACTGACACAGAATTAATCTCCAAAATTTATAAACACCTCCTGCAGCTTGATACCAAAAAAACAAACCCCATCAGAAAATGGGCATAGCAAAAAAAAAAAAAAAAAAAAAAAAAGGGAGTTCCCGTCATGGCGCAGTGGTTAACGAATCCGACTAGGAACCATGAGGTTGTGGGTTCTGTCCCTGGCCTTGCTCAGTGGGTTAACGATCCGGCGTTGCCGTGAGCTGTGGTGTAGGTTGCAGACGTGGCTCGGATCCCGCGTTGCTGTGGCTCTGGCCTAGGCCTGTGGCTACAGCTCCGGTTAGACCCCTAGCCTGGGAACCTCCATATGCCGTGGGAGCAGCCCAAGAAATAGCAAAAAAAAAAAAAAAAAAAAAATGGGCAGAAGATCTAAACAGGCAGTTCTCCAGAAAAGACATACAGATGGCCAAAAAACACATGCAAAGATGTTCATCACTCATTATTAGAGAGATGCAAATCAAAATCACGATGAGGTACCACCTTACACCAGCCAAAATGGCCATCATCAAAATGTCTACCAACAATAAGTGCTGGAGAGGGTGTGAAGAAAAAGAAGCCCTAGTACACTGTTAGTGGGAATATAAATTGGTGCAACCACTGTGGAAAACAGTATGGAGATTCCTCAGAAAACTACAAACAAAACTACCATTTGATCCAGCAATCCCACTCCTGGGCATCTATCCACAGAAAACCATGATTCGCAAAGACACATGCACTCCAACATTCATTGCAGCACTATTTTCAATAGCCGAGATACAGAAACAACCTAAATGTCTATTGACAGAGGAGTGGATCAAGAAGATGTGGTATATATACACAATGGAATACTACTCAGCCATTAAGAGGAATGAGATACTGGCATTTTTAGCAACATGGATGGACCTAGAAATTATCATGTTAAGTGATGTCAGCCATACGATGAGACACCGACATCAAATGCTTTCACTGACATGTGGAGGCTGAAAAAAGGACAGACTGAACTTCTTTGCAGAACAGATGCTGACTCACAGCGTTTGAAAAAGTTATGGTTTCCAAAGGAGACAGTTTAGGGGGTGGGGGGATGCGCTGGGGTTGTGGGATGGAAATCCTATAAAATTGGATTGTGATGATCATTGTACAACTATAAATGTAATAAATTCACTGAGTAATAAAAAATAAATTAAAAATAACCAGACACAGAGACTAAAAGAAGAGACATCTATAGAACAGAAGTTAATGGTCTTTCCAAAAAAAGTGACAAGACTGGGCCCTTTCATAGTGTAGAACAGTGGATCTAGGAGGGTTCATTCTGAAAACTGTCTCAGAGGGATGTGGGGAAATGAGAGTTGGAAATGGAAAGCATCACACTGGTTTGAGCTGACAAAGTGGATGTTGAGTAAGTAACATCATTTTTTCTTCTTTAGGATCGTGAGCAGGTCCACTGGTAAGTATGGGGAGTGATAAAGAATTCAGAGTTAAATGAGTTTTAGTGATCTTGGGATAGATTATCCCCAAATTTCTCTTTGTTTTTACTGTTTCCTTTCATTTCCATTTTCATCAACGATAAGATGAAGATAAATGGGATGGAGGAGTAATGAATTACAGATCAGTTTTTGGTACTTCCTACATTTTTGTAGTGCTTTAGTTGGGAAGGAGGTTAAATTCATAAGTTTAAAATGAGACTTGTGGCTTAAGTCTGTTAACATGATTGATAGCAAGTTGGCTAGTTCTGCTTTATGGAAGAGAAATACATCTTGAAAACAATCTTCTGTGATGATTTGAGGAGCTTGGCCTATTTGGGGGCAATATACACTATATTTTCAAACATTTCATTTAAAAAATTAACATTGAATATACTTTTTAGTCATGAGAGTCATCTGCAAAAACATTTCTCTATATAGATTGATATGCTGCCCTGTGGTCTGGCTGTTGAATAAGCATTATCTGGACTAATAGTAATCAGGAACAAGTAGTGAAAAGTGGTCAGGAACTCAGTGTCAGAGTTTTGTAGTGTCACCTCTGGCTGTCTTTATGGTACTATTGCTGGAACTAGGAATCTGCTCACGGGGACCGAATAGAAAACGAGGAGACAGATTTTGGGGCGAAGGAGAAGAAAGTAGTTTTATTGCTTTGCCAGGCAAAGGAGGGTCATGGAAGGCTAATGCCTCAAAGACTGTGCCCCCCTTAGGAGAGATTGGAAGGTGGTTTTATAGCTTGGGGAGTGAAAAATAGGGCCACAGATAAAGATCAGGGTAGAGGCATGCCTGCATTGTTTTCAAAGCTGGTGTTCAGTGGTCTGGTGGTCTTCTTTCCAGAATAAAGAATGCTTCATTAACATCTTCCATTCATTGGGGGTTTTAGTTCCATAGAAGAATTCAAAGATATTGTTATCTATATTCCTTGAGGAGGGACCAGGACCCTGCCCCCAAAGCTGCACTATTTTTTTCTTGATTGCTCCTCTCTGGTCTCTGCATACCCTCTATTCCCTGATTAGCAACTGTTTGAACCTGCCCTTTGGAAATCAGGGAAGGTCACAGAGGCTGAGGTTTTTTCCCTAAAAACAAGAAATGGAAGACACAGAAAGGCTTGTATGCCCAGTAGACTCACGGGGCCCTGCTTGGTTTCAGTACCAGGAGCAAACTGTTCTTATAATAAAAAATCTCTTGTGACATTCTCAGTTGCCAGCCCATATGGATGTTTGTGTATGTGGCAGAGTGAAATGACACTTGATGTAGATCTTAATTACTTTAGTTTTCTGTCTTTCCCACATTATCATTATTTAATCTTGATTTAGTTCTATTTTTAATTCTTTTTATGATATTAGGTAAATTAGATTGTTAGTGGTGTTATTCTTTTATATAAGCAATGATTATATGGATTTTTCATAGATGCTTACCACTTCCTTGCAATTTTGAAAGACCTGGATTATCATTTTTCTTCCTGAAATATTCCCTTTAGAGGTTTCTTAGTGGAGATTTTTGATAGAGGAGTGTTTCAAATTTTACTTAGCTGTAAATGTATTTATTTCAGCTTTATTCTTTATTTTTTAATTAAAAAATTTAAAATTATAGTTGATTTGCAATGTGCCAATTTCAGTCATGCATATATATGCATTCTTTTGAAATATATATAATTTTCCATCATGTTCTATCCCAGGAAATTGGATAGAGCTCCCTGTACCATACAGAAGGACCTCCTCTTATCCATTCTAAATGTAATAGTTCGCATCTATTAAACCCAACTCCTAGTCCATCCTTTACCTCCCCTCTCCACCTTGATAACAAGTCTATTCTCTATGTCCGTGAGTCTGTTTCTGTTTTGTAGATACATTCATTTGTGCAGTATTTTAAATTCCACATCTAAGTGATGTCATATGGTATTTGTCCTTATCTTTCTTTTTTTTTTTTTTTGTCTTTTTTGCTATTTCTTGGGCCGCTTCTGAGGCATATGGAGGTTCCCAGGCTAGGGATTGAATCGGAGCTGTAGCCACTGGCCTACACCAGAGCCACATCAATGAGGGATCCAAGCTGAGTCTGCGACCCACACCACAGCTCACGGCAATGCTGGATCCTTAACCCACTGTGCGAGGCCAGGGTACAAACACGCAACCTCATGGTTCCTAGTCGGATTCGTTAACCACTGCGCCACGACAGGAACTCCTGTCCTTATCTTTCTAACTTACTTCACTGAGTTTGATGGTCTGTAATTACATCCATGTTGCTGTGAATGGCATTATTTTGTTCTTTTTGTTATTTCAGCCTTATTCTTTAAAAATAGTTTATGTCGGAGTTCCCGTTGTGGCTCAGTGGTTAATGAATCCGACTAAGAACCATGAGGTTGCGTGTTTGTACCCTGGCCCCTCACAGTGGGTTAAGGATCCAGCATTGCTGTGAGCTGTGGTGTGGGTCGCAGACTCAGCTTGGATCCCTCATTGATGTGGCTCTGGTGTAGGCCAGTGGCTACAGCTCCAATTGGACCCATAGCTTGGGAACCTCCATATGCTGTGGGAGAAGCCCAAGAAATGGCAAAAAGACAAAAAGACAAAAAAAAAAAAAAAATTTGTTTATGCTAGGAGTTCCCATCATGGCGCAGTAGAAGCAAATCTGATTAGGAACCATGAGGTTTCGGGTTCGATCTCTGGCCTTGCTCAGTGGGTTAAGGATCTGGTATTGCCATGAGCTGTGGTGTAGGTCGCAGATGTGACTCAGATCTGGTATTGGTGTAACTGTGGCATAGGCTGGCAGCTGCAGCTGTAGCTCTGATTAGACCCCTAGCCTGGGAACTTCCATGTGCCACAGGTGAGGCCCTAAAAATAAAAATAAAGTAAAATAAAATAAAAAGGAGATATGACAGAATAAAAGAACTAATGAGGAGTTTCTGTCGTGGCTCAGTGGTTAATGAATCCAACTACGAACTGTGAGGTTTCGGGTTCGATCCCTGACCTTGCTCAGTGGATTAAGGATCCAGGCATTGTCATGAACTGTTGTGTAGGTTGCAGATGAAGCTCGGATCCCTCGTTGCCGTGGCTCTGGCATAGGCCAGCGACTACAGCTCTGATTAGACCCCTAGCCTAGGAACCTCCATATGCCACAGGTATGGCCCTAGAAAAGACAAAAAAAAAAGAAAAAAAGAAAAAAAAAGCAAAGAACTAATGAATTCTTATTTGATTGGTGTCTTAGAGAACAGAAAGAATGAAGAGGTGGCATTATTTAGGTAAAGAATAGTTGTATATTTCCCAGAACAGATACAAAATTGTGAATCAAAAATTCAGGAAGCCATAAGTTAGCCCAAGCAGAATGAAAATACGCATATGCCTAGACATATCATATTAAAATGCAGAACACTAAAGACAAAGAGAAAAGCTAAAAAGTAGCAAGGGAACAGTCATCTACCAAAGAAAAAAAAAGCTAGAACAACGGTAAACTTCTAAACACTAATAATTGAAAACAGAGGAAAAATAACTGTCAATCAAAAACTTTGAATCTAGCATAAACTATTTTTATTTTTAATTAATTTATTTGCTTTTTAGGGCCTCATCTGCCGCATATGAAGGTTTCCCAGGCTAGGGGTCAATTCAGAGCTATAGCCGCCAAACTACACCAGAGCCACAGCAATGCAGGGTCCAAGCTGTGTCTGTGACCTACACCGCAGTCCACAGCAATGCCTGATCCTTAACCCACTGAGTGGCCAGGAATTGAACCCACAACCTCATGGATGCTAGTCAGCTTCATTAACCACTGAGCCACGATGGGAAGTCTGAAGTTCTTTAATCAGAATAGAAATCCAGACTTTCCTCTGTCACACTACTGTCATGTAAGGCTGAATTTCCTTGTAATTATGCTGCTGTAGGCATCTGTCCTTAGGCAGCCCCAACCCTCTGGGTTGCCTCATGCTCAGCCTCCTTCTGCTCTACCCAGCTCCTTATTATTCTAGCTTTGGTTTTCTTGTTGGTTTTTAGAGAGGAAATGAGACAGGGAGTATTCAGGCTAGGCAATCTCTCCTATCTCTTGTGAGACAACTTTGTCTCAAAGAGAATTTCCTCTCCAGGTTTTAATCTTAGTTTACTGGAATGGGATCCTGCAAGCATCTAGTTAGACACAGGACAAAAAACTGAGATGGTTAAACATTTTTAGTCTGTTTATCTTTGCACCAAAATATAAAAAACTAAGTACTGAATTTGAGAATAAATTAAGAAAACTTATTTAATAAAGGGTTAATAGACAAGTATATAATGAATTAAACTAGAATATCCTAATCTTCTGAAAAAAATCCTAGTCATTTGCTTATATTATTTTGAGAGACTTCAGTGATTCCTACAATGTCTAGCAACTAGAATTTTTTTTTATGTTTTGTCTAGGCTGCTACTGAAGAAGAGAACAGCCATGGTCAAGCAAATGGTATTCTGAATGCTCCAAGTCTCGGTTCACCAATTCGTGTCCGCTCAGAGATTACTCAGCCAGACAGAGATGTTCCATTGGTGCGAAAGTTACGTTCCATCCACAGCTTTGAGCTAGAAAAACGTCTGGCACTGGAGCCAAAGCCAGATACTGACAAGTTTCTTGAGACCTGGTATAGAATAGTTTTTGTTTTTCTTTTCTTTTTTTTTTTGGAAGCAACTAAGATAGTATTATTATTCATTTCTATTATGTAAAGGTTTTTGAATAAGGAATGCTTGCATTTTTGTAGTAGTGATTTGACTGAGCATGTTCATCCATGTTTTTAATTATCCTCATTCTTTTTTTTTTTTTTTTTTTTGTCTTTTTTTGCCTTTTCTTGAGCTGCTCCCTCGGCATATGGAGGTTCCCAGGCTAGGGGTCCAGTTGGAGCTGTAGCCACCGGCCTATGCCAGAGCTACAGCAATGAGGGATCCGAGCCACGTCTGCTACCCAAACGACAGCTCACAGCAGCACCGGATTCTTAACCCACTGAGCAAGGCCAGGGTACGAACCCGCAACCTCATGGTTCCTAGTTGGACTCGTTAACCACTGCACCACGACGGGAACTCCCAATTATCCTCATTCTTAATGTGATTTGTCTTCTCATATTGTTATAACTTCTATAACATACAGTCTTTGGCTTTGAGAACTGACTAGTGGAATCTGGTATCTTCATAACACTAGGTGCAAATTAGATGAACATTTTGAGGTGATATTTTTTGGAAGATGGTCTTTTTTTTTTTTTTTCCCTGCCTTTTTAGGGCCGCACCCATGGCATATGGATATTCCTGGGCTAGGGGTCAAATTGGAGCTACAGCTGCCGGCCTACACCACAGCCACAGCAATGCCAGATCCGAGCCGTGTCTGCAACCTTCAACACAGCTCATAGCAACAGGATCCTTAACAGACTGAACAAGGCCAGGGATCAAACGAACCCACAACCTCATGGTTCGTAGTCAGATTCGTTTCCACCACGCCAGGATGGGAATGCCCTATCTCTTTTATTGGAATGGAGAAGGTGCAGTGTAGAGTTACAGAGGGCATGATAAGGATGGCATTAGGCAAGAAGGAGGGGAAGGTACCTGAAGTAGGGGAAAAAGTAATTTAAGTGCAAGTTATAGGCAGTTCAATTCAAGTGCTATAGGAAAAAGAGACATGAATGTTGATCATTCTACTGGGAAAGAAGGAAAGATGGAACTTTGGAGAGCTATATATAGGTAACAACTGTTTGTAGTTCATGGTTATGAGGCCCAGTACCTCCAATTTTGATAACAGAAGACTAAAATGAAACTTTAAAAAGAACTTAGGACATATTTATGAACTGTAGAAGGCTTCAGTAATATTAAGGCTTTAATAATAGTCACATCCTTCACTGTACATCCCTGGTGGCTGCTATTAGCAATGAAATATGAGGTTAGAAGGGCCATGTATTTGACTACGTAGTAGTTACTGTGCCTGAAGACAGTTTAGCCGCTTCTAGTCCAGTCTCGTTTCCATTTAAAATAGTACTTTATAGCTGTGTATTCTTCCTCATATAGTAATCATTCAGTTTCACAGCTGTGTGGTGTAAGCTTGTATCTACACATTATTGTTGCTTGCCCCTCAGCCAGCATAGAGGTTTGTACAGTGTCAGCCGCCTTTTAATTCAACAAAACCAAAAATACCTGATGAAGCTCCCAAACCACCAAGGTCACTTCGTCCCTGCTATGTGGAGCTCTTTGTGCAGAATGGGCAGGGTGTGGTTGAAAGCCCTGCCTTTGAAGGGGTTTGCCTGAATGAGTTTACATTTCTATACCTCTCTGAAGATAAAACAAATGAGATGCCTATTTGCCTGATGTATATCAGCTTCCACATTTCCTTTTGTAGGACTTCTTTCAGACCAAAAGCTCCTTGGTATGTTATCCCCCACTTCCCTCCGAGAGAGCAGAGGGCAGTGTGATTGAGTTGGCAGAGCAAAGGTGAAATGGGTCACACCTGGTTAGCCTGGTTAGGCTTCTTTCCTCTGCCCAGCATCAGGAGAGACATCTCCCTCCATGGGCTCCATGTTCCCAAACAGATTCATGACATATGGAGAAGAGCATTATCAGCCTATGAAACATTCCTTATGCTTTGTCCATATTAGTTTCTCTCATCTTCATAGAGCTTAGAGGTAATATAACAAGTATTTCCCTAGGACAAATGAGTAACTTGTATTCATTTTCTTAAGCTTGGAGAAAATGCAGAAAGATTCCAGCGCAGGAAAGGAAGCTCTTCTCCCTGCTCTGCTGCATAAGCCTTGTGTTCCTTCTGTGTCCCGCACTGACCACATCTGGCACTATGATGAAGAATATCTTCCAGATGCTTCCAAGCCTGCCTCTGCCAACACCCCTGAGCAAGCAGATGGTGGTGGCAGCAATGGATTTGTAGCTGTTAACCTGAGCTCCTGCAAGCAGGAGGTTGATTCCAAAGAATGGGTGATTGTGGATAAGGAACAGGACCTTCGGGATTTTAGGACAAATGAGGCTTTAGGTCATAAGACAACTGGAAGCCCTTCTGATGAGGAGCCTGAAGTACTTCAAGTCCTGGAGGAATCGCCTCAAGATGACAAACTCCGATTAGGTCCTTGGGCAGAAAATGATCATTTAAAGAAGGAAACCTCAGGTGTGATCTTAGCACTTTCTAGAGAGTGCCCAGCCACTGCTGCTTCAGAACAATACACAGATAGGCTGGAACTCCAGGCTGGAGCTGCTGGTCAGTTTATTGCAGTTACACCGACAAGTCCAATGGAAGCGCAAGCAGAGGGACCCCTTACAGCGGTAAGTGATTTGCTCTTATCATTTTTCTGTCATTCACTCAAGACACTATTAAGAAAAGACTAATAGTAGTTGATCAATTAAGCTTCATAGGCAGAGGCCTAAGTTTGGCAAATAGTTGTACAGAGTGATGTCTGGACTAAATTCTGTAGTCTGTCTTCCGGTGTGAAATTTCTCCAGTGAGGTTTTCTGTCCGTTTAGCAGCCTAATACACAAAATGTCGTTATAACCCAATTTCAGAATAACATTTATAATTAGACCACAAGCACTATTTCTGTGTGTGTATAACATGATTTTTTTTTAAATTTTGTTATTCTACACATTTTGGATCTCTACATTATAAATGTGGTGAGGAAGGAATACATATAACCATTCCTGGTTTTTACTTTATACTGTACACTGTTGCCAGGTCTCATTCTTTTTGTTCCCTTTCTCCTTCATAACCTTCACCCAGAAATTTCTCATATCTTACCTTCCTCTTAAACAATAGCTTTCCAGGAGCTTCCTTCATGGCTCAGCAGTGATGAACCCAGCTAGAATCCATGAAGATATGGGATTGATCCCTGGCCTCACTCAGTGGGTTAAGGATCCAGAGTTGCCCTGAGCTGTGGTATAGGTTGCAGACACGGCTCAGATCTGGTGTTGTTGTGGCTGTGGTGTAGGCTGGCAGCTGCAGCTCCAGTTCAACCCCTAGCCTGGGAACTTCCATATGCTGCAGGTGTGGCCTTTAAAAAAAAAGTTTTCAAGCTTTAATGTCCATTTTTATAAAATAGAGTCCCAGCCTCACTTCCAGAATTTCTGCTTGTGTAGGTCTAGGATGATGAAACCCAGGAATCTGCATTTTAACAAGTGACTGAAGGCAGTTGTGATACAGGCCTTTTGCAAAGAAACATTGTGAGGAAGCTCTACTCTCAATTTGGAAATTTATCTAGAGATGCCTATTAAGCGTCTTATCAGTAAGCACTGATGCCCTCTGTAACTGTGTGAGTCCAACAAAAGCCAGATATAGAAGCAGTAAGAAACTGTAAAAACCTCAGGTGCAAGTAGGTATGCTTGCCCTTAACATAGGTTTCCTTAAATTCCATAATCATCTAGCAACTGTCTCTTCCAGCTCAATTGTGACAACATTGTCCCCCAAGTTGAAATGTTTTCTGTTAAAAAGACTTCCATATGCAGGTGTAAAGCAGTAAGAAAAGTTAACAAAATTGGATTTTTGTGTACAGCTCTGGAAGAATTTACCTGTACTTCAAAACAGGTAAATAAATACTAACCTCTTTTTTCATCAGAGATAGTTGGTCTTTCTTCCTTTCCTAGGACTGTACTGTACAGTTACACAGGTTGTTGACTGCATAAACTGGCTAAGCCAAGGGACCAAGTTGGGGCTGATATCTAGCCCGAACTTTGTAGCCAAACTGTGCATCTTTGTGCAGGGCTGTTTCCTCTTCGAGGGGCATCTTTTTTCCAAATTGTACAAAGGTTCCCTGTGGGCTAGAGGCAGATCCTAATGCCTCCTTCCCTTCCCTGTGTTTCTTTTACCACTCCACCTTCCTCTTTCCATTCATTTCCTCTTTCTACCTTCCTAGATTCAGTTTCTCCTTTTCTTTGACTCTATTATTCTGTACCATTATTATTTCTCTGACTCTGCTAGGTACTCACTGTTGCTCAAGCATTTTATTTATTTATTTATTTATTTATTTGCTTTTTAGGGCCGCAGCTGTGGCATATGGAAGGTACCCAGGTCAGGGACTGATCTGAGCCGCAACTGCAACCTATGCCATAGCTTCAGCAGTGCCAGATTCTTTAACCAACTGGTCTAGGCCAGGGATTGAACCCTGGCCTCCTCAGTGACCTGAGCTCCTCCAGTCAGAATCTTAACCCATTGTGCCACAGTGGGAACTCCAAGTTTATATTATTATTATTATTATATTTTTTTTTTTTTTGTCTTTTTGCCTTTTCTAGGAGATTCCCAGGCTAGGGGTCTAATCAGAGCTGTAGCCACCGGCCTATACCAGAGCCACAGCAACGAGGGATCTGAGCCACGTCTGCAACCTACATCAAAGCTCATGGAAATGCCAGATCCTTAACCCACTGAACAAGGCCAGGGAGCAAACCCACAACCTCATGGTTCCTAGTCGGATTCGTTAACCACTGCACCATGATGGGAACTCCTCCAAGTTTATATCTTTTTCATTCAGCCTTGTTTCTTTTTTATGGTGGTGAGAAAGGAAAATGTCCTATTATCTTAAAATATGAAGGAACTCTAAAAATAGGCAAAGCAAAAGTTTATCTGTGTTACAGGTATAGTTGGTGTTACTATGGGAACTTTAGCACTCTCTAATTCTCTTTATTTCTTAGTACAGATTTGTTAGTCTTGTTTAGGACTTTCCTCATCTATATACGTGAACCACTAGTTATCAAATTGCATGTATAAATTTTTTAGCTAATTATTTTGAAAGATGGGTAAATTTGCTAGGTTGAAAAGAAATCGGTTTGGAATTATTTTTGGAAATTAGATTTTTTTTCCCCAGAGTAAACAGTTATGAATTTGTCCCACTACTAATCTCTTCTAAAAAGATGATGAACAGCATAGATTTATAAGGAGAGAAATAAGACTAAGCTTTGGCTTACAGGAGAGATAAAAATTGTTTTGATTAGCAAATGGAAAGACAAAATTAAACTGGCGTAATGAACAAATGTAGAGAAGACAAAATAACTTGAATTGCTTTCAAAAGAAGTCTAACTACTGGTCCAGAATGACAGTAATTGTAGTTTTACATGGTGGTGGGTAATCACTGTTGGTAGGGAGAAGGTTGGACTTGAATTGTAATGTGGAAATGGAAGGGTTGTACCTTACAGAAGCCCCATCATGGCAGATTGCACCACATGATCACTTGGTTCTCGACAGTCTTTTAGAAAGGCACTGCTTCCTTTTAGTGATACCTTTGGAAACAGTATAAATGTGACTGGGGAATTATAATACCATCTGTATGTATGTTACCTATTGCTTTGTAACAAATGACCCCAAATTTAGCAGCTTTAAACAACAGTTTTTGTTTCATACTTTTTCTGAAGGTTGGGAATTCAGGAGTGGCTTAGTCTGATGGTTCTGGCTTGGAGTTTCTCATAAGGCTGACGCCAAGCTGTCAGCCAGGGAAATCATCATAAAGTTTGACTGGGGTGGGAAGATCCACTTCAAGCCCACTCACATGGTTGTTGGCAGGCCTTGGCTCCTCACTGGATGTTGGCCAGAGGCTTCAGTTCCTCACTGTGTAGGCCCTGCATACTTGACATGGCAGCTGGCTTTTCCAGTGAGAGAAGAGAGACAGAGATGGGGGAGGAGAGAATACCCTCCACCAGATAGAAGGTACAGTGCCTTTTTTTTTTTTTTTTTTTTTAGGGTTGCACCTGAAGCATATGGACGTTCCTAGGCTAGGAGTCAAATCTGAGCTACAGCTGCCAGCCTACACCACAACCACAGCAATGCAGGATCCAAGCTGTGTCTGTGACCTGTACTACAGCTCACAGTAATGCCAGATCGTTAACCCACTGAGTGAGGCCAGGAATAGAACCCACATTCTCATGGATACTAGTTGGGTTCATTACCACTGACCCATCAAGGGAACTTCCACAGTGTCTTTTATAACCTGGTTTCAAAAGGGGCATATCATCATTTCTGCTATATTCTATTGGTCATACAGACCAACCATTCCTCACACCAGGGGATTGTCAACATACTGAAGGACTGCTCATTGACTTGCTTCTCTGACTGTATTTATAGGAATTACAATACCAGTACTATAAGATTAAGATCAGCAGTTGATTGCATTGACTTAACTCTTTTTTTTTCAGTCCTTCAATTCTATGAAGTGTCTGCTAAGTTCCAGGCTTTATGCTGTAGCTCAGGGATAAACAGTTGGCATCAACCTGTTAGGTTGACAGTGAAGTCCTACATCTGAAAGTTTACCTTAAACAAAATGAAGTGATTGTGCTGGAGCTCTGTACCCAGTTAAGGACACAGACAAATCTGCCTATAGGGGAGTGCAATATTTGTTTCAATTTTCTCAACTCTTAATTTCTAATTTTATTTACTGTGGTGAAGATACATTATTTTCATAATTGGGGAGGAAAGAAAAATTTTAAATCTTTCTGGGAATGTTAAGAAGTATTTCAAAAATAAGAGGACCTTGAAGGAGGATTAAGTTTTCTAGAAGGAGATGCAGAAGTGTCAGGCAAAACACACAGCATGTGCAAAGGCACAGAGGCTTGAAACACTGAAGTTCGGAGTATTTACACAGTCCAGAATTTAGGGGAAATGAAGGGGGCTGAAGATGAGCTGCAAAAGAAAGGTGATAGTCTTGGCCTTTTGTGCTGAGTTGTATGGGCTGCGGGACAAGAAACTGTGCCAGGGTTGAGGGCGGAAAGTAATTTGCTCTTTGGGAGCCATGTAAGGGAAAATGGGTGGCCAGTGAGGAGGCTTTGGCAGTAGTCCAAGAAAATGTGTTGAACTTGAACTGTCAAAATTGTAATGAAGACTTGAGACATTTCAGTGGTACAACTTACTTGAAATAGTAGTTTCATGTGGCTTTTCCAGTGTCCCACTGAATATTTGGAGCCCTTTTATAAACTGGAATGACTGAAAGCTCATGGAGTTACTGAGTGCCTCCACTGAAAAATGGGTTATTCATGTAATATTTTAGTAGATGTATGCTTTAATAAGTGGAAGGGTAAGGACTTTTGGTTTGATTACCACCTGATTAACTTCTTGAAGTGGATTTTTTTTTTTTAGCAGAGTAAGCATCACCATACCACTTTTATTTTTTTAATTAATTTTTTTTTTTTTAGGGCCACACCTGTAGCATATTTAAGTTCCCAGACTAGGGGTCAAATTGGAGCTGCAGCTGCCGGCCTACACCACAGCTACAGCAACTCCAGATCTGAGCCACATCTGCAACCTACACCATGGCTCATGGCAATGCCAGATCCTTAACCTACTGAGCAGGGCTGGGGATCAAACCCGCATCCTCAAGGATACTAGAAGGGTTCTTGACCCCCAAGCCACAGTGGGAACTCCCTGGAAGTAGATTTTTTAGCAGATGCGTGTGCATTGACTGGGCAGTGGCCAGATGTCCTCTGTCTAACCATGAATATCTATTTTTGATCTAGAAAGTTTTGTCATCATAATTACAGGAAAGTTTTTTTTCTAAGAGATTATATCTCTGGAATTATATATGATAATATAATTAAATCTGTGAACAGTCAGAAAAGACCAGAAATTGGATAGACCAGCTTGGGAAGTAAAAAAAAAGCCCATTTGTGACGTGTTCAAAAATATACTGGACTATCACTTGGGAGAGGCTTCGTGGAGGAAATCCAAGCATCCAGTGGTTGATTGACTCATATATTCAACATTTACTGAACATCTACTCTGTGTCAGGTGCAATGCTAGTCGTCAAGAATTCAAAGCCCGGGAGTTCCTGTCGTGGCGCAGTGGTTAACGAATCCGACTAGGAACCATGAGGTTGCGGGTTCGATCCCTGCCCTTGCTCAGTGGGTTAATGATCCGGCGTTGCCGTGAGCTGTGGTGTAGGTTGCAGACGCGGCTCGGATCCCTCGTTGCTGTGGCTCTGGCGTAGGCCGGTGACTACAGCTCCGATTCAACCCCTAGCCTGGGAACCTCCATATGCCGCGGGAGCGGCCCAAGAAATAGCAACAATAACAACAACAACAACAACAAAGACAAAAGACAAAAAAAAAAAAAAAAAAAAAAAAAAAAAAAAAAGAATTCAAAGCCCAGTGAGTCTCCTTATTGACTTAAGTGTTACAGATGCTGTGGTAGAAATCTATAGATTATAGAAGTTGGAGATAGTTGGACTAGATTTGCCCCCAGAATGTCTTCCAAGATTGTATGAAGGGATTTGAAAACTGACTGTTAAATCCTGTAGCCTTGTATGTTATATATAATTACAGATGAGCCAAGAAATATTTTTATTCCAATCTGTCTTTTCTGGGACTTCTATTCTTTGGGTGTCAGTTGCGACTTATTTATAATTCCTAGTACCTCTACAAAAATTTTATAGCTTTAAGCTCCGTTAAATATAAACTATTAATAATGACTATCTCTGAGGGGTAGGATAACAGGGGAAGGGAAAAAACGACTTTTACGTGTCATTTACATAGGTCTTAAAGCTTTAGGTTTTCTGTTTTACCCATCTTTGTAGCAAAGACTGCCACCCTCTCCATCCCTCACCCCCCCAAATCCACCCTCAGATCTATCTATATAAGCCAAACCACAATATAATGTCATTTTTAGCAAAAGTAACCAACATAAACGTGGTAAGAGTAAGCAGTAGGGGTAAAGAGTGAGAGAGTGAGACATTCTGTTAGCATTTATGGCCTCCTTATATTCAGATGTTACCACAACTGTGTACTGTCTTTATAGAAATAAAAATTTGGTACATAAAAACATTGTTCAGGAGTTCCCTTTGAGGCTCAGTGGTTAACGAATCCGACTAGGAACTGTGAGGTTGCGGGTTCAATCCCTGGCCTTGCTCAGTGGATTAAGGATCCGGCATTGACGTGAGCTGTGGTGTAGGTCGCAGACACGGCTTGGATCCTGCGTGGCTGTGGCTCTGGTGTAGGCCGGCAGCTACAACTCTGATTGGACCCCTAACCTGGGAACCTCCATATGCTGCAGGTGCGGCCCCAGAAAAGACAAAAAAAAAAAAAATTGTTCAATAATAGTAGTTTAATTTTAGTCATAAGTTTTGTTTTTGTTTGTGTTTTTGTGTTTTTAGGGCAGCACCTGTGGCATATGGAGCTTTCCAGGCTAGGGGTCGAATCAGAGCTGTAGCTGCCAGCCTACACCGCAGCCACAGCAACACAGGATCCGAGCTACATTTGCACCCTACACCATAGCTCATGGCAATGCCAGATCTTAACCCACTGAGCAAGGCCAGGGATCAAACCCACATCCTCGTGGGGACTAGTCAGGCTCATTAACCAATGAGTCACTACAGGAACTCCTAGTCATAATTTTTGACACTTGTATAAAGCATTAAATAAAGATGCTTTAAACAAAAGAAGTCTATAGAGGAATTTGAATGGCCCAAAGAAATTTGAATTTTTTTTTTTTTTTTTTTTCAGAGCCACACCTGCAGCATGTGTAAGTTCCCAGGCTAGGGGTTGAATCAGAGGAAGAGCTGCTGGCCTACGCCACAGCCACGGCAACATCAGATTTGAGTTGTATCTGTGACTTTTGTCGCAGCTTGCAGCAATGCTGGATCTTGAACCCACTGAGCAAGGCCAGGGATCAAACCCACATCCTAATGGATAGTAGTTGGGTTCATTCCCAGTGAGCCACAACAGAAACTCCTAAAATTTAATTTTTTTAATAGGCCAGGAATTTGTTCCTATAACTCAGTCATTCTTGGCTATAGTAGAAACCAATAAAATATTGTAATACCTGTATCTCTTCTAAATTATTTGTCAGAAACCAAAATGAAATATTGCTACTTCATATACCACATTCCTTTCATTTGAAAGAGAGACTATTTGGTATGAATGTTGAATTTCCCAAAGTTTTATTATCTTAATAGCATTACTATCTTTGAATGAGATAAAAGGAAAGGATCATTTGTAAGTTAAAATGTAGATAGTTGTTTTCCAGTTTACTGTCTCTTGCTGTGTGACAAGTTGTAAACATGTAAAAAATAATGAGGCTGCTTTATCTGAACTAAAAAAGTAGTGAGATTGATGTTAGTCAAATTCAGTGCAAGGCATTAATAAAAATAAGGAAATAGGAAAGAAATAGAAAACATTAGGGTTATATTTTAATTCTTTAGGAAGGCATACTTGATACAGTTCGAGAACAGAGGAAAGGAAATGATTGAATTCATGCCTGAATGAAATATTTGTGAATTATAGAACTCAATAAAAGATGCTTATGGCTTCCTGGAGATCAGTAATTTAGTCTATTTGTAGAGTGTCCTCAGTTATACTCAGAGGTAGCGTGCTATTCTCTATGTGCAGCTATTGATCTTTGGTTTTTCTCCTTTTATCTTGATAATGTTTTTTTTTTTTTGCAGGTTTGGTTTTCCAGACTTCATTTGAGAGTGTGTAGTACATGTCAATAGGCTATGCTGTGCAGGATTTTCAAAATCTTCGAGTCCTGCCTCTGACTTTTTTCTGACTGTTTTTCTTCATTTATGAAATGTGTGTTAATAAAAGTACTCAATTAAAATACCAGGCAGATATGAAATGAAACAATAAAAATGATTTTAGGAATATTTTATAAATTTAAAGTGTTACATAAATATTATGTGACAGTAATTTATGCAGTTTATCATAATTGCTCAGACTTTTTTCAAGAAAAGAAATACTCTTGTCTGGTGGATCACATCTTTTCTATATACTCCCTTTTTTTCATAACCATACATGTGTGTACATTATATCCTGAGTCTAGCTGAGTTAGGCTCAGAAGTACATTGATTCCCTAGCTTCAATCTCAGAAGCCCAGTGGAATGTTATTTTTATAAATACTGCTGAGTTTTTGTGGCTTTTGTACTTGGAGCTACGTATAGTAATAATATGACCATTGGTTTATTTTGAATGTAAATATAGTCATCTCCCTTGTTATTTGGTATTTAACATAATTTCACATCTGCTTTTCTTATCACCATCACAGTCAGATCTTAAAAAGTAAATTTTGAAGAGTAAGTACAAATTTTAGGTTTCAATATCACTTTAAAAAATGTGAGAAAATTGCCATCTGCCTGAATACATTATAGAATGAAAGAGAGGTATGGGGTGACTTCCTAAAGGGTGACAGCACCAATAGGTCATTATCAGTCTAGGCTTATTGTGAGAATTCATGTCTGAATCCAGCCTGTCTTGGATTAACCTGACAGTCTCTGAACACTGGTTCCATTCTCCTATGCAGTTTATCATAATTGCTCAGACTTACGATATCATAATTGCTTAGACCATTAGTTAGGTGCTTTCTCCCTGGGCTGGGCTTAGGGCAAGCTTTTTTACATGTTCTTAAATTAAATTATATTCCTGACACACAGAGAAAAGATCTAAACAACCTCTCTGATTCTGGAACCAATTGGATTTCTTGGTGTCATTGGACTAGAGGTTAAATCTCCTATGACAGCTCCACTTTCATTTTGTTTTGTTCTTTTTTTTCTTTTGGCTTTTCTTTTGGCTTTTCTAGGGCCGCTTCCTGCGGCATATGGAGGTTCCCAGGCTAGGGGTCTAATTGGAGCTGTAGCCATCAGCCTATGCCAGAGCCACAGCAACTCAGGGTCCGAGCTGCGTCTTCAACCTACACACAGCTCACAGCAACGCCAGATCCTTAACCCACTGAGCAAGGCCAGGGATCAAACCCACAACCTCATGGTTCCTAGTCGTATTCATTAACCACTGTGCCATGACGGGAACTCCTCATTTTGCTTTGAATTCAGACTAATTGCCATAGTTTTATTAGAACTTAGGGGCATCATAAAGTGATTTATTTAATTTCTCAAAAAGCCTTTTTCCTTACTAGTTTATGTGGTTGACATGCTCTGCCTCCTCACACATCACTTTTAACAAATATGAAGATGTAAATGTCTTTAAGAAAAGACATTCTTGGAGTTCCCATCGTGGCGCAGTGGTTAACGAATCCGACTAGGAACCATGAGGTTGCGGGTTCGATCCCTGCCCTTGCTCAGTGGGTTAACGATCCGGCGTTGCCGTGAGCTGTGGTGTAGGTTGCAGACACGGCTCGGATCCCACGTTGCTGTGGCTCTGGCGTAGGCCGGTGGCTACAGCTCTGATTCGACCCCTAGCCTGGGACCCTCCATATACCGTGGGAGCGGCCCAAGAAACGGCAAAAAGACAAAAAAAAAAAAAAAAAGATTAGAACTTGATGTGTTAAATCTCAACTCATGCATCTTCATTTATAATTCCACATTATTGCATTTAACCTTTTTTCTCCTCTCACCAGATTACAATTCCTAGACCTTCTGTGGCATCTACGCAGTCGACTTCAGGAAGCTTTCATTATGGTCAGCAGCCAGAAAAGAAAGACCTTCATCCTATGGAGCCCACTGTGGAACTTTTCTCTCCAAGGGAGAACTTCTCTGGCTTGGTTGTGATAGAGGGCGAACCTCCTAGTGGAGGAAGCAGAACAGACTTGGGTCTTCAGATGGATCATACTGGTCATGACGTGTTACCCAATATTAGAGAGTGTGACAGACCCCAAGACCTGGGACCAAAGGACCTTTCTGACCATGACAGACCGGCTCTGGGGGAATTTGAGGGTCTCCCTAGGGAAAAGGAAGGGAAAAGCATCCTTCTAGGGTCAGATAATGAAGATGAGAAATTGAGTAAAAAGCAGCATTATATTGAGATCGCCCCTCTCCCAGGAGACTTGGTAACAGTGGAAAGGGATCACACAGCTACTGCTGAACCTCTTGATGCGATAAAGACACAGACTTTTAGTGTGGTGCCAAATCAAGACAAAAATCATGAGATAATGAAGCTTCTGGCAGTTGGAACTTCAGAAATCTCTCCGCACGTTACTGACCCACATGTCGAAGGACAGATAGGCCAGATGGCAGCAATGCAAAAAAGTAAGATATCTAAGGATGATGACCTCAAGAGTGAAGACTTGCCACGTCATCAAGGAGACCTCTCTACTTTTTTGCACCAAGAGGGTAAGAGAGAGAAAATGGCCCCTAGAAATGGAGAACTATTTCATTCTGTTTCAGAGAGTGATCATTGTCCCCCATCCCGGAAGGATGTGGTTAGGTCATCCTTTGTAACTAGACACAGCCGAATCCCTGTTTTAGCACAAGAGATAGACTCGGCTTTTGAGTCATCCTCTCCAGTCTCTGCAAAAGAAAAGCTCCTCCAAAAGAAAGCTTATCAGCCAGATCTAGTCAAGCTTCTGGTAGAAAAAAGGCAACTCAAGTCTTTCCTTGGGGACCTCTCAAGTGCCTCTGATAAAC
This sequence comes from Sus scrofa, assembly GCF_054392235.1. NCBI lineage: Eukaryota > Metazoa > Chordata > Mammalia > Artiodactyla > Suidae > Sus > Sus scrofa. The sequence continues at coordinate 137,928,392 of NC_139383.1, forward strand.
TGCTAGAGGAGAGATTAGCCACTGTTCCTGCTCCCTTTTCTGAAGAACAAGTCTTCACTCCCTTTTCAAGACTGGCTGTAGATTCACACTTGAGCAGGTCAGCTGAAGACAGCTTTCTGACACCCATCATCTCCCAGTCCAGAAAGAGCAAAATTCCAAGGCCAGTTTCATGGATCAGCACAGATCAAGTCAATAGCTCAACTTCATCTCAGTTCCTGCCTCGACCACCACCAGGAAAGCCACCCACAAGGCCTGGAGTAGAAGCCAGGTAATGCAGTGTGCTCTCCCAGTATTAAGTGTGTAGCATTATTTCTGTGTCTGCTTAATTATAATATGTCACCAGTGTCATTACTCCTTTGCCTGCTTCTGATCAAGTACTTCCTTCCCTGCCTTTCCCAAGCACAGTGTAGTTGAAGGGGTCGTTTTGATCCAGGTTAGTTTTTTTTTTTTTTTTTTTTTTTTGAGGGCCACACCCTCAGCATATGGAGGTTCCCAGGCTAGGGGTCGAATTGGAGCTGTAGCTGCTGGCCTAGGCCACAGCCACAGCAACGTGGGATCTGAGCTGCATCTGTGACCTACACCATAGCTCATGGCAACACCAGATCCCTAACCCACTGAGCGAGGCCAGGGATCGAATCTGCAGCCTCATGGTTCCTAGTTGGATTCATTTCCACTGCACCACAACAGGAAATCCCATCCATGTTAATTCTTAGTTCTCCCTCTTTCTAGTGCTGTGAACCTCAATTTCATTATCTATAAAATGATAAATGATAAAATATTTGCCTCATGATTTTTGGAAGAGGAACTCAGGTAGAATATGTTTAGAGCTTTGCTTAGTGTTTATTAGCATGAAGCAAAGGCTTTGTCTCTTCCCCAGTCCATTTTAACTAGATACTCGGTAATTTGTTAGTGTGGTCTAGTCATAGTCCCTTTATAATAGATGTCATTATGATGTAAAATTCTAATGAAGAATACTGTGTGTATAATTTGACGAACAGTCCCTGGTAACAATTCTATTTATTTGATTATAATGAATTAAACAAAAAGACTCCTATAGTTTTCCCTACATCTGATAATATATACAGCCATACATAATAAAAATATTGCTTTAATATTTACTATCTGTTATGCATGTTTATTGAAATAGTCTCATGTGTAATTGACCATGGAGTGATTATATTTTGAAGAAGAGGGACAGTGAGAAGTGATGAACCAGTTAAGAGTGCCTTCCTGGGCAAAGTTCCTGTTGTGACACAGCAGAAATGAACGCGATTAGTATCCATGAAGATGCAGATTCAATCCCTGCCTCACTCAGTGGATCAGGGATCTGGCATTGCCATGAGCTGTGGTGTAGTTCAAAGACACGGCTCTGATCCATCATTGCTGTGGCTGTGATATAGGCCTGGGAACTTCCATATGCCGTGGGTGTGACCCTAAAAAGCAAAAAAAAAAAAAAAAAAAAGTATATATCTATATATAGATATATATATGGATTTATATATGTGTGGATATATATATGGATTTATATATATGTGGATATATATATATATGGATTTATATATATGTGGAGATATATATGGATTTTTATATATATATATATGGATTTATATATATATATATATATATATGGATTTCTGAAGTGTATTAAAGTGAGGTTCTAGCTGTATCATTACCCAGAAGAACTTCCTACCCTTACCTAAAGTAAGTTTAGTTTCTTTTTTTTCTTTTTTTCTTTGTCTTTTTCATGCCACCTTTTTCTTTTCCTTGGCATCCGTGCCTATTAGAGATGGTATATCTGTGCTTTGAGCTGCTTTGGACTATAACAAATCTTAATTATCATTTATTATTTAATTATCAAGTATTATTTAGTACTTTACATATCTCCTAAAAGTAGCATTTGGTAACAAAGCTGCACATGTGGTATTGTGCCATATATTACAGAGCTGACCAACCTGAGACTCATCTAGGATCTCAGCTCTCCCACTTAGTTCCTGGCACAAAGGAATTATCTTGTTCCATTCTTCAGGTTTTAGTATAAGACCCATGAAGGCAGAATGAGTTTCATGTCACTTGTCAGAGTAACATGGTAGAGTAGATGGTGGGGAAGGAAGAGGAGAGAGAAAATTCAGAGGGAGAAATCAGTGACTTGTGCTTACCCATGATGGTGATGCTGGCTATACATGTCCCCCACATCCTGCAGGTGCCATTGCAACTTGGAAGTTCTTCTCTCACTTCCTTCTATAAGGAGTAGCATGTCAGCACTTTGAGGTTTAAATTCTTAAACTGATTAGATTTTAGGCCAGTGCAGAAACTCACTTAGGATAGAGGAGACATTGCTATTCACATGAATACTCTCTAGATTTGGAATTCTGAGGCCCAAGCTTGGTTGCCAGTAAGAGAGGCAGGCAGTCCCCAAACCCAGTTCTTCTGAATCTCAGGCTGTTGTCAGGGGCAGAAACTGAGGCCCAGAGAAAGCAGTGTCTTCTCTTTGCTTTTGAAAAATTTTAAATGAGGTTGAAAAATATTTTTATCTGTAGTTCCTGCTGTTGGTGAGTACAGTTCACATTGACAACTTAGTGGAGTTGAATATTTGCATAAGTGTATGAAGTGTATGCAGAATTCCTGTCCTAGAAGCCGTAAACAAAATGGTTTACTCTCTCTCATATGCTAACATGCTAGAGACATGTCATTAAGTTAACCCTGAAATTAGAAGAGCAAATATGCTATAGGAGGAAGGAGACAGCAACAGGTAAGTGCTTCTGGATATGGCAGACATCCAATTAAGTACTGTACTGCCCTGCACTTGGCTGCTTAGTGACCATATTAGAGACATAATATTCCCATTCAAAGCTGGGAGAGGTTAAGTAATTTGTCCGTGGTATACAATAGAGAAACTGTGTCCTGTTTCCTGATTTTGACTTATACACATTATGATTTGGGACATTGTGGCTTTCTAGGCACACTTGAAACGAATTTATTTTTATTTTATTTTATTTATTTATTTATTTATTTGTCTTTTTTGCCATTTCTTGGGCTGCTTCCACAGCATATGGAGGTTCCCAGGCTAGGGGTCGAATCAGAGTTGTAGCCGCCCACCTACACCAGAGCCACAGCAACACGGGATCCAAGCCGAGTCTGCAACCTGCACCACAGCTCACAGCAACGCCAGATCCTTAACCCACTGAGGAAGGCCAGGGATCAGACCCGCAACCTCATTGTTCCTAGTCGGATTCGTTAACCACTGAGCCACGATGGGAACTCCTGAAACGAATTTAAATGAAAATAATTATTCTCTGTTCTTTTATTTAAGGCTCCGCAGATATAAAGTCCTAGGGAGTAGCAATTCCGACTCAGACCTTTTCTCTCGCCTGGCCCAAATTCTTCAAAACGGATCTCAGAAACCCCGGAGCACTACTCAGTGCAAGAGCCCAGGATCCCCTCACAATCCAAAAACACCACCCAAGAGTCCAGTTGTCCCTCGCAGGAGTCCCAGTGCCTCTCCTCGGAGCTCTTCCTTGCCTCGCACATCTAGTTCCTCACCATCTAGGGCTGGACGGCCCCATGACCAGAGGAGTTCATCCCCGCATCTGGGGAGAAGCAAGTCGCCTCCCAGCCACTCAGGATCTTCCTCCTCCAGGAGGTCCTGCCAACAGGAGCATTGCAAACCCAGCAAGAATGGCCTGAAAGGATCCAGTGGCCTCCACCACCACTCGGCCAGCACTAAAGCCCCCCCAGGGAAGAGTAAGTCAGCCAGTAAACTCAGCAGATAGGAGCTGGGCTGTGTTTCTGTGAAAGGTGTGAGATCTTCCTCCTAAACCTGATGCATGTGCGTCCCTGTACTGTCTATTTAAAAAATCAGTGTTGATCTTCTCTTGCAAAAGAAAGTAACATGATAAATTATTTATAAGAAGATAAAAATATATGATAAGGAATTACCTAAGGCAGGCAGCAAGCAGATCAGGAATCAATGCCTCTGCATAGGAAGGGGCAGTCCAGTAAAATCCGAGGAGGTGAAACTGATTACATGAACTCTCATTTCTTAGCTGCCTTCGATACAAAAATGTTGAAGGTAGGAAGTGGAATGGAATTTTAAGGGGTTTAGCTTACTTTTTTTTTTAAGGCTCCACTCAGAGATTATATAGCAAAAATGAAAACTCCTCATTTTAATATTTTCAGTTCAAAACTTCCCGACCTTGGAGAGTCAGAATTGCTCCGACATTCAAGTGTGTAAGAAGCCCGTTGCTGGGGAGCCAGTGCTCACATACATTTGGCCTGTGTGTTGCTCTGGTGTATTGAGAGTTCACACCTTTTTACTTTGCCTCATTCCTATTATCTCACTGGATTACACATTTTTTTAAAGTTAGTGATTCTCACCTGATCCAGTCTCTATTTTAACAGTACATTCTCATGTGCTCTAGCAACACATGCTGGAATTTTATTTGAAATTACTTTTTCGAACCCCCTAGTATTTCTCTTTGGAGCAACAGTTCTTAGTATATTTTTATTATGAAAAATAACTGATGGAACTTAAAACAAGGAAAAGTCTAAACAGAGCTACTTTGTGCTTTAGGGAGAGGGGTGGAATGTGAGGGTAATGCCCCTCAGGATAGAAGAACCCTCTTCTCCTGTTAGTTTCCTGCTTGTGGGGGGAACACTGATGGGAGTAGACCTTGCTTCCTCAAGGCTTCTAGGTACCAACGATTTCTCATATCAACCTCTGGGATGATACCAGGGAAGTACATTGATAGGGAATGTGACTCTATGCTTTTAGAGCTTTGGAAAGAAAACTAGAAATTAAATATATTGAGGCTTAAAATTCTCAAACTTTGTATTTTATACATTTAGCCAATAAGGAATGAGTATCTGAGGAAAATAAATTTAGGCTCATTATATATATCTTTCAGTGTTTTATTACTTGCTTTTCCTGTGCTTTAATTTGAATATTTGGGCTTCTTGACCTGATTTCCATGTAATCTTAATTTAGAAAACTGTTAGGAGGATCATATTTGTTCTGATCTTACTCTTCTTCTAACAGGAATTAGGCAAAGTTACATTATACTCAATTTTTTAAATGAGCTCTTTTATACTCTGTAGTTTTTGTGTTGTAAAGACCTTATTAAGGTCAGGTAGATTGGTCTGCTTGTTGTTGAAATTTGCCTTCTAGCAAACATCTGTGCTTTCTCTTTGACCTTGTGTTTGCTGCCAAACTTAATAATGGTTGAATTGGGAAAAAAAAAAAAAAAAGATACTTCCTCACAAAGTGAACATATTCTAATGCTGCATCAAAGCCGCCCTGAAGCTGCACTGAACTTCTCTTGTTCTCTTTATCTGTGTTGAGCTTTTAAAAAACAAACAAAGAAAAAAAACCCAACAACTCAAAACACTATTGAGGTATATATGGTCTCCCATAAGAAATGTAGCATAGTGTGAAATCTTAATTTCTCTCTGGTTTCAAGACTACAGAGGAATGCAGTAGACAAGACATATTTGCTGTTTAACTAGAGCAACTGTAATATTGGAAGACTGATCTTTATGTATTATATTGTATAATAGTTGCTATAACACTATTTGCATGTCGTCATGGTAAATTATATAAATACTTATAAATATATATAGAAACATATGCTTATATAAACTCATTCTTTCTCATTCTCCATTTGTAATTTCAAGATCACAGATGGTGAAAATACTTTTTATTGTGTGCCTCGAGTACACTTGGGCCTTGCCTATCTTCATTTTCTGAAAATATGTTCTTGGCATGTGACACTTCAGATTCTTTTTGCCTTCCTTGTGTATAATGCAGAGGTTGGCGATCTTCAACAAGCCAAGATAGGTTATTTAATTTTCATTTAAAAAAATTTTAATAGGGGAATAATTACTAGGAAATGCTTATAAGACTGGTTCAGAGATTTGTCATGTTAATCACATAATTCTGTCATGGTTAGAGTGGATAAACTGGGATGATAATCATGGGTCTGACAATTTTTTTTTTTTAAATCTCTTTAAAATTACCATTCTGCTTTATTCTTTTCACATCACTTTTGGGGGGAGGGCAGGAGTACTGGGAAGTAATCTGCAATTAAGAAAGTATCTTCTTTTTTCTGTTGTGTTAGCTAAATTGTGCTAAAAGTAGCCAGCTTTAAATCCTGACCCCTCTAATCAGAAAAGAGCTCATGGTAACTATTTGAAAAGCTGATGAGGCTGCAACTTTGGTGTGTGTGTTAATTTCTTATTGGCATTTCTCTGCTAGCAATCAAAACTGACATTGATGTCAACATGACAGCTGAATGTTCTCTTTCTTGTTTCCTTCCATTTTTCTCTCAGCTTTTCCACTGTGTTATCTATCCCATTTTCTAAATGGTAATGACAAACTCAAGATCCAGAAAGACCCTTGTTGTGTAAGAATATTTTATTTTGCATGTAGGGAAAAGAGTTAACCAAAGATATTTGTGCTCCGATACTTTCAAAAGAAGACAGACTAATTATATCTTACGTATTAAAAACTCTATGGTTTTTAAAAGCATAGTTTGTGCTTTTAGCTTTTAAATGTTTTAGTCTAAAAAGAGAAGTTGGCAGCCCTGAGCAGAGCACTTTTGGCACAAGGATTTTTGTTATTGTTTTATTTTAGAGAACGACAGCAAATGAGTTGGGATTTTTGTTGTTGTTGTTGTTCTGTATTTTTTATATTTTTTAATTCTTATTTTTTAGTGATGGCATGTTTCATATTTCAGTGACAAACATAGATCATCCAAGTAATTTTAAACTAGTTTGGTTATTCTACCTAAGATAAGGGACATGGCCATCAATTGAAGTTAAGCCAACCAACACTAAGAGTTGTATGGGGCTGAAGTTAAAAATTATCTTTTGAAAACCAAGTGCCTCCTAGTTTCTCACTACAAAATGGCTAGTCACCTAGTCACACTTGCCCTTACCCTCCCTTGACTAGTCTCTGGAATTACTTGGGTGGAGCAAAAGATGGAATTAGCAACAGCTCAATCCCTGTAGGTAGCATTCTTCCTAAATTAGGTTGCCAAATCTTCATGGTGTGCAGATTGTTTGAAATATTAAAATTCCGCACAGCAGTTTTTTGCACAGCTTAAAGGCATTTAACTTTAACTATAGTGAACAAAGAAGGAAGATTGGGTCATATCAAATTTAACTTGACTGTATAGATTATAAAACATCTTTAAATGGTAAATCTTAAGTAGGTGCTCTCATTCTCAACTTGGTGTGCAACTGGCCTTGCTGACAGTGGCATAGTTACATTTACTCTTTTTTTAAGTTGCATGTTGTGGAGTAAATGTTTTGGCTTTTTAAGTTGCCAAGTTAATCAAACCCTAAATAAGTAGCAAAATGGTCATTTGAGACCCACTGTTGTCATTATCCACTTTATATTACTTGCTTTAAAATGTTAAACAAATCTCAGCTATTACTAATCCAGTGGACTAGGGTGCAGTATCCCTTTATGTTTTGCTCTTAGCCACTATGGGAACCTGAGGTTCTTCTGTAATCATCAGAGATTCCTTCCAGGCCACAGATTTTTAAGTGAATGTTTCTATGTTTATATTCAACTGGCAAGGAAGAATGTTGGTGCATGTTTTATAAACCCAGAGACAGACAGTTGAATCTATAACTAGTTTTTCTATATCCAGTAGCTTTGAATTAAAACCAGATGCTTTTTCCCTCAAGAGCAGAGGATTCTTTGTTATAGGAACTACATTTTTAATCTAACATTATAAATTGGTGATAGGAGAAACAGGATCCAGAATTCAGAATTTAGTGGCTTAGGTGGAAAAAAATGCATCTTACTCTGCCTATTTGAAAATACATTTATTTGTAGATAAGTCTAGATTTCGTCTTAAAGATCAAAATTTTCCCATTTTAAACCTTTTTTCATTCCTTTATAGCTATCAAAATGTGGCATATGTTAGGGAACCGTTTGTTTCTTCTGTCATGTTGATGTGTTTTGGGATTAAGTTATTTGCATTTACTCTTTTAAAATCTGTCCATTTCTGTTTATGTGTTGGGACTTTGCCTAAAGGGAGGACTATTTCAGCACCTGTATCACTAAGGAGATAGAATGGTTGATGACAACTGTACTTTAATTTTTTTGAGTTTGGTTCTGTTGCAGAATAGTTGTCTACAGAACCAATCAATAGTAACTATTTGCAGAATAGTTACTTATCTATCTTCTAATACAAAAAGTATTACAGGATTAAGGCATGTAACCACTATGGTAGTCCTCACATGTTGATATTTACCAACATTGCTAGAGAGAACTGCAGGAGATAAATGCGGAATTCCTATAGTTCTTAGTAACTCCCCGACATGGGACAAGGATCCCAATTAAAGGGGAGTTTGGGTGCTGCATATCTCAGATCCCTGGCTGGACATGAAATGATGCTATTAAAGTCTTGACCCATCCATACATTTTCTAATTCAGCTGTGATTATCTGCTCCAACTTTTAAAACATAAACTAGATGTTTAATTATCCCCCTTAAGCAAATTTGGACCAGAAAATTAAAGAATGTAATAAGATCAAAGTAACCTTGAGGTGATACACAACCTCAAGATACTGAATAGCCAAGTAGAAACCTTTACTCAGTAATGACTTGAATATTTCCTTAGATTTTGCTGGAGATCCTTGGTTTTAAGGAGACATGTAAAGGAAGTGAAGCCTTTTTCTTCATTACCCTGTGAAAACTGAACAGAATCTGCCTCTTTAATTGAAGTGATAGTATGGGCAGAGGATGTATCACTGATGATATTGACATGTCTCTCAGATACCCTGGGCCAGGAATTCTGGGTTCCTTGACCTAGAGAACAGGATTCAGTAAAGCAGACCTTTGAGTCCCTGTAACTAGAGAATTTGCTGATGATATATTATTTTACACACTAATGATAGGAAATTTTCTCTTTTCAAAGTAGTTTAATATTGTTTCATATTGTGTACATAAGTATTAACTTTCCCAGTTAAAAGTACTGGGTAAACCAAATTTTTATATAGACTGCGCTTGCCATATGTTGCTTTCTTCCCCCCTTGAAATACAAGGTTTAAATCCTTAAAAAAAAAATTCATGCGCAGCGTTCAACCATACCTGGAGTCTGTCAGGGTGTTCTCCACTGATCCACAAGGGATAAACAAATCTACCAGAGCTTGAATGTGATTTATTTTAGGGATCAACCCAGGGAGGGGAAAGCCCTTGGGATTTTTTTTCTTTTTAAACTAGTGACCAGTTAGTTTACTAAAGTAAAAAGCATTCAGAAAAACAGAGATAGAAAGCTAAAGGAAATATAACACTGTACCACTTGGGACTCTGAAACTGGAATGGTGAACTGAATAAAGAAAAGAACACATGACCTGGGCTTGAGTTCCCTCAGTTCACAGTTCCTGACCCCTTCCTGATCCTTTCCTAAAATAACCAAGTTATTTACTTACAAGTTCACAGCTTTTAGGAAAAAAGAGATAGTTGGGAAACATCTAGTTTTGAATTAGATCTAAATCTTGAAAGATTAACTCTTGGCAGCTGTTAAATCAAATGGACCCACGAATCAGAGGAATTTTGTCAAGCAAAACCAGTAAGTTAGAATAGAGAACTTTAACAATTCCACAGTTTTCTTCCTTTCTTCTCCATGACACAGAGTGATGAGAAACTGTTCTTTGAAATACCTCCAAAGGTACTGTATTGTGTCCCTTTACCCTCAAGTAGCCCTCTTTATGCATTTTTGCTCAGGCAACCAAGGACATAGAGTATTGGCAGAAACATGGAGTGCTTTTGTATAGGCCATCTGTACATAAAAGTGTAATTATTTATTTAATTTTCCCATTTGTATCATATTAAAGCTTTGTACAGTGTTTTAAGTTCTGTTTTAAAATTATTTTGTATTTTATTTTTATAATCTAGTAATAAAATATTCATTCCGCATGCAAACTCTAATTCTATTTGTGTGGTGGTTTGGATTTCAGAAGTGGGAAATATAATTTTTCTAATTTAATAAAGTTATCAAATGCACCACAGGTTACAAGATCAAGGGGGAGCAGAAAGTGTTACTATAAATGCAGTATCACATCCAGAAGTGACCTAGAAAAAGAAGCACTAGACTGAATAGAAACTAGGTGTTCAGTATCCCTGCAGACAAAAACCAGAGTTGGAGGATAGGGGGAGATGGTTCCCCATGTAAAAATCGAACGTGTTAAAAGCTCTCTTTCAAGCCATCATTCTATCTCTAGGGGGAGGTAATTTCTCCTTCTCTGTAGGAATCCTACCTATAGCACTGAAGTGATTTCTGCTTCCCACCACACACTCCTTTCCACCTTCCTTAGAACCAAAGGAACTCACTAGAGGCATTCCTGTGGGCCGATTTGCCTCACCTTTCCTGATTTGGATTGGCCTGCAGTGTTACTGCCATTTGTTTTTCTCTGCCTGGTTTCCCTTTCTCGATTTCTCGGTGAGGAGCACTATCCAAAGAGCTCCCTCTCCTGTTTTTCAGAATAAGAAATAAAGATACACCTCAAGCTCCCAGAAACTAATCATGTATGTGCCTATTAACTTCTCAACTGCAAAGTAGCTGAAATAAGTAACCTTGTGTAACGGGTGAGGAATACATAGTAGGCGATTATGTGTGCAGGACGGCCTGAAGCACTCTGAGGGTTGTGGGCTGAGGATCATAAAAAGCGCCCCTGCAAGAATTGAGTCTTAAAAGAGTCTTAAGTCATCCATCTTTTGATGGTGAATCCTGGAAAAACAGTGCCTGGGTACAGGATGGGACGGGATTGAAAACGCAGCCCTTGAGAAAGACAACGTCAAAATGAAGTTAACTTTTTCGTAACTTCTTCAGGGTGGTGATGGTTGAAAACTAGACAACGTAAACTCTTAAAAGAACGTGTTTATCGTAAATATAGGCATCTTCCTTCCCCGGAGACTTGTTCACCTTTACCGTCCTGCCGCTCTCCTGGGCCCTAGGTCTCCGCGGCTGCGTCCCGAGCGCCAGCAGGTCGCCCTCGGCCCAGGGCAGCCGGGACCCGGTCTCACCGACAGCGGCGCGCCGCACCTAGCAAACCACCGAGCCTCGGGCCGGTAACCGCAAGCCCAGCCGCGGCCTTGATCCAAGGCCCAAGCCGAGCCTCAGCATGGGGAAGCCCGGCCGCCGCCGGTCCCGGCCCCGCCCACGGCCCCGCCTCCTCCGCCCCGCGGCCCAACGGTCGCCCCTCGGCGCCGGCCCCGCCCCTCCCAGGCCGCCCGTGGCGCGCCGGCGCCTGCGCAATCGCCTCCGAGCGCCCGAACCGGGATGGCGGCCGTTTTGGAGTCGCTGCTGAGAGAGGAGCTGTCGGTCGCAGCCGCCGTGCGGTGGATCGCGCACAGCGCCCAGAGTTCGGAGGTAACAGTGCCGACACGCCCCCAGCCTGGCCCGAATCTGCTTCCCACGGAGACACCACTCCTCCGGTCCCCTTCTTCTGGGGTGCCTGGCTGTCAGCCCGAGCCGAGTGCTCTCCAACTAGGGGCCGATGCCCCGGCCGCCCGCCTGCCTCAGCGCGCCCTGCAGCCCGTACTGCTCGTGGCCGCGGGCTGGCAGCTGACCCTCTCGCTCACTGCCGCTTCTTCCTCAGGATGACCCCGGGGAGGCGGCCGCGCTGAGCTCACTTCGGCCACTACGGAAGGAATTCGTTCCATTCCTGCTGAACTTCCTGAGGGAGCAGAGCAGCCGCGTCCTCCCGCAGGGCCCCCCAACCCCCGCCAAGGCCCCTGGCTCCTCCGCAGCCTTGCCAGGGAGGCCGGGGGGCCCGCCGCGGGGGGGCCGCGGAGCGCGCAGCCAGCTCTTCCCTCCGACAGAGCCTTCGAGCGCTGCCGCAGCTGAGGCCCCTTCGGCCCGCCGTGGGGGCAGGAGGCGGGGCCCGGGGCCGGCCCGCGAGCGTGGAGGCCGGGGCCCCGGGGGCCTGGAGGAGGGAGTCAGCGGGGAGAGCTTACCCTGGGCCGGAGGCCGAAGGCCCAAGAGCTCCGGCAGCCCCAGCAGCCCTAGCCTCGCGCGCTCTGACCCGCCAAACCTCAGCAACCTGGAGGAGTTCCCTCCCGTAGGCTCGGTTCCTCCGGGCTCTGCAGGGTGAGAATCAGCCTTCATCGGGGAGATGGGTGGTAGCAAGGCTCCGCTAGGGCAGTCAGTAAATTAAGGCTAGGTACTCTATAGTAGAGCGTAGTATTGGCAAGAAGGTTGGAAGAGATAACTACCATAGCGAAGCGTGTTTTGCAATGAGGCCAAGTTGTGGTGGAGATTGTGGTGGAGGGGGAGATGCTTGAAAAAGAATTTGAGAAAAACTTGTGGCTACTCCTTAGCAGGACCAAGCCTTCACGCAGGATCAACCCAACTCCGGTGAGCGAAGAGCGGTCACTCTCCAAGCCCAAGACTTGCTTCACCTCACCCCCAATCAACTGTGTCCCCAGTTCCCAACCCTCAGTCCTGGACACTAGCCCTTGGGGCCATGGCCTCCCCTCAGGGTGCAGAAGTCTCCAAGAGGAGCGGGAGATGCTCAGGAAGGAGCGGTATGGCCTTGCCGCTCCCTGGGATGTCAGCTTCCACCATAGGGGATATGCAGGGTTTCTCCATGATTGATTTGACCCCTGGGAACCCTGGGCTGTGGATGTGTTTCTGAAGGAACCTGAGGGTGGCTGTGGAGGGGAAGCTAGGCTGACTGCTCCTGACATTTTACTTTCCCCATAGTTCTAAGCAGCTGCAGCAGTCATCTGCTCCTGCCTGTCCAACCCCAGAATCAGGGTGCCCTCACCCCATGCGGACAGGAAACCTCACAGCTGAACCTGCTGACCCTGCCAGAGTGTCTTACCGCCGGCGCCTGGAGCTAGTAGCCCTTGTCTACTCTTCATGCATTGCAGGTCAGTAAGAGCAAAGGGGATTGGAATGGAGATACTTGTAGAACTATAGGGTAAAAAGATTGATAAGGTATGTAGAGCCGAACCTTGCTGGGTTCTGAATGGTGTTCAGTGTCCTGGAGGTTTGTTTTTGTTTGTTTGTTTGTTTGTTTTATCCAGAGAACCTGGTACCAAACCTCTTCTTAGAGCTTTTCTTCGTCCTTCAACTTCTTACTGCCCGGAGAATGGTGGTTGCCAAGGATAGTGACCTTGAACCAAGTCCAGGACCCATAGGTCAGTGAACCAGCCTCTTTTTGAGAAATGGGGTCTGGAAATGGAATCATTTTTAACCAGCAGCTTGGCACTGTCCTTGTAGATTCCCTGGAAAGCCCGCTGTTCCAGAGTGTCCATGATTGTGTCTTCTTTGCTGTGCAGGTTTTGGAGCATCAGTTTCAGTGAGTTTCTCCACTTGAGGCATTTGAGCCTTATTCCCATTGTCTACTTGGTTCTCTGGCTACTTGGATACATGCTTGCGCTTGACACAGATGCAGTGACCCTGGACCTTTTCCTAAATGTAACCTTGAATTTTATGTCAAGGCTATGAATTTAGCTCTTGAGAGAATCAAACTGCCCCCAGTGGTCTTGGTAGCTGACCTTTGGGTTTATGTCTAATGTTTCTGCCCTGCTCTCTTGTTCCTTGCTCCCTAAGATCTCATTTCCTTCCCCTTTGCCTTCATCATCTTTAATCCTTGGCCCATGATTTTTCCTTATGTACCTGCTCCATGGTCCAGGTAATGCGCTGTGTAGTGTGCAGGTGTCCTCTTTCCTGTTTGCAGTCTGTCTCATTCCCAGTCATTTGTGCTCTTGTCCCTATAGCATTCTTTCCCACCTGGACAAAGGGACCCTGAAGCTGTTGGCTGAGAATGAGCGGCTATTATGCTTCTCACCAGTTCTGCAAGGCCGCCTCCGAGCTGCCTATGAGGGCAGCGTTGCCAAGGTAGTGACCCCATCTTAGACATCTACTAGCCCGGACCTGACCTCTCCCAGACTCAATCCAGGAACCCCAGTTCACACCACTCTAGTGTCATATGGGCTAAAACTGGGCTGGAATATGGGAATGAACTTTTCTACACATGAACCCTGCCGGTTCAGTCCCTAATGCCACTGCCATATTTTTTAGGTCTCTCTGGCGATGCCTCCGTCTGCTCAAGCTGTCTCCTTTCAGCCAGAAACTGACAATCGTGCCAACTTTTCCAGTGACCGAGCCTTTCATACTTTTAAAAAACAGAGGTGATAAGAGAAGGGAACTTTGGGAGAGGGGTGACGCAGCATTTTCATAAAAACTAGGAGTTTGGCATGAACAGGTGGTAGGTTAGCACCAGCAGACCATTCCTAGCAAATATCATAAGGGCTGCTTAGCTTCATTCTGTTTCATGCCCATCCATGGACTTGAACCTCTGACCTTAGCAGCCTTCTCACAGGTTTGTGACTCTAGTCACAGGGTTCTCAGGCCAGATTGCCAGATCAGCTTTAACTGCCCTCAGAAGCGTGTGAAGCGTGTGGTGTCCTGCTTCCCAGATGGTAGTGTTATGTAGAGCACTTTGGAGAGGAAAGGAATGGGGTTGTGGGGTAGTCCTGGCCTCAGTTCTGAGCTATGGAAGGCATTCCTGAGAATGAGTCAGGTCAGCTGTGCCTCCGTTGATAGGCATTCCTGTGTGTCTGTCAGGGATGTATTTTATGAGGTGCTTCGAGAGTGGGAAGACCGCCACGAGGAGCCCGGCTGGGATTTTGAGAAGGGCTTGGGCAGCAGGATCAGGTAGGTGCTCAGACACTAGTCACCTTGTCTTCCTTGCTTCCAACACTGAGCAGTGTAGCAGTGCTTTGGTAGCTGATTAGAGGAAGGCTTTGCCCCACTCCTTCTAGCTCCCAGCTGTTAGCTTCTGTCCTCCTTCATCTCTCCAGTTACTGCCACCTCTGCCTCTACTCAGAAGGGATTTGTCTCTCCAGCTCCTTCCACTCAGAAATGATTTGCACATGCTCTGTGATTTCGAGTGCTTGGAACGCTCTTATTCCAGGTTGCTTGAGTTTTGGCCCAAGTCACTGGTTAGACCCTTTCTGACCTGTTTTCTCCATCATTTGGTTTGACAACACGGATCACTTTGCATACCTAGGTAACTAGAATGCAGAAAGAATATCCTCTTGTCCAGTGATCCACCATCCATGTTGGTCATAAAGCTCACAGGCACTCGGTGTAACGGAAGATGAGAGGGGTGGTATTATTCCTTGTTGGGTTAAATGTATCTCTAGCCTTGAAGGATCTCCGTGCTGAGGAAAGTGTCCCATGCCTTTTCCCACGTCCTTGTGCCAGCTCTGGCAGAGGTCTGCTCAAGTCCCTGGTAAAGGGCTGAAAGGCCCAAGGATTGGCTTGTTCTCTCAGATCTTTTTCCTCTGCTCCTCCTTCCCTCACAACTCCATCCGTGTCTCTCATTCCTCAGAGCCATGATGAGTCAACTCTCTGCAGCCTGCAGCCACAGCCATTTTGTTCGACTTTTCCAAAAACAACTTCTCCAGGTAATAGCCCAGAAGGAGATTCATCTGCAGCGGACAGTGTATATTATAGGCAGCCAGGATATGGCTGGCACTTTGGGACTGGTCAGGCAGGTGGGTGGGAAGGCCCTTGGCTGGAGGTTGAATAAGAGTTCTGCTCTCTGGGTGGTGGTTGATGTTGGGGCAGCCTGAGAGGAGCCAGAGCATGCTCTCACATGCCTGCACCCCCTGCTTCCCTGGCTTTCCTTCAGCCTCTCACGACTTCCTTGCCCTTGTCCTTTCTTGTGACAGAAAGAGCACAGGCCTAGGACTCAGACAGGTCCAGTTTCAAATCCTAGCTTTTGTGACCCTAGGCAAATGTTGAATCTTGAAGTTTCAATTTCTTCACCTGTAAAAACAAGAATATAGGTATTCCGGTTGTGGCTTAGTGAAACAAACCCAAATAGTTTCCATGAGGACACAGGTTTGATCCTTGGCCTCGCTCAATGGGTGAAGGATCTGGCATTGCCTTGAACTGTGGTGTAGGCTGGCAGCCATGGCTCTGATTCACCCCCTAGCCTGAGAACTTCCATATGCCATGAGTGCAGCCCTAAAAAGACCAAAAAAAAAAAAAAAAGAGTATAATCCAGACCTCAAAAAAATGTATTTATGACACATGATACATGGTTGGCTTCATTGCTTCCTCCTCATTTTGTTCAGTTCTTCCCAGAAAAACTTAACTGGTTTTCGGTTTCTCTCCTCTTCCCCCTGCCCTAGATGTGTCAGAGTCCTGGTGGTGCTGGGGGCACCGTCTTGGGTGAGACTCCGGATGTGTTAAATATGCTTGGAGCTGACAAGCTAGGGCGGCTGAGGCGCCTACAGGAACGGCTTGTGGCCCCTCAGAGCAGCGGGGGTCCCTGCCCACCCCCCACTTTCCCAGGCTGTCAGGGCTTCTTCAGAGACTTCATCTTAAGTGCCAGCAGGTAAAGGTCCCCTGTTACGCAAAGAATGAGGGCACATGCCAGGAAAGGTTTATGTTCGAAGAAGTTTTCTCTCCTTGGCCTGGAGCAGAACATGGTGGGGCTGGGTGATCGGGGCTCCTTCTAACCCACACCTCCTGCCTCCATGTCCCTTCTCATTCTTTAGCCCACATGGGTAACCTCATTGCTCCTTGGCCTCCCTTGTCCACCTTGCTGAGCCTTTCTGTGTGTAGCACCTCTTCTCTATTCTGGTCCTTCCTACATCTCTTCTGGTGCCTTTTCTCCCCTCTCCCCTTCATAGCTTCCAGTTTAACCAGCATCTCATGGATAGTCTTAGTTTGAAGATCCGGGAGCTCAACAGCCTTGCCCTGCCTCAGCCTGAGCCTAGTGATGAAGACGGAGAGTCAGACGTGGACTGGCAGGTTAGAAAGCAGAACAAGAGGAGTTCCCCTTGTGGCTCAGTGGGTTACAAACCCAACTAGTATCCATGAGAACACGAGTTCGATCCGTGGCGTTGCTCTCTGGGTTAAGGATCCAATGTTGCTGTGAGCTGTAGTGTAGGTCACAGATGCAGCTTGGATCCCTCGTCGCTGTGGCTGTGGTGTAGGCCAGCAGCTGCAGCTCCAATTTGACCTCTAGCCTGGGAACTTCCATATGCCACAAGTGCCGCCCTAAAAAAAGAAAGAAAGAAACCGGAACATAGGAGATGATGGGGTTCTGACCTAGTGGAGAAAGGGTATTTTCAAGAAGAAATCTGTAACAGATTTGATTTTGTTCTAGAAGCTTTATGCTTAGGACTTTTTACTTCTTGATGCCCTGTAGGGTGAACGGAGGCAATTTGCTGTGGTGCTGCTCAGCCTGAGGCTTCTGGCTAAATTTCTTGGCTTTGTGGCTTTTCTGCCATACCGGGGGCCCGAACCACCCCCGACCCGTGAGCTCCAGGACTCCATTCTGGCCCTGAGGAGCCAGGTGAATGGGGGCTCTGGTAAGGAGGGAGCTGGGAGGAGACGCAAGGCACTGGCATTAGAAGGGTCTCCCCAGCCCCCCAGAATGCCTGCTGACTGACACTGGCCCTGCAGGTGCCCCCAGCCCTAGATGTGCGGGCTCTGCTGCAACAGGGGCTACGGGCCCGCCGAGCAGTGCTCACGGTGCCCTGGCTGGTGGAGTTCCTTTCCCTCGCAGACCACATTGTCCCCATGCTGGACTATTACCGCAGCATCTTCACCCTCCTGCTGCACCTGCATCGGTGAGTAGAGAGAGGGCACAGCTTGAGCAAAGGGTACCGGGGCAATGTTGCTGAGGCTGCCATTTATGAAGAGGGTCCAGCAGCCTTTGTTTCCTGTGTGCACAGCCAGAACTGACCCTTAGGGAAGAGGCCAGGCCACAAGGAAAGACAGTGAGCGGTTAATTGCACTTTGACTGCTCCCCCACCACTTTTTAAAAATTTTATTGGAGTACAGTTGACTTAGAATGTTGTGTTAGCTTCAGGTGTACAGCACAGTGAATCAGTGATACATATATCCATTCTTTTTCAGATTCTTTTCCCATATAGGCTAACACAGAGTATTGAGTAGATTTCCCTGTGCCATACAGTAGGTCCTTGTTACTTATTGATTTTGCTTATAGTAGTGTGTCTATATCCCAGCTTCCCAATTTATCCCTCTTCTCAGTGTTGCCCTTTTGGTAACCAAAATCTTTGAGTTTTTCTGTTTTGTGAATAAGTTCTTTTATATAATATTTTATTAGATTCCACATATTAGTGAACTCCTAATGATACTTGTCTTTCTCTGACTTACTTCACTTAGTAGGATAATCTCTAGATCCATCCATATTGTTACAGATGGTATTATTTTCTTCCTTTTTAGGGCCCAGTAAAAAGCCATTGTATGTATGTACCACATCTTGATCCAGTCCTTTGTTGATGGACATTTAGGTTGCTTCCATGTCTTGGGTATTGTAAATGGTGCTACAATGAACACTGAGGTGCATGTATCTTTTTGAATTATGGTTTCCTGGTTCCCTTCAGATATATGCCCAGGATTGGGATGGCTGGGTCATATTCATATTGTAGTTCTGTTTTTTTGTTTTTTTTACTTTTTAGGGCCGCACCTGTGGCGTATGGAGGTTCCCAGGCCAGGAGTCAAATCTGGGCTGTAGCTGCTGGCCCACACCACAGCCACAGCAACACGGGATCTAAGCCATGTCTGATCCTCAACCTGCTGAGTGAGGCCAGGGATCTAACCTGCGTCCTCATGGATACTGGTCAGGTTCATTTCCACTAAGCCACGATGGGAACTCCTATATTTTGTTTTTTAAGGAACCTCCGTGATGGTTGCACCAATTTACATTCCCACCCACAGTTTAGAAGGGTTCCCTTTTCTCCACACCCTCTCCAGCATTTATTGTTTCCAGGCTTTTTTGATGATAGCCATTTGAGGGTTGTGAGGTGATCCCTCATTGTAGTTTTGATCTGCATTTCTCAAATAATTAGAATGTCGAGCGTCTTTTCATGTGCTTTTGGGTCATCTGTCTGTCTTTGGAGAAATGTCTATTTAGATCTTCTGACCATCTTTAGGATTGGGTGGTTTGGTTTTTTTGATATAAAGCTGTATGAGATTTTCATGTATTTTGGAGATTAATCCCTTGTTTGTTATTTCATTTGCAACGATTTCCTCCCATTCTGTGGGTTGTCTTTTCATTTTTTTTAAATTACTTCCTTTGCTCCTATTGGCCCAGCTAAGAGGAATACAGATCTGAGAGGGGCCGTAAGACCTGGTTGCCTGCATGACAGCAGTCCCTTCTATGTCTACTGTTGAGAATTATCTCCTCATTGATAGCTTTCTTTTATGCCATTCCATTTCTTTCTTTGCACAGACTCCGTTCACACCCTCATTTACCTTTTAGGAGCTTGGTCTTGTCAAAAGAAAGTGAAGGGGAGATGTGTTTTCTGAACAAGCTGTTGCTGCTGGCTGTCCTGGGCTGGCTTTTCCAGGTTGGTGGAGTGAGGGTCCAGATTGGGGAAGGGGGTAACTACTGTGGCTGGAGATGGAGAGAGGGAGGGTGTCTGAGTCTGAACCAGGGCAGAGCCAGAAGGTGAAGGTCCAGAGGAAGACCAGGGTTTGCCATAGTTTGAGAGGAAGGTTGCTTTGAACCTGGTGTCTAAACCCTGAAACTACAAGGTAGAAGGTGTGATGAATCTCTAAAGTGCTAACTGGAGTTTGCACTGCCCTGATCTCTTGTCAGATTCCCACAGTCCCTGAGGACCTGTTCTTTCTGGGAGATGGTCAGTTGGATGCCTTTGAGGTGAACACAGTAGTTTCAGAGCATGGCTTGGTAAGTGTGGGCATCCAGCCAGAACCACGGGAACCACAAGAGTCAAGGAGGCAGGCTGCCTGGCGTGGCCCAGCTGGAGACAAGCCAGAGTAGAGGCTAAAGTCTTATGTGATGCTCTCACCTGAGTGCCCCATTTCTGGCATGCTGGGGGGATAGGAAGCCTGCCTCCCCATCCCTGGCATGTTCTCTCCCCCAGGACAGCATGCCTGTCGTGGACCAGCACCTGCTCTACACCTGCTGCCCCTATATTGGTGAGGATACAGTCTCCCCGCCGAGGATCCCAGTCCTTGGCCTGTCCCTTCGTGAGTCCCCAAGAGGCACCCTGGGGGCCCAGCACCCTAATACATTGTTTGGTTCCTAGGCGCTCCCTGCTGCCTCATTCTCTCTACTCCACAAATGCTTAAAGTCAGGATACTTGGGAGGGTGGGATGGTTCTGGAACTAAGTGCTTGGGCTTCCCTGATGCAGGAGAGCTCCGCAAACTGCTGGCTTCATGGGTATCAGGCAGCAGTGGGCGGAGTGGGGGCTTCGTGAGGAAAATCACCCCCACCACCACCACTGGGCTGGGGGCCCAGCCTCCCCGGACCACCCAGGGGCTGCAGGTAAGGGGCAGGGTGAGGCGGGCGTCACCCAGGGGAAAGGGAAAGGGAGCACTCCACACAGTGCTCTGTCCTCCCCGCAGGCACAGCTGGCCCAAGCCTTCTTCCACAACCAGCCGCCATCCCTGCGCAGGACTGTGGAGTTTGTGGCAGAGAGAATTGGCTCTAACTGTGTCAAGCATATCAAGTGAGCCTGGGTTGAGGGTTCCAGTCTCATTTCCTTACCATTTTTCCCTTTTTAACACCTTGTTGCCAGACTGAGGAGAGTCAGCCTGAGGGTGTGGGGGAGCGGGTGATAGAGGACATCGGCCAGGCGGCAGGAGGGCCGCTAAAATTGCTAATGTTCTTAGAAGTTAGTTCTGACTAGGCTTCCTTGAATTTGCAGCTCCTTTCCTGTTCAGCTTTTCCAACAACCTCCAAACTTTGCTGTTCCTGCTGTAGGGCCACACTGGTAGCAGATCTGGTGCGCCAGGCAGAGTCGCTTCTTCAGGAGCAGCTGGTGACGCAGGGACGAGAAGGGGGAGACCCAGCCCAGCTGTTGGAGATCTTGTGTTCCCAGCTGTGCCCCCACGGGGCCCAGGCATTGACCCTGGGGCGGGAGTAAGGCGCCAGTCTGTTTGGACCTTCATCGCCACTCCCCTCTTCGCTTTTACTCTCCTGTCCCTTTGCCCTCATTATACTCCTCCTTTATTTCATGTCTTCTCCCCACCCTGCTTTTTTCATTCTTTTTTTGCCCGCTCTGTAGGCTCTTACCTTGGGTTTGGGAGGTTTTAGGACCCGAAGTCCAGAGTGGTATTGGAAGAGCCTGTGGTTGGGTATCCATTCCCCCAGCATCCGGGGTGGGGTAGGAGGGCTGAGTGCCTCCCCTGAGGCAGAGCCCTCCTGGCAGGGGTGGTTGGTGCACTCAGGACATCTCCTTCTCTGAGCCAGGCAGACATATCTAGACATCAGCAACCTTTGTCTCTTTTTAGGTTCTGCCAAAAGAAGAGCCCAGGTGCCGTGCAGGCATTGCTCCCTGAGGAGACCCCGGCAGCCGTACGTAGGAAGGAGTCCTGTGTGTGTGTGTGTGTGTGTGTGTGTGTGTGTGTGTGTGTGAGAGAGAGAGAGAGCGCGCGCGGGCGAGAGAGAGCTTGTGAGGCTTCTGGGGCAGGTGGGTCAGTCCTGGGCTTGGACACTCATCGTTGTCCCTGACCAGCCCCTGACTCTGCAGTCCTCCTGTGTCACAGGTTCTGAGCAGTGCAGAGAATATTGCCGTGGGGCTTGCAACAGAGAAAGCCTGTGCTTGGCTGTCAGCCAACATCACAGGTAAGGGCCAGGCAAGTTTTTCAGGAGTGGGTTGACAGGAAGGCGGAGGCCACCAGGGGAGACAAGACTCAGAGCCAGTTGGACATGGGGAAGGCATAGGTTTGCATGGTGGGCTATTCAGAGCTGTTTCGGTGATGTCTCTTCTGTCCTCCCTCTGACTTGCAGCACTGATCAGGAGGGAGGTGAAGGCAGCTGTGAGTCGCACACTTCGAGCCCAGGGTCCTGAGTCGGCCACCCGGGGGGAGCGGAGGGGCTGCTCCCGTGCCTGTGAGCACCATGCTCCCCTCCCCTCCCACCTCATCTCCGAGATAAAAGTACACAGCTCCCTACTCCCTTTGGCTCCCCTCCCTCTCCTTGCTCTTTTCCTGGCCTCCTTCCTTTCTCCCTCAGCTCCAGTATTTGTGTGGCAGTTTTCTGTGTTATTCAGCTAGTTCCCATTTTATTCATGACTGAGTGGAATTAGGTAGGGCAGAACAGAATTGAATGGTTTTAGTAATTGTTCTCTGAGTTTTGTATTTGAATCACCCAAAAGGGTGAAAAGGAAAAATGGCAGAGCTGAGTGATGGGGCAGAGTCCGAAACTAGTTCTCTCTGGCCCAGGTCAGGGGTAGTAGTGTCAGAAAATAAAAGATTGGGAGTTCCCGCCATGGCTCAGTGGTTAACAAATCCGACTAGGAACCATGAGGTTGGGGGTTTGATCCCTGGCCTCGCTCAGTGAGTTAAGGATCTGGCGTTGCCGTGAGCTGTGGTGTAGGTTGCAGACGCAGCTCGGATCCCGTGTTGCTGTGGCTCTGGCGTAGGCCGGTGGCTACAGCTCCGATTGGACCTCTAGCCTGGGAACCTCCATATGCTGCGGGAGCGGCCCAAGAAATGACAAAAAGACAAAAAAAAAAAAAGGAAAATAAAAGATTGGACTAGGGACTAAGAAGGTACAGCTAAAATTTAGAGTCTGTAAGAGGGAGAAGAAAACTCTCCCTAGCCGTTACTGGTTTTGTATATACAGAGGATTTCTGTACTGAAACCTCAGCTCTCCTGAGAAGATGAACAGAATACCATAAAGGACAGCAAATATCATATGTACAAAGTAGGACAGTTCCCCTAAATGCTTTCGGCGTAAGATGCCCTCTGGGAATTAGCTGTGTACGTCTTTGTCCCAAGACGAATAACACCTCCCGAGTTCTCTGGCAGTATGTCGTCCCTCGGCTTACCTGCTCCATCTCGTTCCTCTGTTGTCCACTTGGTTGCTTCTCCCAGCTGTGCTGTCCTGCCCGAGCCCCAAGTCTAAAGGCACCTTGGCCCAGTCACTCA
Organism: Sus scrofa; assembly: GCF_054392235.1. NCBI lineage: Eukaryota > Metazoa > Chordata > Mammalia > Artiodactyla > Suidae > Sus > Sus scrofa. The sequence continues at coordinate 137,951,302 of NC_139383.1, forward strand.
ACCCCAGGGCCCGGTCTTCCTTTTCCTTCCGCCTCTTTCCACTGGCTGATCCCTACCCCAAGGCACATTCTCTGTGGCCTCCTAGGCCATAGCCTGGCCTGAAGCCTTACTCTGCTCCCACCCCTACTTTCTCCAGGATGTGCTCTCTCTGGCCGTGGGGCCCCGGGACCCTGAGGAGGGAGTTTCCCCAGAGCATCTGGAGCGGCTCCTAGGCCAGCTGGGCGAGACGCTGCAGTGCCGCCAGGTGAGACGTGGCAGGATGCTCTTCCTGTAGACCCTTGTCCAGTGCCTATAACCAGAGCCGCATTGGCTCTGGGCCGCTGCTCTAAGGATAGCGCTAATGTCCAGGGTCTCCCTGCTTTTCCCCCACAGTTCCTGTGCCCACCTGCTGAGCAGCATCTGGCAAAGTGCTCTGTGGAGTTAGCGTCCCTCCTTGGTATGGCTCCTTTTTATCACATCACTCTGTTGCCAGATCCCCCAGTTCTCAGGGTTGGGTACGGGCAAGATTAGAAAATGGAGCTTTCTTCTGCTCTTCTTCCTCTCACGGGCTGACCACATAACCCTGTCTCCATTACTTAAAGCTTGGTTTTCCTCTCTTCCTGTAGTTGCAGATCAAATTCCTGTCCTGGGCCCCCCGGCACAACACCGGCTAGAGAGAGGGCAGGCTCGAAGGCTCCTGCTCATGCTGCTTTCCCTGTGGAAGGATGACTTCCAGGTGCCAGTTCCGCTGCAGCTGCTGCTGAGCCCAAGAAATGTGGGCCTTCTGGCAGACACTCGGCCGAGGGAGGTGAGCCAGAGAAGTGGTCGGCTGGGAGCAGGGAGGCTTCAGTCATGTTTTATACCCACCACCCTCACCTCAAATGCAATCAGCTGGTTTGGGGGCTGTGTTTATTTTCTCCTCCATGCTCAGACTTTATCTTGTCTCTACCTCCTCCCGCCCCAAAGCTCTGTCCTGCCTGTCAGGGTCACTGTGCAGTCCTCCCGGACGCCCTAACCCCCTCCTCTCTGTGTGTTGCAGTGGGACCTGCTGCTGTTCTTGCTCCGGGAGCTGGTGGAGAAGGGTCTCATGGGACGGATGGAGATAGAGGCCTGCCTGGGCGGCCTCCATGAGGCCCAGTGGCCGGGGGTAAGGACTCCTCGTCTCCTCCTACCTGGAGAGAGAACAGGTGTCATTCTTAGGGAGCTTCCTACTGCTCAGTGGACTGTCAGGTGTCTTGAGGCCCACCCTGAAACAGAGTGGCTGCTGTGGGGGGCCTCCTGCACATTTAAGTGGCTATTGCATGAAGGACTGTGTCCATGGAGGAGGGCAAGGCAGGGAGTTAGAAAGCAACATGGCCTAGGGAGGGTGCGTTTTTTAAATCAGAATAAGCTGGATTTTAATTTCAGCTCATCCTTAATATTATTGTGATTCGGGGCAAGGTAATTCATCCATAACATGGGAATAACTTACACCTTCTAGGGTTTTTCATGAAGAGAGAACGTGCATATGAAGTACTCACCAGGTGATTCTGAGTCTGAGCCTCCGATGCATTCACTCTCCCTGCCAGAACTTGAATGTCCTAGAGTGCTAATGGGACAAGGTCTCAAGTCCATTTCACTGTAGGAGGCAGTTGGGAAAAAATAAAATAGCTAGAGATATTTGGGATTGATTTTTAGTAGAAAGGGTGAAGTATCCTTTTCTGTCATCTTTGTGCTTTTTCCAGGATTTTGTTGAAGAATTAGCAACACTCTTCAACCTGTTTCCAGCTGAGCCTCAAGTGCCAGAGCCCCAGCTGAGAGCTTGTGAGTTGGTGCAGCCAAACCGGGGGACTCTGCTGGCCCAGAGCTAGGGCTGGGAAGTAGCCCTACCTTGGGCATCTCACCAGAGCGCTGGAACCCAGCCTGACTGTGCCTCAAGACAAGGCCCCAGAGCCACTCCAAGTGCCCACTGTGACCCTTGCTGGTGTGGGAGTAGCTAAGTCTGTTGTCAGGCTTCCTGTTTCCACGTGAAGGGAGAGGGTGGCTGCCTGGCATCCCGCTGACTGCAGGCTTGCCATCCCAAGTCCCAGAGGAAGGAGGGGTCACCTGATTCAGGATTATAGTGGAAAAGCCTAGAGACTCCAGCCCTGGAGCAGAAGAGTTGGCATTTACAACTTGGATACTAAATGAAATGATGTGGGGAGGCTCCTGTGAGCACCACTTGCTGCTATCCTAGCACCTCTTAGAGCTCTGTGATTTGGGAAATCATGACAGAGGCAAGTGACTTGAATGATTAAGTTCAAACATGAATCTTGGGAGTCGGAGTCTGTTTTACCACCAGGAGCTGGACTGCCATCTCCTTAAAAATGTACAACAGATAAGGTGGGGCTCGCCTGGCGGAAACCCACCTTTTACCCTGCACGCCGCCTGCCTTCAGCCCCGTGCAGGTAGTCACTCTTGACTCTAGCTCCATCCAGGGGCCAAGCACAGGCAGAACATTAGTGCTTTTTAAAATAAACTGTTTTCTGTACCAAGGGCTTCATGTCTAGTTATTTTCACCTTACTCTTCCCTGAGGAAGGTGGCGAAGTGGCAGGTGGATGTTGACAAGGTCGAGCTGGCCCACTTAGCAGTGCCTAGGTGTTCCATCATGTGAGCCTGGAGCCCTGGTTACCTCGCTGCCAGCAGTCTTGATTTCTGTGCTACTTCCTGTGAAGGTTTAGGATAATGTGCACAACTCCTACTTACCGGATGCCTTACCAGCTTACCAGCTCTCATGAGTCTTATTTTCTTTGGGGCTGAGGTGTTTAATTTTTCTACATGTCAATAAACCATGCACTTATTTTGACTAAGAAAGCACTAGCTTGATAATGTGCATTCACTCCTGTAAAATTAATGGTCTTTCTACTTTGGCAGTGTGTAAGAGGTTCAGGCTTTGTCACGGGAGGGACAAGGGTACTCAGTGAATCTTCCTAAAGTGCACACCCTGCACAATCTGTGTGTGTGTGTGTGTGTGTGTGTGTGTGTGTATTATGGGGAAAATTCCCAGCTATCAAAGAGATCTTCAACCCAAGGAAGGGGAGGTTAGATGCTCGGGGCCTAGAGAGGTCTGCTGTGACTTTGGTAAAGCTCTTAACTCACAATAGGTCCAGTCAGCACAGAAAGTTAAAAATGGGGGTGTGTCACACAACTTTGTAGTCATGCTTCTGCCCAGTCAGGCTGCAACTTCCCCGTCCCCTCAGCTTGTCCATCACTCCTTAAGTTTTTGCATCTGAACCTTTTTTCTTCATTTTCAAAGGCCTTTATCTGAAAGTTCTAAATGCCTGGGAGCCAAAACAGTTTTAAGAAATGCTTTTATCTTTCTGCACCCATCAGGCTGAACAAAAGCACTGTCCCAGGAAGCTGAGCCCTGCAGGAAGCAGCAGCTACTTCACAGACACCCAGCCTCACAGGAGGTGGGACCAGCAGCGCAGGCCTGTTGCAGGAAGCAATGCTGGCTTGTGTGAACCTTAAAGGCCTACTTCAGGCAAGCAGTGAGATACCTTAGGAATTACAGAGACAGGCAGCTAATGAAGTAGTGAACTCATCAGTTTTTAGGTTCCTTTCCACATACCTGCTACTAGTTGTCTAAAACAGTGGTTTTCAAAGGGTGGTCCCCAGACCAGCAACCTCAGGATCGCCTGGGACTTCCTAGAAATACAAACGTAGGGGCCAGCCTGGGGTGTAACAAGTCCCTCAGGTGATTCTGGTGCACAATAAAGTCTGAGGAAACAACCTGACTTTGGAGCTCCCGACTAGTATCCATGAGGACTCAGGTTCCATCCCTGGCCTCGCTCGGTGGGTTAAGGATCCGGTGTTGCCATGAGCTGTGGCGTAGGACACAGACGTGGCTCAGATCTGGCGTGGTTGTGGTGTAGGCCTGCAGCTACAGCTCCCATTTGACTCCTAGCCTGGGAACCTCCATATGCTGCAGCTACATGTTCAGATTCCTACTGCAGGCTCTGCCTCAGAAGCCCCAGAGGTGCATAACTGTTATAGACCTTCCTTCCAGGGGACTGTGGTCACCACTGAGTGTGGCAGTGACTCTTCTGTCTCATGTTCATATTTGGGCTACAGCTGGCCATGGCTGGGCAACTAATCTGGTTGCTATTTATGTTCAAAGCAGTACTGAGCTCATAGGAAACACTTGGTACATATGTGTAAACTCTTAGAGCTTGAAACTGGGCCCTGAGCAGTTATTGCCATCATAATCTCCAGGCTGAATTCTGAGCTCAAATGACACACTTAGGCTCTCCCAGGGCAGTCTTCACTTGAATAAAAGTACACAAGTGTTCTGACCTTTTCTATCAATGGTCTTAGGAAGAGATTTATATGAAAAGAGATAGGAGTACATAAATAGGGTGTTAAATATATCAAGTGGTACCAAAAAAAATTAACCAGAAAAATAAGTTTAAAAGCAATTAAAAAAAAAAACCTTTAGTAATATATAAATAACTTAATATGAGGTAAGAAAAAAAAATCCTGCAAACACTTAGAAAAATAAATCTCTGCTGTACTATTCAGAAATTTACCATCCCACCACATCTCAATCCCATATGGTCACACTCCTCCACCAAAGATTCCAGGCACAGGAACTGAAGCTGAGAAGCTCTCCCGTCCCCACATTCCCAGGTAACCACACAGAATATTCAAAGCTCAAGATCAGCCAGGCCAAGGTACAAGAAAACGACCCATTCTCCATCCCATCCTAGAAGTGGCTACAGCAGTCTGTGGAACAAGAGACAACCAAAGCCTGGGACCAAGGCTCTGAGGGAGGTAAGGAATGAAACTGAGAGGTTCCTCTTAACAAATTACTTACCTCTTCTAGGAGGTACATGAGCTTCCCACCTGCCTTCACAGGACAATTTTTATCTCTCAGAGGAGAGGTGTCCTTCCATCCCCAGCCCTCCTCAAAGAGCTAGGCCCCCACCCTGACCCCACATCTATCCGACCAGCTTTTACAGTGGCCTTCCCACCCTCCTGAGCTCTGGAGTGATGGCTCCATGACAGAGCATGGCTCAGGACTCCCGACTCAGACAAAGATCCAGACAACCGTCCCCTCCTGCAAGGGAAAGGTAGAGGGGGCAAAGCAAAATCAATTATAAAGCATTTGGTAAAAATTCAAGGAGGACAAACATTCTAAATCAGTGTTCTGGTTTGTGCAGCTGTTTTTTAGAACTGTTTTCCTGTTTTGCTATTTCCTAACACTCCATCCCACAGTGGAGCTGAACGCTGAAGGCAGATGCTGAGCAGGGTCTCGCCAGTGGCCACTCACTTCCCTACCAACCCGAGGGCTGCACCAAACTAAGGCAGCACCGAGGCAGAGCACTGCAGTCCCCCAGCTCTCCTGGCTGGGCCCGGTCCTGATCCTCGCGTGGCCTGTCTGCCACAGGGTCCCAGAGACGGGAAAGAAAGGTGAGAAATCCGAAAAGGTGAGTTGAGCTTCATTCACTCTGGACGGCCACGGCCAGGAGCTCAGGCCCCTCATACTGCAGAGGTGCCAGAGTGACGGGGTTTCAATGGCAGCTCGGGGCTGAGTGCTGTCTGCCACAGCGGGTAGTCTCAGCTCCTGCCTCAGGACACAGAGTCCTGAGAGCTGCCGCAGTGTCCCGGGGGCGTCCTGGAGCACCATCTTGACAGTGAGATGCTAACTACCAAGGAAGGAAGCCAGTCTGGCTATAACCAGTGGCTGCTGTTTGATGAAGGCACTTAGGACCTGAGGGGGAAATCCTGGAGCACCAAGTTCTACCTGAAATAAAGCAAAGAGGGAAGAGTTAAAGGGGCAAACAGACCTGAGAATGCACCCCAGGGCATGCTTCAGCTGTAAAGGAGCCACCCCTTGTGTGCTGCCACAGGGAAGCACTGAACTGAAATGTCTACAGCCCTGCTCCCTGCACCCTGCGCCCTGCTGTTTGGGTCTAGGCAAAGGCCTGGCTTCCTAATGACAAAGGTCAGGCTGGAAACTGAGGATGCTGCTTTGCGCCACGGTGGCTCATCTACCTCCTGAGGACCCCGGGAACAGCCAGAGCATGTCAGCCGTAACAGCAGCTTCAGAGAAAGCTGATCAACTCTGTCTCACTCCGATCTGACTCCCCACTGATTTGTGACCCAAGAAATCCCCGAGTCTCCAGTTCTCAGGCCACAGGTCCTGGGCACTGAAGGATGTTGAACAGCTAAACAGAAAACTCCCATGGGGCCAGGGTCAAATGCAGGCGTGCTGCATGGCCAACCGCATGGAGTGGGTCACCTGGGCCAAGTAGATGACTCTGGTGATCTCCTTCCCTTCCACAGTGAGGGGCTGCAGGATCCAGGCACTGGGCAGGATCTCTCCTCGGACCACCTCCTTGCTGGGTCTGGGCATGGATGCATCGTACACAGACTGAGCTGCCATGACAGACAGTTGCCCCTGCAAGCGGAGCAATGCGAGTTCAGCCTGTGCCACGTGGCACAGCCAGGGACGGGCTTCTGTGCAGTCGGTACCGTGGAAGGCAATACTGGGCCAGCCTTCTAGCCACCCCACCCTGTCCAACCTGCCCTCCCTCCCCCAGAGGACCTGACACCCACCAAGACTGCTGCTCACAACACGCCAGCCCAAGTTCCTCCCCCAGCACCTCTACCACCAGCAAGGCAGGCACCTCTTTGGCTTCCACGCAGACACAACAGAAATCCCGTGGCTGCTTCAGTGCGCATAGGGTGGTGTTGCACACCAAGTACACTGGAGGGGCAGGGATGCGGAGAGTTGGCAGGTGCATGGACAGATGGCACTCGGGCCCCCAACACCCATCATTCCATAGCCTGACACCCCACTGGACCTGCCCTGAGCACCCAGCCTCCCGAGAGGGCTGCCTCTGTCCCTGCGCTCACCCAGGTTGATGTTGTTGGTGACCCGCTGATGCAGCCTCGCTGTCTGGATGGGCTTGTGGTACAGGGGCCACAAGGTGGGGTCACTTACAGCTGCCCACACGTGAGACAGCGGCTGCGACACCACGCCCGCCCCCAGGAAGCCATGCCGAGTAGAAGAAAACACCTTGTAGTATAGCTGCACCTCCTGCTCCTCACCCTGATGGCTAGGGAGACACCAAGGGTGAGGAAGAGGGGGGAGTAGACTGGGTGCTAGGGTCATAGGAAGAGCTCGGGGTGAGGGACTCAAGGAACCCGCTGGGGGGAAGGAGGGAGAGGAGCAGGGCCGCAGGGACGAGAGCCTGCAGAGGAACTTACTTCCAGCCGGCTGCTGCCTGGCGGCTGAAGAGGTTGTTCAGGTTATCTGAGCAAGCAGCCATTACCTGGGGACACAGGGACCACACGCCAATTAGTGGGCACGGGACAAAGCAGACCCTTGGATTAGACCCTCGGACCACGTTCACTGGATTCCCCTTCTGTGGAGCCAGAGAGCTGCTGAAGCCCTCGTCCGCCCTGCTCCCGCACCCCCAGCAGAGTGCTACAGGGAACCTCACGTCAGCCATCGAGATGTCCACGATGTGCTTGGCCAGATCCTTGTAGGAGGAGGAGAAGCTGGTCCCCAGGCTGGACAGGCTGGAGGGAGAACAGCACCAGCTGCCCAGGGAGGCTCTGCGGCCTGCAGTGAACAGGTGGGGGCTCTGAGACGGCAAGGGCATTACGGCCTCCGAAAAGAATGGGCTCCTGCATGGATCCAGCAGACCTCAGCCCCCAAGTCCCCACACCAGGCAGGTAGCTCTGAGCCGCCCCCCACCCCCCACTCCCCACTCACTGTAGACTAAGCTTCTCCAGGCAGCCCCGGCCAGGTTCGGCTGGCTGTTCCTCCCTGCAGAGCGGCCCCGCACATCCCCGAGCCAGGCGTCTCTGGAATCAGGTGAGTTTGTGTCCGCCTGCAGCAGAGAAGATGCTCAGGACCAGGGCAGAGAGAGGGAGGACGCAGCACGCCGGAAAACCAGTGCAAAATCATCTCCTCTGCCTCTGAATGACACCAACAGTTTCTGACATAAAGGATCAAGTGGAAAGATCTTCCTCCCTGAGACTGCTGGAGGCTGGATGCCCCGAAGAAGTCAACAGCAACAGGCGCCAACCCTGGAGGGCTCCTTGCCCTTCAAGTCCCCCGCTCAAAGGTTGCTTGTGGGAGAGCTCCAACAGGGATCAGAATGAACTGGGGCCTGAGGATGGAGTACCGGGGTCAGTGGTGGGCCACCCTCTGTGCCACTGTAGCACCAGGAATGAGGACGTGGCCAGAGCTGTGTTCAGTGTGGGCAGCAAACAAAACCAACTGGGAGGTGGAATGAGAAGGAAAAATGATGGGCTCTGAAATGACTGACCTTTGGCCCCCCCAAGATACAGCAGCTCAGCCAAATGTCCTAATTTGGGGCCAGATGGGGATGAACCTCTGGATCTGTCATACAGTCGCCCCGCCTTGACCTCAAGCAGCCCCTTGACCTCTGCTGGATCTAACAGGCACCCACCACCCTACTTCTATCATCAGTTCCTAACCTAGTGCTCCTTTAAAGACAAGAAGAGGTGAGCAAAGACATTCTTTTTCCATCCTTGCCTCTTTCCCTCCTGCTGCAACATACAAGTGGTCTCTTTAGGCAGATTCAGATTTTTTGGGGGGTGGGGGGTGGGGGGTGGTGCACCTGTGACATATGGAAGTTCCCAGGCTGGGGATCAAACCTGCACCTCAGCAGTGACCTGAGCTGTTGCAGGGACAATGCTGGATCCTTAACCCGCTTCTTTTTTTTTTTAGGTCTGCACCTACAGCATATGGAAGTTCCTGGGCTCCCTAGCAGCTTCCAGCCTACACCACAGCCACAGCAACGCCAGATCTGAGCAGCATCAGCTACATACAGCACAGCTTGCAGTGACACTGAATCCTTAACCCACTGAGTGAGGCCAGGGATTGAACCCACATCCTCAGGACACTGTGTGGTGTTTCTTAACCTGCTGAGCCACAAAGGGAACTCCAAGATTGAGATTTTGTGCCGCCTTCCTAAGCACCTTTCACGACGGATGATCTCCCTTCACTTGGTGCCTCCAGCTCTCTCTCCTGACGATTCTCCATATCAGCATTTAAGCATGCAAACTTCTCTCGCACCTTTAAAAACCTCTCTGCAGGCATGCTTGCTCTCCTGTCCTTCATAGATAAACTTGAAGCAGCTGTCACAGTTTGCCATCTCCCACTGTTTACTCCCTTCTGAACCCATTCAAGTCTAGCCTTGGCTACATCGGTGTGGCTGGACCTGGAGAACAGGTCCCTGTCCTCATCTTGCTGAACATCTCCCTTTCACTTGAGATACTTGCTTCCTGAATTCCTAGGATCCTGGCTTCCTATCTTTCTGGGTGCTCCTTCCCCATTTCCTCTCTTAGCTCATCCTGTGGTACAGAGGGTTAAAGATCTGGCGTAGGTTGCAGCTGCAGCTGGGATTCAATCCCTGGTCTGGGTATGGCCAAACAAACAAAAAAACCTAAGTTGATGTATTGGGATTCTTTCAAGACCAGGCCTAGCCCCTCTCTTCTCACTCTATAATATACTGGAGATGATCCCATCTGTTCCAAGTGCTATATTAAAGACTTCCAAAAATAATACATGTGTCACTTAATCAATAAATACTGCTGAGACAATGGGGTCACCATGCGAAATCTGAAGAAAAGGCTACATCAGACCCACTTTATACATCATGCCAGAATAACTTATTTATGCTTTGTGGCTCAAAATATACAGGGTGGGGAGAATTTAATATTACTGTGAGGAAAAAAATGTTTAATGATCTCACAAGTGAAGAAATCCCTGCTTCATCAGGGCACAAAATCCAGAGGCCATGAAAGACTGATAAAAACTAGATAACATACCATAAGATAAAAACAAACAGCTAGGGAAAAAAAAAAAAAACACTACCCTCTCAGATGACAAAAGGATAATACTTTTTTTAATATAAAGAAAGGCCTCCAAAAACAAAGGGAGAACAGAGAAATGGACCCAGAACACTGGCAGGCAGAGCAAAAAGCCAACGGGCTCTTCGATATCTGAAAAGGCACTCAATCTCAGACACAAGAGAACTGCAAATTAAAACAAAAATGTAATACTGGAGTTCCTGTCGTGGCACAGCGGAAACGAATCCATGAGGTTGCAGGATCGATCCCTGGCCTCACTCAGTGGGTTAAGGATCCGGTGTTGCCGTGAGCTGTGGTGTAGGTCGTAGACACGCTCAGATCTGGCGTTGCTGTAGCTCTGGCGTAGGCCGGCAGCTGTAGCTCCAATTAGACCCCTAGCCTGGGAACCTCCATATGCCACGGGTGCAGCCCTAAAAGGACAAAAGAAAAAAGCCAAAAAAAAAAAAAAAAAAAAAAAAAGAAAGAAATACTATTTTATGCCTGTCAGACTGGCAAAGGTTAAAGGTAAAAGCCCTTAATAAACACTCTGTTAAGCAGAGTGTGGGCAAGTAGGCTCTGTTATATACTATTATTTGAAAGTGTAAACAGGTATATATTGGAAATATTTACCACATATTTTAACCTACAGATGTTCTTTCACTTAAATGGCAATAAATATTTTCAAGTATCAACTCAGAGAACCTTGAGTGTTTTTTGAAGAAATTACAAGAAAAGTCAGTAGGGTGGAAAAAAGAATGTTTGCCAAAGAACTGCAAGTAAGCAGAGTCCATTTGATCTAATACAAGAACTAGCATTCTGAATGCAAAGACCATTTATAGTGTAGAAATACTGTAACAAAAGGTAAAGAGAAAAAAGAAGAGGAGTTCCCACTGTGGCTCAGTGGAAACGAATCCAGCTACTATCCATGAGGATGCAGGTTCGATCTCTGGCCTCAATCAGTGGGTTAAGCACCTGGAGTTGCCATGAGCTGTGGTCTAAGGTCACGAACATGGCTCAGATCCTGCATTGCTGTGGCCGTGGTGTAGGCCGGCAGCTGTAACTCTGATTGGACCCCTAGCCCGGGAACCTCCATATGCCAAGGGTTCGGCCCTAAAGAGGAAGGAAGGAAGGAAAGAAGGAAGGAAGGCAGGAAGATGGAGGGAGGGAGGGAGAGAGAGAGAGAAAGAAAAAGAAAGAAAGAGAGAGAGAAAGAAAGATAGATTACATATATCAACCTGTGGGATAAAAAAGCAGTGCTCAGAAACTTTTTTTTTTTTTTTGGTCTATTCTAGGGCCACACCCACAGCACATGGAGGTTCCCAGGCTAGGGGTCTAATCAGAGCTGTAGCCACTGGCCTATGCCAGAACCACAGCCACAGCCATGCAGGATCCAAGTCGAGTCTGTGACCCACGCCATACCTCACGGCAACGCTGGATCCTTAACCCACTGAGCGAGGCCAGGGATCGAACCCACAAGCTTATGGTTCCTAGTGGGATTTGTTAACCACTGAGCCACAAGGGGAACTCCATGCTCAGAAATTTTTAACTTTAGATATTTATATCTATGAAAAAGTAAAATATAAATGAATCAATACCATGAACAATTACACATCAACAAATTAGATAACTTAGACAAAATGGACAAATTTCTTAAAAGACACAAGCTACCAAAATTGATTCAAGAAGAAATGGAAAATCTGAATAGACCTTTAACATGTAAATTTAGTAATCAAAAAAATTCCCAGAAAGAAAATTTCAAAATGGGATAGGTTCATTAGTGAAATCTACCAAACATTTAGAGAAGAACCAACACCAATCCTTCACATTTTTTCCAAAAAATAAAGGCAGAAACAATTCTCAACTCATTCTCTGAGGCCAGATTACCCTGATACAAAAACCAGAAATAACATCACAAACTATAGACCAACATCCCTTATGCACACAGACATGAGCATTCTCAGCAAAATACTAGGAAACTGAATCTAGCAACATATATCAGACATAAGCCATGACCAAGTGGGATTTAATTCCTGGAATACAAGGTTAGTTCAACATAGAAAAAAAATGGATGTAATATACCATTTTAATAGAACTAAAGAGAACACCCACATGACCTTCCTAATAGATGCAGAATAAGAATTTAGCTAAATCCAACACCTTTTCATGATAAAAACAATAAGCCAGGACTACAAGGAAATGTCTTCAACTCGATAAAAATTATTTACGACAAACCCACAGGTAACATTCCTAATAATAAAAACTGTGTGTTTTTCTCCTAAGATCAGCAACTCAATAAGGATGCCGGTTCTCACCACCTCTATTTAACATGGTGCTCACGATTCTAGCCAGGGGAGTTCCCAACATGGCTCAGCAGTAACAAATCCGACTAGTACCCATAAGGATGCAGGTTCTATCCCTGGTCCCACTCAGTGGGTTAAGGATCCAGCCTTGCCATGAGCTGTGGTGTAGGTCACAGACAGGGCTCGGATCGGCACTGCCGTGGCTGTGGTGTAGGCCAGCAGCTGCAGCTACAATTCAACCCCTAGCTTTGGAACTTCTACATGCCGAGAGTATGGCCCTAAAAAGCAAAAGCAAATTTTGACCAGGGCAGTTAGGCAAAACAAGATGATATAACTTTGTATATAGAATATCCTAAGTATTCTACTAAAAAATTATTAGAATAAATGAGGAAGTTCTTGTCATGGCTCAGTGGTAACGAACACGACTAGCACGCAGGTTCAAGCCCTGGCCCTGCTCAGTAGGTTAGGGATCTGGTGTTACCACGAGCTGTGGTGTGGGTTGCAGATGCGGCTCAGATCCTGAGTTGCTGTGGCTATGGTGTGGGGCGGCAGCTGTAGCTCTGATTTGAACCCTGGCCTGGGAACTTCCACATACCACAGATGCAGCCCTAAAAAGTAAAAAATAAAATTAAAATAAAAATAAAGATAAATAAATGAATACAAGAGACAAGATCAATATACAAAAATCAATTGTATTTCTGTATAGTAGCAATGAGCAAGCCAAAAATGAAATTAAGAAAACACACCCACTTAGAATCAAAAAGAATAAAATGCTTAAGAATAAATTTAACAAATGCATAATTCATACTCTGAAAACTACAAAATACTTGAAAACAAAGGAGACTTGAATAAATGGAAAGATATCCCATGTTCATGCATCAAAAGACTTAATATTGTCACTCCCCAAAGTGATCTACAGGTTCAATGCAATCCCAATCAAAATCCCAGGTGACTTCTTTTCAGAAATTGACCAGCTTATCCCTAAATTCATATGGAAAGCTCAAAGGACATAGAATAGACAAAAAAAATCTTGAAAAAAGACAAAGTTGGAGGACATAAATTTATGATTTCAAATCTACTACAAACCTAAATAGTAACTGATCAAAATAGTATGGTATTGGCCTAGGGCCAGACATTTAATTCAGTGAAGCTGTATTAAGAATCCAGAAATAAATCCGCCCATCTATAAGTCAGTTCATCTCTGACAAAGGTGCCAAAACAATTCAATGGGACAAAAGAACAGCTGTTTGAACAAATAGTACTGGGACAACTAGATATCCACATGCAAAGGAGGAAATTTTGATCCCTAATTCTCACTATATACAAAAAGTGATTCAACAACAGATCAAAGACCCAAATGTAGGAACTAAATCTATACAACTACTAAAAGAAAATATAGGCATAATGTTTGGGACTGTAGATTAGGCAAAATTTCTTTTTCTTTTCCTTTTTGTGGCTGCACTTGCAGCATATGGAAGTTCCCGGGCTAGGGGTTAAACTGGAGCGGCAGCTACTGGCCTGTGCCACAGCCACAGCAATACAAGATCCAAGCAACATCTGTGACCTATGCTGCAGCTCTTGGCAATGCCAGATCCTTAACCCACTGATTAAGGCCAGGGATCAAAACACGAATCCTCATGGATACTAGTCGGCTTCTTAACCCACTGAGCCTCCAGTAGTTGCTTAGATAAGAAAACAAAAGCACAAGCAATAAAAGAAAAAATAAAGTAGACATGATCAAAATTACTTTTGTGCCTCAGATGACTCCAAGAAAGTGAAAAAACAACACACAGAATCATGAAGGTTTTTTTATAAATCATATAACTGATAGAGAACTTGTACTAGAATATACGAAGAACTCTTAAACTTAATAGACAAAAAATGTGAGAACACATTGCTCCAAGAAAAATTTATAAATGTATAATAAGCACATGGAAAGATGCTAACCGTCAGGACAACTGTAAATCAAAACCACAATGAGGTACCACTTGATATTCACTGGGGTGAATAATAACAAGTGTTGGCCAGGATGTGGACAAATACACTGTTCCCACACTGCTGATGGGACTGCAGAGTAGTGAGGCCATCCTGAAAAAGTTTGTCAGTTCTTCAAATGGCAAAACAGTTACCCTATGATCTCAATCCAACTCCTAGGTGAATACCCAAGAGAAATGAAAAACATGTCCACACAAAAATGTGTACATTAATGATCATGGCGCAATTATTCTTAACAGGCAAAAAGTGGAAACAACCTAGATGTCCATTCACTGATGAATGGACAAATACACATGACAGTCATACAACGTGGTATTATTGGCCATAAAAAGGAATGAAATTCTGCTACATGCTACAGTGTGGATGATCCCTTGTTGCAGGGTGAATTACTGTCCCCCAAAAAAGATACACTGAAGTCCTAACCCTTCTATCTGTAACTGTAACTTTATGTGGAAATAGGGTCTTTGCAAATATAATCAAGTTAAGATGAGGTCCTACTGGATTAGAGCGGGACCTACATTCAATGGCTGGTGTGCTTATAAGAAGGCCACAAGAAGACACGGGGACACAGAGACACACAGGAAGAAGGCATGTGAGGTTGGAGTGATAGTTACAAGCCAAGGAATGCCAAGGATTGTGGGCAACTACCAGAGGCTCAGAGAGAGGCATGGTGCAGAGTCTTCCCCCAGAGTTTTCTTTTCTTTTCTTTTTTTTTCTTTTTTCCATTTTTGGCCACCCCAATGCATATGGAACTCCCTGGCCAGGGATCAGATTCGAGCCGCAGTTGCAACTTAAGCTGCAGCTGCGGCAATACTGGATCTTTAACCCACTGTGCCGGGCTGGGGATCGAACCTCCATCCCAGTGCTTCCAAGACACAGCTCCGTCCCCACAGAGTTTTCAAAGGAGCATGACTCTATCAATACCATGATTTCAGACTTCTAGCCTCAAGAATTATGAGAGAATAAGTTTCAGTTGTTTTAAGGCACTGTGTTTATGGTAATGTGTTATAGCCACTGTAGGATATTAAGACAACCCTGGAAACATGATTGAAAGAAGCCAGTCACAAAGGGCCACTTATATGATTCCACTTACATGGAATGTCCAGAAAAGGCAAATCCATCCAGGCAGAAAGTAAGTAGATTAGTGGTTTACCTAGGGTTGGGAATGGTGGGTTTGGGGATTAACAGCCTTTTGGAGGCAATAAGAATATTTCAAAATAGTTTCTGTTGATGGATATACAACTCTGTGAAGATACTAAAAACCCATAAATTATAACAACAACAAAATAATAAACAAATTAAAGTTAGGGCATGCTCAAGAAAGGATGGGCATGTTAAAGGGGCATAGGACCCAATCTGAAAGAACTCCAAATAATGAAATCTGAGCAATTAAATTAATAATGACAGTACTAGGTTATAACCCACAGAATGAAATATTTATGAGTACAAACTGAACAAAATAAATAATTGAATAAATGTAAATAGGGAGAGAAAGGATAGCACTTCCTTAAAGAAATATCCCAATTAGTAAATGTAGAAGAAATGAGGAGAATTCAAAATTGCCATTAAAGCACCAAAGTAGTAATTTTTTCAGGCAAGATACAAAAAAGTGGGCAAAAGTTTGAGGAAACATAGGATATCTGCATGGCTTCAAAGTATTTGTCCCAAGATGTTCATTAATTTATAAAAGGAAGAGTTCCCATCGTGGCTCAGTGGTTAACAAACCTGACTAGTATCCATGAGGATGCGGGTTTGAGCCCTGGCCTTGCTCAGTGGGTTAAGGATCCGGCATTGCCCTGAGCTGTGGTGTAGCCCGGCAGCTATAGCTCTGACTCAACCCCCAGCCTGGGAACCTACATATGTTGCGGGTGTGGCCCCAAAAAGACAAAAAAAAAAAAAAAAAAAAGTGTATAAAGAGAAAAATACCTTCAGTGGAGAGATCACAGCTACCCACCACCGTAACTTCAAGGTTAACATCACTAATAAGATAACGATATCACGTACCCTCGGATATAATGTATAGAGGATGAGACACTGCATGGGACATACTTAACACTACAACACAATTTGTTGTTCCTCCGAAATTCTAATTCAGCTGGTATCCTGTATCTTGCTTTGCTTTATCTGGCAAATGAGGAGGGCATGTTGTTTCTGTGGTCTTATGCATAACCACAATCTAATCATGAGAAAACAGGAGGCAAACACCTTCTACAAAATTACTGACCATGAACCAAGACTAAGAAATTATCATGGGAAAAAGGAATTAATTATTTTAAAAGGGAGAAATTAACAAGTTAGAATCAAAACGGACTCCACAAGAGATGGAAAATCTAAACCAGAGGTTGGCAAACTTTTTTCTGTAAAGGGTACAGTAAGTGCCTAAGGCTTTGTGGACTATTTGAATAGCTCTAACTACTCACCTGTGCCACTAGAGCATCAAAACAACCACAGACAACATGTAAACAAATGCATGAGGCAACATTCCTTTGTGGCGCAGCATGTTAAGGATCTGGTGTTGTCACCACAGCTGCTGGGGTTCAGGTTCAATCCCTGGCCCAGGAATTTCCACATGCCACAACAGGTGTGGCAAAAGAAAAAAAGAAAAAAAAAAAAAAAAAAAAAGCCGTGAGCCAGATATGGCCAAAGGGGTTTGCCAACCCCTGATCTCAAAACACCACTTTACACAGAATAAATTTCTTTTTTCTTTTCCTTCCACTGGATCCTTAACCCACTGCACCACGGGAGAGCTCTGAAGAAATTTTTCAAAGAACTAATCCTTCCAAACACTAGGCCTTGTCATTTTCACAGCATAATTAGGCCCCACTTAAAGAGTCATCTCTTAAAGAGATTACTAAAAATTCTAAAAATGTTTTAATCTCTCATCCCTAACTTCCCTCTTCCATTCACCTTAAATCATTCTCTTTTTTTTTGCACCTTAAATCACTGGGATGTCTTTAGAGAATATCTTTTTAATTGTATGTACTCTTAAAAAAGGATTGTTTTGTGTATGTACAGTTTTAATGTATATAATTAGTAGTAACATGTTGTACTTCACTCTGTCTTATAGTGTTTTCATCCAGTACTCTGCCTGGATGTCCACCCAGTCTGCAGATTCTCTTACACAGTATCCTCTTGTACATGTCCATTCTCTCACTAATGGACTGATTCTCTAATGGCTTCCAACTCTTTGCCCCTTCAAAAAACGTTTTAATAAACAATTTCATATATGTTCCCTCATAACCTCTGCAAACACTGCTGGGGTGTAAGAACCTATAAGGGTTCCTATATCCCCAAAGTCCTGGCATCATCTGGCTTTCTAATTTGACAACAGGTAGAAAGTTTTCATTACTTGCCAACCGAATCCAACAGCATACCAAAAAAATTATACACCATGACCAGGTTGGGTTCATCCCAGGTTCACAAGGATGGTTCAACATACGCAAATCAATCAGCATCATACACCACATTAACAAAAAAAAAGTCAAAAATCATATGATCATCTCAATAGACGCAGAAAAAGCATTTGACAAAGTTCAACATCCATTCATGATCAAGACCCTCGCCAAAGTGGGTATAGAGGGAACATTCCTGAATATAATCAAAGCCATTTATGATAAACCCACAGCAAATATAATCCTCAATGGGGAAAAACTGAAAGCCTTCTCACTCAAATCTGGAACAAGACAGGGATGCCCACTCTCACCACTGCTCTTCAACATAGTTTTGGAAGTCTTAGCCACAGCAATTAGACAAACAAAAGAAATAAAAGGCATCCATATAGGAAGAGAAGAGATCAAACTGTCACTGTATGCAGATGACATGATACTATACCTAGAAAACCCTAAGGACTCAACCCCAAAACTCCTTGAACTGATTAATAAATTCAGCAAAGTAGCAGGATATAAGATTAACATTCAGAAGTCAGTTGCATTTCTGTATACCAGCAATGAAACATTAGAAAAGGAATACAAAAATACGATACCTTTTAAAATTGTACCTCACAAAATCAAATACCTCGGAATACACCTGACCAAGGAGGTAAAGGACCTATATGCTGAGAACTATAAAACTTTAATCAAAGAAATCAAAGAAGATGTAAAGAAATGGAAAGATATTCCATGTTCCTGGATTGGGAAAATCAATATTGTAAAAATGGCCATACTACCCAAAGCAATCTACAGATTCAATGCAATCCCTATCAAATTGCCCATGACATTTTTCACAGAACTAGAACAAACAATCCAAACATTTATATGGAACAACAAAAGACTCAGAATCGCCAAAGCAATCCTGAGAAACAAAAACCAAGCAGGAGGCATCACTCTCCCAGACTTCAAGAAATACTACAAAGCCACAGTCATCAAAACAGTGTGGTATTGGTACCAAAACAGACAGACCAATGGAACAGAATAGAGAATCCGGAAATAAACCCTGACACCTATGGTCAATTAATCTTTGACAAGGGAGGCAAGAACATCAAATGGGAAAAGGAAAGTCTATTCAGCAAGCATTGCTGGGAAACCTGGACAGCTGCATGCAAAGCAATGAAACTAGAACACACCCTCACACCATGCACAAAAATAAACTCCAAATGGCTGAAAGACTTAAATATACGACAGGACACCATCAAACTCCTAGAAGAAAACATAGGCAAAACACTCTCTGACATCAACATCATGAATATTTTCTCAGGTCAGTCTCCCAAAGCAATAGAAATCAGAGCAAAAATAAACCAATGGGACCTCATCAAACTGAAAAGCTTTTGCACAGCAAAGGAAACCCAAAAGAAAACAAAAAGACAACTTACAGAATGGGAGAAAATAGTTTCAAATGATGCAACTGACAAGGGCTTAATCTCTAGAATATACAAGCAACTTATACAACTCAACAGCAAAAAAACCAATCTATCAATGGACAAATGGGCAAAAGACCTGAATAGACATTTCTCCAAAGAAGATATACAGATGGCCAACAAACACATGAAAAAATGCTCACCATCGCTGGTTATAAGAGAAATGCAAATCAAAACTACCATGAGATACCACCTCACACCAGTCAGAATGGCCATCATTAATAAATCCACAAATAACAAGTGCTGGAGGGGCTGTGGAGAAAAGGGAACCCTCCTACACTGTTGGTGGGAATGTCAACTGGTACAGCCACTATGGAGAACAGTTTGGAGATACCTTAGAAATCTATACATAGAACTTCCATATGACCCCGCAATCCCACTCTGGGGCATCTATCCGGACAAAGCTCTACTTAAAAGAGACACATGCACCCGCATGTTCATTGCAGCACTATTCACAATAGCCAAGACATGGAAACAACCCAAATGTCCATCGACAGAGGATTGGATTCGGAAGAAGTGGTATATATACACAATGGAATACTACTCAGCCGTAAAAAAGAATGACATAATGCCATTTGCAGCAACATGGATGGAGCTAGAGAATCTCATCCTGAGTGAAATGAGCCAGAAAGACAAAGACAAATACCATATGATATCACTTATCACTGGAATCTAATATCCAGCACAAATGAACATCTCCTCAGAAAAGAAAATCATGGACTTGGAGAAGAGACTTGTGGCTGCCTGATGGGAGGGGGAGGGAGTGGGAGGGATGGGGAGCTTGGGCTTATCAGACACAACTTAGAATAGATTTACAAGGAGATCCTGCTGAATAGCATTGAGAACTATGTCTAGATACTCATGTTGCAACAGAAGAAAGGGTGGGGGAAAAAATGTAATTGTAATGTATACATGTAAGGATAACCTGACCCCCTTGCTGTACAGTGGGAAAATAAAAAAAAATATTAAAAAAAAAGAAAGTTTTTCATTACTTTTATAACTATTCCTGAATACCACCTTTTTTCCCCCTATAAAAAGACATAACATTGATACCAAAACCTGAAAATACTGCAAAAACAAAAACTACAGGGGAAAAACTCATGAGTAATAATACAAAATCCTGAATAAAATAGCAGCAGACTCTGAAAATACATTAAAATAATAAGATACCATATGCGTAAGTATATGATATATTTTAGGACTGATTACAGGAATGTAGGAATGGTTCAGTATTAGTCCCCAAATCAATCAATCAAAGACTCATCCCCAGAGACTCTGAAATAAACATTCTGGACAAAAATACTTTATAAAACAGGAATAGATGGCTACTTCCTTAGTATTGCAAAATATACCTATCTCAGCTCAAATGCTAGTCTTCAGCTTAACTGGAGGAAATCTTGGCGTTCCCATTGTGGCGCATCGGAAATGAATCCAACTAGGAACCATGAGGTTGCGGGTTCGACCCCTGGCCTCACTTAGTGGGTTAAGGGTCCAGCGTTGCCATGAGCTTTGGTGTAGGTCACAGACATGGCTCGGATCTGGCATTGCTGTGGTTGTGGCGTAGGCTGGCAGCCATAGCTCCAATTGCACCCTTAACTTGGGAACCTCCATATGCCGCAGGTGCAGCCCTAAAAAGAAAAAAAAAAAAAAAAAAAGGAGGAAATCTTGAAGCATTCCAACTAAAGCCTAGAAAAAGATGGCAAGGCTCACTGTCATTGCTTATTATTTTACTTATGCCAGGATACTGGGCGATTTAATTAGAAAAGAGGAAGACAATAACGGTACAAAAATCAGGAAACGGTAAAATGATCACTATTTGCAGATGATGTGGTTGTATACCTGAAAAAATATCAAGGGCAGGGCTATGCACCATGGTAGCCACTAGCCACATGCAGTTAGTGACCACGTGAAATGTGGCCAGTGTGACTTAAGAAGTAAAATTTTAATTAATTTAAACATAAATTAAGATAGCTACGTGTGTTGCTGTCTACTTTATAAGGGTAGATCTAGAAAATCAATCAAAAAACAATACAGGCACAAAATTAATATGAAGTAATCAATACCTTTCATACATAAAACAACCAGATAGAAGATATAAAGAAAGAGAAAACTCATTATAACAGTAACAAAAAAGATAAAACACAAGAATGAATCTGATAAGAAAGTTGAGAGACATATGAAGGAACTTGGTTAGGAAATTACACAGCATAAGACGTGATCTCTCCCTAAGTCAAATTATAAATTTAATATGACCTGATTAAAAATACTAAAAAGTTTTTATATATAATTGAGCTAGAGAAAGAGACCCTAACTTTCATATGAAAAATAAACAAGAGGGACTTCCCATTGTGGCACACTGGAAATGAATCCAGCTAGGAACCATGAGGTTGAGGGTTCGATCCCTGGCCTCGCTCAGTGGATTAAGGATCCGGCATTGCCATGAGCTGTGGTGTAGGTGACAGATGTGGCTTGGATCTGGCATTGCTATGGCTGTGGTGTAGGCCAACAGCTGTAGCTGATTCAACCCCTAGCATGGGACTCTCCATATTCCGCAGGTGCGGCCCTTAAAAGAAAAAAAAAAAAAAGACAAAAAAACAAGAAAGAAAATACTAGAAAGCTCAAGAAAAGAAGAGTAATGGGTAGGAGACTATATTACAAGCGTTGGTACAAGAAAAGTTTTCATCTTAAACTGCTGAGGCAAAGATGAGCGTCCAACACACTTCTCATGACTAGACAGGGACAAGTGGACAGCCATTGGGAAGAATAAAATTGGACCCACACCTCATCCTGTGTGTGTCCCAAATAGATCAAAGATTTAAATATGAAAAATAAAACCATACATGTTCTAGAAGAAACTGCAGGAAAAATTCTTTATAATTTTGGAATGAAGAATATATTTCTAATTAGGATTCAGAACATGGACATTATAAAGGGAAAACAGATAAATAAAACTCTCTAAATGGCTCCAAACACAATAAGCAAAGCCAAAAGAGAATGATGAAATAGGGAAACAATATTTATAATTCACATTAAGCAAAGGGATATCTTGCTAAGAGAACTCCTGGAAACTGGCAAGAAAAAAAAAAAGAGAAATGAGCAAAGGATTTGAAGAGAAGGCCCAGCAAATCCAAACATGTGATACCCACATGATGGTGAGGGTGGGTAGGGAGTGCACTGTCACCTCCCACTGGGGGTGAGGTACAAAGGAGGACATCCGTGAGGGAAGATCTGCTAGTATCTATCAGTTCCAAATGGACATCCTCTTCGTGCAAGTCCACTTCTGGGAATTTATGCCACAGATAGCCTTGCACATGTACGAAATGATACATGCACAGAGTGAATCACTGCAGCATCAGTTACAAGGTGAAGGACCAGTTAAATGAATCCAGTGCTTCTTCACAGTGGGGCGCTGTGCAGTGTTCTATGCAGAAGGAGCTCCAAGATATACAGAGTGAAAAGTATGAGTGGCATAATGGGCTGTATTCTGCATATATAAGGACGCTCCCTGGGGATCCCCCCCAAACCACAACTGTTCTCTTGGGTGGATAGGTCTAGGTAGATGGGGGACAGAAACAGTTGTTTCCCTGAAAAAAAAAAAATATATATATATATATATTTATATATATTTTGTCTTTTTGTCTTTATAGGGCCACACCCGCAGCATCTGGAGGTTCCCAGGCTAGGGATCTAATTGGAGCTGTAGCCACTGGTCTATGCCACAACCACAGCAATGCGGGGTCAGAGCTGCATCTGTGACCTACACCACAGCTCAAGGCAACGCCGGATCCTTAACCCACTGAGCGAAGCCAGGGATCAAACCTGCAGCCTCATGGTTCCTAGTTGGATTCGTCAACCACTTAGCCACGACAGGAACTCCTCCCTGAATATCTTTAGATATGCATATATTTCTTAACTTTTCTACTACACGAATATATTATCTATACAAAACATCATATTTAAAAACAGACCATAAAAGGAGTTCCTGTTGAGACTCAGTGGGTTAAGGACACAACATTGCCTCTGTGAGGATGTGGATTCAATTCCTGACCTCACTCAGAGGGTTAAGGATCCAGTGCTGCTGTGGCCGTGGCTCCAATTTGACCCCTGGCCCAGGAACTTCCATATGCCGCAGGTGCAACCATAAAAGAAAAAAATTGCAATAAAAAAGGAAAACATTATTCAACTGTTAAAAGGAGTACTAGATTTACTGATGTGACATGATATCTATTTTATTTTTCTTGTCTTTTGGCCTTTTCTAGGGCCACTCCCGCAGCATATGGAGGTTCCCAGGCTACGTGTCAAATCGGAGCTGTAGCTGCCAGCCTACGCCAGAGCCACAGCAATGCGGGATCTGAGCCGCGTCTGCGACCTACACCACAGCTCAAGGCAACGCTGGATCCTCAACCCACTGAGCAAGGGCAGGGATCGAACGCGCAACCTCATGGTTCCTAGTCGGATTCATTAACCACTGCGCCAAAATGGGAACTCCCTATTTTTTCCAAATCAGATGAAAATTGTTTAAATATAGCAAACACCCCTATTATTTTTTTTTGGGGGGGGTGTCTTTTTGACTTTTCTAGGGCCGTTCCCTCGGCATATGGAGGTTCCCAGGCTAGGGGTCAAATCGGAGCTGTAGCCACTGGCCTACACCACAGCCACAGCAACGTGGGATCTGAGCCGCGTCTGCGACCTACACCACAGCTCAAGGCAATGCCGGATCCTTAACCCACTGAGCAAGGGCAGGGATCGAACCTGAAACCTCATGGTTCCTAGTCGGATTTGTTAACCACTGTACCACAACGGGAACTCCTGATGTGACAAGATATCTAAAAAATATTTTTAAGGAAACAAGCAAAGAGACAAAATGGTTATAGTATGTGTGTATTCATGAGCTTTACAAAAAGACATACATACTCTTTTTTCTTTCTTTCTTTTTAGGGCTGTACTTGCAGCATATAGAAGTTCCCAGGCTAGGGGCTAAATCTGAGCTGCAGCTCCCAGCCACAGCCACAGCAATGCCAGATCTGAGCTGCATCTGCAACCTACACCACAGCTCACAGTAACGTTGGATCCTTAACCCACTGAGAGAGGCCAGGGATCAAACCCATATCCTCATGGTTACTAGTCGAGTTCTTAACCTGCTGAGTCACAATGGAAACTCCAATATTCTTAATATTTTTTCTTTTTAGGGCCACACCCACAGCATATGGATGTTCCCAGGCTAGGTCAAACCAGAGATGCAGCTGCTGGCCTATACCACAGCCACAGCAATGCTGGATCCTTAACCCACTGAGCAGGGCCAGAGACTGAACCCACAACCTCATGGATACTAGTCAGGTTCATTACTGCCGAGCCACAACAGGAACTCCTCTGCTTTTTCTTTTTAGGGCCACACCTGTAGCATATGGAAGTTCCTAGGCTAGGGGTCAAAGTGGAGCTACAGCTGCCAGCCTACACCACAGCCACAACAATGCCAGATGTGAGCCACATCTGGGACGTACACCACAGCTCAAGGCAATGCCAGATCCTGGACCTACTGAGCAAGGCCAGGGATCAAACCCGCATCCCCAAGGATAGTAGTCGGATTTGTTTCCACTGCACTGCAATGGGAACTCCTTCACTATTCTTAAAAGATATATATTTTCTAATAGATGCACAGATTATCTTGGCAAGTATACATCGGAATGGGATAGATGATTGCTTCTAGAGGCAAAAG
This sequence comes from Sus scrofa, assembly GCF_054392235.1. Lineage (NCBI taxonomy): Eukaryota > Metazoa > Chordata > Mammalia > Artiodactyla > Suidae > Sus > Sus scrofa. The sequence goes on from NC_139383.1 coordinate 137,975,997, forward strand.
GGACTGAAAGATGCACTTGACACTTTTTGTCTCTTGCTACTGTTTAAATTAAGTATTTTTTTAAACTATGTGAAATTTTGCTTATAAAAGCAATTTCAGATTTTATATCCCTAGCCAGATCTTATTTCTTTTTTTTTTTTTTTATTTTCCCACTGTACAGCAAGGGGATCAGGTGATCCTTACATGTATACATTACAATTACATTTTTCCCCCACCCTTTCTTCTGTTGCAACATGAGTATCTAGACATAGTTCTCAATGCTATTCAGCAGGATCTCCTTGTAAATCTATTCTAGGTTGTGTCTGATAAGCCCAAGCTCCCGATCCCTCCCACTCCCTCCCCCTCCCATCAGGCAGCCACAAGTCTCTTCTCCAAGTCCATGATTTTCTTTTCTGAGGAGATGTTCATTTGTGCTGGATATTAGATTCCAGTGATAAGTGATATCATATGGTATTTGTCTTTGTCTTTCTGGCTCATTTCACTCAGGATGAGATTCTCTAGCTCCATCCATGTTGCTGCAAATGGCATTATGTCATTCTTTTTTATGGCTGAGTAGTATTCCATTGTGTATATATACCACTTCTTCCGAATCCAATCCTCTGTCGATGGACATTTGGGTTGTTTCCATGTCTTGGCTATTGTGAATAGTGCTGCAATGAACATGCGGGTGCATGTGTCTCTTTTAAGTAGAGTTTTGTCCGGATAGATGCCCCAGAGTGGGATTGCGGGGTCATATGGAAGTTCTATGTATAGATTTCTAAGGTATCTCCAAACTGTTCTCCATAGTGGCTGTACCAGTTGACATTCCCACCAACAGTGTAGGAGGGTTCCCTTTTCTCCACAGCCCCTCCAGCACTTGTTATTTGTGGAGTTATCAATGATGGCCATTCTGACTGGTGTGAGGTGATATCTCATGGTAGTTTTGATTTGCATTTCTCTTATAACCAGCGATGTTGAGCATTTTTTCATGTGTTTGTTGGCCATCTGTATATCTTCTTTGGAGAAATGTCTATTCAGGTCTTTTGCCCATTTTTCCATTGATTGATTGCCTAGCCAGATCTTATTTCTGAGTTCCAGATCTGAATCCCAACTGCCTGATTTCCAGCTGCTCCGCTGCATTTCTCACACACACCTTCAACCCAGTGAATCCAAAATGAGACTCATCATCTTCCCCTCAAACTCTGCCCCCTTGGGGGCTCCCCGTCACATGGACAGCACCAGCCCTTGGAGCCCAAAGTGCATGCAGTTCTTCATTCCTCCACTCCCTGCCTCCAACTTCTGATTCCCCACCAAGTCCTCCACATACGTCCACTCCTCTGCTAAGGCAGCACCCTAAACCACGCAACTGGTCTCTCACTCAGCTTTGCCAAGGTCGTGAGCGGGTCAAGCCAGGGCTGCTTTTGCCCCTTCTCTGGCAATCTCATCATTCTCCTCCCTACCACAAAGCTTGTCAGTAGCTTTGGGAAGAACTATGATCAGATGGATTAGAAAGTGGCTAGAATTCTCAATAGCCTACAGATCCTGGCCTTTCCCAGTCCTCTCTCCCACCTTGCTCGTTACATCCCAGCCACACGAACCTTCTCTTAGTTCCTCAAGCTCCTCCTCCCTCAGAGCCTCATGTGCTGGGCCCTCGGCCTAGAAGGCTCTTCTCCAGCCTCCATGTATCTCCCGACAGCAGTTTTAACTGCGTTAACTACCTCTCAGCCCTCCAGGCTCAGTTTAAACATATTCTCTTTGGAGCATCTTTGCTGACCATCCAGACCAGGCCAGCTCCCCTGCTTCATGCTGGCTTAGTACCCCTTCTTCACAGATCTTACTGCAACAGTAATAAAATATGCTGTTTATCCCTCAAATAATCTGTTTAAGGGAAAGAACAGTTTTGCTCAGTGCCAACAAGATGAGCAGTTGTTGAAGGAATGAGTAAATGGGGAGAGGCAGACAAGCTACGGGGAAGACAGAAGGCCATGGTACATGGGCACCCTGGTCAGCAGTGGCCTCTGGGAGGCAGGGCTTCCTCCCCTACTCCTGCCACAGTGGTCCCAGCCCCTGGTTCGTGCCTTGCATCTGCCTACTCACCACAATGTCTGGGGACTGGAGCTGGCCTGGCAGGGCTGGGCTGCTATTGTAGCCGGAGGTGACACCAGATGAGAGGCTTCCATCAGAGCTGGTGCACCGGGAGCTGGAGGTGGCCAGTGTGTGGAGTTTTTCCTCTTCCTGGGAAGGACAGATCACTGTCAACCAGCTTCAGGTGCACCCTCTCTGCCCACCCTCATCTCCCTGGAAACCATCCTCTCTCACCTCCCCAGCTCCCATCACTTCCCAGTGCCTCCTGCCTCAACCTCACGCCTCCCCCACCTGCACCCCAACTATATACCAAAGCTGCCTCCTCCCAGACTGGCCCAGGGCAGTAGCCGGTCTGATGGGGGGGACACGTAAAGAGGGAGCGAGGTGAGGCTGAGCTGGCACCAGGGGTCTGTTGCCCTCCTCCAGATGCTACATTCCAAGACTCAGAGGCAGCCCCAGGGGTGGTTGACCCAGTCTGAGGTCTGCCCCAGGCCCCGGGCCTTCCCCCGAATCAGAGGCTTGCCCCACTCCCCACCTGCAGCAGCTGGGAGACGATCTGCTGGCGGATTCTCAGCTTCTCCTGTTCCGTCCGCTCCCGCAGTCGGTCCCGGGCCCGGGCAATCTCCACCCTGGCCTCCTCGCGGGCCCGCTGGTATTCTTGTAGCATCAGCTCTATGTCAGAGGGAGGGTGAGCCGACCTTGATGCTGACCGTGGGTTCCTGGGTAAAAACCACAGGGGTGGAGAGATGCCTCCTAATATGCTGGGTGGGTGACGGCCCCGGCCTGCTCACCCCAGGCCCGCTCACAACAACCCTCTTGAAGGACCCACCCTCTCTTTGCCCATAGGGTCTTCAGGTTTGGTTCTACGTCCACCCTGAGGCCCAGGCCCACAGGCTTACATAGCACATCACAGCTCCTCCTCCCCTGCTGCCCCTCCCACATCCTCCTCATTCCCTTTGCCTCAGTCTCCACGGCTGCCTTGGGCTGTGCGCAGGCATGGAGGACCCACTCCTGGCATCGCTCCTCCTGTCTCCAGACACTAACATTCAGGCCCTGATCCCCACACGCACTCGTCTCACACAAAGCCTGCTCCCCACAGGGTTCTGGGCCCACCATACCTGGTGGTCTCCACAACGTCCCTCCTCAGCCGCTGCAGGTATTCTCGGCGCCTGCTGGGTAGGTCCAAGTCCCGGGTGAGGAGATCCTGGTGGGACGTGGAGATCGGCTGCTTCTGAGGGCTGAGGCTTCGCGTCCGACGAAAGCTCTGAGGGGGCCCAGCCCGCTCCCTTGGCAGGTTCTCCATGGCTTGTTTTGACCTGAGGGAAAATGCAATTGATTCAGTGAAGCTGACTATGAACGCCCTTCTCCATCTTCAGATCTCTGATTGCAGGAAGATCCCAGGATGAGCCGGAGAGAAGGAACAGACAACTGTTAGCCTTCCCCATTCTCTTTCCTCTCGGCCCATCCCTCGTGCCCCACTCCAGGCTGGGCCCTCACCGGGTACGTGGCTCCTCCTCAGCAGTGAGCGCCTCCCCCGTCCCGCTCTGCAGCACCTGCAGCAGGGCGTCTGTCTCCCCGAAGCCGTGGTGCAGTTTCGCTTCTGTGAGCTCCACGCTGAGTGAGAGGCTCCGGGCCCCTACCTGCAGGGGGATCTGCTCCCTCTTGGACCACTCGGCCTGGCTCTGGTCATCAGGAGGTTGTGCGGGCCTCTGGCCCTGCTCTCCAGAGCCACAGTCACGCCCGGTTCCCGGCAAATCCATCACACCTGGCTCCCTGGGAGAGCCATCCTGAACCCCACACCAGTCGCTAAATTTGTTATGCATGGGAAGGTCCCTCAGGTTCTGGTCCATGCACATCCGGGAACTGGGGTGCAGTGGCCCCTCAGGTTGGCAGGCCTCAGTTGGGCCCAAGATGTAACCCTGGAGCCCTGGAGTATGAGTCACTTCAGAGAAAGGGCAGGGGCTGTGGCGCTGGAGGCCTTCCCAGGAGAAGGAATCGTGCAGAGCAGGCCGTGGCTCCGCTGGAGATGCTGAGCTCACACACCCATTCTCTGTCCTGCTCCACCGTTGACTCGGCCCCCTACTGCTCAGTGGGCCACATTCTAGGGAGGCCGTGTCCTCAGGCCCGAAGCCGAGGGCCAGCCTGTGAGTCTGGCTCCTGGTGGGTGGAGGACGCAGTCTGCTGGGGCCCCCAGTGGTAGTCCCCGGCTGCTGTTGCTGCTGCTGCTCCCGTGGGGGCTGCTCCACGAAACGAACTTGGAGTTTTGCGCTTGGCCGTGGGCTGCCTTGGGAGCTCACCTCCTGGGAGGGCCTGCGATCACCCCCTTCTGAGGAACTTTTGCCTTCTCCACACAGAGCCCCCACTCTCTGAGTGTCAGCTGACTCATCGGTGGCTTGAGAATTACCCATTGGAGGCCTGGGGGCATAAAGGGGAAGGCTTGGGCTGGAGATGAGCTTCTGGTGGCCTTCAAGGGAATGAGCCAAGGGGGTGCTGAGACACAAAGCACCTGAGGGGAGCCCCAACCCTTGGGTGTGGGCGCTAAGGGTAAGGATGGGAGAGGAGGCCCTGTCCACCAGCAGGGCACTTGAGAGGCCCTGCTTCTTCAGAACCCTGGGCTCCCCAAGAGACTCCAAAGTGTGGGTGCAAGGCTTTGAGGGGAGAGCTGTGCCAGGGCTGCTGCCAGCCAGAGAAGAGGGTTCCTCTGGCTGGGAGCTGGGAGGTGGGGAGGCATCAGGAGAAGCCTGGGGGCTCAGGGAAGGCAGGTTCTGCCCAAAGCAGCCTTTCCAAAAGCTCAAGTGGGACGAGGGTTCTAGAGGGCTCCGGGACCTGCATTGAGTGCTTTCTTCCTGAAGATCTTGCAGCCCCACAGTTTTCCGTACTGTTTCCTCTGCTTCTCTTTTCTCAAGTGTCCCCAGGACATGTCCCTTTTCTTGCGATGTGATGGAAATATCTGGGCCCAGCCCCTCGAGGACTACATCGACCTTCTGAGGGTTGGCCTCTGGGGCCTGGAGGTGCAGAGGTGGTGAGGCCAGGTCGGTCTGGATTCCCTCATCCATGGTGGTCTGGGTACAGCTGTCCATCATAAGGGCCTGGGGCGCCTCATCTGGAGTCTCCCTCTTGGTATTCCACTCCCTTTCAGCCACACTTGGCTGGGAGAGACTCCCCAGCAGCTCTGAGGTGCTGTGTAGGAGCTGCGAGAGGCGGAGAGACAGGCTGTGCATGCTGGCCCAGGAGGCCGCATCTGACTGGGCACAGCAGATGGCAGGATGGTTCCCGTGGGGCCCGGAGCCCAGGGTCTGTGTGCCCTGCTCCAAGGTGCTCATCCCAGGCGGTCCCACAGGGCCATGGGCCTCTGAGGGACACAACATCATAACCTCATCCACTGGACCTACAGCACTTCCTTCTGTCAAGGGCAGCTCCTTCCTCAGACAGCCCGCTTCACCAGGGCTGCCCAGGAACTGGACTCTTTTGTTAGGGCCCTTGGTGGGGGCTGTCCCTCCAGAGCTGGCCAGCGCGTAGGGGTTCCCCAGGGCAAACGAGGAACCCCACACTTTCCAGGCCTGATGGGAACCTTGGGTGTTTTCGGTGCTGTGTGTGCTGGCCAGGCCGCAGGCGCTGGCGCAGGTACTGGGGCAGGAGTGGAATGCGGAGTCCTGGCCTTCTACGCCATCCGTGTTGCAGCACTGGGATTTGCAGCCCCGGGAGACATCGACCATACCGCCAAACACACACTGCTTCCAGCCAACACGCTCAGGCCCCGCGGGATGCCAGGGCAGGACACGGGGGTGGATATCGCTGGAGCCAAAGAGCAGGTCTTCTGTGCCCGCTCCAGAGCATAGCTCCCCAGGTCTGGCCTGGGCACCCAGTCTCTCTGGCTCTCCTGGCCAGGCCTGTTCCAGAGAACCAGACAGCTGGCTGGCCGTGAAGTTGGGGGTTGGCACACACGGGGGATGTGCCATCCCTGGGTGAGGAGGGGGCGCAGGTGGCAGGTGCCTGGGATCAGCGGTGCTCTTGTCCAAATCACCGGAGGCTCCCTGATCACAGCCCTCAGTTTTCACAGATGGTCTTGCCACCGAAGACATTCCTGAGGAAGAGCCCCCGGGAAGTGGGGTCCATAGTCTGCTAGGCTCCTGCACATCCTCATCTGTGAGGGAAGGTGGCTCCACGCTCAAGTTCAGCTTCTGAAGTGACTGGGAAGAGCTGATCACAGAGAACTGGGGTCTCAAGTGTTCAGGGCCAGAGAAGACAGCAAGCACAGGAAGGGCGCACCGGTGGTGGGGCGCTGGCTGGTCCCCGCCAGAAGAGGCCTGTGCAGGAACCCGGGCCACAGGCTGAGGTGCTCCACATTGCTCCAAGGGGACAGTGGCTGAGCCTCTGCAGCCTGATGAGAGTGTCTTGGACACAGGGGGCCTGGCCTCAGCCATCTGCTCTCTGCCTGTACCGCCAATGTGACGGATGTCTGAGCTGTCTTCCTCAGGAGGCGGGGGGCTCCTGTTCCAGGCAGGGTCTTCACCACCACCTGAAGCCCAGTCTCTCTGCTGTTCCTCCTCCTCCCAGGGGCTGTCAGCCTGGGGACTGGGGATGTACTTAAACTTTGCTACATATTTGGCTTTGGGATCCAAGCCACGGTGATCCCTGAACTCCGTAGAAAGCTGTGTCTTCTCTGGAAGGCAACTGATGGTGTTTCCCAAACATCCATGTTGTGGCCCCACCAGCGGCTCACTGTGTTGTCCACCAGCTGTTGAGGGCTGTTGTGGTTTGGGTTGAGAGCCCTGTGCACTTTGGCCACCAGCACAACTGTCCTGAAACCCCCTGGGTGGCTCAGAGCTCCTGCCTGTGCGGAAAGCGGCAGCCTCAAGCTCGGTGCTGGCTTTCCTCTCCTCAAGCTTTTTCTCAGGATTTCCAACTGACCTGGAGCTTCCATCAGCAACTGAGCAGCTGAGGGAACCTGTCCTCACATCTGGGGCAGAAGGGGAGCTGCAGCCCTGAGCCAGAGGCAGGTCAGCAGCAGCAGCTGGGGGCTCCAGAGGGCTGCTGTCTGCTGGCCCCAACTCCACATTAATGTCTTTGGGTTCAAGGTCGTGTCCCAAGAGCATGTCAGGGTCCCTGCAATGGCGCTCTCCCCTCTTGTCCACTCCCCAGCCCCTAGAGGCTCCCATACAGGGTGAATGACACATATGTGGGGCAGCCTTGGAGGCCCAGCTGCCCAGGTCACCACCTCTGTAACACAGTGAATCGGAGGAAGGGGAGGCATGGCCCTGGGAAGCAATGGGCTGGGGGCTGCACAGGTGCTGGGGAGGATGAGATTTGCTGCCTCCTAGCCCCCCAGACGGACCAAGGGTCCTTCCGCCTCCAGTGCTCCCCAAGAAGACAACAGAATCTGGGCTTTGCTGCAGGCATCGGTGTGGGGTGTCCTCTCTAACTGCCCCGGGGCTGGGAGCTAGCAGTGGGATTGGCCTGGGACCTTCCCCGCCGGCCCTGCAGTCCTCTGCCGGCCCAGAGCTGACACTGCCCTCCTGCTTCACACGCTGCTGCAAGGGAGCTTCGGGTTCCACTCCCCTCAGGGCTCCAGGCAGGACAATACCCTGCTTAGGACTCACCCTCCCTTCCAAGCCGGTGGGAGGCTCAAGGCATTGGACCTGGCCTTGGTTAGGCCCTGAGAGGCTGCCAGGATTCTGGACATCTTGGTGACTTTCCAAACTGGTTGGTTTTCTTCCCTGTGCAGACATTAGGAAGTTACCAGGACCTCCTTCCCTCATGTTGTCCAGAGTCCCAGGTTCTTGCTGGACTGGGCTGCTCTCCTGACCACCAGAGGACACATCCTCAGCAGCCTCCTGATGGGCAGTGGATTGGCCTCCCCCACGTGGAATCCCACCAGCATCATCACAAGGGGCTTGAGAAGCTAAGGCAGCCTCTACTCCCTCTGTTTTTACCCTCCTGGCCTCCTCCACAGCTGCTGAAGGAGGAAGACTGTTTGAGCCCAAAGGATCAGCAGAAGATCTTCTGGTTGCTTCTTTTTGCTCTATCATTTCAAAAGAGGTAGAGTGACATACAGACTGTTCACCTGCTCCCAGGAAATGTTCCAATTTCCCGTTACGATGGCTTTTACCCAGAGCAGGGTCAGCACGAGAAGAAGGCCGTGAGGGACACTGTGGCCCCGGGTGAGTGTCTGCATTGAGCAGAGGGCAAAAGCTGTCTGTAGAGGGGGGTGTGGCCTGAAGGACGGATGTCCTCTCATCAATGGACAGGTGTCCTGGTTCAGCAGAGAGAGGTGCCACATGGAGTCCCTGTGCTTCCCCCTCATGTCTGGCCCTGTCTGACATTGACTGGGACATCTGTGGATGCTGAGGCCTGCCAGGGGCCCCTGAAGAACCTTCAGGTTCTAACAAAGTCTCACTGTAACAAAGGACTGTGCCCCTAGTCACCACATCATGAGGCTGCTTCCGCTGGGCCTCTGCCTGTCCCATCTCTCCCAAAACAACCAGGCGTGAGGGTGGACGGGCAGAGGGCTCTGGCTGAGGCACCTGCCGCAGGGACGCCGGTGCTGAGAAAAAACCACAGGTGGGCCCAGGGTCCTTGGCCTCCTCCTCCGCCTTCTGGCTCATCACCAGGCCTCGGGTGCTCCCCTCTTCTAAGGGGCAGCCAGCCCTCCTTTCTAGTGGGCCAGAGGCCCTGTTCAGGGAGCTGGCTCTCTCTGGTCCTCTTTGTACAGCTGTCTCGGCTTCAGATGGAGAACCTGCCCTGCTACTCAAGCCCATTGAGGTGCTTCTGAAGTCCCCTCTGTGGTCCTGGGGACTGGTGCTTTCTGATCTCCTGCCCTCTGCCCCCAGAGTAATGCTCTCTGGTGCACTGGACTGACCATGAGATCCTGCAGCCATGGATATCACAGACCCAGCCCAAGCAGGGTGTGCCACAGAGGGGACCCCTCCAATGTCTCCCCGCGGGCCGTGGCATCCAGGATCCCCACTCTGGTCCTGACACCTCACTCCGGTTACCAAGGGGCTGGTGGGCATTTTCAACATGGTGGGATCCAGCACGTAGACAACAGAAGGGATGCCTATAGCATCAGGTGCATGAGGATAGCTTCTTGGCAGCCTTGCTGAATTCAAGGGCAAAGTATTACTCAGGTCTTGGCGAGGAGCCGTACAGGAGTCTGGCTGGCTCAGCAACAGGCTGCTCTCTTGGCTGAAAAATGTGTCCTCCCAATGCTGGCACGGCCCAGGGAGTTTGTGAGTCAATGAGACCACTCTGTTTCCCTCGTGCAGGCTCCCTCTTGATACAACCATTTCTTCAATTCGGCCCTGAATTTTCAGCTCGTCTTGCTTAGAGCTATACACGCCTTTGGCAGGTTGGCTTTCCTGAAATCCCTTCACAACCTCCAGCGCCTCCAGACTTCCCAAGCCACAGGACTGCCTGCCTGCCTCGGAAGTCCTCTGAGGCCTGGGCTGCGATGACACAGCTCCAGCCGGTGCTTTTGTTCTCCTTGGATCAGCACCAGTGCCGGTAGGCTCTCTGAAAACTGTACAGATCCCTGAATGGTCAAGAGTGTCCCCGGTGGGGCTGTCTAACACAGCTGGGTAGGTGTGCCCTCTCACAGACCTGGCGTCGCACACCTGGGGATCTTTCCCAGCTCTACTGTGAACCTCCACCTCCCCGGCTTCACCGTCCCCAAAGGTGACATCAGCTGTCCCTCTTAGAGCAGATGGCTGATCCTTGAAGGACTGGTGGTTTCCAGAGCTGCCTGGCCTTAGTACATCATTGGCCATCTCCTGGTGCTTCTGGTCCTGGGACACGCACTCCCCACTGACTCCCAGTGTGTAGGACGCACACAGCTGCTTACTCTGCCTGGATTCCATTTCCAAGATGCTGTTTTCCAGCTGCATTACACTCCTAATTAGCCTAGCCATCTCATCAGCATTATTAACTCTTTTATTGCGCTTCTTTCCAGGAGGTTCTTCCTTGGGGTTTAGCCAAGTTTCTTGTGGCTTTGCAGGGACCATACGTTCACCGAGGCTTCTTTCCTGAGAGCATGTAACTGAGTGGAGTCTTTCAAAGGCAGACTTTGCCTGTGGAAGCTTAAACCCTCTGGAGCTGTCTCTGGGATGGAGAGCTTTTCTAAGAAGCTTGGGTTCATTCTTCCCTTCCCCCTTGTGGGCTGGCCTCTCATCCTGGGCTGAGGTCTCCGGGCTGCTTACTCTATGATGTACCAATCTGGACTTCAGGGGAAGAGCATCTTCCCCTTGCATGTCCTTGTCAAGGCCTAAACTGAAGGTTCTATGGATGAAATCAGACCTGAACCCAGAAGGACACTGTCTCTTGGTGTCAAAGGCCTGGGACTGTCTGAAGACTGCATTCTGCCCCTGCTCTTCTTCCTTATCTGCCTCTGATTCACAAAGGAGAGGCTCTCTAGACCCACAGCTGCTTGAGGAAACACTGCAGTAGGCCTTTTCTCCTGGCTTGAGCGTTGGAAGCCTGTGTTTATTTAAAATTCCAGCTTCATTTTCAAATTCACCTATTTTTATCTCGGTAGATGGAAGAAAATGTCTGTTTTGAGTGACAAAAAAGTAAACTGAATTATGGCTTTCTTCTTCAACATTTCCAGGTCTTTCTCCTTTTTCTCTGCAGACTTGCTTGGTGGTCAGATCAATGGGCCTCTCCTCTGTGACCTGCTGAGATGAGGTAATCTTGGAATTCGGTAACAACACTGGTGATTTTTTCTTCATGTAAACATTTTGGAGGACTTGGTGCTCATGGCTAAAGCCCCAGGCTTCCCTGGCAGGTGGGGAAGGTATCCTCACTTCTCTGAAAGCCGGGATCTCCAAGGCGGTTTCTGTCAGGGCATCCCGGCTTTTGGTCACATAGAAGGTCTCCAAGGGAGGGGGCTGCAGGGAAGATGGGAGTGGATTCCAGGGAGCAGAATGGAGGTACAGCTCTGGCCCTGACGGGAAGGTGAAGGAAAGCCTGCTGCGTCTTTCACCCGCCTCCTTGGAGCTCTCCTGGGAGTCTGTCTTCTCGTCCTGTGAGGGGGGGTGGCTGTTCTGACCTAATTGCTCTGCTTGTGGCCAGTGGGGGTCTTTGGTGGCTATGGTGACGATATGGTGACAAGGGTTCTTCAGGACAAAACATTCATCAGAGGAAGTTATCGGTCCAGGTTTCTCACTACTCTGAGAGGATACCTCCAAGCTGTTCTGCTTGACTTCTGGTGCTTCCATCATGGAATGTTCTATCCTGCTCTCGGCTGCAGAGACCCGGGCATTTGTGGCTCCAGAAGTTGATGATTCTACGTCTGCTGAATAAGCTCCACTGTAACTCACCTCTTTCTCACTAGTTGTAAAGAAATCTGAAGTACCCTCTACCTCAACACTCAGACTGTCCTGTTCTTTCTCTGCTCTCAAACGCCTAATTTTGGACAGATGGACAGGAGAACTGTTGACATCCAGGCTGCCAGATACCCCAGGACCAACTGGCAATACAGCATCTCCTCCCCTGCCAGAAACTTGGGTCAGGGAACCAGAGTCTTCCTGGAGGGAGGGGCAGACTGGCCGGGGCTCTCCTGTGGCCTCCAAAACAGGAAAAGACAGTTCAAGGAGGTACTTCTGCTGAAGGGCAGCCCAGTCTCTCTCACGGGTGCTGCCCACATAAGTGAATGAGGTGGCAGAGGCAGCCAACAAGCTTGACCCACTCGAGCTGGATGCTTCAGAGAAGCCCTGCTGGGCTGGGTCAGAGACACTTCTGGCCTGAAAGGTGCCCTCAACTCCTGGCTGCAGAAGCCTGGAAGAGCCCCAGAGGGACAGCCTGGACGAATTGGAAGCAGGGACCGGGTACACACCTCTGACAGAGGAGGGTGGCTCAGCCCCAGGGCTGTGGGGCAGGGCTGTTTCTGTACCTGATGACTTCAGTGCCTCCATATTTCGCCAGTATCCAGGCCTCTCCCAACCACAGGGCTGAAAATCCTGGCCATTAGGACTTGGACATAAAGAATCTGGGGGGCTGCTGGGATTGATCTTGGAGTCACAGGAGAACCAGGAATCCATGGACACCAGAGGGCTCCCTCTTGAAAGCTGCACAGCCTGTTCTGAGGAGCTTGCCTCCACCACCAACTCAGGCTGCTCACAGCGGGGCTGGGGCTCCAGGTAAAATGAACCGCTCACTGGCAGGACAGTGTCCAGCCTGGCTCCGGTTCTGTGGCTAACTGAACCAAGCCTGCATGCTGCCTCCTTGTCCCCTGTTGGCAGACTGAAGGTCTGCAGGTGCCAGAAAGTCTCTGCGGGCATCTCGTCAGCAGCACCAGCACTGAGAAAAGGCTCCTCTTGCTGATCATCCCCCAGTTCTTCCTCAGCACCGATCAGGCTATCGAGGGAAAAGCTCCTGTGAGTCTGGGTGAGTAGTCCACTGCCTGAGGATGTGGTGAAGCCCTTCACAGAGGCTTGAGCCCTGGCCCTGAGGTGGCTGCGGCCGAGGGTGAGATAACTGTCCCCTGGGCTGTCCTGTGGGCTTTGGTACCCCTTCTCGGCCAGCGAGTCTGCAGATATTTGGCTGTCATCACTTTCGGAGTTCTCAGGCTCTGGGAGATCCTGCTCCTTCCACTGGGGCTCCTCCAGCTTCAGTGACTCTGTAAGGGCTTTGGCACAGACATGGGAGAGAGAATCCACTGAGTAACTTCTCTCTGCATCAGGAAAGTCACTAGTTTTTTCTCCTGCATGATCTACTACTGGGCTGGCATCTATGAGTGAGGCCACAGTGTCTGGGTCTCCCTGCACTGTGCTGCCTCTTCAAAGGGCTGTCATGGGGCAAACAAGAGGACTTTTGGGCAGCATCCCTGACCCTAACTGCCAGGACCCTCTGCTGCCTTTTATTTGGGGTTTTTTGGGGTTTGTTTTGTTTTTGGTTTTGTTTGTTTGTCTTTTCATCTTTTTTTAGGGCCGCACCCACGGCATATGGAGGTTCCCAGGCTGGGGGTCCATTTGGAGCTGTAGCCGCCGGCCTACACCAGAGCCACAGCAACATGGGATCCGAGCCACATCTGCGACCTACACCACAGCTCACAGCAACGCCAGATCCTTAACCCACTGAGCAAGGCCAGGGATCAAACCTGTGTCCTCATGGATGCTAGTCTGGTTCGTTAACCATTGAGCCAAGATGGGAACTCCCTCTGCTTCCTTTGTGATGCTCTGTATGGAGAAGGTGGTATGGATTTTGCCCGGAAAGTCTTGGCTGCCTTTCCACTCCTAGCTGCCTGTTTAGGTCCACAGGGATGTGAGGAACTAAAACTGGTTCCCGTAGCAGCCTCGTGGGGCCCGAGGTTCCCTTCTTTTTGCCCAGGGATGGTGTGTGGCCACAGTCAGCTAGTCCCTTGGCCCTCCTGGTCTGGGTGGAAGGGGTGAGGGCCCCTGGTTCATCCTGTGAGCTGACCAGCCCTAAGACGCTAAACTCGGGGCTACTGCGTAGGGCTGCTTACCCACTCCCTCAATTTGCTGATCGCTGGCAGACCCGGAGCTCGTGGTGAGGCAGGTGCCTGGGGCTGAGGCTCTCTTCTTGACCAGGCCCTTCTTGGCTGTGCAAAGCTGCTCCTCGCCTGAGGAACAGAGGGCATGCTTGCTGAAATGCACCATCCTTGGGGGGTAGGAAGCAGCTTGGGGTACATACTCTTCTGAGGGGATTTTCTCTGATAATTGGTCAGTAGGGTCAGGCAGAGGAGGTAACGTGGTGGAGGAATCCTGATTCAGGAAAACACTGTGGAGACAATGAAAGCCATCTCAGGAAAGTAAGAGGCCCCTACTACCTACTGACGGGGGAATATAAAGTCCCACTTAGTTTCCTCCAAAAGAGGCTTAAAATTAGGCCAATGTCACTGTCCCTAATGTGATATAATGTCTGGTGTCAGAAAAAAGCTGTCCAGGTACACGAGGAAACTGTGGACTATTGTACTGACCCTCAAAGAAGCCCCAGGTATCTTTACTTTATAAAAATGTTTAACTGAATCTGAATGTCATCATATCTTTAGGGAAAACTTCCAGTTAATAGGCAACATGAGGATGAGAACTACTTGACCAGTGCTGTAACGATTCAAAGAAACACATCTATACAGGGGTGTATTTTACAGAACTGACCCAGTTTCTTAAAGAAATTTGATATGAAGAAAAAAATTAAAATGATTAAAATAAGCTTAAAAGACATAACAACCATATTCAGTATGTAAATCATATTGGATTTAAAAATCATAATTTAAATGAACTATAAATATATATATATATATATTTGAAACAGTTGGAGAAACTTGGATATGGCCCAGGTTTTTGATTATACAGAGTAATTTCATCTTAATTTTGTTGGGTGTGATGACAATGTAGTTATAAGAAAAGTCCTTATATTTCAGAAGTGTATACTTGATGTAGGATTAAAAATGACATGAGGTCTAGCAGTTGCTTTAAAATACTTTATCTGAAAGATACCACCAAAAAAGAAAACTATCGGCCAATATCTTTGATGAATACAGACGCAAAAATTCTCAACAAAACTTTAGCTAACTGAGTCCAACAACATATCAAAAAGATCGTACACCATGACCAGGTGGGATTTATCCCAGGTTTACAAGGATGGTTCAACATACGCAAATAAATCAACGTCATATACCACATTAACAAAAAAAGGTCAAAAACCACATGATCATCTCAATAGATGCAGAAAAAGCATTTAACAAACTCTTACCAAAGTGGGTATAGAGGGAACATTCCTTAACATAATTAAAGCCATTTATGACAAACACTCAGCAAATATAATACTCAGTGGAGAAAAGCTGAAAGCCTTCCCACCAAAATCTGGAACAAGGAGTTCCCGTCATGGCGCAGTGGTTAACGAATCCGACTAGGAACCATGAGGTTGCGGGTTCGGTCCCTGCCCTTGCTCAGTGGGTTAACGATCCGGCGTTGCCGTGAGCTGTGGTGTAGGTTGCAGACGCGGCTCGGATCCCGCGTTGCTGTGGCTCTGGCGTAGGCTGGTGGCTACAGCTCCGATTCAACCCCTAGCCTGGGAACCTCCATATGCCGTGGGAGCAGCCCAAGAAATAGCAACAACAACAACAACAAAAAAAAAAAAGACAAAAAAAAAAAAAAATCTGGAACAAGACAGGGACGCCTACTCTCACCACTGTTTTTCTACATAGCATTGGAAGTCCTAACCACAGCAATCAGACAAACAAAAGAAATAAAAGGCATCCAAATAGGAAGAGAAGACGTAAAACTGTCACTGTATGCAAATGACATGATGCTATACATAGAAAACCCTAAGGACTCAACTCAAAAATTACTTGAACTGATCAACAAATTCAACCAAGTAGCAGGATATAAGACTAACATTCAGAAATCAGGCGCATTTGTGTATACTAACAATGAAATATTAGAAAAGGAATACAAAAATACAATACCTTTTATAATTGCACCCCAAAAAATCAAATACCTGAGAATACACCTGGCCAAGGAGGTAAAGGACTTATATGCTGAGAACTATAAAATATTAATCAAGACAAAAAAAAAAAAATGGAGTTCCCATCGTGGCGCAGTGGTTAACGAATCCGACTAGGAACCATGAGGTTGAGGGTTCAGTCCCTGCCCTTGCTCAGTGGGTTAAAGGATCCGGCATTGCCATGAGCTGTGGTGTAGGCTGCAGACGCGGCTTGGATCCCGCGTTGCTGTGGCTCTGGCGTAGGCCGGTGGCTATGGCTCCGATTCGACCCCTAGCCTGGGAACCTCCATATGCCGCAGGGGCGGCCCAAGAAATAGCAAAAAGACAAAAAAATTTAAAAAAATAAAAAACATAAAATATTAATCAAGGAAATTAAAGAAGATGTAAAGAAATGGAAAGATATTCCATGCTCCTGGGTTAGAAAAATTAATATTGTAAAAATGGCCATAATACCCAAAGCAATCTACAGATTCAATGCAATCCCTATCAAATTACCTAGGACATTTTTCACAGAACTAGAACAAACAAGCTAAAAATTTATATGGAAGCATAAAAGACCCAGATTTGCCAAAGCAATTTTGAAGAACAAAAACCAAGCAGGGAGTTCCCGTAGTGGCGCAGTGGTTAACGAATCCGACTAGGAACCATGAGGTTGCGGGTTCGGTCCCTGCCCTTGCTCAGTGGGTTAAGGATCTGGCGTTGCAGTGAGCTGTGGTGTAGGTTGCAGACGCGGCTCGGATTCCGCGTTGCTGTGGCTCTGGCGTAGGCTGGTGGCTACAGCTCCGATTCAACCCCTAGCCTGGGAACCTCCACATGCCGCGGGAGCGGCCCAAGAAATAGCAACAACAACAACAACAACAACAACAAAAGAGACAAGAGACAAAAGACAAAAAAAAAAAAAAAAAAAAAACCAAGCAGGAGGCATAACTCTCCTAGACTTTAGGCAATATTACAAAGCCACAGTCATCAAAACAGTGTGGTACTGGTACCAAAACAGACATACAGACCAATAGAACAGAATAGAGAATGCAGAAATAAACCCAGACACCTACAAGCAAGTCATCTTTGACAAAGGAGGCAAGAACATAAAACAGGAAAAAGATAGTCTTTTCAGCAAGTATTGCTGGAAAACATGGACAGCTGCATGCAAATCAATGAAACTAGAACACACCCTCACACCATGCACAAAAATAAACTCAAAATGGCTGAAAGACTTAAATATAAGACAAGACGCCATCAAACTCCTGGAAGAAAACATGGGAAAAACAGTCTCTGACATCAACTTTATGAATATCTTCTCAGGTCAGTATCCCAAAGTATCAGAAATAAAAGCAAAAATAAACCAATGGGACCTAATCAAAATGACAAGCTTTTGCACAGCAAAGGAAACCAAAAAGAAAACAAAAAGACAACTTACAGAATGGGAGAAAATAGTTTCAAATGATGCAACTGACAAGGGCTTAATCTCTAAACTATACAAACAACTTATACCACTTAACAGCAAAAAAGCCAACAACTCAATGGAAAAGAGGGCAAAAGACCTGAATAGACATTTCTCCAAGGAAGGTGTACAGATGGCCAACAAGCACATGAAAAAATGCTCAACATCCCTGATTATTTGAGAAATGCAAATCAAAACTACCATGATATCACCTCACACCAGTCAGAATGGCCATCATTCCTAAGTCCACAAATAACAAGTGCTGGAGGGGTGTAGAGAAAAGGGAACCCTCCTGCACTGTTGGTGGGAATGTAAGCTGGTACAACCACTACAGAGAACAGTATGGAGGTACCTTAGAAATCTATACGTAGAACTACCATATGACCCAGCAATCCCACACTTGGGCATATATCAAACAACTTTCCTTAAAAAAGACACATGCACCACATGTTCATTGCCGCACTGTTCACAATAGCCAAGACATGGAAACAACACAAATGTCCATCAACGGATGATTGGATTAGGAAGAGGGGGTATGTATACACAATGGAATACTACTCAGCCATAAAAAAGAACAACATAATGCCATTTGCAGCAACATGGATGGAACTAGAGACTCTCATACTGAGTGAAGTAAGTCAGAAAGAGAAAGACAAATACCATATGATATCACATATAACTGGAATCTAATATAGGGCACAAATGAACCTTTCCACAGAAAAGAAAATCATGGACATGGAGAACAGACTTGTGGTTGCCAAGGGGGAGGGGGAGGGAGTGGGGTGGATTGGGAGTTTCAGGTTAATGGATGCAAACTATTGCCTCTGGAACGGATTAGCAATGAGATCCTGCTATGTAGCACTGGGAACTATGTCTAGTCACTTATGATGGAGTATGATAATGTGAGAAAATAGAATGTGTATATGTGTGTGTCACTGGGTCACCATGCTGTACAGTAGAAAAAAAAAATGTATTGGGGAAATAATTTTAAAAATAAATAAATAATTTATCTGGAGATCCTATTGTGGCTTAGCAATAACGAACCTGACTAGTATCCATGAGAACTCGGGTTCAATCCCTGGCCCCACTCAGTGGGTTAAGGATACAGCATTGATGTGGCTGTGGTGTAGGCTGGAAGCTGCAGCTCAGATTAGACCCCTAGCCTGGGAACTTCCATATGCTGTAGGTGCGGCCCTAAAAAGGCAATAAAATAAAATAAAATACTTCATCAGAAAAAGGAAGGAAGGGAGACAAAGCTAACATGGTACATCTTGACATTTGCTGAATGGAGATGACAAAGATACAAGTCTCTCAACCTTGCGCATGTTGGAAATTTTTACATAATAAAAAGTTTTTAAAAAGAAAACTGCTTAGTACTCTGAAGACCAGATTGGTGAGCAAACAAACATAACATTGACAGACATTAATTGTGCACCTACTATGGGCCATAGATATAAAGAGGCAGACACAGTCCTCTGCTCCAAGCAGTCTGGGCGATAACACCTCCTCACCTTGACTAAATGTGAGTGAAGGAGAAAACAAACAGGCACCCAGGGGTCACAAACAACGCTCCACTGCTCAGCATGGGATGGGGTCAGCAAACTCACAGGACCCAGGGAGGGGGAGCATGGGAGGGGGAGGTGGGAAGGGTGTGGGAACGGAGCGTCATTTGAGGCAATATGAGGTGGAGGTAGTGGCAGGACACACACAGGGAGACATAAGTGGACAGTCAGGGCCTAGAGCAGATGGAAAATGAGGCTGAGATTCTCTCTCAGAAGATACGACCAGAGTTCCATTGTAGCTCAGCGGTGGCAAACCTGATTAATGTGCATGAGGGTGAGGGCTCGATCCCTGGCCATGCTCAGTGGGTTGGTGATCTGGCATGGCCGTGGGCTATGGTGTGGGTTGCAGATGCAGCTTGGATCCCGAGTTGCTGTGGCTGTGGCATAGGCTGGCACCTGTAGCTCTGATTCCACCCCCCAGCCTGAGAACTCCACACGCTAGGGGTGCAGGCCTAAAAAGACCACCAAAACAAACACACAAACAAACAAAAAAGAAGATACCACCTGGAGTTCCCACTGTGGTGTAGTGGAAATGAATCTGACTAGTATCCATGGAGATGCAAGTTTGATCCCAGGCCTCCACTCAGTGCGTAGGGGATCCAGCGTTGCTGTGGCTGTGGCATACATAGACTGGCAGCTGTACCTCTGATTCCACTCCTAGCCTGGGAATTTCCATATGCAAAAAGAAAAGAAAAAAAAGATACCACCAAAGCCACTCAAGGGTGGGATCAGGGAAAAGACAGTCTCAGAAGATATCAAACACAGGGAAAAAAGAGTGAGCAGAAGAGGGAAAAAGTTCATTTCACAGACCAAGGAAACTCAGGTCCTGGGAAGTAAAGATCAGTGCCCAGATGACGAGGCTGTAAACCTCCGCCAGAGCTTCCCGACGCGCCTGCTGGCTGTACCTGCGCAGCTGGGCCGAGTGCTGGCCACAGGGCCTTCGGAGGCTCAAAGAACTGCACCTGGTCCATGTGCTTCTACACTGAGGCCCTGAGACCAGGGCACCAGGGTTGGGGGCCTGGAACAGGGGCCTCCGGGGGTGGTCATCCTGGAGCCAGCACAGTGCCCTGAGCTGCTCCGGCCTCCTGTGGGCCTCCAGCAGCCTCTGCCTCTTAACAATCCTCTCCAGCTGAAAGGAGGCCCTTCTCCACTTGACCTTCTGCTCTGCCACCCGAAGTGCGTGTTTCCGCAGGAGCTGTGGGTGCACCAGCCTCTTCTGGCTTCGGACCCGGGGGAATGGTTGAGTCTCAGGGTCTGTCTGGCACCACGAATCAGATGGCACAGGGGCTTCAAGTTCTTTCTCTGCTACATGGTCTTGCTGTGGCAGCCAGGTCTCTTCTCTGAGCAGCCACTGATGGTCTGCAAACCAAAAACACCCTGAGAGAAGGTCAGCCCTCCCTCCCTACCTGTGGCTGCTGGGACTCTAGCACCTCCGGCCATAGCAGCACCTGCACAGTGAAAAGCTGGCCAGGGCGATGCGGTGGGAGTGCAGGGCCCCCTGACCCCAGCACGGCAGTGGGCACAGACTAAGGCAGGCCAGCAGCAGAGCCTGGAAAAACCTGCATGTGTGAAGAAGCGAGCAGGAGGTGCATCACCTCCAGGGGCAGCAAGGAAGGTGGCTTGCTTATTCCGGCTCCCAGCCCCCTGTAAGAGCCTCTGGTCTCTAAGAGGGGAGAGAACACCTAATACCAAAGATTCCATCTTATCACAAAGAAAACAAAGGAGAGAATACAGAAGGCCTAGGTAGCAGTGAGATAGAGAAGTGGGAAGGGGAAGCAGGCACCTACCCTCTTTTATCTGTCGGCCGGCACTTGCCCCGACCAATTCCGGTTCCTGTTGGGCTCTAATCTGTCCCACTAGGATTCGCTGCCTCACATCCCCCAGATAGCGATGCTGCTGCTGAACCTGGGACCTGTGAGGTGTCTCTCTAGCCCTCGGTGGCCGGTGGTCCTCGTCGATCTGCTCTCCCAGTGCTCTCCTGTCACAGGGGCTGGGGTTACCAGGAAGAATGCAAACCCAGCTCAGTATACACTGGTAGTGACCTCAGCCCCACCCAGGGAACCAAGCATCCGAAAGGGCAGGAGAGAGCTTTGGGTTTCCGGCCCCTTGGGACACACAGGCACAGTGTCACAGGCAGCTCATGATGTCACAGTGCAGGAGGGGAGAAGAGGCCTGAGACTAGCATATTCTTAGATTGTGGGTTTAACGGAAACACAAGTTCATTTTGGTCAAGGAAAATGACCAGGAAAAGTAAAGCGGCTATTTTTAAAAAACAAAACATTTTTGCTAAATCAAGAAACTTTGTCCTTTAAAAAAGAATAAAAAAGTATGTTGAAAATCTTTGTAACTAGAGTAAAGCAGGAGCTCCAGAAACATTGTGGGGAGGAAAACTCTCCTCTCAGTTCAGAGATCACGACTGTATCTCCATCCCCTGAAGCAGAAACCCTCTCCCATGTGGTGAGCCAGGGGCCCAGAGGAGAGCTGGTCTCCACTCCAGGGCTGCTGTCCGTAAACAAGCCCCGGAAGATGGTTCAAGAGTTTTAGACTCAAGCATACTTTTCAAAGAAATACCCTGACGCCTTTATTGGCGAAACTGTGGTAGGGGCCCTCCCAGAACAAAGGGAAGGTAATGTGCACAAATAGCTGTGCACGCATATGCACAACATTGTGGCAGTATGACATAATCCTTTCCGTGTGCAACTTTGTAGCTTAGACCATCCAACCAGAATTTATAGAATGTATGTTACCTTATAAGAAGGACAATGGGACCAAAGTGCTAAAAAAAAAAAAAATAACAGAGGGTATATAAGACTGCGCCCCGCTGCATTCAGGGCTCAGCCTTTGGGTATGAATCCGCAGAGCCAGTGCTGGCACGAATAAACACTGCTTCCTGGCAAAAAGCCTCCATGTCTCGTCTCCCTGTATGAGAATCCTGCAACAAAACTGTGCAGG
This sequence comes from Sus scrofa, assembly GCF_054392235.1. Classification (NCBI taxonomy): domain Eukaryota; kingdom Metazoa; phylum Chordata; class Mammalia; order Artiodactyla; family Suidae; genus Sus; species Sus scrofa. Next base: position 137,997,477 of record NC_139383.1, read on the forward strand.
ATCTCTTTACATCCAGTGGGGAGGAGTCGGGAATGTGAATTGGAGATATAAATGAAACAAGATCAGCTACAAATTGATCATTTGTAGTATGCTTGGACTTTTCCAATAATATGAAACAGACTCTGTTGGCTTGCATGAGGCCCCAGCACCTTCATCAAAAAAAAAAAAATTATAGACACAGTCATGCTCTACTCTGCCACCAGGTTCCCTTCTTGCCTTTTCTAGGGCTGCTTCCCGCGGCATATAGAGGTTCCCAGGCTAGGGGTCTAAACAGAGCTGCAGCCACCGACCTACGCCACAGCCACAGCAATGCAGGATCCAAGCCGCGTCTGCAACCTACACCACAGCTCACGGCAACGCCGGATCCTTAACCCACTGAGCAAGGCCAGAGATCGAACCCGAAACCTCATGGTTCCTAGTCGGATTCGTTAACCACTGCGACACAACAGGAACTCCCAGAGTCACCTTCTGAAGACTGACAGTTTCTCCCCACGTGCTAACCTCTCCCTGCCTTCTGTGCAAGGGCCTCCCATGCTGTTTCTGCAGGGTCTCTCCATCCCTGCCATTCAGGTTTCTAAAAGAGCCAACTGCAGGGTCCTGGCTGAGAGGGTCAGGGTCTGCAGGAGGCTGACACAGAAGCTGGATCCTTGCTTAGCCTGCCGTCGGCCCTCATTCCAGTCCCGGCATGCCATGGCTCTCAGGCTTGGAGACCCACTCAGTGACTTGACACTAGAACCATATCTCAAACGGTCTGAGCAGTGTGCTCTAAAGGGTCCACTCTGCTTAGGAGAGTTACCATTTTGTAGAGCAGAATGAAATTAGGGGGTATCAAAGCAGAGGTCACCAAACTATAGCCTATGGGCCAAGTGGGTCCTCTGCCTGTTTTTGTAAATAAAATTATTGGAACATAGCAACACCCATGGTTACAGATGGTCTGGGGGCTTCTGTGCCACACTGGCAGAACTGAGTAGCTGGGGCAGGGACCCTATAGCCCACAAAGCCTAAAATATAATCTGGCCCTTCACAGAAAGTTTGCTGCCTCTATCTTAGAAGAAATTCAGATTTCTTAGTGCAGCCTTAGGAGGACAGTGAAGGATGGATGGTGGGAGAGGGAATAGATGGAAGGGGGCATGAGTAGAGCCGACACATCAGCAGGCTCCTCTCTGGAAAGGAGGCTGTGAGGGGACTCAATGTGCAGTGGGTCCAGGGACCATGATGTGTGCCCTGAGGAAGGCAGGCACTGGCTTTTGTGGGCAGAAAGCCAAACACACACAGTGGAATATATAGAAAAGAGGAAAGGTGCCCTTCATCACCGGTAAAGCAAAGGCTAGGTATAGCATTGGAATAAAAAGCCAGCTGGCACCACACAAACAGAAAAAGCAGTTGATGGGTAACATTTTACACATATATCTGTATGTGTCTGACCACAGCCATGGCTGAATCACAAACCTGAGCCCATCCAGCTAAGATCCAGACCATCAGATACAAGGGGCAGGGTGGGGGTCTTTACTCTGAATTCCCTGAGAGTATTCAGCTCTCTTCTCTGTCTGTCCACCAACCCTCAGATTTACAATCTGCGTCTCCCTAGAGAAAAGCCCCTCCACCCTTCTCAGGAAAGTGGAAGCCAGCTGGTCAGCTTCCACAGAACCAATACAGCTTCCTCCACAGCAGCAGCAAGCCCTGCAAGGAGAGGCAGTCTGGGAGGAACCCCCTCCCCCACCCCGCACACACTGCACATTCGCTCGAGAAGCCACACTCCACCAGACTGAAAATGGATCCTGTGCTGAGCAAGTCAGCCAAGTTCCCAGTAAGTAGGTGAAAAAGAAAATGCGGGGAGTTCCTGTCGTGACTCAGAGGAAATGACTCTGACTAGCATCCATGAGGACGCATGTTCGATCCCTGGCCTCGCTCAGTGGGTTAAGGATCTGGTGTTGCCGTGAGCTGTGGTGTAGGTTATAGACTCAGCTCGGATCCTACACATTGCTGAAACTGTGGTGTAGGCCAGCAGCTCTTCCTCTGATTCAACCCCTAGCCTGGGAACCTCCATATGCTGTGGGTGTAGCCCTAAAAAGACAAAAAAAAAAAGAAAGAAAGAAAATGCTGACTTTATGTTACATGCCAGGGAGATTATCAAGGGCAGTCTTCAGTTACCTGCGGCCAAGGTAACCTGCTCAGATGGTGCCCTTTATCCTGAGGGCTCAGGCACCCCAGCTGCTGCCAGGACCCACCATGCCCTTGGGCTACTCGGCTCTGGAGGCTTCCAAGGCAGGAATGTAGCGGCGCCTACTCGCTGAGGCAACAGTGGCAGTGACAGGCCTGGGCTCTAGGCACTTAAGGTTAAGCTCCCAAAATTCCAAATGCCAAGAACACGGACCAAAAAACAGTTGTCAAGAGCAAACTGCTCTCAGGTCCAGATCACTGCTGCAGGGAGAAAAAGTAGTCAACAGGACAACTTCCCCTGTTCTGGAGTCAGCTCTGCTTTGTAGGGTCCCCACCAGAGAAGTATGCCTCCAGAGAGAAAGGGGATGGAAAGAAAACCAGGAATTGGGGAGGCTTTGGAGCTGACCCCGCCCAAGTGCTGGTGAGAAACCCTCATGGAGACACGGCCACAAGCCCAGATGGGTAGCCCCACTGACAACATGCTGGGCTCCCCACTCTCACATCTTCTCCAGGCCCCTCTGCCCAGTCACAGGCCTGAGCTCACATCACCCACAGCCACCAGGGGCTGGTGCACAAAGGCCCTGATGGTAGCTGGGCAGGAGAGGCCCGGCCCACGGGCTCCGGGAGATAGAGCTGAGAGTGGAGGCAGCGAGGGGGAGAGAGCCTGCTTCTCCAATCCTCCTCTGTCCTCTGAATGAAAGAGTGCATTCTTGGTGTTACTGAAAGGTCACGTCCATGCCCACAGGGCTAGAGAGCCTGAGAAGACCTTAAAAAGGCAGGAAAAGACCCATGTTCCCCAGGGTAGAAGGTCTGCTGGGGTGAGAAGGGAGGACAGGAAAGGACAGCCTCTTGGCAGCAGGGCTGTGGGGTGTCGGGCACTGGGACTCCACTTGCTCTTTCAACCCACATCACGAGGACCCCTGGGAGAGAGATGGTAGTATCCTTACTATTAGAGGTAAACAAACAGACTCAGAGACTCAGTAACTTGCCTAAAGCCACACAGCTTTTCTGTCATAGAGCCAGGAGATAAGGCAGCTTTATCCAACTCCAACCTATCTCAACAGTTACAGCCCCTTAAGTTGAAGAGCCATTCTTTGTGAGCCTCGGGACTCCAGGAAAAACACATCCTCTGTACATTTTCCCAACAGAACCTATTTAAGACAAGACCTCCTCTCCTGACTTCATTACAAAAATGGAGGATTTTTGCATCTATATTCATCAATGATATTGGCCGATAGTTTTCTTTTTTGGTGGTATCTCTGTCTGGTTTTGGAATGAGGGTGATGGTGGTCTCATAGAATGTCTTTGGGAGTATTCCTTCTTCTTCAACCTTTTGAAAGAGTTTAAGGAGGATGGGCACCAATTCCTCTTTATATGTTTGATAAAATTCACCTGTGAAGCCATCTGGTCCTGGACTTTTATTTGTAGGGAGTGATTTTATGACCTCTTCAATTTCATTTCTAGTGATCGGTCTGTTCAGTTGGTCTGTTTCTGCTTGATTCAGTTTTGGCAGGCTGTAAGATTCTAGAAAATTGTCCATTTCTTCCAGATTGTCAAACTTGTTGCCATACAGTTGTTCATAGTATTCTCTTATGGTTTTTTGTATTTCTGCTGTATCCGTTGTGATTTCTCCTTTTTCATTTATAATTTTGGTTATTTGGGTTCTTTCTCTCCTCTTTTTAGTGAGTCTGGCCAGGGGTTTGTCAATTTTGTTCACCTTTTCAAAGAACCAGCTCTTGGTTTTATTAATTTTCTCTATTGTTTTTTGAGTCTCTATTTTATTGATTTCTTCTTTGATCTTTATAATTTCCTTCCTTCTGCTGACTTTAGGACTTTTTTGTTCTTTTTCTAATTCGCTTAGGTGGAGGGTTAAGTTGTCAATTTGGGATCTTTCTTCTTTTTTGAGAAAGGCCTGTATTGCTATAAATTTCCCTCTGAGCACTGCTTTCGCAGCATCCCATAGATATTGAGAGGTTGTGTCTTCATTATCATTTGTTTCAGAATAGAGAATCCAGAAATAAACACTGACACCTATGGTCAATTAATCTTTGACAAGGGAGGCAAGAACATCAAATGGGAAAAGGAAAGTCTATTCAGCAAGCATTGCTGGGAAACCTGGACAGCTGCATGCAAAGCAATGAAACTAGAACACACCCTCACACCATGCACAAAAATAAACTCCAAATGGCTGAAAGACTTAAATATACGACAGGACACCATCAAACTCCTAGAAGAAAACATAGGCAAAACACTCTCTGACATCAACATCATGAATATTTTCTCAGGTCAGTCTCCCAAAGCAATAGAAATCAGAGCAAAAATAAACCCATGGGACCTCATCAAACTGAAAAGCTTTTGCACAGCAAAGGAAACCCAAAAGAAAACAAAAAGACAACTTACAGAATGGGAGAAAATAGTTTCAAATGATGCAACTGACAAGGGCTTAATCTCTAGAATATACAAGCAACTTATACAACCCAACAGCAAAAAAACCAATCTATCAATGGACAAATGGGCAAAAGACCTGAATAGACATTTCTCCAAAGAAGATATACAGATGGCCAACAAACACATGAAAAAATGCTCACCATCGCTGGTTATAAGAGAAATGCAAATCAAAACTACCATGAGATACCACCTCACACCAGTCAGAATGGCCATCATTAATAAATCCACAAATAACAAGTGCTGGAGGGGCTGTGGAGAAAAGGGAACCCTCCTGCACTGTTGGTGGGAATGTCAACTGGTACAGCCACTATGGAGAACAGTTTGGAGATACCTTAGAAATCTATACATAGAACTTCCATATGACCCCGCAATCCCACTCTGGGGCATCTATCCGGACAAAGCTCTACTTAAAAGAGACACATGCACCCGCATGTTCATTGCAGCACTATTCACAATAGCCAGGACATGGAAACAACCCAAATGTCCATCGACAGAGGATTGGATTCGGAAGAAGTGGTATATATACACAATGGAATACTACTCAGCCATAAAAAAGAATGAGGACATAATGCCATTTGCAGCAACATGGATGGAGCTAGAGAATCTCATCCTGAGTGAAATGAGCCAGAAAGACAAAGACAAATACCATATGATATCACTTATCACTGGAATCTAATATCCAGCACAAATGAACATCTCCTCAGAAAAGAAAATCATGGACTTGGAGAAGAGACTTGTGGCTGCCTGATGGAAGGGGGAGGGAGTGGGAGGGATCGGGAGCTTGGGCTTATCAGACACAACCTAGAATAGATTTACAAGGAGATCCTGCTGAATAGCATTGAGAACTATGTCTAGATACTCATGTTGCAACAGAAGAAAGGGTGGGGGAAAAAATGTAATTGTAATGTATACATGTAAGGATCACCTGACCCCCTTGCTGTACAGTGGGAAAATAAAAAAAAAAAAAAAAGAAAAAAAAATGGAGGGCCACTCTGACAAAACAAGAGCCCCGGCTTCGGTCCTGAGTCTGTGGGGTCTTGATACACTTCATCCTGTGTCAGCTCTCAGGGCGCAGAGTTGCCCGACACTAGGGCCATCGTCCCTTAGACTTGAGTATTGTCCTTGGGTCCTTAGCAGCACTCCTGTGAACACCCACCTGCTGCTCAGGCTCCCTGCATCAAAGCACTTCTGCCCCCACCCAACACCTCACCTCCAACACCTGACCCAACACTACCCTCGGCTGCCATCAAATGCTCCTGGCCTAAGCAAAGAGCAGCTAGATCCCTCTGAAGGAAGCAGGGGAAGGGCCATCATAACCCTCCCAGGTGCCCCGTGCTCACAGGCTGGACAGCCCCCCACACCAGGGCTCTCACAGGCACCAAGTCCCCTGTTGCCATTTTCCACACAGAGTTCCCAAGGTAGAAGTCACGTGCAGCTTAGCGAACAGGAGGACGCCACTGTTACTACTAGTATCCAGCCTGCAAGGCATCTAGAACTGGGAGGGGAGGGTCGATGCAGAAGTGGATGAAGAATGACTATGAGGAAGAAGAGCAGTTGCCACAAATCACATAGAAAACTCTGACCCCACATTCCACAGTCACAAGGAAGGTGAAATGTGGAAGAAAGGGCAGAACCCTAAGATATTTTCATGCTGTTCCTAGAGTTCTCACCCCTAAGATGCATAGTTCTGGACCCTTGGTTATGAGGAAAAGAGCATTCTCAGTCCCACGATGACTTCAAAAATTCAGAGGAAACCACAGCCCAGGAAGCTAATGGACAAACCCAAAGCTCACACATAGGCAGCCTAGGTTTATAGGGAGGTAGGTTCAGAAGCAGCATCAAAGAGATCCACAAACACACCACATGTAAGTCTTGTTGACAGGGGAAAGTAGCCACAGGAAACATCAAATGATGTCCCTCTTTTAGGGACAAATAAAGTTGCAATAACCAAGAGGAAATGAATGAGGGCCAAGACCACTTCCCTGGCAGCCACCAGCTGAGCAGCTCATCTGCATCCTAAGATCACTCACCCAAGTTGGTTCAGACCAGGCCTTGTGCAGGGCTTGACTGCTACACTTATCTCCCCACTCCACATTGTAATGAATTCAGAAGCAAAACCACTATGAAACTCTTAAAGGATAATATAGGCCAAACACTGTCCGACATAAACCACAACAATATCTTCTCGGACCTACCTCCTAGCGTAATGACAATAAAAACAGAAATAAACAAATGGGACTTAATTAAACTTAAAAGTTTCTGCACAACAAAGGAAACCCTAAACAAAACGAAAAGACAACCCACAGAATGGGAGAAAATCTTTGCAAGTGAATCCACTGACAAAGTATTAATCTCCAAAATTTATAAACATGAATCCATTGACAAAGTATTAATCTCCAAAACTTATAAACACCTCCTGCCGCTCAATACCAAAAAAACAAACAAACCCATCCAAAAATAGGCAGAAGATCTAAACAGACAATTCTCCAAAGAAGACATATGGATGGCCAAAAAACACATGAAAAGATATTCAACATCACTCATTATCAGAGAAATGCACATCAAAACCACTATGAGGTACCACCTTACACCAGCCAGAATGGCCATCATCCAAAAGTCTACAAACAATAAGTGCTAGAGAGGGTGTGGAAAAAAGGGAACCCTAGTACACTGTTGGTGGGATTGTAAATTGGTGCATCCACTATGGAAAACAGTATGGAGATTCCTCAGAAAATTAAAACAGAATTACCATTTGTTCCAGCAATCCCACTCCTGGGCATCTATGCAGAGAAAACCATGACTCGAAAAGATACATGCACTCCAATGTTCATTGCAGCACTCTATACAATAGCCAAGACATGGAAACAACCTAAATGTCCATCGACAGAGGAGGGGATCAAGAAGATGTGGTACATATACACAATGGAATATTACTCAGCCATTAAAAGGAATGAAATACCGGCATTTTTAGCAACATAGACAGACCTAGAAATTATCATGCTAAGTGAAGTCAGTCAATGAGACACCAACATAAAATGCTGTCACTTACATGTGGAATCTAAAAAAAGGACACAATGAACTTCTTTGCAGAACAGATGCTGACTCACAGACATTGAAAAACTTATGGTTTCCAAAGGAGACAGATTGAGGGGTGGGGGGATGGGCTAGGGGTTTGGGATGGAACTGCTATAAAGCTGGGTTGTGTGACTGTTGTACAACTATAAATGTAATAAAATTCATTGAGTAATTAGGGAAAAAAAAAGCAAAACTAATAGGTTCCACCACAGAGGGAGCAGCTATTTCCCACCTTTCCTTCCAAAGCAAGGGGCAGAGACCCAACCGGGAAGCAGTGACATCTCCATCCAAATCCAACCATTCCAGAGAGCCACTGCCACCAACAGCCTCTCCAACCTGCGGACCAGGGAGGAAGCACAGTGAGATTGACATCATCACCCCCTCCCCAACAGACCCAGGCAAACCCGATCCACCCCCCGCCCCAGGAAGAAGTTGAGAGGCCAGCAGCCTCGTGGAAAATGCCTCAGCACTCACCTGCCTCTGCTGCCGAAGGATGGCGGCCTCAGCTGGGTGGTTGAATCGGAACTTTTGCGCTTTCCCCAGGATTATGACGGCTCCTGTGGCACAGAGACAGATGTGATTTCAACCTATGGCTCATATTCTCAGTACATGTTACAGGCAGGGCACTGCTCTGAGACAAAGTTTTGCCCTCAACAAGTTGGTAATTAGGCTGAGTCAATGAGATATGTATTCACTGAATATTGTGCAGCATTTTTTTGGGGAGCTTTATAGGGCCACACCCGCAGCAGATGGAAGTTCCCAGGCTAGGGGTCAAATCAGAGCTGCAGCTGCCGGCCTCCACCACAGCCGCAGCAACACGGGATCTGAGCAGCATCCTCAACCTGCATTATAACTTGCAGCAATGCTGCATCCTTAATCCACTGAGTGAGGCCAGGGGTTGAATCCACATCCTCATAGATGCTAGGTGGGGTTCTTAACCTGCAGAGCTACAACGGGAACTCTGAATATTATACAGCATCAAATTAATGAGACGAACTAGAGGAGCTCTAGTATCCAAGGGAAAGCAAGACGAGCTCCAGGTGGGGTGGGCAAGGAAAGCTTTTGTGGAAGAGGGGGTATCCAAGCTCAGCCTCAAAGGACTGAACAGGTTAATTCTAGTAGGAATAGCAACAGTAATCATGACAATGAGTGCTCATGAAGTGCCAAGGACACTGCTAAGAATGTTGCATGGATTAGCTCATTCAATCCTCCCAATGATCCTCTAATTATCCCCATTTTACAGATGAGGAAATTGAAACTCAGAGACTTTCCCAAGGACACAAAGCTAACAGACATGGGTATCAAATTCAGATAGTCATTCTCCACTCTGGAGCCCTGGAGTTGGAACTTCTGTGTTTACAGGAAGAGGATAATATTAGAAAATCTTCAGCTCTCTGGGTGCAGAGGCTGGGTGTTCCATCCTTAGAGCATTCTTCACTGAGCTCTCTGGGTCTGGTTCATAAGAACACAGCTGGTCTATCACTCATCCTGGCACAAGCAGGGCTGCAGATGGACCTACCTTGGGTCAGACGGCAGGAGGCGGTAACCTCCCGGCCATTGACTGAGCAGCGGGCCCCACGGGCCGGCCGCAGAATGACGACTCCACAGGCACTGGTGATGGTGCAGTGGTCTCTCTCAATCCACTGACCCTGCAGGACTACAGAAGAGGGGGGTCACTTGAGTGGAGGCACAGCCCACAGAAACACTTCTTCCATTCTTTCTAGGGGATCAGAATCCACATCTGAAAGATCTCACATCATGACAAGAGAGGAAGAGCCACCACCTGAAACCACCTAGATCCAGATCATTCCACAGGGTGGCTCTCCTCCGATCATGTCCCAGACCCATAGGCTGGCAGGAAAAGAGGAGAAACCCCTCAGACCTTGAGGATTCCTTCCTCCAAGGGCACCACGAGGTTCCTCTGCAGACACCCATCAGGCATGAGTACCTGCCACAAGGCGTCAGACCAGTACGCTCTGTCACTCACCAATGTCCTGTTCCTGATCCGAATCGATCCTTCCTATTTTTGTTGTCCCCTCCTAAAGGGAAAAGTGAAACAACTTTAATGAGAATAAAAATGGACACAGCCCTGCCCCCAAGGGAAAGTCCACCTGTTTGAGTGTCATCACTGTCTTCTTCCCACACCCGCCCTATCCTTTTCCATACCACTTCTCGATTTTGGTCTAGGCTATTCTGACTGCTGTGCCCACTCACTCTGAAGCCTAGGAAGCCCCTGAGAAGGTGGGGGCAAAAAAAACATGACAAAGCAGCACCAGCTTTTTTACAAAGTCCAAATAGTGCTGGCCAGCCCCTTTCTGTCCCATAGCCTGGAGTCGGGCTGTCAATCAGAGATTCTCTAGTCTGATGAAGTAGGCAGATGGGAATAGCTTTCTCCCAGAGGCTAAGGCTAGTGTGATCCAAGTTTGCTCCAGTCAGTCTCAAAGAGACACACTTTCTATGATGATGTGTGGGAAACAGGATGTTTACCTTCTTGGTCCACAGGTGAAGTTTAACAGACACCAGATTCTAAGAAGAGTAAAGCACAAAAAGGAGAAAAGCACATCTAGAATCAAAACAGACTGGAAGAGAGGAGTATAACAGAGGAGGGGGAAACTGGAGTTAGTATCAGTGAACCACTGGGTTAGTGGAAGACAGGGCCTTTGGGGCCTGGATTACAAAATGCATGCAGTTTAAGACCACACGGCTCTGGGTGAGGAAGGCAGCACCACAGCAACAGAGATGTAAGCTTAGATATGTATTTATCATTTACTGAATAATCTATGTCCTGGGCACTGTGCCAAGTGCTTTACAGACACCTCCTATTTAATCCTCTAATGACTCAAAACATAGGTGTCATGATCCCCCTTACAGAGGAGGAAACTGAAGCTGATAGTGGATAAGCTACACAGGGAGCCTAAACACTAACTAGGACTCTGGCTAAAATTCAGGTCTCTCTGGGTCCTGCGTCCATGCTTTTCCAACCTCTCCCTAGTGACTGATGTTTTTGAAGTAACTAGGAAGTTCCACACTAGGCTTCACTGTCAGCAGCCACAAAGGAGGGCCCTGGAGCTCCCTCCAAATTGCTTGTGAGAAGAAAGATGCCTGGAAGTAATGAGAGGGGCTCTGGCTCCACACACACCCACAACCAGGCTGAGACCAGGCTTTCCCCTTCATCCACTGAGGATAGAACAAGCCAATGGATGCCAGTCTCCAGACGCCACCAGCCAGACCCAAGCGAGAAGCATTAAGACTGCTCGGTGGGGGTTCGGGTCAGCCCCGATGAGGAGGCACATTCCTCTCGAAGGGATAAAGGCCACAGCACATCCCAACTTCTAGATGTGCACAACAGCCTCCCCTACAACATGCTGGCATCTCGTTTAACATGGGCTGAGCTGGTGCCGGTGCCTGCTGCCCATTCTGCCTCTTGTTTTTTCAGGGGGTGGGGGAGGCATGCCCATGTCATGCAGAAGTTCCCGAGCCAGGGATTCAACCTACATCACAGCAGCAACTGGGCCACACAGTGACAACACCGGATCCTTAACCCACTGAGCCACCAGGGAACTCCCCCTCTGCCTCTTTGTTCCCCTTAGTGGGGAGGTGCAGCGGCACAAAGACAATCATGAAGATGAAGTCCAGGACAGCAGTAACCTGTGCTCCACCCACCCCTCCCGCTGCCTGCTCCCCATCCACAGTGCTTCCCAAGGTGATTCAAGGGAAAACAGCTCTCAGGCCATCGCTTGGAACTAGTTCTGGGCCTAGAACTAAGTTAGCAAATAAAAACTGAGAATCTTGAGTGATTGTTACATTACTACCCAAACTAGGATCTAAACAAACAACAAGGAGGAAAATGGGTACAAAAACTGAAGAAATGCCAGGGTTAGAAGTGGACTGAGGAGGTCCTGCCGTGGCTCAGCAGTTAACGATTCTAACTAGCATCCATGAGGATGCGGGTTCAATCCCTGGCCTTGCTCAGTGGGTTAAGGATCTGGCATTACCCTGAGGTATGCCTATGTTGCTATGCTTGTGGCGTAGGCTGGCAGTTAAGCTCCAATTGGACCCCTAGCTTGGGAACTTCCACGTGCCGCAGGTACGGCCCTAAAAAGACGGAAAAAAAAAAAAAAAAAGTGGACTGAAACCTCATCCCTCAGGTTCACTGACTCCACCCTCAGTCCCCTCAGGGCATTCGGCAAGGGCACCAGTGCTCCAGCATCATTTGCCAGCTGCCTACGGCTCAGTCTCACCATCATCCCTCAACCTCTGCTACCCTAAGCTCTGCCCCTTGACGTCTACCTTCCTCGCTCACTCCACATCCAAACAATATATCAGATTGGTTCCACTGAGATACTGAGCATTTTAATTCACTAGGTCTCTACCTGACCTCCAACCTCTCCCCGAGATTCTGACTAATAGGACTGAGAGCCTTTGGGGCTTAGAGCTGTCATTAAGGTAAGAGCCACTACTGTCTGAGGCACATTCTTGAGCTGATTTATACTGTGGCAAAAAAAGAAGCTACTTTAACTTTCTGTCTGGGAGGCTCAGTCTCTGACAACTTGCCTAAGGGCTTATCCTAAGAAGACAGACTTTCTAAACGTGAGTTTCGCTGACATCTCCCACCACGTGCGCTGCAGCATTAGCAGCCTAACTTCTCTAGGGATGACAGCAGCATCACACATCCCCATAAGCTCTGTTTCTTAAATGTCAATTTAACGTGCTGAGGGCAATTAGGAAAAATGAAGACTGGATTTTTAGTGAGCATACAGATTCTGGTACGTAGAGTATGGTCAGCCATTCATGGGGACTGCCCTTCTACAGTAGGCACATGTTTTTAATGAAGACAGGATATAAGATTCTGTCGACTATAGATCACTAACTCAAAACGTTTCATTTAGAACTGAGGAGCTGGCCTCCAGGTGACAAAGAACCAGGGGAGCCAGGTCCCTGTGCAAGGCCTTCAAAGCACTCTATTTTCTCTGGGTGGTTGCTTGACACACCCTGGTCAGCCCTCACCCACTAGCCATCTGGACTCTCACACGCTTTCTTGAAGCGCCCCCTGTCTGCTTCCTCTCTCCTCTCTTACTTTCCGAGGTAAACCTAGAAATGGAGAAGGAGAAGGTGAGAATGAAGTACTGGAAGGAAACTGTTTCTGATCTTTTGATGCCTTAGCCTCTGAAGGCCGTCCATGAGCGGCCTGTATTTTCGGAGAGCGCTCAGGAATGTTGATGGAATTTTGAGGTTAGATTTCACCTCCATGGCTGCATTCCTGTGCTTCAAGAAGGCGAAAAACAGGGAGTTCCCATTGTGGCTCAGTGGTAATGAACCCGACTAGTATCCATGAAGACTCGGGTTCTATCACTGGCCTTGCTCAATGGGTTAAGGATCTGGCGTTGCTATGAGCTGTGGTGTAGGCTGGCAGCTACAGCTCTAATTCGACCCCTAGTTTGGGAACTTTCACGTGCCACAGCATGGCCCTAAAAAGATGATGAAAAATGAGTATAAGCACCATTATTCTTACTTTAAAATGAGGCAATTAAGGCACAGAGAACAAAAGAGCAATGATAGCAGCGGCTGAAAACCAAAGGATTGTTCTGATTTCTAGTCTTCGGCTCTATTCATACAAAAACAAGAGATCACAGTTGCCTGGCAGGCCTGGCCCAGCTTTCTGAGGGCAAACCTGGGGGCAGCTCTGCGGCCTACACTACTGCTGGCTTCACCCTCCCTGACCTCTGGGGCCGCTGCTCAAGGATAGAAGGGGTTCGCCCATCCACTCACCTTCAGGTGATAGAGCACGACACCTGTGCTGAGGACGTCATCCTCCAAGGCCATCAGGTGTGGCAGGCTGGAGTCGATGACCAGCCCAGCTCTCCTCCTGTTGATGTCCACTCTGTAATGCTCCACAAGGGCCTTCCACTCATCCCACTTCCGGGTCCAGTCTTTGGTCAGCTGGTCAATCTGGGAAGACAGACGAGATGGTCTTGGACCCTCAGCACAGGGAGCAGACAAACATTTGGTGCCATCCTCATGGCATCGCTTCTCACTTTCCTCCATTACTAGTTACTACTCAAGGCCCTATGGGGGTCCTTGCACATCCTCTGTGAGCCTTCTGTGTTTTCTAAGTTTTCCTCAATAGGCAAGTGTTACTTTAATAAATAGAAACTCAATAAATGTTATTTTCAGCAATGAGCATGTATTTTTTTTTAGGAAAAAAAACCACCATAAATCTTACTTTAAAAAATTAGTTGTGGAGTTCCCGTTGTGGCTCAGCGGTAACAAACCTGATTAGTATCCATGAGAACTCAGATGCGATCCCTGGCTTTACTCAGTGGGTTAAGGATCCGGTGTTGCTGTGAGCTGTGATGTAGGTCACAGATGAGACTCTGATATGACATTGCTGTTGCTGTGGCTGTAGCATCGGCCAGCAGCTGTAGCTCCAATTTGACCTCTAGCCTGGGAACCTCCATATGCCATGGATACAGCCCAAAAAAAGACAAAAAAATAAATAAAGAAAAAAGAAAGAGAAAGAAAATTAAAAAAAAAAACCAACAACAACCAGTAATAACAGGAATGAACACTGACATCTTACTGTGATCAGGGGCAGGTTTTTTGGTTTTTTTGTTTTTTTTTTTTTAATCTTTTTAGGGCCACACCTGTGGCATACGGAAGTTCCCAGGCTAGGGGTCCAATAAGAGCTGCAGCTGCCGGCCTACACCACAGCTTAGCAGCCTTAAACTAAGTCCATTAGGGAAACGTGAAGGAACAATGTTGAATATAGGGTCCTTTATTTCCTCTTATGGTGGAAACTAATGCTGAAGGAAGAAGCTTCTCCTGGGAGTGTAGGAACAGAGGAAGCTCAGGAAAAGGAATGGATTCAGCTAGGTCCTTCTCTGATAAAGAAAAAACTTAAGAAAAAGAAATCATGCCAAATTTAGGGACAAATATTTTATGATCCTAGAAATATTCTTTTGAGCATTATAATCATTGAGTTGAAGTTTGAAAACTAGGGGGTACCCATGAAGGGCTGGGGTAGTTTGGGCCCTGGCAGAGGTAGGGGGCAGGGCACAGCCCCCCCTGGAGACACTGCTGAGCACACCTCCCTTCTGGCCAGCCTTCATTACTTACTCCTACCTGTGCTAGGTCATGAGGCCAGCAACTGGCAGGTTCAAGTCCAGGTTGGCTGGCCTGTATAAAATAAAAATGCTAATGAACCTGGAATAATATGACTCTTCTATTTCCTCTCTCACTTATAGAGGGATGGTATTTTCTGAACCCCAGATCAGAACATATATAGCTAAACAGGATTTTTGAGAAACTTATGGATATGTGCAGTAGTCCTAAAGTTTAGTTTGGGCAATGAAATACTGATGTAGCCAGGATACTTTAATAATATATAGAATGATGCAGTAGAATATTAGAAACTGACACATTCATCTGCAAGATCGAAATCTAACCTGTCAGCAAATAATATCTGCAACTTCCCCCTTTTAAATGCCTCTGGGAATCAACATTTAATCTAATCTCTCTAATCTCTGCAAAAGTCTTGTCCTGATCCTCACGGGGTCACAACAACAGTCTCTTTCCTTGATGGTCTCTCTGAATTCAATCCTCATTCCACTCTACATGCATCCTACATTCTATGCTAATTTCCCCAATATATTCCCTTATTATGTCAACTTGGTTCAAGAAGCTATGAGTCATCCAGTTTATGCCAAGGTCAAAAGTCCTAAACTGGCCCCACTCTTGCCTCCACTACTCTCTACCATGAGCACCTGTTCTAGCCGGCTTAGTCCTGTTCCCACACCAGTCCTTCTCTCACTTCCCTGCCTTGGCTTCTGTCACCCCTCCCTCTCCCCAATGCCTAAGCCCTTCTCTCCAGCTAACAGACTCTACCCATCCTTCAAAGTCTATTTCCAGCACTGGAGACTGGTGTCTGCTTCCAACTCCAGCACTGATTTCGGCCCTGACAATTCCAAGCATAATGATTCTTCCTTCCATCTAACTCGGTAAGTTATCCCACTTAACCATTCTTTAAATATGACTCCAACTAGACTACAAGCCACCTGAGGGCAGGAATGTCTTCGTATCTCCAGCGGCATCATGCTGAGTACCTATTTGGTGCTCAATGAATACATGTTGGTCGGTTGATTTACTGACTGGAAAATAACTTTTTTTCTAGGTTACTGTCCTTATGTGAAGGGAGTTATCATGATCCCCTGAAAGATTAAAGCAGATTCAGAAAGACAGTCATGAACCCCAGGACAAACACCTCCCCCCCAACTCAAGGAGCAATGGAAAGAAAAGATGTCTCAGATACAATCTCTGTCCTGACGAGGGAGAAAGCCTGGCCAGAGACAGGTCAGACCTGTTCCTGAGGTGATATAAAGCACAAGTGAGTTCCCCCCCAACACACCCACCTTCAATTCATTTTGGAGAACCAGCTCCTTCAGATTCTCTTCCTTTCCCTCATTCAATGAATGGAAGTTTCTCTGCGCAAATAAAGAGAGGGATGTACTTTGTGGGTCCCACCTGTACTCTTGTGAAGAAAGATAAGATGCAGATAAAGGACAGACTTAATGGTTAAAATCAGAAACAAAGCAGAAGCCTAAGTATTTGCATTCAGGTTGCTACAAAGATGGAGAATCCAAGGACATTTTCTTTGCAGGGCTCCTTCCCCATATCTGCTCACATACAGAACAAGGGCCATCTAGGTGTATGCCCTGTGGATGGTAGAGAGGATACAGTGAGAGGGTGCCAACCATTTGAAACCACACAGGTACCAGAGTAACCCCTGTCCTATCTTTGCTCCTGCCCCTGCCCCACAAGGGTCACCTCGCTGAGAACATAGAATGAAGCAGGGCTCAGATCCCCTGCAAAAAGGAAAAGGGGCTCCTGAGGACAGAAAAGTCCTGACTGCCCACATACCAGCTCGAAGCTCAGCAGCATGGCTTTCAGTCTTCCAATCTCATCTCTGAGCTCTCTGATCAACTTCACATTTGCATCCTGGAACACAGAGAACTCGGTCACCAGCAATTGATATCAGGCCCCCAATGGCTATAGGATGCTACATGCAATTAGCTTGGAAGAAGCGGATTGCTCCTTGGGAGTAACTTCTGGGGTAGTCTTCTCAAAGAGTAGTCTCAGGAGTTCCCATTGTGGCACAGTGGTTAATGAATCCGACTATGAACCATGAGGTTGCAGGTTCGATCCCTGGCCTCGGTCAATGGGTAATGGATCTGTTGTTGCCGTGAGCTGTGGTACAGGTTGCAGACGCAGCTTGGATCCCGAGTGGATGTGGCTGTGGCTGTGGCTGGCGGCTGTAGCTCTGGTTGGACCCCTAGCCTGGGAACCTCCATATGCCGCAGGTGTGGCCCTAGAAAAGACAAAAAAAAAAAAAAAGACCAAAAAAAAAAGACAAAAAAGAAAAACGAAAAGAAGAAAAACAAAAGAAAACAAAAATAATCAAAGTGCGGTCTCAGAGCCAGAGTCAACTTCACCTAAGAACTTATTAGAAATGCAAATTCTTGGAGTTCCCGTCATGGCACAGGGGTTAACAAATCTGACTAGGAACCATGAGGTTGCAGGTTTGATCCCTGGCCTTGCTCAGTGGGTTAAGGATCTGGTGTTGCCGTGAGTTGTGGTGTAGGCTGCAGACGTGGCTCAGATCCCGAGTTGCTGTGGCTCTGGTGTAGGCTGGTGGCTACAGCTCCGACTCAACCCCTAGCCTGGGAACCTCCGTATGCCGGGGGAGCGGCCCTAGAAAAGGCAAAAAGACAAAAAAAAAAAAAAGCAAATTCTGCGAGTTGCCATCGTGGCACAGCAGAAATGAATCCAACTAGGAACCATGAAGTTGTGGATTTGATCCCTGGCCTCACTCAGTGGGTTAAGGATCTGGCATTCCTGTGAGTTGTGGTGTAGGCTGCAGATGCAGCTTGGATCCCGAGTTGCCATGGCTGTGGCGTAGGCTGGCAGCTGCAGCTCCAATTCGACCCCTAGCCTGGGAACCTCCATATGTCGCAAATGCGGCCCTAAAAAGCAAAAAAAAAAAAAAAAAAAAAAAAAAAGAAAAGAAAAGAAAAGAAAAGGAAGAAATACAAATTCTGTCCCCCACCAACATCTATTACATCAGAAACTCTTGAGGGCTGGGACACACCAGTGGTCTAATGAACGTTCCAAGCGGTTCTGACACACACTAACGTTTGAGAATCAGTGCCCTAGAGCAGGAGGTCAGGCAGGTAACATAAATGTCAGGGCATATATATTGGGCTATATCTATCTGGCCCCCAGTTTGTGATTTCTGTCCCAGAATTTTCACTGAAATTGCAAAGCATGTAAGGAACTTTTGGAATATTCTCATCATTACTCAGTTTTCAAAACTAAAGAATTCATATGTCTAAAGTTTTTAGCCCTAAACAGAAAAGTCACTGCAATTTGCATAGGAAAAAAAATAAAAGATGTATATTAACATAAACTCAGAATAAACGCAGTAAACACAGAAACTTTTAAATAATTTTTCTTCGAGTGGCCAGAATTTCACTCTCTCATCATTCAGAGACAAGTGTGACAGTTGGGGTGAATACGAAGAGAAAGAAATCAATGAGAGAAAGAAAGGAGAACTTGGTGTAAACTGTACCAGACCAGGACCTCAGATGAAGGTCTCACCTCATTTACCCGCGGCTTGTTGATGATGTTTTTGGCATTGGATGCATATCTCAATGTGCTCATGGTCTCACTGTAGCTAGTGTGTGCAGGAGACACGGCTGAAGTAGAAGGAGAAAGTTAAAGAACCCTCCAAGCCCTTCTGACCCAGCCCATGACCACTGGCCTTGCTGCCATGGCCCACGCTGTATAAGGCCCTTGATGAAATGGGTGGCTGTGGCCCTTCCTCTAAAGGAGAGCACCAGTCCTCGCATAGAACCAGCTCCAGTGTCCCACTCACTGGCAACCATGATGGTTCTGGAGTTGCCTCCAAGGCTGTCCTTCAGCAGCCAGGTCAACACAGAGTCCCTGTACGGGATGTAAGACTGCCTCCGGGAGCGTCCCCCGTCACTGCTGGTCCCGGAAGGAGAGCTAGGGACCCCACTGTTGCCACCATCGCTGGCTGAGCTGCTGAAGCTCTGGCAGCTGCTGAACACTTGAGAGTTCTGGGCTTAAAAGACACAAAATAATAAAAGTGGAAGAAAAAAGGAATTAGGAAACAAATGCATTCAAACAAAGCAATGATTGGAGAACATAGCATCATACTTCTGATCTCTTTCTGCACTTGACAGGATGCTTTAAGCATGGGCCCTGAATTAGTCTCTGGACTCAAGAGATAGAATATTTAAGCCGCACAATTTTGTGGTCTCCCTTCTTTTGGGAATGAGAGTGGTAGGATGTGGGTTTATGTTCTGACACCACAAACATCAATTTTTTCATGCCCCAAACCAGAGGGTAACTTTATCAAAAATAACCTTTTAAGTACCTACTCCATTTGACAAAATGAAAACATAGGAGTTATCTTCCAAAGTTTCCTTCCCACTCTGATAATCCAGGCCCAGAAAATACCTAAGGTGGAGATGACGATTCCCAGAGTCACGAGAGACTTGTTGATGTTGGCTCCTTCAGTAAGCCGGTCCTTACAGTAACTGGGATCTGCTCTTTCACTAAAACAGTCAATGAAAACAAAAGCAAACGAGAAGACCCTATCCATATAATGCTGTTGAAAGACACCACCCACTGTATTGTACATCATGTAAAAGACCCCCATAAATAATTTCTCTGAGAATTCAGTTCCAAAAAATAAATGTTACCACTTTGTAATGAACTGGCATTCTTCTGCTTCTCAGGCAGTAAAAATGAAATAATTCATTACATTTGTTTTTGTCTGCCAGGGCACTTTGAGTTAAATGTAATACTTATTTACAGTAATGATATGAACAGTTTTTTTTTTGTATATACAATTCCCCTTTTCTCTATGGTTTTAATCTTACATATTAATGGCTTTATGTCATTAATGGTTTCAAATTCCTTATTTAAGTAAATGGGAAATATTAAAAATTCACACTTCCAGTTGGCTGATACAGTTTCTTCCAGAAAGCACTTAAGCGTTTAAGGGAGTACTGTACCATATTAATTATTTAGCAGGGTTAAAATACAAAGTTTTGCCTTATTTCATGTTACACTTTTTTTCTGATCACATTATTTCTGAGAGTTTCTTCTTTCTGGACATAATGAGCACAATTCATGTTTCCTCCTAATACTTAAAAAGGTAGTATAACTGATTTACTTTTCTGTATGCCTGCAATTAACACAACTTTTTAAGTCAACTATATTCCAATAAAATAAAACTTTAAATAAGGTAGTATTTTCTCCTCAATGCCAGAGTATTTTTTTCTTTTAAAGTAGCATATGGAGCTGCATAAAATCAGTATTAGGTCAAAGGAAAAAAGCATTCTCAGTCACCTCTACTTAGAGCACTGGTTTTCAGTCTTGGTTATACACTGCATGCACCCTGACTCCACTAATAATCTGATTTCTTCGATCTGAGGTGCCACCTGGGCACTGGGAGTTCTAAAAGATCCAGGAGATTTTACTGGGCAGCAAAGACTGAGAACCCCGACACAGAACTTTTCAGCCCCTGGAAAATGATAATTTCTTTATCTAGCATTCAAACAATTAGTTTCTGCTGTAATTTTCTCAGGACGACTGAAATGTGTAAAAGGCTGGAAAAGGTTTATTCCCTGTAAAATGGGAGAGAACAAGGTCATGGTCAAGGGAGTCATTTCCCTTGGCCTTGAGATCCTAATTACCTGCCTGCTAGGTCCACAAGGTTGATCTTGCTAGCAATTTCCGAGGGGAGGTTGTTCTCCAGGATTGCCTAAGGGAGAAAATATGGGTAAAGCTTCTCATTTGGAACAACGTGTTGTCTTCTCCCCATAGACACCCTCCTAACCAAGGTGATATTTGGACTTTTAGCCAGTTCACTCAAGAAATCTGTATTGTAATGTTCTCCTAACCAGATGAGTTCTCAATATTTGACAGATACAATCAGTAAACCCTGGGCCTTCCCCTCATTAAAATTATGAGCAAAACTTCCACACACAAAGTGGGCAAATTCTCACAAAGTTGGCTGAGCACAATTTACCAATTAAATGCTCGACTGCCCTGCAGAAGGCTCTGGCCCTCATCAGTACAGATCCAAAGCAGGTGGGGGGGGGGGTCCCCTGACGAGAGACTGTCTCTTGTCAACCTCAATCACAGCACGGTACCCTGATGGGCAGGACTCTGCCTCTGTTCTATCCAGGGGCATCCATCCCTCAGAGGCAAAACTACTTCCCCTTTTTCCAAAAAAAAAATTTTTCAATATTTTTTTGTTGTTGTTATTTTATTATAATGGTGTGCATCCATTACCAAAATCCAGTTTTAAAACATTTCTAATGACTCCCCAAATTCCTTCAAGTCTGTTTACAATCCATCTCCATTGCTATCTCCAGTCCCAGGCCACTACTCACTGATTTCCTAGCTCTATAAATTTGTCTTCTCAGGATATTTCAGACACATGGAATCATACAATGTCTGGCTTCTTTCACGGGGCATAGTTTTTTTTTTTTTTTCTCTTCTGGCTTTTTAGGCCCACACCTGAGGCATATGGAAGTTTCCAGGCTAGGGGTCGAATCGGAACTACAGCTGCCGGCCTACACCATAGCCACAGCAAGACCAGATCTGAGCCCTGTCCGCGACCTAGACCATGGCTCACGGCAACACCCGATCCTTAACCCACTGAGCGAGGACAGGGTTTGAACCTGTGTCCTCATGGATCCTAGTCGGGTTCATTAAACACTGAGCCATGAAGAGAGCTCCTGGGCATAATTATTGATCTCTTTGTCTATCTTAACGTTAATGCCACACTATCTTGATTAGTTTATCTTTTTTTTTTAACCTTTTTATTAGGGATAATTCCAAATGTAGGTAAAAATAGAGAGAATAGCATAATGAACCCCAGGTGCTCATCACCATCCTTCAACAATGATCAACTTATGGCCAGTCTTGTTTCACCTACACCTCTGCTTATTCCCCCTAATCCACATTATTTTGAAGCCAATTCCAATCACTAAAATCTCATTTGTAAATATTACAATGTGCATCTCAAAGATAAAAGCTCTTAAAAGCATAACCACAACACCATCAGTATACCTAGAACATTAACAATAATTCCTTAGAGCATCAAATAACCAGTCACTGTTCAAATTTCTTACTAATAACTTGTTTCTGGAGTTCCCGTCGTGGCGCAGTGGTTAACGAATCCGACGAGGAACCATGAGGTTGCGGGTTCGGTCCCTGCCCTTGCTCAGTGGGTTAACGATCCGGCGTTGCCGTGAGCTGTGGTGTAGGTTGCAGAGGCGGCTCGGATCCCGCGTTGCTGTGGCTCTGGCGTAGGCCGGTGGCTACAGCTCCGATTCAACCCCTGGCCTGGGAACCTCCATATGCCGCGGGAGCGGCCCAAGAAATAGCAACAACAACAACAACAAAAAAGACAAAAAGACAAAAAAATAAAAAAATAACTTGTTTCTTTGAATCAGAATCCAGCTAAAGTCCTATATACTGTATTGGTTTCTAAGGCAAATAACTTTTGAAAATGTGAATGTACTATCTTTTTTTTTTCCAGTTTTACTGAGATACAATTAACAGATCACATTATATAAGTTTAAAGCATATGACATGATAATATATGTATATATTGTAAAACTATAATAACTTTATCAACCATTACCTCACAGTTACAATTTTTTTCCTCTGTGATGAGAACTTTTAAGATCTACTCTCTTAGCAACTTTAAAATAAATAATACAGTATTATTAACTACAGTCATGCTGTTGTACATTACATCCACAGAGCTTATTTATAACTGGATACTTTAGCTTTGTGCAATATATGGTTTATCCAAGAGAATGTTCTGTGTGCACTTAAAAATGTATTCTGCAGATGTTAAGTGGAGTGTCATTTACATTTTTTTATTTAATGATTTTTATTTTCTCTATTATAGCTGGTTTACAGTGTTCTGTCAATTTTCTACTGTACAGCAAAGTGACCCAGTCACACATATGCATTTCTTTTTCTCCCATTATCATGCTCCATCATAAGTAACTAGATATAGTTCCCAGTGCTATCTCGTCGCTTGTCCACTCCAAAGGCAATAGTTTGCATCTATTAACCCCAAATTCCAAGTCCATCCCATTCCACCCCCCTCGGCAATCACAGTCTGTTCTCCAAGTCCACAATTTTCTTTTCTGTGGAAAGGTTCATTTGTGCTGTATGTTAGATTCCAGATATAAGTGATATCACATGGTATTTGTCTTTCTGACTTACTTCACTTAGTATGAGAGTCTCTAGTTCCATCCAGTGGAGTATCTTTAAACATCAGGTCACAGTGATGGATGATGTTGCTCAAATCTCGTATATTCTTATTGATTTCTGCCTAGTTATTTTACTAATTATTGAAAGTGTGCTGTTGAAATCGCCAACTATTGTTATGAAATTGTCTATTTCTCCTTTGAATTTTCAGCTTTTCCTTCTTATATTTTGGAGCTCCATTGTTGAGAAAACATACATTTATAATTGTTATATCTTCTTGATGTACAGACTTTTTTTTTTTTTGTCTTTTTAGGGCCACACCTGCGGCATATGGAGGTTCCTCGGCTATGGGTCAAATTGGAGATGGAGCTGCTGGCCTACACCAAGCCACAGCAATACCGGATCTGAGCTGCATTTGCGACCTACAGCACAGCTCATGGCAATGCCAGATCCTTAACCCACTGAGCGAGGCCAGGGATTTAACCTTTGTGTCCTCATACTTTGTTTCTAGTCAGATTTACTTCTGAAGAGCCACAACAGTAACTCCTGTACAGACCTTTTATCATTAGGAAATGTCCTTCTTTGTCTCCAGCATATGTCTTAATCTATTTTTTTTTCCTTGCTTTACATTAATATAGTACTCTAGCTCTCTCATGATTTGCATGGTGTATCTTCTCCCATCCTTTATTTTCAATCTATACGTATTTTTGATTCTAAGAATTTTTTTTTTTTGTCTTTTTGTCTTTTCTAGGGCCACACCCACAGCATATGGAGGTGTCCAGGTTAGGGGTCGAATCGGAGCTGTAGCTGCTGGCCTGTGCCATAGCCATAGCAATGCCAGATCCGAGCCACATCTGTGACCTACACCACAGCTCATGGCAATTCCAGATCCTTAACCCACTGAGGCCAGGGACTGAAACCACAACCTCAAGGTTCCCAGTCAGATTCGTTTCCTCTGCACCATGACAGGAACTCCCTAAGAAGTGTTTCTTGGGGGAGGGAGTGGGAGGGATCGAGAGCTTGGGCTTATCAGACACAACTTAGAATAGATTTACAAGGAGATCCTGCTGAATAGCATTGAGAACTTTGTCTAGATACTCATGTTGCAACAGAAGAAAGGGTGAGGGAAAAAATGTAATTGTAATGTATACATGTAAGGATAACCTGACCCCCTTGCTGTACAGTGGGAAAATAAAAAAAAATATTAAAAAAAAAGAAGTGTTTCTTGAAGATAGTATATAGTTGAGTATTGCTTTTATTCAGTTGGACAATTTGGACATTCATTCATATTTAATGTAACTATTGATGTGTTCAGAATCATGTCTGTTCTTTTTCTATTTATTTTCTAATTATCTCGTGTTTTTGTTTTTTCTGTTCTTCCTTCACTGCCTTCTCTTAATGTAAGTATTTTTAGTGTACCATTTCATTTCTGCTGATTATTTTCTTTTCCATCCTTTTAGGGCTGCGCCCATGGCATATGGATGTTCCCAGGCTAGGGGTCAGATCAGAGCTGCTGTCCTACGCCACGCCATAGCAACATCAGATCCGAGCCACATCCATGACCTACATCACAGCTTGAAGCAACAATGGCTCCTTTAACTCACTGAGTGAGGCCAGGGATCAAACTTGCATCCTTATGGATATGAGTCTGGTTCTTAACCCGCTGAGCCACAATGGAAACTCCCATTTCTGATTTTTAAACTGTATTTTTGAGCTATTTTTCTGGGCCATGCCTGAGGCATGTGGAAGTTCTTGGGCTAGGGATCAAACACGAGCGAGAGCAGCGACCTGCACCACAGCAGTGACAACACCAGATTCTTTAACTACTGGCCCACCAGGGAACTCCCTGAGCTATTTTCTTGTGGTTCTACTGATCACAATATGCATCATAACTTATCGTGATAAATTTCAAAACACAATAACTTAATTCCTATAAAATACAGAAAGTTTGCTCCAATATATCTCCTTTTCTTCCTCACTCCCTTGTGCTATTATTATATATGACAATGTAAATATATGCTATATAATAATGCATTATAATTACTGTATGATTTACACAATCTTATTCTTTTCATAAGAAGAAATGAGAATGAGTCTATTCGCATAGTCTTTTTTTTTTTTTGGTCTTTTTGCCTTTTCTGGGGCCGCTTTTGCTGCATATGAAGGTTCCCAGGCTAGGGGTCTAATCAGAGCTGTAGCTGCCGGCCTACACCAGAGCCACAGCAACTCGGGATCCAAGCCATGTCTGCGACCTACACCACAGCTCATGGCAATGCTGGATCCTTAACCCACTGAGCAAGGCCAGGAATCAAACCCGCAACCTCATGGTTCCTAGTCAGATTCATTAACCAGTGCGCCACGATGGGAACTCCTGCATTGTCTTTTATATTTACCCACATATTTACCATTCTCAGCACCCTTCATTTCTTCCTCTATACTGAAGTTACTGTCTGATTATCACTCTCTTTCAGTCTGAAAGATTTCACCTAGTTTTCTTATATGTAGGTCTGCTAACAATAAATTTTTTTTTCCTTTTTTAAAATGATAGTTATTTCACCCTAACTTTGGAAGTAAGTTCTGCTGCATATACAATTCTTGGTTGATAGTTTTACTTCCATTCAGCACTCTTCTTCTGGGGTCCAATGTTTCTGATAAGAAGTCAGCCACTAATTACGTAATTATTTTTCTGTATATCATGAGTCATATTGCTCTAGATGGTTTCAAGATTTTCTCTTTGACTTTCAACAGTTTGACTATGATGCGTCTAAGTGTGGGTCTCTTTGTGTTAATTTTACTTCAAGTTCTTAAGCTTCTTAGATCTTGAAACTTAAGTTTTCAACAAATTTGGCAACTATTTTAGGCCACTGTTTTTCAATTTTTTATAATGCCTGCTTTCTCCCTTTTCTTCCTGGGATTCCCATTACACTTGTGTTAACAAAACTGGTGTCCCACAGGTCTGTGCAGCTCTATTCATTTTACTTTAATTTTTTCACTCTGTCTTCTTTAAAATGAATGATTTCTATTGGTCTATCTTCAACTTCACTAATTCTTCTGCTGTATCAAATCTGTTCTTGAGGAGTTCCCACCGTGGTGTAGCAGAAACGAATCTGACTAGGAACCATGAGGTTGCGGGTTCGATCCCCGGCCTTGCTCAGCGGGTTAATGATCCAGAGTTGCTGTGAGCTATGGTTTAGGTTGCAGACGTGGCTTGGTTCTGGCATTGCCATGGCTCTGGTGTAGGCCAGCAGCAACAGCTCCAATTAGACCCCTAGCCTGGGAACCTCCATATGCCGCTGGTACAGCTCTAAAAAGACAAAAGACTAACAAACAAATCTGTTAAGTCCCATTAGTAAATTTTTCATTTCCGTTAATATACATTTCCAGAATTTCCCTCCTAAAATAATTCCTATCATTTTATTGAGATTCCCTAGAGTCACTGCCATCATGTTTTCCTTTAATTCTTTAAACATGGTTTCCTTCAACTCTGAACATATTTCTATTAGCTGCTTAGAAGTCTTTGTATGCAAATCCAACATCTGGAGCACTTAGAGTCAGTTTCTATTGACTTTTTTTTAATCCTTAGCATATCCTGTTTGATTGCTTTTGCGTGTCTAATAATTTTCAGTTAAAAAAAGACATTTAAGATAACACTGTAACGACTCTAGATTCTGATTTTTTCCTCTTGAGGTTGGTAGTAGTTGTTGTTTTGTCTGGTAATCTGCATGGACTAAATCGCTAAAATCTGTGTCCGTCACAGCATATAGCCAAAGAGATCTCTTTCGTTTTTTTCCTTTAATTGTTTTTGACTGTAAGCTTGGCTTTTAGGGGGCTATCCTGTGTCTGCATGGCTTAATGTTCAGCCAAAGATGGGTCAGAAGTTGTAATTAAAAACACCCTGAGTCAATAGTACTTTTATCTCTGTTAAGAGATCTATATGTAGATGGGGCTATGCACTAAGATTTGGGGCTGTTTTAAGTTTACCCCAGTACTCACAAGCCACAGGGCCCTTTTATGTCTTCTCTGCACATATGTGAAGAGTCATCAGGGCTGGGGTGGAGTGTGGGAAGTTGAGCCCATGTAGTCTCTGTTGCATATGTGCACAGTTTTTGTTTAACCTAGGATATGTGAAGATGTTATCAAGTCTCCTATCACAGTATTATCTCCTAGAAATCACTGTTTAATCCCCAGATAATCTGCCAGTTCATTTCTTGCCTTAAATAGAC
Source organism: Sus scrofa (assembly GCF_054392235.1). Taxonomy (NCBI): domain Eukaryota; kingdom Metazoa; phylum Chordata; class Mammalia; order Artiodactyla; family Suidae; genus Sus; species Sus scrofa. The sequence goes on from NC_139383.1 coordinate 138,024,707, forward strand.
CTACAATCTCAGGCTAATAGAGACACAGATCTCCTTGTTAGCTTGCCACCAAGATCACTACTTTAACTGACAATGCTCCTAATCGAGTGAGTCCACTAGCAGGTAGCAAGAAGAGCTGCTGGTTTTCGCCACCTTCCCTTCTCTGATTGAACTACCTCCATAACAGACATTGGAATGTGGGTGGGGAGGATGGGAGCAGCCCAAGGGACCACAGCACACATTTGCACTGTTCTTACCTGCAATTCAGTAGTTCTCTTGAATAAATGCTTCTTGGATTACAATATGGCTTTGGTCTATTTCTAGAGTATAGAAATGGCTGCTTTGACAGTGTTGTCTAGGTTTTTAGTTGCTTTGAGCGGATAGGATGTGTCAATCTTCTCACTCCATCATGATGGAAGTGAATCTTCTACTTCTTCATTTTAATGCTTACTTTCATTTCAATCTTGCTTTTCATTTTAAATGCCCATACTGATCATACAGATATGAAAATATTTGAAATGTTAAAAGTAAAATATAAATCAAAGATATTTTGATTTGTCTTTAAGAACTGACTCTACCCTTTCTGGGTGTATAGCTTAGTAGATTGTGTGTAGGTCCTCCTTATATTAGGTCCTATTAGAGGACTTATAAAGGGGTGGGTAGGAAGAAAGAAAAAGAAATAGGAGGGAAGAAGACTTCCCATTGTGGCTTAGCAGGTTAAGAATCCAACCAGTATCCATGAGGATGTGGGTTCAATCCCTGGCCTCACTCAGTGGGTTAAGGATCTGGTGTTGCTGAGAGCTGCAGTGTGGGTCGCAGATGTGCTCAGATCTGTGTTGCTGTGGCTGTGGCGTAGGTCAGCACTTGCAGCTCCAATTCTCTAATCCAGACCCCTAGTCTGGGAATTTCCATATGCCTCAGGTACAGCCCTAAAAAGAAGAAGAAGGAAAAAAAAAAAAAAAAGAAATAGGGGGAAGATAGAAAGTACTCAAAAGATAAGTGAAAAGACGACCTCCAAGCAAATATAAGTGGTAACCAACCTGTGTATAGTAGATAGTGAAGATGGCATGGGATCTGCTGCTGGCCTCATGAACATGGGTTGCTGCTGTGATTCTGTGTGTAGAAGGGAAGAAAATTAGGAGAAGGATTGTTTATGCATGGTGGATCCTTAAGATCTATGAGGAACACAAGAAATGTTAGTCTGAGATTGACAAGTGAGGTTCACAAAACATCCATATTTAGTCTGTTATAGTTAGGAGAGGGGTCCAAACAGGGAAGAGGCAGTGCTTTAGGTACTGATATCTCAGGATAAAAGCAAATGTAGTAGCTTCATGCTAAACCACAATTAGAACTCTTTTTAAGCAACAGAAGCTAAAAGTCAGAGTTGTAAAGATGATACTACAGTGTCATCAATGTGGAAGAATATTCCCCAAACAAACCTATTTAAGACAAGCAGAGGTGAAGAGCTTGCTGGAAAAGCCTCAAAGAGAGAGAGAAGGTCAGTCATGGTTTAACACAGAATATTAATCTTATAGTGCCAGAAAGAGCTTTAAAATGATTTATATCAACATCGTTCTTAGGCCAGGTAGAATTCATAGTCTCCTGGAGCGAGTCATTCAGTGTTAATCCTTCAAGTCAGGAGAGTTTTCCCTTCTTCTAAATCCAAGTCAATCTTGTTCCAGTTTAAGACCAACCCAATGACTTCTATTCTCAGAGGAGTTGCAGAATTGAATAAAAGAGTCAAAATCTAGAGGATGGTCTCAGTGATTCAAAGATAAAAAGGACAAAATGAAGCCTGACACTTAAAGATCAAGGAACTCAGGATATCCTGAAGGCCAATACAAAAGTGACTCTAGGAGAGTTTCATGAATGCCAAGGAGCAGAATGCTAAGTTTAAATTCCTTCCTTCATGTTCAATTAACTTGGACCTGTTATCCATAGGGTAAATAAAAGTCTCTAAACTGCCCCATTTTTTTCAGGTAAAAAGGGTAATTTTTTCAGGCACATATTAATAACATTCTGGATATTTCATAGTAACTAACAATATGGAATATTATCATAATTTACAATAACTTTTAGAAGCGTCTACTGCACTTACATATTCATAGCAGATGCAAAACATTCTTTTTGGATAACCTTTACAGTATGCAAAACTAGAAGAAAAATGGTTTTCTCAATCACTTTAAACTATATATAAACTATATTAAACGATATCATCTCTACCACAGACAGTGCAGACAAGAATCTTTTGTTTGATCAAAACAGGAGAAGTTGTGTATTCTAAGACAGAGCATAGAATAATTAACTGGGCTTACTGACTAATATTATTACATCCAGAACAAACTCCAACTTCATCTTTAGTGAGAATGGCACTAAATCTTAGCCACGGCCCCTTACCCTGGGTACATTACTGTTCTGTGAATGTGGAGAGCTGCAGAGAAAATATACAGATGCAAAGGGGGATGAGAACATGGGAAAGACAAATGAGATTGCGAGAATGACAGGGACAAACAAACCTGTTACCTGTTTGCTATCCCCTCCTCCAAGAGTTGAATTACTTGCTTATAGTTGGTAACTACATGTTGAGATAAACCTATCAGATTTGTGAGGAGGAAAAAAGAAATTAAATAAAACTTTTTGCAAAGTTTAACCTTTTCCTTTAAGTAATTAACTTTATCATCCTATTTCTTATTAGTTGATAAGCAAGAATGAGGGAATGACTTCATTCATTCATATAATAAATTAAGTCAGTAAATGTTTATTGGGAGCCTACTGTCAGGCATTGACAGGCTCCTGGAACACAGGTCTCTGCCCTCACAGAGTCTGGAAGTCACTTGGTTATGATAACAACAAAAAGAATAACAATAATAATTACTTACGATTTTGCTATATATAGTTATAAGTTCTCATATATTACCTCATTTGCCCTTTACAAAATTCCTGAATTAGGCACTATGTACCCCCACAAAATGGTGGACTCAGTGTGACATACACAGATCCTTATCCTCCCACAGAGGATCATGAGAAATCATGAGAAATTATATGCTACATGATAATACGGCCACATGCCATGGGAGCGGAAAGAATAAATGCTGAGGGGACTAGAGTGGTAAAGACAAGCTCCATGAAGGAAATGAGACTTGAATTTAGCCACTATAGAATGAGTAGGATTTAGATAGATCAAGAGGAGCTCAGGGGCATGAAAGTCCATCTTTGTGACTGGTTACCCTCTGGGTAAGACAAGGCCTTCACAACCGTGCTAGAGAATCTCTGTATTAAAGATTCAGGGGAGTTCCCCCGTTGTGGCTCAGTGGTTAACGAATCTGACTAGGAACCATGAGGTTGTGGGTTCGATACCTGGCCTTGCTCAGTGGGTTAAGGATCCGGCATTGCCATGAGCTGTGGTGTAGGTTGCAGACGTGACTCGGATCCTGCATTGCTGTGGCTCTGGTGTAGGCCAGCAGCTACAGCTCCAATTGAACCCCTAGCCTGGGAACCTCCATGTGCCGCAGGAATGGACCTAGAAAAGGCAAAAAGACAAAAAAAAAAAAAAAAAAGATTCAGGAACAAAGTAACTCCACGGGCTCATAGCGGAATACAACTACAATAAAAATCAGCAAAGTACCTTGAACAGTGATTGGATTTTTTTATATTAAGGAATTATTGCTATTGCTTAGATGAGATAAGTTTTGTAGGGGTGATTTTTTAAAAAACACTCCATATCTTTTAGGGCTATATACTAAAATATTTATAGATGAATTGATGTGACATCTGGAATTTTCCTCAAAACAATATAGAATGAGGAATGTGGACAATAATGTAGATAGGGCAGAATTTGTCAATGGTTATGGGGTAAAACATGGAGGTCTATTTTTGTTCAAAATGTTCAAAATTCTCTATAATAGAAAGAATTTTTAAAATTGAATTAAAGATAGAGACCTTCTGCTTTCAGTAATGGAAAACTAGATAAGAAACAACACTTCCACTGAAGACTTTTAGAAACAAAATATAAACAAATAAAAACAAAATATAAAAGACATCATCTTGAAGACACAGAGGGGTGACCAGAGAGTAAAATTTTTCCAGGCCATATATTGGGGGAAGATGGAGGCCCAGAAAAATAAACCCTTTTTTGCCAAATCTTGAGAAGTGGCTGACAGGGGTTCTCTTAACAGGACTAGGGAGACACAGACTGCAGTCCAGAGCCCACCCAAAGGGGGCCCTATGGTACCCCATCTCTTTGGGTTGGAAGCTCAAAGGACTGAAACACAGGAATAAAGTTGAATTAGAAGTAAACAGCCTTTGAAGGGATGGCAGCTCAGCTTTGAACATTCTTAGTCCTTAAATTGGACTAAGGTGATTCTGGATCACTGGTACGTATAGGAACCTGGCACAAACAAATTTAAGTCATCTTACCAGACGATATCATTGTTCTAGACCTCAAAAAAAAAAAAGTTTTGTCTTTTGTCTTTTTAGGGCATAGGACTCCCAGGCTAGGAGTCAAATTAGAGCTATAGCTGCCAGCCTACGCCACAGCCACAGCAGTGTGGGGTCCGAGCCGAGTCTGCAACCTACACCACAGATCACGGCAATGCTGGATCCTTAACACACTGAGCAAGGCCAGGGAGCCAACCTGCAACCTCATGATTACTAGTCAGGTTTATTAACCACCGACCCAGGACGGGAACTCCAAGGCCTCCAAACTATTTTAATAAACAATTTAGTAAATATTGTCTGGCACAAAATTTTAACAAACCAGACACATTTAGCAGGCCTGGCAACATAAATGAAAACCCCCAGCAAAAACAATAGGGAATAGAAAGAGACCCAAGAGGAATTCCCTGGCTCAGTGAGTTAAGGATCCAGCATTATCACTGCTGTTTCTCAGATAATGCCATGGTGTGGGTTTGAGCCCTAACCCTGGAATTTCCCCATGCCACAGGTACAGTTGGAAAAAATAAAGAGAACCAAAAAAGATCCAGATATTGGAATTACAGTAACTTTAAAGTAACTCAGCTTATTACGCTCAAGGAGCTAAAGATAAGATTATAAAATTTCAAAGAAAATTGAAGACTATAATAAAAAGGATCAAACGTAGATTTGGGAAATGAAACATACTATAAGTGAAAGTAAGACCTCAATATATAGAAGTTAAACAGCAGGTTAGACACAGGTGAAAAAAATTAGTGAACAAGAACACATGTCAACACATAACCAAAATAAAGCAGAGAGAGCCAAAAGATACGAAATATAGGAGAGTAAGAATCATAAGGTATATATATATATATATATATATATATATATATATGGCTTAGGTCTAACATAGCTGTAATTTCTGAGTTCCAAAAGAAGAGAGTGGGTAAAAGCAATGTTAAAAGTAATACTAAGAAATGTCCACAACAAATAAAAAGATATAAAACCACAGATTCAGGAAGCTTGAAACAATTTTTTAAAAAAATCTACCCCTAGGTACTTCATGGTAAACTGTTAAAAACCAAAGGCAAAGAGAAAACCACTAAAAGATTTACTAAGATGACTTCTCAAAAGAAATAATGGAAGGCAGATGACAATGGGATAATTAACTGCTGAAAAATATACACCAACTTAAAATTCTATACTTAGTGGATTTTTCCTTCAAGAACAAAGAAAAAATAGTTATTTTCAATCAATTGAAAAACAAGAGAATTCGTAAACAGCAGACCTACACTAGAGGAAATACTAAAAGTTATTTTTGAGGCTGAAAAAAAAATACCAGACAGAAGGTAGATTTAAAAAAAAATTTAGGAGTTCCTGTCTTGGCTCAGTGGTCAACAAATCCGACTAGGAACCATGAGGTTCGATCCCTGGCCTCGCTCAGTGGGTTAAGGATCCGGTGTTGCCATGAACTGTGATGTAGGTTGCAGACAAAGCTCGGATCTGGTGTTGCTGTGACTGTGGTGTAGGCCAGCAGCAACAGCTCCGATTAGACTCCTAGCTGGGAACCTCCATATGCAGTGGGTGAGGCCCTAGAAAAGAAAAAAAAAAAAAAAATTTAGACCAAAATAATGACACATAAGTCATGAAGGGATAAATGGAGTTCAAGTTTTCCAACATTCTTTCTTTGGGATGAAGTAAAAGTACCAACTAATATTAGTCTTTGATAAGTCAATGATCCATGTTGTAATCTCTAGGACAACTACAAAAATAATAAGACAATGTATAAACAGTAAGCTAAAAGAAAAGAAATATGGGATAATGTAAAAATTAACCAACTCAAAAGTCATGCAAGTAGAGAAAAAGGAACATAAAACAGACAACGTAAATAGAAACATAAGGTAACAGAGTTATATCCAAATAAAATTAGTAACTACATTAAAAATAAACAGACCACATGCTCAAATTAAAAGATCAAAATTGTGATGAAACAAAGTGAAAGCCAAATAAATATTTTTATTAAAAACACATCTAAAACATATAGATACAGAAAAGAAGAAAGTATAAAAAAGATTAAAATGCCCACACTAACGAAAATAAAGCTAGAGTAGTTATAGTAATATCTGACAGAGTAGACTTCAAGGCAAAAGCATTACTAGAAATAAAGAGGAATCCTCCAAAATGATAAAAGCATTCAACTCACCAGGAAAATTTAATAATTCCAATTCTGAAGTACCAAAATGTATACAACAAAAATTGACAGAATTAAAAGGAGAAAAAGACACCCATAGTCATAGCAGGAGATTTTAACTCACTTTTTTTTTTTTTTTTTTTTTTTGGCCATGTCTGTGGCTTGTTGAAATTCCTGGACCAGGGATCAGAAGTCATACCACTGAACAGGATAGAAAGCCGAGAATTAAACCCCCACACCTACAGCCAACTAATCTATGACAAAGGAGGCAAGAATATACAGTGGAGAAAGGACAGCTTGTTCAATAAGTGGTGCTGGGAAAACTGGACAGCCACGTGGAAAAGAATGAAATTAGAACACTCCCTAACACCATATGCAAAAATAAACTCAGAATGGATTAAAGACCTAGATACAAGATCAAACACTATAAAACTCTTAGAGGAAAACATAGGCCAAACACTCTCTGACATAAAGGACAGCAACATCTTCTCATATCCACCTCTTAGAGTATTGACAATAAAAATAAAAAGAAACAAATGGGACCTAATCAAACTGAAAAGTTTCTGCACAGCAAAGGAAACCCTAAACAAAACAAAAAGACAACCCACAGAATGGGAGAAAATCTTTGCAAGTGAATCCACTGACTAAGTATTAATCTCCAAAATTTATAAACAACTTCTGCAGCTCAATACCAAAAAAACAAACAAACCCATCAAAAAATAGGCAGAAGATCTAAACAGACAGTTCTCCAAAGAAGACATATGGATGGTCAAAAAACACATGAAAAGATGTTCAACATCACTCATTATTAGAGAAATGCACATCAAAATCACTATGAGGGGAGTTCCCGTGGTGGCGCAGTGGTTAACGAATCCGACTAGGAACCATGAGGTTGCGGGTTCGATCCCTGCCCTTGCTCAGTGGGTTAACGATCCGGCGTTGCCATGAGCTGTGGTGTAGGTCGCAGACGCGGCTCGGATCCCGCGTTGCTGTGGCTCTGGCGTAGGCCGGTGGCTACAGCTCCGATTCGACCCCTAGCCTGGGAACCTCCATATGCTGCGGGAGCGGCCCAAGAAATGGCAAAAAGACAAAAAAAAAAAAAAAAAATCACTATGAGGAGTTCCCGTCGTGGCGCAGTGGTTAACGAATCCGACTAGGAACCATGAGGTTGCAGGTTCGGTCCCTGCCCTTGCTCAGTGGGTTAACGATCCGGCGTTGCCGTGAGCTGTGGTGTAGGTTGCAGATGCGGCTAGGATCCCGCGTTGCTGTGGCTCTGGCGTAGGCTGGTGGCTACAGCTCCGATTCAACCCCTAGCCTGGGAACCTCCATATGCCGCGGGAGCGGCCCAAGAAATAGCAACAACAACAACAACAAAAGACAAAAAGACAAAAAAAAAAAAAAAAAAAAAAAAGCTGGAAAACACGTGGAAATGGATTATCCCTTAGAGCTTCAAAAAAAAAAAAAAAAAATCACTATGAGGTACCACCTTACACCAGCCAGAATGGCCATCATCCAAAAGTCTACAAACAATAAGTGCTGGAGAGGGTGTGGAGAAAAAGGAACCCTAGTACACTGTTGGTGGGATTGTAAATTGGTGCAGCCACTGTAGAAAACAGTATGGAGATTGTTCAGAAGACTCAAAATAGAACTCCCATTTGATCCAGCAATCCCACTTCTGAGCATCTATCCACAGAAAACCATGACTCGCAAAGACACATGTACTCCGATGTTCATTCAGCACTCTATACAATAGCCAAGACATGGAAACAACCTAAATGTCCATCGACAGAGGAAAGGATCAAGAGGATGTGGTACATATACACAATGGAATATTACTCAGCCATTAAAAGCAATGAAATACCAGTATTTTTAGCAACATGGATGGACCTAGAAATTATCATGCTAAGTGAAGTCAGCCATACAATGAGATACCAACATCAAATGCTTTCACTGACATGTGGAATCTGAAAAAAGGACAGAATGAACTTCTTTGCAGAACAGATACTGACTCACAGACATTGAAAAACTTATGGTCTACAAAGGAGATAGTTTGGGGGGTGGGGGGATGTGCTTGGGTTATAGGATGGAAATCCTGTGAAAATGGATTGTTATGATCATTATACAACTACAGATGTGATAAATTCATTCAAGTAATAAAAAAAAGAAGAGGAGGAAGAGAAACAGGGCAAGGAAGATGATGATTACAGAATTTCACTTTTTTTTTTCTTCAGAATTTCACTCTTGAACATACATGCAACAACTCCAAACAAAACACTAGAAATACAAATCCAGCAAATATAAAAAGTATGATACATCACAATGAACTTGGGTCTATGCCAGGAATGCAAGATTGCTACAGCATTCAAAAATCAGCATAATTTACCATATTAACAGGATAAAGGGCACATTTGCATATAGAAAAGCACTTGCAAAAATTCAGTAGCTAGTAGTTTCTGTAGTGGCTTGGCGGGTTAAGAACCTGAGATAATGTCCATGACGATGAGGGTTCTATCTCTGGCCTCAATCAGTCGCTTAAGGATCTGGCAATGCCACAAGCTGTGGTGTACGCTGGCAGCTGTGGCTCTGATTTGACCCTTAGCCCAGGCACTTTCATATGCCACAGGTGCGGCCATAAAAATTAAAAAAAAAAAAAATCAGTAGTTGCTTATATTAAAAAATTCTTAGTACCCCTTCCATTTCCCTTTCCTGAATAATTTAGTCCTTAAGTCCTTAAGTGAAGCAAAGCAAGGCAGGCAACGACACCAGGGTGAAGAGCCTAAGAGGAGTGAGAAGGGTGTCCATGCAGAGAGAAGGCCTGGCACCACACTGGGGTGAGGAGGGGCCAATATGCGTGGCAGGTCAGCAACAGTGGGCTGAGCAGAGCATTCCCACTCAGGGAGCCAGACAGGGCATGGAAGCCCAGGGAAGGTGAGCAGACTGCCAGTGTGTAGGGCCATGAGAGGGCACAGCCCAAACAAGGTGAGAAAGGCGGACCCACAGAGAGTAAACAGGGCTTCTATGTCAGGGTGAGGAAGTGGCCCAGCAAAGGGAAACTGAGACCAAGAGCGGTATGAAAAGGACCTGCATAGTGCGGTGGGGGGGACAGGCAGCCTGCTTGGAGCACTGGACTGCAGGCATGGCAGGGCTTCCTGTAGCAAGGGGAATGACCCAGCACAGGATGTCATCCACATAAGAGACAGGACAGCAATGACAAGGAGACTAATTACACATGGGGCAGGGGAGGAATCAAAGAAGCATTTCCACTGTTAGAGAAAGGAATATCAAAGGGAGAAATGCAGAATGAACCCTGCTGTGTTGGACTGCATCTCCAGGTTTTGGTGTGAACATATGTTACCTAGCTCTGTCCACTCAGAGGGACTAGGAGTTGCAACATCTGAAAAGCAATGAGTATAACTAGCACCTAGATCTTGGCTTCCAAATATTACTCTCTGATAAAAAGGAGCAGGGCTCCCGGGAGAAATGGCTGATTCCAAGACTGACCCTGGGAAAGCAGATAAGCCTGGAACATGTCATGTCAGAAAGTAAGTACTCAAAGAATGACAGCAATATGCTAAAATGTCACAGAAGTGAACAAGAAGAGGATTCCGTTGGCTAAATCTGGGATAACTGGAGCATGAAAATAAAAAACAATAGTAACAGAAGGTGACTCATTTAATATAAGAAATCATGAATCTCTGCCAGCATAAACAAGTTAATAAATAAACTGAAAGTTAGGTGAGTATTGGACACATACATGGTTCCAAGGTACCACCCCCACAAAATACTTGTTGATGACAAAATGAAAATAGTAATTTCAGAGTGAAGAAGATATCACCTTAAATGAAGAAATTAAAAATCATGAGTAATGGGAGTTCCTGTCGTGGCTCAGCGGTAACAAACCTGACTAGTATCCATGAGGACTCCAGTTCAATCCCTGGCCTTGCTCAGCGGGTTAAGGATCCGGCATTGCTATGAGCTGTTGTGTAGGTCACAGATGCAGCTTGGATCCCACATCGTTGCTGAGGCTGTGGTGTAGGTGGGCAGCTGCAGCACCAATTGGACCCCTAGCCTGGGAACTTCCCTATGCCAAGGATGTGGCCCTAAAAAGTGGAAAAAAAAAAAATCATGAGTAATGGGACAAATCAAAAGTGTGCACCACTTGATGATGTCAAGTTCATGAAAGTCAAGAGAGAACAAGGAATCTTCCAGATGCAGAACACCAGAGAGACATCCCAACCAAAGGCAACTCTTAACTCTCAGACAATTACTGGGACAATTAGTGAAACTTAAAAGGGCTCTAAGATCAGAGGGTAGTTATGTGTCAAAGTTAACTTCCTGATTTGGATGGTTGTGTTGAACCTAGACAGGAGAACATTCTTGTTTGAAAGAAAAACACCATAAAATCATCAAGGGTCATCAGGTGGGCAATTTATTCTCAAATTGTTTAAGACAAAAAAAAGTTCTTTATACTATGAGCCAGGGATTGAACCTGCATCCTAGCACTACAGAGACACTGTTAATCCTATTGCACCACAATGGGAACTCATGTGCTTGCAACTTTTTCAAAAGTTTGATTTGTTTCAAAATTACAAAATTTTAAAGACTCATAAAACTAACATAAAAAGAGAATTCCCTTAATCTGCTAAGGAAGTGCTTTTCCAAGTTACTGCACAGACTGGGGCCAGTTCTCAAAACTGCTACTGATGTGTGATAAGCTAGGTACAGAAAATGAGAGTGTTAGAAACTTCTACAAAAATATGATGGAGTAGTTTTATATCTTTTGAATCTAATAAAGAAGAATTGTGTCATAACTAAGATATCTTTTTCTCTTTTTTTCTAGTAATTCATCTTTATTTTATCAAAGTATTGGTTTGCCATGGACTGAAATTAAAAAAAAAAAACAAAAACTAGTTCTTTGGAGTTCTCTTGGGGAGCAGAAGGTTAAAGATCTGACACTGTCACTGCAGCGGCCTAGGTTACTGCTGTGGCATGCATTCAGTCCCTGGACTGGGAACTTCTACATGCCATGGATGTGGCAAACTCCCTCCCCCACAAAAAAACCCCCACAAAAACAAATAAACAAAACTAGTCCTTTCCAACAGTTTGAAAAGTGCATGATAAAAAGTATCTAATAACAACAAATGCTATTGCAAACATCATGGTAAAATGCTGAAGCCTTCCCTTGGGAACAAGACTAAAGACTTATTAAAGACTGTTAATGCTCTTGGAGTTCCCATCGTAGCTCAGGGAAAATGAATCTGACTAGTATCCATGAGGACACAGGTTTGATCCCTGGCCTTGCTCAGTGGGTTAAGGATCCAGTGTTGCTATAAGCTGCAGTACAGGTCACAGAAGCGGCTTGGATTTGGCATTGCTATGGCTGAGGCGTAGGCAGGTGGCTAAAGCTCCGATTCAACCCCTAGCCTGGGAACCTCCATATGGCGCAGGTGTGGCCCTAAAAAAAAGAGGACCCCCCCAAAAAAAAAAGACTGTAAAAATAACACCCTTATTTAATATGGCACTAGTGGTCCTAGTCAGTGAGAAAGGCAAGGGGAAAAAAGTATAAGAATTAAAAAACAAAATACTCCTGTTATTTGCAAACTAAGTACAAAAATAATACAAAATAATTTTTTTCAGAGTCCCAACTACCCATCTCCAATACCTCCTGCTCTATACCCAACCCTATATGTTAAGATAAAGGCCAAAGCAAAAATATAACAACCGTCTGTCTCACTTAGATAGAACTTTAGACCCTGTAACCACTGGGCTCTCATGTTTGCTTTGGGCAGGGCTCTGTTCATTTCATACTTCAATAATCTGTCATCTAATTAATAAACTTTTTCATGGAAAGTAAGAGGCTATCCCTTTTCTTGGATTTAGGTAGCTATCAAGTTCCAGCTCACAGTTCTGAATTGGAACTACAAGTTCTTTAAAGTCCTTATATCTTCATATTTCCCATGGTACCCTGAATAGTATAGGTATCCAGCAGGTACTCAATAAATTCCTGTAGAATTGGTTTCAAAGCAGAAATGCTTTTTTGCTTTGGAGTCATATTCACAGAATGTAAGAGCCCAAAGATAGGGAAGGAAGGAAGGAAAGAAGGAGGGAGGGAGGAGGAAAGAAGGAAAGGTAGACAGACAGGCAGATAATATAAATGAATAAAGCAAGCAAGCATTTTAAAAAATAAAAATAACAAGTTTGCTGAAGTTCCCATTGTGACTCAGTAGGTTTCAAGCCCGACTAGGATCTATGAGGAGTCAGGTTCAATTTCTGGCCTTCCTCAGTGGGTTACGGATTTGGCATTGCCGTGAGCTGTGGTGTAAGTTGAAGATGTGGCTTGGATCCTGCGTTGCTGTGGCATAGGCTGGCAGCCGCAGCTCTGATGTGACCCCTAGCCTGGGAACTCCCAAATGCCACAGGTGAGGTGCTAAAAATTAAAAAAAAAAAAAAAGTTTGCTGCAATGCCATCAGAGGGTAGTAAATGAATAACACAGTTAAGTTAATGTGACCATTCAGGGTCTTGGGTTCTACGGCTAGTTCTATCCTATTTGAGCTCATGGTTCATCTCTAAGAAACAGGAGAAATGTAATGATTTGCAAAGGTTCAGACCAACTTTAAGAAGCATGTAACCCAAAGGATCTAAGAGACTTTTTTTTTTGATGATTTCTAATTGTTTCCTACCAACCCTCCCCCCTTGCCACAAGGGTTCACTTCATGAAGGCATCTAAAAGGGCCCTGAGATTTTAACCTGATCCTGTCACTGACCCTGGGCATGTATCCCAGGCTGTATGACCTTGCATGAATTCTCTGGATTTCAGGTACTGTGACAATCAAAAAACCATGATCTGGAGTTCCCGTCGTGGCACAGTGGTTAACGAATCCGACTAGGAACCATGAGGTTGCAGGTTCGATCCCTGGCCTTGCTCAGTGGGTTAACAATCCGGCGTTGCTGTGAGCTGTGGTGTAGGTTGCAGACGCGGCTCGGATCCCGCGTTGCTGTGGCTCTGGCGTAGGCCGGGGGCTACAGCTCCGATTAGACCCCTAGGAACCTCCATATGCCGCGAGAGCAGCCTAAGAAATGGCAAAAAAAAAAAGACAAAAAAAACAAAAAAACAAAAAAAACACCTATGATCATAGGTCCCCATCCCACCCCACCCCCACCATGTACAGGATCTGTTCCATTCTTCTCTTCTAGTCCTACACGAGGTTCCCAGTTCCAACCCTGCTCCAACTAGCTGTTCGACTTTGGGGACATCCCTTAACTTCTTCCGGACTTCATTTTCTCTTCTGTGCAGTGAGGACATAAGGACTATGTCTGAGGTTTCCTCTAGTTACTCCCCCAGGCCAGACACTAAAACATAAAAATATATTAAGGTAAAAATAATTAAAGAGATGAGAAATTATGGCACTACTGCATCAACTCATGGTCTGCTTTCAGAGTATTGCTTTACACAAAAATGTGTATCCAGAGTTTTACAGAGGAAACGCCAACTGGCTCCCAGCAAAGTAAGCGGTATTTTTGTCATTTCCAGGCAGCCAATTATGATGGAACTTTTGGGGAAAGACATAGGTAGCAGAATCGGTGCTTGGCAAACTACTGAGTCATCCATTAGCACTCTGATCTGATTAGCTAATCAGAGACCAACTCTTGATATTTCATAGCCCTCTCATGGTCAGAATTTAAATAGCATATGGTCAAGGGGATCAGAGCGTAAAATCTGCAGGTGGCCCAAAAGAGTAAAAGCTTCCCCTCATGAAAGAACCCAAGAGTTTCTACTGAATAGCAACACCCAGCCTAATGGAACAAGACAGATGGTACCAACAACCAAACATCAGTGATTGATGAGGAAGCAGTGCAGACCCTGCGCCACATTTGATATCTCCCCATTTCCCTGACTATTGGCAGCAATGGAAAGACACCCCAAAAAGGAGCCTGGCGGACCTGGGAATTAGTTTGGCCCTGCTAGATCTGATACCACAGACACAACCCTATTTCATGCCACTTTCCCCCTCATTCACCAAGCTTTAGACACACTGGCCTCCTTGGAAACCACCAGGCCCTTCCTTCAGGGTTCTAGCCATGCAGCTGCTTGTATCCGAAACACAGTTCCCCTTGCTACACACCTGTCCTCACACAATGGGCTCCTCCTCCTTTCGAAGATTTCCCTGACCACCCCAAGCAGATGGGTCACCTACACCACTCAGTGTTCTTTCCTGTCACTGTATCTATTTATTTTTTTTATTAGCCTTTATCACAACTGTAATTAGTGCTTGTTTTCTGATTCATCCCTATAGTGAGAGTTTAAGCTTGCTTGGGAGGGCAGGACTGTCTTTTCTATCTATTAGTACAATTCAGCACCTAGCATTGCAGCTGGAACATAGTTACGTATTCATTAGCATTCGGCGAGTGAATCTGTGACCATGAGGACAGCTTCCCAGGCTTCAGTTTGGTCTCAGACCTCCAGTGGCTCACCTTGTACATAGGGTCCCATCTCTGGGTGCTCCCTGACCCGAAGGGTATAGGACTTTTTTTGATCAGACTGCTTCAGCAGGTCCCGCACTCGTTCATTATAGATTTCCAGGAAGCTAGAGACATGTAGAAAGAGGCATATAATTAGATTTGGAAAAAAAGGTGGGGAAAACACTAAGCCAAGAATCACAAGGTCCTAGTTCTTTTTCTAGTTCTAACTCTGACACCCTGAGACCTTGGTCACGCCAGGTCCTTGAGTCTGTTTCAGAATTTGTGGCCAAAAAAAAAAAGTAAAATAATGTTTACAATGATTTCTTTTTTTTTTTTTTTTTTGCTTTTTAGGGCCACACTGGAGGCATATGTAAGTTTCCAGACTATGGATAGAATCAGAGCTATAGCTGCTGGACTACACCACAGCCACAGCAACACGAGATCTGAGCCACATCTGTGACCTAAACCACAGTTCATGGCAATGCTGGATCCTCAACCCACTGATCAAGACCAGGGATCAAACCTGCATCCTCATGGATAATGGTCAGATTTGTTTCTGCTGCACCACAATGGAAACTCCCAACAATGATTTAATTTTTAAAAAGGACATTTATTCTTTTTAGGGTAATGAAAATGTTATGGAATTAGATAGTAATGATGGTTGAACAACCTTGTAAAAAAAAAAAAATCACCGAACTATATACTTTAAAAGTATGAACTACATGGTTTGTGAATTATGTGAATTACATACACCTCATGTTTTTTATTTTATTTTGCTTATTTATTTATTTTTTGCTTTTTAGGGCCACACCCGTGGCATATGGAGGTTCCCAGGCTAGGGGTTGAATCAGAGCTACAGCTGCCGGCCTACACCACAGCCACAGCAACATGGGATCCAAGCCATGTCTGCAACCTACACCATAGCTCACTGCAACATCAGATCCTTAAGCCACTCAGCAAGGTCAGTCAAAACTGCAACCTCATGGTTACTTGTCGGATTCATTTCATAATTCTAGTCGGATTCAATTCATTTCATTCATTCATAAAGGGAACCCCTTGTGTTTTTTTATTTTTATTTATTTACTTATTTTTTTGCTTTTTTAGGGCCCAAGCTATGGCATATGGAAGTTCCCAGGCTAAGGGTCAAATCAGAGCTGCAGCTGCCGGCCTACACCACAGCCACAAAACATCAGATCCAAGCCTCATCTGTGACCTACACCACAGCTCACAGCAACAACAGATCCTTATGCCACTGAGCAAAGCCAGGAATTGAACCCACATCCTCATGGATACTAGCCGGGTTCGTTACCACTGAGCCACAACAGGAACTCCTACCTCATGTTTTTAAATAAGGATGTTGAATGTCAAAACAAAAAACATAGATAACAGTAAATTAGGGGCAACTGCTAACCTTCCACCAACATTTACAGTGCAGACTAATGAAAATGTCAGGTGGGTAAGGCAGCACTAGTCTGGGAACTAGAGTTTGGAAACTGCTGACCTGGAGAACAACCCAGAAGAGGCTTGAAGAGGGGGTCCCCAAAGATAACATGAAACTGTACAGAAAATGAAGAAAAGGAAACCAGCCAGCCAGTCCACAGCAAACACCAGCTTTTTAAGCCTGAGGCTAGGTACAAACTTTCCTGCAACCTAAAATCTAAGTATGTTTTCCATCTTGTACTACAAGATACTTCTGCTGTGGCTTCCTCTGGGTGATTTGAAAGCAGAGAGGACAGCAGAGCATGCTAGAATCTGGGGCTGAACTAGAAACACTTCAGACACTAGAGGCTGTCAGTTCTTACCTGACTTTTATTCTGCAGGAGGAAGGCAGCGGGGTGCAGTCATCCTCCCTGATGAAGAGACCCTGCACAAACCAGAGGTTGGGGTTTCACCGAAGGCAGTACACAAAGAAGACCTACTTTGAGAGGATCCGGTCAAAATAGAGTCTGTACCTCACATATCCGTGGTGTCAGTCCAACAGAGGCCTGGAGAACAGAAGAAAGGAAAGCATTACTCTTCACTCACTGTGAGGCTCTCCCCTGACCCCCAGGAACCACCACCCGCAGGGTGGGCTCCTTGCACCAACCTCTTCATTCCAGGCAGTTTTCCAGGCTATTTGAAAGATGCTATTTCCCAGTGCTTTTAGGAGCCTCTCCTGGGAGGAATGTACCACACGAGAGGCAGATCACCACCATAAGAAGGAAGAGAAGAGAAACTAGCAGACCCAGCTTCCTGCTTTCATGCCATAAAGGTTATAGCTTCTTGGATAAAGCCACTTGACTTCCATGGTCCCTCTCAGAACCCTATCTCCTTTGCCCCCCCCACCACACACACACAGCAGAACTAGAGTACATGGGTGTTCAAAATACACATTTAGGGAGTTTCCCGTCATGGCTCAGTGGAAACGAATCTGACTAGTATCCATGAGGATGCAGGTTCAATCCCTGGCCCCACTCAGTGGGTTAAAGATCCGGCATTGCCATGAGCTGTGGTGTAGCTGGCAACTCCGATTTGACCGCTGGCCTGGGAACCTCCATATGACTCAGGTGTGTCCCCCCCAACAAAAAAAGACAAAATTCACATTTAGAGAGAACAGTCTTCTCTATTCATCTTGAACCCAGTGCTAACCCACACCAAGGTTAAGGGCTTAACACCCCTGGTTGAGTGGGCATGTTCTTCTTTTACATAAAAAATCACACTAAACATGGATCTAGGAAGCAATGCGCTGGGCCCATGGTGGCAGGGATCATCTTTCAGGAGGAAGAGTGTCCTAAAGAAGGACGCTGTTTTATTGAGTGTGCTGTTATTTGTCATCTGCTCCACCAGTTCATCTCACCAGATACTTTTAAACCTAAAACAAATAGGTATTCTTAAGGAACTCTACCCACTAATTTTCCATGACAAAGGAAGATTCTCATAAGTCCTACACACTTCTGAGAGCTCCTATCTCAGGACCTGATTCACCTTCTTCTTTCTAACACTCGGAGCTAACACACACGATCCCATGTCCACACAGCCCTAGACAGTACCTAAGGCTCAGTCTCGGACTTATCTATACCAAAGGTGTTAAAAAGCTATAAGTGATAAACTTGGAAAAGATATGAGAAATTCAGAAGGTCTGATAAGGTCTGTTTCAAAGAGAGTAGTGAAATTCTAAGGTTCTTCAGGATATAATAAAGAGGGGCTAATTATTCAAAGTTTACCTTTCAATTAAAGTGCTGGAGTTCCCGTCGTGGCGCAGTGGTTAACGAATCCGCCTAGGAACCATGAGGTTGCGGGTTCGGTCCCTGCCCTTGCTCAGTGGGTTACCGATCCGGCGTTGCCGTGAGCTGTGGTGTAGGTTGCAGACGCGGATCGGATCCTGTGTTGCTGTGGCTCTGGCGTAGGCCGGTGGCTATAGCTCTGATTCGACCCCTAGCCTGGGAACCTCCATATGCCGCGGGAGCGGCCCAAGAAATAGCAAAAAGACAAAAAAAAAATAAAGTGCTGAGAAGCCTAGGAATAATACAGAATAGGACCCATTAAATCTTACTGAAGCTCACTGTGAAACACACATTCTCTCTCAGTGGTAAGGACCACACATGATTCAGGCTTGCTGTGGCTTTCGAAAGATACAGCATTCCCATCCCAGTACTCACTGGGGTGCCCAGCATGGTGTATGTCTTCCCAGAACCTGTCTGCCCATAGGCAAAAAGGCATATGTTGTAGCCTTTGGCAGCTCCAGATAGAACTTCAGTCCCCAAATCCTGGAACACCTGTAAGAACAAAAAGAGAAAGCAAGTCACTACGGTCCTTCCCAAAGCAGCTTTAAAAATTTTTTTAACCTAAAATATTACAAAATGTTTCAAACAGGAGTTCCCTGTTGGCCTAGCAGTTAAGGATCTTTTGTCGTTACTGCTGTGGCTCAGGTCACTGCTGTGGCACAGGTTTGATGCCTGGGCCAGGAATTTTTGTATGCCATGGGCGCAGTCAAAAAACAAACAAAAAAAATTTTAATGTTTCAAACATCCCTGACTATAAATTCCCCACCATTTTTATGAGAAACAATTCCATTTCAGAGAAAGACTGCTAAGGAAAATTCGTTCAGGTGGTCATTCATACAGATGCTCTTTAAAGTGCTTACTGTATTTTGGGCACAGTGCTAGACACTGAAGATACAAAACTAACATAGTCCCTAATCTTAAGACAAAGAGAGTCTGGGTGAAGGGCAAAGACATGCAAACAAATTCGTGAAGAAAGACCATGTACATTAATTCTTTTTCATTCCTATTACCAAAAAAAAAAAAGTTTAGGAATTCCCATCGTGGCTCAGCAGAAACAAATTTGACTATGCATGAGGATGCAGGTTCTTGCTCAGTGGGTTAAGGATCAGGCATTGCTATGAGCTGTGGTGTAGGTCACAGACGTGGCTCGGATCTGGCATTGGTGTGGCTGTGGTATGGGCTCTGATTCAATGCTTGGCCCAGGAACCTCCATATGCCTCGGGTGTGGCCCTAAAAAGACAAAAAAAAAAAAAAAGTTTAATATGGTTAACCAGATAAAACGACAATGAGATATTGCTGGGTAATATATCACACAAATTCAATGGTCTCATGACACCACATGAGGATCAGTTAAGACCAGAAGTTAGGGAGGAGTTTTCCCTCTGGGCTCCCTTTCTCTATGCTGCTTCCTCAGACTGACCTAACAGCTAGCTGGTTCTGCTAACATTCGTCTCTCTGGTGGTCAGCTTTAATGAATCAGAAACAGCAAGAGATCCTGGTGTGAAAACCTATACTTTGTGTAGTGTCTGAAAGTCCTGTTGGACTCTGTCAGGCAGACCCTGGGCTGAAGAAAAACAGCCTGGTTTATAGGAAAAGCAGTTTCCAGTTCACCCAGTCCTTGCAGAATGTCACATGGACATCTGCACACCATGGCTGGTATGGTGGACATTCATCCTTTGTATTGCTGCTGCCCAGCATCCAAATACTCTTCCTATTTGTGGGGGGGATCTCTGTTTCAATAAGTCTTGGTGGGAAGCAGGGCCCAACCCTCCCCAACAGAAACTAAAGAGGCCAGATAATTCTCTCCATCTCCTGGTGGTTAGAACACTAACACGTGAAATGAAAGCTGCCAATTAGATTCTCCCACTTGAATTCTGAAAGAATGACACAAAAACAAAAGAACAGTTGATAAATTCCCCATGTTGGCATCAAGAGTCTGACAGTACTGCATCGTGAGCACACAAATGGCCAGTGTGGTGCTCAAATCAGACTATTCTGTGACATGGCTTTGCCTGGCTTCCCTGTTACCTAGGGTCCCATGGTTTCCTGCCCATTTTTCCTCTTTCCCTTTAACTCCATGAACCACCTGATAATTGGAATGTGGTTCTTACAGTTCACAGCTGTGTGATCTTGAACACTGCTTAAACTTTGTAAGCATCAGATTTTTTAAGCTATATGCATATCATTTTGTATACATATCACAGGTTTGTTGTGAAGATTGAGGTAACACACGTAGGTAGGGACCACAGAGATGATGGCAGGCGTTGCTAACGTAAGGCTACACTATCCCATTCTGTTTTAGCAGCTGCAGTTATACTTCTTGGCCAGTGAAATATTTATGTTTTCTTTGCTTATTTTTTTTTAGTGCTAATATTCAGAGGGCCAAAAGCTCCCAGGGAGCAGTGAAAGATTTGGGCCTTGTACCATCGCCACCCAGTCCCCCAATCTCATTCCCAGCTCTGTACTTTCCCCTCTCCATTCATTCACTTTTACATTAGAAAGCTTAAATTCAGGCAGTGTTCACTTTGCCTCTTGTCATCTGTGGGTTAAATTTCCAGGGACCAAAAAAGGAGGGGTCATTTCTCTTCCTCAGGGCACTTGAGTTGGCTGCTATCCATTTCCTAGATGGAAGTGTTCCACAAAACTCAACATTTTTTTTTTCATTTCAGTTATTGTATTCATCAAATCTGGTTGTTCTTCATTATTTTCTGACTCTTAAAACTTCTTGTAACTTCTCGCTGTAAGCATACACTCTCTTCCAAGTTCTTGAATCATCTTTACCTTAGAGAAGTGGCCCTCTGTAAGGGATGTCTTATGTGTCCCAGCAGTGCACTCCCCTCTCATCACCCAAGGGCCAGGTACCAGCTGGTCCCAGGGTAGGTTCTGATCTGTGTTTGCAGACTCAGTTCTTCCGGCTGCAAGATCATAGTTGTCTTGCTTCTGGTATCTGCCCCCTGGTGGCTGGAGCTGGGCCTTGGCCTTTTGATGGGCAGGGCCATGTCAACGGGTGTATCAAGAGGTGGCTATGGGCCCAGGAAGTCTCTGGGTAGCCTGTCTTTTGATGGGTGGGACCGTGTTCCTGGCCTGTTAGTTGTTTGACCTGAGGCCCCCTAGTATTGGTGCCAAAAGGCTGTTGGGTGGGGCCAGGTCTTGGTGCTAATGACCCAAGCAAAATGTCTGCTTCCACCAAGAGTTCACAGATGAACACAACCTGATATGTCTACCACTGGCTTTTATCACTGCTGAGAGAGCCAAAGCTGCCTCCCGCCTCCCCAGGAGACCCTCCAAGACCAACAGGTGGGTCTGGCCCAGGCTCCTATGAAGTCACTACACTTGCCCTGGGTCCTAGTAAGTGTGAGATCTTGTATGCATCCTCCAAGAGTGGAGCCTCTGTTCCCCCAGTCCTGTGGAGCTCCTGCAATCAAGCCCTGCTGGCCTTCAAAGCCAAATACTCTAGTGGCTCCTCCTCCGGATGCTAGAGCCCTAGGTTGGGGAGACTGATGCGATGTTTAGAGCTTTTGCTCCTATAGGAGAACTTTGCAATATAATTATTCTCCAGTTTGTGAGTTGCTCACCCAGGTGGTAAGGGATTTGACAATATGGCGAGTGCTCCTTCTACTGTCTTGTGGTTTCTTCTTTATATTACTGGATGTAGAATATCTTTTTTGGTAGGTTTCAGTCTTTTTTTATCAATAGTTGTTCAGAAATTAGTTGCGATTTTGGTGTGTTTGTGAGAGGAGGTAAGCTCAAGGTCCTTCTACTCCACCACCTTATAGCATTTTCCATGTTGGCTTAAAAAGACTTAAACACAGATCTTTGCATGGCTGCCTCTTCGTCATTCATGTTCCAACTTAAAAGGTCCTCAACCTTTCTTAATAGTGTCCCAGCAGGAAGTGGAAACAGGTGCAGACAGACCAAGGCCACATCTAGTGTATATGGTATTTCCTCCCACAGCTCACATATAGCAAGGCAGGGTGAGCTCAGTGGGTTGTGACGAAAGAAAACAGAATATTACTTTTCAATGTCTTTATCTGAATTCAAATAATCACCTTGAATTTCTATGAAAAACATCTTTAAGCATACCATTTTCACTCAACATTAACAGATCTGAACAGGCAAAACCAGTAGGCTCCAAACCTGGAATTGTCATAAGCTGTTAAGATGCAGCTACCATTCTTCAAGAACTGTGAGGCTTAGCTCATCATAAATTCTAAGAAAAAGCATAGCCCTAGATAGAGCACAATAGAGCCAGATGACACCATAGTCCACTCTCATTGTGATATTATAATGAAGCAGAAGGAAAGAGTTCTCTATAAATACCAAGAACAGTTTGAAAGCTAAAATAAATCACCAAAAGGCAATATAAAGCTAGAGGGTCCAGTTTAGGAAGAGAAATGGGTAATGTAACTTTTTTTGTGGAATATAAATAGAAGAAAGCATTCAATAGAGATTAATTTTATGTAATACAGTACTTCCGGTCTTTTTAAGTACTAGCTAAATAGGGGGCATCTCATTGGATGCTACTGTATTGAGACTCACAACACCTAAAGCCCAAAACAAAATCCATAGCAATAACCATTTCCTAAGGACAACAAAACCAGGAACCAGAATTTTAAAAAAAAATTATCAAAAAAATGAGAGGACAAGCCATAGACTGGAAGAAAATATTAGCAAAAGGCATATCTGATAAAGGACTGATACCCAAAATATACCCAAAAAAGTCTTAAAAGTCAATAAGAAAAATGAACAACCTGATTAAAACACACACAAAATATGAACAGATACCCTACCAAAGAATATACCAGATGGCATAAGAAAAGATGTTCAACATCATATGTCATCAGTGTTGCAAATTAAAACAAGGAGGTATCACCACACTCCTATTACAATGGCCAAAATCCAATCCACTGACAACACCAAAGGCTGACAAGCATGTGGAACAATAGGCGTGCTCATTCATTTCTGGTGGGAATGAAAAATGGTCCGGGCCAGTTTGGAATACATTTTGGCAGGGTTTTTTTATAAGACTAAACATATATATATATATATATATATATATATATATTTTTTTTTTTTTTTGTCTTTTTGCCTTTTTTTCTAAGGCTGCTCCCGCGGCATATGGAGGTTCCCAGGCTAGGGGTCTAATCGGAGCTGCAGCCACCAGCCTACTCCAGAGCCACAGCAACGCGGGATCTGAGCCACGTCTGCAACTCTACACCACAGCTCACGGCAACACCGGATCGGCAACCCACTGAGCAAGGCCAGGGATTGAACCCACAACATAATGGTTTCTAGTTGGATTCGTTAGCCACTGCGCCACGACGGGAACTCCAAGACTAAACATATTTTTACCATAAAATGCAGCAATCACACTCCTTGCTATTTACCCAAAAGGCACTGAAACTTAAACCCACACAAAAATCTGCACACAGATGTGTACAGAAGCTTTATTCATAACTGCCAAAACTTGGAAGCAATCATGATACTCTTCACCACATCGACTAGATAAATAAATGGTGGTACCTCCGGACAATGGAATATTATTCATTGCCAAAAAGAAATGAGTTATCAAGCCATGAAAAACAGAGTAACCTTAAATGCACATTACTAAGTGAAAGAAGCCAATATGGACAGGCTACATACTGTATGATTACAACTCTATGACATTCTAGAAAAGGTAAAACTATGGAGATGGTAAAAAGATCAGCGGTTGACAGGGGTTGGGGAAGGGAAAGATGATAAGTGGAGTACAAAGGGCTTTTAGGGCAGTGCAATTACCCTATATCACACCATTATGGTGTACACATATCACTATACATTTGTCAAACTCACAAATGTACAAAACCAAGAATGAACCCTAAAGTAAACTATGGACATTGGATGATGTATCAGTCAATGGAGGTTTATCAATTGCAACGAATGTATCACTATAATGTGCGATGTTGATAGTCGGGGGACAGGATATATATGGGATTTTTCTGTACTTTGTGCTCAATTTTTCTGTAAACCGAAAACTGCTCTAACAAATACAGCCTATTTTTTAAGAAGAAGGTCAACAGGATAAATGAAGGAATGAATTTCCCCAATATCAGCAATATTATCAGATACACCTTTCTTAAAACCAGGGAGAATCAACCATGTGTCTGGAGATTTCATGATGACTGTTAAAGGTCCAAGAATAATGGTTGCCCTGTATTTCCCTAAAGAAATTTTTCATTGATAGATTATTTTCAGTTGCTTGCTTTTTGGTAGTTCTGTAGTTCTTTCTACTATATATTGTGTTCTCTCAGTCCCAAGTAGACTCATAACAAAAACACCTTTGGAGTTTCCTGTGGCTCAGCAGGTTAAGGATCTGGAGTTGTCACTGCAGCAGCTTGAGTGGCTGCTGTGGCGCAGGTTTGATCCCTAGCCCAGGAACTTCCACATGCTGCAGGTGTGGCCAAACAACAGCAACAACAACAACAAAAACAAATAAACCAAAAACCCCCCAAAAAACCATGACTTCAATTCAGGATGAGAAAGGGCTCAAAATGATGAAATGTTGATTTCAAATGCAGCTATCAGAAACTGTTCAATGAGTAAGAAATAAGAAGGACATTTCAAGGAGAGAAAAAAGCTAGTTTAAAAAATCTAAAAGTTGGAGTTCCCCCATGGCACAGTGGGTTAATGATCCTGCTTGTCTCTAGTGGTGTCAGTTCCATCCTCAGCACAGTGCAGTGGGTTAAGGATCTGACATTGCTACAATTGCAGCTCAGATTTGATCCCTGGCCTGGAAACTTCCAGATGCCACCAGTGTGGCCAAAAGGACAAAAAAAAAAAATCTAAAAAAAAATCTAAAAATTAACTGTATCTGTTAGCAGGAATCTTTAAACTGGAAAATAATTCCAGACAACTCTGGAAACTATTCAAACATGTGTTTTCACTAATGCTGTTAGTTACTTAGGAAAACCTCAAGTGACCCAGAGTTGTATTTACTTATATTTCTCATTGCACAGAGATGGTGAGGTATAGCTCATACTATTTGTGGATCTATTGACCTATCCTCTCTCCAAACTTGTGGTAGTACTACAGAAAAGTAGGGTTCTGGGTCTGTTATTTGAAGAGAGAGTATTCATGTGAAATATAACTTAATGGGGCCTGAAGGTGGAGGAAGGGCTCAGGATTTCTTTCCTCTAAACAGCTACAGTTACAGCTTAATGGTTAAGAACATAGGCTTTGCAACTTAATAGGTCCAAAACCTGGTTCTTAGGGCAAATAACCTTACCTCAGTGCCCTCACGTGTGAAAGGGAGGTTAAAAAGTACCTAAAACTCACAGTTTTTGAGAGAATTAACTGGCTTGATACATGTCAAATTTTTAGAACAGTTTTTTATTGTGCTGTCTTTTAAATTTTTAACCACACATTATTTTTTTCTATTTTTTGGTATATAGACTACTCAAAAGAGTTAATTTTCTCTCTGGTACTCCCATATACTCTAAAAGAACCACATACTTATTTAAGAAAATGACTATCTGAATACAGATACCATAGTTGTCCCAATTTCACCTAGATACATTTGTTTTGTTTTGTTTTGTTTTTTGTCTTTTTGTCTTTTCTAGGGCCACTCCCGAGGCATATGGAGTTTCCCAGGCTAGGGGTCGAATCGGAGCTGTAGCCACCGGCCTACACCACAGCCACTGCAATGCAGGATCTGAGCCACATCTTCGACCCACACCACAGCTCATGGCAACGCCGGATCCTTAACCCACTGAGCAAGGCCAGGGATCGAACCCGCAACCTCACGGTTCCCAGTCAGATTCATTAACCACTGAGCCACGACAGGAACTCCCACCCAGAAACATTTGAAAAATTTCTGCCATCCATCCTATTAAAAATTTACTTCAAAAAAAAAAGTCTTCACAAAGCATTTAAGTAGGAGTTCCCGTTGTGGCAGGGTGGAAAAAAATCCAACTAGGACCCATGAGGATGCAGGTTCGATTCCTGGCTTCACTCAGTGGGTTAAGGATCTGGTGTTGCCTTGAGTTGTGGTATAGGTCACAGATGCAGCTCAGATACCACACATTGCTGTGGCTGTGGTGTAGGCCAAGAGCTGTAGCTCCAATTTGACTCCTAGCCTGGGAACTTCCATATACCACAGGCATGGCACTAGATGAACCAAAAAAAAAAAAAAAGCCACTAAAGTAAAAACAATTTAAAGTTTCTTCATATCTTGTAGGTTTCTAGGGCCTACGGATCATTATTTCCCTCTTAAAATATGAAAATCATATACCTGATTGAGGTTATTTGGCCAATAAAATACATGTTCTTGACCCTTAATACTTTCCCACAAAAAGGCTTCATATAGTCCTCATTTTTTCCTTGGATTTTTAAAAAATTGAGGTATAAATAACACAATACTATATTAGTTTCAGGTATATAACATAATAATTCACTATTTCTGTATATTGGAAAATGATCACCAGAACAAGTCCAATTAACATTCATCACCATACATAATTACAAATTTTTTTCCTGCTATGATCTTTCATTATCCATTCTCTTAGCTCTTTCCAAATATGCATTACAGTATTATTAACAATAGTCACCATGCTGTACGCCATAGTCCCATAATTTACTCATTTTATAACTGGATATTTGTATCTTTTGACCCATACATTTCTATTATTTAAAAATGCTATTATAAACTAAGGTTTTCACACACAAAAAGATTCTTAACCAGTTTTATTAATTTACTTAAGAAATACTTAAGAAAATGGCCTTAAATTCTATTATATATATATATTTATTTTGCTTCTTAGGGCTGCAGCTGCAGCATATGGAGGTTCCCAGGCTAGGGGGTCAAACTGGAGCTACAGCTGCTGGCCAACACCACAGCCATAGCAACGCCAGATCCTTAACACCTGAGTGAAGCCAGGGATCAAACTTGCATGCTCATAGATCCGAGTTGGGTTCGTTAACCACTGAGCCACCACAGAAACTCCTTTTTTTTTAGGGCTGATCCTGTGGCAAATGGAAGTTCCCAGGCTAGGAGTCAAATTGGAGCTGCAGATGCTGGCCTATACCACAGCTACAGCAATGCCAGATCTGAGCCACTTCTGAGACCTACGCCACAGCTCATGGCAATGCAGGATCCTTAACCCACTGAGCGAGGCCACATCCTCATGGATACTAGTGGGGTTCATTACCATTGAGCCACAATGGGAACTCCATAAATTCTGTAATATATTCTTTTTTTTGCTTCTCAGGGCCGCACCCACGACACATAGAGGTTCCCAGGCTAGGGGTCGAATCAGAGCTGCCAGCCTACACCACCACAGGATCTGAGTCACGTCTGTGACCTACACCACAGCTCATGACAGTGCTGGATCCTTAACCCACTGAGCAAGGCAACAGATCAATCCTGTAACCTCATGGTTCCTAGTTGGATTCTTTTCCACTGTGCCATGACGGGAATGCCTATAATATACTATATTTAAATGAATTTTAAATGTTATGTATCTCCCTTAGTCTATACTCCTATTGTTAAAATAAAAGGATTCTAAGAGGAGTCCCCTGGTGGCTCGGTGGACTAAAGATTAGGCGTGGTCACTTCAGTTGCTCTGGTTACGACTTAAGTAACACTGCATTTAATGAAGTAATAGAAAATATCTTTACTTATAAGGATTAGCATCTGAGTATCACTCTGAGAATTATTCTTATAATGTTCTATTACATAAATAAATATCTTTAAAATAGGGGAAAAAAAAACAGAAAATGCTGATAAAAATATTCCCACCATTTAGAGATAACCATTGTTAACATTTTGGTGTATGTAGTTCACTCTTTCAGACTTTTGCTATATTCCTGATAATACCTAATATCCCTTTCAGGTCTTAAATTCTGATATAAATATAGTAACTAAGAATACTTGTCTGGGAGTTCCCTCTGTGGCTCAGCGGAAACAAATCTGCCTAGTATCCATGAGGATGTGGGTTCAATCCCTGGCCTTGCTCAGAGAGTTAAGGATCCAGCATTGCCATGAGCTGTGGTGTAGGTCATGGACTCGGCTTGGATCTCATGTTGCTGTGGCTGTGGTGTAGGCCAGCAGCTACAGCTCTGATTGGACCCCTAGCCTGGGAACCTCCATATACCATGGGTGTGGCCCTAAAAAGACAAAAAAAATAAAAAATTTTAAAAAAAAGAATATTTGTCCTAAGTCAACTGTATTTCAATAAAATTTATTGAAAAAAAAGAACACTTGAATGAGGAAATAAGCCCAATTATTTTTATTTTTTGTTTTACTCTAGTTATTTATGGTACTCATAAGCATAGTTTCACCAATATTTATACTTAAATAACTTAATGTTTTTATTTTAACTTGAAATGTCTACTTAATTTCTCATTGGGAAAGCATGCTTCAGCTCTACCTCTCAGGCATACAAATCTATCTAAGCCACACTGTCCACTTGGCAGTAGCTTATTATAAGTGCATGAAACCTACCTAGGAAGAAAAAGAAGGCCTCATCTGTGCCAGCTTTGCAAAACAGCCCCACAAATTATCAGGAAATACTATTCACTCATCATAAACATCAAGCTGGTCCCTCAATGCTACTCTGAGTCATTCATCTTTGGGTCTGTGCTCAGCATAAATCTTCAGAGTCCCTTCCCACTAAAAGCTTGCCTAGGAGTTAATCAACATCATTTGGGTCCTATTTCTGGTCTTTTGAAGCAGATTTAAAACAAAAACAAAAACAAAAACAAAAAAACAGGCAACAGGCTATATATATTTGACTGACAGATAAAACTAGATTTCCTATTTGCCTTTTCCATTTTATACTCTGAACTACAGATAAATTTATTTCCCATATTTATTCATATCATATATATCCATGCACTGCATACCATGGAAATTGTTGTTTAAACAGTTTCCAAGGAACAGGAGGAGAAAGAAACTACAACAAAATTTTGAAATGCAGGTAAACATGAATAAGGTCAACTGAAACCTATGTCATACCTAAGGAAGAGAGAGAAGAAAGAATCGTTGTTCAGGGCTGGGGAAGTAAGGGGGGCAGGGGAACAGTCTTGAGATATGCAGGTCCCAGAACTGGGGCAGGAAGTTATTTATTAAATCCATAACAGGGACCTAGCACTGAATAGAGTGCATTGGGAGATTTGAAAGATATTTAAAACACTGTCTTGATCTACAATGAGCCTATCTAAACGACAATGAAAACATAACCATATGAAACTATGGGATGCAGCAAAAAGTTCTTAGAGGGAAGTTCGAAGTGATACAGGAAATTAAAAAAAAACTCAAATAAACAATCTAACCCAACCCCTAAAAGAAGTAGAAAAAAAGAACAAACAAACCTAAAGTCAGTAGAAGGAAGGAAATAATGAAGATCAGAGAGGAAATAGAGATTAAAAAATACTACAAAAAAAATCAATAAAACCAAAAGCTAGTTCTTTGAAAGGGTAAACAACTTACAAACCTCTGGCAATGCTCACCAATAAGAAAACAGGGAATAACCAAATAAACAAAGCAAGAAATGAAAGAGGAGAAAACACAACTGATAACACAGAAGAAAAAATCTTAAGAGAATATTATGAACAATTTACATGCCAACAAATTTGATAGAGGAAATGGTCAAGTTTCTAGAAACACATAGCCCACCAAAATTGAATCAAAAAGAAACAAACAACTTGAACAGACCAATCACTAGAAGTGAAATAGAATATGTAATTTTAAAATAAAAGAAAAAAAAATCCCTGCAAACAAAAGTCAATGACCAAATACCTTCACAGGCAAAGTCTACCAAACATATACCAATTTTTCTGAAACTCTCCTAAAAGACTGAAGAGGAAGGAACACTCCCAAAGACATTGTATGAAGTCATAATCACCGTGATACCAAAACCAGGCACTACCAAAAAAGAAAATTACAGGCCAATATCCTTCATGAATATAGATGTAAAAATTCTCAATAGGAGTTCCTATTGTGATGCAGGGGAAATGAATACAACTAGTATCCATGAGGATGAGGGTTTGATCCCTGGCCTGGTTCAGTGGTGTAGGGATCTGGCGTTACTATGAGTTGTGGTGTAGGTCTCAGGTGCAGCTCAGATCCCACATTGCTGTGGTTCTGGTGTAGGCCGGCAGCTGCAGCTCCAATTCGACCCCTAGCCTGGGTACTTCCATATGCCATCCATGAACCCCAAAAAGGAAAAAAAGTAAATTAATTAATTAAAATTCTCAGTAAAATGTTAGCAAACCAAATCCAACAACATGTAAAAAATATCATACACCTCAACCTAGTTTGATTCATCCCAGGGTCACAAGGATGATTCAACATATGCAAATCAATATGATACAGCATGTCAACAAAAGACAAAAACCACATTATCGTTTTAATACATGCAGAAAAAACATGTGATAAAATTCAACATCAATTCATAATAAAAACCTTTAAGACAGTGGATATAAAGGGTACATACCACAACATAATAAAAGCTATTTATGACATACTCACAGTAAATATAATACTCAGTGGTGAAAAGCTGAAAACCTGCCCATTAAAATCTGGAACAAGACAAGGATGCCCACTCTCACCATTTCTATTCATCATAATATTCAAAGTCCTAGCCACAGCAATCAGTAGAAATAAATAAAAGGTATTCAAATTGTTAGAGAAGAAGTAAAACTGTCATTATCTGCAGATGACATGATACTATATACAGAAAAACCCTAAAGACTCCACACAAAAACTACAAGAACTGATAATTGAATTCAGCAAGGTAGCCAGATACAAGATTAACATACAGAAATTGGTTGCATTTCTCTATGCTAACAATGAAATAACAGAAAGGGAATGTAAACAAACAATCCCTTTTGAAATTGCATTTTAAAAAACCCCAAAAAATTAGGAATACACCTCACCAAAGTGGTAAATGACTTATATGCTGAGAACTATAAAACATTAATAAAGGAAACTGAAGCTGATTCAAAGAAATACTGTACTCTTGGATTGGAAGAATTAACATTGTTAAAATGGGCATGCAGTCCAAACAATATACAAATTTAATGCAATCCATATCAAATTACCCATGACATTTTTCACAGAACCATAACCAATAATCTAAAATTTATACGGAACCACAAAAGACATAAAATTGCCAAAGCAATCCTGAGGAAAAAGAACAAAGCAGGAGGCATAAATCTCCCAGATTTCACACAATACTACAAAGCTACAGTAACCAAAACAGCATGCTATTGGCACCAAAAATATATATATATGGATCAATGGAACAGAATGGAGCTCAGAAATAAACCCACACACCTATGGTCAATTAATCTTCTACAAAGAAGGCCTGAATATACAATGCGGAAATGTCAGTCTCTTCAGCAAGTGGTGTTGGGAAAGTTGGACAGCCATATACAAATCAATGAAGCTAGAATACCCCCTTGCATCATACAAAACAAACAACCCTCAAAATGGCTCAAAGACTTAAACATAAAACTTGACCCCATAAAACTCCTAGAAGAGAACACAGGCAAAACATCTTCTGATATAAATTGTAGCAAAGTTTTCTGCTAAGAGTTTTATGGTTTTCTAGCCTTAAATTTAGGTCTTTAATTTATTTTGGGTTTATTTTAGTATATGATGTGAAAAAAAAAATTCTAATTTCATTCTTTTACATGTGTTTGTTCAGCTTCCCAACACCACTTACTGAAGAGACTGTCCTTTCCCTACTGCATATTCTTACCTCCTTTGTCATCAATTAACCATAAATGTGTGAGTTTATTTGGGAGCTCTTTATTCTGTTCCATTGATTTATGTGGCTGATTTCTCGACCAGTACCATACTGTTTCAATCATTTAGGTTTGTAGTATTGTCAGTCATCAGGGGGCATGATACCTCAAAATCTGTTCTTCTTTCTTAAGATTGCTTTGGCTGGAGTTCCCGTCATGGTGCAGTGGTTAACGAATCCACCTAGAAACCATCAGGTTGCGGGTTCGATCCCTGCCCTTGCTCAGTGGGTTAACGATCCAGCGTTGCCGTAAGCTGTGGTGTAGGTTGCAGACACAGCTCAGCTGTGGTGCAGGCTGCAGACCTGGCTCAGATCCTGCATTGCTGTGGCTCTGGTGTAGGCTGGAGGCTACAGCTCCGATTGGACCCCTAGCCTGGGAACTTCCATATGCTGTGGGAGTGGTCCTAGAAAAGACAAAAAAACAAACAAACAAAAAAATTGCTTTGGCTTTGGGGAGTCTTTTTTGTTTCCATACATATTTTAGAAAGATTTATTCTATGGAGTTCCCGTCGTGGCGCAGTGGTTAACGAATCCGATTAGGAACCATTATGTTGTGGGTTCGATCCCTGCCCTTGCTCAGTGGGTTAACAATCCAGCATTGCCGTGAGCTGTGGTGTAGGTTGCAGACTCGGCTCGGATCCCACGTTGCTGTGGCTCTGGCATAGGCTGGTGGCTACAGCTCCGATTCAACCCCTAGCCTGGGAACTCCATATGCCACAGGAGCGGCCCAAGAAATGGCAAAAAGACAAAAAAAAAAAAAGAAGATTTATTCTAGTTCTATGAAAATGCCTTTAGTATTGTGACAGGAATTGCATTGAATCTGTAGATTGCCTTGGGTAGTAAGGAAATTTTTGATAATCTTAATTCTTCCAACCCATGAACATGTATAACTTTCCACCTATTTGTGTTGTCCTCAATTTCTTTCATCACTGTCTTAGTTTTCCAAGTACAGGTCTTTTACCTTCTAAGTTAGATTTTTTTTCCCCTAGTTTCATTCTTTTTGATGTGACGGTAAATAAGATTTTTCTAAATTTCTCTTTCTGATAGTTTGCTGTTAGCATACAAAATGCCACAGATTTCTGTATATTAATTTTGTATCCTTTAACTTT
Organism: Sus scrofa; assembly: GCF_054392235.1. Lineage (NCBI taxonomy): Eukaryota > Metazoa > Chordata > Mammalia > Artiodactyla > Suidae > Sus > Sus scrofa. Next base: position 138,057,910 of record NC_139383.1, read on the forward strand.
ACCAAATTTACTGATGAGTTCAAGTAGTTTTTTGGTGGCATCTTTAGGATTTTTTTTTTTTTTTTTGTCTTTTGTTGTTGTTGTTGTTGTTGTTGTTGCTATTTCTTGGGCCACTCCCGCGGCATATGAAGGTTCCCAGGCTAGGGGTTGAATCAGAGCTGTAGCCACCGGCCTACGCCAGAGCCACAGCAACACAGGATCCAAGCCGCGTCTGCAACCTACACCACAGCTCACGGCAACGCCGGATCGTTAACCCACTGAGCAAGGGCAGGGACCGAACCTGCAACCTCATGGTTCCTAGTCGGATTCGTTAACCACTGCGCCACGACAGGAACTCCATCTTTAGGATTTTTCTTTGTTTGCTTTTTACAGCTGCACCTGCAGCATATGGAAGTTCTCAGGCTAAGGGATTGAATTGGAGCTACAACTGATATCTACACCAAAGCCACAGCAATATCAGATGCAAGCCACATCTGTGACAGCTTGTGGCAACACCAGAACCTCAACTCCTGAGGTAGACCAGGGATTGAAGCTGCATCCTCACGACACTATGTCAGGTTCTTAACCTGCTAGGCCACAACAGGAACTTTAGAATTTTTCTATGTATAGTATCACGTCATCTGCAATAGTGACAGTTTTATTTCTTCCTTTCCAATTTGGATTCCTTTTATTTCTTTTTCTTGTCTGATTGCTGTGGCTAGGATTTCCAATACTATGTTGAATAAAAGTGGCAAGAGTGAGCCGATCTCAGAGGAAATGTTTTCAGGTTTTCATTATTGAGCACGATGTTAGCTGCAGGCTTGTCATATGCAGCCTTTATTACACTGAGGTATGTTTCTTCTATACCTGCTTTGTGGAAAGTTTTTATCATAAGTGGATGCTGAATTTGGTTACAAGCTTTTTTCTGCATGTGCTGAAATGACCATATTTTTATTCACACATTTTTTTTTTGCTGACTTTCTCCACATCTTCCTTTAGTTCCTTTTCCATTTTTAAGACAGTTAAAACTCTATGTCTAATACATCTGCCTTTAGATCCTTTTCAGGGGTGGTTTCTATTGATTATTTTTTTTCCTTTGCATGGGCCATAATTTCATGTTTCTTTGTGTGCCTTGTGATTTTTTTTGTTGTTGAAAACTGGAGATTTGAACCAAACTATGGAGTCACTCTGGAAATCAGATTATTCCCTTTCTCCATGGTATGTTTTTTGTTATTCTTTTTTTTAAAATTGTTTTTGTGTTTTGATTGTTGTAGGCTGTCTTTGTGCTGAGCATCAGATAGAGGTATAAAACTAAAGCATTCTCAAGTCCTTTCTGAGCCTTTCCCTGGGCATATGTGGTCGCTTTCTAATTTTCCTGTATATTTTGTTGTTTTTAAATGTCCCAGTCTTAAATGTCTGGCTCTCACAAGGGGAAAAGAGAAAAATGAAGTGGGGTGGTAGAGGGGAAAAGGGGTTTTGGCTCTTTAAAGCCCTGGAAATCACTTGGTAGGATGGGAGGGACGTGAAGTACTGCAACGACAGCCACCTACTTCTTTGTCTACATTTCTGTAGTCAGATACAACAATTAGCAATCAGAACAGATTCCTGATATTTGGAAATCAGGTCCCATTTTGCCCACCCTGACTTCTGCAAGCCATGTGTAAGATGCTCCAGGACTAGTGCACAGTTGCAGGCCACTTGGCTAGAGAAAGAGAATGGGTAGCTGCTACTGTGCTGAGAGCTGAAATTGAAATTAACTTCAATTTATCCTCCAAGTCTTCTTTGGAAGTGGCAAGTCATTCAATAGATTCCAGAGTTCCAAAACAGTTATTTTAGACATATTCTTCCAATGCAATTGTTATCTAGGTGGGAAGACAGATTCCTGTGTGCATGTGTGCATGTGCTTTTTAGGGCCACATCTGCAACATATGGAGGTTCCCAGCCTAGGTGTCAAATCGGAGCTACAGCCACCAGCCGCAGCCACAGCCACACCAGATCCGAGCAGCATCTGTGACCTACACCACAGCTCACAGCAATGCTGGATCTGTAACCTACTGAGCGAGGCCAGGGATCAAACATACAACCTCATGGTTCCTAGTCAGATTCGTTTCTGGTGCACCACGAAGGGAACTCCGGATATACAGTTTTTTGTTTTTATGGAAATAGACACATATAATACACATCAACCTGCAACTTTCTTTTTATCACATAACATAACATGTACATACAGGTTATTTCTCATAGATATAACTCTTCCTTTTTTCATGCATAGACTTACAGCCATAGTTACTTAATTTAAAATAACTGGGATAGCATTCATGCTGTGGGGGGGGGGTGGATGCTTTATTTCCTTTTACTTTGCTACCCTTATTTTCCCTTCCTCTTCACCTTCCTCATACATTAACCCCCTGCTGTGGGGAACATGTTAACAACTGGCATTTCTTCTTCTTCCCATGGTCATAATCTTAAGTGCACCCATACTCACTCACATATTTATGGGTTTTGTTCACTTCTTTTAAAATGAGATGTTATCATACACCTTTTCTCAGTCAGCACCATCTCACGGAAATTCTTCTAAGTCATCTGCAATATATTCCATGGTATAAATGCCCCAAAATTGAGTCAACCATTCCCCTATAGATGAGCAATCATTTGTTTCTACTATTCTATGCCTACTCACAATGGTTCAATAAATATCCTTGACCATGTATCCTGACGTATTGTTGTTTTCATTTTCAGGTCAGGAATGGAATCGGTAGGTCAAAGGATTAAAATATTTCTTATTTTCATAAATATTGACAGACTGTTTTCCCAAAAGCTTATAATAATTTACATTTCTACTGACAATGATAGAACCCTTTTCTCCATATTCCCACCAGCAATCTTTTTAACTGCTCTTAGTTTGAACAATAAAACTCCTATCTCATTGTTACTGTAATAACAGTGAGTTTGAACTCATCATTCTTTTTTTGGCAGAGGTGGCCATTTGAATTTGCTTTCTTCTGAAGGGTCTATTCATATTTTTCACCTGTTTTTTCGATTGGATAGTTTTGTTGTTGTTGTTGCTGTTGTTGTTGTTGTTTTTGTCAATATGAAAGACTTCTGGAGTTCCCATCGTGGCGCAGCAGAAACAAATCCAACTAGGAACCATGAGCTTGTGGGTTCGATCCCTGACCTCACTCAGTGGGTTAAGGATCTGGCTTTGCCATGAGCTGTGGTGTAGGTCACAGATACAGGTTGGATCCAGAATTGATATGGCTGTGGTGTAGGCTGGCAGCTATAGCTCCCATTCAACTCCTAGCCTGGGAACCTCCATGTGCCATGAGTGAAGCCATAAAAAAAAGAAACAAAGAAAGAAAGACTTCTTAGTATATTATAAACATTGGCCCTTTATCTGCCATATGCATTGAAAATACTTTCTCCCTAATCTATTAACTTTTTTCTAGGTTAAAAGACTATTTTTTTTTTTAAGCAGTTTTAGGTTTACAGAAAAATTGAGTTCCCGTCGTGGCTCAGTGGTTAACAAATCTGACTAGGGACCATGAGGTTGCGGGTTTGATCAGTAGGTTAAGGACTGGGCGTTGCGTGAGCTGTGTTGTAGATCGCAGACGCGGCTCAGATCCCACGTTGCCTTCAGCCTCTTTTCCTCTCTTGAGTTTCCCGTATTACTAACATCTTGCATTACGGTGCTACATGTGTTACAATTGATGAGCCAATATTGATATACTATTACTAACTAAAGTTCATAGTTGACAATAAGGCTTTTTGTTTTTCACAGTTCTTTGAATTTTTACAAGTATATAATGCCATGCAACCACTATGGTATCATAAAAAATAATTTTACTGCCTTAAAAACATCCCCTATAATCTACCTAGATATCCCTTGTTCCCTCCCCATGAAACCTCGGCAACCACTGTTCTTTTTATTGTCTCCATTGCCTTGCCTTTCTCAGAGAGTCATATAGTTGGAATCATGCACATTGGCTCTTTTCCCTTAGTAATACGCATTAAGTTTCCTCCATGGTTTTTTTTTTTTTTTTCCGTGACTTGATACCTCATTTCTTTGCAATGCTGAGTAATATTCCATCATCTGGATGTACCATCATTTACACATTTAGGTACTGAAAGATACATTGTTTGCTTCCAAATTTTGGCAAATATGAATAAAGGTGCTATAAATATTTTGAGCATAGATTTTTGTGTGCATATAGTTTTCAACTTCTTTGGGTATATACCAAGAAGTGTGACTGATCAATGCCAACTTTCCCCTCATCTTGGATTCTCCCAAGAATCCATCCATTCCAACCCTTGCCTGTAAGTATTTCAAAGTATAAAGTCCAACTTCCTCTGTTAGAACTGCAGCAAAGCCTGAGGCCTCTCCTGAACGCTCTCTAGATCCTGACTGTCTGCTGACTCATAGCTACCACTGCCGTTTTTTTCCTAATTCTTGAAATAAAGAAAGGGGTGACATTTAATCTTTATTTCCAGGACACTGCAAGGTATGAAATTCCACACAGAAATAAGAAACCCACTGAGAAAAGCCATTTACAGTGACCATTTACAGTCCTGATGGGGAGACAGCTATTTTTCAGTTTTTCTGGAGGAATGTCAAGTCCTCTTTCCTTAAGACAAATGAACCTGTGCCTAGAGAGCAACTTTGAAGTTAACAATGATGCCAGATTTGGAAGAATTCTAGAGACTCATTGAAAGGAGAAACTTCATATATAGTATATACAGTTTAGAACTGTTCAAGTACAGTTTCCTTATAAAAGTGCTACAGGAGCTCCCACTGTGGTGAAATGGGATCCGCAGCATCTTGGGAGCACTGGGACACAGGTTCGATTGCCCACCCGGCACAGTGAGTTATGGATCCGGCATTGCCACAGCTGTGGCTTAGATATGATCACTGGCCTGGGAGCTCCACATGCCACGGGGCAGTCAAAAAAAAAAAAAAGGTGCTACAACAACAAATCACATTTAAAGAGTTCTCAGTAGAGAAATAGACAAACCACACAGTACATGTTTAGTATAACAAATTCATGCCTCAGCTGTACAGCCTAAAAGTTAATGGTCCCAGGAATGCCATCCTGAACTTGGAACAGCTTTCAGAGGTAGTTTCTGGAATAATATTTTGATATTCTTCTTCCTCTATGGTAAACATTTCTCAATCAAGCTTAATGAAGCTTTGTATACAGACTCATTTTCACAGTTTTATAAAGATTTTATTTTGTCCAAACTACTATATTCTTTAGTTACACCAAGTGTCTCAGTTCCACCTAGCTTCTCAGCAGCCTGGAAGATATCCGAAATGGCATCCAGAATAACCAGGGTAATTTTACTATTGTTTATAGCTAAGAGGTTCATGAACGATTCTGTTATGCCACAATAAACGATCTGTTACATGATCTATTCAACTGTTCCACCACTTTTATAGTCAGTCACAGGCCAAAGAGCTTCCTTTTGTGTCTTAGTCTGCCTTTGCAAGAATGCCTAAGAGGAATGGGACTAATCCATGATTCACAACTTGCTGTATCTAGTGCTGGCAGCCAGCTACAATATTTAACATTGTCCACATATCTGCTAATAGTTCTGGAGCATCATGATGCAAAGGACAAACTTAAGTAGGAAGAATTTGCTCAACAGCCTCTAAGAGGGGTGCACAACTCTTGTTGCAACCAAAGTCTGAAAGTGTCCAGGTAAGGTGTTACAAGTACCCACATGCTGGGAGTTCCCGTTGTGGCGCAGTGGTTAACGAATCTGACTAGGAACCATGAGGTCGCGGGTTCGGTCCCTGCCCTTGCTCAGTGGGTTAACGATCCGGCGTTGCCGTGAGCTGTGGTGTAGGCTGCAGACGCGGCTCGGATCCCGCGTTGCTGTGGCTCTGGTGTAGGCCGGTGGCTACAGCTCCGATTCAACCCCTAACCTGGGAACCTCCATATGCCGCGGAAGCGGCCCAAGAGATAGCAACAACAACAACAACAACAACAAAAAAAAAGACAAAAAAAAAAAAAAAAAAACAAGTACCCACATGCTAAAGATGAAATGTTAAGAACTGCAAGAAGACTCACTAGTGGATCAACCACACCATACTTAATAACCAAGTCTTAGAAAAATGAACCATCACCTGCAGTGTTTCCTAGAGCACATACAGCTTCTTCACTGATGTAGTAAGCATGGAAATACCAACAGAGGAATGAATGCTGGGACAGCACCTCCATCTACCATGACCCCAGTCTGTTCTCATGTCCTGGAAGCAATGTTAGTGAGCACCCAAGCAAATTCACACTGAACAGGACTACATTCAGTTCTGCCCAAGAAGGACATAAATTTTGGAATTAAACCAGCCTAGATGATGTTGTCTGTGGGGGGCTGTTTTGCCTAGAGGGCAGTTTCCCAGCAGCTTGAGTAACCTGGAGCTGGCTGTCCAAACTGTTGCTAAGAATGCCTTAGACAGTGTCATCAACAGACCAATTTACAGCACTCTATTCCAGTTTCTCGGCGGTGGAGAAGCAGCAGCACCAGTAAACAAGCTTACAGCTTTCCTTTTCAGCACCTGGTCATCCTTCCTAGCTTTCCTCAGCTCCACATTAACTTGTATTCCTCATGGCCTCATTTCTATACTCTTGTGCCCCTTGTTCTTGAATCTGTTAAAGCAGGCAGCTGGTGAATTAGCATTCTCCTAGATGGACATGGTAATGAGAAAACAGTAGAAAGCTACAGACCTGGCTCAGGTTTCCACAGGAGGCTAAGCAAACCCTATAGCTTCTTAAGAAAATCTGGGGCTAGGAATGGAAGCAAGCTGAGTATTTCTCAGATTTCTAGATATTCTCTAAGGATGTGATTTCCCCTGACTCTACAACCTCCTGGCACACTGTGCCCCAAATGATCTTCCCCACCATCCTGTAAAACACTAGACATTCTCACCATGAGAGTAACGCATCTGAGTCAGCTGTAACTTCATAGTGCCCCCTATTAAAGGCACATGCTACTGGGAAGGATAGAGGGACACACTGTCATGAATAGAAAAGGGATTGGAGAAATCATTCTATGTGGGTAAGATCGTGATCAGGTATCAGAGAAAATAATAAGAGATAACAGTATGTAGCATTTATTACCTGCTAAGCACTCTTCTAAGTACGTTATATTTACTTACTCATTTAGTACTCCCAACAACTCTGAGGTAGGTATCATTATCCCCATTTTACAAATAGATTACTGAAGCACAGAGAGATAAAGAAACTAGCCCAGGATCTAGAGAAATCTGAGAAATAAACCATAATTTTTTGGGCATGACTACAACATGCAGAAGTTCCTGGACCAGGGATTGAACCCAAGCCACAACAGCAACAATATCAAATCCTAAAACCCTGGACCACCAGGGAACTCCAAACCATACTTCTTTTTTTTTTTTTTATCTTTTTAGGGCCGCACCCACGACATATGGAGGTTCCCAGGCTAGGGGTTGAATCAGAGCTGTACGCGCTGGCCTACGTCACACCAACATCAGATCCAAGACATGCCTGCAACCTACACTAGAGCTCACAGCAACGCTGGATCCTTAACCCACTAAGTGATGCCAGAAATCAAACCTACGTCCTCATGGATGCTAGTCACATTTGTTTCCGCTGAGCCACAATGAGAACTCCAAAACCATACTAGGGCCGAACCCATGGCTTATGGAGGTTCCCAGGCTAGGGGTCGAATCAGAGCTGTAGCCGCTAGGCTACACAACCACAACAAGGTGGGATCCTTAACCATTGAGTGAGGCCAGGAAGTGAACCTACATCCTCATGGATACTAGTTAGATTTGTTTTCATTGAGCCACAAGGGGAACTCCTCCAAAACCATACTTTTAATCACTATACTTCACCACCTTTCATCTAGGAAGGAGATGGGGTGTTAAAGAGGAAAGTCTAGGGTCCCTCTGGTATCATACCCTAAAATATACCCTCTCTACTGAATGCAACTCTTTTAACACCTCTATTAAAAGATAAAAAGAGGAGTTCCCATCGTGGCGCAGGGGAAATGAATCTGACTAGGAACCATGAGGTTGCAGGTTCAATCCCTGGCCTTGCTCAGTGGGTTAAGGATCTGGCATTGCCGTGAGCTGTGGTGTAGGTTGAAGACACAGCTCCTATCCCGCATTGCTGTGGCTCTAGGGTAGGCCAGCGGCTACAGCTCAGATTTGACCCCTAGCCTGGGAACATCCATATGCCACGGGTACGGCTCTGGAAAAGACAAAAAGGCCAAAAAAAAAATTTTTTTAATTAATTTAAAATAAATAAGTAATAGAAATTTTCTAAAAGAAAAAAAGTAAAGAAAAAAAATTGCACATAGCAGCAAATACTCATATAGAGGTGATACACATACTCCCGACACAGAGAAACATAAACTCATATTCCCTGAAGGAATAAGGAGAACTGAGTTTTAAGATCACTAAAACACACATCTTTGTTTATACAAGATTTTGCTATTTCTAACAATGCTTTTTTTTTGCTAAGGAATGTTCCCATGGACAGCTGTCCAAGTGGTATGTGAGATCTGGTAGGTCCCATACGCAGCTTTCATACTCTCTGGATATGAGCAAGGAATTCATAGCCAGATAGATGGGTATGTAGCTCTAATGCTTCCCTTCTCCCTGCAAAAAGATGGATTCTATAGACAGGATCCTGTGAGAAAAGATGAAAGATGGATTTACTGGAATAGAATCTGAAGACTCCTGCCATTCCCACAATCACTTCTAAAAAGCCAACCACGAGTGATTCCTTGATCCTAATTTGCCATGTTTTGTCATTTAACCCTGTTTACCAGGCCCCATATGACCAGACCCCAAGCAAAGCAAGCATATTCATATAGGCAAAAGAGAGGCTGTCAACCATTATTAGATGACCCCAAAGAGGAATGCTCATAAGGTTATGGCAAATTGGATAAAGATCAACAGACAGGATCAAATCTCTTGGGGAGCTCTGAATGGGAGAGAGGGAGCTGCCGTTGGCCTCCTACAGTTACTGCTGAATTCTGAGCAGTAATGAATAATGTTCCACTGTCATGTGGGCTGGCTGTGTGACTGCAGTTTCCAGCTTCCTATTTCCTCACATAGCCTCACGTTCATGACCCATCACATGAGACAACCTGATCACCACCCTTCCATGCAGCTTGAAAAAGCCCGATCATGATGGCAAATTCAATTGTCAACAGCAACGAGCACAAAGGAGAATCACTGAGCAGCAGTCACATGACAAGTGTACTTGTTAGCAGTTTGCCCAGCAGCTGGTCGGCACAGAGACAATGAGGACAGGACCATGGAAAATAGTCTGATTAACAGGGGCAAGGAAGTCTTTGTTTATTCACAGGCAGAATCCAGGAGGGATAAGCTGTTTCACTGCCCTCAGGAGAGGATATAAGATAAAGGGACATTGCAGACCCAGGAGAACACCTTCATTCCATCAGACAGAATTTCCAAGAGCTAGGGTATCTGTAACAATTGAGGCAAATCATCTGGAAATCTTTCCATTCCTAATAATTAAAGAACTATAAGACAGGGGTTAGCAAAGTTTTTCTATTAAGAGCCAAATAGCAAATATTTTAGGCTTTGTGGGCCATATGGTCTCTGTCACAACTACCCAACTCTAGCTTTGCAGTAAAAAGCATCCATAAACATTACATAAACAAGTGGGCATGGCTATATTCCAGTAAAACTCTACTAAATCAGGCAGTGCCCAGCTTTGGCCGACGGACCATAGTTTGTCATCCCTAGCTGTAGGGCAAAAGCCCTTTTAAGAGCCAACATCTTCAAAAATAGTTTTGAAGTTTGTGGGTTCCAAAAGGAAAAGAAAAAAGAAGCAAAATTAAAAAGTCCTGCATACATGAACAGCCTTCTGAAATATACTAAAATAATTTATCATCAAAAATAAAGTGGAAATACATGGATAGATCACCTTGACCTATTTTCTTACTGTAACTGATATTGTACCAAAGTTAAAGTCACTCAATAAGCTCAACATCGAAGAGACATCAGTCAGAACAAGCATAGCTGAGTTACAGAAGCAAATCCCCAAAGCATAGTGGCTTAAAACAACAGACATTTATTTTTGGCTCATGCTTCGTGTGGTCAGCAGAGAGTCTTGATGGTTGCAGCTTCTCTGATAGAACTACAGATCTCCAGCGTTACTTATCTTGGTGCCAGAAGGAAAGAGGGCTTTGGAAGATTATGCTCCTGCAACTGAAAGCTCCGACATCATGTCTCCCTAAAATATACTAGACAGAGTTCATCATATGGCCTCACCTCACACAATGAGACCAGGAAGGGAAATTCTAACATGCAAGAGGAGATGAAGAGCCATGAATATTTAGTGAGCAGTATGAATGACTATCATAGTGAAGCCTCAGCCACTTTTACCTCAATGATCATAAAATGAAACTTTCTTATTAAAAAAACATTTCTGATACATTGGTTAGTGAGAAAGTAAGTCAACGTCATTTACATTAAAACTTCAAATTGGAGTTCCCATTGTGGCTCAGTGGGTTAAGGACCCCACACTGCTTCTGTGAGGATGTGGATTCAATCCCTGACGTTGCTCAGTGGGTTGCCACAGGCTGCAGCATAGGCTGTGGCTGTAGCTCTAATTTGACCTCTGGCCTGGGAACATCTATGTGCCACAAGTGTATCCATGAAAAGAAAAAAAAAAAAAAAAAAAGCTTCAAATTGTTTGATTTAGTCTTCTTTAGTGTCTAAGGATTTCATTCTTTTTTTTTTTTTCCTTTTAGGGCCACATCTGTGGCATATGGATGTTCCCAGGCTAGGAGTCGAATCAGATCTGCAGTGGACTGCTTCCACCACAGCCACAGCAATGCCAGATCCAAGCTGCGCCTGGACCTATGCTGCAAGTCTTGGCAATGCCAGATTCTTAACCCACTGAGTAAGGCCAGGAACTGAACCTGCATCTTCATGGATACTAGTTCGGTTCTTAACCCACTGAGCCACAATGGGAACACCTATGTCTAAGGATTTTGCAATAGCAGGACCTGGGGTCAAAATTATGAGTATCAATTCTTGATGTCCACATTGATAGATGCAGAAAATACAGGAGACAGTGTTTACTGACTATGGGACGTAATCAGTAACTGCACGGGGGGCAGGGCTCATCCAGGAAGTTTGGGAGACAGGATACACAGAGCAGTTTTGCCACAGCCCACTCTGGGACCAGGATGTATTTCATCACTCCTTAGTTCCCTACTGCAGTCTTCTGGATCAGCTCTGATGGTATAGGCAGGTGCTGTTAATGTTCTATGCCTATACACATTTGCACTCTTTTATCATTTTCATGCACACCAGGCAGTTAGTGTGCTTTAACTTCCAAAAGTCAGCATCTGTGTCCCTCTGTTTCTTTTTTTGGAGGACTGCCCTCAGGTTACTGGAATTCCTTTTGAGAGCCAGATGTTTTTAGGAGGCAGTCTTTACCAGTGATTGATGAGTGCAGGAAAACTCAATACATTCTCAGTTAGGGAAACTCTATACTCTGTCTTCAGAGCACCTCTGCAGAGCTGCTTGGCGTCCTCCTTCCCTTGCTGCTCTCATTTCCCCACCCAACCTACCACTTGTTTCCCAGCAATACGTCCAGATAAATGACTTTCCCATAATTCTTTATCTCAAGGCCTGTTACTAAGGAAGCCAGACTGGAAACAGCCCAGCCATAGCTCCAGGATGGAAAGGCTACGCAGTGCTACAACAGACAGGGGCCAGGATTTGGACAAAGAACACTCCAAAGTTCCAGCTCTACAACTTATTGGATCACAGCAGTCTTTATCAACCCTTCTAAAATGTAGAAATAATGGTACATACCACAACAATTTTGTGGCAAATACATGCAATGATGACAATACACATGAAAGCACTTTGAAACGAGAACACTACACTGCAAAGTTAGCTCATTTAAGACAGGTGTTTCTCAACTTCTAATCCCTCCCCCAATATGTAATTTGACTATGCTCCCACCTGTCTACAAATAGAAACAAACAGGAAGCAGCGGTTCTTAGAGTTTAGCATACATCATAATCACCTGGAGGACTGTTGAAAAAAGTTTGATGGGCCTTACCCCCAGAATTTTTGATTCAATAGGTATGGGGTAGAGCCATGAATCTGCATTTCTAACAACTTCCCAGGTAGTCTTAACGCTGTTAATTTGGAGACCTTATTTTGAGAAGGAAAACATCAGCCACCTGCATAGGATGAAACTGATAGAAGCTTTCAGTAGTTCTACCTCACCACAGAGGGGATCTCTAGGAGACAAAGACTAAGCTTTAAAAAAAAAACTCATTGTGGGAGTTCCCACTGCAGCTCAGCAGTAACAAAACCGACTAGTATCCATGAGGATGTGGGTTCCATCCTTGGCCCCACTCAGTGGGTTAGACGATCCGGTGCTGCGGTGAGCTGTGGTGTAGGTCACAGACATGGCTTGGATCTGGCTTGTCGGTGGTGTAGGCCAGCAGCTGCAGATCTGACTCAGCCTCTAGCCTGGGAATTTCCATATGCTGCAGGTGCGGCCCAAAAAAGAAAAAAAATTGTGGTATTTTTCTCTCCCATGCCATGGATGTCTTCATCTTGTGAAATAAACATGTGCAAGCAAAGCTGGCTGTAAAGAAAATTCCTGTAGAGGAAACTCTATATCCCATCACAATCCCATACTAATTTGCATTTAGGAAAGAAAGAAAGGAAGAGAGAAAGTGATTCAGAGTTTCCAGTCTAGTGCCATGATAGATGTTAAAGTAACAACTTATTCGCTACGGAAATGTACCTGGTAATTTCCAAAGCACTTTTCACGTATTAATAATGGTGCAGAGGAAACAATCCGACTAGAATCCATGAGGATGCAGGTTCGATCCATGGCCTCAGTACATTGGGGATCCAGAGTTGCCTTGAGCTGTGGTATCGGTCACAGACATGGCTTGGATCTCACGTTGCTGTGGTTGTGGTATAGGCTGGCAGCTGTAGTTCCGATTCAACCCCTAGCCTGGGAACTTCCATATGCCACAAGTGTGGCACTAAAAAAAGAAAAAGGTAATAATAATTTACTCCTCACAATAACCCATGAAGTAAATATTATTATCATCTCCATTTTACAGATGAGGGAATTAAATCAGAGGGAGGTCCAGAAAGTTGCCAAGACTCATACAGTTAGTAAATGTCAGAGGCGGGGATCAAACCTAAGCAGGGTGGCACTACAGTCCATAATCTTGACTAAAAACAACACTGAACAATGGTTTATTGAAAAGAAAAGAAAAAAAAACAAAACAAAAAACGCTTTCCAGTTTACAAAATTCTAATTCTATGACCTTTCTTCTTATTGGTTCCCTTTATATATATACCTTCCATTCCTATGTGGGTCATATGATCAAGAATGGAGCTATGCCAAAGCGCAGGCATACAGCTCCCGAGAAGCTTGCCAGGGTAGTTTTCTCTGCATGTGGGTAATAACTCATAAAGCTGGGTTGTGATACAATCCTACATACAACTAATAAATAGGGCAACTTGAATGGTACCAAAGAGTACACATACTGAAACCGCACTGATCTACTCTATTTTGAAGTGTTCTCCATGACATATCGATCTGTTAAAGAAATGTCCTTTTTCACTTTCAGTGTATTTTATAAATTTAACACAAAGAAAGAACAAACTGAAATGCATTTCTATAGCTAGAAACCAGCCCAGGGCTGGGTGTTAGAAAAAGTTAATAGGACACTGACAGCTGCAAGTCAGAAAAAGAAGGGAAGGTTGAAAACAAAGTCTGGCAGTGCTGTGTCTGGCCTGCCTACCCTCTCTTAAATTCAGCTATTAGGTAGCAACATTACTTTGCCTCTCAAGACCTCAGAGCATTCACTGGAAAAAAGCCCCAGGTAAGAACTTTAAAATATATTTTAATAAAGCACAAGTGGGACTTCTGAGGTGCTGGCAACACTCTATTTCATGATCTGAATGCTGGTTATGTGAGTATGCTCAGCTTGTAAAAGTTCAGGTGCATAGAAAATTTGAGGAGTTCCCATCATGGTGCAGCAGAAACGAATCTGACTAGGAACCATGAGGTTGCAGGTTCGATTCCCCTTGTTCAGTGGGTTGAGGATCCTGAGATGCCGTTAGCTATGGTGTAGGCTGCAGACACAGCTCGGACCTGGCATTGCTGTGGCTCTGGCATAGGCCGGCAGCAACAGCTCCAATTCGATCCCTAGCCTAGGAACCTCCATAGGCCCTGGATGCAGCCCAAAAAGCATAAAAAGACAAAAAAAAATAAATAAATTTTTTAAAAAAAGAAAATTTGAGCCGTTCACTTTTTTAATTTTCTATTTTTTGTTTTTTAGAGCCACACCTGTGGCATATGGAAGTTCCCAGGCTAGGGGGCAGAATCAGAGCTGCAGCTACTGGCCTACACCACAGCCACAGCCACATCAGATTGGAGCCATGTCTGTGACCTACACTGCAACTCATGGCAATGCTGGATCCTTAACCCACTAAGTGAAGCTAGGAATCAAACCTACATCCTCATGGATATTAGTAGGGTTCATTATTGCTGAGCCACAACAGGAACTCCAAGCTATTCACTTATAATATGTGCAATTTTTCATATGTATATTTTAATTTAAACAGTTTTTCAAGAGTTCCCCTTAAACAGCAGAAACAAATCTGACTAGCATCCATGAGGATGCAAGTTTGATCCCTGGCCTCGCTCAGTGGGTCAGGAATCTAGCATTGCCGTGAGCTGTGATGTAGGTCACAGATGCAGCTCGGGGTCTACACTGCTGTGGCTCTGGTTTGACCCCCAGCCTGGGAACTTCCACATGCTGTGGGTGTGGCCCTGAAAAGAAAAAAAAAAAAAAAAAAAGTTTCCAAAAGAGTAGTTCTGTTTCCTTACCAGCAAAACATAATGATACGCATCTGCTAAAGAATCTTTACACCACCCGGGTTCTTCTACTGCAGAAGCTTGTTCATGACACAAAGGAGGGGTTGTGAACAGAGGCTGGGGTGACAGTGAGGGCTTCAGAGGCCTTCCTCAACACTGGCCTATTTAGGCAGAGTGACATCACAGCAGGCAAAGAAGAAGAACATTTCCTCAATAGCTTTCAGCTTCCTCTTTGTCCTCATGTCCGCACTCCCTTCTTCCAAAAAGGTCCCCTGTCCACCCCCACCAACAAATTACATTAAAAAACAAAAGTCCCAGGAGTTGAACCCCTAGATTTGGCAATGCCCTGGGTTGACTATCAGAAGGAAACCTGAGCAGGCCCCTATGGTACTAAAGGGATAAAAGAACACCACAGATCTAAGGCACCCACACACGACACACAGTACACACTCAATTACCACTGATTGAGTAAGAGAAAAAATAATCTTTGCACCCCATCCAGAACACACACAATAAATGTATGCTGAATAAAATTCAACAATGAATGTTGTCTAGGTCGTCTCTGTGGGCTGCTTGCATTAATTCCACATATGTGATCTTCAGCCAAGATGAACATCAGCTCAGTATCCTCCATGTAGTGCTGTCTCCACATTTTTTTTAATGTGTTGACCAGGCTCTTTACCACCTTCTCTAATGGGGCCAGGGCAGCAAGCACTCTGAGAGGCAGTCTGTGGGGCATAGCTACTTCAAGTTGTTGGAATTGCTAATACCAATTTTATATAAGAAGAAAACAAGCCTAGAGATTGGAGTTTCTGTTTTTAACTCTCATTCCTGCCTAAGTGGAAAAAGTTTTCCTGCAACCATGCTGCTAGGAGCCAATTTCCTGTTTCTAATATTGTTTAGTCTGAATGGGTCTCAAGAGACTAATCTTAATGTGGGAGAAGCAGATGAGCTGGGCCCCCCCAAGACAGTTCCAACTTCATAGTGGGGCTCCACCAGCCCATGTCATTCTCAGCAATTCAAGGTCTAGTTAAAGAGATCAGTTTTGTGTTGATCTGAACAGCATCTGCATCATGCATCCCCCAGCAGGGGCCTTCCTCCTTCGAGCCATACTTCCCTCCTCAAGCCCTGAAGACTGTGTAGTTTGCAGAGACAGCTGTCTGTTAAAACTAGAAGACCTCTAACCATGCTCGTCTCCTAGCACTCCTTGTGCCTCAGCCCCTTACATCAAGTCGACCCAACCAAATAACAAGGCATGGCTCCAGCCTTAGCCAACAGCCCTGGAACAAAGGTGTTTCTTGGAGTTGTCACAGCCACCTTAATAAAGTGCCACAAAAGACCAAAAAATAAGATGATGGAAGAGAGACCTGACAGTGATGAGCATTCGGCTCAACAATTACTTGCCAGTGATAACTAAGAGATGCTCTGACACAAACATGGATAGCCACTCAGGAACCTGGGACTGATTTTCAATGAAGCATAGTTAATAAGGCTCTAAAAACCCTAACAGAGCTGAGGAACACCTAAGAGATTCATTCCACATAGAAGACACTGAGCAGATGAGGTTCATCTTCGCTGAAAAATAAACACTTTGAAATTAAAGTTGGTGGAATTTAGGACAAAACTAGAAAAAAATGTAGGATTTCATATGATTCAAAAACATATATGAAGATTCTTCTGGGGGAGTTCCCATCGTGGCACAGTGGAAACGAATCTGACTAGGAACCACGAGGTTGCGGGTTCAATCCCTGGCCTTGCTCAGTGGGTTAAGGATCCGGCATTGCCGTGAGCTGTGGTGTAGGTCGCAGACACGGCTCGGATCTGGCGTTGCTATGGCTGTGGTGTAGGCCGGAGGCTAAGGCTCCAATTAGACCCCTAGCCTGGGAACCTCCACATGCCACGGGTTCAATCCTAAAAAGACAAAAAAAAAAAAAAAAGGTTCTTTGGATTCAATCTAGAGCTCCTACATTCACTCTTTCCTTCTACAATATGAAACTGAACACCCCAACGTACAGATGAGAAAGGACCTACTCAGAAAAGAGGTACCAGGCAATACTGAGTTATGCCAAGAAGGAAAGGAGCACACTGGCTAGCAGGGTTAGTACATAGACCCCAGGCTCCTCCATAGGCACGTCTGAACACATTTCATCACTTTTAAAGTCCACTTCAAAACCTCACCCCTGTGGCAGAATTTGCAATGAAGTATGAGCTATTGGATCTAAGAAAGTGGTTGGGTCGATTAGGGCTATTCAGAAGTAAACACCTTGACTGCACCTGTACACAAGCACTTGCGTCAGATTCAAATTTAAAACGGTTGGTGTTCTCCTTAGAGAGAGAGAGGCATCAACAGGGAGGCTTTAAAACCTCGTGTTCCTTGTTATGATTCTTGGGTCCTTTTCTATAGGAAATGTAAAGTTTAACACTCCAGATTTTTCTAATTGCCAGCTAATTCACATCTTCACATCCTATTTCAACTATCAGGGGCAGACACACAGTCAGGAGGAGTTAACACACACAGCAGGTGTAATGGAAAGAGCAAGGGCTTTGGAGGCAGCAGATATAGGTTTCACTCAGGGCTCCACCTCTTTGTAGTGTGGCCCTGGACAAGTTACCCAGCCTCTTTGAACCTCAGTTTTCAAGTCTGTATAATAGAAATGATGATAACTACAGGGCTGCTGTCAAGAGTGAATAACATGACTGAGGAACTCAGTTCAGTACCTGGAACAGAGAAGGTTCTCAACAAGTGGTATTTGCTTTTCTTACTTGCCACTTAAGGGAGTCGGTCACAAGAACATTCTCCAAAATTAAGCACAACTACAGGAGTTCCCATTGTAGCTCAGCAGTAACGAATCTGACTAGTATCCATGAGGATGTGGGTTTGATCCCTGGCTTCACTCAGTGGGCCAGGGATCCAGCGTTGCCATGAACTGTGATGTAGGTAGCAGACTTGGCTTGGATCTGGTGTGGCTGTGTCTGTGACCTAGGCTGGAAGCTGCAGCTCCCAACTCAACCCCTAGCCTAGGAATTTCCATTTGCCATGGGTGCGACCCTAAAAAGACAGAGGAAAAAAAAGCACAGTTTTTCCAAACCCTGAAATCAAATCTCTCAACTGCACAGGAATGTTGTCAGATGCTTACTGAAGGAGGAAGTTGCTTCTATTTTCTCAAAATCTCTAACATGGGAGAAAAGGAAAAGCAGTACCAGCCAGAAACCACTACATGTTTGTGCTTTAAACCATAACACCACCACAAATAAGATGGGGTTAGTTTAATAGGGGAGGAATAGTAAAGCGGGGAAAAAAGTAATTAAGGGTTTCCACTTCCTGTCAGCTCTCATCTGAGAAGAACCACTACCTCCACCAATTGCATGGAAGTCACATTAACTCTTCCTCCTACAACAACTGGGCACATATCCCCAGAAAGCATTTGTACTTTCTCTCACTGCCTAACTACAGAGACAAGAGCTGGGAAATGAAACTACTAACAAAGGAATAATCTCCCACTTTGAGGAAGAGAAGCAAGAAAAACAATTTGGAGCACATGCCTCTGTTTACCTCTTCGCTCCTGGGGACCAGATAGGAGGGGCTATTTGTATACAGATGATCATCTTATGAGTGAGTCCAACCGTTTCTGCTCTGAGACCAACTTCCTAGTGGCTCTGCCTTTTCCAACTTCTAAATACAAACTGAGGATGCCTGGGCACATCCGGTCACCATTTGATTTCAGGCTCCTATTGTGCTCAGTCTATGGCGGGAAGTAAGTCTATAAATAGCTCATATTCCTGTTTCATACTTGAAAAATGAGAAACCATCCACTCTGCCTTTCTTGCAGAGAGAAGAGGTTTTCACTGAACCCAGCTCCCTCATAATGACTGTAAATCAAGTTGTTATGCTAAGTAGCCAGCCTTAAGCAAATGATTCATATACGTATTTCATATGACTAAATGGTATCTAGAATGAAACCTGGAGGGAGTGCCAAGTTAGGATTACTGAATGATTCATGCGGTGCTTTGAAAAGTCACTGATGTTTTTGGAAACCCACCAAGCTGTGTAGTTAAATCCATGTATGTGAAGTACCACCTTTAAGTCAAGAAGAAATTTTCTTCCCAGTTTTTGAAAGCAGAACTACAGGTTTCAACCCCATTCAATCCTAAAAAGAGCAATCATGTTGTGGACTAGATTTTTGACAACTCCCCTATCCACCCCCGACAAAAAAAAAGGCCCACCTCCCTCTTCAAGTTTTTTCAAATGCTTGATTAAAATGTTTATTATGGGAGTTCCCATTGTGGCTCGTCGGAAATGAACCTGACTAGTATCCATGAGGCCTTGCTCACTGGGTTAAGGATCCAGCATTGCCGTGAGCTGTGGTGTAGGTTGCAGACGTGCCTCAGATCCCACCTTGGTGTGGCTGTGGCATAGGCCAGCAGTTGGATCTCCGATTCAACCCCTGGTCTGGGAACCTCCATATGCCACACCTGTGGCCCTAAAAAGCAAAAAATTTTCAAAAAAAATTTTTTAATGTTTGTTATAGGAGTTCCCTGGTGGATTCTTGTTAAGAATCCAGCATTGTCACTGCTGTGGCACAGTGAACTTCCACGTGACACAGGCGTGTCCAAAAATACAAAAACCAAAAAATGTTTATTACAGTATTTACTACACTGTTAAGTAATTACCTCTATGTATCTGTCACTCTCAAGAACTGTTTTTCATGGAAAAGTACAATGTCCAGTTCTTATTGGTTATTTCCAGTGCCTAGCCAAATTCTTGGCATATTTTTCAGTATATGTATGTTGAACGAATGAATGAACATGGCAAAAAAAAAAAAAAATCACATATTATTGACCTAATGAACTTTCACAAATAAAAGACACATCAAATTTAATGTTACTTTAAGGAAGAAGTGAGAAAAAAATGGGGCCAAACAGGTAAAAGCAAATAGAATAAAGGTATAAACAGACTGTTTCCCTTCATTCCCACAACTGCTCAGGATTCTAAAGAAGTTATTTTTGCTGGAAGGCAAGAATTCTTATATATAAGAATCACTGACTAATTAGAGCCAGTGTACAGTGATGACAACCCCTAGCTTCAGAGCCTAGAAAAGAAAATACAAAGTCAAACTCCTGTTCCAGCAATAAGGACACTGGATAGCTAAGACCTATAACTGGAAATGCTCCAAAATGTTTCAGAGTAAATTATCAATTTTTTATTTAGTTTATCTTTAGGATGTAACGGAAAGACTCTTGGACATGTTCTAGAAGCCATAGCATATTATCACCATGCCTGTCAAAGGCACTCACTGCCTTTAGTTTAGGAAACAAATATTAAATTATAATTTGCTCTACTGAGTCCATAGAGCAAATTCCAAACCAATATGGATCATCTGCTGACACCAGACTTGACAGTATACGATTTGTCAGATATAAATCAAACAGTCTCCATCTTTGCAGGGCCCAAAATATGATAGCTGAAATAAAGTTAAAGAATATACTAATAGAAGGAAAATGACACCATCTGTAAATACAGATTTACAAAAGGAAGTGAAGAGCATTAGAACTGGTAACTACATAGGTAAGTACATAAGATTTTTTTATTATTTAAATTCCTTAAAAGATAATTTACTGTTTAAACAAAATTATTGACAATGTACTATGGAGTTCATAACACAGGTAAACAAAATGTATGACTTGATAGTATAAAGGCAGAAAGGAGAGAGAGAAATATTTTAGCGTATCTTATTTTATGTGAGAAGTAGTATATTATCCCTTAAAGAAAGATTGTGATAAGTTAGAAATGTATACTGTATACCCTAAAGCAACTAGTTACAAAGAGCTGTAGCTAATAAACCTACAAAAAAATAAAATGGAATAAAAAACAATCCAAATAAAGGTAGAAAAAATACAAAAATGGAACAGATGGGTCAATTACAAAAAAACAGCAAAATGACTGTCATAATTATATTAGTAATTACTCTAAATGTAAATGGTCTAAATAGCCCAAATTAAAGGTAAAGATGTTCTGATGAGGAAAATAAACAAGAGCCAATTGCATATATGCTGCCTACAAGAAATTCACTGTAAATATAAAGACATAGTTTAAAAATTCATAGTAGCAAATAACATTCACACAGAATTTTACTATATGATCATAAAAAAGTGAGGTAATCATATAGATGGATATGGAAATATCTCCAAGATGTATTAACTGAGTAAATACATGTTAAAACAAGATGCAGAATAACATATGTGTGCTACCATTTTTTTAAAAAAGAAGAACTATACAGGTAGTGGCTCAGTGGTTAACGAATCCGGCTAGGAACCATGAGGTTTCGGGTTCAATCCCTGGCCTTGCTCAGTGAGTCAAGGATCTAGTGTTGCCTGAGCTGTGGTGTAGGTCGCAGGTGTGGCTCGAATCCCGAGTTGCTGTGGCTGTGGCATAGGCTGGCGGCTACAGCTCCGATTAGACCCCTAGCCTGGGAACTTCCATGTGCCGTGGGTGCGGCCCTAGAAAAGACAAAAAAAAAAAAAAAAAAAGGGAAATATATAGCTACATGCTTAGATCTACATAGAATATCAAGGAATATACACAAAAAATTGGTAACAATGTCTCAGAATAGGGGAAAGAGGTAGCTGGAGATAGAAAAGAGATGTAATTTTCACTGTACATCCTTTTGGACTATTTTTCTGCCATGTGCATATGCTACCTATTTTTTAATTAATAAATTACAGTATTTTAGAAGAAAAATATTATTATTAAAGAATTAAGAGCAAAAGCTACTTTCACTGGCAACATACAGAAATCTGTAAAGAGATTTCTTCCTTGGTAAATAAACATCAGAGAATGTAGTAGTAATAATACCAACTGATATTTATTTAATCTTTGTGATTTTTTCAAAGTCCTTTCAAGCCTAATACTTTATTTTGGTCCAACAATATTCCTGTGTGTTGGTAAGTGGGGATTATCACTCCCTCTTGAAAGATAAGAAAACTGAGGCTATTTTTTAATTTTTTTATTTTTTGCTTTTTAGGGCCATACCCACGGCATGTGGAAGTTCCCAGGCTAGGGGTCAAAGTGGAGCTGCAGCTGACGCCCCTATGCCACAAACATAGCAACACAGGATCCAAGCCACATCTGCAACCTACACCAAGCTCACAGCAATGCTGGATCCTTAACCCACTGATGGAGGCTAGGGATCAAACCCAGGTCCTCATGGTTACTCGTAGGGTTCGTTACTGCTGAGCTATGATGGGAACTTCCAACTGAGGCTATGTAAAATCACATAATATAAAGCTTGTTTCACTAGACCACAAGTCATCTAAGTTTACCAGAGATGGCAGATAAGTAAATGGATATGTCAGCATCTAACACAGCTTCCTTCTTGGGTCAGCCAGACCGACAAGTAACATAAATGTCGATTAGGGAATAATCTACATTTTACAGCAAATACACAGTTATCTGGGCCTTAGGAAAAGCAGTAATCAATTCAAAGTTGCATAATTTAAGGTACAAGTTATCATGTACTCTAGAATCTTGTTACTAAAAGTGTAGTCCTCAGCCCAGTAGTGTCTAAGCTCCAACCCAAACCTCTTAAATCTGAATCTGCTTGCCTAATTTTACTACTTTCATGTGCACACATATCTGATGATCTCTTTAAAATGCAGATTTTGATTCAGTACATTTGACTTAGGTTCTGAAGATACACATTTCTAACAAGTTCTAGGCAATACCAAGGTCCACACTTTGAGGAGCAAGGCAGAACCACCCCTAGCTCTCTACACTTGTGTTCCCAAAGAGTAGGCAGCATGTCCTCTTCCTTTCACTAGAAGGTCATATCTGGACATACATAGTCCTTAGTAAAGATCAGTGGGCGCATCCACAAGAAAAAAGCAGTAATGTGCTCATAGAAGGCATTTTTCTACAAGAAATCAGAACACTTCTGGAGTTCCCATTGTGGCTCAGCGGAAATGAATCTGACTAGTAACCATGAGGACGCAGGTTCAATCTCTGGCCTTGCTCAGTGGGTTAAGGATCCCGCATTGCCGTGAGCTGTGGTATAGGTCACAGACAAGGCTTAAATCTGGTGTTGCTATGGCTGTGGTGTAGGCCAGAAGCTATATCTCCTCTTCGACCCCTGGCCTGGGAACCTCTATATGCCTTGGGTGCAGCTCCCCACCACCACCACCACCCCAAAAAAAAAAGAAAAGAAAGAAATCAGAACACATCTACCATTCGGAAACAAAACAGATCTGTATGATGTCCCAGGGCAGACTCTTGACAGAGCAGGAATGATGGAGATAACATGGCCCCAAACCAAAGTTTAGAAACTTTTCCTTTGAAGGCAATGGTGTCTAAGCAATGGGAGTGCACGAAGACACAGTACGGGCACTATAGCCTATTAGAACCTCTAGGAAAAAAATCTTGAATGTGACATTAGATTTGTTCAAAATCTGATCAACAGAAAAGGTATTACATCAAGTGAGGTAAAGCAACTAAGCAAAACTCTGTCTCTGTCATACACACATACACACACACTTCCAATCTGTTTACCTAGCACATGTTGGCATAAAACAGATAAATGGTGAGTGAATGCTATTTCTGTAACCTTGTAACCCAGTATATTCCACCTCCTCCTCTCAAGTAAAATATCTACATGGCCTATATGACATGGCTTGTACCTGCTGGACCCAGCTAAGTATACAGGATGCTCCTGAGGCCACTCTACCACTATACCAGAGAATCTGAGATTAGCCTCCATATCCCCTAGGATTCTGGAGCAGTACAAAGATGGAATTTGGGAGTCTGGCTTCCTGGAACACTTGGAGAGATGGACACGACAGCTACATCCTCTTAGCTTCACCTTGGACTAGCACCACCTAACCCACTGCAACACATTTTGTACATTCTTGCCCTCTAATCTTTGCTTAGACCTCTCCTTTTGACTGAAATGACCTCCCTTGAACTCATGGATAGTGTTATTCCCCAGGATTCCCAAAGTACTTAATGTAAGTACCACTCATTTAACACTTGAATCTTAGTATTGTTGATTATTTTTTATTATTTAAAAATACTTATAAATAAATAAATATAAATATATATTTGATAAATATATTATTGTTATGTTTATTATTCCCATTAAGACTGTAAGCTTTCTGAGGGCAGGAAGCACATCTTATATCACTCCATATTCTCCACAGCACTCAACTTCATTGTGTTACAGATGATGACTGCTTCTTTTTTTTTTTTTTTTTTTTTCTTTTTTGGCCACCCTTTGGCATATGGAGTTCCCAGGCCAGGGATCAGAACCGGATCCTTAACCCTCTGTGCCAGGCTGGTGACTGAACTTGTGTCCCGCGCTCCCTAGATGCTGCCAATCCCATTGCACCACAGCGGAAACTCCAACAGTTGCTTCTTAAATGCTTACTGTATTAGGGAGTTCCTGTCGTGGCGCAGTGAAAATGAATCTAACTAGGAACCATGAGGTTGCAGGTTCAATCCCTGGCCTTGCTCAGTGGGTTAAGGATCTGTGCCGTGAGCTGTGATGTAGGTTGCAGGTGCAGCTCGAATCTGGCATTGCTGTGGCTCTGGCATAGGCCAGTGGCTACAGCTCTGATTAAACCCCTAGCCTGGGAACCTCCATATGCCAGGGGTGCAGCCCTAAAAAGACAAAATAAATAAATAAATACCTACTGAATTAATGAATGAAATGTCACTATGCTAGGAAATGTCGGGTATTCAAAGATAGATTAGGCCTGGTCTGCCTTCAAGGATCACTCAGTCTAAAGTAAAAGCTAAGTCATATACCTAAAGAACATTAATTTTAATTAATACCAAGAGTGTTATAAGAGAGTAACAAGATACCATGAGAATCTAAGGGATGGTGAGAACTTCAAGGAGAAAGTAACATTTTAAGTGGGTCTTGAATAAGCAAATATAACCAATATTTTATAATAACTTGAATGAAATATAACCTATAAAAATTTGAATCACTATGTTGCACACCTGAAACTAATAAAATATTGCAAATCAACTACACCTCAGTAAAAAATAAAGATAATAAAAAATTCTTCAGGAGTTCCCGTCATGGCTCAGTGTTTAACGAATCCAACTAGGAACCATGAGGTTGCAGGTTCGATCCCTGGCCTTGCTCAGCGGGTTAAGGATCCGGCATTGCCATGAGCTGTGGTGTAGGTTGCAGATGCAGCTCAAATCCGGTATTGCTGTGGCTCTGGTGTAGGCCGGCAGCTACAGCTCCAATTAGACCCCTAGCCTGGGAACCTCCATATGCCATGGGTGCGGCCTAGAAAAAGACAAAAAAGACAAAAATAAAAAATTCTTCACTAGATTAAAAAAAAAGAACTAGCAGCATTTGAATGACAGAAAGTGGAGAAGTGAGATATTTTAATGTATTTTAGAAAGAGGAGTCAGCATGACCAAAAGCAGGAGGGAAGTACATGGCATTTGTGGAAAGAGCAAAAACCAAAACAATCAGGATACCCTGAAAAAGAAATGAGAAAGGACTAGTCCTATCCAATTCTAAAAAATAGTAAAACAGAATGGTATGTGCTTTTACGAATGTCTGAAAACTTCTGAAACAGTTTCTGGCACAAGAATGCAAAGAGATCAATGAAACAAAATAGTTTTAAAAGAGACCACATGGGATGGAAATTCTATAAAACTGGATTGTGATGATCATTGTACAACTATAAATGTAATAAATTCATTCAGTGATTTAAAAAAAAAGGAGAGCACAAGTATATATAACAGTTAAGTAAATGATAAAAGTGGCTTTTTCATATCAGTGGAGAAAGGATGGGTGTCAATATGTGTTAATGGGACAGCTGGCTAGCTAAGTGGGGAAAAAAAAATAAAGCTGAAGCTTCACCTCATTTCTTACACCAAAACATTTCTCTCTTTTTTTTTTTTTTTCTTCGTCTTTTTGCCTTTTCTAGGGCCCCTCACATGGCATATGGAGGTTCCCAGACTAGGGGGTCCAATCAGAGCTGTGGCCACCGGCCTACACCACAGCCACAGCAACATGGGATCCAAGCCGAGTCTGCGACCTACACCACAGCTCACGGCAATGCCGGATCCTTAACCCACTGAGCAAGGCCAGGGATTGAACCTGAAACCTCATGGTTCCTAGTCAGATTTGTTAACCACTGCGCCACAACAGAAACTCCCCAAAACATTTCAAAGGGAACAAATTTTTAACTATTAAGAAGAAAAATTCATTAGCATGCCAGAAAAAAATAATGGCAAATATTTTCATAATCTTAGAAAGGAAGGCCTTTCTAAGCTTAACATACCGGGAAGCCATAAAGATCAATAAATTTGGAGTTCACATTGTGGCTCAGTGGTAACGAACCCGACTGGTATCCACGAGGATGTGGGTTCAATACCTGGGCCCTCTCGTTGGGTTAAGGATCTAGCATTGCCACGAGCTGTGTGTGGCATAAGTTGCAGATGAGGCTCAGATCGACGGCAGCTGCGGCTCTAATTCAAACTCTACCCTGGGAATTTCCATATGCCGCAAGTACAGCCCTAAAAAGCAAAAAAAAAAAAAAAAAAAAAAATACATTTGATTACATTTAAGCACACATGTGCACACACAGAGAGACTCAGGGAAAAAATTATCATAAACAGAATCATAACAAAAATTAATAGAGGAGTTGCCATTGTGGCTCAGCAGTAGCAAACCCAACTAGTATCCATGAAGACTTAGGTTCAATTCCTAGCCTCTCTCAGTGGGTTAAGGATCCAGCGTTGCTGTGAGCTGTGGTGTAGGTCGCAGACCAGGCTTGGATCCTGAGTTGCTGTGGCTGTGGCTGTGGCATAGGCTGGTGGCTGCAGCTCCAATTTGACCCCTAGCCTGGTAACTTCCATATGCTGTGGGTGCAGCCCTCAAAAGACATTAACAAAAAAAAAAGTAAATAGGGGAAACATTTGCAACATCTTTGACATGGATCAATTTCCTTAATATTCTAACTGGTCTTAAAAATAAGAAAAAGATGACTAATACAATAGAAAAATGGGAAAAATATATGAACATATAATTTATGGGAAAGAAAAGATACAGCTGGCCAAGAAACATACAAAGATGCTCAATCTCAATTACAGTAAGAGTCAAAAATAAGACTATTTCTATCTATAAGATAGGCGAAGATTTAAAAGCTTGATAATACCTAGTGTTGACAAGGAATGTGGCCAAGTATTCTGACACACTATTGTTTTTTCGTTTTTGTTTTTGTTTTTTTGTCTTTTCTAGGGTCACTCCCGTGGCATATGGAGGTTCCCAGGCTAGGGGTTCAATTGGAGCCGTAGCCACTGGCCTACACCACAGCCACAGCAACTCAGGATCTGAGCCACGTCTGCAACTTACACCACAGCTCATGGCAACGATGGGTCCTTAACCCACTGAGCAAGGCCAGGGATCAAACCTGCAATCTCATGGTTCCTAGCCGGATTTGTTAACCACTGCGCCACAATGGGAACTCCCCTGACACACTATTGTTAAGGGTGTAATTGGTACAGTTTTTTGGAAGGCAATTAGACAAAAACAATCTACTGAAATTTAAAATATACATACTCGGGAGTTCCCGTCGTGGCGCAGTGGTTAACGAATCCGATTAGGAACCATGAGGTTGCGGGTTCGGTCCCTGCCCTTGCTCAGTGGGTTAACGATCCGGCGTTGCCGTGAGCTGTGGTGTAGGTTGCAGACGCGGCTCGGATCCCGCGTTGCTGTGGCTCTGGCGTAGGCTGGTGGCTACAGCTCCGATTCAACCCCTAGCCTGGGAACCTCCATATGCCGCGGGAGCGGCCCAAGAAATAGCAACAACAACAGCAACAACAACAACAAAAAAAAGACAAAAAAAATAAATAAATAAATAAAATAAAAAAAAAAAAAAATATATACATAATCTCTGAACATACAACTGTACCTCCAGCAATTTATCTCACAGTTATACTTACAAAGATGCCCACTCCAGTATACAGAGATTAGCAGAAACATAATATATATTATATAACAGCAGAATTTTATAACTATGTGATTATAATTATATAATTACATGATCACATAACAATATACTATATTATATATATATATATATATATATATATATTTTTTTTTTTTTTGTCTTTTGTCTTTTTTTGTTGTTGTTGTTGTTGTTGCTATTTCTTGGGCCGCTCCCACGGCATATGGAGGTTCCCAGGCCAGGGGTTGAATCGGAGCTGTAGCCACCGGCCTACGCCAGAGCCACAGCAACTCAGGATCCGAGCCGCGTCTGCAACCTACACCACAGCTCACGGCAATGCTGGATCATTAACCCACTGAGCAAGGGCAGGGACCGAACCCGCAACCTCATGGTTCCTAGTCGGATTCGTTAACCACTGCGCCACGACGGGAACTCCCTATATTATATATTTAGCTGGAAATACCCTAATAGTCCATCACTAGAAAACTAAATAAACTACAATAGATTATACAATGGAATTCTTTTTTTTTTTCCTTTTTCTTCTTTTTAGGGCCACACCAAGTCATATGGAGACTCCCAGGCTAGGAGTCCAATCGGAGCTACAGCTACCAGCCTACACCACATCCACAGCAACACCAGATCTGAGCCACATCTGTGACCTACACTGCAGCTCACGGCAACTCGGGATCCTTAACCCACTGAGCAAGGCCATGGATCAAACCCGCACCTCATGGTTCCTAGTCAGATTCATTTCCACTGCGCCACAACGGGAAATCCACAATGGAATTCTATATAGCATTAAGACAACATGGCAGAACTATAGGAACTACAAATAAATTAGGGCTAAGATAAGTTGATTAGAATAAACAAAGTTGAAAAATAGTATGTACAGTGTAAACCCCTTTGTATTGTTTTGAAAAAGACAAGCTGGAGTTCCCATCATGGCGCAGTGGAAACAAATCCGACTAAGAACCATGAGGTTGCAGGTTCGATTCCTGGACTCGTTCAGTGGGTTAAGAATTCCGAGTTGCCGTGAGCTGCAGTGTAGATAGCAGGCGCGGCTCAGATCTGGTGTTGCTGTGGCTGTGGTGTAGGCCGGCAGCAACAGCTCCAATTAGACCCCTAGCCTGGGAACCTCCATTTGCCACGAGTGCAGCCCTAAAAGGACAAAAGCCAAATAAAAGAAAAAAAAGAAAAAGACATGCTACATATGCTCACTTATGTTTAGAGAATGCCTGAAAGGATACCAAAGGAACTACAGACAGTGGTTACCTCTGGAGAATGAGACCCATGGGAAAGAAGGAAGGGAAGAGTTTTTTTTTTTTTTTTAATTCAATGAGATTTATTACATTTATAGTTGTACAATGATTATTACAACCCAATTTTATAGCATTAGGGAAGGGGTTTTTACTTCTTACATTTTACCATTCCATACTGTTTGAATGTTGTCCAGTTAGTTTGTATTGCCTTCATAGCAAAATATTTTGATAATTGATTTGCTGACACACAATTTATGCACTTGCCTGCTTTCTGCTGAGCACAGAGCTAGAAACTAGTCCCATTTCTCTCCTCACACTTTCTGAACCCTTTTCAGAACACTGCACTTTTGTTGGTCGGCTGGACTGGCTCCCCCAAACAGAGGACCATTGAAAGGTGCTGAGTGGGGACTTGAACACAGACTAACTATGCCAATATGTGGGAAAGAATTTAACACCTGGCAATGCGGACCAGGTGGCTTCCTCTGGAGAAGCCCACTGTTACCAGTCTGCCTGTCTACACCTGTCTGCTGTGGTGGACACAAAGACCTTTTGTTCAAAGAGCTGCTCTTCATTTGGTATCCTCTTATCCAGATTATGTTTTGAACCAGTTTTTCCAAAGACCTTCAAAGTGATCATCTCCATCATCAGGCCTCTCTTCTTTGAGCTATTAATTGACAAGCCTTTTAAATCCAGGACAACTTCAAGTATAAGGGGGATGGAGTACAGGACAATTTCTCAGCACTGCAGAAGCAAGCAAGAGAACTTCTGGGGAATGTCAAGGACAACGGTCACAGGACCTCTATCAATATTTATGTTTAGGCTGTCCCAGGTCTCCAGCTGACTACCAAACTTTGGGCATACCTCCCCTACAGATAGACTCTTTTCTCCAGCCTAAATCTCAAGGACTCCAGATATTACCAGAATTCCTATAAACCTTGGCTCGCAGAGGAGAAAAAGAATCCAAACTTTTTCATTTTAAAAGCTCTCTCTAGTTTCTGCTGTTCATTTTTATTACAGGCACCCAGCACCAATAGAAAGCATTGTCAAGGACTCCGTTCTTCAGATTTTTCTATGGGCCTAAAAACTACCTTTTTTTTTTTTTTTTTTTTTTTCCCAATAGCCACACTCCCAACATACGGAAGTTCCTGGATCAGGGACTGAATCTGATCCCTGGTTTTGACCTATGCCGCAGCTATGGCAACACTGGATCCTTTAACCCACTGTACCAGGCCAGGGGTTGAACCCACACCTCTGCAATGACCCAAGTCACGGCAGTCAGGTTCTTAACCCACTCTGCCATGGTGGGAACACCTAAAAGCTACTATTTAAAGACCCATAATCAAGTTTCTAGAGAGAGGGAAAAAATAAGTTAGATGAGGTGAAAAGAATGACCTTATTCCTTTAAAATCCAGCCCTTGGCTATGCTTACGGAGCTGAGCAGCTGTGCTGTTGGCAGAGGGAACATACTGAAATGAAACACTCATGCTAAATCCCTTCCCCCACTCATGCCTGCAGAGCCGCATCCAATTATTGCACAAAAAGGCTTTTTTCTTACAAACTTCTCTTCCTTCTACTTCTGTCTTCATCTTGGCTGGGAAGAAATAGCACTAGTGATGGAATGTACACAGTTCTGCAAATATTCATGAGAAAATGCTTTAACACCCACATGCTCCCCCGCTGCCCTGGCACATACATGCATTAGGGAAGGGGATGCACAGAGAAACTCACAGAGGCCTGTGGCTCTCTAACTTAGGCCAACTGCAAGGCCTTCTCAGAACCAGCAACAAGATCTGAGAAGGCAGAGTCCTAACTTGTCTTTCATCTACGGAACCATAAATTGGATGATCAATCCAATAACCATTAATTGATCATTTAAGATGTGCAGCACTGGAAATTCAGAAATAAACAGAGTTATGTGTGGCAGCACATGAGCACTTGACTTTGGAATGAGTCAAAGGTTTCAGTGCTGGTTCCATCACTTGGTTCTAAGACCTTAAAGCCAGCTCCTCAACCTGTCTGAGCCTGTGTCCATACCCAAATCAGACATAACAGTATCTACTGTAAGAAGTGATATAATCCTAACAGCATCTCTCCCTCTGTGAACTCTCAAATTCCTTAGTTGTTTTTTCTTTTTTTTTTTTTTCCTTTTTCTTTTCAGGGTCGCATCTATAGCATATGGAAGTTCCCAGGCTAGGGATTGAATTGGAGCTACAGCTGCTGGCCTACTCCATAGCCACAGCAACTCGGGGTCCAAGCTCTGTCTGTAACCTACACCACAGCTCACAGCAATTCCAGATCCTTAACCCACTGAATGAGGCCTGGGTTCAAACCTGCATCCTCACGAATACTAGTCAGGCTCATTACCATTGAGCCACAATAGGAACTTCCTCCCCTTAGTTTCTTCTCATGTTTTCCCCTCCTCCTGCACCTTCAAGGCCCCTCCTCAGTTTCAGGAGCTCTTCCACCCCTCTTCTATCTCCCCAAAGCCTTCATTCACACTCCAAGTTCAAGGAAAGTAGGTCCTTTCCACCTCACCCCACTTACTTTCTGAGGCAGAAGGTCATGGATCACTTGTCTTCATCTTACAGTGGGTGTGGTCCCCAGACAGAAATGCTGCTTCCGTGGCAGCAGTAACTACTCGCAGCACGGTCACATTAGTAGTAACAGGTGCTCAATACTCCCCCATACTACTAGATGGCAATAGTGCAATTTCCTCATCTTGATGGAGTACAGAGCCAGGGAATGGCCCATTACAAAGAACAAGCTCTTTCCTTGGGATTCTGCTAATAAGCAGCACACTTCCTGCCCTGCAGGAACCTTTATGCTGCAATTCAGGGCCCCATCACTAGAATAAGCAACAGGCATTTCCCTGCAACATCAAGCACAATTCTGGACCAGCCACAAAGGAAAAAAAAAAAAAAGAGTGTGTGTGTATACATATACACACATAAACACACACATATATATACACATATACATATATTAAAAAAAACTGTTATTTTTGTCTCTCTAGGCAGTCATCTTTAAAATAAGTATTATAAGGGTCTCTAGCATTTCTTTGAACACCAACATTCTGGAATTCTAAAATCAAAGTATTTGGCTACCACATATCAGGATTCAAAATTTCTGCACAAGTTACCCTTCATGCCCTAATTATATACAATCCTCTGCAATTTAATCCCAATGGTAATAAAGACAAGTTGGTGCTACTGCTCCCTAAACTGTTAAAATCATCATATTCTGTACTTACCAAGCATTATTATCACCT
The DNA here is from genome assembly GCF_054392235.1 of Sus scrofa. Lineage (NCBI taxonomy): Eukaryota > Metazoa > Chordata > Mammalia > Artiodactyla > Suidae > Sus > Sus scrofa. The sequence goes on from NC_139383.1 coordinate 138,090,276, forward strand.
GTCTCCCTGTCTCCGAAACAACAGTCCTTCATTAAATCACCACATGCAGAATGCACACGAGGTATTCCTGCAGCCAGTCCTTTAATCATTTGGGGGGTGTGGGATTTTCATTTGAAGCTTCTCTAAATCCTAACATCCTCACACTAAAGTTCGGAACTGGAGAAAATATTCACCAAAGAACCTGTAACACAAGGACACTCACACTGCTGCTATAATTTCAGTTTCAGATTTGATGGTTGTGAGGAGGAAATCTCCTCGCTCACATGTTTTTTTTATCTGCAAAAGCTAGAAGCCTTTTAGGTATGCATTTTAGCCAAATAACAGAGAATTTTTAAATAAAGATTCCCAGGAGAATAGAAGCAATTACTTTCCACAGGGAAAGGGCTGGGTAGCTTTTTGTTTCTGACGTGCTTTCTGTTGACTCAGTCTGCACTTGTTTTGACAGCCACTTACAGTCCTTGGTGGGTAGAGCTGAGCTAATGCTCCTTATGGAAAGTTTTACAAACATACAATCACCCAAACACAATAATGTTTGGGCATAGGACTCCTGCTCCAACAGCTGTTCCTGTCCAGGAGGAAAGGAAGGAAGTTAACTTTCCAAGTGGAGCATGCCAGTCTCACAAGGGATCACAAGCAGACTCCAAGAAGAGATTTTCAAATCTAGTTCATCTCCTAGCAAGAAGCATCAGTCTTGCTTCTCCTGTACTGTGATTATGGTAATTACAACAGGGACCCAAACCACAATGCTCATGACCTCACTTATTCAACTTCTAGTGGCAGAGCCTGGGCTGGGCACTTTACATCCTTACTTGTTTCTTCCTCAAGGTGAAGAAACTATAGGACTCAGAGAGGTTAAGTAACTTGTCCAAAGTAAGCCAGCACATAAGTGTCTGTGCCTAAACTCAAAGGCAGGTCTAACTTCATGAGAAGAAACCGATTAACTTTAACATAGATTCAAACCAGATAAAATGCAGGTCAATTTTTGGGAAAAGCCTTGACTGCAAGTCTAAACACTAACAAAGACTAAAAACACAATTTAGGCCAATAACAACCTCCCTTAAGAATGGGGTGCTGGAGTTCCCGTCGTGGCGCAGTGGTTAACGAATCCGATTAGGAACCATGAGGTTGCGGGTTCGGTCCCTGCCCTTGCTCAGTGGGTTAACGATCCGGTGTTGCCGTGAGCTGTGGTGTAGGTTGCAGACGCGGCTCGGATCCCGTGTTGCTGTGGCTCTAGCGTAGGCCGGTGGCTACAGCTCTGATTAGACCCCTAGCCTGGGAACCTCCATATGCCGCGGGAGTGGCCCAAGAAATAGCAACAACAACAACAACAACAAAAGACAAAAGACAAAAAAAAAAAAAAAAAAGAATGGGGTGCTGATGACACCAGAGTCATGAGTAATGGACAAGTCAAGTGGTATAATCCCCTGCCAGTTCCCATTCACTATAACTTTTCTCTCTTTCCCCTTCACCCTCTCTCTTCTTCCTCAAATTTTCCATCTCTTTCTTTGCCTATATCCCGAGTTTTATTTTTTTCCTTTTACACTGTAGTTTAGTAAAGAATATGAACTTCACATTCAGATGATCCTGCAGAAGACTCATTTTCTTTTCTTTTTTTTTTTTTATCTTTTGTCTTTATAGGGCCACACCCACAGCACTTGGGAGGTTCTCAAGCTAGGGTCTAACTAGAGCTGTAGCCGCCGGCCTAGGCCAGAACCACAGCAATGCCAGATCTGAGCCATGTCTGTGACCTACACCACAGCTCATGGCAGTGCTGGACCCTTAACCCACTGAGCAAGGCCAGGGATCGAACCTGCAACCTCATGGTTCCTAGTCGGATTCATTTCCACTGTACCAGGATGGGAACTCTGAGACTCATTTTCTTATTGTGTGACTTTGGGCAGATTATGGTGTAGCTTCCCTAAGCCTAAATTTCCTCAACTAGAGAAGAGGGATAAAATCTATCTTGCAGGTGTTGAAGGGATTAAATCAAGCAATATGCATAAAGAGAGGATCAGGTCACTAGTAGACTAAATGAAATTTAACTCTGAGAGTCAGAGAGGCTTAGTGGAAAAAGTACACAATCTGGAGCCAGACAATCTTGAGTTTGAATCCCTGCTCCACCACTTATTGGCTAAAGGACTCAGGCAAGTCTTGTAAACTTTTTGAGGCTCAGTTTCCTTAACTATAATATGGGGTAAATAATACAGGTTTAATAGATTTTGGAAGAGAATCAGATGAAATGATATATACTTAGAGTCTGTAGATATTTGACAAGAAGCTGCCTCTCAGCAGAATTTATAGTAGCTGACTTGTTCTCTAGAGGCTCCTGTTTGCTGACACTTGATCTATGTGTTCAAGTATGTCACCACTAAGGACTGGGAAATCCTAAAGCAATAAGGAATTTTAATCTTGAACCTATCTCAAGGCTATAAAATAAAGAACGAGAGGGAAGGAGAGTGATACAATGCAAAGACCTCCCCAGCAAGCATGAGTCTAGCACTACTTGGGCATTAATGGCCAGTACAAGCCCATGTAAGTTACATGCTATATCTGGAACACATGGGGGTTGGCCTAGAGGTGTAATCAGTGTCTGGAAACATTTTTGGTTGTCACAATTGGGGTTGCTACTGGTATCTAGTGGATAGAGGCCAGGGATGCTACTGAATATTCTGCTCTGAAGACCCCTCAAGAACAAAGAATCACCCAGCCAAAACATCAATAGTGCTGAGGTTAGGAAAACCTGGCTTAGATGACTGCTAAGTTCCCCTTTAAGCTCTAACACCCCAAGAGACTATGAAGAGGAGGCAGCACCAACATGGAATATGTGACTTCTTATCAATACCCATCAAACAAAGGCTTATGATGTTCAAAATCCCCCAAAGGCCAGTGGGGAAATTTTTCCATTAGATATTTGGATATTCTGAAATCAACGCTGTAACTTCAGAGGGTGATGACACCCCTTCCTTCACAAAAGGAGGTACAGTCCCTCAGAGACTTGGTCCCTCATTCTTTGCAGTCAGAATCAGTGTACCCAAAGCCACATGATTTCTCTGGGGAAGAAGATGATTTAAATAAGTCTGAATAAAGATCAGAATAAGACCTGATACACACAATAGCAGAGGTGACTCTCAAATACACCATGCTAAGTGAAAGAAGCCAGACTCAAAAGACTACCTATTATTTTATTACATTTATACAACATCATGGGACAAACCTGTAGGAAAGAAAGCAGATCAGCAGTTGCCTGGGGCTGGCGGTAAGGAGAACAGTTTGACTTCCAGGGACGTGAAGAAATCTGGGAGATGATACACTGTTTTACATACTGATTGGGGTGTAAGCTACACAACGGTGTTTGTCAAAACCACAGAACTGTACACTGAATGATGAATTTTACTGTGTCTAAATTATACTTCAGTAAGACTGGCCCCTGGAGTTCCCATTGTGGTTCAGAGGGTTTAGAACCCAACTAGAATCCATGAGGATGCAGATTTGATCCCTGGCCTCATTCAGTGGGTTAAGGATCCATCACTGCCAAGAGCTGTGACAATAGGTAGCAGATGCAGCTGGAACCTGGTGTTGCTGTGCCTGTGGGATAGGCCGGCAGCTGTAGCTCTGATTCAACCCCTAGCCGGGAATATCATACACCACAGGTATGGCCCGGAAAAAAGAAAAAAGGAAAAAAAATAAGACCGGCCCCTCTCCCTTCACCCCCCCCCGTATCAAAAGGCAGTATAGAAGATCGCTATACTTTGGTAACGGATGAACTGGATAACATCTAAACTCTTTCCTATGCCAAGCCCTATGATTTTACGACAATCTGCCTCCCTACCCCTTCTCACCTCAGAGCCATAATGATTAGGGTTAAGTCTGGGCTCTAATTTCTATGTCAAAGCCATGGGTCCCTCCAACAAAATCTTCTGGGTATGAGTCCTGCCATCAGTCTGGGACCTCTGGCTCTTCTACAGCCTGTGACATAGATTCCCTTTCCTTCCCTCTCCTGCCCTGACCAATAAGGGCCTTAGACAACTAATAAACAGCCAAAATAAACCTCAGGAGACACCGGTTTTATCTCTCTGCACAGGCTTCCGGTCTAAATCCTGTTTGATCCTTTCATCGAACTTTAAATCAGACTTCAAATTCATGAGTTCCCATCCTTTATGGGCTTCTGGCTTTTCACCAGATTATTTTTATACATTTAAGCTACATAAATGTGAAATGCGAGCTTCATAGCAAAATTCTACCCAAGCTTGTTGATGTATAAATAGGTAGATATAGATATGTAGTTTTGTTTTGTTTACACATTTCCCAGACTTTTTACCTGCTAAGTAGTATACAAAATAACTAATGTTTCTTATGTACACAACAGTCATAGGTAGGCTGTGGCCAAGAAGGACTGAAGGAGCCATTAGAATGCTCACACTTGGCATTCCCTTCGTGGCTCAGAGGTTAACAAACCCAACCAGGATCCATGAGGTTGCGGGTTTGATCCCTGGCCCCGTGAGCTGTGGTGTAGGTCACAGACAAAGCTCAGATCCTGTGTTGCTGTGGCTGTGCCTGGCTGCTGCAGCTCCTATTGACCCCTAGACTAGGAACTTCCATATGCCATAGCAAAAAAAAAAAAAAGAATGCTCACACTTTCTGCTAATAGAAAGACCACTGCCTTCTATGCCACACACACAGTCACTACTTGAGGAGTCTCATCCTCTTATTTGAGAGCCAGTTCCTTTCCTGGCTCTTCTTGGAGGACCTCCGTGGAACAGTACAAACACCAATAACCAGATACCTCATACCCACCCGAGTGCTGGGATCAAAGTCAAGGGCTACAAGACAAGCCTGGACCTGCCAGTGCCCTCATCCCCCACAGGATGGAGAAGACTTGGTAGGGGCCAGGTAATATCCACACTGCCCTTTTCTGTTGAACATTCACAGCAAACACACTGTGACCACAAAAAAATTATAATAGAAGGGACCCAAAGAAACAACATATTCCACAAGGTCTAGGGTCTTGTTTCCACATACTCCTCTCAAAAGGGAAGGATGAGGAATTATACTTTCATGGTTTAGAATTATCCAACCGTCTTCAGAAGTCTGCATCAGCAGAAAAATCAGTACAGGTGTACCTCGGAGATATTTACGGATCTGGTTCCAGACCAACACAATAAAGCCAATGTTCCAACAAAGCCAGTCACATGAATTTTTCGGTTTCCCAGTGTACACAAAAGTTATGTTTACGCTATGCTATATTCTACCAAGAGTGAAATAGCATTATGTCTAAAAAACAATGAATGTACCTTAAGTTAAAATTCTTTATTACTAAACAGTGCTAGCCATCATCTGAACCTTTAGTGAGTCATAGTAGTAACATAAAAAATCACAGATCATAACAAATATGACAATGAAAAAGTTTTAAATAGTGCGAGAATTTCGCAGACACACAAAATGAATAAATGCTGTGAAAAATGGCACCGAACGGCTTGCTCTATGCAGGGTTGCTACAAACTTACAATTTATAAAAATGTATTATCTGTGAAGTACAATAAAGCAAAGCACAATAAAACCAGGTATGCCTATGCTGTCCTCTAAGTCACTCAAACTTGATAACATTGTTTCTTTAGCATAATTAGGAAAAGTTACACAAAAGGCTGAACTACTTAGCAGAAAACACACTTTGGCTTTTTATTCAAAGCCATGTAGACTGACAGTAATGGTTGTCTAGGGTTCCATTTTCAATGCAATTCCCTAAGGACATAGTCCTCTAGTATTTTTCTTTTGCATGTAAGAAAGAACATATTAAAGGCCACATTAATGATTTTTCCAATTTTAGACAGGACTCTGGTGGCTGCTGGGATGAAGGCTACTGTCAGCAGTTATAGAACTGAATGAGACAAGGCTTGCCAGTCATCATGGGGACTAAATGCATTACCTCATGACTTTTTTTTCTTTTTTTCTCTTTTTTGGGAACCCTTCAGGACACAGAGTTCCTGGGCCAGGGATGAAATCTGAGCCACAGTTGCAACCTATGCCACAAGTAATGCCAGATCCTTAACGTACTATGACAGGCCAGAGATCGAACCTGTGTCGCAGTGCTCCAGAGACACCATCAATCCTGCAGGAACTTCTAAACGCATGACCTTTGACAGTGCTCCAACCAGGATAATGCTGCTGCTTCACAGAAACAGAGAGAAGTCCTATAGGCTCATCTGGCCAGGCCTGCTGCCTCGGAAACTTGTGGGAGAGCTAAGCAGCAGGAAGGGTGACCCACAGTGTTAGCCGGCAAAGCCTCGGCTAGTCCTCTCAACCCTCAGCAGATCAGCAGAATCGGCCTCTGCTGCTGCTACCCTACAGACTGGCAGATTAGCTGTGCAACCCTTTATACTCAGCGTAGGAGCATAAGCACAAAGAAGATACCAGTCTCTAGAATTTTGGGCCCTTCTGCTACACACAACACAAGGTCAGGTTTGAGGAGGACCCATTCACCTACACAAGAAGCAGAACATCACCTGAACTTACTGAATCTGAATCAGGTTGAGGCCTAAGCCTAAATGGACACTAACCAACCTCCATGCCCCCAGCCAGCAGTCTTTTCCTATCTCCTTTGCTCTTTCTACAACTGATGCCTCCCACTACTTCTCAGATCAAAACATCCTTAGTTTCTGACCAAACTACCATAAGAAAGAAACATCCAAGCCCAGACTCCATGTTAATTTCCCAGTAAATTATCCAGATATTAAGACCTGGGGAGAGTGAAGGAAAAATGACATTACCACATCCTGAGATGCATACTGGGGGTCCTCTGGGTTGACTGACCAGTAGCAGTAATCAAAGCCAAAAGCCACAACCTTCTCCCGGGAGTCGCCAAAGCCATCAGGTCGACCATCCACCTAAAATCAAACATAGGATCCAGTGTCTTCTCTACTATAATATCAGAATCTGGCCAGTAACACTTGGTTCCTCTCTACTGTAGCTAGAGAAACCTGGACTGGTCATGAGGCTCTTTATGGTATCTACCTAAAAAAGAAAAAAAAAAAAAAAAAAAAAAGAGTAAACTTTGTCTTCACCTTGTTAGATACAATGAAGCCCCAGAGAATTAAACATCTATCATACTATTGCATATCTACCCATATATGAACCAACCCTACGAGATGTGAGACAGCTCGGGAGAAAAAGCCTTTCCCTCTCTGAGCCTCTTCTTATCACTATCATTTCTTCTCTAAGTATTTCTGCAGAGGATAGCGGAAGTGCATGAGTAATTCAGTCTCTGGGTCTGACAGGCTCTATCAGCCTACGGCTTTCACAGAGGTCCCTGGCGTATCCACCCTCAGTGAGTGTGAAAGCATGCTGGATACAAGGGTCAGGACCAATCCAACTACCCAAGGCAGATGAGGGCAGATTCAGAGCTTGAGACTGTCTGGACAACCAGGTAATGGGGAGAATGGCATTATCACAGAAATGCCTATCTTACTATTTGAAATTTAGACTGTGGACAAGGAGAAACAACCCCTTGAATGAGGCACCATAAACTACAGGAGAATGAGGCTGTCCACAGGTTCTTAGTGAATAAATGACCTCAAGGAAGTAAGCAGCCAGTGAGGTGTGCAGGGGGCAGATTAGAGTTTAATCTTGGCAGAACTTATTCTTAAGAACCAAAACTATGAGCTATCAGAACAAAGCAGCTGAAGAGATTAGGCAACAGAGATATAAATAAGAGACAGCAGAGAATAAAAGGCCTTTCGTCCCCGGGGAGCTCCTGTTGAAAGTTTGGCAGGCTTCTCTTTCAGCAGAGAGCTACTGACAAAATGAAACAGATCACGTCACAGGAGTAATACAAAAGTGGGCATGGCTGGGGGGCCTGGGTCCCGATAACCCTTATTCTGCAAGTCAGCTTCCTCAGTTCTCAGGCATGCTGAGTACCACCTGCTAGCTGACAACAGCAGCAGTCACACAGCCAGCTTCCTTGTCCCTCTCCACTGCCCAAGGCCCAGAAAGAAAGAGACCCTTTTACTTCCGCTGGCCTGGGAAACGGAAGAACGAAATGGAGGAAATGAGCCCTAGGAGGGGGTGAAGCATGGAGGAGGAAGTTCCCAGTATTTGTACAATTATGACTCAGAGGTCTCTGAAACAGAATTTGTAGCAAGACTCAGGCTAGTGACTGACTCTTCTGGGATCTCAAGTCTCTTCCTTGGCCCTCCCTATGGCCAAAATGAGTCCTGCATTAGTAGATACACACCAAAATCCCCAGTAATGCTACGACATGAAGTGGTATCAAAGTCTAATTGGTGGTTAGAGAAGTTAAATATATGCATGGATTTTCCCCAACATGATTTACAATGGCCACAGCCCCATAACACCCCTGGTGTTTACTTTCAAAGCAGCCCCTGACCAGGTTCCAAAACAGCTGCACCCTATGTGACAGAACTTGGGCTGCAGCAGCCACATCCCCTGCAATTCTTTTCTGATTTATTATTAATATTATTATTATTATTTACTTTTTAGGGCTGTACCCAAGGCATATGGAGTTTCCCAGGCTAAGGGTCAAGTCAGAGCTACAGCTGCTGGCCTGCGCCACAGCCACGGGAATGCAGGATCCAAGCTGCATCTGCGACCCACACCACAGCTCCCAGCAATGCCAGATCCTTAACCCATTAAGCGAGGCCAGGGATCAAACCCACAACCTCATGCTTCCTAGTCGGATTCATTTCCACTGCGCCACAACAGGAACTCCTACTTTTTTTTTTTTTTTTTTTTTTGGCTTTTTTTTGGGGGGGGGGGGCTTTTTTTTTTTCCCTATTTCTTTGGGCTGCTCCCGCGGCATATGGAGGTTCCCAGGCTAGGGGTCCAATCGGAGCTGCAGCCACCGGCCTACGCCAGAGCCACAGCAACACGGGATCCGAGCCGCGTCTGCAACCTACACCACAGCTCACGGCAACGCCGGATCGTTAACCCACTAAGCAAGGGCAGGGACCGAACCCGCAACCTCATGCTTCCTAGTCGGATTCGTTAACCACTACACCACGACGGGAACTCCTGCTTTTTTATATTTGATTTGTGGCTGATCAAAGCTCTTCCCACAGTCCCCTCACAAGCCCTTCTCCCTCCCACTCTCCCTCTCTAAACACATTTATATCCACACCTTCATCTCAGAAGCCCATCTAATAATACTAAGTCCTCACTGGAAAGAAAAAGGAGAACCATTTCAGGCTTACCTTTAAATTCCTGATTTTTGCCACTCTGCCATCAACTTCCACAATAATTCTTCCCCCTTCTTTGGTCTCCCTAGAAATAAGACACAAATCCATATGAGAAGAAATATTGCCTTTTTTTTTTTCTTTTTTTTGCTTTTTAGGGCCACAACTGTGGCACATGGAAGTTCCCAGGCTAGGGATTGAACTGGAGCTTCAGCTGCGGCCTACAGCAGTCACAACAATGCAGGATTCGAGCTGCATCTTTGAACTACACCACAGGTCATGGCAACACCAGATCCTTAATTCACTGAATGAGGCCAGGAATCAAACCCCCATCCTCATGGGTACTAGTCAGACTCATTTCCACTGAACAACAGGAACTCCTGTCTTTTTTTCTTAATCAAGAAAAGAGAAGCTGGGGAGTTCCCATCATGGCACAGCAGAAACGAATCTGACTAGTAACCGTGAGGATGCAGGTTCAATCCCTGGCCTCACTCTGTGAGTTAAGGATCCAGCATCGCCGTGAGCTGTGGTGTAGGTCACAGACATGGCTTGGATCTGGCATTGCTGTGGCTGTGGCATAGGCCAGCAGCTGTAGCTCCAAGTCAACCCCTAGCCTGGGAACCTCCATATGCCACAAGTGTGACCCTAAAAAGCAAATAAACAAACAAGAAAAGAGAAGCTGCGGAGTTCCCGTCATGGCTTAGTGGTTAACGAATCTGACTAGGAACCAAGAGGTTGCACATTCAATCCCTGGCCTTGCTCAGTGGGTTAAGGATCCGGCATTGCCGTGAGCTGTGGTGTAAATTGCAGATTTGGCTCGGATCCCGCATTGCTGTGGCTGTGGTATAGGCCAGCAGCTACAGCTCCGATTGGACCCCTAGTCTGGGAACCTCCATGTGCCATGGGAGCAGCCCTAGAAAAGGCAAAAAGACAAAAAAAAAAAAAAAAAAAAAAAAAAAAAAAAAAAAAAAAAAAGAGAGAGAGAGAGAGAGAGAGAGAGGGGGAAGCTGGGGAGTTCTCATTATGGTTCAGTAGAAACAAATATGACTAGTAACCATGAGGATGCAGGTTCAATCCCTGGCCTCGCTCAGTGGGTTAAGGATCTGGCATTCCTGTGGCTGTGGTGTAGGCCGGCAGCTAGAGCTCTGATTTGACCCCTAGCCTGGGAACTTCTCTATGGCACAGGTGTGTCCCTAAAAAGACAAAGAATGAAAGAAAAAGAAAGAAGGAAAGAGAGAGAAAAAGAAAAGCAAGCAAGAGAGAGAAAAAAGAAAAGCTGACACCAGTGCTATTGGGACAAAATGTTTCCCTACAGCTATTTCCATAACCAAGGTGTCCATCTCTACAAATCGCTGTAATCATCACATCAAGCCGTCCCTCACTGATGTGCTTCTCTGGTAGTTAGAATTTGGCTTGGGAACTGCAAAGAGTTGCCATTACTGGGTACCCTCTATGTGCTAGGTATTGTAATATAAATACAGTATATACTGTACTTTGTTTTACGCAGTCATCCTAACGCAACCTTGTGACACATTTATCTTCATTTTTACAGATGGGAGGCTAAAGCTGAGAGAAATTCTGTAACTTGCCCAAGGTCACACAGCTAGCAGTAGCAGAGCTGAAATATAAACACAGATCTGTCTGAAAGTCGTGTGTTTAGAAATCAGGCTTGGATATCCTGGAGAGTATCCTCAGCTCAGCACACAGCATGGCATCACCTCTCATTTTTTCTGAGATTATGAGTGCAGAAAATAACAAAAAAGGTTTTGGAGTCCTCTCTGTTGAGAACTGAGAACATATTTGCTAAATCCTTTCCCATCTTCTTAAATGAGAGTAAGAACCAAGATCCTTAAGAACCTTCCTATATTACAGTTATGTAGTAACACTGCTAACAATTAGCCAAGCCCTAAATTCACTTTCAGGGGGTGTAATCCAAGTGACCCAGACCTTCAGCCAAAAATGACTGGCATACACTCCAGTAAATAAGAAACCCTTTTCACAATATAAAAAGCTCCAGGCCAGGATGTTAATAGATGAGAGTTAATTCATTAACACTCTTTCCACTACAATGAAAGTTATCAATTAAATTACTTCCAGCCTGGGACCCAAGAGTTGAGAAAATACGTTCAGTCTCATTTTTATCCTTTCTCGGGTTTCCCAGGATGTGACCCTAAGGATTTGGGGAGGCAGAGGTAGCAAGGGGCACACAGTCAGACAGGGGCTTTTAGATTTAAGGGTATTTTTTGGTTTGTTTTTTGTTTTTTTTCTTTTTAGGGCCGCACCCATGGCAGAGGTTCCCAGGCTAGGGGTCGAATCAGAGCTACATTAAAATTTACCTAATTCTGAGAACAATTCTGTGATGTAGGTACTGTTACTGTCTGTATTTTACAGATCAGAAAACTGGGGTGCAGGGAGACTGAGTATTTTGCCTAAAGTTATGTTGTTTTGTAAGTGGTAAGAGCTGACTTTCAATCCAGGCAGTGTGACTCCCAAACCCACACTTTTCATCATAGTATTACATAGTCCTTCAGAGCGATGTCAGTAAAAAACTTATTTCTAATACTAAAATTGTCAAGTTTGTAATCTTTGTAGTCACCTGGTTTCTGGTCTAATCTTCAGGGAAAAGTCATCCCATGGATACAAAGGGCGGTGGGGAGCACTTTCAAAGCCATTGCCATCTAGTGGAGGATGTGCCAGTTCTATGAGCCTAACACCACACTGTCCTTCCTGGATCTCACCTAGAGGGAGCAAGGCTGTTTATTTGTTGTTCTTTAGGGCTGCACCTGCGGCATATGGAAGTTCCCAAGCTTGGGGTCTAATTGGAGCTATAGCCGCTGGCCTATGCCAGAGCCACAGCAACATCAGATGCAAGCCACATCTGCGACCTACACCACAGCTCATGGCAACACCGGATCCTTAACCCACTGAACAAGGCCAGGGATTGAACCCCCAACCTCATGGTTCCTAGTTGGATTCATTTCCACTGCACCACAACAGGAACTCCATGATTTTTTTTTTTAACCTGTAAGTTTGGGATAAAGCCCTGGATTTAAAAAAAAAAAAAAAAAAATCCCTCTCCCAGGTAATGACATTTACGTTACTTAAATTACCTCAAGGCCCTCATACTCTTTCGCATTTCATATTATATAGCACTTAAGGCAGCAGAGATATTCTTTGTCCCCCAGCATCATAAAACTGAACCCCGGAGTTCCTGTCATGGTGCAGCGAAAATGAATCTGACTACAGGTTCGATCCCTGGCCTTGCCATGAGCTGTGGTGTAGGTTGCAGATGCGGCTTGGCTCTGGCATTGTTGTGGCTGTGGTGTAGGCCAGCAGCTATAGCTCTGATTAGACCCCTAGCCTAGGAACCCCCATACGCTGTGGGTGCAGACCTAAAAGGACAAAAGACAAGACAAAACAAAACTGCATCCCTACTCCAAGCCCTCAGCTCAACAAAACCTTTCAGCTCAGGTATTAATGTTTTAAAGGATAACATTTTTTTCCTTTCTGCATTTTAAGGTAGATTTTATTATCCCTCCACCTACTATAAAATATACAGGAATTTGGACAATAAAGAAGAAAAAAAACATGAAATAACTTTTCCAAATTTATTACTTAATTTTTTTAAAGTGTGCCCTTTCTTGAGGATTCATCTAGGATTCTTTAGCATAAAGCAGCCAATATATATGTATATGTCCTAAACCTGAGGTCTTGACAGAACGATGTGACACTACAGGTGGGTGAGAGGCTGCTTCTCCCCTGCCTGAACTACTGCCATTGGTAACCTAGTAGTTCCAAAATATTCTAGAACAAAATGAACAGAAAGAAAGAGCACCAACTACAATTGGGCAGCTGGCTTCACAGAGCTCAAAGGAAGCCTAGTGGTGCCACTACAATTTACCTCTGGGTGGTGAATTCTACCAAAAGGCATTCATTCTTTAGGGTTAAAGATTTTGCACAAGGATAAATCCTCAGTTACACATTTACTCCTAGGACAGTGTTTCTCTAAGTGTTGCCCACAGGGTTCCTTCATCAGAATTATGGGAGATGGGGAGGTTAGTTCATTTGAATTCCTGTTTACAAGCTGCATTATAAGAAGCTCCCCAGGTAGACTGTATGTATACTATAATTTGAGAATCACTATCCTAGAAGGGAAAATAACCAAGCCATCCACTTCTTACCTCATTTGTAAAACTAAAAAAAAAAAAAAAAAAAAAAAAAAAAAAAAAAGACAGCTAAGAATAGAGAGGAATAAAAATAGCCATTAAAAATTATACAGGGAGTTCCTGTCGTGGTGCAGTGGTTAACGAATCCGACTAGGAACCATGAGGTTGCGGGTTCGGTCCCTGCCCTTGCTCAGTGGGTTAACGATCCGGCGTTGCCGTGAGCTGTGGTGTAGGTTGCAGACGCGGCTCGGATCCTGCGTTGCTGTGGCTCTGGCGTAGGCCGGTGGCTGCAGCTCCGATTGGACCCCTAGCCTGGGAACCTCCATGTGCCGCGGGAGCAGCCCAAATAAATAGCAAAAAGACAAAAAAAAAAAAAAAAAAATTATACAGGAGTTCCCCTGGTGGCACAGTGGTTAACAAATCTGACTAGGAACCATGAGGTTGCAGGTTCGATCCCTGGCCTTGCTCGGTGGGTTGAGGATCCAGCATTGCCATGAGCTGTGGTGTGGGTCGCAGACACGGCTCGGATTCTGTGTTGTTGTGGCTGTGGCGTAGGCCGGTGGCTATAGCTCCGATTGGGCCCCTAGCCTGGGAACCTCCATATGCCACAGGAGCAGCCCTAGAAAAGGCAAAAAGCCAAAAAGAAAAAAAAAAAAAAAAAAGATATATATATATATACAGCTAGCACTTTACTGGACATTTAAAATGAGCCAGGCTCTGTTCTAAGTTTTTTAATGTATCCTTTCATTTAATCTTCACAAAAAAACCTTTGAAGCTGTTACACTATTTTGCAGATTTAAAAAGAAAGAGTACAGAAAAGGAAAATAGTGGAGTTCCCGTTGTGGTGCAGTGGTTAACAAATCCGACTAGGAACCATGAGGCTGTGGGTTCGACCTCTGGCCTTGCTCAGTGGGTTAAGGATCCGGCATTGCTGTGAGCTGTGGTGTGGGTCGCAGACGTGGCTTGGATCCCACGTTGCTGTGCCTCCGGCGTAGGCCGGAGGCTATAGGTTCAATTAGACCCCTAGCCTGGGAACCTCCATATGCCGCAGGAGCAGCTCAAGAAAAGGCAAAAAGACCAAAAAAGAAAAAGAAAGAAAAAAAAGAAAGAAAAGGAATATAGTACATGAGAAGTAACTTTTGACAGGGCATGGCGGCGGGGAGAGTTCCAGAGCCCAAAGTTTTGGCAAAAGAAAATATGTCCTCTCAACAATGAATGATTTGTATAGACAAGGGGCAGCATCTTTTAATGAGACACGGACTTTCTGATCATGGAAAACAACTGGGAGGTAAAAGGGAAGGCACTAAATCCATTTCCCATAATTATCATTTTACCAATGGTCTGTTGTGTCCTCTGAGCAAATAGACATTTGAGAAAGAAGTGCAACTTTTCTCTAATCTCAGGAAGGAGCAGCTTGGTCTAGTAAATGGAATCTTCCTTTCCCTCATTTCATTGCTCTACCTACTTTTAGATCTTAAATAAGACCTTTTCTCATTTAGAAGAACAAAAAAAATGGAAGCTTAGACCACATAATCTCTAAGATTTCTTCCCAGGTACCACATGAGAGCCAATGACTTTGTTAACTGAGTCTGTACCGATGACTTGTTTGAAGGTTGGGACAAACCACATAATCAGTAGATTCTGTATGCTCCAGTGAGCTTCAGCAAAGACGGTGGAAGTTAACAAACCCTGAAACGTAGCTGCATCTGTATATGATTCTGTGAGGAGATAGGAGTGGTCCCAACTTCTTGGCTGGGGTTTATTGACATCATCTGCTCCTGAAGCAGCAGCCTGCTAATAACTGCTTACACCTGGCTATCTGCAGTCTTGACCTTCGACTCCCTGCTGAAGGGTCAAGGCTCCTAACCTGAGCTAAAAGTAAATAACTTCTGTGCCCCTCTTTTCCCTCCTCTTTTGTTTAATATGTTATTCTCCATGTGGCTGCAAATAACTTAATTTCAACAGCATTTTCTTAAACTAATCCATGCTATTATTAATTCCTAGTTTCCAAGGAACTGAGAACTTACTGTTAGGAGTGGTCAGTATTGTTATCCTGAGGACCCAGAAGAACAGTTTCACAAGAAGAGGATCAGCTAGAGGCTATCTTGAGAGTGGCAGCTGTACCCACGAAAACCCACCGACCCTGAGCCACTACATCTGTAAGGCTGAAACCAGATGTCATAAACCATGCACCAATATTAAACACAGCAGTTCAGACACGTGCTTGCTTTCCTGCCTTCTTCATTGTACCTCTTTTGTATTTTCCTTCTTTCTTTTCAGTTTTTGCTCCTTTCCCTCATTTCATTGCTTTCCTCATTATTCTGTCAATTCCATGACTTTTCAAAGCCAATCACCACCAATCAGGACAAACATAATCCCTGCTAGTACCAAATTCTGTTATGGGAGATTATGCCTGATTTGACCCTTCGGCCCAATTTTCCAGCCAACTTATGTCCTGGAAAATTTTAAACCTCCCAAATGGTTCCAATATGTGCTTTCTGGTCCCAAAACACATTGTCAGCTTTATCTCCTACCACTCACCTCCCTCCACACACCCTCTCAACCGAAACTCTTGTTTCCTAACAGCCTAAGTCCTTAGATCTCAGTATTGTGCTCTTTACATCTTCTGCACCTGTCAGCAAACTCTATTAGCTCTTTAAAAAGCTACTAGCTTCAAACGCCAACCCTTCTGAGAAGCCCTCCCTGAATTTCCAAACCTATCAGAGGAAAATCAGTGAAAAGGGAAAGAAATTGTGTGTCCGCGCAGTGGATGCCTTAACAGCTGAGAAGTGCAGGGTCACATTCAGCCATGAGGAACCGGGCACTGGCTACAATGAGGGTTAAAACGACTTCCCTCTAGTCGTAGATCTTCTTTTGGGCACAGAATGAAATCACGACCCCTCTGAGCCTCTTTCCCTTTCATGCCTTCCTCCACAGCTTCACAGAGAAACCCCTGGGCAGGCAGGAACACACACAACTCTGCCTCAGTCCTCACAGATACTCCAGAGCCACCGAGAAGAGACAGGAGACCGCGGCTCCCTCACGCGCCAAGAGACATTTTGCCAGCCCTTCTCAGCAAACCCAGAGAAAAAGGCCCAATTCGTGCATCACCAAGACTTGGGCCGCGGTCCCTCAAAACCCCTGCTGGCAGGACTCCAGGGACGCAGACAGGGCAGACCACCCTGAGACCATTCACTCACCACTACCCGCCGGGCAGTAATCGAAAACTCAACCCAAGCGAGGCCTGGTCCTGCCAGGCTTTACAGTTTCCGGACGCTGGCCCCTTGGACCACTTTGTGTCTGATCTCGCCGCGCCAGAATCTCTTGAGAGAGAGGCGGGTTCCTCAATCTCGACTCAGCTCTTTTGACGCCTCAGGCTCTCCCTCCCGCCCAGACTCACCTTTTGCTGAGGGGCCGGACCCTCACGGCCACCCGCACATTGGCCATCCCTCCGCCACGGCTCAAACCCCACAGGTCCGCCCTGCTGCTGCATCCCCGGCCCCAACCCCAAGCCCAGTCCCAACCCTGTCCGGCCCCGCCTGCCCCACGCGCCTCACGGGACGGCCCCTCCCATGCGCCAGCGGCTGCCCGACCAGGGCGGTGCCTGCCAAGCCTTGGCCAATCCTGAGCTCCGTGGGCGGGAGGACGCGCGGGCTGCCCCGCCTCGCTCCGCCCACACGCCTCACGGGGACGACCCCGCCCGCGCGCGCCGCTGCCTGACCCCGGCTTTGACTGCAGAGCCTAGACCAATCCTGAGCCCCGCGGGTGGGAAGGCGCAGATCCTGGCCGGGTGGGGCCTGCCCTGCCTACTAGGAACTAACTTGTTCTCCCTTTGTGGACGGCGGTAGTGAGTCAAGTAAATACGTTAAGTTTGGTGAACGCCAGACAATTTACAAAATAATTTGCTAAATATTTTTATTCGCTGCGTTCGCCTGAGCTGTCAATTCTTAAGTTTTAAGGGTGGAAATGAAATGGGCAACAAATGTTTTTGCAGTTCTCTATAAGGAGCATGGTCTTTCTTTGACGGGGCATTGGAGTTAAAGGAGTTTAGAACGCTTACTGGAGAGCTTCTCTAGATTGTACTGGAAGCTCATAGCCACCATTACAGTTTGTGATCGTGAAGGGTATATTACCAGATAGAATTAGTTCATTAATTCACCCAAGAAATAGCTACTGCCTGCCAAGAGTCAAGTTGTTCTAAGGCCCTGAGGATACAGCCCCAGGCTTCGTGGAAATTAGAATCCCCAGGGAAGGGAAGAGAGAATAAATACACAATTATATGGTAACTTGAATGGTGCTAAATGAGATTTTTTGAAAAAGGAGAGCAAGGAGGTATGGTAATGGTCTCTGTGTGTGTATGTAGGGGGAAAGGTGCTGCTTTATATGGGATATTCAGGAAAGGCCTTATTGATAAGGTGACAAACAGGTTTGAATAAACTGGGGGGGGCAACTTGCAGGTATTAATTTTATGTATCTAATGAGTAATTCCTAAGAAATCACCTATTATAACCAGGCTCATTGCAGAGAAGAGAGCAAGCAAAGCTCTGACCTCAGGCAGCTTGGTGAGAGAAACTAATAATATGTGAAGCAATTTAAGTAAAATGTGTATGAGATTAGCTAAAGAAAAAATAAAGCAGAAAGGGGATAGGAAGTAAGTAAAGAGGGTGCTGAAACTGTAGATAATGTGGCCCTGGAAGTCCTCGGGAAAGCCTCGTGGAGAATGTGACACTTAAGAAAAATCTTAAGGATGTAAAAGAAGAGTCATGCTGTTGTGTGGAAGGGCAATTTCAGACACAGGGAACAAGCACATGTAAAGGCCCTGAACTTGAAGAAAGCCTGAAATGTTAGAGGAACAGCAGGAAAACCAATGGGGATAGAATGGCATGGCAGAGGCAGAGAGTCATAAAGGGAGCATGAGACCAAGGTAAAGCCTTTGGATTTTATTCTAGGTGAGGTGGAAAGCCATTGGAAAGTGTTAAGGAGAAAAGTAAAATTATGTGGTTTATATTTTTAAAAGATTACTCTGGCCACTGTTTTGAGACTATCCTGAGGAGTGGATAAGCATGGAAGTGCAAGAGGGACCAGTCAGGAGGAAGTTTAAGTGCTCCAGTGATAGTAATAGAGTCATGGTAATGCCTTTGATTAGTGCGTCAGACATGCGCCACTCGTAGTTTACCAATCCAGTCTTCACTCTCATTCGAAAGATCATCCCCAGGGTATTGGGACAGCTGATCTACAGTTCAACTTGACCTGAACCCTAGTCTTCTGCATGGCTCCTCTACGCACTGCTCTGCAGTGGAAAGAACGGCTGTATTAGGGAAAACAGTATGAAAGTTACTCAAAATATTTAAAAAAATAGGTGTTCCTGTCATGACTCAGTGGTTAGCGAATCTGACTAGGAACCGTGAGGTTGTGGGTTTGATCCCTGGCCTCGCTCAGTAGGTTAAGGATCCAGCGTTGCCGTCAGCTGTGGTGTAGGTCGAAGATGCGGCTCAGGTCCAGCGTTGATGTGACTCTGGCATAGGCTGGCAGCTATAGCTCTGATTAGACCCCTAGCCTGGGAACCTCCATATGCTGCAAATGTGGCCCTAGAAAAGACAAAAAGATAAAAAAAAAAAAAAAATTAAAAACAAAGCTGCCTTCTGATCCAGCAATCCCCCACTTCTGGGTATATATGCAAAGGAAATGAAATCACTATGTCATAGATATACCTGCACCCTCATATTCATGGCAACATTATTTACAATTACCAAAAATATGGAAACAACCTAAATGTCCATCAAAGATGAATGCATACAGAAAATGATTTTATATATATGTATATATATACATATATATAAAATGAGATATTATTCAACAACTAAAAAGAAGAAATCCTGCCATTTATGACAACAGGGATAGGTGAAATAACTGAGACAGAGAAAGACAAATCCTGTATGATCTCACTTATATATGGAATCTTAAAAAGTCAAAATTCATAGAAACAGTAGATTGGTAGCTGCCAGGGCTGGGGTTGGGGGAAATGGGGATATGTTGGTTAAAGTGTACAAACTGCCAGATATATGACAAATAAACTCTGGGAATCTAATGTGCAGCATGGTGACAGTAGTTGACATAGTGTATTGTACACTTGAAAGTTGCTAAGAGACTAAATCTTAAAAGTCCTCATCACTACCGCCCACACACAAAAAAAAGGTAAAATGTGAGGTGAAGGATATATTAGCCAATATAAATGTTATTTATATATGGATGAAATAATCACACTGTATAACTTAAACTCCTACAATATTATATGTTAATTATATCGCAGTAAAGCTAAGGGGGAAAGTATTGCTGCATTAATACATTTCTATCTTCAGGTTGGAGAAGTTGGAATAACAGTATTCTATATTTTTAATTATACCATTTATAAATATTTCAATGTGTGCCTTTGAAAGATGAGGACTTTTTTTTTTTTTTTTTTTTGGTCTTTTTAGGGCCGTAGTGGCGGCATATGGAGGCTCCCAGGCTAGGGGTCGAATTGGAGCTACAGCTGCCGGCCTATGCCACAGCCACAGCAATGCCAGATCCAAGCCTTGTCTTCGACCTACACCACAGCTCACAGCAACGCCGGATCCTCAACACACTGAGCGAGGCCAGGAATCAAACCTGCAACCGCATGGTTCCTAGTCAGATTCGTTTCTGCTGCACCATGACGGGAACTCCAAGGACTTCCTTTTTAACAAGACCATAATATTATTATCATAATCAAAGACGCCAGTTTCTTTCTTTTTTTTTTTTTTAAAGCCGAACCTGCAGCATATGGAGGTTTCTGGGCTAGGGGTCAAATCGGAGTTGTAGCCAACAGCCTGAGCAAGAGCCACACCAACTCAGGATCCCAGCTGCATCTGCAACCTACATCACAGCTCACAGCAACGCCAAATCCTTAACCCACTGATCGAGGCTAGGGATCAAACCCACAACCTCATGGTTCCTAGTCGGATTAATTTCCTCTGCAGCACAACAGGAACTCCCTGATTGATTTTTTTTTTTTTAACAATCTCTGTTTGAATCAGGATCTAAATACAATTTGGTTAATATGTCTTTTAATCTTTTATCTAGTAGCTTTCTTGTCCCTCTCCTTCCTCCACCCCAACCCTGGTATTTATTTGTTTAAGCAACCAGGCTGTTTTCTCACAGACTAGTTCTACAGATTGATCCCTATGGTGATATTTAAATCTTTTTCTATCCTCTAAATTTTCTTCTGCAACTTACTAGTTCAATCCAGAGCTTTGATTAAATCAAGTGGCACCTGTCTTTTTGTGCTATTACAGCCACTAATGATCATCCTCTAAATTAATTATATGATCAATTCATTAGGAGTTTAAAGGTTCTGGATTCAATTACCAATATGAGGGGAGGGAGGGGGTAGGAGGGTTCCTCACATCATGGAGCAATTCTCCAACACTAGCTGGGTGTCCTACAATTCAACCCAACTCTGATACCATTTGCTCAGAAACAGAATCAGATGCCAAAGGTTAATTCAGTCCCACAAAACTGCCTTCCACCACTGACATCAGTCACAAGCCCAGGCTACAGACTGGAGGTTCTGATGACCCGCCCCCCCACCCGACCTTGGGTTCAGTTAATTCACTAAACAAACTTCAGGTGATCTACAGAAAACCTCCCATCCAGCAAAGTTTTTTCAGTAAAACTTCATTGAACAAGGAAAATTTTTATGTCCCACAAAAGATTCCTCAAACTTTGAGGAAATGAATGAGCTTTCACATTTTTTTTTTTTTTTTTTTTTTTTTGCCCACACCCATGGCATGCATTAGTTTCCATGCCAGTAACGGAACCTGAGCCACAGCAGTGACCATATGGAATCCTTAACTGCTAAGCCACTAACTCCTGACTTTTCACTTTTACTAGCCTTCCACATTAATAACGTAATTCAAAGCCTCAGGTAAGGTATTTGATTCCTATTTTGTTACCATAAATTCTAGTATAGCAACATCAGAGGTCTGTAGTCTCCCAGGAAAAGTTCATAAAACTGCTAATGAAACTCCTGCTTTTACCACATCCTAATGTAAATCTTTTCCTGCATATGTTTATGAGATTTTTTTTCCAAAAGGAGAGGGGTAAATATAACTTGGAAATAGTGAAAAAGGAAAAAGAAAAGACAAAACTAAAGAAACTCTAGTATGTGATCTACTTATCTTGAATTATACTAATTTAATTTTTTTGTTCTTTTTTTTTTTTTTTTTTTTTTTGTCTTTTTAGGGCCGAACCCGCAGCATACGAAAGTTCCCGGGCTAGGGATCCAATCAGTGCTGTACCCACTGGCCTATGCCACAGCCACAGCAATGCCAGATCTGAGCCAGGTCTGCGACAGCTCACGGCAATGCACGATCCTTAACCCACTGAGCGAGGCCAGGGATCAAACAGGAGTCCTCATGGATGCTAGTCGGGTTCGACAACCACTGAGCCTCAATGGAAACTCCCTGAATTATACTAACTTAAAAAACAAAAGCAATTACATAAGTGGATTCCCCCAATTGTAGAACAAATCTCATATGTAAATTTATTTGCTTTACAGACATCTCAGAAGATTCTGCAATACATTGATTAGTCTTATTTCAACTCTGGCTTTTTTTTGTTTTCTGGTTTTTAGGGCCACACCCATGGCATATGGAATTTCCCAGGTTAGGGATAGAATTGAAGCTGCAGCTGGCGGCCTATGCCACAGCCACAGCAATGCCAAATACAAGCCGCCTCTGAAACTTACACCAGAGCTCACAGAAACAACTGGATCCTTAACCCACTGGGTGAGACCAGGGATTGAACCTGAATCCTCATGTATACTAGCTGGGTTCGTTACCACTGAGCCACAGCAGGACCTCCCTCAACTCTTAGTTTTGTATGTCAAGAAAACCTTTGTGTTTTCCTATTCCTCAGACTACTTTTCTAACTTTATTTAAGGTTTGGGAGGATAACAAGTGCTCAGGCTGGAAGACATAGATCAGAGCAAGGAATAATATAAGAAAAAATGTTGGAAAAACCAGGCAGCATCTTTATTCCTCCAGAAATCATCATAAAGTGACATAGTTTTTATGTTGGAAATGAATTTGCAAGTCTCACACACCTCCTAGTGTAAGCAGAAAGACATTTCAGAGCTTTTTTTTGGGGGGGGGGTTATCCAGATGTCTAGAAACTGAGAAAAAATTGACCTGAAGTTACTGGCTCTAGCACAGTACTAAATTAGCTTTTCTCTGTAGTAGGTCTCAGTCTCAACTTACCTCAAGCTTTTGTGAATCAGCCTGCAGGCTTACACTTTAACTATGTACACTAAATAGAGAGTATGTCCTTTTAATCATATAGGATTCAGACAAAATTTTAGCATGAAATTGCAGGTTTGTTTATTTTGAAAAAGACATAAAAGACAAAAAACTAAAAATAAAAACTAAAATAACCAGGTACATCAATAATCGTGATACATGTGACATGATAATATATATATACACACATACATACCCACAGACATAAAATCACATGAAGAAAAACTTAGTAAGATGTAAAAACCAAAGCTGGATGTGAACAGATTTCTAATGAAATACAACTAAAATTTTTGCTTAGTGTTTAGGCAATGTTAGGCACTGTTCAAGAAGTTATGGGAGTTCCCATTGTGGCTCAGCAGTTAGTGAACCCAGCTAGCATCCCTGGGGTTCGATCCCTTGCCTTGCTCAGTGGGTTAAGGATCCAATGTTGCCATGAGCTGTGGTGTAGGTTGCAGACATGGCTCGGATCCCGAGTTGCTGTGCCTCTGGAGTAGGCCATCGGCTACAGTTCCAATTGGACTCCTAGCCTGGGAACCTCCATATGCCATGGGTGTGGCCCTAAAAGACAAAAAGACCAAAAAAAAAAAAAAAAGTTATGACCACCATTCTATATGCCACTTGCCAAGGCAGCAAAATAGGATTCAAAACATGTTGTTTTAGGAGTTTCTGTCATGGCTTAGCTGTTAGCAAACCCGTCTAACATCCATGAGGACTCAAGTTCGATCCCTGCCCTCTCTCAGTAGGTTAAGGATCCAGCATTGCCGTGAGGTCCTGTGAACTGTGGTGTAGGTTGCAGACGTGGCTCGGACCCAGCATTGCTGTGACTCTGGCAAAGGCCAGCGGCTACAGCTCCAATTAGACCCCTAGCCTGGAAACCTCCATATGCTTCTGGTACGGACCGAAAAAGACCAAAAAAAAAAGAGTTGTTTTTGGTAATGATCCTGTTTCCTTATGAAAAGCTACTTAACTCATCTACTATATTGAGGTCTAGTTTAAAGAGTGTGATGAATATAAGGATGAGTGAAATGTGGTGATATAGAGAATGCAACAGTATCAAAATATTGAAGCATACATTTTAAGGCAAAAGAAAACCCCAAGTGTGAAGCCAAGGGCAGTTGTACTATTGATGTAAATGAATACATCCTGAGATTTAGTATTTGTGTACCTCTCCCTTTTATATGCATAATCTCAGATAGCAATTCGTAAAGTAAAACTGCCACATCCAGTGCTGCAGGGCAACAGGAGACCCTGAAAGAGGGACAGCGTGGTATAGCAAAACACACAAGACTCTTACATTTAGAAAGTGGGGGACCAGGAGGCACTCTATTCCACAGAACAAAGACTCCTAGGTTTTAGCACACACTAATTTATTAAGGAAGGCGATGTATGTAGGTTAGCTAGCAAAATCAGGCATAGGCAGTGACAAAAATATCTCCTAGTGAATAACAAAGGAAACTACCAGCAAGGAAGTGCCTATCCATAGGACATAGTGCAGCTGCTTATGCATAGCTCCCTTATCTTGTCTTTGAAGGAGACCCTGTACCTTAGAACTGTGCATTAGCAAATATGCTTATCTGGCTTTGCCATCCTAAGCATTCCTTAGTCTGTTGTGCTTTTGCAGGTGCACCAAGTTTGCCTTCTGCAGAGTTCAGCAGTTCAGTGGTCTCCAACATCAAACCTCTAAAAGTTTTACCCTGATGTGCCTTTTTCTTTTCTTTGCAATCCTTCTTTGCCCATTCCTAAGGCTGCCAGTGAACACCTTCAGGAATTGCTTAGTGTCAGGGTCCCCAAGACCTCCTCCCCACCCCCCAGTTTTGACCATATGCTTGAAGGATTCATAGGATTCAGCATATCATTGTACTCATGGCTATGATTTACTACAGCGAAAGCATACAAAGCAAAAGAGCAATGGGGGACAAAGTCTGGGGGAAACCAGGCACAAGCTTTGAGTCCTCGACCAGTGGATCCCCACAGGATAAGCTTAATTCCCCCAGCAACTGAGTTGTGACGTGTGTGAAATGCTGTCTACCACAAGAGCTCATTAAAGATGCAATGCCAGGGCTCCGACTTGGACTCCCAGCTCCTCTGCCACCGCCGCCACTGCCAAGACTCCAGCCCAGCTCCTGCCGCCGCTTCGCCCCAACCTCCGCCCGACCGGCCCTGGGGCGCACAGAGGGTGGTGCGGGGCCCGCCAGCAAAGCCTGAGGGGCGCGCGCACAAGGCCTCTTTGTGGATCTCACGGTCACCGACCTCTGGGTCCGGAGAGGGCCACCGCGGGCCGCAGCTCCACCTCTGCGCCTTGGGGACCACAGAAGGCGCAGCCCGAAGGCCAGGGATTTTGGTTTAGGGCTAGCCCCGCCCGGGATGAGGTAGCATCCGCTGTGAGGAGGCCTCCGAGCAGCTGCAGCCACCACCGCGCAGATCCACACTGGCTCCCTGAGCCCGGGTCACCAACAACAAGTTTCCCGCGGTTGGGATGAGCGGCCCCCGGACACCAGCCTGCGCCTCAAGACCTTCAGCTCCAAGAGCAAGTACCAGTTGGTGGTGAACGCAGTGCGCAAGCTGCAGGAGAGCGGCTTCTACTGGAGCGCCGTAACCCGAAGCGAGGCGAACCTGCTGCTCAGCGCCTAGCCCGCCAGCACCTTTCTCATCCGCCACAGCTCGAACCAGCGCCACTTCTTACGCGCAGCGTCAAGACCCAGTCTGGGATCAAGAACCTGCACGTCCAGTGCGAGGTGGCCAGTTTCTTGCTGCAGGGTTACCTCCGGAGCACGCAGCCCGTGCCCGATTCGACTGCGTACTCAAGCCAATGCATCACTATCTGCCCCCCTCCGGCGCCCCCTCTTTCTCCTCGCCTCGGACTAAACCCTCCTCCTTGGCCTCCTTCGAGGTGCTTGACAGCCGCCGGCTCACCCTCTCCCTGGGAGCCCCCTCCCCGCGCCCGTCCAAGAGCCTATTACATCTACTCCAGGGCCGAGAAGATCCCTCCGGTGTTGAGCCAACCCCTCTCCAACATTTCTGTCGAAAGACAGTCAGAGGCCACCTGGACTCCTATGAGAAGGTCCCCCAGCTGCCCGGGCCCATTCGAGAGTTCCTGGACCAGTATGGTGCCCTCTTTAAGGAGCAAAGGGCAGAGGTCGGGGCGAGGGGCCAGGGTCCCTTCTCCTCTGTAGCACATGGCACAAGCACAAGAATCCAGGCGTGAGAATCCTGAAGCTCTGGATGAGCCAGAGGGTGGATAGGCCCTAACCTACAGCTCTCCCCACTGCAGAACAGGGTCGTGGGGACCTGGAAGGTGTTTGAGGGGAGGCAGAGAGCTATCTGAGCATCGCTCCGTGATTTCAGCTTCTCCAGAGGAGCCAGCTGGCCCGGGGGACCACATCAAGCACCACAGTGGATTCTCCCTCCTCTTAGCTTCCTCGACCCCCCTGCGCTTGCAAACAGGGGACACTGAATGCTGAACTAGTGAGAACTGCTGGGAATCTTCCGATTTTCCAATGGACCTTGTTTGCTCTTTGACTTGGTTTAAAACAGCTTTAAACCTGAGCAGGTCTTGGGCCTGGAAAAGGGTGGACGAGAGAAAGAGGGCACTTCAGGGGCCTAGCACTGCAGGCTGGCTAAGCAAATGGCCACACAAACCGCCCAGCCCAGATGAGGAGGGTGGTTACATTCTCCACCCCTGGCTCTGGGCAGAAGGGCAAGGGGTTATGAAACGAAACTTTCTGCTGCCCCTCCCCCCCACCTTGGGACAGAAAACAGAAACACAGGTCTCAAAGTCCATCTAGTGCCCAGGGCCTCCCCTGCTTTAAGGCAGAAGTGGCATTTGGAGGGGGGAGCCGGCTGGCCCATTGTTCTTTCCCCACATATCCTATCCCTTTCACCACCTGGAGGGTGGGTTAGGATGAAGGAGATGAGCCATCTTTGACCCCAGACCCCAGACAGAGAAGATGGGGCATTCTGCTTTGTAATCCCTGACTATATCTGGTTAGACTTGCCTTAAATGCTCCCTGTCCCATGGATAGGGACTGGCACAGGAGAAGCCACACACTCAGCCAATCCAAGCAGAAGCCAAGGATTTCTCAGAGGGGTGCCCATAGGCCACTTACCGTTTGGTGGGAGAAATTGGAGAGGTGAGTGCAGGAAGATGCCAGCCCAGTTGGTAGTGGTCGGTCAGTGGTGCCTGGGCTCTGGCCAGAGCAGAGCCACCAGGCCTCATAGCCCCCTGGACCCTGCTACCAAGTTGCTCCCACTCAGTAATACCACTGATCAGTGAAAACTTACACAAATGTGGTGGCAATGGAATTACCTGGAACTGTTCTTTTTGGGGGGGAAACTAAACAAACAAACTTTTCTGTGACAGGTATTGGGCTGGATGGGGCAGCTGTGATTTTTTCTGTTATTTTGTTTGGGTTTTGTGGGGGCTTTTTTGGTCCTTTTTCTTTTTACAGCCACACTCATGGATTATGGAGGTTCCCAGGCTAGGGGTCTAATTGGACCTGTAACTACCGGCCTATGCCACAGCCACGGCAACGTGGGATCCAAGCTGCATCTGCCATCTACACCACAGCTCACAGCAACACTGGATCCTTAACCCACTGAGCAACGCCAGGGATCGAACCCACAGCCTCATGGTTCCTAGTTGGATTCTTTTCTGCTGTGCCATGACGGGAACTCCTTATTTGTGCTTTTTAATAATGTTTAAAATCTGCCTCAGTCACTCTGTCTTTTATAAAGTTTCCCTCTCCAGTTTGCTCCCCTTGACTCGTCCACCCAGGCCTTGGAGGCTGTTAGGAAGGAGATGCTTGAAGAACTCAACAAAATACCAATCCAAGTCAAACTATGCACATATTTATTCAAAAAAAATATTTCTGGAGTTCCCATCATGGCTCAGTTGTTAACAAATCCGACTAGGAACCATGAGGTTTCGGGTTTGATCCCTGGCCTTGCTCAGTGGGTTAAGATCCAGTGTTGCTGTGAGCTGTGGTGTAGGTCACAGACACAGCTCGGATCCCGAGTTGCTGTGGCTCTGGTGTAGGCCGGCGGCTACAGCTCCGATTCAACCTCTAGCCTGGGAACCTCCACATGTCGCAGAAGCGGCCCTACAAATGGCAAAAAAAAAAAAAAAAAAAAAAAAAGAAAAGAAAAGAAAAGAAAAAAAAAAGAGAAATATTTCTGTAATTTATAATAAAGAGCATTAATTTTTTTTAATTTTTATTTTTTTATTTTTATTTTTTTTAGGGCTGCACCAGCAGCATATGGTGGTTCCCAGGCTAGAGGTCGAATCAGAGCTAGAGTTGCTGGCCTACATCACAGTCACAGCCACGCCAGATCCAAGCCATGTCTGTGACGTATACCATAGCTCATGGCAACGTCAGATCCTTAATCCACTGAGCGAAGCCAGGGATTGAACCTGCAACCTCATGGTTCCTAGTTGGATTCATTTCCACTGTGCCATGACGGGAATTCCAAGAACACTATTTTTAAAATTAAAAAAAAAAGAAGCATTACCAGGGTTATTACCGAGGGCTAGTCACATTGGTATCTTCTGTGTATGTACCAAAATTTTAGACTACAAGGAAGAAAGGAAGTGTTCTCATAAACCTGTATAAACACCTTAGTCACAGTGAGCAACTCTTATCGGTGAGAGTGGAGGGAACCCTCTTGAAATCTAAGTTCCCAGATGCCAGCCAAGTACCAACTTTACAAGAAGGCCTTTCAAAGGACAGCAGTTGGGCTGGCTATGCTACTCTTTTTTGCACACTTAGTGACAATCCTGCAGGAATAAATAACATACTTTCAAATTCAAAACTCTTCTAATTCAGAAATAAACATTTTTTAATTTTTAAAATTTATTTATTTATTTTGCTTTTTAGGGCCACACTAATGGCATACAGAGATTACCAGGCTAAGGGTCAAATTGGAGCTGGACCTGCTGCCCTACGCCACAGCCAGAGCAACACAGCATCCAAGCCTCATCTGTGACCTATATCGCAGCTCACAGCAACACAGGATCTTTAACCCACTGAGCGAGGCCAGGGATCGAACCTGCTTCCTCATGGATGGTAGTCAGATGTATTAACCACTGAGTCATGAAGGGAACTCCCAGAAATAAGCATTTTTTAAAAAACATCATATAAAGTCTGCTGCCTACAATATGGTTAAGGCACTCATGTTAACAGATCATCATAGCTATATTTTTTAATGAAAAGTGAAATGAAAAATATATGACAAACAAAGGAAAATTCAGTTTGGTCTTAATGAACTTGGAATCTTACTACAAAGAGGGCTCTTTGAGTAATGCTAGCAGCCAAGTCTATAAATACCATAACTCACTAGAAATGGACTTCACACAACTATATATAATTAAACAAAAATACCCAGTTGATAATCACTTGGTGTTACCAGTTTGGACTTTAACTTTGGAAGTAAAAGGTAAAGGAGGCATTATAACATCATGAAGAAAATTTTCTTCAGCTAATATTTTGGGAATACAAGAGGAAACTTCCTTCTGTTGTTCTCGCCACTTGAGTATAGTTTCTGCCAGTTCTTCTGTCTTCATCACCAAAATGTCCATATTTGCTAAAGCTGTGCTCTATAACATTTGAAAGAAAGGGAAAACAGGAGAGAAATCAAGTCTGTCATTAATATATCATTATTATATCACAAATAGTTATGATACCAAAAGTTAAGAATTGATCTTTTCTAGCCCCTTAACACAAAAGCTTCTTAAAAGTGTGCTCTCCTTTTTTTTTTTTTTGGCTTTATAGGGCCACACCCTCGGCGTATGGAGGTTCCCGGGCTAGGGGTACAATCAGAGCTGTAGTCACCAGCCTACACCACAGCCACAGTCATGCCAGATCCAAGCCATGTCTGCGACCTACACCACAGCTCACAGCAACGCTGGATCCTTAACCCCACTGAGCAAGGCCAGGGATTGAACCCAAAACCTCATGGTTCCTAGTCAGATTTGCCTCCACTGCGCCACAACAGGAACTCCTCTCCTCCTTTTTATGCACACCTTTTTTTCTCTGTGGGTTCATTTCTTCTTTGTCTTCAATTATCAGCTCAATACAGAGGACCCTGAATCAATATCCTAAAATTCAGTCCCATATTTCAGTTTGTTGGAAATCTCCATTTGGATGCACAAGCAACATCTCAAACTCGATATAACTACAGTTCAACAAAGCGTGATTAAACACTATCTGTGCAAGATGTGAAAAAACTAATCTCTTGACCCTACTCATCTGCAAGTCATCAAGGTTAGAAACTTCATTCCTTGGATGTGTCCCTTGTTCAAATAGTAGCCATGTGCTAGAAATCTGATCTCCAAAATCCTTTTTAATCCTATGCTTGAAATCTTTTATCAGAATGACTATTTATTCTCTAAGCTTCTCTGCCTTTGGTTCCTCTGCCTAGTGCTCTAACCCATAGCCTTTTTTTTTTTTTTTTTAATTTTTTCCGCTTTTTAGGGCTGTGCCCGCAGTATGTGGAGGTTCCCAGGCTAGGAGTCAAGTTGGAGCTGCAGCCCCCAGCCTATGCCACAGCCACAGCAATGCCAGATCTGAGCTGTATCTGCAACCTACACCACAGCTCACGGCCACACTGGATCCTTAACCCACTGAGTGAGGCCAGGGATCGAACCCGCATCCTCACGGATCCTAGTCAGATTCGTTAACCTCTGAGCCATGAAGGGAACTCCACCCATAGCTCATCAAACTTTAATGTGCATAGGAATCACCTGAGGAACTTGTTAAACTGTAGATTCAGATTCTGGAGGTCCAAGGTGAATGAGGTCTGCAATTCTGCATTTCTAACAAGCTTCAAGGTGATGCTGATGCTCTGCACCTACTTTGAGTGGCAAGGCTCAGCCTACTCTATCTCCATGACTAAGTTATGATCAAACCACTTCTCTGTGTCCTTCTCTAAAATACAAACAAAACAAAAAATATTTAATGGTTTCCCAGGACTTAGACAAAGTTTAAACTCCTTAGTCTGGTTTTCAAGGCATTGCATAAACAAACCCTGAGTCAATCTCCTTCTCAATACCTTTAAGCATCAGTCAAAGTTGAGTACCAGTCTTCCCTCAAACTACCCGTGCTCTCTGATTTTCATATCTTTCCTCACATTGCTGCTTTGGGCTCAAATATTCTTTCTGATGTGCATCCAAATTTCAGTGATTCTTTTAGATTCAGTTCACTACTAACTCCTATGTAAAACTTTATTGAAGTATTCCTACCTCCTGTCCTATTCCCAAGCTCCATAAAGGGAAAGTAATCCCCTCTCTTGCTGTGCTTAACAGATAGCATCTTCTTTGTAATTCTCTGCTATATTCATTGTGCAAGTATGAATACACTGTACTTTCTTTATACTATGCTATAAAGAAAGTATAAGATACTTTCTACTTTATAGTATATCCATCAAATCTTGATAATTTGAGGGCAGTGATTGGTTATACCTGTTTATTTCTCATGATACCTATAGCATAGTCCCTTGCCCAAGGAAGATAACACATATTTATTAAATATTGGAATAAAACAGGAATTTAACTTGGTACAACCACTATGAAAAATAGTATGGAGGTACCTGAGAAAACTAAATATAGAACTACCATATGGGAATTTCTGTTATGGTACAGCAGAAATGCATCCAACTAATATCCATGAGGATGGGGGTTCAATCCCTGGCCTTACTCAGTAGGTTAAGTGTCCAGCACTGCCATAAACTGTGGTGTAGGTCGCAGATGAGGCTTGGATCCTGTGATGCTGTGGCATAGGCCAGCAGCTGCAGCTCCAATATGATCCCTAGCCTGGGAACTTCCATTTGCCACAAGTGTGGCCCTAAAAAGCAAAAAAAAAAAAAAAAAAAAAAAAGAATGTGGTACATATACACAATGGAATACTATTCAGCCATAAAAAAAGAACAAAATAATGCCATTTGCAGCAACATGGATGGAACTAAAGACTCTCATACTAAGTGAAGTAAGTCAGAAGGAGAAAGACAATTACCATATGATATCACTTATATCTGGAATCTAATATATGGCAATAAATACACCTATCTACAGAAAAGCAACAAACTCATAGACATGGAGAACAGACCTGTAGCTGCCAAGAGGGAGGTGGAAGGAGTGGGAGGGAGTGGGAGTTTGGGGTTAGTAGATGTAAACTATTGCATTTGGAGTGGATAAGCAATGAGATTCTGCTCTATAGGCCAAGGAACTTGTGATGAAACATGATGGAGGATAATGTGAAAAAAAGAATGTATATATGTGTATGACTGGGTTACTTTGCTGTACAGGAGAAATTGACAGAACATCGTAAATTGACTATAATAAAAATTTTTTAAAAATACTGGAATAAAACAATGTAAAATAACTTCTAAAGAAAAATGATATAAAGAAGAAAAAGCATCTTGATTTAAAAAATAATTCGCGGAGTTCACGTCGTGGCACACTAGGAACCATGAGGTTGCGGGTTCGATCCCTGCCCTTGCTCAGTGGGTTAATGATCCAGCGTTGCCGTGAGCTGTGGTGTAGGTTGCAGACGTGGCTTGGATCCCGCGTTGCTGTGGCTCTGGCGTAGGCCGGCGGCTACAGCTCTGATTAGACCCCTAGCCTGGGAACCTCCATATGCCACGGGAGTGGCCCAAGAAATGGCAAAAAGACAAAAAAAAAAAACAAAAAAACAACAACAACAAAAAAACCCAAAACCAAAAACCAAAAAACAAAACAAACAAACAAAAAAATTCACTCATAATATCAGCCATCAAAAAAAAAATGAGATCATACATTTGAGATTCTAGTATAAAAGAACTAAAGATAGCTAAAAGTGAAAGAAGTTGATGAGGCACTTAAGTGTTATTGGAAATACTCACCATTTTCTTTAGATTTGTATCTAAATGAGGGATATTTCTAATTGTTTCCAGATGGCTTTCTAATCTCTCAATGAAAGTTACTGCCAACTCCAGCAAATGTACCATATATCTGAAGGAGGGAGAAAAAAAGTCAACTTTTTTTTTAGAATTTTTTTTCTTCTTTGGGCTGCACCAGCAGCATATGAAAGTTCCTGGGATAGGGGTTGAATTGGAGGTGCAGCTGCTGGCCTATGCCACAGCCACAGCCAGGTCCAGGCTGCACATGTGACCTACATTGCTACTTGTGACAAAACCGGATCCTTAACCTACTGAGCAAGGCCAGGGATTTAACCCATATACTCACAGATAAGAGTCGGGTTCTTAACCCACTGAGCCACAATGGGAACTTCAGAAGTTAACTTATCTTTCAGTTTAGTTATTTTGTATTATCTTTTTTCTCTTTAACTAGGACTTTAACTATGAAATAAGGGAATTACAATCTACCAAACGAACCATTAGCAATCTTTCTTTATTCAAGGAAATATCAGTGATAGAAAAGGTCCTTTGCTTTCACTTTAAGCAGGAATTAACTTGCCATCCAAACAGAAAAACAGAAAGAGACGACACTAATCATATTTGGTTTGTTGCACGCATGGCATGCAGAAGTTCCCAGGCCAGGTATTGAACCTGCATCAAGGCAGTGACAATGCCATATCCATAACATCAGCCAAAATGGACTCCAATAATCATTTTGGAACCCAACCTAATGTTACACAAACCTCAATGTTAATAATTTTCTAACATAAGTAAAAAAATTTTTCTAGGTAAAACCTCTGTTTCATCTACTCATTCTCAGTGAAGGGTGAAGACAATAAGGATAGATATACTTCACTGAAATAGCCTACACGTGAAACTACTTTGAATCTTTGCTTTTGCAAAATGCTTTAAAATCATCACTCAGTTCTTCTGATATATATAATATTATTTAATATACACATTAATGGTAGTTACTGTACTGAATAGATATGAATATATCCACAAGAATGGGATTTGTATATCTCATTTTAATACAAGATGAAAGATCTAACGCTTAAGAGAAAATATTGATTTGCTCAGGGTCAGTGAGGCACTGATGGAGAAAGTTAGCAATCAGATCCCCAGATGCCTGCTTTTTAATTTTATTATTATTAGTAAGAATCTAGATCTTCAATTTGATACTTGCCATACTCCTATGAAAAAGAAAGCAACAGAAAGCATCCTCATTCTATGGATGGGGAAACAGACAAAAACTTAAATCATTTGCCCAAGGCTTTGAGGCATACAAACAGCAGAGATGAGCTCAGAACTGATAGTCTTTTTTTTTTTTTTTTTGTCTTTTTGCCATTTCTTGGGCTGCTCCCGCGGCATATGAGATTCCCAGGCTAGGGGTCGAATCAGAGCTGTAGCCACTGGCCTACACCACAGCCACAGCAACGCAGTGTCCGAGCCACGTCTGCAGCCTACGCCACAGCTCACGGCAACACCGGATCCTTAATCCACTGAGCAAGGCCAGAGATCGAACCTGCAACCTCATGGTTCCTAGTCGGATTCATTAACCCCTGAGCCACGACGGGAACTCCTGTTATTCTTCTCTTAATTGACATTGTTTTCATCTGTCCCTGTTTAAAATCCCCCAAAAGAATTTTTATATAGAGGCAACATTAATGCAAGAATCAATCTGTTACAATAAATACTCTACACAGAATAAAAATGATTCTTACACACCCTACTGTATGTTATAGATCTAATTTCTTTCATTAAATCATTATTTATAATTCCCAACACAATGGGCAAAAGGAATGCCTTCTCTTCACCATTGCTGTAATTTCTTAAAAGTAAAGGATTTTCTTCTTCTTCTTCTTTTTTTGCTTTTTAGGGCCGCACCCTTGGCATATGGAGGTTCCGGGGCTAGGGGTCGAATCAGAGCTACAGCTGGCGGCCTACACTGAAGCCACAGCAACATCAGATCCAGTTCACTGCAACACAGGATCAGTAACCTGCTGAGTGAGGCCAGGGATGGAACTCAAAACCTCATGGTTCCTAGTTGGATTCATTTTCTCTGCACCACCACAGGAACTCCAAAAAAGTAAAGGTTTTTCTTTCTGGCTAAATGTATCAGCATTAATAAAATGTTAACAGATCCAATCATTCATATACTGTTTAACAAAGTATGCGATGAAATAACTATGAGTCTAAGAATCCATGAGGATGTGGGTTGGATCCCTGACCTTGCTTAGTGGGTTAAAGGACCTGTCATTGCCATGAGCTGCAGTGTAGGTAGCAGACATGGCTGGGATCTGGTGTTGCTGTTGCTGTGGCTGTGGTGTAGGCCAGTGGCCTGCATATGCTCTGATTCAACCCCTAGCCACAGGAACTTCCATATGCCACACGTGTGGCCCTAAAAAGGAAAATAAAGAAATAAGTATCTACTAAACAAAAACTACCCTCAGAAAACATGTGTAACTGTTAATGTCTACTTTTTAGTCTAACCTGTGATAAACAGCTTCAATTGGCAAGTTTTCTTGGCACGTGCCTTTCAACAGTCTTTGCCTGAGGGACCGCTTCTCTTTCAGCACTGCTTCCAAATGATTATTCATGCTTTGCAGAGCATGACACTTCTCAGCTATACAAACGAGGAGCAGTAGTTATAGTTAGCAACAGGACAAGTAAGTTTTGAAATCACTAATACCATCAATGTCAAAAGTTAATCCCATCATTTCCCTCCTCAATATCCCCCTTTGCTATCTTTAATCTTTGCTATCTTTGCCACCAATTTCATTTTCAACTATTTTCTCTTACTTTTCCTATAGACAATCAAATCTACTGCTAAATTCTCTGTGTTTTTCAATTCTGCTCTTGGTTCCGTTTTTATCGCCAGAGTCGCATTCTTCAAATAGTTTCTTTTCCCATCTCTGCCTCTGATATTGTACATGAATATTAAAAAGCATTTATAAGTAATATTGTTTCAATATTTTCCCCAGAATTCAATTGATGGCTATCAATTCCTCTTCTTTTAAATTTTTATTTGGAAAAAAATTCAAATGTAACAGAAAAGTTTCAAGAATAGTTCACTGACTGGAGTTCCCATTGTGGTTCAGTGGTTAACGAATGCAACCAGGAACCACGAGGTTGCGGGTTCAATCCCTGGCCTTGCTCAGTGGGTTAAGGATCCAGCGTTGCTATGAGCTGTGGTGTAGGCGTTGCCATGAGCTGTGGTGTAGGTCGCAGATGTGGCTCGGATCCCGTGTTGCTGTGGCTGTTGCATAGGCTGACGGCTACAGCTCCGATTAGACCCCTAGCTTGGGAACCTCCATATGCCACAGAAGTGGCCCAAGAAATGGGAAAAAGACAAAAAAAAAAAAGAATAGTTCACTGACCAAACTCCTATATACATTTTATCTAGACTTAGCAACTGTAATATTTGGCTACATTTTCCTTTTCTTCCCCTTTCTCTACACACCCATACATATATTTTTGCTGATCAATTTGAGAGTAAGTTGCAGACGTAATGAACTTTTACCCCTAAATCTTCAGCAAGTATTTCCTAAAATAGGAACATTCTCTTATCTAACTACAATTATCAAATTCAGATAACTTAACATTGGTACAGTACTACCAATATTTAATACAGCCCATATTTAGGAATTCCTGTAGTGGTGCAGCAGAAATGAACCTGACTAGTATCCAAGAGGATGCAGGTTCAATCCATGGCCTCACTCAGTGGGTCAACAATCTGATGTTGCCTTGAGCTGTGGTATAAGTCACAGATGCTGCTCGGATCTGGCGTTGCCGTGGCTATGGCGTAGGCTGGCAGCTATAGCTTCGACTAGACCCCTACCATGGGAACTTCCTTCCATATGCCATGGGTGCAGCCCTAAAAAGCAAAATAAACAAATAAATAAATACAGCCCAGGAGTTTCCATTGTGGAGCAGAGGAAACTAATTCGACTAGGAATGACGAGGTTTCAGGTTCCATCCCTGGCCCCACTCAGTGGGTTAAAGATCCAGCGTTGCTGGATCTGTATCCAGATCCTCGGATCTGGCATTGCTGTGGCTATGGCATAGGCTGGCAGCTGTAGCTCTAATTAGACCCCTAGCCTGGGAACCTCCATATGCTGAGGGTGTGACCCTAAAAAGAAAAAGAAAAAAAAAAATACAGCCCATATTTAAACATCACCAAATAGCCCAAAAATGTCCTTTATAGAAAAATTTTTTTTTTTTACATTTTATATTGCAAAAAATTTTCTAATGTTTAATTCACGACTATACTATACTTTAGCTGTCATGTCCCTTTAGCATCCTCTAACCTGGAAAGTTCTTTAGCCTTTGTTGTTTAAGCTCTACTGACTCTGGGGAGCTCCTGCCTCATTTACTTTTAATGCTATTTACAATAGTTAAGCCAACAGGACTTCTCTTTGAGCATATAACAATGCAGACTTTGTTAGCTTTGGGATAATACCTAAAATAATTATCATAATTTTATAGCTTGGTGCTTTTTAAAGTAATCCAAGAAAAAGTTGAAATTCCAATGATTACTCATTTAACTAAACCACTTACCCAAAAATGAAGGATGGACAACATCTGCGGCATCTTTTTCTAGTCGTAGGAGCTCAATTTCCAGGTTTTTCTACATTAGGAACAAAGATAACATTTAGTTTATGCAAAAAATAGCCTGAAGTAAAGGCTTAAACTTTGATAAAAATGGGCAGTCTTTAACTCAGGAGTAGTTAGGGGAGCAGGAGGATGATTTGTTACAAGAGCCCCAAGGATTTATTGAAGCTTTTGATTGTGGTGTTCAAGCCCTTTTGCTGCTACTGCTACTACTCCTAACTACTACTATGAGCATTACTACTATTAGTACTGCAAAGAAATGCCTATATAGCTATGTGCTAGACATTGTCCAATGGGCAAGAAAAATTGCTTTGGAACCAATCAAGATTTTTTCCCAACACTAGTCCACTGATATATGATTGGATTAGGAAGATATTGTATACATACACAATGGAATACTACCCAGCCATAGAAAAGAACAAAATTATGCCATTTGCAGCAACATAGATGGAACTAGAGACTCTCGTCCTGAGTGAAGTAAATCAGAAAGAGAAAGACAAATACCATATGATATCACTTATATCTGGAATATAATATATGGCACAAAGGAACCTTTCCACAGAAAAGAAAATCATGGACTTGGAGAATAGACTTGTGGTTGCCAAGGGGTAAGGGGAGGGAGTAGGAGGGACTGGGAGCTTGTGGTAAATAGATGCAGAATGTTGCCTTTGGGATGGATTAGCAACGGGATCCTGCTGTGTAGCACTGGGAACACTGTCTAGTCACTTATGATGGGACATGTAATGTGAGAAAAAAGAATGTATACATGGAAGTGTAACTGGGTCACCATGCTGTACAGTAGAAAAAAATGTATATATAAATAAATGATTTTAAAAAAAGGTTTTTTTCCCCACACTAGATATAGAAAGTAAAAACTCCAACATAATTTACCTGGTAGATTTCAGCTTGAACATCTGTGATGTGCTGTTGTCTGGAGAAGTTCACAAAGCAAGAAGCTGAATTCTTAGATATATTTAACATTTCCTATTGGTAAGTAAACAGAGAAAGCAGCAGTATGTCAGAAAAAAGGTTCTCAACAGCCAAGACATGCAAACGGACCTAAATGTCCATCAACAGAGGAGTGGATAAAGATGTGGTACATATACACAATGGAATATCATCCAGCCATTAAAAAGAAAGAAACAATGGCATCTGCAGCAACATGGATGGACCTAGAAATTATCATGCTAAGTGAACTTAGCCAGACAGTGAGACACAAATATCATATGCTATCACTTAGGTGGAAGCTTTAAAAAGAACACAATGAACTTCTTTGCAGAAGAGATACTGACTCACAGACTTGAAAAAACTTAACAGTTTCCAAAGGAGACAGGTTGCAGGGTGGGGGGATGTGCCTGGGGTTTGGGATGGAAATGCTTTAAGTGAGTTGTGATGATTGTTGTACAACTATAAATGTAATAAAATTCATTGAGTAATTTAAAAAAATAGATCCTGAAAAATAAATAAAATAACTTTGAAAAAAAAAGAAAAAAAAAAGAAAAAGGTTCTGTGTGCACTGGACTCATATGCCCACGTATTTAAAACATGAGGATAGGAGTTCCCGTTGTGGCTCAGTGATTAACGAATCTGACTAGGGACCATGAGGTTGCGGTCCCTAGAAAACGCAAAAAGACAAAAAATAAATAAATAAGTAAATAAATAAAATATGAGGATATACTATGTCTAACACTGCCCCTGAAAAATGAAAAAGAGTAGGATAGTAGCAATGTGTATTTCCTTTGTTTGTTTCTGTCTTTTTGCCCTTTCTAGGGATGATCCTGAGGCATAAGGAGATTTCCAGGCTAGGGGTTGAATCAGAGCCTGATTCTTGTACTTAAGCAGTGTGCTCTTCCTCCTATATTTTGAATTATTCCTGATTTTTGGCTTCCCTTCTTGTGTCTATGGACTTTTTTTTTTTTTTTTTTGCCTTTTCTAGGACTGCTCCCTCGGCATATGTAGGTTCCCAAGCTAGGGGTCTAATCGGAGCTGTAGCTGCCGGCCTATGCCCACAGCCGCAGCAACGCTGGATTTGAGCTGCGTCTGTGACCTACACCACAGCTCATGGCAAGGCCAGATCCCTAGCCCACTGAGTGAGGCCAGGGATCGAACCCGCAACCTCGTGGTTCCTGGTTGGATTCATTAACCATTGCACCATGAGGGAACTCCTGTATTTCCTGTTTTTAAAACCTCCACTATCACAAATCTTTTGACCAAATATTCAAATAAGAAAAACAAGAAAATCACTTTGTACTATCTTCCAAAGTATTATACACAATTGACTGGCATTACTATTAGCTAACCAGAGAATTCTAAGGCTGAGGTTGGAGAATCACTTCTACACAAATGACTGAAACCTATTCTCTCAGCCCTTCCTGGGGCTAAAATCAAACACTTCCTGGGCCATGGAATCATTCACCTGATTGAATGATGACCTCTACTGGCTATAAATCATTCATACTGTCTCCTTTTACATTCTCACTTTCTCGGATAAAGAGATGTTTTGTCCAGGCAAAATTATTCTTCTAAAAAGCACCTACCTCTCCCCTCAAAACCCTGCCTACATTTTTTTTTTTTAACTTTTTAAGGCAATATCCGTGGCACATGTAGGTTCCCAGGCTAGGGGCCAAATTAGAGCTACAGCTGCCAGAGTACGCCACAGCCAGAGCAACGCCAGATCCTTAACCTGCCGAGCAAGTCCAGGGATCGAAGAGGCAACCTCATGGTTCCTCGTTGGATTTGTTTCCACTGTGCCACAACGGGAACGCCCCCACCTCCTCTTTATCCTTTCATTCTATGTTATACTGTTTTCTTAAATTGCAGGTTATCTCAGAACAAATATTATCTTGTTCACCCTTGGCTTCATCCATAACTTTTTCTATCCTCTTCCTCTTTTCCTTAGCACAGGAAAGTACTTCAGATATCATATAGACCAGGTATTGGGAAACCATAGCCTATGAACTAAAGGCAGCCCATTGACAGTTTTTGTATAGCTTAAAGGCTAAGAATGGTTTTCATATCTTTTAGTTGTTGGAGGAAAAAAAAACCCAAAAGAAAACTATTTTGTGATGCATGAACATTAAATGAAATCCAAATTTCAGGGCCCAAAAATAAATTTTATTGAAACTCAACTTCTCTCACTCATTTATATATTATCTCATGTTGTTTTCACACTATAACATCCTAGTTACACCCCTATGGACTGAAAAGTCCCAAATACTTACTCTCTGGCCCTTCATAGCAAGTTTGCTGACCAATGATAATTTTTTTTTAAAATGCCTTCAGTATTTTATTTTTATTTTATTTTATTTTTTGGTCTCTCTCTTTTTTTTTTTTTGCATTTTCTAGGGCCGCTCTCGCAGCATATGGAGGTTCCCAAGCTAGGTGTCGAATCGGAGCCATAGCCACCGGCCTATACCAGAGCCACAGCAATGCGGGATCTGAGCCACGTCTGCAACCTACACCACAGCTCACAGCAACACCAAATCCTTAACACACTGAGCAAGGCCAGGGACTTAACCCACAACCTCATGGTTCCTAGTCGGATTCGTTAACCACTGTGCCACAACGGGAACTCCAACCAATAATTTTACAAATATTTATGAGTTAGAAAGAGGAAGATTCAAGGATGAATGAAACAACCTCTCTGTCCTTAACAAACTCATGATGGATGGGAAAGAAAATGTATTCTAGACAGAAAGAACTAAACATTACAAATGCTCAGAAACTGTCAATTAGCACTAACATATGTGAGAAAAAGAGGAAGATGAATCTGGAAATGTGTTTTCTACATGATCATGGGAGATCTTGACAGCTATGATATGCAATCACAATGCAGAAAATGAGAGCAATTCAGATTTCCTATGAAGTAACCTGATCATACATATATATATTTTTTGTCTTTTTGTTCTTTTATGGCCACAACCGTGGCATATGGAGGTTCCCAGGCTAGGGGTCTAATCAGAGCTACAGCTGCCAGCCTACGCCACAGCCACAGCCACGCCAGATTCGAGCCGTGTCTGTGACCTATACCACAGCTCATGGCAATGCCGGATCCTTAACCCACTGAGCAAAGCCAGGGATCACACCCACAACCCCATGGTTCCTAGTCAGATTTGTTTCCTCTACGCCATGATGGTAACTCCTATATATATTTTAGAACTATAAATGGGGGTAGTATGGAAAACAAAATTAATGGGGATGAGGGAAGGAAGGAATGGGAAGTGACTGCTTAATAAGTATGGAGCTACCACTGGGGATGATTACAAAAAGTTTTAAAAACAGTTTCACAACACTGAAAAAAACCCCTACTCTGGTAACTAGCCAACAATATCAAACAAACAAAAAAACTAGTGTAGATGGACTGGAGGTTGGATATTTAGAAAGGTGGCTGCTATAGCATTACCGGTGAGAAGGTGAAGCTGCAGACTACGTCAGTAGCAGTTAAAAAGGAAAGGAAGGGATAAATTAAGAGTCTGGGATTAACATATACACCGTGATATACATAAAACAGGTAACGAACAAAGACCTACTGGAGAGCACAGGGAACTATACTCAATAGTTGGCAATAACCTATAATGGAAAAGAATCTGAAAAAAAAATAGTTATATAGATGTATGTATAACTGAATCACTTTGCTGTATACCTGAAACTAACACACTGTAAATGAACTACATTTCAATTAAAAAAACCCCAAAGCACTCCAATTTGACCCTTAGCCTGAGACCTTCCATATGCCACAGGTGCAGCCCTGAAAAGAAAAACAAACAAACAAACCAAGAAACAAATAATTCATTTGAATAAGAAACAAAAAAAAAAAAAAAGGAAAGGAAGTCAGAGATATCAGTTTCTGGGAAGATGGAATTCATAAGTCCTAGTTTGGCAGAGTATTGTAAATCAACCATACTTTAATTTTTAAAAAGAGAAAAAAGAAAAACAGTAAGTCCTAGCCGATGTGGGGAAACAAAGGATAAAGTCAAGTCAATACTGACTTTGAAGGATTCTGTTTCACATGACTGGACAGCTAGTTAGGCTGTACAATGAGGTAGATAACACAAGATATTTTACTGATGGCAAAACTGAAGAGTATGTAGGTTAAGTATTAGTTCAACTTTACATTGCCCATGTGCATCAGTGCTAAAGTAAGAATACATCTAATCTGCATTTTCATCATATCAACATGACTGTATTTTTCTTTCTTCTCTCTCTTAGGTGGAAAGTAATGAAAGTAAAACATCTCCCATTTCTTACTGTAACGTATTCCCTCTCTGGTACTGCTCCATCCCTCCATGTTTATACACTAATCTTAGTTGCACGTTTGTAAACTACTAAACTCTTGGGTTCAACAACAGGGTAATGGAGCTTAGCCAAGAATATGCAACAGAAATAAGAGGGTAAACACGAATTTTTAAGAAAGGGAGAGCCAAAAAAAGAGAGAGGAAAGAAAGAGCAGTCAAATTCCTCTATTAAATGGAAATTCTATTTGAGGCATGTGACTTAGACCTACACCTTAAAAAAAAAAATTCAAAGATTGGGAATACACAAGTCTTCACTGTTGATGATTGCCATTATATATTACATATTTTCATGCCACTGCTAGTCTGTTTAAGGTATTTGTGTTTACTCTGCAGCTAGAAACAAGAAGCTGAAATCCAGGACATTTATGTTTAATATAAAAACACTGGAGTTTCCGTAGTGGCTCAGCAAAAATGAATCTGATCAGCATTCATGAAGACTCAGGTTCAATTCCTGGCCTCACTCAGTGGGTTAAGGATCCGGCGTTGTCATAAGCTGTGGTGTAGGACACAGATGTGGCTAGGATCTGGTGTTGCTGGGGCTGTGCTGTAGGCTGGCAGCTATAGCTCTGATTTGACCCCTAGCCTGGGAACTTGCATATGGCTTGGGTGCGGCCCTAAAAAGACAAAAAACAAAAAACACAAATCTGATTACATTATGTGTTTAATATATTTATACATAAATAAAAGCTTACATCCTCTGTCTTTTCTTCATAATGAATTATTATTATTAATATTATTATTATTTGGTCTTTTTAGGGCCACACACTTGGCACATGATGGTTCCCACGCTAGGGGTTGAATCAGAGCCATAGCTGCCAGCCTATGCCACAGCCACAGCAACACTGGATCCTTAACCCACTGAGCCAAAGCCAAGGATCGAACCTACATCCTCATGGTTGCTAGTCTGATTCTTTTCCACTGAGCCATGATGGAAACTCCCCATACTGAATTATTAAAAGGGAGATATTGGAGTTCCCGTCGTGGCTCAGTGGTTAACGAATCCAACTAAGAACCGTGAGGTTGCAGGTTCCATATCTGGCCTCGCTCAGTGGGTTAAGGATCCAGCATTGCTGTGAGCTGTGGTGTAGGTCGCAGATGCGGCTTGGATCTGGTGTTGCTGTGGCTCTGGCATAGGCCAGTGGCTACACCTCCGATTGGACCCCTAGCCTGAGAAGCTCCATATGCCACGAATGTGGCCCTTAAAAGACAAAAGACAGAAAACAAAAAAGGGGGGGGGTATATTAAAAAGGAGGCAGGGAGTTCCCACTGCGGCACAGCGATAGAGAACCCCACTAGTATCCATGAGGTTGGAGGTTCAATCCCTGGCCTTGCTCAGAAGGTTAAGGATGTGGCACTGCTATAAACTGTGGTGTAGGCCAGCAGCTACAGCTCCAATTCAACCCATAGCCTGGGAACTTCCATATGCAAAGGTTGAAGTCCTAAAAAAGACAAAAAATAGGAGTTCGCATCGTGGCGAGACAGAAATGAATCTGACTAGGAACCATGAGGTTGTGGGTTCAATCCCTGGCCTCATTCAGTGGGTTAAGGATCTGGCATTGCCATCAGCTGTGGTGTAGATGGCAGATGAGGCTCAGATCTGGCATTGCTATGCTGTGGCATAGGCTAGTGGCTAGAGCTCTGATTAGACCCCTAGCCTGGGAACCTCCATATGCCACAGATGCGGCCCTCAAAAGGCAAAAAATAAATAAAGACAAAAAAATAAGTTAAAAAACAAAAGGGAGAGGCAGTATAGGAGCTTCTGCTGTGGTGAGTGGGTTAAGAATCCAACTGGAGTGGCTTGGTTGCTGTGGAGGTGAGGGTTTGATCCCTGGTCCAGTGGTTAAAGGGTCCGGCATTACTGAAACTGTGGTGTAGGTTGCAGCTGCAGCTTGGGTTCAACTCCTGGCCAGAAAATTTCCATCTGTCACAGGTGTGACCAATTTTTTTTTTTTTTTTTTTTGGCTTTTTAGGGCCGCACCTGCCGCATATGGAGGTTCCCAGGCTAGAGGTCGAATCGAAGCAACAGCTGCCAGCCTATGCCATAGCCTATGCCACACAAGA
The DNA here is from genome assembly GCF_054392235.1 of Sus scrofa. NCBI lineage: Eukaryota > Metazoa > Chordata > Mammalia > Artiodactyla > Suidae > Sus > Sus scrofa. The sequence continues at coordinate 138,134,801 of NC_139383.1, forward strand.
TCCAAGCCAAATCTGTGACCTATACCATAGCTCACACAACACCAGATCCTTAACCCACTGAGCGAGGCCAGGGATTGGACCCACAACCTCATGTTTCCTGATTGGATTTGTTTCTGCTGCGTGATGGGAACTCTCAATTTTTTTTTTTTTTTAAAGAGAAGTAGTATAGCAGAGAGACCTTAAAATGGGGGTGGGTGCAGAGAAGATCAGTGCACAGACTGAGAAAATAGATGATATATGTATGTGTGGGGAGGGTAGTATTCTTTCTATTAGGAAATAGGAGTTCTCTTATGGCACAGCGGGTTAAGGATCCAATGTTGTCACTGCAATGGCTTGGGCGCTGTTGTGGTACAGGTTCAGTCCCTGCGCTGTCACATGCCAGGGGTGCAGCCAAAAAAAAGAAAAAGGGAAAAAAAGAAGAGATCCTGAGGGGTTTTTTGTTAGGTCCAGATCCTTATCCTATGCACTGCCAGTAGAGGGGACTTTGATCAAGGCACTGTGACTCAAGCTTGCCAGAATAACATCTAGGATGTAAGGCCTCTGAAGCAGTCCTAGGACATAAGGCAAAATAGTATCCCATATTATCCCTAGAAATTCTTTCACTAAATCATTCTCCAGTGAATAGATCAAAACAACAACAACAAAAAACTTACACAAGCTATATTTTCTATAAGAGTTGTATCATATCAATTTTAAGCATCACTCTTAATTTTTAATGCACATGGATGATGTGCACTTAAGGAATACACTGTTTAAAGCAGTCATATAATAGCTCATTTTGAAAAGATCAATGATAAATCCTTGTAATAAAAGTAGGTTTTATATGTAAAGTTTGCTTAAAGTAAAATCATGCTACAAATCTACAAAAGTTTCCTCACTGGGTCTAGCTGTGCAATAAATAACATTGTAAGATGGGCTTAAGGAGCCATGGATTGGCAGATATTACCTGTAGGCAAAAGAGGTAACTGTCTAATCAGTGTTACTTGAGGGACACTAACAGCAGCCCAATTCTCTCACCAGAGACTTACTCCTTTGGTTTAGGTGTTTTTATCTCCCACCAGTACGTTCTAAAGGGATAAATCCCAAATCTTGTAGCATGAACTTTGCAAATTACTTTGGTACAGAACTAGACAACACTAGTGAGAGCATTATGCAACGTGGCAGAAAGAAAACACAGGAGAGAAGTGAGGAAGGTGAGAACTATGGAGTGCTGTGGTTATGTTTTGTCTACTTTCCAATGCATTCCTTACTTCCACTCATTTTCCCCAAAATCCATAAAAAGTCTTGTTACTAGGTCTTCAAGTTCTTCAACAGTTTAAACTCTTTCAAGACAGTGTCACAAGTCATCCTAGAGATGATATGATGTGTCAGAAAAGGGAGAGCATCGGGATCTAACTACTTCGCTAGTTGAGTGACTTGGACATGTTTCTTGGTCTCCTTAGGTTTTTGTTTTTGCATCTTAAAATTACTCTAAGCAGATAATAGAATTCTCTAATGACTCTTCTGGGTATAAAGACTTGCATATTTCCCACAAATCTTCCATCATGTGTATACCGCTAATCTCTGCAGATGGTTTTACCTATTTTTCTCAGTTTCCTTTTTTAGTGAAATTTCTCAACTTCTTCATTACCTCAAAATTTCTTTCTCTTCTCTTAACCCCACTTTCCCCATTCCCTTGTCACATCTGCTATTTCTATTTCATTACTCCCTCACATCTTCAATTTCTCCCTCCATTGGCTCTTTCCCTTTGACCTGCGAACATGCGCTTCCTTGCCGAATCTAAAACTACCACCCCCTTGAGCTAGTCTCCCTCTTCTCTTCTCAAAATTAACACCTTCCTTCATTCAGGTTCCAAGGTTTTATGGGTCTTCTTCGCCAATATTTTTTTCCCCTGGCCTTTAAAGATGCATGCCTCCCTTGCCGCTCTCCTGTATCCAGCGTCTCCCGTAATGCCTCAATATTTCACACAAACGAGCGTTATTTGGAGATTTATGTTTTAGCACCCACCCGTACTTCCCAACCCCGCCACCCATTACAATCTACAGGCGGTATCACTGAATGAAAAAAAGCGGGGAACACTAATCTTTATTATCGCCCATGAAATGATCTGGAGTAACTCACTCGCCAGACACTTGAAACACCTTCTCAGAATCAAGATTTTGCAGAACCCACAGCGGACTAGACACTTCTGCCGCCCGCAAGGAGCTCCACTTGCCTCGAACCTAGCACAGCCTCCAGCTAACCCTCACACCCACTCCCGCAGCCAACACCACCACCACCACCTCACAGCCATCTTCTGTCACCACTTTGGGCACCCCCTTAATGACGCCATAGCCCCCACGCACCTGAGTGACCAACCCTGAAGCTACGAAATGGCCCAGCAGTAGCCCGGCAGCGTTTGGCGCGGAGGCCAGGTCCCAGGGGCTAGCGGCAGCCATGGCTGGGCAACACCTTCCCGGGTGGCGCGGAGAGTGAGTGGAACGCTCGGCGCGGCTCGATGACGTCACAGGGTGTTTCCTCCCGGGCGGGGAACTCATCCCCTGCGAGCGCGGGTCCTGGTTCTTTCTCCACCCAGCCGGCTGTGAGCTGAGGGGTAGGAGGCGAGTTCCGGGATTCCGGATCCTCCCTAGGCTCCTAGCGGCGGCTGGTTTCGGAAGAGCTGCAAAATCGGCAGGGCCTGGTGTTCTGCTCTTTCTTCCCAGCCACTCTTGGGCTGGCCCCCAAGATCCAGGGATCCGCAGGAGGTGACAGCTGAGGCTTCAGACCCAGCCGGGAGGCCAACCGGGTGGCTGGGTGCCTGGACCGAGCGGTGACAGCTGCGCTTCCTTCCCACAGGGACCTGAGCAGTGGCGCTAGGATGGGAAACAGTGCCCTCCGTGCTCATGTGGAAACCGCGCAGAAAACTGGTGTCTTTCAGCTTAAGGATCGTGGGCTGACCGAGGTGAGACTGGAAGGACTCGGACCAGGGAATTTAAAGGGAGAGGGACGGCGGGCGGGGAAGTTAAAGGATTCTCTGCGCTGTGAACCCCTTTCATCAGTTCCCCTCAGAGTTGCAGAAGCTGACAAGCAATCTCAGGACCATCGACTTGTCCAGCAACAAGATCGAGAGTCTACCGCCTATGATTATAGGGAAGTTCACTCTACTGAAGAGCCTCTCCTTGAACAACAACAGACTGAGTACGGCTTTTGCGCCTGGGGAGGCTTTTGCGCCTGGGGAGGTTTGCTCCTGGGGAAGCTTTTGCTAGTGATAAGGTGTTAAAGAGGGTGGTTTTTCTCTTGGAATATAGTGTGGAGTGTGATTATAATGTTATAAAACTAGTTTTCAAATAAATATATCAGAATCTTAAGGGAAAAAAAGGGTGGTTTTTTCCTAACAAGCTGATTGTTGTTATGAAACAGTTCAGGAGCTCAAGACTAGGGAGAATGTCTGAGTCCTTGAAGCTTTCTATCTGTTGTAATTATATTTATAAGCCTCCTCTGGTATTGTATTGTTGGGGATGGGGTTAATTTGGATTTGAAAGGGACTGTCTTTGGGAGGTAATGTAGGCAGGGCTAATTTTGCTACTGATTTGGAAGGGCAGATGGGATGGAAAGGGGAGGGTGTTCCAAATCCCACAAAACTGCTGTGGGATTGTGCAGTGGCCCCTTCACAAAAGGAGCCCATTATACACATAATGCTTTCCCGCATTTTTTTTTTTTTTTTTGGTCTTTTGTCCTTTTAGGGCCACACCGGCGGCATATGGAGGTTCCTGGGCTAGGGGTCTAATTGGAACTGTTGCTGCTGGCCTACGCCAGAGCCACAGCAATGCCAGATCTGAGCCACGTCTGCAACCTATACCACAGCTCACAACAACGCCAGATCCTTAACCCGCTGAGAGGGGCCAGAGATCAAACCTGTAACCTCAAGGTTTCCTAGTAGGATTCATTTCCGCTACACCACGATGGAAACTCCACTTTCCTGCATTTTGATCCTCACCTTCTGAAGACTATGTTGGTAAAAAGGTATAAAAATGGCACAACATGTGAAATGCCTATACATATGTATATATGTATACATATATATATATATATATTTTTTTTTTTTTTGTCTTTTGTCTTTTTTTTAGGGCTGAACCCCTGGCTTATGGAGGTTCCCAGGCTAGGGGTCAAATTTGAGCTACAGCTGCTGGCCTAGACCACAGCCACAGCAACGCCTAATCCAACTTGCGTCTTCGGCCTACACCACAGCTCACAGCAACGCCGGATCCTTAGCCCACTGGGCGAGGCCAGGGATGGAACACTGCAACCACAACCTCAAGGTTCCTAGTCAGATTCGTTTCCGCTGCGCCACAATAGGGAACTCCAAAAATTCCTATGTATATTAACAAGAGGAGTAACAGCTACCATGTAGTTTTTATATACTTCATCAAAAGTGCTTTTCAGCTGTTATCAGATTCAGATTTTTACATTTTTCTTTGCCAGCTGTTCTTCCTGATGAGTTATGCCATCTGAAAAAGCTAGAGACACTAAGTCTAAACAACAATCACTTAAGAGAGCTGCCATCTACTTTTGGGCAACTGTCTGCCCTGAAGACCCTGAGCATCTCTGGGAACCAGCTGCGAGCACTACCACCCCAGCTTTGTAGCCTACGGCACCTGGATGTAGTGGATCTCTCCAAGAACCAGATTCGGAGCATACCTGACATAGTAGGGGAGCTGCAGGTCATCGAACTCAACCTCAACCAGAACCAGGTGTAGAGTTTAAGGGGTTTTTCTACAGCATGTGTGGGTTTATAGTCTCTTGCATAACCAATTGTTTTCTAAACTGTGATCATGGAGAGGGGTGTCTAAGGCTAGAGCAAAGGTATATTCTTTGGGCTGTATTAATTTCAAAGCCCAAAGTATTATGACGTTTGTTGAGACATAGGGTGTGTTTGTTTTGTGGGGGTTTTTTTGGTCTTTTTTAGGGCTGCACCCGTGGCATGTGGAGGTTCCCAGGCTAGGGGTCTAATTGGACCTGTAGCCGCTAGCCTATACCACAGCCACAACAACACAGGATCCGAGCTGTGTCTGCGACCTACACCACAGCTCACGGCAATGCCAGATCCTTAACCCACTGAGCAAGGCCAGGGACTGAACCCGCAATCTCATGGTTCCTAGTTGGGTTCGTTTCCGCTGTGCCATGAAGGGAACTCCTGTTTTTTGTTTTTGCTTTCTATGGCCGCACCTGCAGCAGCATATGAAAGTTCCTAGGCTAGAGGTCGAATTGGAGCTGTGCCACAGGCATACACCACATCTCACGGCAACACCAGATCCTTAACCCACTAAGCGAGGCCAAGTGTCAAACCTGCGTCCTCATGGGTACTAGTCAGGTTCATTCCCATTGCCGTAATGGGAACTCTTTATTGTGTACGTTTGGGAGGGTGGGATGGGTAATGGGGTGAGATAATTTCAAAAGTTAAACCTCTGTCTCATAAACCTTGAGGACTTCCTCCAATTGTCCTCAGATATATCTCTAATCATTTAGCAAGAAGCCATGTCAGGAAGATAGTGTGGAAAAGAAGCTTAAACTCATAAGTTGTCGGAGTTGAACATCAGAGGTCATTCAGTTGTCTTTTTTCTGACGTCTTTGTCAAATGTGTGTCCTGCTTTTGCTGAAAAATCATCAGTGATAGGATTTCTGGAAAAATTCCATTTCATTGTTGGACAGCTTTAATTGTAATGTTTGAAATTTGTTTCCATGATTTTAGAAGCTCTTTGGTTAATATGTATCTGACTGGAAAAACATCTTTGGGCTATACATAAGGCACAAATGATTAAACATTGATCACAGTAAGACTAGGTAGTCTTTAGTTTCGCTGGTGTCTATGCTTCTAGATCTGCATAGTCCATTACAGTCTGCCACTAGCCACATGGCCATTAAAATTCATTTAAATTAGATTTAAAAATTTGGTTCCTCAGTTGCCACTAGCCATATCTCAAGTGCTCAGTAGCCATACATAGCTAGTGGCTTCCAGTATTAGACAGCACAGATATAGAATATTCCAATCATTGCAGTGAGTTTTTTCTTTTTTGGCTGCCCCGAGACATAGGGAAATTCCATGCCAGAGATCAGATTCTAGCCACAGTTGTGACCTATGCCACAGCTGCGGCAATACCTGATCCTTAACCCAGGCCAGGAATCAAACCTGCGTCCCAGTGCTCCAGAGGTGCTACTGATCCCGTTGTGCCACAGCTGGAACTCCACAATAAGTTTTATTAGACAAAACTGTTCTATATTGTAGTGACCTTACATTGTGATGAAATTCCAATCAGCCTTTGAGAAGACTGGCTTTATCTTTTCCTTAAAGTGGATATTCTTGTATGTTCTTAGCTTTTTGGAAAATTCTGAATGTTAGGGAAAAAAAGGAAAAAAAACTTGTAAAGAAAGTTGAACACTTACTCCATGTTCACCTATGCTGCCTTAAATCGGTTCTTAGGTTATAGTGTGCATCAGAATAACTGGGGGAGTTGGTTGAGAGATCACTGGACTGCCACACTCATTGCTTATGATTCTATTGGTCTGGGGTAGCATCTGAGAATTTATTTATTTTGCTTTTTAGGGCCATGATGGGAACTCCTGAGAATTTACATTTTTAACTAGGTCCCAGGTGATGGTCTGAGATGATACCATCAGAGTAAATAGAACTTAGGGACTTAGGAGTTCCCATTGTGGTGCATCAGAAATGAATCCGACTAGGAACCATAAGGTTGCAGGTTTGATCCCCAGCCTCGCTTAGTGGGTTAAGGATCCAGCGTTGTTGTGAGCTGTGGTGTAGGTCACAGATATGGCTTGGATCTGGTGTTGCTGTGGCTGTGGTGTAGGCCGGCAACTACAGCTCTGATTCGACCTCTCGCCTGGGAACTTCTATATGCCATGAGTGCGGCCCTAAAAAGAAAAAAGAAAAAAAAAAACTTGCTGACTTGGGTCATTTAAAGGGCAGAAGAGGTGAATGAGTCAAAGATAACTGCTTGGTATTGAACTCAAAGGCCTAAATAGTGGTGCTACTGCGAATGGGCACACTGAGTGGATTCTGATGGTGAAACATCCAGTATTTTACTAAAAATTAAAGACAGAAGTGCAATAGAGGGAGCAGATGTGAGTGTAGATAGAAAGCTTAACAGAAATGATAGACTAAGAATGAATGAGCTTTCTAGGAGACAGTTTAGAAAGACTGAATATTAAATATTAGGAACTGCTGCTTGAAAAACGTCTATAGAGACAAGAAGGGAAGCCAAAAATCAGGAATAATTCAAAATATAGGAGGAAAAGCACACTACTTTTTTTTTTGGTTTTTTCCAGGGCCGTACCTGTGGCACATGGAGATTCCCAGGCTAGGGGTCTAATCGGAGCTGTAGCTGCCAGCCTATGCCATAGCTACAGCAACTCAGGATCCGAGCTATGTCTGCAACCTACATACACCACAGCTCACAGCAACACCAGATCCTTAACCCACTGAGCAAGGTCAGGGATCAAGCCCGCAACCTCATGGTTCCTAGTCAGATTCGTTAACCACTGAGCCACAACAGGAACTCCAAAGCACACTACTTAAGTACAACAATCAGGCTACAGCTCTGATTCAACCCCTAGCCTGGGAACCTCCATATGCCATAGGTGTGGCCCTAAAAAAAAAAGTGATAATTCAGTTTAAAAAATTATAGTGTTTATACTTTTTCCTATTATATTTTTTGAAATTATTCAATAGATATCTCAGATTTCAGTGAAGATATCTTGCTGTCCTCGCCTTAAAGTTCTCCGTCTGGAGGAGAACTGCCTTGAGCTCAGTATGCTCCCACAGAGCATTCTCAGTGATTCCCAGATCTGTCTGCTTGCTGTGGAAGGCAACCTTTTTGAAATAAAAAAACTTCGAGAATTAGAAGGCTATGACAAGGTATGTATCAGTATACTGCTGCATTTCTAGTCACTGCTCTGGAGAAGAGAGAGGTGAAGCAACCCACACAAATGTTTTTAGGTACAGGATGTCTGTATAATCCTGTTTATGTCAATAGGATTTTTTCCTCACTGTGGAGGCGGGTTCTGAGAATCAGCCAAGTGGTACTGTACCAAGATGTTTACTTGTCTCTAGACAGCTTATTATCAAGCATCTTTATCTTTTGATAGGTTTCCTCTTAAGATATAAAGGGGAAAAAAAACCCATAAAATCATGTGCTTTAAATTTGCATTTAGAGGTTTGATGATCATTGTACAACTATAAATGTAGTAAAATTCATTGAGTTAAAAAAATTTGCATTTAGAATATGTAGATTTTATAGGAAATGGACCATATCCAGTAAAAACCTAAAGGAAAAAATCATATAAAACCCTAGATAACCAATAAGTTAATTATTTGCTCATGGCAAAATAAAATATATATTCTTTCATAATTTTTAGTACATGGAGAGGTTCACGGCCACCAAGAAGAAGTTTGCGTGATGTTCTCCAGGAACATGGGAACCTTAAAGGACACTGGTTGGAACCTTTTGCAATCTGGCAGAATCAGAGGTTCCTGCTGTCAAGGATGTCTGCAGTAAGGAGATAACCCTCCAGGAGGTTATGTTTCACTCTGATCGTTTTCCTTCCCAGGGCTTATCTCAAATAAGCTAAAAGGAATCAAGAGACAGGAAGAGTCCTCCATTTTAAGTCATGGATAGGGCAAAGGACAATGTTCATCTTCAAAACCATCATTAGTTTGGCTTTAAGAAACCCAGTAGCTAGTTGCTATTTATACAGTGAGAGGATGCTGCCTGGTACCAGAATAGCTTCACACAACAGCTTGAAATTTCATGTGTTTCCTATGTGCAAGCTTTCATAAAGTCAGATGCCATTCCACTTCTGTGTTAACATTTTATATTTTTATGAAATTCAAATAATTTGTGAGAGGCTGCTATGGTTAAAGAATTTAAGATTCCAGTCCATCAATTCAATTGCAATGTTTATACTTGGAATTTAGGATGTATGTAAACACATGACTCTTTTGATTAAAAGTGTACTTTGTAGAGAAGCAACAACACAACACTAAGAGATGTTCCCCAAGGCTGCAGTAGCAAATTTTTTACTATTGCAGGTGCCTTATTGATAGAGGGCTCTGAAGAGCTAAAACTATATATGCAAAACTTGTAAGATACAAGGGTTTTAATAATCAAGATTTTCCTGAAGCTTTGTTGGAAACAGTGTCTTATTTCTGGTAATCTTTTTGTATTTATAACTCAAATAATTAAAGTACCTATCAAAAAACTGCTACAATATTTTACAACAACTTATGTTTATTAAATTTATTCTCTGAATGAGGGAATATAATAAAAGATTTTTTAATGAACTATGGCTGGAAGAAAGGCTAATCCTTTCAAGGAAGAAGACAGGAGAACTTTAAGCTGCAAGTAGCCCTTTGAAAGTAAACTGATTAGGAAGAAATGTTTCATGTTCTTGTTCAAGTTGCAAAAGTAGCAAACCGCCTTCAAGTGACTGATAAACATTTCTGTGGTCCTGGAACCATGCTTGGTAAGAGACACAGAAGGTATAAAGGTAGATGATTTCAGATTGTTACTGATGAACATTTAGAAGGCTACCACTCTGTTGTTTTCTAAAGTTTTGTCTTAGCCAAAACCTAGTTTAACTATTAATTCACGAGATCACAAGAACCTAGTGTTTAATATGAGGAAAGTCTCTCTGACCTTAAATCTGGTCTAAGGAATCTTTTTCCCATGTTAATTCTGTCACAATTTGGGGAGGGATGGCAGTACCAATTTATCATCATCAATTGAGTTTTGTTCTATAAACTGTTTATGCTTAATTAATCTTATTGATCTACTGGAACAATTAGCATTTCTTTATTAGTACTTATTTAATAAATTAGAACTTACAAATTAAACAACTTATTGTCCCCAGACATTTAATTATTAACTAGAGTTTATAAAATCCCCACCCTCATGAGAATCAGTGACTGCTAACTTTCACACCTTGGGCTCAGCCTTATTTCCAGATATCCTCTTTGCTCTCATTTGCCTGCCCCATTATACCACATTATTCTGCTCCTTAAACCCATAGTTCAGTGTCTCTCTCCTTTGTCTTTACACTGTGTGCTCAGCCAGGAACACCCTCTCTTACTAACTTGCCCTTCCCTATGTCTAAGCCCCTTTCTTTAGATATCTAATCCGAATTAACTGCTCCATCTGTTAGGGTAGCACTTCTCACATTCTGTATTCATCTGTCTCTTAACAGACTGAGCTACTTGAAGGCATGGACTAAATAAAGTAATATGCCCAAAGACATAGTACACAAGTATTTAGACTTAAATATGAGATTACAAAGTAGATTCTAGTGGTCCACCAGTCCTAAGTTGCCTGCCTTCTTTTATGGCTTGTTTGGAAGTCAGTGTAGAATGCTGAGTAAGTTCATGGGCCTTGGAGTCAGAAAGATCTTGGTTTAAATCCAAAGTCCATCGTTTACTAGCTTTATGAATTTAAGCAATTTACTCTCATCTATATAATATGGGGAATACCTCTTAGCTCTCAGGTACATTATAAGGATTTGGTGAAAAGATATATAAAAAGCATTTAGTATAGTGCCCATGACATGGTAAGACTCAAAAAATGGTCTGGGAGTTCCTGTCGTGGCGCAGTGGTTAACAAATCCGACTAGGAACCATGAGGTTGCGGGTTCGGTCCCTGCCCTTGCTCATGGGTTAAGGATCTGGCGTTGCCGTGAGCTGTGGTGTAGGTTGCAGACACGGCTCGGATCCTGCGTTGCTGTGGCTCTGGTGTAGGCCAGTGGCTACAGCTCCGATTCGACCCCTAGCCTGGGAACCTCCATATGCCGCGAGAGCGGCCCGAGAAATGGCAAAAAGACAAAAAAAAAAAAAAAAAAAAAAAAAAAAAAGGTCCCATTTATTTCATCGGTAAAACATTAAAATAGAATTTAGTAAGCTGTACAGAAATGCAAGACTTGGACCAAACACTACACTAGGATGAAAAATAAATGACTACAGAAGAAAGAACTTGAATATATGAGAACTATAAATATGATTAGGAATGCAAATGGGATAATTTAGAATTAGTACAAGAGTAACCTAAAAAATAGCATTTAAAGAAACCAATTCTAAATGCAATTGAGTATAGGATGTCTGGGAAGTAGAAATTTAAGGAGTGACTCATAATCCACACATGACATGAAAAGGTATGGTAACAAAGGATGAATTAAAATTTTGAAGGATGAAAAAAACAGGCACAACTATAGGGAATAAAGATCACTGTCATTATAAGTCTGGAAATTTGAAGATGAAGGTTACTGGTGGGTTTTGTTTTTATTTTTTTTTCTTTTTAGGGCCGAACTCTCGGCATATGGAGGTCCCCAGGCTAGGGGTCTAATCAGAAATACAGCTGCTGGCCTACAGCACAGCCACAGCAATGCCAGTTCGGAACCACGTCTGTGACCTACACTACAGCTCACGGCAACGCTGGATCTTTAACTCACCAAGCAAGGCCGGGGATTGAACCCTCATGGTCACTAGTCAGATCTGTTTCCAGTGTGCCATGAAGGGAACTCCGGAAGGTTATTGTAAAAAAAGAAAAATTTTAAGTTCTGTGGAGGATACTCCTTAATCATAGGTCAGTTTTATGCTCAAGGTCTCAAAACTAGTAAATGAGTTAAACCAAAAATTGAACCCAGATGGTCAGACCCCAGAGCTTGTACTAACCACTTCAGTTACCATCTTTCAAAAGTAACAGAAACAAGTTTCCAGATAGTGTTACAGGAAAAGATCAGAAAGGGTTTTAAGTCAACAGCTTCTATTTCTAGTGCATTATGAGCCTAATTGCTAGGTCCTTATTCCTCTACTCTCAGTATTAAAAGCTTTGAAAAAGTCTGACCTGTGATCCATGGATGGGCTTTGAAGACCCATTTAAGCATGATACACGTGTCTGTTTCCCCGGAGTGGTCTTACATCAAATTCTTTGACCCAATAGAGAGTTCCACTCTAGAAAGAACAGCAACTATCACTTAGAAAGTGCTTACATTTGCTGGGCACTGTTCTAAGTGCCTTAAACACATTATACATTCAGTCTTTGCAACAACTCTGAGGTAGGAATCATTAATCCCTATTTACATACAAGGGAACTGAGATGCAGAAATGGATTTACAGTCACTGAGCAAGCAGAATTGGATTTACAGTCACTGAGCCAGAAAGTGGCAGAACTAGAGTGTAAATACAATTTAGTGCCTTAGCTCACACTTCTAATTATATTGGGGTTTTTTTTTTGTTGTTTTTTTAGGGCCACACCCACAGCAAATAGAAGTTCTCAGTCTAGGGGTCGAATTGGAGGTATAGCTGCCAGTTTACGCCACAGCTACAGCAACGAAGGATCCAAGCCATGTCTGTGTTCTACACCACAGCTCATGGCAATGCCTGATCCTTAACCCACTGAGCAAGGCCAGGGATCAAATGCTGCATTCTCATGGATCCTAGTCAGGCTCATTACCACTGGGCCAAGACGGGAACTCCCAATTATATTGTTGGAACAGCATATTGGTATCCTTAGAACCATGTCTTTTAGCTATAATAGTGTTAAATTTTTTTTTTTAATGCTTTTAGGGAGGGCATTTAAGTTTATACCTTCTTATTTTATACATATGCTACCACTTGCAAAATTACTCCTTTTAGCATAACGGCTGTCATTATTGGGGGCCTGATTAAATCTCACTTTAAATATTTTCCCTCTCAGCCTTTGAAAGTTCCCATTTTAACTCTTATCTCCTCCAGTAAGTGGGTTGTAGTTTTCACTCATAACATTATCCTTACAGTTACTAGTGTTTTCGAGCTCAAATGAATAAAAGACTCAAAATAAGTCATTAAAATGAACCTCATGGCAAATCATAGAAGGGAAAATTCTTGTATTTCCAATAAAAATGGGAAAGGTGCTAAAGGCAGCTCTGTGCTGGAGTGCCTTTTGATTGATGGACTTTCGCTTTACTCAGTTTGTCAACTAGGAGCTGATGAAATTATTGCCTTCCATCTCCCCAAAAAAGAAGTCACAGAAACATATTACTTATTTGAAAGAACAATTCCATTAGTTAGTTATGAAATTTAATCGTAAGGATCAAAGAGTGATTATTGGTCAAACCAATCCACATTAATAGTTTTGAAGTATGCAGAAGCTAGTTTTTAAATAAACAGTGACAAATACTAATCATTCTTATAACACTGCTGAGGATCTAAATAAATGTGATTCTGCAAGTCCAATACAAAAGGTAAGAGAACGATAGTGCAATCATCAATAAGTAAACCAAATGCATAATTTTCTAAATCATTTTTAAACAGCACAAATTCTAGTTTTTAAAAGTCTAAAGCTACATAAAACCTAAAGCAACCTAACTATTTTCTACCTGAGATCAAAACAAGTTTATTTTTTTCCTATCTAAACATAATTCTTGGCATTGAGGTAAATCTGAATTCACGTGATATACTTTGTCAGACTTTTCCAAAAATTTAAAACCCTGCTTTAGAGAGAAATTCTTATGCTATACATACATATTTACATATTTTTTTCTTCAAAGACTAATGACAAATTTATGAGGTTAATAGGCCTATGATGGGACCATGATACTATTAATAATATGGAAGTAAAAAGCCATTTATTTATACATGTGTTCCTATATGGTGCAATGTGAAATGGGATCATAGAATCTATGTACATATATGAATCACTAAGAGTTCAGAAATTAAGCTCACATTAAAACTCACTCTATTCTTTTTTGGAGCAGAGGTTGCAAAGTTGTGATGTATAACCAAAACATTGTTTCGAAAGTTCTAAAACTAACCATCAACCTAAACTGGCAATAACTGCAACTTAAATAAAAATGAAACCGAACCAGATCTTCACTGTGGTTATGCAACTTTTTGCTTTAGGGTCTGCAGATTTTACTGAGATAACAACCTTTTATCTCTTGCCTCTCCTCCTCATGAATGCCCCCAATACCTCCAGCTTCCCTTTTACATGGCTATCTTTGGCAGCATTTCCAAATCTTGAAAGCAGAAGAACCTGCTAAAAGTAAATGGAAGGGATGAAAAACACTACATATGACGTGTGAAAACCAATCTCAGAGTATGAACTGAGAAAAAATATTAGATGGAACACTAAGCAGGAGTCTACTCTCAAGGGAAAAAGAGAAAATAAAAAAATAATAGGGGGGCTGTTACTCCTAGATCTTCTTCCACATCCTCTCTCGATTAGAAGTGTGGAACCAAAATTTCAAACTTTGGAAAGGTAATGACTTTGAAGGAGGAGCTAGGGAAGTGAACATATGATAAAGAAGTACAGCAGTAACTTTAGCTGTCAATGAGTTTCTTTGCTCTGGCATTGGCATTGTCAATACGGTCTTTGTTGGTGTCAGCCTGAAAAAAAGAGAAAGATACCAGCATTACTTCACAAGGTAAGCTGCTCTAATAAACATTAAATTTCGTATACTTAGAAAAATTCAGGAGATAGTCACATTACAAAACTCATTTTGGGTAAGAAGTGATAGAATATCAAACTCGTTTAGAACTACTTGGATATATAAACATGACAAAGGTATAAGAGAAGAACTTGCCAGTATTTCAAGAATTCTGTAACTTTTTTCTCTTTTCTTTTTTTTTAATGGCTGCATTCATGGCACATGCAGGTTCCTGGGCCAGGGACTGAATCCAAGCTCCAGCTTCGGCAATGCCAGATCCTTTAACATTCTGCACCAGGCTGGGATTGAACCTGCACCTCCATGGCAACCTAAGCCGATGCAGTCAGATTCTTAACCCACTGCACCATGGCAGGAACTCCCTCTGTAACATCTTTTTTCATAGTTGAATATGTCTGAAACTGGGATGCATCTTATATTAAATGGCATTTTAGATGCAATGAAAATATAAAAATGCTTTTCTCTGCTGGAGATCTGGACCATGTGGGAATCTCCTGAACTGAACACAGAATCTCATCTGGAGGAGTTCCTGTCATAGCTCAGCAGAAATGAATCTGACTAGTATCCATGAGGATGCAAGTTCGATCCCTGGTCTCGCTCAGAGGGTTAAGGATCCGGTGTTGCCATGAGCTGTGGTGTCGGTCGCAGACCCAGCTCAGATCCTGCCTTGCTGTGGCTGTGGCATAGGTTGGCAGTTGTAGCTCCGATTTGACCCCTAGCTTGGGAACCTCCACGTGTCTTTGGTGAAGCCCTAAAAAGACAAAAAAAAAAGAATCTCATCTGGAGCTACCCTGGGTCTAACTCAGAGAATGAAATAACCTGCCCCAAGATGTTTGGAACAGATGTATTACCAACCACATCAATATGTGAATTAAAATGATGGGTTTACTATGTAGCCTAAACACACATAACAGCATTAAAACCATCTTATGAACCACTGTTTGCCTCAATGAACTCCATCATAAGTGATTCAATAGAGCCAGGCTTAAAAGATTAACCCAAATTTTAACGGAGAGATTTTAATGAAGTAACAAGAAGTAAGAATAGCTTTTAGATATGACACAACCAAATATTGAACATAATTTAATTTCAGTTTCTTTTATATCATGTGAAGTAAAAAATAGCAATCATACTTTTTCATTACTCATAGGACTCTATCTTGTGTTTTTGTGTCCACCCCACAGGAACCATTCTGCAAAAGTGATTTTTACCTACTTACGACACGAGGACTTAGAAATTTAGTAATTTGTTATTAACAAAATAAAATTCCAAAAGCTTACGTGCTCATTAAGGGGAAAGTAAAACAAATGACAACACACACAAAAGTTAGAGAAGACAGTAAGCTTCATGAGTGAAATTTTAAATAAAGGCACTTCATTCCAAGGTCTTAGTCTCAAAATGAACAATGAGTGAGAGAGGAGGACTTGACTGATGTTTTTCTTTTCTTTCTTTTCTTTTTTTTTTTTAGGGCCACACCCAAGGCTCCCAGGCTTGGGGTCGAATTGGAGCTGTAGCTACCAGCCACAGCCACGTGGGATCCGAGCTGTGTCTGCAACCCATGCCACAGCTCACAGCAGTGCTAGATCCCTGACCCACTAAGGGAGGCCAGGGATCAAACCCGCATCCTCATGGATACTAGATTTGTTTCCGCTGCACCACAACAGGAACTCCAACTCTTGTTTTTCAATGTGTTAGACCTGCTGCCTCATCAAAACTGTTAAGACCTGTGAGGATAAGATCTTATCCTATTCCCCAAAGTATCCAGTACAGATGTCCATTGCTAAAACACTGTATTGGATGTCTCATTTTCCTGTGGCACTAAGAAGCTCTTACCTTTTCTGTGATCCGTTCTATTTGTCGATTTTGAGCCTCGATCTCATTGCCCATGTCCAGGGCCATGTTTTTTAGATTTCCTAGGATACTGCCCACTTGAGTCAAGTTCTCTTCCATTTCGTCTTCTCTGGCATCATTTGTTATACTATCGCAAAAAAAAAAAATTTAATTCAGTACTTTGGGGTGAATTATGGGGTGATTTAGTTTTCATAAAAATAAGTAACCAAAATGACCTCAGCAAGTGTTGAACCCAAGGAATGCAGGTTACCATTTTTGGGAAATACTCTATAGTAAAAAATGCAAAGACTGACCCAAGAGAGTGCAATATCTTAAAAGCCCTTAAGACAAGATAAAGAAACAACTCTAGGGAGTTCCCTGGTGGCCTAGGATCCAGAGTTGCCACTGCTGTGGTGCAGGTTCAATCCCTGACCACACATGTCATGGGCACAGCCAAAATAAAAACAAAAAACATGCTCATTCTCACACTCCACTCCAGATCTCCTGAATCAAAGATTGGAAGGGATCCTAGCAATCTACATTTTATTAAACTTCAAAGGTGATTCTGATGCATGCTTAAGTCTAAAGAATCACTGCTCTGAAATAGGTTGCAAAACTCCTGTAAAGTCTGAAATATTTACTAACTGACCATTTACAGATATCCTTATAGGGATCTGGTCAACTCCTACTCTGGATGACACTTTTTTTTTTTTGGCCCCACCCACAGCATGCAGAAGTTCTGGGTCAGGGATCAAACCCATGCCACGGCTATTACCAGAGCGACAGCAGTGACAACGGCAGATCCTTAACCCACTGCATCACATGGGAACATTTATTTTTTGTCTTTTGTCTTTTTAGGGCCACACCCTTGGCATATGGAGGTTCCCAGGCTAGGTTCGAATCAGAGCTGTAGCTGCTGGCCCATGCCGCAGCCACAGCAATGCAGGATCCGTGCCGCATCTGTGACCTACACCACAGCTCATGGCAACACCAGATCCTTAACCTACTGAGCAAGGCCAGGGATCAAACCCTCGTCCTCATGGACCCTGATTGGGTTCATTAACCACTGAGCCATGACAGGAACTCTGGATGATACATTTTAAAACACGTCTTTGTATTTACAGAAGTAAAACGTGATTACTTGAATAATTTAGAAATGTATTTTATATAGAAAAGTTAATTCATCACTGAAGGCCATTTTGTCAGAAGGCAAATTTTAGAACAGAATGAATGCTATTTCAAACCCACACCTCTGCAGTGACCTGCTGCAGTCGGATTCTTAACCCACTGCATCACGGCGGGGGGAATTCCAATAAATGCTATTTCTAATTGATGAGTTAGGACTCATGCATAACTATACCCATCCTCCAGAAAGAGCTATTCATTTAGGGAAAGGGTAAACATACTGGGAGGAGCTAGCATACCGTTTAATGTATCCGCCGCTGGCTGCTCCTGTGGCTGCTTGCTGAGGCTGACCATTTGTCACTCGGCCTGGCTGCTTAGATACTACATTGCTAGGAGAGTTGTCTCCACCATCACCCCATGTCGCCTTATAGGCTTTACCAGACTCAAAGTTCTTTGTCCTGTGTGAGAGACAGGAGTGTAGAGAGATACCGAAAAGCAGAAGAAGGAGAACTGTCATTATTCGTGCTTGTTACCTTGGTGATGGCCTACCACCCTTAGCATAAATGCTACACACAGCTAAATCGAGATTATCCATACTATGCTCTATCACAATCTGGTATGGGAAAAAGATGAACTGTTTAAGTCTGATGACATTAAAATTTTTTTTAAAGTTAAACTACTTCCACCAAATATTCGCTAAGCAGGTAGCAAATAGCATAATGTAATTACTATTTTTCATGTTCCCTTAGTTTCTGACACTCTCCAGAAGAGGGTACTGTACACTAGGGAAAAAATTCCTTAGGAAAGGTGCTCTGGGATGCCTTAAGGGTTCCTTGGACGCATCTCAGAGGCTGATGAAAGATGGAAGAGAAAGAAGACTGAGTGGGCAATACTTAGACTTCAGCTGCCCACTCACTTGAACTGTAGTAATTCCCCTTGGTCCATTTTTTTTTAAGTCAGAATTTTGCATTAATTAAAAAAAAAAAGTTTCTTAAGAAACAGATATCATGAAGAAGAGGCATGAAATATTTTCCAAATTAAACAGCCAATAAATGAGTACCCTGGTGCCAGTTATAAATCCTTTGGTTTAGGGCTTTTTCATTTAAAAAGGCTATTACGAAAATAAAAACACATATAAAACTTTAACTGATAATTTAGCTAGGTACAGTCTCTACTCACAAAATTTAATTTTTGCTTTTCTATAAACAAAAAGTAGTATATGGTTATAATGTTGGTTTCTAATTCATTCCACATGATATATTTAATGAATAAATTTTGAAATTGCAAAAGCAAAGGAGGGATGTTATGAAAACAATGGCTTCTTTCCTAATAGGATCATGTGAGGATTTGTTTTTGGCAAACTTAGAATGGAATCTTAGACCTTACTCACCAATGCTACAGAAAAGGGTACTACTACTACTGTTTGGGTTAAGAAGTGCTGAAAAAATAAATCAATGGATACTGAAGAGCTAGTTCTCAAAGTGCCTTTCCAGGTTCCACTTTAAGTTCTTTGCAACTGATTTCCTATTCATGCTATTATGTTTAATTAATTAATCTATCTATTATTAAGCCATGTTAAATTATTCCTGGAACAAGGTGGGATGAATATTATTTAAATGAATATACATAATTATCTGTTAGTTTGGTAGAAACCCATTTACATGTATTCTCCGTTAATAAGATGGGTCTCAGGCAAAATTCAGAAGCAGAGTAATAGCAACTAAACAAAATAAACAATGCATTATTCACCACAAAGTTAACCAGAAATATTAATAGAAGTGATATAAGGTAGGTGGGGCCTTTATAAGAATGTCAGATTGTAAAACAGGTCAAAGAGTGAGGGCTGGAATTCAAAAGTCACTAAATAATAAGACATGATGCTTCTGGCAGTGTTACCAGGCTGGGACAGGACTTGTGGGTTCTTGGTCTAACGAGTGAATATATATATATGCTCCAACCTTCTTAACCTTAAGAAATAACATTTCCGGAGTTCCCGTCATGGCTCAGTGGTTAATGAACCTGACTAGCATCCATGAGGATTTGGGTTTGATCCCTGGCCTCACTCAGTGGGTTAAGGATCTAGCGCTGCCATGAGCTGTGGTGCAGGTCACAGACGCGGCTCAGATCCCTCGTTGTTGTGGCCAGGTGTTGCTGTGGCTCTAGTGTAGGCCAGTGGCTAAAGCTCCAATTCGACCCCTAGCCTGGGAACCTCCATATGTCGCCAGTGTGCCCCTAAAAGACAAAAAAAAAAAAAGAATATTTCAAATTCCTTCAACTTCTGAGAATTCTTCCTTTAATTAGATATAAGGAGCATAAAATGGAAACACATTGTTTTAACATGATATTGTGAATAAGGTTCAATTAAGGCATAGTTTATAAACAAAGAGTCAAACTGGTTATCAAACCCTTCTCCCTTTAAAAGGACTGGATCCTCAAAGAAGTTCTTCCAAAATCCAGTGGAAAAGGTACAAAAAGCTAATCTTTTTTTTTTTTTTTTGTCTTTCCAGGGC
The DNA here is from genome assembly GCF_054392235.1 of Sus scrofa. NCBI lineage: Eukaryota > Metazoa > Chordata > Mammalia > Artiodactyla > Suidae > Sus > Sus scrofa. The sequence goes on from NC_139383.1 coordinate 138,154,729, forward strand.
CACACCCACGGCATATGGAGGTTCCCAGGCTACGGGTCCAATCAGAGCTGTAGCTGCCAGCCTATGCCAGAGCTACAGCAACGCAGGATCTGAGCCGCATCTGTGACCTACACCACAGCTCATGACAACACTGGATCCTTAACCCACGGAGCGAGGCCAGGGATCGAAGCCGCAACCTCATGGTTCCCAGTCAGATTCGTTAACCACTGCACCACGACGGGAACTCCCAAAAAGCTAATCTTAATTGAGCTGTCATTTTACTTTCAAAAGGGTTGGGGAAACAAAAATCCTGCACTTTTTTTTCATGGAGTTAGGACATGTTTTGCATGTTTACAAAGCAGTGATATTTATATGCTGTTGACTTCATATCTTCATCCTGACACATTCATGTCTCTTTCAGCTCCTCTACTCCAGGTAGTGCCTTTTGCTTGCTCAACATCCTGCCGCATGCCATTATTCTGCAGCTTCTCCAACTGAGTTGTAAAACCCTCAGTTACCTGTTTTTAAGGGCACTGTCAGGCAGCTGCGTACCTAATAAAAATAATAATGGCTTTAATCTAATTTTTATTCCTTCAAAAGGTTATAAATGCTTTAAAAAGTAGTACTTCCCAAACCTGACTGAGCACCAAAATGACCAGGATGCTTTTGAATATATAGATGCAAAGGCTATGCTCAGAAGATTCTGCTTCAGTGTATATGGGGTGGAGGCTGGGAATCTTCTGTTGTAACTACTGCTTTATTTAAAATCAATAGGTCATTTAGCTACCCAATCAGGGAAGAGAAACACTGTTCTATGAGACTTCCAATCTTTTGTAGAAGGGATATTTTAGATTATTCTGGTAGTCTTAAGTATTCACAAAGGATTTTTTTTTAACCACAAGACTTACAATAAATTGACATGAGTCTCAATCCTAGACCTGTCATTCAGTAGTTATAGAACCTTATGTAAAATTCCATCTCTGAGCATCTTTTCCTTATATGTAAAACTAAGATAACAATACTTAATAATTCACGGAGCTGTTGATGATAGATGTAAAGTTGCTTTATAAAGCATTAGACAAATATTTTTGTTCTTTGGTTAGAACTTCAACCTGATCCTTCGTTAACAATTCATCCCTTTAAGTGTACACATTACCAAATGGCATGTTTATTCTTCTAGCCCATTAACATTCCCTAGTTTTGAGATCTACAGACAACTAAATATAGTTGGAATTTAGCTACATAAAAAAGACTTCTTGGCCAGGGTTGGTTTTGGTCTATAGTAAGTAAAAAAGAAATGGTTCTGATTTGCAACAGAACTCTTCTGCATAATAGAATTTACAGCCTCTTTGGGAAGAAATTAGATTTCATGATAAAATGCTAGATAAATTTGTGATAGATTTTAACCAATTAAGAACTCTATCTAGATAGATTTACCCTTGACTGTCAGTTCTGAAGAGTAATAATCTTTACCACATTTTTCATATAAATATCACCTTCAAAAATGGCATTAGTGAAACAAGAATTTGAAATATCCCTTAATTCAAGAAAGTGCTGGAAATACAGAAAACGAGTATCAGGATATGAATTTTAACAGTAACTTAACAATAATCACAATTTAACAACTGCAATTTTAACACTTTGAGTTTTGGTTGTCAACATTAGTACTAACTGAATAAAAACAGCAAAAAGAAAGCTATAATTCTTTCTTATCAAGGAGAAAAGGGATCAAGTAAATAGTATGTGTGTGTGTGTGTGTGTGTGTATGAGAAAGAGAGAAAAAGAGAATACCAGGTTACAGGAAAGAAGAAAAAAAGAGAAAGACACAGGGTAGAAATCAAACACTTAATTTGCTACCATTTAACCATACTTTTCATAGTTCCCATAAAGATCCAAAATTAAGGAGTCAAACATAATAAACAGAGAGTTGACTAGAGGGTTAATGTCCATAAAAAATTAAGATTAGTTAGCTCTGTATTAATTCAATATGAAACCATAGCAAGCTAACGTATGACATAATAGCTACTATGGAACAGATTATAACATAGATTAAAGAAGACAAACCCTTCTTTTTTTTAAAAAAAGGAGATACTGGATATAGTAACATTTTAAATTAGTATCCCACCTTGTTCCAAATGGCATTTAAGATGACTTACATTGACAATTAACTCCTCAATTTGGTAGTGGCCTAAATAGTAGAGAATCAAAATCATTAGAAGCAACACTTTAGTAGAGGAAATCTTGATCTAGAACCAAAAGGAGTAGGGAAACTTAAGAGAAGATAGCTGAAATCAAAGTCCATGGAAAGATGGATTGAACCTAAATTCCCTTACCTTTGAACAGAATGCAGTAATTCTCTACAAAGATCAACCTATTTAAAATTTCTTAGGAAACTTCAGGTGTGTTTTTACTTTTATAATCTTTTTTTTTTGTCTTTTTGCTATTTCTTTGGGCCACTCCCGAGGCATATGGAGGTTCCCAGACTAGGGGTCGAATTGGAGCTGTAGCCACTGGCCTACACCAGAGCCACAGCAACGCGGGATCCAAGCCGCGTCTGCAACCTACACCACAGCTCACGGCAACGCCGGATCGTTAACCCACTGAGCAAGGGCAGGGATTGAACCCGCGACCTCATGGTTCCTCGTCGGATTCGTTAACCACTGCGCCACGGGAACTCCTACTTTTATAATCTTAAGTGTTATTTAGCAAAAACTTAGCATCAGAGCCATTAGTCAAAGAGTGATATTATAAATTAAGATCATTTTGTCAAGTCCATCTTCCAGTAGACAGCTCTCATCAAGGACAAATTCACTTTACATCACACACAAGGCAGTCTCTACCACTCACAAAATCCATGCACATGCACAGAAAAGCAATTTGAAGCATCACCTTTAGATAGCAGGTTAACAGCCCAAGTCACGCCACAAGATTGCACCTTAAAGTTTCCTTTGATCAGTTACTGAGCCCGGCTTCTGATGTTAAATCTTCATTTTTAGTAAGCAGATTAGAAAGGAAGAGATTAGGTGAGAAAATGAAATGCAGAAAGTAGTGAATGCCAGTCAAATAGAACAAAAGCAAGCTTAGAGTTTTCAAAACATAATGCATTTAAAATTCCTGCCTGGTTTCACAGAAACAACCAACATCTGAGAATCTAGATAAAAAGAAAAACAAGAAAACTATTTCAACCAGAGCATACCTCAGTTTTCTTAATAATGTCTGAATGATGATATTGTTCTAAAATTATGAAAACTAACATGAAGAGAAGGCAAATGTGTAGTATCTCCAGTGAGAGTAGGAAGGAGGAAATACTCAATTGTTGACTAAAATACAGTACTTCAGGATTTACTTTAACCAATCAGAGCTGAATATGTACAACTTAATATGACATAAGACTCAATAAATATAAAACCTATAGTGCTAGTTCTGAACTTGTTTAATAAGAGGTCGAAGTACCAATTTGTCTTCAAACTATGTGCCATTCCATTGTGTTTGACATTTTAAGCACAGACTGAAAAGAGGAGAGTTAAGACAGAAGAATACCTGTGTGAGAATGGTTAAACTGGGACACAAGGCAGTTTACTATTATGAGGCATTCCATTTTAAGCCTGCCTTCTTTTTAAACTCTTGTTAATTAGAATTACAACTTATCAAAGTTACTGACAGGAATCTATGCTATTTTGCTTTTAGGATTCAAATAGTAGCAGGCTAAAAGAATGACATTAATTCACAATTTTTAATCCTGGTTCTCTGTTTTTAAATTCTAGTAGTCATTTAAGAAGAAATGGCTAAGTTTATGGAGTTCCCGTCATGGCATGGCAGAAATGAATCCGACTAGGAACCATGAGGTTGCGGGTTCAATGCCTGGCCTCACTCTGTGGGTTAAGGATCTGGCGTTGCCATGAGCTGTGGTATAGTTCTCAAATGTGGCTCGGATCCTGCATTGCTGTGGCTGTGGCTTAGGCCAGCAGCTGTAACATCAATTGGACCCCTAGTCTGAATCTCCATATGCCACAGGTACAGCCCTAAAAGTACGAAAGCCTAAAAAAAATTAGCTAAAATTCCCTTCTAATACAGGGTTCTGTTAAGTGAAGCTATTTCCATGTCTAATCAAAAAAAAAAAAAAAAAAAAAAAAGATTTGCTGATGTAGCTTCAGTCAATACTACTGAACAAAAAAAATCTCAGAGTTCCCGTCTTGGCTCAGCAGAAACGAATCTGATTACTATCCATGAGGACTCAGGTTTGATCCCTGGCCTCACTCAGGTTAAGGATCTGGTGTTGCTGCGAGCTGTGGTGTAGGCTGCAGATGCGGCTTGAATCTGGCATGGCTGTGTCTGTGGCTGTGGCCAGCGGCTACAAGTCTGATTCCACCCCTAGCCTGGGAACCTCCATAAGCCGAGGGTATGGCCTTAAAAAGACACACACACACAAAAACATAACTCAAAGAACAAATCTGCTCAAGAGGTTTTCTATATAACAACAGGCCTAACAAGAGCAACAATAAAAAGATTCATTCTTTTCTTGCCAGAGTCAAGCAATGTCACACATAGTTATAAACTAGGGCTCTGCCTGGTTTGGAATCTCAGCTCTTCCACTTGCTAGTGTAGCCTCTTTGAGCCTCTGTTTCCTCATACATAAAATGGTGATAATTTATCAAGAACATATACCTGATATTAAGGTTACTGTAAAGATTGAATTTAAAGTGCTCAGGATAGTAAGAGCCTATATCAACTTATAGGCCCCAAACTCTCATTCAAACCCCTGGATGTGATACATTTTGAGCAGTACCACATAATCACACATATCAATATTTCTGTAGTGAAAGAGGTTAACATTTACACTAAGTGTGATAAGGATCATTAAATAGATTCAGTTCCAGTTACATCTTATAGCTTAATAAATGAGTTATGATACTACATTCTGAAAAAAAACAAACCTTCGGCTTTGAGAATTTTTTAGATTTCAAAAGGGCAGAGAAGAGGCTGAGTTGTTATTACCATCGAACTAGTACTAGATTTATACAGAAAATTAAGAACTGCCTCTGCCTTTGAGAAACTCATGTTAAAGCTATTTATATGATAAGCCTAACTGAAACACAGATTAGCAGATAAGATTACAAAGATCAGGACCTGGGCAGGAAAGAAAATAAGTAAAGCTAAAGAAGACAAGAGCTACCATAGAGGGCAAGGGCTCAATGGTGTAAAGGAGAGACAGGTGGAGGGAAGGTAATTAAAATCAGAATCTTTAAACTGAAAAACTACCCTCTCCTCTTTAGGGAACAGCGGTCCTATTACAGGAACAACTTGATTGCATCTGTTAAGAAGTGCTTTCTTCTCTTGACCCACTAGGTAAAGGCTCTGCTGAGGTTAGAGAAGATGTCTACCTTCGCTTGCATCAGTGTCCAAGAAAATCCTGCCTATGCTTAGCTGGGCACACAAAGAAAAATAAAATTAATACTTCTATAGCTCCATTTCCCATTTTCTATGATATCAGACTATCTGAGGAGTCACTGCTCTTCCTATGCATCAACCTCTGACTCAGAGATACTTTGCTCTAGGTACTAAGGAGGAATCCCCTTTTCTGGCCCTTCTCTTAGTATCTATCTCAGGGAAATTAATTTGCTTCTTTTCCTCTGCTCTCTTCCAAGATACACAGAACAGAGGAGAAAAGCACAAGTAAGATCACAAAACACAGTTAAAGAGTTTAAACAATCTGTACATTTCTAACTTGTATTCTTAAAGTAACCCACTAAACCCTATTTGACAGGTCATAGTTATTAAAATATGCACCTTGAGAGAGTCAACCAAGGTCTGAACACATCAAGAGAATTGTTTTTCTTAGCTTCTTATGCCCAAAATAAACACTAAATTTGACCAACAAACAATTTTTTTTTAAGGTCTGCACCTGCAGCATACAGAAATTCCCAGGCTAGGGGTGGAATTGGAGCTGCAGTTGCTGGCCACAGAAACCCGGGATCTGAGCCATGCCTGTGACCTACACCATCAAGTGAGGCCAGGGATTGAACCTACAGCCTCATGATACTAGTCGGATTCATTTCCAATGAGTCATGTCAGGAACTTCCACCGACAAACAATTTAACTCTATTTTCTCTACTAGAAATGGCACAGAGAATGCTGTCACATGAAAACATTTATCTCAAAGTAGGACAGAACAAACCCTCCTCTATTCTTAACTCCTTTGAGGAATACAAATGCTGAGTCTCTAAACCTTTGTATCCCATTCCTGGTTTACCACACCAGCTGAGACAACTGGATGGAAGTATTAATGCTTTCAAAGCTCTTTAAAAAATGAATACTCTCAGCAGAAAAGGTAGTCATTTGGTCTCCAGACAATGTCATTTCAGTCAAGGATAAAGTTCAAAGTTGTTTTCTTAATGACTTTTTAAAACAAAGATGAATTTCTTCTAATAGCAGAGAAGAAGGGTGACATGGTCACCCTTGTCTGAATACATATATTTGTCAACACTATGGAGTCTGTTTTACCCAAGTTGAGAGGTTTTTTTTTAAAGTACTTTATTTTTTTTTATGGGCCATACCTGCGGCATATGGAAGTTTCCAGACTAGGGGTTGAATTGGAGCTGTAGCTGCCGGCCTATACCACAGCCACAGTAATGCTAGATCCAAGCCGCAACTGTGACCTACACTGCAGGTTGCGGCAATGCCAGGTTGCGGCAACGCTGGATCGTTCACCCACTGAGCGAGGCCAGGGATTGAACCTACAACCTCATGGATACTAGTTGGGTTCATAATCTGCTCAGCCACAATGAAAACTCCAAGAATTTAAATATCCATAATAAAGTCACCAAATAGAATGAATTCCTTTATGTCAAATACAATCTCATACACTGTAAACATTTTGAAGACTTTTCATCTCCTACTTTATTGGACTTCAAAACTTCAGAGTCTTCTATGATTCTTCCTCCTTCATGTCTGATGTACAATTAATTGATTTAAAGTGAATTTTCTTTGATCTACACTTTTCTCTCTAATCTTGATTAAAACGTTATACCCCACAGGCCCAGATTACAAATGGTTCCTAACTGGCCTCCTAGGGTAGTACAGTTATGTACTTCACTCCAATCAATCAACTCCTTAGGCTGGCATTCAAGCTTCTCTACTGCCTACTTATATCTTATTTTCCACTTATCATCTTTATGAATCATGTAGTATGGTTAGGTCAAGCTCCTTCATAATCTTTATTTACATTAAATCTTCCACAGGAAATGTCTCCCACTCCTTCCATGTTCATCCAGATCATTCTAATCATCCAGAGCCCAACTCAGGTCCTATCTCTCCTGTAGGATGTTCTCCAAACCAACTTTTATCAGTTTTGTATCCTTAGCCTCAGCTGATATCACATGATCTAGCAGTAGATTTACACAGTTTTTACTTTATGCCATTCCTTCTCATATATCTTCTAAAGCCAGGATCTAATTCTCTGCCTGAAGGAGAAAGAGCTTCAGTTGATCTAACAAAGTTCCTTATTTAGGCCCAGTCACACTTATTACGGAACATGGAGGCGGGGGGTATGTGTGTGTGTGTGTGCGCGCGCACTCTCACTTTAGATTTATTTGAGAAGGGTCTTGATTTATCAACTCACCTATAACATGGGCATACACAAAGGCCACAGCACTTGTTGAGTTCTGTTAAAGTCTTCTCTGCCTCTCTCATGTCTTTGTTTATTTGATCCATGCCTTCTTCTATTCGGTTTAGTTGTTCTAAGAATAAGTTGTGGAAGTTACACTTTCTATTATTTTCATGGTCCCAATCAGAATACACTATTATTATGGAATAGAAAATTTTAACCTTGAATCTACCATTAACCCATCATGGTGACTGTATCGTGCCAGAAGGTATCACATACTGTCCAAAATGAAAACAATCTTTCACATACTGATTCTGAGGCATTTTGCCTCTGACCATTTTTCTTTCTGAAAAAAATGGAAAGATTTTTTTCTAAAGAAATTTGTATAATAAGAGCATGTGAGGATTGGTTTAGAGATCACCGTTGCAACCAAATTAAGTGTATTTTGACCAGACAAGATCCAGCATTTCTTTCTTTCTTTTTTTTTGGTCTTTTTAGGGCCACACCAGCAGCATATGGAGGTTCCCAGGCTAGGGGTCGAATCAGAGCTGTAACCATTGGCCTATGCCACAGCAACACCAGATCCGAGTTGTGTCTGCAACCTACACCACTGCTCACGGCAATGCCAGATCCTTAACTCACTGAGTGAGGCCAGGAATTGAAACCGTGTGTGTCCTCATGGATACTAGTTGGGTTCATTAATTGCTGAGCCATGATGGGAACTCCTCTATTCATTTAATTTTTATCTCCAGCATTTCTATCATTGAATAGGCTTGAAACCTGAGGGCTGTTATAAGATTAATAAAAACTGGACCAGATTTCTCAGGACCAAATAAATCACACTAAAAGTTTCCAAGCCCACATGAATCTAGACCTGTTTAAGGACTTGATTTCTGAAAATGGTGCAAGAACATCATAAAGTCTAATACACATATGACCAATATATATAATAAGCCCTGCTATGTGTAACAAATATTTGGTAAACAAATGGGCACTGTGGCCTCTACTTCAAATAGGCAACAAACATGATATTATAATCCAAATCAGAAGAAAGAAAGGAACACATCATTCTTATCTTACAAAGAGAAGGTACTCCCAAAGGCTTAATTTTATACATGATTAATCTGAAAAGGTTTTTTGTCGTCCTAAATCAAGATTTTGTGCCAATGATTGCAACTCACCCCCTTGTTCATCCAGCATAGTGATAGTCTTGATTCCTGCATCTTGAGACTAAAAGAAGGGAAAAAAGCTGAGAGCGTAACAAAACAACAACAACGAAAACCCAATAGAAACAAAATCTACAAGGTCTGAAAAACATCAAAAGAGAATCATTAGAAACCTAAGTTCTAAGGATTAGAGCTACAGAGAAAACTCATCTCCCCAAACCAACACAGTTTAACATATTAACCCCCACAAATTAATTACGTCACAAATTCATGGTGAACTGACCTTCCCCGCCATATTCCAATACTGACGAGAAAAATTAAAACCCATTAGTGCATGGTTTGACAATTTTGGCAATTGCTGGTTTCAAATAATCAAATTTACTGGTACAATGCCCTCCTAACTCTTAACAAAAATTCCAACTTGTGCTATTAGAATTTCTTCTATACAGTTTCTATACTTAACTTGATGGTTAAACGCTTTCTTACCTCAATGGCTAAGCCCAGGATTCTCCTTGTACTTTCCAGAGACTAGGAAAAAATACAGAGTTTTAGTATTCTAAAACATGCAGCCCCTGTCTCTCCTACAAAAAATCTAATTACAAGCCATATTTATGATGCGACCCTATTTTTAAAGATTGCCAGCCCATTCATCTCCCACTTTAAAACAAGTTGGTCACTATAATTTTAGCTATTTTCTTCCTACCAGGTGCTCCTTAAGAGAAAATCTGGAAGGTGAAGTTAGTTAATGGGATTTATAAATATTTAATGTAAGCAGAAACCTAGGTATAGTAGACAGAAATTAGAAAATTCTGTTAAAACTAATGTCCAGGATATCTTTGTTGCAAATAACTGTTCAGTAACAACTATCTTAGAAAAAAAAATCATACAAATTGTTTTCACTTACTTAATACTTTGGTGAGTTAAAAGTAAGGAGCTAGTAATGGCACTTTAGGATAAATGCATTCTTTGATATAAAGAGACTGGGAACAGGCCAAAACGGTCTTCTAAGAAGGTCCTCTCATCCTTCCACTGTGAAAATTAAAAGAGAATTCACTGCCTATTCTAAGTACAACACTTACCTCATCAGTAACCTGGTTAGCTCTCAGCTGAAGTTCTTCTGCTGACAGATTATCCATGATGAATTAAAACTCTTAATAGGTGCAGAAACCGAAATGTAGATATTCTGTTAAGAATAAGGACACAAAACAAGTCTGTTTGAGCAGAGTGGGTTATTTACAGAATTTAGAATACGTATCTGGAAAACAGGGTAAAACAGCCTGTCTCTATCTATTTAATACCTATATCTATCTATCTATAGAAATTAAGGCTGGGGGGACAGTAATTAAATGTTTAAATGCTAGTTAGTACCAGAGATGAAACTAAACTCAGGTTTCAGGACTTCCAGTAAAGCACTGTTTCTTTCTTTTCTTTTTTATGGCTGCATCCAAGGCATATGGAAGTTCCCAGGCCAGGTATTGAATCTGGTCCAGATACTGAATCAGAGCCATGGCTGCAAACTACACTGCAGCCAGAGCAATGCTGGATCCTTTAAGCCACTGCAACAGGCTGGGGATCAAAACAGCACCTACGCAGTGACCTGAGCTGCTGCAGGATTATTAACCTACTGCGCCACAGCAGGAACTCCAGTGAGGCACTGTTTCTAATAGGAAAGTGATCTCTAAGTTTTGAAAAGGCAGGCATTACTAAAGACAAGCTGCAAGAAACTAATAAATGAATGCCGTCTGGTACAACGTACTTTGTACAATGTCTGAATATGGAAAAGTATTAAATAAGGTGAAGAAGTCTAAGCTAGGTAGTACTCCATGAGTCAAATAACAAAATTCAAATTCATGTGCCTGAAGAACACAGGAAAAAAATCTTAAAATGTATCAGCTGCCCAGGCTACTCAGAGAAAATGAAATGCTTCATTCTTTTTTATTTTTTTGGTCTTTCCTAGGGCCACACCGGCGGCATATGGAAATTCCCAGGCTAGGGGTCTAATCGAAGCTGTAGCCACAGCCTACACCACAGCCAGTGCAACTTAGGATCCAAGCCGCATCTGTGACCTACCCCACAGCTCACAGCTTGACCCACTGAGCAAGGTCAGGGATCGAACCCGCAACCTCATGGTTCCTAGTCGGATTCGTTAACCCCTAAGCCACAATGAACTCCCGAAATGCTTCATTCTTAACAAGAAAAGGATAATGTTGATACAAGGAGCTCAGAAAATAATTAAAAGCTTTTGGTTTTTTGTTCTTTGGTTTTTAGGGCTGTGCCTGTGGCATATGGAGTTCCCAGGCTAGGGGTAGAATCGGTACAGCTGTTGGCCTACACCACAGCCACAGCAATCAGATCTGAGCAGTGTCTGTGACCTATACCACAGCTCAAGGCCAGGGATGCAACCCACATCCTTCATGGATACTAATCAGGTTCATTACCGCTAAGTCATGACGGGAACTCCAAAACTAAAGTTTTTATTAAAAGTAGACTCTCCCTTCCCAACTACTGTACTGTTTGTTGTTTTAGTGAAGTCCTGCCTTCTAATTATCAACAGTGATACTGCTGTGTAGTATTCCTCTTTGAGCAGTCACTGGAGTAATGCACTGTATGACTTATCTAGGTTGTTTTCATTACATTTGCTAGCTTTTTGGTCACACCTGTGGCATGTGGAAGTTTCCAGGCCAGGGATCAAACCCATGCCTTAACAGCTACCTGAACTGCTGCATTGACAAAGCCAGATCCTTAACCTGCTGATCCACAAGAGAACTCCTACATTTGCTAGCTTTGTATTAATTTTTTTTTTTTTTTTTTTAGTCTTTTTAGGGCCAAATTTGTGGCATATGGAAGTTCCCAAGCTAGGGGTCATATTGAAGCTGTAGCCACTGGCCTATGTCACAGCAACTTGGGATCCAAGCTATGTCTGCGACTTATACCACAGCTAACAAATAGCAACATGGATCCTGGATCCACTGCGTGAGGCCAGAGATCAAACCTGTGTCCTCATGGATACTAATCAAGTTCATACCACTGAGTCACAACAGGAACTCCTGTATTAAATTTTTGAAAACCAATTTTACCAAAGCCCTTGGTTTACATTCTGCATTTATCCCCAGGAAACATTTGGCAATGTATGGAGAATTTTTTGATTGTCAGGAGTTGGGGGGTTGGGAGGAGGGGAGGAGTAGTATTATTGGCATCTAATTGGTCGAGGCCAGGGATGCTATTAAACATCCTATAATACTTCTTGGAACAGCACCCGCCCCCAAAACAAAGAATTATCTGGCTCAAAATGTCAAAGTGCTGAGGTTGAGAAATTGTGCCATGGAGTGCATTCACTGACAAACAGGAAACCTTGTTAACTGTGACTGCACTAGACTGAACTCTTGGCAAGGATTCTATCTTCGTACCTCTAACACCTAACAGGATCGGACAGCTAGTACTCCAGTAAATGTGTTCTGAATGAATAAATGAGTAGAAAAATAAATAAATAAATAAGTAGAAAAACAAGGCGTACTTTCTAAGTGTTTGAAGAGGATCTTAGAAACAAAGCTACATCTAATAGATCCACAAACCAAAAACTGCCATTACACATTTATGATCTGGAATGGCCTGCTAGTCACATACAGATCTTTTTAGTCGCATCCATAGCTAACAACACTTTTACTAGAACTATATAATAACAGGAAGCTCCTGTTGTGGCTCAGCAGTAATGAGCCCAACTAGTATCCAAGAGGACGAGGGTTCGATCCCTGGCCTTTCTCAGTGGGTTAAGGATCTGGTGTTGCTGTGAGCTGTGGTGTAGGTTGGCAACTATAGCTCTGATTAGACCCCTAGCCTGGGAACTTCCATATGCCGTGGGTGCAGCCCTGAAAAAAAAAAAGACCTATCTAAACAAAAAGCAGCAATATCATATAGTCCCAGGACAGGAAGGCATTACATTAAGAGTCCTGTTTATAATTCCACTGCCGCAGCTGTTTCAAGATTTAATTAAGATTTTTAGGCTTGATTAAAGACATTAAGGCTCATAAAATTATTATTAATATTAAAATTACTGTTACTAAAAGTTGAAAATTTAATCTCATGTCTTGCCTGCCATAACAGGACTGTAGTTCTGGCAAAAGGCTGATATATAAGATACACAGTCAAGAGATAAAGGTCTTTCTTAAATTAAGAACTATTCATTGATAGATGCCTAAATAGAACCATATGATTTATTGCTTTGCTAATTGTTTGAGACTTTAGCTTTAATCACACATGTTCATGCTATAGTTCTCTTTTGTCAATCTTTCATAATTCTAATTATAAAAAGAAAAGGAAGTTGCTATCTACCCTCTCACCTTTCTTGTACATCCCTCCTTTCTCTAATATTCACATCTGCCTTCCCAGGCAGCCTTATGCTTCTCTTTTACTTCCTAGCGCCCCAACAAGAAACATTTCAAAGTCTGTCCTTCCCAGGGAGTATGCTCCAAAGTTATCTATCCCTCTCATGTAAAACTCCCACATGCCCTAAAGAGCAGAAAGTGATTAAAAAAAAAAAAAAAAAAGGCCATACTCATTAACCAATTAGTATGTGGAATTAGTATCCCTAGTCATGTTTTCCAATACACTTTCCTATGGGGAGGAAGATATTTTGGGAGTAAGGAGGCTCAGATTCCTCAAATTGTACAATTTTGTAATTCTACTCCAAGAGGTGATTCTTGCCAATTACAAGTCAATATTTGCAATTTCTCTTAGTAAATATGAGCAAAATTTCATGTAGGTTCAAAGAGAGGCTTGGATGCAAAACTGACCTGTCAAACTTGAAGATTCCAAGAGTCCTGCCTTTAATTATCCAAAAAAAGCAAATATAAGCGTTCCCTGGGGCTCAGCAGAATAAGGATCCAGTGTTGTCACTGCTGTGGCTCGGTTGCTGCTGTGGCTTCGGTTCCAGGTCTGGCCCAGGAACTTGCATATGCCATGGGTGCAGCCAAAAGAAAAAAAAAAAAAAAAGGCAGATACAGCTGTGAAGTGGATGTGAAGAGTCATTCCTGGCATAGCAAATGATATCATTTTGTAGGCCACACCCTTTCAGGGAACTCAAAGTGCTGCCTAGTACTTCTTTTTTTTCATCCCTGAGCAGATGACACACAAGACAAGAAACAGATCTGTAAAGTTCTCACATGTCTGACATGCTGATATCAGGCCAGAGCTATCTAACAGGGATTTGAGCACATGATTACAGTAAATGGGACAAAGACAAAGCAGAATTGTAAGAGGAAGGCCAAAAGAGACAAAGAATAATACTCCCCAGGCTCTTTTAGCCTTAACTAAACTGCTCAGAAGTGTCAGGCAAGGTGCAACTTAGAATTAGCTATATAGTTTTATTCATATTGATTATCTCCAGAAGTTTTTCTCAGGGAGTCAGGAAAGGCTATCCAGAATGTTAGAGAATTACAGAATGGGGAGGGGAAGAAAAATGAAACATCACTTGGTACAAAAATCCCATTAAACTTTTTTTTCCTAGATAGAATCTAATAGATTAAATATGTCATTTTCCCAATGCTCCTGGGAACCTAATATACTATGCAAATTGTGTGCCTTTGAGATGAAAATGCCATATTTTTCTCAGTGCTTCTATACCATATTTCCCTTACTATAGTTCATTTGGGCTTACTAGTAAACTCCTAATTTGCCTTTCTTTCTTTTTTTCTTTTTGTCGTCTTTTTGCTATTTCTTGGGCCGCTCCAGCGGCATATGGAGGTTCCCAAGCTAGGGGTCCAATCGGAGCTGCAGCCACCGGCCTACGCCAGAGCCACAGCAACGCGGGATCCAAGCCTCGTCTGCAACCTACAGCACAGCTCACGGCAACGCCGGATCCTTAACCCACTGAGCAAGGGCAGGGACCGAACCCGCAACCTCATGGTTCCTAGTCGGATTCGTTAACCACTGTGCCACGATGGGAACTCCCTAATTTGCCTTTCTTAATTTCTATCATAAACCTTGATGATGGGGGGAGAAGGGAGGGAGAAATGTTCACTGAGTACATACTACATGTCATATAGCCTACTAAGTATTTGTATATGTCATTATTTGTTATACCACTTTAGAGGTGGAGAAACTAAAGCTCAGTTTAAGCAAGTAATTTGCTCAAGGTAAATGAGTCAGTCAAGAGCAGATCTATTATTCAAGCCTGGATCTACTATGAAACCAAGGATGGTGTGCAGCCCTAAAAAGACCAAAAAAAAGAAAAATATGATACCTTATGACAACCAAGAAAACAGATTTATAAGGCTGGAGAAATTAAGGACAAAGAATAAATTATAGACCCTACTTTATAACCATAATATCAATTCTCAGCCTCCCAATTTTTTTCCCCCCTTTCAAAGGCCGTACCCATGGCATATGGAGGTTCCCAGGCTAGGCGTTGAATCAGATATGCAGCTGCCAACCTACACTACAGCCACAGCAACACCAGATCCCAGACACAGTTGCGACCTACCCCATAGCCTGCGGCAATGCCAAATCCTTAATCCCCTGAGCAAGGCCAGGGATCCAACCTGCATCCTCACAGATACTAGTTGGGTTCTTAACCTGCTGAGCCACAATGGGAACTCCCAATCCTTAGCCTCTCTTGAGAAAGATCTTCCAGTTGGCACATATTCACAGCAAGTGTAATCTATGGCAACATTTCCATCCACTAACTGATGATCACCCATCCCAACCATGAAAGTATAGAAATAATATAGTAGAAAAATCTGTCCTAAATGTCCTGCTAAAAGATGTTTAGAGCAAAGGCCCTTGTAATGGTTTGACTGGGTGGGAAACATATTTCACACGAGGTGCTAGGAATGGGTTCTAATGGGGTCTGAATAAGTTCTTAGTACTTTCATGGCAAAATAATAAGTGGATAAGAAGATCCTATAAAGAAGCAGACAACTGAGCTGGAATAGAGAATTTACAACAGCCCCACCCTGGAGTTCAGGAATACAGTCAGTCTCCTGTCATGGCCCCTCACCTCCAATGTATCCTGGTTCTCTAATTCTACAGACAATCAGCACCCTCAGGGATTCAAAGAAAATGTATGAAATTAGAGGCTATTTAAATGAGAGCCTGTAGGATTTGCTTTAAAATAATTTGGAGGTGGGGAAATGGGTGGGTGTATAGAGGGAGCAAGGTTGGCCACGACTGCTAAAGCTGGGTGAATAACACATGAAAGGTCATTATGCTACTTTCTCAACTTCCTATTATGAAAAAATTTCAAAAATACACCAATTTTAAATGGCAGCTAACTTTTTACATAATCTCTACTCAACGATTTTTAAAGTCTAGGTAGTGGGTAAGGGATTGAGAGGACTCAAAGTAACTATAATAGTTAATACTTATAAAGCATTATACATGCAAGATACTATTCTAAGAAATACTTACAAATATACAAATACATACACACACACATTCATTTCATCCTTACAAGCACAGACTGGGTGTTTTGAAAGTTCTTGAGAGGGCTCTCTGGTGTTTTAGAGCTCACACAAACCTGCTGCATCCTCACATGGTGGGAGGGGCCAGGAGCTCTCTGGGGTCTCTTTTTAAAGACACTAATCTCATTAGTGAGGGGTCCACCTTCATAGTTTAAGCACCTCCCAAAGACCTGAACTACTAACATCATCACATTATTACGTTAGGATTTTAACTTTTAATTTTGGAGGGAAGGACACACAAACAATAAGACCAAAGCAAACACGATTTAATCCCACAGTTCACAGATGTACAAACTAAAGAACAGTGAGGTTAAGCAACTTTTGTGAGCTCACACAGTAGAGCCAGGAGGAAAAACAGCAGACTGTACACAGAGTATTTGTTTTTAGTTGCTATTACACATATTAAATGGAGAGTAGAAAGCCATGCTATCAAGATATTCAAAGTAGTAGCTTTGCCCAAAGAAAAGTACAGTTGACCCTTGAACAAAACAGGGTTAGGCTGGTAATGTACTAGGTATGTACTGGCAAAAAATAAAGACATATAGAGTAAAATATAGAGTATAAGTAATAGGGATAGAATAGGATAGTTACACAGGAAGCTATATAGAAAGTCCCAGTAGGGGTCCATAGGTAAAGAGGGAAACCATGGGAACTTTGCAAGACCACTGCAAGTTAATGGAGTTCCTGTCATGGTTCCAACTAGGAACCATGAGGTTGCGGGTTCGATTCCTGGCCTTGCTCAGTGGGTAAAGGATCTGGCGTTGCCTGAGCTGTGGTGTAGGTTGCAGACGTGGTTCGAATCTGGTGTTGCTGTGGCTGTGGTTGTGGCTGCGGCTACAGCTCCAATTAGACCCCTAGCCTGGGAACCTCCATACGCCGCAGATGCAGCCCTTAAAAAAGACAAAACATAAACAAATAAGTAAATAATCACTCAAGAAAGCCATCAGTTAAGCGATCTTGCTTAACTAGAAAACCACAAATAAAAGTATGAAATATGCCTCAAGTGAAAGATAAAATGAGGCCTGCATTCAAGTTCGGCAAGACAATGATCCTTAGGACCAAGGACAGGGATTTAAGGGGAAGATGACATTCCAAAGTAGGAGATCCTCGTTAAATGAAAACCTGAGATAATTTAACATATTTTAGCACATGTTACTACCCTTCTGCTGATTGGAATAAGCACTATGACAGTCCTAATCTGACTTCACAGGGTCAGACACTCTCTTACCCAATGTGAGGAAGAGCTAGTGAGGTAAGCCTGACATCCACTCGAAGAATGAGGAAGAAGGCAGTCTTTCTTTCTTTCTTTTTTTTTTTGGCTTTTTAGGGCTGCATCTGCAGCATATGGAAGTTCCCAGGCTAGGGGTTAAATCACAGCTACAGCTGCTGGGTGGCATCTCTGCAGAGCCAGGACGCAGCTTCGATCCCTGGCTTGACACAACGGGGTAAAGGATCTGGCGTTGCTGCAGCTGCAGCCTAGGTCTGCTCTGATCTCTGGCCTGGGGCCTCCATATGCTCATGGGTCAGCAAAAAAAAAAAAAAAAAAAAAAAAAAAAAAAGACTCCTTTTGGAGTTCCCTGGTGGCCCATTACCCAGCAGATTAAAGCTCTGGTTGTTACTGCTGTGGTGAGGGTTCAATCCCTGGCCCAGGGAACTTCCACATGCCATGTGCTTGGTCAAACAAAAACCAATAACCAATGCTCACACCAAAGACAGTGGACACACACAATCTACACAGGGACACTACCACATGAAAACACCCCTCCAAGACCATAGCAAATAACTGATTCTCCTTATAGAGAAACACAGAGACAAAGAAAGTAAAATGAAAAGGCAGAAGAATTACTCCCAACTGAAAGAGCAAGAGAAATCCCCTGAAAGAACAAATAATGAAACAGAGCTCACCAGTCCATCAGATCCTGAATTCAAAAGTGGTAATAAAAATAACTGAATTAGGAATTCAGGTTCTAGTCATGGCTCAGCAGGAACGAACCTGACTAGTATCCATGAGGACTTGATTCAATCCCTGGCCTCTCTCAGTGGGTTAAGGATCTAGCGTTGCGGTGAGCTGTGGTGGAGGTCGCAGATGCGGCTCGGATCCCAAGTTGCTGTGGTTGTGTGTGGCATAGGCCAGCAGCTGTAGCTATGATTCAACCCCTAGCCTGGGAATTTCCACATGCTGCTGGTTCAGCCGTAAAGAGCAAATAAAACAAAACAAAACAAAAAAAACCGAATTAAGGAGTTCCTATTGTGGCTCAGCAGGTTAAAAACTGGAAATAGTGTCCATGAGGATGTGGGTTCGATCTCTGACCTTGCTCAGTGGGTTAGGGATCCAGCATTGTCACAAGCTGTGGCATAGGTCACAAATGTGGTTTGGATCTCGAATTGCTGTGGCTTGTGGTGTAGGCCTCAGCTGCAGGTCCCATTTGACCCCTAGCCCAGGAATCGTCATATGCTGCAGGTGCGGCTGTAAAAAGAAAAAAAAAGATCTGAATTAAGAAAGATTGATAAAAATAATAATAATAAATTTACGTGAAGAAACTTTAAAAAAAAAGATTGATAGAGGAGTTCCCATCGTGGTGCAGTGGTTAACAAATCCAACTAGGAACCATGAGGTTGCGGGTTTGATCCCTGGTCTTGCTCAGTGGGTTAAGGATCTGGCATTGCCGTGAGCTGTGGTGTAGGTTGCAGACGCGGCTTGGATCCCGCGTTGCTGTGGCTCTGGCGTAGAACGGTGGCTACAGCTCCGATTCGACCCCTAGCCTGGGAACTTCCATATGCTGCGGGAGCGGCCCAAGAAATGGCAAAAAGACAAAAAAAAAAAAAAAAAAGCAGACTGCACCACAATGGAACTCCAGAAATGCAATGCAGATTATTTTAACAAAGTACTAGAAACTACAAAAATGAACCAGTCTAAAGTTGATAAATCAATTGATGAGATAAAAAGCAATCTAATAACAATAAATAGCTGACTAAATGACACAAAAACAAGTAAGTGATCTGGAAGACAGAATAACAGAAATCACTGAGCCAGAACAGCAGGCAGAAAGAAAAATGAAAAGAAAAAGAAAACAACATTCAAGATCTATGGAAAATGTGCCTATCTACACATAATAGGGGTTCCATAAAAGAGAGAGAAATGGACTGAAAAACGTATTTGAAGAAATTATGGCTGAAAACTTCCCAAATGTAAAGAGGAAAGTGACACAGGTACAGCAGCACAGAGGGTCCCAAACAAGATGAACCCAAAGAAACCCATACCAAGATATATCATAATTAAAATGGCATAGTTAAAGAAAAGGAGAAAGAAAAAAACAGAATCAGTTAAAAGTGAAACCCTATAAGACTATCTTCTGGTTTCTCTGCAGAAACTTTGCAGGCCAGAAGGAAGTGGCATGATATATTCAAACTACTGAAAAGGGCAGTTCCCGTTGTGGCTCAGTAGGTTAGGAACCTGACTAGTATCTGCAAGGATGCAGGTTTGATCCCTGGCCTCACTCTGTGGGTTAAGGATCTGGCATTGCCACAAGCTGCAGTGTAGGTCACAGACGTGGCTGAGATCCTGTATTGCTATGGCGTAGGCCAGCAGCTATAGCTCCAAATTGCCCCCTACCTGGGAACTTCCAAATGCCTCAGGTGCAGCTCTAAAAACAAAAACAAAAATAAAAAATAAAAGAAAGTACTGAAAGGAAAAACCTGTAACCTAGAATAGTCTACCCAGCAAGATTATCATTTAGAATAGAAAGGCAGACAGATAAAGAATTTCTCAGATGAGCAAAAACTAAAAGAATACAGCAATGCTAAACATAGTTTAAAAAAGTAGGGTCTTCTCTAAATAGGATATTCTCTAAATGGAAAAGAAGCAAAAGCTATAGTAAAGGGAGAATTACAACAGGAAAGGCAAATATATAAAAGAACTGAAGATCACTTAGATAAGCCAATATATAGATTAAAAAACAATCCAAAAATTTTATAAAAGCAATTATAACTATAATTAACAGCAAAAGAATAAGCATGAAGATGTAAAATAGGACATCGAAATTACAAAATATAGAGGAGGGAGAATAAAAATTTGGGACTTGAACTTGTATGATTATCAGTTCAAAACAAACAGATATACTCATGGGTCAATATACTTGAAATCCAGGGTACAAACAAATCAAAACCATTAAACCACAAAAGAAGAAACTAAAAGAAGAAATGAACAGAGAACTACAAAAACAACTGGAAGACAAGGTTTAAAATGATAATGAGTACATACTGATCAATAATTACTCTAAATGTCAATGGACTAAATGCTCTGATCAAAAGACCATAGTCGGGAGTTCCCGTTGTGGCTCAGTGGCTAACAAATCCAACTAGGAACCATGAGGTTGCAGGTTCGATCCCTGGCCTTGCTCAATGGATTAAGGATGCCACATTGCTGTGAGCTGTAGTGTAGGTCACAGACGTGGCTCGGATCTGGCGTTGCTGTGGCTGTGGCACAGGGCAGCGGCTATGGCTCCAATTAGACCCCTAGCCTAGGAACCTTTGTATGCAGCAGGTTCGGCCCTGGAAAAGACAAAAAAAAAAAAAAAAAAGACCAGAGTCATAGATTAAATTAAAAAACAAGAACCCGCGACATGTTGCCTACAAGAGACTCACTTTAGGGCAAAAGACACAGACTAAAACTGAGGGGATGGAAAAATATATTTCATGCAAATGAAAACAACATGAAAGTGAGAGTAGCAATATTCATATCAGACAAAACAAGCTGTGTCTGCAACCTGCACCATAGCTTGTGGCAATGACAGATCTTTAACCCACTGAGCTAGGCCAGGGATTGAATTCGCATAGTCACAGACACTATGTCGGGTTTTGTTTTGTTTTTTTCTTTTTAGGGCTATAGCTGAAGTATATGGAAGTTCCTAGGTTGGGGTCAAATCAGAGCCGCAGTCACCAGCCTGTGCCACAACCACAACAATGCCCAGATCTGAACAGGGTATGACCTATACTGCAGCTCACAGAAATGCCAGATCCTTAACCTACTGAGCAAGGCCAGGAATTGATCCTGTGCCCTCATGAATACTAGTTGGGTTCATTACCACTAAGCCACCACAGGAACTCCTATGTCAGGTTCTTAACCTGCTGAGCCACAATAGGAATTACCAATATCTTCTTAGATCTGTCTGTCTCCCAAGGCAAAAGAAATAAAAGTAAAAATAACAAATGGGACCTAATTAAACTTAAAAGCTTATTCATAACAAAAGAAAAACCATCAACAAAACCAAAAGACAACCTAAGGAATGGGAGGAAATATTTGCAAATTATGCGACCAACAAGGGGTTAACATCCAAAACATACAAATAAGCTCATAAAAATCAATAATAAAAAAAAAAAATCAAAAAGAATGGGCTAAACAGAGACATAAATAGACATTTCTCTCTCTTTTAAGACAGACAGATGGCCAAGAGGCACATCACTAATTATTAGCGACATGCAAAACAAAACTACAATGAGTTACCACCTCACAGAATGGCCATCAACAAAAAGTCTACAAATAATAAATGCTGGCGAGAATGTGGAGAACAAGGAACTTTCACACACTGTTGCGGGAACATAAATTGGTGCAGCCACCATGGAGAACAGCATAGTGGTTCCTTAAAAAACTAAAACTAGAGCTACCATATGATCCAGCAATCCTACTCCTGGGTATATCTCTGGAAAAAATGAAAACTCTAATTTGAAAAGACAGGCATACCCCAATGTTCACAACAGCACTATTTACAATAGCCAAGACATGGAAGAACCCCAAGTGCCCATGAACAGACCACTGATTTAAGAAGATGTGGTGTGTGCACACACACACACACACACAATGTAATATTACTCAGCTATAAAAAAGGAATGAAATATTGCCACTTGCAGCAAAATGGATGGACCTTGAAATTACTATGCTTTGTGAAATCAGTCAGATAAAGACAAATATGTTACTTATATGTGGAATCTAAAAAGTAATACAAATCAATCTATATGCAAAATAGAAACAGATTCAAAGACATAGAAAATAAACTTTCGGCTACCAAAGGGAAAGCAGGGAGCAATTAGAGGCATGGGATTATCAGATACAAACTACTAGACATAAAACAGATAAGCAACACAGATTTACTGTATAGCACAGGGAATTATAGTCAATATCTTACAATAACTCATAACAGAATATAATTTGAAAAAAAAACCCTGAATCACTATGTTTTACAGCTGAAACTCAAGCATTATTGTAAATCGACTATATCATCAATTAAAAAAAATAGGGAAAAACTCAAAAGTCCATACGATGGAATATCATTCAACCATAAAAAGGAATGTTATATGCTACATGTATGAGCCTCTAAAGCATTATACTTAGTGAACAAAGCCAGATGCAAAAGGCCCTCTACTGTATGATGCCATTTATACAAAGTGTCTAGAATAGATAAATCCATAAAGGCAAAGTATATTAGCAGTTGCCAGGGTTGGGGGAGGTATGGGATTGCTGTGGGGGGATGGAAATGGAAAGGTTCTGGAATTAGTGGTGATAGCTGCACAGCCCTATGAATATATAAAAAGCTACTAAATGGCATATTTAAATGGTGAATTTTAAGTTATGTGAATTACATCTCAACTTTTAAAAAAGTGAAAAAATTTTAAAAAAGACTTAAAGGTGGAAAAAAACTATTTGAAAGAATGTTAAGGTGGAGTTCCTATTGTGGCTCAGTGGTAAGGAACCGAGTTAGTATCCATGAGGATGAGGGTTCAATCCTTGGCCTTGCTCAGTGGGTTAAGGATCTGGCTGTGAACTGTGGTGTAGGTTACAGATGCAGCTCAGAACTGGCATTGCTCTGGCTATGGTGTAGGCTGGTAGCTGCAGCTTCAATCCGACCCCTAATCTGAGAACTTCCATATGCTGCTTTGCAGCCCTAAAAAGTTAAAAAAAAAAAAAAGAATACTAAAGTAAAAGAAAAAAGTATAAATAGGAATTAAAAGGAAGACAGGAAGGAAAACATTAATTTTGTAGCTTTTCCTATGCCAAACAATCTTCTGCCGTAGTATAAAATCTAAGGGATTTAGTTAAAATAAATGGTAGTGGCTATAGAGTAGGCATCACTGAAATAAAAAACTTTTAATTTTTTTATTTTTATTTTTTACATCAAATGGACCACCTTTCTTCTCCAGGAAGAAGAATGGTGATTAGAAAACAGGACAGAACAACCATGTTAAGAAACAGACCTGAAGCCCTTCTTCATTAAAGTTTTCATGCCAGATTCTCGGAATTCTGAAAATATGTCTTTCCCTAAAGGGACAAAATTCCAAGTTTTCTTTCCTTTTTTTCTGCCAACCCACGCCACAGCCAAGCAATGCAGGATTTGAGCCGCGTCTGAGACCTACACCACAGCTCATGGCAACGCTGGGTACTTAACCCACTGAGCGAGGAGGCCCGGGATCAAACCTGCATCCTCATGAATACTAATCAGATTCGTAACTGCTGAGCCACAATGGGAACTCCTTCTTCTAGTTAGTGTTTATGTTTATCCTCACATTATAGACCGGCTGGCTCCTTAAATTCTTGGTTGGAAATAAATCCTGAGGCAGTGAAGTAATCTGTGAACTTTGTTGATCCCACAACAAAGTAATGTAGATTACTATAAAATCCTAGTGATGGCACAGCAGAAACAAATCCAACAAGGAACCATGAGGTTTCAGGTTCGATCCCTGGCCTTGCTTGGTGGGTTGAGGATACAGCACTGCGGTGAGCCCTGATGTAGGCTGCAGACACAGCTTGGATCCCGAGTTGCTGTGGCTGTGGCTAGGCCTGCAGCTGTAGCTCTGATTCTACCCTTAGCCTTGGAACTTCCTTATGCCATGGGTGTGGCCCTAAAAAGGGGCAAAAAAACAAAATAAGGAGTTCCCGTCGTGGCGCAGTGGTTAACGAATCCGACTAGGAACCATGAGGTTGCGGGTTCGGTCCCTGCCCTTGCTCAGTGGGTTAACGATCCGGCGTTGCCGTGAGCTGTGGTGTAGGTTGCAGACGCGGCTCGGATCCCGCGTTGCTGTGGCTCTGGCGTAGGCCGGTGGCTACAGCTCCGATTGGACCCCTAGCCTGGGAACCTCCATATGCCGCGGGAGCGGCCCAAGAAATAGCAACAATAACAACAACAACAACAACAAAAAAGACAAAAGACAAAAAAAAAAAAAAAAAAAATAAGATCCTAGTTCCTTGGTGGCACAGTGGATTAAGGACCCAGTCCTTGTCACTGCTGTGGCATGGATTCAATCCCTGGCCCAGGAATTTCTGCATGCCATGAGTGCAGCAGAAAAAAAAGTCCTTCCTTCCGAGAATACTTTTATTAATCTCAAAGAATTCAGGGTTCCATGAATGACCATTTGGAAAACACTAGCCTATAAAAATTTCTGCTTAATTAACCAATTATCTATGAACAAAGTTTGTTTCTCATCTCAGAGAAATCTCTGAATAGAAATAAACCTCAGAGATCATCGAGTCCAACTTTATGCTAAGAGAATAATATGCAACTATTAGGCTCTCTCTAAAATACACAATCCTTAATGGGGAAGTGGCAGGGGTGGGGCGTACTTCTTGGAACAGACTTGATGGTATCTGAAAAGGAGAAGCACAGGACTGTGGTCTTAAGAGAACAAGATAGATTAGGGTCCAAATGAAGAGGGAAACTACAGGCCAGTGCTGTCAGAAGAGAACTGCTGAAAACTACCATCTAGCTATGATGACCTCTCCAAGAGAGCTGAAAACTGCCTAATGCCAACGGATGGAGAGCAAGGAGGAGTCAGCAGCCTGCCTGGTCTGAAGGCGTGGCAGAAAGGAACCCTAGTCCTAGAATACATCTCTCTCAATACATTCCACAAACATTTTTCAAGTATCTACTATCAAGTAAGGGAACATATTTTTATGCCAAGAAAATTGCCTTTGTTTCTTTTGAAATGTGAATTTCATGTTATACTGTATTTGGAATATGGAAAATAAAACATTCTTCTCTACTGCCTCCAAACATATAGTTTTCCTTTTCACTTAAACTTCCAGTTGTTTCATGCAAATAAATTCTGCCTCTGCAGGACTACAGTCATGCTAGCATTGAGGCTAAGACCATCTGACCTATTGTCAAAGCACAGCTGGGCTGAATATAATTTCAGTTATTAATTCTCCTGTGACTAAACTTACTACTTTCAGATAAAATGAGAAAATTTAAGAAATTGTGAATGACCATAATGTAGTGGTTCATAATAAATGCTGACATCAGACAGATCCTGAGTTTATCCTAGCTTGGGTACCTAGGCAAATTACTTAACCTATTCAAGTCTCTGTTTCCCTATTCTTTAGGATAACAGTTCTACCTCTCAGGGTTGTTTCAGAAATAAAGTGCATAGGTACATAAGGTGCTTAGCACAGTGCCTAATACAGAGTAGACTCATTAAATGACAATTATTAATGAACTGCGTATTTTTATTCATGTTATTTGTTATGTTGCCTGTGGCGTTTGACTCCTAGTTCAAATGTTTGAGAAACTAATCAGAAAGCTTCTAGATAAACTCAGAATCAGAGCCAAAATACTTGGATGGTTGGGGTGAATATTTTGCTCAGACATGGTTTCTCATGCTGTTATTAGGTGCCATTCTAGTTACCAAATGAAGACTGCTGAAGATGAATAATGGAGAATAAACGCAAAGAATGGAAGAAAAGTTAGTATACTGAGAACGAAGCAGAAATTCAGACAGACTGTCACTGCATAAAAGGGCTTACTTTCTTTTTAAGAATATATTTCACTCAGATTCCATTTTTAGTATGAAACATAAAAAGTATTCACATGCAAAGAAGAAAGGAAGGAAAGAAGAAAAAATGTTCACATGTATACTCACAAAGTATGGGTGCACGGTATTCCAAAATACTTAAAGCACTCCAGTCTGGCCAAAAAGAATCCATGTTCTGGTTAGGAAATTTAACTCTTCCTGAAGGCATTTAGATGAGAGGAAGTCTTATTTATGCTAATGTTAGTTTCCTTCTTTTACTTCCTCTCTCAAGTTTCCTTTCTACTTCCTTCTACAGGAACAACTTTAACTATTCTTATACCAAGGCTTGAAAACTATGCAAACACAAGAAGTATACCACTGAACCATATCTATTAAATATCTTGGTTTCAAAGAGCTATGAAGCACATGGTTTGTTTGGGTTTTTTTTGTCTTTTTGCCATTTCTAGGGCCGCTTCCAGTGGCATATGGAGGGTCCCAGGCTAGGGGTCTAATTGGAGCTGTTGCGCCAGCCTACACCAGAGCCTCAGCAATGTGGGATCCAAGCAGCGTCTTCGACCTACACCACAGCTCGCGGCAATGCCGGATCCCTAACCCACTGAGCAAGGCCAGGGATGGGACCTGAAATCTCATGGTTCCTAGTCGGATTTGTTAACCACTGCGCCACAATGGGAACTCCCAAAACGTATGATTCAAGACCGCTGAGGGAGAAAGTACCACTAAAAAGCATTAATCAAAAAGATCAGGAGTTCCCGAAATTTTCAGTTTTACAGAAGCACTTATTATAACTTAATTACTTGATGTTCATCTCCTAGTTTCCCAGTCCTGCTGAGCCTTGGAAATTCCACAATTCTACCCCCAGTGACCAATGTATAATCCCGAGGAGGATGATCTGAATGTTATTATAATCAATTACATGGACTATGTCCAAAAAAAGGCTGTGGGAACAGAAAAGGGATGATCTATACGAAAGATAAGTAGGATCGAGAATGTACCATTCATTCTCTAGGGAAGAGAGAGACATAATCTGGCAGACATAAGTATGGTATCTGTTAGGGAAATACTTTGAGGTGGGGATGACTAGCTAAGGCTTTACCATGACCGAGTAAAATATTCACCATAACCATCCAAGACACTTCTGGTTAGCTTCTCATTTTTTTTTGTTTGTTTGTTTGTTTTGGTTTTTTTTTGTCTTTTCTAGTGCCTCACCCGCGGCATATGGAGGTTCCCAGGCTAGGGGTCTAATCAGAGCTGTAGCCACCGGCCTATGCCACAGCCATAGCCATAGCAAGACTAGATCCAAGCCAAGTCTGTGACCTCCACCACAGCTCATGGCAACGCCGGATCCTTAACGCACTTAGTGAGGCCAGGGATTGAACCCAAAACCTCATGGTTCCTAGTCAGATTCATTACCCACTTCGCCACAATGGGAACTCCTCAAATATTCTGATATGAGGAGTCAGAGGCCATAGATGGAAAACATAAAGCACTCAGATCCCTAGAAAGGAATATCCCCCTGCAGTAGACTGAGTGGCATTCTTGTTGTTTATACAGAAAGCAATATGGTATTCTGATTAAGCGCTCCCTATTTGGAAGCATCAAGGTTTAAAATTCTATTACTTAACTTCTCTGTTCTTTAGTTTTCTCATTAAATGAGGATATAATGCTTACTTCAAATGTTGTGTTAAGGATCAAGTTAATTATTCACAGCATTTAGAACTTTGCTAGAATGTAATGCTCAATAAAATTATACAAAAAACATTCAGGAGCTGGAGTTCCCATCATGGCTCAGCGGTAATGAACCCAACTAGTATCCATGAGGACACGGGTTTGATCCCTGGCCTTGCTGAGTGGGTTGAGGATCTGGCATTGCCATGAGCTGTGGTATAGGTTGTAGACAGGGCTCGGGTTCTGCATTGCAGTGGCTGTGGTATAGGCCAGCGGCTGCAGCTCCAATGCAACCCCTAGCCTGGGAACTTCCATATGCTATGAATGGGGCCCTAAAAAGACCAAAAAAAAAAAAAGACAATTTTTCATAATAATCATTAAGCATCTCTCACAATTTTGATTTGAGAATCAAAACCCAAGTAGGACCAACTCTAAAAATATTTTGATTTCTGACTATTATTCCTTTTTTTTTTTTTTTTGGTCTTTTTAGGGCCGCACTCGCGGCATATGGAGGTTCCCAGCCTAGGGGTTGAATCGGAGCTACAGCTGCTGGCCTATGCCACAGCTCACAGCAACACTGGTTCCCTAACTCACTGAACAAAGATAAGGGCTCGAGACTGCAACTTCATGGTTACTAGTAAGATTCATTTCTGCTGCACCACAAAGGGAACTCCTGACTTTAGATAGACTATTAAAGAAATGCCACAGGAGTTCCTGCTATGGTTCAGTGGAAATGAACCCAACTAGTATCCATGAGGATGCAGTTCAATCCCCGGACCCACTCAGTGGGTTAAGGATCTGGCAATGACTGGCCAGCAGCTGTAGCTCTGATTAGATCCCTAGCCTAGGAACTTCCATATGCCACAGGTGTGGGCCTAAAAACAAAAACAAAAAAAAGAGCTCAAAGTAATGACCATATGGATGCTCAACATCTAGGGAGGACTATAGAGGAACACAGTGAGAACTTCAACAAAAAGTTAGAAAATATAAGAACCAATCAGAGTTGAAGAATACAATAATTGATTAAAAAATAGGAGTTCCCATTGTGGTGCAGTGGTTAACAAATCCGACTAGGAACCATGAGGTTGCAGTTCGATCCCTGGCCTTGCTCAGTGGGTTAAGGATTCGACATTGCCGTGAGCAGTGGTGTTGGTCACAGACGTGACTCAGATCCTGTGTTGCTGTGGCTCTGGCATAGGCCAGTGGCTATGGCTCCAATTAGATGCCTAGCCTGGGAACCACCATATGCCGAGGGTGCAGCCCTAGAAAAGGCAAAAAGACAAAAAAAAAAAAAAAAAAAAAAAAAAACATACATACATATATATATATGTATATGAAAGGGTCGATAGCAGATTAGATGATACAAAAGAACATATAAAGGATCTGGAAGACAGACAGTGAAAATCACCCAGTCAGAACAGCAAAATGCAAAATGAGAAAAAAACTACCACTTCAGATGCCACATGTTTGGCCCTAAAAAAAAAAAAGGCAGACAGGAGATAGGTCATGAAGGGCTTGTATACTACACCAAGAAGTTTTGATTTTATTTTATAAGCATCAAGAAGAAACCTAATTATCAAAACATTGTCATAATAAATTTTAAACAAGTTTTAAATCAAAGAACTCAAAAAAATCAGTAAGATGAGGGAATTCCAGAAAAATACAGTGAACAGTGATTTAAATATTTAGTATTGGGAGTTCCCGTTGTGGAACAGTGGAAACAAATCTGACTAGTTCCATGAGCATGTGGTGGATTCAATCCCTGGCCTCGCTCAGTGGGTGGGGGATCTGGCATTGCCAAGAGCTGTGGTGTAGGTTGTAGACACAGCCTGGATCCCACATTGCTGTGGCTGTGGTGTAACTCAGATTTGACCCCTGGCCTGGGAACTTCCATATGCCAAGAGTGCAGCACGAAAAGGCAAAAAAAATTTAGGAGCAATTCAATCTAAATTGCAATAAAACCAAAACGTAATTGAACTTTTTTTTTTTTTTGCCATTTCTTGGGCCGTTCCCATGGCTCATGGAGGTTCCCAGGCTAGGGGTTGAATTGGAGCCACAGCAACGTGGGATCCGAGCCACATTTACAACCTACGCCACAGCTCACAGCAACACTGGATCCTTAACCCACTGCGCAAGGCCAGGATTCAATCCCACAACTCCATGGTCCTAGTTGGATTCTTTAACCACTGAGCCACGACAGGAACTCCAATTGAACTTTAAATGACTGCAAATGGAATCCCATTTCTAATGCTCAATATTACCAAAAGAACAGGAGATGCTGTTTCCTGGCTCCACAATCCACTTCCTCCAATTGTTAGAGGCACTGGATCCATCTGTTCCACACCCCTACTCACCAAGACAAAGAAAAGACCAGTCCTTGTCATCTACTTCCCCGTCAATCTACAGAACTGGAAACAAAACATGGTTCTGGAATGAAAAGTTCAGCACTCTTGGATGCAAGTAACATCATATATTATAAATGCTAACATATACATAATTAGAGTACAAATCCAGCTAAAAATCAGATTTCCAGAATGTTCAAGAAATAGATGAGATCCTGTTGTGGCACAGAAGAACTGAATCTGACTAGTATCCATGAGGATGTGGGTTTGATCCCTGGCTTCACTCAGTGGGTTAGGGATCTGGCGTTGCTATGAGCTGTGGTGTAGCTCACAGACATAGCTCGGATCTGGCGTTGCTGTGGCTGTGGCATAGGCCGGCAGCTGTGGCTCTGATTCCATTCTGACCCCTAGCCTGGGAATTCCTTATACTTTGAGTGGCCCTAAAAAGCAAAAAAAAAAAAAAAAAAAAAAAAAGGAGAAATAGCAACTACAGGAGGAAAACAAAACAAAGGCAGTTGATTTCACAAAAATGTCAAAGAGTGAACATCCTTTTTTTCCCTTTTGCTATTCTAATCTACTTTCATCTGGTTTGTTAGAATTATGTCACAACAATGAATGCCATCACAAGGCTCACAGAATTTTGGAATCTTCTGCCCTTAGAGTTTAGATAATCCAATCTTCATTTTATTTAAAAAAAAGAGGCAATTAGGCCCAAAGCACTATTTTCCAAAGCGCAAAGCAAGAAAAAGAAATTTTAGTTGTTATTTAAGCAATACGTACGTGCTTAGTAGTTAACATATTTATTACTTTGGAAATCTTTTATGATGGTGGTATGGTTCATACCAAGGGAAGTAACAACAGCTGTCCCATCAGCAACAGGGTCTGTTTTTAGGTTTGTTTGTTTGCTTTCTTTTTGGTTCAAGGGTGGGTTCTGAATGATAAAAAGATGTGACCTTCAGTTCAGTGAGCTTGTTACTAAAGCTAATTTAGAGTAAAAGAAACAAATACTAAGAAGCATTCAGAAATTCTGTTTATAGGAAAGAGTGTGTAATATTGTTAAAAACATAATGACACAATAAGCCATTCCTATTCTGGAACTAAGATAATAGCAATTCTCTAGGGCATATTTACATGTCACAAGCACCTAGAAAAAGATCCCTAGCAACACTGATATCTAAGTTGTGGGTTAAGTTACATGATCATTTAATTTACTTTCACATGGCCTGTCAAAGGAGCATGGTCATATAGGAAGAGGGTTTTCTCCTAATATTTGTTAATATTTATATGAAAGTGTTTTTTTCTCATTACCTCTTTCCAAAGGAATGAAAGGCAGGTGATTAGTGGATGCCTTAGGAATCAAATTTGCTGGTGGAAGAAATAATATTTTAAAATTTTACTATGAAATATTTTAAGTTTAAATGTCAAAGTATTCTTGCTAAAGATGTCTCATGAATTTCAAGCGTGGTATCTTTCAGGCTAACCAAGAAAGTGGAAGAACCATTTCCATCTGGCCAAACCTGCAGGATTTCACCAGAACATCTGCAAACCAGTTTTAAGGTCCCAGGGCAGATGGAATAATATCACTCTCAATTCTTGAAATACCTTCTACTAAGAAGCTACATTATTTTCAGGAAGCTAAGGCAACACTGTCATAAGCTGCCAGTATCCATAATCGCCTCCAGCCCTCCCCAAAGGAGAGGGCAAGTAGCAAAAGGCAAAATTTATATTCTCTTCTCATCTTCTTTTCCCAATTTTGACGACTTTCGTTGCCTCTGACCCCCATCTGCCTTGTCTAGCATTGTGGTGACTAATGATGAAAAAAAGTTCCAGGTGAAACAGCACTTTCCAGGACTTCCCCACCACCACCACCATTTACTCCGTGGAATTTTACTTTTAATAACTCTTTCCTTCGTTTGTCTTCAGTGAAGCCGCGAGCCAAGTACAGACTTTCCTAGAGAGCATGGACTCTCCAATGCCATGAATCTCAGAAACCTTTTTCATACAGGTAGTTGAAAATTAATCTGATCACTGTGGCCACCATAAAGTCTATTAATCCCGACAACTGCGAGGGTGAGAAGTCAGGGAGTGGGAGTTTACCTCTGCTAGGTTTCAAGGAAAGGTCCGGAGAACCAACATCCCTCCACCCTTCCTCCTCTGACCCCTAGAGAGTCTCCAGGAGCCTCGCGTCTTCGAGCCCGGCCGGACCGGCTCAGTTCGGGCCAGAGCGCCCCCTCCTCCCCTCAAGCCCGACCCCACCAGTTTTTCAACTGTCACGATATACACTTTCTCCTTGGGATTATGAACCCAATCTTCACGGCAGCCAGCTCCCTCAATCCCACTCCTGGAGACTCACCAAGCAGTTCCGGCCACTCCTCTCCGGCCGCAGCAGATCGGACACCCGCAGGCCGGACTCTCCAACTGCTCTCTTCTTGCGCCTGCGCGCGCCGAACCTGCGCGCCTGCGCGCTCCTCCGGCGCGGCGGGCGCGGACACACCCCTGCAGCTGGAGCCAATCACCCTGGTGTGGGGGCGGGGGGGCGGTTTAAATCTCCCTGCCACGCAGGCGAAGAGTCTGGGGACTCACCGGTTAACCCGACAATTCGGGTCCCGCCCAAGATGGAAAGTGTTTATGCAATAAACATTTACCGAGGGCAAACCGTGTACCAGGCAATGTACGAGATGAATGTTGAGGAAGAGAAAACGAATAGAATGCCTCCCCGACCTTTGCCTAGACTGGGACATAGATATGTAAACAAATTGTAGTGGACAGAATATAGTGCTTGGAATATGAAAAATCCGAGGCGCCGTTGGGGCACAGTGAACAAAGCGCTTTATTCTTAGGGTATCTGGAAGAGTTCCCGGAGGAAGTGACTTTTGAATCGTGAAGGCTAAGTAGGAGTTCCCCCGGAAATTTGGAATGGAAGGAGATAGGAGTTTCCAGACTGTGAGAACAGAGTGTGCCAAGAACAACATAACACCTTCTGGAAATTCCTTGCAGTTCATCCTACTTGAGAGGCTTAAAGCGCGCCGCCTTCCGGTGAAGGGGAGAAAGGGTTTTTAAAAGTTGGCAATGATGTAGTTTCTGCTGTGACTCAGTGGGTTAAGGACTTAACAGTTGTCTCTGTGAGGATGCAGTTTCAATCTTTGGCCTGGCTCAGTGGGTTAAGGATCCTCCCATCTTGCTGCAGCTTCACAGATGCCCCAGGAATCTGGAGCTGCAGGCTGCAGCTTCAGCTCCTATTCAACCCCTGGCTTGGGAATTTTCATATGCCACAGATGCAGCTGTTAAAAAAAAAAGTTGGCAATGATACTACTACATGTGAAATAGATAACTAATAAGGACCTACTGTATAACACAGGGAATGATACCCAACATTTTGTAATATATATATCTGAATCACTGTGCTGTACTCATGAAACTAACATAACATTGTAAATCAATCATACTACAATTTTTTAAAAAAGTTAGATCTTAGAAGATCTTGCATTTTTTCACTTTACCATGATCACTGAGAATATCAAAAGATCTTAAGCAGGAGTTCCCAACGTGGCTCAGTGGTTAAAGAATCCGACTAGGAACCATGAGGTTGCAGGTTCGATCCCTGGCCTTCCTCAGTGGGTTAAGGATCTGGCATTGCAGTGAGCTATGGTGTAGGTTGCAGACGTGGCTCGGATCCCAAGTTGCTGTGGCTCTGGCGTAGGCCGGCGGCTATAGCTCCAATTGGACCCCTAGCCTGGGAACCTCCATATGCCAAAGGAGCAGCCCTAGAAAAGGCAAAAAGAGGGAAAAAAAAAAAAAGATTTTAAGCAGATCTGGAAATGCTTCCAGGCATCACTAAGAATAAAGCACAGTGCTGGAAATAAAAAACCTTTCACAGGAGTTTGTGTACTCCTAAAAGTTCAAGGAAGATGAAGCCTGGGAAATATCCTTCCAATTTAGTAACACAGAAGTCATTGGTGATCTTAGCGAAAACCATGTGATAGAATGATGAGGTTGAAAGATAGACTGCGGAGTTCCTGTTGTGGTGCAGTGGAAATGAATCAGACAAGTAACCGGGAGGTTATGGGTTCGATCCCTGGCCTTGCTCAGTGGGTTAAGGATCTGGCCATGAGCTGTGGTGTAGGTCGCAGACGTGGCTCGGATTCTGCATTGCTGTGGCTGTGGCGTAGGCCAGCAGCTGTAGCTCCCATCTGACCTCTATCCTGGAAACCTCCATATGCAATAGTTCAGAGAGAGGGGAGATGCAGAAATGGGGTCAAGTTGTAGAATGCCTTTGGAAAGTTTGGTCTTGAGGGGAGGAGCGAAAGAGGATGACAAGGAGTCAAAGTTTTTTGTTTCCGTTGTTTTGTTGTTGTTAGAATTGAGACACACAGAACCAACCAACTGCCTGATAGGGAAGACACAACTGAGAAAAAGTTTCAAAGAGAAGTGCTAGTCATTAGGTAAAGATCTTGGGTAGGTAAGAGTAGAAGCAATCCAAAGCACTGATGGGAGGAAAAAAGAGAATATCTCCTTACATTTTTTTTAGGTTTTTCTTTTTTCTTTTTTTGTCTTTTTGTCTTTCTGGGGCTGCACCCTTGGCACATGGAGGTTCCCAGGCTAGGGGTCCAATTGGAGCTGTAGCTGCTGGCCTACACCATAGCCACAGGAACACCACAGCCACAGCAGTGCCAGATCTGAGCCAAGTCTGCAACCCCACACCACAGCTCATGGCAATGCCGGATCCTTAACCCACTGAGCAAGCCCAGGGCTCAAACTCACAACCTCATGGTTCCTATTCGGATTCATTTCCACTGCGCCATGATGGAAACTCCTATTTTTTTTCTATTATATATATATTTTTTTTGTGTGTGTGTGTGTGTGTTTTTGTCTTTTTGCTATTTCTTGGGCCTCTCCCGCGGCATATGGAGGTTCCCAGGCTAGGGGTCTAATCAGAGCTGTAGCCACCGGCCTACACCAAAGCCACAGCAACGCGGGATCCGAGCCGCGTCCGCAACCTACACCACAGCTCACGGCAACGCCGGATCGTTAACCCACTGAGCAAGGGCAGGGACCGAACCCACAACCTCATGGTTCCTAGTCGGATTCGTTAACCACTGCGCCGCCACGACGGGAACTCCTATTATATTTTTTTATTGTTCTATCAATTTCTGCTGTGCAGCAAAGTTACCCAGTCATACATACATACACACACACACACACACACACACACACACACACATATATACATTCTTTTTCTCACATTATCCTCCATCATCTTCCATCACAAGTGACTAGATGTAGTTCCCTGTGCTACACTGAAGCATCTCCTTGCTTATCTACTCCAAATGCAATAGTTTGCATCTACTAACCCCAGACTCCCAAGTACATCCCACTCCCCCCCTCCTCCTCAGCAGTGTCTTTTTTTTTTTTTTTTTTTTTTTTTTTTTGCTTTTTAGGGCCACACCCATGGCATATGTAGATTCCCAGGCTGGGGGTCGAATCAAAGCTGCTGCAACGCAGGATCCAAGCCAAGTCTGCGACTTACTCCACATCTCATGGCAATGACAGATCCTTAACCCACTAAGCAAGGCCAGGGATCGGACCTGCAACCTCATGGTTCCTAGTCAGATTTATTTTTGCTGCACCATAACAGGAACTCCACTAAGATTACTTTTAATGACAGGGAGTATTTGTAAATTTGTATGTTTAGTAACAGGAAGTTAAAGAAGTTCTCATCCGATGGTCTCTTTTCTCTGTGAAGTAGGAGACTAGGTCATCTGCTGATAAAGAGTTAGGAGTTTTAGGGAAATTGGAAAGGATTTGGAATATTGTTGTAGAAAGTGCTGGAGCAAACTGACCAGAGAAAAGCAGTGTGACTGCTAAGCTGCATTGAGGGCCTATAAAAGATTGGTAAAAATGAGCTCACCAATTTCTGCCCTCCTGTGTGATTTTCTTAAGCAGTAATCACTTCTTGAGAGGAGAAGTGGAGAAAATGTAGGGTTGAATTCATTTAGAGTTGGGATGTTCACTGGTATAATGCCATGGTTCTCAACCAAGGACATTTTTGCCCTCCAGAGGACATTTGGCAAAGTCTGAAGATATTTTTGATTGTCAAGATGGCAGGTGTGTATGTGTGGGAGGTAGGGGATGGAAGGGGAGCTGCTATAGCATCTAGTGCCCGGACATGCTGCTACATAGGCTACAATGCACAGCAAAGCACAGGAGTTATCTCCAAAATATCAATAGTGCCGTAGTTGAAAAACCCTGATCTAGGATTACCTTGATGCTCACCAACAGCTGACCTTGGTCTTCTATAAGCTTTCTCTTGTACTATGGCCCTAAGCTTATAGGAGAAAGCAGTTCTTTCACTGCACACCTTTAAAAGGGAGAAGGGTATTCCCGTTGTGGCTCAGCTGGTTAAAGACCCAGTGTTGTCTCTGTGAGGATGCAGGTTCCATCCCTGGCCTCACTCAATCGGTTAAGGATCCAACATTGCTGCAAGCTGCAGTGTAGGTCACAGCTGCAGCTCGGAATTGACCCCTAGCTGGGGAACTTCATATACCTCAGGTGTGGCAGTAAAAAGAAAAAAAAAAAAGAATATGCAGCATACCCCGCACACCTTGGTAGTTAAAGGACTTGTGATATCACAAATACAGAATTGGAATAAATTCCTCAATCCTCCAGAAGTAAATCTTACACAGAGATGGAGGGAGCTGCTTACTTTGATGTGAAGCATTCAAGGTCTTTTTAAACATAGCTATTTATTAGAAGTTCAATAATATAGGAAATTCACATCATTGTCAACCTTAATGTAACTTTGTTTACCTGACTAGATTTCGTCACTAAAATAAGACCCTGAAGGAATGGATATGGGCTGAGTTTATTGAAGAAGGTAAATACATTAGGTACTAATAATATAATCATTGATGTTAGATTATCTGCTTTGCGATAGGCACCATTTCAGGGACAGCGCTGGATCTATGTTATGTCATTCAATCCCAGCAACACCTTGAGAGATATCAGTATCCTAATTTTAACTGAGGAAAGTGAGATTCAAGAGAACTTATAATTTTTCCCAAATCACAAATTACTAGTACCTAGCTCGGCTTGAACTCAGGTGTGTCTGTTCTAAAGCTCTTGCGTCTTCCATTAAGCTTCAGTAAGTTTTACACAGGAGTGATTGAAACTTAGCCACGACAGTGTCACGGAATAGTGGGGACTTATGAAGAGAGTAGAGACGAGAAGAAGGCCCAGAAAGAGCAAAGAGAATGAAAAAGAAACGAGGGAGGCTGGTTACAGCAGCGTCCTGTGCAGCAGACTAACTCCTCCATAAGCCAGCCCGCCTTCGGTCTTTCATTCTTTTGGAGTAAAGCTTCGTTCCTCTGTGTCCGTTGCTCACTCTCCTGTGTTCAAATAAAGCTAGGTTATTGAGAAAAGCTGACCGCCGGGGGCGGGGGAAGGAGTGTGACGCCAGTACCATGCGCCTGCGCTCTGGCGGCGGCGGCGGCGGCGGAGGCAGAGGTGGTACCCGGCGGGAGTGGGTCCGAAGCGGGTTGCCGGACCCAAAGCCAAGGCGGTGGCGGGGGCGTCAGGCGAGCTCCCTCGCCGGGGCCTCGGCGGCCTGATGGAGTAAGAGGGATCTGCTGTGAGTATGAGTACCGAATGGCCGGGCTGCGCAGAGGTGTATCGGAGCCCAGGGACCCTCTAGTCTGCCACTTTAGGGAGGCTATGGGATGTAGGAAGCTGCGGGTGTCTGCTCCTGCTTGCTGCGGCGCGGAGGCGCCGGGTAGTCCCCTCTCGCAGAGCCCGCGAGATTTACGGGCAGGCGGTGCTTCTTGCTTTGGGGTACATATTCTCGCGGGGGCGTTCCGGCTCTGTTCTGAGCTCCAGCAGGAAACGTGGTTGCAGAGTCTTGACCTTTAGGAGAGGCCGCTGACCTCCTTTGCGCCCCTCCCACCCCGGGAGGCCGCAGGGAGCCCAGAGACCCAAGTGCTCTTTTAAGGCTTACAGGTCTCAGACCACGAACACTTTTCGACCTCTCGTGACTGACAGCCTCCTTTTTCCTCCTTCCGTTTTCCCTGTGGGATGCATCTTAATAATAGCTACTGATTATGGAATGCTTACTATGTGTAAATATTTAATCCAAATCTCAGTGCATAATTATGGAGAGGAAATGCTTTGCGCCTCACTGAAGGGAGCCCCCTTCAGTCTCCTCAATTTATTTTTGAGAGTCGGATTAAGCCATCTTGTTAGGAAGTTTAAGATTTCTATGGCTTTTAGCATTTTGGGACTCGCATCCTAGTTAAGAGAAGTTATCTTACCTAGCAAACGAATCTTTATCCACCGTAATTGTTCATATCGAATTTACTCAAACCAGAATAACTTTTGAGCACTTACTAAAAACCTCATAGTATTCTAAGCCTCATAGGAAGTCTTAAAATTTGTTTCAAGCCCTGTTCTTAAGTTTGGTGTGAATGAAACAATGGAAAATAATGTTTAGCTTCAACTAGGATTTATTTAGCACTTACTACGCATGTGCCAGATACACTCAGGTCTGTCACAAAAAAATTAATGAGGTATTGTAATGGAAGGTAGGTTTTTTGGAGCACATTTCAGAGGAGGTCGCTGAGAGTTTGATGGTACTTGGCTCAAGATAGCCTAACTAGGGTAAGTCGTGAAAATCAGATACAATGACAAAGCTCATCTTTTTCTTGTTACATCAAGTTAGATATTGTAAGTACTTCTGCTGAGAAGTAACTATGCTATAGTTATAGTTTCTAGAGTTAACAGATGAATCTGGAAAATGGTAGGAGCCTTAATTAAAGATAACTAGATGTTTTTTGGTTTTGTTTTTTTGGTCTTTTTAGGGCTGCATCCGAGGCATATGGAGGCTCCCAGCCTAGGGGTTGAATTGCCTACACCACAGCCATGCCAGATCCAAGCTCCATCTGCTACCTAAACACTGCTGTAATGCTGGATCCTTAACCCACTGATCGAGGCCAGGGATGGAACCTTCATCCTCATGGATACTAGTCAGATTTGTTTCCACTGAGCCACAATGGGAACTCCTACATCACTAGATGTTTTTTGTTTGTTTTTAAATGATTTTTATTTTATTGGTTATAGTTGGTTTACAGTGTTCTGTCAACTAGATTTGTTTTGTTTTTTTGTTTGTCTTTTGTCCTTTTAGGGCCTCATGCGTGGCATATAGAGATCCCAGGCTAGGGTCTAATCAGAGCTACAGCTGCGGGCCTATGCCACAGCCATAGAAACTCGAGATCCGAGCCTCTTCTGCAACCTACGCTAGAGCTCACAGCAACACCAGATCCTTAACCCACTGAGTGAGGCCAGGGATTGAACCTGCAAACTCATGGTTCCTAGTCGGATTCGTTTCCGCTGTACCACGAGGGAAACTCCTCAACTAGATGGTTTTTGAAGAGAACTTCAAAGTGGCTTGGAAGGAGTTAGGGGGTGTGCAGGCTGATCAGGTTAGTTCATCAGAACCAATTGCTTTGATTGAAAGGAAGATATTTAAAAAGGAAAAACTGTGAGTGGTGGTTATTGTGCTTATATATTAGAGTACGTGTAATCTAAGGGCTGCTGTACAAGAAAAGCAAAGAATAATGGTAGGTGCTTGCTGATTTGGTTCTGGGATCTGGAAAGGCTCAGTGAGAAGTATACATGTTGCATTTTTTTTTTTTTTTTTTTGCTTTTTAGGGCTGCACTTGAGACATAGAGATTCTTAGGCTAGGGGTCAAATCAGAGCTGTAGCTGCCGGCTTATGCCACAGCCACGGCAACGCAGGATCCGAGCCTCGTCTGCGACCTATAGCACAGCTCACGGCAACGCTGGATCCTTAACCCACTGAGCAAGGCCAGGGATTGAACCTGTGTCCTCATGGATGCTAGTCAGATTCGTTAACCGCAGAGCCATGACAGGAATTCCATATTGTGGGTTTTTTGTTTTGTTTTGTTTTTTTGCCTTTTCTAGGGCCACTTCCCGCGGCATATGGAGGTTCCCAGGCTAGGGGTCGAATCGGAGCTGTAGCCACCGGCCTATACCAGAGCCACAGCAACCCAGGATCCAAGCCGCGTCTGCAACCTACACCAGAGCTCATGGCAGTGCTGGATCCTTAACCCACTGAACAAGGCCAGGAATCCTGCAATCTCATGGTTCCTAGTCAGATTTGTTAACCACTGAGCCACGACAGGAACTCCAATTTTTGATTGGATTATTTTAATGGGAAGTTAAAGGGTTAATCTGTATATCGTATATCAAATGAATTACTTGGTAAACGGGTTACATATGAATACTCCAATTGTACATCCAGCATGTTAAATCTCTCATTGAAACTTTATAGTCAGGGATTTTTTTCATCATTGATTTTTTAATCTGAAAGACTATCAAGAAATGAGAGTTCCTGGAGTTGCCGTCATGGCGCAGCAGAAACAAATCTGACTAGGTAGGAACCATGAGGTTTTTTGGTTTTGATCCCTGTCCTGCTCAGTGGGTTAACGAATCCGGCATTGCCTTGAGCTGTGGTGTAGGTCGCAGACGTGTCTCAGATCCCTCATTGCTGTGGCTATTTTGTAGGCCTGCAGCTGTAGCTCTCATCTGACCCCTAGCCTGGGAATCTCCATGTGCCTTGGGAGTGACCGTAAAAAAAAGCAAAAAAAAAAAAAAGAGAAATGAAAGTTTCTAAGTGTTTGTCAGTAGAGGACTGGTTAAAGAAATTATGCACCTGTTAAAAAGAATGAGCCAGGAGTTCCCGTCGTGGCGCAGTGGTTAACGAATCCGACTAGGAACCATGAGGTTGCGGGTTCGGTCCCTGCCCTTGCTCAGTGGGTTAACGATCCGGCGTTGCCGTGAGCTGTGGTGTAGGTTGCAGACGCGGCTCGGATCCCACGTTGCTGTGGCTCTGGCGTAGGCCGGTGGCTACAGCTCCGATTCAACCCCTAGCCTGGGAACCTCCATATGCCGTGGGAACGGCCCAAGAAATAGCAACAACAACAACAACAACAACAGCAACAACAACAAAAGACAAAAAACAGACAAAAAAAAAAAAAAAAAAAAGAATGAGCCAGCCCTCTATGTGCTAATATTGAGTGATCTCCAAGATATGTTAAGTGGAAAAAAAGGCAAAAGTGGGTGTTCTGGTTGGCAACCATTTGTGGTTTTTAAAAAAGTATATGTATTTTCATGTATATGCATAGACTGTCTCTGAAAGAATGCATAAGAAACTGGTTAACAGTGATAAGGTGACGTTAGCTGGGAAACAGGAGTGCGAGTGGAATAATTTTGTCTACAAACTTTTTTTTTTTTTTTTTTTTTTTTTTGCCATTTCTAGGGCCGCTCCAATGGCATATGGAGGTTCCCAGGCTAAGGGTCTAACTAGAGCTGTAGGCGCTGGCCTACACCAGAGCCACAGCAACTCAGGATCCAAGCCAAATCTTTGACCTACACCACACTTCATGGCAACGCCGAATCCTTAACCCACTGAGTAAGGCCAGGGATCCAACCCACAACCTCATGGTTCCTGGTTGCATTTGTTAACCACTGAGCCACGATGGGAACTCCTCTACAAGCTTTTTTATATTTTATTTTACTTTATTTTATTTTATTTTATTTTATTTATTTATTTATTTTTGACCACCCTATGGCATATGGAGTTTCCTGGGCTAGGAATTAGACCTGAGCCACAGTTTCGACCTGTGCCGCAACTGTGGTCAGATCCTTAACCCATTGTGCCAGGCTGGGGATCAAACCTGTGTCCCAGCACTCTAGAGACACTGGCAATCCCACTGCCACAGTGGAAATGCCATATAAGGTTTTTTTTAATTAAGAAAACTTTTAAACATCCAGAAAGGTAGGGAAAATACTGCATTGAACCTTGTGTAAATTGATGACTCAGATTTCAAAAGCTGTTAGTATTTTGCTATATTTACAGCTTTTATTCCTGATATTTCACCCCTAAGTGTATCTCTAATAAACATTTCCTGCATAACCCTGTATTATAATCACACTGAACAACAATACATTTTATATATCATGTAACATCCAATCCTTATTAAAATTTCCTCCAATTATCCTTTTTCTTGTCTGTTTTTACCTTTTTTTTTTTTTTTTTTTTTTTTGGCTAAGCCTGCAGCATGTGGAGGTTCCCATGTCAGGGATTGGCAAACCGCTGCCATGACAACATTGGATTTTTAACCCACTGCACCACAAGAGAACTCATTTTTGATCCATTTTCCTTTTTTTTTTTTTTTTTCCGTCTTTTAGGGCCGCACCTGCAGCATATGGAGATTCCCATGCTTGGGGTCTAATTGGAGCTGCTGCTGCTGGCTTACACCAGAGCCACAGCAATGCCCGATCCTTAACCCACTGAGCGAGGCTAGGGATCGAACCTGCATTCTCATGGATGCTAGTCGGGGGTTAACCACTGAGCCATGGCTGGAACTCCTTGATCTGTTTTCTAATTGAAGTCTATGTATTGCGTTTGACTGTTATGTCTGTTGAAGTCTTTAAATCTAGAAGTTAACTTCTTTTTTCCTTTCACTTTTCTTTTTTCAGTCATAAGTTGAAGAGATTAGTACAGTTATCTGGATTTATCTGATTGATACCTAGTGTTATCATTTATCATGTTACTGTAAACTGGAAGGTAGAGGTAATACTTGATTAGTTCAGGGGGTTCCTGTCCTTACTCAGTGGTTAACGAATCTGACTAGGAACCATGAGGTTGCGGTTCCATCCCTGGCCTTGGGATCCAGCGTTGCCGTGAGCTATGGTGTAGGTCACAGACGTGGCTGGGATCCCGAGTTGCTGTGGTTCTGGCATAGGCCTGTGGCTACAGCTCCGATTCAACCCCTAGCCTGGGAACCTCCATATGCCGCGGGCGCGGCCCAAGAAATGGCAAAAAGACAAAAAAAAAAAAAAAAAAAACAACAAAAAAAAACTTGATTAGTTCAGGTAAACACTTTGGGAACTATATGTACTGGGCTAGTACTCTAGTTTTCCCCATAATGATGCTGAGATTGATTAGTGGGTTCATGTGATAATTCTTGAGTCCTCCCTTGTAAACTTGCATTTCACCCCTTGAAACCAGCTGTAGGCCCTTTTGTACCTTTAGAATTTTGAAACTAGTTTATGCAAAATATAGTTAGCTTTAAAAAGACAAAACTCACTGCAATAACTTGCGTCTTCTTCTTCTTCTTTTTTTTTTTTTTTTTTAACTAAAACCCTGATAACTTGATGGCATTGTTCTTATAGAAGAGAGGTTGAATTTTGGAGAGATTAAAATTTACCCAAGGAGATAGATGTATTAGATATTTTTGTCTAATTCCAAGGTCATGCTTTTCCCACCATTTTTTGTAAACCATAAACTAGTATATAAAGGTAAAATTGTTATTGTTCCTTCTTCATATCTTTCTAGACAGGTAATCAATATCCAATTGTATGAGACTTTTTTGGAGTATCAGTAAATAGGGATTGATCAATGTGGTGTGATAACCTGTAATGAGCCATTTTGAAAGTTCAAAATATGTGAATGTCAAACTTCTTGATGATTTCTGGAGCTCCAGATAAGTTCTCTACATAGAAACACTGTATAGTCTTTTTTTCTTGGCCTCATG
Source organism: Sus scrofa (assembly GCF_054392235.1). Classification (NCBI taxonomy): domain Eukaryota; kingdom Metazoa; phylum Chordata; class Mammalia; order Artiodactyla; family Suidae; genus Sus; species Sus scrofa. Next base: position 138,198,349 of record NC_139383.1, read on the forward strand.
TCTTCTAGGTTTAAAAAAATTATGGGTTTAAAAAAAAAAGTTTAAAAAATGTTAAGAACAGTAATACACTCTTACAGTATAGTTTTGAACTGCATGGGTCCACTTATATGCATATTTAAAAAAAATAGTAAATACTACAGTACTGCACTATCTGTGGTTGGTAGAATATGTATAAGGAGGGCTGACTACAAATTCTACATGGATTTTGACTGAAAGGAGGGTCAGAGCTCCTTAACGCCCATTTTGTTCAAATGTCAGCTGTATATGTGTGTTACTGCATAAATTTGGGGGAGCACAAAAGAGTTCATAGAGAAAAGTAAATCCCTGACTCCCACCCAGGTCTTCAATTATTTTTCCCAGAGGCAATGACTGTCTCCTTTCTTTGTCTTTTTGTCTTCTTAGGGCTACACCCATGGCATATGGAGGTTCCTAGGCTAGGGGTGCAATTGGAGCTGTAGCCACTGGCCTACACCACAGCCACAGCAACACTGGATCCAAGCCGAGTCTGCCACCTACATCACAGCTTAGGGTAATGCCAGATCCTTGACCCACTGATTGAGGCCAGGGATCCAACTCGAAACCTCATGGATGACAGTTGGGTTCATTAGCCGCTGAGCCATGACAGAAACTCCTTTTACTAGTTTCTTAAGTGTCCCATTAGAGATATTCTACATGTGTATATGTCATCAGGGTAAATTCTGACGTTCATCTAAGTGTCTTAGTAGTATAATGTAAAATAATAATACTGTTGAAGGTTGTACTCCAGTTATTAAATTATGTATCTATTCCAAACATACTCCCTGATCTAATTCATTCATTCAAAAAATATTGGCGTTCCCGTTGTGGCTCGGTTAACAAAACTGACTAGGAACCATGAGGTTGCAGGTTCGATCCCTGGCCTTGCTCAGTGGGTTAAGGATCCAGCGTTGCCGTGAGCTGTGGTGTAGGTTGCAGATGTGGCTCGGATCTGGCATTGCTGTGGCTCTGGTGTAGGCTGGTGGCTACAGCTCTGATTTGACCCCTAGCTTGGGAACCTCCATATGTCACAGGAGTGGCCCAAGAAATGGTAAAAAGATGAAAAAAAAAATATTGAATACCGGTTCTGTACCAGATGATATTCCAGGAGATGGGAATAGAATGATGAGCAAGACAGGCATTCCTGCCGGCTGACATGGAGTTTACACTCTATTGGTAGAGGTGGTAATTTTACTAATAATTGTACTAATAGCTAAACATAACAAAGGCTTAGTACTTACTTTGTACAAAACACTGTGTGGACTTTCTTATTAATTCCTCATAACATCCCTCTGACATTGATACTGATATTTTTATTTTATAAATGTGGAAACTGAAGCACAGAAAGATTAAATTACTTGCCGAAGATTGCACACTTGCTAAGTGATAGAGCTGGGTTTCAAACCCAAGTAATTTGGCTATAGAGATCTTGCTTTCTTCCTTTACTCTATTGCATTGATTTTCAGTGATGTGTTAAGGATCATTCCTCAGGTTTGGAAATTTGAAGGAGCTTCAAAATGATTGGGAGGGTGACACTGAGTTGAGTGGATGCAGATCGGGATATCCTGCAGTGTAAGGAACATCCCTGTACAGTAAAAAAAAAATTTTTCAGGAGTTCCTGTTGTGGTGCAGTGGAAACAAATCCAACTAGGAACATGAGGTTGCAGGTTTGATCCCTGGCCTTGCTCAGGGGGTTAAGGATCTGGCGTTTCTGTGAGCTGTGGTGTAAGTTGCAGGTGCCTTGGATCTGGCATTGCTGTGGCTCTGGTGTAGGCTGGTGGCTACAGCTCTGATCCAGCCCCTAGCCTGGGAACATCCATATGCCGTGGGTGTGGACCTAAAAAAAAAAAAAAAAAATTCCATATCTTGAATCACCTTCAAATGTTCCAGAGGATTTTTGACATAGTTGGAAAATCCATTTATGACTATCTGAGCCTAGAACCAAATTTGCTTTAGGTATAAATGCAGAGTATATAAATATATTTTTTGCTTTTTTTTTTTGTCTTTTCTAGGGCTGCTCCCACAGCATATGGAGGTTCCCAGGCTAGGGGTCTAATCGGAGCTGTAGCCGCTGGCTTATGCCAGAGCCACAGCAACGAGGGATCTGAGCCGTGTCTGCGACCTACACCATAGCTCACGGCAACGCCAGATCCTTAACCCGCTGAGCAAGGCCAGGGATCAAACCCACATCCTCATGGTTCCTAGTCAGATTCATTAACCACTCTACCATGATGGGAACTCCTATTTTTTGCTTTTTTTAAGGGCTGCACCCATGGCATATGGACGTTCCCAGGCTAGGGGTCCAATCAGAGCTGTAGCTGCCAGCCATAGCCCTAGCCATGTAGGATCTGAACCCTGTTTGTGACCTACACCACAGCTCATGGCATTGCTGGCTCCTTAACCCATTGCAGGAGGCCAGGGATTGAACCTGCTTCTTCATGGGTACTACTCAGATTTGTTTCTGCTGTGCCACAATGGGAACTCCTCTGTTTTTTTTTTGTTTTTTTTTTAATAGAACATAGTTATCATGTAAATCAAAACATTGAGGTTTCGTTATTTCAGAAAGTTTATCAAGAGTTGGTCACCATTTTTGAAAATCGTATTACAGACAGCAATATTATTCATGGTATTTTTATCAACAATATAACATAGATATATATTATAACATATCTGTTATAACATATATATATGTGTTTATGATATATACATATCTGTCTGTATTTGTAACTGTTACATTCGTAGTCTTTTTTTTTTTTTTTTATTGCTTTTTAGGACCATATCCGCAGCATGTGGAGTTTCCCAGTCTAGGGGTCTAATCAGAGCTGTAGCCACGGCCTACACCACAACCACAGCAATGCCAAATCTGAGGCGAACCTGTGACCTACACCACAGCTCACAGCAACGCCGGATCCCTAACCCACTGAGCAAGGCCAGGGATCAAACCCACAACTTCATGGTTCCTAGTTGGATTCGTTTCTGCTGCACCACAATGGGAACTCCCGCCATTCATAGTCTTATATCTTATTTTTATCATACCAAAACATTTATATGTTGAAATATATATTGTTTTATGATAAATTTTCTTTTTTATTAGAGTTAGCACAATATTTAAACATTTTTAAGTGTAAGTTACAGTAGCTCTGAATTTTATATAAGGAAGTTATGCTAAAGGAGGTATTATAAAATATTTACAATAAAAAAGATATAAAAATATCTTTTTTTTTTTTGCCTTTTTAGGGCTGCACTGGCGGCATATGGAAATTTCCAGGCTAGGGGTCCAATTGGAGCTGCAGCTACTGGCCTATGCCACAGCTCATAGCAACGCTGGACCCTTAACCCACTGAGCAAGGGCAGGACTAGAACCTGCATCCTCATGGATACCATTTGGGTTCTTAACCCGCTGAGCCACACAGGAACTCCTAAAAATATCTTTAAAGAAAAATAGTTGTGTGGTGACAATTGGGGAAGCTGACAGAGAAGCAGACTGGGGATTTTTTTCTTTTCTTTTCATTTGTTGTCTCTTTGCCTTTTCTAGGGTCGCTCCTGCGGCATATGGAGGTTCCCAGGCTAGGGGTCTAATTGGAGCTGTAGCCACTGGCCTACACCAGAGCCACAGCAATGTAGGATCCGAGCTGTGTCTGCGACCTACACCACAGCTCACGGCAACGCTGGATCCTTAACCCACTGAGCAAGGCTAGGGATCGAACCCGCAACCTCATGGTTCCTAGTTGGATTGGTTAACCACTGCACCACGATGGGAACTCCGGATTTTTTTCTTTTTGGCCATTTGAGTCGGGTTGCAGAAGTTCCCAGTCCAGGCATTGAACCGGAACCACAATAGTGATAACACCCTATCCTTAACCATTAGGCCAGGTCAGGAGCAAACTCCAAGACTGGGGCTTCTTCTAATAATCCCTCATATTTATGTATGAATGAAAATTCCCATAAGGTTTTAGGAAAAAGATTTGATCTGATATTGTTGAGCACTGCTGCTCTACTATCTGCCTCAGGAGTAGTCATAGTTGTGACAAGTGGTATAAAGAAGGTCCTGGATTTTAGGAGAGTGGCTAGTCTGAAAGGTCAGGGGATACTTCCTCAGGCATCTGACATTTGGCCTGAGATTTGAAGGATGAGTAGTCAGCTAGATAGAAAGGAGTAAGAGCATTCTACAGAGAAGGACCAGGATAAGAAAAAGCCTGGTGGCAGGAGCATGGTAGTTGGGAAAAACTGAAAATGCCATTTTGTTTGGTGCATAGAGATCAAGGGGGAAAGAAGCTCAAACTTCTATAGTACACATTAGGAAGGATCATATCAAGTGGGCCTTGTAAGACTTTTTCAAGCTTGTGGAATACTGTACTTTTGAACAGGAGCTAATTCTTTTTTTTTTTTTGTCTTTTTGTCTTTTTAGGGCTGTACCCACAGCATATGAAGGTTCCCAAGCTAGGGGTCCAATTGGAGCTACAGCTGCTGGCCTACATCACAGCCACAGCAATGTGGGATCCAAGCCGCATCTGCAACCAACACCACATCGCATGGCAACGCCAGATCCTTAACCCCCTGAGCGAGGCCAGGGATTGAACCCGCAACCTCATGGTTCCTAATCGGATTTGTTTCTGATGTGCCATGACGGGAATTCCAAACAGGAGCTAATTCTTTGTAAGTGTATTTTTTTACTGCATTGCTAAGATTTTGAATATATCACTGCCACAATCACAGTATGCATGAGAGTATTTATTTATTTATTTTGGTCTATTTAGGGTTGTACCTGTGGCATATGGAAGTTCCCAGGCTAGGGGTCGAATCAGAGCTACTGCTGCCGGCCTATGCCACAGCCACAGCCACAGCAACTTGGGATCCGAGCAGCTTCTGTAACTTACACTACAGCTTATGACGATGCTGGATCCTTAACCCACTGAGGAAGGACAGGGATTGAACCTGTGTCCTCATGGATGGTAGTCAGATTTGTTTCTGCTGAGCTACGGTGGGAACTCCTGTGAGCTTTTAATAAACATTAGACTTTTGACATTTTTGACATTTATAGGGATATGAGATTTTTGCAGATTCCATAATTTGCAAAACCACTACTTCAGTGGTACATAAATTCCTCCTTAAAATCTAATAAAAAATATGTTGACCTTTTCAGAGACTTAATGGTTTTTTTAGTAAAGGACAGAGGCATTTAGAAAACTGTTAACATCAGTTAAAACTATTAAGGTAAATGTTTTACTGTATACACCAACACTGTGATGTAGTCACCCTTGAATTTAAAAGATTCTATAAAAAGAAGAAATACTGAAAACTGTTGCTATTGTAGTCATACTTGTATATAGTGGGTGAAGATTATTGAACGTGCTGTTAGCAATAAGATGCATGGAGAACAACAAAGCTTTTTGAGCAGTTGGCGTGGCTTAGTCATTAGCTTGCATTGATTATAATTCACGTCACAGAATTTTAAATTACTGTGTGGGTCTTTGCAGCTGTTTGGAAATATATATAAATGATATTGACTACAAGAATGCACACCTTTTTTGGAGTTCCTGTCATGGCTCAGTGGTTAACGAATTCGACTGGGAACCATGAGGTTGCAGGTTTGATCCCTGGCCTTGCTCATTGGGTTAAGGATCCAGTGTTGCCGTGAGCTGTGGTGTAGGTTGCAGACTTGGCTCAGATCCCGCTGTGGCTCTGGCGTAGGCCGGTGGCTATGGCTCCGATTCAACCCCTAGCCTGGGAACCTCCATATGTCACAGGAGCGGCCCAAGAAATGGCAAAAAGACAAAAAAAAAAAAAAAAAAAAAAAAAGAATGCACACCTTTTAAACTGTTAAATAAATACAGCAGGCTACCCAGTTAAACCTTTTTTTCTTTTTTCTTTTTTTTTATCTCCTGTCATGTGCAGTGGCTTGATGTAGGATCTCAGCTCCCAGAGCAGAGATTGAACCTGGGCTGCAGCAGTGAAAAAAATGCCGTGTCCTAACTACCAGACCACCAGGGAACTCCCAAGTTAAACTTTTTTTTTGTTTTTTGGCCTCGCCTGCAGCATGGGAAAGTTCCTGGGCCAGGGATCAAATCTCAACTGCAGCTGCAACCTATGCCCAAAAACTTTGGCAATGCCAGATCCTTAACCCACTGCTCTGGGCCAGGGATCAAGCTTGTGCTTCAGCAGTGACCTGAGCCTTAAGAGACCACACTGAATCTTTAACCCACAGTGCCACAGTGAGAACTTTTCCAAGTTAAACTTTTAAATCAGTGTTTATAGGAGTTGCCGCTGTGGTGCAGTGGGATTGGCAGCATCTTGGGAGTGCTGGGATTCAGATTTGATGCCTGACTCGGCACAGTGGGTTAAGGATCTGGTATTGCCACAGCTACAGCTTGGGTCACAACTATGGATCAGATGTGATCCTTGGCCTGGGAATTCCATATACAACCACCTCAAAAAACAAACAAAAAAACCCCAACAGTGTTTGTACAAGCTATCTTTGGGCTTATGACTTTGTTATATGATGTTAAGTTTTGCTAGTATTTTTTTTTTTTTTTTTTTGTCTTTTCGTTGTTGTTGTTGTTGTTGCTATTTCTTGGGCCGCGCCCGCGGCATATGGAGGTTCCCAGGCTAGGGGTCCAATCGGAGCTGTAGCCACCGGCCTACGCCAGAGCCACAGCAACGCGGGATCCGAGCCGCGTCTGCAACCTACACCACAGCTCACGGCAACGCCGGATCGTTAACCCACTGAGCAAGGGCAGGGACCAAACCCGCAACCTCATGGTTCCTAGTCGGATTCGTTAACCGCTGCGCCACGACGGGAACTCCTTTGCTAGTATTTTTATTACCTTGTTAGGGTTGGTATTGTCCTAGTTCTTTCTCAGTTATTTTTCCCTCTAGGATATAATGCTTGCTAATGTCCAGAATTGAGTGAGGAATTAGAACCTGACGGTAGTTCTAATTCCGAGGTAAGGAATCAGATCATGTTCTGCCCTGTCTGTTTCCTTGCCTGGTGATGGGCAGTATGAACAGCTTCATTTGCCAGATGTTTGAGTTTTAATTCCTTTTCCTGAATCACAGCCTTAATTTGCTGTCTTTATTTTAGCTCTGTGCTTGCTAATAGAGAGTGGTTGGTATATATCTATATCTATATTAGTAAGTGTTGTGTTAGGGCAGATAATATTAAAAGTAGGAATGCCAGGGAGTAAAATACTTGTGAACTTATGCTCTATCAAAGATACTGGATGTAGGGAGTTCTCGTTGTGGCCCAGTGGAAACAACCTGACTAGTATCATGAGGATGTGGGTTCGATCTCTGGCCTCGCTCAATAGGTTAAGGATCTGATGTTGTCATGAGCTGTGGTGTAGGTTGCCAATGAGGCTCGGATCCTGAGTTGCTGTGGCTGTGGTGTAGGCCAGCAGCTACAGCTCCAATTCGTTCCCTAGCCTGGGACTTCCATATGCCTCAGATGTGGGCTTAAAAAAAAAAAAAGAAAATCCTGGATGCAGGAAACCACCAATCACTTGCCTTGGGAACAAGAGTCAGCCAGAACTTAGACCTAGAAAATAGGGCAGCTACCCAGAATAAGCCTTTGAAAATTGTGGTTATAGGTTGATGTGTCCCAAAATACTTACTAACCTCCATTGTCAGATTACTAAAACTCATTCCTTAGCTAGGAGCCTTGAAATTTCTAGGAAAGTGAAGAATTTTCAGAAGTGTCAGTCACGTCTTTGATCCCTAACCTTTTGGGCTCCCTAGGGGTAGTGGCAAAAACATGTTCTATCACTGAATATTGTCTCTCTGTTGCACTGTCTTGCTCACCAGAAATCCATTAATTTTCTGTCAGTTAAGGTGGAGACACAGGAAGTTACCTGTGGAATTTAGAAAAGGGGTTCTAATCTGAGTACCACTCCCCCCAACCCTAACAAACCAAGAAGCTTTTTTTAATCAGTGTTTCACAGTGTTTATTATTGTCATATAGAATCTGAGTTGGCTTGAAGTATGTCAGAGTTCAAATATCTTTAAGTATTGCTGTGTTTATTGTAACCAGTATTATGAGGTATATAAAAGGACCTCATGATAAAGTCAGGAAGATCAGGCTACCTTCAAACAGCCTGTTCTTATATAGCAAGCTGTTTTATTTATTTATTTATTTTTATTTTTTTCTTTTTGTCTCTTTAGGGCCACACCACCTGTGGCATATGGAGGTTCCCAGGCTAGGGGTCCAACTGAAGCTATAGCCAGCGGCCTACGCCAGAGCCACAGCAACACCAGATCCAAGCTACATTTGTGACCTACACTGTAGCTCACGGCAACACTGGGTCGTTAACCCACTGAGCGAAGCCAGGGATTGAACCCACAACCTCATGGAATTCCTAGTGGATTCTTTTCCATTGTGCCACGATGGGAACTCCGCAGGCTATTTTTAACAGTAAGATAGGATAATGTGACAATGTTTCAAATAAAATTTTTTTATGCTAAACAGGTGTCTTCCAGCCTTGGGTTACCTAAATATTTAGAGAAATAGTCTAACACTGATGTTTGAGATAGACCATAGTGTTATAAGACAGTGGTAACTTGAAAGGCAGTCTTGCTGATCAGTTTGTCACTTTGAGTGGCTACCCTTATATTAGGTTGGGGAGAGCATGATGATGTACAAAATGGAGTGTCTGGAGATTCTATACTCTGCCTACACATCGCTGTTTCTTTTTATTAATAAGCTATACAGGTGATTCTGATGTACTACTTGGGTTTAGAACTTGCTAATATATTGGGGACAGAAGTCAAGACAGGAGACTTTAGTGAGTAGAGCAGTCGGGTGAAGGGAGAAGAATTGGTACAAATCATGGAGGTTTATCACACTGAAGAGTAAATAAAAATTTAAAAATTAGGGACTTCCCGCTGTGGTACAGTAGAAATGAATCTGACTAATATCCATAAGGATTCAGGTTCCATCCCTGGCCTTGCTCAGTGGGTCTGGGATCCATTGTTGCCAAAAGCTGTGGTATAGGTTGCAGATGTGGCTCAGATCTGATGTTGCTGTGACTGTGCCGTATGGATTTGATCCTTAGCCTGGGAACCTCCCTATGCCTCGAGAGTGGCCCTAAAAAGCAAAAAAAACCCAAAAATAGGAAAAAAAAAAAAAGCAAAAAAAAAAAAATCGAAATCTGTCAGTGTTTGGTGACTAATATGAAAATCTGAAAGAAAAGAATCAGTAGTATACATCTGCCTATAGGAATGATAATTGCACTAACAGGAATAGTAATTAAGATGTTGAGAAAAGGTATTTACTATAGGATTTTTTAGACTTATCAATAAATATCACAGATACTTCTCATAGTTATTTGGAGAGATATTTGATAATTGGTATCATATTTAAATGATGTGGCAATGGAATACTACTCAGACATTAAAAAGAACAAAATAATGCAATTTGCAGCAACATTGATGGAACTAGAGACTCATACTAAGTAAGGCAGAAAGAGAAAGACAAATACCATATGATATCACTTATATCTGGAATCTATGGCACAAATGAACCTTTCTACAGAAAAGAAACTCATGGTCTTGGAGAACAGACTTGCGGTTGTCGACGCGGGGCGGGGGGCGGAGAGAGTGGGACTGACAGGGAGTTTGGGGTTAGCAGATCCAAACTATTGCATTTTGAGTGGATAAGCAATGAGATCCTGCTGTAAAGCACAGGGATCTATATCTAGTCACTTGCGATGGAACATGATGGAGGATAATGTGAGAAAAAGAATGTATGTGTATGTATGTATGACTGGGTCACTTTGCTGTACAGCAGAAATTGACAGAACAATGTAAATCAACTATAATAGAACTAAAAACCTAAAAAAAAGTTAAGTGATATGGGAAAAAAATGTAAGATGGTTAATAAAGTGAGGTCAGCAGTATCGTATGTTATGTTATGTTTACTTGACTTGTATAATGTAACCTCTCAAGCATTTTGAGGTTACAGAGCTAGATAGTTTCATTTTCTTGACTTTTCGTCCTTGTTAAGACTTATAAAGAGAGCAGTGCTTCCCAAATAGAAGGCTGAGAGCTAATTTCAGTATTTCAGAAAGCTTAATGGAAATCATTCGCCTAGAAATTAAAGTTTTAGCTGGAATCATACCAGCTCATTATTTGTAAATACAAGGTCTTTTTGATTACTTTGTTAGCAGTTATGGTTTTGATTCGCCCTTTTTTTTTTTTTTTTTTTTTTTTTTTTTTTGGTCTTTTTGCCTTTTCTAGGGCCACTCCCTCGGCACATGGAGGTTCCCAGGCTAGGGGTCTAATCGGAGCTGTAGCCGCTGGCCTACACCAGAGCCACAGCAACTCAGGATCCGAGCTGCATCTGCAACCTACACCACAGCTCACAGCAACGCCAGATCTTTAACCCACTGAGCAAGGCCGGGGATCGAACCTGCAACCTCATGGTTCCTAGTCAGATTCGTTAACCACTGAGCCACAACGGGAACTCCAGGATAGTATTATTTAGTGGTAATACTGGCAGCATGAATAATACTATACCTATCTATAAAGGTGCATTTCCTTGTTTTATTAGTTGACATTCAGCTTTCTCAAATGTCCAAAATTTTACCTTACCATCTTGTTTTGGTGTTTCGTTCTTCGTTATTGAATAGTTATTTCAGACATTCATTAGTGGTACGGACTGGGTTGCAATAGCAAGGAAACTGCTCAGTGACAAGAGAAATAGAGAATCTTAGGCCTCTTTCTCATTGGTCCTTCTGCTATGTTGTCTAGGGGTTATAGATTAAAACAGTGTAGCTTATAATTTCATTACCTCACAATGTTAAGTCCCCTAAGGAATAAACCCAGGCCAGAAAGCAGTTAAATCTGTTAGAGTTTGGTGTTATATGTATGGAGGGAAAATAATTCTACTTGGGGAGTACAATTAAATTCTCATGTAGGGCATCCTTGCAGTATATAGGAGGAAAGTATGTTAGTGCTTATAGAATAGAGAACCTCTGGTCTTAATCCAGACCCCAGTATTCAATTGTGGGAAATAGAATAACAAATATATGTTACATCAGGTAGTAAAGGATGCTTGTTTCAGATATCTCTTGTTGTTTAACAAGCTATTCTAAAATTTACTGGCTTAAAATAGCTGTTGAGTCTTAAAATTCTATGGCTTGAAAGGGCCTCTTTGCATGGTTCTTCAGCTTGTCTCGCTTAGAATCCCTCATTGGCAGCTGAACCTGGAACACCCAATGTGACCTACTCACTCAACATGGCTGTCATATGGTGCTAGTTGTTGTTTGGGTGCTTAGCTAGGACCTCAGTTTTTTTCCTCTTGGCCTTTCCATGTGGCTGGGTTCTAAGAGGGAGTGTTCTAAGTGTGCAAAGGTAAAAGGTGCAGACTTTTCTTTTTTTAATTTTGCTTATTTACTGCCTTTTTTTTTTTTTTTTTTTTGCCACACCCACAGCATGCAGAGGTTCCTGAAGCCAGGGAATCAAACGCATGCCACAATGGTGGCAGTGCTGCATCCTTAACTCATTGAGCCACCAGGGAACTCTAAAAGCTGCAGATTTTTTAAGGCTCAGCCTCAGAAATTCCATTGCCATTTCTGATTGCATTGTTTTGGTCAAAACAGTTCACGAAGAGAGAAAACAGGCTCTACCTTTTGATGGGTGAGGTGACAGTGTCATATTGGAGTAGAGCATGTGGGTTGGGAGATCATGTTGTGGCTGTCTATGGAAACTCTATATCAAAGTGCTTATTAGAAAGTAAAAACTCAAGCAGCCTAATAGGGGAGTAGAAGAAATGGGGGGAGGAAATATAGTTATTCTATAGGAGGTTAGGGAAGGCCTCCCCAGTGAGGCAACACGAGAGAGTGAGGAGTTCCCATTGTGGCATAGTAGATTAAGAATGCGGTGCAGGTCGCAGCTTCGACTTTGATTCAGTCACTGGCTTGGGAACTTGTTTGCCATAGGTGTGACCATAAAGAAACCAAAACTAAAACAAAACATTAGATAGTGAGTCATGAGAACCACAAGCACATCTTAAGGAAAACTATTCCAGGCAGAGAGATAGGAAAGAGGCCCTAAGGTGAGAGAATCCCTGGTAGGGTCAAGGAATAGCAAGGAGGGCAATGTGGTGAATGGGGCAGTACAGGGAGAGTAATAGGGTATGGGGTCAGAGGGAGAGAAACAGATCATGGAGAAGGGCTTTGGTTTTTTTTTTTTTTTTGGTCTTTTTAGGGCCGTACCCTAGGCATATGGAGGTTCCCAGGCTAGGGGTCGAATCGAAGCTACAGCTGCTGGCCTACACCACAGCCACCGTAACTCAGGATCTGAGCCATGTTTGCTACCTACACCACAGTTCACGGAAACGCCAGACCCTTAACCCACTGAGCAAGGCCAGGGATCAAACCTGCATCCTCATGGATGCTAGTCAGATTCATTTCTGCTGAGCCACGAAGGGAACTCTGGCTTTGGATTTTCTGTAGGTGAGATGGGAATCTATTGGAATATTCTGAGCAGAGGAGTGAAATGATTGGACTTAAATTTTAAGAGAATCCTATTCTGAGAATCTTTGGCTGCTAATTTGAGAACAGACCATGAGAGGATAGACAAGAGTGGAAGTAGAGTCAAGTCAGTAGGTTGTTGCCATATAAGATGATAGAGGTGCTAAGCAGTGACGGGTGGTTTTAGATATACCTCAAGGTGGGACTGGTGGGATTTGCTGATGGTGGTCAGTATGGGGTGAGAGGGGATCAAGGATGACTCCCAAAGATTTTGTCCTAGGTACTTGGAAAATTGGAATTTTTATTTACCAAGGTGGGAGGACTGGGGGAGGAGGAAGGTAGGGGTGAGGGAGATGCAGGGCTTGTATTTGGGGCTATGTTAAGAGGAATCTAAGAAGACATCTGGGAAGAAAAGGTTACTAAATGTTACTTCCTCATTGCAGGTGTGAAGTTGAGTGCTTCAGATCTGGTCACTATGGTACGAGAACGAAAATGCATATTGTGCAACACTGTGTACAGCTCAAAAAAGGTAATAATAGAAGAGGGAGAATCTGAGGCTTTTATGACATTTTGTCATAGACAAAATTTGTGGATGGGTGAAAGGTTTTAACATCCTGTTTATGTTTCTTTCGTAAACCTTAGTCTCATTTCATTGATTTCTTTCTCATTACTTTCTCATGAAGCCAGTAACTGTATCATTAAACCTCTACCCAGAATTTGAGGCTACTCTAAAGTAAGATAATGAGAAATTTAGTTAGTAACCAGTTATAGAGGAAATAAATTAAAATTCAGGTTGAGATGATAACAACTTTCTGATTAGCTAAGGCAACTGATAGGTATCGGCATTCTCTTTCTGTATGTGCTTATGAAAAGTGCAGCAGTGGCAATGATATTAGCTATATCCTTAGACATCCACAAGGTGGGGATGTTGCTCAAAGAAAAAACATGTTTTTTGCACCAAAAGAATTTTCCTATGCTTTATGGAAATTGGCTGCAATTTGTCTTAACAGTTTTGCTTTTTTTTTTTTTTTTTTTTTAAATATCCTTCTTTTCAAAGTAGTGCTTCTAGGTTAAATATTGAGCAATATTTTCCCTGTGCTTTTAAGATGTTCTTGTCATTGGAAATTCAGAGAATTGGGAAGACTATCATGAGCAAGCTTAGCTAGGGAATTCTGAGGGAATCTTGAAAGATGTTTGGGAGTAAAATGGTTTAAAGGCAATGGAGAAGAGATATTTTATTTTTTTGCTTTTTAGGGCCACCTCAGCAGCATATGGAAGTTCCTAGGCTAGGGGTCCAGTGTGTCCTACGCCATAGCAACACGGGATCCAAGCTGCATCTGTGACCTACACTGCAGCTCATGGCATTGCTGGATCTTTAACCCACTGAGTGAGGCCAGGGATCGAACCCTCGTCCTCGTAGATTCTAGTCGGGTTCGTTACCACTGAGCCACAATGGGAACTCTGAGCAGAGACGTTTTAGGTGGGAGAAAAATATGTACAAAGATAACAGAAGTAGAATGGAGTATAACAGTTCTAAGGGTTGGTAAGAAGGCTTATCTGAGGAGTTCCCGTGATGGCTCAGCAGTAGTGAATCTGATTAGTATCCATGAGGATGTGGGTTTGATCCCTGGCCTTGCTCAGTGGGTTAAGGATCCAGCATTGCTGTGAGCTGTAATATGGGTCACGAACACCACTGGATTCCTGTGTTGTTGTGGTTGTGGCTGTGGCTGGCAGCTGCAGCTCTGATGGGATTCCTAGCCTAGGAACTTCCATATGCCACATGAATGGCCCTAAAAAGCAAAAAAAAAAAAAAAAAAAAAAAAAAAAAAAAGACAGCTTATCTGATTAAAACAGTTTGATCTTGAGAATAGTAGGACTGCAACTTAATTGTAATTTAAATGAAGACAGCTGATAAAGAGTGTTGCCTGCCAGACTGAGGGATTTGATTATGATCCATCTATTAGGCTAGGGTAAAGAATATTTTTCCTATTAGTGATGGAAAAATCAGTTAAGATTTTTAAATTATGTTTAGAATATACCTGCTGCCTTTTACAAAAGTAAAAGAACTACTCTTTGAGTTTTAAAAATTTAGGCAGGGTTTATGCAGATTTTCAATTAAAATTCCTTGCGTTCCCATCATGGCTCATTGGAAATGAATCTGACTAGCATCCATGAGGATGCAGGTTCGATCCCTGGCCTCACTCGGTGGGTTGGGGATCCGGCAATGCCGTGAGCTGTGGTGTAGTTCGCAGTCTTGGCTGTGGTATAGGCCAGTGGCTGTAGCTCCGGTTGGATCCCTATCCTGGGAACCTCCATATGCCACAGGTGTGGCCCTAAAAAGACAAAAAATAGAAAATAAGTAAATAAAATAAATAAAAATTCCTTATGGCTACTCTCAGATAAGAAATAGGAAATTGAGGTGTGAGGTAGATAGGCAGATACTCAGAGACATATTGTCAGAATTGTATAGAGTATCCAGCCTATCTTGTTAGTCTCATAGTTATGCCATTTTAAGTCTTTTTTTTTTTTTTGCATTTCTTCTACTCTGTCTTTTGTCTTTTTTTTTTTTTTTTTCAGACCACACTCGCTGAATGTGGAGGTTCCCAGGCTATGGGTCAAATCCGAGCTGTAGCTGTCAGCCTACACCACAGCCACAGAAACTTAGGATCTGAGCCATGTCTGCAACCTACACAACTCACTGCGATGCCAGATCCTTAATGCACTGAGCAAGGTCAGCGATTGAACCTGAGTCTTCATAGATATTAGTTGGGTTCATTACCGCTGAGCCATGATGGGAGCTCTGGAATTTCTTCTATTCTGTGTTAAAACATGTTTCGTCTTTTCATACTTAGAATAAAGTTAAATGAAGGGTTGAGATTATCCACTTCTGCTTTAGGGAAAGCCAACTATAGGTTTTTAAGCAAAGGAATGGCGTGATTTAGGTATTAAGATATGGTCTAAGAAATTAACAGAATGGGTTAATTAAAAGGGATAAACTCTGATACTTATTTTTAGATAAGACTGTGAAAAACTTATGTTAAAGCAGTGCTTTCCTCTAATTTTCCTTACTACTATAACCCTAGTTTTTTCAAATATACTATGGAGGAAAAAAGGGTCAAGGATAGCTGTATATTATATCCCCGAGTATCCTGATGCTTATTAAATTTTGAAAGTCTGAGAAGACCTGGAGTCTAAAAATATTTTAAAAACTTTTTTTTTGTTTTTTTGTCTTTTTAAGGCGGTACCCGCAGCACATGGAGGTTCCCAGGCTAGGGGTCAAATCAGAGCTGTAGCTACCAGCCTACCCCACAGCCACAGCAACTCAGGATCTGAGCCACGTCTGTAACCTATACCACAGCTCATGGGCACATGGCAATGCCAGATCCTTAACTCACTGAGCAGGACTGGGTATTGAACCTGCATCCTCATGTATACTAGTCAGATTCATTAACCACTGAGCCACTACGGGAACTCCTAAAAACTTTTTTTGTGTTACTTAGTGTTTGCCAACTTTGTTCAATCCCAAATCTTTTTTTCCCCCTTCTTCCCCCTCCTTTTAAAAACATAATGCTCATAGGAGTTCCCTTCGTGGCACAGCGGAAACAAATCCAACTAGGAACCTTGAGGTTTCGGCTTCAATCCCTGGCCTCACTCAGTGGGTTAAGGATGCAGCGTTGCTGTGAGCTGTGGTGTAGGTCGCAGACGCAGCTTGGATCCCGCGTTGCTGTGGCTCTGGCATAGGCCAGCAGCAATAGCTCTGATTAGACCCCCAGCCTGGGAACCTCCATATCCTGTGGAGTGTGGCTCTAAAAAGACAAGAGACAAAAAAAAAAAAAAAAGAAAAAACCAAAAAAACAAACAAAAAAACCCCATAATACTAGTATAAGGTACTTTGTAACTGAGTAGGTATGCTCTTGGGGCTGTGCCTGTGAATCTTTCTCAGTTACTTTAAAAACTCAGTTATCTCATTATTTGCATTCATTTCTTGAAACGGAATGGGTGAGGATTTCACATGTAAATTTAGAAAAAGCTTAGTAAAGTGTTTTAGACAATCAGATGTCTCATTAAAACTAGTTTTGGATATGGAAAGGAATCTGACTAGTATCCATGAAGGTGCAGGTTTGATCTCTCGCCTCACTCAGTGGGTTGAGGCTCCAGCGTTGCTGTGAGCTGTGGTGTAGGTTGCAGACGTGGCTGGGATCCCGAGTTGCTGTGGCTGTGGCGTAGGCCAGCAGCTACAGCTCTGATTTGACCCCTAGCCTGGGCAGCCTCCATGAGCCATGGGTGCAGCCCTAAAAAAACAAAAACGAAAACACACTAGTTTTGGAGAGTTCCCATTATGACTCAGTGGCAACAAACCCAACAAGGATCCATGAGGATGCAAGTTCAATTCCTAGCCTCGCTCAATGGGTTAAGGATCTGGCATTGCCCTGAGCTGTGTTGAAGGTCACAGATGTGACTCAGATCTGGT
This sequence comes from Sus scrofa, assembly GCF_054392235.1. NCBI lineage: Eukaryota > Metazoa > Chordata > Mammalia > Artiodactyla > Suidae > Sus > Sus scrofa. Next base: position 138,215,302 of record NC_139383.1, read on the forward strand.
TTTGCTGTGGTTGTGGTAGACCAGCAGCTGCAGCTCCAATTTCAACCCCTAGCCTGGGAACTTCCATGTGTTGCAGCACAGCTCTAGAAAAACAAAAACAACAAAAAAAATTAAAACTAGTTTTGGGAGTTCCCATTGTAGCTCAGTGGGTTAAGAACCAGATATTGTCTCTGTGTGGATGTAGGTTTGATCTCTGGCCTTGCTTAGTGGGTTAAGGATCTGGTGTTGCTGCAAGCTGTGATATAGGCCTTAGCTGGAGCTCCAGATGTCATAGGCACAGCAGTAAATAACAAACAAACAAAACTAGTTTTTTTGTTTTGTTTTGTCTTTTTAGGACTGTACCTGCCTCATATGGAAGTTTCCAGGCTAAGGGTCGAATCGGAGCTGTAGCTGCTGGCCTACACCACAACCACAGCAACACTAGATCTGAGCTGCATCTTTGACCTATACCACAGCTCATGGCAACACCAGATCCTTAACCCACTGAGCAAGGCCAGGATTGAACCCGAGTCCTCATAGATACTAGTGGGTTCGTTAACTGCTGAGCCACTACACAGAAACTCTAAACAAAACTAGTTTTGAATGATAACATCTTTACTGAAATAGAATATAGAATTCGTCTTTTTTTTGTCTTTTGTCCTTTTTGGGGCCTACCCGCGGCATATGGAGGTTCCCAAGCTAGGGGTTGAAGCGGACCTATAGTCACCGACCTGTGTCAGAGCCACAGCAACACAGAATCTGAGCCGTGTCTTCGGCCTACACCACAGCTCACGGCAAGACCGGATCCTTAACCCAATGAGAGAGGCCAGGGATCGAACCCACAACCTCATGGTTCCTAGTCAGATTTGTTTCCGCTTTGCCATGACAGGAACTCCTAGAATTAGTTTTTTTTTTTTTTTTTTTAATGAGAGAAAAATCATTCATTTCAGTTAATACTGTTCTGGTTAAGAATGGCGTCACTGCACGAAACAGAACCCACTTAAACTTAGCTCAAAGAAAAAGGAGATTTTGCATACATTAAAAATAATCCAAGGAAAAACTGAACAACAAGGAATGAAAACTAAACAATAGGAAGCATAGGGATTTGAGCAGGTGTTGTATATTGTTCATGGATTTTTTTCATTTTATATCCTGTCACTAATTCAATTCAGTTTTCACCTCAGTGTTCATTCGGTTAATAGCCAATCAGTTGTAGCTAGAAGGGGTCACATGCAAAGCTTTTCCCTCTGAATGAAGCATTTGTAGAGATGGGAAGGAAAGGATGATCATCCTCAATATAATTACCGTTTAAGGGAAGTGTTTTGAATCGTAACACTGTGTATCATGCTGTGTGTAGATAACTTTTTTTTTTTTTTTTTGCTGCAACCATGGGACCATGGTGTGTGAAAATTCCTGGGCCAGGGATCAAACCTACACCACAGCAGCTACCCAAGCAGCTGCAGTGATAATGCTTGATCCTTAACCTGCTGTGCCACAAGGGAACTCCTAGACAACTTAAAGAATAGGTTGTTGTATTCTTTTTAACAAATGAACTGTATATAATAAAGTCTCAGTGCAGTAAATGTTGCAATGTTACACAGTGTTTGAAATGTTGGTTTTGATATCAGATCTGCTAGAGTTTAGTCTTGTTTCATCACTGGATTATCACTGACTCTGAGAGGGTAGGACTGAATATTTTCCCTTCAATGTCTAACTCTGTACTTGACGCCTAATAAGCACTTGATAAATATTTAGTGAATAAACAAGTTAGTTTCTCCTTGTGGCCTTATGATGTCAGTACTACTCCCTTAGCAGTGTTTTGTGGTTCAAATGCGAAAATATTTGGGGCACTTAGCACACAGGGTGCAGTTAATAGTAATACTAAGCAATTATGTAACCATTCTCTAATTATGGCATACTGGTCTATGTACGTTGGTGTCAAAAAGAGATATTTACAACTTTTTGAGTTTTTTGAGGTGTGTGTGTATATGTGTGGCACACTTGCACCTTGTTTTTGGCCTTGGCGTGTGGAATTTCCCGGGGCTGGAAGCAACCCAAGCTTTAGCACACCTTTAACCCCACAAGGGAACTCCACTTTCACTTTTAAGTGGAAGCTCTTTCTGCAGATTTTTTTCTTTCTCACCAAGGATGGGGTGGAGGGAGGAGAGAATGCAGTCCATTTTCAAACTTTTCATTAGAAGTTTGAAAACAAATTTTCATTGGAACCAAACAAGTCATTGGTGTGGGGAGGGGGATTGGGCAGTGAAGGTGCAGGCGTGATCGAACTGCTGTGTTCAAAGCATTTTTTAAAAACTTCTTGATCTACCACAGAAAAATTTTGTGTTTTTTGGTTTTTTGGGTTTTGTGTGTGTGTGTCTTTTTTGGCATATGGAGGTTCCCAGGCTAGAGGTCTAATTGGAGCTGTTGCTGCTGGCCTACGCTACAGCCACAGCAACGCCAGATCTGAGCCACATCTGTGACCTCTACCACAGCTCATGGCAATGCTGGATCCTTAACCCACTGAGCGAGGCCATGGATCGAACCCACAACCTCATGGTTCCTAGTCAGATTCGTTTCTGCTGCGCCACGACGGAAACTCCCGAAAAAGTTTGTTATATCTGTAACTTCTGTCTAGAATTGATATAGCCATCTCTTTATTAAACAGATATTAATAACTGTATGTCAGGCCATGGCCAAGACATGAATGATAGTTGTAACTTAATCTTGAGAAACTCTCAGTCGAGTGAGGAAAGAGTATGGAGAAAAATAGCCAAGTAGTTGAAAAGTTATGTGATTTCAGGCTGGTTGTTGTTTTGCTTTTTAGGGCTGTATGTGTAGCATATGGAGGTTCCCAGGCTAGGGGTCAAACTGAAGCTGCAGCTGCTGGCCTATGCCTCAACCACAGCAATGCCAGATCTGAGCCATGTCTGTGACCTATACCGCAGCTCACGGCATCGCTGGATCCTTAACCCACTGAGTGAGCCCAGGGATTGAATTGGCATCCTCACGGATACTAGTTGGATTTGTTTCTGCTGAGCCATGATAGGAACTCCCATGTTGTTGTTTTTAATGAATTTAAGTCCTTACATTAGGATAGAATTTAACCTACTTGTTTATTATTTAATCTTTGACCTCCTAAGTACAGTATACTTTGTAACCTTTTTGGGAAGCCGCTTATAGAGGTGTTTTTTTTTTTGCCATTTTTTGAGCCGCTCCTGCAGCACATGGAGATTCCCAGGCTAGGGGTCCAATCGGAGCTGTAGCCGCCGGCCTACACCAGAGCCACAGCAACACAGGATCCGAGCCTCATCTGCAACCTACACCACAGCTCCCGGCAACGCCAGAACCTTAACCCACTGAGCAAGGCCGGGGATCGAACCTGCAACCTCATGGTTCCTAGTTGGATTCATTAACCACTGAGCCACGACGGGAACTCCTAGAGGTCTTTCTTAATTCCTTTACTAAAAAATGAAGTATGTCAAAAGCACAGCTAAATAATTAATGACTGATTTCAGTATTGAGTTGAGAAGAGTAACCACAAAAAACACTTTAGACTCAAGGAGCTTGAGCCCCAATTGTTGATAGAATAGGACAGAGGAATTTTTTTCCTCAAAGCAATCCCCTTAATCTGCTTTCTTTAATTTTGAAGGAGATGGATGAACACATGCGGAGCATGTTGCATCACAGGGAACTTGAAAACCTGAAGGGCAGGTATGGGAACGGCTGTCTTCCATAAACTTGTGGGTGTGGGGGGTCTGAGGGCTGCTTGTGCCTGTCAGCTTATTGTATAGTAATCTGTCATAAGTTAATATTGTCTTATGACATAGAACTATCTTTTGGAAATACTAACAAGTACAGTAGGTCTTTTTTTTCCATTGAAAAGGGATAAATCTTTGTGCATCTCAAATGTGCAGAATTCACAGTTCTAGCAAATAGATTATCACAAAGGTGGGTTGGGATGAGCTAGTTCTCTCATTAGTAAACCATTTCATTCTGACACACCAACCTTGCATCTAAGACATTTCATATTATTGTCTCAACTTTGTTCAAATTATTGCATGCCATAAACCTTTACTGCTGCTGGAATTGTCTAAGAAGTCCAAAGTCTGCTAAATAGCATTGAATCTCATTACTGTAAATAAAATTGATATATAAACCTTGAGTATTTAAGAATGTTACTTTGTGAATTGATGTTCAAAAAGTTTAAGAAAATCTAATAAATTAGCACCTTAAAAAATTAAATGTAGCAGGATGTATATTCCATACTTTTTTCCAATTAAGTTTCCTCTTTTGATGTTTTAGATGTGTCAATTTGAAATTTTGAGCATGTGGAACAGAGAAACTTTGGTAAACTGAAATTAGGAATTTATACCTTAGTCCATGAATAATGGTTACAAGGCTTGGTCAGGGTACCAGCCTAAGCCATTTGACAGTATTTATATTTTAAATAATACAGTTTTAGGTTGTGTGGGCAAATTAATATGTGATTAACCTTTAGACACCTGTTTAGCATATTAGTGGAATTTTTCAGTGGTCTTAACTGTGTGAAGGTTAGGCCTTGGCAACTATGTAAAAGAGGCTTTACTGAGATTTTGTGTGGAGAGCCCTTATATTGTATGTGTGTGTGTATATATATATATACACACGATTTTTAACTTATTATCATTGAAAATCTGTGAAATATGGTCAACCCTTGATTACTTATTTGTGGATTATCTTAATTACCTGATCCTATTTCCAACAGACTTTCTTCTGGAATTTACCTTTCCTGGACTACTTACTGACCTGTACTATATTATAAAATTAAACAAAACAAATGAGGTCAGTAAATCTAGTCATTAGGAGAGAAGCCCATTTTATTCTAAAACTAATGCCTTATTTTATTCATAGATCACTAATCAGCTATTTAAAACATTAAGAAAATAAATTTTGATAACTTAAGATTCATGTTCATAGTTATACAGAATCATAAAAAGTAAAAAAAAAGGTAGAGGTCCTTTCACTTCTACCCTCCCACTGCACCTTATTTTATTCCTCTCTTAGAGGAAAATCAACAGGTTGGTATATAAGCTACCCAAATCTCTTTTTTGTGTGTATACATAAATTTATATTTTTATATACACTCATATTTTGTTTCATCTTATTAACATAGCTGAACCACATGGCATGTATGTTTTGTTCTGGAACTTATTTCTCCTCTCTTCCACTCATCAACTTAACTGTGTAATGGAGAGTTTGTCTACTGTTTTCATTTATTTGGAGCATACATAGTCTTTATGGTTTTCTTTTCTTTTTGTTTTGGCTGCTTCTGTGGCATGTGGCAGTTCTCAGGGCGGGGATGAAACCCACAGCAGTTCTATATCCTCAACCCTCTGCACTATAGAGGAACTCCTAGAGCATAGTTAAATAATCAAGGAATAAGCGTTAGAAGCCTCTGAGCTGACATTGTCAGCCTTTGCACCCAAAATCATTTTATTTAGAGGAAAGCACTTATTTCCTCATATTTTAGATACAGTGCTATCAGTTTTCTTGGCCTTTAACAAATTATAAGGGAGAAGCCAAGCAGGTAGCTAGGAAAACAACTGGCAGAACTATATATAAAAAAAAGACAAGGAGTTCCCATCGTGGCTCAGTGGTTAATCCGACTAGGAACCATGAGGTTGCGGGTTCGATCCCTGGCCTTGCTTAGTGGGTTGAGGATCCGGCATTGCTGTGAGCTGTGGTGTAAGTTGCAGACGCAGCTCGGATCCCATCGTTGCTGCGGCTGTGGGCATAGGCCAGCGGCTACAGCTCCGATTAGGCCCCTAGCCTGGGAACCTCCATATGCTGTGGGAGCAGCCCTAGAAAAGGCAAAAAGACAAAAAAAAAAAAAAAAAAAAAAAAAAAAGGACAAAATCTCAAATCATTTACTGACTTGGGACATTTATTGTCATGACAGTCATCAGTAATTTGTACCAAAAGGACAAATAGTTATCAGCCATTATCTTTCTTCTTCCTGTCCTCAGTTTGTGATTATTTCCTCTGGACTTCATGTTTAATTACTGATTTTCTCATGTTAAGGCTTTCTGTTTGGCTTTTATTTGTATCACTATACTTTTTGGTTGTGATCTGGTTAAGAAATTTAGAGAGCGTATTTTAGGTTTTAAATGCAAGTTTGATTGGGAAGTAACTTACTTACCTTATTTGGTTCACAGTTGTGGCCATCTGAAGCATTTCACTATTTTTTCCTAATGTGTTTGTTCAGATCTATGGCCTGTAAGTAGTTTCTACAGATTGATGCTATTAAAAGGGAACAAACCTTAATTTATCCACCAGCTGTTGTGGTATAGTTAGAGCAAGCTTAATAAGGAAGAGCTTATGGATAGAATATCTGAAGGCTTTGCCTTTCACACATGAGAGGAAATTGTGTGGTAACAGGATGAAGCTAATTTGGGCTCTCTGTTAAAAGTTCTGAGAAAAATTATTGCCTTTATTAGTCAAGAAGTGAAGTAGTACTTTTTTCTCAACAATTACTTTATATATTTATGCAAAGTAGTGTTTTCACTGGTTATTTGATAAAGAATTGGGAGTTCCCGTTGTGATGCAGCAGAAACAAATGCGACTAGTATCCATGAGGATGCAGGTTCGATTCCTGGCTTTGCTCAGTGGGTTAAGGGTCTGGCTTTGCCGTGAGCTGTGGTATAGATAGCAGACATGGCTCAGACCCCATGTTGCTGTGGCTGTGGTATAGGCCGGCAGCTATAGCTCCGATAAAAAAGAATTGGAACATAGCATCATTAAAATATTATTTAATTTGCTACTGACTTTTAAAAACATGTGGTTTCCCAAACACCCTATGTGGAAGCATGAATGCATATTGTGTGTACGACAGGAAATATGCTTGACACCAGACACAAACACACTTGAATTTTCACAAGATGTGGTTCACTTATACTTCTCTTTCCCTATATAAATGTAGATTCTCTCTTTTCTCTTTTGAAATTTCTTGTAAAGCTTATCTTTTTTTTGAAAAAAAAAAAAAAAACAAAACTAGATTTGTAGGAAAAATGTTAAGGATTTCTATGCTTTGATAAAAGCTTTTCAGTGTTAACTTTTATGTTGCATTTATTGCCTGTACCCTTCTGGGTAGGATCTTGAGATATTTTTCTATCAAATAACTTCAGAATTATGGTTAATACTCCTTCTTGCAGTGAAAGTAGAAATCTGTGTGTGTGTGTCTGATACATACCCAACATATACTTGTGCTTTGGAAATTGCAAAATGTGTGGATTTATGATTATGGATATTTATTTTTAACAGAGGTAATTACTGTCTATTTTACACTACTTCTTTAATATTTTAAAAAGTGAGCATTGCCTTCTGATTATGTCCTTTTTTTTTTTTTAGGGCTGCACTTGCAGCATATGGAAGTTCCTTGGCTAGGGATTGAATTGGAGCTATAGCTGGCGGCCTATGCTGGAGCCACAGCAACACCAGATCCAAGCTGTGTCTGTGACCTACACTGCAGATTGTGGCAGTGCTGGATCCTTAACCCACTGAGTGAAGCCAGGGATTGAACCTGCATCCTCAAGGATACTAGTTGGGGTCTTAACTTGCTGGGCCACATTGGAAACTCCTTTTTGCATTTTAGAAGTAAGGGTAAAATCAGGGATTTTATTTAGGAATACCTTTTAGAATGATGTCCCTTGTACTGCAGTATAATACAGTTTAGCATTCTGAAATTTTTTAGGTAGAAAAGTGGATTAAGACATTTTTATTAAAGAATTTAAAGCCAAAAAGATTTTCTAACCAGAAAATCCAGTTGATTTGAGTCATTGTTATAGTGTAAATTATGTTTTCTAAGTTTGTTACAGTCTTTGGATTCTTCTGATTGCTGCCCTTTGGGGATAGATTTATATTTATATATACATTTTCTACTTTATTTTGTGTTGCTGTGAGAAAAAGCTTGCTTTCTGTTGCAAGTTAACGTTCACTTTGAATGAACTACTGTAATTCTAATTGCTTGAGAGGAGTGTGTATATCCCTGGTAAACTGCAGAAAATTGAGAATTCTTTTTCACGTGTGTAAATGTAGTAAGTAGAGTGGAAAACTCTCGGTGAAATTAGTTTAAGTTCCTGGAGGATTAGATGGAATTAGAATATTGATATTTGGGGTAATTGGCTAATGACGTTTTCAGGAAATCTGGCCAGAACTCATTAAAATGAATCTTAATGTCAAAGATATATTACATCCAGAACATTTATAGTTACAAAGTAAAAAAGGTGGAAACTTATTAATTTTCTCTGTTTCTCTGAAGTGTTTTTCGTGATTATTACAAGTAAAAAAAAAAGTGTTTTTTGTTTTGTTTAACTTACTGGGCGTTATTTGTTTATACTTTGTCACCATTAACCATATGCTCCCCGAAATTTAGTAGCTGATCAGTATGGTTTATTTGTTTATTTTGTTGATGTTTAGATGATCTGTAACAGAAACCATCTTATAGTAAATGAAGTGCTTAATTATGAAAGTCTCTTCTGGTTGGCTGATATGAATTCTGCCCATGTCTGGATGGATATATGTGAGGGGAAGATGGAGCAGCATTGTGTGTCTTTGTATTAGCAAAGACAGCATGTCTGTGTGTGTGTGTGTTATAGAATGGCATAGGAAGTGCAGAAATACCACTAGTATTAACCCCAAACAAATTATAAAATGATAGAGTTAGGCCAGTTTGGATTATTGAGTGGATATTATTGTCCACTCATTACACATGTGGCTATCATGTTCAGATGTGTCAATGACTGCACAGACAGCCGAGCCAATCGGAGATTTTAGGAAGCCAAAAAGGCAGTGAGATTATTCATTTGCTATAGCTCTGGACGTTGATTCAAGACTTTGGCTTCTTAAACTGGCCAAGTATGAGATATACAATTAGGTGTGTAAAGTAAAAGAAGCAAAAGCCTTTTGCCCAGTTATCTTAACTGAGAACTTAGTTTTGCTTCTCTCTTAATGGTATTCTTTTTTTTTTTAATGGTATTCTTTTCTGAAACCTGAGAAAAACCATTTGCCTAGCACAGCTGTTAACTTCCTACAACTGAAATGCTTTCCATTCCCTTTAAAATAAAGCCCTTTTGAAGCAGAATGTAGATCACATGTATCATCCAGACCAAAAAAAGTTTGCTGAGACTACTCCTATCATTTGCCCTAGGGTCCGGAATCTTCACATTCCAGGCAGAGCTCCAGCTGTTCCGATTTAGTTACCGATTTAGTTACTGGGTTGTGATTGGCTACGCCGCCTAATCTTTTCTCCACCCTTAATTTTCACTGGGAGAAAGCTTTTGTGCCAGAGATTAAATGTAAGCGCCTGGCCAGGCGTTCTGAGTGCAGCTGGCACCATGGGTGTGCTCTGGAGCAACTTCTGTTTGCTCTGAGCCCCCTGCCCTGCCTCCCCTTTCACCATGTTTCCTCTGGCAATATTTTAAGTACAGCAATTCAAGAAGATTCCTCCTCCTAAACTACATTATTCTGAAGTGTATTGCCTCTTGATTGCTGGAAAAAATCTTTAATTCATTCCAAAAGTAACTTATGAGCAAACTTATTGAAAGTGATGAAAGGAGCATTGAAACTGATTAGCACTAATTTTTCACTGTGCCAAAGTGTGCAGTGTCTTTCAGAGGAAACTGTAACAGATCTGGTGAGTGTGTCATGCCAGTGGGGAGAATTGAATGTCCCTCATCTCCCTCTTTCCCTAGGGACAGTAGTCATGAGTGCCGAGTGTGCGGGGTCACAGAAGTGGGTCTTTCCGCATATGCAAAGCACATTTCTGGCCAGTTGCACAAAGATAACGTTGATGCCCAGGAAAGAGAAGATGATGGAAAGGGAGAAGAAGAGGAAGAAGATTATTTTGACAAGGAACTCGTTCAGTTAATAAAACAAAGGGATGAACAAAGTCGGTGAGTAATGATTTTGATATTTTATTTTATTTTATTTTTTTGTCTTTTTAGGGCTGCACCCGAGGCATATGGAGGTTCCCAGGCTAGGGGTCTAACCGGAGCTGTTGCTGCCAGCCTACATAACAGCCATAGCAACTCGGGATCCAAGCCATATCTGTGACCTACACCACAGCTCATGGCAATGCCGGATCCTTAACTTGCTGAGCAAGGCCAGGGATGGAACCCGCAACCTCATGGTTCCTCGTCAGATTAATTAACCACTGAGCTATGACAGGAACTCCGATTTTGATATTTTAAAAAGCCTATATGAAACAGAATGTAGTAGAGAATACAATTTACATTTCTACTATTTTCAGCCTATAGCATTCAGACTTATCTTAATTATAAAGTTTATCTTGAATTTGCTGTCTTATTCATAAAAGGATAAGCGGAATACTTTCTTAAACAGTTGTACTAACTGCTTAAAAAAAAAAAAACCCTCAGTATTGACCCTACATAAAAGCTAGCTACAGCTGCTACATATCTGAAGTTTTTTACCATATTGATAACTATGTTTAGAACTGTTTTTATTCCAAATATTTTTGGCACCAATAAATTGTTATTATTTGGTATCCAGATTTTCTAGTGGAAAGGTATTAGCGAAGAAACTTCATTTGAGTATATTATATAGCATTTCTTACTTCATCCCTTAGGAAAAAATTATTTTTTGGATGTGAATTAACATGGTGCTTCTACCAAATTTCACTTATCCCTTTGTTATTATATTTTAAATTAGTGTCAAGATGATCTCAGCAAATATAAGTTTTATAGCTTGTACTATGTAATTTCATATCTATGTAATTCAGGTATTAGCCTTTTGTATTTCACCCTTACTGATTTATGGTCTAAAGTGTTTAATCAGTGAAGCAGAAAATTTTAGGTATGAATAAAAGAGATACATTTATGAGATGGGGTAATTTTTTAAGTCCTAGGACATGATGAAAAACATTTCAAATTCAAAAATTTTTAAAGATCCTTTCTGAATACTAGTTATACCTGGTCTGTATTTCATTTTCAGTTAGAGATTTGAATATAAAAGAGAAGTAATTTTTATTGTGTCTGCTAAAAGTTTTTTGAGCAAGTCCTTGAAAGAGACTTTCTTATTAGTCTTAAAATGTATGTAGCAATTTGATTCTTAAGTTGTTTAGGTGCTTATCCTTCAAGTGACATTCTCACTACTTTCAATATAGCTGTGGTTTACTCTTGTTTTAGAGTGCTGGAACCTCTAGGAGACTAACTTCTATTTTTGTTCTACACTCTTGTGCCATTATTAGCTTATCTGTGTAAATGATTAAACATTAAGTCAGAGAGTGAAAGAGCTTCTCAGTACATTAGACACTCATATCATAGTTACTATTCTTTGATTATTTTAACATGCCTCTTTGGTGACCTATTTATAAAATCACTTACTGATTTCTTTGTGAGGTTTTTTCTTTTTTCCTTCTTGAAGTTTTTAATTAGATTGTTCTTTCTGGGCTGTGGATTTATTAGCTGCATGCTTTTGTTCCCCCCACCCCACCTCCCCAACCTAGCCAATGCATGATGATCTAGGAATTTTACTTTGTGACTCATTTATGGCCTAATTCTCCTCATGTATCTGGATCACATTAGTAGAGCCAAGTCAGTAATCCCTTTAGATTTTAAAAGTTTCATACTGCTTAGAAACAAGAAAAAAGCACTTTGGTTGATGGTGATATAAAAATCTTGCAACTGTCTGTAGTAACACTTGTCACTTGGGATCTTAGGGTCTCCTATTTAGAAATGGTTGTAATTCATAATGCAAGTGCATTTTCGAACTTTTAGGTAAATTAACTTTTAATTCTATGTTGTGAAAAAGGAAGAAATTCCAATTTATATCCAAAATCTTACAGACATTAGAAACTTTTGAAGCCAGTTAGTCAGTACTGAGTTTAAGATTTAAGTCAAGATCAGAGGAGAAAACCCAGTTGCAGAAACTTTGAGATTTTTCATCCTCTCAAGGCCAAGGGGTTAAGAGTGTAGTCTCTAGAGTCAGACTGCCTAGTTTCAAATCTGCAATAACAGTTACTGGCTGTTTTCTTCTCAGCAAGTTACTTAACCTATATAAATCTCAGTTTTCTTATCTAAAAAAGTAGGAATGATAAGAATACTTGTCACAGGGTTGTGGAAATTAAGCAAGATAATCTTACAGTAGGCACTTAATAACTTTTAACTAGTATTATTCAATTTTTTGAGCACCTACCACATGCTAAGCACAGAGCTAGGCATACCATAGGCATTTTGTAGAGAAAAATGTTTTTTCCAAAAAAAAAAAACAAAACAAAACAAAGAGGAGCTCCCATCGTGGCTCATTGGAAACTAATCTGACCTGCATCCATGAGGACGAAGGTTCAATCCCTGGCCTCACTCAGTGAGCAGTGGCATTGCCATGATGTGGCTTGGATCTGGCGTTGCTGTGGCTGTGGTGTAGGCTGGCGGCTACAGCTCTGATTCGACCCCTAGCCTGGGAACCTCCATATGCCACAGGTGCGTCCCTAGAAGGACACACACACACACAAAAGTTTTTGCACTTATTCTTGTGTTATTTGCTTAAATTCGTTCACATTTCTGTGGGCTCCTTGTCTAATATGAATAGTTCATATATCTGTGACTTTTTTTTTTTTTTTTTTTTTTTTTTTTGTCTTTTCTAGGGCTGCTTCCCGTGGCATATGGAGGTTCCCAGGCTAGGGGTCGAATCAGAGCTGTAGCCAGAGCCACAGCAACGTGGGATCCGAGCTGCGTCTGAGACTTACACCACAGCTCACAGCAACGCTGGCTCCTTAACCCACTGAGCAAGGCCATGGATGGAACCCGCAACCTCATGGTTCCTAGTTGAATTCGTTAACCACTGCGCTATGACAGGAACTCCTATCTGTGACTTCTTTATAAAAACTTGTAGCTCATGGAGCTCCTTATAGCACTTATTATGGGTGCTACTTACTGACAAGTGCTATTTTACTCTTGTTTGTGGTCTTATTTCCGTAGCTAAGGCTGTAAGCTCTTCAGGAACAGAAACTACGCTTAAAAGTTCTTCTATTACTAACAGTCATTGAATGTGTACTTGATAAAGTATTAATGAAAGTGATTTTCCAAAGTAAAATCTTACCATTTAAAATAGTTTAAGAAACTGGGTTTTTCAGAAGGAACTAACTACTGAAGGAATCATGGTATTAAGACCACCTGAAATTAAAAATTGTGTTAACTGTGATAGCTAGCCATAGCTACAAAATGTACTTGTTCTTATTTTCAGAAAGTTGTATAATATCAAAATAAGAATTGCATGATAGGAACAAAATCCCAGAATATGCCAAGAAAAACAGAAGCAGGAGAGGGAGGATAGTATAAATGTGTCAAGTTTTAAATATTTCTTGGGTGATAGGAGACATAAGATATTAATTTCTAAATCAGTAAGTTGTGAAATATAAGTTTATATCATTTAAAGATATGAAAGTTACCACTATTTCAAATAAAAATAGACTCTATTACATATTCTAAGTAACAGAGGAGAGAAGCAGAAGGGTAAATTTGGCGGGTTATGCCTTTAAAGGGACCATAAGAACGCCTTTAAATCACTAATGAAAGACTGTTTTTCTTTCAGACAAGATGAACCTTCCAATAGCAGCCAAGAAATAAACTCTGATGACAGGCGACCCCAAAGGAGACGAGAAGACCGAGTCCCTTACCAAGACAGAGAGAACTTCAGTCAGCCATCGTGGCATCACCGTGGACCTCCTCAGCGGGACTGGAAATGGGAGAAAGATGGCTTTAATAATACTAGAAAAAACAGCTTCCCACATTCTTTGAGGAATAGTGGTGGACCAAGAGGATGTTCCGGGTGGCATAAGGGTGTTGCAGGAAGCTCCTCAACCTGGTTTCACAACCATAGTAATTCTGGAGGTGGTTGGCATTCGAGTAGTGGAATGGTAGATTGGAATCATAATGGTGCAGGAAGGAATTCCAGTTGGCATTCTGAAGGAACAGGTGGCTTTTCCAGTTGGCATATGAACAGCAGTAACGGAAACTGGAAATCCAATGGACGTAGTGCAAATAGTTGGAATTACAGTGGCCCCGGAGACAAATTTCAACCAAGCAGAAACAGAAATTCTAACTGTCAAATGGAGGACATGACTATGTTATGGAATAAGAAATCTAAGTCAGGCAAATACAGTCAAGGGAGATACAGTTGGCAGCGGCAAGAAAATGACAAGGTTGGTACAGTTGCCACATACAGAGGTCCTTCTGAAGGATTTACAAGTGATAGGTTTCCTTCAGAAGGCTTACTTGACTTCAGTTTTGAGCAGCTGGAAAGCCAAACCACTAAACAAACAGATAATACAGCTTCCAAAATTGGTGGGAAGAATGGCAGTGTAGCAAGGGAAAAGCTCCATCGCTGGACTCCTTACCCTTCCCAGAAGACTTTGGATTTACAATCAGGAATGAAAGAAGTCACTGGTAACAAGTCAGAAGTGATAGAGAAGCCTCTCTTTGATTTTAGCCTCATAACTGGAGGAACAAAAGACCCCCAAGTTGATGAAACAAATAATCCCTCAATGCTGAAAACACACAAAAAAAAACATACCGGGTCTCTTAGTCGCAAAGCCACTTCCAGCTGCACTGCTTCCTATGAGGTGGTGAGGGAAAGTCCCATTACAGAAAAACCTGAACAAGAACATAAATCAAATAAAACACCATCATTAAAATCCCCACTCCTTCCAATTCCAGCCACTAAATCAATTTCTCAAAAACAAGATTCAAAGAATGCCTCCAAAACCACCAAAACAAATTCTTCCTTTCCTGGAGAACATTCAAATCCCCTGGACAAACCCATTGTGGAAGAAAATCAGGGTTCTTCTTCAATATCCAAATCGCAGGGTTCTTGTCCTCGTGTTTTAAAAGGGAATAAAAGTACATCAGGAATCCAAAGAGATCCTGATGAAAATTTAAGTGATACATTACAAAAAGCCAAAGAGGTGCTACAGTGTCACGAATCATTGCAGAATCCACTTCTTAGCACTTCTAAAAGCACCAGGAATTATGCAAAAGCAAGTAGGAATGTAGAAGAGTCTGAAAAAGGATCTTTGAAGATTGAGTTTCAAGTACACGCATCAGAAGATGAAAGCGATGGAGAGATATCTGACACAGAAAAGCATGGAACAAAAATTGGAACCTTGGATTCTGTAACTACAGAAGTTTTATCCTGCAGTACTCATGCTGCTGATGAGAAAAGGGGGGATGACCAAAACCTGAAAACATCTAGAAGACCATCCACCTCTCCATGTAACTCAACAGTTGACCAGAAAGAATCTGAGTTGGAAATGACATCTATAACCAGCCCACACTCTGGCTTACTGCTAGATTTGAAAACCTCTCTAGCAGAGGCACAGGTTGATGACCCTGTTAAACCTCATGTATCTTATGAAACAGAAGGCTTCGAGAGTACCAGCCTGGATGCCGAGCTTCAAAAAAGCGATGTAGGTCAGCCCTCAGGTCCCCTCCTGCCTGAACTAAGTAAGCTTGGCTTTCCTGCCTCACTCCAGAGAGATCTAACCCGGCACATTAGCTTAAAGAGCAAAACTGGAGCACACCTTCCTGAGCCAAACCTCAATAGTGCTCGCCGCATTCGCAATATCAGTGGTCATCGAAAGAGTGAGACAGAGAAGGAATCTGGACTCAAGCCAACCCTTCGGCAGATTCTAAATGCATCTCGGAGAAATGTCAACTGGGAACAGGTCATTCAGCAAGTAACCAAGAAAAAGCAAGAACTAGGCAAAGGCTTACCCAGGTGTGTGCTTCTTTTCAGTTTCCATTTCTCTTTTTTTCTTTTAAACTTGCCCTTTGACTCTGGTCAAGAGAATTCTACTTGTTAAATTTAATTAAATGTTTGCAAAAAATATACGTTGTAGATGTCTGGTTTAAATATCCAAGAGTGACTCCTACTCTGTAACAAATGAAATAAAGTGTTTCCTAGCAAGGACTTGAGGTTAAAAAGAAGCATACCTGCTTCTGAGAAATGAGGTGGGGACATAGGAAAAAACCATCAGAAATCCGGCATTTTGGTGATGGGGCCATAAAGTCGCAGCATAAAAAAGTATGTCTGTAAATCTGTATCTATTTGTAGATCTTAATCAGTGGTACGACTTTTAGGTGTAAGTGTTTCCATTGCATTTTACTTAGAACATGTAGATGCTTATCTTTCTGTATTTACTCTGGACATTATATTCATAATCACAAAATACTTTCTCTGAAGTACTTATGTAGTAGTTTGGCTATTCATCTTTTGTTGAGGCACTAAACTTTTCTGAATGGTAAAGCAGCCTTTACCATAGGTTTGCTACTTGAAAATCATCCTGCTGTGTTACAGTTGTATAGCCATCCAGGCTTAAATTTCTATCCTTGTTGAAATAACATAATTATTATGCCCCCTTTTCTATTCCCATAACTTGTATCCTTGAGATTATAAAGTTCTTAGCATGGTGTCTCCTGCTTGTGAATGCTCACTAAACATTATTGTTTGTCTTCTATTTGCTGTTAAAACTTACACATTTATTATCGTTGATTTAGAACTCCACATTAAATCTTCAGTTTTACTCCCCCCTTTGTATATAGTTGTACACAAAAAATATTTAATTTAGAACTCATTACATTATAATACTTATAATAGCATTACATACTTTATGTTTGGAACTCCTACTAAACTGTTCCTTGAGGGCAGAAACCATGTTATTTGTTTGTATTTGTAACCTCAGTGCCAAACAGAATTGGGCACATTAAGTGGTTTCCCCCTTTCCCAACTATGTCTGATTTATGATTTTTTTTTCTTTTTATTTCTTGAGGTTTGGCATAGAAATGGTGCCTCTGGTTCAAAATGAACAAGAAGACTTGGATTTGGATGGGGAGCCTGATCTGTCCAATCTAGAAGGATTCCAGTGGGAAGATATTTCCATTTCTTCATCCCCTGGGTTGGCAAGGAAACGAAGCCTTTCGGAGAGTAGTGTGATCATGGATAGGGCTTCTGTGTATAGCTTCTTCAGTGAGGAAAGTACTGGCAAAGAAAATGAGCCCCAGCAGATTTTTTCACCAGATAACTCATTGAGGTCTACACAGAGTCAGAAAACAACCATGGTCCTTAAGCAGGAAGTCACACCTCTGGCTGCCTCCCTAAGAATAGATGAAAGGGCTGAATATGATGCTACTCAAAGGCGACATAGTGCCCAGTTATCATCTGACCGTACGATTCCTTTGATGCATTTGGCGAAAGACCTGCACAGCCAGGAGAGCTCCACATCACCTTCAGAAAATCACAATGCCCAGGAGAGTAATGGAGAAGGAAACTCTTTGTCATCAAGTGCATCCTCAGCCCTTGCAATCTCCAGTTTGGCAGATGCAGCCACAGATAGTAGCTGTACCTCTGGTGCTGAACAAAATGATGGCCAGAGCATTAGAAAAAAACGAAGAGCCACTGGGGTAAGTATGATTCTTGTGCTGTTTGTAGAACATTTTATGTGGTGACTTGGCCATAATAAGAAAGACTTAACTGTTTAATCTTTCTTGGATATCTGGGGATGTGCTTCTCCCTATTCCAGAATAGAAGATTTCTGAGGTTCTTATTCTTACTTTCATATTTTTATCCTCCTGGATTCTTTCACTGAGTAGCTCTACTAAGTTAGGTGTAATAGAATAGGAATGTACAGTACTAGGAAACTATGAAGTCATCTCTAAAACTAGTCTCTAAGCCAATGATTCTTTGTATCAACTGACCAAGGAATAAGCCATATCTTCAGCTGTAACTTTATCTGTTTTCATGATACATTCTGTACTGCTACTGAAGAAGGAAACTCTAGTGTGGAATTGGTTGGGCATGTGTGCTTGTCAGCCCCCGGGACTACTAGGCTTATCCCCGAGGAGGTTTTAATACCATGAGAGTACGTGTGTGTGAGCATAGTCTTAGTCCCTGTCACTCGGTATCTTTTGTACTTCAGTTACCCATCCCGGTCCGTTACTTCACTGACACTTCTCTTTTGGCGCCTCTGTTTCTAATGTTGCGCTTAACTCTTTGTGGAACCCTTTCTAAAAAGAAAGAGTTGCTGGTGGTACTATGGTCTGGAGTTTGGCACTGTGAGAAAATGGGCCATTTCCTTTAATTCCAAGACAGTATAACAAAGTAAGAGGCATAGGTTCTAAACCTGGGTTTAACTTCCCCACCTCTCTGCCTCTTTGAGCTAGATGCTGTAGTGGGCATTGTTGGATTATGACAAAGCTGTTACCTTGAGGCTAGTCTGAGACTGTTGAGCTTTTTGTTTTGAAGATCTTCTTGCTGAATTCTAATGTAGAAATTATGAAATCAGGTAATGTATTACTAGCTTTTACCCAGGTGAAATGCTTTGCCTAAGCCCTGTGGGCTTTGCCACCTCTAGGATGCCAGGAATGTAATTTACCTTGGATTTTTTTTTTTAAATCAGATCCATTCATTCAACTAATATTTGAATTCATACCATATGCATGAGACCCCTACTGTCCTGTTAGAGATGGTAGCAGTAATGAAGAATAATGTATGATGATCTTAGAATTGATTCTTCCCTCCCAATAAACCCAAATAAACCCCAATAATGGCCTTTACATGTTTAATATTCAGTTTTCTTTATCTTCTTAGGATGGGTCTTCTCCTGAACTCCCAAGTCTTGAGAGAAAAAACAAAAGAAGGAAAATTAAAGGAAAGAAAGGTAGAGTATAGAATATTCTGGCAAAAAGAAATTGTTCTTACAGCAATTCAGCCTTTTTAAAACTTGACACCAAGTGTAGTTTATCAAACACTGATCGCCTATTTATTTATTTTTCATATTTTTGTTATCTTGCTTAAGGACATAGAAAAAATTTGATTTTCTTCCATATCCAGCTGAAATTAGAGAAGAAATACATGATGCCTCCTAGACCTGTAAGCTAAAGTTAATACATATTTTGGACAAATTGAGTTCAGTATAAAGCCAGAATGTCTCACCAGGCCTTTTGGGTGGGATGGAGAGGAATAGGACATATAGTAAAAATTTTGTCTCTGTTGGTCATTTATAGCCATTTCTCTCACTTTCGTTTTGTTTTTGTTTTTGTTTTGTCTTTTTAGGACTGCACCCATGGCATATGGAGGTTCCCAGGCCAGAGGTCCAAATGGAGCTGTAGCTGCTGGCCTACTCCACAGCCATAACCACACGGGATCCAAGCTGAGTCTTCGACCTATACCACAGCTCAAGGCAATGCCAGATTCTTAACCTTCTGAGCAAGGCCAGGGATTGAACCTGTGTCCTCATAGATGCTAGCCAGATTCGTTTCCATTGAGCCACAATGGGAACTCCCTCTCACTTTCTATTTTTGAGGCGTCTTGGTTGCTTTTCTCATGTGAGTTAAGGAGAGAAATTATTAGTGTGACTTCCTGAGTGATAAGCTCTACGACTCTTGCTTTCCACTGACTCTAACCTTCCTCAGTGTAAGGGCTAGTGCAGGAAGAGATTGGGTGAACTTGGGGCGATTGGGTGTGATTGCTAAGGTAGGAGTCAAGGATGACCCCAGTTTATGGCTGTGGCAATTGTGAGGATGATGGCATTATTTGTAGAGGTAGGAAACTCCATGAGAATTGCAGGTTGAGGGTAGAGGAAGAAGGTGAGTTACCTTCTGGATCCCTTGGGTTAAAGGACTTTAGAGACTCCTACCTGGAAATATCAGGGTGGCATTTGGATATATGGGTCTGGACTTTAGGTGAAAGGTCTTAGCATATTGAATGGGAAAGAGACAAAGATGACAAATGCATAGACATGGTAGAACATTTTATTTAAAGTAACTTGAATGGGAGTTTCCATCGTGGCTCGGCAGAAACGCATCTGACTAGTATCTAAGAGGATGCAGGTTCAATCCCTGGCCTTGCTCAAGAACTGGCATTGCTGTGAGCTGTGGTGTGGGCAGGAAGCTGCAGCTCTGATTCAAGCCCTAGCCTGGTGTGGCTCTTAAAAAAAATAAAAATTAACTTGAATAAACTATTTCTTTCCTCCTTTCCTTTCCTTCCTTTCCCTTTTTCTTTCCTTCTTCCTTCCTACCTACCTTCTTTCTCTTCTCTTCCCTTCTCTTCCCTTCTCTTTAGGGCCACTCCTGCTGCATGTGGAAGTTCCTGGGCCAGGGGTCAAATTAGAGCTGCAGCTGCCACCCTAAGCCACAACCATAGCAACACCAGATCCAAGCCACATCTGTGACCCATGCCGCAGCTTGTGCCAGTGCTAGATCCTTAACCCACTGAGCGAGGCCAGAGAGTGAACCCGTATCCTCATGTATTTTAGTCAGTTTCTCAACCTGCTGAGCCACAGTGAACTCAGGGATCTCCTGCATGTACTGTATTTTCTTCAGGATGTCTTCTCTAATAAAGAGAACTATTTTAAATTAACAGACTAGAAAAATATGAATCGGGAAGAGAGTGCAGGCAGTTCAGGTCTGGGGCCCAATCTAAGCAAAAGCCTTGAGTAAAGAGGGTAGCAGATGAAAGAAGACTGGAAATGAAACCTACAAGAGTTGATTTGCCTAGGGCAGAGATTTTGCTTGGAAGGGTCATGGTAAAAGATGGTGATTTGGTAAGATGGTACCATGTGGTAGTACACTTGAACCTGTGAGGCTTGGTTTCTAGCTCTGACACATCAGGCTTAACTACATGATTTGTGAAATTTGATGAGTCTCCTTCCAGTGACTTACTGGAAAGAAAATAAAGGCTTATCCTAGATAATTAATGTAGCCCCATCTTCTGAGGAGCTGTATTATTAAACTGAACCTTATGGTTTCTTTTGACAGAACGTTCTCAGGTTGACCAGCTGCTGAATATTTCTTTAAGGGAGGAAGAGCTAAGCAAGTCATTGCAGTGCCTGGATAACAACCTTCTACAAGCCCGTGCAGCACTTCAGACCGCTTATGTTGAAGTTCAGAGGCTACTTATGCTCAAGCAGCAGGTAACAGCACATGGAAGGTTTAATGAAAATTGGATCATCTTGAAGTTGGATTTCAGATGCTTAACAAAATAACTTTATTTTTAGATAACTATGGAGATGAGTGCCCTGAGGACCCATAGAATACAGATTCTACAGGGACTACAAGGTATTCAGAGAATTTGATGGATCAGACCCCCTGTAACTTGTTATTTTTTGTTCTCTGTAGAGGGGAATTAAAATAGTCCTGAAAAAGTTAATATGATTTCTCTCATGTCTCTTTGGTTTCATAGTTCTGTACATAATACAGCCCCAAAGTGCTTAGTAATGGAGATATGTTAGAGAAAGAGTCTTGGGTTAGGAATCCCAAGACCTGGGTTCAAATTTTGACTCTTCCATTAGTACTGATTTGACACTGGATGTCATTTAAAATCTGAAAAATGGGAATACTAATGCCTGTTCTGTTGGTATCCTTGGTGGTTGTATAGCTTGTATAACAATCTATTTTGAAGAATTATGAGGGTCTTTAAAATTCTCTTGTAATCTTTAAAAATACAAATTGGTTCAGGAATGAATGGCTGATTTTCAGACAAACATTTTTGCATTCGTATGTGTGTTTGCCATTTTAGAAACCTATGAACCTTCTGAGCGTCCAGACCAGGTTCCCTGTACCCTTACTCGAGAACAAAGGAACGTTAGACCTCAAACGTCTGCTGATGCCCCACTGCTGCCGAATCCT
Source organism: Sus scrofa (assembly GCF_054392235.1). Classification (NCBI taxonomy): domain Eukaryota; kingdom Metazoa; phylum Chordata; class Mammalia; order Artiodactyla; family Suidae; genus Sus; species Sus scrofa. Next base: position 138,236,955 of record NC_139383.1, read on the forward strand.
TTTTCCCCAGTTTTCCTGGAGCCTCCATCTTCCCATGTGTCTCCATCGTCCACTGGTGCCCCTCTCCAAGTAATCGCATCTACTTTCCAAGGCCACGGCAGTATTCCTGCTCCAGACTCATCAGTTCAGATTAAACAAGAACCCATGTCTCCTGAACAAGATGAGAATGTTAATGCTGTGTCACAAGGCTCTGCTTGCAATGTGTCCAAGGAATTACTGCAAGCTAATAGTATGTAAACTTTTCTCTAGGTTAAGGGCAACCCTATGGTGGGTCTTGGACAATTTCCTATCAGTGATGTAATGTCATACTTGCCCATTAAAACTAAAGTTATTACTTGGAGTTACCTGGTGGCACAGTGGGTTAAGGATCCGGTGTTGTCACTGCTGTGGCTCTGGTTACTGCTGTGGCGTGGGTTCCAGCCCTGGCCCAGGAACTTCTGCATGCTGTAGGTGCGGCTCAGAAAACCTCCTGAAGTTATTACAGTTTTTCTTGAAGTTTTCTTATTTAGGAGGATTATTTAAATATCAGTAACTTTTTTCTAATTTTCTCTAATGTAAGATTACTAAATTGACTTTGGATTAGCACCTGACAGGTTCCATTTATTAGGATTGGTGCTGATTTTTTTTTTTTTTTTTTTTTTTGTGGGGGGGAAATAAACGTTGTTGAAGCTGTTCAGTCAATTTTATAGATAAGATACATCCTCTGAGTTTCTCAACACTTAACTGTCTTTATCATTTCAAGTACAGACCAAGATTAATAAAGGCCTAAGCGTGCAGGTGACCATGGTGAAAGGCTTTGGGTTTTGGAATCATCTAATAGGAACTTGGGTGGTTTTAAGAAATAGCTAGGGTTTTTACTCTTTTCATAAAATAATTCTTACCTGGTTACCATATTAGTATAACTTCTAAGCTACTTAAAATCTTTATCTGCAGTTTGCATAACCACAATGGTGCTGTATTGAAAATTAAATAAAAAGCAAACAAACTTACATTGTGTGATTTTTTTTTTTTAAGCAAAAAAAAAAAAAAAAAAAGTCTGAAGAATCACCCTAGATTTTGCTACCTGCTGCAACACTGATCACTGATATCTATATCAAATTTATATTATCTTTCACATTGAATTATGTTACTTTTATACGGATAGTATTTAGTGTTCTTTTAAACTAGTGGTTTTTTTTTTTCAAAAATAACTTTTATTAGATTTCCTTTTCTGATTACAAAAGTAATTGATGTTCATTGTTGACAATGTGAAACTATAAAAATGTAGTTTTGTTATATATTTCAGTCTTTCCTAAATTATAAATGTTATGTGTTTACATGGAGACTTTATACAAAGGACAAATCATTTTTTCCCACTTAATTATCATCATTTTTCTGGTGTCATAAAAGGAACCCATCTAAAACATTATTTTACTAGTTGCATAATATTTCAGAAGTTACAAAATAATCTGGATATACAATAATTTATACAATTTTCTTTGAGTGTTATATATATCTTTGAACATGTCTGTGATTATTTCATCATTTTAAATTCTTAGACATGAAATAACTAACTGAAAGAAAACAGACTCCACCCCCACCACTTAGGGCAAATCTCATGCCAGGGATTGAATCCAAGCTGCAGCTGCAACCTATGCTGCAGCTGCAACCTATGCCATAGCTGCAGCAATGCTGGATCCTTAACCCACTACATCTGGATAGGGGTCAGATTCCTCGCCACTGCAGAGACAACGCTGGATCCTTAACCTGCTGCACCGCAGCAAGAACTCTGAAAATAGACATTTTTAAGTTAGCAGACTTTTAAACTACTAGTATATAACTAAATTGGATGATGTACAGGTAAAATGCACAATGAAACTTATAAGGAATAAAGGTGAAAGCATTCAGCTAAGTAGATATTTAAGTAAATGTTTACTAAGAATACAACACATTGTTAAATATGTGGACATTTCAAACAAGAAAGCAAAAGGATCAAAAGAAACAATCCCTGGCAATAAAAGGAGCTTTTGTAAGGAATAAGACATGCATGTTATTTGCGAGATTAATGCAAGGCTAAGTATATAAGTACTGTAGTAAAAATTTGTGTACGTTATGGGACGCTCAGAGGTGAGATAACTTTTAACAGTCATGGTTTAGTTAACATATTGAACTGTCATAATTTGGTAGAAATTCAGTCAGTGATAATTGCAGTTTCTGACTATAAATAGACACAAAAAAGGTGCAATAATTTTTTTTCCTTCTCAATTCAGGAGAGATCAGTGACAGTTGTCCAGTTTATCCAGTCATGACTACAGCATTGTCCTTATCAGAGCTAACAGAAAGATTCCATGAGCCTAGCCAAGAACTGAAGTTTTCCATGGAGCAAGGAAATATCAGAAACAGAGGGAACACCCCCTCTTCCCAATCAGCTGGTCTTCCTAGCATAAATAAAGAAGGTGAAGAGCCAACCAAAGGCAACAGTGGGTCTGAAGCCTGTACCAGTTCTTTTCCAAGATTATCCTTTGCTTCAGAAACCCCTTTAGAGAAAGAGCCCCACTCTCCAGCTGACCAGCCAGACCACCAGGCAGAGTCCACTCTGACATCAGCTGAAACTAGGGGGAACAAGAAAAAGAAGAAACTTCGGAAGAAGAAAACTCTACGGGCTGCCCATGTTCCTGAGAACAGTGACACTGAACAGGATGTATTTACTGCTAAACCTGTAAGGAAAGTAAAAACTGCCAAGTCCGCTAAAGGGGGGAAAGTGACAACCTCTACCTGGGAAGATAGCAGAACTGGCCCAGAGCAGGAGAGTGTCAGGGATGAACCAGATAGTGATTCGTCTCTGGAAGTCCTAGAAATTCCTAATCCTCAGTTAGAAGTGGTAGCCATTGATTCTTCTGAATCTGGAGAAGAGAAGCCAGACAGCCCATCTAAAAAGGATATTTGGAACCCCACAGAGCGAAACTTAGAAACTTCTCGCTCTGGTTGTGATGAAGTTAGCTCTACCAGTGAGATTGGCACTCGCTATGAAGATGGCGTCCCTGTGAGGTAAGGGTATTGTGTTGGTCCAGTTGGAACAGCTTTCAACATTCTTGTCTTAAAAAAATGGACTTTTGGTTATTAATCAGAATTTCTAAAAGAATCATATATAGAAAATCAGTAGGGATTATGGATATGGAAGACTTAAACCCTAACAATGGAGATTTTCTGCTTTCTCATTTGTGTTGTAAATATTTACTATACTTTTATTGCCTTTCATACAGATGGAAAAACTGATCTCATATATTGCTATTTTGTCAATCGGTTAGAGTAATCTTTCGTGTTGGGAAAGTATAAGTATTACTCCCTGTCCTGTTCATACAGATGCTAAGAAGACTTTTGCTATTATTTTGTAGTGTGGCAGAAACTCAGACTGTGATCTCTTCCATGAAAGGATCAAAGAACTCTTCAGGTATTTGGTTGTTCCGTTTTATTTATTTATTTATTTATTTATTTATTTTTTGTCTTTTTGCTATTTCTTTGGGCCGCTCCTGCGGCATATGGAGGTTCCCAGGCTAGGGGTCTAATCGGAGCTGTAGTCTCCAGCCTACACTAGAGCCACAGCAACGCGGGATCCGAGCCGAGTCTGTGACCTACACCACAGCTCACTGCAACGCCGGATCGTTAACCCACTGAGCAAGGGCAGGGACCGAACCCGCAACCTCATGGTTCCTAGTCGGATTCGTTAACCACTGCGCCACGACGGGAACTCCGGTTGTTCCGTTTTATTTAAATTAATGACAGAAAAAAAAAGTTTTGTCAGTATTAAAATTAGAGTTCAAATCTACTTAAATATGCTTATAGAATAGAGGGTGGTTACTGGGGCTTATCACCAAGAATGATGGTCAAATCATTCTTCTTTGACCAGCAGTTACGGTATCCCTAAATCCTCAAATCCTGGCATTTAAGTTTCTTACTCCCATCTTTCTTATCTGTTCAATTAATTAGTATCGTTGGCCTTCTGTATCTTTGGTTTCACCTCTGTGGATTCAACTAACTGCAGATCATGTAATACACATTTGTTGGAAAAAAAATTTGTGTGTAAGTATATCTGTATAGTTCAAAAACCATGTTGTTCAAGGGTCTGTTGTAAATAGGAGGCTGTGTGTAGGTTATATGCAAATACTATGCCATTGTTTATAAGAGACTTGAACATCTGTGAATTTGGATATGTGGGAGCGGGTGGGGGATCCTAGAACCAGTCCCCCTTGAATACCAAGGGAACTATATATATAGTTTGTTTTTTTTTTTTTTTTTTTTTTTGGTCTTTTTGTCTTTTTATGTCCAAACCCATGGCATATGGAGGTTCCCAGGGTTGGGATTGAATTGGACCTGCCAGCCTACACCATAGCCAAAGCAACTTGGGATCCGAGCTACATCTTCAACCTACACCACAGCTCATGGCAATGCCAGATCCTTAACCCACTGAGCAAGGCCAGGGATCGAACCCGCATCCTCATGGATGCTAGTGGGGCTCATTAACTGCTGAGGCACGATGGGAATTCCCAAGGGAACTACATTAAGCTTTGGTTGGCTCTGGGGAGGGGAGGGTTGTGTTGAGAAGGAACTCTTCCTTCCTTCCTCCCTCCCTCTCTTTCTCTCTTCCTTACTGTCTTTCTTTCCCTTCCTCCTTCCCTCCCTCTCTCCCTCTCTCTCTACTTCTCTCTTCCCTTTTCAAGGCCACACCCACAGCATATGGAAGTTCCTAGGCTAGGGGTCAAATAGGAGCTTCAGCTGCCAACCTATACCACAGCCACAGCAACACGAGATCCAAGCCTCTTCTGTGACCTCCACTGCTCACGGCAATGCTGGATACTTAACCCACTGAGCAAGACCAGGGATCCAACCTGCATCTTTGTGGATGCTAGTTAGTTCCATTAGCCACTGAGCCACGGTGGGAACTCCCAAAGTTATTACTTATTTTTGACTATCTTCCTTATACTATGTATCATACCCCTGTGATTTATTTATTATATAACTGAAAATCATATATTTTGCCCAAACCCCCTTGGCATATTTTGCCCAAACCTCCACCTCTCTCTATGGTGACCATCTCTTTGTTATCTGTTTCTGTGAGTCTATTTCTGCTTTGTTTATTTTGTTTTTTATACTCCTCATATAAGTGAGATCATGCAGTATTTGTCTTTGTCTGACATATTTCACTTAGCATAATACCCTGTATATCCACCAATTTCATTGAGAATGGCAAGATGGTTTTAATTTTTTATATCTTTGAGACACAAGCAGACGCATCTCTGAAACATATTCTTGTTTTTTAGAAATATCCTCAGAGCCAGGAGAGGATGATGAACCCACAGAAGGGAGCTTTGAGGGGCACCAGGCTGCAGTAAATGCAATTCAGATATTTGGAAATTTACTGTATACCTGTTCAGCAGATAAAACTGTCCGTGTTTATAATCTGGTGGTAAGTTGATAGATCACTTTGAATGTTTTTGCTTAGTTGCAGGTTTCAGAAACTCTACCCTGCTCTCTCTTAAATAGAAATTTATTTGCTGTTGAGAGATGGAATGGGCTTTAGACTAACTTTAGATACAGTTGATCCAGTGATTCAGTGGGGTTACTGGGGACTTAATTTCTTTCTTTCTTTCCATTCTGCCTTCTCTGGTATCACTACTTCCTAAAGTGAGTTCTCCTCCTGCTCACAGATAGATGTCAGGAGCCATTGGAGTTTCATGGCTTTCCCACCACCAAAATATGGTCCTGTGTTTTCCTTCCTGAAGAGTTACTTGGCAAAAGGAGATGGAATTATAACAGTAGGCTTGGGGATAGTCAGGTCCCAGCCCTGGAGTTGGTGCCAAGGTCAGTCATATAGCTGCTATATAGCAAAGGAGGAATAGAATGAATATTGGGGATGTATAAGAAGAGGCATTTTTGGAGTTCCCATTGTGGCTCAGTGGTTAACGAATCCGACTAGGAACCATGAGGTTGCGGGTTCCATCCCTGCCCTTGCTCAGTGGGCTAAGGATCCTGCGTTGGCAAGAGCTGTGCCAAGAGGCACAGCAATGTGGGATCCGAGCTGTGTCTGCAACCTACACCACAGCTCACGGCAATGCCGGATCCTTAACCCACTGAGCAAGGCCAGGGATCGAACCTGCAACCTCATGGTTCCTAGTCGGATTCGCCATGATGGAAACTCCGCCCCAGGCATTAATTAAAATTCTGATTTGTCTTATGGTGAATTGCCCTAGATATTTTTTTGGTGTGGCTCAGCTAACATAGATTTGCAGGTATAGTGACTATTTGCGGGACATTCAGTAAACAGGTATTTACTGAACATCTTTTGATACCAGGCACTATCCTAGATTCTGAGGATACAACAATGCAACAGTGCCTATTTGGCTCAGCACTTTTTTTTTTTTTTTTTTTGAGGAAGTGTGTTGTTATCCATCTGTATCCACAAGTAATGATCTGATGTGTGCTTGACTTTAGAGTCGGAAGTGCATTGGTGTCTTTGAGGGCCATACCTCCAAAGTGAACTGCCTCTTGGTTACTCAGACCTCTGGGAAGAGTGCCACCCTTTATACTGGTTCTAGTGATCACACTATTCGCTGCTATAATGTTAAGGTGAGTGGATCCAGAGAAATTGAAAGTAATAATCTTGAAGTGCTTTGACTGTATTTACTCTATAGAGTGGAGACACAGACAGATGCTTCAGTCTGCTCACTTACTTGCTTGTCAGCCTATTTCAGTACACTTGTATAACCTTGGTAGAAATGAGGCTTAGATGTAAACCACATTTTCTGTCTCTCTCCACCATTATCTTTTCACTTACTCCTATTAATGATGTATCTCCCTTGATCTTTTCAACAAATATTACTCGTGATTTTTATTTTCACATCATATGCCAAAATTAATACTAGATAGAAAAAGAAATGTTTAAGTGTTTTAAACCTGAAGCCCTAGATGTAGATATTTCCTCTGAGACAGAATTTTCTGAATGTGTTGGGAAAAATAAGAGAAAATTGTTTGCATAAAAACACATAGGTGAATAATATGAATACTTAACTTTAAAAGACTTAATTATTTGATGCCGAACTTATATTTATAATACTAAATCATTAAGGTTTCAGCATATATAGATTGATTATGTGTGATAATAGGAACACGAAGTAAAGGAAGAGGAGTTCCCTTTGTGGCTTGGTGGTAATGAAACTGACTAGTACCATGAGGATGCAGGTTTGATCCCTGGCCTTGCTCAGTGGGTTAAGGATCCAGCATTGCCGTGAGCTGTAGTGTAGGTTGCAGGTGCAGCTTGGATCTGCCATTTCTGTGGCTGTGTTGTAGGTTGGCAGATGCAGCTCCTTTTCGACCCCTAGCCTGGGAACTTCCATATGCTGCAGGTGCAGCCCTAAAAAAAGAAAAGAAAAAAAAAAAACCTTGCAAAAATAAAGAAAATTTTAATTTTTTTAATTAAAGTATCATTGATTTACAGTGTTGTACCAATTCCTTCCTCTTTCCCTCCCTTCCTTTCGTCTGTGGCATGTGGAAGTTTCTGGGCCAAGGATTGAACCCTCACCACAGCAGTGACCCAAGCCACTGAGTGACAACACAGGATCCTTAAGCTGTTGTGCAACAGGAGAGCTCCATACAGTGTTGTACCAATTTTTGTTGTACAGCATAGTGACCCAGTCATACATATGTATATGTACATTCTTTTTCCCGTACTGTCTTCTATCATGTTATATCCCAAGAGATTGGATATAGTTCCTTGTGCTATACAGCAGGACCTCATCGCTTATCCATTCTAAATGTATTAGTTTGCATCTGTTAACCCCAAACTCCCAGTTCCTCCCTCTCCCTTCACCTTACCCTTGACAACCACAAGTCTGCTCTCTATGTCTGTGAGACTAGAACCAAGAATACTCTATCAGGTGCATCTTTAACTTTATCTTGGCTAGTTAAGAAGCTAAAACCCAGTTCTTAGGGCCCTTTGAAGAATTTGCACATTCCAAATTAGAAACATGGGTAACATTATTAGAACTTATATTTGTTTACTATATTACCAACAGCTTGAGTGTCTTTGGCCACATATTTCAAAGCAGAAAAAAATCTAATCTTTTACAACAGAAGATGCTACATTTTTGTCCTCATAAAAATAATTTCACACTCAGTTTTCAGGAAGATTTTTTTACATTTTATTTGCCTTTAACCTCTGCTGATCAGGTGTTGTGTACTTTTATCAGACACGAGAGTGTTTGGAGCAGTTACAGCTGGAAGACCGCGTTCTCTGCCTCCACAGTAGGTGGCGAATTCTCTACGCAGGACTGGCAAATGGCACTGTAGTCACCTTTAACATAAAGGTTAGTGACTGAGGAGAGAAGGCCGAATTTCCATGCCTCTTGAAAATAGTGTGAGTGTGTGTGGGAAGAAGTAGAATGCAGACATTTTCCTGTTTTTGTATGTGTATGAGAAAGCAACAGAATGAGCCACTCCTCAAAAACTTATCTTCTGTTGTAAGTGAAACAAGATGCTGCATTCTGTCTGCTCAGGCCCAAGTGTGCCAGGACAAAAATGTGACTCTACTAAATTAAACCAAGCCTGATGATTTGGGGCCAGATAATGAGTCATAGGTTAAACTAGTCTATTTCATTTTAAAAATGACGCCATGAAAAATGAGCTGAAATTCCTTTGAGTATGACATTGAAGTGGTTTGGAACTGATTTAGGGTTTCATGAGGGTAGCCTGTTCTATAAACTGAACTAAGTCAAAAGTTTGCCTTCATGCCTGTGAGCCTTATTCTTTCCTAAGACAAAGACAAATCCACTTGTTGGGCAAACCTTTATTGAGCACTATCGAGTGCTAGGTCCCAGGATGAGGCTTAGGAAGTGAATATGGGCCAGTTCTTGATGGCCCTATATGCCTTATTAATGTAGTCAGACTTGTAAGCTTTAAAGTATGACAGACATGATCCAATTTGTATTTTAGCAAAAGTCACCCTGAATGAACAGATTGGAAAATTCTGGTATTAGTAAAAGCAGGGAGACTAGGAGGCTCTGCTATGGCAACTGACATGAATTTAGACTAAGGTGACAAGAAGAGAATAAATAAAAGATGTAATTGGAGGTGGAAGTGATAGGTTTGGTTACTGGTTTGCTGTAGTATTCTATCCCAAAGCCTTCTGGTCATCTTTTAACAGTGTGTTAGAATGTTTTCTACGTTACGCCTAATTATATATTATCATTCATACATTTAGTGAGCACCTACTATCTCTCTTGCCACTGGCTAGCTGGGCCTACTTATAAGGAATGCAAGAAAATATATCATGATTTCTGCCTTTAAGAAGCTTAAAATTGGAGTTTCCATTGTGGCACAGTGGTAAACAAATCCGACTAGGAACCATCAGGTTGCAGGTTCGATCCCTGGCCTCGATCAGTGGGTCAGGGATCCAGCGTTGCTGTGAACTGTGGTGTAGGTCACAGATGCAGCTCGGGATCCTATGTTGCTGTGGCTCTGGCATTGACATTGACTATAGCTCCGATTAGACCCCTAGCCTGGGAACCTCCATATGCTGCAGGTGTGGCCCTAGAAAAGACCAAAAAAAAAAAAAAAAAAAAAAAAAGAAGAAGAAGAAGCTTAAAATTAAGTAAAAAGAAAATAGCACATATAATCAAGTACCAAGTTACTCAGTTCATTTGATATGAATAGATCACAGAAGGGTAATTAGTGAAGCTTTTTGCTTTCCGAATGCAGAGTGCTAAAGCCTAGATTAGATTTGGTTAGGGCAATAGAAATGAAGATGAAAAAATAGGTTTAAGGTATTTTTAAAGGATGAAACTTGATAATTACCCAGTTCTCTAATATTTTGTGAGATTGATGTAATCAAAGGTAGATAGAAGTTAAGAACAAGACTTTTGGGGCAAGATGATGACAAATTCAAATGGGAGTAGTCTTTTTGTTTTTTGAAAAGGTCTTCAAATGGTTGAAAAGCTCCAGTGAAGGTGAATTTCGAGACAGATTTGAAAGGTTCTGCAGAGATGTGAATTTTGAAGTCTTGTTAGGGCTGGGCCTTTCCTGTTTTACCCATACTCCTGAAATGCAGTGCTTCCTAGGGCTCAGTAGGCCAGGACTTTACTTGGGTGTACCTACCATTGTGCCCTGAACTCCACTGGTCCGTCTCCCCAGCATCCCAAGATGGTCGAAATTGATGCTCAGCTCTGTAGGCTCCCAGCTGCTGTTCTTGCTTAGTTCCTGGGAGGTTTTTTGTTTTTTTTTTTTCTTTTAGGACCACACTCATGGTATATGGAGGTTCCCAGGCTAGGGGTCCAATTGGAGCTATAGCTGTAGGCCTACTCCGCAGCCACAGCAGTGCAGGATCCCAGCTGCATCTACAACCTACATCACAGCTCACGGCAACGCTGGATCCATAACCTGCTGAGCAAGGCCAGGGGTCAAACCCGAAACCTCATGGTTCCTACTTGGATTCGTTTCTGCTGCACCACAACGGGAACTCCTCCTGGGAGTTTTATCCCATGCATGCACCTAAAGTACCTTTATGAACAAGACTGGTTTAGGGATGAAGGAAGCAAGTCTAAAATCTGAAGTAAAGAAATGGGAACTCAGGATGTGGCCATGCCACTCTGACTGATATAAAGGCTTCTGTATTCTGTAGTTTAACTAAATGATGTCAGAGATAGACATAGAACCAGAAATCAGAAGACTGTTAGAATAACAGAAAGGTGGAGAATGAGAAACTCTGTCTGAGAAGTTCTCAATAGAATTTTTGAAACACCATGACAAAGAGAAAGCATAAATTTTAGGTGACAAAAAACAGAGTTCTTAGGTCTATGGCATGGAAAGAAAATATATTCAAATATGAAAAAAATTTCATCATTCATTATTAATTTCAGGGAAGTGAGAGAGGACATAAAAAGAGAACCAAATTCTAATTATAGTGTGGATTGAAGGTTGAATTGAGTTTATAATGTAAGACTGTCCCCACTGGAATGAGGGAGAAAAAAACCATGAGCACAGAGAATTGGAATGGGAATGGCAGGGGCTGAGGGGTAGGGATAGGGAGTGGATGTGAGTACCTAGGGGTGTTAGGGTTTAGAGTTTGTAGAAAGGTAGTGATTTTGGTTAGTTGATGTTGAGTTTTTCCAGTTAAATTGCTTTTACTTCATATAACAGTAACTTAATTTTCAGAACAACAAGCGACTTGAAATCTTTGAATGCCATGGCCCTCGGGCTGTCAGCTGTCTTGCCACAGCCCAGGAAGGGGCCCGAAAGCTGCTGGTTGTGGGGTCTTATGATTGTACCATCAGTGTACGCGATGCACGGAACGGACTGCTCCTTAGAACTCTGGAGGGCCACAGCAAAACCATTCTCTGCATGAAGGCAAGTATAGTGCAAGAGAACAGGAGTTCATTGTCTGGCACAAATAGAAAGGATTGAATGAAATTTCCCATGTTGTCTAATGCCTTTTGTAGAGCACAGTCATCTTGAAAGGTGCAAGGAGATTACAGTCCTTTTCTTTATGCCTGGATCAAAATGGGACATATTATTTTTTTTTTAATATATTAACTGAGAAACAAAAGTGTATCTCATTGTAGAATGTAGATATACTCTAATGCCTTCTAGGCTACTTCGTAATCATTCTGAAGAGGTGACAAACCCAATAACACCTTGCCAGTTCATCAGAGTACATAGTGGTAGGACTGAAGTTTCAATTCAAAAAATTTATCTGAGAAACTTAACTTATTCTTGCTCATCATGGAAAGTAGAACTTATCAATGTGCATTGCAAATTGAAGGAAACTCAGAACCTTATACTGACTCTAACTCCCTGAATTTTTTTCTTTAAGGTGGTGAATGACCTTGTGTTCAGTGGTTCTAGTGATCAGTCAGTCCACGCCCACAACATTCATGTAAGTTGTGTTGCATAAAGAAATCTTTAATAGAATGGTGGTTAAAGCTCGAAGGACTCTTCAGACCTCTTGCAATTTAAATTGAGCCCTTTTTCTAGTGAAAGACTTAATAATAATCCCTGTGCGTAGTAAGCTTTTGGATAACACTGAGCACCACAGAAATTCTGACCTCATCATAGTTCTTAGTGGGAGACAAATTCAAAGTTTATATAAGGTTTAGTTTGAATGCCTCATTTGAACATGAGATAAATTGAGCATCTGAGGCTTCAAGAGAGTGGATATGATAGGTAGTTTAAAATAGCACAAATGAAAACAGCCAAGAGACTCTCTTCAGGTCATAGAGGCCACTTTTGAAGCTTAGTTCCCTGGTCTGTAAGCCTGGGGGTGATCCAGCCTCAGGGACTTGTTGTCCAGATCCTGTGAAATGATAAAAGTGAAAATACTTAGAAAGCTATAAAATACATACACACGGAGCTGTAGCCCCTTCTTTCTATGACACTAGGTTCTCTATCAAAATACAGTGCATATATTTTGTATATATAACAATGCTTGTCGGAGTACTTCCTCTGTTAAAATTTGCACAGCTACAGGTAGTCTCAGAATTACGACTTTTACAGAATCATAAATATCAAAAGTCAGAAGGAATCTTTCAGATCAATCTAGTGCCTTCTCCCTCTGTTCTGATGCAGACTGGTGAGCTTGTGCGGATCTATAAAGGTCACAATCATGCAGTGACTGTGGTGAATATCCTAGGAAAAGTGATGGTGACGGCTTGCCTGGATAAATTTGTTCGTGTCTATGAATTACAGGTAGAATTTAGATCCAGTGTTTTGCTTGAATGATTTGGGGAGATTGTCTATTTGGAAATGGTCTTGGTTTTTCTTAAATAGAAAGACTGGAGTGGAATCCAGGAATCTGCATTCTGCATTAAGTGTTCTAGATAATTCTGAAGCAGCTGGTGCTTGGACAGCACTTTCAGAAACACTGCTCTGAGATACCTGGTCAGGCTCACAGATGTCAAATTGTAAATGATTTCTGGAAGTTCCTATAGTGGCTCAGGCAGTTAATGAACCCGACTAGTATCCATGAGGACATGGGTTTGACCCCTGGCCTTGCTTAGTGGGTTAAGGATCTGGTGTTGCTGTGAGCTGTGGTGTTAGGTCACAGACACCGCTCAGATCCAGCTTTGTTGTGGCTGTGGTGTAGGCTCTGCAGCTAGAACTCTGATTGGACCCCTAGCCTGGGAACTTCCGTATGCTGCCTGTATGGCCCTTAAAAAAAGAAATAAAAAGTTAATGATTTCTGGAGAGCAGCTGTAGTCTCCAACACCTGTCTAGTTCTCCTGTGTACAATTTCAAGTTTGAGATTTTGACATGAAACAGACATTGGTTTTATTTCTTCCAGTTCCCAGCTCTTCCCTGAGAGAGGAGGATTTATTAGAAAGGTTGCTGCTAAATTATGTTTCTGTTAATATGCTACTGGTGCTTCAGCCTGGTACCTCAGATGTAATTTTAAACCTGTCAAAGGCCTTCAAGCACTATGCTTATTAACTACAAAGTATACATAACCTTAATTCTCTCTTTTTTTTCCCCTCCACCTCAGTCCCATGATCGATTGCAAGTTTATGGAGGACACAAAGACATGATTATGTGTATGACCATCCATAAAAGTATGGTGAGTATAATATTCTGTGTCACATGTTTGCCTTTGAATCTTTGAATGTGTTTGCTAAAAATTTTACAAACTGTTAAGTGTTTATTCTTGTCACTTGTCACAAAAATGACACCCGTTTTTGATATACCTCATTATTGAATGTCTTTCTCTCCATATTTTATTTTATAATGATTTTTATTTTTTCCATTATAGCTGGTTTACAGTGTTCTGTCAATTTTCTACTATAAAGAAAGGTGACCCAGCTACACATACATGTATACATCCTTTTTTCTCATGTTATCATGCTCCATCATAAGTGACTAGATATAGTTCCCATTGCTATACAGCAGGGTTATCTCTTGGTATTTTAATACTGAGAAGTAACCTAGTAAGGCTGTTGAGTATTTCATTTTTTATTAAGATCTAAGACAATTGCAGTAAAAATATAATACCATTAAATAGAAGGTAAATTTAAGATATTTTAAAGAAATGGAGTAATGCATTTTTCAGAGCAGTACATTATGATCTGAGCAGTACACTGGAATTGAATCAGGAGATTTGGGCAGTGTGGCATAATTTTAGCAGACCTAAAAGTAGAAGCTAACTCATTCACCCTGCTAATCCTTGGTTTATTTTATTTTTAAATTTTGAAGTTGAACCGAAGTGGATGTTTTTCAGACTTTAAGCACGTGAACCTTTTGTTCCATTGAAATATGGATGCCCAATATGTAATGCCCATTAGAAGCCAGAGCTTCACCAGTTAAAGTATAAGCCCATGCCCCTAAGCCCCACTGCTGCTCTCAGCTGCAGTCCCCAGAGTGATACTCTAAGGAGCACAGTTTCAAATGCCAGACTGAAGAGCTAGAAGATACCTCCCTATTGTGGTACTCTGGGGCTGCTTTGGGTTTAGGTTTATTTTTTCATGTTGTGGCAGCTACTGACTGGTAGCTTTGACTATTATTTTGAGGATTTTTGTGTGTGTGTGTTGTTTTGTGTTCTGTAGCTTTGGTCTGATGTGATAAACCTTTTTCTCTAGATTTATACTGGCTGTTATGACGGCAGTATTCAGGCCGTGAGGCTGAATCTGATGCAGAATTACCGCTGCTGGGTAAGAAGTGAAACTGTTCTTGCCACTAGACTTAGATATTGCTCAACCTTAGGCCATCTTATAGATCTCCATTATCATCAGTTTATCCTTTTTGTATTGAGTGTCTGCTTTTGCCTTCCATGTAGGACAAATAAGCTTATTTTTTTATTTTTATTTTTTAAAAATTAAAAATTTTTTTTTGCTTTTTAGTGCCACACCTATGGCAAATGGAGGTTCCCAGGCTAGGGGTTGAATTGGAGCTACAGCTGCGGGCCTACACCACAGCCACAGCAACACTATATCTGAACCACATCTGCAACCTACACCACAGCTCACAGCAATGCTGGATCCTTAACCCACTGAGTGAGGCCAGGGATCGAACCTGCGTCCTCATGTATACTAGTCAGATTTGTTTCCACTGAGCCACAACAGGAACTCCAGCTCTTTGCTTTTTTTATTTATTTTTTGTCTTTTTGCTATTTCTTTGGCCGCTCCCTCGGCATATGGAGGTTCCCAGACTAGGGGTCTAATCGGAGCTGTGGCCACCAGCCTACGCCAGAGCCACAGCAACGCAGGATCCGAGCCTCGTCTGCAATCTACATCACAGCTCACGGCAACGCCGGATTGTTAACCCACTGAGCAAGGCCAGGGATCGAACCTGCAACCTCATGGTTCCTAGTCGGATTCGTTAACCACTGCACCATGACGGGAACTCCGCTTTGCTTTTTTTAAATAAATGGACTAAGAAACTCATTTTATGATGGAAAGATAAGGATAAGTATGTTTTTGTTTTTTTTTTTTTTTTTGTCTTTTTAGGGCTGCACCTGTGGCATATGGAGAATCTCAGGCTAGGGGTCAAATCAGAGCTGTAGCTGCTAGCCTACACCAGAGCCACAGCAACGCCAGATTCAAGCCGAGTCTGTGACCTACACCATAGCTCATGGCAACACCAGATCCTTAACCCACTGAGTGAGGCCAGGGATCAAACCCAAAACCTCATGGTTACTACTGGTCGGGTTCGTTAACCACTGCGCCATGATGGGAACTCCAAGGATAAGTATGGTTTAAATTGAATTATGTGGAACTTGGCTATCAGTAATAGTTTCCTTATCTCATGGTGTAATGGCTTGCCTTAGTGCTTTACCTTCTCAAAATGCTGAAGTGTCAAAAGACTTCCCAGTCTCTTCAAGGTTTCTCATTATATTTATAATTAATTTGGTTGCCTCTGACTTTGTTGAATTTTCTAGCCAAGAATAAAGAATAGATGTTGTTGGAGTTCCCTGGTGGTCTAGTGGTTAAGGCCTGGCACTTCTGCAGCCTCAGTTCAGTCCTGGTCTGGGACCTGAGATTCCACATCAAGCCACTTTGGGGGGGAAAAAAAAAAGGATTAGGGGCTTATGAGATACATATGAGGGCTGTTTTCATTGCATGTTTCCTGTGCTCTTTATAACATACCCTTTCATTCTTTTTCTTTCCAGTGGCATGGTTGTGCTCTGATATTTGGTGTTATAGACCATTTAAAACAACACTTGCTGACTGACCATACAAATCCAAACTTTCAGACTCTGAAATGTCGCTGGAAGAACTGTGATGCTTTTTTTACTGCTAGGAAAGGATCCAAACAGGTACATCATTGGCTTTGGGGTCAGTCTGGGATCATATGACTGCCCAGAGCAGAGTTCAATAAATCTTTTTTGCCTTATTAGAAACAGGATTGTAGTGAACAGAGAGATACAAGGCTCTCGCTCCCTCCCTCCCTCCCTCCCTTTTTTCTTGGTCTCTTAAGGGCCGCACTTGCAGCATATGGAAGTTCCGGGCCAGGGGCCTAATTAGAGCTGCAGCTGCCAGCCTACACCACAGCTACAGCAACTTGGGATCCAAGCTGCATCTGTGACCTACGCCACAGCTCATGGCAATGCCAGATCTTTCACCCACTGAACGAGGCCAGGGATCAAACCTGCATCTTCATGGATACCACTCGGGTTAGTTACCACAGTGCCACCATGGGAACTCCTCAGTAGTTTTTGAAAAGAGCCTAAAAAGAATGTTTTCACATGTTTCCAATCCTGTAACTGAACCCAGAGGTTTGTTACACTGCTCTTGTGTTAAGACAAGAACTCATCTTTAAGGGCATAGTTCCATGTGAATTAGGAAAGTGCTAGGTCCTCACTGCCTTGCATATATGGATCATAGCATGTACCCATGAAGCTGTCCTTGGCTTTGGCTTTCTCTTGTCCTGCTACCTTTCTCTCTCTCATGGGCCCTTTTCCCTTTATTCCTAGGATGCTGCAGGACACATTGAACGGCATGCTGAGGATGACAGCAAAATTGATTCATGAAGTTTTTTGCCTCCCATGTTGGGAAGTCTTTAGTTGAAGTAATTTCACATTGGCCCCTTACATAGGCCAGTGTCTTCCCTTCCTCAGTGAAAGAGGGGAAGAGAAAGTGGTTACTAGCCAGGCTTACCACCTAGCATAAGTCTGGGCAGCTCTATGGGATGATAGGTTATACTTTTAAGTTCTTGCTGGAGGTTTGTCAGATTTAAACAGGTTTTTAAGGAACCATACTCCTCTGGGACAGTGTGGCATATAATAATTGATGCTACTAGTGTTCTCCAGATGTTTATTAAAGAAACACATCTTAATTGGTTACCCAATTTGACCCTAATCATAACGTATATTTTGTTGATTTCAGTTTGTGATTTTTAGTTTGTGTTCTTATGATGGTTTAAACCTATAGTCAGATTTTTTAAAGTATAAATGTGCTCAAATGCTAGATTTTTAGGATCAATTTTGGTTTGTCCTTTATTACAGTCAGTTAATTGTAACAACTGGGTTTTTAAATTGGAAGCAAATAGATTCCTTTCCTAACAATTATGTGCAGTGCGTTTCAGTATTCTTTTACTTTGCAGATGGGCAGTGCTGGCTTTAAATGCTAAAGGGACACACAGTAGATTTTTAACAGCTGGAGTAACTGCTCTGCTGATTATATTTTAGGAACTCAGACAACAAATCACATAATGACAAGTCCTTACCTACGGTACTTCCTATTAAACCTCTGCAAGTTTTGCTAGAGTGCTCCGTTCAGTGCAGTACACCAGCCTCGTGTCTACTTGGAAGTCTCACTGTTAGATGTGGACACTCACAGCAGGCATTGGCAGGCTGTTCAAACTGGAGGTATAGCCTTTATCTCTCTTTCCAGTTTCTGACTCTCCCGGCAGGCTGTGGGTTTGGAAGCTTTTAGTTTGCTTTATTGCTGACCCCTCTCTCCCCTACTCTCTGACTGTGCCTAGATTGATGGCAGCTGTCAGATACTTCCTCTGGGCTCACAGGGTGCTTTCTACCCACCCATAGTACCCAGTGGGAGAGTCAGAATAAAGCATCTGAATACATTTTTAAGGCCTCAAGCAGGCGTCTTAAAGACCAGTGTCTTGACTTCACCTTCCCGCCAGCTGGAAAGGAAGGGGAGTGGAGTCGGGTGAAGGGAAAGACCCTGCCTGTCCATTGAGAGCAGCCAGATGAACAAAGCTTTCGTGAGGTGGCTTTGTTTTGGGATTTTCTCTGGACTCTTGAGAAGCCATTGAGGTGGTGCTTTCCAGCCTTTTGTTTCTAGATTCAAAACTGAAAGATTCTACAGAGAAAGAGAAGAAAAGGGAAAAGAGCCCAGCTTCATCGCATACCAAGCTTCAAACATGACCTCTACTCTTTCCTGGGATTACAGAGCATCAGGTTTCTCTCCACCTCTGTTAGCACACATACTTCCACTCACGTGTCTTCACTAGGCAAGGCGACTTCACCTTGTAGACAGGTTTCAGGGGTGTGCAAATCCCCTGGAATTGTGTGCAAGACTAAGAGGTGTTCTTTTTTTCCAGGAAAGGCTTCAGTGTTTCTTACTGGATCCAAAAAAAAAAAAAAAAAAAATGTTAAAAGTGAATCTAGGAGCTACATCTAGATAAGGAGTGGCCCTACAGGGTGTCTACTTCTGTTTTTTCTGAATAGGAGATCCCGTGTGTTGACTACATTCTTGAGACTTGCGTGATGTGATGCTTGAGAGAGGACAGAAAAGATCCGGTTGCATAAAGTTTATTTGTGCTATTTCTTTCTGAGAGCAAGCAGCTTTTCCCATCTCTCACACTGTTTCCTGTTCAGGTGACCAGAGAAGCTAAGGTGTTCTGTGGGTTTGGGAATGGTGATTCCTGGGAAAGTAGATTTGGATTTATTCTTCAACTTCTGTCCTTTGGGCTATAGAGAACCTGCATTTCCATGTTGGCTGGGCAGTGTGCTGAGAAGGGCTTGCGTGCTCTGTTGCATAGGTCCCCTTCTGTCCTGCCTAAGGACATATCTGAGAAGATGAGCGCGATGGAGCCTTTGTACAGCAGGAATCGGGTATGTGAGGTGTTAGGCAGTCATGGGGAACCCTTGAAGGTATGAACAGACTGTTAGTAAAAACTGATTTGAGCCTAATTTTGATAGTATCGTGCACAGTCTATCTGCCTTTGTGTGTGCAGTTATGGAGGCTCCTTGTACGTGTACACACCGGTGTTGGCTCTGGTATTTAGTACTTAACTAAAGAAGGAACTGTTACATGACCTGACAAAGTGCAAGTCATAAGGAATTGGAGGCCATTTTTAGAATGTTATTTTTAATTACTTGTATCTACTTCTAGCAGCCAAAGCCAAGATAACCATAGCATAAATCCCTTTGTGTGCATATGCTCGTGGTTTTTTGTTATTTTTTTTTTGTGGCCACACCTGAGGCATATGGAGGATCCCAGGTTAGGGGTCAAATTGGAGCTGCAGCTGCTGGCCTAAGCCACAGCCGCATCATTGTGGGATCTGAGTTGTGTCTGTGACCTACAACACAGCTCATGGCAACGCCAGATCCTTAATCCACTGAGCGAGGCCAGGGATGGATCCTGCAACCTCATGGTTACTAGTTGGATTCCTTCCTGCTGGGCCATAATGGAACTCCATATGCTTGTGTTTTAATAGCAGTTTGTTCTGATGAACTATCAGTCACTTCAAGTTTTATCCTGAAGTTTTTAATCAGGCTCAAAATGTTGGCATACTACTCTACTTGGTATCAAGCAAGCAGTTAAACACAATGCAAACAAAGAAGTATCTTGACTTGCCGTTACTTGAATTGGAGAGAATATTATTGTTACTACACTTCTGCTTTAACGGGGAGTTTTTTCCCCCCACTTCAGAAGAGTTAGCAGTTGAGTATTTAGCTCCTGACATACCTATAATTTATAGGCAGCATTATTGCTGTTTCAATGATTGTTTGCCTAACAAAGGGTTTTTTTTTTTCTTTTTGGTAGACTATACAGTGGACAACTTAGTGACTAGGTATGTGGATGATTTGGTGGGAGTAGGTGTACAACACTTAGCAGAGTGGTCTGGTATATTTTATGGAAGAGAATTCACTGGAGGGGAAATCATAGTATATTGTGAAGTGGGATTTAAACAGCACATACCCTCTGGTCTGCTCAAATAACTGCAATTTTTATACTTAGAAATTTTGACTTTTAAATTGTGTTCCTCTTGCCTAAAGGAGAGCCCCTAAAACTGTTAAGAAGGCCATGTCTGCCAAATTGTTAAAATAGTGATTTTTAACCCTGCCCCAATCATCAGGATCCTCAGGATTTCAGAGAAGCTGTGTAATGGTTAGGCATAGAAGCAGTGGTAGAGGTGATTTGGGTTATACTGAGTTCCAGATCCAAGTGGGTGGGAAATCCTGATGTCAACCAAACCTCCTACTCATCAGACAGTAACCTCTTAGCTCATGTCCACCCCCCAAGATGTGGCCCTGTGGGGTCACATGGTGACTAACATTTCCTAGATTTCCTCTAAATTCAAAGAGTAGCCCACCTGAATTGGGAGAGGAGGGAGTCAAGGAGGAAAGGCTGTTAAAGATCTTTCTCCTGCGTAAGAGAAATATATGCCCTAGAGCTGTTCCAGCACCCTTGGTGTCTGATAAGGGTTTTTTTTTTTTTTTTTTTTTTGTTCATTTGTTTTTTCTTTTTTAATTCTTAACTGAATTTGGGTTAGAATAATAAAATTAGATGATACTTGACTGCAAAAATGTTTATAAGCAAATAGCTTAGCCTTCTTACATTTTGGTATAAAGCTGTGAACTTCCTAACTTTGTAAAGCAAGCTATGAAGCAAATATAAGAGGAAAATAAAGTACTTTTACTAATTGTTTATTTTTGTTACCTTATCTGCATATTTATAGCCAAACCCTTCTTCACCGTGTTGGTCTAGAGAACAAGGAAACTGGGTGGAAAATGCAAGGTGACTATAGATAAAACCATAGACCATGGTCCACATAAGCTTGGCAAACAGCTACATTTAAGGATTTTTTCAAGGTCATATTAGTGGAGGAACGAGGATTAAAAACTTTATCTCTGTTCCGTTATACTCAGGTAACTGGCCTCTCTAGTTACAGGTGATCCATTTTGTCTTGATGTTCTAGACACCAACAGCTATTCCTTTTCCTTTCCTCATGTATCTTGGAAAGTATTCGAGTACTTCCTGTGCTCAAGAGGTAGCAAAAGGCATGATTAAAGTGGGGTTCAGGATTTATTTGTGTATGTGTGTATTTTCCATTGGTGTATTCTGAAACTAGGGCTCTTACCTGATGGGTAAGATTGGAGCTGCTCAGCCCTGCTATGGCTGGTGTCCAAATATGAGAAAACAAAACACAGACAAACCACCCATACGTGTGCCTTTATTTAGATCACCTTTTTTTTAGAATACAGCCAAACTTATGAGTCAGGTAACCCACTGTGTCCAGCCCTCTGCCCCGAGCTAGTTTACTGCAGAGCAGGCTCATCCTGAAACAATCAGGCAGAAGAACCAAGTGCTTACTGGGTTACTGTCCCAGGGGTGGGAGACCGCAGAAGTGATAGAGGGGTCCAGCACCAGGAAGTGCTGAGTGCCATTGGCAAATGCTTCTGCGAACAGCCTAGGGCAAGCTTAGGGGAGCATTGGCTTTGGAGCTGAGGCCACTCCGAGCAAAGTTCTCACCAGGTTCTGGCTCACTGAGGCAGACAGAGACCCTTGTGTCCAGGTGGTGGAGGGACAGTTGTTCTCCCTCCTTCCATTCCTTAACTAAAGGGCCAGGCTGGGCATGACAAGATGAGAGATGCCCTGAGACTGACAGGGCAGTGAGTAGAGGAAGAACAAGACCGATGAGGCGCCTGAAGGTCTGCTGGGGGTGCAGCTGCCGTGTCCTTGGAGGTAAGGGCTCTAGCTCTGTTGGGTGACACTGAAATCCTGAGCGATTCTGCCTGGCCCTGGATGAGGCCAGCTTGGCTGGTTCAGGCATACATGGTGAGCTGCAGCCACTGAAAGAGGAAGTCCCAGGCTCAGAAGGCAAGGAATGAGAGTCCAGCCCTAGGGGTCTAACAGGATGGAGGGAAGGGACAGCCCCAGTTTGGCAACACGGGACAATTCTCTGAGAAGCAGCAGATTACTGCATCCTTCCCCGGATCTTTCCTAGAAGGTAAATGGTTTCCTGCATAAAGTCATTTTAGGAACTGAGGCCTCATTGGAGCCTTCCCCTGGTACATGTTCCCTACAAGCCACACCCTGCTGACCTGAGCTTCCTTTGTGTTCTTTTCCCACTCCATCCCTCCTCCACTGTTGGGAAGTGAGCAGCACACAGGGGTCCAGTCTTCATGGACTCCTCCACCTCAAATTTTAAGGTGCAGGGGGAGTGTACTGCCTCTATTAGGCCTTACCTCTAGAACATTGAGTTTGATGATACCATCTCCATCCTTGTCAAAGGCATTAAAAGCTCCTGTGTGGAAGAACACAGGCCAGAGGCCAGTTACAGGCCCACTCCCACTCCACCCACTCTACGTTGTCCTAAGAGGACCAGGGGCTGAGTGCTGTCCTCCAGCACAGCAGTCAGCCAGGCAGGGTATCACCAGTAACCCTCCCTTCGCCATCCCAGAGCAGACTGGAAGGTGATCAGGCAGAGATGCCCGCTGCCACAGCTGCCGCTGCAGGAGGGGCACAGGAGAGCAGAAGGGTAGCTGTCCACTTACTGAACATGCCCTCCAGCCTGACGAAGCAGCAGATAAAACTGTCAAAGTCGATGTTCATGTACTTGTCTGCGTACCGCATGGTGATGATGTCATAGAGCTGGTTGTTGAGGTGGAAGCCTGTGGGTGAGACACAGGGAGGAGGAAGTAGGCTTGGAGTCCTCAGGCCTACTTGCTCTCTTCCCTGTCCCCTGGTCACTCTGTGGGGCCTGGGAGAGGAAAACGAGAAGCTTTTCTCGGTCCTCTCTCTAGTGGGGCCCCAGTCCCCCTCCCATTCCTGCTCCCACCAGCTCGCACTCTGGCCACCTCCCTCTTCCCCGCACCTGCGTCATTGACTGCATTTCGCATCTCATAGCTGTTGATGGTGCCGGATTGGTCGGTGTCATAATGCTTGAAAATTTTCTGGCAATAGAAATTTGAGAACAGAGATCACACCCTGAATCTCTGCGTCGGTCCCTTCCCCACTCCCATCTTCGTTCTCTCATCCCACCTGCCAGGATTTAATCTTCTTCCAGAGGTGGTGGAACTCTTGCAGGTTCAGTCTTCCAGAGCCGTCTGTCTGGAGGAAGGAGGTCAGGGCTACAGGGCACATAGCAAAATCCTCATGTCTTGGGAGAGGGCTTTCTCGGGGGCTCTGCCAGGAAGGTAGCCCCATAGGAGGGCTTTGCCCAGGATTTCCCACTGACCACCCCATCCTGGTATTTTAACAACCCCCCCACCCCCACCGGGCCTCCCTAGGCTGTAACCCAGGGAGTTCTCCTAAGGACAACTTTTGTTGTGCAGAGTCCTAAGCAGAACCCCAGGCCTGAGGTAAGAGCAGGGGCCAGTGTTCTTACCAACCCTGCCTCTTCCAATGGCCCCGTTCAGACCAGCAGCTAGGACATTCTGACTTAGGGTCTCCTTAAATCTTTCCTCAGACACGAATTTGAACCCCTCAGCTTGGCTGGGCATCCCCATTATTGTTGCTCTAGCCCCCAGAGGCTGCACAGGGGCTGATGAGAGGGCTGGGGAGGGAATGGTGGGAAGGATACATCCATGAGAGCAATCATGCTACGGCAGGACTCCAATGTGAACCCTTCAGTCTTCAGGTCCTTATCTGGGGGGCGTGGAGAAGAGCAAGGAGCCACATTAAGATAATGACACATACTGCCCTGCTGCTGCCCCCCCCCTCCGCCACAGCCCCAGAGTGTGAACCACTCACGTTTGTTCACCACTCTGTTAAGGACATTCTTGAGCTCATCTGCACAGATCTCCATGTCCTGAGGAGGAAGGGAAAAGAGAGGGTTTGAGAATATAGCAGCTGATGGAGCACAGGCTTTGCAGAACATGCCTGCGCTCTGGGGTTTGTCCCTGTCAAGGCTCTTCTGTCATGGGGAAGTGGGGGTTCTTCTGAGGAAGACACTGCACCCTCAGCTGTCTCAACTGCAGTGGGCAGCTCAGAGCCACCCAGTGGAGGTGTTGGTCTAAAGCTCAAGGACTTGATTTGTGGACTTGATTTCTGTTTCCACCAAAAGCCAGAATGAGCTCTGCTGACCAGTAGTGAGATAACTGGCAAATCAAGCTGTTAATCAAGGAAAGGAGTGTCTAGGAGAGTTAGGGCTGGAGGTACTCACATCGCCTGCTATCTGCCTGAAAATGTTCCGGAATTGCTGCTGTTCCTCACTTTCCTGGTCAGTGTTGCTGGGCTCTGGCTATGGAAGGACAAAGGAAAACTGGTTGGCGAAGGGGGGACCATGGAGATTAGACAGACCCAAGAGGAAAGTTCCTTCTGGGCCAAAGGAATCAGAATGCCTAAAACAGCCTTAGGCGGCAGCAGGAGCTGAGGACAGGGCACATGCTCTTCTTTCTTAGCTGAACCAGATGATCTGGAGTGAGACTCATCCAGGCCCCAATGACCTTTCACTCCATACCTCCCCAGCTCAGACGTCCCAGCCAGAGGAGGTACATTAGCTGTGCAAACATGTTGATAGCCCCCTTGGTCCTCTCCCCCGATTAGCTATCCCCACCAGCTGGTACCTTCTCCACTGTTCTGAGCCTGACCATCCCAACCAAACCAGCCCCAGCAGGACAAAGGGGGCCAGACCATTCTGACACCTCCAGCCGCCTCTGTCCTCAAGACCACATCGTCAGAGGACCCCCACTCTGTTGCATGGGCACTACAGGATAATGTCCCTGGATCTATCTGTGGACTTTCACCTCTTAGCCTCACCTCCATTAAGCTTTATATGACCCCTTCTCTCCACTCCAGTCTAACACCCTCCCCTGGGCTCTAGAGGACTTCATTTCTGGTGTCAGCCTCCTTTCCTGGTATTATTCTTCATCCTCCCTTTGTTAGTGAAACTAGGAAATAGTTGTTCGGTCTCAGTACTCTCAAGCTGCTTCTGTTGCTGGCTTTGCATCCCACTTCCTTCATTGTCCTGGGTGGACAGGCTCCAGCAGAGGCTCAGCCTGTCCTTCCCAGGCCTAGGACCCACTTGGTATGGCAGCCAACCCCAAGACATTCACCCAAGCAGCATCCCAGAGCGTTAGGGGAACTTGGTAAGAGAGGTCAGTAGGACAAACCCAGACCCCTAGATGTTAAAGGAACACCCCACCCCCTGCAGCCCCTCCAACCCCCATGCACCCCCAGAACATAGACCTCAGTTGTGTGCTGGCTACCCCATTCATGCACATGCTCAGAAACCTTTGGGGATTTCTCTTGTTTATCAGGGCTTGTTTTGTCTTGGCCCTCCTCTGATTCCTGGTCCACACCCAACTCCTTGTTGCTGTTTGCTCTGTCTGAAACGAAGATGATGGGCTGGAGAGAGAAGGGAATTGGGGAGGGGCAGGAAGGAAGCAAGGATTACAGGCTGAGCGAGACATGGGCAGCCTCGCTCCTGGAGCAGCTTCATCCAGTGAAGAGGGAAAGAGCAGAGTTGGGAGCTCTTGAACCTTGGTTCAAGCTCTATCTCTGCCATTAAGAAATTGTGTGGGGGAAAAATGCTCAGTCTCTCTGGACCTCAGTTCCCTATCTCCTCATGGTAGAGTTATGAGGATTTCACAAGGTAGTTAGTGTGGAAAATGCACAGAATGTTAAAAAAAAAAAAAAAAAGGCAGCATGATGTAGTACATTGATCTTCGGGTATTATATAGACTTTTTTCTTTTTTTTGAATGGAAATCCTTCAAATAAAACTTCCCCAGAAGCCATTAAAAACAGAGCTTCTGTGCTTGATGAAGAGAGCAGGGCTCTTTTCTCTTAGCACCCCACATCACCATTGCAGCTTCTTAGGCACCTCTAAGGAACCTGTCAGACTCTGCAGAAGACAGATTGGAAAAAGGACCCTGATTAGTGGCACGGTCAATGTGAGGTCAGAACACTGGCTTGGAGTCCCAGCTCTGCTTCTCACCTAAGAGAAATAGCCTCTGGCCTCAGTTGACTCATCCGTTAATGGGGGTGATAAAACCTGCTTTGCCCTCCTCATAGGGCTCTTGTGGGGATCACACGAGATATGAATGTAAAGTTGTGCTGCAAAAACATTTAAGATACTACCCAAATATCAAGGGTATTTGCCAACATGCTCATGCAAGTGAGGAGGATACAACAGGGTGGAGAGCAGCTGCCATGCTGTACCAGTACTGGCTGGTGCTTACATCCCACAGGGATAGCCAGAGGAGGAAGGCTAGGAGACCATAGGGAAGTTATGGGGTGAATGGAGCAAGGACCGAGTTGATTACAACCATAATCTTGAGGGAAAGAGTGACCGTGGTCTCAGATGAAAGCTTTGCTACAAGGTCCCTGGGAGGCTCTTAGCACACATTGTCACCTTGAGCAATAGCATCCTTACAGCAAAGGGGTCTTAACCAGGGCACCCAGGAGGCGCTATTCCTTAAGACCCAGAAGTGGAAGCTGCGCAGGTAGCTCTCCTTATTGCTCCCCCTCGAAACAGTCAAGTTGAGCAGCTCTCCTGGGGCTGTGAGGTGAAGCTCTCTTCCCCTTTGCCATCTGGATGTGTGAGCAAGTCCAGTCCATCAGGGCACTTGACTTAGAGGGGCTTAGTTCAGAGAGAGAGAGGTCACTGTCTAGGAGGGGCTTTGCAATAGGCTTCACCTGGAACAAGAGCTCTGGCAGTGACAGCCCCTCTGGGTGTCCTCTCCCACCCCTTTCCCAGAAGGCTAAGAAAGAAGGAATGGGGAGCAGGCAGGGGGAAATAGAGGAGGGAGAAGGAGCTGTCCAGCTACAAAGCAAACAACTGGCATCACAAGACCCCGACTCTCCCTGGAAAACCTCACACAGCTCTCTCAATGTACCCTGAGGAACAGAACACCTTGCCATTCCCAAGAATCAAGTCTTGCTTAGCTTAGCCAAACCCACTTCTGAGAAAGAAGAGGGGCTCCTTTTGGTTTTTGCAGGACCCCTACTTCAGGCCCATTTTCACTGGTTGGCCAATAGTATAGCTTGGTGATTCAGAGCCCAGACTGTGGAGCCAGACCACCAAGTGCCACTTACTGGCTATGTGGTCTTGGCCAAGTCAGTCAGTCTACCTGTGCCTTTTCTTCCTCTGAAAATGGAAATAATATAATACAGGCACAGCTCGTTTCATTGTGCTTCACTTTATTGTGCTTGGCAGATGCTGCATTTTTTACAAATTGAAAGTCTCTGGCACCCCATGTTGAGCAAGTCTATGGCGCCATTTTCTCAATAGGATTTGTTCACTTTGTGTCTCTGTGTCACACTTTGGTAATTCTTGCAATATTTCAAACTTTTTCATTATTACCATATTTGTTACGGTGGTCTGCGGTCAAGGATCTTTGATGTTACTACTATGACCTGCTGAAGGCTCAGAGAATGGTTAGCATTTTTTAGCCATAAAGGTATGTATTTTTTTTTTTTTTTTTTTAGTTTTAGTGGTACTGAACACATTTATTATTTATCGCTAGTAATAGCCAACAGTATAGGGCAAATATATCTTTTATATGCACTGGGGATCCAAGAAAATTCCTGTGGCTCGCTTTGTATTTCAATGTTCGCTTTATTGTGATGGTGTGGAACTGAACTTGCAATATATCCGAGGTCTACCTGTACCAATCGTATAGGGTAGTTGTGAGGATTGAGTTAATTCATGGAAAGCACCTAGAAGAGTGTCTGGTGCATAGCTTCCACCTGGCAAGTGTTCGCTGTCATGGCCGCACACCCATAGCTGTAACAGGAGCTCAGGGAAGGAGGCGGAGGGCTGGGGAGGAGGCAAGTCCAGTGCACGCATGCGCACGCACACACATTCCATTCTCTGCCCACTCACCCTGTTACACCCACCTTGGTTTTTTTCTTTCTCTGCACAAGGAAAGGAAATGGTAAATGCAGATTAAGTGAAAGGCAATTTCCATAAAACCCAGCGGCTTTTGGCTTTCCTGTGACCTGGTCCTCAGTGTGAAGTGAGGTCCCAGGATTCAGAAAATCTGGGTCATGTGGAGCCAAAGGGAGCTGGAGGGTGAATTCTCCAGGCCAGAGATAGGCAGCTGCTACGGCTTTGTTTTCATAGTTCACTCCTTCATTGGACATGGCCAAGGAAGGGGATCTTCTGTGACCCCCTGTGACAGCAATCCAGGGAGTCAAGAGCAGCAGCTCTCCACACCTTCCAGATTGCCACAGTCACCGCCACACCAGTCTTCCCTCCGACAGTGAAGCCAAGTGTCAATTGAGAACTACAGGCAAGTAGATGAGTGTAGGGACGCCCAAAACCCCCACACCTGCCAGCTCTTCTCAGTTAGGTGACATGCCAGCTCCCATAAGCCTTTGAGTTTGCAACTCCTGATGAATACCCTGATCACCGACGTCCAAATGATAAGAATAGCACTACATGCACTTAATACTAAAACCAAGGTCTGTGATAATTCAGAAGGGACTGGGAAATCTTCCACTGGCACAGGGCCAGGATGAAAACCGTGAGTGTCACCACGCAGCAGACAATTCAGTGGGGCGTTTGCTGTCCTCTTACTGGCCTAGGACACACCCACAGAGCACAAGGGACAATGTATTAGCCAGAGCCCATCCAAGGCAGTCATAAGACTCTCACACAAGAAGACCGCAACACACACCAGATGTCTGCTTCTAACGCTGGGCCTCCCACCCCTGGGGACAAGCCTCAGCATGGGGTAGGGGAGAGGGCCTGAGCCTGGGCACTGAGAATCTGGATGTGAGTTCCAGCCTTTCCCCTTATGAGCTCTGTGAACTCAGGGGAGCTGTTCAACCCTGCTGAGCCTCTGCTTCTTTACTTGAAAGCCAGGGGTAACAACCTGGTTACATCTCAGAAACCTTGCAAGGATGGAGTGAGATGGCACATGTGAGCAGTACGTGGTCAGATGTAAAACGAGCAGTAACCACCATGAGGGCCTGTGATGTGCCAGACCCTTCATGTACACGATCTCCTTGATTCCAACCTCACAGAAGCCTTGCAAGGCTTACATGTTATCATCCCTATTGTACTGAGTAGGAAACTTGAGTCAGAGAGGTTGTGCCAAGTTGGCAGGTGGGGGACCCAGGTTTTGATGCTGACTCCAGACCCTGTGTAGTGCTGCTTTTCTTCTGTGTGGGGTTCCGGCTCATAATCCAGTATTAGCTGCTGCTCTTGTCGTCCCTTCCTGTGGCTTTGATCCCTCTCTCTAACAGTTCAAACCCCTCTTCCTTCTAGGATTTTCTTGTCCTTCTAGCCCCTGGGCTGACTAAATGGCCCCAGGACATAAGTGCCTTGTGACGTCAGGCCATGCCAAACAGAAGTTGCAGTAACACGGAGTAACTGCAGACTCAGACTCAATAACTCAGACTCCTGTGCCTCCGTCCCATACCCACTTTTCCCTCCACCAAAAGCCTGTGCCTTGGGCCTTTTCCCATGTAAGAACCAAACCACTCACCACTGGTCGATCCACAGAGATGGTATTTTCAACTTCCCTGTGAGGAACACAAACGTGAGAGGGTCTCAGTGTCACCAGGAGTAAGTGGGAAGCACAGAGGGGGTTTGCTCAGGTCACCTGGCTACTTGGAGCCAAGTCGGGACCAAAATCAAGAGAACCCCAGGAATTGACATCCCACACTGTGGCTACCATCCCCTGCAGCCAAGTGCAGACCCAGGGGCTCTTGCTGGCTTTGTCCAGATTTCCTCAGAGGCAGGACCCAGCCACCTACACACGGACCTTGTGTTTCTTTTAGAGACAGAGGTCCAAGTGGCATAGCCTATGCTGTGGTGACCAAGAGGGCAGGATGTGGCCTTGCTGACTTCCCCTGGCCACTCTACCTACAAGTTCAGTCACCCCTAATTGCTCCTCTCCCTCTCCCCACTTTATGTTTTCTCCTTATCATTTATCTAAATTGAAGATCCTCCTGTACATTGCTGTCGTGTGCTAGAATGTCAAGCTCCATGAGGGCAGGTGTTTCTTTCTGTTTAATTCACTGCTCTATCCTCAGTGTCTAGAAGACGAGAGCCTGGAACATAGTAGGTGCTCAGTAACTATCTGTGGGATGGATGGATGGATGTGGAGGAGACCTGTCCTGCTGCCTCGTGCCTCCAGTCTCTGGAATGGGCCATGTGGGCTCTTAGGAACAGGCGGGGAAAGCCAGGCTGGGACTCACTCAGAGAGGTTCCTCTTTTCGGAGAAGACCCGGAGGATGAATTCCCCCTCCTGGTGGGGCTCATAGGTGGAGGGCACAATGACGTACTCGCTGGGGGGCAGGCGGAAGCGCTCGGACACCTCCCGCATGTTAATGTAGGTTCTGCTCCTAGCCTTGGAGGCATTGTACAGGAAGAAGTCCTTCTGCAAGTGCTGCTTGTTTCCATGCATCTGAGGGAGAGAAGAGCCCAAGGGACCTGAGCCCCTCAGGAGGGACACCCTGTCCTGCTCACAGCCCTCCTCTGGGGAGTCCTTCTTTGTTACAGCCTGGTCAACCCTCTCACAGTCAGGATCTACCAGCTTCTGATTCCCAAGGTCTCAAATAGCTCAACAGCCCTGGAATTCCCTACCCCATACCCTCTTCCTTTTCTGGTTGTGATCAGAAGTGAAGGTCGAATTTAGCATCCTGTGCTCAGGGCCACTTAACCAGAACTGCCGCTGGTCAGCTCCAGATCACCTCTGGGTTGAGATAGGACCCCAGCGAGGCAGTGGAGCTGTGGCTTAGGTCTGAGGGAGGCAATCCCTCTAACCCAAAGAGGGCAGTCACCCTCAGGACGTGTGTGTGTGTGACTCAGTGTGTGAGTGTGTGACTCCCTCTCTGGCGGGAGGGGAGAAAGGGCAGGTGGTGGGGGTGGTAGTCAGGAGGCCATGTCACACCCTGAGGATCTGCTCTGGAGTTGAGTGACTGGGGCAAGGCCCTCTTCTACCACAGTCCTGCCCACAAACCCCTCAGGAGCTTCCCGATGTGTCACAGACACAGGACCCCAGGTGGCACTGCACACACAGCTGGCTGCTCCGCTTCTATACCTCTTTGGGGACCTTGGGGAGAAAGAGAAGGAGAAGATGCTCAGGTTCTGTGGATTTCAGATCTGAAGGGGGACAAAAAGCTTGCCAGAAGTGAATGCTAGCAACTGCTGAGTGAATGCAGGCATCTGGCTCCTTCTGTACCTACCTGACAACCCTGGCCCTGCTTCACGTTCCCTAGATGGTTTTTGTTTTTTTTGTTTTTTGGTTTTTTTTTGGTCTTTTTGCCATTTCTTGGGCCACTCCTGTGGCATATGGAGGTTCCCAGGCTAGGGGTCTAATCGGAGCTGCAGCCACCGGCCTACGCCAGAGCCACAGCAACGCGGGGTCCGAGCAGCATCTGCAACCTACACCACAGCTCACAGCAATGCCGGATCGTTAACCCACTGAGCAAGGGCAGGGATCGAACCCACAACCTCATGGTTCCTAGTTGGATTCGTTAACCACTGCGCCATGACGGGAACTCCCCTAGATGAGTTTTTTTTTTAATTCTTACAAACTTCTAAGAGGTTCTGACACAAGGGGGCCTGATAAAGGGAGTTTGGGGATTTGGGGGAGAGGTCACTGAGTATTGGGGAAGCCCCATGAAAGCCTCCTCCCTGAAAAGGTAGCCTGAAGCCAGTTAGGGACTGCATACCTCGTAGATGGCGAAGCCGATGGTGAAGAGGTTGGCCCCCAGCTTCCGGTCCTTCCGCCGGTTCTTCTGCATCAGTGCTACCAGGAAGCTGCAGATCACCTCGGAGTCGTCAGGGTCATCATCCTCCTCCAGGAGCTTCAGACGGTACTGTGGGTTGGTCCAGAAAGTGTCTGTGCCCCCCAAAGGAATGGTATGTTCAGGTCTGCCTCTTGAAGGGGGCAGCCCAGGAGATGAGATGGAGGGAACCTCTTTATCTCTATCCCCCCAGCATATAGGTGCTCAGGTATGTATGGAAAATATGATCCCAGCATTTGTCTAGTTATTTGGTGTGTTGGGGGTGGTAGCCTTTATAGCTTTATACAGATGGAGCTGTGCTGATGGGCTGTGTGGCTTCCTCTTCTGCACTTTCATTCTCATTCTTTGCAGATGGCTACACTTCCCTCACCTGCCCCTTCAGCGTTGTTGGTCCCTGGGGTTTGTTCCTGGGCCTCTTCTCTCACCCTGTCCACTTTCTAACTTTTCCCGACACTCTGATGATGCCTGAGCTGTAGATCCCAGCCTCAATCTGTCTCTCCCTTTGTCCTTTCTTTTTTTCTCCCCTCTCTCCCTCCCTCCATTCCTTCCTTCCTCTCTCCCTCCTCTCTTCTTTTCACCCTTTCTTCTTTCCCTCCACAAATATGTATTGAATCACTGTCATAGAGCCAAGTACCATTCTTATCTATGCAGCCAGTCCACTATCACACATCTTCCCTTGGATATTCTGCAGGGGCTTCAGAAATCCCATTTCCCATATCCCATGCTCCCTCCCTGCAAAGACATAGCCAACCCCGCCAAAAACATACAACACACTGATTTTTCTTTCTTAGGTGTCTCATGTTGCATCATAGGCAGCATCCACTCAGGTTCTCAAACTGGGAAACCCAGTGTCATTCTACCTTCTTCCTTCTCCACATCACCCAACATCCTCTCCCCTTAACCTGTCCCATCCTCCCATCTCTGCTGCTCCCAACTTGGCCTAGGCTTTCATCCTCCCTGGCTTGAACTCTTGCCATAGATGCTAGTAGTCCTCCAGTCCCATCTCAGCATCATGAACACGGTCCTGTTCTGACACAATAACCTGCCTAAAAGTTGTTACCAGCCCCTTCATATAAAACTTCTCCTAAGGTTTCCTTCTCAGTCAAATAGGGATGGCTTATTTCATAAGGTAATGTCTGTCTGGGACTTAGTAGAGACTCGGCAAATGCTGGTTAATATTATTCTGCCTGGAACTTGTTCTGCTTGGACCCTTCCCTCATTCAGAGCATCTCCCACCTGGGAAGTTGCGACAGCCTCCGGCAGAGCAGCCCCTCACCCAGCGGCCCTCGTTCACAGACACTGTCCAAGTCTGAAGCTTGTCGGACTCCAGGGCATCAGCTGTGAGGTTGCAGATCTCCAGCTTTGTGAAATGGTAGATGAAATCATCATAAGACATCCTGAGAAGTTGGAAGGAAAGAGAGACCCATATGGGAAGCTGGGAAAGGTAAGACTCCAAGGCTAACACAGCACAATGAAATAATCCAGAGAAACTTGGTCATGGACCTAGAGAGAGCCCTGTCCTTCCTTTTTAGGGTCATTTCTGATGTATCTCTTGAAATAAAGACTCAAACTCGTGTGTCCTTGATGGGATTGCTTGGCAGCAGTTTAGTTCTCTGAAATGTTTCTTGTGTGCTCCTCCACTGGGTCCTAGGCATTGTGCCAGGCACAGGGAAAAGAGACACAGATGGGAAAGGACAGACAATTAAGCAAGCAATTTTAAACGTGATGAGTATCACAAAGAAATTCATCTCAGTCCTAGGGAAGACAAGGGGATCCTGAAGAAAAGTTGAATCTGACTCGAAGGCTAAGCAGAAATGATCTGAGTGAGGGTAAGGGTGGCACTGGATGAGCACAGTAAGTAGAGCTTCCTGGGCTTAGAAAGTGGCACCATGAAGGCCGGGAGCAAGTGGCTGAAGCAGTGTGCATGGCAGAGGGTGGGGCCACATCGTGCTGGCCTGGTCCTGGGCACAGTCATCACCATGACTCTCGGGCTCCTCCCAAAACCTCAATCTTCCGGGGCCACTGGCTGGAGATGAACAGAGCCCAGATGTCCCAAGGGCTGCAACCTGATGGCCTCTGGGGTTTGAGGTTTAGGGTTTCAGCCCCTACCCAATCGCCTACCCCTCAGGGTCTTCCTGGGTCTTGGACTCACCAGAACTCTCCATCCTCAGTGACCTGGTGCTGCAGACGGGCCTTCTCATCTTTGTCCACAAAGCTCCAGTCCTTCCAACTAGAGGGACAATGGAGGCGTTATAGAAGGAAGAAGAAAGGGAAGGCCTGGTATAGGTTAGGGCAGGAGGTATCAGAGAAACAGGAAGAAGGTTAGAGAATAACTCATCTCAGCTAGTGTGACCCATTAAAATGCAAATCTGATCTGATACCCTCAGTGTAAGATCCAGTCATTGATTCCTACCACCCTCAGGTTTAAGATCAAGCTCCTTAAATGGTTTATAAGGGCTTGACTCTTCTCTAGCTGGTTCTTTTTTTTTTTTTTTTTCCTTTTTTTGCCACCCAATGGCATACAGTGTTCCTGGGCCAGGGAGCAGATCCAAGCCACAGTTGCAACCAACACTGCAGCTATGGCAATGTTGGATCCTTAACCCACTGTGCCAGCCCAGGGATCAAACCTGTATTCCAGTATTCTCAAGGCACCACTGATCCTGTTGTGCTATAGCGGGGACTCTTCTAGCTGATACTTTTTTTTTTTTTTTTTCTTTTTAGGGCCGTACCCGTGGCATATGAAAGTTTCCAGGCTAGGGATCCAATCGGAGCTACAATTGCCAGCCTACACCACAGCCACAGCAACATCAGATCTGAGCCGTGTCTGCAACCTACACCACAGCCCATGGCAATGCCAGATTCTTAATCCACTGAAGGAGGCCAGGGATCGAACCTGAAACCTCATGGTTCCTAGTCGGTTTTGATTCTGCTGAGCCACGACGGGAACTCCGAGCTGATTCTTTAACCATTCGTAAACACTTTAAAAGTTATACTCTGGGCTCTAGAAGTAGATAAACTGGGGTTTCAATGTAATAATATTAGTTGTAACTTTGGGCAAGTCGCTTCACCTTTGCTCTGCTTCTGTCTTAGCTGCAAAAGGGGAATGATTATATCACCTATGCACAGGGCTGTGATGAGCAAGAAATAAAATCACTCATGAAAAACTTTTAGAACAGTCCTCGTCATCTACAAAGTGACTGTCTGAGTAACGGAGAGAAAGCCCAAACATGTCAACTTCTCCTTCCACCCTGCCACCCCACAAAACTCTCCTGTTTTGTGTTTTTAAAGGTTGGGCAGCTTTATACATTCTTTCTCCCGAAGGAGGAGGACATAAATAAAGCACATTTGTGTTTCAGGCACGTGGAGGAGAGTGAAACTAAATGGGTTGTCCCTGGAGAGGGAAGGGATTGAGGAAGTGCTTGGAAGCAGGGAATGCTGAGGGGAATGGCGAGTCCTAAGACCGGCAGGAGGGACACAGTGGGGAAAGGGAGTCCCTCTGAGTGATCGAGGCTGGGCCCCACTTGTCAGCAGTCCCTGCAGCAGAGGTGTTGGCAGAAAGTGAGTTAAGGCCGGATACCACTTTCTGAGACTGGAGGACACAGCGAGGATCCCTGTGGGTGACTCGGGCCAGAGGCGTGGCCCACTGATGGGGCACCGAGGGCCTTCCCGAGCAGAGAGCTTAGGTCAAATGCCACCCTCTCCAGGTACCCTTTTTCTGCCTTCCTATCCAAGCCAGGGGAGGGGCTCCCTCTTTGTGACACTTACCTTAGCATTTATATCAGTGATTATTAGTGTTTGTCTTTCCCATTGGATCTGAAAGCCTACAAGTCAGGGTCTAAGTCTCTGCATTCATTTCTAAGTCCCCAAACAGTAGCATGGGGCCTGGCACACACTGTGCACCAAGGAAGCAGGGATTTGCTCAGCCCATTTCTAGAATCTTTCTTTTTCAGCCAGTGGCCATGTGAGCTCTCCGGATCCCAGAATCCCCCTGGCTCTGATCTTACTGCCCTTTTCCGGAGCCGACAGCCCCACTTCTCCTCTGTGGATCATTGGTGTTAAGGATAATTTTAGACCAAGCATTTGTAGTACTCTTGTGGATTGGTACCTAACCCAGCCTTGCCCCAGGCTCCATTGTTCCCTCCCTGTGGGGTCTCCTCACCTACCTGTCACTCCAGGAGCCATTCCACTCCACCTGGCCCCAGGGGTTCCGCAGCCGCACAAGCTTCACCTTTTCACCCTTGAACAGGGCCTTGAGCAAAGAGAAAAAGTTCTCTCACTCTGGGTCCTTTCTGGAAAGGGGTTTGCTGTCTTGCCCTGAGGGCTGGGGTGGGAGTGGGGAGAGAATCCCATACTGGGGATGTCCTGCTTGGCCCTGGTCAAGGAGACTGATCAGAAGCTCCCTGTGGAAAGGCAGGGTGATGGGGCAGAACCTGAGTTCACAGAAGTCAGACTGGGCCATCACCTTGCCATTTTCTAAGAAATGATTTTCTCAAGGAACATCTGGCCATGAAGAGCTTTGGGGTAGGAGGTGGGGCATGTAATGTAGGGCTTTGCTAGTGTATTAGGTGTCTTTGCATGAATGGGAAATAACACCCTGCTGACTGCGGAGCTACAGAAAACGTCCCCTCTAGATGGATCAATCAGAAGAAGATGCCCCTTCCTCCCATCTGCCTCGTGGACCACGGCAGATGACTGTCCCTGTCTACCCATCCCTGTGAATAGGGAACAACTTGCCCAACTGTGCACAGAAGCCTGGTGAGGTTTTGGTCTCCAGTGTGACCCAGCGAAGGCCAGACATCCCAATGGGAGCAAAACATCATAACTATCTGACCATGAAAAACAAGCAGCACAAGAGCCCATGAAATCAGCTTTGTAATACCAAAGTGATTTCTGTTGGCTCCTTGGAAATGTTGGAGCAATTGCTGTTTAGCACTAAAATCAAACATAAATTGAGCCCCATCCTGTGGCAAGTCCCAGTGGTCTCCTCCAACCCCAGGCACTGGGCTTGAGTGCCTGAGTGGAGGCAGACTCTGCAGATGTGGAGGGCACAGGAAGCCACATCCTGACTTTGAAAGGTCGTCCAAGTAGCCCTCAAGTCCCGTCCCACCAGGCCCTGCCAGGCTTACCTCCTCCAGCCCAGTAACCGAATAGGCGTGGCCTTTGACCAGCCCACAGGCCATTCTTGTCTCGAACTGAACAGGAACAATTGTCTGTGGAGTGAAAACCAGACAGGCCGTCAGGGGGTGCTGTCTGAAACCAAGTTCACACTGGTCCATGTCCTGGGATCTGGGAGGACAAGGACTCCTTCACATCCTGGAAGATGCCATGAGAAGATCCTCACTGGCCCTTTAAGAGAGCCGAGAAGATGCAGCCCAGGCAGTGTTTTCTCTCAAGCTGGCCCTCTGACCATCGGGGAGCACTGTGGATGGAGCCTGGGGCACGAGCTGGGTGACAGTGTGCCTAGCCCTCCTTTCTGGATCCCTTGGGGCCTTTCAGAGGAGGAAGAGGGCAGATAGAAGCTGACCTGGATTGGCCTCCCCTTCCCTTGAGCCCACCCAGGGTTAACAATTCCTGGAAGAGAAAAGGATTAAGAAAAGGGGTTAGATGAAACAGGTAGGTCTAACCTTTTATCTTTATACCCCTCACCTCCTCCACACCCTCCTAGAACATGATATTCAAGAAATCGAAAGTCATAGTGCCCAGGGAGAGATTTCTGAGAGGCAAGTTCTACTCAGACATGACCGTGCTTCAGGGAATAGGGGTAGCTCTTCCATTTGAGATTTGTTGCCACAGGAGATCCTTGGCAGAGGGCTAGGATTCCTAAAGCCTGGTGAACCCTAGATGGACCCTGTGGCTTCACTTTGCCTGATAACATGACAGCTTTAAGAGGAACATCCTGGAGTCCTTTTCAAGATGAGAGGCCAGGGCTTTTGGCATCCTAGCCTCTTCCAGATTTCCGCCTTTATCGGACCTAGATCATGATGAGTAGAAAGGGAGGGAACAGGAGAGTCACACATCTCTCAGTTCTAGACCAGTTCAAGCTGCTTAAAAGGACTCTTGTAGCATTACTTATGCATACCTAGCTATTCCACTGCTGGCCATCTGTCCTAAGGAAATCATCACAGAGAGACACAAAGATGTATCTAATAGGATGTCCATTCCAACCTTTTAAAACAATAGCTAAGAGCAGAAAAAGAAAACAATCTAGTTTCCTAATAATAAGGTACTGGGTAAATAAATGATGATATCTGTATGCTGGCATATTGTGCAGCCACTAAAAATGTTATAGGAGACACATTAAGAATATAATTCTGGAGTTCTCTGACGGCCTAAGTGGCTAAAGGATCCAGTGTTGTCACTGCTGTGGTGAGAGTTGCTGCTGTGGTGAGGATTTTATCCCTAGCCTGGGAACTTTGCATGTCTTGGGCACAGCCAAAAATAATAGTAATAAAATTACTATTAAAAATATAAAAAGAGTACTATAAAAAATATACAAAAAGAATACTATTCTCATTGGTCCATTAAGCATATAGAGCTAACTGAAATATAAAGTATGCTGCAAAGAGGTACATACAGTGTGACAGCATTCTTAAAATAAAAGTTTAGATTAAGTGTATGCGTAGTAAAATCCTAAAAGGACATATAACATGTTATTATCCTTAAAAAGGGTTAATTTCCTCTCTGCGTTACCATTTGGCACTTATTACTTCTGAAAGTACTAGAATATAAGATCTGTGAAGGGAAGACTTGGCTCGTTCACTAGAATCCTGAACAAAGGGGAGAGAATTTTCTTTGCTAGAAGAATGCCTGGTGCCTAGTAGGAGCTCAAAAAATATGTACTGGATACAGAAATGAATGTTTAGAGGAAGAGAAATACTTAAAAATAAGTGAATTCTCTCTTGTGTTTCTGCCTGTTCATTTGTTACCAGAGAAACTGCCTGGACCGTGAAGCCCAGAGGAACTCTGACAGAGATTCCCTCCAAATGCTGTCTCCCACCTTTCCCAGGAGTCTTGGAGCATGCAGGTTGCCCCAGCCCAGACCCTCAGAAGACCCCAGGCGGAGTGTGTGTGTGAGGCACTGGTAGCTGAGGCGGGGGTGTCTGACATCACACAAACAGGGCTGGGTCATGCAGGTGGCAGGGATGGTCAGCCCAGACTGTTGGAGGCGTACACACCCGGGTCGGTCTGTCATCTGAGCATCCCTCAGGGATGAGGTCTGAGTCCCTGAGCCGCGACTCGTCCATGTTCCTCACCATCCGTGCAATCAAATCCCCCATTTTCAGCCCAGAAGGAGAGGTTCCATAGGTCATGTTTGTGCCATCCTGAGGCCCGATGGGGCAGACAGGGGACAGTCCAAGAGAGGGAGAGAGAGAGCAAACAAAGGAGGGTGACAGAAAGGGAAGGGGACAGAAAGAAGGGAAGGGACAGACAAAGGACAAGAGGAGAGAGAAGCAGAGCATGAATGGAGAAAAGGTGGAGAACAATGATGCAGAAAGAAAAGTATCCGCTGGCTGATCTTCCCATGCTGCCCCGTCTACTGGGTGTACTAGGAGGGGGAGGAACAGGAATTCTGCCTGGGCCCCTTTCTCTGCAATGGAAATTGCCAGGACTGTTGTACATGAAGCAGCCCCCGAGGAAGGTGTGTCTCCTGGCCAGGCTGCCATCCCCTTATCCTTGGCTCTGGCCTCAGTTCTTACCTCTTTGTTGCACTGAGAGCAGGGGCTGCAGGCTGAGCTTCTTGGGATTACCACACAAAGCCCTGTGTCTCAAGAAGAGATGCAAGCAAAGCTCAATGGCTGGGAGGCTTTCTTAGGGAACTGGAGGGCTCAGGTCCATAGCCAAGTGTGTGGCCAGCTGAATGGGGGCATGCAGGGGCTGAGAAACACTGACATAGGCCTCTGGACCTATGTACACCTAACTCCAAGGCTTGCAGGGTCCTTGCTCAATATCTTTATTGAAGATCCCCAGAAACTCCTCTCCCTTGAGGAATTCCCAATTTTTAGGGTTGAGAGCCAGTTCCTGCTTCCTAAAACAAAACATTCACTCGGTCCCAGAGGAAAGTCCTGCACTGCTCTTCACTGGGTAAGGCTTCCCAACAGTTGGCAGCCCCCTGCCCCCCACCCCCAGACTTACATCAATGGAGCAGCCCATGAGGGAGCCCCTCTCGATGGCTTTCTTCATGATCTTGTACATGTCTCTGGGAGCATCTTTGATTTCAAAAAACTCTGTCACTCCTCCTGTGAAGTCCTCCATGGC
The DNA here is from genome assembly GCF_054392235.1 of Sus scrofa. NCBI lineage: Eukaryota > Metazoa > Chordata > Mammalia > Artiodactyla > Suidae > Sus > Sus scrofa. The sequence goes on from NC_139383.1 coordinate 138,277,059, forward strand.
CTCTGTAGTGTTTCCACCTTTCAGGGCTTCGTATGAACCATGGAGCCTTGGAGAGAGGATGAAGACCAGCCTGGGGTTGCAGGATTCCAGGGAACATGACCCAGGGACCACTATCGCCAGAACTTTACCCTTGGGTCTTGTGATGTTCCTCATCCAATTCTCCAGTAACCCCGTAAGCTATTGGAATAGGTACTGTGATTCCCCTTTTTAACAATGGAGAAACTGAGCTCCAGAGACTGTGACCAGCTAAGGAAACAGAGAGGAGAAACACTGCGACTGGAACCCAGCTGTTCTCACTTCCTGAGAGCTCTGTTTCCACTACACCCTGAACCCTAGATAGGGCTCCATTAAGGCCACTAGTAGCTGGGGTGGGGCTTCTAAATTCAGCGTATTCGTCTATTGCAAGCTCAAGAGATTGAGCCAAGCAAGACTCTGGGAGCTGAGCACTAGAGATACAAGGCTCAGATCCACGACTTGCAATGCCACCACGATTGCAGAATTAAGGAGCTCACTACGGGAGGCTAAGTATTTCCTGCACACGTCTCATTTCGTCTGTGGTTTTAGTCATTGCTCCGTTGGCCTGATCTTCTCTGACTTGGTATCAGAGTTGAAGACACACACATACACACTCCCAAACACACACATGTAACACGCCTCCTCTTGTGAGTGAGACCTCACTGGATTTTCTAGTCCACTTCCTTGTCTCTAGCCCTGCCTTGCATCCCAAAGGGCTGCCTTACTTAGCATAAGCCTTCTCCAGCAGAGCACTCCAGAACTCATTGCGGTGGTTGGATTTGGTGAAAACCAGTTGATTGTTGTAAGTTGGCAGGCAGTCATCAATAACCACGTCCACCCAGTCTCCGTAGCGCCAGAACTGCTCGGAAGCGTCAAGCACAGAGTCACATCCTCAGATTACCACTGGGAAATGTGTTCCTACCCCACATCCTTAGTGGTCGCTCATCCCAAAGCAGTTCCATCTCTTTGGCTCTGCATCTTGGTGCTGTGTTCATATTATTCTGGGTTTGGGGTGTGTGAATTTTTCTCTAAATGGACTGTGAACTCCTCAAGGGCAGGAAGTGAGTTACAAACCACTTTGTCTCTTCCATACAGTCCACCCAGTAGGGGGGATGGGAGGTGCTCCGAGTGTATCTGAGGGCTTGAAATTTTCCTTTTCCTGTTCATAGATCTGGGGTAGGGCCTCAGTACAGTATTTTTAGGTACCTCACCTGATCCTAATGTGTAGCCAGAGTTGAGAACTACTGGTCTAGGTGAAGATGATGTACAACTTATGTGTTTCTTGATGACAAAAAAGGTAGAAATTGCTGTTGAAGAAGGATTGATGTGGAAGAGGAAATCGACTCTGGCTGAAGCAGGAACACTATCTAATAATCTCAATTATGGATGATTCTTTTAATGATATTTTCTCTCCTATGGACAAGAGGACAAACATCTGTCTGGTCTTTGCATTTATGGCCTTTGAGATATCAGACCTTGTAAAGCAGCTTGATGGCATGGGGAGGAAACAAAATTCAGGGTCCACCTGTCTTGCCAGCACTCAGATGGCATCAGGACAATGATTCTGAACTTGCAGAGAAGACCTTTTCTGAGGCCTTCAGTCCTGGGATACAAGATCGACTGACGGTCTGGGTCAGTCCCAGGACACTAGGAGCCTTCAGGGCTGGAGACAGATGGAAGCCTTAGAACCCTGGTGTCTGCTAGATGCCCACACATGAAGCTCATTTCTGTTCTGGCCCAGCACGGGGTTTGGCTCTTTGCCAGGACAATTTAGATCCAGAACGTTGCCAATGGCTGGATCGATTCTGGAACCAAAAGTCTCATTTCTGGGCCAACCCAAAAGTTTGGTCTCCAGATTAATTGAACTTTTTTTACCGCAGCCTAGAAGGGGTGAGTAGTATACATGGTGTAGGCTGGCCTTGGGGTTTAAAGGACACAGGTCGTCAGGAGTGGCAGTTGTGGATGGGACTTCTCAACCTAAAGCCCCTCTGGATTCCCACGGCTGTCTTAGGGACTAACTTGAGAAGGGCTGCCGGTAATAACACAGCAGCCAGCCAGCTGGAGAGGCAAAAATAGACCCGCAGGCTAGCAAACAGGATATCTTTGGGCCTTCCTGGGGCCTAGCGGAAGGAATGGGGGTAGGAAAAAATAAATAACTGCTTCCTCACAGGCTTGAGGCCTGAAGGGAATCGCTGCCCACATGGCAGGGAGGGTGGGTGGAACTTTTCCTAGAGCCACTGGGAAGTCAAGGCTGGGAGACCTGTGGATGGCAGCTGGCCCTATTAGCTACAGTCTCATGACCTCACCTGGAAGTGAAAGATCCCTGCGTAGTTTTCGGTGAAACTCTGATCATGGGGTATGACTCGGAAAAGCAGACGCTTGTTGAGGGTCAGGCAAGCGATGGCTGCCAGAAACCAGCAGTCCCCTGCAGGCAAACACGTGGCACAGGTCACAGGAGGGCCGGCACCTCCAGGGAAGAAAGAGACCCTATCCCCATCAGCTGCTGCACTTCTTTGGAGAAGGCATTCAGTTGGCGGTCATTGTCCCACTTCCAGAACTGGCCTTACAGAGGTGTCAACCCAGGGAAGGAGTTTGACAGCAGACCCTGGACCAGGTGATCAACAAAATAACTGACTTGACTGATTTTCCTGAAGGCTGTAGGCAACTCCTCTATCTGCAATATTAGCTCACATTCTTACTGGACCTCAGTGGAGACAGAGCCGTAGGTGGTTGTAACTGGGTCATTCTTTCTAAACCTGCCTGCCCCTTGCCTTTGCAATGGGAGTCCATTTCCCCTTTTGACCTTGGTGGAGACTGGGCCTCTGAGAGCCATCCATTCAGCCAACTTATATTGTAAGGAAAGCCAGTTGGTAGTTGGAGGGGACACTTTGTGTGTGTATGTGTGTGTGCACCCATGCACGCATGCACACACATGTATTAAAGCCCAAGGAGCAGGCCTGGAACACTAACAGCACAGGCTGTTATGCAAAGCCTCTGTTGTGCTGTGTGGGATGTGCTGGCATTTCTGAGACTGCAGAGGGGAGGCTGAGAGCTGCCACAGTCCCTCCTCCACCACTCACCCCAAGCAGCCGGCCTCTCCTTTGAAACAGTGTATTGACTAGAAGGCCCAGATTGTTAGCTTGCCCAAGGCTCTGGAGGCAGCCTTCCCTTGAGTGCAGGAACTCAGCTATCCCCAACCTCCTCATCCTGTGCTCCTGGGAACAAATTCTTTTCATTTGGTCTTGGTTGTCCTTTCCCCTCAAGTTCTAAATTGAATCTATTGATGTCGCCTCCAACTTTACTTCACAGAACTTTCCTGCAGTCCACACCAAAAGTAATACTTTTCCGAACAAGAGGCTGAGACAGAGGAAGGTCTGGTGACGCAGCCAAGCTAACTAACCTGGTAGAAAACTGACTGTCATCCACAGGGTAAATGTCACCTTTGTTGAAAGACTTTTTTTTTTCAGATTTTTTTTATTACTCAAATGAATTTATCAAATCTGTAGTTGAATAATGATCATAGCAATCTGATTTCACAGGATTTCCATCCCACAGCACAAGCACATCCCCCCACCCCCCAAACAGTCTCCTCCAGAGACCATAAGTTTTTCAATGTCTGTGAGTCAGCATCTGTTCTGCAAAGAAGTTCAGTCTGTCCTTTTTTCAGATTCCACTTGTCAGTGAAAGCATTTGATGTTGGTGTCTCATTGTATGGCTGACTTCACTTAGCATGATTAAGACTCCTTTAATATGGAGCAATTCTGGGGCAATTTAAATAAGAGTTGGAGTTACAGAAGCAGTTGTGAGCATAGAGATTCTGTGTGCCCAAGGGATGTGTGTTGTACACGGACAGTTTCAGAGCTGCCTTTTAAGGAAGGTGGGGGTTCCCCTAAAAGCAGGGCTTTTGTCTTGCTGAGTGGGGTGTGTAAGTGCCCTGAAGAGGAGGCTGTGGAATGAGGCACATCTCCTGTGATGCAAAGAACCAATGAGAAAGGTGTGAGGGACAAAGATTAAATGAAGCAATCCTCAGCACTTAGACAAATGAGGGTAATGTTACCAAAACCCTCTCCCTCCAAATTCATTGAAAACAAAACCAAGGAGTTCCTGTCGTGGCTCAGCAGAAACGAATCTGACTAGCATCCATGAAGACGCAGGTTTGATCCCTGGCCTCGCTCAGTGGGTTAAGGATCCGGTGTTGCTGTGAGCTGTGGTATAGGTCACAGATGTGGCTCGGATATGGCGCGGCTGTGGCTGTGGCGAAGGCTGGCAGCTGTAGCTCCAATTCAACCCCTAGCCTGGGAACCTCCATATACTATAGGTGAGGCCCTAAAAAGACAGACAACAACAAAAACCCAGATTATTATCCTTTTCTTCCTGTAAAGGGATGACACCTTTTAATCACCCCTTGATTGTTCAGCTAGATGTGACCTGAGGGACTTTCTTACCTAGGTCTCCTTGACAGATGTCAGTTCTGTTGGCTCCACCAATGATAAATCGGGGATTCTCACAAATTTCCTGTGAAAAACAAAAAGGAAATAATAGTGGTAGTAGCTATTATTTACTGAGGTCCATTTTGTAGTACTGGTGTCACGTATCAGGAGTTTTAGGGGTGTTCCCTGGTGGTCTAGTGGTTAGGACCTGGCATTTTCACCACTTTGGCCTGAGTTCAATTCCGGGTCTGGGAACTAAGATCCCATCTTAAGCCGCTGCATGATGCTACTAAAAAAAAAAGAAAAAAAAAAGTTTTACATTCATCACTTATGTAAGCCTCCAAAACCCCCTGTGAATTTGATATAGTCATTCTTATTTTCTAGATAAGGACACCAAGTCTCAGAAAGGTTAAGAAACCTTTCCCAAGGACACACAGCTAGTAAATAAGCAAAGCCAGATACATGTCTCCTATTCTCATTGTTCCACCCTGCTCCCTCACACTGATATACTGTCTGAGTAAGGATGTATCTTCAGCCTTAGGGCAGTGTCATTTCTGGGAGGGCTTTGGAAAAGGCATAATAGAAAACAAGGTTCTTTTTTTTTTTTTTTTGTCTTTTGTCTTTGTTGTTGTTGTTGTTGTTATTGTTGCTATTTCTTGGGCCACTCCCGCAGCATATGGAGGTTCCCAGGCTAGGGGTTGAATTGGAGCTGTAGCCACCGGCCTACGCCAGAGCCACAGCAACGTGGGATCCGAGCCGCGTCTGCAACCTACACCACAGCTCACGGCAACGCCGGATCGTTAACCCACTGAGCAAGGGCAGTGATCGAACCCGCAACCTCATGGTTCCTAGTCGGATTCGTTAACCACTGCGCCACGACAGGAACTCCAGAAAACAAGGTTCTTGATTTTTTTTTTCTTCTATGCCAGGAAAAGAGGTGAAGGAGGGAAAATAGGATCTTTCTTCTCAAGATGTGGTAACATAGGTGCTTAGTATCAGCACATGTCCCAAAGGCCACGGGACTTGAGAGCTGGGAAGAGCCAAGAGTAAATTCAATGTGGGCTTCTAAGACTTCCCCATCTGTTGGAAAGTGCATTTCTTTTCTATTCTTTTTTTTTAAGACTGCACCCAACTTTCACCCAAGGCATATGAAAGTTCCCAGGCTAGGAGTTGAATCAGAGCTGCAGCTGTCGGCCTACACCACAGCAACATGGGATTCAAGCCACAACTTTGACCTACACCATAGCTCAAAGCAATGAGAGATCCGTTACCTGCTGAGCAAGGCCAGGGATCAAACCCACATCCTCATGGATACTAGTCAGGTTTGTTTCTGCTGCCCCACAATGGGAACTCCCAAGAGTGCATTTTTTCATTCAAGCTAACCCACATAGCTCCCCAGGCCCCAACCTTTTTCAAATCCAGGCACTACCAATTATGTTCATCCCAACAGTGGCCAACAGAGGGTGCTCTTGTTTTTGTTCAGATATATCATGCTTTGTCTTTTAACTTCAGAAATAATTGTAGATTCTGTGTTTTGGGATTTTTGTTTTTGTTTTTGTTTCCTGATTTTTAGGGCCACACCAGAGGCCTATGGAAGTTCCCAGGCTACGGGTCAAATTGGAGCTGTCGCTGCCGGCCTACGCCACAGCCACAGCAATGCCAGATCTGAACCGCATCTATGACCTACACCACAGCTCATGGCAATGCCAGATCCCCAATCCACTGAGCAAGGCCAGGGATCATCCTCATGGATACTAGCTGGATTCATTTCCACTGCACCACAACAGGAGCTCCTGTGCTTTGGTTTTAAAACCCTTCTTCACAGCTTCGAGGAGCATTGCTGTCCCTGTGACCCAGCCCCTCTACCTCATCTTTCCATCACAATCACCCGATACCCTCAAGTGAGCTGAAGTTCCCTGAACTCAGCCCTCAGGGATCTTTCCCTCCTATTAGAGGGGAAGTCTTACCTTGACCATGTCCCACACACCTCCCACTCGAAACTCTTAGTAGAAGGATAAACCCAAAACAACATATATATTTTTGTTTGAGGGTTTTTTTTTTTTTTTTCCAAGCAAAGAAAGGTTTATTGCAGGGCCCAGCCAGGAGAACAGGTGGCTCATGCCCAGAAACACTGAGCTCTTCAAAGGGTTTCAGCACAGCATTTGTAAAGGCAAGGGGAGGGTTGTGTGTGTGTGTTGTGGGGGGTGTCTGGGTATGTACTCAGCTCACGCCCAGTTCTCTGACTGACTGATGGTGAAGTAACAGGGCAGTATCACAGGGGTTAACACTTTTAGTCCTTAGGACTGGAGGGTCTGGAGGCCACTAGTACAAAAACAATAATTTTTAAAAAGGTGTAGGATTAAGGGGAGTGAAGGATGAAGGGGAGTGAAGGATTAAGGAGGTGAATATAGGGACAGAAGTAAAACACTGAATATAACTGTTTGAGAACAATTTTGACTTAGGAACCATGGAAATTTTACAAAATTAAAAGGCAAAATTCAAGATAGTTTTAAAAAGCAGTCTGTGAAAGGAGTTCCCATTGTGGCTTAGCAGTAATAAATCTGAACATCCATGAGGATGCAGGTATGATCCCTTGCCTTGCTCAGTGGGTTAAGGATTTGGCATTGCCATGAGCTGTGGTGTAGGTCATAGATGCGGTTCAGATCTGGCATTGCTGTGGCTATGGTGTGGGCCGACAGCTACAGCTCTGATTTGACCCCTAGTCTGGGAACTTACATATACCCCAGGTGTGGTCCTAAAAAGACAAAAAAAAAAAGCAATCTATAAAAACTGAAAGCAAATTGAAGCAAAGGAACCTAACTGCTTATCAAATTGGTGGCATGACCACACATCTAAAATGAATTATTCCCATTGACTTAAAATATAAAATTTTGACTGTTTAGTCCTTTTGGGGTGTATCCTAAGGTCAAAACCCCAAACTGTAGATAAATATGAAACATAGTAAATAAAAATAATATTGTTATTATTTTAAAACTTTGACATGCAGGATAAAGTAAATAAGAATGTATTTAGTGTCATTAGGCACCAGGATATGTTTAGTGTAAGAGGAAATATGTAAAATTATAAAATTGAAAAACTTAATGTTAAAATTGCAGTGTTAAAGTTGAATTGGATATGTAACTCATGATTTATTTTTGTTTCTCTAAAAAAATTTTCCCTATCTCTCTGCATTAAAACAAAATATAACAACAACAACAACAACAACAAACACAAAAAAAGCAGTAAAAATCTAGTAGTAAAAAGAACATCCACATCCAGGATGTAGTGTTTATTTTTATTTACTTATTTATTTCTTTTGCTTTTTAGGGCTGCACCCATGGCATGTGGAAGTTCCCAGGCTAGGGGTCAAATCGGAGCTATAGCTGCTGGCCCTACACCACAGCCACAACAACACAGGATCTGAGCTGCATCTGCGAACTATACCACAGCTCATAGCAACACGGGATCCTTAACCCACTGAGCAAGGCCAGGGATTGAACCTGCATCCTCATGTTTACTAGTCAGATTTGTTGCCGATGTGCCACAAGAGGAACTCCTATTTGTATTTATTGGGCTGCACCGATGGCATGCGGAAGAAGTTCCAGGGCAAGGGATCAAACCTGTGCCACAGCAGTGACCAAAGCCACAGCAGTGACAATGCCGAGATCCTAGACCTGTTGAGCCACTGGGAACTCCCAGATCATGATCTTTGAAAACCATTTCCCCCTAAGAAAATATAAAACTCTTTATTCCAAACAAGACTCCTTCCTCTTAAAGAAACCAATTATAGTCCACATGTTATTTTTGTCTCCCCTGTGTTTTGCCCCCTTCTCCTGGCATTATACCTCATTTCTCCCCTGGGGAGCAACCCTACTGTCAGCCCACGTTGTTCTGATGGGCTTCCCCTGTGGGCTTTTCCCAGTTCCAGATGGCTTTTAAGGGCAGTTAAGAGTGTGAGTGATTGGTTTAGGGATGGGCGCATGACAAAATCTGGGGCGATGAATTATGGGCCAAGACTTTTGCTCTAACTCTTGAGAAAGAAATATATTCTTCTGCTGGAGTTACTAAGCTTGTAGAGAGTCAGCCTGAAGATGCTGATGGTCATCTTTGCCCTTTTGTGAAGGTAGCCAACTTGAGAATGAAGACAATTCAGAGGACTCAGATGGAGCAGTGGGTAGAGAGGATGGTGGTGTTAGACAGATGGACAAATAGATAATATTTGTCTTGGTGACATGGTTTGAGGCTTGGGTTGTGTGTGTCATCACCTTTGAATATTCAAGTTATATGAACTTTTCTGGGTTAAAGCCTATTTGAGTTGGGCCTCTGTTACTTGCCAGCTGAGACATTTCACTAAGCCCCTGTGATAAGGAATATGTTATAAAGTGACTCAAATACTAGAATTTTAGCTACACTTTTTCACTGTCACAGGTGTGGCTTCCTCTCTTTGGGTCTATAGCTTGAGACACACGCCTCATCCTCCACTGGCCACCGGTTCTGGGGCTGACCCCCTTGGAAAGGTGGTAGCACATGCATTGACTTCTTTTCCATCTGTTTGGAGGTCCAGGTATTTAAATGGTGCTACGTTTTGTGCCTTAGTAGAGATTCCCCAATATGTCACTTACATTCAGCACTATCTCAGCTAAATTCACTAGATGTTAATTAAGCTTCCCAGTATGTAGAGGCCTAGGGGACTTAAGGACAAATAGGAAATCATCCTGGCCTGCCTTCCAGGAAACCCCCAGCCTAGAGACCCTCAACTGTTTGTCCTCATGAGAGATGTCTGATTGGGTGAGAGTTACTGAGCTAGTTGAGGATTAATTCATCAGCTCTGATTTGCCTAGATACTGCCCGCCTTGCTGCCACCACCACTGCTGACTTCCCTCTCTCCTTACTTATAACCACTGTGTAAACATCCCCTGGAATGTCTGAGACCTATTTTTCTTGGTTTGCATGAAGAAAGGGTAACTGGTCTTGGCTCTATCATTTTAGCTTGGGGACCTAAGACCTCCAGTCACTCCTTTGTCTATAATGTAACATGGAAACTAGATCTGTCAATGATGGATTCCCAGCAATTAGCAACAGATGACCATTCCTCATTTTCTGAGTATTGTGGTTTGCACAGTGTCTCCAAACATTTTTTAAAAAATCGTATAACTCCCATCATTAAAACATTCTGAACATGCAACCCTAGGTAAGTTTTCTTTCTTTCTTTCTTTCTTTCTTTCTTTCTTTCTTTCTTTCTTTCTTTCTTTCTTTCTTTCTTTCTTTCTCTTTCTTTCTTTCTTTCTTTCTTTCTTTCTTTCTTTCTTTCTTTCTTTCCTTTCTTTCTCTCTCTCTCTTTCCTTCCTTCCTTCCTTCCTTCCTTCCTTCCTTCCTTCCTTTCTTCCTTTCTTCCTTCTCTCTCTCTCTCTTTCTTTCCTTCTTTCTTTCTTTGCTTTTTAGGACCGTACCTGTGGCATATGGAGGTTCCCAGGCTAGGGGTCTAATTGGAGCTGTTGCTGCCAGCCTACGCCACAGCCACAGCAACCCCAGATCCGAGCTGCATCTGTGACCTACACCTCAGCTCACGGCAATGATGGATCCTTAACCCACTGAGTGAGGCCCGGGATCGAACCCGCAACCTCATGGTTCCTAGTCAGATTCATTTCTGCTGCGCCACGATGGGAACTCTGGTAAGTATTCTTATTTGTTTTAAATGATGTGTGTGTGTTGTCCTAACATATCATGTGCCTTATAAAATAAACAACATATATTTAATAGGGTGGGCTAATATAGATATGTGTAAGGGACTTCTGATTTCAGCTCCAACATATAAAGAGCTTAGAAGTCATCACTCCTATCCTTACTATAAGAAAAAGCCAAATAAACTGAAAGCCAATGACTTTGCTTAGACCCATCAGAGAACTGAGGTTGCAGGGCAATCGACCACCCTGAAATATGGACACAAGTGAAACCAAAGGGTTAGAGCCAAGATTTGCTTATCTGGAACAGAAGCTGCCTCAGCCATAAACTGGGAGGAACACTTAAACGGTAATTTTGATGAATTCCAGGAAGCCAAGTGTGGACTTGGCATGAGAGTGAGAAACTTCTGGAGGCCACGGTCTTAAGAGGATTTCCCCCCACACCCAATTTCATGGTTTTTACCTCCAAAATTTCTCCAAATTCTCATGGAGGAGATTCAAGAAAAATCCTCTCTACGTGGGGATAGACTTTTCCAGAGTCTTACTTATGTTTGGGAATGGGCAGTACTCCCACTCCAGCACCCTCCAGCCTTTCTTTCTCATCTAAGAAGTGGAAAAGCTGTACCAATGAGAAGTGTGCGAAAGTCACAGCCCAGAGAGATAGGCCCATTGAAAGGCAGCTTTGGAGTTCCCATCGTGGCTCGGTGGTTAATGAATCCGACTAGGAATCATGAAGTTTTGGGTTTGATCCCTGGCCTTGCTCAGTGGGTTAAGGATCTGGCATTGCCATGAGCTGTGGTGTAGGCTGGCAGATGTGGCTTGGATCCCGAGTTGCTGTGGCTGTGGTGTAGGCTGGCAGCTGCAGCTCTGATTGGACTCCTAGCCTGGGAACCTCCATATGCTGAAGGTGTGGCCCTAGAAAAAGACAAAAAAAAAAAAAAAAAAAAAAAAGAAAAAAGACAGCTTTAACTGGGAAATATATCTTGTCATTTATGATGACACATGATGGAGGATAATGTGAGAAAAAGAATGTGTATATGTGTGTGTGTGACTGGGTCACTTTGCTGTGCAGTAGAAAATTGACAGAACACTGTAAACCAACCACAATGGAAAAAATAAAAATCATTTTTAAAAAGAGGTAAGACAGCTTTAATCATAAGATTATAGAACACTTCCCCTCCCTCATCATAACACCTCATCAACAGGGCTCCAGTGTAATAATAGTGACTTACAGCTGAAAGAGCTGCAAGATGCAAACTCCAATGAAGAGTATTTGGGAAAGCCCAAAGTCAAGCGAGGAGACAAAACAAGGATATTAAAGGAATTTGAAGCCTCTGACACCTGCAGCTATTAGGAACAAACACAGCACAATTTCTGTGCAGCTTAACATAAATCCTCACGCTAAAAGCTTATTTATTTCAGTTTGTATTACACAAAACATGTCTGTCTTTCAGAAATAAATTACAAGAGATGTCAAAAGGCAAGCATAAGCAGTCTGAAGAGGTGAAGGAAGCATCAGAACTAGATTCAGGTGTGACATAGATCTTGGAAAGGAATTATCACTCAGAATTTAAAATAACTATTAGGGAGTTCCCGCCGTGGCGCAGTGGTTAACGAATCCGACTAGGAACCATGAGGTTGCGGGTTCGGTCCCTGCCCTTGCTCAGTGGGTTAACGATCCGGCGTTGCCATGAGCTGTGGTGTAGGTTGCAGACACGGCTCGGATCCCGCGTTGCTGTGGCTCTGGCGTAGGCTGGCGGCTACAGCTCCGATTGGACCCCTAGCCTGGGAACCTCCATATGCCGCAGGAGCGGCCCAAGAAATGGCAAAAAAAAAAATAAAATAACTATTAGTATGACAAAAGTGCTAATGGAAAAAGTACATAATATTCAAGGAAAGATGGGTAATATAAGCAGAAAGATGGAAACTCTAAGAAAGAATCCAAAGGAAATGATAGAACTAAAAAACACTGTAACATGGGAGCTCCCATTGTGGCGGCAGCAATGAACTCAACTAGAATCCGTGAGGATGCAGGTTTGATCCTTGGCCTCACTTAGTGGGTTAAAGATTTGGCATTGCTGTAAGCTGTAGTGTAGGTCGTAGATGTGGCTCTGATTTAACCCCTAGCCTGGGAACTTCCATATGCTGTAGGTCCGGCCCTAAAAAGCAAAAAGCAAAAAACAAACAAACAAACAAAAAACCCCAAATGGAGTTCCTATTGTGGTGCAGCAGAAATGAATCTGACTAGTATCCATGAGGACACGAGTTCAATCCCTGACCTCGTTCAGTGGGTTAAGGATCCGGCATTGCTGTGAGCTGTGGTGTAGGTTGCAGACATGGCTGGGATCCTGTGTTGCTGTGGCTGTGGTGTAGGCCAGAAGCTGCAGCTCTAATTTGATCCCCTAGCCTAGGAACTTTCACATGCCATGGGGATGGCCCTAAAAAGCACACACACCAAAAAACCCCAAAAAAACCCAAAACCCACTATATCATGTATTTGATGATCATATCAGTAGATTAGACATGGACAAAGAAAAAAAATCAGTGAGATTAAAGATAAGACAATAGGAATTTCCTACAATGAAATGCAAAGAGAAAATACAATAATGACGACAACAAAACAGAGTAGAACATCCAAGACCTATGAGACAATTAAAAAGGTGCAACATATGCATAATTGGAATACTGGAGGGGAAAAAAAGAAGAGAGAGTAAAGAAATATTTGAAGCAATGATGCCTAAGAACTTTCCAAAATTAATGACAGATCCCAAATCACAGATCCAGGAAACCTAGAGCACATCAGTGGCATAATTGCCAGCAAAATGAAAGGAAATATAACAATCCTTAGGCCTATCATATTCAAACTGCAGATAACCAAAGATAAAGAAAAGACCTTGAAAAGGGGAGTGGGGGTGATATCTTTCCTCTAGAGGAATAAAAACAAGAATTTTAGCAGAGACTATGCAAACAAGAAAGATTAGATTGAAATATTTGAATATCTAAATTTTTTCCTGATGAAAGAAAACCCCACTAATGTAGTATTCTATATACAGAGCATTTATCTTTCAAAACTGAAGAAGTAATACTTTCTCAGACAAATAAAACCACAGGGAATTCATTTCCACAAGACTTGCCTTGCAAGAAATGTACGTTAAAAGAAGCTCTTCAGTGAGAAGGAAATTTGTATCAATCAGAAACCTGGACCTACATAAAGAAAGGAAGAGCATTAGAGAAGGAATAAATGAAAGTAAAATAAAACTTTTATTTTTCTTATGCTTAATCTAAAGGCAACTTTGGTTAAAGTAATAATAATAACAGTGTATTGAATAATTATAGCCTATGGATAAATGAAATACATGACAGTAATGTTATGAGGGAAGAAATGGAGGAATTGAGAATTTTCTATTATAAGGTACTAGACTACACATGCAATGGTACATGTTATTTGAGGTGAAATAAGATTGGTTGTAAGTGTATATTGGAAACTCTAGCATAACCATGAACATTTTTTTGTGTGTGGGTCTTTTTAGGGCCACACTCGTGGCATATGGAAGCTCCCAGGCTGTGGGGTTAAATCGAAGCTGTAGCTGCCAGCCTACACCACACACAGCCACACAACAGGGGATCCAATCTGTGTCTGCGACCTACACCACAGCTCATGGGAATGTCAGATCCTTAACCTTGAGCAAGGCCAGGGATCAAACCTGAGTCCTCATAAATACTAGTGGGGTTTGTTATCACTGAGCCATGATGGAAACTTCCCTATTAACATTTTTTTTTAAAAAAGTATAATTGATATACCTAGGAGAGGAGATAAATGAAATCATATAGAATACTCAACTAAAACAGAGAAGACAGGGAAGGGGAGAGGGAAAAAGCAAGGAAAAATTGCAACAAATAGAAAATAGTTATAAACATAGTAGATACTAATCCAAACATAGCATAATCACTTAAATGTGAATGGCTTAAATACATCAATGAAAAGATAGAGATTGTGAGAATAGATTTTTTAAAAGACCCAACTAGGAATTCTCTGGTGGCACAGTGGGTTAAAGATTCGGTGTTATCACTGATGTGGCTCAGGTTACTGCTGTGGCACAGGGTCCATTCCTGGCCCAGGAATTCTACATGCTGCTAGTGAGGTCAAAAAAAAAAAAAAAATAGACCCATCTATATGTTGTCTATAAGAAAATCACTTTAATAAAAAGACTCAGATAGCTAGAAAAGAATATACCCTGCTAATACTCATGAAAAAGAGAAAAGCTGGAGTAGCTGTATCAATTTCTGTTATGAAGCAGACTTCATAACAAGGAAAATTGTCAGCAATTAAGAGCTGCATTATACAGTGATAAAGGAAAACTTTCTCCAAGAAAGCATACAATCCTAAATGTGGATGCACCTAACAACAGTGTCAAAAGACATGAGGCAAAAGGTGATATATCTGAAAGGAAAAACAGACAAGTCTAGTATGATACCTGAAGACTTTATTACCTCTCTTTCAGTAATTATAGATAGTAGGCAGAAAATCAGTAAGGATATATTTGACGTGAAGGGCACTAGCAGACAACCTAATTAACATTTAAAGAATTCTCCACCAAACTATAGCATCATACACGTTTTGCTCTCAATATCACATGGAAGAGTCGTTAAGATAGACCATATTCTGGGCTATAAAACACACTTTGACAAATTTAAAAGACTTGAAAACATACAAAGTATATTTTTAGACCACAGTGGAATGAAATTAGTAAGCAGTAACAATAAGATAGTTGGAAAATCCCAAATTATTTGGAAATTAAACAAGACACTTCTTTTTCTTTTGGCCTTTCCTAGGGCCACTCACTCCCTCAGCATATGGAGGTTCCTAGGCTAGGGGTCTAATCAGAGCTACAGCTGCCAGCCTACACCACAGCCATAACAACGTGGGATCCGAGCCCTGTCTGCAACCTACACCACAGCTCACAGCAACACCGGAACCTTAACCCACTGAGCAAGGCCGGGGATCGAACCTGCAACCTCATGGTTCCTAGTCGGATTCGTTAACCACTGAGCCACGACGGGAACTCCTTAGAAAGTTTTGTTTTTTGTTTTTTGTTTTTTTGTCTTTTTGTCTTTTTGCTTTTTCTAGGGCCACTCCCTCAGCATATGGAGGTTCCCGGGCTAGGGGTCGAATTGGAGCTGTAGCCACCGGCCTATGCCGGAGCCACAGCAACGGTGAATCCGAGCCGCGTTTGCAACCTACACCACAGCTCACGGCAACGCCGGATCCCTAACCCACTGAGCAAGGCCAGGGATCGAACCCACAGCCTCATGGTTCCTAGTCAGATTCGTTAACCATTGCACCACGATGGGAACTCCTAAACAACACACTTCTAAACACACAAGTCATAGAAGAGATTTCAAGAGAGGTTAAACATTGTTTTGAACTAAATGAAACCATAACATCAAAATTTATGAGATGAAAAAAATAAAAAATTTAAAAATAAAACAGCAATAAAGGGGTAATAACTGATCCACATCCCCTTAAAAAAATTTTGTGAGATGCAGTGACAGCAGTACTTAGAGGGGCAATCTGTAACATTAAATGCATGTATTGGAAAAGAAGAAAGATCTGATATCAATATCAATATCAATATCCTACCTCAGAACAATAGAGAAAGAAGAAAAATTTAAGCCCAAAGCAAGCAGATAAAGAAATAATAAAAGATTAGAGCAGAATCATTGAAATTGAAAATAGCAAAGCAATAGAGAAATCAATAAAACCCAAATCTGGTTCTTTGAAAAGGTCAGTAAAATCAATACCTGTCTAGCCATTCTAACCAAGAAAAAAAGAGAGAAGATGCAGTTTACCAACATCAGTTGCTAAATGGAAGAGTGGAGAGATCACCACTCTTCATCCCATGGACTAAAAAATAATAAAGACATACTACAGTCCCTGCAAACAAACAAACAAACAAACAAAAAAACCCAAAAAACTACAGATAGCACTATGCCCACAGATTTATTTGGTAACTTAGATAAAATGGACTAATTTCCCAAAAGACACAAGCTGCAAAATCCCACACAAGGACAAAAACATCATTTAAATAGGGCTATACCTATTAAAGAAATGTAATAAATAATTAAAAACCCTCCAAAAAAGAAAGCACCAAACCCAGATGATTTTATTGGTGAATTCCACCAGACATTCAAGGAAGAAATGACACCAATTCTCTACAATATCTTCCAGAAAAATAGAAGCAGAGGGAACACTTCATAACTTATTCTATAGTACCCTAATAAGCCAACCAGAAAAAGATATTGCAAAGGAAATCTACAGACCATATCTCTTATGACAATATAAACCAAATCCTCAAAAAAAATTAGTAACTCAAAAATGACAATATGTAAAAGAAATTGTACACTGTAGACAAATGGGATTTATTCCAGGTATGTGAGGCTAGTTCAACACTTGAAAGTCAATCACTGCAATCCACAACAGGCAGAAGAAAAATCATATGATCATATCAACTGATACAGAATGAACATTTGACAAAATTCAATACCCATTCATGATAAAAAAAAAAAAAACAACAACCCCAAAACCAAAAAAGCAGAGTTCCCATTGTGGTACAGCAAAAACGAATCCGACTAGTATCCATGAGGTGGCGGGTTGGATCCCTGGCCTCTCTCAGTAGGTTAAGGAGCTGTTGTTGCCGTGAGCAGTGGTGTAGGTTGCAGATGCAGCTTGGATCCTGTGTGCTGTGGCTGTGGTGTAGGCTGGCAGCTGTAGCCTCAATTTGACCCCTAGCCTGGGAATCTCCATATGCCTAGGGTGTGGCCATAAAAAGCAAAAAACAAAATGAAACAAAAACTCCAAAATGAAAAAACAAAAACAAAAAACCACCTAGGAATAGAAGGGAATGTCCTCAAGTTGGTAAAGAAAATTTACTTTTTTAAAGAACTGCCACTATCTTCATATTTAATGTTAAGAAAGAAGGTAGTTTCCCTTTAGGATCAGGAACGAGTCAAAATGTCTCCCTTTACCACTCTTATTCAATATCCTACTGAACTAGCTAATGCAATAAAACAAGAAAAGTAAATAAAATTTATAAAGATTAGAAATGAGGAAATAAACTGTTTTATTTCCAGATGACGTAACTGTCTATGAGAAAATACCAAAGACAAAAAGAAAAAAGAAACCTTTCTGGAACTAACAAGCAAGTATAGCACAGTTGCGTAGAACATTAATATATGAAAGTCAGTTGTTTTCCTATATACTAGCAATCGAACAAATGGAACTTGAAAAAAAATCCATTTACAATACACACACACAAGGAGAAATACTTTGGTATAAGTCAGTATGAACTCAAGTGTCACTTACTATATAGATAGTTAAATACAGAAATACAGATGTCTGGGATGAGCCCTACGAATCTGTATTTAAACTGGCATCCCAGGTGATTCTGATGCAGATAGTCCAAAGCCCACACTTTGAGAAGCAAAGAGTAGCTGAATGCAGCCAAAACAATTTGGTTTCTCAGTTGCCCAGGAGGTAAGTTATCCTGAGCCAACGCTTCTCCCTATAAGGAGCCTGGCCGGTCAGCACCAGCACGGACCTTCCTATTTAAACAGAAGTCACACATCACTAATGAGCCAGCCTTAGGCAAAAAGTTAAGAAGGCAGGTCTCCAGCCTCCTGCAATCCCCTGTTCATCACCTTCCACGAAACTCTTCTGGAAACCCTGAACCTTAGTCCTCTTAACCATTCCACTCTCCCACCCTCAGAATAGCTTTTCTCAGAAGAGGTGTGACAGTCAGTCATTCCTTACTATTTCACTATGAACACAGTCAGTGTACTAGCTCGCTTAAAAATAGCTACAGTCTCAAGGCTCTATAAAGTATTAAAGAATCTCTAGTTCAGGAATAGAAAAGAACAGCTCCGGTTTCAGGAGGAAGCAGGAAGTATTTGGGGGGCACATGGGCAGGAAAAAGTTGATATGCCATTTGCTCAGACCTGGGGTCCATGGCTTCAGGCTCTGGACTACTTGACCTCCTGCCCCCAGGAGCTATCTCCTGAAGCCCTGTCCCTCCCATCCCTACCTTTGGCCTTTTCCACGTGATGGCCTTCATCTTGGTTTTCTGGCTCAACTCAAGGGAGCCCAGGGACTGAACACCTGCTGGGAACACACGGTCTTCAAAAAGGCACTTCTGAGCCAGGCACCGTTGTCTGAGAACAACAAAATCCTGCCCCTCATACTTGAGGGGCTGTGTGGCGGTGCCCTCCCCATTTCTCCTGTCCCTCTCCCGGATCACTCGGTCACAGAAGAATCCTGGCAGCAGGTAGGGCATGGTGACTGCTCAGGGCATAGAGCTGGGCCTTTACTGCGGCCTCTCTCTGGCTGCGCCCTCAGTCCAGGCCTAATCCTCCTGTGAATGGCCTGGAGCCTATATAGCTCCTCCACCCTCAGCAGCGCAATGCAAATGAACATGGCCCAGAGAAAGGCCATGGTCAGAGTCAGCAGCTTTGCCTGGAGGCCCCTGAGCCCATGGTCAAGGGGCGACACCATGCCCATCAAAGAGGGAGCGGGCAAGGGGAGCAAGAGCCAGAGACAGCCCCAGGACAGGCCACAAGGCCGGCAGTCCTTCAGCCTACCTCTATCAGCCTTGCTGGGATTCTTTCTTTAAAAAGAGAAAATATAGTTACAGAGAGGCTTACCCTGCCTCAGCAAAAGGCATTCATGCCTTCAACCCTGGCGGCCAATGGGATATAACATGGGGCCATCAAAACATGCTGTATACACTAATCCTATACAGGCTGCTGAATGCATAGGAGGAATCTGCTCCAGGCCATTGTCTGAGGTTAATGAAGCCTTCATTCTCCCCATGTCCCTGCCCCATCCCTGCAAAGACCTTGATTGGCCATTTAATCTAATCCGGGAGAGGGACCCAGAGAGTAGGTAGCTTGACTCCCAATGAAAGTCCCCATCAGAGTGGGTCCCAGTGGCAGTGGACAGACATCCATGGTTGTGAGTTCAGAACCTTTGAGGCAGAGAATGTGGTGGATGGGGAAGGAGGATAAATGTATGTCAGAATTATATTTACCAGAAGAAGTTTCACAGCGCTCAAGTGGGCAGCTCCAGTGCAAATGCAGGGAGCTGAGATAGGTGGCAACACAGGTCTGGCAACCTGCCCATGGGTGGAGGGTGGATGCCGTCTCCCTGTCTGCTCTTCACTCTTGTCCATTTTCATCTAGTCTGTGCTTTGCAAAATGTGGTCTTTGGGAGTTCCCTGGTGGCTTAGCGAGTGAAGGATCTGGCTTTGGCACCACAGCGGCTTAGGTTGCTCCTGTGGCTCAGGTTCAGTCCCTGGCCTGGGGACTTTCACATGCCCTGGGCAAGGCCAGATAAAACAATGTGGTCTTTGGACTATCTGCATCAGAATTACCTGGGATGCCAGTTTAAAATGCAGATTCCCAGGGCTCACCGCAGACCTAAACATTTAAGACCTCTTGGTAGAGGTCTGGGACGCTGCAATTTATTTATTTATTTATATTTATTTATTTATTTTAAAATTATATCAATAGGATTATGCAATTTCAATAAGCACACTGGGTAATCTATTTTCACTGGTGTTTGAAACCATGACATTAGCTTTATAGGATACTATAATAGCTCAAGATAATTTTTTAAGGTCAGTTTTTTTAAAGAAATAATTTTGCAGGAGTTCCCATTGTGGTGCAGTGGTTAACAAATCTGACCAGGAACCATGAGGTGGTGGGTTTAATCCCTGGCCTTGCTCAGTGGGTTAAGGATCCGGCGTTGCTGTGAGCTGTGGTGTAAGTTGCAGACGCAGCTGGGATCCCGAGTTGCTGTGGCTCTGGCGTAGGCCAGTGGCTATAGCTCCGATTAGACCCCTAGCCTGGGAACCTCCATATGCCGCGGGAGCGGCCCAAGAAATGGTAAAAAGACAAAAAGAAAAAAAAAAAAAAGAAGTAAATAATTTTGTTCAGTTTATACAGTTTGTCTTTTTGCCTTTTCTAGGGCTGCTCCTGTGGCACATGGAGGTTCCCGGGCTAGGGGTCTAATCAGAGCTCCAGCCGCTGGCCTACGCCAGAGCCACAGCAACCTGGGATCCGAGCCAAGCCCTCGACCCACACCACAGCTCACAGCAATGCCAGATCCCAACCCACTGAACAAGAACAGGGATCCAACCCGCAAACTCATGGTTCCCAGTTGGATTCACCAACCACTGCACAATGACGGGAACTCCTAGATGCTTTTGTTTTTTGAAGCAGTATCCAATTAATGTTCAACAAATAATTCAATAATTGGATTAAGTGGTGTTAAAGTGAGAATTAGTGAGTTGGAAGATAGAGCAGAAAAAATCTTCCAGAACACCACACAGAGAATCAGAGAGGTAGGAAATTTTTAGAAAAGGAAAAAGAAGAGGTTAAAAAAAAGAGAAGAGGTTAAGATATGTATGGAATAGAGCAAGGTAAGCTCAATGTATGTTTAGAGTTCTAGAAGAAGATAATAAAAAATATGGAGAAAAGTAATATTCTAAGAGATTTTCTACAATTGATTATTGACTCCAATCCTCAGATCCAGGATCCCAATGAATTTTAAGCAGGAAAGATATTAAGAAATATATGTTTAAACACAACATTGCAGAATGCTGTAGACATATCTTATAAGCAATCAGAAAAGGCAGGTGGCCTATTAAGGGATACCAATTAGGATATTCTGCTGATTTCAATCCAACAGTGTAAACCAGAGGACAGACAGTACTGAGAATCAACCCAGGGCTGATTACTTGAGAAAATGATTTTGAGTGACAGTAAATTTCACACAAAGAGAAATTGAAAATGCTTATAATAAATAGATCCCTGCTAAAGGAATGTCTAAACAATGTACTTTTTTTTGGTATGTCTTTTTAAGGGCCACACCTGTGGGTATATGGAAGTTCCAAGGCTAGGGTTCTAATCAGAGCTACAGCTGCTGGCCTACGCCAGAGCCACAGCAACAGGTGATCCAAGCCACATCTGCGACCTACACCACAGCTCATGGCAACACCCGATCCTTGACCCACTGAGCAAGGCCAGGGATCAAACCCACATCCTCATGAATATTAGTTGGAATCTTAACCCACTAAGCCACAATGGGGACGCAAACAATGTACTTTAGGAAAAAAATAAAAACATTATAGAAGGGAAAGTCTAAGACTCAAGAAGGAACAGTAAGCAAAGAAACTGTCTTAATGTGTGTAAATCTAAGCAAATATTGTATTTTCTACTTTTTAAGGTTGAAAAATTAAGCTAGAGCTAAAATTCTGAACAACAATGGCCGATTGGTTACAAGAAGAGTATTTATTTATTTCATCCTTTTTTTTGGGTCTTTTTAGGGGCATACCCACAGCATACGGAAGTTCCCAGGCTATGGGTAGAATTGGAGCTGCAGCTGCCAGCCTACACCACAACCACAGCAACGTGGGTATCTAAGCCATGTCTCCGATCTACACCACAGTTCACGGCAACACTGGATCCTTAACCCACTGAGCAATGCCAGAGATCGAACCCACAACCTCATGGATACTAGTCGGGTTTGTTAACTACTGAGCCACAATGGGAACTCCCAGAAGAGGAGTTCTCATCTTATTTATGAGAAAAATGGTACTATTGATATTTCAGGCCTTGTCAAGATAAATATGTTTGCTAAAAATTTGGGGCAACCACTGAAAAGACATAAATAGTCAATACCTTCCAAACTAGTAGGAAAAAAAAATGAGAGAAAGCACTTTTAATCAGTTAAAAGGATATAAAGAGCAAAAAAGGAACATTTTCAAAAGCAACACAGACAGAAAGGTTATGGTTAAGATGATAGAAATAAACTCAAAGTATATCAATGCTTATAATCAATGTAAATAGACTAAAATCTCCAACTAAAAGGCAAAAATTTTCAGGTTGGATTTTTAAAAAAAGCTATACACAATTTATAAGAAACACACCCCAGGAGTTCCTGTCGTGGTGCAGTGGAAATGAATCCAACTAGTAACCATGAGGTTGCGGGTTTGATCCCTGGCCTCGATCAGTGGGTTAAGGGTCCATTGTTGCTGTGAGCTGTGGTGTAGGCTGGCAGCTGTAGCTCTAATTTAACCCCTAGCCTGGGAATGTCCATGTGCCGTGGGTGCGGCCCTAAAAAGCAAAAAAAAAAAAGAAAGCAAAAGCAAAAGCAAAAACACACCCCATCAGGACATAGAAATGTTGGAAGTAAAATAATGAAAAAAAAAATCGAGAGAAACACCTACAAAGTTGGTGTACATAAATTAATATCCAATGTAATGGACTTCAGAGCAAAACAAATTTTTTTTAGAGATAAAGATGGTCACTAAATATTCCTAGAAGAATAAATATTACCTCTAACTTAAGAAGAAAAGCAATTTCAAATGATTCCATTATTATTGAAGAGGTTGCATCAATAGATTAAAATCTTTCGTTAAAAAAATACTGGCAAAATTCTACCAAATATTTGAGGAACACATCATTTCCATCTTACACAATCTCCCTCACAGAATAGAAGAAAGAACAATCCCCACTCATTTTAGGAGGTTATTATAATCTTTTTTTTTTTTTTTTTTTTTTTTTTTTGTCTTTTGTCTTTGTAGAGCACACCAAGTCATATGGAAGTTCCCAGACTAGGGGTCAAATGGGAGCTGTAGCTACCAGCCTACACCACAGCCACAGCTACATCAGATCTGAGTCGTGTCTGCAACCTACATCACAGCATCGCCGGATTCTTAACTCACTGAGCGAGGCCAGGGATTGAACCTGTGTCCTCATGGATACTAGTCAGATTTGTTACTGCTGAGCCACAATGAGAACTCCAGGAGGTTAATATAATCTTGAAACCAAAACGGTACAGCAGCATAAAGGGAAATAACAAACCAATCTCACTAATGATTATACATGCAAATACCCAAATAAAGGATTTGTAAACCAAAATTCAGTGATATATAAAAGAGAATCCATTCTAAGTTTGTTTTATTCTAAGAACGAAAGGGGTCGTTATTGGAAAACTCTACTAAGGTAACTGTATATTAACTGTTTAAAGGAGGAAAATCACATGATTTTCTTAATAAATGCAGAAAAACTATTTGATATAGTTCAACCACCATTTACGATTTTAAAAGAAACTTAGCAAAGCAGGAATAGAGAACTTCCTTAATGATAAATTGTTTCTACAAGTAAATCTATACAAAAATCTGTTCAACAGCGAAACATGAAGAATACTCCCTTTAAAAATGGAAACCAGATGAAGATGCCAGCTATCTCCTTAGTTATTAACATTATGCTAAAGGGTTTCACAAGTACAATGAAACAAGAATTAGGCTGCTGAATACAGTTGTGCATAATGTACTGGGGAGCCCTGTCATTATGTGCAAGTGACCTAACTCTACAGAAACAAAGATTCTGTAGACAAATAACTTGGCATCGACAATCAAATTATTAGAATTACTAAGAGTATAGTAAATATAGCATATGTTTATATTTGAGAAATATAGTACCATTTCAAGAAAGATGCCAATTATAAAAATAGCAACAACAACAACAAAAGATGCCTAGGAATAAATCTGACAAATGATGTTCAAAACCTTTATGGAGAAAGTTATTATTATCATTTTTTGTCTTTTTAGGGCCGCACCTGTGGCATATGGAGGTTCCCAGGCTAGGGGTGGAATCAGAGCTATAGCCTAAGCCACAGCCACAGCAACATGAGATCTGAGCCACCTCTGTAACCTATACCACAGCTCACGGCAATGCCAGATCCTTAACCCAATGAGCAAGGCCAAGGATTGATCCCGCATCCTCATAGAAGCTAGTCGGGTTTGTTAACCACTGAGCCACGACGGGAACTCCCTTTATGGAGAAAATCATTAAAAAAATCTTAATTGACAGATACTAAAGGAGACCCATTAAAATTGAGAGATATCCCTTCTTCATGGATAGGAGACTCAATATTGTCAAGATATGCCTTCTTCCTAGATTAATCCAATGCAAGCCCGATAAATTTTTTTTTTTTTTTTTTTTTTTTGTGGAACTCAACACCCTTATTCTAAAATTTAGATGGAAAGGCAAATAGCCAGATATAGCTTAAACAACTGAAGAAGAAAAACAGGTTGGGAGGACTTGCTCTATTATTAGATGTCAAGACTTACTGACACAATGGAACACAACAGAGTGCAGCAACAGAACCACACATCTTTAGACACAGTATCTCATTTAATCCTTACAACAACTCTAGGAAAGTAAGAGTTTTTTTTCCACAGGTGAGGAAACCGAGACTCAGGAATGATGGCTAACTTGCCTGAGGTCACGTTGGTAAGCAGCAGAGCTGGGATTTGAATCAAATTTAAGTTGAAAGCCTGTGCACCTCATCACTGTGTTATGCTCCTGTCCTCTGCTGCCTGTCCTAATAGTAATTGCTGCCTTACCTGGAGCACTTGCTAGGACTTTATGGCTACTAGCTCAAAACAGCCACATGATAAGAATATCCTCATCCACATTACAGAAGAGAAACTTGGAAGGTTTGTGTGACTTGCTATTGGTAGAACCATGGTTCAGACCAGGTCTATTTTGTTCTAAGTCCAGCTGTCTTAACCACTCAGCACCATGCCCCAGTTCTTCCTCTTTGTATAGGGATCCCACTTCTCTCTAAACTGTCTGACGGGGAGTTCCTACTGTGGCACAATGAGATCAGTGGCATCTATGCAGCGCCAGGATACATGTTCAATCCCTGGCCTGGCACAGTGGGCTAAAGAATCTGGGGTTGCACAGCAGATCTCTGGCCCAGTAACTCTATTCGCCATGGGGAGGCCAACATAGAAAAACAAAAACAAACAAACAAAAACTGACAGAAGATGACAGGCTCACTGGAAAGCTAACACCCCTGAGAGAAGCTCACTGCACTCAGCCTCTGTGTTTCTGTAGCTCTGCTCCCTCCCTCTCATCACACATTGGAATGGAGTGACTTTTATTTTGTGCCAACCTAGGATTTCTTCTTTTGGAATTGAGTAACTCAGGTCAAGTGACCCTGAATAGGGATTGGCTGTCCATGGATCACAGCACTGACATCCAAAGCATTGGGAAAGTCACACCTATGGGGTAGTTAGTTTTACGACTATTTGATCTGTAGCAACTTAAGGAAGGATGGCATATTCTTCATGAATAGGAAGAATATTATATAGAAGAAATCAGCTGACTGTTTCTCTGTCTTCTGGATCAGAGCCAGATGTAACGTGCTAAAATTGTGGTTGGAAGAGTTCTGGCTAGAAATGAGGATGAACTTTCAGACTGTGAAAGGTACTAACCACAGGTTAACAAAGAAGGTAGGGGCATTTGTTTTACCTTCAAAACCTTCACATTAGGAAAAAAGCCCATCTACTTGGAATGGCAGAATGTAGTAGTTCCCAAACCTTTTTTTTTTTTTTTAAAGCTGTACCCAAGGCATGCAGAAGTTCCTAGGCCTGGGATCAAATCGGCACCACAGCAGCAACCTGAGCCACATCAGTGACAATGCCGGATCCTTAGCCTGATGCACCACCATGGAACTCCCTCAAAGATTTCAGTCCTATGATTTATAAGGAGTTTTGTTTGTTTGTTTGTTTGTTTTTTGCTTTTTAGGGCTGCACCTGCGGCATATGAAGTTCCCAGGCTAGAGGCTGAATCAGAGCTGCAGCTGCTGGTCTACACCACAGCCACAGCAATGCTGGATACTTAAGCCACTGAGTGAGGCCAAGGATCAACCTCAAATCCTCTTGGATACTGCTGAGCCACAACAGGAACTCCTATAAGGAGTTTTTAATAGCAGTTTTTTTTTTTTTTCTTTCTTTTTTTTTTTGTCTTTGTCTTTTTGTTGTTGTTGTTGTTGTTGTTGTTGCTATTTCTTGGGCCGCTCCCGCGGCATATGGAGGTTCCCAGGCTAGGGGTCCAATCGGAGCTGTAGCCACTGGCCTACGCCAGAGCCACAGCAACGCGGGATCCGAGCCGTGTCTGCAACCTACACCACAGCTCATGGCAACGCCGGATCGTTAACCCACTGAGCAAGGGCAGGGACCGAACCCGCAACCTCATGGTTCCTAGTCGGATTCGTTAACCACTGCGCCACGACGGGAACTCCTTAATAGCAGTTTTTATACTATTATATGTGGTAGGTGTTCTGAGGGTACACAATCAACTTGTAAAAGTTCTGATGGTGCTTATTTAAACCTGAATGTTGGATGAAACTGGTAAAGCAAGTGTCAGCTTCTCTTAAGCTGAATGTTTCCCAGGCGTTAGCCGAGGCCTCAGGGTTTCTTGGAGATCTTGAACACCCACTTATAGCCTTTGAAAGGGAAGAGCCTCCTCACCCCCTGCAGAGTTCAGTGAGTTCCTAGCAGTTTGCTTCTCTATGCTGCTCTTTCCCAACTCCTGCACTTTCCACATGCTGACTTCCGGGTGTGCTGGCTCAACCCTGCCCGTGTAAATCAAGACACTAACTTCCACCCTTTACCAAGAAAAGTTTCACATGTGCCTTTGGTGTTTCACAAGTTCTTGAGGGTCAGGTCAAGGAGAGGGTGGCTTCCTGCCCTGTTGCTTTCTCCACCATACTTTGGCTTCTCTTCTAGCTCTTGGAAGTAAATCAGCCGTGTTTTTTCCTTTTTTCTCCCCTAGAAAACAACCATGTACAGCCCCCTTTCTGTCATTACAAGAATCTCCCTACTTTTTCTTTATGTGTTTTCCTCTTGAAGCAAGAAGGTGAAGAGTCAGCCATGCTAAAGATTTACACAGAAGAACATTTGAATAAGTATGTGTCAAATATCAAAGATAATTTTGTCGCGAGGACAAGACCTAACCTGAAGGATATAATTTATTTTTAAATTTTGTCTGTTGTAACATCTTGGGACAGGGGAGAAGTTAGTTCTGCCTGGATGGTGGGAACTGGGGAAGGGGCAGGAGACCAGATCAGACAGGCACAGCAAAGCCCAGCTGGTGGGGTTGGGTCCAGGCTGATAGGCAGGCGGGAGAAAGAAATGGTTTGGGAAGAGGAGTAGGCAGGACATGGCAGAACTGTGAAAGGGGTCTTATCTGTCCAATTAAAAGGCCCTTTTCTCCCTCGTATTTTAACATCTCTGAAATTGTGATACATATTTCGTTAGAAAGCTGCCTTCAATTGCATGCAGCTGGGTAGTGGTCATGACTTTCTGTGTATACCCTCTGATAAGATCAAGGAACAGAGTTCCCACTGTGGCTCAGCGGTTATGAACACGACTAGTATCCACGTGGATGCGGGTTTGCCCCCTGGCCCACTCAGTGGGATAAGGATCCGGTGTTGCTGTGAGCTGTGGTGTAGGTTGCAGACTCGGCTCTGATCTGACGTTGCTGTGGCTGTGGGGGGCAGCTCCGATTTGACCCCTATGGGAATGCCCATATGCTGCAGGTGCAGCCCTGGAAAAAAAAAAAAGTACCAGCATCAAAATATTCTAGACTTGGTAAAATACAGTTCATGATAAGTTACAGCCTGGGAAACTTATCTAAACTCTATCCTTTAGAAAAGTGTGTTTCAAGAGGCTTCCAGGCATGGCAACTATAGGAAATAAAGTCAACTGTTCAGAGTATAGAGGCAAAGAGGTTTTTCAGGTCTAGGTGTTGGCACAGGGGACTAGCTGCCCCAAGGAGTGCAGAAGAGCAGGGTGAGAGCTGGTTTAGGCCAATGGGGCAGGGCAGAGCAGACCTGGATATGGGGTTGTAGTGATACTAAGAAGAGAGAGGGCGTCCACCAGAGAAACGTGGGTGAAGTTGAGACCCTGCTCCGAACTAGCAAAGGGTCAGGCCCTAAAGACATGGAGTGATGGGGACAGGATTTGAGGGGAAGAGGTAAATAGGCAGCCTATGGCTAGAGGACCAGCCGTGGCCAGCAAATTGCAAGGTCCTGGATCTGGAGATAAGGGGAAGGGGGTAAATTCCCCCACCCCCCAACAGCCAGAGGAAACAAAGAAAGCTGAGCAGAAAATGGCTCAGGGAAAAATATAGGGTCCCAGCTCTGAGCCCCAGGAGCTTGGAGGGCAGAGGAGGAAGGGCAAACAGATTTCCTAGGCAAAGAGTTGAGGGGATACATTAGGGGTGGCTGTGTATCAATGATGCAGTTTTGACCTCAACTCAGAGCTGTGAATGGGAGGCCCTAATAGGAAATTCCCTCTCCCGGCAGAGCTCAGAGACACTGAGGCCCTATCCATCAAGTGAAATTTAAACTGAAGTCTGTCTTAACCTGGCTCCCAATCGAGTGGATGCTTTCTCTGTGGTCCAGGTTAGGACGGGGCTGGAGTGAGATGGAAGGTACGGAATGGCAGCGACTCTGCCAAGGCCCCAGACAGAGGAGGCTTGGGACCAAGGTGCATGTCATGAGTCTTGGCCGTTGCAGGCCTTAGCTGAGCTAACTTGGAGGGTCAGCACATAACCCTCTGTGCAGAATCCTTGTGCCCTGCGCCAAAAGAGGATGTGAGTCAACTTTCCTATGGGAGGACTCCGGTCTGGAAGTGTTAGACTACATAGAGGCACCAAGACAGGAGATGCTACCTCCCAAGAGAGAACTTCCTTGTGGGCCTTTGGATCGCTATGGAGCAATTTGGAGATCCTTCCTTCCAAAGGGTAAGGGGGTACCAGATGCACAAGGCCCTGCAGCTGGCCCCTTATGGCTCCTCCCTCCAAAAACAAAAGGGATCTAGGTTGCCCCTGACTTTGAGTGACTGCAGAATGTGGAGAAATAACCTGGAATGCACAAGACAAAGAGAGATGGAAAAGTGGCAGAATTTGGTCACCCCTTTATTTCCCAGGTTGTCATAACCATTCATTGAGTAAGTGATGAAGTACCCCAGCCCAGCATGAACCCCCTTTATGTGGTCACCTCCATACTCGTGTGATACACTCACATTTTACAACAGTTGCCTGCCTGTGAGGGGATGGTTCACACACATATCCTCATATTGGTTGGACCAATTCTTTTTTAGGGCCGTTCCCCATGACATGTGCAAGTTCCCTGGCTAAGGGTCAAATCCAAGCTGGAACTGCAGCTGCCAGCCTACCTGATAGCCACAGCAGTGCCAGATCCAAGCCACATCTGCGACCTACACCACAGCTCATGGCAACACTAGGTCCATTAACCCACTGAATGAAGCCAGGGATCGAACCCACATCCTCATGGGTACTAGTCAGGTTCTTAACCCACTGAGCCACGATGGGAACTCTCAATTCATTGTTTTAAAAGTTCCATTTGTTTTTAATTTTTTTTTCCTTTTAGGTTGTGGTGCGTAGCAGCTTGATGTGGGGTCTCAGTTACCAGCTAAGGACTGAACCTGGGCTGCAGAAGGGAAAGTGCCAAGTCCTAACCACTAGATCACCAGGGAACTTCCTGCACTGATTCATTTAGATGAGGCTTTCCTGTAACTCCTAGTGTGTTATATCATAATGTACTTTGTTCTTTCTTTGTAATTTAACTTTTGCTTTGGGTCAATTTGAGTTAAAAACAACAACACAAAACCTTAAACCTGAAAAAAATAAAGTACTCAGGTACACTGCTGTGATTAGTATCCTGATTGGTCTAGACACAAATGAAGCTGGAATGATATTTCTGAGGTTTCCTCACTGAAGAGGCTGTGGAGCTGGATGTAGGTGGTGCTGGGAGCTGTCCGTGTTCACTGGGCCCTCCCCCAAGGGCCAGGCACCTGTACGCCTTTAGTGTGGATTAACTCCATCTTCACAACAAGCTTAGGAGATGGGTCCTTTCATTAGGACTATCCTTCATTTTTCAGAGGGGAACTTATGACCAGCAAAGAGAAAACTACTTGACCAAGATGACCCGAGCCTTAAGTAGGAGGGCCAGTACTTGACCCCAATGGTGGTGGTGGGGACCGTGTCTCAGCCACTCTGCTATTCTAATGCCAGCTCACAGAGGCTGCTGCTTCCAGGGGTCAAACCCTGAGCCCCAATTCCTGTTATGGCTTGTGGAGGCCCAATAAGTGACACCTCATTTCCATGCCAGAGTTTTGAACCCATGGATGTAGAAGACAAAAGTGTAGAGCAGGCGAGAATCCCAAATACCACATTTATTGTTCATAAATCTGATCTTGGCTTCTAAACCCCAAAATTAGATGGATTTCATTGTTAAGAGCTGGGGTTCTAAAGCGAGGGGTTCCAATCCCAGCTATACCCTTTACTAACTGTGAGATCTCAACATGTTATCTATCCCTCTGAGACTTCGTTTCTTCATTTGCTAAGTGGGGACAATAACAGTACTTACCTCACAGGGTTGTTGTAGAGATGAAATAAGCTAACATATGGAAGCACTTAGAATAGGTTCTATCATGTGATGAGTTCTCAGTCAAGGCTGGCGGTTAGCACTGCTATTAGTAGTTGTGGCAAGTGGCCCAGAACCTTTGCAGGACTCCCCATGGGGAACTGCCTCTGGAAAACTTTGCCTCAAGGGGGAGTAGGTAGCTTGTTCCAGGAGGGAAAAAGAAGGAAAGTGTTGGGCTTCACAGGTCAGGTTCTCTTCACAAATCCCTCTCCCCACCCCAGAGTCTGGGGTGGGGGTTGGCGGAGAGAAGAGAGGCCAGGAATTTTGTGTGCCTGCAGCCTGCACTGTATGAAGTGAAACACGTGTCTCCCCACACACCTGTCCCCATTGATACTGGAACAGAGCCATCGGTCTCCCAGAAGCCCTGTTCTAGAGCCGTTCTTTCCTGCATGGGTGTTTTTCATCAAGAAAAATTGGCTAAACAATTGGGAAATAGTGTATGGTTTGTTTTCTTTCTGATCCTAAAAATAGATGCTATAAGGAAAGGCGAAAGGAATCAGGTTGTCTGGCTTGGAAACGCCATGCAGGATGCTCCCTGACAGAGGAGGAAAGGCAGTGAGACCCCTCTGTAGGCGTGTGAGGAGAGGGCACAAGAGGAAACAGGTGAGGGTCTTCTTTACTTTTTGCTTTTTAGGGTCGCACCCGCGGCATATGGAGGTTCCCAGGATAGGGATCTAATAGGAGCTACAGTTGCCGGCCTACACCACAGCCACAGCAACTCAAGGTCCGAGCCGTGTCTGTGACCTACACCACAGCTCATGGCAACGCCAGATCCTTAACCCCCCTGAGCCAGGTCAGGGATCAAACCCACGTCCTCATGGATACTAGCTGGATTCATTTCTGCTGCACCACAATGGGAACTCTGCAGGGTCTCTCTTCTTTTAAGAGGACATGGTTGAAAGTGCAGCCTGTTATCTTTACAAGAATCATAGTTGGCCACGAATAATTCTCCCCTTCATCATCATCATTATCTGACTGTAATAGGTATACTTGATTATGAAGAGAAGTTCAGATTGTTTTTCACTGACTCTGTGCCTTTGATAGTAAAAGCAGGAAGGGCCTCTCATAGGATGTAGTCCCCTTTTCACACTGTTCAAGGTTGCCAAAGATCACTGCATCCAGGGAGTGCATGAAAAACTCCTGTCTCCAAGAAGGGATTTACCTTTCAGAAAGTTCTAGAGCTACTGCAGTACTTCAATTTCAGTCAGTTTGCTGTGTGACTGTAGATAAGCTCTATGCCCTTTCTAGACCTTAATTTTTGCACCTGTATGTGAAAGGGCTGGACCACATCCCCAGATATTCCAACTCTGACCATCCCTAATTCTATATTCTAATTTATGCTAACAAACCCAACAAACCATGTTCCCCTAATTTTAACCCCAGGGGAAATAATATTTTAACCAAGCATGAGCTTTGTGCTATCGTGCTATCAGGACCTTTCCTGACAGTAGATGGTTCAGGATTTTGCATGGTGGCAGTGGTGGGAGCGACATTTGGAACAGGCCTTCTGGTGCCCCTCATATCACCCTGACACAATTTCAGGACTGACCTAGTGCTTAGAGCATAGTAGACCCTTAAAATGTTTTTATGAATATGCAGTTCTAGGTTTGAAGGCTAAAATCCACCAACGACTTCACTGAAAGCAGTAAGTTTTTTCTCTGCGTTACTGTTGGAAAAGGCTTTCCGGAATTGCCAACCCGGGAACGCAGGGCCGACCTCCTCTCTGAGCGGTCAGCGCCCTCCAGTGTGGATTTTCATTCACCACCAGCCGCTGAGTACCTACAGGGCCTGGCCCTTTGCTGGGTGAGGGGGTCCAAGGAGGAACAGGAGTGCTCCTTGCTCTCAGCCCATGGGGACAGACAGGAGAGAGCTGGGAAAGAAGTGACGCCTGAGCAGGGATTTGCGGCGAGGGAGAGGAGGAGCAGATGAAGACATGAAGAGCACCACAGACAGACAGAGAGACAGCACAAGCCAAGGCCGTGAGGCAGCTGCAAGTGCCAGGATGCAGGGGCGGGGGCGAGGGGGAGACAGGCAAGGAGGCCGGGCTGGCTGGGGAAGGGCCCAGAGGCCGCGGAGGAAGTTTGAAGGAATATGAAGGTGTGGGGGGAGGGGAGAACGGTGTCGCTGAAATTATTTCCGCAGGGATGTGACATGTCCCATTGTGGGTTCTAGCAGCGGGGGCAGTGATGGGGTTGGAGAATGAAGTTCTTTCTAGTTCTCTTCTAAACTGAGAGTCCTCAGGACAGTCATGGGCTGGAGAGGAAAAGGGCCCTCGTGGAATAGGCAGGGCGAGCCCAGGGTTGTTGGATGTTTCATCTCCTGTCAAAGAGAAACACGTGGCTTCTGAACAGCCCTGGGCCTCAGTGTAACCTGGTTAAGCTAATGAGGAGCACTGAGGCTGAGCTGGAATGGTTTCCTCAGGAGGGTTTCTCTCCCTTGCCTTCAGATCCCAGAGCACCCTGAACCTGCTCTGATAGTCATCGCCCTGGTTCAAAGCCTGTCTTCCCCTCAGGACTTTAGGCTCCAGGAGAGCAGGAATTGCTCTTTTTTTTCATTTACGCTGTGTCCTCAGTTGCTTGCTTGGTTTCTGGCTCTAACCCAGGTTCAATACATTTTTCTTCAATTATGAACAAGAATGATACCGGAGGAGTTCCCATCATGGCTCAGTGGTAACAAACCTGACTAGTATCCATGAGGACATGGGTTCGATCCCTGGCTTTGCTCAGTGGGTTAAGGATCCAGTGTTGCCGTGAGCTGTGATGTAGGCCGGTGGCTATGGCTCCAATTCGACCTCTAGCCTGGGAACTTTCATATGCTGCAGGTGCGGCCCAAAAAAAAAAGAAGAAGAAAAAAAAAAAAAAGAATCATACTGGAGGTGTGATCAGAGAAGGGAGCCAGGGGAATGTGACTTCCCCCTGGTACCTGACTGTAAATGAAACCCAGAGGTTCTGGAAGAGTCCCTGAAAGAGAAAGTGTTTCTCCATCAGGGCTGTCGAGGGCGCCCTGGATGTATTTCCCTCTGGTGGGTCTTTATCTCCTCATATGGGAGGTGATGGATGCAAACGATTGCTAGGGTTTCTTCTAATCCTAATAGTTTCCTGCCTGAAAAAAGCCGTCTTTGCTGCCACTCTCCTCTTCCCTGGGCTCTGTATTTCAGAGGCATGGCTGCTAGCAAACTAAAAAGAACATCACGATTTTAGCCCTTCAATGAGAAACTGAAGGACTCTTATAAAAAGTTACTTAAATGGAGGGGATAGGTCTGGATTACCCTCCAGGTGGGAGTCTGGGGATTTGTTTGGAAATTGCAGTTTGGAATTTGTTGTGGGAAAGGACTATTTATTTTATAGGGGGAATTAACCTGAGTTCCAATTAATGCAAGGTTTTTTTTTTTTTTTGTTTTGTTTTTCAGAAAGCGAGAAAGAACAGAGAATTGCTCCTCACCTGAGGACAGGGCCCTGCAGAGCTTTCAGAAGGCGCTGAGGGGGCAGATTTCTCAGAGGGGAAACCCAAGCAGCAACCAGTTAGCTACTCACCGGAGGTCTCTTCCAGACGAACTGGATGGGGAACTTCTGGCTATAAAAGAGCGAGGTCTCGTCCGGTGGGAACTCAGGATCCAGATAAAGAACCTTCTTTTCTAGGCATTTCTTGTGAAGCTGCTCAAATGTCTTCTCTTTCACGCCAATAATGGGAAAATTGCGGCTGATGATGGCTGAGTATTTACCACCTGGGTTTCCAACCCCGGCCTCCGTGCCCTTGCCCTGGGCCGCCTGGGGCATCGGTCCTGGGGACCTGGGCTCGGCCCCTGTCCGTGGGGCCATAGACGCGCTAATGACAGTCGGCATGACAGGCAAATTTGGAAGGGAAAGGTTTTTAAAGAAAACAAGATACGGCTACCTTTAAGGAAAGGAAGCAACTGCAAAGGGGAAGTTGCAGTGATTCTGTCATCAGAGAAAAAAATGCCCACATCCAGTTCAAAGTTTAAAGCCCATCAGAAGACTGTCCAGCTTGCGTCCGTCTTAAAACTTGAGCTGTGATCTAGAAGTCATCAGTTTTCCTGAGGAAGGAGCCCTAAAGGATTTCGGCTGCAGTTTTTAGTTTTTCCCTGGGGGGCTCCTACCAGCAGCGTACATGCCAGAGGAGAGAAAGGGAGTGAGGGTTGTGTTTCAGTGGCCTGAAGCAGCTTGAGCCAGGAAAACCAAAAATAGCCATGAAGAAATATCATGAGTCCGAATGCAAGAGAGAGGCTAGCAGTGCAGCTGTGTTGCCCTTAAGCGCTGTTGTCTTCAGGAAATGAAAGGGGAACATTTAAGGCTGACACTGAGAATTAGCAAAGAATGATGGATACATTATTGAATTGGTGCTTATCCAGCCTGTCAAACTATTGGCCACCAAACTGGTGGGGAACAGTATTGAAAACAGCCAGCAAGGGTGAGTGGGAAATACTGAATTCTAGGAGAATGTTCTGGGCAGTTTTGAGAACACGTGTTCTTACTTTTTAAAATTCTAGGATATCAGAACATTATTCAACTGGATTTGGCATCTCTTCTAGAATGTTCTAGGGTCAGCGTTCAGTGAAACTGTCTGGGTGGAAAATGCCACTCAGCAGAGTCCTCAGTTGAGAAAAATCCCTGTGTCTTCTTGCCCACCCAACCTAGCCATCTCTTGTCTCTCCCCACCCCCAGCACAAACACTGGGACCAAATCACCTACAAAAAAGTGCACCTGAGTACAGATTATTCCACCGTGCCACATTAGGCATCTGAGTCAGAAGTTGGAAATGGATACTGAACCAGGTCGGCTGTCGAGTTCCAGCATGTCATACCCGAAGAGTTGGCTTCAGGTCTGTTGGAGGAGATCACATGCAGCTCTGAGGAAGGGAACTGCCTGCCTGGCCTCCACCTTGTCTTCTACTCTTGGTAGCTCTACCCAGGCTGTAAGGAGACGGCCATATTCCAGGTGTGGCTGAGTGGAGGCTAGTCCCCCACTGCGGGCCTGCCTATTGCCATGTAACCCTCCCTTCAGCCCAAGGCTAGAGGCTACAAGAGAAGGTGGAAAGTGACAGCAGAAATAGGGAGTACTACCCAGGCCCACGATCCCTGGGGAAGCAGCTTTGAGGACCCCTGTGTCTGGAGTTGTGGCTTGTGGGAACCATCAGCCTGTTCTCCCTCCCTCTAAGGGAATGCCCAAGGATCTCTGCTACTACTCTTGGGGAGGCAGGAGAGAGGAGGGCAGCATTGAAGCTGTCTGTCTGGGCTCAAAGTCAGGCTCCTGGGATTTCCTGTCATGACTCAGTGGAAATGAATCTGACAAGTATCCACGAGGACACAGGTTTGATCCTTGGCCTTGCTCAGTGGGTTAAGGATCTGGTGTTGCTATGAGTTGTGGTGTAGGTCGAAGATGCAGCTCAGATCTGGCGTTCCTGTGTTTGTGGTGTAGGCTACATCTCTGGTTCGACCCCTAGCTTGGGAACCTCCATATGCCTCAGGTGTGCCCTATAAAGACAAAAAAAAAAAAAAAAAAGAAAGAAAGAAAAAAGAAATATCAAAGTCAGGCTGCTGCTCACTGGCTATGCCTGTGTAGCTCTAGGTGAGTCACTTCTTACTTTCTTCCTAGGTCTCAGTTTTCTTGCCTATAAAATGGGTATAATGAGAGTCACTGTGTTACAGAGTTGTAAAAATTAAACACATTGCATACAACATTTAAAATAGTGCCAGGATTGACTTAAGCATATAATAAATGTTGTTAGAGATGAACCGAAGTTAATATTACTCTTGGGTTAAATCAAGGTGAGTGAGAGTCACTCAGTGTGCAAATCTGCATTCACTCTATGAGTGTTTACTGGACAGCCATCTTCCATGCGCATAGCTCCAGGATGGGTGCATCTGCCAGGGACCACATGGTCACAGAGTCTGGTCAGAGGTGTGCCTATCTGCCTGCACTGAAAGAGCCTCTGTAAAGCCTAACTTCAACCCTCAAGTGCACTAATAGAATGGAAAGCAAAGGGAGGACTTTCCTGTCCCCACTGTCATGTGCACCATTACATGTTCCAGTCCCCATCCCGTGCTCTATACCATCTTGAAATTCACAGCACTGACCCATGTTTTTCTGTTTCTGTTTATTGAGCCTCCTGTTTGCCCACAGACTGTAAGCTCCATGACGGTGGGAACTGGGTCCCTGCTCCGCCCTCAGGTTAAGCATACAGAAGTCTTTTAATAAATGTGTTGTGGAGTTCCCTGGTGGCACAGTGGGCTCAGGACCTGGCATTGTCACTGCCATGGTGTGAGTTTGATCTGTGGTGTGGGTTCGATCCCTGGCCCTATGCCATGGGTGTGGCCAAAAAAAATGTTGTATATTTGTCAAATGAAATTTCCCTACATAAGAAAAATTTCTTCCACTTCTTATTGCTTTGCCAAGGCAATCAAAGTATCTTGGTTGATTTGCCCCTGGGGGTGGAGCTGTCTGCTGGCCACACACTTGCTGATCTTTCCTCAGCTAAGCCAGCTTCATCTGTGGTAACTAAGCTGGTGTGTGGTAGACATCAGCCTCTTGTCATAGCCGGATGGGAATATTGAACAAGCAGACTGCAAGGGGCTATGATTCATTTTGCTTTACCAATTGTGTGGCCTAAAAGCCCTTCTTAGATTAGCAGGTCCAAAGGCAAGAAGGACCTGCACAGCTGTAGAAACATACCATCAGTGAGAAATCCAATCTGAGCCCATGAACGGCAAGTAATAAGCATGTAGACAGCTGCACATTCAATTCCTGGCAGCCTCTTTAAGGGAGAAGAACTAGTTTTTATAACATGTTTCAGCCAACATCATGCAATATCTGTAGGTGGAATGGTTTCTGCTGCAGCAACAACATAATTAATGACTACATTTCACTGTCTTCCACCAACATTTCTTTAATTCAACACTCTTGGAATCAATGCATTTCCTTATAATTAGAATACTTAATTATATATCATTAAGTGAGCTAGCCATTTTACACCGTTTTAAAAACTTTTAAATTTTTTTTGGTCACACCTGCAGCATGCAGAAGTTCCTAGGTCAGGGATCGAATCCGAGACACAGCAGTGACGATGCCAGATCTTAATCTGCCAAGCCTAAAGTAATTTTAAATGTATGAAAGCTTTGCAAAGATAGCATAGAGTTTCTGTATACCCTTCAACAGCCTCCCTTAATAGTACAATGATCAAAACTCAGAAATTAATGTTGATAAGATACTATTAACTGAACTGCAAGATTACATATATATATATAGTCCTTTAGGGCTGCACCCGTGGCATATGGAAGTCCCCAAGCTTGCGGTCCAATCAGAGCTGTAGCTGCTGGCGTACACCACAGCCACAGTAATGCAGGATCCTTAACCCACTGAGCCAGGCCAGGGGTGAAACCCATGTCTTCATGGATGCTAGTCGGGTTCATTAACTGCTGACCTACAACGGGAACTCCCCTGTAAGATATATTTGATTTCTTCAGTGTTTCCACTAATGTTTTTTTTCTTCTGTTACAGAATCTGATCTGCGTTTAATTATCATGTCTCCTTCGTGTCCTCCAAAGATGGTTCCACAGTCTTTGTCTCTACTGAATTTGGCACTTTTGAAAAGTGCTTGTCAGGTCTGTTGTAGGATGTCCCTAACT
This sequence comes from Sus scrofa, assembly GCF_054392235.1. Taxonomy (NCBI): domain Eukaryota; kingdom Metazoa; phylum Chordata; class Mammalia; order Artiodactyla; family Suidae; genus Sus; species Sus scrofa. Next base: position 138,315,192 of record NC_139383.1, read on the forward strand.
TGAGTTTGTCTGATGTTTTTCATCTGATCAGACTGAAATTAAGGATTTGGGGGAAGAATATCACAGAGGTGATGCCCCCTTCTCATCAAATCAGATCTGAGGGTTTGGGATATTGATGTTTTATTACAGGTAATATCAACCCTGACTACTTGGCTAAGGTGGCGTGTCCACCAGATTTTCTGGAAAGTTACTGTTTTTCCTTCCTATACACTTGGAATATTTTTTTTTTTTTTTTTTTTTTTTTTTTTGCCTTTTTAGGGCCACACCTATGGCATGTGGAAACTCCCAGGCTAGGGGTCAAATCAGAGCTGCAGCTGCCGGCCTACACCAAAGCCACAGCAACGCAGTATCCAAGCCACATCTGCAACCTACACCACAGCTCACAGCAACGCCAGATCCTTAACCCACTGAGCAAGGCTAGGGATCAAACCTGCAACCTCATGATTACTAGTTGGGTTCCTTACTGCTGAGCTACTATGGGAACTCCCTGTATTTTTACAGTTTAGTCATAGGAAACTCACGGAATTTTAGAGATTATCTTGTTTCTTGAACAAAAGAGGAAACTAAAGCCTAGAGAGATTAAGTAACATGGTCAGTTCGGTACAGAACCAAATAAACCCCAGGTCTCCTGCTATCCAGTGAAGGAGGAAAATGAATGACCAAGATTCAAATAATGTGAATGAGACAGAAGATCTCTGGGTCCTCGCAGAGACAGAGGGCTTCCCTTCCCCTTGCTCGGACTGGAGTGGAATCTAACACCATTAGCCTGGCTGAAAACAACTGTCAAGTAGCAGCTGTTTGATTCTGGCTGGCCTTGCCATGCCATTGCAGTCTTGAGCAAGGCTGGTCATAAGACCAGCAGATGCCAAGGTTTCCTTTATTTCTACTGGAATGCAAGTAATATGGCCTCTATTGTTCACGGTTAGTATGGTAATCTGTTTCCAGTGGAGTTGCTGAGGACTTTCTACCCCCTGGGCTGAGAAATTATTTTAGTCTAGAGTGCCTCCCCCACCCCTGGAATTATGCAGAGCATTCAGAGGGTTTGGTAGACGGAAATCTTCTTCTTTTTTGTCTTTATAGAGCTGCACCCTTGGCATATGGAGGTTCCTAGGCTAGGGGTTGAACTGGAGCTGAAGCTGCCATCCTACGCCATAGCCACAGCCACGCCAGATCCTTAACCCACTGAGCGAGGCCAGGGATCAAACCTGCATCCTCATAGATACTAGTCAGAGTCATTTCTGTCTAGGAACTTTTAGACGGAAATCTTAAAAGCAGAGTGGAATGCTTGCTGTTGTCATAGGAGTCCTATTGCTAAGAAAGCTTTTAGGCAAGATGGTCAATTATGAACTAAAACCCATTAAACTCCAAATATTTATGTGTTTAGACTGTGTTTCTGCTGCTTGTCATGATGATACACTGGTACTGAAAGGAACGTGAAAATGCGAAGGAATTCTGCACACGGACCAAACTCCAGAATCGTGGTCTTCCTTACAGCTACAGCGACCTGATAGGCAGCTTTTAGTTAACCGGGATTAACAGGCTGAGCATGACTTAAGGTGAGCTCGCGGCGCAGGCTGTGCTTTCCGTTCTAGGGAGCCTTCGGGAGAATGGGCCAGTATGGGACTGGCCGTGGTCCCGTTGAAGCAAAGGACCGGGACCCTGGAGTTCACTTAGTCCTGAAGCGAGCTGTACCCTAGAACATAATTAGTCCTAGAGGTCCATTTTCTTTTTTTGATTACCCCACAGCATATGGAGTTCCCAGGCCAGGGATCAGATCTGAGCCACTGTGTGATCGTGGCAACGCAGGAGCCTTAACTCACTATGGCAGGCTGGGGATCGAACCTGTCTCCCTGTGCTGTCGAGACACTGCTGATTCTGTTGTGCCACAGCGGGAACTCCCCATAGGTCCATTTAAATGAAACACGGCTCCTGGGGCAGGGCATGTCTTGGTGCCTAGTCAAACTGGAAGCAACGTCCTGGGATCCTATCAGGAACTGACCACCCCAGGTCCATCACAGCCATGACCTGCTGGATGACTTAGACCTAGGAAAAGAGGGAAGGTGACCAAACTGGGCTTCCAAAACACACAAAGGATTTTCTCTGAACACTGCACAGGGCATCCACCCTAAATAATTGCCTGCCATAAATATGTATTCCATTCTATTTCTTAGTGCGGATGCCCTCCTGAAGCCTCCTTGGTCAGCTCCTGCCGTCAGTCACACAGAGTGCTATGGAAGAGTGCCACCAGCACTTTTCAGGGGAAGTACAGCTGATCTGATGAAGATTCTGCTGCATCAAAAATAAAGGTATTTTCTTGGTCTGGAGTTCATTCCTAACTCCGTTTGTTTGCTCCTGTTTTATGTGCCACAGCTTTTATGCCTTTATAGCGATAGAAACTAAACATTTTAAAGTTATTAGATGCTATCTATGGAGATATGACCTGGCATATAGTTTAAAACTTACAAGAAAGTTGAACATGGAGTATAAGGAGTTCCCAGGTACCCTTCATCCAGATTTTTCAATTGTAACATTTTAACACATTTTGCTAATTTTTGTTCTTTTTTGCATATGTATGTAAATAATTTTCTGAGCCATTTCAGAGTAAGAACTACGATGGCCTGTTATCCTTTCATGCTTCTGTATTTCCTAAAAACCAAGGAAATTCTGTTATATAATCATAGTACAATTCTCAAAATTAGGAAAATTTCTATGTAATCCAAAGATCTCATTCAAGTTTTGCCAAGTGTCCCAATAATGTCCCTCCCAGTTCCAATGTGACACACTGGTTGTCATGTCTAGTTAGTCCCTCCTTCCTCGGGGACAGTTCCTCAGACCTGTTTTTCAGGGTCTTCATATTTTGAGCAGTACAGGATGTATTCAACTTTGGTTTGTTTATTATAATTTACTTAAATGAAATCACTCAGTAAACATTTTATCAAAAACATACTTCTATGTCAATACATAAAGACTGTTGTTTTAATGGGTGCAAGATATCCCAGTGTATGAAAGGGCTATATTTAACCAATCCCCTATTAAGACATTTAGTTTATTTCTAATTTTCCACAGTCTAAGCCACAGTGCGATGAGTAGCTCTGAGCAATTTTTCTGACGTGCAACTGCTGTGTTAAAGTGTGCAAATATAAAATTTTGATGCCATTGCCACACTGCCATCCTGAAAGATTATGCTTATTATATATAGTTCCACAAGTGGTACATGAGAATGCCTAGTCTCATGTCAATGTCAGCACTGGACATTTTCATTTTAATGCTGGCCCATCAAGTGCCCCCCATTTATTTGAGTATTAACATGTCCGAATGCTATACTTCATGCTTATTTTGCCTGTTTCAATTTCTTTTATGAACTACCTTTGACCATACTTCTTTTGAGCAGTTCTATTTTGAACTGCTTTGTCAACTCATTCCTTGGCGTTTAAATCTAAGACTTCAAGGAAAGACACATTATACATTCATTTTAGGGCTGTATATCCTCTGTTGAAATGATTCTCATTTCTCACATAGGATCTAGTTTCCTGAGAAAACGTATTGAGGATTAGCTACAACAAGGTAACTGTAGGCCAACCCAGCCCCACGTAGCTCTTTGGACCGTTGCTTCAGTAGGAGGTGGGTAAAGGGTGAAAAAGCAAGAAGGGCAGAGAACATTTAAGAGCCCCCAGGCCGTACTTCTCTTCATTCAATGTGTCTCGTTAAACATTTCAGTACATTCTGGATCAAGACAGAGCAGTTCCTCACCAACTTAGTCTACGGTTCTTATTTTAGTCCTTTCTCCAAAAATATTTTAAGTGGGTGAATAGACATAATCTGAAGATAGGTCTTACTTACTCAGCTTTAAATACTATTAAAAGCCATCATTTGCCTTACTGTAGGTTGGCAAGGGAAATCTGAAGCTGGGAAAGAGGACTTCAGCTACTGTAGGCTTCTTCCTTTCTTCTTGAATGCAAAACTTAGAGAAACAGGAGCAAGGAATCTGCATATGTCTTATGTGTGCTTATGTCTGGTGCAAATCTCAACGGATTCATGTGTCCATGAGGAGCTGTGCAGTGTTTATTCTATGTGGAGAGAAGAGTCCTATGTCAGAAAATCAGAAACAAACTCAATTCTCAAATTTTTTAATCAATCAAATCCATCAGTCAGCCCATTAAGCCGATCATCACTAAAAGCCAAGTATAATGGTGCTCTGGCAGATATAAGACAAATATAACATGATCTTGAAGAACATACAATCTAGTAGGGGCATAAGACAGACAAACCTGAAACACCAAGGGGCCATCCCTGAGAATGCTAAGCAGAGTGCATATGAAAAGTGGGGCAGCATTTCAGAGAAGGGCAAAATCACGGCTCATGTAAAGGGGAGTCTAGGGTGTCAGGGTAGTTAGAAAGGCTCTATGAATAAGTGGGGTTTGAGCTGGGCCTGGATGGATGGTAGGAGGTGTAAAGGTAGAGGGAAGGCAGTGGATACTGGGGCCCAGGGAACAGAAGGCACAGAGGTGGCAGTTGGCAAGGTGCTAAGGGATGGAAGCCTGAGAAGAAAAAGTACAAGTGGAGGAGTGCTGAGGGCTGGAAGCTGCTCCAGCACACTCTGTGGCAGCAGGAATTCTCAGGGTCTCAGAGCAGGGAGTACCCTGAGGAGCTGGGTAGTGTAATGCTCTTGCTCAGGCCAAGGTGTCCTGGAGTCTGAGGCAAGAGTAAAACCCAGCAGGAGTTCCCTGGTGACTCAGCAGGTTAAGGGTCCAGCATTGTCACTCCTGTGGCTCAGGTTGCTGCTATAGCACAAGTTTGATCACTGGTCTGAGAATTTCTACATGTCACCAGTGCGGCCAAAAACAAACAAAACAGAGTTAAATCCAGTATTTTGATATTTTGTTCATCATGATTTTTTTGAATTACTTCTGATTTTTAAAGATATTGCATTAAAATATCATTTATTTTGATTACTGTGATTTTTAGCATGCCCTTTAGTGTTGTGCCCAAGGCTGGTACCTTACCTGCCTCATCCTAGTCCCAGCCCTGTGTTCTATTTCTAAGGTTTGATGGTGGGGACATGAGTATTTAGTTTATTATTATTAATTATACCTTACTCATGCTACAAATATTCTTTGGCTAGTAGATGGTATTTAATAAAAACAATCAATATAAAGAAATTAGAATTTTAAGGAGATTAATTTGGAATCTTGGAGGCCCCCAAACACAACAGGGCAAAGAATCATTTGTGCTCCCAGGTCAATCTCTAGGGTAGAGTAACTCCCCATTGCTGCAGTGTATGCAGTGCAAGCAGAAAAGGGTTGTTTTGGAGTTCCTTTTGTGGCTCAGCTGAAACAAATCCAACTAGGAAACATGAGGTTGCGGGTTTGATCCCTGGCCTCGCTCAGTGGGTTAAGGATCTGGTGTTGCCAAGAGCTGTGGTGTAGGTTGCAGATGCGGCTGGGATCCCGAGTTGCTGTGGCTGTGGTATAGACCAGCGGCTACAGCTCTGATTTAACCCCTAGCTTGGGAACCTCCATATGCCGCTGGTATGGCCCCAAAGAGCAACAAACCAAAAAAAAAAGAAAAAAAAGAAAAGGGTTGTTTTGCTCACGTCTATGTGCTAAAAGATAACGGTGGGACACCAGGGGCTGCTGTCTGCTCGGAGATTGATCTCAGCTGCTACAGCACGAGTGGCCCTACCGAAAGTGGGCCACAGGGTGGGCTTGGCCCGCCTCTCACATAAAGCAAGCCCAATACCCAGCTGTGCTCAGAGAGAAGCCACGCATGGGCCACAGTGCCTGCCACAGATCATGACTCCAGGGGTGTGGAAGATGCATGAACTATGTGAATGTCTCTGGGCCACTTGCATGTAGGAGAAGAGGTGGTGTGTGACACAAAGAGTATTCCTAGCACGTCTAAAAACATGACATCCGAAAAATCTGAAACCTATTGTTCATTAGTAAACTGCTAAGTACTGAAAGATGACCTCGGACTAGACAAGTTAGCATACAGCACAAATCACAATGAAAGGCCCTGGGAAGGTGCTCCCAGCACTTGTCACCAGGTGCCCTGCTTGGTCACTGGATGTGGACCTTCCAGTCACTGCCAATGTTGAGTGAGAGCTTCTCAAGGCTCAGGGTGGACGTTCTGGCACAGTATGAAAAAGCCACAGGCTGAGCTTTACCATCTAGAAAAAAGAGAATGTTTGATGAATATGTAGGAGAGAAAAATCTTTTCTTTGAATCTGAAATGTTTCTGACTGTCATAAGACCTTATACCCCATATAGGAGAATCTAATAGCACTTATACCCACGGACTTCTGTGAATTTTTTAAAAAATGAAACACCCCGTTTTTTTGTGTGCAAGACGGGTTGTAAAGAAATTGTAAGGAACAAAGTGATTTGTCCAAGAAATTCAGGAGGTACAAAATGACATGTTTTGTCCTATGCCCTTTCAGAAACTCCATAAACGCTGAGTAGGTGTCTCCAGGACTTTAGGGATCTATAGTTTAAACATTCAGAGGAGCTACAATATTATTTTAGGTCCCAAATAATTTCCCTTAGAGGAGTATTAACAGCTTACAATGAGCAGAAAGACCAGCTGATGAAGAGAAGTAGGATGGCCTCATTCTCTCTAGATATCAGTCTATTTGACTCCTGCCAGAAAGAGGAGAGTCTGCTCGGCTAAGCACATCATGTCAGATTTAGACTCATCATCTCTTCACTGCAGATACGTCTATGTTTACAAAAACAGATGGGCTGTTTCCTCACCGGAGGAGCGGGCAGTCACAGAAGAGGGCCGCTTCCTGAGGCCCAGGACAAAGACCTGCTCCACCACACACTTGCTGGAATAACGACCCCGCTCGTCGGCACAACTGGAACAGATGCAACAAATGGCATTAGGAAAAGGAGAGGAACGGGAGTTTGGACTGGTGACCAGGTCCCCAAGTGGTGACTTTGCCTCCCATCTTACCCTATGGAGGCATAAAACATACAGCTGTCACATTTACTAGGATGAAGAAATGGAAAAAGTTGATTCTAGGTGCTGAGGACCCACTAACCAGTAGTCTTCCTTTCACAAGCCATTTGGAGAGACATAATTTAAGGACCTTGAAGTTTCAAATGTGACGTGGACACTGCAATCAAATTGTAAGAAATCAGATACTTACTGACTGACTGGAGGAAATAAATAGGATTAATGGGAACTTAAACTGAATTCTTTTTTATTATGTAGAAAGGGAAGGAAAGGAAAACGGAGACACTGAGGAAGGGATGTTCATGGAGTGACCGAAACATACTCCTGGGGGCTCCGGACCAAGATGGCAACATAAGAGGCACTTGGATTTCCCTCCTCCCACAGACACACTAAATCTAAAGCCACATATACCCAGATCCCTTCGAGAGAAATCTGGAAACTAGCTGAGTGATTCCTACACATCAGGTGACTGAGAAAATGCCCACATCGAAACAAGCAGGAGAGGCTGAGACACCTTCTCAATACAATCCCCACCCCTGGCACAGTCCTGTATAATTGGGAAGGAATCCCCAATGTCCAGCTTCTCCAGGGAGAGGGAGGGGTTTGGATCACACTTCTAGTGCCATACCTTTTAAGGCTCCCATCTGAGGGAAGGGCCCCCAAATCACCTAGCTCTGATAGCCAACAGGGTTAATTACAGCAGATAAAGAAGTAGTTGTTAATAGGCAGTGCTGTGGCAAGCCGCACCCCACCACCCGGGCTCAGTGCAGGGGGAGCAGACAAAAACATCCATCTCCCAGGTTCTCCCTGGAAGGGATCTGACTGCACAACTTTCCCAGATACTGCCTGAGGGTCCAGCTTCTACCAGCCTGCATCCAGAAGCTGACTAAAATCTGCCTCTTTGGGACACTGATGGGTCTTAGCATACCCTCAACCCCTGGGAATTGCTGAGAATAAAGTGGCAGCTTGGATGATCACAAGGGTCTGAGAAGCAACAAGGAGCTCAGGGAAGCAACAAGGAGCTACATGAGGCCAGTCTGTCAAGACTGGAAGAGCTGGCTGCTTTATCTAATGTGGGAAACCAATGCACAACGTCAAGGAAAATGAAATGGGAGAATGTGTTCTCAACAAAAGAATATGATTAATCCATAGAAATCGACTTGAATGAAATGGAGATAAGTTATTTACCTGATAGACATTCAAACTAATGGTCATAAATAAAGATGCTCACCAAGGTCAGAGAGCAAGGCATGAACGAATTGAGAATTTCAACAAAGAGACAAAATATTAAAAAGTACCAAACAAAATGCAGACCTGAAGGCTACAATCAGTGAATTGAAAAAGTCAATAAATACTATATGGTATCACTTATATATGGAATGTAAAAAAAGAAAAGCTGAACTCATAGAAACAGAGAGTAGAATGGTAGCTGCTAGGGACTGGGGATGCAGGAAGCAGGGAGAGGCTGGTAAAAGCATACAACCTTTCAGTTACGAGGTGAATAAGGTTTGAGAATCTAATGTACAACATGGTAAATATAGTTGATGATACTGTATTGCACAATTGACATCTGCCAAGAGAGTAGAACTTGTGTCCACATCAAAGGGGAAAGAAAGGTTAAATATGTGAGGTAATAAATGTGTTAATTAATTTGATGATGAGAATACTTTCACAATGATAAGAATACAATCAAATCCAATCATCACACTGTGTACTATAAATACATTACAACTGTATTTGTGTATTATATTTGTATGTTTATATTAAAATTTTATTTTTCAGTTAATGAATTTGAAAAAAAGGGAAAATACTCCACAAATGGCCCTCACTGTTAATTTCTGTAAATAGTACCTTAAAATATCAGCTGTGCATGTGAGGATAGCAAAAAGATGGCATCATTTATTTAAGAAGGCACACAGCTTTTTTAGCTGCTATTACCTGTTGATCAAAACACCTGAGGAGAACGAAAACTTCCTGTGCAAGAACTGCTTCTGATGGAGGTACTGGAAGGAATGGCCATCATCGAGATAGAATTCACCCACGGCAGAACCCTGGCGAGTGAATCACAGACAGAGAATATGCTTATGTCATAGTTTTCCAGAAAAAGATGCCCACCTCCTAAAGGAAGTAATAGATTTAAAAAAGTCTGTGAAAAGTTATGTTGAACCAACCACAGGTTAATATTCAAGCTATGCAAAGTCAGCATACAATATAAACACTCAATACCCATTTATGAAATAACATGAATACGGAAGTCACACAAGAGGGACACAAAGAGCTAAGCCTTGTTGAGAGATTTAAACTATGAAGTATAGGGAGTTCCCGTCGTGGCGCAGTGGTTAACGAATCCAGCTAGGAACCATGAGGTTGCGGGTTCGGTCCCTGGCCTTGCTCAGTGGGTTAAGGATCCGGCAGTGCCGTGAACTGTGGTGTAGGTTGCAGACACGGCTCGGATGCCGAGTTGCTGTGGCTGTGGCGTAGGCCGGTGGCTACAGCTCCAATTGGACCCCTAGCCTGGGAACCTCCCATATGCCACGGGAGCGGCCTTAAATAAATAAATTAAAAACAAAAAAACAAACAAACAAAAACTATGAAGTATAGTCACTGGCACAGGTGGCTTCTCCAAAAATACTGTCCTAGAATGCAACAGCAGGTCAAGAAGAGTTCATGGAATGAAGCAGATTAAAAGTAAAAAATTGGTATATAATGGATGAGGTCAGTCAACTATCTCTAGAAGACCCTCCATTTAGAGAATGGTGTCTAGTTCCTACTTTCTTTTAGTAGGAAGATGCCTTTGCATGGCAGACAGGGTCACGGCACTCCGTATGACAATTCACTGTTACTGACAATGCCTGATGCTATGAACCTCAAGTCTCTTGAATTTATTCCATGGCTTCATGTGGGCCTAAGGACCATAGTTTAGCCCAAGAAGACATGCCTAAGGAAATGGAAGGAAGAGAAAGATGTAAGAAAAAGAAAGCTTATTTATTTTGTAATATATGCTTAAGAGTAGGAATTTCTGTTTGGCAAATGGAGAGAGGAGGAATTGGCTACAGGCCTCACTTGGCTCCAAACATCTCCTCAAAAGGACAGATCAATTCTGGATCCTTCTGGCATTTAGCCAAGGATATTTTAGTTGCTTGAGTCATTGGAGGAGAACAGAAGTTGTTGTGTGGGACTTTGTCCCTGGAATGTTGCATAGACACGGGACCCTTTTACACGAGACTGAAATTCAGGGCTAATCCACATGGCAGGCTGCCTAGGGCCCGATGGCCTTTCAGTGCAGTGGTAATCAATGCCAAGGCGCAGAGCACCAAGGGTCATGATGCCTCAGGGGACATTTCCATGGTTTCTAGCTCTCAGAGTAGTCTTAAGAACAAATCCACAAAAGTCAGACAAGATGACAATGATTCAACGCTTCGTTCTGGGTAAATATCAGAAGCGCTTATTTCATAGACAGGGTTCACCACTTTTACACAGTGTTACACACTCAAAAGGCTATCACTCTAAAGAGAGTAGTAACAAATGAGATGTGTAAGAGTAACATTTTTCAAATACCTTAGTGCTTAGGGCCACGTGGAGTCCATATGGGGAATCACTCATGCAGCCCGTGGATTTTCCTATAGTTGTCTTTATTGGTACCACACTTCCACCTCGTTGAAACACTGGTATCTGTAATAGAGCAACACTTTCAGAGACAGAGCATTTATGTAAGGCAATTGCAAAGTAAATAAAAATATTTCATTGTACAGGATGGTTCTTTTTTTAATTTTTTTTCTTTTTAGGGCCGTACCCATGGCATATAGAAGTTCCTAGGCTAGGGGTCGAACCAGAACTGCAGCTGCCGGCCTACACCACAGCCACAGTAATGCCAGATCCAAGTTGCGCCTGTGTCCTACACCACATTCAAGGCAGCGCCAGATCCATTAACCCACCGAGCAAGCCAGGGGTCAAACCTGCATCCTCATGGATGCTAGTCGGGTTCTTAACCTGCTGAGTTCACAAAACTAACTCCAAGATGGTTCACTTTTTAATGATTAAGGAAATGTCTCACCCTTCACTAATTTATTATCTACTCTGCCTATCTTTTAAGTAGCCTTTCCTGTGTTGTATTTTTAATTATCCTTTCAACATAATAAACAAATTTATTTCTAGGGCTCTGCTACAGAGTGAATTTTTCTGTCTGTACAAGCAGGCTCAGATATATGTGTGTATACGTTTATAAAAGATAATACTTTCTTGGTTTGGGGAAAATGACTTCTGTCTATACCCTTCTTGCTCCTGGCTTCCTGGGGATGACTGACTCAATTTTGAGGATAAATTTGTGAAATTACAGAAGCCACCAAAGGCACTTTAAGTGACCCTGACAACAGAGCTGTAGGCATAGCCCCAACTTATGGTTCTTCTGGAATGGCACTTCCAGCAGGGACAGCCCAGTAGGTTTCCTGCCTTGAAGTGCAATCCTCTCTAAGGAAGTTTTCTGAATCACAGAGCAGGGAGAAGAGCAATAATGAAGTAGTCCTCCCTTCCCTGTGGGGGATATGTTCCAAGACTCCCACTGGATGCCTGAAACCAAGGATAGTACTGAATCCTATGAATGCAATGTTTTTCCTTTAGACTAATGGGGCAGGTAGCACATACAGTGTGGATATACTGGACAGAGGGATGATTCATGTCCTGGGCAGGATGGAGCAGGATGGCATGAGATTTCATCACACTGCTCAGGATGGCGTGCAATTTAGAACCCATGAATTGTTTATTTCTAGACTTTTCCATTTAATGTTTTGGGTCACAGGTGGGGGCTGCAGTTGGCTGATAAAGGTAATGGAAACTGCGGAAAGTGAAAGCATGGGTAAGGGGACTGCTATATAAATGAAGCTGGACGTGAGGGTGGAACAGTCAGGATGTCCACCCTCTGCTCAACTTGCAGTCAGTGGCATCGACCTCCCACCCTCATCAGTCAATCTCTTCTTTTTTCTTTTCCTCCACAGATGAGGCAGTGAGTAGCATGGATGGGCTCTGGGGTGGGAGTCCAGTTGACCTGGGTCTTGTCTCAGCTTTGCCATAATCTAGCCACAACCCTGGACGTGTATGTTAACTTCTCTAAACCTCAGTTTCTGCACCAGTAAGCATGAGGGATTTGAGTAGATGAATGTCAAAGTCTCTTCTAGATTTGGAAGTTGCATCCAATATCATTTTATTTCTTTCTTTATTTGCTTTTTAGGGCTGCACCCATGGCATATGGAGGTTCTCAGGCTAGGGGTCCAATCATAGGTACAGCTGCCGGCCTATGCCACAGACACAGCAATGCCAGATCCAAGCCGCGTCTGCGACCTACACCACAGCTCATGGCCAGATCCTTAACCCACTGAGCAATGCCAGGGATCGAACCTGCAACCTCATGGCTCCTAGTCAAATTTGTTTCTGCTGCACCACAATGGGAGCTCCTCATTTTCTTTATAATGGAGTTCATACTGTTGCTGAGAATTTTTAAAAACAGCATCAATGATGGAGGATAATGTGAGAAAAAGAATGTGTGTATATACATATGTGTGTGTGACTGGGCCACTTTGTAGAAATCTGACAGAACACTGTAAACCAAATATAATAGAAAAATAAAAAATAATTATAGGGAAATTAAAAAAAAAATAGCATTGATAGCTACTTATAAATCTTTATACTACTTAGGGCCCATGATAGTGGTTGTGATTCAGCTACAGGAACAAACTTCCCTTCAGAAATGCAGTCTGGATGGGCTGCTTTGAGTCTAACAGCATAACTCACAGACTTCCTCTGGGCCTAAAGCTTCAACTAAAAACTCATGATTTCTGCTGTTGTATAGAAGGATATTCTGTTCAGTGTATGTGGTGACCACTGTGTTTACTCTGTTTTCACTATTATCATTTTTCTTAGATATACAAATGTAAATATATGGGAAAGAGCTGTTTGTCCTTAACGTTCCATACTGTGAAATCAGAGTACATGTTATTTTTATACTTTTTTTCCCCCTCACATTTTAATAGCTCTATTGATATAAAGAGCCTTTAGTTCTCGGCAACTACTAATTTATGTTCAGTCTCTACATCTATGTGTTATTATGCAGAACACTCATGTCCTTGGTTGTTTCTATGAAGGTACATGCTATGGACAAATGTGTCCCCACAAAATTCATATGTTGAAGCCCCAACCCCCAATATGGGCCTTTACAGAGGTAATGCAGGTTAGTGAGGTCATAAGAGTAGGCCACTGATCCAAAGGATTACTGTCCTCATAAGAGACCCAGGAGCTCTCACTCTCTCCCTCCGCCATGTGAGGACACAGCATGAAGGTGACTGTCTATATGCCAGGAAGAAAGTCCTCACCAGGAACCAAATAGTTGGCCCTGTGATTTCCCCCAGAACTTGGGAGAAAATAAATATCTGGTGTTTAAGCCACCCAGTCTATGGTATTTTGTTATACAGCCTGTGCAGACTGATACAGCACAACAGGTACAAATGGCAGTCTGAAAATAACTTACAGTGTCCAAGGCTACTGGGATCTTTACAGTACATGCTCCTCCCCAATGAGCAAATGTCTTGGAGTCATACCAGACCTGAAAAGCAAAGGACCCTAATGAAAAAGAGTGTATGAGCAACTCTGCTCACAATTTCATGATTCAATAAAACATCCATGTATCTGAATTTCAAATAACCAGAAAGCCAAAATAAGTATAATTAAGAAAAACCTTGAGTAGAGAGGTTAGGAAGAACATAGGCTTTCAAAAAAAAAAAAAAAATCCTAGGAGTTTCCATTGTGGCGCAGTGGAAACAAATTAGACCAGGAACCATGAGGTTTCGGGCTGGATCCTTGGCCTCACTCAGTTGGTTAAGGATATGGTGTTGCCATGAGTTGTGGTGTAGGTCGCAGACATGGCTCAGATCCTGTGTTGCGTGGCTGTGGTATAGGCCAGCAGTTGTAGCTCCAATTGGACCCCTCGCCTGGGAACCTCCATATGCTATGGGTGCGGCCCTAAAAAAAAAATCTCGAAAGACTAAGCTAGTACTACGATGGATGAAGCTGACTAAAAGGCCATTCATTTTTCCATGCATCCATCCAAAAGTTATTTATTGAACAACATAACATGTGCCCTGCTCAGCAGTGCTGGGTACCCACAAGTGAACAGAAAGACAGTTCCTGCCTTCATGGATTTTATACTCCAGTTGGCTTCTAAAAATTTATTGACCTAGCAGTAAAAAAGATGATGGAAGAGATAAAACAGCAACAGACAAAGCAGAAAAACACACTGCAGGCAAATAAATCAGAAATGAGGTGAGTAAAGAAAGGGTCAGACAAGGAAAGAGATCTTGGAGAAAAACAAACGGAAACTTGGATTACTACTATAGTGTCTTCTTTTTTTAAAACCGAGTACGATGTAGTGGTGAGGTTCAAGCTCTTATCTGAGATGCCTATCAAGAGGGTTTACTTGCTGAAGTGTCAAAAAGGTCCTATGAAGTCATTTGATGGGATTAATACTTAAGATACCATCATCAGCAGCATGAAAACAAAACCTTTTTCTCTCTTCTAGTCCAATATAATTTCTGGCAGCCACAGTCTATGTCACAAATTCATCTCTTGGGATTGCCACATCCTTTATAAAGCTGGACTGCTGAATCTGTCACTGTCCAGCTGTGAATGTGAGAGGGCTGTGACTTGACTGTTGTTAGCTACGGTGAACTCTTAATTCCACAGGATCAGTCCCACCTTGCCATGAAGTTTTTACCTTTGGCTGGATTCAATTTGCTAATGTTTTGTGAAGGATTTCTGTGTCTGTGTTTGCAAGGAGTATTGTCTTGGCTTTCTTTTCTTATAATGTCTTTCTCTGGTGAATTCTAGTAGCTTTATATAAAGAGCTGATAGGAAAGAAAGGTTAAAAAAAAAAGTGTTCAAACACAATTTTGGGATTACCTGTCTACCATTTCCAGAAGTAAGTGGAGTGAGAGGTAGAGTGTGTGCTCTGGTGCCATATTCAAAGAGCCCAGCCGGGGAAGGTACAACTGGTACCAAACCCGCTGTAGAGCAGACCCAGAGCTTAGTTACCAAGCTCCTCATCCAGTAAGTATTCAGAAGGCTTACTATGTGCCAGATGCCCATCCAGATGCTGGGGATACAGCAGTGACTACGACATAAAAATCACTGCCCTCAAGAAGCCAACATTCTAGTGGGAGAGAGGAATAATAAATAAAACATAAGAGGAAATATATAGACTGTTTAAAATGGCATGTTCCATGGAGAAAAATAAGGGATGAAGGAGGGCTGGACAGTAGCAGGGGCTGTAGGAGTGGTTTGTAATCTTAGAGAAGGGGTCAGAGAAGGCCTCACTGAGAAGGTACTGGGACAAAGACTTGCAGGAGAAGGAATGGGCCATACAGAAATATGGGGAAGGTGACAGCAAGGGACTTTAGATAGCTCCCTCACACAGTGTGATGTCATGGTAGCTTACCAGTGAGGGAAAGGTCTGGCAAGAGACGGTTTGTCTCTCCTACCTAGGCTTTGGGAAGAAGCAGCAAGAAAAATAATCACAGGACACTCTGGGCAATGGTGTTGAGGGAATAAGTCACCCAGTCACAACAATGTGCTTGCAATGATCATAGGTCATTAATAGAAATCTGCAGCTAAGCTGGAAAAGGGAGCTAATTCGAAACTCAGCAGAAATGCCTGGCAGGACAATTTATTTTGCTCTTGTTATAGTTAACCTTTTCTCCAGTTTCCTACTTGAGAGGAACTTCTGTAAAGAGCCCCCACCTTCATACCTACAAATTACTAGAGAAACCAAGCAGAGGAACATAAATCTTTTTTTTTTTTTTCTTGTCTTTTTAGGGCCACACCACGGCATATGGAGGTTCCTAGGCTAGGGGTCAAATTGGAGCTGTAGCTGCTGGCCTACGCCACAGCCGAAGCAATGTGGATCCTGAGCCATATCTGTGACATATACCACAGCTCACGGCAACACTAGATCCTTAACCCACTGAGCAAGGCCAGGGATCAAACCTACAACCTCATGGTTCCTAGTCGGATTTGCTAACCACTGCGCCATGCCGGGAACTCCTGAGGAACATAAATCTTGAAACTTCTGTAGAAAAGTCTGGTTACTGTCATATCAATAATGACAAGCGTAGTGGACTGAATGGTGGCCCCTCAAAAAGATACACCCACTTCCTAATCCCTGAAAGGAGTGACTGTTACCTTCTGTGGTCAGAGATCTGACTACAGTAAGGATCTTGAGATATGGAGATTATCTGGAATTATTCAGATGGGCCCTAAAGTATCATCATAAGTGTCTTACAAGAAAGATGGAAGAGGAGACCCAGACACACACTGTGAAGATGGAAGGATACCCTGAAGCGATGTGGCTGCACACCAAGGAAGGCCAAGGGGTGCAGGCAGCCACCAGAAGCCAGGAGAGGGGTCCTGAACAGATTCCCTCTCAGAGCCTCTGGAAGGAACCAACCCTGCTCACACTGTGATTTCAGACATCAACTGTGAGAGAATAAATTTTTGTCGTTTTAAGCCACCGAGTTCGAAGGGAAGAGATATGAAACATGTAAGGTATATGGCTATTTCTCATTTACTTTTACCTCATTTGATCCTGGCAGAAATACATCAACCACAGTAGCTTTTGGTTCTGTGACTGGATGAACCAATAAAGCACTTCCTGGAAAAATGGAGAGAAATAAAGTTGAATATCATTACAGGAGGTCTGAAAACATCCCTTCTCTTTAATTGTGTGTTTTTGTGGTTTCAAAGACCACCCGAATAGAAGGAAGAGATCTTGGTGAGTTGAACAAGTGATTCAAAAGAGAGATGCATTGTTAGAAGACAGGTGCTCAAAGAGGACTGTATTATTACCTACCATTAACCCACTTAAGTGTGTTAGGATTAAGGGGGAACCTTGCTTTTTTGTTGGCTTTAAGTGACTCTGAGCCTGGTGAGCCCACAACTGTGACCTGGAAGTGTGGTCAGCGTGGGTGCTCAGGTCCTCCTCCTTGGGTGATATCATCCGGAAACCTATAATTCTCTCAAAGGCAATCTGGATTGTTAATTTCATTTTGATCTGGGTACCATCATATGTAAAAATCCATCCAGAGAGCTCCTGTTGTGGCTCAGCAGTAACGAACCCAACTAGTATCCACGAAGATATGGGTTCACTCCCTGGCCTTGCTCAGTGGGTTAAGGATCCGATGTTGTGGGGAGCTGTGGTGTAGCTCACAGATGTAGCTCAGATCAGACGTTGCTGTGGCTGTGGCGTAGACCGGCAGCTGCAGCTCTGATTTGACCCCTAGCCTGGGAACTTCCATATGCTGCACCTGCAACCCCAAAAAGATGAAAAAAAAAATCCATCTATGAATTTTCTCTTTAATTTCAACAAATATTCACTGAGTTCCTGCTGAGTGCCAGGCATTGTGCTAGGCCCTGGGGATGGAGTGGCAAGTAAGACAGACTTGGTCCCTGCCCTCATGAAGTTTACCATCAGTAAAGACAGATAATAAGCAAGTAATTACAAATTAGAGTTACATTGTAAATCAACGGTAATTTTAAAAAATTTTAAAAAATAGAGTTGAAAAAATCAAATTAATTACACTTAAGACAAATACCAAACAGGCAAAAGTACAAAATGGAATGAAAGTTATGTAATAAGAGGGACTGACTTTGACTAAGGTAGATGGAATTAGGTATTAGGAGGCAATTTTGGTCTGGGAAATTTTCTCCAAGGAAGCAGCTTTTTAACCTGAGACCTAAGGATGAGTGGAGACTTAAAGAGACAGGTTTTTTACATTTGGGAGGTTCCATTCTTTAGAAACACGAGTCACCTTTTGGGCAATGCTCCACTCATCTTGGCTTCTTGACCCCTAGTCCTCAACGGATAAACTTCCATGTTCCAAACGTGGTTGACCCTTGTTAAAGAAGAGGACAACTGGGAGTTCCAGTCGTGGCGCAGTGGTTAACGAATCCAACTAGGAACCATGAGGTTGCGGGTTCGGTCCCTGCCCTTGCTCAGTGGGTTAACGATCCGGCGTTACCGTGAGCTGTGGTGTAGGTTGCAGACTCGGCTGAGATCCCGCGTTGCTGTGGCTCTGGTGTAGGCCAGTGGCTACAGCTCCGATTGGACCCCTAGCCTGGGAACCTCCATATGCCGCGGGAGCGGCCCAAGAAATGGCAAAAAGACAAAAAGACAAAAAAAAAAAAAAAAAAAAAAAAAAAAGAGAGGCCAACTGAAAACAAAACAATACACGAAGTTAAAACATCCCTATCTCGCACAGGAAATAAGCTCTTCTGGTTCTTTACGATCACCATCTGGTCTACTTTTTAATACTTCCCTTGCCTGTGGTGGTATCATAAGGCTTAGAAGTGGACCCAGAACAAGAATCCCAAACTGCATCCACAAATAGAATAGGTTCATATGAAGCTGCCGTGTTCTGAGAAGTGCTACATGACAACAGAATAAAGCTGTGATACACGAAAAATCTTGGTGACGGAATTCCTTTTATTTTTGTTTTTGGCTTTCTTGAGAGTAGGCTTTTTTTTTTTCAGTGCTCTTACACTGGAAAATATAATAAGAAAAACATAATTACGGTATTCATCATAACTACAATTAGTCAAGAAAAGCTTACCCAGCATGTATTCATCTTCTACACCAAAAGTCTCCAATTCGTCAGGGAACTCTATCCACAGAGGCCTCAGGAAAGGAAAAAAAAAAGAAATTTTGCTTCAGCACCATTAGCTGTTTTATTATAATACAATAACTTATATTTTCAGTTTTATCACTATTCAAAGAAAACTGGAAAAGGCCAAGACTCTTTTCATATAATTCAAGATTTTATGAGCACTTGTAATGATTACTGCCTATTTTTCTTATGTGAAAAAGCTATCTACTAGCTTAAATGGTCCTATGAAAGATTGAGAATTTTGGTACCTGAAATTTCCCCTTCTCATTGTTGAGCACTGAATACTACTCTGACAAGCAGAATCAGAGCTTTGTCCAATCCAAATGCCTAACACGTTTGGTATAAAACAAAGTAAATATTTGTAAAAGGGTATTTTATAGTGCTGTAAAATCTGTGCCATTTCTTTCATGCTGTCACTGCTTTTCATGTATCTTTAATCCTATGTAAATAAAAAGAATTAGTTTTTTTTGTTTGTTTGTTTTCAAGGTGGCGACATTTATGGAACTTTCAGAAACGTGTGGTTTTGGTTTTTGGTTTTGTTGTTATTGTTGCACACAACTAACTAGGAAGCATTTGGGCTTATAAAAATCATAAAACTTTCAGTATCTATGTATCTGGATATCAACTTAATCATTCTAGTATTATTTTCAATTTCATGAGGATAAGGTGTTTTTTAGTAAGAGAAACTTAGTTTATTCACTAGCCTTTGTAATAAACCATTCCTTATCTTTTCCAAGGTAACAAAGCAGAGGTGTCTAAAGTTGGTCGATGTCTAAAATCACCAGGGGAACTTCTAATAAATATAGATGTCTGGAACTTAACCTAAGTTTGGAGGTTTGGCCTTGGAATCTTTATTTTCACAAAGCTCCCAGGTGATTCTATTTTTGCTTTTGTCTTTTTTTTTTTTTTTTTTAAAGGCTGTATCTGTGGCATATGGAGGTTCCCAGGCTAGGGGTCCAACCAGAACTGTAGTTGCCAGCCTACACCACAGCCACAGCAATGCTGGATCCTTAACCTACTGAGCAAGGCCAGGGATTGAACCCATGTCCTCATGGATACTAGTTGGGTTCATTAACCACTGAGCCACGACGGGAACTCCCCCAGGTGATTCTGATTTGAGTCAGGCTGAGGACCTGCTGATCTGGAGGCCTTGATGTACTATGTGTGTCTCTGTACGTTCTGTTCTCTAACCCAGAGAGTTGGTATTCATATCCTGCCCTCAAAATAGAACCAGAATATAATTTATACACTAGGGAAAACCCTGCAGTAAGATAGAGCTTAGACTTCATGGAAGGATGCCTGTGGGTGTGAGGATGAAAAAAACAACCCTCCACCCTCCTAGGTTCTCCTAGTTGATCTACAAAGTAAATTGATACGGGACAGTTTAATGGGAGAAAATTAAATTTAATTATGTACATACGGGGTTCCATAAATATGACACCTAAGGACAAGATAGGCAATTGAGGCTTTATATGCCACCTGAGAGAAGGAGAAAGGAGTGGGGTATGGGATATCAAAGCGGGAAAGGATATTCACCTGGAGATGGAAAAACAAATGTTTGGTAACAGGTGTTTGCTGGGCCAGCCAGAGACAATGGGACATAGAGAGGACTTTGGTCCCCACGTTCCCTACCCATGCTTACCTCATATTCTTTGCAGATATCGCTAGTGATAATGCACTTCCTGGACCAGGCCCTTTGAATTCTTTTAGGGAGTTAAGGAGGAGGTAAAAAGAAAGACTTCCTGAGCCTTTTGTTTCTTAAAAACAAGTAGCCCCAAATAATCCTCAAGCCAAAGAGACACATCTTGGGGTGGCAAGTTTTGTTCCCCTACATTTTTTTTTTTTTTTGGTCTTTCTAGGGCCGCTCCCACGGCATATGGAGGTTCCCAGGCTAGGGGTCTAATTGGAGCTGTAGCCACCGGCCTACACCAGAGCCACAGCAACGCCAGATCCTGCCACATCTGTGACCTACACCACAGCTCACGGCAACACTGGATCCTTAACCCACTGGGCGAGGCCAGGGATCGAACCTGCAACCTTGTGGCTCCTAGTCGGATTTGTTAACCATTGAGCCACAAAGGGAACTTCTGTTCTTCTACATATGTTAAATTCTGAATGAATTCAGTTACAAAGTCACTTCCTTTTCCTTTGAAAAATCTCATTGTCTCCTACCAAATATTAACACTTGAATCACCAAGTAGCTGATCTAGTTTTTCTGTGACCTCCACTGCCTGACTCTGCTCACAGTTGGTGCTCAATAAGCTGATTGACACTTGATCAAACACCAAGCTTCTCTCTTGCAATCATTGTAATTACTCCATTCCCAGAGGCTGAAAGGATCTCCTGGTGGAGACTGGTTGCTGGGGCCCCTGAACGGTGAAGCCTTTTTACCTCATGATGGGCTGGGAAGCCACGTGTGCAGAGTAGAACAGAGAATACCAGTAGGGCAGGAGGGCATAACGCTCTCTCATGGCTTCTCGGATGGGCCGGGTGTACTCCTCTCCGAAGAGCCAGGGTTCTCGTCGCTTGGTGTTCATGGTGGCATGGCCACGGAAAAAGGGTTGATAGGCTCCAGCCTGGTACCACCGCACTAGCAGTTCTGCTTCTGGATTCCCAATGAAGCCGCCTACATCCGCTGAGTAGTCAGTAAAGAAAGTCCGAGTGAGACACCCAGGCTTCTAACAAGGATGCTCACAGGTAAGATAAGGCCTTGAAGACTGACAGGGCAAAGGTGCTGTATGTGCACTCAAAACGACAGCAAAAAACTGTGGCCTCAAATTAGGGAGCACATACTAAAAAGCTCAGCCTGCTTGGGGATCTGACAATATGCTCTTTGAATATATTCTTTTCCTGTCAAAAATTCAGAGCACTGGAGTTCCTGTTGTGGCATAGTGGAAACGAATCCGACTAGGAACCACGAGGTTGAGGGTTCGATCCCTGGCCTCGCTCAGTGGGTACAGACGCAGCTTGGATCTGGCGTTGCTGTGGCTGTTGTGTAGGCTGGCAGCTGTAGCTCCAATTAGACCCCTAGCCTGGGAACCTCCACATGCCGTGGTTGCAGCCAAAAAAAAAAAAAAAAAAAAAAAAAAAAAAAAAAAAAAAAGAAAATTTCAGAGCACAACTGCAAAATCAATATCTTAGTATGTCCTGAACCCAGGTAACCTGGAAATGGCAGAATGTCAGCCTGATTCAATATGTCTGTATTTAGTGGTGCAGTGGGGGGCTGGTGATTGATTTTGTTTGAAAGCAACAACTGAAACAAGATAAGAACTACGGAAAGAACTAAAGAGAAGAATATAATCAGAATTAGAGGTTTAGGTAGAATTTCATGCTTAGCCCTTAAGCAGGATATATATTCTTTGTATTGTATGTAGACCAATACCATTGAGAAACACATCTATCAAGAAGTGATGCTAAGATGCTTCTAGTTTCACAGAAAACAAGGAGCAGCTGGATCTGCCACCATGCTGTGTTGCATACTGAGATCTCTCATCTGCAGGGAGTTTAGGGAAGGAAGCTCAGCCAATAATCTTATTTTAATTGTAAATTTCTTTTTCCTGGAGTTCCCGTCGTGGCTCAGTGGAAACAAATCTGATTAGCATCCATGAGGACGAAGTTTCGATCCTTGGCCTCATTCAGTGGGTTAAGGATCTGGCATTGTCATGAGCTGTGGTGTAGGTCACAGACGCTGCTCTGATCTGGCATTGCTGTGGCTGTGGTGTAGGCTGGCAGCTGTAGCTTGGATTCGACCCCTAGCCTGGGAATTTCCACATGCCTCGAGTACAACCCTAAATAAATAAATTAATTAAATAAATAAATTTTATCTTTCCAAAGAGCTGCCTTCCCTCACTGTTTTACACACACACACACACACACACACACACACGTATATTTAACAGCTATATACATATGAGTTAAAATATGTCAAAGGATTTCTGAAAGGCTGATTTCTGACTTGCTAAATTCTTTGTAGTTCTCTCCATTTTTCTCATTTTCAAGTAGAAAAGTCATGTTTTCTACCTGAAAAGGCAAGAAGAGAAACTGTTATTAAGAGCATCTAAGGAGAGAGCAGTAAAAGTATGAGGGAAAGAAACCCTCTGGCTGCCATTCTGATGATTTTATTTCACTGTCCTCAGTTCAGACAAGACACAGATAGCTCTGAAGTGGCCCTTTCACTCTGCTTTCACCCTCTTCATTTTATCAAAAACAGCTATTGAAAAGGCATTTGTAACCAGCTTTGACAAAACACTCTCCCTTTTTATTTTTGTTCTCGTCAAGGCTGAGAATATTATCTTACCTCCACAAAAAGAGATCCCAGTAATGCTGAGGGTGAGTAACATAGGGATAGAAATTTTAAGGTAGCTCCATTCTGCTGTGTTGTCTCCTGTCCACACAGCACCTTTGGCCACCAGTAAGAAGGAAAAGAAAACAAGAAAAAAAAATCACAAATCAGCCCATGTACTCAATTGCATATGTAGATTCTTAATTTGTAACAGACTAACATAAAGGAAAATATTTCTTTCTAATATTTAATTGTAAAAGTTCTTTATATTATTCTGGATACAAATCCTTTGATGGATATATATGTATATTACAAATATCTTCTCTTGGTCTGTGGCTTAACTTTCATTTTCTTAACAATATTTTTGAAAGGGCATAAGGTTTTAATTTTGGTCAAGTCCAATTTATCACTTTTTAATTTTATGGTTCATGCTTTTTATGTTCTAAGAAATTTTTGCCTACTTCAAAGTCACAAACATTTTCTGTGTTTTCTTCTATAAGCTTTTTGTTTGTTTCAGCTTTTATAATTTAGATCTATATTCCATTTTGAGTTATTTACTGTATATGGTATGAGGTAATTAAGGGTCAAGGTTCTCCCTCCTACCCCCAACAAATACCCAGGTTCCAGCACCTTTGATGGAAAAAACTCCTTTCTCTATTGAATTGCTTTGGCAACTTTGTTGCTCATCATTTAGTCACATATGTGTTGGACTATTTTGGGATTCTCAATTCTGTTTCAGGGATCTATAAGCCTGTTCTCCCAACCCCCTAAAAAATGCTCTATTTGAGGATTTGAGAGGAGTAGTATAAACCATATAAGGGAGACATACTAACAGTGGCAATAACAATAGAGCCCTCACCAAGCCAGGTGTTATCCTACTTTGCTTGTATATTCCACTTAATCATCACAACCACCCTATCAGTTAACACAGTTTAACTTTATTTTACAGATGTGGGAAATGTGGCAGTGATATGGCAGGATTGGAGCTCAGGCAGTCTGACTCTAAAGCCAGAGCCCTTGTGCACTGAATAGCTGATAAGAGCTTGTGAAGATACGTACCATTAAAGATATCTATAAAAGGAAAAAAAAAAACCCTTATTTTACCAAGTCTAGATTAATCCTGAAACATTTCTGTCTTTCTTTAACCAAAATAGTTTTGGTAGCTATTTTTGTTTGAATCTTCCATAGAAATTTAGGCTGTCCTATGTCCAGCAAAGAAAAATATTTTCAAGGGACTTTTCTTTTTTCTTTCAATTTAATTTAATTTTTATTTTATAGTGGAATATACTCAATTTACAGAATTCTGTTAGTTTCAGGCATATAGCAAAGTGAGTCAGTTGTATATATATCCATTCTTTTTCAGATTCTTTTCTCATATAGGTTATTGCAGAATACTGAGTTGAGTTCTCTGTGCTATAGAGTAGGTCCTTGTAAGGGGCTTTTCTTTTAAAATAGTACCTCATAATTTCTCCTTGACTTCAAATGCTTTATAGTTTTACATGATGATTTTGAAACCCACAGGACAATATTCTTACCCAGATACAAAGTTCATGCAAACATGCAGACATGCAGACATGTCTCACATGATTCTTTAGTCAGAAGCTCTCTCTGCTACTGGTCTCAGCACAGGACTTGGCCCAGTAATGCTCTACTCTCTACTTTGGGGCAAAGCTGACAACTTCACACAGGGTACTGAAGACTAGGCAGTGGGCCCATATTTAAAAGCTCAAAGATTACTTAGTATGCATATCTTCTGTTATATTTTTTAAACTGCTGTTCATAACTGTTTTCATTAAAATACTTTGGTTTTTATAGTGATTACAAAGGATACTGGCAGAGAATTTGGAAAATAAGAATAAGTAAAAGAAAATTAAAATCATTCATAATCACCACAGTATAATACTTGTTCAGATTACCAGCTACATATATTGGTGTGTGTGTGTGTGAGAGTATATTATATACATACACACACACACACACACATATATATACACACACATTTTAACAGAAGCAGGATAATATATAAATAGGCATTCTGCCTTTTTTTTTCATTTATCGTGTCATAAAAATTTTCTCATGCAATTAAGGTAACTATGTTTTTTTTTTAATTTTATTTTTTTGGCCATGCCCTGTAGCATGTGGAAGAGCCTGGGCCAGGAGCTGAACCTGTGCCACGGCTGTGACCCATGCCACTGCAGTGACAATGCTGGATCTTTAAGCCACTGTGCCACAAAGCAACTCCAAAGCTACTATTTTAAATAGCTTTATGATAGTCTATCATGTGAATATACCATACTTTTATAACTATTCCCTTACTGTTAGATGTTTGGATTTTCTTTCTTTTTAATTTTAAGGATCAATGCTGTGGTAAGCATCTCTGTACATGAATCTTTGTCTGATGATAATATTTTGGTCTTTTCCAGAGTACCAATGGGGCTGGTTTTCAGGGGTGGAGCAGGAGGCCTAATAATGTCTATGGTACAATAAAGGCTCTAAGCTTCAGGTTATTTATGCAAGGTCAGGGGACTTAAAATAGCCCTCCTGCCACAGGGTGGTTTAGATGAACTAGGTCCGCATTAGCTAGTAAACCAGATCCAGTTATAGATGACCCTGACCCCACAGGCAAAAGCTAGGTCTATTTTAAGCCACATTACTGACTGGAACAGGTGGTTGAAGGAATGTATTAGAAGTGTATTTTCCCTGGTTTTGATAAACCAAAGAGATAGGATCAGGGACACCCACTGCAGCAAACTAAGACACTCTGAAGTCATTCTCTCAACAACTAAGTGGCTATTTCTTTAGTAGGAAACAAGTAGCTAAATTTTATTAAAACTGATTTACTCTGGAAGTTCCCTGGAGGCCTAGTGGTTAAGGATCTGGCATTGTCATTGCTGCAGCTTGGGTCACTGCTGTGGCATGGGTTCGATACCTGGCTTGTGGACTTCTGCCTGCCATGGGCAATGGCCAAAAAGAAAAAACAAACAATAGGTTTACTCTGTCTCACAGGACACAAGGCTTACTTTAGGGCATTATCTACAATCTAAGACCTGACCAATGGCTACTGAAATGGAAGGCATCAATACAGTAGTACCATATACCACAGATGGTCAAAAAAGACAGATTGCCAGCTTGAGTTTTTAAGTCTGATTATACGAGCCAGTCCTTACCATACTTCTGTGATCCAGCAAAGAAAGAACGTGTCAGAACAAAGGGTCTCTCCTTCCCTTTAGCTCGTTGGATCAGTCCTTCTGCAGTGGCCATTTGCTATAATGTCAAAGAAAGATTTCAGAGAGATGACTAGATTATGGCACTGAACAGACATCCCCAGTAAGCTATGTTACAGGCGAAAATAAATAGTAGGTGGGAATGTGAAATGGAAAAATATTAAAAATCCGCCAAAAAATCTGCCAAATAATTTTCATGATGCAATGAAACTACTTTAATTCTCCCACAAAAGTGTAAAAAAAATCTCTTCGATGAAAGTAGCAATGTATAATAGTAAATAATAAAATAGCATTGACTTGGTGCTTACTATTGCTAGGCATTTTTATAAGGTTTTCTCTTATAACCTCTGGGATAGTTTTCGTTAATGAAAAACAAACAAACAAACAAACAAAAAAACTGAGATTCAGAGAGACGAAGTGATCAGCCCTGGCCTACATAAGAAAACTCCCCAACTATAAAGTAGTTTGCAGTTATAGTAAGAGATTGTGAGAGAAGTATACAGATGCTATCTGAAAACCCTGCTATATGTAATCAGCAGCTCCCACTGGAGAACAGCAATTGGTGGGAGAGCCATAGGAACCCTGTTACATTCTGAAGATAGGAAGCATGGATATAAATTAGGGCAAGTTATTGCCAAGTTTTTTGGATGCAACTGGCAAATGGAAGACAATTCTATCACTTTCTATTGAGAAGGCTAAGCGAGTACTAAAGGAAAGCTTTCTACATTGAGAGAGTATGCTTATTGAAGTTGTATATCTGTGTTCTAAACCTTATTCCCCTGGTATGAATATCAGACTTGCTGTATTTAGACATTTGTGAAATTTCAAAACTTTCGTTTTAATTGCCTTTGTTTATGTATTTATATACAGCCTATTTCAGTCAAAGTTTTGAGGTAGTATCCAGTGCGATTTACTAATGGCTTCTCTCAAGGAAGATGTTTCTATGCTATCATTCATCAAGTTCATTTGAGAAGGAGAAGATGCAAAGGGGGAAATAATGAGTCTTATACTGGCTACAACCTGATAAGACACAGTTGTCAGAAAGGATACACAAAGAGAAATGAATGGTCTGGTAAAGTTGTTACAAAGCAAATGACTTTCAGCCCAAAAGGCAGGGCACATGGCTTCTTTTTAGATGTCCTACCTGATAAAAGCCATAGAGGTTGTGAAGTTCCCGGTGCTCCCAGTTGCCGTGGTGAATGGCGTTCTTCTGCATGGTTAGTTCTGGCCCTCTAAAGACAGAGGGCTCATTCATGTCGTTCCATATGTAGAGGATATCTGTAGATCCCTAGGAAGTCAATCTTGGTCATGAGAAAACTACAGGGCGACAAGGTGTGTATGATATTCCCCTTTCATACTCCATTTAATTTATTATTTATTATTATCTATGCTCTGTCCTCTGTTAGAATAAAAGTTCCACAGGGCAGGAATTTTGTCTATTTTGTTCATTGATAAATTCCAAATACCTAGAACAACTGGAACCGCAGAGGGTTCTTGGTTAAGTACTTGTTGATGAAGGAAAGAGTGCTGTGCTGTATTCCCACATTGCCCAGCAAGTCCACTCCGAGATCCTGCTGGAGAAGCCCTACAGAGAAGTTGTGAATGTTCACAATTAGACTCTAGATCATCCACCATCTGCTACAGCCCTTAACTAAGGGCAGTTTAGCTGTTCATAAAAACGTTCCTTCCGCCTTCCCTCTAGTGCTCTGAAAGATTTGATAGCTAAGATACGTGTTTGTTATTAGCATGGACTATAGTTTGTGTTCCACACAGAATGGATTCAGAGTAAGAAGGGGCTGTTGAGTCACCTAGTTAACATGGTGTTGCAATCCCTTTTCATAATCCCTGGTTTTGCAGCATGTGACTCAATAGCTACAATGACTGGGAGGCCCTCAGGCAGCTCATCCCCTTGTTTTCTGAAAGCCTTGCTCCTTGTAACATCCTCTCAAGCTAGGGCCTAGCTTGCCTTCTGGGACACCACCGAATACACCTGCTGCCTCACCCACATGATGGTCTTACCTGTTTTCTTTGACTCTTTACGGTGAATTATTTCTAATCATATATACTTCTGTGAATAAGGCTGTATGGTTTCCAAATATTTAACTAATTTGACTGTTCTTCTTTAGCACCCTCTAATACAAGGGTTGGAAACCTTTTTCTGGAAGGGCCAGATAGTAAGTATTTTCAACTTTGTGAGCCATAAGGCCTCATTTTCAATAACCCAACCCTGCTAGGGTTATGTGAAAGCGGCCATAGACAACAGGGAAGCAAATGAGCATGGCTAGACTGGCCCAAGTATTTACCCTGCTCTGAGTTATTTTCTACGTCCTAATACAGGATGCTCAGAAACGAGAGTTTACTGGTAAAGAGATGGGCTTGGGAGACAAACAGACCTGAGTTCAAATCTTGGATCCACCACTGATTAGATGGGTGAACTTAAGCAGGTTTTTTTGGTCTTGTCGCCCTGTAGTTTTCTCATGACCAAGATTGACTTCCTAGGGATCTACAGGCTGAATCAGACCTGTAGCCGCTAGCCTACACCACAGGCACAGCAACGTGGGATCTGAGCCACGTCTGTGATGTACCCCACAGCTCACGGCAAAGCCAGATCCTTAACTCTAAGCAAGGCGAAGCCAGGGATGGAACCAGCATCCTCATGGATGCTAGTCGGGTTTGTTAACCACTGAGCCACGATGGTAACTCCAAGCAGGTTTTTACACTTGTCCATGCCTCAATTCCCTCAACTATGAGATTAGAGTTAATTACAGTTCCAACTTCAAAGAATTATTGTGAAGGTGAAATGGCACAATGCACACGAAGTGACTAGCATAGTGCTTGGCTTGACACACAGCACAAGCTCAAGGTATATTAGGTATCATTATTAGCCTTGCTCCTATTGGTTGGAAAGAGTGCTCCAGAAGTGGCCTCTCCAGTCCTCTCTGTGGTTCTTATATGATTTTAAGAATTATTATTATACCTTACCTTTTTTTTTTTTTTTTTTTTTGGCTGTGCCCATGGCATGCAAAAGTTTTGAGGCCAAGGATCAAACTTGAACTATAGCAGTGATGATGCCAAATCCTTAACTGTTAGGCCACCAGGGAACTCCTATTACACCTTACTTTTAGTGTCACGTTATATATACTTCACATATATCATTGTCATCATCTTTAATAATATCATGGGTGTTCCCGTTGTGGCGCAGTGGTTAACGAATCTGACCAGGAACCATGAGGTTGTGGGTTCGATCTCTGGCCTCGCTCAGTGGGTTAAGGATCCGGTGTTGCCGTGAGCTGTGGTATAGGTCACAGACAAGGCTTGGATCCCAAGTTGCTGTGGCTCTGGTGTAGGCCAGTGGCTACAGCTCTGATTAGACCCCTAGCCTGGGAACCTCCATATTCCGTGGGTGCGGCCCTAGAAAAGACAAAAAAATAAATTAATTAAAAAAAATATATCATGTAATACTAGTTTATGTAAAAATTCACACAACTTGAAAAGATAATAAATCTATATCATTAAGTACTTTGATAATATCATAGAGTCTATCATAATAGAAGTCAAAATCACAGATTTGTGTATTTGGTAATTCACATGGCATCTCTTCTGGCACTATCAAAGTCTATAATATGGTTGGCATCCTTGCCTTTTCATACAAGTGGTATTTATCAAGAGCTACTCGGTGAAGCAGAGTAGTTCTATTTAATCAGCGTTTTCAGGGGCCAGGCCTATGGAAGTGCAAGTTCCTGGGCTAGGGACTGAACCCATGAGAGAGCAGTGACCTGAGCCACTGTAGTGACAATGCCAGATCCTTAACCCACTGTGCTACAAAGGAGCTCCTCGCTTTTTTCCCTTATTTCATCCTTTCAAGTAACTAGGAAAGAGCAAAAGAATAAACACAAACCTGATAAACAGGGAAAGCAAAAAGACTGGAGTACCATTCTCTGACCTTGGGGTTGGTGAAATCCAGGTAAGAGGAGAGACCTATAGAGGCAGAAGAACAGACAGCCTGTTAGGAACAGTAGTTCTCAAGATAAGATGTATTGTAAAGACGAATATCAGGAGTTCCCATCTTGGCGCATCGGAAATTAATCCGACTAGCAACCATGAGGTTCTGGGTCTGATCCCTGGCTTTGATCAGTGGGTTAAGGATCCAGTATTGCCGTGAGCTGTGGTGTAGGTTGCAGACGCGACTTGGATCTGGCATTGCTGTGGCTGTGGTGTAGGCTGGCAGCTGTAGCTTCAATTACACCCCTAGCCTGGGAACCTCCGCATGCTGTGGGTGCAGCCCTAAAAAACTAAAGACAAAAAAAAAAAAAAAAATTAAAAAAAAGAAAGAATATCAGATGTGAAAGCTGGATAATCAATTGGCACCTCACATCAAATGTAAAAGATAGCTGGGAGTCCCCTTGCCGTCTAGTGATTAGGGCTTTCACTGCTGCGGCCCAGGTTCACCCCGGGTCTGGCAGCTGAGATCCCACATCAGGCTGCTATATGCAACAGCCAAAAAATAAAAATAAAAAAATGAGGAGTTCCCGTCGTGGCGCAGTGGTTAACGAATCCAACTAGGAACCATGAGGTTGCGGGTTCGGTCCCTGCCCTTGCTCAGTGGGTTAACGATCCAGCGTTGCCGTGAGCTGTGGTGTAGGTTGCAGACGCGGCTCGGATCCCGAGTTGCTGTAGCTCTGGTGTAGGCCGGTGGCTACAGCTCCGATTCAACCCCTAGCCTGGGAACCTCCATATGCCGCGGGAGCAGCCCAAGAAATAGCAACAACAACAAAAAGACAAAAAAAAAAAAAAAAAAAAAGAAAAAAATTTAAAAAGAATCTTTAAAAAAAAGATAAAAATAGCTAAAACAGAGGCACAATCTGGCAAGAAGTGAATGAAGAAGGCAATGCTGGACTCCAGTGATAATCAGGAGCACAGAGGCCAGGCGGAGAGCCTGTCCCTCCAGCTCAGACAGCCCTAGTAAGGATGTAGATGACCTGGAGTGACCCCTCTCTGCTTTTTTTTGTGTGTGTGTGTCTTTTTAGGGCCGCACCCACAGCATATGGAGGTTTCCAGGCTAGGGGTCCAATCAGTGCTGTAGCCACCAGCCTATGCCACAGCCAGAGCAACACAGGATCTGAGCTGCATCTGTGACCGACACCATAGCTCACAGCAATGTTGGATCCTTAACCCACCGAGCAAGGCCAGGGATCGAACCTGCATCCTCATGGATACTAGTCGAGTTTGTTAACTGCTCAGCCATGATGGGAACTCTGAATCCCACCATTCTTAAAGAGAACAGAGACATGTTTATACATGGTATAAGGGAAGAGGAACGCATGGGGTTTCTCTGCAGTGTATGGATTTGTGATGGAATGCTGTGATGTGGTAGAATCTTTGAGGAGTTTCTACCAAGGCTTTAAGAATTTCCAAATGAAGACTTCAGAGTTGTTAGGGGTGTCTGGAGAGAAGTCAAAACTATGGCCTAACAGGGCAAAGAAGAATCATAGGGAGAGAGATTGCAGGACTCTTTTTCTTTGTTTCTCCTCCTCTCCTTTTCTCATTCTCTATTTTTAAATTTTTGTTTGCTTAGGGAAATAGCATGTCATTGAGGTTTGCTTGTTTTTTTTTTTTCATTCACTCATTGACTTATAAATGTATACAAAGCACACTGTACCAGGTGTTAGATGCAAGATGTAAAAGAAGGTAATACCATCATCTTTAAGGAAAGGTACCTAAAATCTGGCATGAGACATCTACAAGAAATTAGAGTGATGGCCATGCAGCCTTCAATAATTGTGACTAAACAGAGGGTGATAGGTAAATAAAATATCTCACCAGGCCAGCATACACCTTCAAAGTCCCCCCCTTCATGGTTCTTCACAAAGAAGCCCTGTTCTTTTGCCTTAGCATACACTGAGTAGTCAGGGTCAATCTTGATGTGGGGGTCACTGATGACCACAAGCTGTCAGGACATAAAGGTTTAAAGATCTCATCAGTTTCATATGAGCCATATGTTTTATTTATATGTTTTAATCATATAGTTTTGGAGTTCAAAGTTTACTCAAAACAACTACAACTATTACTGAAATATTTCAGACACCCGTAAAACCTATAACCTTTCATGTGCTTATGGGAATATAAATTGATACCAGGTCAATCTTTTTTCATAATTTTCGCTGCCCTACCAATACTGTTCTTAAGGTCACATTTACTAAGCTTCTATCCCTCTGTGGTGCTGGGCGCTTTACACAAAGCATTAAGTAGGCAAGGGCCCTGCTTCCTAGACATCTAGAGGATAAGATAACACTGACAAAAGCAAATATTAAAGAAAAGAGACTAGCACATTAAAAACAAAGAAAAAAAATCCCCAGTCCAATGGTATAGGCGTATTCAGGAAGGAGGTTTGAGAAAAGCTGTGATCATGGCTCAGTGTCTCCAGCATCCCTTTCTCCCTTCCTCATACCATTACTTGCAGTCAGGGGCCCTCAAAACCACTGGCCTTTTTAATTGGCCAGAATAACCTCTTTTTTTTTTTTTTTTTTTTGCTTTTTAGGGCCACACTTGCAGCATACGGGGGTTCCCAGGCTAGGGGTCTAATCGGAGCTACAGCTGCCGGCCTAGGCCACAGCCACAGCAATGCCAGATCCGAGCCACGTCTGTGATCTACACCATAGCTCACAGCAACACTGGATCCTTAATCCACTGAGCAAGGCCAGGGATCAAACCCACAACCTCATGGTTCGGATTCGTTTCCGCTGAGCCATGACAGAACTCCCCCAGAATAACCTTCTAATCATCCTTCACATCGATTCAAATCTTTTTACATACTAAAAGTTTATTTCATGGCTCAAAAACTTGAAAAAATGACAAAACTGTAAAATATACATAACATAAAATTCACCATCTTAACCTATTTTATTTATTTATTTTTGTCTTTTGTCTTTTGTCTTTTTAGGGCCGAACCGATGACATATGGAGGTTCCTCAGCTAGGGGTTTAATCGGAGCTGTAGCCACTGGCCTATGCCAGAGACACAGCAACGCCAGGTCCGAGCTGAATCTGTGACCTACACCACAGCTCACGGCAACGCCAGATCTCAACCCACTGAGGGAGGCCAGGGATCGAACCTGCAACCTCATGGTTCCTAGTTAGATTCGTTTCCACTGCTCCATGACGGGAACTCCTTATCCAATTTTTAGTGTACAGTTCAATAGTGTTAAATACATTCATAGTGTTGTATAGTCAATGTCTAGGACTCTTTTCATCTTGCAGAACTGAAGCTCTATACCCATTAAAAACAACTTTCCATTTCTTCTTCCCCACCAGCCCATGGAAACCACCATTCTTCTTTCTATATATGATTTTGACTACCCTAGGTATTACAGATTAGTGAAATCATATAGTACTTGTCTTTTTGTGTCTGACTTATTTCACTTAGCATAATGTCCTCAAAGTTCATCCATGGTGTAGCAGGTGTCAGAGGTTCCTTCCTTTAAAAAGGAAGGATTGCATTGTATGTATACACCACATTTCCTTTATCCATTTGTCTGTCAATGAGCTCTTGGGCTGCTTCTAATTTTTGGCTATTGTGAACAATGCTGATATGAACATGGGCATACAAATTTATGCTGCAGTCTCTGCTTTCAGTTCTTTTGGGTATATTCTCAGAAGTGGGCTTGCTAGATTATATGGTAATTTCCTTTAATTTTTTTAGAAACTGCCATACTGTTTTCCATAGGGGCTGCAGCATTTTACATTTCCACATTCAGTGCACAAATGTTCCAATTTCTCCACATCTTTACCAGCACTTGTTGTTTCCTGGTTTGTTTTTTTTTTTTTTTTTTTGATAGTAGCCATTCTAATGGTATGAAGTGGTACCCCACAGTTTTGAGTTTCATTTCACTAATGATTAGCGATGTTGAGCATCTTTTCATGTACTTGTTGGCAATGTGTATATTTTCTTTGAAGAAATGTTTATCAAGTTCTTTCCCAAATTTTAATCTGGTCATTTTAGGGTTGTTGAGTTGTGGTAGTTCTTCGTATATTCTGCTTATTAACCCCTTATTCAAAAATTTTTAATGTCTCCAAATGCATACAAAGCAGCCTACAACAAGGTCAGATTCCCACCTATTCAGACCTTGTACATGCCTTGCTTTTTGGTCAAACCAGCCTGCGCGATCCTCAGGGCTCATCAAAAATGCAGAAAGCCCAGCTTGAGTCCAGCAGGATGCAATCTTCTTTCTCTTGGTCCACCTCCTGCCTCCCCCCGATGCTCCCATCTTTCTTTGACTGTCATGTTACTGCCCTGTACTGTGGTTTCTGTATGCCTACCTCTCCATCACTTATTGTAAGACTCCAAGGAGCTTATCTCTTCATTCCCTTTATCTTTAGCACAGCATCTTGGACATTTGAAGGCCCTGAGAAATAACTGCTTATAAGAATGTAGGCTCTGGAGGCAGGCAGACCAGGGTTCAGATTCTTGCCCTGCTACTTACTTATTTACTGTATGCCTTTGTGCAAAATACAAAACTACTCTAAACCTCAGTTTCTTCATTTGAAAAGTGATATAAAAAGATGTACGGGGAGTTCCAGTCGTGGCTCAGTGGTTAACGAATCCGACTAGGAACCATGAGGTTGCGGGTTCGGTCCCTGCCCTTGCTCAGTGGGTTAACGATCCGGCATTGCCATGAGCTGTGGTGTAGGTTGCAGATGCGGCTCGGATCCCGCGTTGCTGTGGCTCTGGCGTAGGCCGGTGGCTACAGCTCCGATTCAACCCCTAGCTTGGGAACCTCCATATGCCGCGGGAGCGGCCCAAGAAATAACAACAACAACAACAAAAGACAAAAGACAAAAAAAAAAAAAAAAAAAAAGATGTATGTCATAATTTTATGACAACTGGAAGGAATAATGTGTTTTATTGTACTCTCTGACTCATAATGAATGCTTGATAAATGGTAGCTGTTTATTCATTGAGAAATTAGGAGTTAACAGCATTGGCTCTGACCACCCGTGAAAGGCCTAAATCTCAGTGGAATGGGTTGAAAAGGCATCTTTAATCTCAGAGCGAGATTAAGTGCAGGGATCCATTTACATGATACATATGAAGCGCCCCCATTTTCCTCTATCATATTTTTTCTCCTTCACTCTTTTCATTATTGCTATTACCACCACAACCACCCTGGTATAACACACTTTCCAATGTGTTCTCCCCCTTTCCATTTTCTAGCTTTAATTTTTTGTTTTTTGTTTTGTTTTGTTTTTTTTGGTCTTTTGTTTTTTTAGGGCCACAACTGTAGCATATGGAGGTTCCCAGGGTAGGGGTCATCAGAGCTACAACTGCCGGCCTACGGGGATCTGAGCTGAGTCTGTGACCCTACTACAGCTCATGGCAACCCAGTGAGTGGGGCCAGGGATCAAACCTGTGTCCTCATGGATACTAAGGGAACTGAGCCACGATGGGAACTCCTATTTTAGTTCTTTCCTTAACCAGATAGACAGATAGAGTCCATCAGGAAAGCAAGCAGGAAAAATGGTGTAATACAGCTGTTAAGAGACTGTTAAGAGCTTCAAGCCTCACTGCTACCCCTTACCCTTCTGCCTACATCTATGCATGCAGAGCAGGCCCTGATGCTCCCTTCTCTGATGCCAACAGGAAGTTCAAACCACACAAACCCCGGTGTGTGCACAGGAATCCTTACCACAGTCCAACCCTCTAACCACCTCTGAGCCAATCTCCTTTCCAGCTCTCGGTTAGACTATTTTCTTTTTTTTTTCTTTCTTTTTTCTTTTCTATTTTTTTTTTTTTTTTTGGTCTTTTTGCAATTTCTTGGACCACTCCCGCGGTATATGGAGGTTCCCAGGCTAGGGGTTGAATCGGAGCTATAGCCGCCAGCTTACGCCAGAGCCACAGCAACTCGGGATCCGAGCCGCGTCTGCAACCTACACTACAGCTCATGGCAATGCCGGATCGTTAACCCACTGAGCAAGGGTAGGGACCGAACCCGCAACCTCATGGTTCCTAGTCGGATTCGTTAACCATTGCGCCACGACGGGAACTCCTCTCTTCTTTTCTTTTGCACAGTATTGAAGTTCCCATGCTAGGGGTTGAATCGGAGCTATAGCTGCCAGCCAACACCACAGCCATAGTGACACCAGATCCTTAATCCACTAAGCAAGGCCAGCAATTGAACCTGCATCCTCACGGATACACTTGAAGGTTCTATTTTCATGGCCATTGTTTACCAGATGGTTCTCTTCTACTAATGTGCCAAGGCAACATTTAAAAGTTCTTTGTAATGAAAAGGTTTGAGTGTTGGCTTATTTTACCTTACGTTTTTTGCTCCTGAGCAGCTCTTGCATCCTTTTGGGGTTTGGGAATCTTTTCTTGTCCCAGGTAAAGTACCTCTTGCCCTCGGTGTGCTCTATGTCCAGCCACATGACATCATAAGGAATGTCATGTTCATCAAATCCTGCATCCACTGCTTTTACATCCTGCTCATCTTCATAGTTCCAACGGCACTGATGGTACCCCAAGGAGAAGAGAGGGGGCATGGCTTGTGTGCCTAAAAGGGGGAGATGATAATTATACATTTTTTAAGGCAAGACATAGATTTATTAAGATAGGATGCTTATGAGAGATGCAAGCGGGCAGGCATGGAAGCTGTGCCATAATTATACATTTGATAAGCATCTCCTGAATGTCTACAGGGTCTAAGCACTGAGCCTGGTACTTAGAATATCAAGAGGAAAGCAGAGCCCTACCCTTAAGAAAGTGACGGTTTGGCTGATGAGGCAGGCATGTGAACAAACTGCTCTGCTCTGAGATAGAACTGCTATGTTAAAGGCATCAGCCTGGTGCTGTGGGATTGCACAGGGTCTGAAAAATTCTGCCTGTTGTGAAATGTGGAGTCTTGACAGGATTCACAGAGATGACAACACTTAGTTTGAAACCTGAAGAATAAGTAACAGCATATCAGACAGGGGGAAGGGATAAAGTATTCAGGCATAAGAAACAGAAAAGACACAGAGGCAGAAAAGAACATGATAAGCTTAGGGAAAAACAAATATTCCAGGGTGGTTACACAGAGGGAGACCAGTAAACAACAAACCTGGAGAGGATCAATTTGTAAAAGGTCCTATAGTTCAGGCTAAGGATTCTAAATCTTCTCATGTGGGAAGTCTCAAAAATTTGGCAAGCTATAACCTCAGCAGACCTATGTTTTAGAAAAATTAGGTAGCAGATTTGAAGGGAGAGTGAAGGCAAGAAGAACTGTTAAGAAACTATTACTAAAACATTTACTGATAAGATGGAGGACTTCTAGTCAACCACTTGCATTTATCTCCTTTCCCTCCCTACAGTCCTACTAAGATCAGAAAAAAAGGGGGGAAGAAAAAGAATAAAACCACAAGAAGAAAGAGAACAGGAGGGGAGTAATTTCAACAAAATTTTGAAAGGCAGCAGGCAGGGGAGGGATGGTTACTGTTGAGCAAAGCTGGGTAAGCTTTCACCAGAGTTCCTCTGAGGGGGATGCCAACAAGAAGAGTTCATCCCTGCTCTCAGAACACTAGTACACAGGAGAACTCCCCCCACCACCTGACATGACAGTGTAAAGCTCATCCAGGCACATAGAGCTTCCAGGCAGAACTTTATTCTTAATATGCATGGATAGCCAAAGATCATCCAACATTTGAGTAAAGGCTCCAAAGCTAGAGAGAGCAACTCACATAAGGAAACAGAATAAAAGGATATATGAGAAAACAGGGACAACACAAGGAATCAAAGTAAACATCAAAATGTTGTATCTCCAGAGAGATGGAAAAAAAAAGGTTGCACCATAAAATAAGACTCAGATAGCATAAGCAAGTATAAGATATTAGAAACAAGGGACCATCAGAAGATAGGAGTCTGCATTTTCCCTTCCCCATATAATGAATGCTGGTGTTGAGTAGTAAGAGTGGACACAAACGTTTCTTAACTCCTTTATACATTTCAGGCTCCTGGAAAGCTAGGTGCTTAAAAGTGTGGGGAAGGGCAAGACAGGGTAGAGGATTAAGGGATACAAACTCATATGTATAAAATAAATAAGATTCAAGGATGTAATCTACAGCCCAGGGAATAAAGCCAATATTTTATAACTTTAAATGAAGTAGAAGCTATAAAAATATTGAACCACTGTGTTGTAGACCTGAAACTAATATATTGGCAGTCACCTATACTCTAATTTAAAAAGCTAAATAAGAAAAGTCTGCAGAAAATAGAAATACGATAGCATAAATGGAAGGCCTGGAAGAGAGAAAATTGTTCAGAAACAGAAGAGAGATTATAAAATCAGTATAGAGAGAAAAAGGGGAAGAAATTTTAAAAGGAATAATAAGACTTTTCCCAAACTGAAGGATACAATTCTCAAGAATGAACAAGCAGCACACTGTTTATTTTAAAAGGTCTCTATCAAGGAATTTGATTCTAAAATTTAAGAGTTTCAGAATATTACAAATTTCAAGAGATAAGATAGTTCAGAGAGAAAAGATCATATACAAAGGAACAGAATTCAGTGCTATTTTGGAGCAAGAAGATAGCAGAGAAATGCCTTCAAATTCTGAGATAATAACTTTTAATCTAGTTAGCCAAATTATCAAACGAGGGTGAAAGTAGGAAAAGATGTTTTCATATTTGCAAAGAGGCAAAAAGTACACCTCTAACGCACACTTCCATAGGAAACTACCAGAAGATACTTCAAAAACAAAAACAGGAGTTCTCGTCTTGGTGCAGCTGAAATGAATCCGACTAGGAGCCATGAGGTTGCGGGTTTGATCCTTGGCCTTGCTCAGTGGGTTAAGGATCCTGCTGTGGCTGTGGCTGTGGTGTAGGTTGCAGACGCAGCTCAGATCCCGCATTGCTGTAGCTGTGGTGTAGGCCGGCAGCTGTAGCTCTGATTAGACCCCTAGCCTGGGAACCTCCATGTGCCTCGGGTGCCATCCAAAAGACAAAAAGACACACACACACACACACAAACCCAAACAAAAACAGGTAATAATAATAAAAAAGGAAACACAGGATCCAAGAAAGGAGGGATTTAACACCAGAAAATGATAAGTCCTAGGATGAAAGCTGTGCAAGGAGCTTAGAAAACAGCAGTCCACACTGAGATCTGGGAGGAAATCTCCATGGGAGGAAGTGGAATGGATAAAGCATCTGCTACTCTGAGCATCTGAAAAATGTAAACACTGAATATTGATTAGCCAGAGAATTATGGTATAATACTGGAGAGATATCACTGGGCTAAATCCTCCTCAGGAGTCAACAGATAATCTATAAATTTTTAAATCAGCTTTCTTTGACCTCAGTGGTAGATCCATTGTTTCTGAAGCACTTTCTTGTAAGTCAGGCTTATTCTAATAAAAATGCTGAAAGGGACTGTAGGTGGGTCTTTATTTTTTTGTCTTTTGTCTTCTTAGGGCTGCACCCATGGCATATGGAGGTTCCCAGGCTAGGGGTCTAATCAGAGCTGCTGCTGCCAGCCTACGCCAGGGCCACAGCAATGCCAGACCCGAGCCATGTCTTCGACCTACACCTCAGCTCACAGCAATGCCAGATTCTTAACCTACTGAGCATGGCCAGGGATCAAACCAGAAACCTCATGGTTCCCAGTCAGATTTGTTTCCCCTTTGCCAAGATGGGAACTCATGTAGGTGGGTCTTGATGGTACTTATTCCTATATGGGTATCTTCTCATATTCACAAATTCTTTGTTCTTCCCATCAAAACTGGAATCAAATTCCTCTTCTCTTGAAAATGGGCTGGACTCAGGAAATTTTAACAATAGAATGCAGCAGAAGTGATGCTGCATTACTTTGAGTTTTAACAGATTTATTGATATGTAACTCATATACCATACATCTTACCCATATAAAGCATACAATTCAATGTGAGTTTTTTTGGGGGGTATGTTATCAATTTTTAAAAATTGTGGTAAAATATATGTAACATATTACTGCTAAGTGAAGTCTTGCTTTGTAGGGCTGTACCTGCGGGATGTGGAGGTTCCCAGGCTAGGGGTCTAATCAGAGCTACAGCTGCCAGCCTAAGCCACAGTCACAGCAATGCCAGATCCTTAACCCACTGAGCAAGGCCAGGGATCAAACCCGAAACCCCATGGTTCCTAGTCAGATTCATTTCTGCTGCACCATGACAGGAACTCCGATTTTAACTATTTTTAAGTGTACAATACAGTGGTATTAGTTACATTCACAGTGTAGTACTAACATCACCACTAGCTATTTTACAAAAATTTTAACAGAAATTTCACCCCAAACAGAAATTCTATAAGCATTAGCAGTAACTTTCTGTTACCCATCCCACCCTCTAGCCCCAGGTAACTGCTAACCTACTTTTTGTCTCTATGAATTTGCCCACTGTAGGTACTTCATATAGGTGGAATCATATAATATTTGTCCTTTTGTGTCTGGCTTATTTCACATAATGCTTTCAAGGTTCATCCATGTTACAGCATGTATCAGAACTTCATTCCTTGCTATGGCTGAGTGATTTTCCATTTTCTACATATACTACTTTTTGTTTATCCACTCATCTTTGATGGGTACTTGGCTTGTTTCCACCTTTGGGCTATGGTGAATATACTACAATGATCACTGGCATACAAGTATCTGTTCAAGTCCTTATTCAGTTTCTTGAGTAGATGCCCAGGGTTCTGCAGAGTATCAATAGGGTGTGTGTATGTATGTACATATTTATACACATACACAAAGAAAAAGTGATTGATTTTAGGGATCTGGTTCATGTGATTGTGGGGGCTGGCAACTCTGAATTCTGCAGGTAAGCCAGCAGATTGGACACTCAGGGAAGAACTGAAGTTGCAGTTTGAATACAAAGGGAGTCAGTCTGAAGACAGATTCTTTTTTCTTTAGGGGACACCTCGGTCCTTTTCTCTTAAGGTTTCCAAATGATTGGATGAAGCCCACCCACATTATGGAGAGTAATCTGCTTTACACAGAGTCTACTGATTTAACTCTGTTAATCTCATCTGAAAAAAATAACCTCACAGAGACATTGAGACTAGTGTATAACCATCTGGACACCATGACCTAGGTAAGCTGACACATAAAATTAATCTTCGGGCTGGGTCATATGATAATTCTATGTTTAGCTTTTGAGGAACTGCCAAACTGTTTCCACAGCAGATGAACCATTTTATGTTACCACTAGCAGTGTATGAGTTTTTAACTCTTCCTCATCTTCATCAACACTATTCTCCTTTTTTTATTTAGCTATCCTAGTGGCTATGAAGCAGTATTTGTATTTCATTGCGTGTGTGTTTTAAATCTTTTTTTTTTCTTTTTATGGCCACATCTGCTGCATATGGAAGTTTCTGGCCTAGGGGTCTCATCGAGGTGCAGCTGCCAGCCTGTGCCTCAGCTTGAGACAAGGCTGGATCCTTAACCCACCGATCAACACCAGGAATCGAACCCGCATCCTCCTGGACACTATATTGGGTTCTTAACCCACTGAGCCACAATAGGAACTCCTCATTGTGGCTTTAATTTACATTTTCCTAATACTTAATGCTGTTGAGCATCTTAGATGCTTGTTAATCCATTTGCACATCTGCTTTGGGGAAATGTCTACTGCTTTGGGGAAATGTCTGCTTGAGCCCTTTGCTCATCCTAGAATTAAACTGTTCTTTTTTGGGAGTTTCCATTGTGGCGCAGTGGTTAACAAATCCGACTAGGAACCAAGAGGTTGCAGGTTCGGTCCCCGCCCTTGTTCAGTGGGTTGACGATCCGGGGTTGCCATGAGCTGTGGTGTAGGTTGAACATACGGCTGGGATCCCGAGTTGCTGTGGCTCTGGAGTAGGTCGGTGGCTACAACTCCGATTCGACCCCTACCCTGGGAACCTCCATATGCCATGGGAACAGCCCAAGAAATACCAAAAAGACAAAAACAAACAAACAAAAAAAAAACCTGTTCCTTTTTGTTGTTAAGATTTTCACATATTCTGGATTTGAGACCCTTATCAAATATGGGATTTGCAAATATTTTTCCTATTTTGTAGGGTGCCTTTTTACTTTCTCGATAATGTTTTTGATGCACAAAAGTTTTCAGTTTTAAATAAGTCCAACTTATCTAAATTTTTCTTCTGTTCATATTTTTGGTGTCATGGCTAAGAATCCATTGCCAAATTCAAAGTCATGAAGATTTACCCCTGTTTTCTTCTAAGAGTTTTTATGATTTTCACTCTTATGTTTATGCCATTGATTCATTATGAGTTAATTTTTTGTCTGTGGTGTGAGATAGGGGTCCAATTTCATTCTTTTTTGTGTGGATATACAGTTGTCCCAGTACCATGTGGTTAAGAGATGATTCTTTTCCCACTGAATGGTCTTGAACCTTTATTGAAAATCAAGTGGTCAGAGATGTATGGGTTCACTTCTACCTTGTCAATGGCTTATATGTCTATCCTTATGCTAGTAGCACAGTTTGGATTACTTTAACTTTGCAGTAAGTTTTGAAACTGGGAAGTATGTCTCCTTTTTTTTTTAACAAGAAAAGTGTTTTAAGTCTAGTTATTTTGATAGGTTTTCTAATACACATAATTAACAATTTATTATAAAAAACCTACATATACAATTAATACTTGATCAAAAAGTCTTTTAAAATATAATCAGCTATAAGCAGAATGAAATGTATAGAAAGAGACATTTCAAAGTCATAGCAGTTACTACTATTACAATATTTAATCATTTTTACAATAGGTCTGCTAGTCCATTTCAATTAAATTTGTTCTCAGAACCATCACATATCTTGCTGAATTTGATCTAGAGCAAAAGCAAGTTGCTTAATTTTTGTTTCCATTGCTTTTTTGTTCTTGCATGTTTCCTCCAGAAGTCCACACATTTCTTCTTCAACCTGATGAACCTTTAAATCTGCAGAATCAATACATTTCTGTTTTTCACTTGCCAGTTGTATTATCTCAGCTTGATGAGCTTCAACAATTGCATCAACTTGTTTTTTAAAGGCATCATCCATACTATGAAGCTTTTCCATTGCATCCTTTAGGACTTAATTCTTACTTTTGCAGTTCAATACTTTTGTCTCTTTCTGCTTTAAGTTTCCTTTCTTTGTTTTCAAAATT
The DNA here is from genome assembly GCF_054392235.1 of Sus scrofa. Taxonomy (NCBI): domain Eukaryota; kingdom Metazoa; phylum Chordata; class Mammalia; order Artiodactyla; family Suidae; genus Sus; species Sus scrofa. Next base: position 138,358,490 of record NC_139383.1, read on the forward strand.
TTCTTTCACTTCTTTTACTTGCATTTTAAGATGACAGAGAAGTTCTCCTTTATCATGCCACTTCTGATTAAGTGTACTGTAAGCTTTTCTAATTTCTTCAAGTTCTAATTCCTTTACTTTCAACTGCTGTTTTAGTTTTTCTTTTCTTTCATTATGTCTTTCTAGTTTTTCAATTACGTTATCCAGTTGTGAAGATTTTTCATCAAGCTGTTCTTGCGTACACTTTTGTATTTCAGTGATCTTTTCATGTAATGTTTTGATTTGTTCCTCTCTTTCCTGTAAACATTCTTTTAATTTTCCAATGGTTTCAGTTTGGTCTTCTATGATTTTGCACTTAATTCTTAGTGTGTAATTATCACGTTCACTTGCTTTTCGCAGAGATTCATTCTCTCTACACAAACTTTCAATTTGAGCCTCTAGTTTCCCACGATTTTGGGCTAGAGAAGATCCCTGTTGTGGGAAGTATGTCTCCTTTAACTTTTTTTTACCCCCAGGACTGTTTAGCTATTCAGAGCCCTTTGAGATTCCATATGAATTTTAAGATGAGATTTTCCATTTTATCAAATAGGGCCATTGGAATTTTGACAAGGATTTCAGTGAGTCTATAGATTACTTTCAATGGTAACAATATTAAGTGTTCCAACCATGAACATGGGATTTCTTCTCATTTATTTAGCCCTATTTATTTTCAATTTATTCTTTTTTTCTTTATTCTTCAGGCTGTCCCCGAAGCATACAGAAGTTGCCAGGCCAGGGATCGAATCCAAGCCTGAACTTTGACCTATGCCATAGCTGCAGCAATGCTATACTACACCATGGATCTAACCATGGATCTAACAGGAGCCTCCACAGAGACAAGTTAGATCATTAACCCACTGTGCCACAACGCAAACTCCAGGCCTTTTTTTTTTTTTTTTTTTTTGTCTTTTTGCTATTTCTTGGGCCGCTCCTGCGGCATATGGAGGTTCCCAGGCTAGGGGTCCAATCAGAGCTGTAGCCACTGACCTACACCAGAGCCACAGCAACGCGGGATCCGAGCCGCGTCTGCAACCTACACCACAGCTCACGGCAACGCCGGATCGTTAACCCACTGAGCAAGGGCAGTGATCGAACCCGCAACCTCATGGTTCCTAGTCGGATTCGTTAACCACTGCGCCATGACGGGAACTCCCAGGCCTTTTAAATTTAGGAATGTGCTATAATTTTTAGCATACAAGTCTTTCATCTCCTTGGTTAAATTTATTCCTGGGGATTTCATTCTTTTAGATGTTATTGTAAATTGAATTATTTTCTCAATTACTTTTTAGATTGTTTATTGCTGGAAATACCACTGATTGTGTGTTGATCAAGAACCCTGCAACTGTGGTTAACATGTGTATTAGCTCCAGTAGTTTTGTGTGTGTGTGTGTGTGCGTGTGTGTGTGTGTGTGTGTGTGTGTGACTTCTTTGAAATACTGTTATTTAGGATCACATCATTTGTAAATAGAAATAATTTCTTCCTTTCTAATTTAGATTCCTTTTCTTTTTCTTGCCTAATTTCTCTGGCTGGAGCCTTCACCACAATGTTCAATAACAATGGTGAAGGTAGGTAGCCTCATTTTGTTTCTGATCTTAGGGGAAACCTTGCAGTCTTTTACCACTGAGTTTGACAGCTGTGAATTTTTCTTAAGTGCCTTTTATCATGTTGAGGAAGTTTCCTTCTATTCTTAACCTTCTTAAAGTCTTAATCATGAAATAGCATTGGGGAGTTCCCTTGTGGTGCAGCGGGTTAAGGATCCGATGTAGTCACTGCAGCCTCCTGGGTCACTGCTGTGGCATGGGTTTGATCCCTGGCTGAAGAATTTTCACATGCCACAGGTGCAGCCAAAAAGAAAAGAAAAGAAGTAGTGTTGGATTTTGTCAAATGCTTTTTCTGCATCAGTTAAAACAGTCTTTTCTATCATTTGTTTTTTGGCCACACCTGCAGCATGTGGAAGTTCCCGGGCCAGGGACTGAACCAGAATCACAGCAATGACTCAAGGCACAGCTGTGATAATGCTAGATCCAATGGCACTAGGCCACCAGGGAACTCCAATCATTTACATCTTTTAAAGACAAAATGCTTTAGTGGTATGTTTTAATGAAGAAGAGAACAGACAAGAGTTTGGGTTGAGACACTGGTCATCTGAGATGAAGTTAGAGAAAGCCCAGGGGTTAAAGGCTCCAAGGAATACAGATGGTGAGTATCAGGGATTAGAGAATGAAGAATTCAAGCCCCAGTGGAATGTTTAACCAAGCTGAATGGGATGAGTCTGAGAGCAGAAATGCTTGCTTCTTAAAAAGCTTGAGTAATTGTTTGTAAATTCTACATGGTGTGAAACAGATAGTAACTTACAGTGATCATACATGGGATACAGGAAATATAATGGAATAAGAAACGGGTACTTCCACATGCAAATACCTGTAAGGTATGAGTACTGCTTAAAGATGTCAGAAGGTGTAGGTCCTGTCAGCAGAAAAACATCAATGATTCCACTCTCCGACATCCAGTGCACATCAGTTCGAGATTCGACCTTTTGTTTAGCAGCAACTGGACCCATCTGGGTCAGTGTATACTGGAAAAAGAATGGAATGAAGGTCTGAAAAATTTCCTTCCAACCCACAACACACACCCGAACGTGTGTAATAGTCTGTCCCTTTACTACATACCAATAATTTTCACTGATTATACTGTGAAGACTCTGGTGGCAGATGACTGCCACTAGAAAACCTAGAGCTATGATTACTCTTCACTGGTTTTGTTTCTTTTGTAAGTATGACATGCAGCCATGAGATATAGCTCACCTTTATAGCAGGTTCTGTATTGATCTCCACTAGCGTTTCAGAGGCATTTAGCCAAAAAATGCCTAGAGTCCTGCCCACTTTGTGAGCAAGGAGATAAGGCACTGACCCATAAATGCCCAGTTTGTCATATATTTTATATCCATATACATCTAGATTATAAAGACGGTAAGCCTCTCCATCTCTGAAACACACAAAGGATTATCAATGACCATCATGTATACATTAACGAATAGTACAGCTCCACTCTCCCCTGCAAAGTCTTAGGTCCTATACATCTTTCAAAGCTCAACTCTTAACATTTCCCTAGAGGTTTTCTGACCCAGGCTGGGTAGATATGGCTCCCCTCCGTTGACTGCTTTAGCTTCCCCTCATGCTACTTTAGGCACGCATGAGCTCATATCTGAGATATCTTTTCTGAATATCTCTTGGGAGGTGAGGACTGTTTCCTGTGAATCCTCCACAATAGTAAGCACACAATAAATTGACAAATTTTGTGAGTATTTCTCTGTTGCTAAAACAGAATGCCAGTGTCCTAATATGCTTCTACGGTGCTGAGCAGGGAAAGTTAGGAACTGAATTGGTGTGGGGAGCACAGAACTCAGGTTGCTGTGAGAGCAACACAGTTTCTGATTCACTTGTCACTATGTCTACTTATTATCTAAGCAGCACCTAAACCTGGCAGATTTGATCAGACTGTGTTTCATTTGGTTCTACTTCCTCTGATACCTCTGGCATTTTTTTGGTCAATAGTGTTAGTCTGAAATAACCTCCCTGAGGGTGATTACATTCTCTGGCTCACTGTCCATTTTTCGTAAAAGCCTTTTTCTAGGTCAGTGATTTTCACAGCGTGTTTCCAAGGGGTCTTCAGAAAGGCCTTGAGAGCTAAAAGCAAAACCCAGGGAGGTAATGTGTTGAAGAACTCCACCCTACTCAACCACAGCAGCTCCATATTTTTATTTACTCTATATTTTTAGGGTTCCACATTACAGTTTTTATAATTGTCTAATTTTTGCCAAAAAAATAAAATAAGGGAGTTCCCTGGTGGCTTAGTGGGTTAAAGATCTGGCATTGTCACTGCTGTGGCTCAGGTCATTGGTGTGTTGTGGGTTCAGTCCCTGGCCTGAGAACTTTTGCATGTTGCAGGCCTGGCAAAAAAAAACAAACAAAAAAAACAAACAAAAAATAAAAATTGAAAACCACTGTTCTGAGTAATCATTCAAGGAAAATACTTAAAGATCTACAAGCAATATCATAAAGGAAAAGGGGAGGCTCATATTAGCAACGGCTCAGACATCTCACATTTTACTTTCAAACATTTCCAGTCCAAAAACCAAAGCCTCTGGTAAGAATTCTTGTTTTTCACTTTACCTGGTATTTTTAAGTTGGTGTGATTCTGCATGTTGTGGGATCCCATAGAGATGTTCAAATCCATGCAAGGAGAAATCCAAACCAATGGACGTAGGACCTGCAGGGACCAGGACAGTGACTGAGTTTTCCTTCTCAGTGGGACAATCAACTAAGGAGATTCAGTTAACTCTAAGAGTAGCAAGATGACTTGACTAAGGATCGAGAGACCTGAGCTTGCCTTGATCACGTACGCTGACTCTGTATGATGTTATATTCAGGTGTTGTGGGGATACAAAAATGCACAAGGCAAAGTTCTGGTCACTTATTAGTTATGTTTCCTTGACTATGTGCTAAAGTTCTCTGTGTCATTATTTATAGTAAATCTCTTTTCTATCTGTAAAATATGTTTACAAAATTCTAGATTTTTTCCTAATCTAAATTTTTCTGAAATACATTGCATACTTCTTTGCGTTAGGAAGCAGAAGATAGTGAGCATTTTTAATCTTTGCCGGATGAAAGACTGCATGTCCTCTGCCTGATCATTCACACTTACCGCATACAGAATTATAATGTCAAGGACACCAGGAGAAACTTTCCTTGTTCCTCAAAATCCTCCTCCCCCCCAGTTCCCTGTGATTGTAAATTAATAAATTTCCTTTAACAAAAGTCCTTTATTTTAACAATTATTTTAGAAATATGGGGAAAATGAAAGTAACTAAGAAAGATAACATTGGCTGAAATTCACTCTTAGAGAAACGTATTTGACATCAAATGGTCCTTATTTGGAGGAGTTTATGGAAAGGGGATGTTATAGATAAGATAAAAAAAGATTATAATGTTACAGAAAGGAGAGCCCTAGGGCCCCCCAGTTACAATTTTTGGACACAATGTCAGTCTCGATCATTATACTAGGCCATAGAAGAGGATGCTAGAATAGAGATTCTCAAGGAGTTAGGGAAGGTCTGTTATTCTACAGGTTAGGGAGGAGGAAGCAGAAAAGTATTTTTTCCAACTACACAAGGAAAAAGTATTTGATGTTATCTCCTAAAGAGACAAATTCTTTCCCAGCCATCTAGACCCACCCATCCCCCCACCATCACTAAGCCTAGTAAGAAATGTCGTAGATGGACACATGATGCTTGCATGAATGATAGGGAGGCCTGGAAAAGGTTCAGAACCACTGGCTGCACATGTTGGAGGTAAGAAGCTCTAGAACTTGGTTTCTTGTCACTTGACTCTCGTAAAAATAGAATTTGGGGAGTTCTTGTTGTGACTCAGTGGGTTAAGGACCCGATGTTGTCTCTGAGAATGAGCGTTCAATCCCTGGTCTCACTCAGTGGATTAAGGATCAGGCATTGCCTCAAGCTGCAGTGTAGGTTGCAGATGTGCCTTAGATCTACTGTTGCTGTGGCTGTGGTATAGGCCTGCAGCTCCGATTCAAGCCCTAGCCTTGGAACTTCCATATGCCACAGGTGTGGCTGTAAAAACAAGGAAAAAATAGAATGTGGAAAATGGGGGGGCGGGGTACAGAATGCTGTAAATGTGGAATTTGCACCTGTCTGAATCACTGGATAGTGCAAGCAGTATGCTGACCTAGGGCCTTCCATGAGACCATAGCTCTGTGAGGCCTATACCTGTTTTAAACTGTTTTAAACTTCCCACAGGTCAGACACTCACTATTTCTCTGGTGCATTACTGAAGAATAGGGGACCCAAATCTGAGATTTCTGTTCTCCTTACAGAAGACATATGTTTAGGTGCCAAAGCTCAAGGTACTTTTATTTATTTACTTATTAAAATTTTAAAATTTATTTATTTTTTTTAAGGGCTGCACCCATGGCATATGGAGGTTCCCAGGCTAGGGGTCTAATCGGAAGCACAGCTGCAGGCCTACACCAGAGCCACAGCAACGCCAGATCCAAGCTGCATCTGCAGCCTACACCACAGCTCATGGCAACGCTGGATCGTTAACCCACTGAGTGAGGCCAAGGATAGAACCCACAACCTCATGGTTCCTAGTTGGATTTGTTTCTGCTGCATCATAACAGGAACTTCTCAAGGTACCTTTAGATAGAGACATTTACCATTTTGGAAAGACCTATTTTAACACTACACCAGTTTCAATTTTACCATTAACTTTGACATCCACAAAATTTCCAAATTTCTCCTCCCACAGGCCTAGTTCCTCTGGATTCTCCTGTTGGCACAAAAAAGGGTAGCAAAGTGAGTTTATGTATTGCAGCAAATGTGGTTACCACGATAGCATTTCTTTGATTAAATTATTAAACTGAGGAAATGAGTTCATCTTTTAAAAGACTATACCAGTACATTTAACAAATTAGATCTATGTTCTATATGAATCCCATTAAACAACCTTGTGACCTATAGCTGACATGAATATATTTTTATTGTGGTAAAATATACATAATATAAAATTGACATTTTTCACCATTTTAAGTGGCATTAAGTATATTCACATTATTGTGCAATCATCACCACCGTCCATCTCAGAACTTTTACATCTTTCCAAACTGAACCTCTGCACCCACTAAAAAATAACTCCCCATTCTTCCTTCCCCTCAGCTCCCGACAACCACTTTTCTACTTCCTGTTTTTATGAATGTGACAACTCTAGGTATCTCATATGAGATAGAATCATACTCATTTGTCCTTTTATGACTGGCTTATTTTACTTTGGTATAATGTTTTCAAGGTTCATCCATTTTGCAGCATGCCTCAGAACTTTCTTACTTTTTAAAAGGCTGAATGATACTCCATCGTATATATAAACCCCATTTTGTGTGTACATTCATGTGACAATGACTCTTGGATTGCTGGATGGCTTCTCCCTTTCGGTCATTGTGATAATGCTGCTATGAACAGAGGCATACAAATAGTCTGAGTCTCGCTTTCTCTTTTGGATATATATCCATAAGTGGAATTGCTGGATCATAGTGTAATTCTATGTTTAATTTTTTAGGAACTGCCATACTGCTTGACAGGAATATCTTTACAAGAGCCAAAATGATGTGAAAGCCCTTTGAAACATGCAGTCTTTACACATGAAGACAAAACATTTAGAATCAAATAATTTGGGTCTCTTTTGAGAGACTCTAAGCAAAGATTTTGGCTGGGATGGGCACTTTCCCCCTGCTTCAGTTAGCTAGCTACTAGCTATGTTCCTGTGCTGGGTGGAGAGTCAACTGGGATGGGGACTGCTCAGGTTCAGAATCTTTTGACCTAGTTATAAACTTCCAGCTTCAAGAAAATCTACTTTTCTCCAATAAAATGGAAAAAGCTTTAAAAGAACTGTGTGTGTATGTGAAAAGCACATTTCTTTAAAAAAAAATGAACTCTTTCCTTACTTCTAGGTTGTTTCTTCATACTTAAAACTTCTCTAAAGTGAGTAGTCTGTGTTTGTTTTTTAAAAATCACACCTGAATTCTTAGAGGTTATTATCCTGAGGTATACATAGGCTTTAAAGTTTTTAAACTCCCTCAAACAATATGAAAAAAATTTTTTTTTCTACAGAGATGGTTCATAGCTGTCATTAGATTCTTGCAGGGGGTGTCTGACTCACTGCTATCTAAGCTATCTGATTAGAGGTCTCCCAAAAGTGGGTCAAACATATTATCACAAAACTGTGTAAGGCACAACAACTGTGTTCATTGTTCTTATCTTCCCTATCTGAAAGTGGAAAAATTACTCTCTCTTATACTCATCTGTAGGGGTCAGTTCTCAAGAGGAAAAAGCTTTTGTCTTACTGCACTTGAAATATTTTTCACCATTCCTGGCGGCCAGAGCTACTGTCAGAGCTTCTCTGAAAAACGCATGTGGCTTTGGATGAAGAGATTTCTGAAATACCCATTCTTCAGAAGTCAACCAAAATTATCTTTTAAAAACAGAAATCAGACCATGCATCCTTGCTGCTTAAGACCTTTCCTTAAAGACCAAGGTTAACATGACTTACAAGAATGTAAGCTCCATAATAATGGGGAAATTTGATTTGTTCAGTGATATATCATCAACTCCTTCAACGTGCCTGGCATACAGGAGGTTCTCAACAAATGTTTACTGAGTAAAAGAATTATTCAAGACTCTCCACAGAACTGCCTCTGCCTCTCTCTCTCGCCATGTTATATAGCACCTTTTCCCTTGCTTTCCTTTCTCCTGCTAAAAGATATGTATATGTGTGTGTCTCTGTATTATACAACATTTCTCAAATGTACTCATGATCGCTGAGTATATAATTCCCTCTACCTGGAATATTCTTTTCCCAACCTTCTGACTAGCTAATATATATCCTCATGCATCAGTTTTAGCTTTAAAATTATTTCCTTCAGGAGGTCTTTTCTGACCCTCATCTTGGTCAGGTTCCTCGTTGTATGCTCCTATGGCATCCTTTTGTAACACTCATGTTTGTAATTAATTAGTGTTGTGTCTTTCCCAATAGCTTCTTTTTTTTTTTTTTTTTTTTTTTGTCTTTTTGCCATTTCTTGGGCCGCTCCTCTGCGGCATATGGAGGTTCCCAGGCTAGGGGTCGAATCGGAACTGTAGCTGCCAGCCTATGCCAGAGCCACAGCAACGCTGGATCCCAGCCACGTCTGTAACCTACACCACAGCTCACGGCAATGCCGGATCGTTAACCCACTCAACAAGGGCAGGGGTCGAACCCTCAACCTCATGGTTCCTAGTCAGATTCGTTAACCACTGCGCCACGACGGGAACTCCCCCAATAGCTTCTAAGTTTCATGAGGACAGGCTGGGATTTGCTTTATTCACTGCTGATTCTCCTTGCCTAGAATAATTTTTTGTGCCTGGCACAAAGCAGGGACTCAGGAATTATCTGTTTTAGGAATGAATACATGAATGAACAAATGAGTAAATAAATCATTGTGATGATAAAGTGAGCAGAAGAGACAGGTGGTCCCATTTGTACGTAACAGAGCATTTGCCAATTACTCATCTGTAGAAGGGAAGAACAGAACCCATTTTATTCTCTGTAATAATGATGAAAGTGAAGAAGATAAATTGCTTAATCTAAATTACCTGAGTGGTGTCAACTGATGCATCCTCCTCATTTTCCTTGGTAGCTCTGTTTTAATATAAATAAAGTTGTTTCACTCCTGGCAAGACTGACAGAATTTTGTTCAATGATAAAGATTTTGATTTTCAATGTCTGAGATCCCATAAATTATATCCTTTAAACTTATTACAAACAATATCATTATAAAAATGTTACAGAGTTTACAAACATTTATGACATTAATCTAATAGCTTGATTTCTTATAAAGATGTAGATATATTTGAGTTTTCTTGTTAACATTTTAAAAATGCATTTATCAGGGAGTTCCTGTTGTAGCTCAGCAGTAATGAACCCCTCCAGTATCCATAAGGACGCAGGTTTGATCCCTGGCCTCGCTCAGTGGTTGAAGGCAGCTGTAGCTCCAATTTGACATCCAGCCTGGGAAATTCCATATGCTTCACCTGTGGCCCTAAAAAAAAAAAAGTTAAAATGCATGTATCAGTTTTTTATTATTATTGTAATACATGCTTATAATATTTAAACAAAACATAAGAAGGTAGAACACAGTTCCTCTCAGGCATTGTTACCCTAGTGCAGAGCAACATGATGCACTGTCTTCTAGAATGATTGACAACTTATTCTAACACCTACAGTTGTATTTGAGAGCTTATTTCTTCCATGCTGGACTTTACGGATTTAAAAAAATCTTTGCCAGTCTAGGGAGTTCCTGCCATGGCCCAGTGGAAACGAATCTGACTAGGAACCATGAGGTTGTGGGTTTGTTCCCTGGCCTCGATTAGTGGGTTAAGGATCCAGCATTGCCATGAACTGTGGTGTAGGTCAGAAATGCGGCTCAGATCTGGTATTGCTGTGGCTGTAGCACAGGTCAGCAGCTATAGTTCCAATTAGACCCCTAGCCTGGGAACCTCCATATGCCGTGGGTATGGCCCTAAAAAGCCAAAAACAAACAAACAAAAACAACAAACTTTTGCCAATCTAAAATTTTAGAAAAGATAATGCATTTCAATTTGAATTTCTATTATTGATGATGTAGACTACCTTTTTATCCATTAACAGATATTTTTAGTTCTTCTGTGAATTACCTATTCATTCTCATTATACATTAATTTTTTCTTTAGTGTCAAATGCATGCATAGAGAAGAGTATATATTATTATGTGCTGAGTTTAAAGAGTAATTCTAAACTGAATGACTAAGAACCCACCAGTGAGCATAAGCAACAGAAATGACATGTTCCTTTGGAGGTCCTGTGTACCTCTCGTCAAATGTATCTATCTCCCTGCACACTCCCACAGCTTTCAGAGGTAAACACTTTACTAAATTTTGAGTGAAATAATTTGGTGACAGACCTGTATTTCCTGGTAGAAGAGGCTAGAGCTGTTAGGGTAGGGTGACATAACAACCTGGAAGAACAATCATTCAGTCCCAGAGGTCTAATTATCCAGTATTTATGTCTTTTTCCAGGTTAGGAGATCAGAACAGTATGGGATCCTTAGCTTAGTACAAAGTAGGTACATTAATTGATACTGTCTTTTTAGGAGCAACTTTGGATCTTAAAAATCACGATATTCTTTTTTTCCCTTAGGAGTGTTTTTACATAAAGCACAAGATTCTCTAAAAATGTCCAAATTTTGGCTATGTAATCTAACTTATCAGAACCTACATGAACATCCTATGTCTCCTGAATTTAAGCTTACCCTAACAGTGACCACACAATGTCATAAGTCAACATGACTAAGGATGCACTATAGGATTTTTTGTTGTTGTGAATCTAAGACTTCATGTGATGACCAAAATACTTTTCAAAGGTCTGTATGACAGCTCTAGCCTATTCTACCAGGAAATACAGATCTGTCACCAGGATTAGTTGGTTGTAAGAGCAGCAAATGGATTGATCCTTAAAATCATCAAGACTTTCATAGGCAAAACTCTTCCCAACAACAGTTTTGGCTTTACAGACAGGTCTTCAAAGCATTCAAGGTAGGAGCTGAGGACATGGTGGCACACAGAGTGTACATGAATTTGTCTTGATAGTAGCTCTGTTTCTCAGGAGAGGGTCAGAGGGAAGAGCTTTGGTCACTACCAGTACTTTGCCCAAGGGAACTGGTGTCCTGTCTGAGTCTCTATGTAAATTAATATTAACCCAGCTCACGAAGTTTCTCTGTCCAGGACACACATACAAGCCACTCTCTGCGTAGTCTTCTATTTTTCTTAAGTTTAGCAACGACAACAAAAATCTTTGTAGCACTGAATTCATATGTTAGAAAAGCAAAATTTCTTCACTGCTTTTGCTGCATCCCATAAATTTTGATAAGTTGTACTTTCACTTTATTTAGTTTAATTTTTTTTTCTTTTTTGGATTTCTTCTTTGTGTTATTTAGAAGCATGTTGTTTAATCTTTGAGTATTTTGGAATTTTCTATATTTCTATTATTGATTTCTACTTTAATTGCATTGTGGTCTGAGAGCTGCATTTTGTGATTTCTATTCTTTTAAGTTTGTTAACATGTATTTCATGAGACAAAATATGGTCTATCTTGGTGCATGTCCCATGTAAGCTTGAAAGGAATGTATATTATTGTTTTTTTTTCTTTTCTTTTCTTTCTTTTTTTTTTTTTTTTTTTGCCTTTTTGCCTTTTCTAGGGCCACTCCCTTGGCCTATGGAGGTTCCCAGGCTAGGGGTCGATTGGAGCTGTAGCCACCGGCCTACGCCAGAGCCACAGCAACGCAGGATCTGAGCTGCGTCTGCAACCTACACCACAGCTCACGGCAACGCTGGATCCTTAGCCCACTGAGCAAGGCCAGGGATCAAACCTGCAACCTCATGGTTCCTAGTTGGATTTGTTAACCACTGAGCCATGACAGGAACTCCGAAGAATCTGTATTATTGGATGAAGAAGTCTATTGATGCCAGTCATATCCAGTTGATTGATGGTGGGTTTTGTTTTTGTTTTTCTTTTTGGGTTGCACTTGTAGGATATGAAATTCCCAAGCTAGGAGTCAAATCGGAGCTACAGCTGCTGGCCTATGCCACAGCCACAACAACGTGGGATCCAAGACGCATCTGTGACCTACACTACAGCTCACGGCAATGCCAGATCCTTAACCCACTGAGCAAGGCCAGGGATTGAACCCATATCTTCATGGATACTAGTCAGATTTGTTTTTGCTGTGCCACAATGGGAACTCTGATAATGTTTTTGAATTAGAATATGCCCTTACTGATTTTGTCTCTGCCGAGTCTGTCCATTTCTGATAGAAGGGTGTTGTCTCTAATTATAATAGTGGATTCACCTATTTCTCCCTGCAGTTAGTTATATCATTCCTGCCTCAATTATTTTGATGCTCTGTTGTTAGGCACACACATAGTAAAGTTGTTGTGTTTTTTCCAGAGAATTGACTCCTTTATCATTATGTAGTAAACTTCATTCCTGATAACTCCTTGTTTTAAAGTCAGCTCTTTCTATTAATGAATTTAACTACTTTCTTTCTTTCTTTGGCCACACCTGTGGCATGCAGAAGTTCCCCAGGCCAGAGATCAAACCTGAGCCACAGCAGTGATAATGCTGAATCCTTAACTGCTAGGTCACCAGGGAATTCCAACTCCTACTTTCTTTTGATTAGTGTTAGCATGGTTGTCTTTCTCCCTCTCTACTTTTATTCATATGTGTCTTTATATTTAACATCTGTTTCTTGCAGACAATGTTTAATTGAACCTTGTTTGTTGTTCCATAGTGATGATTTGTCTTTTAATTAGTATATTCAGACCATTGACGTTCAAGATGATTATTGATACACCTAGAGTAATAACTACTTTTATTACTTTTTTTTTGTCTTTTTGCCATTTCTTGGGCTGCTCTCACGGCATATGGAGGTTCCCAGGTTAAGGGTTGAATTGGAGCTGTAGCCACCAGCCTACGCCAGAGCCACAGCAACTCGGGATCCGAGCCACGTCTGCAACCTACACCACAGCTCACGGCAATGCTGGATCCTTAACCCACTGAGTAAGGCCAGGGATCAAACCCGCAACCTCATGGTTCCTAGTCGGATTTGTTAACCACTGTGCCACGGGAACTCCTATTACTGCTTTCTATTTGTTGCCCTTGTTCTCTTCCACTTTTGTCTTCTACACTTTGTCTATCTTTTATGTTGTTTTTTTTTTGTTTTGTTTTGTTTTGTTTGTTTTTTGCTTTTTAGGGCTGCACCCATGGCATATGGAAGTTTCAGGTTAGGGGTTGAATCGGAGCTACAGCTACCAGCCTATGCCATAGCCACAGCTGCTGGATCCGAGCAGTGTCTGCAACCTACACCACAGCTCAGGGCAATGCCGGATCCTTAACCCACTGAGAGAGGCCAGAGATGGAACCCAAAACCTCATGGATCCTAGTCAGGTTCGTTAACCACTGAGCCATGAAGGGAACTCCTGTCTTTTATGGTTTTAACTGAGCATTTTATATGAATCCATTTCTTTCTTTTCTTAATATATCAATTATACTCATTTTAAACTTTTTTTAATGGTTGATTCAAATATTGCTTCTGTCCTTTCTTTCTCTCTCTTGTTTTTTTTTTTGTTTTTGTTTTTTGCTTTTTTTTTTTTGCTTTTTAGGGCCGTACCTATGGCATATGGAGGTTACCAAGGCTAGGGGTCCGATCTATAGCTAGAGCTATAGCTGCCAGCCTGCACCACAGCCACAGCAACATTAGATCCAAGCTGCGTCTGTGACCTACACCACAGCTCACAGCAATGCTGGGTATTTAACCCACTGAGCAAGGCCAGGGATCGAACCCTCCTAGTCGGATTCGTTTCCAGTGTGCCATGACCAGCACTCCTCTGTTCCTTTCTCTTTATTCTCCTTCTAGACTTCTTCCTATTATTTGTATATTATATCTTCAGTAGATTCCCTGGAGTTCTTGGGTAACCCATTCTCATTTTTTTTCCCCAGTCTTTTTTCCATTTTGCTTTTTAGTTGATTATTTCTACTGTCACATCCTCAACTCAGACATTCTTTCCTTAGCTGCATCCAGTCTACTAATAAGTCCATCAGAGGCATTCTTCATTTTTACTATAATGATTTTGTTCTCCAGTATTTCTTTTTTTAAAAAAAAAAACTTTATTGTGGTAGAACTGACATTCAATAAACTGAACATATTTAAAGCGTACAATTTTGATAAGTTTTGGCATATGTATACACTCATGAAATCATAACCACAATAAAGATAATGACCACCTGTCACCCCAGAAGTTGCCTTGTGTCTGTTTGCAATTCTTCCTTTCTGTTTGCATTCCTCTCCCTCCTTTGTTTCCCTACCCCCATCCTTAGGCAGCCACTTTGCATGCTGAGAATTCTATATAAATGATACTGTACAGCATGCTGATTGGATTTTTTAATAATATATTTTGGGTTAATTTTTTTGGATCAAAGTTCATAATTATTTTGAGGTTCATCTAATTCAATAGTTCATGCCTTTTTATTCCTAACTAGTATCTCATTTTATAGATATACCAGTTTGTTCATGCTCAGTGGTTGATGGACATTTGTACTGTTTCCAGTTTTTGGCTATTACAAATAATGCTGCTATGAATATCTGTAGGGGCCTACACTTTCATTCCTTGTGGAAAAATTCCTATCTATGTCATGGCTGTAACATATGGTGGGTGGATGTTAATCTTTTTAAGAAAACTCCAAATTATTTTCCAAAGTGGTTGTAACCATTTCACATTCCCAGAAGCATTGTATGAGAGTTCTAGTCACTCTTTTTGTCAACACTTGATGTGGCTGGCCTGACAAATTTTAGCCATTTTCATAGTATGTGGTAGTATGTCATTGTTGTTTTAACTTGCAGTTCCCTGATGACTAATGGCACTGATCATATTTTTCAAGTGCTTATCTTCTTTGGTGAAATATCTGTTTAAATATTTTATTTATTAGATAATTTTCTTGTTGACTTTTGAATGTTCTTTAATATTATACATATAACTTCTTTATCAGATATATGCTTTGCAAATATTTTCTCTTAGTCTATGACTCATTTCATTTTCTCTATATCATCTTTGAATGGGCAGGTGTTTTTACTTTTGTTTATGTCCATGTAACCAATTTTTTTCTTTTGTGGATCACAGTTTTGATGTAATCTCTAAAATATCTTTGCCTAATCCAAGGTCAAAATTTTCTTTCTACCTTGTTGTCTATAAGTTTTACAGTTTTAGGTTTTACATTTAGGTCTATATTATATTTTGAGTAGTAATTTTTGATTCATGTTTCATTCTTGTTTGTGGCAACTTCTGAGTTCCTCACATGCCAGACAGGAAATTACAAGCCCTTGCCTTTTCATTTTAAGTTTTTTTTTTTTTTTTGGCTTTTTTTTTTTTTTTTTTTTTAAAGGGCTGCACCTAGAGCATATGGAGGTTCCCAGGCTAGGGGTTGAATCAGAGGTGTAGCTGCCAGCCTACATCCTAGCTACAGCAACTCGGGATCCGAGCCTCGACTGCGACCTACACCACAGCTCACAGCAATGACAGATCCTTAATCCACTGAGTGAGGCCAGGGAGAGAACCCACAACTTCATGGTTCCTAGTTGGATTTGTTTCTGCTGTGCCACAATACACAGGAACTCCCTTGTTCAATTTTTTTGTTGATTTGTGTCTTGGCTTTGTGGCTATAATAAAGTCTAAACTTTCTAAGTAATCCAATCAATCAATCTTTCCCCTCATGGCTCTTCAGTTTTTGTTACACTAATAAGATTATAAAAATATTCTATATTTTCTGCTATTTAAAAAACTTTTTTTTTTTTTTTTTTTTGGCTGCACCCAAGGCATGCAGAAGTTCCTGAGCCAGGTATCAAACACACGCCACAGCAGTAACCCTGCTGGAAACTTAACCTGCTGGGCCACCAGGAAACTACTTTTTTTTTTTGTCTTTTTGTCTTTTTAGGGAAGCACCTGAGGCATATGGAGGTTTCCAGTCTAGGGGTCGAATCGGAGCTATAGCTTCCAGCCTACGCCAGAGCCACGGCAACGCCAGATCCAAGCCATGTCTGTGACCTACACCACAGCTCATGGCAATGCCAGACTCTTAACCCACTGAGGGAGGCCAGGGATCGAACCTGCAACCTCATGGTTCCTAGTCAGATTCGTTTCCACTGCGCCATGATGGGAACTCCTATTTTTGTTTTTTTATGTTTAATTTTTATCCTTCTGGAATTCATTTTTGCTAATGTTCTGAGGTTAGGATCTAATGTAAATTTTTTTCCAGGTGTATAATCTAATTTTCCTAAACAAATATAAATATAAATGGTGGAAATGTAAACTAATATACAGCCTCTATGGAAGGCAATTTGCAAACAGCTACCAAAAGTACAGATGTACAAACATTTGATCAGAAATTATATTTCTGTGACTCTGGTCTATGGATATACTTGCATGTATGCAGAATGACACATATACAAGGTTATTCATGATGTAAGTAGTTGAAAAACAAGATCAGAAAGACCTTTAAAGTCCATCAATAAGGAGTTTGCTAAATGAATCATGGTGGAACTATACACTGAAAACTATGTAGCTGCTTTGAGGAAATTACCGACTACCACATTGGTAAAAGAAAGAAAAGCAAGGTAGAGAAAAATGTGTAAAGGTGTAATCATTTGTATCAGGAAAGGAAAAAACAAAAAAATATATCAATCTTATTGTATAGGCATAAATTATCTCTGGAAGGATACACAGAAAATTGGAAACATCACTTTCAAGGCTGGCATTGGGTAGCTCAAGGACAAATGGTGAGAGAGACTCTTCATCACATATACCTTTGTACCACTTGCTTATTAAAAAAAACAAAAGGGACCAACTTAGATATCACCTCTAAAACCAAATAAAACAAAAATAATGGGGGTTTATTAAAAGGAAGACATATTTTAAATATTAATGTTGTAAATGTAGATAAATAATAAATTAAATATAAGTAACAAAACACAGTTATTTGCTATACTATTACCATTTTCAGTTAAAAAAGTAATTGAAGAATATTCATAAAATACTAGAGGAGTAGGTGGCAGATCATAGGTATTTTAAGTTTTCTTTACAGTCTTTTCTATTTTTTTCCTACAATGAATACATTTCTGTGATAAGATTCTTTAATATTAAAATTTTTAAATAGGGAGTTCCTGTTGTGGCTCAGCAGAAGCGAATCTGACTAGTATCCATGAGGATGCAGGTTCAATCCCTGGCCTCACTCAATGGGTTAAGGACCAGGTGTTGCCGAATGGTGTAGGTTGTAGACGTGGCTCGGATCTGGCATTGCTGTGGCTGTGGCACAGGCCATCAGCTACAGCTCCAATTTGACCCCTAGCCTGGGAACCTCCATGGGTGCGGCCCTAAAAAGGCAAAAAATTTTTTTAAATAGAAATAAGTTGAAATTAAGAAAAAAAATCACACGTTGACTGCTTTCTGCAAGATATGCATCATTAGGATAAAAACAGAAAGAACTACAGACTGGAGGATTTAAAAATATTTGTAAAAATGGAAAAAGAATCTCCTTCTACTACTATCTCCTTATTCATGCAACCACACACAAACAGCTTTGTTCAAGTGGTTATAGAAAATTCCTAGACAACTATTCAAGTCCAAGGTAACTCGTGTTATCATAAAGGGGTAAAGTGAAATTCTGAAGACGTTAGTTAAGGATGTATATAGAGTAGAAAATGCCATCAGTCCAACACACAGGATGGGCTAAAAGTGTCATGTCTACAAAAGTCTGGAAATCATTCTTGTCATCAAGACTGCACTCACCTGCACAGGTGAAAAGATGGAATTTCTCAGAACAATATTTTGCAAATAAGGCAAACTCATTTTCTATGGTGATGTATTATCTATTTAGGCTACTGGTATTTACAATCAGGATTTCTTAAGTTCTTTATGTGTCAAGTAATATGAAAAAAGTACCTTTGTTTGGGAGGAATCTGCAGGTGCTCAAAGTACAGTTGGCCCAGGGAGTTTATGCTCATAACAACTTCTTCTTCAGATACCAAGTCTACCTTGAAAGGGTTTGCTGTGATATGACACTTCAGATCTCCTTTGCCATCTGCCAATACCAGACTTCCTGTATCTCCTGAGCATGAAATCAGCCTAGAAAACAAAGCAGGAAGAAAAAAAGTTGCAACAGGTTTTCATGGCTCAATGCAATCTTTAATTCAAATCACTAAATCAGTTTTCATGGGACAGAGCAATAGATAAGGCAGTGGAGAGCTGTAATTGAGAGCAGAGGCTTTGGTGTCAGAGAGCCTGGGCTGAACAGAGCTCCACCACACACTAGGTGTATAACTTTGGAAAAGGTAATCAATCTTTCTATTTCTGTGTTTCTGCATCTATAAAGTGGAAATAATAAAATAACAAATAGAGATTTTTGAGAGAATTAAATGAGCTCACACATATAAAGTATCTGGCACAGTGCCTGGCACATAATAAGTGCTCAATATATACTCAATATATACACTGTGGTGTATAGAATTTATTTATTATTTTTAGGTGCACTTTATTTTATCATTCAATGAATTTTATTACATTTATAGTTGTTCAACGCTTATCACAACCACATTTTATAGCGTTTCCATCCCCAAATCTCAGCACATCCCACTACCCTCCAACCTGTTTCCTTTGGAAACCATAAGTTTTTCAAAGACTGTGAGTTAGTATCTGTTCTGCAAAGAAGTTCAGTCTGTCCTTTTTTTCAGATTCCACATGTAAGTGATAGCATTTGATGTTGGTGTCTCATTGTCTGACTGACTTCACTTAGCATGATAATTTCTAGGTCCATCCATGTTGCTAAAAATGCCATTATTTCTTTCCTTTTAATGGCTGAGTAATACACCATTGGGTATATGTACCACATAGTCTTTATCCACTCCTCTGTCGATGGACATTTAGGTTGTTTCCATGTCTTGGCTATTGAAAAGAGTGCTGCAATGAACACTGGAGTACATATGTCTTTTCGAGTCATGGTTTTCTCTGGATAAATGCCCAGGAGTGGGACTGCTGGATCAAATGGAAGTTCTATTTTTAGTTTTCTGAGGAATCTCCATCCTGTTTTTCACAGTGGTTGCACCAATTTACATTCCTTCCAACATTGTATTAGGGTTCCCTTTTCTCCACACCCTCTCCAGCACTTACTGTTTGTAGAGTTTTTGATGATGGCCATTCTGGCTGGTGTAAGGTGGTCTCTCACCATGGTTTTGATTTGCATTTCTCTAATGTGATGTTGAACATCTTTTCATGTGTTTTTTGGCCATCTGTATGTCTTCTTTGCAAAATTATGTTTAGATCTTCTGCCCATTTTTTGATGGGTTTGTTTGTTTTTTTGGTATTGGGTAGTAGGAGGTGTTTATAAATCTTGGAGATTAATCCCTTGTCAGTCGATTCATTTGCAAAGATCTTCTCCAATTCTGTGGGTTGTCTTTTTGTTTCGTTTAGGGTTTGCTTTGCTGTGCAGAAACTTTTAAGTTTAATTAAGTCCCATTTATTTTTTTTTTATTGTCATTACTTTAGGAGGTGGATCTGAGAAGATGTTGCTGTGGTGTATGTTGGAGAGTGGGCTGTGTTTTCCTCTAAGAGTTCTATAGTATCTGGTCTTATATTTAGGTCTTTAATCCATTTTGAGTTTATTTTTGTGTATGGTGTTAGGAATTTCATTCTTTTACATATGGCTGTCCCATTTTCCAAGCACCACATATTGAACAGGCTGTCTTTTCTCCATTGTATATTCTTGCCTCCTTTGTCATAGATTAGTTGACTGTATGTAGGTGCATGGGTTTAATTCTGGGCTTTCTATCCTGTTCCACTGATCCATATTTCTGTCTTTGTGCCAGTAGCATAGGGTTTTGATGACAGTAGCTTTGTAGTATAGTCTGAAGTCTGGGAGCCTGATTCCTCCAGCTCCATTTTTCTTTCTCAGGATGTCATTGGCTATTCTGGGTCTTTTGTGCTTCCAAACAAACTATAAAATATTTTGTTCAAGTTCTGTGAAAAAGTTGCTTGGTAATTTGATAGGGATTGCATTGAATCTGTAGATTGCCTTGGGTAGTATAGTCATTTTGATAATACTGACTCTTCCAATCCAAAGCATGGTGGTCTTTCAATCTGTTTGTGTCATCTTTGATTTCTTTTATCAGCATCTTATAGTTTTCAGAATACAGGTCTTTTGTCTCTTTAGGTAGGTTTATTTCTAAGTATTTTTATTCTTTTTGATGTGATGGTAAATGGAGTGTGTTTCCCTAAGTTCTCTTTCTGATCTTTCATTGTTAGTATATAGAAATGCAGTTGATTTCTGTGTATTAATTTTGTGTTCTGTGACTTTGCCAAATTCATTGATGAGCTTTAACAGTTTTCTGGTATTTAGGATTCTCTAGGTATAGTGTCATGTCGTCTGCAAGTAGTGATAGTTTTACCTTCTTCCTTTCCAATTTGGATTCCTTTTCTTTCTTTTACTTCTCTGGTTGCCATGGCTAGGATTTCCAAAACTATGTTGAATAGTAGTGATGAGAGTGTACATCCTTGTCTTGTTCCTGATCTCAGCGGGAATTCTTTCAGCTTTTCACCATTGAGAAATGTATAGAATTTAAACATTTTCATTTTCTTTCTCACTCCAACCAGACACTCAGAAACTGAGAAAATAATACAGATTGTGTTATTGATCCACTGAGTCCACAGTGAGATGGAAAGGTCAAACTTTTGTTTATCTATTTATCACCTGACTTCCATCAGCCCCCAGTTTGACAGGTAGACTTTCAGGATGTTTTGGATCTCGAGGAGTTACATAAACTCAGAAGTAGCACTTAAAGTACCGAAGTCTCAATATTTCTTTTTCTAGGGCACAGTCACTCAGGTACCTGGTCACAGGCCTCTTTAGGGATGATTAGGAGGGAAAGTTTGTAATTATATTATATGCTTACAGAATCCTTCTTCATGATTCCAGACCTCCCCCCTCAAGTAAGATGCTTGGGTTCTGGAAACTAACTCTGTTGTTTGAGAGGTTGTATCTCACCATTCATCAAACTTTAAATAGAATTCTTTTGATTTCTCTATAGAGTAGGATTTTAGTCCATCTATTTAAGTTTAATGGACCCCTTGATGAATACATCAGTTCACTGTGCTGAGGGCTGAGCCATTTTGAGTACCACACAGGCCCTACTGCACATTATGAAAACACATCCATGTTGTCTCTAACAACCAAATGCTGCTGCTTTGACTCTACTATCTAGAATCTCTGCTACTGAAATCAGGAAGCCCATTTTAATGGCACCAAGTCCCACCATTATCTAGCTCACAAAAGACATTCACTATCTACAATGCTTTCCAAATGTTCTCTCACCAATGTATTTCTCAGTGTAGGAAGTATTTTTGGATCCTTTGGAGAACAGAATTAGGGCATAGATGAGCTGGTTGCATATGATGTATCCACTTTATATTTATTTCCCTAAGTCTATGGTCTTTTACACCATGCCAAGGAACTTCTGATATCCCAACTTCATTCAGCAGAGTCCATAGCTGAGTATAGGTTATAGTTAACCAACCAAGAAAATAATTAGACCATTTTCAGCTGTCCAAGCTAGCATATCAAATCTAGATTCTCTAGCATATGTATCCACGTCAATATATTTAGTGTGATCTTAACATTACATTCTTTCCAGTCTTGGAGTCGCTCAGAAACCATTTTTATGTGTATTTCCCAGGTTTTCGCCAATATAAAATCTTCTAATTCTTGAAGTGTGTAAGCCTTTTCCTCCTGGGTTTGACTGTAATTGGCTCCCTAGGCATGCTGGTGTCTGACTCTGATAGTAGGTCTGGAGGCAGTGAAGGGTGGTAGGGGTGAAGCATGGGAGCACTGCAATGCCCCGGCACAGCATATTTCAGGTCAGGTTAACACGAGGGGACCAAGCAAGGTAGAATCAGCCTTGAAGGACAGAGGAGAGGAGCTTCCTCTGCTGAAACTGGAGGGTCAGTAGAATTTTGAGGTTTGGGTACTAAGTCACCCATATCTTCCCAAATGTTGCTATTCAGTTTTGAGGTGCCCTACCTTTTCTCAGTTGATGCTTTTTTTTTTTTTTTTTTTTGGTTTTTAGGGCCACTCCTGCAGCACATGGAGGTTCCCAGGCTAGGGGTCGAATCGGAGCTATAGCTGCTGGCCTATGCCATGGCCACAGCAACGGAAGATCTGAGCCATGTCTGCGATCTACACCACAGCTCATGGCAATGCCAGATCCTTAACCCCCTGGGCAAGGCCAGGGATCAAACTCGCAACTTCATGGTTCCTATCCTAGTTGGATTTGTTTCTGCTGCGCCACAATGGGAACTCCTCAGTTGATGCTCTAAATTCACAGACCTGATGAGGCTGTGAAGTCAACTCACAGTCCCATTCAGCAAACCACTGAATCTAACGCTGTATTTGATTTTCAGTGACAAGGACTCTGTAGCTGCAATAGATATGAGAGACTTCTAGGATTGTCATAGAAGTCTATGAGGTGTTTGATAATACCTTGAGCTAAGAATTTAAAACTCTGAAAATGCTGTTTTCTGCAAGTTCTGCAGTGAAATTACTAGCAGCCAGAGCAGTCAGGCCACTGCAGAGTTTTGAATTTTGTATGACAGCCATGCTATATACTATGGCCCCATCCCTTGGTCTGCCAGAGACATGCTTTCAATAGGTACTCTATTTCAGTTGACCACAGTAGTAATTTAATGACTTTGCCACAGAATGCCATGGTTTATTGCTAGTTGTGTTAGTTTGCTAGAAGTGCCATAACAAAATCCCACAGACTGGATGGCTTATCAGAAATTTATTTTCTCACAATTCTGGAGGATGGAAGTCCTAGACCAAAGTGTCCGCAGGTTTGGCTTCTTTTGAGGCCTTTCTTCTTGGCTTGCAGATGGCCATCTTACAGTGTCCTCATAGGGTCATTCCTCTGTCTATATTGTCTGTATCCTAATCTCCTCCTCTTATAGGACACCAGTCACACTGGATTAAAGCCCACCCCAATGACCTCATTTTAACTTAATTACCTTTCAAAGGCTCTATCTCTGAATAGAGGTCTGGAGGGTGCAGGGGTAGGGCTTCAACATATGAGTCTGGGAGGGGGGCCCAGACTCATAACATTATCCCCAAACACTAATATCTCCCCTCTAAAGAAAACCAGGCCTTCACTGCCTTCAAATCCAACTAGATTAGCTAACTAAGCTCATATTCCCATCCTTAAGGGTCTATTGCCTGTAGTTACTTCTGATACCAACGACTATGTCAACCAAGACTCAACTGTAGTTAAAAGAAACAACTCTGGCTATTTTAAGCAGGACATAAATGACTTAATTCGGAGTTGGTGGGGGAGGGGGGAATTAGGAGCTTACAATATCATGGAAGGTGCCTGGCTGAGTGTCCAGGAATGGCCTTTAAAACAATATGCATAACTGGAAGCTAACAGAACTTCTACCTCAGCTGGAATCAAGGAAGATGTGTAATCAGAAGTCAGTGTGGCAACTGCTGGGCTCCAGAATCATGTCACCTTAGCTGCAATGCAGAGAGCAAGAAACCTCTGCCCTAATTAGTGGCTCTGGAGTCACTCTACAGCTGCCAAAACACACCAGCAAAATGAGAAACTCAGTTCTGAAATCAAGATGACCATAAGTGCATCTAATTGGTGGAACCTGAATTACATCAGAAACTAGCTACGTGGACATCTGGGAAATGGAGAAATGTTTTTAAGCTTTCTAGTTACTACAGTAGCCAAAGGGCCTCTAGAAAGATGATGAAATAGAAGCAAAACTAATATACCATATTTACTACCCAAAGCTAATGTTACCCTGACCCCCAAACCTGGCAAAGATAACACAGAAAAAGAAAACTACACGCTAACTTTACTTATGAACCCAGATGCAAAAATGTTAAAGGATCCACTACGAAAATGAATAGTGCAGGATAGTTAAGAAATGTCACCCAGACATACACAGATACATACACATACTCTCATCTATCAAACTGCAAAGCCTTGAGAATGGTCTCCTTTTAATTCCTATTTCCTGGAGTTCCTACTGTGGTGCAGTGGGTTAAGAATATGACTACAGTGGCTGCAGAGGCACAGGTTTAATCCCTATCCCAATTTAGGGGATTAAAGGATCTGGCATTGCTGCAGCTGTGGCAAAGGTAGCAACTGCAGCTTAGATTCAACCCTTGCCCAGGAACTTCCATCAACCGTGGGTGCAGCCACTAGAACAAAAAACAAACAAACAAAAAATTCCTAGTTCCCAAGTTCTTGGCATATAATAGTGGATCAGTGATATATTACAAATTTATGATAGTTCTACCACAGCTGAATTAATTTCTTATTATCAGATTTTTAGGGGAAAAAGAAATTATTTTACATAGAACTATGATAATGATGTAGGAAAAATTAAAGCATCTGGCATAATCTCCTATCTCCTAAGTGAGATAAATATGAAAAATTTAACAAACTGACAGAGTCATGTGGAAATAACCCTGAAAATGTGCTGAGAACTGATACAGATTCTGCAGGTACATGAAAAATGCTTTAATCCCCAAAGGCTTTTTTTCACCTAGACACTGATTATTAATTTATCTCTGACTCTAAGTCAAATTGCATGTTGTACTTCTGAGACTAATTAAAAGTGAGTTAGTCTAACTGTATAAATTACTGTAAGCATGGGACTTCGGTGAGTGTATTACATCTCCGGAGCCTCGCTGCTAATCTGAGTCAATTAAACAGCTCACCTGCTTGCTCCCAAAGTCTGGTTTGATAAACTATTTACTCTGTAAGGGGAAGAGCAGGGATCAGAAGCTCTGCTTCTCCCTTTTAATTAAGGGCTGATGAGGAGAAAACAGAATAGATAACACCAACATGGATAAATTTATACCCAAATAACTGAAAACTAACTCTGCAAATAGTTCTGTCTTTGAATAAAATATGAGGCTCATACAAAAGCTGCTACTCAAAGTAGGATAGAAGAACATTATTAAGGGTGTTTCCAAAGTAGTGTGTTCCCTGGCTTACCTTACAGTGCTTGGTTTGCTTGTGAGGACATCAGGAACTTCATACCTGGGTTTCAGGGGTGTTTCCTCATTGATTTTAAGCCTGAAAATATTTCCCTCTATACCATAAACTTCAGCCAGTAGAGGAACCTGGGAACACACACCAGATTAATTTCAACGGGTTACCCAAGTCAGTTCTACAAATTATGATAATTAGAAAACTATGTTAAAAGTGCTATGTGCCAAACAAATTGGAGAACAATGGCAATCATGAAGAAAAAAGTTCCCCAGTCTATACATGTATATGCTTGGCTCTACTCTAGTCACCTCCTATGTGTTCTATGACTAGGAAAACAGGATTTGTCCAGACCAGGACCATTAAGAGTGAAAGGGGTCTCTATAGTGAATGACAGGCATAAGCTGAAACTGCTCTTGGAAAACTGCGACCTGTGGCCTACTTTATCTATGATAGACTAGAGAGATCTTAAGAATAAGAGTTTGGTGGGGGTTCCCTTCCTGGCTCAGCAATTAACAAACCCAACTAGGATCCATGAGGATGAGGGTTTGCTCAGTGGATTGAGGATCCGGCACTGCTGTGAGCTGTGGTGTAGGTCACAGACGAGGCTTGGATCTTGTGTTGCTGTGGCTGTGGTGTAGGCCAGAAGCTGTAGCTCTGAGTTGACCCCTAGCCTGGGGCCCTCCATGTGATGTGGCTGTGGCCATAAAAAGAAAAAAAAAAAGTTTGGTGTTAAAAGGTCAAGGGCAACAAGCCACAAAATACAACAGAACAGAATGGAGAATGATGGCCATTGGGGTTCTCTAGCATGGATAAATGAGGCTTCTTGCACTTCCTGTACACCTAGGAATAAGTTCTCAGGAACTTTCTCAAGAGGCTGGAGAATTTAGTTACAATGGAAGATGAGAGCAGCACACAATTATAAAGAGAATATAGAATTTGAAAAATAAAACAAATTCCAAGGGCAGAAATTGCTGGATATAGGTTACAAAAGGAGGCATCTAGATAAAAGAAATATCTTAAGACAGTAGTTTTCAATTGGTGTGCCAAGCCACATGTTTGATTGCAAATCCTTCATCAGGTGTGATACCAAATTCTGGTTATGGCAGGGTCCATTGTTACTATGATGTCTGTTAAATGAAAGGCTAAGCTTATAGGCTATGTGACATAACACAGAACAGATACAATGTGATGCAAGCAAGATATAGGAAGCAGGGAAGATATCAAAGCAGCACGAAAATATGAAAACAAAGAACCCCCCAAAAATGATGTTACTGGAACCTTGTTTCTTCAGAATATGGGAAAGTAGTCAGAGCACTTAAACAGTGACATGGCACTGAAGAGTGCCCAGGTAAATAGGCTGTACATGCGCTGTGGTTGCTTTCACAGACATTCTTAAAACATTTATGATATAGCAGTGATCATACAGAAATTATTTTTCCCCAGCTTTACTGACATATAATTGACATACTGTGTAAGTTCAAGTTGTATATGTTGATTTATTTTTTTTTAATTTTTAGGGCTGCACCAACGGCATATGGAGGTTCCCAGGCTAGCGGTCTAATCAGAGCTACAGCTGCCAGCCTACACCACAACCACAGCAATACCGGATCCAAGCCTCGTCTGTGATCTACATCACAGCTCACAGCAAGCCTGGATCCTTAACCCACTGAGCGAGGCCAGGGATCCAACCTGCAACCTTATGGTTCCTAGTCGGATTCATTTCCGCTGAGCCAGGATGGGAACTCCTCCTGTATACGCTGATTTGATACTTAGATATTACACAATGATCATCACCATAGTCTTAGCTGCCACCTGCATCAAGTCACATTATTACCCTTTTTTGGTCCTGAGAACATTTAAGATCTACTCTCTTGGCAACTTTCAAGTATATAACTAACTACAATCACTATGCTGTATATTAGATCTCCAGAAGTTATTTGTCTTGTTATAGTTGGAAGTCTGTACTCTTTGGCCAGCACCTCCCCCTTTCCCCCATCCCCAATCATACTATAGTCATTGCTTATATGTTTAATATTCTTTTGTATATTTGAATTACTTCAAATGTGCCATCAGAATTCTAAGATTTGAAAATGCTTCCAAAATGTAAAGCTGAAATCCTGTTAGGTTATGTATTCTTTCCCAAGTTAGATATGTATTTCCACTGCTCTCTCAAATCTAATTCACCTAACATTTAATTGGCACCTGATATTATGATGTACTGATTGCTGTGAAAAGGATGGATAAACTTTTTTTTTTTTTTGTCTTTTTGCAATTTCTTGGACTGTTCTCGCCACATGTGGAGGTTCCCAGACTAGGGGTCTAATTGGAGCTGTAGCCACCGGCCTACGCCAAAGCCACAGCAACGCGGGATCCAAGCTGCGTCTGCAACCTACACCACAGCTCACAGCAACGCTGGATCCTTAACCCACTGAGCAAGGGCAGGGATCAAACCCACAACCTCATGGTTCCTAGTCGGATTCGTTAACCACTGAGCCATGGCGGGAACTCCAAAGATGGATAAACTCTTAAGGAGAGTGCAGTTTAGAGAAGATGAAGCACATATGTCATAGAGGGCACACAGGCTGTCTGCCTACGTATATGATTAACAATTTGGATCTAGTTTATGCACACAGAGACCCTCCTATTTTTAGTAAAATAGAATGCTTTATTTTTTTTAACCAAAGACTGGTCTGGGATGTTCTGTTCTTGAGGCTGCTGCCTAGGAAAGAATCCTAATTATATGAGAGAAGGTAGCAATAAGCCTGCTTTTTTCCATAACGACCTTATGCAACCAAACACAAAAAAATCCGAGTCAAAGCCCCCTTTTGTTCTCATCCTAACTTAATTAAGCAAGCCAATTTGGCCAAAAGGTAACCCTTTTCAAAGCTGATATTCAGATTCATTTTTTTTTTTTCTTTTTGCCTTTTCTAGGGCCGCTCCCACGGCATATGGAGGTTCCCAGGCTAGGGGTCTAATCGGAGCTACAGCAACGCAGGATCCGAGCCAAGTCTGTGACCTACACCACAGCTCACGGCAACGCTGGATCGTTAACCCACTGAGCAAGTCCAGGGATCGAACCCGCAACCTCATGGTTCCTAGTCGGATTCGTTAACCACTGCACCACTATGGGAACTCCCAGATTCATTCTTATCTCTTATTATCATCAACATAGCTTCATATTCTAAGCACATAGTTTCCTTGGACCTTAGTATACATTTGCTCATATGATCTGGCTCACGCTGTTTTTATTGACTTAAAAAAAATTTTTTTTAACAACAGTGGACTCTCAAAAGTCCAATAAGAAAAGCTTCTTGGGTTGAAGACAGCAGGAAGGGGCTTGGAGCCTGCAATGAGTCTTGAGAAACCTCCATGGAAACCTCAGAGCTCTGTGGATGACAGTTTATAAACCACTTCCCTGGGTTTCCTAACTGCCAATTATTGCCTAATTCTTCCATCAATACCTTGCTGTCAAAAAGTCTGGACATGAATGTTATATCCTCCTATCTAAAATATTAAGAGTTCCTAGATATTCCTGTTCTCCAGGGACCAGTCTGGACATTT
The DNA here is from genome assembly GCF_054392235.1 of Sus scrofa. Lineage (NCBI taxonomy): Eukaryota > Metazoa > Chordata > Mammalia > Artiodactyla > Suidae > Sus > Sus scrofa. Next base: position 138,387,306 of record NC_139383.1, read on the forward strand.
AAAATAATATACAAATAAATTATTGAATCTCTTCCTATTAGTGAAGATTAAAAAGAATAATGCAAAAAAATACATTAAGTTATAGAGGTTAGACCCTTAAACTCAGAATTATTTAGTGTTAATACTTAGATAACAGAAGTACAACTTGCAGCAAGATTGATTTATGCAAAATAAGTGAAGAAATATATAACTAAATATTTAAAATAATGTGAGACAGCATGGGTTTAGCTGGAAGCATATAAATTACCTGTTCCTATCTTATTTCTTCCCTACTCATTAAAAATAAAACCTGGTAGCTGGCCATCCATAAGTCTAATTTTTTTGGCCACAAGGGCAAAAATATCAGATAGGTTATAAAAATCATGGTGATAAAACAGCGTTGTCTGTATGCTCAAGCAGTGGATTGATCACAACTATATCAAAACAAAACTTAAAGAAATTTCACCCAAAACTAGTAGAGACTGTGACTGAGTTAACAGAATAGCCCAGAATACATTTAAATGGTGGTAGGTATTAAGCAGGGAAACTATGACCCCATTAACTTCTCCTTGATGGATAGATCTTGCTTTTCCTCTGGCCCAGGCCTCTCTATTATACTATAAGGAACAGTTGACCTTGAAGGCCTAGAAGAGTGAACAATGACCTCTCTCAGCTATTGGTCAATATTTCCCAGGATTCAGAGACTGGTTTAAGAGTTTACTAAATTGCTGTAGGGCACTAAGTGCCCCTTCCACTGTGGCAGCTAGTTGGTTTATTGCAAGCACTGATTCTCTATGGAGAATGCTGGCAAGTTCATGCTGGGCATTAGCCTGTTCCCCAAGGACAATTAGCCTGTCCAGTTCCCAGGTTAGCTGCCTGTGCCTGGCCGTTTCTGCAGAAACAGTCCTAGTTAACAAATGGTAGTTGTTCCTCATCTGCTGAGGAGGTGGCTGGTTGGGCACAGTCCCATTTTCTTGAGGCTTAGATGAAGAGGCAAGAGGTACTTGTTCAGAGATATCCCTGCGTCCTTGGAGACGCTGCTGGAAGTGCTGTCTCTGGTGAAAACCTGCAAACAGGCTGGAAGAGAAACATTTTGCCAGATGGTCATCCATATCATGAAAAAGCATAAAAATCAGCAATATAAAGTAGGTCAAGGATAGATCTGTTCCAGATAGCCTGGCTAGCAGAGCTTTTTAACTACACTCAGAAGACAGCATACATTTCCCTACTCTGATGTCATGTGATTAGATCTTCCTTGTTTCTCAATCCAGGTAAAATTTTCACTTGAAGGTAAAAAACCGGTGATAGTAGGAAAAAAAAGTTCTACAAAAGCAGTTAACATTTTATTTACTGACAACTCCTTTATCATTTTATTTTGGAAGCTTTTAAAAAATTTTTTTATTACTCAAATGAATTTATCACATCTGTAGTTGTATAATGATCATAACAATCCAATTTCACAGGATTTTCATCCTATAACCCAAGCACATCCCCCCACCCCCCCAAACTGTCTCCTCTGGAGACCATAAGTTTTTCAATGTCTATGAGGCAGCATCTGTTCTGCAAAGAAGTTCATTCTGTCCTTTTTTCACATTCCACATGTCAGTGAAAACGTTTGATGTTGTCGTCTCATTGTCTGACTGACTTCACTTAGCATGATAATTTCTAGGTCCATCCATGTTGCTTAAAATGCTGTGGCTGTGTCCACAGCATGCAAATTCTCAGGCCAGAGACTGAACCTGCACCACAGCTGTAAGCAGAGCAACGGTAGTGACAACACCAGATTCTTAACCAGCTGAGCCACAAGGGAACACCTACTCTGGAAAGTTTTTAATCACATATCTACCTGATTATTTTGTCATCAGAAATAGGACTCCACGTGAGAAAACTGAAGCATTTGAACTTGCAGCCAGCTTTTCTTCAAAATCTAGATGTCCTGACCTGGAGACAACAGGGCAACACTTTGTTTTGTAACATTACCGTGTCCCAGGAACATCATGTTTACTATGGAAAGAATTGCGTCATTCCCCCCTCCCCCAACCCTCCTCTTCGTCCAGCCCTCCAATTCATATGCTGAAGCCCTAACCCTCAAAGTGGTGACATTTGGGAGGTGATGAGGTCATGAGGGTGGACTTATGTTGGGATTACTGCCCTTACAGGAAGGGACCATTTAGTTCTCTCTCCACTAGGTGAATATACAGTTGAGACCACTGAGCAACAGGAAGTTGAACTGCGTGGGTCCACTTATACATGGCATTTTTCAATAAATACATACTATACTACCATATGATCCTTGGTTAGTTGACTCTGCAGATACAGAACCATGTATAGTGAGGCTGACTGTGAAGTTACACTTGGATTTTCTGCTGGGTGGAGATATCAGCACCCCCAACCCCTGTGTTGTTCAAGGGTCAGCTGTATAGTAAGGAGGTGGCAGTCTACAAGTCAGGAAGTGGGACCTTGATCTTAGACTTCCCAGATTCCAGAACTGTGAGAAACAAATGTCACAGTTAAGACACCCAGTCTATGGTATTTGTTATGGCAGTGTGAGCTAGGACAATGGTGCATGAAGCTTGGTTCTGTTTCCTCGTTGCTTATTAAGGGGCAAGTTGGGGGAAGGAAATTGGGAAGAAGGATTTTAAAAATTAACAACAGACCTTGATGACAAAGTTATTGCATTCAGGGTGTGGGGGCAGGTAGGCACTAAGTGTGTTGGGTTTGTCAGAATCTGTCTCATAAGTGAAATGTGAGAACTGCAGCTGTGAGCTGAATATGATCCCCTTAGACTTTAGGCTCTGTCTCTCTGAACCTGAAATAAAAAGCTATCATTTTGAGTAAGTGGATGTATGCAGCTTTAAAAAAAAAAATCTCTAGGATTTCCCATTGTGGCGCAGCAGAAATGAATCTGATTAGTACCCATGAAGATGTGCATTTGATCCCAGGCCTTGCTCAGTGGGTTAACGATCTGCCGTGAGCCGTGGTGTAGGTTGCAGATGCGGCTCAGATACGGCATGGCTGTGGCTGTGGTGCAGGACGGCAACTGGAGCTCCGATTAGACCCCTAGCTTGGGAACCTCCGTATGCTGTGGATGCAGCCCTGACAAATAAATAAATAAATAAATAAATAAAATAAAATAAAATAAAATTAAAAATCTCCATACCCATACCATGTCCATACCACATCCTAATGTGAAAAATCCCATGAAGCACCACTTCACCCCCAAAGCAACCTCTAATGGAAGCTCTTTGACTATGTGAGCTGAGCAGGACTATGTGTCTGAGGTTCAGACAACTTCAGAAATTACTGTTTGGATCTTTGGTGTCCCTATCAAACTGATAGAGGGCACACAGCCTAAGTCCTTATTAGTCATCTCAACTCCAAGGGGCAAGGAAGATGTTAAAATGAAGTTGAGCTCAGAATTTTAGAATCTTCCCAAACATACACATTACATGCATTTGCCTGAGATCAGTGCGCAGATTCCCCGTGCAGCCCTGTTATTTCCAGCACCTGAGCATGGAGTCTGTTCCAAGTGGTCCTCAAGGTTCTCAGTCTTGGGAGCCATGTTGCTGATTTTCTGCATAAATTGCCCTTGCTTGTCCAGCTCCTCAGCTCCCTCCTGAGCCCCATGCTGTCTTGTGCTGAGCTCCTGTGGGTCCTCCCGGACTGTGGCTTCTTCTCCTTTGAAGGCACCCAGAGCTGGTGTGCTCTGGTCTTGGCACCTGACCTGAACAGCACTGTCCCTCACATTTTCAGGACCCAAAGGGAGGTATGTATAAAGAAACTGACCTATAGTCTTGAAAAGACCATGTGAAGGGATCCACTGGTATGAGCTGCATTAAGAAGTTGCATTTTGGCCCATTCTGGGATTCAGAGTCCTTCTGCTTTGGCATGTGTCATTATGACAGTGGATTATTCAGGTGTTCAACAGACTGAGCCTACTCAAGGGTGGAAAGGGATTCTTGCCCTGACCATGGGACAGCTATAGCTCTCTAGGGTTAGACACATTGGAGACAAGAAGGAAAATGAGCAAATGACAGGAAAAATGAGAAAAGAAAGGGTCTTACTGCTAGTATTAGGCCTACTGACTCCTGGAAGGTCTCTGGTGGACTCCTGGCATTTCTTGGAACCAAATGCTTCTGCTGACCCTGATACATGGGTTTGGCTGGGTTTCATGCAAATGGCTCTCTAGGAAGGAAATTAGTGCTACCCCATGTTTTCCCAAAAACAGCTATCAATCTTAGCTACAAAGGGATGTATAGTTTGGGAGATTCAGATCAGCAGTTAAAGACCTAAGACTTCAGGGGTATCATCTGCTGTGAACTCAAAGGTCTCACAGATGCCAAGCAAGGGGGAAAATTCCTCCAGAAAAAAATGGGTGGTATAAGCAGCAGCACTAGTTTTTTAAAAAGAAATATGATACTCATATAACTTTTTTTTTTGGCTATTTTTTTAGAGCCACATGTGCAGCATATGGAAATTCCAAGGCTAGGGATTGAATTGAAGCTGCAGCTGCCAGCTTATGCCACAGCCATGCAGGATCCATGTATGCCTGTGACCTACACCACAGCTCATGGCAAGGCCGGATACTTAATCCACTGAGCGAGGCCAGGGATCGAACCTGCATCCTCATGGATAATAGTTGAGTTCGTTACTGCTAAGCCACAGTAGAAACTTCTCATATGACTTTTAAAGTAGTATTAGTGTAGCTATGAAAAAGATGACATTACTTCTCTCACAGAGTTTACTTCTGAAGCATACATAGTTTAATTAGGCTTTGTGGAAATTTACTTCATTCAACCCAAATAAACACAGACATAAATAATTCTCTGTACAAAATAGTTTTATCTTACCTTTGCTACTTCATTGATGATTTGGAACCTGGTGCTATCTTTGCCTGTTGTGACTGAGTCTAGTAATGCCCGATAGGTAGACTTCTTGGAGAGCTGCTGTTTCTGACGTCTACAGATACGGAGTATACAGATGTCTGAGAACCACTGGTGATTGTCAGCCTCCAAAGGACTATATATTCTTATGGAAGTCATTAAAAGTGACTTTGATAGTGAGTTCGGCAGACAGTATTAGTACTTCAATAAAGCACTAACAGGAGTACTTTAGAGTGCTAACAAAATTAATAAGAGTCTTAATAAAAAAAGAAGAATACTAATGAAACTGTTCAACATAATACTGCTCAAGGATGGTACTTTGTCCCCTTTATTGAGAAGGTGGGGCAGTTTTCATAGCTGACATTTATTAGCTTGTTGACTTCCGTCCCTCTTCCCACGAAATGTACACTGTAATAGAAGTTCTCTAAATTCTAGTGGCTATCCAACATAATTTAGTGGTTTGACAAGGTGACCAGAAGTTCACTATAAAATTCCCTCTAAGGTACATGTTCATAATTAAAATGATACGATTTTCTTCATTTATATAGTGTGAATAAAGTAGAAAATTGTATAACTTTTGGGGATTTCGGTTTCAGGATCACATAAAGGCAGACAGTCAAAAAAAAAAAAAGATTTTAAAGAAATATTTTTTGAGGCTCTGGGGAAACAGGCAATCCTATAGTGGTGATGGGTGTGCAAAATGACACAATCTCTATGGAAGGATATCGGGTAATAGTTAAAATTTCAAATACATTTACTCTTTGACCTAGTAGTCCCACTCCTGGAAATTCACCCTAAAAATATACCTGCATGTGTACAAAATGACATATGCCTAGCTTTTCACTGTGGCAGTGACATTATAGCAAAGACTGAAAACAATCGAAGGGTCTAGTAAATCAACTATAATGGAAAAAAAGAAACATCTTAAAAAGATACAAGCATATAGCAACTGACGAGAGACTGAATAAATTTTAGAATTTATAAATAAATTCTAAAATCCACCCAATGGAATACTATAGAGCTCTAAAAGGAGGACAATCCATATACTCATGTAGAGGGCTTCAGAATAATTATGAAGCAGAAAAAAAAGACCTATACAAGAGTGTCTACTGAAAGTTACTTGGCATAAGAATGGCAGTGATATAAGAATATATGCATTGGCGTTCCCATTGTGGCTCAGCAGAAATGAATCTGACTAGCATCCTTGAGGACGCAGGTTTGATCCCTAGCCTTGCTTAGTAGGTGTGGTGTAGATTGCAGACGTGGCTCAGATCCTGAGTTGCAGTGGCTGTGCCATAGGCCAGAAGATACAGCTCCAATTCCATCTCTAGTCTGCGAACCTCCATATGCCACAGGTGTGGCCTTAAAAAGACAAAAAAAAAAAAAAAAAAAAAAGAATATATGCATCCACAAAGAGAAATATTGGAAGGATAAATAAGAAATGAATAAATCTGGTTACTTACAGGGAAAGATTTGGAATGGGGTGGAAGGGGGCAGGAATGACAGTAACACTTTTCAATGTGTATCTTTTTATATTATTTGATTTTTGAACCGTGTAAAAGTATTACCTATTCAAAGATTCAAAATTTTAACACTACTTTAAAAAAGCTTTGACTTTGAAAATAAAATACCTGTTTATTAATATAGTAATTTTAATGATAATGTATAATTATATAATTAATTATAATTAATAAGAACATAATAAAATACAACAGCACATTAAAGTAGTATAGGTGAATGTCTTCTATCCGATAAACTCCTTAATACTGAGTTTCCTAGTTGACTCTTTCTTCAGAAAGCCTATTCTCAAAAATTTAATAAACATCAGTTTTGAAATATTTTCAGAACTCTTTTACTTAGGTCATACATTTCCTCTCCTTACCTGTAGAAAGCAATCTTGCTGCAGTCTTTGAAAATGTTTTTATCCACAGCTTCATCTTCAACACTAAAAAAAAACCCCATATTTTATGAAACCTATTTTACATGGGGTTTGTGAATCCAATTTTTGTACTGTCTTTATTTTTTTATTGTTTTATTCATTTATTTTTGTCTTTTTAGGGCCACACCCACAGCTTATGGAGGTTCCCAGACTAGGGGTCGAATCAGAGCTGAGCTGTAGCCGCTGGCCTATGTCAGAGCCACATCTGCAACCTGCACCACCGCTCACAGCAAAGCCAGATCCTTAACCCACTGAGGCCAGGGATCGAACCCGTGTCCTCATGTATACTGTCAGATTTGTTTCTGCTGAGCCACGAGAGGAACTCCTGCACCTTCTTTAATTCTAGTTAAACATGGCACATAAACCACTGTGTTGTAAAAATGCGTTAGGGCCATAATAACACAAGGACTGTGTTCAAGCTTTCTTTGGGAGCCTGACATCACAAATCAACCTGACAGATGCTATAATGAGGTATGTGCAAGGTGCTAGAATAAGGATAGAAACCAATGGAGAAGGAAAATCCTTTGCTTTTAAGATGATGCTGACAATCTAGGGGCCAATGTTTTTTAAAATCAAGTTTCCAGAAAAGCTGTTTCTGAAGAGAACATGATCAAGATGTATGTATATTGCTACTTGAGTATATGTATTTAATATATACTGATTAAAACAACAGGCAGAGTTCCTGTTGTGGCGCAGTGGTTAACGAATCCGACTGGGAACCATGAGGTTGCGGGTTCAATCCCTGGTCTTGCTCAGTGGGTTAAGGATCCACTCCGATCCCACGCTGCTGTGGCTCTGGCGTAGGCCAACGGCTACAGCTCGGATTAGACCCCTAGCCTGGGAACCTCCATGCCGCAGGAGCAGCCCAAGAAATGGCAAAAAGACAAAAAAATAAAACAACTACAGGCTATAATGAAAAAAAAAAAACCCACATTGACTTTCATGCATGAGACACAGTGAATACATCTGTAGTCAGTATGACCATGATTACGTAGGAAGCTATAACTGAATACTATTTCAAAATATTATGAAAACAAGCTCAGACAAACACACTTGGACATGGTTTATCATGGCAGTAATCAAATCCTTCACTGAGTCTTTGTCACTGTTTCTTTGGATCAAGTGTGCAAAGATTAGAGAAATTAGCATTCTTTCCAGCTTTGAAGAATATACTCTGGAATGCTTCAGGAAGAGGTGTATACAGCGGAATTTGGAAAGCAACATGCTTGAAATTCATGTGTTAAGAGTTCTGATAACAATTCTTCCAGTTTTGTTAACTATCTTGAAAATACTTCATGCGGGGCTATTAATATCACCTAATTCTCTGGAGAATTGAAAAGATATAAATTTAATGTACAAATACCAAACGTGCAAACAAGCGCAATCAAAGTCAATAAAATCTTCAAAGCCAGAATGTTGTTTCCAGGTTCTGCCTGCCTCCGTGGGCCCTGGAGTCAGTTCCTGCTGGACTACTGGGATTTTACCTGATTTCCTCTTTGCCAGCTGCTTCCATGGCTTCCCAGTCACTTCACCAGGCTCCCAGCTCTCAGGCAAAGGCCCCAGGCGGTCTCTTAGATTGTCTTTCTAAATAACCACCAGCGCTTTACCACCGTCAAGTTTCTGGGGCTCCAGGTTCTCAAGGAGTGACAAATTGACACCTGCTCCTGGGATTTCCACGCCCAAACTAGTCTTTCTACTAGTTTTTTGGGGGCAAAGTTTTCTTGGTTTTGAGTGGCTGGTCAGGAACTACCTTCATTAGGAACCGAAAAGGTTTCTGCAACAGAGGGGGCGTGAACTCAGACCCAGAGGATGAAAACCCTGAGACTGAGAACCAGGAAGTACCAAGACGGTCTGCGTGACTTGGGCGAAGCTTCTGCAGATCTTTCTCAGTGACGGTCACGCCAAAGATACTGAAAACTGACCCACTCTCTCCCGGTTTTAGCTGTGAGTAGGAAGTGCCGGCCGGGTGGCTGCTCTAAGTTGATGTGCGCCGGCCAACATCTACATCACAGACTTAAGGGCCAGAAGGGGTTTTTTAAAAGGAGTTATCTGTTACACCGTCCAGTTTAGGAATCGCTTATACTCCACCCCGGCTAAATTCCAGTTTTTGCTTAAATACCTCCGGAAACCTAGAACTCAATACTAGACTTTAAGTAGGCAGCCAGACTTACGGCTTTCCTAGACTCCTGGCCCCGGCATTTGACTCGGACTCAGAAGGAATGAGGGACAGGGGCCAACAGGAGGAGGAGAGAGCCAAACGCCCCACGGGGTTCTTGTCTGGTCCCCAAACCCTTAAGGTAGAGGAGTCGAGAGACTCGGCGATGGCTTTTGGCGATGAACCTAGCGCTCCAAGGTGACTAGGTTACAACAAGATGACGCCTGCGCAGTAGGTACAAAGCCTCACACCAGGCCGTGACGTATGCCTGAAGGAGGGGCTGCTGAGTCGCAAAACAAACACGCCCCCTGCGGTTTTGAGGACCCGGATGATCCCGCCCCCAGAGGGGAGCCGGAAGAGGGCGGGACGAACCGGAAGAAGGTGAAATACTTTGGGTAGGCACTCCATGGCTGTGAAGATGGCGTCGGCTGCGTGGCTTCAGGTGTTGCCTGTCATTCTTCTTCTTCTTCTGGGGGCTCCCACGTCCCCACTGTCACATTTCGGTGTAGGACCGGCATCCGTGGCAGCTGCCGACCGATCCAAGTGGCGCATACCGATATCGTTGGTGAGTGTTCACTTAAGGAGAAACTGAGCCTGGAAGAGTAAGGGGGTGGGGCTACGGCGGCCCATGGGGTCCAGGAAGGTTCCGCCAAAGTACGCTTCCAAAGGGGTGGGACTGCCGGGAGCGTTTGTGTCCTTGGTTAACGTGGACTCACCTACCTGGAGTGGAAAGCCGCACACTTCTGTGGGTAGATTAGCAGTAATGCCAGGGTCGTTTCCGAAACGGAGAGTGGTGATGGAGCGGTTCTTTATCAGCAGAGTCAGAGAACTTTCTTTGACTGGAGGCATGTAAACTTGATGTATATGTGGAAAGTGGTTTTTCTTTTCAGCTGAACTTTCGCAGAATCTTATGACTCCGGGTTGAATGAGAGGGATATGTAAATAGACATCTTTTTTTTTCTTCCTCTTCATTTTTTGGCTACTAGATGATTCTACTTGTGAAGCTGTTTGATTTCGTTTGGACTTTGAAATAGTTATTCTAAGCTTTGCCATGTGATTAGGAAGCCTAAGCATTTGAAATGTAGTCTAATTTGAGAGTGGACAAAACGGAAGAAACAGTATTCTAAAATTTATTGTGAGAAGTTAGTTTTTCTTCTGGACAAATTAACTAGATAGGTTGACCCTCGGCCCTTTTAAAACCTCCTTTGAGTAAGAGCTATAGTCCTGTGAGCTGATAAATCACAAGCTGGCAGGAAATGCCAGAAGTCATTAGTCTTATTAAAATCACAGTAGTCTTTTTTGTTCTGCTCTGCTCACTGGTTGTAATGCCCAAATCTTATTTGAGCTTTTGATATGGCAGGAATTATAGCTTTTGTTCAGTTGGTGAAGATCTTCAGGTTCTCGGTTTTAGGTACTGTTACTTGTATAATGGTTGATAGTTGAATTTGGCCATCTGCTCATAGAATAGTTTGTTTGAAGAAATGATTGGTTATTCTAGACAATGATCAGTGAGTAAAAGGAGTGAACCGATTAAAGAGTACCTTCCATGAAGATTTAAGTTATCTGAGGATTTGTAGGAGCCTTCCTTCCAGAGTCCTTGCTTCATGGCCTGTGGAAAAAAAATCATGTCTCCGCACCAAGCTTCAAAATCCTGCAGATTGGATATGGTTGAATTTTACTAAAAGGAAGGATATTTATGCATTTTTTGTATGTGTGTTAAGAAAACTAACTTGAACATTTTATAAATTTAGGTTTTTATACCAGTTGCATGCTGCTTTGGGGATTAAAGTGATTTGATGCTAATTATCCTTTCTCTTCTTTATCTTTGCAGGGGAAAAATTATTTTAGTTTTGGAAAGATCCTCTTCAAAAATACTACTATCTTCCTGAAATGTGAGTTTTTTGCATTTCATGAAGTTTTATTGAGTTTTTGAGTGGTCTTCAAACTTTTAAATTACCTGTTTTCTACCTCTGATGAGCAACATAAGTTCTGAAGTTTAATAGTCCAGCACTGTCTAAGAATAAACATATGTGGTATAACTAAGATCCTTTCACTGAATAATCTTCAGAATACTTAGTTGTGTGAACTTTATTTTCTTCTCTTGTTTTTCTGGTGTTTACAGTATATAGTTAGACAGATTGTGTTGGTTGATTGCCTGCATGGTGTTTTAATCTGTCCTGAGTCAGAGAAAGAACCACTGATTTTGCTTTTGTGTGCATGTTAGATGTTTACTGGACACATGATCTAGGTTTGCAGACCATTGGCTCTGAACAAATATGTTCAGTAAAGCTTTTGTTTGCAGAAGGAGTATTGTACTACTTGGATCTTTGGAAGAGGAAGCTCAAAGATAATAACCAGGAAATAGAGATTATGTAGAACAAAACAAGTCTGTCCAGTGGGAAAACCATGTATCTGAATCCAAAATACCCCATTGTGTATTAAAGGAAAGCTGTATTTTATTTCTGCAACTGGCTTTATTTTATTTTATTTATTTTTATTTATTTATTTATTTTTTTTTTTTGGTCTTTTTGTTGTTGTTGTTGTTGTTGCTATTTCTTGGGCCGCTCCCGCGGCATATGGAGGTTCCCAGGCTAGGGGTCCAATCGGAGCTGTAGTCTCCGGCCTACGCCAGAGCCACAGCAACGCGGGATCTGAGCCGCGTCTGCAACCTACACCACAGCTCACGGCAACGCCGGATCGTTAACCCACTGAGCAAGGGCAGGGACCGAACCCGCAACCTCATGGTTCCTAGTCGGATTCGTTAACCACTGCGCCACGACGGGAACTCCAAGGCTTTATTTTAGAGAATGAATGATGATAGGCAGCTTCATTTCAAGATCGGATCATCCATGTGTGCAGCTATGCATATTTCTTTCCATGAAAGTGCAAAGTTATGTCATTGTTGGGTACTTTTATTCTTTTAATCGTTTAGTAAATAGTTACAGAAAACCTACTATGTGCTAGACACTGTTTTAGATGGCAGGGCAGTGACAGGAAAAACCCTTTATCTCGTTGAGCTTGTGCTATGGGGATGAAGGGGGCAGGTAGAATTTCAATGAAGAATATACTTCGTCTATGGAAGTATGATCTCCTGACTAATGATTTAAGTTTGATTTAAATCAAATCTTACTCTTGACACACTGGGCTTTCTTGTGAAGTTGGCTTAGTAGATAAAGAGTAGCTTTGAGGGATAGCAGTATTTTTTATTTTGGAGTAGCCTGACAACCTCTTTGCTATTCTAGCCTTTTATTATGTAGTCTCCTCTTATCTGTATTTTGGCTAATGGTTTTTCTTTTTTTTTCTTTTTCTTTTTTTTTGTCTTTTTAGGGCCATACCCATGGCATATGGAGGTTCCCATGCTAGTGATTGAACTGGAGCTATAGCTGCTGGGCTACACCACAGCCACACCAACACAGGATCTGAGCCGCATCTGTGACCTACACCACAGCTCATGGCAACACTGGATCTTTAACCCGCTGAGGAATTGAACCCACATCCTCACAAATACTAGTCGGGTTTGTTAACCACTGAGCCACGAAAGGAACTCCAGCTACTGGTTTTCTAATGGTTGTTTCCCAAGCTGCATATTTTGCTTTTTTAGGGCCCCACCCGTGGCATATGGAGGTTCCCAGGCTAGGAGTCTAATCAGAGCTACAGCTGCTGGCCTATACCACAGCCACAGCAACAAGGGATCTGAGCTACGTCTAACCTACACCACAGCTCACAGCGATGCCGGATCCTCAACCCACTGAGCGAGGTCAGGAATTGAACCTGAAACCTCATGGTTGCTAGTCGGATTCATTTCCACTGTGCCACAACGGGAACTCCCAAGCTGCGTATTTTGAAGTGTCTACATTTCATTGTTTTTGGAGGATTTGTGGCTTCTTAAAATTTGCATTGTCTTTCACTATATTACTTCTCTGTGTTTTCTCATACTTAACCTTGTCTCTAATTTTATGCTTTTGTGGGCATGGAATACTATAGATTTCCATGAAATTGGCAGAACCCATTTTTAATGCCTCTTAAAGCCATTCATTTAAAGTTGTAAAGAATGTCTGTAATGTAAATAGTATTTTTGGAGGCACATTTCCCAGCAAATCTCCTGTTTAAGGCATTTTCTTACTCACTTTTATTTACTTAATCCCTCTTTGTATGGTTCTTACGGAGTAGTTCATAACAAGATTACAGTGTCCTTTTTATCATTTCCATAAATTCAACACATCAAATTCTTGTATATTTTACTTGAGCCTTATAAAATTATGCCATATAAAAATTAGTTTCAGAAAACAAAACAAAGGGGAAAATTATAATTTTAGATGTGCTTCTTTTGTTAAGAACCAAAAGTAGGTTCCTAGATGCAGTCATGCTTGTCTTTGTCACATTTGCACAAAGTAGATATTTCTAGTATGTTTTCCCTTCCTCACCTGGAATCACATATAAAAGGGAATATTGATTTCCCCCAGTTGAGACAACTAATCAGATTTACACTCCTAAGTCTTTAGACTAATGCTTTGGTCCACTAGAATATTGTGTTTTAAATTATGTTTAGTGAGTTATATGAGGCTTCTGTGATTTCATGAGGTCCCCTGAGATTGGTTTTGAGAATAATCTAATCTTTTATCTTGGCTTTTGCTATTCCTTTGTTCCCCAGCCAGGTTTGCTTTTTGTTTATTTTGTTTCAAGGTTAAAAACAGCTTAACTGCTATTTCTTTCTATGAACAGCAATTCTTACTTTTAACTGAAGAATATCCAGTTCTTTTTACATTTATTACTTCATTACTTTCCGTTTGGAGAAGGGATGGTCTTTTGAATGTCTTAGTTTAGCAGGAAATAAATAGGATGTGGATAATAGTTTAGGAAAAAATCCTTGTTTGGGAATAGTCTTATTCACAAAGCTTTTTTCTTTTATAGTTGATGGAGAACCTTGTGACGTATCTTTGAATATAACCTGGTATCTGAAAAGTGCTGACTGTTATAATGAGATATACAACTTCAAGGTATGGAACATAAAAATCACAGGCTTCTTTTTTTAGTGTTAAGAAATCATTGGGTCCCAAACTGGTGGAAGATTTAGTGTCATGTAGCTGTGGAGAAGAGCTGAAACTAGAATCTTGCTTCCCAATTTGCAGACATACTTGTACCATCAGTTCTCAAACTTTTTGGCCTCAGAACTGTGTTATATTCTTAAAAATTACTACAAACCCCCAAAAGTCTTTGTTCATGTGGGTTACTGTATTAGAAATTAAAAAAATTCCTGTTGTGGCTTAGCGGGTTACAAACTGGACCAGTATCCATGAGGATGTGGGTTCGATCCCTGGCCCTGTTCAGTGGGTTAAGGATCCGGAGTTGCTGTGAGCTGTGGTCTGGCTCTAATATGTGGCTTCAGTATGTTGTTGCTATGTTTGTGGTGTAGGCTGATGGCTGCAGCTCCAGTTTGACCCTTAGCCTGGGAACTTCCATATGGCGCAGGTACAACCCTAAAAAGCAAAAAATAAAAAAAATTAAAGAGAAATTAAAACTAGAGAAATATTTATTTTAAAAAACTATAATAAGCTCACTGCTTTTTAATATAAAAAGCATATATATTTTAATTATGTGATTTTCATTTTTCCATTATATTTGAAAAAGTAATTTTTTAAATGAAAGATATTAAAAAAAAAACAGGAAGCATGGTGTTATTTTGTATTTGCAAATCTGTTTTCTGTTTGTTTACTATCTGGTGTGATGGAAATTAGCTGGATTCTTTTTTTTTTTTTGCTTTTTAGGGCTGCACTTGCAGCATATGGAGGTTTCCGGGCTAGGGGTCCAATCTGAGCTGCAACTGCCAGCCTACGCCACAGCCATAGCAACGCCAGATCTGTAACCCACTGAGCAAGGCCAGAAATCGCACCTGCATCCTCATGGTGCCTAGTCGGATTCATTTCCACTGCGCCACAATGGGAACTCCTAGCTGGATTCTTTTATCTCCTTCTTTACTCAGTCTGTTGTGATATTTATTTTGGTTGAAGTATATGCACAAAATAGGGCCTCACACAGATATTGGTAGCTGGTAAGAGATTTTAATAGTGTTGTGAAATAATTATGGATATTGTTGATTCTATACCCAGCTGTAACAAGTGGAGTTTTTTAGAGATTAGTGGCAGTGTAGAAACTGAAACCATTTCATTGAACTTTTTTGTGCTCTTTTATGTTAAAATATATTAATGTGTCTTATACTTTGGTCTTTTACTCCTGTCTGATTTTGCATTTTCTTTCATTGATCATTTAGAAAATACTGGTTTACTGAATTATATAAACCTTCCAAATATTAATTCATTTTACAATTACCTCAGAATTACATTTGCTAATATCGCCTTTTGGTCTCATCAGAAACTCCTTAAGTATTGGAAGCTATTACCCTCATGGTGACGGACATGCAAATTTTCCAAAATTCCAGTTTTTGCTTGAAAGTTCAAATTTTATCATTGACAATGGATACTGTCAGTTGTCTTCCTCCATGTGACAGCCTCCCTTTGCCCATTTTTCAAGAAAATATCTCCCAAATAATCAATTCTGAATTACTGTAGTTTGTTGATCATTCTTTCAGGTCAATGAAAAACGAATAGTTTAGCTTATAGGTTAAAACAGTTGCAAAGTGCTTTACCTTAAGTCAATCATTTATAGTATTTTATATATTTCTTATTTTGTCTGATAGAATATTTTAAAAGTCATGTACCCAAAGGTCCAGAATTAATGATATTAATAATTTTACTGCTTCATCAAGGGCATTCTTATGTAAAACTGACTTTTTTTTTCCTTCTGCAATTTTATGACTGAAGAGTACAATGACTGCTGGTACAGTTAGGTACATGGTGAAAATGAAAATAGTTGTGACTTCTTAGACCTCATGAAATTGCCCGTGGGCAGTTTCAGAATTGCCATAGGACATTGTACTTGAACATTGAAGAAACATGGCTTCTAGGCACATTTTTTAGGCCATTTCTATTCTGTTCCATCCCCCTATTTGCTCCTTTCTTTTCCTTTCCTTTTGCTCTCTTTCCCTCCCTCCCTCCCTTCCTTCCTCTCTCTTTTTTCTTTTCTTTTTTTAACATTTCCCCTACTATTCTTGAGGTTTCTTTTCAAAAATAATATGACTAATCTTTAAAAATTGTCCATCACTCCCTTGGGTTTTTAAAAATTATTTATTAATTTAATTAATTTTTTGGCCATGTCTATGGCACACAGAAATTCCTGGGCCAGGGATCAAACCCACACCACAGCTGTAACCAGAGCCACAGCATTGACAACACTGGATCCTTAACCTGCTGAACCACAAGGGAACTCCTCCAGTTGGTTTTTTAAACCTTTGAATTTCTGCCTAGTATTAGAGTTTTACATTATCTTTTTTATAGTGTTTGTGATTGTGTTTGGCTTTTGTTATACAGCACTTGGTAAGATTGCTATGATGAGGACTTACAGGGCTGAACAACTAAAAGAGAAATGATGCTATCTCCAGAATATAGTTGATCTGTTTTTCCTAATTGGTAACTAATTGAATTTAGTTAAAAACTTCTTAGGTTTGAAACTTGTGGTAGGATGGTCAAGAGCTTAGAAGATTCAGTCTTTGTAGGTAGTACAAGTTAAGAAGTTAAAAATTATTTTGGACTGCCATGTGCCAGAATTATGGAAATGACAAGCAGATAGTTGGAGATGTGAAATTGGAGCTTAGGAAAAAAACAGGATGAGATTAGGGATGTTGGTGTGGAAGAAAAATCACTGAACTGATTGATGGATGAAACTACAGAAATGATAAGTTTTTGTTTTATTTTGTTTTTGTCTTTTTAGGGCCATACCTGCGGCACATGGAGGTTCCCATGCTAGGGGTCTGATTGAAACTGCAGCTGCCAGCCTACGCCACAGTCACAGCAACACCAGAACTGAGCTGCATCTGCAACCTACACCACAGCTCACGCAATGCCAGATCCTCAACCCACTGAGTGAGATCAGGGATTGAACCCGCAACCTCGTGGTTTCTAGTCGGATTCGTTTCCGCTGCACCATGGCAGGAACTCCAGAAATGATAAGTTTTTTGAGAGTATTACTAGTGGGCTGTGAATGGCTATAGCACTTTTGTGCTCTAGTTTATCTATTTAGGAGCACAAATATTTTTATTGGTGTTAATTTAGTCAAGTAACTCTTGTAAATGTATTTTCTTATGACAAGACCTTCTGGACTCTTGACAGGTTCCTGGTCTTCCTAGAATTTTTAGAGGAACTACCTTTTGTGAGTTAGACTAGAATGCTCTACTCTAGAGTCTAATACTATTAGAGTCTTGAATACTATTACTTGGAGTCTTTATCTGGTGCTGTTAATTTTTTTAAAATGGCAAATCCGAAACTGTATTTGTGTCATAGGCAATCTATTTGTTATCTTTTAAATATCTTACGTGTAAAAAGGAAGTTAAATGTTTGGTATTTTCTTCATTTTTTTCAGACAGAAGAAGTGGAGACATACTTAGAAAATCTTAAGGAAAAAAAAGGCTTGTCTGGGAAATATCAAACATCATCAAAATTGTTCCAGAACTGCAGTGAACTCTTTAAAGCACAGGTAATGTGTGATAGTAGTCAAAGGGAAGTAGAAGAGGTGAAAATGTGATGTCGGTGTTTTGGAAGCCATCTGTTTCCCATTCCTCAAT
Source organism: Sus scrofa (assembly GCF_054392235.1). NCBI lineage: Eukaryota > Metazoa > Chordata > Mammalia > Artiodactyla > Suidae > Sus > Sus scrofa. The sequence continues at coordinate 138,404,936 of NC_139383.1, forward strand.
TCCTTCTTCTGGCAGAAATAAGTTAGAAGTGTGTTCTGATAGGTACATAGTCAGCCACTTAAATATTAATCTCATCGAAGAGAGGATGTACTTTCCTTTGTGTTTAAAAAGCAAACCCCCAATTTTTTAAAAGTATAGTAAAATACTCTTAACATAAAATTTACCATTTTAAGTATTTTTAAGTGTCTTTTACGTTCAGTGCCTATTCAGTGACTTTTACGTTCATGCATATTGTTGTGCAACTGTCACCATTGGCATCTCCAAAACTTTCTCATCACCTACAGCTGATATTTCACAACCATTAAATAATAACCCTCAGTCCCGCCCTCACCTCCACTTCCCTGGTAACAACAATTCTGCGTCCTTTCTCTGTGAATTTGGCTGTTGTAGTAAAATCATACAATATTTTTTGCCTTCTTTAACAGAGTGTTTTCAAAGTTCATGTATATAGCATGTATCAAAAATACATCCCTTTTTGAGGCTAAATAATATCCCATTGTAAGTAGGTATATACCAGATTTTCTTTATTGAACCTTTAATCAGTTAAAAAAAATTTTTTTTTTTTGCTTTTTAGGGCCATACCTGCAGCATGTGAAAGTTCCCAGGGTAGGGTTTGAATCAGAGCTGCAGCTGCCAGCCTGTGCCACAGGCACAGCAATGTGTACCACAGCTCAACGGCATCACTGGGTTAACCCACTGAGCAAGGCCAGGGATTGAACCCACGTCCTCATGAATACTAGTTGGATTTGTTACTGCTGAGCCGCAACGGGAACTCCTGAAACCCCTGATTTGTAATTCTCTTGTCATCTCACTTCATTAACATGTCCCAGAAAAATCAGCACTTTTAGAATTTACTGAGATAGACCTGAAATCAAAGGGTTGATTTTTATATCTTTTTTTGAATAAAGGGAAAGAGGTGAATAATATATATTTTATTTAATTTATTTATTATTACCATTTTTTTTTTTTTTTTTACTTTTTAGGTCCGTACCTGCAGCATATAGAGGTTTCCAGGCTAGGGGTCTAATCAGAGCTACAGCTGCCGGCCTACGCCACAGCCACAGCAACTTGGGATCTGAGCCACGTCTGCAGCCTACACCACAGTTCACAGCAATGACAGATACTTAACTTGCTGGGCGACGGCAGGGATCGAACCTGTAGCCTCATGGTTCCTAGTCAGATTTGTTTCCACTGCACCATGATGGGAACTCCAATATTATGTATTTTAATGCTTTCATGTATGTAATCCTATAAATGGGGTTTATATGATTACAAGGGACTTATATAAAATTCCCTTTTCTTAGGAGCAGGATCTGACCCCAGAATTTTGATAGAAAAACTTACATATTTATAGGTGTTGAAAAAAATTAACTTTAACTATAGCCTTTGCTTTGTTTTTATTGCATTTAAATACTGCTTCAGAATATTTAGCAGCTTGCCTTGAAGAGGCAAGGATTTTGTGGAAAACTAAGTTTTCTGTATAGTTTCTAGAAGTAAAGTTTATTGATAAGAAAGCTTTAATTTAATAATTATGTAATAAACAGATGAAATAATTGATATTTGAACTACAAGGATTGAGTTCTTATTATAACGTAGATTTTATGGACTTGGAAGAAAAAGAAAATACCTTTAAAATAGTAGAAGAATGGTGGAAAAAGATAGCTAGGCACGATGTGGGGTTGAATAGGGGGTTTTTGGTAGGTTTTCCAAAATTATCTCCCAAGCTAGGAGGATTGGTTGGCCTTTCTTGGATTTGATTGTGGAAAGTGTCCTGTTGTATGCATACTGTTGCCCAGGGCTTAGTACTTTTAGATCTGCTATAATCTTTCCAGGGTTTTGGCATAAATCTGTATTCATAAGGTCTCCTCCCCTCCAGTGTAATGTAATAGAGTTGAAACGCATGCCCTAATTCCTCAGGAGGAATAATGCTTCATCTGCTGATAACTGGTAAGAAAGGTAACTAGTATGGGCATGGGGTGTGTATTGAAAAGAGCAGTGGGCTCCAGAGATTGGAATCTTAGGATCAGATCTCATTTCTTCATCTAGAGCTTTATAGCTTTGAGCCCCATTTTACTACTCTGTAGAAAGAAAGGGAACTATAGGAGTTCCCGTTGTGGTGCAGTGGTTAACGAATCTGACTAGGAACCATTGAGGTTGTGGGTTAGATCCCTGGCCTTGCTCAGTGGGTTAAGGATCCGGCTTTGCCATGAGCTGTGGTGTAGGTTGCAGACGCAGCTCGGATCCCGAGTTGCTGTGGCTCTGGTGTAGGCTGGTGGCTACAGCTCTGATTGGACCCCTAGCCTGGGAATCTCCATATGCCCAGGGAGCGGCCCTAGAAAAAGGCAAAAAGACAAAAAAAAAAAAAAAAAAAAAAGAGGGAACTATAACATCCCTTTAGTCTTTATCCTGAGCATGTTATCTTCTCTCTAGGGTTTTGTCATTCTTAAATATGTATGACCTTATGGAAAAGTCGAGTGGCCAGTTTGATTTGACATTTTTTAGTTCCCAGCAGGGTTTTATTCGCTTGTTTGTGGTTAATTGGAAGGAAGTATTTTATCTGTTAATGCCATGTTATTAGGTTTACTGTTATAATAAATATGTTTTGCTTTAACCATTTCTGTGGATTTTCAGCTGTGCTTTTCTTTTACTATTATACATCGTGAATTTTTGTTTTGTATTTCTTTAATAGAGCTTTTCTGGGGAATTCATACATCGATTGCCTCTCTTAGGAGAAAAACAGGAGGTAATTGTTTTTCTTGTTATTTATTTCTGAGTAAAGTCGAAATTCTGAATTAATTTTCTTTTTTCTTCTTTTTTTTATTTCATTTTTTTTGTTTAAAGTCTAAGGAGAATGGAACAAATCTTACCGTTACTGGAGACAAAACTGTAAGTGTGGTAGGGAATTTAAGGCATTGAACACATTTCAGTTTTTTTAATATTTCTGTATTTTGAATTCTTATGCTGACATTTAAAAAAAGAAACTTAGGAATGGAAGCTCTGCACCAAAATGTTAAATAATAGTTATCTCTGGATGATATTTTGAGTGATTTTTATTTTTTCTTTGTGTTTTTGTATTTTCCATGTTTGCTACAATCAGTCTATATTGTTTTGTAGTTATCGCTTTATAAATATTACTTATAAATAGAAACTTTCAAGAAATAACCTTAAACTCTTATTTAAAATTATCTTATAGAATGTCTTTGGAAGAGTTTGGAAGATTGAAATAAGGTTTAGGACTATAAATATGCTTTAAATTTTCATAAATCATTTTCTGTTTTGGCTGTACTTGCAGTATATGAAAGTCCCGGGCCAGGGGTTGACCTATGCCACGGCTGCAGCAGTGCTGGATCCTTAACCCACTGCGCTGAATGAATGCTTGCTGCTGCAGAGACAATGCTGTATCTTTTACTTGCTGTGCCACAGTGGAACTCCTTTGTAATTCACTTTCTAATTCACAGTAACTAATTCTTCGAAACTTTCTTTGCCAGTTAAAAATGTAGAGGAAGGAGTTCCCATCGTGGCTCAGTGGAAACAAATCTGACTAATATCCATCAGGACATGGGTTCATTCCCTGGCCTCATTTGGTGGGTTAAGGATCAGGTGTTGTCATGAGCTATGGTATAGGTCGTAGACCCAGTTCTGATCTGGTGTTGCTGTGGTTGTGGTGTGGGCTGGTGGCTACAGCTCTGATTTGACCCATAGCCTGGGAATTTACATATGCTGCAGGTACAGCCCTAAAAAGACAAAAAAAAAAAAAAGTACATAGAGGAAAACAAGATAGTTATCAGTGTTAGGTCATACCTTAACAAGACTGGTTGAAGTTTTAAATTTTATAACAACTTTATTAAAACATACATACCTCAGAATTTACTGGGGTTTTTTTTTTGTCTTTTTTTTTTCCCCCCAGGGCTGCTCTCGCATATGGAGATTCCCAGGCTAGGGGTCTAATTGGAGCTGTAGCTGCCGGCCTACACCACAGCCACAGCAACTCGGGATCTGAGCTGTAGGTGTGACGTACACCACAGCTCACAGCAATGCTGAATCCTTAATCCACTGAACAAGGCCAGGGATCGAACCGAAACCTCATGGATCCTAATTGGCTTTGTTAACTGCTAAGCCACAATGACAACTCCAGAATTTACTGTTGTAAAACGTACAATTAAGAAGTTTTTAGTATATTCACAAGTTGTGAAGCCATCAATCACTGTCTAATTCCAGAACATCTTCATCACACCAAAAAGTAATCACCTAGTCATTTGCAGTTACTTCCCATTCCACTGTTCCCCTAGGCAACAACTTATTATCTGTCTATGGATTCGCCTCTTCTATTCATTTTGTACGAATGGAATCATACAGTTTATGGTCTGTGTCTGGCTTTTTTCACAATATAAAACTCTGCTTAAGTTTTACTTCTTTGTTTTATAATGATTTTTATTTTTTCCATTAGAGCTGGTTTACAGTGTTCTGTCAGTTTTCTACTGTACAGCAATGTGACCCAGTTACACATACATGTATACATTTTTTTCCTCATATTATCATGCTCCATAAGTGACTAGATTCAGTTCCCAGTGCTGTACAGAGGATCTCATTGCTTATCCATTCCAAAGGCAATAGTTTGCATCTATTGATTCTAAATTCCCAGTTCATCCCACTCCCTCCCCCTCCCTCTTGGCAACCACAAGTCTGTTCTCCATGTCCATGATTTTCTTTCCTGTAGAAGGGTTCATTTGTGGCATGTATTAAATTCCAGATATGAGTGATACAATATAGTTTTTGTCTTTCTCTTTCTGACTTACTTCACTCAGTATGAGAGTCTCCAGTTCCATACCTATTGCTGCAAATGGCATTATTTTGTTCTTTTTTTATGGCTGAGTAGTATTCCATTGTGTATATATACCACATCTTAATCCATTCATCTGTTGATGGACTTTTAGGTTGTTTCCATGTCTTGGCTATTGTGAATAGTGCTGTAATGGACATGCGGGTGCATGTGTCTTTTTTTAAGGAAAGTTTTGTCTGGATATATGCCCAAGAGTGGGATTGCTGGGTCATATGGTAGTTCTATGTATAGTTTTTAAGGTACCTCCATACTGTTTTCCATAGTGGTTGTAAAAGTTTTACTTTTTTTTTTTTGTCTTTTGTCTTTTTAGGGCTCCACGGCATATGGAGGTTCCCAGGCTAGGGAACCCTAACCGGAGCTGTAGCCACTGGCCTACGCCAAAGCCACAGCACTGTGGGATCTGAGCCGTGTCTTTGACCCACACCACAGCTCACGGCAACGTCAGATCCTCAACCCACTGAGTGAGGCCAGGGATCGAACCTGCAACCTAATGGTTCCTAGTCGGATTTGTCAACCACTGAGCCACAGAGGGAACTCCAAGTTTTACTTCTTGAACAGAGCCTTAAGGTTGGTCAGGGCTGAGCAGTTAGGGCCTTCTCAGGTCTCTCTTGGGCACAGTGCATTGTCCTGCATGTCCTATGGCCTTTTAGATTTCCAGGAATATTTTGGAGCTTTTCAAAACTCTTATGGGCATCTCATTTCCAGTTTTTCCTTTTAAGGTTTTATTCAGCCTCTTAATGGCCTCACCTGGTAATGTCACTTCAGGCAGCTCTGCTCTTTCACAGTTGCTACTGAGTGTTTTTGACAATGCTTTGAGTATAGAGTCCTTCCCACTGAATGAGCTGTGAGTTAGGTCATGTAAAAGATAAGACCTGGCACCAGTAAAGATGCTCAGCATAACCAGTCATTAGAGAATCGCACATCAAAACTGCAACTCCGACTGGTCTAGAATGGCCAGTCTACAAATAACAAATGCTGGAGAAGGTGAGGAGAAGTAGGAACTCTCTTACACTGTTGGTTGGAATGTAAGTTGGCACAGCTACTATGGAGGTTCCTCAAAAGACTCAAAATGAAGTTGCCATATGATCCAGCGATCACTCCTGGGCATATATTTGGACAAAACTGTAATTCAAAAAGAAATGGGCATCCCTGTGTTTATAGCAACACTGCTCACAATAGCCAAGACATGGAAACATCCTAAATGCCTATTGACAGATGAATGGGTAAAGAAAATGTTCCTGTTGTGGCTCAGCAGGTTAAGAACCTGAATAGTATCCATGAGGATGTAGTTCAATCCTTGGCCTCACTCAATGGGTTAAAGGTCCAGTGTTGCTGTGAGCTGTGGTGTAGGTGGCAGACATGGCACAGATCCTTTGTTGCTGTAGCTGTGGCGTAGGCCAGCAGCTGAAGCTCCAATTTGACCCCTAGTCTGGGAAAGCCATAAAAAAGAATGAAAAATGCTATTTGTAGCAACATGGATGGACCTAGAGATTATCATACTATGTGAAGTAAGTCAGAAAGAGAAAGACAAATACCATATGATATCACTTATATGTGGGATATAAAATATGGCACAAATGAACTTATCTGTGAAACAGAAACAGAACAGATTTGTGGGGGTGGGGTGGGGTGTGGATTGGGAGTTTGGGATTAGGTGATACAAACTATTGTGTATAGTGTGGATGGATAACAAGGTCCTACTGTATAGCATGGGGAACTACTTTCAACATCTTGTGATAAACTATATTGGGAAAGAATATGAAAAATATATGTATAACTCAATCTCTTTGCTATACAGCAGAAACACACTGTAAATCAGCCATACTTCAATAAAAGAAAAAATAAAGATAAGCCCTGAAATTGGAACTTTCAGCATCTACCAAAGACCTCTGGTGAATGGGCTTCAGGGGACCTCCAAACTTTTGTTTTCCAGTGGCTGTCAAACTGCTTACCCCCAACCCCACCTCACAGCTGTTACATTTGGGAGAACTTTGTTTTCAGGGAGCTTAGAAAAGGTCTTGGTGAGCAAAACACTACAAACTTGCTTTTCTTATACTGAGATTCTGTTGTTTTTCTTGAGGAAATACTTCCAGGATGGGTTGCAAGTCTTTAATTTCCAGAGTTCCAAAGACGTTGATTTTGAAGGTTTTTGCCTGAGTTTTTGTTGCATTTACAGGTGAATATACTTTCAGAGGTCCTTATTCTGCCATTCTGGAAGTTAACTTACTCTTCATGCCCTAATTATAGTTGTACAGAATTTTAACCTAAAAATACGTTAGGCATGGCAGGCTTCATTAATTTTTTTTTTAAACAATATCCATTGTGTTTTTTCTTATTATCAGAGATTTAGAAAACAAATACGTAAATGAAGGGAAGAAAGTAAACATCTAATACTGCCACACACTGATAGACTATAAACATATTTATCTTCTAGTCTTTTGACTGTATTCAAGTTTATTTTTACTTAAAAATGGGAATCTTGGAGTACTCATTGTGGCTCAGCAGGTTAAGAACTGTTAAGAAGCAGGTTATTGTTTTAATGAGCAAAACTGAAGGACTCAACCATGTTTTCAGGCACGTCTGGAACAAAATTTTCATATCGTGGTTTTTTGTTTTGTTTTGTTTGCATTTTTATGGCTACACCTGCGGCATATGGCGGTTCCCAGGCTAGGGGTCCTATACCACAGCCACAGCCGCAGCAACACTGGATCTTTGCTGCACCTGCGACCTACACCACAGCTCATGGCAACGCCAGATTTTTAACCCACTGAGTGAAGCCAGGGATTGAACCTGCAACATCATGGTTCCTAGTTGGATTCATTATCACTGCACCACGACGGGAACTCCCATATTGTGTTTTTAATCTGTGTTCTTAATTCTCAAGACTGGAAGATTTGATGACTTTTTTCCTCTCTAGGTAATGCATGATCCATTGAAAACTTGGCAAGATGCACCATACATTTTTATTGTACATGTTGGCATTTCATCCTCTAAGGAATCATCAAAAGAAAATTCCCCAAGTAGTCTTTTTACCAGTAAGTACATTTCATTTCTTTTTATTGTTTGTATTTTCTGTTGCGTCACATGGTGGGTAGTGACCCATCAGAATTTAAAGGAGGTGATTTAGAGGAGGGAATAATTAATTACAAATGTTATGACATAGAAAAATTGAGAGAGAAAAATTAACATTTTTCTACAACCATTATGTATGCGATACAGTCTTAGGCATTTCATATATGCTTTCTTATTATGTATTACAGATACTTTATTTCATCTTCTTTCATTTGATCCTCCTTTTAAAATTTTTAATTAGTATCATGTTCTCAGTATTCTAAGCTAAACTTTTTAAAACTTGATTGCCAAGTCAAAACTTGGAAATTTTTAAATTAATTGACTTGGATAATTTTTTAATGTCTCAATTTTTCTTAGTGTGCTTCTTTCCACTCTTGCTAGCCAGTCAGGGAGTCATTACCTCTTACCTAGAATTTTATAGTAAGTTACTAATTGGTCTTATTTTCTGTGGTTTCTTTTTGTTTCTTCTTTCTCCTCCTTAGCTTTCTTTCCTTCTGTTTTCTCAAGTAGATACTGAATAGAAACATTGATAATGGTCATCCTTACCTTATTCCTTACTTTATTGGCAGTATTGTCATACTTCACCATTAAGTATGATGTTTACTATAGATTTTTCAATTTTTTTTTTTTTTCCTGTGGCACGTATAAGTTCCTAGGCCAGGAATTGAACCCATGCCACAGCAGTGACAACACCGGATCCTTAACACATTGAGCCACCAGGAGAGTCCAAAACACTCTTCTTTTTGATTCAGGATGTTTCTTTCTAGTCTTGGTTTACTAAGTGTTTTTTGTTTTTTGTCTTTTTGCTATTTCTTTGGGCCGCTCTTGCGGCATATGGAGGTTCCCAGGCTAGGGGTTGAATTGGAGCTGTAGTCACTGGCCTACGCCAGAGCCACGGCAACTCGGGATCCGAGCCGCGTCTGCAACCTACACCACAGCTCACGGCAACGCCAGATCCTTAACCCACTGAGCAAGGGCAGGAACTGAACCCGCAACCTCATGGTTCCTAGTTGGATTTGTTAACTACTGCGCCACGACGGGAACTCCTTAACTGGTTTTCTAACGTTAAACTGTTCTTGAATTTCCGAGATGCCACTGTTTGGCCTTGACAGACAGACAAACACATGCACACGCATGCATGCACACGTGTGTCTGGGTTCTATGGTCTAGAATTTTTTTGTCTTTGTTCAGAGTAAGATCAGCCTGTGGTTTTCATTTCTTGAATATCTTCTATGGGTTTTGACATTAAGGTTATTCTTATCTCATACAGTGAATTGGAGAATGTCCCCTATTTTTATATTTTGTTTAACAGTTTTTGTAAGGATAGGATTATCCATTCCTTGAATGTTTGCTAGAACTCACTTATGATAGTGTTTTGTCCTGATGATCCTTTTTTTCCCCCAACAAAAATTTTGAACAGTGATTCATTTTTAAAATAGTTTTTCTATTTTTCCTTGAATAAGATTTTATTCCCCTCTGAGAAATTATCTGTTTCATCCAATATTTCTAGTTTGTTGGCATAAAGTTAATAATGCTATTTCTTTACCAAAAAAAAACCCCTTATTTCATTCTTATTACTGCTTTTGTGCCTTCTTTTTCAATTTTTAAACCTTTTTAGAATTCTATTTTACTATATTTTTATCCCCATGAATCAGCTTTTGGTTTTGTTAATTTTCCTGTTTCATTAATTTCTACTTTTATCTTTATTCTTTATTTTATTTGGCTTAATTTTGAACTTCTGCTGTTTTTGGATTCTTGTATTAAATGTTTAATTCCCAATCCAGAGATGGGTCTTATTCTCCATAGTAATATGGGATGTAGCAGATCTAGGAAGACCAGAGGTGATCTGGCAGTTTCTGGACCCAAGGCTTATGTATATCCTCTTGCATCTAGCCCTGTGGCTTTCTAATGAGTAACATTCTCAAGTAGCAGTTGCCAGCATTTACTTTGAACCTTTTTTTGAAAAGAATGGAGGAGAAACCTTGCTGTACTCCACTTTAGACTCTTCATGCATCAAATCTGGCCCTGGTCCCCCTTTATCTTACAAACCTACTAGTTTCAGTGATCTCACAAGGAGCTGCATGCCCAACTACTATAGCCTTCTTTGGGGCCCAGAGTCCAGCATGACCATAGATTCAGCCTCATGCACTGCTATATTCTGAGTTTTTGTTCAGTTTGATATATAGAGATGTTTATCTTGTTTTCCAGCTTATGTCCTTTGTGTTTCCTCTCTCTTTTTGTTTTATTTATCTGTTTGTAACTAAGAAGATGGTTCTTAAAACTTAACTACACCTTGTGAAAGTCCTAAAATCCTCTCTCTAAAACAGTTTTATCATCTTTTTACCTTCATTAAAATCTTTGATGTCTTCCTGTTGCCTATAAAATATCCAGTTCTACAGCAAGGCTTATAAAACTCTACAAAATTATCACAGTTTACCTTTTATTGCCTTGTGTCAAAATGCTCTTATGTGGTGGTGTGTGCAGTCTCAGACTGTATGTCCTTTAAATAGACCACGCAGAAGTTCCATTTGCGGTGCAACGGAAACCAATCTGACTAGTATCCATCAGGATATGGGTTTGATCCCTGGCCTTGCTCAGTGGGTCAGGGATCCAGCGTTGCCATGAGCTGTGGTGTAGGTTGCAGACTTGGCTTGGTTCTGGCGTGGCTGTGGCGTAGGCCAGCAGCTGTAGCTCAGATCTGACCCCTAGCTTAGGAACTTCCATATGCTGTGGGTGTGGCCCTAAAAAGCAAAATAAATAAATAGATAGATAGATAGATGGATCATGCATTTTCACACCTGTCTTTGTTCATGTAATATCCTCTATCCAGATGGCTATTTACTTGTGTCTCATGGAAAATACACACATCCTTCTGGATCTGGCTCAGGGGACAGTTCTCTGTTGCTTTCCAGCTCCCTCTCCCCTTGTAGATGGTAATCCACTAGATGGCAGAAAACATCTTGTACATCTTTCCATCTCCTATATTTTCCATAGTATGTGTCACATGGTAAGTGCTTTGTAAATGTTATGTTCTATTGTAGTATAATAGAGTAGGAATTAGCCAACTTATTTTTAAAGTATCATATAGTAAATGTTCTATTACAGCTCCCCAACTCTGCCACTGTGGTGTAAATATAGTCATACAGTTGACTATTTGTGAGTGGATGTGACTGTTTTCCAATAAAACTTTTATTTATTTATTTTTTGGTGGCATGTAAGGCATGTGGAAGTTCCTGGGCCAGGCAGGGGTCAAACCATGCCACAGCAGTGACAATGCCAGATCCTTAACCCTCTACGCCACAAGAGAACTCCTTCAATAAAACTTTATTTACAAAAAGTGGATGGCCAGATTTGGCCCATGTGCTATATTTTGTTGACATCTGCAATAGAGTAAACAAAGAATGTGACATATAGTCACTGATTATTTTACTTGCTCTTTTATTAAGAAGTTTCGATTACTAACCAGTTTATGAAGTTTTTGTAATTGGTGTTGTGGAATGCTCCTTTTCTTCATAAAAATATTGGAGATGATTTTCCTTTTTGTCTGGTAAAAATTAGTAGGAAATTTTTGAATAGTTTGTGGAGTTAGCTGTCGCTTCTCAGATAAATGGGTTTATTTATTAATCATATCTAAAATCCATCCAAATAGTTTTATCAGTTACAATTTAAAATAGTCATAGGTTTACTTCAGTAAGACAAATCTGTCTTTCAGATTTTTTTTTTTTTTTAACCCCTTTTTAGAGCTGCATCCAGGGCATATGGAGATTCCCAGGCTAGGGGTCAAATCGGAGCTATAGCTGCTGGCCTATGCCATAGCAATGTGGGGTCCGAGCCGTGTCTGCGACCTACACCTCACAGCAACACTGGATCCCTAACCCACTGAGGCCAGAGATCAAACCTGTGTCCTCATGGATACTAGTCAGATTCGTTTCTGCTGAGCCATGATGGGAGCTCCTAGATTCTTGATGTTACTGGCATTTGTTCTGTTTCCTTAAATACTTTGTTGTTATTAATCACCTTTTGAAAATGGTATGTTTCCTATGTTAGGAAAAATGACATAAAATTGAAGTAGGTAAAAAAAGCAATAGAAAAATAGAGGTGAGAAGAAAGAAAAGACAAAAAGGCAGCAGCATGAAGGAATGAAGTCCTGTACTTATCAAAGCACATTAGTAATGTTACTATAAGGAAAAATATGTACGAAGTGTTTGGAATTGAGAAGAGATGGGGAATAGTTCATTTGGGCGGCTCAGCAGACTTTGTGGAGGAAATACACTCAGCTTTGTCTTTAAAGGACGAGAGTATAGGAACAAAGCTTTTCCACCTAAGATACTGACTGGAGCAGTGGCATAGGGAGGCTTGTGCAGGACACAACGTGAACTATGAGAACATTTGTAAAGTACTTCATGGAAGTGCTTTACAAATGTAATATTCACCAGGATTGAAATGATTAGAAGCAAATCACCCAATGGAGTTTTCATTAATTTAATCGAGCTAATATTAGACAATGGTATTTGTTTAATGTTTGCATCCTTTCATTAATTCTGAGGACTGTGTTTTGGCAGTGACTGTTGAAGTGAAAGGTCCCTATGAATACCTCACACTTGAAGACTATCCTCTGATGATTGTAAGTGAACTTTTTTCCTTAACCTGACTATTAAATGAGTTTAACCTTAAAGATTGTCCATGTTTTGTGGCAGTATTAAAGACTTGTTCCTGCATATAGTTCAGAAAATATTGCATGTGGTTCTATGCTTAACTTCTTCCTGGAACGTGATGTTGGGAGTGTCAGTGAACCTCTCTGTGCCTCGTTTTCCCATTGTAAAATGGGGAAGACAATGACTTGTGAAATTTTCGAGTTGGAAACTACCTCAAAGATCATTTCATCTCCCACGTCCTCTGTAGAATCCAAAAATGGGGTACTTCTTAAAACCCTGTAGTTTCTAATCCCACTTAGTATAAGTAAATGACGATACTTCCTTCCTCCTTTTCAGTGTGTCTGTGTCCAAGAATATCCTTAATCTATTTTCAGATTTCTTTTGTTTGTGATTAGTTGTTTTTCTTTTTCAGTTTTCCCACTCTGTTGTTTTTCATTGCTGTCATATATATCCTAACCCTGCCATGCCTTTTTTCCTCTTCAGTGTTGTCTTAATTTAAATTATTTTAAACCGTGAGCTAAAAAACTCTTTTAATATAGTAGAGCAGTCACTCTTGATGACAGGTTCTTAGGTAGTCTCCCTCTGCCCGAGAGGGGATAGTTTTTCTATCTAAATTGAACTTCAAAGAAATAATTTATTTTTAAAATAGAAAGTGTAATGTGTGTGTGTGTATTTGTAATATGTTCAGACTGCATGTTGACCTAAATTGGCTCTTGGCCCTAATCCTTCTTTTTTTCTTTTACCCACTGGGATGACAGTTTTTTATGGTGATGTGTATTGTATATGTCCTGTTTGGTGTACTGTGGCTGGCATGGTCTGCTTGCTACTGGAGAGATCTCCTGAGAATTCAGTTTTGGATCGGTGCTGTCATCTTCTTGGGAATGCTTGAGAAAGCTGTCTTCTATGCAGAATTTCAGAATATCCGATACAAAGGAGAATCTGGTATGTAATCAAAAAATGTTTGCCAATTCATGAGTGATTAGCAGGTGAGACTTTTTCTAAGGTCAGCAGTCATTAAGTTTTACTTTTCAGTTATTTAATTATTAGGATAATTTAAGCAGAATCAGTATGATTGTGACTTTGTTTTTAACCTCTTGACTTGTGGTTTCAATGATTTAAGAGTAATTTTACTGAGGGGGGAAATGAATTAGGAGTTTGGGATTAACATACACACCGCTATCTATAAAATAGATAAACAACAAGGATCTTCTGTATAAAACAGGGAATTACATTCAATGCCTTGTAATAACCTATGATGGAAAAGAATTTGATAAAGAATAGACATAGATATATATTTGTATGTAACTGAATTACTTTGTTGTATACTTGAAACAACACAACATTGTAAATTAACAAAAAGTCAATTTTTTAAAAATAGTTATTGAAAAAAAAGTAATTTTACTGAAATATATTCACGAAAGTTTATAACAGTATTGGCCATTTGGGGACTATTATTATTGAATATCAATTGCTGTTGATTTTTAGGATACTATTATTATATCCATCCAAGAAAGAAAGTACTGTAAATTTAATTGTAAGATGACATTGATTGTAAGACACATCTTAATTTCAAAGATGTTAAAATGTGAGTGGTATGGGGATTTGTATCTATTTGGTAAAATAGAGTAACACCAAAAAAGTAGGAGGGTATTTATGGTGTAGTAAGGTGAGTAGGTAATGATAGAAAGTGTTTTGTACAGAAATATTTTGTGATAGCTTTAGTTCTCTCATTAGACCACTTACTATTAATGAATGGTTGCAAGATATACTAATTAGATTTTCCCCTTCTCTTTGAAATGGCTTGAAAATAGTAGATGTGAAAATGAATTGAAAACTCTGTGTGTTTTGTGCTTTTCTGTGTATAACTACATTTCACAATTTTTTTAAGTGAGAGGAATATTCCTTAGATGCTATAAAATTTTCAAGTTGGGTGAAGTGTTCTGCTAAAGTTTGAGTGAAGTAGTAAGCAGGTAAATTGAGCACACCTGGATTGCTCTCCACGTGAATAAAATCCTAAGTAATACCAGCTTGTGCTTGTAAACATTGCAGAAGAGGTATTGTTTTTAAGTAGGTCTATTATCAATGCTTATTCTGAAGAGTTTTTGGAATCTACATTCTGGTTCTAGAATTAGCCTTTTCCCAAACCTAGATTACATTCTGCACTCTTTCTCCCTTTCTTCTTAAAGTCCAAGGTGCCCTGATCCTTGCAGAGCTGCTTTCGGCTGTTAAACGCTCACTGGCTCGAACCTTGGTCATCATAGTCAGTCTGGGATATGGCATTGTCAAGTAAGTATTAACTTCCTATATAGAAGAGCAAATTAAAATGTTAATTTAATTGAAACAATGTTGCAGGTTCCCAGTGTAGTTCTGAAAGAGTTGATATAAGATGTAGTTCTAGGAGTTCCTGTCGTGGCTCAGTGGTTAACGAATCCGACTAAGAACCATGAGGTTTGTGGGTTCGATCTCTGGCCTTGCTCAGTGGGTTAAGGACCCGGCGTTGCCATGAGCTGTGGTGTAGGTTGCAGATGCGGCTTGGATCCCGAGTTGCAGTGGCCCTGGTGTAGGCTGGCAGCAGCAGCTCCAATTCGACCCCCAGCCTGGCAACCTCCATGTGCCGTGGGAGTGGCCCTAGAAAAGGCAAAAAGACAAAAAAAAAAAAAAAGAGGTAGTTCTAGTTGTTGTCTTGTGGCGCAGTGGGGTTAAGGATCCAGCATTGTCGCTGCTGTGGCTTGGGTTTGGTCCCTGGCCTGGGAACTTCCACATAGGGCATGGAACTTCCACATTGGGTGTGGCCCAAAAGAAAAAAGTAGTTCTGAAGTAAAAAAAGGTATCTGAAAGTTTGTAGATTTATAAAAGTTAGACAAATGTTAGTGTTTCATTTCACTGCTTAAAGTTCAAGCAGCATACGCATGAAAACATGCAGTGCAGCAAATGACAGTGAAACACTGAACTTTTAGAGTAAACTTACTATGACTTTACTCTTCCAAAATATTTTTGCAAATCAGATTTTTTTATGGAAAGAGCGTTCTTGAGTGCCTTCTGTAAGACATTATTTTAGGCCCAAAGGATATATATAGCAAGAGAACAAAAGACTTGGAGTTTATGTTTGTGGAGGGGTGATGCATGGACAAAAATACATGAGTAAAATATCTAATATGTCAGTGATAAGTACTGTGGAGCCGATAAAGCAGGGAAAGGGTATAAAGAGTTCTAGGCAGGAGTTAGAACTTGTAGTTCTAAATAATATTGGTCATGGAAGGCTTCACTTAGTGACATCTAAGCAAAGATCTCCAGTTGATGAAGGAACTGTATGTACACCCAGGGGATGAAATGCTAAGATGTGGTCAGATTCTTATATTTTGAAGGTAGAGCTGATACAATTTACTGGTAGATCAAATGTGTACTAAGAAAGAGAAAAGGAATCAAGGATGATGTCATCTTTCAGTCTAAGCAAGTGGAAGGATGGAATTGTTTACTGAGTCAGGAAGATCTTAGGTAGCATAATATGGGAGTGGAGACAAGATTAGGAGTTCAGTTAGATATCCATGTGGGGAAAGTAGGAGGGAGAGATTAAGGCAGAGGTATAAATTTGGGAGGCATCAGGATGTAGATGTTATTTAAAGCCATGAGACTGCATGTGATCATCAAGGAAGTGAATGTATACAGAGAGATGAAAGGACTGAGCTCTTGAACTATTAGTGAAGTCAGTGAGATGAAATAGAATTAAGGCAGAGGAAATTGAGAAGTGGCCAAGGATAATGGTTTTGGTAATGGAGTAGGACAAAAAGCTTGATTGGGGTGAGTTTAAGAAAGAATTGGAGTTAGTCACGTATAGAGTTATTTTTAAGTGGAATTTTAAGTGGAATTGAAGAATTGGGGGATTTAATATTTTTTAAATTTATTCATTCATGTAAAGGAGTTTTGGAGTTCCCTTGTGGCTCAGTGGTAACGAGCCTGACTAGTATCCATGAGGATGTAGGTTCGATTCCTAGCCCCACTCAGTGGGTCAAGGATCTGGCCTTGCTATGAGCTGTGGTGTAGGTCACAGATGCGGCTTGGATCTAGCATTGCTATAGCTGTGGTCTAGGCCTGCAGCTGCAGCTGCAATTCGACCCGTAGCCTGGGAACTTCCATATGCTGCAGGTTTGGCGCTAAAAAGCAAAATAAATCAGTGAATGAATGAATGAATAAGTGTTGCTTTAGGGTTAGGGGAAGGGGAGTTTTCCTCATTTAAAATTAATCATTTAACATATTTGATGGCCTCTTGTATGCAAGGACCAATTCTGGGTTTCTGAGTTACACCAGTAGGGAGATAAATTCCTGCCCATTTGCAGTTTTTCTAGTGTATAACAAAATAAAAGAACAGATATTGCAAAGGCTTAGGTAGATGTGATTTAAGGCCATGCATGTCTCTAACACACTAATGAATCACCTGGGGATCTTGTTAAAATGTAGATTCTGATTCAGTGGTATTTTGAATATCAGGGATCTGAGATTTTTCTACCTTGAAACAGAAGATACACTTTTCATATTTGTTGGTTTTTTAACTTGATAACATTCAGTTTATCTATTGAGTTTCAATATATTAAAGAATTGTTAAACTTTTTAGATTTGATGAGGATATTGTAGTTGTTTTTTTCAAAATCCGTACTTGTTTAAAAGCATACAGAAATACATATCAATCAAAAGTAAGATGTTGAGGATTTGCTTCAGGATAATATGGGAGGGTGGCAAGTGGAGGAAGTGTGCGTGGGGCAGAATTAGCTATTGGTTGATGACCATTGGGACTGGATGATGGGTTTATAGGGGTCCTTTATGCAGGTGAATGTTTCAAAATTGTCTATAATAAAAAGTTTTAGCAAAAAGTAGAGTTCTTTGGTGGCCTAGTGGTTAAGGATTTGGTGTTGTCACTGCTGTGGCTCACATTTGATCCCTGGCCTGGGAGCTTTGCATGCTGTGGGTGCTAGCAAAAAAAAAAAAAAAAAAAAAGAAATATAGCAAACAAGGACAAAGTCTAAAGTTCTGGTATTCACTGTCTTGATTTAAGACTATATGTTTGTTTGAGTTTTTCTTCCTTAGGTGAATCGAGTATGTCTGGCTTACCTCTGTTAAGTTTTTGGCCTATATTAGGCCAAAATAGAGTTTCTGTTACTTAGCCTGTCTCAGGCTAAGTTGCATTTGCACTCAATTATGTCTTTGCTTCCTCTTTAGGCCTCGCCTTGGTGTTACCCTCCACAAGGTTGTGGTAGCAGGAGCCCTTTATCTTTTGTTCTCCGGCATGGAAGGGGTCCTCAGAGTTACTGGGGTCAGTATTGCTTATCTGAGTTTTTGTAGTCATTTCAGATGTATTGTTTTTGTCTTGAGAAGGTGAATTGGAAATGTGGACTTCTTTATCATTCCTCTAAAGCACCTTTTGGCTCTGGTTTTCAAAATTGATCTCCATTTCATTTTTTTTCTTTTTAATCTATCAGAACTTTTAAATTTAATATGTGACAGGGAATGCTTTCCCACTTGTAGTACTCAGATTACTACTTATTTACTAGTTCCTCGGTGGGGAGCAGCGGTGGAGCAGTGGGCTCCCTTCTTGTGTAAGTGTCAAACATTGTAATCATGCACACAGTGGTTAATCGGATTTTTGTTTTAAAGTGACAGTGCTCTTTGCTTAACCAGCACTTAAATTTCAAAGGCTTTCTTAAAATGGCACATAATTCTTGAGAATTACATAATTATGCCTTTTGCCAGGAAAGGAAACCAAAGCACTGAGATGTAAGTGATGGAGAAATTTATATTAGAGCTGGATTAATGTGAAGAAGTGAACCCCCTTAGGTCATTCTATTTATTTTCCTATTTATTTAAAAATTACTCTCTGTAATAACTTGTTAGATTCAAGGTGGTAAATGCTATATACTTGACTTTTCTCTCAAACTGGGCTCAATAAATTTTGCAACAAATCATCCCTTAGGTGAAATACTTTATGGATACAGATTTGGTTTTCAAACCACACTGTTCTCTGTATGTAATTTCCTTAGACTTTTAGCAACTTTAATCCTCTGCCAATTTCATTTTCTTCTTCTGCTGTAGCATTTTTCTTATCCCTTGGCTTTGATAGTAAACCTGGCCCTCTCAGCAATTGATGCCTGTATTATTTTATGGATATCCTTTCAATAACGCCCTGGCGATTGGGTAATTAGGGTTGTTTAAATAGCATCTTAAATTTGTGAAAGCAGGCAGCACAGTTTGGGGGACAGATAAGGTATTTGCCTTACATCTTATTTTGAGGTGAGCTCTTTTTTGTAAAAATATATTGTAGTACAATATTAGAAATCAGTAATTCTTAGTATATTAATGATGAGGTGATTTTAATTATGCGGAGGGCCTTTTTAAACATAGAGCTAAAATCAAAATAATTAGAAATAGTAGGATGGGATGGGGAGCTTATAGCACCATGTCAGTTTTGGTGTGGTTGCTTCTTAATATGGACCTTAGCATGCTAGGAACTCTGGTGGTTGTCCCTTGTTAGTTAGCAGCATGTTTCATTGTATTGAGATCATAATCAACAATTTGTGTGAAATGTGTACAGCTGTATATTCTACATGATGGTTTGTCAGAAGAGAAGAATGACGAGGGCACCAAATGTTACTCTTTCTTGTTTTCTTTCAGTTCAAATGCAAAAGCACTCCAGATGATTAAAAATGCAGAATCATTTGCCGATTTCTTTTCTGTTCCTTTCTAGACATCTCTTTTTTCACCACCTCTTTTTCTTTGTCTGCAGGCCCAGACTGATCTTGCTTCCTTGGCCTTTATCCCCTTGGCTTTCCTAGACACTGCCCTGTGCTGGTGGATATCCTTCTCATTGGCTTGTTTGATGGCGGTCCGTTTTCTCCCTTTGGAGATGGGTTTTCATTGATCTTTCTGCCAAGGTTTTTTTTTTTTTTTTTTTTTTTTTTTAACCAGTTTTGTTGATTACCCTTTAGTCTGGATTAGGGTATTTTCAGTCTAACACCCTGGGGCCTCAGGTAAGCATTCCTTTGTTTATTTTTAATTGTTAAAATTGCATCAGAAATTGGTGATTGTGATCTGAGCACAGGATAAAAGCTCCTGGCTTTTCTTTTTTTCAATGAACATTTCACTTTACTTTGGACTTATTTGTGCACCCTACTTAGAATCACTGGCATGCTCTGCTCCTGCCATTTCTTTCACTTTTGGGGGATTATTAAATACTTTGAAAACTATGAAAAGATTTTGGTTCTTAAACTCTGTTTTGGGAACTACTTAAGTTTGTTTGATGCTCTTAAAATTCTGTGTAGGTTTTAGTAGATTTAAACCTTTACAGGGTAAATGTTTTGTATCCTTGTTCAAAACCTGACTTGAGATTGTCTGAAGGCTTCAACTCTTTGAAATAAATATTGATTCATTTACAGGCCAAGTCAACCAACATATAACAGATGAATTTCTATTTAAGTAGTTTTTTTCTCCCACTTCTTAAAATTAAATATTGTTTATTAGGGGCTTGGCCCATAGGAGTAAAGATTTGAGTTTTTGGATTTTTATTTTTTGGGATTTTCTTTTTTAATATGTTTTGATATGGGGGTATTTGATGCACCCCACTTTGAATCACTGGCTGCTCTGCTCCTGCCCTGCTCCTGTGCAATATTATTGTCTCGATAGACTTGTGATGATTGTAAAAGCTGAATGTAAACACAACTACAATTCTGTGAATTTGAGTAGGTTGTCATATATCAAAATCTTTGAAATTGAAGTCTTGGTTCAAATGGCCAAGCTGTTCTAGATCACTTATTTTTCAGATGTGTTTTGTGACCCTCTATAAATTGGGAGGAGTGGAGAGAGGGAGGTGGGACTGGACCCCTAAGTAAGATAAACCAATGATTAGGTAGCAGCTCAGTCTCTGTCAAAGCATGGACCAAGTTCCAAGTCACTCATTTTCGTGTTTGCTCATTCTGGAAGTTGGACATGAGAGTAGATATCCTCTTTGGTAGTCATCAGTTCCCTTCTTGTCTTCTGTGGCAGCTTCTACTTGGGAATAATGTTCTGAAAATGGAGTCGTTGCTTTTAGAGCCTAACTGCCTAGAATCATCAGTGAATTCTAATTGTACTGTCCTTTTATAATTCAGCATTGATTAGGCAACTGATGGCCGTTTTATTCATATGGCACAAGTAGTTTGAATGTAGAACTCTGGAAGGTTGTAGGCATGAGTGTATTTATGACCTGAGCCTCAGTTAGCTGGGACTGTGAGAACAGAGCTGCTTACCTTAAAGGAAGAGGGAAGGTAATGCTAAGTCATATTCCCTTGCCTCTTATTCATTTTCATTTCATTTTCTTCTATTTGTCTGTCTTTATTTCATTTTTGTTTTTTAGAAAAATGCTTCTTTATTTCTCTATTTAACATTTTCCTCTTTTCTTTTTTCTTATTTTCTTTCTTTTTTTGTCTTTTTAGGGCTGCATCCGAGGCATATGGAGTTTCCCAGGCTAGGGGTCGAATCGGAACTGCAGCTGCCGGCTTATACCACAGCCACAGCAACTGGGGATCTGAGCCGAGTCTGCAGCCTACACCACAGCTCATGGCAACGCTGGATCCTTAACCCACTGAGCGAGGCCAAGGATCGAATCTGTGTCCTCATGGATACTAGTCAGATTCCTTTCTGCTGAGCAGCCACGACGGGACTCCCTTATTTTTTTTCTGTTCTCATGTTATCCTGGTTCTGTCATCTTCAGTATCTCATTGAAAATGCAGACTTTCTTATTAACCTTGGGGAGTTTGTGAGATTGAGAATAAGAGAGCTGTAAGGCCTATGGGATCCATAGCTCTGTCATTATGACCCCAGATCCTCCTAGTAACGTGAGGGTTAATTTACTAGCTTTTGTTTTTTCCTGACTGTTGATTTCCTTGACCTTCAAACACATATTTATTAGTCTGACTCAAACAATGAAGCTATTAAAACTTCGGAGGAACATTGTAAAACTCTCTTTATACCGACATTTCACCAACACGCTTATCTTGGCGGTGGCAGGTAAGCTGGGGACTTTCTTCCTCATATTTAAATGTGATCCATGTAGAACAGAGATTTTTAATCTAAGAGGTCATGGGTGGGTTCTCTAAAATTACGTAGAAAAGATTTGTGGATTTCACTTAGGGAAGGGATCTTTAACTTTTGTCATTCTCCAAAGGCATTTGTGGTTCAGAAAAGATTGAGAACCACTTATTTTAAGTATATTAACTGAAAATTAATTGCGTATAATTTCAGCTCTTAGTATATTGCTATCCTGTCTCCATTCTTTTTCTTGAGGCAAGTTAGCTTGAGTGCCATATACCATTTGGATTCCTTTTAGAAGACTTTAATACTTGCTTATTTGGTTTTATTAAATAGCTATAGAATTTTAGGTCAGATTACATTCCCATTATATTTCTTTATTTCTCTGTGTGTGCTTTTTAGGCCCGCACCTGTGGCATATGGAAGTTCCTACAGCTGCCAGCCTACAGCACAGCTACAGCAACGAGGGATCTGAGCTTCATCTGCAGTATACACCAGAGCTCACCGCAATGCTGGATCCCCAACTTAGTGAGCGAGGCCAGGGGTCAAACCTGCATCCTCATGGATAGTACTCAGATTCATTTCCTCTGAGTGACAACGGGAACTCCACCATTATATTCCTTTTACGTATGTCACTAAGCATGCGTAAAATATAGGCATTAGGTAGAACATAGCCAGAGTAGGCTTATTTCCGGCCTTTTGGCCCTTGTACCAGGAATAGTGAGGTCTAGCCTGTGATTAGAACCAACAAATTGTGTTTGTCTTATAGTCATTTTATCAACCTTTTTTTCCATCTGACCAGCTAAAGAAAAATTAGCATTACTGTGCTAAGGATAAAGGAAGGGAAAAAGTCTGTTATTGATAATGCTGGGAAAAGTCTTATTTCCAGTATCTTCTTTTCCAATTCTCAGGGTTACTGAAGTAATCAGATAGTAAACAAAACTATTATTTAAGTACAGTAGTTAAGTAAATCTGTATTGAATAAATATGTTAAAAACCAGAAAAGTGAATGTGATGTTTGGGGGTTAGGGATGTGTGTGATTCCACTTAACCAGAATTGGAGAATGTAATTGGGGATGTAAAGCAACATTTACGCTGATCTGGTTTTTTAATTCCTCTTAGCATCTATCGTGTTTATCATCTGGACCACCATGAAGTTCAGGATAGTGACTTGTCAGTCGGTGAGTTACAAACACATGGATTTATGAAGAGTATACAGTTTGTTATACACAATGATGATGATGATGATGATAGTAAGGTTTGCACCTTATAAAAAATTAGATTTGAGGATTAGAATGCATCTCTTCTGAGTATTCTGCATTACTGTGGTGCTTGGTATGGTAGGTTTGTTGTGTTTTGTTTGGGGGAGAGAGGGTCTAACTATACTAGTAGCTCGAGAGAATTTTATAAGTGATAACCATGGTCTGTCATAACCCAGTCTTGCCTTAACTAAAAATTCTCAATCAAGAGTCCTAAACATTAAGTATGTGTGAATAATGCCAGTCTGAGTAAAAGCCATGTCCTTAAGATCTGAGCACAAAGACTGTGGCCATTAGCACTTCTTTGGAGGCATCTTAGGCTCTATTTTGGTAAAACTAAATAAATGAAAATTACAAAAAATAACCTGATGTTACTTTCTCTTGCCAAGTTATAAAAACCCTTCCCTAAAGGTTTTCAGAGCTCTAATGAAGCATTGACAAGTGCTCTACTCAGTACCTTTTCTTTCACAGTAGTGAACAGTACAAGGAAAGAAATTAGGTTCATTTACTTTCTATCCCAAGCACTTGGCACAGTGCTTATTAGCACATAGCAAGCCCTTAGTAAATATAAATTGAATGACTAAATAGTTTTCGTTCTATTTCAGAGGCTTTAAGGGGTAAGATAATGCATAAAAGTATTTTTTTCCCCCTTTTGGTAGGATTGGCGGGAGCTGTGGGTAGACGATGCCATCTGGCGGTTGCTATTCTCTATGATCCTCTTTGTCATCATGGTTCTGTGGCGACCATCTGCAAACAACCAGAGGTTTTTGATACTTTTTATTCATGTTGTTAACCATTGAATAGCCATGTCATCAATTTAGTGTTGTGACAGTGTCAGGGGTATGTCATACAATGGAAATAATACTCATTGGGCCTGAAATCAGGAGAGTTGGGTTCATGTCTCAGCTCTCCTATTAAATTGATTTTTGGCATGCTGCCTGTTTTCACCTCTCTGGGCCTTTCTTTCATCTTCATATATGGGGGAATTGATACCTATTGATGTGAGGTCCCTTTCAGTTCTGACATCTTCTGTTAATGTAAGTATTTTTATGGGTAAATAAGGGAGGTGGATAGTTATGTGACAGTTGTAATGAAAGTCTCACCTAACTAGCATCCAAAAGGAAAGAACAATTTCTGTAGTTAGAAGCTCAGCTTACTTTGTTACAATAGAGAGGGTAAAATGAAAACTTAAGTGACTGACTGTGAATTTGCTTTGTTTGCTTTGTTCCTATAGGAAAATCTCAGTTATTTAGGAATTGGCTGTGTTTATTTTGTGACTAGCCATGCCTTTGTTTCCCTTTTTTTCCCCTCTCTTCTTGTGCATTTAGACAGTTAAGGGCTTATATTATGCAACTACACCAAGAAAGGAAAGGATGAGATGCTATAACTAAGGGTTTGGTGACCCTTCTTTACATTGATCAATATATTTATTTTTTGTAGATAGACTTCTCATAGATTTATTCCAGTGTCATATTATAGGCACACACATATATATATATCTCCTCTTTCTATATAATCTATATCCTCTTTCCTTCCCCACAAAACTCACAAAAGGAAGCCTTCCAACATTGCCATTAGGCTTTCCTGGAGCCATCTCACAACAGCTCAAGGAAAATAGCTGCCCTTAGACTCTGGGGTCTTTGAAGTTGAGGCATTCCTAAGACCCAAGTGGAGGAAAGAAGAAAGGAAACAACTGCAGTGTGACAGGATTCTAGGATGAAAGTGCACAGTGACTCCTTGAAGGGCAGGCTGGCTCCTAGAACTCTTAGGGTGGGAATAAAAGTGGGAGCCCTATGGCTCTTCAGATGCTGCCCAAAGCCTGTGGCTCTACCCCCTCCTTTAATGAGGCAGCACAGGGACCATGGGCTCAGCCAACTGCCCCATTGGTGGTAATCTGGGTCAGACTGAAATCTGCTACCTTCGTCTTCCCACGCACCAGGCGGGGCCCACTGCTCCGTCACCTCTGGCAGCTGTTTCCCAGCCTTTTCTGCCCCCTCCCTCTACATCAAGCTGTTCATCTTCTGCTTACTTGCTAGTATATCTGTACATAAAATTTTTTCCTTTCTTCAATCTTTTTTTTTTTTTTTTTTAATGGCTGCACCCACAGCATATGGGAAGTTCCCAGGCCAGGGATTGAACCCATGCCTCCAAAGTGACCTGAGTTGCTTCATATGGATCCTTAACCCACTATGCCATGATGGGAACTCACCTTTCTTCAGTCTTTTAAAAATTGTTTTGCTTTACCTCCCCTTTTCCTTTCTCCTTTTCTTCTAAAACATTGTGCTCACTGCCTGTAATTCCCATGTCAATAGCCTAATCTGATTAGGCTGTTCCACATTTTATTCCTTGTTCAAATATGGAATCTTCTTTTACTCACTCAACAGTGCATTGTGGAAATACTTTCCAAGACAACTGGCTTAAATTAAACTCATCTATTTTCATGGATGACAGTATATTACATGGCACAGCTGTAATAAAGTTAATTAACTTGCTTCCCTATTTATGGGTATTTGGACTATTTCCAGCTCAAGTGTTTCAGAGTCCCCAAGACCACCAATATGTTTAAAAGGATTCGTGGGAGTTCTCATTGTGGCTCAGCAGAAACGAACCTGACTAGTATCCATGAGGATGTGGGTTCAATCCCTAGCTCTGCTCAGTAGGTTGAGGATCTGGCATTGCCATGAACTGTGGTGCAGGCTGGCAGCTACAGCTCTGATTTGACCCCTAGCCTGGGAACTTCCATATGCTGCACCTGTGGCCCTAAAAAAAAAAAGACTCATGGGACTCAGCATATAGTTGTGAGTAAGTACTTAGATCCAAGGTTTATTACAGTAAAATGGTGAGATTAGCAAGGAGAAAGGACACAGGTAGAGTATGGAAAAATCTGTGTTTTCTTTTTGTCTTTTGTTTTTCTAGGGCCATACCCATGGCATATGAAGGTTCCCTGGCTAGGGGTAGAATTGGAGCTGCAGCTGCTGGCCTATGCCACAGACACAGCAATATGGGATCCGAGCCATATCTGCGACCTACACCAAAGCTATGGCAACGCTGGATCCTTAACTCACTGATCAAGGCCAAGGATCGAACCTGCAACCTCATGGTTACTAGTCAGGTTCATTAACCATTGAGCCATGACAGGAACTTCCTTGTTTTCTGAATGTTCTTTTCCTCCTCTAAGGAAGTACATCAAGTATGCTTCTTTTCCCAGCAGCAAAAAATACTCAGGGAAGCCAGAGACTTAGCACTCAGGTTATTATGGGGGGGCTGGTCGCATAAACACACTCTACCTAATATACGGTAAAATTCCAGATCCCCAGAAGCAAAGCAAATTTTATTATAAATTGCATATTCAGTCTAGGCACAGTGATATACCCTTAATCATTTAGGGACCAGATCAAGTGCCAAGTTCCTGGACATCAGCCATGGGGCATCCTTTTATGTAGGCCCTTCTTAAGGCCTACTCTGTTAACTCTTATACTTAGGGGTATTAAAAATAGGAATAAGTGGAGATCCGTAATGATCTAGTGGTTAAGGATTCAGCATTGTCATTGCTGTGGCTCAGGTTCTGTCCCTGGCCTGGAAACTTCTGCATGCTGTGGGTGGGCCAAAAAAATAGGAATAAGCTACAAGAATATATTAAATATCCTTGCACATGTTACTGAACCAAACTTGGGTCCATTTGCCCATGTACAATAAGGCCAGTCTACTGGCACTGGATTGTGGTGAAGTGCCAGAGTCCCGCTCCAGCGGGTCCAGGGCCTCCTGAAGGAGGGGCAGCGTCGGCGAAGGAATGGACACAGACCCAGCGTTTGTGTGGGGCTGCTCGTTTATTGATTGAATCGACCAAGCTTATATACAATTTTTATTTCTTCTTAGCATGCGTCATACATCTGGTGATATTTTTTAACTTTCCAATCCACCAACTATATCCTCATGATTTGCATATCAAGGGGATATTCACAATGGTTTTTTTTCTTGTTCTTTCCACTTGACTTCTCAGTATTTAATATACTTATAACTATGACCTAATTCTTATGGAACAGAAAGAGAAGGCTTGTTAACTATAGAAATCTCTTTGTTTAGCTCTATTTTTCATTAGCAAAGTTATATAGTATCAAAGGTTTCTAAAGAAGATCTTTTTAGTCTTTGTGGTTAGATCAAAAGGGCAGATCACAATAGAAATAGAGGCCGTGACATCTCCACTCTTTGGGGTAGAGCTAATAGACCTGACATATCAGTTCACAATTGGCTGGCCTTTTGCAGCAGCCCCATATTTTCCTAACTTGTTTTTAGTTGCTAGGTATAAACTGTACCAGCTTTCCTCGTGTCAATGCCCAGTGCCTACTGTATTTATCAACTATTCCCTGGTAGGGAAAACAACTTCACACATAGGGGTTAAATGGCCCATGTCTTGGCCTATTGTCAAACCTAAACATATTGTTCTCACAGTAGCACTGGTAATCAGAAAGCATTCTATTGGGGACTTTCTTAGAAAGGGGCAGTCCCCAAAGTGGAAAGGGGGATAGAGAAAGGGGGAATTGTAGGGACTTTAGGGATTTCTTGCAGCTTCTGAGAAAGCACTAATCCCTGACGTTTACCCTCTCCTGGGTCTTTTTCTTGGAATCTTTTATTAAGCTGTAATTCCCCAGCTCCCAAAGTTTGCATTGGCAGTATGACTGAACAGAGAAGAAGCAGCAGGACTGTCGCTTTCCCAGACTTGCCATGCAGTCTGGGGTCATCAGTCTCCTTGACCATATCAGAAGGCAGACTTTCATGAACGGCTCCCAGCAGTGAAGGAAAGCATAGTGGTTATTGCAGGGCTCCAAGCAAGGAGTCCAGGCTTGCTTAAAAAAACCTGAACTTGGAGTTCCTTAAGTGGTGTAGTGCCATCTGTGGTGTCTCTGCAGTGCCAGGGTGCAGGTTCGATCCCCACCTAGCACAGTGGATTAGAGCATCTGGCATTAATGCAGCTGTGGTGTAGGTTGCAGCTGTAGCTTGGATCTGATCCCTGGCCCAGAAACTCCATATACAGTGGGGCACCCAAGAAAGAAAGAAAGGAAAAAAGCAAACTGAAAACAAAAACTTCTTAATTACTCTTGGTTTTCAGAAAGATTTTAAAAGACAGAGTCACATGGGGTGGTCTAGGGTTCATGATCAGCTCCTGGACATTCTTCTGATTGGTTGGTGGTGAGGTAATCTGGAGTCAACACTGTTAGCCCTCTGATTCCAAACCATTTGGGGTCTATGTTTGTGGCAGCATACAGTTAACTTCTATCTGCTGGGGATTTCAGGCTCTGCAAAACAGCTCAAAGGACATGGCTCAGAATATTATCTATAGCTCTTGAAGGGGAACTAAAGGTCCTTGACTTTGTTTAATTGCTGAACATATTTTGTCTTGCTTGACTATTCTCTCTCTCTCTTTTTAAGGGCTGTACCTGGCAGCATATGGAAGTTCCCAGACTAGGGATGGAATTAGAGCTACTGCTGCCAGTCTACACCATAGCCACAGCAATGCCAGATCGGAGCCGAGTCTGCAGCCTACACCACAGCTCACAGCAATGGCAGTTCCTTAACCTACTGAGCGAGGCCAGGGATTGCACCCTGCATCCTTATGGATTCTAGTTGGGTTCGTTACCACTGAGCCACAGCAGGAACTCCCTTGACTACTCTCATTTTTCTGGTTAAATTTATTCTTTGGAATTCTGGGAAGGTCTTGGAGGCTAAAGTTTTTCTTTGTAGGAAAGACAGGCAGAGGACCTGGAGGATCTGTTTTGGGAAGGCCCCATGGAGTCCTGGCTAAGCTACATGCATTTATTCTTACACACTCCAATACTTCCATGCCCCATTTTTTTCTCATTGTGCTTATTATCATCTAAAATCTATATATTTAATATTTACTATCTCCCTTCTCTCCCCAGCCCCCACCCCCCAAACCAGATGTAAGTTCCATGGGGGCAAAGAACTATTCCTGGCTACATGGAGTTAGCCACCCTGCAAAATCTGAGGGAATGGTCCCCATAAGACTGTTCTTACCTCTGACCCCCAGTTGCAAGTCTAGCTGAGATTTGATAATTCACCAGAAGAACTCATAGAACCCACTGATCACGGTTATGTTCATATCTAGGGCTTATTACAGAAAAAGGTTAAAAATTAAAGTCAGCCAAGAGGAGGAGTTCCTGTCATGGCTCAGTGGAAACAAATCTGACTAGCATCCATGAGGACACAGGTTCGATCCCTGGCCTCACTCAGCAGGTTAAGGATATGGAGTTGCCATGAGCTGTGGTGCAGGTTGCAGACACGGCTGGAAGCTGGCGTTGCTGTGGCAGCTCCAATTCGACCCCTAGCCTGGGAACCTCCATGTGCTGCAGATGCAGTCCTACAGGGGGGAAAAAAAAACCAAGGAAAGAGACTTACAGTGCAGAGCTCAGCAGAGGTCCAAATGCAGCATGTCAAGTTGTCTGCTCCCTGTGGAGTTACAGTGTTTCATCTTCCAGGTTGCAGTGTACCAGGGAAACTCACCCGAGCCTTTGGTGTCCAGAGATTTTTATTGGGGCTGGATCACCTACTGCCTGTGTGGCTGACCTTCAGTCTCCAGTTGCTTCAGTTGCTAATTCCTCTGGAGATCGGAAGTGATGCCATAGAGACCTCATCACAAGTCATGCTCTTAGACTGTCTTGTGGCCAAAGCCCAAGTGGGTGACCAAAGATACTCCCCATCAGACAGGACATGCCAGGGGCAGAGATTACCTCCCAGTATTTGAGAACAAAGGCCAGACCTCTCCTTGGGTATATAAGGTTAAATTTTCAGTACACAGTGGCACAATACCAGATGCTCAGTACATATTAGCCAGTGGACTTGGGATTGCTGGGTTAAAAGATATATGTATTTGCAAATTTTGTTTTTATGTATTTATTTCTTGCTTTTTAGGGCCGCACATGCTGGCTGCATGCACTATATATGGAGGTTCCCAGGCTAGGGTTCAAATAAGAGCTATAGCTGCCAGCCTGCACCACAGCCACAGCAACATCAGATGCAAGCTGTGTCTGTGACGTATACCACAGCTCATGGCAACGCTGGATCCTTAACCCACTGAGCAAGGCCAGGGATCGAACTCGCAACCTCATGGTTCCTGGTTGGATTCATTTCTGCTGTGCCATGACGGGAACTCTGAGTCTTTGCTCTTTAAAAAAAAAAAAAAAATTGGCTTGTTTAATTTTAGGAAACCCTTATCAGATTTTGATTGGATTTTAATTGAGTTTAATGGATTAATGAGGGAAATTATATATCTTTTTGATAACCTTATCTTTGAGTGTGATATCTCTCCATTTTTCAGTCCTTTCAGTGCTTCAGTTCTGTAACTTTAAGTGTGTTTTGAAAATTTTGTGGCTCTTATGGATGCAACCTCTTTTAAAAAAATAGTTAAGGCTTTTCCACTTAAGGTAGGAATACTTTTGTTTTTGTTTATCATATCCATCAGCCCTCCTAAGTTATCTTGTTCTAATAATTTCTAGATTTTCTCATTAGATTGGTTATTATCTCCAATTAGTAATCTTCTTGTCTCTTTCTGACTCTTGTGTTTGCTAGGCCTTCCTGTATAATATTGAATAGAGGAAATGAGAGTGGGCCTCTTTATCTTATTCTGACTTTAAAATAAGTGCATCTCAAGCATCACATTGACTTTTATATTTACTGTAATTTTTGTTAATTACCTTTTAAAAGGTTTTAGGTATTCCCTATTAAGAGTTTTTCTTATCAGGTAAGGGAGATTTTAAAACAAGGTAGAATGAAAATAATAGGCAGCAGTAAAATGGAAAAAAATAGGCAGCAGTATGAGTTCAAAGCCAAAGCATTCTGAGAATTACCTCTCCTCCAGCTGTTTTGCTGAATCTCTTGCAAATTGTGAAGGAAAGAAAACTGAAATATACCAGATTGGGCCCTCCCTCATCTTCTCAGCTCCCCACTTGGAAATGGCGATCTTCAATTACTTCGGGCACACAAGACCAAGCTCTCCATCTTATAACTACCAATTTGAAGGCTGAAATTTTGAATTACATGAGAATTTGCTTACCCCTGTGTGATACATATGCTTATAAACGAACATTTATTGAATGATTATTGTCATTCTGAGCACTCTACTTGAATTAACGTACCTGCTTTTTACACAACACCTTTATGAGTAATGTTCTATTATTATCCCCATCTACAGATGAGGAACCTGGGGCACAGAGGAAATAAGCAACTTGTCTAAAATCACAAGTAGTCTGTGGCTGAGCCTGCACTCGTAAATATCATACTGTCTTGCTTCTCTTGCCAGTGTAGGCAATCAAGAGCTTTATGATGGGGAAGAATTATGTTATTATTCATTGAACTGATTTTTGAATGGCTATAGTTGAGGTTTCATAATTTGTCCTGTTAAATCCAGATAGTGGAGTAGTTTTTTTAGTTTTCTGATTTTTTTCTTTCTGTTTTACCTTTGTTCTGTTAGGTTTGCCTTTTCACCATTGTCTGAGGAAGAGGAGGAGGATGAACAAAAAGAACCAATGCTGAAAGAAAGCTTTGGTAATGATAAAATTCAGCTTTTATTTGTGCTCTGTTCTTTTCTGGTTTTTAGAAATGAAGTATAACATTTAGATTATCAAAATCAAGAGACTTTTTTTTTTTTTTTTTGCCTTTTAGGGCTGCACCTGCGGCATATGGAGGTTCCCAGGCTAGGGGTCGAATCGGAGCTGTAGCCGCCGGCCCATGCCAGAGCCATAGCAACAACAGATCCGAGCCATATCTTCGATCTACACCACAGCTCACGGCAATGCCGGATCCTTAACCCACTGAGCAAGGCCAGGGATTGAACCCGCAACCTCATCGTTCCTAGTCGGATTCGTTTCCCCTGTGCCACGACAGGAGCTCCAAGAGACTTTGATATAAAGTACATTGTTTATCGTTTTATAACATGTTGTTCTTCAGTTTGGTATGTGGTTAAATTAGTGGGAAGTGAAAGTAAGGGTATGGATCTTTAGTTGAAACCATGGTAAGTTCGATAAATAATGGTACATTATATATCTAGCTTAGGAGTTCCCACTGTAGTACAGTGGGTTAAAAATCTGGCGTCATTCTGGTGACACTGGTTCAGTTCCTGGCCCAGCATGGTGGGTTAAGGATCTGATATTGCAGCAGCTGTGGTGTAGATCAGAGCTGAGGCAAGGATTCCGTCCCTGGCCCAGGAACCTCCATATGCCAAGGGTGCAGCTAAATAAGTAAATAAATAAATATCCAGTTTACTTGCTGGAGATGAGCTGAAAACCTAACTTTGAACTTCTCAGCACAGATATAAAGATGGAGAAAGCTATCTTTAGTATAAATTTAGTGTCAATAAATCTTTGAATACATTTTTGCTGGTCTCCTGATGGAGTTAACCAATCTATTTTTTTTTGTCTTCTGTAGAAGGAATGAAAATGAGAAGTACCAAACAAGAACCAAATGGAAATAGTAAAGTAAACAAAGCAGTAAGTGTGACTTTTCTTTTTCCTCTGTCCTCTAGCCCTTGGTGGAGCTCAGCAGTTATGTACAGGCCTTCATGATTTTTTTCACCTATGCTGAATTAGGCTTACTTTATAAAACTCTTAATGTATTTACATAACAGTTTAAAAAATAAGACACAGCAAGAGATTCTGTCTAGGACCTAGTATCTTTAACTAGATGGTTTACTATTATGTCCTGAAAAGGTTCTAGACCAGTCTCATGATTCTTTTTAATGGTTTTCATCAATGAAATCATAGCCCCATTAATAACCTAACGTGATCTTCTTTGTAGTAAAGATCAAGATTTTTTTCAGTCAGCCTTTTTTTTCTCTTAAGAACTATGCATTCACTATGCCTTTAAAAGGGTTTTATAATTTATCTCAGTTTTAAGGAGCAGAGCTTACATGAAGCAGAACTCTAGGTAATAGACTCTTGAGAAGAAAGCCTTTAAGGATGTGAGATATTTTATATTTTGGTTATATGGTTTTTTAATTACATTATTTGACTTCTCTGTTAGCAGTCCCGTTTCATGATTATACTCCTTCAGAATGACAAAAGATTAAATTGTGACCTCTTTAAATCCTTACTTGAGATGTATTTTTTGGTGCATTTTAGTAACTTCTGGCATTAATATATTCTCAGCAGGAAGATGATTTAAAGTGGGTAGAAGAGAATGTTCCTTCATCTGTGACAGATGTGTAAGTATTTGAATCATTACCTTAATGACCATAGCCTTTTTCAAAGTCAGTGTTACTCTTATTATTTTAAATGAATGAACGGAAGAACATACTAATAGGAATGCTTGTAGTTAACTCTAGAAGTCAAAGATTAAATTCCTTGAAATAATTTTAAAAATATTAAAAAGACATTAAAAAATAATTAAAGACTAGGACTGATATACAAGTAAAAGTAATATATCTTATTCATTTAGATGACATTTCTGCTCTGAAAAATTTAGCTATAGATCTTCCTAAAATCAGATAATCCTTTTGAAATTTCCAAGTTCCTTCCCACTCCTGTAGGGTTTTTTTTTTTTTTTTGTATCTTTAGGACTGCTCCCATGGCATATGGAGGTCCAGGCTAGGGGTCGAATCAGAGCTATAGCCGCTGGCTTACACCAGAGGCACTGCAATGCTGAATCCAAGCCGCCTCTGACCTACACCACAGCTCATGGCAATGCCGAATCCTTAACCCACTGAGCAAGGCCAGGGATCGAACCAGCAACCTCAACGGATTTGTTTCTGCTGAGCCACAACGGAAACTCCTCCATGCCTTTAATTTTAATTAAACATTGGTCCTATTAAAGTCCATATAGTTCTAGTAAGTATGAGTCTTATTTTTTTGTATTTGCTTTTTCTTTTTCTGAAATGGAATGCAAATCTTAGATAATTATAAAAACTTTAAATGCACTCATTATTTTCTTGTCCTTTATGAACCATTTATGGCTATATTTTACATCATTCAGTTTGTTTTTGTCTCTGCAGAGCACTTCCAGCCCTTCTGGATTCAGATGAGGTTAGTAATCAAACTATTTGCAGTTTGATATCCAGTAGCCTAGAAATTTCCATTCATTTAAATCTTGCGTAGGGCCTGGACATCTTTGTGTTTCAGAATCTTCATAGATGGTTAAGAACCATTGCTGTAAATATTTAATGAACTTAAGTACTTACAGAAAATGTGTGAGATCATCTTTGTAAAAGATATTTGGAATGTAGACCATTTGAATTAATACACATAGAATAAACCTTCTTCCCCCGACCCCTGCCCCCCCAGGAACGAATGATCACGCACTTCGAAAGGTCCAAAATGGAGTAGGAATGGGAAGATTCGCAGTTGAAGATGGCTAGTGACTGGGAAGAGATCAGCTTCTGTGTCAGTCTCTGCACTGCTCCGTGGGATTAAAGGAGGCAATGACATCCTGATCTGTTCCTTGATCTTTGTGCATTGGAGCTGGCGAAAGGTCTTGCAACAAGGAGAGCATTCTATTGAAAACAAGTTCATAGGATGAGAAAAACTTACAAGTTTTTTATTTGCAGCATTGATGCCCCTTTCTCTTCCTTACCCTGACGTGGATGTTTATGCAACTTTTATATATGTTGTTCCTGAACCTCCTATAATGTTTAAATTGTTTAATCTGTCACACTAAAAAGTTTAACATCTCCTAAAGAACTACGACATCAATGCCATAATATGTAATATCCAGGAGCAACTGCCTGTAATTTTTATTTATTTAGGGAGTTAAATAGGTGATGGGGAAAATTGTTAATTATTTTTGCATTTCCTGGGAAGCCAAGGTTAAATCTTGCAGGCGTAGTTTTGAGAAAAAAAAAGAATCCTTTTGTGTTAAGGAGCCACGGTTCTATCAATGATTAAAAGAACAAAAAAAAAAAAAAAAAAGAGAGAGACTGTTACAGTATAATTAAGATCATTTGAAAAGCGAAATCAAGTGCAATTTTGTTTACAAATGGTGTATATTGAAGATTTTTCTATTTCAGATGTACTTTAGAGAGAAATATTAGCTTAACTCTTTTGACATCTGCTATTGTGACACATCCCATTGCTGGCAATGTGGTGCACACTCCAGAACTTTTAACTACTGTTTTGTAAGCCTCCAAGGACGGCATTGCGGGAGTTCTAGGCAGTGCTTTGTTTGCTTTCATGCCTTTCACTGGGTGTTGCACTAGATGCAGAGAGGCAGTCCATCTTAAGTGCATGTGAGTGAGCACCCTGCTAAAGGGATTACAGTGCTTCAGAAGCGGGAGCTAATATAAAAGAAACAGGTCCTTCTGGCTTAAACAATTTTTTCTGCATGAAATAGTGTGGAGGCCCTGGACTGCTGCTCATTGTTTAGGATCAACTGTTCTTGTATTGGTGTTGGTTCAGCGGTTGTTTATAAGAAACATCACAAGGTGATGGGATTCATTTGAAGCACTATATTTGTTTGAATGGTTTTGTCCAGTTTTGCCTTCCCAAGATTTTTGTTCTGCATAGAAAGTTCATACCACTTTTTAATATTAAAAAAATTTTAACAAAATTGATAGATTTTCTCACTTTTTTTCCTAAAGACCCTTCTTTCTCCCAAACTCTCTTGTAGAATTTCCCTTCCATGGTTTTTATTTTATTCATTTATTTATTTATTTGCTTTTTGGGGCCAAACCCATGGCATATGGAAGTTCCCAGGCTAGGGATCCAATTGCGGCTCTAGCCACTGGCCTACACCACAGCCACAGCAACACAAGATCCGAGCTGCGTCTGCAACCTATACCATAGCTCACAGCAATGCTGGATCCTTGACCCACTGAGTGAAGCCAGGGATTGAACCTGCTAGTCAGATTTGTTAACTCCTGAGTCACGATGGGAACTCCCCTTCCATGGTTTTCATAGTTGTCTTATTTTCTGTTCAAACCGGTGACCACACAACCACAATCTTCACTAACTCATACTATAGTGAAAGTGTTAACATTTATGTAACATTTCTCTATAACTGTTTGGTATGGTGATTAACAGCAACAACAACAAAAATCATCTAGGCAGTATATCTAAAGAACAATACGAAGAACTGACTCTAGTCTCAGGTTGACCCACTAGTAGAAGGTTGGTATTACTGCCAATTGCTTTTCTTTTCCCACGGTGAAACTTAGCAAGTGAGTAATAGTCATAATGCATCAAGATAGTTGGTCAATTTTTAGGCTGGCTAGATGTTGACTTGAGACTAGGTAAACAAAAATAAAAACCTATTGTGTTAAGCAGGAGTGTATAGTACAAATTCTATAGTCTGGGACCTGATAATTCTGCTTTCTTTTATGGCTTCTTGTGTTACTAGGATTGGCTACAGTGCATCAGTTCTTAGAATTGGTTCAGAAAGAATTTATAGCATCATATTGACCTGTTACTTTAAAGTTTACATTGCTATTTTGGTCTTGGTCCTTGGATCTGGAACTTCCAGCACAGCAAAGTATTAGGCTTTCTAGCACAGCAGCTGGTAATTCTAAGTTTTCAAGATGTTCAGTTTCTATAGTGAAAACCAGCCACAACACAAAGTTTTAACAGTTTTTATGTTTACTACCTGAAAATATTTGATTATCCGAAACAGCATTTGGTAAAGATGGGACAATATTCCTAATTTTCATATGAAGAAACTGACACTGTATAAAAATAAAGTGACCAAGGGTGTTTTTGTTTTGGGTTTTTTTGTTTTTACAGCTCCTATCATGGACTCACTCTTTTTCTTTTATATTTTGCTTTAAGCCAAATGCTTACGTTTATGACATAGCTGTTTTTTTGTGGGTAAACTGCCAGATGACAGATCATTCTTGCATTTGTTCTCAAACTTTAACCTTCATGGATTCACCTTGGGTACTTATTAAATAATAGGCTGCTGGACACCGCCTCCTCGCCCCTACTCCAGTTTTTGAGAATGAGACTGCCTTTCTAACAAGTTCGCAGTTGAAGCTGATGCTGCTGGTCTAGGGACCACACTTTTAGAACAATCTTTAAAATATATGGGTAAAGTACTTAAACTATTTGGGCTTATAAGGTAATATTAAAACTACCAATTACTGGGTGCTTAGAGTGTCAGGCATTGCTAATCGCTCAAAAGGCTAGGAGGTATGCAAACTACCATCATTTTGCAGAAAAGAAAACTAAGGTTTCTGGAGATTAAGTTTCTTTCTTTCTTTTTTTTTTTTTAAGGGCTGCAGTTGGAGCATATGAAAGTTACCAGCTAGGGGTTGAATTGGCGCTGTAGCTGCCAGCCTATCCCACAGCCACAGCAATGCCAGATCTCAGTAGCATTTGCAACCTACAGCCCAGCTCACCACAAGGCCAGATCCTTAACCTACTGAGCCAGTCCAGGGCTGGAACCTGCATCCTCATGGATCCTAGTTGGATTCATTCATCGCTGAGCCAAGAAGGGAACTCCCATGGAGATTAAGTTTCTTAAACATTACAGCTACTTAGCTAATTTCCTAAATGGCAGATCTCCCATCTAGGTCTGATAACCAAAGCCTGAATTTTTCACCATAGTATGCTGCCTTATACATTTCTAATATTAAGATCCTCTTTCCTCCTCGTTAAGTCCATGGCTAACTCAGGCTCCACAATGGAGAAGCTTGTTCCTGAGTGAAAAAGGACGCAGATACCAGGGCATTCCTCGAGTTTGCACCGGAAGCCGGGGAGGAAGGGGCGGGGCTTCAACTGCGGAAGGGGAGGGCTTCACTCTACAGGAAGTCCGGTGTTGATGATGGCTCTGTTGTCTACGGGCCAGTAACAGGGGTCCTGTCTCTTCTCTTGGCCTCGTTCCGACCCCGAACAGTGCGGGTGAGACCGCGGAGGCGATTTCGCTCGCCGCCATGCACGACGCCTTCGAGCCGGTTCCGATCCTAGAAAAACTGCCTCTGCAAATTGACTGTCTGGCTGCCTGGGGTGAGCCAAGGGGTCAGCGCCGGACCTTTCACGAGGCTAGGGAAGTGGACGGGCGACTGGCTGTGTGGACTCCGGTCTGACGCCGTCCGAGAGGGGCCTGGGTTAGGGGGAGGGCAAAGCACTGTTGACGAGGGTCGTGGAGCTATTTGGGTGGTCGCCGGGGATCCACGTATTTTAGGGACGTTCACATGCTCTTGCTCTCGGTATAGGGTTGGAGGTGGAGGTTTCCTTATTGATTGTACTCAGCTTTGGCTCATTTCGATCCCTAAGAAGTCTTTAATTGGGGAGGACAAAGCAGTGGGAAGTTCTCCGCCTGCCATGGGCTTGAACTTGTCCGGATTTTTGTGTTTTCCAGGTGAAAGACAACATTGTTTTGTGGTTTTTTTTTGGTTTTAGTGGCGGTTTTTTGCATTGAATAAGTTAACACGTATGCCTTTTTCCCCTAGTGATCACTCATCGCTTAGTTTACATTCCTGTAGCTAACTTACTACTCTCCACTCTTAATCTAACCAAGTGGTTGATTGCTTTAGTGTCAAAGTGCCCAGGTTATCCAACCCTTGTGGGTTCCAGGATGTCATGAAATCTAACCCACAAAAGCTTGCATGATCCTCTTGGAATTGGCCAGTGCAGAAAGCAGGGTCAGCATCTTTTCACTTGCAATGCTCCAGAATTTCAATTGATTTCTGAAATAAACCTTGACTCTTGACTATGAACTTTATGCTCCTATCTATGAGTGTTTGTGTCTGATAACCGAAGACCAAAGAGAAGGAACTTCCATCTTTCCTGTTAATGTATAGATAGATCCTAGAAATCAAGGGCCATAAAAAGGTGGCTCAGAATCCTTAAATCTTATGCTAAGCTAGGTACCTGTGGATGGGTCTGGTGGAATCTTGGTGGTAGCCGCATCCTATTCATTATCTATAGGCAGTGCCACCCAGTCAGAGTTCTCATATCCTCTTCAGTAAGGTGCTTTTACCACATTTTGCTAATATGTGCCCTCTTGCCTTTAGCAGCCCTGGGCCTCTTTTTTTTTTTTAATTTATTTTATTGAATATATTTGATTTACGATGTTGTGATAATTTCTGCTGTACAGCAAAGTAATTCAGTTATGCATACACACACACACATTCTTTTTCATATTCTTTTCCATTATGGTTTATCAGGTTCTCTATACTATACAGTAGGACCTTACTGTTTAGCCCTGGGCCTCTTGAAAGTCACACCTCTACAGCAAACTGTCCTAGCTGTTTGGGTTAGGAGAGAATCCTGCTTCCTCCAGTTTTTTCAAGAAAACCTCAGAGTTCCTATTGTGGCTCAGCAGTAACAAACTTGACTAGTATCCATGAGGGCGTGGATTTGATTCCTGGCCTTGCTCAGTGGGTCAGGGAAATGGCATTGCCATGAACTAGGGTGAAAGTTGCAGATGCAGCTCTGATCTGGTGTTGGCTGTGGCTGTGGCATAGGCCAACAGCTGCAACTCTGATTTGACCCCTAGCCTGGGAACTTCCACATGAAGCGGCTGCCGCCCTAAAAAGACAAAAACACAAACAAAACAATAAAAAACCCATCTCATTTTCAGTTATTAAATGCTCTCAGTAAAAGTTAAAAATAAATAGAAGAGAAAAAAAGAAATTGAAAAAATTAAAGACCTGACACTCAGCACAAAGAAGCTCATTCTCCTGTCTCATCGTCAAGTATGTGTTAAGTACCTGCATGGACCAGTCTCTATGCTAGGGACTGGAAGACAAGGATGAATAAGAAACAGTGCCAGTGCTTCCAAGACACACAGTGGCAGACAAATATGAACAGATTACAAGATAAATGATTCTAGAGACATATGCTGCCTAATATGGGAAGATGGAGGGTGGGATATTCTATTCAGACTAGGATGTAAAAAAGATGGATGCAGGGAGTGCCATGTGGCTCAGTGGATTAAGGATCCACTATTGTCACTGCAGTGGCTTGGGTCGCTGCTGTGGCATGGGTTTGATTCCTGGCTGGAGAACTTCTGCATGTTGCAGGTTCAGTCAAAAAAATAAATAAGGAGTTCCCGTCGTGGGGCAGTGGTTAATGAATCCAGCTAGGAACCATGAAGTTGCTGGTTCGATCCCTGCCCTTGCTCAGTGTGTTAACAGTCCGGCATTGCCATGAGCTGTGGTGTAGGTTGCAGACGCGGCTTGGATCTGGCGTTGCTGTGGCTCTGGCCTAGGCGTAGGCTGGCAGCTATAGCTCCAGTTAGACCCCTAGCTTGGGAACTTCCATATGCTGCAGGAGCGGTCCAAGAAATGGCAAAAAGACAAAAAAATAAAAAAAAATAAAAAAATAAAAAAAATAAATAAATAGAAAAAAAATAAAGAGGATGGATGCAGCAGCTTACCACACTTTACTTAGCTTGTCAGAATCCTTGACTTTGATACCCTGTGAGACTAGTAGGACACATGCTTCAGTCTCACCAACTCCACTTTGTCACAGTAAAGATTCCCTGTACTTGTGCTTTCTGAAAACACAGTTTTGAAATTGTAGATAGCTTTTGGTCTTGATCTCCAGTCTACAGGAGAAATGCCCATTGCCTACCAGGATGCTGTGGTAGGTTTTGGGCTACCCCTTCAGCATCTTCATTTGGATATCTGGTAGCATGGGCCAGCACAGTTGTTGATGTCAAAACATGCCTGTCCTCCTGTATCCCACATCTTCGCAAATGGTATTTCTATTTTGCTCCTTGGAATTATTCTTCTGTTACTCTCTTATACACCACATCCAGTACATCAACAAATCTTGTCTGCGCCACCTCCTGAAAAATTCTTCAATCTCCAAGTTTCCTAGTGGCTCAGCAGGTTAAGGGCCTGGCATTGTCATTGTTGTGGCTTGAATCCCTGGTCTGGGAACTTCTGAATGCTGAAGGCACAGCCAAAAAACAAACAAATAAAAACCTATAAGCCCATCACTTCTCTCTATCTCTGCTGTTACCATTGTTGATGAAGGCACTGTTCTCTGTCATGTGATTACTGTAGTAGTGTTCTGACCGATGACCCTGGGTTTGCCATTGTGCCATTTGCAGTATTTTATCCACAGAGAGGTAGAGTGATCCTTTGAAAACTCAATCTAGACACATCTCTCCTCTGCTCAAAACCCTCTAGTAGCTTCATGTCACAACTAGAATAAGTTCCAGAGTCCTTACCATGACTGGCAGTGCCCATCATGTTCAGGCCTCTGGTTACTTCCCTGACTGTATCTCCTATGGTCTTACCCCTTGCTTCTTTCTGGTACCAGTCACAAGGTCTTCCTTGTTCCATGAGCACACAAAGCACGTAACTAGGTCAGGGTCTTTGCACTTGCTGTCTCCTCTGCCTGGTACTCGCTTGTCCTAGATATTATATGGCTCATTCCTTCGTTCATTCTGGTCTCTGTTGAAATGTCACATAAGACCTTCCCTAACTATTCTATATCAAAGAGACTGCCTCATCCACCATTGTGCTACTCTTTTACTCAGCCTTATCTTATGGATTGCCCCCAATGCTGTATGTTATTATTATCCCTCTCCATATTAGAATATAAATTCTTTCAGAGCAGTAACTTTGTTTTCTTTGTAGCTTTATGTGCATTGCTTAGAACAGTTCCTGACTCATAATGGATACTTACTAAATATTTGCTTAATTAATTAGTAGTAATGGCTTCCATTATTGGGTTTTAATCTGTATTAAGCAGTTATGAAATAATAATTCCATTTTGTAGAGGAAGAACCTGAGAAGTTACATAGTTTTTCCAAGGTGACATATTCAGCAAATTACATCTGATTCTAGTACCTGGTTCTCAAACTTTAATATATATTCTGAGCCTACAAAAAAGGTAAGGATGTGTGTGTGTGTATCAGTATGTATGTGTACATAATCATTTTAAATTATATTTTCCAAAGAACCAATGAAAAAATAAAAATGATTAAGGGGTTACCTATGGC
Source organism: Sus scrofa (assembly GCF_054392235.1). Lineage (NCBI taxonomy): Eukaryota > Metazoa > Chordata > Mammalia > Artiodactyla > Suidae > Sus > Sus scrofa. Next base: position 138,446,707 of record NC_139383.1, read on the forward strand.
AGAAGGAAGAGACCAGGGTGGACTAGACAAGGATGGACTTCTCTTAGTTTTAGCTTTGGAACTAGGTAAATGTCTCATGTAATTACAAAATTAAAATTAAAAAAATGCAGATTTCAGGGCACCACCACAGAATCATTGCAACAGAATCTCTGGGAGCAGGGCTCAGGAATGTGCTCATTTTTTTTTTTTTTTTTGGCTGCTCCCTCAGCATACCAAAGTTTCCCAGCCCAGGGACTGAACCCATGCCACAGCAGCAGCTTGAGCCACAGCAGTGACAATGCTGGATCCCTTGCCTGCTAAAGCCACCATGGAACTCCCAGATGTACATTTTTAATAAGTCCAAGTGATTCTGGTGCAGCTACTCAAGGGCTGATGCTTTTTTTAAAAAAATTTATTTTAGTTTATTTAGTGTTCTATTTCTGCTCTACAGCAAAGTGATCCAGTTATACATCTATACATTCTTTTTCTCATATTATCTTCTATCATGTTCCGTCATAAGTGATTGGATATAGTTCCCTGTGCTGTACAGCAGAATCTTATTGGTTATCCACTCCAAATGCAATAGTTTGCGTCAACTAACGCCAAACTCTCAGTCCATCCCATTCACTCCCCCTTCCTCTTGGCAGCCACAAGTCTGTTCTCCATGTCTTTGAGTTTGTTTCTTTTCTGTAGATAGGTTCATTTGTGCCATGTATTAGATTCCATATACAAGTGGTATCATATGGTATTTGTCTTTCTCTTTCTGACTTCATTTAGTAGTACAAGTAGCTCTAGTTCCATCCATATTGCTGCAAATGGCATTATTTTGTTCTTTTTTATGGCTGAGTGATACTCCATTGTGTATATGTACCACATGTTCTTAATCCATTCATCTGTCAATGGACACTTAGGTTGTTTCCATGTCTTGGCTGCAGTGAACATAGGGATGCATGTATCTTTTTGAATGAAAGTTTTGTCTGGATATATGCCCAGGAGTGGAATTGTTGGATCATGTGGTAGTTCTATATGTAGTTTTCTGAGGTACCTCCATACTGTTTTCCATAGTGGTTATAAGGGGCTCATGCTTTGAGAAACACTGTACTTTGCCCTATGACCCAGAGAAATGAAGTGACCACTGTCCTGTTCCTCTCTGTACTCCCTGCCATGTTCAGCAGTGGTTGTTTGTCACTTGAGTTGGGAGTGGCTTGCAGTGTTGGATGGAGCCTCATTAAGGTAATTGTGAGGAAGAGGGCTCTGCCTTTCTTCCCAGGAGGAATCAAGTTCAACCTTGTGGCTCAGGATTAGACCTTCAAAAGTTTTCTAGGGCTGACTTGCCTTTGTTTTTCGTGTGTATTACCCATTTGTATAGTTTGTTTGACTTTCTGATGTGCAGGATTGAGTCTCAGAAGGGACTGTCGACCCCATGCTCTGCCTGCTCTACAGGCGTCTCGTTTTCTGTTTTTCATGCTCAGCTGTGTTATATGATGACATGTCATAGAGCATGCCCAGCCTATGACACCTGAGCCCCCACTGGCTTTTGTAACCAAATCAAGCCTCTTCAAAGTTCTGTTATTATTCAAAGTCTGGGTGATGCAATATTTTTCTTTATGAGTTTGAGGATTAGAAATGAGTATGTGTGTGTGGTGCTTTTGAAACTGACAACACTAAAGGCCTGAACCTAGCCAGAACACAGATTGGGACTTGAACCCATGTGCCAGAACTCGAACCCAACCTAAAGCCAGACTGGGACTTAAACCCACAGTTTTAAATTCGAGTTACTCATCCTATGTCTGGACTCACTAAGGTTCAGGTTCTTTATGCCTCCACGCAGAAGGAATTCAGCGAGAGATAGTGATAGGTAAGAAACAGATTTATTAGGATAGGACGCTTGTTAGAGATGCAAGCAGGCAGGATCTGCCTGAGGATCCTGTGGGCCACAGTTTTATTAACCAAGGGGCGTGGGGGTTGGAAAAGCCCATCTCTTCCTTTCCAGAGTAGTAGCTCCTCCTTAGTATCTGGTAAGGTGTGTATTCGAATCAGCTGAAGGGCGGTCTTCAAACTCTTGCCCTTGGTCTGAATCTGAATGCAGGCCTCATCCCATCCCCAACCCAAAGACCTGAGGCAGTTCTTGCACCTCTACTAGTTAAGCAAGCCTGCCTTATTCTGATGGCTTTCTTGAACATACAGTGGTCTCCCAACATCCCCCAGGTTACCCTCTTTATCTATGATCCCCTATTGGGACTTCTGCAACCACCTGTGCCTACTTTATCCCTGTCACTTTTACTAGTTAAAAGAGAGTTGTTATAATTGGCAGGAATAGTAAGTGCATTTTCCTCTGCATCTCCAGATGAATGCTCGAGAAGGGTCAAATAAAATTTCAGTTAACAATTTTTAAAAAATATTTCAGCAGGAATTCTTGTTGTGGCTCAGGGGGTTAAGAATCTGACTAGTATTCATGAGGTTGGGGGTTTGATCCCTGGTCTCCCTTAGGAGGTTAAAGATCCAGCATTGCCACAAACTGCGGCGTAGGTCCCACATGTGGCTTGGGTCTGGCATTGCCAGGGCTGTGGCGTAGGCCGGCAGCTGCTGCAGTTCTGATTCAACCCCTAGCCCGGGAACTTCCATAAGCTGTAGGTGCGGCCCTAAAAAGAAAAAAAAAATTAAGCAAATTTATCTGATTCCTTTTTATGATCAATAGAGTAGACATTTGATAAGAAATGTCTATTGGCAAATAAACATTTCAATAAAAATGAAAAGACTCTTGAAGTCGTACTTAGGAGTTTGGTTTCATATTTTGGTAGTGCAGCTTCATGAGGATTTTTTAGGCCCCAGTGTGACAGCATCAAAGATATGCTCTAAGTTAACTGATAGCAAACATGGAAGGACACAGAGTGAGACCAGCCTAGGCCTGTCCCCAGAGAGAGCTGGTGCTGGGTTCCTTGAGCAGTAGAATTGATTGGCCTTGCAGACCTGGGTGGGAGCTGGGGCTGTTGAAAGAGGTAAAGAAAGACAGAAACTGGCAGGGGCTTGGGGTCAGAGTAGAGAGGGAGGAATGGGGAAGATGGTGAACATTGTGTTGGCCTTTTTGCTGTAGACGTTTATGTATGTCACAAATGAAATCTTTTAAAAAATTTCAACTTCATTTTATTTATATCTGAAATATCAGTGGGTCTTCAAAAAATTGAATAGGATCAATTACTCAATACAGTGATAACTGTAAGTTCTAAACATAATATCTTTTGCAAAGTAAGCATTGTGAGCTAAATGCTTTTTTCCCCCCATGTCCTGTTCCAACATAAATCTCCAGTGTTCTCTCAGAGCTAGTGTTATTTCTGATTTCCACTTAGGTCATTGAGAGCTCACTGGGTCTTACTTTCCGAGTCCTGCCTTTACTTTAAAACACAAAAGACAGAGTCACTGTCTTTTTCTGGAAGATTAAGGACATCAACTTGGAGAAATGTTCCTGATGTGGCTCCTGACTTGTTATGATAAGCATAATCATTGCCTTTCAGACAGCCCCAGGCCAACACCTGGTCTTTTGAGACAAGATACCCTAGTAAGTGCAAGAAAGTATGTGCCTAAGGGTCAGACAGATTGGGGTTGGAGTCCTGACTCTGCTACACATCTTACCATTTAAGTGACTCTGGACCAGTTTTTTATCCCTTAGGCCTCAACTTCCTCTTCTGTAAAATGGGGGTCTAAGAAAAGGACATACTTCAAAGGATAGTTGCTATAACATGATAAGTCCTTAGCTCTTTCCTGGAACACAATGCATGCTCAATAGAGTTTATCTCTTTATGCCATTCTTCCAACATTTCACAGAGGATCAAGGGTTTATGAAGGGAATGAGTGACCATTATGTCCCAGCATCAAAAGGCTGAGGAAGTATCTGAACATGCTTAACATCCCTTAATGATTTAATGTAAATCTGTCAGGATAATTATTTAAGTTCTTTCAGAGCCTTTTTTACTTTTAGCACAGACCAGTGTCTCCCAAAATGCTGTCCCTGAACAAACAGCATCGACATCACTTGGGGGCTTGTTAAAATGCAGATTCACAGGCCCACTTCCACACCTCCTGAATCAGAAACCCAGGGCAAGGACTAGCAATCTGTTTTAACAGATCCTGGGAAAATTGTGGTACACACTGAAGTTTAAGAACCACTAGCCTAGAACATCCCCCTTTTTTTTTTTAATAAGAGCTTTATTGAGATGTAATTCATGTACCTTAAAATACACCCATTTAAGGTGTACAATTCGGTGGTTTTCAGTACATTCATAGAGTTGTGCAAGTATGACCCAGTCAATTTTAGGACATTTTCATTACCCTAAAGGCCTACCAGCCTTAGGCAGTTACTAATCTTTCTGTCTCTAGATTTGTCTCTTTTGGACTTTTCATATAATAGAATCATGCATATATTAGAATCATGCTGTAATAGAATAATAATAGAAGCTGTAGGTAGCTTCTTTTATTTAGCATAATGTTGTCAGTTCTATCCCTATTGTAGCATATATCAGCACTTCATTGCTTCTATGGCTAATATTCCATTGTATGAATATGCCACATTTTGTTTATCCATTTGTCAATTGATGGATATTTGGGTTGTTTTCATCTTTTGGCTATTGTGCATAATACAGCTGTAAACGTTTATATACAGGTTTTTGTGTGGACTTATGTTTTCATTTCTAGTGTGTATGCCCATGGGATGGCATTGCTAGGTCATATGGTAACTTGTGTTTAATCTTTTATGAAACTGTCAGACCATTTTTCAAAGTGCTGCACCACTTTATATTCCTGTCAACAATGTGTGAGGAGGGTTCCAGTTTCTTCACATCTTTGTCAACATTTATTAACCTGTTAGACCGTCTTTTTTAAAAAAATTTTTGTTATAGTTGATTAACAATGTTCTGTCAGTTTCACCTATATACATATTTCACCCAGTTATACATATATAGACATTCTTTTTCTCACATTATCCCCCATCATGTTCCATCACAAGCGACTGGATATAGTTCCCTATGCTGAACAGCAGGATCTCATTGCTTATCCATTCCAAATGCAATAGTTTACATCTACTAACCCCAAACTCCCTGTCCATCCCACTCCCTCTTCCTCCCTTTGGCAACCACAAGTTTATTCTCCATGTTAGACCATCTTTTGAGATAATGCATTCTGTAAGCTTAATATGCTACGGCATTTCTTATTTTTCTTACAGTAAAATCATTAAACCTTCAAAGGATGCCTTTTAGCTGTTACTTCTGAGATTAGATGCCTAGTTTTATGTTTATACTACCCATTTTATGATTTTATAAACTTCCATCATTTTTTTCTTCCATTTGTTTTGAAACAGTGATGCCAGGGACATTTTCCACTCTCTGATATGTCTCGTCTAGTTCAATATATATTTTTTCATTTGGCTGATTCTCAAATATTTCTTGAATATAAACATCCCTTAGTTTTGCAAAACACCTACTGTCCAAAGCAACTCATTTCCTCAACCCTTTGGTTTCTGATTGTAAGCCCCAGCTAAAGAAATAGGATCTTAACTAAAGCTCATTGACCTTTTCTTTGCAGAGGAATGGCTGCTTGTTGGAACGAAACAAGGTCATCTTCTTCTCTATAGGATTCGGAAGGATGTTGGTAAGTGGCATCTTTCCAGAACCAAGTAAGAAGTGGCTCACTGTTCATAAAAAGGAAAAAGATAGTTGGCTGGTATACAACTGTGAAATCAGTGGTTATTCCTAGACCATTAAAAGAATGATTGGTGGTAGTGCAGTGGGAAAGTGGGAGAAACTTGTGAGAATCTCCAGGGTTTTCATTTTTTTTTAAGACTCTATTCCTTTACTCTCCCCACCCACCCACCCATTCTGGGAGGTGGGGCTGGATGTCTTTTCCCTTCTAACTTATTGGAGACTCATGCCAGAAATAAAAAATATTGCCATTGGGAATAAGATTCTCATGTAAATGGTGTGGTAGTAGGAAAAGAAATTAGGAGGCATTGGTTTTAAAAGATCTTCTTAACTTCTGAGGGGTAGACTAGGAGAGAGAGGACCTGGCTTTGAGTCACACTTCAGTTCTGCTCAGCCACATGACTGTGAGTAGTTTCCTCTTCTATAAAGTATTTTACAGAATTGTTGAGATCAGATGCAAGGACTGAGAACTAAAGCTTCAATCAGATGTTACTTTGTCAGTAAAAAATGAAGGAAAATAAAAGTATTTGAAGTTTATTCTACTAGAGCATACTTCAGTGGGGAAAAGAGTAGTCTACTCCCTTTTTCTAGTTTTATTTCTATATTCTTTTTATGGAAAATTGATATGTTTAGATATTATACTTTGGAGCTACAGAGTTTAGAAATTGGCTGTTAATGCCAGAGAAGGTTGAACCACATGTCATTATTTGGCTATATTAGAAAAAGCAAAATTTCATAGCTTTCAACTTAGTATATAACTTTCCATCGTAAATAGCTTAATATAAGAGTGGAGGAGTTCCCATGGTGGCTTAGCAGTAATGAACCTGACTAGTATCCATGAGGACATGGGTTCGATCCCTGACTTTGCTCAGCGGGTTAAAGGATACGGCATTCCTGTGAGCAGTGCAGTAGGTTGCAGACAAGGCTCAGATCTGTTGTTGCTGTGGTTGTGGCGTAGGTCAGCAGCTATGGCTCCGAATTGACCCCTAGCCTGGAAACTTCCATATGCTGCCAGTGAGGCCCCTGAAAGACAATATATATATTTGAAATAGAGCCTTTTCAATATATATATTTGAAATAGAGCCTTTTCTTTGGAACCTGTAGCAGGGGTAAGGGAGAGATAGAGTAGTTAGATGTCCTAGAAAGACTGGGATCAATGGGACCTGGACTCTGATCTGAGCTGAGCCATCTGCTTTGGGTTCTAGGCTTCAGTCTACACATGTCCTAAACAGAGGGTTTATTTTTTATTTAAAAAAATTTTTTTTAATTTTTAATTTTTATTTTATTTTATTTGTCTTCTTTTAGGGCCACACCTGCAGCCTATGGAGGTTCCCAGGCTAGGGGTCGAATTGGAGCTGCAGCTGCCAGCCTACATCCTAACCACAGCAATGAGGAACTGAGCCGAGTCTGAGACCTAACACCACAGCTCACAGCAATGCCAGATCCTTAACCCACTGCGTGAGGCCAGGGATCAAACCCGCAACTTCATGGATGCTAATCAGATTCGTTTCTGCTGAGCCACGACAGGAACTCCAAACAGAGGATTTAGATTACATCTCATCTAAGGTCTTCACAACTTTATGTTTACTTTAGTGATGCCTCACCCTGGAGCAGTGGTTCTCAAAATATGGTCTTGTGCAGGAAAAAAGTCACCTACCAAATTAATAAACAAAGGATGTTGTGGCCATCAAGCCATCAGCCACTGCAGCCTCTGGACTGTGCACCTTGAGGGGATTCAGGATGGAGAAAAACAGGATTCTGGCCCTGGATGGTTAAGGTGCATATCAAAGGGATGATTTCAGTGAACCCAGACTCTTGCATCTTCCCATATATAGAAAAGCCCTGAATTCATTAACTTGAGATGTCCAGCTTCCTTAAATAGCAATAATCTTCTGAACTTTGACCACCTGGCTTTTTGTTGTGGTTGTTTAAAACTCCTGTATATCCTGGCTTCCCCTTTACCTCTTTTTTTTTTTTTTTTTTGTCTTTTTGCCATTTATTGAGCTGTTCCCTCGGCAGATGGAGGTTCCCAGGCTAGGGGTCGAATCGGAGCTGTAGCTGCCGGCCTACGCCGGAGCCACAGCAACATGGGATCCGACCTGCATCTCTGACCTATACCACAGCTCACAGCAACGCTGGATCCTTAACCCGCTGAGCAAGGCCGGGGATTGAACCCGCAACCTCATCATTCCTAGTCGGATTTGTTAACCACTTCTCCACAACGGGAACTCCCCCCTTTACCTCTTTGGAGCAGTCCCTCAGAGCGGTCTCCTAGGCTTAAGTCCTCTCAGCAAGTCCCCAGAATGAAACATAATTCTCAAATTTTAGGTTGTCCTCCCCTCCCCACCCCCTTCAGTTGACAGGTTCTAACTCTAGGAGGTCCCAAGATACTTTCAGAGGATCCACAACTTCAAAACTAAGTTCACAATCACACTAAAATGTTACTATTTTTTTCACTGATATTTATTGACATTGCTCTGATGGTACTACGAAAGTAATGGTAACTAAAACTGGAGTCCCCTGGTGGTCTAGCAGTTAGGGATCCGGTGTTGTCAGTGTTGTCATTTGAGTTTGACCCCTGGTCTGGGAATTTCCATGTGTTTTGGGCAGGGCCAAAAAAAAAAAAAAAAAAAAATGTTAGATAAAACTTCTGCCCCTTAGCTCAAGTTTAAGACAGTGGTCCACAAACTTGTTGGCACCACACTGTACTAGCAGTCGTATTTTTTCCCAGCATTGTAATCACAGTGCTTTTTTTTTTTTTTTTCTAAATAACCAGTGTCACTTAAGAGGCAGTAAAAAGGTATTAATTTTATTGTATCTTAAAACCTTTGAGAACACGTCTTTTCAGAGTTCCCATTGTGGCTCAGTGGTAAGGAACCTGATTAGTATTCATGAGGACGCAGGTTTGATCCCTGGCCTCTGTCAGTGGGTTAAGGATCTGGCTTTGCCGTGAGCTTTGGTGTAGGTCGCAGATGCAGCTCAGATCTGGTGTGGCTGTGGCTGTGGTGTAGACCTACAGCTACAGCTCTTATTCGACCCCTAGCTTGGGAACCTCCATGTGCTACTTTAAAAAAAAAAAAAAAGGAACACTTCTTTTCAGTAATCTCTGTGATAAAATAGCACGTGTGCATTAAGCACTTCTGCTGTGTGCAAGGTATGAAGTACAGTGGCTTTCTTGGGAAAAGTACTCATGTGACTGACCCCTTTTCTCATGAAGCATCATTTATGCTTGAAGGAATGACTGACAGACTGGTTTTTCAGACCATTTGGTTGTTGAGTAGATGTTTTCTCAAAAATGAACAAAGAGAGCCTGTCACTTCAAAGAAAAAAAAACTGGCAATATTTGTTACTAACAATGAAGCTAGTGCTTTCAAGAGAAAATTAGAACTGTGGAAAACTTGTATCCACCCCCTTTCAGTACTTAAGGATTTTTCTGATAAGATTGGGGGTGATAATAATGTGATTTTTCTTTTTTGAATCCTGCAACAAAATTCAACATTTGGAAAATCTGCCTGACTCTGTGAACCACTGTTTTCCAATTCATGAAATTTCTAAAGCAAGCATGAATAAAAGAGCCATTCAAAGTGTAAAATAGACTAATGGACTATAACTTAACAGAAAAGGTCACTAATGGGTTTCAGATTCTAGACTGCAAAAAACACCATTTGTCAAGTTTTGGTATAGCATCAGAGAAGATCCTCAATTATCTGAAAAGCCTATTAACATTTTCCTCCCTTTTCCAACTAAATGTCATATAGCTCAACCAAAGAACATATCAAAACAGATTAAATGCAGAAGCAGATGTGAAAGTCAGCTGTATTCTATTAAGGCAGACATTAAAGAGATTTATAAAAGTACAAAACAATGCTTTTTTAAAAATTTGAAAGAATAGTTATTATTCTCAAAAATATATTATTTATGCTAATATGTAATGAGCTTATTACTGTTATGTTTAAGTCAGTTAATACATATTTTTTTTGGGTTTTTTAGCCACACCCACAGAATGTAGAAGTTCGCAGGCCAGGGATCGAACCTGTATCACAGCAGTGATGTGAGCCACAGCAATGACAATGCTGAGTCCTTAACCTCTGAGCCACCAGGAAACTCCATTACATGTTTTTAAAACTTCTCAGTTTTAATTTCTGCTATGGTACACATTGATAACTATAATCCATGGAAAAGCTTTGGTCCTCAGTGCCTTTTACAATTATGAAGGATTCCTGAGACCGCAGAGTGGTAATAAAGTCCTTTTCAGATACAGAACTCTTTGTGAAGCAGTAGTGGCTGATTTTTTTTTTTTTTTTTCTTAAGAAGATTAATGACATAGCACAGGGCAGGTTTCTGAATCTCCCATGACTCTGGGGCTCTGTCTTCAATCCTCTTTTGAGGGACACATGGAGGAAGTAAGGCCAGCTTTGGTGGCTTTGGCCCTTATGGCTGCCTCACAGAATCTCCACCGACTTGCCTGCTCAACGTTGTGGACAATCTCTCCCTGAGCTGGGAGGCAGGTAGCGGGCACACAGGCTTTACGAAAAGTCAGCCCTGAGTATGCCTCTGGGCTCCCTCTCACTGACTACTCCCTAAATGTTTGACCTGTCAGGTCCCTCAGATGCGAAATTAGACTAATAATATCTACGTCCTGGGTGGTTGTTAGGTTACAGAAAATATATATAAATTTTAAAATCTACATCCTGACAGTTATTGCTTGGTTAATGGTAGCTGCTGTTATTATTATAATAATTATTCTCCTTTGAATCCTAGGTGACTTTTTTTCATTCTGAAACTTTTTCAGCTGAAGTATCATTGGCTTACAATGTGTTAATTTCTGCTGTACAGCAGAGTAATTCAGTTATACATATATGTACATTCTTTTTTTTTTCCTTTGCTTTTTATAGGCACACCCGCAGCATATGGAAGTTCCCAGGCTAGGGCTCGAATTAGTCCTGCAGCTGCCGGCCTACACCACAGCCACAGCAACATGGGATCGGAGCTGTGTCTGCAAACTACACCATGGCTCACAGCAATGCTGGATCCTTAACCCACCGAATAAGGCCAGAGATTGAACCCGCATCCTCATGGATACTAGTTGCTGAGCCACAACGGGAACTCCCTATACATTCTTTTTTGAAATATTCTTTTCCATTATGGTTTATCAAAGGACATTGAATATAGTTGTCTGTGCTATACAGTAGGACCTTGTCTTTTTATCCCTTTTGTGAATAATAGCTTACATCTGCTAATCCCAACCTCTCACTCCATGACTCTGCTAACCCCCTCTCCCTTGGCAACCCCTTGTCTGTTTCTATTTTGTAGATAGGTTCATTTGTGTCATAAAAAAGTTTTTTTTTTCTTTTGGCTGCACCCACAGCATGCAAAAATTCCAGGGCCACAGATTGAACCTGAGCCATAGCAATGACAACGCTGGATCCGTAACCCGCTGAGCCACTGGGGAATTCCTGTGTCATATTTTAGATTCTACATTTAAGTGATACCATATGGTACTTGCCTTTATTTTTCTGACTTACTTCACTTAGTATGATAATCTCTAGTTCCATCCATGTTGCTGCGAATGGCATTATCTTGTTCTTTTTATGACTGAGTAATATTCCATTGTACATATGTACCATATCTTCTGTATCCATTCACTGTTTTTTTTTTTTTTCTTTTTTTCTTTTTAGGGCCGCATCCACAGCATGTGAAAGTTCCCAGACTAGGGGTCAAATTGGAGCTGTAGCTGCTGGCCTATGCCATAGCCACAGCAATGTGGGATCTGAGCGCATCTGCAGCCTCCACCAAAACTCACAGCAATGCCAGATCCCCAACCCACTGAGCAAGGCCAGGGATCAAACCTGCATCTTCATGGATACTAGTCGGATTTATTTCCACTTCACCACAATGGGAACTTCTCCATTCATCAGTTGATGGACATTTAAGTTGTGAAACTTTTTATTTAAATTAAAATAGAGATGGAGTTCCCATGGTGGCTCATTGGGTTAAGGACCCAACGTTGTCTCTGTGAGGTCATGGGTTTCATCCCTGGCCTGGCTCAGTGGGTTAAAGATCTAGCACTGCTGCAAGCTGTGGTGTAGGTCACAGATGCAGCTCAGATCAGTGTGGTTGTGGCTCTGGCATAGGCTGCAGCTGCAGCTCCAATCTGACCCCTAGCTCAGGAACTTCCATATGCTGCAGGTGTGGCTGTAAAAAGAGAAAAAAAAAAAAAATTAAAATAGAGTTCATTTACAATGTTGTATTAGTTTCAAGTGCACAGCATGTGATTCAGTTATTCAGTTGTGTATTTTTTCTTTTTCACATTCCTTTCCCTTAAAGGTTATTATGAAATATTGATTATAGTTTCATATGCTATACACAGTAGGTCCTTGTTGGTTGTCTATTTTATATCTAGAAGTGTATACATGTTAATCTCCTACTCCTAATTTATCCCTCATTCCCCCACTCCCCTACTTTGGTAACTTGATGCTGAATATTTTTTCATCCCAGCAAGGCTGGCTTCACATGTTTTTATAGTCTGTAACTTTCTTCCCCTTTTTTGCAACAGTGTCAGCAGATGTAGCATCACCTGAGAGTGGCAGTAAGTGTAGACACATTAAACTGCTTTAGCTCTGGGGATGGTGTTGAGTGTTTGCTGTATCCTGTGATGCAGGACATGGGGTAGCCGCTGGGATTTAGTTAGTCTATCTAGAGCTAAGGATGCTTTGGGCTGGGTTTCATTGCTTGGGCTCCTATATTTGACTCTTACTTTGCCCACTTTTTTTTTCTTTTGGTGAAATACTTTGCCAAGGTACTATTTTGTAAGATAAAATCCTTTTAAGTACCTTGCAGCTTCGGTAAACTTCTGTGGTGTGGTCCTTTTTGCTAATGCCAAGTGAAGGTGCATGAAACCCTCTGTTCTGAAATTGGAGTTGAAAGCAGCTTACTCTCCTCAGTAAAGACAGCTGGCTGTTTTATATCTCCAACTTTAAGTCTTTTCAGGAATTTTTTTTTACAATTCATGTAGGAGAAGAGCATGGAGCAGCTTTTTTCTTGTATTTATTTTTACATGTATCCCTGTGTTTGGAAATGTGAGTGTGTGTTTCTTTCCCATAGGTTGCAACAGGTTTGAAGTGACACTAGAGAAATCCAATAAGAACTTTTCCAAAAAGATTCAGCAGGTAGGCAGTGGAAGAATATTTGACTTCCATGAGACCCTATCACAGCTAGAACTTTTGTAGCATTATTTATTCATCCTCGTATTCTCTGTCCTCCCATTTATGCTGGGATCAATGTCCATCTATCATGTACCTGAGATCCTCTTTCATGAGCAGAAATTGTGCTTGATGTAATTATGTCAGATCCCTGTCGTTGATATTAGCCTTTTAGTCTCTTAAAAAAAAAGTATTGTAGTTAAAATGAACATTTGCTAAACCTTGTCAGAAATGTTTGAATCTAATGATTTGCTATTTTCCAGATCCATGTGGTTTCCCAGTTTAAGATTCTGGTCAGCTTGTTAGGTAAGAAAAGGGGTTGCATTTGTATTTCATGTGTCATAAAACAAAAGCAAGGAGTTCCTGATGTGGTGCAGTGGGTTAAGAATCTGATTGCAGCACCTTGGTCACTGCAGAGGCATGAGATTGATCCCTGGCCTGGTGCAGTGGGTTAAAGGATCTGGTATTGCTACAGCTGCAGGTTGAATTCAGTCCCTGGCCTGGGGGGAACTTCTCTATGCTGTGCGGCCTTAAAAAAAAAAAAAAAAAAAAAAAAAAAGCTATGATCTGATTAACCCTTTCATGGTTACTTTGATAGTTGTTACTTAACCCTGAAACTGATGCGTTCCTAACCAGATACAGGAGGGCACACAGATAATAAAGGCAACAGCATCCCCCATAATCCTGAGCTCTGTTCTCCAAGAAGTGTCACTTTATTCATTCATTCACTCAGTAATTGAGCAAATATTTGTTGAGTCCTACCTAGGCATCGAGGGTACCAAGTTGAATGAGACACAGTTTCTGTCTTTGAAACTTAGATTCTGATTGTTAAGACCAAAATGACAGAAAGTAAGCATGTTTCAGTGTGATAAGATACAGTGGATATTTATAAAAAGTGTTGTAGCATATTAGTAATGGGAGGGACAGCATCGTCCAGTGGATGACTGGGATTTCAACAGGAAGACCAAAGTCAGCAGAGCATTGTAGGCAGAGGAAATGGCTTAAGCAAAGGCGCTGAGATCTGACCAGACTTAGGGTGTAGGGTGAGAGACAGGTGAGGGATCAGGGCCAGACTGTTCAAGACCTGGTTTGAAAAGCCGTGTTTTCATGGAAAGCAGCCAGTGAGGCCTTTTCTTGACAAGCAGCAGAACTAGAAATTTGCCTCCTGCTCTGTACTGTTCAGCCCAGGACCTAAATGGTAGAATCAATTTAAGCTTAATTTCTAGGCAAGAGAGGAATACAACTAAAACGAGGTAGGAGGCCCAGGTGAAGTTATTGTGCTTGCTTTGTTGGACAAGACATCCTTGCCAAATTTGTACCAAATCCACAGGGGACTTCCTTTTTCTTACTGGAGTCTCCTGATATAAATATAGCTTTGAAAGGAATTCCTTGTACAAATATTGCATCACAAGTTTCCAGACTTGAGAAAGATAGAATATGAGAGTGCTCTTTAGAAGTGAAAGAACTCTTTTTTTCAAGCCAGTTCAAATTTAAAGGAACAAAATATCCAAGTTTAGATGACTAAGTGACCTCCTAAATATTTTATACTGTTGATGGACCAGAATAAGTCATTGTTAATGAAGCTGAAAGTACATCTTGAACCAACACTTGCCATTTGGTTCTTCTGGTTGTTACACAGTTGTTTTTTTTCTTTGTCTTGAAGGTGGCTATACTAGAAAATTTTGATCATTTAACTGGTGTTTTACCTCTTTCCAAACAGAAAATAATATTTATGTCCACGACCTACTGACATTTCAACAAATCACCACAGTTTCCAAGGCAAAGGGAGCATCACTGTTCACATGTGACCTCCAGGTAAGTGGAGGCAAGATGAAATCTGACTTTGTGTTTAATAGATAACAGCCTTTCTTAGAGTTCTTTGGTGGCCTAGAGGTTAAGGTTTCAGCATTATTACTGCTGTGGCTCAAGTTGGATCCCTGACCTGGGAACTTCCCCATGCTGTGGGCGTTGCCAAGGAAAAAAAAAGATACAGCCTTTCCTATATCATTCCTACCATTAAATGGGAAGAATAACATTGATATCAAAGCTCAGCAGAGATTCCAAGGAGAATATTTGATTTTGGATTGTATTAGAGAAATTTCCTCCTTAATAGGTGAGCCAAAGTTGAAACATTTACATTCCTTGTGTGTGTGCTAATTAGAGCACCAGAGAGCCCTATTTTAGGAGATAGCTAACCAAAGATGAAACACTTGGCATAGACAAACCAGTAATGGGAAATCAAGGTAGTAACTGGGAGTTCCCATCATGGCACAGCAAAAACAAATCCGTCTAGATACCATGAAGTTGCGGGTTTGATCCCTGGCCTCATTCAGTGGGTTAAGGATCCGGCGTTGCCATGAGTTGTGGTGTAGGTCGCAGATGCTGCTCAGATCTGGCATTGCTGTGGTTGTGGTGTAGGCCAGCAGCTGCAGCTCTGACTTGACTCCTAGCCTGGGAACCTCCACATGCTGCAGTTGAGACCCTAAAAAGAAAAAAAAGAAAAGAAAGAAAAATTGATGCTTGTTCTAAACATACTGTGGTTGTCTTTGTTTTTAGGTAGTTTTCATTATTCAGGAAAGACATTTCTCCTGACTTTTGCCAATTCATCATCCTCGCGCTCTTCAAAATCTGCCTCACCCCTCTACACAGCTTTGATCACTTTTAAGCACTCAGGGTCTACATTGATGGTGCATCCATTTTATACCTAGATGTTTTCTGTCCTCCTATTCCTTTAACGGATTGAAAGTGGGCCTGCTTTCACTGACACAGACTGGTCCCTGGCCCTGAGTGTATTGACAGCCATAAGCAAGAAACTTTTATTTATTTATTTATTTATTTTTGTCGTTTTGCAATTTCTTGGGCCTCTCCCGCGGCATATGGAGGTTCCCAGGCTAGGGGTCTAATTGGAGCTGTAGCCGCCAGCCTACGCCAGGGCCACAGCAACGCTGGATCCGAGCCGCGTCTGCAACCTACAGCACAGCTCACGGCAATGCCGGATCCTTAACCCACTGAGCAAGGGCAGGGACCAAACCCGCAACCTCATGGTTTCTAGTCGGATTCGTTAACCACTGCGCCACGACAGGAACTCGTTTATTTTTAAAAAGGAGGAAGCAGTTATGTAGGTTTTCCTCTCTAAATGGTGAACATCCATGAGATTTTCTGGGGCCAGTGTACTTTGGCTCAACTTGTCTGGCAGTGTGACCTTGTATGATAGGATGTTTGGATTAGTAGCCATTTCAGGGTAGAAAACCTCTAATTCAGTTGTCACTCAGTTACGGAGTCATCATGAGCGCATCCTCATTCGCTCTGGGTGTCTCTTCCCAGCACACAGAGACTGGTGACGAGGTGTTGCGGATGTGTGTGGCCGTGAAAAAGAAGCTGCAGCTCTATTTCTGGAAAGACAGGGAATTTCATGAATTGCAGGTAAAAGTCCACTGTTATCTGGTCCATGGGTTGGATGGGAGCTGCTGCTAAACTGACCCACAGCTTGAAAGACTTACTGTTCAGTTCTCATGAAGCTCAGGAGCTCCATCTTGGAGTTCTCCCTAGAAGAATGCCCTGCTAGTATGAGTACCTGGGTGTTACTTGTGCCCACTTGTCTACATTTACGTCTCCTGGCCTTCAGAAGCTAGAGTAACATCATTCTACAACTGTACAGATTAATTTCTTTCAAAGTGGGTTTTCTCCTCTTCCAAATATGCCTTGTCCAGTTCATGGGTGACATATATTTTTATTATGGATGGTTTCCTGGCCTTGTGCTAATAAAATTGTATTCAGATGAGGGTGCGGGTGATTTTGCAGAATGGAGGTGAAAGAACAAGAAGGTCATTTTTTTTTTTTCTTTTAACATCTTTCCAGTTGAACTCTTGCTCTCTTTCTTCAGGGGGACTTTAGCGTACCAGATGTACCCAAGTCCATGGCCTGGTGTGAAAATTCTATCTGTGTGGGCTTCAAGAGAGACTACTACTTAATAAGGGTAAAATTCAACTGTTTTGCAAATATCATCAGCTTGCCTTGGGGAAGGTGATTATAAATTTACCTGGGGGAGAAGGTAAATTTATGTGCTTCTGAACTATAGGTCAAGAGACTGCCTTAAGTAGAGTCTTTGGCATAATAGGGTTTGTGTTTGTATGCTTGGGTATTTTTCATGCTTTGAGCGTCTTCCACAAATAAGATGTCGGTGTAACTTAAGCCAGACAGAATCAACTCTCAGATCTTTATATAATGAATTATCCATGTCCTGTGTCTAGTTATTGGACTAGATAATTAGGGCTGCTTGCCTCTGTTTAATAGCATTCTGATGGACTGCTGTCTTGAGGCTTGAAAGCTCAGGAATTATATACTAACTGTAGTATTAACTTAAGTATTTTTAAGTCTTGAGTTTCCTGCCCCCCCCCCAATTTTTTGCTTTTTAGGGCTGCACCCTTGGCATATGGAGGTTCCCAGGCTAAGGGTCCAATCAGAGCTACATCTGCCGGCCTATACCACAGCCACAGCAGCGCCAGATCTGAGCCACACCACAGCTCACGGCAACACCAGATCCTTAACCCACTGAGTGAGGCCAGGGATTGAACCCGCAACCTCCTGGGTCATAGTCCAATTCGATTCTGCTGCACCATGATGTGAACTCCCCCAAGATCTTTTAATATATTTGTTGTAAAAGTTATTTTCAGTTTTTTAAAAAATTTCAAAAGCCATGTGTTTATTGTAGAAAATTACAAAATGTAGATAAGGAAAGTAAGACAGGCAAGTTATCCATAATTCTCCCACTCAGAAATAATCACAGTTAACCTTTTGGTAATGGGCTTCTGTGTCTGTTTACCAAAATATCGTGTTATACACATTGTTTTATACCCTGCTTTTTCTCTTAACCTATATGGTAAATATCCATGACATTGGTAGTTTTACCCTCTAATATGCATACTAAATGTAGAAAAGGTTACTGCACCATTCATTTTATAGGACAGTATAAATTCCTCAGCTTCATACCCCTCTCATAAAACAGACTTGGCAATCCTCGAAGCTCTCTCCCCACCTCCCACTTCCCTACCCCGTGCTGTGTTAGCTCTTCATTGTTTATCCAGTGAATATCTTGGTTCCATATTTTTATTTTTGGAATAGCACAGTTTTATCAGCATCAGCACCTCAGGCCTGTAGGTGAGTACTGCTGTGCCACTGACTGCATAGCAACTAGGTAGACAGGTGCCTGAGAGAAGCCTGCGAGGGGTAGGAGGCGGAGCCACAATTTGGAGGAGGCTCTCATTTCTCTGCCTTAGATATGGCCATCACCTTCTTGAGGGTGCAGTGTTTTGAGGGCGGGAAAGCTTGCTTCAGGACCAGGTTATTCAAAACATACTCATTTATTTACATAGAGTAAAATTTATTCGTTTGGATCTACGGTTCTGAGTTTTCACAGATGTCTAGAGTTTCATAACCACCACCACAATCAAGATTCAGAACAGTTCTCTCACCCCCCAAAATTCCCTCATGCTGCCTCTTTGAAGCCAGCCCTCCTTTCGCACCCCAGCCTCTAGTAACCACAGATCTGTCCTTTGTCTGCTACAGTTTTGCTTTTTCCACAATGTCATATAAATGGAATCATACAACGTGTAGCCTGTTAAGCCTGGCTTCATTCACTTAGCATGATGCATTTGACATCCATCTGTGTTGTGTGTGTCAGTATATTCCTTTTTGTGGCTGAATAGGATTCCATGGTATGGATGTACTACATATAGTTTATCCATTCATCAGTTGAAGGACAAAGTTGGTTACAATTTTTAGCCATTATAAACAAAGCTGCTATAAACATTTGCCCCCAGATTTTTGTGTAAACGCAGGTTTTTGTTTTTCTTGAGCAAATGCGTAGGAATGGGATTGTTGGGTTCCATGGTAAGTGTGTATTTAACTTTATGAGATGCCAAAAAACAGAGTGGCTGTACCATTTTGCATCCTCACCGGCAGCACATGAGAATTCCACTTGCTCTGTATCCTCGCCAGTACTTGACATTGTTAGTTGCCAGCCTAGATGCTTTTCTCTGTGTTAGAGAAAAGCATATCTTGTGGTGACAAAATTTGTCATAACAAACTCTGTAATATTTCTTTATGCCAAATGACGAATATTATTGGCTTCTGTAGGTTTGGAGTTTTAACTTGATTTTTCCATGCCATCGTGTTCATGCCTCTGGCTGGAGAAGGCTGGGTGACTCACTCTGTGTCTCCCTTTAGGTGGATGGAAAGGGGTCCATCAAAGAGCTCTTCCCAACAGGAAAACAGCTGGAGCCCTTAGTTGCACCTCTGGCAGATGGAAAGGTGGCCGTAGGTCAAGATGATCTCACCGTGGTGCTCAATGAGGAGGGGATTTGCACGCAGAAGTGTGCCCTCAACTGGACGGACATTCCAGTGGCCATGGGTGAGACCACCATAACTGCTCTTTCCCACCTTGGGCTTGGGCTGTGTGCCACCCTCAGATTGGAACCCCATTGGTAGCTTTAGCTGACTGTGGTTTCCACTGTCATTCACTCTCAGTTCCTCTTGTAAGTAGAAAAATATTTTAGAATAATTAAAAATGGGATATCCTGGAGTTCCCATTGTGGCCCAGTAGGTTAAGAACCTGACTGGTATCCATGAGGGTGTGGGTTTGATCCCTAGCCGTGCTCAATGGGTGAAGGATGCAACATTGCTGCAAGCTGCGGCATAGGTTGCAGATTCAGCTCAGATCTGGCATTGCTGTGGCTGTAGTGTAGGCTGGCAGCTGCAGCTCCAATTCGACCCCTAGCCTGGGAACTTCTGTATACCACAGATGTGGCCCTAAAACACACAAACAAAAAAAAAGGATATTCTGGTTTTTGTAGGAAGTTGGGTTTTGCCCTAGAGGAGAAATCATGTAATAGAATTGTACATCTCAGGAAGTGAATGTCTAATGCTATTTTTACCTCTCAGTTCCTTTTCTTTGACCTTCTTTTTAATTGTTTTATTGTGTCCTCTGCCAAATGGACTACATTTGGAAAGTATTGGAAGTTCTTTATTTAGTCCTTTAATGTGTATAACTCAACATCCAAAGGTCTTTGACGTGGTGGTAATTGCTGCTCTTGTTTTTTTAGCTTAGCGCTCAGGGTGTATTCAGGTGTGTCTCTCCTACACATTATGTGTTTCTGCTCTGACACCTGCCTCAGGCTCCCAGCTCTCTGTGATGGTATTGCCTGGAAGCATATGACCATACTCACAGAAATTCTTTTTCACTGGGAAGAGTGAGCATTTGTGACTGGAGTTCCAGTAGTGGCTCAGTGGTAACAAACCCAACTAGTATCCATAAGGATTCAGGTTTGATCCCTGGCCTCACTCAGTGGGTTAAGGATCCAGGCATTACTGTGAGCTGTGATGTAGGTCACAGACATGGCTCAGATCTGGTGTTGCTGTGGCTGTGGCGAAGGCCAGCAGCTATAGCTCCTGTTTGACCCCTAGCCTAGGAACACCCATATGCCTAAAAAAAAAACAAAAGAAAGAAAGAAAGAAAGAAAGAAAAGAAATAGTTACTGCTTTGGGGGACATAAGGACATGCTGTCTTTAAGGCCTCTAGCTCAGGACATAAGGATTACATCTTGGCTAAAGAGATGAAACAAGGGCCTGGTTAAGGTGTTGAGTTGAGATTTGATGGTTTAGAAAGGGAAAATTCATTGTTCAGTTAGTCAGTAAGAAGTTTCACTAAGATTGGACTAGACCAGGCAGAGAGTTTAGGACCTGGCTTGAAGGAAAATTTCATTCATTCTAGGCAGAAAGTATAGTTTGACCAATGAGCAGAAAGGCAGAAGCTATGCTGATTTGTGAGAGGGCATCCAGCAATGGAGCTGGCTGAAACAGATGGTCTGGATTATGGAAGAATAAGGAGGGGCCAGTTGTTAGAGGCTCAGGAGAAGGTCTGAGTGGCCAGGAGATTCCTGAGTGGTAGATTGTCTTGATAAAAGCCTCATGGTCTAGGGTGGTTATTCTCCTGGTGATTAGAGATGAATAGACCAGAAGGAGTATTTTAGAAGGCTCAAAATTATGTATATTAACACATTTTGGGGATTGGGGGAATGTTTAGGAGCTTCACAAGAAGCTCTGTGATATTCTAGGGACCCTTGTTTTCCCTTCAGAAGAGGGAGATGAGGTGAAAGTGTGTGAAATACGCTGGAAGTGGATTTTTTTCTTTCTTTCTTTTTTTTTTTTTTTGTCTTTTTGCCATTTCTTGGGCCGCTCCCGCGGCATATGGAGGTTCCCAGGCTAGGGGTCGAATCGGAACTGTAGCTGCCAGCCTACGCCAGAGCCACAGCAACGCAGGATCCGAGCCGCGCCTGCAACCTACACCACAGCTCACGGCAACGCCGGATCGTTAACCCATTGAGCAAGGGCAGTGACCAAACCCACAACCTCATGGTTCCTAGTTGGATTTGTTAACCACTGCGCCACGACGGGAACTCCTGAAGTGGATTTCTGACTCTTGTTTTAATCTTGGCCAGTGCCCGGCACCTTTGGCAGTGTTTCTCGAAAGCGTTTTTGTGCCTTAAAGTACTGGGGGCGAAGACATTCTTTCTAGGTAGAGTGGACCATCTGACAGGAAGAAGATGAACCTTCTTAGAATGGAGTAACTTTAAACTCTGCTTATATCTCTGCTGTCCTCCTCACTACTTTCCCAGGCTCTAGAAGGGCCTCCCTGTCCCTGTGCCTTTTTCCAAGCTACTACCTCTTCCTTTCTTCTCTGCCCAGCCAGTGTCATGCTCCTGTGACCAGGCGCCTTTCAGTGGCACTTCCTCTCTGAAGTCTTCTCTGACCCGTAGGCAGAATTAGTCACTTCCCCCTTGGTGTTCCCACCGCCCTTTCAGCTTTCTTTGTTGGGGCAGCCTCCCTGTCCCACTGGCCAGTGAGTTGTCTGTCTCCTCTGCTTGCATAGGAGCTCATGTCTTGGTCCCCTTTGAGTAGTGCCTGAAATATCACAGCCTCTTAGTAAATGCTCGCTGAGTATACAAATCATATCAATGTCAGCCATTCATTATATGCCTGCTGCACACCAGCCACTCTGCCAAGGTTGAAGAGGCAGACAGATCCAGACCACCTCTGTTGTCAAAAAGTTGGGGAGACTGAAAAAATGATAAGATATGACAACCAAAAAGATTTTTATTGTAGATTTCTTCTCTTTTTTGGCTTTATAGGACCACACCCACAGCATATGGAGGTTCCCAGGCTAGGGGTCAAATCGAAACTACAGCTGCCAGCCATAGCCACAGCCATAGCCATGCCAGATCTGAGCCATGTCTGCAGCCTACACCATAGCTCACGGCAATGACGGATCCTTAACCCACTGAGCGAGGCAAGGGGTCAAACCCGCAACCTTATGGTTCCTGGTCAGATTTGTTTCCAGTGCACAACGACGGGAACTCCAGATTGCTTCTTTATTGAATTAGACCTTATTAAAAGTGGGCCAGATTTTACAAGGACAGAGAAATTTTACATATTTATACAAATTATCATGTAAAAAAATTGTAATAGCTTTTAAAAATGAGACCAGCCTAAAAAAAGAATCTAATACAAAACCATGGGCTATTTAATTATTTTTTTTGGTAAGATGAAAAATATCAACATAATAACAACAGCATTCAAATTGATAAAGGTATTACTTAGGCCTCAGTTTCCGCATTTCTGAGTTCCCTTTGGCTTTTAAATTTTATTGCAGTATTCATTTAGAGTATAAATTTCAAATATAACCTGAAAAACTCTTTTATCAGAAAATAAATAATGGAGTTCCTTTCGTGGCTCAGCGGAAATGAATCTGACTAGTATCCATGAGGACGCATGTTCGATCCCTGGTCTCGCTCATTGGGTTAAGGATATGGCATTGCTGTGACCTGCATTGTAGGTTGCAGACGTGGCTTGGATCTGGCATGGCTGTGGTTTAGGCCAGTGTCTACAGCTCTGATTTGACCCCCAGTCCGGGAACCCCTATATGCTGTGGATGAGGCCTAAAAAAGACAAAAAAAAAAAGGAAAGAAAGAAAGAAAGAAAGAATATAAATAACAAGGAAGACAAATTTATAGCAAGTTAGCCACATAAATATTCTTTGGGAGTTTCCCTGTAGCTCAGCGGGTTAAGGATCTGTCTGTAGTAAGGGTTCGATTCTTGGCCCTGGAACTTCCATGTACCATGGGCGTGGCCAAAAGAAACAGAAAAGAAAATGGCTACGCTGAGAATGCCATCCAGCTGCCTTCTCTGTGAACTGGTGAGCATCAGGTAAAGCTTTATGACTTATCCCTGTGAAAATCTAAAGCAGAAATAACATTGGCCAGAAATTTCAATTTCAAGGAAAAAGAAGAAGAAAGAAACTGTCCTCTTCTTGACCTTCCTAAAAGAATGAGAAAAGAAGTTGTGTGACCTTGTGCTGCTGTGTCATTAGGAGCAGCTGCAGCTGGCCTTGGTCTGGTCTGGTTTTGTGACTGATGAGAAAGGAGCCTGTGACGCTCTCACCCAGTTCGCTCAAGGAAACAGCAGGAATGGGATCAGGTCACTCTGAACAAAGCTGGATGCATCTTTTCTGTGCATGAGATTTCTCTTAGTGTCGCTGAGACAAGACATTTTCCTTTGTGTATCACAGTATGGGATCTTGGTATTGGACTAGTGGACTATTTGGAGATCCAAATGCAGCTAAGAAATGAGAAGCTGAATCAGTTCATAAACCTAAAGCCTTAGAGCAGAAATACAACTCAGAATGTTCTCTCTTGTGCAGAGCACCAGCCTCCCTACATCATTGCAGTGTTGCCTCGATACGTAGAGATCCGAACATTTGAGCCAAGGCTTCTGGTCCAGAGCATTGAATTGCAAAGGCCTCGTTTCATTACCTCGGGAGGGTAAGGAACTGCTTTCTTTACTGTAGCTGCCCTATTATTCCAAAGCTTAAAGTATTCTGTGTGTCCATAAAGCCATGGCGCTTTTGCTCATCCTCTTACTCTCTCTCCAGATCAAACATTATCTACGTGGCCAGCAACCATTTTGTTTGGAGACTCATTCCAGTCCCCATGGCAACCCAAATCCAGCAGCTTCTCCAGGACAAGCAGTTCGAATTGGCTCTGCAGCTCGCAGTAAGTCTTGTTTCTGAGATTTGGGTGTGAGCTTGCCTTCCTCATTGTTCTCCAGAGCAGGTAATTTTAGTTTATGTTCATATTTAGTTTGGACTGGAGGAATATCACAGAGCTAAAAGTCAGGGGATTTGGATTCAGGATCTGCCCCCACCATAAAATATCTAGGGAACTCGAAATGCTTTCACTGTCTCAGTTCGCTTATCTGTCAAATGTACAATTAATGCCAGTTATAATAATAGCATCTCATAGAATTAATAGGACAGTAAAATAATTTAATAGATATAGTATCGCCTTGAAAAATTAAAGACAATGTAGACATTAAAATAACAATCAAGAGTTCCCATTGTGGCTCAGCAGCTTAAGAAATCCAACATAGGGTCTGTGAGGATGCAGGTTCAATCCCTGACCTCTCTCCGCCTGTTAAGGATCCAGCATTGCTGTGGCTGTGGTGTAGGCCAGCAGCTGCAACTCCATTTTGACCCTTAGCCCAGGAACTTCTATATGCTGAAGTGCTGCCATAAAAAGAGAAAAAGTAAAGAATAACAAGGAGTTCCCATTGTGGCAAAGCAGAAATGAATCCAACTAGGAACCATGAGGTTGCAGGTTCGATCCCTGGCCCCGATCAGTGGGTTAAGGATCCAGTGTTGTTGCTGTGAGCTGTGGTGTAGGCCTCAGATGTGGTTCGGATCCCGAATTGCTGTAGTTGTGGTGTAGGTTGGCAGCTGTAGCTCCGCTTAGATCCCTAGCCTGGGAACCTCCATATGCCTCAGTGTGGCCCTAAAAAGCAAAAAAAAAAAAAAAACCAAAACAGTCAGATGTCAGGGTTACAGTTCAGATGAATGCAATATCTGGAGGGCCCTCAAAAGCCCTTTCACTGGTGGGTTCCTATGTTCAGATAAGCAGGCCTTCAGTAGGTATTCTGAGCCCACCTCAGGTTGCTGCATTCCCAGGCCTGCACTCTTGTGACTGTCACTCTCCTTGAATGTTTGTGTGGGATGTTACTCACTGCAGAGTGCTGACCATGCTCTTGCTTCAGTGATGCTTCCATTGCCAGCATGCTTCTTGGACTTGACTTTCAAGCTCTGTCTGTTTATTTAAATATCCCCACTGGTGATTATTGTCATCTCTAAAGGGTGGATTTGATTTTAGGAAACAACTAAAAGTCATTCCAAGCTTCACTTAGTCATTAAACCAGACAGTGCTAATTTGGTAAAAGAGAAGAGGTTTTTATTCAGATAATAGTAGGAAAACTTAGTTTCTAGAGTATCTTATTAATTATTTCTGAAAGGAAAACAGTGGTCATAAATTTTGAAATATGTATATTTAAAATTATATATGGTAGATACTTTTAAAGAGCAACATTTATTTTGGATGTATAAGTTATAGATTCAAAACAAAAATCCAGGCGTTCCTATAGTGGCTCTGGTGGTTAATGAACCCGACTAGCATCCATGAGTACTTGAGTTCGATCCCTGGCCTCGCTCAGTGGGTTAAGGATCCAGCATTGCCGTGAGCTGTGGTGTAGGTTGCAGACGTGGCTTGGATCTGGTGTTGCTGTGGCTGTGGTGTAGGCCGGCAGCTATAGCTCCAATTAGACCCTTAGCCTGGGAACCTCCATATGCCACAGGTGCAGCCCTAAAAATACCAAAAAAGAAAAAAAAATCCGATCTTAATATTTACAGACATTTAATATCCCATAAAGATTGTTTCTTTGTTGAGGCATATAATTTCAGCATCTTACTATTTTTTTCCCACTCATCTATTGCTCTAAATTATTTTATTTTCATTTTTGAAATAATGAATACTCATGAACTCACTCTCCTGCCCCCCAAAAGTAACTTCTATAACCTGTACCTTCTCCCCATCCCACCCATCTGCCTACCCTCTAGATATAGACACTAGACACTATTTTCCTAAATTTTATGTTATCCTGCCCTTTAAATTTTTGTTTAGTCTTTTATGTATATTTGTGTGCTTGAATATGTATTTACTTCCTAAACTTTATCAAAAAGGGTACTAGGTAGCACATAGTATTTTGAGTATCTATTTTTCTCAACAGGAAGGTCTGGGGTCTTCTCAGTGATCTTTCTGTTGCAGATTGACTGTTTAATCTTCAGTAGAAAAGATGGAAGTGGGTTTCCATTTTCCCTTCTCTTTTCCAGGCTTGAATTTACTAGGTGTTCTGCTCTGTGATGAGGAAGGTTGCTTGATATCCTCTTAGCTTTTAAAGAACCTATCTTTTATTTAAATAAATCAGAGAGCATAAATGAAACTTTCAGAAGGCAGTTACAATACTAAACTTTGGTATTAAGCTGGAAAAGGCATCCTAAGGTTGGACCCTTTAAGGACTTGGAGGAGCAGGAAACGGGGAGTGCTACAGAGCCCTAGGAAGGTAAAGAAGTGGAAACAAGTATTTCCAGGCTGCTTGGAGCCCATCCTGAATGGTACAGAAGATGTAGCTTGAACATCTGGGAATAACTTATATAAGGAGGCTGCTCCAGGCTTTGAGAGACTTTAAAGCACCAAGTAGACCTCAGTCCAGGCGCGGCCACATCATGCTCATGGTGGTCTGGATTAGGGTGACGGCAATAGAACAGAAAAGAAAGGGAGGGAACATACGGAGAGACATTTTGAAGGAAGAAATAAATGTTGTAAAGGTTGATTAAAAAGGATGTGGGGTTGGGGGTGAGGAAGGTTAGAGGAAGAAACAGATAATAAGCAGCTGTATCTATTTGGATTTTACTCTGAACAGGACCTTTCCCCACTGTGCCAGCTATGTTAAATGTCTTTCATTCCTTGAGCATGCCCTGTTCTCTGACATTTACGGGCCTGGCAGATGTGCTGGCCTCTTGGCCAGCAGCATCCTCTCTCCCTCTCTTCCTGCCTGTCACCTCCCTGTCCTCGCCTGGCCAACTCCAGCATGTCCTCTGTATCTCACAATCCTCCTGGGAGCCTTCCTGGACGCACCACTCAGACTAGACTGAATACCTCTCCCATACGCTTCCATCATCATTCTCCCTGTTTTGTTTTGATTTTTTGCTTTTGAACTAAACTCTAGACTTTATTCAGACTTTACCAAGTTTTCCATTAATGTCCCTTTTTCTGTCCCAGGTTCAGATTTAGAAATCACATTGTGGGAGTTCCCGTCGTGGCGCAGTGGTTAACGAATCTGACTAGGAACCATGAGGTTGCGGGTTCGGTCCCTGCCCTTGCTCAGCGGGTTAACGATCTGGCGTTGCCGTGAGCTGTGGTGTAGGTTGCAGGCGCGGCTCGGATCCTGCGTTGCTGTGGCTCTGGCGTAGGCTGGCAGCTACAGCTCCAATTAGACCCTTAGCCTGGGAACCTCCATATGCCGCGGAAGCGGCCCAAGAAATAGCAAAAAGACAAAAAAAAAAAAAGAAATCACATTGTATTTATTTAGTTGTCATGGGTTCTTAGTGTCCCCTGATCTATGACAGTTTCTTGGTCTTTTCTTGTTTTTCAGGACTTTGGCAGTGTTCAGGAGTACTGGTCAGATATTTTGTAGAAACCCTGTTGTCTTTTGATTGCCTAGTTACTTATGATTAGAACGTAAGGGCAGTCTGTGAGGGCAGAGCTGTGGGACTGCTCTGTACACTGTGGCATATGCATGGCCTTAGATACTGTCTGATACCTAGTAAATGCAGATACATACTGGTTGAGTGAATGAGTTCTTACCTTTTCTACTCTCTTTTTAGGAAATGAAGGATGATTCTGACAGTGAAAAGCAGCAACAGATCCATCACATCAAGAACTTGTATGCCTTCAACCTCTTCTGCCAGAAGCGTTTTGATGAGTCTATGCAGGTCTTTGCTAAGCTTGGCACAGGTAACAAGTGGGCACGGCCTTGGGATGAGGAACTTAAACCTCGAGGGAGGGGAAACTGGAAATAACAGGGAGAAATGATGCCAGACTTCCGAGAATGGGGAAAGTTTACACTCAGCCAAATTGATCCTCGTACATAGCAGGATCCTGTAGGTGGCCACGTGGCTACATATTTACAGTTCTGATGTTACAGTCTCTGGTCTCACCTATGCATCCAGACCTCCAGTTTTCTGGGATGTTTTGCTCTTGCCGTTAGAGGAAGGTAACAAAGTCAAGTCAATGTATGTGTGTTTGATCATCTAGTAGATTCTGAATGCTTTTCTAGACCAAAGTCACCGACCTAAGCTTAGTAGGATTCAACAGTAGTTCATTTTTGAGAGCCACATAGGGCGGTGCTGCAAAGCCTTTCCTTTTCTCAGTGTCCTAAAAATTGTCTAGACATTAGAGCGTTGTGGTGGAGAACAGGTGCTCTGGAGTCAGACTGCTTAACCTCAGGCAGAGTTATTAGACCTCTCTGTGCTTCAGTTTTCTGCTCTGTAAGGCAGGGCAAGTAGTACTACTCAGCTCATAGTGTTGCTGTGAAGATTAAGTAAAATGCTTAGATCAGTAAAGTGCTTAGAACAGTGTGTGGTACTTAATAAATGCCAGGTAAGTATTTGCTGTTATTATTAAATTTTTCATTTGAGTATATTCCATTTTTGCTTATAGATCAAGCTATATATATACTTGGCTTGACTCTATATCTTTCTCTCCTCTTTTTTCCTCCTCTTTGTGTCGCCTTTTTTCTACCTTCCCTTGACCTTGGCCAGTAATAAAATATGGAAACTCCCTTTATCCGTGAAGGTTCTTGGTTGTGATCAGTGGAGACCAGTTCTGATCAGTTAAGCAGTAGCTGGTTAAATCAAGTATGGTTTCTTGGAATATTAGGAGAATGGCAAGTGGAGGAGCCTTCAAAATTAGGGGGGGACCAGGCTTGGGAATGATAGAACCCAAGGTTACTCTGGAGGCCCTCCCAGCAGGAAACAGGGAGCCAGACAGTAATTTCTTTGTAGCCAAGACAGCAGGGGCAGTCCTCTGCTGGCACAGCCCCTTCCTTAGCTGTCACTGCTACCACCTCCCCTGTTGTTTCATCCTCAATAAAAATTGCTCCCCATCAGTTTGTCTTAGCTATCAAACACCAGCCCCAAATTTAGTGGCTTAAAATAAATCATCTGTTATCTCTCTTGGTATCTGTTAGTTAGGAATTTGAGGGCTAAGCTGGGCAGTTCTTGCTTGGGCTCTCTTGTAGTTGCAGTTGTACTACCTGCTGGCTGGGCTACCTTCATCTGAAGTCTTGACTAGGCTGGAGGATCCACTTCCAAGAGGACTTACTCTTATAGCTGACAAGTTTGTGCTGGTTGTGGACTGGGGGCCTCACTTCTTGTCCAAGGGTGTGTCTCCATAACGTTGTTTGAATGTCTTTATGAAGAATCACTGGCTTTTCCTGGAGTGAGCAATCCAAGAGACCAAGCAGGAAGCCTCAGTGCCTTTTATGATGGTTACTTCTCCTATACTCTGTTGATTTAAAAAGGCTTTACAAGTTCAAGGCATGGGAGCATAGACCCCAGCTCTTGGAGGATTATCGTCATTGCATAAAAGAAGTGTGTAGGGTTGGATATATGTTGGTGTGTGCCATACTGCTTGTCAACCTTAAATCACTTTTTCAAGATCAAGGGTATCCGATTGGCTGGGACTAGGTCATGGTCTCACTACCTCTGACTGTACTAGGGGTGCGGAAAAAGGTTGTGGCTATCCCCTGCCTCCGAAGGCCAAGGTAAGTGCCTAGGACTGTTCTCCCACCAAGCTGGCATGTGGTGTAGGAGGGGTAGCTCACCAAAAAGAATAGGTTCCTCTTAAGAAGGGGGATGGAAGCTGAATAATTTTAAATCCATGAATACCTGGCACCCTTCCTCAGAATGAACTTAGTTGGAGCATTTGTCTTCAGTGTGCCATCAGCTCTTTGGGAAGACACTGGCATCATAAGCTAGATCTGCTGTAATAACTTGGTCCTTTTCCCATGTACTGACAACACTTGAACTTCAATCATAAAGCTGTTAGGTCAATCTTAATGAAGCTACTGCCTTTTAATTTATTCATTCCACAAATATATACTGAGCTCTCAGAGGGTGCAGTACACTCTGCTGGGCCCCAAGCAACAGTAAGCAGACAGGAATTGTGCTTTTCAAAGAGCAGTCTAGTACAGAAGATAAGGCACAAGTGGACCCTTCCCAGTGGCAGGAGGTGTGTGCTGGTGGTGATGTCATCTGGGGGCAGCTGGCTATTGACTGGTTCTCTTGGGCAGCACCTCCATTGACTGACCTCAATCTAAGGTCTGGTCCTTAGGTTCTGTAAGTGGATATTCTTGATATGTCCAGAGATCATCAGATTACTAGTGACAGGCTGATCCTGACACATGAGACTGATATCTTAACAAAATATCCCTTTGTTTGTTTACAGTAGGGAGGCTGGATCCCTTTCTAATGGCCAGGATATTCATATGGCACCGTTTTTTATATGTATTGACATGAAGGCATATTTTACTCTAATGCCTTGAATGTGGTCCTGCACATTATATTCTATAACAGATATGAAAAATAACAGGATTTATGGGAAGAATAACATTGGAGCAGACCTTGGAAAACCTAGACAACTTTGTAAGTGGAACACTAATAAAAATAATTATCCTCCTAAAATAAATTTCGACTGGTGTTGGTAATGATAGTCCTTTAGAGCCTTAAACCCTGGGGCTGTGCTTTCTCCTTTGACAATATTTTCTTCTAATAAAAACTAGTTTCATCAGAGTAAAAAAAAATCCGATCCTGGGTATAGACTCCTTTGTGAGACCTCCAAACAGTTAATATGGGGAGAACATCTTTGCTTCATTTTAATTCTCATCTTCCCCAGATGATTTAACTTCATAGAAAATATACTGGTTCTTGAAGCTGCTAATTAACTAGCTTCTACTGAACTAAAAGAGGGCACTTTTGTAGGATTTTCAGCTCTTTAGATCTCCCTGTATAGTTAAGGTTTCTCTTTAATTGTGAAAATACTTGTCCCTGGTCACATCAAAATACTAACAGGCTGGGGAAAATTGCTTACCAACCAATACAGCTTTTGCCTCATACTGACAACATTCTCCCACTTAACCAGTTGCACGTGAGCTAATTCATGTTAAAGAATGTGTCACACTTAGCATAATACCCTCTAGGTCTATTTATGTTGTTGCCAATGACAAATTAAATTTTCTCTTATGACTAATAGCCCATTCATAAATATATAGTACATCTTTATCCATTCATCTATTGATGGACCCTTAGGTTGCTCCCATATCTTGGCAAAAAAATAATGCTGCAGTGAACATTGGGGTGCATTTATCTTTTTAAATTAGTATTTTTACTTTCTTTCAATAATTAGCTAGAACTAGAATTGCAAGGTCATATAATAGTTCACTTTTTAATTATTTATTTATTTTTTCTTTTTTTGACTTCTGTCTTTTTAGGGCCGCACCTACGGCATATGGAGGTTCCCAGGCTAGGCGATGAATTCGAGCTGTAGCTGCTGGCCTACACCACAGCCACAGCAATGCCAGATCCGAGCCATGTCTGCAACCTACACCACAGCTCATGGCAACACCAGATCCTTAACCCACTGAGCACAGCCAAGGATCAAACCTGCATCTTCATGGATGCTAGTCAGATTCATTTCTGCTGAGCCACGATGGGAACTCCCATAATGGTCACTTGTTGATTGTATTTCTGTGGAATTAGTTGTAATATCTTTTTTTTTTTTTTTGTCTTTTTGCCATTTCCTGGGCCGCTCCCGCGGCATATGGAGGTTCCCGGGCTAGGGGTCGAATCGGAGCTGTAGCTGCCGGCCTACGCCAGAGCCACAGCAATGCAGGATCTGAGCCACGTCTGCGACCTACACCACAGCTCACGGCAACGCCGGAACCTTGACCCACTGAGCAAGGGCAGGGATTGAACCCGCAACCTCATGGTTCCTAGTCGGATTCACCAACCACTGCGCCACGATGGGAACTCCTGTAATATCTTTTTGATTTCAGATTTTATTTATTTGGGCCCTCTCTTTCTTTGTCTTGATGAGTCTGGCTAAAGGTTTATCAATTTTGTTTATCTTTTCAAAGAACCAACTCTTACTTTCATTGACATTTTCTGGGTTTTGTTTGTTTTGTTTTAGGGTTTTGTTTTACTTTGTCTCCATTTCATTTATTTCTGCTCTGGTCTGTATTGTTTCCATCATTCTGGTAACTTTGGGCTTTTTTTTTTCTAGTTCCTTTAGGTGTAAAGTTAGATTGTTTAATAAGCCTATATGGCTATAAACTTCCATCTTAGAACTACCTTTGCTGTGTCTCATAGATTTTGGAAAATTGTGTTTCCATTTTTATAGTTTGAGAGATACTTTTACTTTCTTCACTGTCTCATTGGTTGTTTACTAGAGTGTTGTTTAATCTTGATTATTTCTGTTTTTTCCAGTTTTCTTCCTGTAATTGGTTTCTAGTTTCATACATTTGTGGTCAGAAAAGATGCTTGATATAATTTCAATTTTAAATTTGTTTTGTGGCTCAACATGTGATCTATCCTAGAGAATGTTCCATGTGCATTTGACTTTTTTTTTTTTTTTTTTTTTTGTCTTTTTTGCCTTTTCTAGGGCTGCTCCCGCGGCATATGGAGGTTCCCAGTCTAGGGGTCAAATCGGAGCTGTAGCTGCCAGCCTACACCAGAGCCACAGCAACGTGGGATCCGAGCCACGTCGGCGACCTACACCACAGCTCACGGCAATGCCGGATCACCAACCCACTGAGCAAGGGCAGGGATCGAACCCGCAACCTCATGGTTCCTAGTCGGATTTGTTAACCACTGCACCACGACAAGAACTCCTTCATGTGCATTTGAAAAGGATATGTATTCTGCAGTTTGAGGATGGAATGTTCTGTGTATATATATATATAAAGAAGTCCGTATGGTCTAATGTGTCATTTAAGGTCATTGTTTCCTTACTGATTTTCTATCCATTGATCTAAGAGGAGTATTAAAGTCCCCTACTATTATTGTATTACTGTCAATTTCTTTGTCTTTGTTAACATCTTTGTTTTAAAATGTACTTTTTCTGGGCGTTCCTGTCATGGCATAGTGGCAATGAATCCAACTAGGAACCATGAGGTTGTGGGTTCGATCCCTGGCCTAGTTCAGTGAGTTAAGGATCTGCGCGTTGCTGTGAGCTGTGGTGTAGGTTGCAGATGTGGCTCAGATCCTGCGTTGCTGTGGCTGTGGTGTAGGCTGGCAGCTGTAGCTCCAACCCCTAGCCTGGGAACCTCCATATGCTGTGGCTGCGGGCTTAAAAAGACAAAAAGGGAGTTCCCGTCGTGGCGCAGTGGTTAACGAATCTGACTAGGAACCATGAGGTTACGGGTTCAGTCCCTGTCCTTGCTCAGTGGGTTAACGATCCAGCGTTGCCGTGAGCTGTGGTGTAGGTTGCAGACGCGGCTCGGATCCTGCATTGCTGTGGCTCTGGCGTAGGCTGGCGGCTACAGCTCCGATTAGACCCCTAGCCTGGAAATCTCCATATGTGGCCCAAAGAAATAGCAAAAAGACAAAAAAAAAAAAAAAGTAAATAAAAAAAATACGTATTAAAAAAAAAAAAAGACAAAAAGACCAAAAAAAACCAAAAAACCACTGTACTTTTTCTGGTATGAGTATTGCTACTCCAGCTTTCTTTTCATTTCCATTTGCGTGAACTGTCTTTCCTATTCTTTTGCTTATTTTGTTTGTTTGTTTTCATTTTTTGTATTTCCTTTTGCATTTTAGATCTGAATTGTGTCTCTTAGAGGCAGCATTTATATGGGTTTTGTTTTTTTATCCATTCAGCTGCCCTATGTCTTTTGATTGGAACATTTAGTCCATTTAAAGTGATTATTGATAGGTATGTACTCATTGCCATTTAAAAATTTATTTTCTGGTTGTTTTTATAGTTCTTCTCTGGTCCTTTCTTCTTTTAATCTCTTCCCTTATGGTTTATTTTCTTTAGTATTATGTTTGGGTTCCATTCTCTTGTTTGTTTTTGGTGGGTTTTGTTGTTGGTTTATTTTATCTTTATTTTTTGGTATTGTAGGGTTTTTGGTTTGTTACCATGAGGTTCATATGTTTCTGTCTGTAAATTAGCAGTTTATTCTAAGCTTATATTTGCTTGTTTAAACGCATTCTAAAAAGCAATATATTTTTACCTCTCCTCCTAATTTTTATGCTTTTGACATCATATTTTACATCTTTTCACTTTGTGTATCGTTTAACTACTTATTGTGGTTATAGTTGGTTCTATTTTTATTTTTATTTTTTTTCTTTTTAGGGCTGCACTCACAGCATATGGAGGTTCCCAGGCTAGGGGTCCAATCAGAGCTACAGCCTCCGGCCTACACCACAGCCACAGCAGCATGGGATCCAAGCCACGTCTGCAACCTACACCACAGCTCACTGCAATGCTGGATCCTTAACCCAGTGTGCAAGGCCATGGATCGAACCCTCAACCTCATGGTTCCTAGTCAGATTCGTTTCTGCTGCTCCACAACAGGAACTCCTATAGTTGGTTTTATGACTTTTGTCTTTTAACCTTTCTGTTAGCTTTTAAAGTGGCTGCTCCACTGCCTTTACTATATATTTGCTTTCACCAGTGAGATTTTTTTTTTCTCTTTCATATATTTTTTTCTTCTAGTTACGGCCATTTCTTTTCCAGTTAAAGAAGACCCTTTAACATTTCTTTTAAGGTTGGTTAGCAGTGGTAAACTATTATATTTTACTTATCTGAGAAACTCTTTTATCTTCCTTCAATTATGAATGGTAACCTTGTAGGGTAGAGTATTCTCGGTTGTAATTTTTTTTTGTTTTTTTCCTTTCAGCACTTTAAATATATTATGTCACTCCCTTCTGGCATTTATGCTGGAAAATCAAATGATAGCCTCATGAGGGTTCCCTTATGTGTGACCAGTTGTTTTTCTCTTGCTGTCTTTAAAATTCTCTCCTCATTTTTAACTTTCCCTATTTTAATTATGATATGTCTTGGTTTGGATCTCTTTGACTTCATCTTGTTTGGGATTCTCTATACTTCCTGGACCTGAATATCTTTTTCCTTCCACAGGTTAGGGAAGTTTTCAGCTATTACTTCTTTAAGTAGATTTTCTGCCCTTTTCTCCCTTCTCCTTCTGGGAACCCTATGATGAAGGTTTATACTCTTAACATTACAGTTGTCCCTTAAACTGTCCTTATAATTTTTCATTTTTTTTCCCTTTTTGCTGTTCTGTTTAGGTGATTTTCACTGTTCTGTCTTCCAGATCCTTTATGTGTTCTGCTGTATCATCTAATCTGTGATTCCTGCTAGTATATTTTTCATTTCAGTCATTGTATGCTTCTGCTCTGATTGGTTCTTTCTTATATTTTCTAACTCTTCATTGAAGTTAACTGTATTCCTCCATAGTCCTCCCTAGTTTGTTGAGCGTCTTTATGGACATTACTTAGAACTCTTTATTGTAAATTACTTATCTCTGTTTCTTTACGTTTTTATTTCTGGGATTTTATCTTGTTCTTTTGTTAGGAATATATTCCTCTGTCTCCTTGTTTTGTTTGACTTTCTGTGTTTTTATGAATTAGGTAAGAACAGTTAGCTCTCCTAGTTTTGAAGGTGTGGGCTTGTGCTGGAACATTCTATGTGTATATGGCATATGCTGGCCAGCTTTTGCAGGCTGGCTGGGGGTTTCCAGGGGTGTGCTAAGTGCTGCTAGGGCTACCTTATGGAATGGCTAGAGCTGGAGTAGGTGTGAGCTTGTGGTTTCCCTGGGTGCACTGACCCCACTTCCCATGTCCTCTCATCTTTGGATTGTTTTCTGAGAATAAACTCTTAGAAGTGGTCTGAGTGCTTTTTTCCTGATTGAGGTATCCATATTTTTGCCTTCGCAGTATAAGAGTGATTCATTTTCACATTACTACAAGCACTGGGTAGTATTATATAAAAATAACTTTAATTAAATGCATATAAAGGAGTTCCCTTGTGGCTCAGCAGATTAAGGATCTGGTGTTGTCACCACAGTGGCTCTGGTTACTTCAGTGACACAGGTTTGATCCCTGGCCCAGGAACTTCTGCATGCTGTGGGTATGCCCACCCAAAAAATAATAATTAATTAATAAAAAAATAAGTGCATATAAAAATGCTACCTTTGACATTTTTAATACATAGTGCTTTGATTAATGATGTAGCAGAACACTTTCCCACTTATATTCTTCTCTTGTTAGTTTTTCCATTAATCAAATGAAATCTTTTTTTTTTTTAAGCAGTTTGTGTGAATTTGTTTTATATAATCAACCTATTAGTCTTTTATGCTTCAAATATATTCTGTAGCCTGTTTCCTGGTCTTTTTGTTTTACTTATGTTCCTTTTTTGACATCTTTTTTTAATTATTTAGCCTTTTGATCTTTCAACTTCAGTGTCTTATCAATTTTTCTTTGGGAAATTTTTTTTCTCTCTTGCTTTTAGCGAGATAATGAATATTCAATTCCAGTTCTGTGTATGTCTTGAAATAGAGTCATGCCGTTTTTGAGAAGTTTTAGTGAAATATACATATAAATACTACTTAAAATATATGTGTATAGCTGTAGTTTGTATGAACTTGAGTCATTCCTTTTAAATAATCAGTCTGGAACTTATTTTGCTGTAGTAATAATCTTGTTTTAGTTTATCCTCAAATTGTTGTGTTTTTTCTGGGGATCATGTTTACTTTCCATGTAGATCCTACCCATGTGATGGGCTTGTACCCAGACCTGCTACCCACAGACTACAGGAAGCAACTGCAGTATCCTAACCCGCTGCCTGTGCTCTCTGGGGCTGAGTTGGAGAAGGCTCACTTAGCTCTGATTGACTACCTGACACAGGTAGGTATGATACAAAAGTGAGTGGTAGTAGATGCAGACTATTATATTTAGAATGGGTAAACAACTTATATTTAGAATGGGTAAACAACAAGGTCCTACTGTATAGCACAGAGAACTGTATCTAATCTCCTGGGATAGATCATGGTGGGAAATGAT
Source organism: Sus scrofa (assembly GCF_054392235.1). Taxonomy (NCBI): domain Eukaryota; kingdom Metazoa; phylum Chordata; class Mammalia; order Artiodactyla; family Suidae; genus Sus; species Sus scrofa. The sequence goes on from NC_139383.1 coordinate 138,483,654, forward strand.
ATAAAAATGGGTGTGTGTATATATATATATATATATATATATATATGTATATAAAATATATATACATATATATATGTGTGTGTGTGTGTGTGTGTGTGTGTGTAACTGAGTCACTTTGCTATTCAGCAGAAATTGGCACAACATTGTAAATCAACTATAATTTTAAAAAGAAATGTATGGAAGAGTTTACCTGGGGGTTCCAGTACCTGCTTCTCTATGGGAGGGAATTGAGGGCCTTCCATAATGCCACAGGTCTTCCAAAAATGAATGCTGTAGAATCTCGGATGGGCGTGGGGGTCTTTTTGTTCTGCTTTATCTCCCTTTTTAACAATAGTATTGAGCTCTTTTTTGCAAAATCCTAATACCAGGAAACACACTCAGTTCCTGGTAAATTCACACTAAGCTACCACAGGAACTAAAAAGAGAGAAGTTTTTTTTTTTTTTTTTTTTTTTTCTTTTTATGGCCGTACCTGCAGCATAGGGAAATTCCTGGGCCAGGGATCAAATCAGAGCTGCAGCTAGGACCTGCATCACAGCTAGAGCAAAGCCAGATTTGACGTGCATCTGTGACCTACACTGCAGTTTATGGCAATGCTAAATCCTTAACCCAGTGAGTGAGGCCAGGGATTGAACCCACATCCTCACAGAGGCAATGTTGGGTTCTTAACCCACTGAGCCACAATGGGATCTCCCCAAAAGAGAGAAGTTTAGTTGATAGAAAAGAATTAGTTTTTGTTTTTGTTTTTCTGTAGCTGCACCTGTGGCATATGGAAGTTTCCAGGCTAGAGGTCAAATTGGAGCTGTAGCTGCAGGCCTACACCACAGCCACACCAGATCCAAGTCACGTCTGCGACCTACGCCACACCTTGTGGCAATGCTGGATCCTTAACCCACTGAGCAAGACCAGGGATCGAACCCATATCCCCATGGAGATTATGTCATGTTCTTAACCTGCTGAGCCATAATGAGAACTCCTAAGAATTAGTTTTTTAAAGCAAACTTTTTGGGAACATACGTATTTTTGGAAAAAATACCTCCTCTATGCAGAAAATTTGGGAAACACAGAAAGGTGTGAAACAAAAATGAAAATCACCTGTAACTCTACCACCTAAAGAAAAGGTTTTCCTACTGTTGTTCTTCCAGAATTTTGTATGTACTTGTGAATAGTTTTTGTGTATTTATTTATTCGGTTTATTTATTACAAATGAATATCAAATTATTTATCATTATATAGCTTACTTTTTTTTTTTTTTTTAATCTTTTTGCCATTTCTTGGGCCACTCCCTTGGCATATGGAGGTTCCCAGGCTAGGGGTCCAATTGGAGCTGTAGCCGCCGGCCTATGCCACAGCCACAGCAACGTGGGATCCAAGCCGCGTCTGCAGCCTACACCACAGCTCACAGCCACACCGGATCATTAAGTCACTGAGCAAGGCCAGGGATCGAACTCGCAACCTCATGGTTCCTAGTCGGATTTGTTAACCACTGCGCCACAACAGGAACTCCCTATATAGCTTGCTTTTTAATACATAGTGCTTTGATTAATGATGTAGCAGAACAATTTATTAAAGTATAGTTGATTTATAATAAATGTTGTGCCAATTTCTGCTGTATGCAGCTTACTTTTAAAACATTCAGCCATATGTTAGGAAAGTCCTTTCCTATCATTAAATATTCTTCTATGACATGTTTTTTTAGGGGGAGTATTCAGACTTAAATTATTTTCAATTTACTGTTATGGGCAGATAAATTTTCAGGCAGCACTGAAACTAATATCTCCATCGAAGCCTCTGAACCCTAAATTTCTGTGCAGAAGGCTATTATTTATTTGTTATTATTTGCACCCACTCAGAGTCAGAGAACTTGTTAACTTTTCCCATAAGTATTCTACAAAGCTTTGGAGGGTTTCCCCCTGATAGGCCCGAGAAAATTGTGAGCTGGGGAGTTCCCATCATGGCTCAGCAGTTAACGAACCCGACTAGTATCCATGAGGACACGGGTTCGATCCTTGGCCTTGCTCAGTGGGTTAAGGATCTGGTGTTGCTATGAACTGTGGTACAGGTTGCAGACGCAGCTTTGATCCCATGTTACTGTGGCTGTGGTATAGGCCAGCAGCTGTAGCTCTGATTGGACCCCTAGCCCAGGAACCTCCATATGTCACGGGTCTGGCCCTGAAAAGAAAAAAACAGAAGAGAACTGTGAGCTGGCTTCCCACCACCTACTTCTGGGTCAGTGGTTCAGTGGGTGTCCCACAGATCCAATCAGGCATCCATTGCCTTGGCACTTCCTTGACATAGGGCTCCAGGGGTGGCTGGCAGCCTGCAGGGAACACACAAATATCGCCTCTTTTTGCATGTTGCACAGCCCATGTGCCAAGTGAAAAAGATTCCTGAGGCAGAAAGTCTCCCAAGTGTGTGGCATCACAAAATATCTTCTACTTCCAGTTTTTGGGGGTTTTTTTTGTTTTTTGTTTTTTAGGGCCACACTTGCAGCATTTGGAGGTTCCCAGGCTAGGGATTTAATCGGAGCTGTAGCCACTGGCCTACGCCACAGCCACAGCAGCGCAGGATCCAAGCCATGTCTACAACCTACACCACAGCTCGTGGCAGTGCCAGATCCTTAACCCACTGAGCGAGGCCAGGGATCAACCCCGCAACCTCATGGTTCCTAGTCAGATTCGTTTCCACCGCGCCAGGACGGGAACTCCTACTTCCAGTATCATAACTTTAGGACTCCCAGCATATATTCTTTCCCAGCCTTCTCCACTGATGCTTGGAATGTGTGAAGGCAACTGGTACTGACACTGTGCCAGAGAGATGGTAGAACAAGTAAGACCGTGGGCATTGCCAGACACAAAATAGTACATACTAGGTGATTCCATTTATATGAAGTTCTAGAATAGGTGAAAAAGGAATCTCTAGTGATAGGAATCAGATCAGTGCAGGAAGGAGTAGGTGAAATTCTTTGGGAAGAGCACAAGGGAACTTTCTGGGGTAGGTTCTGTTCCTTGATTAGGGTGGTGGTTACATAGATGTATGTATCTGTCAACACACATCTGATAGTATACTTTTAAAGGGTACATTTTATTGTGTATAACTTAAACCTCAATAAAGTAGTTTTTTAAAGAAATAAAAGAACATGGGTTTTAGAATCTGGCCATAATTTGAAATCTGCTTCTGTTACTCACAAGGTGCCTTGTAACATCTGTGCCTTGGGTTCTTCACTTATAAAATGGGGGTGATAATACCTGCATTTGCCTTAGGTTTAAAGTACGAAAATACATGAAGTGCCTGGAGGGTAATAAATACCAGTAAATAGTTATTATTTCATCTGGCATTTTGGTGGTCATCTGTTTTGATCCCTGATAAAAACTGAATGCCAACGTGAGATCAGAGTGGAAAGGTATGAGCTAATTTGGAGGGCTTTGGAATTGCCTGGTAGGTGACACAGGAAGATATAGTCCTGCCCTTGACCCCACTTTTTTTTTTTTTTTTTTTTTTTTGCTATTTTAGGGCTGCACCTGCAGCATATGGAGGTTCCCAGGCTAGGGGTCCAATTGGAGCTGTAGCCGCCAGCCTACATTACAACCACAGCAGTGCCAGATCCGAGCCGTGTCTTTGACCTACACCACAGCTTACAGAAGCACCAGACCCTTAACCCACTGAGTGAGGCCGGGGATCAAACCTGTGTCCTCATGGATCCTAGTCGGGTTCATTAACCACTGAGCCATGAAGGGAGCTCCCGACCCCACATTTTTGTCTTTGGCAGAAACGAAGCCAGTTGGTGAAGAAGCTGAATGACTCTGATCACCAGTCTAGCACCTCCCCGCTCATGGAAGGCACGCCTACCATCAAATCCAAGAAGAAGCTGCTGCAGATCATTGACACCACGCTGCTGAAGTGCTACCTGCACGTGAGTTCTCAGGTCCCCACAATCCCCCAGTCACTGAAACTGGGAAGGTGCCACTCTGGGGTCCTTATCACTAGTAAGTGTGAAGTCCTGATGACAGGAACCACCTCCTCTTGGCCTGACATCTGTGAGCTTCTTGGAATTGAGGGGATAAGGTGAGATGTTGACCCAAAATCTTACATTAGGCTGGTCTCCTCTGCTGAGACAGGTTAGTGCTATAAGGTGAAGAGGGGACAGTATTTCCCCAAAGAAAACTTCCCTGTTCTCCCCCTTGCCCCTGGAAAAAAAACACCTATCACATTGTGTGAAAGAGCATAAATGCTGTAAGGCCACTACCATAGTCTGGAAGAGGGTGGTTTGCTCTCTCTTGCTTATCATACATTCCTGCCGGAAGTGGGCCAGGGCTGGGTGAGGGTGAGCCTCCCCGGGAAGCAGTTTCTGCTGAAGTCCTGCCTCCACTGCAGACGAACGTGGCCCTGGTGGCTCCCCTGCTGCGCCTGGAGAACAATCACTGCCACATCGAAGAGAGTGAGCACGTGCTGAAGAAGGCTCACAAGTACAGTGAGCTGATCATCCTGTATGAGAAGAAGGGACTCCACGAGAAAGGTGGCTGGGGGACGGGGTTTCTTTGATGGGGAGGGTCTCTTGCATGTTGACGGGGTATGCCTCCTGGGGTGTGATGACCCTGTGTGGAGATGCGCCTTCTGGGAGGGGCTCATGATCTTGTTCTTGGGTTTCATGGCCAGCTCTGCAGGTGCTGGTGGACCAGTCCAAGAAAGCAAATTCCCCTCTGAAAGGCCATGAAAGGACAGTGCAGTACCTGCAACATCTGGGTGAGTCCAGCTGATGGGCAGGCATAGGGAAGGGGCTGTGTTCATGGGGACCCGATCTCTCTCCTTTCCTGATTCTGGCCGGTCAGTCCCCTCCTTCCCTTGTATTCACCCAACTGAGTTCCTCAGCTGGGGTGAAAGTTGCCCGGTGGTGGAACCATGACTGCCCCTTGGTGTGTGGCTAGCCTGGTGAGCCCAACAGCCCTGAGTGGCTGGTGCTTGGACAGGCACCTGCCTTCCCAGTCCTGAGGGCAGAGAGAGTGGGCTGCATCTGCTGACAAGTCTTACTCTTCCCTCTAGGCACAGAAAACCTGCACTTGATTTTTTCCTACTCAGTGTGGGTGCTGAGGGATTTTCCAGAGGATGGCCTGAAGGTAGGTCACAGGGGTCCCTTGGATTTATCTGGCACCACAGTTGGTCATGATTCTCCTAAGGCAGTGGTGGTGGTGGAGGGACAAGAAGGATTCATGCAGCTTCTCTGGTGTTTCAAAGACTGGGAAACATGCGACAGCAGTAGGGTGGAGCGGGAAGAGCCCTGGTAGACAGATGTCAGGAGACCCGTGACCTAGTCTGTCCCACACTAACTGGCTGCAGATGCCCATCCTTCCTGCCACACTGTCTGTCCACTTGCCTCTACGCTGGTGCACATGTGCCTTTGGAAGACTTGCAGTCAGATAGTTCTGCTGCTGGAGCTCAGGTTTTGTTCCAACAGATATTTACTGAAGACCTCCCAGAGGTGGAGTCTCTGCCACGAGACCGAGTGCTTGGCTTCTTAATAGAGAATTTTAAGAGTCTGGCTATTCCTTATCTGGTAAGATATTTTTTGATCTGAACTAAAAAATCTTCCAAGCCAGGATCCAGGACTCCATGAGTCAGTGATTGGGGTTTGTGTCCCTTGGGGATTGGAGGGGATGTAAGGAAGAGGGTTCTTTTAATCTCCTCTGAAGACAGAGTCCCAGGAGACCTTTTTGATGCTACTTCCTAAATCTAGGTAATGTACAGAGGGATAGAAGAGAAAGATGTTTGAGAAGAACATTTCAAACTCACATTGGTACAACCAGACTCAACTGTGACCACAGGACAATGCTGTCAGTCCTAAGTACCAGAATGCCAATATTTAACTTTAATTAGATGGGCTGATTTGGAGGATGATGAGGCAGAGTTAATAAAGGAGCCTAGTTTGGAAATCAAGCACATAATTCCTGGTATTGCTGGGTTGTATTGTGAAATGTCCTAGTGATTTTAGAAGATTGTCCCCTGGTAATCTGTGCAACTTAATTAGGGGACAGTCTGGGTGGGACCTGTTGGGCCTTAAAAATGTGAGGGAACCTGGGTGGCTGGGCTGGGTCCCACCACAGAGGGTACTGGCAGACCTCTGTCTCACCTCAGGAACACGTCATCCACGTTTGGGAGGAGACGGGCTCCCGGTTCCACAACTGCCTGATCCAGCTGTACTGTGAGAAGGTGCAAGGTCTGATGAAGGAATATCTCCTGTCCTTCCCTGCAGGTACCAGTCCTCAGGAAGCGGGGTGGCCCTGGGTGCCATGCGTGGGGTAGGGAAGTAGACCTTCTCTGCAGGCCCAGGGGGCCAGAAGTGCCTTGGGAAGCCAGCCCGTAAGATGCAGGAGCTCACATGTGAGCCTCTTTGGCTGGCACCCCTGGCGGATGGGGAAGGAGCAGATGTGTCTGCAGAGTGACAACTGCACTGATAAGAAACAGGTTTGGAGTTCCCGTCATGGCTCAGTTGTTAACGAATCCGACTAGGAACCATGAGGTTGCGGGTTCGATCCCTGCGCTTGCTCAGTAGGTTGAGGATCCGGTGTTGCCGTGAGCTGTGGTGTAGGTTGCAGACACGGCTCGGATCCTGCGTTGCTGTGGCTCTGGCGTAGGCTGGCGGCTACAGCTCCGATTTGACCCCTAGCCTGGGAATCTCCATATGCCATGGGAGCAGCCCAAGAAATGGCAAAAAGACAAAAAGAAAAGAAAAAAAAAGAAACAGGTTTGTTTGTCTGAGTGCCTCTCTAGTAGTTTGTTTGCTTTTTTTTTTTAACTCTCAAGCTGATGTTTGGGTGCCATGTAGAGACTATAACCAAGAGAAGGCCAGTTGGAAACCACTGTGGGGGCCTTTTCCAATCATGGCGGTGACATCGCTGAACCCCATCCCCTTGTTTTTCTTGATAACTCCCCCCATTGCTGCCCAACACAGCCTCCTGATGTGTTGAGCTTGGTTTCCCTTAAAGGCACAGCTCCAGTCCCTGCTGGTGAGGAAGAGGGAGAACTGGGAGAATATCGACGGAAGCTCCTCTTATTCTTGGAAATTTCTGGCTACTATGATCCAGCCCGGCTCATCTGTGATTTTCCTTTTGATGGTGAGTGTCTGGCTTAGTTCCAGAGCCACTTTCGCAGAAGATGATGCAAAAACTGATTTTTCCCGGAGTTCCCATCGTGGCTCAGTGGAAATGAATCTGACTAGCATCCATAAGGACACAGGTTCAGTCCCTGGCCTCACTCAGTGGGTTAAGGATCCAGCGTTGCTGTGAGCTGTGGCGTAGGCTGGCAGCAGCAGCTCCAATTCAACTCCTGAGAACCTCCATCTGCCACGGGTACGGCCCTAAAAAAACCACAAAAACAAACAAACTGATCTTTCTCTTTTAGAGGTTCCCCAGACCTCCGCAAAGTCAGGCCTGGGAAACAAGACCACATGATGCAGGCCTACTTTTGTACCATGACTGAGAGGAGTCTCTTTTGGGTGTGCACCACATACCAATAGTTAGCCAGGTTGAAACCTGTTTATTGCTTCAGTACATGTTCTTGGCCAAGTTCATGGTTTAGCAGTTTTTGTAATCGGGCATAATTTGTCTGTAAAAGACACCTATCTGTCTGATGCGTAAGCTCCATGAGAGCAGAGACCAGGGGTCTTCTTACCTTCACTGAAGTACCTGGTACCTCACAAATGCTTGTGCACTTGGCTGATCATTGAGTGTTGTTACTCCATTTATTGAGTGATCACAAAAAGATGGGATAGAGTACCTCCTAAAATAGCTCCCTCCTCTCATCCCTTTTGAAAATTTTAACCTGCTGTAGAGCACAGGGAACTATACTCAAAATCCTATAAGAAGCTATAATGGAAAAGACTCTAAAAAAGAATATGTACATATCTATGTAGAAATATATATACACATATATATAACTGAATCATTTTGCTGTATACCTGAAACTAATAGAACATTGTAAGTCAACAATATTTCAATAAAATTTAAAACCAAAATTTAAAAAACCCACCCAAAACAAAAATTTTAGTAATTTTCTCCTTGAAAAAAATCCCAACTAATAAAAATACTTTTTCCAATTTTGTATTTCCCCAATTTCCATTGCTCTAATAGCTTGGCCCCTAGCCTTAGGCCTGCCTGACGGTGGATGGTTACACATGCTCCTTTTCCCCCCTCAGGCCTCTTAGAAGAGCGTGCTCTTTTGCTGGGACGCATGGGGAAACACGAACAAGCTCTCTTCATCTATGTCCACATCCTGAAGGACACGAGGATGGCTGAAGAGTACGTTGACCCTGTCACCCACCTCCCAAAGGTCTAAAAGAGCCCGTCCATACCCCCGCCCCAGAGAGATGAGAGGTGTGAGAAGCTAAGAAGGCCACCCCTCCATTCTGCAGCAGGAGGAGAGGGAACTGGCCCCCGGTCTCGCTGTCATCAGGCTGGTCATGCAGGCAGCATCACTGTCCTCTCTCTAGACTTGACCTTGTCCAACAGCCACTTTCTCCCTTGCAGGTATTGCCACAAGCATTATGACCAAAACAAAGATGGCAACAAAGATGTAAGTAGTGAGCCTGGCTGCATGAAGCATGTGTGCCTTGCACTGTCCCTCTTAGCATAGCTGACCCCTCTGGTTTGGCCACAGCTGACCCTGGTATGAACTGCTAAGATAGGACAGTGAGTAGCTCAAGGTGCTGATTGACTTTGCATGTGTGTGTTGAGGGAGAGGCAGGGTGACCATGGTCCTGGTTTTCTTGGAATGGTTCTGGCTGACATCTGTTGCTCTTGTGTGATTACTTTTACTTTGCCCCTTGACCCTCAAAAGAGTCCCAACTTGTATAATAAAGTCTGTGGTCCGCCTGGTGAGAGGGAACAGCTGATGAGTTCTGATAAGGTGCACGTGTGTGCTCTGTCTAGCTTGCATGTGGATCTGTCAATATCTGGAGACATGGTGGCCAGTGACTGGGGATGAGGGTTGCTACTGGAATCCAGGAGGTAGAGGCCAGAGTTGCTGCTAAGCAGTGCACGGCAACAGCCTCAGCACAGAATTCCCTGGCCCAGAGTGTTGAGTGCCCAGGCTGAGAAGTGCTGTGGTACAGGTATCAGCAGAACACATGGCATCTCATCTTGGGGTCTCCGTCACCTGCTAATACATGGTGGGGTCTCTCAGCCTTCAGAGCCCAAGGAAATGAGGGGTCTCTCTGAGTCATTTTGCAGGGTTGGCCTTTTGTCAACCATATAATGCAAAATACAAAGCATTTGATTTTTTTCTCAGGGAAAACATGGTCCTTAGTTTTCGACATCTTCAGTCGACTGCCTTTACATTTTTTAAAAGGGTGAAAGTGATGAGTTTTAAATGCTCCGCGACAGCTGTTCCTTTAGAACTTGAGGCTCACCTTGAGGTGTGGTCACATTGGGGGGCTCTGGGAGGGTCGCTACTGGCCTGACATGTGTGGCTTGTGCTGTACGAGACAGGTGTACCTGTCCCTGCTCCGGATGTACCTGTCACCCCCCAGTGTCCACTGCCTGGGACCAATCAAGCTGGAACTGCTGGAGCCACAAGCCAACCTCCAGGCTGCCCTGCAGGTCCTCGAGCTGCACCACAGCAAACTGGACACCACCAAGGTCAGGAGTTATTTTGGGGAGATGGAGGGTGCTTTCAGGGATCATTGAATGAGAAGATTGGCCGGAGGAAGGACTGGGGTTTTGAGGGCTCCAAGACTTCAGGCATTTCCTGTCACACTCCTATCTCATCTCACCCTGTTCCCTTCTCTGTTCTCTTTTCTCTCCCGTCCCCAGGCCATCAATCTTCTGCCAGCAAATACTCAGATTAATGATATACGCATCTTTCTGGAAAAGGTCTTGGAAGAGAATGCGCAAAAGAAACGGTTCAATCAAGTCCTCAAGAACCTTCTCCACGCAGAGTTCCTGAGGGTAGGAGTCTTCCAGGCTCAAGGGTGGCCTTGGACTTCTCGGGGCAAGGCGGGAACCACACTCCCTGTAGACAAAGGCAGAGCTTTGTGCTCCTTTATGCCTTAGCTCAAGCCTAGGTGTAACCAGCAGGGCACCTAGGCGCAATATTCCAGTGAGGGGAGGCTCTGTGGGCTGGGAGGTGAGATGCTGCCGGCCCCTCCTTCTGTTCTGCCAGCTGGACAGTGGGGCTTCTCCCCCAAACTTTCTGCTCTCAGGTCCAGGAGGAGCGGATCTTACACCAGCAGGTGAAGTGCATCATCACAGAGGAGAAGGTGTGCATGGTGTGTAAGAAGAAAATTGGGAATAGGTGAGCCTCAGCCACAGCTGGGATGCAGGTCATGTCCAGGATGGATGTCTGCCCTTGAACTGAAGAGCTGGCTGTCAAGCCACTCTTAGTTCTTGAGCCTCTGCAGGGCAGGCCCTCTTGTCTATTGGGGATGGGCTGTGGGAATTTAAAGGCTTGAAATGTATGGCATGGGGCTCTTGACTTCCTGTCCTTAATGCCCTTCCCCTCTGGCCGCTAAACATTGTGATGTAGCCAGTGGATGTGTGAGAGCTGTCTGTGGGCAAGAAGTCCTTGTCTTTTAACGATATGCCTCTGAGGAGCAAAAAAAGATCTTTCAGCCTGCTGCTTCATGACTTGACTAAAAGCCTGAGCCAGCATCCTTGTATTTCAAGGCGTATACTCTAGTAGATCCCTTTTCCTTCAAAGAAGAGTGATTTGTCTTTTTTTTTTTTTTTTTTTAATGTGCTGAAAGAGTCCTTTTCTGTAGTAAGACTTGCTATCCTTCTTAAAATTAACCTGAAACTTGTTCTTATGAGCAGCCTGCCCTCAGTGAGCTGCTGCTGAGCCAGGCTGGTATGCTGGCCCCATCTGCCGGCTCATTGATGACAGTAAGAGCTCCATGCACTCGAATGGCCTGGACTTCGTCCTCTGGTCGGATAGTTGACAGAGATGGTGGCTATATAAATGCAGAGAGGGCCAGGCTGTTCTTTGTGGGTAGAGTGGGCTGTGTCTGGGATGGTTCCTCATAAGGTGCCTTTTCCAGGAAGAAGTAGCCCTGTCTTAAAGTAGCACTTAATCCTGGGTCCTTTGCCTTCCCTGCAGTGCATTTGCAAGATACCCCAACGGAGTGGTCGTGCACTACTTCTGCTCCAAAGAGGTCAACCCAGCCGACACCTGAGTCCAGCAAGCCGAGGATTTAAGCAGTGGACAGCTTGGCTATCCCAGAGCGGGGATGGGCCCCAGTCCTGGAAATCGGGGGCTGCTGCCACCCCCTGGTGTCTCCCCACTTGGACACTACTGGCTACCTTGCGCCCTGGAACATCTCTGAATTAATCAGACTCATGTTCTGGCATTGCCAGATTTTTAATAGAAAAAGAGATTAGTTACACCTTATACACCATTATGTTACAGACAATTCTGGAGAATTTAACACCTGCTGGGACAGGAGGCGGTGGGAATGGGTGCTGTCCTGCCATTGCATTCCAATCACCTGAGTGAGGAAGCTGTCTCAAGTGTTTGTAACCCCAGGGTTGTTTATTCAGAGTTTTCTATTAAGATACATGCAAGACTTCACCGGAGCCCTCAGCTCGGCTTCCTGGAGTCCCATGAGGAAAGCAGTGCCAGAGCTCTTCTGGCTGCAAAAGCCCAATGGCTCATCCTCTGGGTAATGCTGGTCACTTTGTAGTCACTGTCCCTGTGTCCTCCCCACCAGCCTCGCCACCTGACTTTTTATTTTCCGGTCTCCTCTTTCTATTTATTTTCTTCCTCTATCCCTCCCGACACTGCTCTACCCAGGCTTTCTCTCCCATTTTCCTGACACCGGGAATAACTAATAAATTTAAACAAGGTCAAATGAGAAGTGAGAGGAGGTCCCAATTTCTGGGAATACACTTTTTTTTTTCCATCTTTTGTCTTTTTTAGGGCCGTACCCTTGGCATAGGGAGGTTCCCAGGCTAGGGGTTGAATCGGAGCTGTAGCTGCTGGCCTACTTCACAGTCACAGCAACCCCAGATCCGAGCCGCATCTGCGACCTGCACCACAGCACACGGCAACGCCAGATCCTTAACCCAATGAGCAAGGCCAGGGATCGAACTCCTGTCCTCATGGATAGTAGTCAGGTTCATTAACCACTGAGCCACAATGGGAACTCCTCTGGTGATACATTGATCATTGACTGTCAGATATGTTGTAAATAGACTCCTTGGTATGCTCTGTGCCTAGAAGCTTAGGAGAGCATCATTCTCAGGTGCTTGGGCCTGAGTGTGATGGTGGCTTAAAGGGTGGACTGCCCTGGGTATGTGACCTCTCAGCTGACATCTGCCCAAGTTCCTGCTCCTGCTTCCTCCACCAGCCACCCAGGGCAGGTTGGGTCAGGCTGTGAGCGGGTGCTCTGTGCTTTGGGCACCTTTCTCTTTCCAGCCAGTGACAGCCCCCTTCCTTACAGCTTGTCTTGGCCATTGCTCCCCAGCTTTGTTTCACAGGGCTTGGAGAATTGTGCTGGGATATTGTAGGTAGATCTCTGCTACGCACAGGGAATAATCAGGTCAGGAACTGACAGTGACATGATGTCAGGTGTGCTTGTGAGGTGCTCGGAGTGCAGGCTGAGGACACCCAGGGAGAGTGGCCCTGCCTGCCATCCTCCTTGGGCTTTTGTACATTCACCATCTTGTTGCCCTACTGTCCTTAATGGTAGTGAGGATGGGTGACAGCACCCAATACTGACATTGTTCTGGTGGCCTGTCCTTGACATGCCAAGATACTTATTAAACCACAGCACTGTGCTGTTTGGGGCCTGTGTTGTAGCCTGATTTGGTGGTGTGTAGATGAGGCCCCTTCCAGGCATGCTTTCCATGGAGGTTCTGAAGGAATGGAGTGAGGGCATCACTCACAGAAGTGGGAGACTCTGCTCAGGTTTGGGAGGCCCGGCAGCGCTTCACAAGAGCCATGTCCCAACTGGTCACACCCTCCACCAGAAGCAGTGCTGCCCTGGGCCCAGTTTGCACCAGCTTGGACGGAGCTTCTTCCAGGAGCAGCAGCAGAATCATCAGGCCAGCCCACCCCATGCGCCCTGCCCGCCTGGCCTGCCGTTTATCTCCCACCCCCACCTCCTGGGTGGCACACGTGTTTGAAGCAGTAAAGAATGTGTGTTTCCTTCCCTTCTGGAATACATAAACGACCCAGTTTTCCCAGACGCCCTCCTCCTTCCTTAGACTCTGCCCTCCGCGGAGGTGTGGAGAGGCTAGAGATGAAAGCTCTGTAGTGAGGGCTGACAAAGATCTTTCATAATAAACATCTTGACGTAAGAAACCAAGCCTGTTTAGATCTCTTTTTTTCCCCTTTCCTGTGGGATTTAATGAAAATAACAATGAGAGATAGTTTAAAAACTGAAAAGCATAAATGACTAAGAAAAGAACAATCAGTGTAACATTTCTGTCATGTGTGTCTTTTTTATCCCTCCTCTTTGGCTGTCCCCTGGTCTATGCAGTCCCCAATCTGAGCTGCGGGCACAGCCTATGCCTCAGCTGCAGCAAGGCCAGACCCTTTAACCCACTGTGTCTGGCTGGGGATTGAACCTGCATCCTGGTGCTGCAGAGGTGCCCCTGATCCCATTTAGCCACATCGGGGACACATGTGTGTCTTGATCTCTGCTGTCCAGCACAGCTGGTGGGGCTGATGGCTGGCATACTGACAGCACAGATATAGAACATTTCCAGCACCACAAAGTGCTGATGGCCACTGCAGCTCTAGCTAAGCCAAACTGTTTCCCCTGTACTTCATGTATTAGGGCCTCGTGCCTCTTCCAGCAGCTCACAGTGACTGGGAGGGGCGTGGAAGGGGTGAAACTGGTGGGCTTGAGGGACCTGGGGACGTTTGAGAAGTGGAGAAGTGTTGGCCCACTTTGGCCAGCTTCAAAATGATGACCTGGTTTTTCTGCGTCCCCTCTCAGGAGCTGTCTGTAGGCATCCTGAGTTTTCTCTGGGAATGAAAAACATACGGAACTAAGAGGCAGAACTTTCGGGAGGCCTGGGGCTGATGACTTCCAGGAGAGGTAGTGATGCAGCCCAGAAAGCACTTACATCCATCAGGAGCACTGGATGCCAAGCCTCCAGCGAGCTCCATGCCCCCGCCATCCGGCTCCCCTACTGTGGCTGTGTGTGTGTGTGTGTGTGTGTGTGTGTGTGTGTGTGTACAGATCTGCATTTCTGAGACCCCAGCAGAGGTCTTGGTCTCTTGCTCCAAATTAAGCAGAAACAGGCCCTCCTCCTTGAAATCTGCCCAACAGCAATTCTGGTAGTTTCTAGTCTGAACTTGCCTGCAGGGTTCATGTTGGAGCTGAATCACCTCTTATTAAGGATGTCATTTTTTTCAGTCTCCAATTCAGGTCTTGGTGAGGAGAGTGGAGATGATCGGGTCTTGGTTGGGGAAGATCTCCCAACAGCTCACTGCCCTCAAGATCCTTTCTTCCAGAAACTGTGCCTGTCTTGGCCACCTAGGCGGTCCACAGAAAAGGGGACGTTACACACCATCTGCATCCTAAGGCTCATGATGGTCAAAGGGGATCTTAAGTCCTTTATCTCTAGTAGCTTGAGGGCAGGCAGGCTGGTTTGTACCTGCCCCTTATTGATACCACCTGACTGTATCCCTACTTCTGTTCCTGGATCCTCCAGGTATTTCCACTCGTTCAGAAAGGGCCTGGGCATAGGCCCTTTCCATAGGGAGTCACAAGTCTGAATTTCTTCAGGACATGACTGGGCCCTCCTCGGCTTTGGATCCAGGGCCTACCTAGTTTGGTATCTGGCACACAGCAGCCTCTCAGTGTTTGGAGAAAAAAATGAGGGAAGTCTGAAAGATTAGAAACATCTTTGAGTCCAGTGAACCACTATGGGGAAGCAGAAATTTCCATATTTCTCCTTAAGGGCTGTGGGGAAGGTAGGGTTTGGAGGTTGTTGGTTTTAGGCTTTTTTTTTTTTCTTTTTAGGGCCGCATCTGAGACATATTGAAGTCCCCAGGCTAGGGGTCCAATCCAAGCTGCAGCTGCCAGCCTGCACCACAGCCACAGCAATACCAGATCCTTAATCCACTGAGCAAGGCTAGGGGTCGAACCTGCATCCTCATGGGAACTGTGTTGGGTTCTTAACCCGCTGAGCCGCAATGGAAATGCCAGGAAAAATGCCTGGTTTTAGGTAGTTTTGACATCTGGGGGAGACTAGGCCACTGACTCAGCACTTTCTGGCTGCTGTTCCCTGGACCACCTGTGTCAGCATTACCTAAAAGCCTTCTTGGAAATATGAAGAACACCTGGGCTCTACCCATACCATCTAAATCAAACCATCTAGGATAAGTCTCAAGCATGGCTCTTTGGGGAGCAGCCCAGGAATAACCAGGATCTTTGGGCACCGGAGTGCCAGTTCCTCATCCTCTTGGAGAGGGTCTAAAGTCCTTCCTGCCAGAGGAAATGGGGCTTCAGTCACTTCCTGGAGCAGGTCAAACCCCACCTCCAGCCCCAGCCAGAAGTCTAGCTGAGCAGCTGGCTCCACCCTCCCCACCCTAGCGCTACCTGTCAGACCTGAGCCAGCAGTGAGTGTAGCCAGAGCTGCGCAAGCGCAGGCAGGGCTTCTTGCTGGGAGCGGGGCTGCCTGGCCATGCTCTGGACACTCTGGCCAAGGTGGCTGACAGGCAAGGGACTGCCCCTCCTAGGTGCGGTGCTTCTGAGAAAGAGAGAGAAAAGAGGACCTCAGTGGAAGCTGTGGCGGGTAAAGTACCTGACTTTCCCCAGGGGTGTGGACAGGAGGAGTCCTGGGAGCACATGTCCCGGTGGAGACTGGGGCCAGCCCCCAGACTGTGGTTTAATCTGGGTTGTGACCAGTTTGCTCCAGATAACCTGGTGGAGCTTAGAGAGTTTAGCCAAATAATAATAACAATTTTGAGGAGTTCCCTGGTGGTGCAGTGGGTTAAGGATTTGGCATTGCCACTGCTGTGGCTCAGGTCACAGATATGGTGCAGGTTCAGTCGCTGACCTTAGAACTTCTCTGCATGCTGTGGGCACAGCCAAAAAAAAAAAAAAATCTTGAAAATAGTACCCCCTGATTAGGAAGTGAAGGGCGAGGAGCATATGGGCAAGGTCATGTGACACTTGCAGCTGGCAGGTGGGGTGGGGTGTTGCCCAGAATGCCCTACCCTGGCCCTAGAGTGGGGGTTGGTGGTGAGGGGTCAGGGGAATAAGGCTCTGGCCGGGATCAGGAGGCTGCGGTTTGCTGTTCTCTCTCCTGGGTCTAAGCTACAGTCTCCTTAGCGACTCGTCAGACCAGTACCAGCTGAGTGACTCTTGTTTTCACCTGCCCGCCCCCTCTTGGGCCATCTTCTGGCTTTGTCAGGAGCTAGTGGGTGAGGTCATCAATCACAGTTTTCTCCTTTAATACTTAATCTCCTTAAGCACATCACTCCAGCCCTCACTTCAGCTCTCAAGCTGCAGCAGCAGCACTGTAGTCTGAGGGAGCTGCACATCTGGGCTATATGTATGAAGTGCTTATGCTGGGCACTTTATATGACTTCTCACTTAAAGCTCACCACAGAGTTCCTGTTGTGGCTTAGCAGGTTAAGAACCCAACATAGTATATGTGAGGGTGTGGGTCTGATCCCTGGCTTTGCCCAGTGCAATTGGTGTTATGTAAATTGTGGTGTAGGTCACAGATGGGGCTCAGATTCAGTGTGGCTGTGGTGTAGGTGGCAGCTGCAGCTTAGAGTCAACCCCTAGCCTGGGAACTTCCATGTGCCATGGGTGCAGCCATAAAAAACAAAACAAGACAAGAAACCTCACCCACAATCCTATGAGAATATCATTATAACCCCCACACTATAGACGGGGAAACCAAAGCACAGGGAAATGAAGTAATTTGCCCAAGGCCAATTAGCTAGACCACTGTGTAGCTTAGATTTGAATCTAGCCTGACTGATTCCAAGGTCAGGTTCATCACCAACATGCTCAAGTCCCAGCGCTTGCCCTGCCAAGTCTTCCCGGATCCCTGGCACAGTGATATCAGTGATCCTGGGCCAGACTGCTGTTCTGTGATAGGACAAAGAAAACCTGAGGTTGGGCCCCACACACAGCTTCCCGGCACTGAGTCTCCAGAGTTCAGTCCTTTCAGCAGGAGACCCATCCGTACTACGACCTCCAGGTGAAGGTGCTGAGGGCCAGAAACATCCGGGGCACAGACCTGCGTGAGTGAGCCCCCAATTCCACACTTTCTCCCTTCCTTTCCCTGGGGCCTCCCCAGAGCCCAGCAGAGACTGGTCTGAGCGTGTGTGTGTGTAGTGGGTTGAACAGAGGCCTCTCTGATGAGGAGGCAGGCAGGCGGGAGCTGGAGGTGAGGGAAGCATGCAGACCACCAACTCCTCCCTGAGACCCACAAGGAGGGGTGCCAGCCTGGGTGTGTGTGGGAGGCCCACCATTGCTAGAAGTTACCATCTGCTCTCCAGGACTTTGCATGCCTGTGCATGGGTGGAGCTTGTGTCCTGAATCAGGCTCTTTCTGGGAATTACTCAATGGTCTGTGCTGCCACCTGATCTTTTCAACTGACCACTGGAGGATTTCCAGTCAGTTGAATGGAAGGTATAACTGGTGGAGATGGAGAGGATGACGTTGGCTCTCGGCCATCCCCTGCCCTGCCGCTGCAAGGGCAGCCTTCTCTCCCCCTGCCCCTTCCCATCCAACCCCAGCCTCCTCCAGGAAACCTTTTTAGCAATAAGAGCTAGAGCCTGAGGACCCCTCCCCGTGCCACCTACAGTGTCCAAAGCTGACTGCTATGTGAAACTGTGGCTGCCCACGGCATCCCCCAGCCCCGTCCAGACAAGGGTGGTGGCCAACTGCAGTGACCCCGAGTGGAATGAGACCTTCTACTTCCGGATCCACGGCGCTGTGAAGGTGAGGGTGGGTGAGGGGCTGGGGCTGAGGAGGAAGAGGTCTCTTCAGGGTGCCTGCCTCAGTCTCCCCTCTCCTGACCTGGCCCCAGAATATCCTGGAGCTCACCCTCTATGACAAGGATGTCCTGGGCAGTGACCAGCTCTCCCTGCTGCTGTTTGACCTGAAGAGCCTCAAGCCTGGCCAACCCCACAGACACACCTTCCCACTCAGCCAGCAGGTGAGCCATCCCGGCTGCACCAGCAGTGGGTCTAGCCCAAGGGGAAGAGCCCCAGCACAGGGCACCGAGGAAGGGCTCCTGGTCAGCACAGGCTATGCCTCCAGGACAGACCCTCCTCCATCCTGCAGCCCCAAACCCACAGAGCCATCCCTCCAATACTTCTTCCCTGAGTAAAGCCCGCACATGGCTCCTCAAGGGCAGAGCGCTGGGTGGGTCTCGGTCACTGCTGAGTCCCGAGCCTAGAACAGCACCTGCCTGCAGCTGTGAACAGATGGAGCTCCTCATGGAGATGCTGCCACCCCCTTTTGGGTCCCCTGTGCACAGTGCCAGGGGGAGGGTTCTGAGGCTTTGGGGGCTTGTTGTTTTTTTATTAATTTTTAAATTATACTTGATTTACATGCTCTGTCAATTTCTGCTGTACAGCAAAGCAGCATGTTCCATCATGTTCCATCACAAGTGATTGGATATAGTTCCCTGTGCTGTACAGCATGATAGGGGCTCTTTGATAATCGGTGCTCCTGCACTCCCTCCATGTAGGATTCCCAAGAGCTGCAGGTGGAATTTGTTTTGGAGAACAGGTGAGTCCAGGTGGAGCCCGTGCCCTCCCCATGTGCCTTGAGACTCCTCCACGGCTCTGGCCATCTGCGCTGGCCTGGCCTGAGAGGGGACATCCTGGTCTTGATGCCTGCCCCCCACCCCCAACCCTGCCATGCCCCCAAGCTGTTCTGGCCACTTTGGTTACATATAACAGCCATCTCGAGGGATTCAGTTGTCTCACGAGCCGCTCCTCCTTTGCAGCCAGGTGCCCGCATCTGAAGTTATCACCAATGGGGTTCTGGTGGTGAGTAGGGGAGGCCAGCTTGGGGCTGCCTGGGGCTGGGGGGCAGTGAGGAGTCCACAACTGAGCCCATGATGGCCACTTGCCTCCAAAGGATGCTCAGCCCCCTCCTCGGAGGGGAGCAGTGCTGGAGGGGATCTCCAGGGACTAGGGGGCAGGAAGCCACCTCCAATGTGAGGGAGTAGCCTAGAGGCCAGCCTGCCCACCTGTGCACAGAACATTGCTCACTTGGGCCCCTGGCTTCTGGGACTGTCAAGGAGCCACTGTCAGGGCCCCCCCATTCCTCCACCTTTCACACCAGGGACCACTTCCTCTGAGTCCTGGGAGGGGGGCTGTGACAGAAGACCGCTGCTCATAAGGCACCAGCTCTGGGAAGGTTGTGAGCTCGACCCTGCCCCAGATACCTGTCCCTCCCTCCCTCCTGGCTTGGCCCCTGTCTGGCTCCCATAGGCCTCTGCTTTCCGCAGGCTCACCCCTGTCTGAGAATCCAGGGCACCCTCGGGGGAGAAGGGACAGCCCCCCATCAAGGCTATGGTGAGTATGGTCAGCGGCCTTGGGTCTTGCCTTCTCTTCTGGGGGGTGGGGGGTGCTGATTTCAAGAAGAGGGCTCTGGAGCAGAAAGCTCTCAATTTTTCACTGCTTCAAGCTGGCCAAGGATGGAATGGACTGTCTCTGAGAGTAGTGAATTCCTGTTCCTGGAAGTATCAAAGCGCAGAGGCTGTATCAGTCCAACCTCTATGGTACAAAAAGCACCCACAAAATCTCAGCGTCAGACATGTCTGGTGATCAGCTGAGGCTTGGCTGATCTAGGCTGGGTTTGGTTCTGCCCAGCTCTGCTCTCCCCGTGTCCCTCACCCACCTCCTATGACCAGCAGAGGAGCCTAAGAATGATCTCAGGGCATCAGCAGAGGCACAAGAGAGCAAGTCCAGTGAGCCAGTGCTTTTCAAGCAAGTGCTTGGTCACGTCACAGCCACACACTAATGTTTTCTTTAGCCCAAACGAGCACAAGGCTGACCCTCAGTTGGAGGGCAAGGCATATGGCTGACCTCTTCAGTGGAGGGAGCAAGGTCACGTGGCAAAGGGTGAGCCTTCCAGAAGTGAAGAATTGGGGTCATCACAACCTGCCACTGGAGGCAGCCACTCAGGAGGGTCCAGATGTGGGAGGGGCATGGAGGCTTTGTGACAGCTAAGGTCGCCTCCGACACTGGAAGTCTGAGCCTACAGGCTGAGTCCTGCCAGGTAATATTACACACTTACTCTGAGTCAGGCTCGGGGCTAAGCATTTTACAGTATTTGATCTTTTAATCCTCATAACAGCCTCATAAAGTAGGTACTGTCATGATCTTTTCATTCATGATGCCGAGGCTTAAGGAAGAAACTTGGTTAAGGTCACGGAGGCAGTAGGTGGCAGAGCCAGAACCAGACCCAAGTGTGTGACAGCCGGGGGCCTGTTTGTTCTCCCCAACACAGATTCTGTTTCTGACTGTCAACAGTGCAGATCAACCTCAGGTTGTAAACTGTGGTGTGCAAAATACCATTTTCCTAACTTTTTTTTTTTTTTTTTTGCCTTTTGTCACTTTAGGGCTGTACCCACGGCACATGGACGTTCCCAGGCTAGGGGTCCAATCAGAGCTGCAGCCTCCGGCCTACACCACAGTTGCAACAATGCAGGATCTGAGCTGCGTCTGTGAACCACACCACAGTTCACCACAACACAGGATCCTTAACCCACTGAGCAAGGCCAGAGATTGAACCTACAACCTCATGGTTCCTAGTTGGCTTCGTTTCTGCTGCACCATGACAGGAACTCCTTTTTTCCTAATTTTCTCAAAGTCCCTCCCACCCTGCATCATGTCAAGTCCCCAGATCTCATTTACCACTAAGAAGGGCAGGCAGGCAGAGGGATTCCTTTTGGACCTCTGCTCCTGGGGTGTTTTGGTTCTGGGGCTCTTTGGTGGGTCTGCCTTGGGTCCCCTCTGCCTGAGTGTCATGCGTAGCCATTTCTCTCCAGGGTCTCACCTGTGCCCCAGAATGCTTCAGGAACAGGGCAGGCCTGATGCTTCTGGGCCCACAGGCCTTTCTCCGCCTCCTTGCAGCCTGGCCTCACCTAGTCAGGACTTGCTCTTCTCTGCTCCTCCACATCTATTCTCCCTGTGCCACGAACCCAATTCTTGCTTTTACCTCCCCTGCAAACTCTCTTTGTTCTCCCAAGGTCTTGTGCTTCAGAAACAATGTGCAGTCTATTTGCTTTCTCTCCAGGCACCAATCTCCCCCAAGGCGATAAGCACAGCGCTGGAATGGGGCAAGACAGGGGGAACTACCAGTTGCATACTGATAATTACTGTAATAATGAATGTGGGATCATTATAATGTAATTATAGAATTACATTTTAGTAGTCTCAAAATCAATAGCCCCACAAGCTCAGGGCAGGGGCCCTTGCCCAGGCACTGTGGGATTCCTGCCCCACCCCCACCCCACCTCCCAGTCCTGACCAGGGGTCCGGGGACCTCAGGTGTCCTTCATGACACCTTTGCTGTGGGACACAGTGCTGGAGAGCGAGCAGGGCGATAAGTAGCATTTCCAAGGGGAAGGAAAGGGGAGTTGCTGCTCAGGTGCCACCATCATGATCTACCTCCCCCCACCCCCACCCCCACCCAGCACTGACCTGGGCCCTCTGCTCCCAGGCGCTAGGCAGATTCGGGTGGCAGTGCCTGGGGCCTCTGAGAAGCCTCAGCTCTTGCCTCTGCAGCCTCCAGGGGAGGCAGGCCTCCCAGCCACGTTTACCTTCCACGTGAATGCAGCACTCAGCTCCAGGCTGGATGTGGAGCTGGGAGAGACGCTCACAGTCCTACAGGTGGGTGACAGGGCCCAGGAAGAGGTGGATGACAGGGTCAGGCCAGCCTGGAGGAGGCCCCTTTCCACTTTGGGTGGTTTCTCCTCTGCAGAGTGGCCCGAGTGCTGAGCTGGAGGCCCAGACGAGCCTGCTGGGTCAGGGGAACATCCTGCTCTCCTCTCTGGCCCTGGGCCAGGAGCAGCAGCACATCGTGGCCCTGGGGGAGGTAAGGCTCTGTCTGGGTGCCTGAAGGCCCCCTGTCTGCTCTGGGACCACCAAGAAAGGCCTGCGGAAAGGGCCTGTGAGGGGGTCAGGTCAGCTGGGAGCTCGCCATGGTGTCTGCATCTGAGCCAGGGTTACCATAGCAACTGGGGCTGCAGGTGCCAGGTTCCCAATCAGTGCGCTCAGGGGTGGGCTGTTGTCTCTTCCAGGGCCAGGAGGTGGCTGTGAATGTGAAGGCAGAAATGAGGTGAGCACGTGTGGGGGTTCTTCTGCCTCCTGGCCTCGGCTGGGGTTTGGGGGGTGGTTTCCGTGGCATCTTTCTGAGGGGTTCCTGGAGCGTGTATCTGCTCCTAAAAGAATGGGTTTGGCAGGGGGCTTTCCTCTACTGAATAATCACCTGGTACCCCATCTGAGGCAGCTCTGGGGACCTTGACCTGCGTCTCGGCTTTGACCTCTGTGATGGTGAACAGAAATTTCTGGACAAGAGGAAGCAGATCGTGTCCAAGGCCCTACAGCAGGTGCTGGGGTTGAGCCAGGCTCCTGACAGTAGCCAGGTATGGAATGAAGGACTGGATCCCTGAATCACTGGGACCAAACCCAGCCACCCAGCCACCCATCCTCTTTCCTTGAGAGGACTGTGTGCCTAAGAGGTGACAGGAAGCACTGGGGAAGTGTGGGGGACCAGAGGAGGAAAGGGGCAGGCCAGTGTGTCCAAGCTGATGGGCACAATTGGGAGAGTCGGGACCCCATGTGTAAGGAGGGCTGAACAGCCCCAGCCAGGGGAGGTGGCTGGTCTGCTCAGGCTGCCATAACCAAATACCACAGACTGGGCGACTTAAGCCTTGGGCATTTATTTTCTCACCGGGAGGCTGGAAGTTCCAGATCATGTGGCATCAGGATTGGTTTCTGAGGCCTCTCTTCTTGACTTGTAGATGGCCACCTTCTTGCTGTCCTCACAGGGCCTTTCCTCTGTGCATGTGCAGGGGTTTGGGGGGATCTCTCTTCTTCCTTTTTCAAGAACACCAGTGCTATAGGATTGAGGCCCTACCCTTATGAGCTCACATAGCCTATGTTACCTCCTTATAGACCCTTTCTCCAGATACAGTCACACTCAGGTGTCAACCTATGAATGTGGGGAGGACACAGTTGAGGCCATAATTGTAAACGAAGGGATTTGGGAGTGGAGGCTCCTCATGAGCCTGTGGCTGGGAGGCAGGAGGAAAGGCAGTGCTAAGGGAACCCTGTGGTAAATCCAGGATGAGCTCGTGGCTTCCTCCTGGCTGCATATGTACTAGGAGACAGAGCCTGTGCCCAGCGGTGACCTGCTGAGCAAGCCTAGATTTTTCGCTTGGTAATGCCTGCTCTGTACCCGATCTCCGCTGAGTGGGTGGAGGGTAGAGAGGGCACAGACCTGCCTACAGGGAGCTCTGTCGCTTCCAGTGCTCTGAAAGGACCATGACCTGGCTGGGCAGTGGCCAGGGAGCATTTTTTTCAAGACTACAGAAGAAAGGAAGGACAAGGAAAGGAAACAAAATCTGGAGTGGGGTGAACCAAACCTTCGTGTAGGAAAGCTGAGCAGCCAAAAAGCTTCTGGTGTGATACCAGCAGGCACCTCTCATGTCTGGGGCAGGTTCAGGCTGCCTGCTGGACTTTGTCACTTCAGTTCTGTGGTTCTCAACTGGGGGCAATTTCATCCCCCTACCCCTCACCTAGGGGACAATTGTCAATGTCTAGAGACACTGTTACAACTGGGGGACAGGGGAGAGGAATGCTAGATAAAGGCCAGGAATGCCACTAAACACCCTGTGACACACAGGACGGTGCCTCACAACAGAGAGTTCTGTGGTCCAAAATTATCAGCAGTGCTGAGATTGAGACCCTGCTTTAGCTGTTTTGAGGGAATGCAGTGTTCCTCCCAGGTACATGCTTTCCTGGTTAAGAGCCATCTCTGAGGCCACACTGCTTCGGCTTGACAGCCCATTACTTACTATGATTATGGACACATTATCGAACCTTCCTCTGCCTCAGTTTCCTCATCTGTAGAGTGGGGGTGTCATTGGGTTGCTTTGATGATTTCGACAAGAAAATGCAAGTCAGGCTCTCAGACATGCTAAGCAGTGACATGGAAACGATAAAGGGTGGTAGATATTATGGTGACAATTATTGTGTCCAGGTCCCTGTGGTGGCTGTGCTGGGTTCAGGAGGTGGAACCCGAGCCATGTCTTCTCTCTACGGCAGCCTGGCAGGGCTACAGGAGCTTGGCCTCCTGGACACTGTGACCTACCTCAGTGGGGTCTCAGGGTCCACCTGGTAAGTGATGTGGGGACAGGGCAGAATAAAGGAGAGCCCTGAAAGGGCAGGGATGTGACCTGGCGAGCTGGTGGGGAGAAGCTGGGATCCTGTCTCCAAAAGGATTAGGAAGGGCAGGAAGGGGCTGAATCCCCGGGGCCCCTGATGGGTGGTGGAGGTGAGGAGATGCAAGTGATGGAGGAGGAGGGGTGACTCACAGACACCTGCATTCCCTTCTCCGCTTGCTGTGCTCCCTCCGTCCCTCATTCCCTCCATGCCCAGGTGCATCTCCACACTCTACAAGGACCCCGCCTGGTCTCAGGTAGCCTTGCGGGGCCCCATCGAATGTGCCCAGGCTCGGGTCTGCAGCAGTAAGATGGGGGCGATGTCCACAGAGCGTCTGCAGTACTACGCCCAGGAACTTGGGATCCGGGAGAGCTGTGGCCATAGCATTTCCCTCATTGACCTCTGGGGCCTTCTCATTGAGTACTTCCTGTGCCAGCAGGTAAGAAAAGAAAGAGCAGGTAATAACGTGTCTCCTTTCCATCCTGCCCAACCGACACTTAGCCTTAGACTAAGATCTGAGATTTGCAAAGCTGTCCTTTAGGTCTGAGGCCCCTGGGGGGAGTTCCCTTGTGGCTCAGCGGCTTAACCATCCAGCATTATCACTGCTGTGGCTCTGGTTACTACTGTGGTGTGGGTTCAATCCCGGTTCCAGGCCTGCTGTGGGTGAGGCCAAAGAAAGAAAGAAAGAAAAAAACACATCTGTGCTTAGGCGTCACTTCCAGAAATACCAGTTTTGGTTGGTGAGCAGTTGCGCCCTAGTACAGGTGTGTTTTGAAAGTGTACCAGGAGTTCCCATCGTGGCTTAGTGGATAACACACCTGACTAGTATCCATGAGGAAGTGCTCAGTAAGTTAAGGATCTGGCGTTGCTATGGGCTGTGGTGTAGGTCGAAGACCTGACTTGGATCCTGAGTTGCTGTGGCTGTGGTGTAGGCCAGCAGCTGTAGCTCCAGTTCAACCCCTGGCCTGGAAAAAAAGAAAGTGTACCAAATGCAGTGGATGCAGAACACTTCTGCAGCCCCTTGGCCCAGTGGGCGTGATTTGCACCACCTGGTGGCTTATCCTAGAACTGCAGGTCCAGCAGGAGTTGGGAGGTGAAATTGGGGCTGACTGAGGTTCTCAGCCCTGGGGCCTGGCTCTCAGTTGTAGATGTGATTTTTCATTGCTGAGAAAAAAATACAAAATCCTTGGGTTCTGACAGATTTCTTGAATGGGAAGAAAGGGAGGAGGGTGTTCCCAATGCCCCTGGAATTGCATAGGCCCCGCAGCAGTCTCACCTCTGCTGCAGCCCAAAGGCTGTCCCTTAGAGAGCTGTTTCTAGAGCACTGGCCTCAGCAACCAGAGTCACTCGTGGGCACACCACACCCCACAGGGTGCCAGGCCTCAGGCCATGGGGATGGAGAAAGGGAATTCCCAAAAGGCCCTCTCTCCTGACCAGGAAAATCCTGCTAAGCTGTCTGACCAGCAGGAGGCCATCAGCCAGGGCCAGAACCCTTACCCCATCTACGCCAGCATCAACGTCCGTACCAACATCAGTGGGGAAGACTTTGCAGGTGTCTGGGTGTGCAGGTGGAGGCAACGGCAGGTGGGAGGGTGGGAGGCACCAGAGCTCTCGGGGGACAGGTGGGAGCCTAGGAGCATAATGGGCTTGTTGCCTCCTGCTCTTGGCAAGGCCAAGATTCCTGCTCGGCCACAAAGCTTGAGAGCCGTGGGGAGGGGGACCCACAGGGTCCTGGTGGGGAGCCCCTGGTGACATTCCCTTTGCTCTGGGCCCCCAGAGTGGTGCGAGTTCACCCCCCATGAGGTCGGCTTCCCCAAGTATGGTGCTTATGTTCCCACGGAGCTCTTTGGCTCAGAGTTCTTCATGGGGCGACTGCTGCAGCTTCGGCCAGAGCCCAGGCTCTGCTACCTACAGGGTGAGTCTGGGCTGGGGGGCTGGGGACAGGGCAGGCGCCGGGCCCTGATGTGGGGTGGAGGGGTTGCGAGGGCTGGGGGACTTGCCTTTCTCCTTAGGTATATGGGGCAGCGCCTTTGCAGCCAGCCTGGATGAGATCTTCCTGAAGATCGCTGGCTCAGGCCTTGGCTTCCTAGACTGGCACAGAGGCAGCCTAAACATCACGGGTGAGTGCAGAGGCCCTGCCCTGCCCCCTACCTCCCACACCTCTTTCCAGCATCAGGGCCCTGGCAGAGGCATGAGAAATGACAGCGAGGGCAGTAAAGGACTCAGAGGTCCCACTGCATTCAGTGAAGTACCAAGAAAGTGACTTCTAAGAGTTCCCATTGTGGCTCAGCAGAAACGAACCCGACCAGTATCCATGGTTTGATTCTTGGCCCCACTCAGTGGGTTAAGGAGCTGGTGTTGCTGTGGCTGTGGTGGAGGCCGGCAGCTGCAGCTCTGATTTGACCCCCTAACCTGGGAACTTCTATATGTCGCATCTTTGGCCCTTGGGGGTTAAAAAAAAAAAAGACAGTGTCTTCCAGCTTAGGTTCTCTGGATGCACAAAGGTTTGCAGAGAGGTGGTTAGGGGTGGGGAGGGAGCAGCACTGGGGGTGCTGATGGGTAGGGAGGGCATAGGGCAGAAAATCTAGTGGGAGTTGTGAGTGTTCCGTGATAAACCTTTAATTCTCTGCTTGGGCTCCATTTAATCGACTCAGCCCTGGACCCCTAGGTGTCTCATTGATACTCTCTCCACCCACCCCAGGGCTCCTTTTCTGCCCCCTCAGTAAATGGCCTATGAGCTCCCCACTGCGTAGAATACCTTCCCCACTTTTCTTCTCTGGGTAATTCTTGCTTAGTACTTAAAGTTTAGCTCAGACATTGTTTTTTTTGTTTTTAGGGTTTTTTGTTTGGTTGGTTGGTTTGGTCTGCTGTTTTTGTTTGTTTGTTTGTTTGTTTGTTTGCTGCAGAAGTTCCTAGGCCAGGGATGGAACCCATACCTCAGCAGTGACCAGAGCCACAGCAGTGACATTGCTGGATCCTCAACCCACTGAGCCACCAGGGAATCCACTCAGATACTGTTTTGCCAGGGGCATCTCTGTCCACTCTGTTCCTCCAGGCCGATTTAGGTTCTGACCTAAAGGTCCCCCAGGACTGTGTACGCCTCCCATGTTGTCCTTACCTGAGGGCACTGTGGCCATGTATTATTTCCTTATGTGTCTCTCCCCTAAGTAGGCTGTGAAGGGCCAGGGCGGGGTCTTGTTCACCCTTGCATCCCCCGTGCCCAACACAGTGCCCAACATAGCACATGGGAGCTGCTCAGAGTGTGTTTAACAGGTGAGATTCTGATCAGAAGTTGTATGTGCTATTGTTGAATAGCACATTGTTTAATTAATTATTGTTTAATAGTATGTGATATTGTTTAATACTTGCAGTGTCACATGCAACTTTCAAAACATGGGTAATGTGGAAGAAAGAGTCATTTAAAAGGGGTTCTGGGAAGCAGTTGTCAGAGACCTGGGAGGCACAGTGGGAGAGGAGGAGGGGATGGAGGAGACGGACTGCAGGACAAAAGAGGGTGCCACTTCTCACTCTCTTTCTCTGTCCCACCCTCACCTAGACGATTGCCAGAAGCTCCAGCTACACGACCCCACACGGCTGCGAACCAGGCTCTTCACCCCCCAGGGGCCCTTCTCCCAGGCTGTGCTGGACATATTCACCTCCCGCTTTACCGCAGCCGAGAACTTGAACTTCACCCGGGGCCTCTGCCTGCACAAGGACTATGTGGCTGGCAAGGAGTTTGTGGCCTGGAAAGGTGGGTGCAGTTCTGGGCGGGGTCCTCCGTCTGGCTCTGGTTCACTTGGGCCAGTGCTGCCTTTTGACCTGGGGGGTGGGGGTGGGGCCCCTGCTGCCCAGGGGCTGGTGGGGGAAGGGCTATGCTGGGAGCAGGGCTGGGGGCTGGGGTGGGAGGCCCCGTGGGTGTCAGAGAGGAGGAGAAGGGCATTGCCGATGCGAAGAGGAGGTTGCACAAAGAGAAGCACTTGTCCTTGTGCAGATAGGCACCTGGACGCCTTCCCCAACCAGCTCACTCCCATGCGAGACCAGCTGTACCTGGTGGACGGAGGCTTTGCCATCAACTCTCCCTTCCCACTGAGCCTGCAGCCGCAGAGAGCCGTGGACCTCATTCTGTCCTTTGACTACTCCCTGGACGCCCCTTTTGAGGTAAGAAGCGGAGGGGGGGGGGGCGTTCTTTGTTGAGGGGCAGCTTGGCTGAGTGGGGATCATGCCTCCTGGGGGGGCTTGGGTTCTAAGCCACAGGTGGGCACCTTGCAAACACCGTCAGCAGTCTGGTCTTCCCGGTTGGAGGAAGAGGATTGCTGAGGTGATGGCAGAGGGTGGGAGTCAGGAAAGGAGACCAAAGAGAGTGCTTTATCCTGGTGAAGAGGATAGCCCTGTTCTGGACCCTACTGCTCCTATCTGGGCCTGGGTTTAGGTCTGCTGTCCCTCTGTTACTGTGGTAACAACAGAACCTTCAGGGTTCCCTCACGGAGTCTCTGTGAGCCAGCGGCTCCCTCAAGCCTTAAGGGGTGATGGACACATTCCATACCCGGGGTGGGTTCTCTTCTTATGGCCCGAAGCCGCTCAAGGCGGGAGGCAGAGCTGCCTTGAAGCCTGGGCCCTTGTGAATGCAGGGGGCCAGGCAGGGTCAGGAGCTCACAGGTCTGGGTCCCCGCCCAGGTCTTACAGAAGACAGAGCAGTACTGCCTGGACCGAGGCATCCCCTTCCCCAAGATTGAGGTGCGGCCTGAGGACTTGAAGGAACCCCAGGAGTGCTACCTGTTTGCCAAGGCAGGGGACCCATGCTCACCCATCGTGCTGCATTTCCCCCTGGTCAACCGTACCTTCCGCACATACCTGGCCCCAGGTGAGGGGAAACCCTGGGGCTGGGGCTGGGGCTGGCCCAGGAGCTAGGATGCCTTTCTGAGACTGGGTTCCCCAGACAATACACCAAAGTGTGCCTCCTGGGGGGCCTGAGGTGGCCACTGCTTCCTGGATTGGCCTGGCTACTCCTGGGGTGGGGGGCGCGAGGGAGCTGAGCTCTGGGCCCAAGCAGAGTCCACAGAACCAGCCAGATGTCCTAGGGAAGGGGGACTTCTGGACTGGCAGCTCCTAGCCACAGAGTGCCCCAGCCTGGCCTCTCTCCGCTTCCCACCACAGGTGTGGAGCGACAAACTGCGGAGGAGAAAGCCTGTGGGGACTTTGTCATCAGCGGGCCTGACACCCCCTACAGCATGATGAACTTCACCTATGAGCCCCAGGAGTTTGAGCGGCTGGTGGCCCTGAGTCGATACAACGTTCTGAACAATGTGGAGACCTTGAAGCAGGCCCTCCGACTGGCTCTGGACAGGCGACAGGCTGCGGACAGGGCTAGAGGCTGACTCAGGCTGCAGCTGTGACAGAGAGGAAGGACTGTGGGCTCCAGACCAGGGCTAGGTTAGGGGGAGGGGTGGGAACCCTCTGGGGCTCCTGCTTCCCATCTTGTCGGGCCTTGGGAATCTCCTGCAGGAGTGCAGCCTGGACCTGGGGCAGGGATCTTCTCCCACGGGTTTCTGGAAGGAGAGGCTCTCTCCAGGGGCTCTTGGGAAGGTCAGGCAAAGGTGAGCAGGGCTCATGTGATGTTGGAGTGTGTAGGGGAAATGGGGCAACAGTCTAGCCCAGGGTCCACCCCAAACACAGAAAGACCTCAGAGGGCCCAGGTCTCCAGATCCTCAACAGAATGGGCGCCGTGAGAGCTGAGGTGCAGGTTACCCTTCTTAACCGAGACCAGAAGCAAAGACGAATCCATCCAATCCACACTTCCTGCAAATGGCCCCAGCCCTGACCATCTTTTGCTCACCCCACTCCTGGATTCAGTGCTAAGGCCTATCAGGAACGAAGGGGGACCACACGGGTTGCCATTCTGGGTCACTAACTCCCCGGTCCTGCCTGCTAACTCCCCTTTGCCTCTGGCTTCCCTGTCCCTGGTCACAGCTCCCCACCCTTCTCTGCTCAGCCTCCAAGAGGCTGTGGGATGATAACCTGCCCTGCTGGCCTCCAGCTCCTGGGTCCCCCTGCTAATGACTCATCTTCGCTCTCTACGCTTGCCATTCTCTTGTCATATAGCTGCCACCTCGTGCAAATGGTCTCACCATTCCCAGAAGCTAAATGTCTGAGGGCATATTCATTTATCAGAGGCTGAGTGGATGTGAGCCAGCATGTCTGTGTCCTTCCTAGTTGGGGTGGCTGGTGAGTGCCTGTCAGCTGCCAGGGATGGGCAGAAGTGGAGGGACCCTGGCTGGGAACACTGGGGCCTGGGTTCCCGCCTTTTTCTTTTGTTAATGGCCACATCCGAGGCTTATGGAAGTTCCTGGGCCAGGGATTGAATCTGAGCCACAGCTGTGACTCAAACCACTACAGTTGGATTCTTAACTCGCTGTACCACAGGGGAAACTCCTGCCTTTTTCACAAACAAATCCCACAACCTGGGCGATCTCTCTCTCTCTCTCTCTCTCCCTCTGTTTATCATTTCTTCTGACGCACCGGGGCCCTCCAAATACCTGGACCCTCTCCAGCATGGGCAGACTTTAGGTCTGTGGAGGGGAGATCCACCCTGACCAGGCTGGTATGGGGATCGTCAGGCCCCACCCAGTGCCAAGCCACCTGGTGCCCTTCAGGGGCCGCCCTGTCATACTCACCACTCACTGGAACACTTGGCTCATTTCTTTCCCCTCTGCCAGCAGTGCTCTCTTTTGCTGCAGCCTCTGCCTCAATCTCTCTCTCTCTCTCTCTCACATGCTCTCCAAGGCCAAAGTCCCATTTTCTCTTCTAATAAGAGACAAAGCCTCACTTGTCCTGACTCTGGGAAGAAGACCCTCGTTCTAGCTCCCAGCTGGGAGGAAGGTATCTACATCCCGTATTGGCCTAGGATCCCAGGCCTTCAACTGGACATGACTGGGGGCACTGAGGCAGCGGGGCCAGTGCTGTGGGTGGGCACAGGGTGGGGGCAGCTTGTTTCTCTCCTGCCTCCTCACCAAGGCCAGTGGCCCTTGGGATGGGCAGGCTGGTGAGCTGGTATTTACACACCCTTCTGACTCTTCTCCTTTGACCTGCTATCTTCCCTTTGGGTTTATTTCTCTTTCCTGGAGTGTGCAATTGAATAGGTCTATAGTGGAGGGTTGTAAACATTCTGAGTCCTTATATGTCTGGAGTTGTCTTTTTTTGTCCTGATTTATGAATTATAGTCTGGATGAAGGTAGATTTCTTGGTTCGAGCTTCACATTCCTCAGATTGTTGTGCTCCCTTGCATTGGATGTTGCCTTTGAGCAGCCTGATGTCAGCTGAAAACTCCTGTCCCATTGTAGATAAGATTATCTAAATTATAGGGTTTTCCCTGTCTTGGATTTTCACGTGTTTCACTCTGATTTTTCTAAAGTATGAACTTAAAATCAGTGAGCTCTTTTTTTTTCTTTTTAGGGCCACACCTGGGGCACATGGAAGTTCCCAGGCTAGGGGTTGAATCAGAGCTGCAGCTGCCAGCCTACACCACAGCAATGCCAGATCAGAGCCGCACCTGTGACCTACATCACAACTCATGGCAACAACAGATCCTTTAACCCACTGAGTGAGGTCAGGGATCAAACCTGCATCTTCATGGATCCTAGTCGGGTTCATTACCACTGAGCCAAGAACTCCAGTGAGCTCTTTCGATTTCGAAAGTCATGTCTTTTTGAAGTTCCAAGGAATTATTTTCCAATTTTATCAAAACTCTACTCTTCTTCATTCTCTCTTTCTAGATTCCTATTAAATGGATATTGATAAATGGATATTGAAATGTATGAATCGATCCTCTCTATCCCTACAGTTTCCTTTTGCACATTCTATCTTTTCACTTGTGCTGCATTCTGGAAATTTTCTTTGCATGATTTTCTGGTTCACATATACATTCTCCACCTATGTCCTGTCTGATCCTCTATGCATCTTTTGGGGGGTTTTATTTAATTTTTGACTATCACATTTTCCTGTTTAAGTTCTCTAATTGGATCTTCCAAAACGATCTGTTCTTGTTGCACGAATATGCTTCCATCACTCCTTACTTCCGATGGTGTTAATATGTGCATTTTATGTCATTTTCCTGATTGTTCTGTAAACGATTTCCTTGGGATAGGTTCTTTGTGGCCTCTCCTTCATGAGCTTGGCCTTCTTTGTATATTTGGTAATTCTTGGTTGTCTTCTCGTCTCTGAGACTGTTCTGTACAAGCTCTGGGTTGGTCAATGGCCATGCAATGGCAATGGTGGCCTTCAGGTGGCAGTGTGGGACTTGCAGAGGAAGCCAAAGAGATGCAGTTGCAGAGATGGGTCAGAGCCTTGAAATAACGCTATGAATTTATTAATCTATATTTATATCTAATGGGTTTGGTGTTGTGGGAGGTAAGTAAAATATTACAAAGGAGCATTCCAGTTTCAAGATGAAGGACAGAAGACAGGCGAAGATCACTCCCCAACATAAATTTTCTGAATTTGTCTTTTTAAGAAATAACATAGATTAAATTAGCAATTGTTTATCCTCAATAATAAAAAGGTTATATGTTTCCATCACATACAATTTTATTCTGATAACAATATCTGAGTTTTTTTAATCACCAGTGTATTTTTTAGTCCCCTAATGCACCATCAGTCTGAGCAAACATTCACTCTGATATGGGACCAGTGGACTCTGACATATGCAAGGAGCCTCTTGGTCCGAGAGCTGCTGGCCATTTTCAGGGAGCCAGAGGGGTGAAATGAGACAAGGTGCGTGACACGCTAAGCACAGTGGCTGGTGTGTTATGTGCAGTCAGTACTTGCTGGTTGCTCTTTTAAAGGGGGTGCTGAGTGCTCTGAGCTGCGGAGAAGTAGTGGCCTCTTGGCTTGTCCTAAATGACTGGATCCCTACCATTCCCCCATCCTGTCAGTTACATTCAGAGGAATCTGGCTCAGACCTGAGCTTGTTTCTGCCACATTGCTGGGGGTGGGGCTGCTTGGTTGCGATGCTGGCCAGACTGACCTGTCCCCAGGCCCCATCTCTCCCCTAAGCCAGGGAAAGGATCTAGCCTCCTGGGGAAATTTGACAGGACTCCTTTTCTTTGCCCCATGAATCTTCCTCTTCTCCCTCTCTCCTCCTGGCCAGAAAGGAGGTGTTCTACCTTTGTGTGCCCCCATGTGCATACGTGTGTTCTTTCTTTCTTTTATTAGCTATACCGGAGGTTCCTGGTGGTGCTGGCTGACCTCCACAAGATGGGGAAAAAGGCCCTCAGCATGGGAGCCACCCAGAGGGTGGAACCCTGATCTCCTCAGAGATCCTGGCCTTGCTGAGCTGTGCAGATTCAAGGCCCCAGCCCTGTACAATTATTAGTGCCACCACCTAGAGACCTGGTGTCTTTGTCAAGAGCTGGGCTTGAAGTGGAGCAGGAGCCAGGGTGGGAGGGGAGTGTCAGGGCGAGTTGGTAGCCAAGGGCAGGGCTGCTGTTCTCTGACATTCCTGAATGAGGCACTTTGAGTTCCTCAGCCCTCCAGGTGGCTGGAAGGGCCTGGGGAGTGGGGTTGTACCTCTCTTGCTTATCCTCCCCCAGTTCCCTGCAGACTTGTCCATTTACCCTAGGGTGGCACACTCGTACGTCGTGGTACTGTAACATGACAGGCTGGGAAGTACAGGCTTAAGGGACCACCTGGCCTTCCTCAGCCATAACCTTCTTGCATTGCCTCTTGGGATCAACAGCTGAGGCCACAGCCTTCACGCAAGCACCCCTCCCTGTTCTCACCCGGCTGGCAAGCAGCTCCCAGGTGTCCCTGCAGAGTAGCCTGCTCAGTTGAAGTCCCTGATGACCTTAGGCCTAGATGCCCCCTTCCTACTCTGTGCCTTCCTCTGAGCAAGAACCACTGTGGGCAAACTGCCTCCTCAGATCTTCCTTGTGTCCCACAGGCTGGCTACAGAGGGGGCCTGTTTGTGACGGGGCCATGATCCTGAGGCTCCTTCTCTCATTCCCAGACTCTGTCTGGCTTCTGGGGCCTTGACTCTGAAAACTTAGTCCTGAGTGGGCTTTTAGACAAGCAGCTTCCAATCAAGACTTCCAGAGAGGGCTTGCTTTGGGGTCAGGCTGACCTCAGGGAATCCAGGACTAAGAGGCAGGGTGAGGTCCTAGGATCCAATAAACCCTTGCCCTCCTCTTGTTTTGTGACCTGGGACTTGCTGTCATAGCCTGTGCCAGCCTGAGGTCCTGATGTTTCCAGTTGCCCCAGAGGACATTACGCAGTAGTAGGTGAAAGTGCCCTACTCTGGGCTGGGAGGAGCTCAAGGCTGCAGGAATGGGGTAGATGGGAAAAACCGCAGCTAGAGAGCAGGCTGGGATCCAGGACTGTTCTGGAACATGTTTATGATGTGGACTGATGCAGGGAGAAATCTGCTTCCCTATGGGGTAGGACCACCCCTATTTTGACATCCCACCCCCATCCCTGCAAAGCCTCCTCACTACCGCTTGGTCCTGGTTCACCAGCCAGGGAGGTACAAAATGAAGTCCAAAAAGTACTAGAAGTAAACGTGGGCCTAAGGATATTTCTAATTATGATTCAAAATGCAAGTACAGTAAGTTGAAAACATTTATAAATGTAAATTAAAAATGCAAAAGCCTTTTGCATGACAGAAACATCACTAACAAGCTCAAAAAGTAAATGACAAACTGGGGAAATTTTTGCAATCTTTCACAGGAGAAAGGACTGATCTTTTTTTTTTTTATAGTTATTTTCCCAATACTTTTTTTTTCTACTGTTCAACATGGCGACCCTGTTACACATACATGTACACATTCTATTTTCACACATTATCATGCTCCATCATAAGTGACTAGACATAGTTCCCAGTGCTACACAGCAGGATCTCATTGCTAATCCATTCCAGAGGCAATAGTTTATATCAACCCCAAGATCCCCAACCACTCCACTCCCTCCCCCTCCCCCTTGGTAACCACAAGTCTGTTTTCCAAGTCCATGATTTTCTTTTCTGTCAAAAAGTTCATTTGTGCCTTCTATTAGATTCCAGATATAAGTGCTATCATATGGTATTTGTCTTTCTCTTTCTGACTAACTTCACTCAGTATGAGTCTTTAGTTCCATCCATGTGGCTGCAAATGGCATTATATCGTTCTTTTTTTATGGCTGAGTAGTATTCCATTGTGTATATATACCACATCTTCCTAATCCGAATGTCTGTCAATGGACATTTGGATTGTTTCCAGCTCTTGGCTATTGTGAATAGAGCTGCAATGAACATCCGGGTGCATGTGTCTTTTTTAAGGAAAGCTTTGACTGGATATATGCCCAAGAGTGGGATTGCTGGGTCATATGGAAGTTCAATGTATAGATATCTAAGGTATCTCCATACTGATCTCCATAGTGGTTGTACCAGCTTACATTCCTACCAACAGTGCAGGAGGGTTCCTTTTTGTCCACACCGCCTCCAGCATTTGTTATTTGTGGACTTACTAACGATGGCCATTCTGACTGGTGTGAGGTGGCATCTCATGGTAGTTTTGATTTGCATTTCTCTAATACTTAGGGATTTTGATCATTTTTTCATGTGCCTGTTGGCCATCTGTACATCTTCCTTGGAGATATGTCTATTCAAGTCTTTTCCCCATTTTTCCATTGGGTGTTGGCTTTTTTGCTGTTGAGTTGTATAAGTTGCTTGTATATTCTAGAGATTAAGCCTTTGTCAGTTGTATCATTTGAAACTATTTTCTCTCATTCTGTAAGTTGTCTTTTTGTTGTCTTTGCTGTGCAAATCTTATCAGTTTGATGAGGTCCCATTTTTTAATTTTTGCTCTTATTTCTGTTGCTTTGGGAGACTGACCTGAGAAAATATTCATAAGGTTGATGTCAGAGAACGTTTTGCCTATGTTCTCTTCCAGGAGTTTGATGGTGTCTTGTCTTATATTTAAGTCTTTCAGCCATTTTGAGTTTATTTTCGTACATGGTGTGAGGGTGTGTTCTAGTTTCATTGATTTGTCTGCAACTGTCCAGGTTTCCCAGCAATACTTGCTGAAAAGAAGGACTGATCTTCCCAACATATAAAGAACTCTTAATGTTCAAGAATAGAAAAGACCAAAGATCTGACAGAAACATAGCCAAAGTAGATAAGCATCACACAGAAAGGAAGGTGTAATTGCCTTAGATGTTATGTAGAATTAATATGTTCTTAATTGTATGTTAACATATTCGCATATATACTATATATATGACTCTATTTTGTTATTTTTTTATTTTGTTTGCCCTTTAGGGCTGCCCCTGTGGCATATGGAAGTCCTCAGGCTAGGAGTTAAATCAGAGCTGCAGGCGCCAGCCTATGCCACAGCCACAGCAACCCAGATCCAAGCCATGTCTGCGACTGCACCACAGCTCATGGCAACGCTGGATCCTTAACCCACTGAGCAAGGCCAGAGATGGGACCCACATCCTCATGGATACTTGTCGGGTTCATTACCACTGAACCACAACCAGAACTCCACTATGTTACTTTATGCAATGTTTCTGGGCCTGGAATTCATTGATAGAAAGAGAAGCCAGGGAGTTCCCGTCGTGGCGCAGTGGTTAATGAATCCAACTAGGAACCATGAGGTTGTGGGTTCGGTCCCTGCCCTTGCTCAGTGGGTTAATGATCCAGCATTGCCGTGAGCTGTGGTGTAGGTTGCAGACGCGGCTTGGATCCCACGTTGCTGTGGCTGTGGCGTAGGCCGGTGGCTACAGCTCCGATTGGACCCCTAGCCTGGGAATCTACAAATGCTGCGGGAGCGGCCCAAGAAATAGCAAAAAGACAAAAAAAAATCCCCAGGAGGAAGGACTCCCCAGTATGACACGGCTATGTGAATCTGGAATTGAGGGTATCTGAAGTTATACGTCTGGAAATCATCAGTGTATAAATGGTGCTTAAAGCCATAGACTGAATGGGATTGTTAAGGGAATGGATACAAACAGAATACGAGGAATCTAAGAACTGAGTGATGGGGCTCTCTAACCTTGAGAATGGAGAGTCAGAATGTGAGTCTTTTCTGAGGGATAAGAATACAGGGACTTGGGACACTTGGTCCAAAGAAGAGGAAAATGGAAAGATGACTCTCAAGGTGAGCCTGAGACAAAAAGAATGACAGTGTCTAGGAGAAAACCATGGCACCAAGGAAAGTTAGGGATAATTTTTCAGTTGTCAGCTGATTGTTTCTCAGTCCCAGATGCTGCCTACTCTATATATGCCCTGTGATTAACGATGGGATTATTTTAAGTCTCTCCTTTAGGATGATCTTAAAGAAGCAATACACACCGTAAGTCAATGGTCATTACGTGGTAGTTTCCTCATAAAAGGTAGAATACATGGGTCCAGGGACCAAGAGGTATAGGCTGGCCCTGATTACCACTACTCTGTGTGACCCACCCTTCCTGAAACTTTAGGCTCTGTGGGTCTAGAGGTCCTGGTTTCCAGAGATGAGAGAAGAGTTCTATTTGGGGACACAATAAGAATTCCACTAAACGTACAATTATGCCTGCTGCTTTGTCACTACAGGCTACTCATGCTGGTGGACCGGCAGGCAAAGGAAAGAATTACCTACCATACTGGTAGGAGTAACTGATTCTGATCCTCAGGAGCTAAAACTGATGCTATACCATGGAGGCAGGGCAGAGCGTGTCCGACATCAGATGATCTTTGGTTTTCTCACACAAATTGTAAACTGTGCACATATAGCAATCACGGTCTGATAAAAGCATAGTAACCTGAGCTCCAGACCCCTCAGACATGAGGGTCGGGGACACTCTACCATGGGAGCCACTTGGACCAACCAAGTGCTGGTTGAGGGGGAGGAGAACCCAGATGGGGGAGTGTGGACGGGGAAGATGACAGCATCAGTTACAGATATGGGATCAATTGTAGCAGTTCAAGCTGTAGTTCATTCCACTAATTTTTCTCTTGTGAGAGTCCCCAGGAATTGTGACTGACCAGAATCCTGGAGAAGCTGTCCGTGGATGGAGTGAATTTAATGTGGGAAGCAAGTGGATCTGCCTGTGCAGGAGTGGATTGTAGTGGATGTGATTGGTGCCCTACCAGATTCCCTTTACCAGACCAGTGCACCCTCCCTCCAGCTGCTGGGAGGGTTGGTTGCTAATGGCTCATAGGTAAGTCCTTCTCCAAAGATTTGCCATTGGCTAAATGAAAGCCCACCCACCTGATGTATTAGTGAGGGTTTAAAACCTGTTGGAGAAAGAGAGAAAAAATGGTGCATGTGATTATGGACTCTGACAAGTCTGAAATTTGTACATAGGCCATTAGGCTGGAAACTCAGGCAAGAGGTGAGAATCACTGTTGCAGTCTTGAGCAGAATTCCTTCTTCTTTGGGAAGCCTCAGTTTTTGCTCTGAAGGCCTTCAACTGATTGAATGAGGCCCACCCACATGACTTCTTTATTCAATGTCAGCTGATTATAAATTAGTTACATCTATAGCATATTTTCATAGCAATATCTAGACTGGTGTTTGACCAAAAGGCAGCAGAGCCTAGTCAAGTTAACACCTAAAATTGACCACCCCACCTGGAAAGTGATGTTCTCAGTCATACCCCCAGCTCTGGAGTAGCCTAGAGTTACCACCCAGCAGACACAGGAGTTCAGAGCCCAGGCCCCTTGCTTAAAGTGGAAACAACATTGGTGTCATGAAAGTGCTGCAGAAGTCTCCAAAGGATCAGCCTGAAGCTAGACTGCAGCTTAGAGTTCATGTTTGTTTAGCCACTTTTCCTGTTCTATTTCCATCACTGCCCATTTCCCAAGAGGATTCCTTCTATAAAACAAGTGCATCCAAACTCCTGCCTCAGACTCTGCCTTTAAGGAAATGAACCCTAGACCCTGTGATGATTCATTTCATGTGTCACCTTGGAGAGTGTTTTTGGGATGAGATTTGCACTTAAATTTGATTAGAGCAGATTGCCCTCCATAATGTGGGGGAGCCTCATCTATTCAGTTGAAGGAGTGACTAGAACAAGAAGACCGGCTTCCGAAAGTGAGAAGGAATTCTCCAGCCGACTGCCTCTGACTTCATCAGCATCCCTGGGTCTCCAGTCTGCCAGCCCAGATTGTGGACTTTACAGCCTCCGTAATTGCTTGAGCCAATTCCTTCCAATCAGCCTCTTTCTATATATACATCCGATTAGTTCTGTTTCTCTGCAGAACTCTCATATAAATACCAACTATTTATAGGAAGTTAATCTCAAGGCTCCAGGAGAGGCCTGAGCAACTAGTGCCCAGCAGGAACCATCCTTATGTCTTAGGGTAGCCTGCATGAGTTCCTTGACTCACCATTGCTCAGCTAAAGGAGACAAGCAGCTGTGGGTCTGCTCAGGTGCTGGAATAGACTCAGCTTTGTGTTTGAGGGGCATGTCTCTGGGAATTCTCAATCAGCCCTACCTCCAATATTTCTCATAATTAAACCAATTTCCGGGAAGTTCCAGCCACAAGCCCATGTGCCCCATTCTTCATTTTGGCTTTGGTTATGTTTTAGACCTTGGTATGTAACTCTGAGCTCTTTGAGCTCAGCCATTGCCTGCATCCTTGCCCTTCTGCTTGCCTCTGCTGCTTAATTTTCATTGCTTTTGGCAGTACTTCCAGATAATTTGTGGGTTTGGATTCAAATTGTTTCATCAAAGGTGGAGTTTGTGTTTCTGTTATTATTTTCTCCTGTTGCTTTTGGAGGACTTCCCAAGAGGAGAAGGGAAAATGCTGAATTTATTTCACCCTTTTAAAATCTTGTAAGAGTTTTGAATTTTTGCAAATCTAATACGTACAAAGTAGTGAATTTAATTTGCATTTCCCTGAATACTAGTGGCATTGGACATATTTTTTATTGTTTCTTGGCTATCCTGGTTTCCTTTTCTATGATATGCCTGTTTATATACTCTGCTATTTTTTTCTGCTCAGTTCTTTGTAGTTGTTGTTTTCGTGACTGCTTTGTAAATATATGAAGATATTTTTTGATTCTAATACTTTTTTGGCTAAATATTTTGCAGATATCTTCCCTTAGTCTGTGCCTCTTTTTTTCTTTTTTTTCCCCACCTTTTGTGGTTTATTTTTTCAACTTTGGAAGGTGTTTTTTATTAAGAAGTTTTATATTTTAATTACATTTTAATGTAATTGAGTATATAATTGTTTTGTTTTAAGGTTTGTGTGGTTTTTGTTTCTAGTTTAAGAAATCCTTCCTTAGGAGTTCCTGTTGTGGCTCACTGGTTAAGGAATCTGACTAGAAAACCATGAGGTTGCGGGTTCAGTCCCTGGCCTCGCTCAGTGGATTATGGCTCCGGTGTTGCCTTGAGCTGTGGTGTAGGTTGCAGCCGTGGCTCGGATCTGGCCTTGCTGTGGCTCTGGCGAAGGATGGTGGCTACAGCTCTGATTAGACCCCTAGCCTGGGAACCTTCATATACAGTGGGAGCGGCCCTGAAAAGAGAAAAAAAAAAGAAAGAAATCCTTCCTTATTCTGATGCGGTAAATATCAAACTCTTTACTTTTTTTTTTTTTTTTTTTTTTTTTGGTCTTTTTGTCTTTTCTGGGGCCACACCCGCGGCATATGGAGGTTCCCAGGCTAGGGGTCTAATTGGAGCTGTAGCTGCCATCCTACACCACAGCCACAGCAACTCGGGATCCTTAACCCACTGAGTGAGGCAAAGGATTGAACCCACAACCTCATGGTTTCTAGTCAGATTCATTTCCACTGAGCCACGATGGGAACTCCAAACTTTCTACTTTTAAATATAAGGCCTGAGTTAGGTTTTCCCCAGCACCATTTAATAAATAGTTTTTTCTCTCCTCTGAGCCACACTGTCACTTTTCTCATATAGCAATTTCCCAAATATGGAGCTGTTTCTGGGCTCCATATTCTGTTATATTTGTCCTTTTGTCTATGCCTGCACCAAGGCTCAGCTGTAATTAATTTATAGTAAGGCAAATCCCCTTTGTGTTCTTCTTTAGAATTGTCTTGGCTATTATTGTTATTTGGACCTTCTACATAAATTTTAGATTCAGCTTATCAAAATTTCATTGAAAACGTTTCTGGGATTTCATTTGGAATGGCATTAAATGTGGGATATCTTTCCTTTTTTTCTTTTTTTTTTTTGGTCTTTGTTGATGCCTTTCAAATTCATATTTAAAATTGTCTATGTTCCTTGAATTCTTTTTTTTTTTTTGGCTGCAGTGTGCAGCAGCTTGATATGGGATCTTGGTTCCTACACCAAGGATTGAACCCCAGACTGCAGCAATAAAAGTGCCGAGTCCTAACCACTAGACCACCAGGGAACTCTCTATTCCTTGAATTCTTGATAAAGCTTGCCATTAAACAATCTGGGTCTTGAGTTTTGTTTTTGTTGTTGTTATTTTTTTTTAATTATTCATTAAAAAGAACAAATGAAGTATGTGGTACTGGATTAGAGTCAGAGATTTTGTGAGTGTGAACATATGCTTAGCTTAACATACATACTGAAAGATACATATAAAAATAATTATGGATTTGTGCACATATATGGATTAAAGTATATACACACAGGTTTGTATATACATAAACAATATATTAAATATATATTAATACACATATAAATTTGAGCAACAAAATAAATAACATCATATAACCCAAAGCATAAATAAATATCCATAAGTTCACACTGATAGAAATAAATGATTGAATAAATAAGTCAGTGAGAGAGAAGAGACAAATCAGTCTTCAATGCAGAATTCCAAATGATTTATATAGATACTCGCCTGTAAGGGAGATGGATTCTTCTTAAGTATGGGCTATGCTTAGTGACTTTCTTCCAAAGAGGACAGTTTGAAAAGGGGGAATAAAATAAATTACAGTAGAGAAAACAGACAAACACTACCATAGCCCAGTGATCAAAGTCAATGGCAGCAGTGATGTGGCACCTTGACAGTATATACCCTTGATGGAGAAAATGATGCTTTACCTCTGTGATTCTTCTCCCCAAAAGCCACAACCATAGCATAGTCATGGAGATCTCAGTCAAGGGACATTTTTGTACTGGACATATCTGACCAGTACTCCTCAAAACTGTCAGGGTTGTCAAAACCAAGGAAAGTCTGAGAAACTGTCACGGCCAAGAGGAGGCTAAGGTGATGTGATGGTTAAATGTAATGCAAAATCTTGGAACAGAAAAAAGATACTAGGTTAAAACCAAGGAAGTCTGAATGAAGTATGGATTTCGTTAATAATAATGTATAAATATTGGTGAAGGGAAAAGTGGGCACAAGGTATGTGAGTGCTCTGTACTAGTCGCAATTTTTCTGTACTAAAAAGTGAAGTTTAAGTAAGCTTATTCTATGTTTCCATTTGGAAATGTGCTTTTTAAAAATTTCAAATCACAGATTTTTAAAGACATGTTTTCGTGATTGATTTCTAATTTGTTAGCATCTTGGTGAAAGGATGTTATCTATATATACTACTGTTGCCAAGTCAAAGCTTGTACTTATTGGACAGCCAATAAATCCAAAGCGTTGATAAATCCAAGGATTGGTGCAAGGAATAGCAACTTTATCCTGAAAGCCAGCAGACGGAGAAGATGACAGGTTATTGTCCCAAGTAACCAATTTACCTGAGTTAGAATTCAGACTTCAGGGAGTTCCCGTTCTGGCACAGTAGGTTAATGATCCAACTTGTCTCTTTGGAGGTACCAGTTAGATCGAAGGCCTGGGGCATTGGGTTAAGGATCCAGCAATGCTGTAGTTGCCGTCAGCTCCACCTTAGAATCAATCCCTGGCCTGGGAACTTCCATTTTCCACAAGGGTGGCTGAAAAAGAAACAGAAAAAAGAAAGCCTATGAAAGAAGAAAGAAAGCCTATGAAAGTCTTCTTTCATACTAAAATGAAAGAGGGCTTTGATTGTTGCAGACTTCTTGGTACCAGCCAAACTCTGGAGGGGATGTGGTCATCCTTTGCTTTCGCAGGTCTGATATTGTTGTAAACCTCCAAAGTGTTATTTTTTGTTCTGCAACTGTTTTTTTTTTTTTGTCTTTTTTTTTTTGTCTTTTTACTATTTCTCTGGCCGCTCCCACGGCATATGGAGGTTCCCAGGTTCCCAGGCTAGGGGTCTAATCGGAGCTGTAGCCACAGGCCTACACCAGAGCCACAGCAACGCGAGATCTGAGCTACGACCTACACCACAGCTCGCGGCAACGCCGGATCGTTAATCCATTGAGTGAGGCCAGGGATCAAACCCACAACCTCATGGTTCCTAGTCAGATCCGTTAACCAC
Source organism: Sus scrofa (assembly GCF_054392235.1). Taxonomy (NCBI): domain Eukaryota; kingdom Metazoa; phylum Chordata; class Mammalia; order Artiodactyla; family Suidae; genus Sus; species Sus scrofa. The sequence continues at coordinate 138,527,313 of NC_139383.1, forward strand.
TGCGCCATGATGGGAACTCCTTTATGATGAAAAGTGTTTAAGCCAGGGAGGCAGAGCCTTGAGAAATGGCTGTTAGATATATTTCAGACTATAGGCAGCATTCTTTTTCAAAGGTGCAGAGCCAACCACTAAGCATAGGCAAGAGAGCACAAAGGTTAGAGCTAAAGGAATAGATCCAATATGAAGTCAAGTTTATTCTTTTCTCTTACACTACTCCTTTAAAATTTTTGAGACTTAGCATAAAGGTTCACTTATGATTAATGTTCATAAATTTTCCATAGCTCTTCAGAAGACTGTATGTTCTCTAAATGTAGTGGCTACAGGGGTCTATATAAATAAGGCCCTTAAATAAATCTTGTTAACTTTGTTATTCAAAACGTCTATATATTTTTTTAAATGATTTTTATTTTTTCCATTAGAGTTGGTTTACAGTGTTCTGTCAATTTCTACTGTACAGCAAAGTGACCCAGTCACATTACTCCATCATGTTCCATCACAAGACTAGATATAATTCCCAGTGCTACACAGCAGGATCTCATTACTTATCTATTCCAAATACAATAATTTGCATCTTATATATGTTTTTAAATATTTATTTTTATTTTTTTGTCTGCACCTATGGCATACCAAAGTTCCTAGGCCAGGGACTGAACTCAAGCTACAGCGTGACTTGAACCGTAGCACTGACAATGCTGAGACCTTAATTGCTAGGCCACCAGGGAACTCAAACATTCTATATTTTTAATAATATTTTATAATTTTTATTAGTGAGAGAGATGTGATTGTGGATTTGTCAATATCTTTGTAATTTTGTCAAATTTTCACTAGAACATTTTCAGGGATATTATTTAGGTACATGCATGTTTCAAACTGTCGTATTTTCCTAGTGAATTATTCTTTTTATCTTTCCATAGTAATTATCTTTATCCCTAATGGCTTTTACATTAAAGTCTCTTTTATCTATTACGTACACCAGTTTTCTTATGATCAGTGTTTGCCTGGTATAGCTTTTTCTTATGTCTTATCTTCAACTTTTTTTGCCCTTATGATTTCAGTGTACCCTTGAAAACAACCATAGGTGGGTTTTTTTGGTAGAAACTCTACACTGATGATCTCCCTTTTTAAATGTTTTATTATGGTAAACTTCAATCTTATAGAAAAGTAAATTTATGCTTTTAAATTGATGAATTTAGTCCATCAATATTTATTGTGATTATTGAAATACTTGGATTCATTACTATTATCTCATTTTGTGCCTCCTATTCACTCTTTCTAAGTTTTCCTGAATTCTATTTGATTCTTTTTTTCTCTCTCTGTTATTTTGGGATCTATGTGATGTTTCTATTATTTTCTATAAGTACTATTAAATTTTAACCTGTTTGCTTAAATTCACAAAGTTAATCAGTTCCTTTACTCTCCTCCAGAACAATACCAGGTCTGCAGAATGTTTTAGCTCCTGTTACATCTTCCTACTTCATAGATCATCATTCTGTGTTTACTTCTTTCTTTTTTATTCCCTATATTAGTCATCATCATGACTATTGTTTGTATAAACAATATTTTCATTTGCCATATGTTTACTAACTTATTTTCCCACCAGTTTTTCTCCCATTCATCCTTTGTTCTCAGTCCTATTTCCTTCTTCCTGGAGTAAATCTTTAGAAGGGCTTGGTGAGGGCTGTTAGTGGTAAACTTCAGCTGTTTTTCATCTGATGAGTTCTTCATTTAATACTGTCTTAAAGAATAGTTTCGCTGAGTTAAAAATTCTCATTTGTCACTTTTTTTTCTCAGTATTTTGAGGATATTTTGCTTTCTTCTGGCTTTTCTGACTGCTGATGAAAAGCCCACTTCAGCCTAATTGTCAATCCTTTTTAAGAAACTTGTCTCTCTTTCCTGAGGGCTTTGATACTTTTTTCTTTATCTTTGATGTTCTGCAGTTACACTGCAATGTGTCCAGGATAGACGTTTTTATTTGTCCTCCAGATTTGTTGTGATTCCTGCACCATAGCTTATAGTAGTAATAGCCCGTGTCTATTGAGTGTTCGCTCTGCACCAGACAGTCCAAAGTACTTTAAAACGTTAGTGCATTTCATATTCACAATAATATTATCACCTCCATCTTAAAATGATTTAATTATCTTGTCCACATCGCAGCATGATGGTGAATGTTGAAGGTAGGATTGGAACCTGGGTTTTCCCTAGGGCCTTCCCTGAGCCACATGGGATTGCAAGAATTGCTTTTCCACTTAAGCCAGTTGGAATTTAGCTTCTGGTACCTGGAACTGAAAAAAATCCTGACTAATCTATTGGGTGACTGGATGGACATTGCTGCTACTTAGTGAAATAGGAAACCCAGGAAGGAAAAGTTTCTCTTTTAGAAAAAGTAGGCACTGCTTAGGGTTACCTTATTCAGGAACCTGTTGGATATCCTCTTAGCTGTCAGGAAGTTTCAGAACCATCTCTGGAACATGCTATTTTTCTCTCTGCAAATATCTCTTGCCATGTGGCCTCTCCTGGAACTGAGCATCTGAAGGGAATGAACTGCCTCTGAACTGTGGTGTGCAAGACTGGGTCCTGAAACACTGGAGAGTGGCAATTAAGTTGTGATGTGTACTATAAGTGGTTTATTATTAATGACAAAGCATCCATGTTTTTAAATAGTTTTCTTTATTTTTATTTTGATCAGAGTTATCCATGTACTTAATTTAAAAAAATCAAATAGTTTTGCAAAGCTTATAATGAAAAAGCATTATTTCTCTTCCCCACTCCTTCCCACTCAGCAGGGAATTGCTTGGAATTCTTTTAGTTCTCTCTTCCTTTCTTTTCTTTCTTTTTGCTTTCTAGGGCCATGCCCACAGCATATGGAAGTTTCCAGGCTAGGGGTCAAACTGGAGCTACAGCTGCCTGCCATAGCCACAGCAATGCAGGACCTGAGCCATGTCTGCAACCTATACCACAGCTCATGGCAATGCCAGATCCCCGACCAACTGAGTGATGCCAGGAATTGAACCCACATCCTCATGGATACTAGTCAGATTCGTTTCCTCTGCACCACAACAGGAACTCCATTAGTTGTTTCTTTAGGTATTTACCTCCATATTTCTGAACAACATGCTTATACCAGTTTTTCTTGATTTTTATGACCTCCTACTATGAAAGATGAGGGCTCAATTTTTATTAATATCCTACCCTTCCTCAACTCCCCAATGTTTGTTATGATTTTTGGTCCATATTTATTGTTTATGTTATTGTGATTATGTAGTATATAATTACATTTCTTTTACTCTTAAGTTTTGGTTTTCTTTGAAATTAATACTTGCCACACTTTTTCATTTGCTTAGATTTCTATGTTCCTGTCACTAATTCATCCTCAAACCTTCCACTAGCATTGAAAGTCTTCTCTCAATATGTCACCTCATCATCAATTTCATTTTTTCCTCCACTTCATCCTCCTCCTTCTTTTGATACTTTCTTGTTGTCTCTATTTGGGCTGGTTGCCCTTTAGGTAATGTCCTTGGATTTCACTTTGGCTTCCTTCTAGATTTTACCTTTGACTTGTTTCATGTTGGCTCCTCAATTTCCTGGATGCTCTTCCTTTTTCTATCTTGGTTTAGTCTCTCAATTTCATGGGGGCACATCCTTTAGTGCCTTACTTCCAAAAGTGGTCCATGAGCCAGCAGCATTGGCATCACCTGAGAAGTTGTTAGAGATGCTGAATCTCAGGATCCACCCCAAACCTACTGAGTCAGAATCTGCATTTTAACAAGATCCTCAGGTGATCCCCATGCACTTTTAGGTTAGAAACCATGTGCCAATAGCTTGTGAGAAAGGTAAAAATAATTTGAGACCTTGCATTTTTATGTATCCCAATATTCTATTCTCACTTTGGACTAACAGTTTGGAAATAAGATTCTACATTTGAAATCATTTCTATCTGAATTTTCAAGACTATTTCCCCTTGTCTTCTAACCTCCAGTGTTGGTGTCCAGTTCAATTCCATTATGATTTCCAGCCCTTTGTGTGTGACTTTTTTATGTTTCTTCCAGGCACTTTTATTCCCAAGTTTCTGAAATTTCTTGATACTGTGTATTGGTGAGGATCTTTTTTGTTTGTTTATTTGTTGATTGCTCTGTGTACTCAGTGAACCTTTTTAATCTGGAGACTTCTGTGTTCTGCAATATTTTCTGTTGTTATTTCTTTAATAATTTCTCTAATTGTTTTCTTTGTTATCTGTTCCTAGAACTCCTAATAGGAAGATATTGGCATGCTTCTCTAAATTTTCTTAACTTAAATCTCCTATTTCCATTTCTTTGTATTTATGTTTTGCTTCTAGGAGATTTATTCAACTTTATTGACTAATTCTTCTATTAATTTTAGTTATTTCTGCCATCATATATTTAACATACAGGGGTCCTTCTCTGAATATTTTACTTCATGGCACCCTGTTGTTCTTGCATCATTTTTTTTTAATCTCATGAAAGAGATTAATTAGTTTTTTAAAAAAATTTTTTTATTTTTATTTTTAAATGATTTTTATTTTTTGCATTATAGTAGGTTTACAGTGTTGTCAGTTTCTACTGTACAGCAGAGTGACCCAGTCACACATGCACATTTACATTCTTTCTCACATTAGCCTCCATTATGTTCCATCATAAGCGACTAGACATAATTCCCTGTGCTGTACAGCAGACTTTTTTTTAAAGTTTTCCTCCAGCTATCTTTATTGTCTCTGTCTCCTCTGCATCTCTTTATTTGATTTGTAATTGTTGCTCTTTGGTCATTATGTTAGAAGATTTCTTCACATATTGGTGATTTCCAGCTGTGTGTTCACATTTAAGAGCAAAGCAATAAAGTGATGTCTGGAAGGCTTGTACGGGATAATCTGACCTGATTGAGTGGGGGCTTCACTGTAGGTTGATCAGATGGGGACCTAGAACTGCATAGTACAAGTCTTACCTAAGATAGGGATAGTTTTTTTTTTCTTTTATTGTTCAATTTCCCTGGAAGGGAATCTCTGTTCTCTTTGGTGGTGGTGGCAACAGTGCTGGAAGGGGAGGTATAAGGTTGGCTCTCAGCACTCTTATGCTGAGACCAGCTCAGCAGGAATGGTGCTGAAGAACTTAAGGAAAAAAGTTAACATAAAACGAGACACAGAGACATTTATCTTAAGTAAAGGTGGGAACCAGGGGGGCTCAAGGTCTCAGGGACCAAGAGCATTGCCTCAAGAAACCACACCCTTTTATTGTGCTCTTTAGATGAGATCAAGTGAGGAGTGGCTATGGGTGGATGATACAGGGTTTGTTTACTATTATATAAGTTCTTTTACCACATTAAAAGCCACTTAGCTGGTAAAAGGTTAAGCTTTTACTCTGACCTTTAGGCACATTTCTTAAGCTTAAGTCATTTACCAACACTGTGACTGTTTTTCCAAGCAGGAAGATTGGATAAAGTAAAGAATGAATGAAGATGGGATAAAGTAAAGAAGGATAAGATGGAGTTTTCAAAGAAACATGTCTTGCGACACTCTTAGTGTAAAGAAGTCCAGGTGGTGACTTACATTCAGTATGTAGACTCAATCTACCTGCTCCCAGCTGTGCCTATTGCCCTTGAATCTTCCTCTTCCCTGAGAGTAAATCTTTCATCTTTTGTTGGTGTTAGGCAGGAGATCTGTGGAATGAAGATTCTTCTGCCAGCTTGAAACCAATCAACCTATTTTCAGGTTCATCTACACTTTTACCCTTAGAGATACCTGAGCTTTTCTAGGGTTTGGAACCATCAATCAGCTTGCTTTTTAGCTCTCTGCCCTCACCCCCAATTGCAAACTCCTAGTTGTTTATTTAAAACTTTTTAATTGAGTATAACCTATACAGGAAGGTGCAAGATCATAGATGTGCAGCTGGATAAATATTTACATAAGTGTATATCTGGAGCAACTACCATCTTGGTCAAAATATAGAACATTTTCATCACTTCTAAAGAGTCTATTGTGCTTCCCTCCCAGAAAAGAACCCCAACCAAAGGTAACTGCATTTTTTTTTTTTGTCTTTTTGCTATTTCTTGGGCCGCTCCCACAGCATACGGAGGTTCCCAGGCTAGGGGTCTAATCAGAGCTGTAGCCACCAGCCTACACCAGAGTCACAGCAACACGGGATCCGAGCCACGTCTGCAACCTACACCACAGCTCATGGTAACGCCGGATCCTTAACCCACTGAGCAAGGGCAGGGACCGAACCCGCAACCTCATGGTTCCTAGTCGGATTCATTAACCACTGTGCCACGACGGGAACTCCGGTAACTGCATTTTAACTTTTGTCACCACAGGTTAATTTTGTCTGTTCAAAATCCTGGTACACACAGAATCATGGAGTGTAACTTCTTTCTAACATTACATCTGTACATGTTCTTTCTTTCCCTCCCTCCCTTCCTACCTTCCTCCGTTTCATGGGCCAGGGATCAAACCTGTGCCACAGTAGTGACAACACCATATCCTTAACCCTCTGCACCACAAGGGAACTCTTGTACACATACGTTCTGGTTTGCTGTCCTTTCTTCTCTTCCTCATCACTCTGAAGCCTCCCTGAATCCCTCCTCCCAACACAGCACCTTCACTGCTCAGCCTCCTGAAGCCTATGGGGTGATGGACCCAGGCTGGCAGGACTGCTCCTGGCAGGTGTGCACAGTTTCCTGTCTCATTATCCACATTCAGCTCTTTGAATTTGGGCCAGATGCATAGCTGCCACCCCATGCAAACACAGGCTCCTTCTTCTGGAAGCTGAATGGGGTGTGTGAACGAGTATGTATGTGTATGTGTGTGAGAGAGCCTGTTCTGAATTCCTGGCTCTTTTTCAGATGCAGCTTGTGATCTGAGCAAGTTCGTTTCTCTCTCCCTGTTTTTCACTCCCTCAAGCCACTGTGATCCACCAAAGATTGAGAACTTCTCCATGATCAGAAGGTTCTGGGTTGGCAAAAGGGAGACTCATTCTTATCCAGAGGTCTCATCCCTTCCCACTGGTGCACCCTCCACCCCCAGCACTGACCTCTTGTCCTTTCCACTCCTGGCAGTACAGGGCTTTTCTCTATTCTTCTTAAATTGGATGGGCAGATAAAAGTGCTCTCTACCCAAGACCCATGTCAAAGCTTTGCTCATGACACATAAAAGGAAACTCTTGGAGTTCCCGTCGTGGCGCAGTGGTTAACGAATCCGACTAGGAACCATGAGGTTGCGGGTTGGGTCCCTGCCCTTGCTTAGTGGGTTAACGATCTGGCGTTGCCGTGAGCTGTGGTGTAGGTTGCAGACGTGGCTCGGATCCCGTGTTGCTGTGGCTCTGGCGTAGGCCGGTGGCTACAGCTCCGATTCAACCCCTAGCCTGGGAACCTCCATATGCCGTGGGAGCGGCCCAAGAAATAGCAACAACAACAACAACAACAACAAAAAGACAAAAGACAAAAAAAAAAAAAAAAAAAAAAGGAAACTCTTGACATTTACCAACTCTTTTATTTTCCTTGCAATGGTCAGCCTTCAAGCCCTGTCTCTGGAGAGTTGACACTAAGCCCTGCAGCAGAAGGAGGCTCCTTTTTCCCTCTTGCCTCAAGCTTTGACAGCAGGTGCCATTGGTCAAGAGAGGGGAGAGAGACAGGAGAATGGGTCAAAACTGTAAAAGCACATGTACGTATATATTTTAAATCCTGTTACATGAGACAAGATATCTGCTAAGCTGGTACTGGGGAGTGTGATGAGGGGCTGGCCTGTCCGCCACCCTTCCAGCTCTCAACTCCTGCTCAGGTCACTCACTGCGGCCCCTCCATGGAGCAGAGGGTGGGAAGGCTCCTCAGCACTTGGAGGGGAGCCTGGGTGCTGCTTCCTCAGCTGCAGGAAGGGGGCAGGTGGGCAGAGGTGTAGCCCACACCCCTCCTGAACCCCAGCAAGCTAATTATTGTCTCATGATCCTCCCCTCTCCTACCGTCCCCAGGAGGGTTGAGGTTGGTTGGGTGTTTGCAGGAAAGCTACCACATTTCAGATGCATCAATGCCAGGTGGACAGAGAAGCATAGATTTCACATGAACTCCTGGAAACAGAGCAGGATACCTGAAACTCTGGACATGGGGTTGTCACCACTGGAATTTAGATTTTTTTTTCTGAGATAAACCAACCCATAGAAGTAAAAATGATTAAAGGGCCTTATTCATGCTTAAAACAGTTTAGTTTGGGTTTGGGTTTTGAAAATGTATGAAGGGCCCAATTTTTTAAAATTATGAGCTAGAGTATAAAAGTTATAAACACAATAAATTCTCAAGGCTCGAACACATTTCCAATGTATTTATGAAAAAACGAATCAGAGAGAAAAACAGCAGGAGGGCAGAGGGCAGAGTGGGGGCCGGGGAGACGCAGCAGAGTTGGAGAAGGCCAGGTTAGGGGAGGCAGAGGCATCCTGAAGAGAGACTGGTCCAGGTCCATTAGTGATTCTTAGATTTGCTCCTTTTTCTTAACTTACCTGAAACTCATGTACTTGCCACCACTGTCTCCAGACAGAAATCAATTAGCTGGATAGTATTTGTTTATAATATTGGAGTTACCTATGTGGCACAGCAGAAACGAATCTGACTAATACCCATGAGGATGCAGTTTTGATGCCTGGCCTCACTCAGTGGGTTGGGAATCCAGGGTTGCCGTGAGCTGCAGTGTAGGTCGAAGATGTGGCTTGGGTCCCGTGTTGCTGTGACTGTGGTATAGGCCAGCAGCTGTAGCTCTGATTCGACCCCTAGCCTGGGAACTACTCACTATTCTGGGTCAGACACCCGCCCCAGCTCTCCAGTGCCTACAGTGTAACTCCCTGGGTTCTGAAACACTGATGTGCTGCCTTGGCTGAGAAACATGGAGAGGAAGGCAGACTGTACACTGGACAGAAACTTCCTCAGATGGGAATCAGGCCTGTTCCACTCAGTCAGCTCTCTGTCTGGGACATGGTAAACACTCAATAAATAGCTGTTGGATGGATGAATGGACTAGCTGGTTGGCATCTTGCACCTTGCTGAGAGAGAGGCTCATCCTTTCTAATAGCCCTGAAATGAGCGCAGGGGCAAATGCTTCTCTCCTGCTTGGTCACAAGCAGTCATGGACAGAAAATGATCCTTTCTCTCTTGCCAGCTGGATGAATAACCACTTCCTCATGAGGCAAGAGCACAGACCCGCCAGTGCCTTGATCTTGACATGATAATTAGTGCTGAATGCTGAAGTGTGTGTGTGTCATCCCTTCCTCACTCAATACATCTTGCTACTTGTCCCACAACCTGTTTCAGGGCTTTTCCTGGATTGAGAAGCAGCTGGGTATCAGCTCTGTTGCCTTCTCCACCCTGGTAAGTACTTCCTCTCCTCTATTACATTGTCATCGAGTGCTATTCTGGGGGAAAGGTAAAGGGAGGGGAGGGACTGAACCTTCCTTCCCAGAGTTAAAACAGAAGGGGAAGGGCTGAGACCCAAATAAGAAACCCAGAACTAGATTTACTCCTTCAGGCAAGGCTTGATCCAGGGACTCTCTCGTACTCCCTCTTGTCTGCACTTCTGCCACAGAGGGAAGATATTGGAAGTGGTGGTGAAGAGCACTGCCTGGGTTGACTTGGGGGAAGTTCCTCAACTGATTCCTGCCCGAGTTTTCTCATTGTTAAAGTGAGGATAATAATAATACCTGCCTCATAGGATTTGAGGAATCAATAAAAATGTTATATATTTATGTTATATAAAGTGCTTTGAACAGTGTGACACACAGATTAGATCCATGGTCTATGGAGCCTGAAGTTTATACAAGTTGATACAAAATTATATAAGAAAGTGAATATTTATTTAGAATGATAAAAGAAATCACGTAAAAACACAAATTGTAAAAGACTGACAAATGCCAAATTATCACAAAAAATTTGAAAGGAACAATTTTTTTTTTAATCCTTTTTTTTGGTCTTTTTAGGGCTGCACCTGCAGCATATGGAAGTTCCCAGGCTAGGAGTCAAATTGGAGCTGTAGCCACCAGCCTACATCACAGCCACAGTGACACAGGATCCGAGCCGCGTCTGCAACCTACATTACAGCTCACAGCAATGCTGGATCCTTAAACAACTGAGCGAGGCCAGGGATCGAACCCAAATCCTTATCATTGTAGTTGGGTTCCTTAACCACTGAGCCAGGAAGGGAACTTCAGGAAAAATATTTTTATTAATTAACCTCTATTCCTTTTTCTTCATTGTTTGGTTTCATAGTCCCTTACTGCCTCTTTATTCAGCAGCAACTTTGTAATATAATTTTCTTTATTTTTTGGTCAGGCCCATGGCATGCAGAAATTCCCAGGCCCAAGGATCGAACCCAGGCCTGAGCCACAATCTGAGCTGCTGCAGGGGCAATGCCAGATCCTTAACCTGCCACACCACAAGAGATCTCCCAATATAATTTTCTTTAAAGCAAATAGAATACAATATCCCCCCCAACCTGTTTGATTAAAATTTAGTTATTAAATTATTAATAGTTAATAATTGTTGATATTGATCATTTCTTTCCACTTCATAGCTCTTCATTGGTAGTGGCAGGCAAAACTTTAGGATTGTTACCAAATTTGAAAAAACCTCTGATTTAATTACACGACTGTGTAACAGAGGGTTCCAAGCTCCATGACATAACACAGTAACCACTTTGTTAGGCTCACAGATTCTGTGGGTCAGAAATTCAGAAAGGACACAGGCTGCAGATGACTCAGTAGTAGGGCTGGGAGCCTCTGAAGGCTCATGCATCCCCAGGACTGGACTGGTGCTGAGAGCACTTATAGACAAGGACTCCTGGCCTCTCTGGGTGGCCTGACTTTATCACAGTGTGGAAGCTCAGGGACTTAGCCGTCTGTTAACAGTGGCTGTCGGTGGGAGGGCTCCAGCCCCTAAGGAGAAGCTGCATCACCTTTTGTGACATAACCTCAGTCAAGCCGTGTCAAGTTCTTTACATCCTATTAGTTAGCACCTCCAGCCCTTGATGGGGGAGGGACAAAGTTCTAGATGAGCATATTGAGGACAAAAGACCTTGTTGTAACCAATTTTAGAAAAGAAAAATCTAGTAAAAACAACAAAATTTACAACCAAATCTTGAGCAATCTTCAACCAAATGGACCCAGAAACTTTCAAAAAGATATCCTATTCCAAAAGACAAAGAGAAGGCCACATCAAGAGGCAGGAGGGGCAATTACGTGATATAAGCAACCCCATACCTCCCAGGTGGGAAGCCTCACAGACTGGAAAGTAACTGTTTCACAGAGACTCACCTAGAAGTGAGAATTCTGAGCCCCACATCAAACTCCCACGGCTGGGGATCTGGCACTGGGAGAGAGAGCCCCTGGAGCATCTGGCGCTGAAGGCCAGTGGGGCTTGTGCACAGGAGCTCCACAGGACTGGGGGAAACGGAGACCCCATTCTTAAAAGCTGCACACAGACCTTCACGTGCACTGGGTCCCAGGGCAAAGCAAGGTCTCCATAGGAATCTGAGTCAAACCTGACTGCAGTTCTTGGAGGACCTCCTGGGAAAACAGGGGTGAATGTGGCTTGTGGGGAAAGGAGATTGGAAGCAAAGCTCTTGGGAATATTCAGCAGTGTGCCTTTCTCTGGAGGTGGCCATTTTGGGAAAATCTAGCCCCACCCGTCAGTTCCGAGAAGCCCCAGGGCAAACAGCAATCCAGGTGGGATCACAGCCCTGCCCCTCAGTAAACAGGCTGCCTAAAGAACCGCCCCGCCCCCCGCCCCAGGCACACAGATGCCCCTAATCTCATCTAGAGACAAGCCCCACCCACCAGAGGGATAGGAATCAGCTCCACCTACCAGTGGGCAGGCACCAGTCCCTCCCATCAGGAAGCCTACAGCAAGCCCCTGTACCAACCTCAGCCACAAGGGGGGCAGATACCAGAAGTAAGAGAGGCTACAACTCTATTATCTGTAAGAAGGTCACCATACCAAAAACCTATAAAAATGAAAAGACAGAGAACTATAACTCAGATGAGGGAGAAAGAAGAAACTCCAGAAAAACAGCTAAGTGCTCAGGAGATTCTCAGTCTCCAGGAAAAAGACTTTAGATTGTTGATACTGAACATGATGCAAGACATTGGAAATAAACTGGAGGCAAAGATGGATAACTTACAGGAAACACTGAGCAAAGAGATACAAGATATAAAACTTAAACAAGAAGAGATGCATAATACAATAACTAAAATAAAAAATTCACTAGAAGCAGCTAACAGCAGAATACAGGAGGCAGAAGAACGAATAAGCAAGCGGGAGGACAGATGAGTGGAAATTATGGATGCAGAGCAGAAAAGAGAAAAAAGATTGAAAACAAATGAAGAGAGTCTCAGAGAACTCTGGGACAACGTTAAACGCACCAACATCTGTATTATAGGGGTGCCAGAAGGAGAGAGAAAGGGACAGAAAAAATACTCAAAGAGATAATAGCCAAAAACTTCCCTACCATGGGAAAGGAACCACTCACTCAAATCCAGGAAGCGCAACGAGTACCATATAAAATAAACCCAAGGAGGAACACCCCAAGACACATATTAATCAAACTGACCAGAATTAAAGACAAAGAGAAAATCTCGTAAGCACCTAGGGAAAAGAAACAAATAACATACAAGGGAATCCCGATAAGGTTATGGGCAGATTTTTCAGCAGAAACTCTGCAGGCCAGAAGGGAGTGGCATGATATACTTAACAGGATGAAAGGAAAAAACCTCCAACTAAGATTACTTTACCCGCAAGGCTCTCACTCAGATTTAAAGGAAAAATCAAAAGCTTCACAGAGAAGCAAAAGCTAAGAGAATTCAGTAACACTAAACCAGCTTTATAACAAATACTAAAGGAACTTCTCTAGACAGAAAAGAAAAGGCCACAATAGGAAACAAAAATTCCACAAATGACAAGGCTTACCAGTAAAGGTACATATACAGTAAAGATACGAAATCATCCACACACAATTATGCCACCAAAATCAGAAATCCTGAGAAGAGAAGGGTACAAATGCAGGACACTGGAGATGCACTTGCAATTAAGAGACCAACAACTTAAAACAATCTCGTATATATATATAGACTCTTATATCAAAACTTCAGAATAACTGCAAACCAAAAATCTACAGTTGATACACAAACAAATAAGAAAAATCAACTTAAGTACACTAAAGATAGTCATCAAAAAGTAAAATCTAAGTTTCTCTCACATCTGAGCTATCGTAGGTATGCCAGCTACTTGTACTACAGGACTATGATAACTTTTTTTTTTTTTTTCTTTTTAGAGCACACCTGCAGCATATGGAGGTTCCCAGACTAGGGGTTGAATCGGAGTTGTAGCCATTGGCCTACACCACAGCCACAGCAATGCCAGATCTCACCCTCATCTGGGACCCACACCACAGCTCAAGGAAATGCTGGATCCTTAGCCCAGAGTGAGGCCAGGAATGGAAGCTGCATCCTCATGGACACTATTTGGGTTCATTACCACTGAGCCACAACCACTGAGCCACAATGGGGACTCTGATAACTTCTATTTCTTGACATTTCCATCAGATAAAGAAAGAAAGAAAAAAAAGCATTTAAGATGTGATTGAAAGCATCTCCTTCAGGAGGGAACTTCTGTTTTGATCACATTTCAAATGAAAACTAAATCTTCCATTTAGGACTTTGTGTGTCCGATTGGATGAATTTTCCACACGATTGGATGAATTTTCCACAGACTGGTTTTGGTCTTTGTGTTTCAGAGCTTGTGTCTTTTCCTAGTCTTCTTAGACAACAGTATATTGTCTGCCTTGCACAATGCCAGACGAATTGGCCCTGAGGGTGGTAGGCATATTTTGAAAACTATTTCTAAACCAGCATGGCTGGCACCCACTTCACTCTACAAGAAACCGACTGCAAACTGTATAACTATGTCCCACCAAACTGAAATTAAACGTATGTATCTCTAACCTAACTTCTCCTTAGCCAGATCCCAAAACACCACAGTGGTATCAATACTAACAGAGGAGGGAAAAGAATGGGAGGCAGTGGTCTTCACCACTGTCATTAAAGTCACTGACTTTTGTAGATTTTACTCACCTGTCTGAATGGTCCCAAGAACCTATTGTTGGGGTCTTCTCATGGCAGGACCTGTCTTGAGCATCATTAGCTTCACTGTAAAGCCACTCCTGCCAGCACACAGTTTGAGTGCTACCTGTGATCACTGGCTTCATTTCTGGCAGGCCTGCTTCTCCTGGTGGACAGATGGCTGCATTCAGCAGCTCCAGCTTCACATCCTCCCGGGTTCACATCCAGGAGGAAAGACGAAGCACCTCTTTCCGTACCTCATGCACCAGCCTGGGTCCTGAGTCCAGTGAACCGATCACCTGGTCTGAGCCATTTGCTGGGTTCTTACGGCTGGAGGTGGAGTGACACCCCCCCAAACCAAGGGCCTTGGAGTGAGGGGAGGGCTGGTTCTGCAGAGAACATTTGGGAAAATTAAATGAGCTCTGCATGCAGAATGAAAAAAATAGATGTTCATTTACTGTGAGCATAGAGCAAATTTTGAGAGGAGAGAGTGGTGACAGAATGGGAACTGGAGGTGCCCAAGACCTCCTCCAGCTTGGGCAGGGCCTACTCTGCTGGGCCCCGTGGACAGGTCCCTCCCTTGAGGGTGCCATTGGCCTAGATGGACAACCTATGGCCTCAGCCAAGGCCAGCTGTGCCTTCTGGCCCTGCTTCAGACTGGACTGATCACTCCAATCTCCTTGGCCTCTCTTCCGTCACTTCACCCTGAACTCTGACCCTTCTTGACTTACCTCTCCCAATCATGTCCCCCCGAGCCTCAATCTTTCTGGGGTCTTGGTGGGGAGATGCGCAAGACTTAAGCCCTCAGTTTTGCTTCCCTGCTCCTGGCCCTGCCTCTTTCCCACCTTGGGGCTCAAGTGAAATCTTTTCTTGGCACCTTTGGCAAATTGCTAGGGGAGGGTCCTAGCTCTCTCCTCTCACCCTGGCAGGATTCTGCAGCCTCATTGAAGACCTGCCCTCTCTAACAAGGTAGCCACCAGCCACGTGTGGTACTACTTGGAATGTAGCTCATCTGAGTTAAGCTATAAAGTAAGTGTAAAAGACACTGTGGATCTGGAAGACTTAAGATGAGAGATACATAAAATATCTCCTTGTGGACAAAAAAGACCAAAGAGCATTGCACTTCATCCAGTTGTACAGAGGTTAAGTCACTACCCACTGTAGTCACCCACCAGCACCGCACTCTCAAAGGAATACAGAATTAAAAAAAACAAAACAAAACCCACAATAGGAGTTCCCATTGTGGCGCAGTGGTTAACGAATCTGATTAAGAACCATGAGGTTTCGGGTTCAATCCCTGGCCTTGCTCAGTGGGTTAAGGATCCGGCATTGCCGTGAGCTGTGGTGTAGATTGCAGACGCAGCTTGGATCCCAAGTTGCAGTGGCTCTGGTGTAGGCCGGTAGCTACAGCTCCAATTTGATCCCTAGCCTGGGAACCTCCATATGCCGCGGGAAGCCGCCCTCGAAAAGGCAAAAAGACAATTAAAAAAAAAAAAAAAAAAAGACAAAAAACACAATAGGTCGAGGCACTCTGTGCTTTGGATGAAGGGGTTCTATCTAACCCTAGATAGTTAGATGCTTGCCTCAGGAAGAATTCCAGTGACCCCAGTTTCTTGCATCTCCCATACTCGGAAAAGGACTAAAATCATTACCATGAGATATCTGTTCTTTGTAATTAGCAGTAATCTTTCACCAAGATGTATGCTTGATTACATGTATTTCCCAGCCCAAAAATTCATGTATGTATGGGTTCCTCCCCCACTTCTTTGGAGCAGTTTATTCAGAGCTACTAAGCAACTCTCTTAGGCTATAGAGTTATAACTCTCCTGGGCTATAGAGTTCAGTAAGACCTTGGATAAAACGAACTCATAATTCTCAGGTTGTGCATTCTTCTTTGAATCAATTGACATCCTTAATAATTCTGTATGTTGATTAAATGTTGAATTGGTAATGCTATTGGGTTAAATGAAGTGGTTTATTAAAATTCATTTTGCTTGTATCTTGTTACTTTTTAAAATGTGGCTTCTGGAAAATTTAGTATGACGTATGTAGGCCACATGAAATTCTTACTGGACAGTGCCACTCTAGACGCTTTTCCAGAAGCATTCACATGCATGAATATCCATATAGTTTTGTATATAATTTCAGGAACTGGGGGAAAGACCCTGAATCCCATCCATGGGCCTTAGCCCTAAATTAAGAATCTCTGAATGAGGAATCTCATGGTTTTCTTCAGGTGCAGCCATTACCACACCATCACTGCACAGATGGGGAAACAGCACCGTGCTCCCCTCCTCGTCCAGCCAGCTCAGCCCAGGGGCCTTGTCCTCCAGGGCTGTGGGGATCTGGCACCAGGGATCACTTGGAGAGTGAAGTTGCAGTTCTGCCCCTCTAGTCTCCGCGAGTATTTCCAGATCCTGCATCAGTTCAGGAAGATGTGAATTCAGTTCCCAGGGAGGTGTATTTCCTCAGACTCCTGTGGTCCCAGGATTGCTCTGGGACTGGCCACCAAAGACCGGGGCTGTCCTGGTGGGTGGGCTCCAGGCTGGGCTGAGTCCAGTCTGGGGAGAGGGCAGGGCTTTCAGTCCAGAGAGCATAATCCTGGGTTCTGCCCCTCACCAGCTGGTGACTTTGTGCACTGCTTCATCTATGACCCGCTTTGGAATGAATTGTTTTTTGTCATTTTCTACATTTTACCTTACTTTTTCATGAGATTTTATACCCATTTTGAAGTTTTTTTGTTTTTTGTTTTTTTTTTTTTTCATTTGGCTGCACTCCTGTCATGCAGAAGTTCCCAGGCCAGTGATTGAACCTGTGCTACAGCTGTAAGCGGTGCCACAGTAGTGGCAGTGTTGGATCTTTAATCTGCTGAGCCTCCAGGGAACTCCCATTTTTCACTTTTTCATAGACCATTACTAATTTTCTCTTCTAGCTCTTTCTGTAATAATACATTTTAGATCCATTTGGAGTAAGTTACCATTAATTCAGTTTCACTTGCCCCTGGGAGTTCCTGTTGTGGCTCAGTGGAAATAAATCCGACTTGTATCCATGAGGTTGCGGCTCAGTGGGTCAGGGATCCTGGGTTGCCATGAGCTGTGGTGTAGGTCGCAGATGCGGCTCGGATCCAGCATTGCTGTGGCTGTGGTGGAGGCTGGCAGCTGTAGCTCCGATTCAACCCATAGCCTGGGAACTTCCATATGCCACCGGTGCGGCCCTTAAAAAAGAAAAAAAAAAAAAAAAAGCAGTTTCACTTGCTTCATACAACAAATTACTATTGTTCAATTATGTAATGACAGTAAGATGACTGAATTCAGGGCATTTCAAGAGAACCCTTCATATTGTGCATACTGAATAGTTTAAATGGATGACTTCACAAAGCTTTTTTCTATAATATTCATAAGACTTTCCCGACTGGTCTCTTAACCTTTATTACAAAGCTTGCCATTCAATTTTACCAGAAGTCCTCTAAACTCCTAGAACCAGCTATACGGAAGGGGTGAGAGGCCCAGAACCAGAGTACAGAGTCTCTGTAGCTCAGTCTCCAGAGTCTGCTTAGTGCCCGCCCGTGGGACAGCCCTATTGTCACCCCAGAGCTCCTGGCCTCCTGTCTGCTCTCAGGTGCTCACCTCTCCTTCCCCAGGGCTGGGCTGCAGGGGTTTTCTAGCTTGGCCCCCAGCCTGTCTTCTGCCCTCAGCCTCAGGGGAGCCAGCTTGCTGCCACTATTCCTGGACCTGCCCCCGACCCCTCTCTGCTGTCCTGACACCACAGCTCTGGAAGGGATGCTCCACCTGCAAGCCCTGGAGCCCTGCCAGAGGTATCTGGAGATGCTGGTTGACTCAGCTTCTGGGGGAAGAGAAGATGCTGGGCTGAGGGAGTGACCTGGAGGTGGGGCCCAGGCTCTTTATAGGATCGTGGCTCCTCCGAGGCTGGCAGGTTCACAGTCGGTCTCATCCCAGTGGAGTCGTCACTGCCAGGCATCCAGAGAGCTGACATCTTGGCAGGAGCTGGGCCTGGAGTGGAGCCAAAGGGTTGGCATGGAGAGACTGAAGCCTAGGGGACCACCAGGCCATCCTCACCAGGTAACAGTGTCACCAAGCCTGTGAGCCTCATATGGGGTAGGGCTGGGGGCCAGGGTGCACTCCAAGAAGCTCGACAGAGCTGAAACCAAGGTGATGCTGGTCTCTGGGAAGGGCCTGGGTCCAAGACTGGGGTCTCTGCCCAGGCAGAGGCTGAGGGTAGGAGGCAGAAGAGAAGGTGAGGGAATCCGTTCTTAGGGATGGGGGTGGGAGGGACAGACGATTAGCATCCATAGAAGCCAGGGCCGGGGAGACCAGTCCTCACCTTGAACAACTAGGCAGCAGCCCCCTTAGAGCCCCTCTCTCTCCTCCCATAAGGCTCACTCACCACGTCAGAGAACACAGTGGCTGCATGTCACAGAAGGAGACCCCACCAGCCCCACAGCCCACCGCTGCAGGCAGTGGGCTTCCTGGAACTGGCTGGAGTCCAGGAACCACCCTGTGTGTCTTGGGAGCTCTGACAATCCAACTCCTCATCCACCTCAAATAATTTGCAGGGCCCAAGAGCTAGGGGGATGCAACCAGGCCAAAGAGGCCTACAAGCTGCTCACCCTCACCCCTGGCAGGTGCTTCCCCTTTGTCCATAGTTTTCATCCTCACCAGGCCAGAAGGACTGACTCTTCAGTTCTCCCCTTCTGCCCCAGTGGCCACAAAGTGGGTCAACCTCACTGTCGTGAGGCATTTGCCTTCTTCACAGACTGGCCAGACTCCTGGATCTTGGCCCTGAGACTTAACCCACAGTTGGAGTTGGGTCTCCTTATGCAGTTTCATCCTAGTGCTCCTGGAGAAGACTTGCTTGTGGCAGGCCAGGCACCAGGGATTCCTGGGGAAGACAGATGGGACCACTCCATCACAGGACACCTGCTGTCCCTGCATGTGGCCTGAGGTCTGGAGGACCCTCCCCAAGGCAGATGTCAGTGTGAACGCCCTGATGGGTGTGGGAAGAAACCCAAGGCTGCAAGAGAGGGATGACAGAGGGGCTGGACAGCCCTGGCTCCATCTGCTGTTCCTGTCAGGAGTCTGAGTTTTCCGAAGTGCCTCCTTTCCTCCTCGTCTCCTCAGAAAAGGCTGGGCATCCTTCTCCTCCCACCCTCTGCCTGCTCTGGGCCCAGCCCAGACTGAAGCTCAAGGTTCAGTGGTCCTGGGAGCCCGATTTTGCCCATACACCAGCGAAGCCTCTTGCCTGATGGTTCCAGCTGAGTCCCTGAGAGCTTCAAGTCAGCTCCCGGGGCAGGCAAGCCTCAGAAGCGGCCTCACCCCTCCTTCCTGCTGGTACAGGGAACTGGAGACTGCCTTGGCAGCAGGAGCTTGGCTGGCAGGGCAGGCCGGGCATTCAGAACTAGGTCTGGGAAGTGCCACCTGCATTGTCTGAGAGCATCAGCTCAGCCTGACCCAGAAGGTGCAGGGCCCAAGGCTGTGGCCGTAGCTTCCACCGGTTGATATCTCAACTTCCTCGCTTTGCTCCACGGTGGGTCACTGAATCCCGGTAGAGGGAAAAGGCAGCCCATGCATTTTCCTCTTTCGGCGAAGACTTCATGGTCATAGTTCCTCTGAGGACTGCAGCCCCCTCAAGCTTCCTTGGGTCACATCCCTCGTGATGGGCAGGGGCCAGCACTGAGTCATGGAGGAGAGGCCTTGCAAGGGGCGGGGGCGGGGTTTGCTGGGACTCTCAGCAGAGAGGTGCTTCCAGGATCCTGTAGGAAAACCGACTGGTGGGGGGCGCTGCTGGGGAGCCCCTCCATGGGCATCTGGGGCAGTCGTGATGAAGGCAGCATTTCAGGTGGGAGGGTCTTTCCACAGGGAGGGTGAGTCCCAGAGCCCTCAGGAGAAAAGAATCCTATCAGTTAACATGTTAGTTGGCTCAATCATCATATCTGTCTAAAACAAATCTCTGATATTCTAAGGTCTAGTTACTCATAGGGCAGAGGGGGAAAGGGCTTTTACAAAGAAGCAAAGTCCCAGGAAGGCAGAACCACACAGGGGTGGGAGCTCTGGCCTTGAAGACCTGGGTTTGAATCCTAACAATATCACTTACTAACTCTGGGAACTAGAGCAAGTCCACCTTGCTGAGGCTCAATTCTCTCATCTATAAAATGGGTGGAAATGAAAGAACTATCTTGCAAGAGTGTGGAAGATAAATCAAGTTCAAATATGTAATAAGCTTAGTACAGCATCCAGAAACACAAGTGCTTCATAATTAGTAACAAGAGCAATTATCTAGAAACTGCTTACTTTTTGCTAAGCATTCTACAGGCATTCACACATTCAGCCTCAGAACACTGGGTTGGGTTGGTCCTATTCTTTGTCCCACTGCAATGGGAAAACAGAGGCACCGAGAAGTTTAGTGACTTGTCCAGGGTCACACAGCAAGGAAGCAGAGAATCAGGGTTTAGATCCAGACAACCCGGTGGGGAGCCTGGCTTCGTCCTTTCCGTGCTTTCGCCCCAGCAATGGCCAGTCACTGTAATGATGTCACAGCCCATCCTCTGGGTGCTCTGTGTTGGTGGCGGTCTTGCAGGTGAGGAGAATGGGGCTTCAGCCTAGAAAAAGTGTCCTCCAGGGAATGGTGGGCTTTCTGTGGGTGAGAGGCTCTCAGTGATCAGAGGGGGAAAGGGGCACCTAACTGGGCATGGTGCTGGCTGGAAAGTGAGCAACAGGGACTCGATTCTCAATAGCCCCAAGTGACTTTAGAGCAGCCCACCGGCCCTGGCCCTGAGGAGGGAGGGACTGCGCCGCCTCTGCCTTCCCCCCTGGCTCAGAGTGGGCATTGAAGCACGTCTCCTCACAGGAACCCAGGTCCTAGCCAGCACCGTCTCTGCGGTGGGTGGTGATGGAATCTGGGTGCTGGGAGGAACAGAGGCAGGTGTCTATAATGTCACTGAGTCCCCGTGACCTACAACTTCTGGCTTAAGGCCTATAGAGTTAAAATGTTGCTGCGTCACTGGCATTAATCCTCATGAAGAGAGAAACAAGTCTGCCTTGCTGGGACAGTCACGTGTCAGCCAGGGAGCTGACAAGGATGACAAAGATACTCAGCAGGAAACCACAGGACAGGGATGACACAGGGACCCAGGGAGAGGGGTGGGGGTGGGGGTATAAGCCTGACTGGCTTTGCCTTGGCCCACTGTTCTTTAAGCTCCCCTGTGGGGGCATAGAGAGCCGGTCCTGGACACTGGGCCAGCCCCTGGCACGCGGTCCCTGTGCAGAGGAGAGACGGGTTCCCGGTGAGAGGCGAGACTTTCGGGAATAAGACTGGTCATGGGAGGGTGCAGAGTGGGAAAGAGCTTTGGTTTCATTACAGCGCTGTCTCCCAACCATGCAATGTTGAACATCCACCATGCGAGCGTGGTGCTGCCTGTGTCTCAGGCAAGAGGACTTTATTATAAGAAATGTGAGCAGGGTACCCAGAAGAAGCTACCCAGTGGGGCCTCAGGGAGAACAGAAACCCACCCAAGGGCTCCCTGGACCCCAGCAGTGCCAAGGGCCTCAGCAGTAGGGGTTTGAGGGTACCCCTACCCCAGGGCCCTATCCCCGCAAGACTCAGCCTCACCCCCACCTGCCCTCTGCTTTTCCTCCTGCCACCAACTCCGCTAGTCTTCTTGGCCTCTTCCAGCTTCTGCTCACTGTTTCTTCATTCTTCCTGGGCTTGTCTGTGGGCTGACATGCCCTCGCCAGCATCTTTATACTTTCAACACCTGCTCAGCTGATGCTCTCTCTCTCTCTCTCTCTCTTTTTTTATTTATTTATTTTTTTTTAGGGCTGCACCCACAGCATATGGAGGTTCCTAGGCTAGGGGTTGAATTGAAGCTGCAGCTGCCAACCTACACCTCAGCCACAGGAACGCAGGATCCATGCCTTGTCTGCTACCTGCGGCACAGCTTGGGGCAAGGCCGGATCCTCAACATACTGAACAAGGCCAGGGATTGAACTCAAATCCTTGTGGATACTAGTCGGGTTCATAACCTGCTGAGCCACAACGGGAACACCAACAGCCTGATGCCCTTGAGGTTCTAATGCACACCCAGTAGGGGTGTGTACCTGAGGCTAGCATGGGGCACTGGGCTCCCCAGGGCTCAGCCTCCTGGATTCACATGTCTGCTTCCGGTCCAGAGGTCTGGGGGGACGCTGGGCAGTGGGGTCACATGCTTCACCCCAGGCCCACCCTCCCTGGGAGCTCTGGGGGTGGTTGACCCCAAACTGACATGTCCAAGGTGGTGGCCATTCCTTGGTCCTCTGCTTCCCGCTTTCTCCACCACTACACTGTCCCTGAAGGGAGGGGGTCCCAAGGTTCCACCCTCTACATGGCCTGCCATTCCCTGACTGCGGTGGCCCGAGACCATGCCCCATGGACAGAAGTGGGCAACGGCCACCTGGCCCCAGAACACCTGCAGCATCAGCAAGCAGCTCAGGAGAAGCCTCGGCACCAGTGGGTGGGGCTCTTGAGCAGGATGACTGGATGGTCTGCTCTTTTTCTCCAGGGGGAGGCCTCTACCTGCTGGCGGCTCACTGTGAGGATCCTGGAGGCGCGGGGCCTGGGCTGGGCTGACCTGTGTGAGTAACTATGTCCTGGGCTCCTGGGGTATAGGGACGACCAGGTCCTGTGGGAAAGGCCCAGACAAGTGCCTTGGGGCTGGGCTGGCCTGGGCTGCCCACAGAGGCTGTGGGGCCTTGGGAGGCACCTGGCAAGGCTCTTTTTTCTTTCGTTCTTTTTTTCCCCTTGATGTTGGCAGTGAGCGAGGCAGACCCCTATGTGACCCTTCAGCTGCCAACCGCAGCTGGAACAAAGTTTAAGACCAAAACAGTCACCAACTGCAGTCATCCTGTATGGAACGAGACCTTCACTTTCCTGATCCAGAGTCAGGTCAAGGTAAAGGCCAGGCCACCCACCAAGGACAGGTTGTCCCCTACACACAGAGGAGGGAGAGTTCTTGGGGTAGAACACACCGTCCTCCTGGGCTCAGGCAGAGAAACTGGGTAGGGGGTGTCTTTGTGCCTCAGCTTAGATGTACGGGAAAATATATGAGCCCACTAGCTGCTGTGGCCCGAGCTTCAGCAAGACTCTGGGCCTCCCTAAGCCCCTCAGTGCAGCGGCAGCAGTGAGAGTCCCTTCTAACTGGGTTGTGGGGAGGTTACATGACACAATGTACGAAGACTCCCAGTACCTATGGAGCCCCAGCAAAGCAGGTGAGCAGCTAGTGGCAGGAAGGGTGGGGGAACGCTTTGAAACAATTTTATTCTTTATAAAAACAAAAATTAGCAGGGGGATTTTTTTTTTCCCTTAGTGTCTTTATCCATGGGATATGGAAGTTCCTGGGCCAGGGATTGAATCCAAGCCACAGCTGTGACCTACACTACAGCTGCAGCAACACCAGATCTTTTAACCCACTGCACTGGGCTGGGGATCAAATCTGCACCTCTGCAGTGAACCGAGCCACTGCGGCTGGATTCTTAACCCACTGCACCACAGCGGGAACTCCAGACATTCCTTTCGACTGCTTTTAGGCTTCACCATTACTTTTACTTTGAATTACAAGGTGTGGAGGCACAGTACTCCCTTCCGACCCTGGGGATTACGTGAGGATTCAACAGGTGTGAGCCAGAGCTATGAGTTAATAATGTGCTAAGTTGCGGCTCTTGGGTCCCTAGAATGTTCTGGAACTGAGTATCTACGACGAGGACCCAGTCACGGAGGATGACGCTTGCTTCAAGGTTCTCTATGACATCTCGGAAGTCCTCCCTGGCACGCTGCTGCGGAAGACGTTCTCCCAGCATCCCCAGGTGGGTGGGGGGCTCCACCGGCCCCACCTCGCAGCTCCAGGCTGAGGAAGTTGCCCAGTTTCTCCCAGCTGTTAGGACGCTGCCGCGTTGAACTCATTTGCAGAAAGCCGGAAGCCCCGCCCAGAGATATTTACCTTTGGATAGGAGAGGAGGCTTGACTGTTACCGGCTGAATCACCTAATGGGGGAGGAAGGTTTGGGGTGATGGAAAACTTCCTCCATCACAAGACACGGCTGAGGGTGACCAACCCTTTGGGTGGGGGCGGGTTCATCACTCCTGCGCACCGCTTCTGACCCAACCCCCACCCGCCCAGGGCCTGGGTGATGAAGATCTCCACTCTCCAGGAGGCGGCCCCCAGGGGGGCGGGGAGGACCTGAGTTTTGAGATCTGTAGCCCCCACCTTCTGGAGGAAGACGGAAAGGGCCTCGGGCATCTTCAAGCTTCTTTGCCTTGTGTTCTCTCCTTCCTCTTCGGCATTGCCGGGCAGGACAGCTGCTCTCCGCTAGCTGCGGGGAACTGGGGCAGGGGGCCCAGCTTTCCCTAAGACTCCATTTCCTCATCTGTACAGTGGCAAGGGTTGTAACACCGGGCCTCTTAGAGGCTGCTTGAGAGGATGAGATAACGCACGTAAAGGAGATGTGTCAACTCTCAAGACACATGTGTATGTTGACAGCTTGCTCATCTTTGATTTCAGAGAGGGGAGGAGCTGGACGTGGAATTCCTCATGGAGAAAACGTGAGTAATGCGGCACAGCCCAGGGAGGTCTCAGGACCCAGGCTTTTCTCAGGGAAATGTCTTTGACCCAGGTCTTCCCATCAGTCTGTCCAGCTGAGATTTTCTGTCCTGCATCTCCTACCCCTGCCATTTGGGGTGGGAAGACCCCCTAAGAGTAATGAGTAGAGGAAGGCTGGTGTTTTCTCCGCCCTACTCGCTATCTCTCCTCACCTTTCACGCACCAGAAGCATCTCCCACACCTGAATCACATCCAAGACTTAGAGAACACTCAGGGTCACTCAGAGAAGCCCCACCTGGGGGCAGCCCCAGCCAGAAGGGGGCATGTTTGTGCAGGAAGCCTTTGCCTTTGCAAGGCTGGACTCTGGATGGTTTGATTTTTTTCCAGGTCAGACTGCCCGGAAACCCTCATCACCAACAACGTGCTTGTGGTAACCACTTCTCCAGGCCTGTGAGGGGGAGCTGAGGGGGGCCCTAGAATGGACACTGGGTAGGGGGATGGGGCGTGGCTGCCTTGGAGGGGTGGGCTGGAAGATACAAGAAAAGGACAGGGCTTTGTGGTAAGGCCACCTGGCCTCACTAAAGTGGTCGCCTGGGACAGCAGTCTGGGGCTGGAGGGCTTGGAGGGGCCTGGGACTAAAGGGAACTTGCAGAGGTGGGTGTTAGGATTCTGCCAAGAGGCGTTCTGGGCCGTGGCAGGATGACTGAGGGAGTGTTGGGCAAATTCTAGGCACTTCCTGATGGTGTTAAGTCCATGTGTGCTGAATTCACAGTTCTTAGCCTTGAAGGTGGTGAGGAGGGCACGCAGGCCAGGCCAGGTTCAGGTTCTTAATATTAAGGTAACGAGCCTCAGAGGGAGTTTGCAGCGTGCTGTGCCTCCAACCTGGCAGCTTTGAGATGGAGCCAGGAGTCCATCAGCTCTTCCTCAGGACAGTGGACAGTCATGGTCAGCTCTCCTAAACCGTAGGATGCTCCTGAAGCTGCAATGGACAGGCATGGGGGGAGTTGAGCGACAATTAGATACTTTCTACTCAAAGTAAGGCTCCCAGCCAGCACAACAGGCATGACTGTAGAGCAAGGCCAGGCCCTGCATGAGGTGAGTAAGGCAGTCAGAGCTCAGAATGGAAGCAGGCACCCACCCTCAGGGACATACGAATGCCTGTTTGATGGGCTAGTATTACCTTTTCAAAAACACCTTCAAACCTCCACACCTGTGGCAGCTGCCTTTTCTCTGAGATGATGGAAACCAGTGGCTGGGTGATGAACTCAGCAGTTCTGGGGGAGAAGGTCATTAGCAAGAGCTGAGAGGGCAGCAGGCGCACGTCACAGAGAGAATGCGGCAGGCTCACTTGGCAAGTTGGCTGCGTGGAGGACAGTCAGGAGATAGACCAGTTGTGAAAATGTTAAGGGTTTCTCTGACCCTCTCCATCATCCTGGGACCCGAGGTTCACATAAACTGGGAGCAGTTGTAGCAGAATGCATCCTCCAGCTTGAGGATGATACAGAGGAAAGAACAGAGTCTGAGGGCCGGTTGGGGGATGGGGTGCTGGGCCCTCAGAGAGACCAGAGAGGCTCTGCTCCAGGATACATGGCGTCGCAGTTGCAGTGGATCACAGGTGGGGTGAGGCGTTTCTGTGTCTAGTCTCACTCTGGACCCCACCTCTGGCTCTGTGCATGGTGGTGGATCTGGGACGGTGAGGCTGAGAGGACCTCAGTTTCCCCCACAGAGCCCCCTGTCTAACAAATGGTCTGCCCCAGGCCCGAGAGCTGTCACGCCTGGATGTCCGTCTAGACGCCATGGGGAGCACAGCCATGGCTACAGGAGAGATCTGCTCAGAACAAGGTCTGGTTTCTGCCTGGAATGTTGGGGAGAGCAAGGGGTGGCTTGGAACCTGTAGAGCAGGAGGTGAGCCACAGGGCAGAGCTCCCTCTTCCTCCTTGCCCACTCAGCACATGTGCAAAGGGTCTCCTCTGGGCAGGCGAGTCCCCTGGGCCTGGGGGAGGGCACAGGAGGTGGGAGTCCCATGGGGATTGTGGGTGAGTCCTTCCCACAGTGCTGTTGCCAAGGTCTAGTCACCTGGTCTCCCCATGTCTGGGCAGTACCTCCGGTTTCCTGGATCCTAGCTGGGGTTCCAGGCTCTTGGTCCCCTTTGCTGACTTGCCCACTCTTTCCCTAGATCAGGACAAACTGGAGCTGGAGCTGGTGCTGAAAGGGTCGTATGAGGACACGCAGACATCTGTCCTAGGCACAGCCTCAGCCTTCTGTTTCCACTACATGGCAGCCCAAGAGGCAGAGCTGAGTGGGTGCCTAAGGGTGGGTCAGCTGCCACAGATCTCTGCCTGGCCTTCCCTCTCCCAAGGCCAGGCCCCTGTAGCCTTGTCAGCCTCCCCCAATTAGGTAGCACACCCTTGGCAGACAGGGCTGGTCACTGGGGGCCTAGGGTGGGTGGTCTTGCGGGGGGAGGGGCCAGGCTGCTATGCCATGTCAGTCTTTGTTGGAACCTTACAAGGGCTCCTCCAGTAATGCTCTTAGAATAAATCCCATGTCCATGTCTGTAGGCCCCACATTACCTGGCCCCTGCCCACCTCTGCTGCCTTATTTTCTTCTGTGCTTCCCTTGTTCGTGCTGCTCGAGCCATGTTTGTCGCTTCTTGTTTTTCCAACACACCAAGTGCTCTCCTTGTCCTCCTGTGGTTCCTTCCCAGGCCACTGGCTCCTCTTCCTTCCCTTCTACTTCCTATTTCAGATCTCAGCTCCAGTGGCACCTGTTCAGAGGCCCTCCTTGACACCTCCATCTTAAATAGGCCCCCACATACCACCTTCGCTTACTCTCATATCACATCGCACTGCCTACTTCCTTGATGGTATCTACTAACACCAGTTCATTACCTGTTTCTTTATAAATTCATGCACACAATTCAGTCAGAACAATAAATAAATAAAAGTTAGCAATTAATATGCTAAATAAATATAAGATACTATTTTTTATTAAAGTATAATTGATTTACAACACTGTCAGTTTCAGGTACATAGCAAAGTTAGTCAGCTATTATGTTTGTCATTATTAGCAATGGTAACTATTGTACTTACAACCACTGTCAATATTGTACATTTTTTGTATTATCAGGGAGGGCCTGTGTCTGTCCAGATCACTGTCTAGATACTCAGTAAGGATTGGTCAAGTGAGTGCATGAACGAATGAATGAATGAATGAATGAATTTTCCCTCCAGAGCTCTAAAAGCAATGGCTGGAACTCAAGCAACTCAGCTGAGCACCTCACTGTGGCCCTGAGGGCCTTGGCCCTGGGGAAGGAAGTGACCGTTGATGTTCCTGCTACAAATGTAAGTGGCCTCAGCTGGATGGGAGGTCCCAGTGAGAAGAGAGATGGAGGAGCCCAAGGCCCCCAGGGTCTAGGGCATTCTGAGTGGGGTCTCTTGCTTTGATTTCAGGCCCCAGGAGTGAAGCTGCACCTCAAGGCTGAGAGCTGGTAAGGGACATTCCTATCCGAGGGGGACAGGGGTAGTCACCAGGCAGGGGTGGATATGGAGACGGTGATCCGTGGGATTGGGATTAGGGAGTTTATTTGGCAGTTATTGTGGGCTTGGCCAGCCAGTGCATCCTGACCCTTGGATCCTCCACTGCCACAGCCCTAAGGAGCTGGTCGTGCGTCTGGGCTTCGATCTGTGTGCAGAAGAGAAAGCCTTCCTGAGCAGGAGGAAGCAGGTGGTGGCCAAGGCCCTGAAGCAGGTCCTGCAGCTGGATGGTGACCTGCAGGAAGATGAGGTTTGTGGGGCAGGAGGATATAGGTGCAGATACATTGCAGTGGCCTTATTCCAGACCCTGGGGAGTGGGCATGTGGGGGAAGATATAGGGTGTGGGGAAGCCTCTTTGGGGATCTGTTCAAGTCAAAGAGCTGTCACTGTCTGGGGAGGAGTTGGGTGCTGGCTCTAACCCTGACTCCTACAGGCCCTGACCAGGAGGTGCCTTCCCTGGAGGCAGGAGGCAGCTCTACCCCTGTCCGTGTTAAGCCAACCTGTGTCTCTGTGCAATCCAGATACCCGTTGTGGGCATCATGGCCACAGGAGGGGGTGCCCGAGCCATGACCTCTCTCTACGGCCACCTGTTGGCCCTGCAGAAGCTGGGCCTCCTGGATTGTGTGACCTACTTCAGTGGCATCTCGGGCTCTACATGGTGAGGACCCTGGGGACTGGAAGAGCAGAGATGATCAGGCCGCAGGTAGGGGGTGGAATGGACATGAGAGGAACCTTCTCTATGGGGAAGACAAGTGGGTATGGGCAGTGTGGTCTGATGGATGCCAAGTGGCTTTCTCAAAAGGGAGGAAACAGACCCAAAGTCCTGCCATACTACTGAAGAGGTGGAAGACAGCTGATCTAGAAGGAGCTGGATTTGAGTTTCTGCAACACCACTTACCGGCTCGGTGACTTTGAACAACTTATTTTATCTGATTCTCAGCTGACTTATCTCCAAAATGGGGGTAATAATAGTACCTACTCCATAGACTGCAGTGGGACAGCCCAAGTAAAACACTTAACATATGTGACACATACTAGGAGCTCCAAGCTGGTAGCTCTTTTTTTTTTAATGGTTGTTACTGCATATAATCCTCACTATGCTCTCCAGGGTGGTCTTTCTTATTTTAATGTTATTATTTTTTTCTTTTTTCTTTTTCTTTTTTTAGGGCCATACCTGTGGCATATGGAAGTTCC
Source organism: Sus scrofa (assembly GCF_054392235.1). Lineage (NCBI taxonomy): Eukaryota > Metazoa > Chordata > Mammalia > Artiodactyla > Suidae > Sus > Sus scrofa. The sequence goes on from NC_139383.1 coordinate 138,556,720, forward strand.
CAGGCTAGAGGTTAAATTGGAGCTGCAGTTCACGGCCTATACCACAGCCACAGCCACATCAGATCTGAGCCACATCATGACCTACGCTGCAGCTTGCGATGACACCAGATCCTTAATCCACTGAGTGAGGCCAGGGATCAAAACAAGCATCCTCATGGATACTAGCTGAGTTCTTAACCTGCTGAACCACAATGGGAACTCCTGTTTCTCTTAATGACCCTATAGTATAGATGAGGAAATTGAGGTCAGGAGATGCTATTTTACCTAAAGACACCATTGTCTCCCTCCACCCGACCCTGCCTATGATGAGGTCGGATTTTCTACTCTTGGAGGTTCATTCCTTTGTGTCTTACTGAAATGTGACTTTAGGGAGTTCTCATTGTGGCTCAGTGGGTTACAAACCCGACTATTATCCATGAAAATGCAGGTTCAATCCCTGGCCTCTCTCAGTTGGTTAAGGATCTGGAGTTGCCGTGAGCTGTGGTGTAAGCCACAGATGTGGCTCAGATCCCACATTGCTGTGGCTGTGGTGTAGGCCAGCAGCTGTAGCTCCAATTCAACGCCTAGCCTGGGAACTTCCATATGCTTCAGGTGTGGCCCTAAAAAGACAAATAAATAAATAAATGCACAATGAATATTGAAAACAGTTTGAGAAAAACATAAACTTACATTAACTTTTATGTTGATTACATGCTGAAATGGTAATTTTTGGTTATTGAATCAAATGAAATATATTGTTAAAATTAATTTTTTTGGATCTCTTTTTCAAAATGTGATTATCACATTCTATTTATTTTGGACAATGCTGATCAAGAAGATGAGAAAGCCCCAAGAAATTTTCCAGATAGGCGTGGCCTTGGTGGCAGGGGCCACCTGTTGGGAGAAGTGAGAGGGTGTGACATAGAGTTGCAACAACCCGTGCTGGGCCTTGGCCTCCAACTGTAATGTTCCTTTGTTCTCTCAGGACAATGGCCCATCTGTACGGGGACCCTGAGTGGTCACAGAAGGACCTCAAGGAACCCATCAGACATACCCGGGAGCACCTGACCAAGAGCAAGCTGGAGGCCTTCTCTCCAGAGCGCCTGGCAAGTTATCTTCAGGAGCTAGAGCAGCGGGCTGAGCAGGGCCAGCCCACAACCTTTGTGGACCTGTGGGGTCTGGTGCTGGAGTTCATGCTACACGGTCAGGTAGGGCTCCTGCATGTGCGAGGTGGAACATGGGTGCACGGGCAGGGCTGGGGCAGCATTGCAGCTACTTGACACACGTGTGCATTTTCTGCTGGATAGAAGAGGCCAGTGGTTAAAAGATGTGGAAACCACCATGCTGCAGTGTCTGTCCAACTTTGGGATGCCAGCTTTTTGGGCCAGGTTATTCTTCAATTAATTGCCATGAAGCAGATATTTCTGGATCTCCCAAGAGCTAGGGACCAGTCAGTGCCAAAGTCAGTTAAGCATTGTTTTTGGAGCCAGTGAGATTTTTTTTTTTTTTCTGTCTCTTTGCCCTTTCTAAGGCTGCTTCCTTGGCATATGGAGATTCCCAGGCTAGGGGTCCAATTAAAACTGTAGGCTCCGGCCTACGCCAGAGCCATAGCAACACAGGATCTGAGCCGTGTCTGCAGCCTACACCACAGCTCACGGCAACACTGGATCCATAATCCACTTAGCAAGGCCAGGGATCGAACTCACTACCTCATGGTTCCTAGTCAGATTCGTTAACCACTGCACCATGATGGGAACTCCACCAGTGAGATTTTTGAAACAGCTTTTATTTATTTATTTTAAATTTTTTATTGAAGTATAGTTGATTTACTACGTTGTGTTAATTTCTGCTGTACAGCAGATGTGTGTATATATATACACACACATACTCTTTTTTTAGTATTCTTTTCCATTATGGCTTATAATAGGACATTGAATGTAGTTTTTTCTGCTATGCAGTAGGATCTTGATTATCCCCTCCACATGCAATAGCTTAGAGCTGCTAACCACAACCTCCCACTCAGAACAGCTTTTATTTTATTTATGCGTAATATAAAATGTATTCTTCAACTTCATGGTAGCATTAAAAGCACAGACTATGGGAGTTCCTGTTGTAGCTCAGTGGGTTAAGAACCCGACACAGTGTCACTGAGGAAGTGGGTTTGATCCCTGGCCTCACTCAGTGGGTTAAGGATCCAGCGTTGCCACAAGCTGTGCCATAGGTCATGGGTGAGGCTTGGATCCTGCATGACTGTGGCTGTGGTGTAGGCCGGCAGCTGCAGCTCAGTTTCGATCCCTAGCCTGGGAACTTCCACATGCTGCAGGTGCAGCCCTAAAAAGAAAAAAAATCTGGGGCCAGAATTCCTAGATTCAAATTCCAGTGCCTCTGGCTAGCTATGTGTCCTTAGACAAGTTATTTAACCTCTCTAAGCCTCAGTTTTCTCATCTCTACAATGAGAATGAGAATAGTACTTACCGTATAGGGTTGTTTTGAGCACTCAGTGCTGACTTGGAATAGAGTAAGCGTTAAACATTAGCTATTCTATTTCTTTTTTATTATCCTAACATTATTAAGACAAAACTGAGCATACACAATGTTTATACTTTTTTTTTTATTTTTTTTATTTTTTTTGCTTTTTAGGACCACACTCTCGGCATATGGAGGTTCCCAGGCTAGGGGTCAAACTGGAGCTACAGCTGCCAGCCTACACCACAGCCACAGCAATGGAAGATGCGAGCCATGTCTGCGACCTACACCATAGCTCACGGCAATGTTGGATCCTTAACCTGCTGAGTGAGGCCAGGGATTGAACCTGCAACCTCATGGTTCCTAGTCAGATTTTTTTCCTCTGCACCATGTTGGGAACTTCTATACATTGCTTCTATAAGGAAAGCTTAGTATGTTAACTGCTGAGTCTTGCATTAACTAATAAAATTAATAAGGATTTTTTCCCCCACATTGTTGTTTAACCAATATAGTTATCTGAACAAAGTTTCTTTTAAAACATTTGAAACATCTGAAACACAAAAGGTTTGTTTATTTATTTATTTATTTATTTATTTTGGTTGCCCCATGACATATGGAGTTCCCAGGCCAGAGATCAGATCCAAGCCACAGTTTCGACCTAAGATGCAGCTAGGTAACGCTGGATACTTTAAGCCACTGGGGATCACACCTGGATCCTAGCACTGAAGAGATGCTGCTGATTCCATTGCGCCCCAGCAGAAACTGCTCAAATTCTTTTCAGTTTTTCTATTCATCTTTTAAATATCTTGTAGGAATTCATTATGAATTCAGGATAATAATCCTTTCTCTGTTCTAGTAGACTTTGATGCATACTTTGAATATAATCCATGTCATTTTTTTCTTTGTGGTCTGTACTTTTAGAGTTCCTTGAGAAATCTTTCCCTCCCCGAAAGTTAAAAAATTCCTTTCTATATATTCTTATACAAGTTTTAAAGATTTCTTTTTCAATTAGGGCTTTAAGCCACCCAGAATTTAGTTTATTAAGTTAGCAGGAATTCAGTTTTATTTTGTTTTTTCATATGGATAGCAGACTTCTCCAACATCACTTATTGATTTTTTTCTCCACTGATTAGGATTATTACTCTGGTCATGTGTCAACATGTGTCAGCATGAATATATAATAAATCATACATGCACAGGACTTTTCCTAAGCTCTCTATTCCTTTCTAATGGGGCTCATTCTCTGTCTCCGAGCTAATACTGCACTGGCTTAGTTACTTAGTTATATCTCAGTATCTGACTGGGCAGATTTTACCCCCATCTGCCACTTTGGGTCTCAGAATTACCCTGGCTACCTTTGGTCCTTTGCCCTTCTATATATGTAATAGAATCAGCTAGTCAAGTTTCATGATAAATCTTGTTGGGATTTTTATTGAAATGGCATTGAATTTATAAAACCAGCATCATTACTTGAAATGTTTTTATTAATATATCCTATGTATCTTTGGAGCTACTGTTCATGTTCAGTTTTGAGGGTGCTGTGTTGTATTAACTCACTTTTCAGCTTGGCGGCAACAATTTGTTGCTATTAAGTGACGGAAGCTTGTTTTATTTTTAATTTTCTTGTGTGTGTTTTTGTCTTTTTCTAGGGCCGCTCCCACGGCATATGGAGGTTCCCAGGCTAGGGGTCGAATCAGAGCTGTAGCGCTGGCCTACACCAGAGCCATAGCAACGCGGGATCCGAGCCGCGTCTGCAACCTCACCACAGCGCACGGCAACGCCAGATCCTTAACCCACTGAGCAAGGCCAGGAATCAAACCCGCAATCTCATGGTTCCTAGTTGGATTTGTTAACCACTGAGTCACACGGAAATTCCGGAAGCTTGTTTTAACAGTTCACTTTATGAGGTTCTAGAAAATGCAGTTTGATCTTAGGCTATAAAGAAGACATATTTAATTACCATTTGATCCTCCAGTAACGACTTAATGCATGGTTTTATGTACACAGTTTATAGCCATTTTAAAAAGACAATTAGTTTTTAAAAATTAATTCACAAGAATAAAAATCCTTGTATTATTGAACAATGTAATCTTAAAAATGAGCACCTATGTGGTTTTAAAAATTTTGTCCCAACATGAAAGCTTTTCATATACTATTTCTTTTTTTTAAGGTCAGTATGCTTTACCTCTTAAAACTCACATTCATTATATACTTCTAGAAATAATTCTTTATTCAGCAAATTTAGTGTTGATTGCAAATTTAAGTTTTTAGATAAAACTAAGTATTTACTAACTCTATACTATACTGGTCTACAGTATCAAAAGTTGTTTTAAATTATCAGAAAATATAACTCCATACATAACAAATCACAATTCCACTAAGTATTATTAAAGAAATACTATACCCTGAAACTTTGCTCAGAACAACTTAATTAGTCTACATATGTTTATAATATTGCTTCAGCTTTTGCAAAAACCCACTTGTAAAATACACCTATTATAGGCAGCACTTCTCAAATAACTCTCTGGAATTTTTCCCTTTTTTTTTTTTTTTTTTTTTTGCTTTTTAGGGCCACACCCATGGCATATGGAGGTTTCCTAGGCTAGGGGTCCAGTTGGAGCTACAGATGCCGACCTACACCACAGCCACAGCAATGCCAGATCCGAGCCTCATCTCTGACCTACACCATAGCTCAGGTCAACACTGTATCCCTAACCCACTGAGCGAGGCCAGGGATCGATCGAACCTGTGTCCTCATGGATACTAGTCAGGTTTGTAACCCACTGAGTCACAGCAGAAACTCTATCTCCTTGGAACTTTTGTCATTACTCTCTTGCTGGCAAGCACTAAATAGCTTAGAAACTGCTCATCATTCCTCAAGGAGAAACACAGTTTTTCTCTATCTTTTCCTGAGTTAAGAAGGTCTTACATATTTATCTTCAACTCTGGACAAAAGTTTTGGAGATGCTTTAGTCCCACCCTGGACAAGGTCTAGATCACCAGCGTTAACACATCCCCAGCACTGCACCCAGCTTCCGCAATCCCCACATGCCAGCAGAGTGGCCTTCTGCAGGGTTGGGCACCCTCATTTGGAAATGGGGGACTAGAGATCCAGAGGCCTCCACCACTTACTGGTGAGCTATTAAAAGGGAAAGGACTACCAGGTACTGTTCGAGTAGATAGAGGGATGTGCTGACCCTGTTCCCAACCTTTCCTAGGGCAGAAATTGCATCTGTAGTAGGAAAGCAGGCAAATGAGAAGACTTTGAGAAGGGCAATCACAGATATTCATCAAGCCCCCTCCCTCCTCAACACACATACCTATTCATACCTTTAACGTACTTAACATAGCAGGCTAGGGATCACATCTGCACCTCTACAGTGACCCAAGCCACTGCAATTGGAGTCTTAATCCACTGGGCCACAATGGAACCCTACCTGGGGAGATTTTATTTTATTTTATTTATTTATTTTATTTTATTTTCTGTCTTTTTAGGGTCATACCCACAGCATAAGGAAGTTCCTAGGCTAAGGGTCAAATCGGAGTTGCAGCTGCCGGCCTACAACTACCACAGCCACAGTAACGCCAGATCTGAGCCACATCTGCAATCTATGCTGCAGCTTGTGGAAATGCCAGGTCCTTAATCCACTGATCGAGGCTAGGGATTGAACCCACATCCTCATGGATACTAGTCAGGTTCTTTTTTTTTTTTTTTTTTTGTATTTTAGCTATTTCTTGGACCGCTCCCGCGGCATATGGAGGTTCCCAGGCTAGGGGTTGAATCGGAGCTGTAGCCACCGGCCTACGCCAGAGCCACAGCAACGCGGGATCCGAGCAGCGTCTGCAAACTACACCACAGCTCACGGCAACACCAGATCGTTAACCCACTGAGCAAGGGCAGGGACCGAACCCTCAACCTCATGGTTCCTAGTCGGATTCGTTAACCACTGCGCCACGATGGGAACTCCACTAGTCAGGTTCTTAACCCACTGAGTCACAACAGGTACTCCCACTTGGGGAGACTTTTATTTATTTATTTTTGTCTTTTCAGGGCCGCACCCACGGAATATGGAGGTTCCCAGGCTAGGGGTCTAATTGGAACTGTAGCCGCCGGCCTACACCACAGCCACAGCAACTCGGGATCTGAGCCGAAGCTGCGACCTATACCACAGCTCACAGCAATGCCGAATCCTTAACCCACTGAGTGAGGCCAGGGATGGAACTCAAAACCTCACAGTTCCTAGTCGGATTCATTTCCGCTGAGCCACAATGGGACCTCTGGGGAGACTTTTAAAGAGGCAAGTTCCTAAGTGGCATCTGCTGATTTTCAGAAGACACTTAGTAATCTGTATATTTAACACACTCTAAGCAGGTCTAATGATAAAGGCTGATATGGTGGGGTGGGAAGCCCCTAGGTCTAGCTGCTGATTGAGGTGCCTTCCAGCTCAGACAACCTAAGAGAGAGGTGGCATGTTTGTGGTACATGTACTGTTCTGTGAAAAACAGTCAAGGGCCTGTGGCAGCAGGATCCTTTTCAGGTAGGGCTCCAGGGTGCCACCACCATTAACCTTCCTGATGCTTGAGATGAACCCTTTTTGCATCTCTGGTTTGGGATAGAAGGAAGCCTCTCTGTTCCCCTAGAACTTGGCGAGGCTCTTTGGAGGCGCCCCTAAAAGGCAAGCCACAGTCTTTGCCATCAAAATGGGGCTTGGAGTTCTTTGGGAGAGAAGACTAGAAACAGAAGGCAGGAATAAACAGTGGAGTATAACTTCATGCTGTGCAAAGCAGGAAAGGAGGAGATGAGGGGAGGGGAGGATTTTAGGAAAGTGCTTGGGAGGGGCTGAAACTTGAACGGCATCAAGGTGAACTTAGAAGAGACAGCCCAGCCCCTAGCAAAACTTACAGTGTACACTGAAGGGGTTTCCTGAGTCCTTTCTGGAATGCACTTGTGCATGTGTATGTATATTTGTGTCTTTGCATCAGGGTCCATGTCCCCTCCATCTTTCAGCCCATAAACGTGGGCCACTGGAACCACAGGACGCAGGGGTGGGTTTCACTGCTGACACCGTGGTCCTCGTGGATGGCACCCTCTGCAGATAGGGCACAACCTGCATGGCTCTACATGGCGATCCCGCGTATGGGGCTGGTCGGAACTTGGGGGGCGGGTGCAGAAAGTAAATGTGCATACCCACCCGGGCCACCCAGATCCCAGTGGGCCAGCTGCCTCTCCACCCCCTCCTCCCAGCCCATGCACCCACCCTGCCTCCAGGGTGCTCCCAACCTCACTTCGGCCCTGATGCTTGAGGTGAACCCTATTTGCAACTCTGTCCCCACCCCAGGTGATGGATCAGAAGTTATCGGGACAGAGAGCTGCGCTGGAGCGGGGCCAGAACCCGCTACCCCTCTATTTGAGCCTCAATGTCAAAGAACACAATCTGCAGACCCTCGACTTCAAGGGTACAATCCTCAGTCCTGTCCCTCCACCCTCCCCCTGCACACACATGCACGCACTCCTCCTCTGCACCCTGAGCGTCCCCAGAGAATTCACACTGGAAACTCCTACACAGATGGTCAGCCTTCTGGAAGGGTGGTGGTCCTGGGCACTGGGGCTGGTCAGCCCAGGAGTCAGCCGGACAGGGAGGAGGCTGAGGTCTCTGGGTGGGCAGTATCCTTGGCCTTTGTCAGAGCTGGACCCCCCGCCCCAGCCCACCGTCCTCACTCCTGCCTCCCCATCATGCCCGCATAGAGTGGGTCGAGTTCTCCCCTTACGAGGTTGGATTCCTGAAGTATGGAGCCTTTGTCCCTTCTGAGTTCTTCGGGTCCGAGTTCTTCATGGGGCGGCTGATGAAGAGGATCCCTGAGTCTCGGGTCTGCTTTCTGGAAGGTGAGGAGTGCTCACTCTGAAGGCCCTGGCCAGTCCCAGGCCAGGCCTCTCTGACTGTGACACCTGTACCCAGGTCTGGGCAGAGCCCACCGTGAGGGTGGGGGTGGGCTGTGGGGAAGGGCCATTGCAGGGCAGCCTGCTGCCACTCCCATTTTCCATTTGCACCCAAGGCTGGGAACTGCTGGTTTCCAAGGGATAGGTGGCAAGGGGCTGACTTCTCTTGGGGGTTTGGCCTTCAGGTATTTGGAGTAACATTTTCTCCTTGAACTTGCTGGATGCTTGGTATGACCTCACCAGCTCTGGTGACACCTGGAAGCAGCACATCAAGGACAAGATCAGGAGCTTGGGTAGGAAAGGGAGGCACTGAGGGGAGCCTGGGATGAGGCCACTTCTCCTTCAGAGGGGGTGGGGACAGGGCTAAGTGTTTCCAGGCCCCTCACTGGACCAGTGTCTGTTTCTCTGGGCTCAGAGGAGTCCCCTGCCTCTTCGAGGACCTCCTCATGGCTGCAGCCTGGAACGGCACTGGCCCAGATGTTTAAGGGCTTCCTGACAGACAGACCACTCTACCAGCACAGCTCCAACTTCCTCCGGGGCCTCCAGCTGCACCAGGACTACTGTGCCCAGAAAGATTTCTCCACCTGGGCAGGTAAGTGTCCCCAGGTGACAAGGTTGGGCTTCCGGGTGGAAATGGACCATGACTGGGATGAACAGAGGCTTTGGCAGCAGGGCAGGGGGGTCAGTTTATAGCATCCACATCTGGGGTGTGGCTTGGGGAAGGTCTTGGGGTTACGTGTACATTCAGGGAGTGACACCAGGAGTAAGAAGGGGACATGGAAGCAAAGGCAGCACAGAGGGCGTGACCTATGTTGGGATGGCTGCCCCTAACTATCGCTGCCTCCTCCTCAGACTGCCAGCCAGATTCCTCTCCAAGTCAGCTGACCCCGCAGGAGCCCCAGCTCTGCCTGGTGGATGCCGGCTACTTCCTCAACACCAGCTGTCCCTCCATGTTCCGGCCAGGTCGCAGGCTGGACCTCATCCTCTCCTTCGACTACTCTCTGTCCTCGCCCTTTGAGGTGCCTCTGCTCACCCCACGGGAACCCCAGAGCCTCTGCCCAGCCAGACCACACTCCAGGGGCGAGAAGCAGGGCCAGTGGCTCAGATCTTCTGGGTCCCAAGGGAAGAGAGAGAGAAGTGACAAGCTCTGACCAACAGGCTTCTGCCAGGGTTGGGAAGGGCTGTGGAGGTGCTGGGGCCTTGGGTTCCCTGGAATGGTGGACAGGGAGGAACAGCTGCACATCCTTGCCATGCCCACCCCAAGAGGAACAGCTGCACAGAGGTGGGGGAAAAGCCTGGCCTGTCCACATCCACACCCTCGGGGCACCCTGGGAACTCTGGGGAGCAGGTGGGTAGGGCTTTGAGACAGAAGTGTGTCCCCTACTGAGGTCCTTGAGGCTCTAAGATTGAATAACCCAGAAACAGCAATCCCAGGTAGGAACTGGGGTGTTAGGTCTATACCCCATGAAAGATTTTAGCCAAACAACACTGCTGACCACCGGAGTCCTTTGCTTCCCTCCGTGGTGCAGCGTAGCTTGACTGGGCCACCAGCAGGACAGAACGCGCTTGTCTTGATGCGGAGCAGTCAGTTTGGGCTGGAGCTGTACTCGCGTTTTCTAGAGCACTGACCTGGGATGACCGGGAAATAGCGGGCTCTCTCTGGGGCCCCTTCCTCCTGCCAGGTGCTGCAGCAGATGGAGCTGGACTGCCGGGGCCGGGGGCTGCCGTTCCCCCGTGTGGATCCCAGCCCAGAGGAGCAGCGCCAGCCCAGGGAGTGCCACCTCTTCTTAGACCCTGACTGCCCCGACGCCCCGGCCGTGCTGCACTTCCCGCTGGTCAATGCCTCCTTCAAAGACCACTCAGCCCCTGGTGAGTACCCCACCCACCAGAGGCATCGCCCTGGGCCTGCCCAGTGCCCCTGCAGCCAGCAGAGGGAGGACAGTCTTAAGGGTGATCCCATCAGTTTGGGACAGTACCCTGGCCTCTTGGGGATCCCCACATCCCAGCAGGAGCCCTCTCTTTGCAAAGTCAATGGACTGCTGTTCTTTGTGTCGTGACCCCAGGCTCTTCTGGCCTCCCCTTCCCCCAATGCCCCTTGCTACTCCTGGGCTCTTCTCTCCCACCCTGGGGTTGGGGGGAGGTGGGGGGAGGCGCTGTAGGAATCAAGGCACTGTCACTGTCCAGGTGACCCCTCTCTCTCAGATTCCCCTAAAACTATCTGGGATCACATCTGGCCTCTCTGTCATCCTATCTCAACCCACTCTAGGGTCCTTCCTCAGGGAGCTAGTCCTCTACTCCACAAACCCCCAAATCTGAACTTTCAGCACATTCCTTCTAATCCTCACCTCCCACCCACTGGTCAGACTTTCACCTCCTTTTGATGGGAAAAACTGATTCTGCCATTGTGCATTTTCCTGGCTTTCCAGTTCCCACCATAACTCCAAACCCTCCAGCTTTATTCTAACCCCACTCAGCCCACCTCTTGGAATTCTCTTTCGCTCTCAGCAGAGACTGTTTCTTGCAAAGCAAAAGCTCTTTGGTTTTCAGACTCATGCTTCCATCATGAGTTGTATGAATCTACTCACTAACCTAGTGGCCTTTGTTTTTCTGCTGCTTCCACCTGACCCCCTAAAGGTGAGATAGGTACCTGGGGTGGCCTGAACAGTGGAAGAATTATAATGCTGCAAGGAAATTGTATGTAGCACATGCTTCATATCTCAAAAGAGCATCCTGCTGTCCACAGTTAGAGTTCTGGGCAAAGGACACAGAGGGCTGGGAGGAAAGCAAGGAGCCCCTTCAGTGGAGCTCCAGTTGCGTGGAACAGTTCTGCCAGCTGTGGAGGCCTCCGGACCCTGCGCCTAACCTGCTCCCACCCCTGGTCAGGTGTCCAGCGCAGCCCTGCAGAGCTCCCGGCTGGCCAGGTGGATCTCACGGGGGTCACCTCCCCCTATTCCATATTCAACATGACCTACAAGGAGGAAGATTTCGACCGTCTGCTGCAGCTCAGTGACTACAACATCCGAAACAGCCAAGACACCATCCTGCAGGCTTTAAGGATGGCTCTGAAGCACCGAGCCCCAAGTGATAGGCCTCCAGAAGCACAGACTTGAGACTGCTCGGGGGCCTCTGGACCCTGAGAGTCACACTCTGACCCTCCAGGGGCTGGGGGCTTAACCCCACGGCAGCGGGCACAGCCACAGCGGCCCTCATGGCACTGGAGTTCCTGGGCTCTCCCAGGCCTGGGCTACCTCTGCCGCTGGTCTTACCTCCCTACACCCCCTAGTTCTCCTTCTCCTTCATAGCTGGTTTGAGAGGAGCTGAAAATAAACTCCTCACCAGGCCAGTGCATAGAACAGCTGGTTGGACCAAGCAGTCACAAGTTCTTTTCACGCCTGAACAGGATGGATTTGGGGCACCATCTGGAGGTGCAAGACCAGACTTGCGGATAGGACCAGGAGCGGGGACAGGCAGGGCCGGGATGGTCTACCCTAGAGATTTCAGGTGACAGGAGTCACAGTATGTCCTGACAGGTTCCTCTTACTGCCTCTACTCCTCCTTTTATACTATTTTTATGCAACTTGAGTGATATAAACCACCTACCCCATATCTGTCTAAAGCATACAATTCAATGCATACTTTTTCTATATTTTCAGAGTTGTGAAACCATCACTGTAGTCAATTTGAGAACACTTTCATTAACCCAAAAAGGAACCCCTCACCCTTAACTGTCAACCTCAAACCATCCCTACCGCAGCCCTAGGCAACCACTAATTACTGTTTTTATAGATTTGTCTAATCTAGACACTTGAAGTAAATGGAATCATACAATATGTGGCCTTTTGTGTCTGGCTTCTCTCAGCATAATATTTTCAAGTTTCATCCACTTTGTAGTAGGTGTCAGGACATCTTGTTTTTTATGGCTGTATAATACTCCATTGTGTAGCTCTGCCACACTTTACCTGTTCACGTTGATGGACATTTGGATTGTTTCCACTTTTTTGGTTATTATGAATAATGCTGCTATGAACGTTCATATACGAGGAGTTTCTGTCATGGTTTAGCGAAAATGAATCTGACTAGCATCCATGAGGGACGCAGGTTGGATCCCTGGCCTCACTCAGCCAGTTAAGGATCTGATGTTGCCATGATCTGTAGTGTAGGCCAGCAGCTACATCTCTGATTCAAGCCCTAGCCTGGGAACCTCCATATGTTGTGGGTGTAGCCCTGAAAAGACAAAAAAGTTCATAAATGATTTTTTGTGCAGACAGCATTTTTAACTCTTGCATGTATACCTAAAGGGTAAAATTCTTGGGTCATATGTTAATTTTCTGCTAACCTTTTGAGGAATTGCCAGAATGTTTTCCAAAGTAGCTGTACCATTTTTCATTCCTGTTAGCATCTTATGAGTGTTCCACTTTCTCCATGTCTTGGACAATTCCTACTATTTTCTGTCTTTTTTTTTAATTATAACTGTCCCAGTGGGTGTGAGGTGGTATCTTGCATGTGTGTCCGTAATGTCAAGAATCTTTTCACATACCTTTGGCCTTTTGTATATCTTCTTTAGAGAAATATCTGTTTGGATCTTTTCCCCATGTTAATTGGATTATTTGTCTTTTTGTTGATTTAGAAAAGTTCTTTATATGTTTTCTGACTTGCTGTTTGATTCACAAAGTTTTTCTCCCAGTCTGTGGGTTATCCAGTGGGTTATCCTCTTGCATGTGGATATCAAGTTTTTCTTGTTGATATCCTCTGAAGCACAGAAATTTTTTATTTTGATGATTCCCAGTTTATATTTTCTTTTGCTGCTTGTGCTTTTGGTGTCATATTTAAGAAACCATTGCCTAATCCAAGGTCACGAAGATCTACACATATATTTTCTTCTAGTGGTTTTATAGTTTTAGCTCTTACATGTAGGTCTTTGATCCATTTGAGTTAATATTTGTATGTAATATGAAGTAGGGGTTCAACTTCATTCTTTTGCTTGTGGATATGCAGTTTTTCCAGCACCATTTGTTGAAAGAAAAGGCTGTTCTTTCCCCATTGAATTTTCTTGACACCTTCATTGAAAATCAATTATCTGTAAATGTGAGCGTATGTTTCTAGACTCTGATTCTATTTCATTGCTCTATTTGTTTATTCTCATGCTGATATCACAGTGTCTTGATTACTGTAGCTTTGTAGTAAGTTGAAATCAGGAAGTGTGACCCCCTCCAACTTAATTTTTTCCTTTTCAAGATTGTATTGGCTATTCAGGGTCCCTTGAATTTCGATGTGATTATTAGGATTATCTTGTCTCTTTGTGCGAAGGATATCACTAGGATTTTGATGGGGATTGAATTGAATCTGTAAATGAATTGGGGGGTATTTCCATCTTAACTTTGTCTTAAACAATTCATGAATATGTGATGTTCTTTACATTTATTTAGGTGTTTAATTTCTTTCCACAGTATTTTGTAGTTTTCAGTGAACACGTCTCACACTTGTTTATATCTAAGTATTTTATTCTCTTTGATGCTATTGTCAATCAAGTTATTTTTGGATTTCTATTATAAAGAAATATAATTGATTTTTTGTTTGTATTGATCTTGCATCCTGTAATCTTGCTGAACTTGTTCAATAGCTCTGGTAGTTTTCTGGGTTTTTTGTTGTTGTTGTTGTTTTTTATCTTAAAATTCTGCATATGAAACCAGGTTACCTGCAAATAGAGATGGTTCTTTATTTCTGCTCTGAATGCTATTTTTTTTCTTTTTTCTTTTTCCTTGACCAGAACCTTCAGTATAATGTTGAACAGAAGTGGCAAAGACAAACATCCTTGTCTTGTGCTTAATATTGGAAGGAAACTGTTTTTTTCTTAGATGCCCTTCAGCAGGTGGAGGAAATTCCCTTCTGTTCATCATATGAGTGTTTTTATCATGAAAGGTGTTGAATTTTGACAAATGCTATTTTTGTATCTATGGAGACAATTATGTAGCTTTTCCCCTTTATTCTATTAATGTGATATATTGCAACAATTGCCTTGTTGGATGTTAAGCCAACTTTGCACTACCGGGATGAATCTCACTTGGTCATGTGATATATAATCCAGTTTATATATTGCTACTACACTCTGGATCTTCCACACTCAAAGGGAGGGGGACACACACACACACACACACACACACACACACACACACTCATATATAGCTTTGGCTGCTCTGGGCCCAGGTAGGTATCACAGTGACAGACCCTGGCCCTCATCTGATGACCTCTTCTCAGGACATTCTTCCCTCTTTATTTGTCTTTATTTTGATTCTACATTTTTTCCATTTTATCACAAACTCTTATTTTTTCAGCGATGGCGGTGGTAGTAGCTACTGGCTTGAGTAGGAGAAAAAAGCACTCCTGTTTCTCCTTTACTTCTCACACAGAACACCTCTGACACTTGTGGTCACCAAATGAGTGGGAGGGGTTGCTTTCTCCAATGCCAAGCAATTCTCTGCCACACCAGCTGAGTGTTCTACAATTCACCTCAAGTCTGACACCCTCTACCTGGAGTGAGCATCACATCCTGCAAGTTCAGGGATCAGTCCATGAGACTGCTTCCACTTCAGATGTCAATTGCAAGTCTCAGGTGGTTAGCTATATTTCTGACTAACCAGCTATAAATCAGGGTTCCCGTGACCCCAGTCCTGGATTTGATAATTTGCTAGAATGGCTCATAGAATACAGAGAAACACCTTTAGCAGTTTATTGTATATTGAGGAACAGCCTGAAGACGTACCTAGGGCAAGGTCTGGAAGCCTCCCAGTGCATGAGTTTCTGTCTCTGTGGAATTGTGGTGTGTCACCCTCCCCATGTGTATGTGTTCATCAACCTGAAAGCTCCCCGAACTCCCTATTATCGGGATTTTTATCAAGGCTTTATTATATATGCATGATTGATTATAAACTCAATTTCCAGCTCCTCTCCAGAGAATAACAGGTGGGGTTGAATTTCCCATTCCCTCACCTCCTAGATCAAAATTAAGATACCTAGTCATAGAATTAGCGTCACTTTCTTTTTTTCTCTTTTTAGGACTGCAGCCACGGTATATGGAAGTTCTTGTGCTAGGGGTCAAATTGGAGCTGCACCTGCTGGCCTACACCACAGCCACAGCAATGCTGGATCCAAGCTGCATCTGCAACCTACACCATAGCTCACGGCAATGCCAGATCCTTAACCTGCTTAGCAAGGCCAGGGATTGAACTTGCATCCTCACAGAGACTATGTGGGATTCTTTACCCGCTGAGTCACAATTGGAACTCCAGAATTGCCCTCACTTTCTGACAGCACCCAAGCCAGAGCAACACTTTGCTTCCTTGAGCATTCCATTCTTGACCTGAAATCAACAGATCGTCAGCTATTTCTCCAATGAAGATGGGTTTATCCAGGATCTGCAGAGAAGTGCAATTCTGGGCCATGGTGAACCATGTGCAAGGGAGGAGGACACTTTTACAGAGAGGAAAGGAAAGTTGGGAAGGCTACAGTAAAGTCCAGGGCTGTTCATTGGCTGAGTCCTTTGCCAGGAAAGACATCTGCCTTCTTCCTGTTGGGCTCTGCTATCATTCTAGAGCAGGAGAGCTCCCCCTTCTGCCTCCCCGACTCTGTCTGAGGCTTCTGTTAATTTTTTTTTTTAAACACTCTAAATCACCGCACACAAGCCCAAATCCTGCAATAAACTCCTCCTGCCTCCCACTTACCAAGACATCCCATAGTTCCCCACAGTGTGCAGCCTCCTCGGTTGCAATGAGTATCAACAAACCCAAATTTTGTTCAGCTAGGAGTACCCATCGTGGCTCAGCGCCTAACGAACCCAACTAGTATCCATGAGAATGAGGGTTTGATCCCTGGCCCTGCTCAGTGGGTTAAGGATCTGGCGTTGCCATGAGCTGTGGTGTGGGTTGCAGACATGGCTTGGATCCCGCATAGCTGTGGCTGTGGCGTAGCCTGGCAGACCTGTAGCCTGGAAACTTCCATATGCCAGGAGTGTGGCCCTAAAAAGACAATAAAAAAAAAATTGTTCACCTGCGTAATGTTCCCAGCGGTCCTTGGCGACTTGCTCAAGGTCACTAAACTCAGAAGTGGCAAAGCCAGACCTGGAACTGGAGGCTTTAAAATCAATGTGAGGCTTCTAACAGCCCCACCACCCCACATCTTTGGGCACTGATTCTGGAGCATGCCCTATTGTATTGTGAAGAATTAACCTGACCTGTAGAGAGGGCTGGCTCCTGGAATGGCCTGTGTGATGGGAGTGTCTTTGTTTGCCCGCTTTGGCTGCTGGACAGTTTGTCAGTATGATTTGTGATGAGGCCTCTGGAACAGGCAGGTCAGTTCCAACCTCCAGAGGAACTGGGACTAAAGCTATTAGCCTGACCTCCCAGAGGGGTTGGGGGTTGGAGGTTGAAGGTCAGCCATGCGGGCAGCAGGTGGTGGCACCCTGGTAAACCCTGGACACCAACGTCTCAGGCCCCCTGATTGGTAATAGGCCAATTGTCACACACTGGGACCAGGAGGTGAGAATGCTGATTGTGACTCCACAGAGGGGGGACAGCTGGGAGCTCCCATTAGCCCTATGCCCGGACTCTGCCCTGTGATCTCTTTCTTTGACTGACTTCAATTTGTATCTTTTCACTACAAAAAAATAAATAAATAAATAAATCCAAACATGCCATAATCCTAAGTGTAGAGCTTTCCTGAATTCTGAGTTGTCTTAGCAAATTATCAAACCTGAGGGTGGTCTTGGTGCCAGCTGCTCTGAAGTAGGGTTGGTTCCAGGGATCCCCAAACTTGTAGCTGGCGTCGGAGGTGACGGCAATCTTGTATGGGCTGTTCCCTTAGCTCCTCCTCAAGTGGGGGTCAGAAGTCCTGGCCGTCTGGAGGACCGTGCCCTCAACCTTGAAGTCGGGCTGACTCAGAGCCCCTGTGCTCTGGAGAGTGAGGAGGGAGACAAGTGGAAAAAAAGACTTGTTCCTTTGGGGGAATTTTTTTTAAGGGATGTTCCTCAGGTTAGGGGTTGAATCAAGCTTCACCTTGAGGGCACTGAGTCCGAGCCACATCTGCAACCTATGTTGCAGCTTGTGACAACACTGGATCCTGTACCCAACTGAGCAAGGCCAGGGATTGAACCCACATCCTCAGAGAGACAGGGTCAGGTCCTTAACCTGCTAAGCCACGATGGGAACTCTGGAGGAATTTTCACTAAAGCCAGAGAGAGCCAAGGAGTGCCACACAGCCCCCAGAGTGGGCTGGGCCCAGGCTCAGGGCCACATGTCCTGTGTGAGAGTGTGTGTGTGTGTGTGTGTGTGTGTGTGTGTGTGTGTGTGTGCGCGCATGAGTGTTCATCTCACTCCCCACCCTCCGCAAGCTGCTGTTACCTGGGCCCCCTGACTACCAGGAGGTCCACCCCATCTGCCCCACCTCAATCTGGGTGAGCACTGTGACTCAGGCAGCTATCAGCTCCCACCCACAGGCTCCATGTGGATTGTGCAAGGCTCTGCCTGCGGCCTGTGGGCCCCTCCCTAGTCAGGCCCAGAGATGGCCAGGGACGACCGAAAGGCCCTGCAGGCTGTCTCATCACCAGTCCTGGCACAGGGCCAGCACTCTTCCCATTGCCCAACATGGGTGGTGGCAATTGGAATGGTGAGCAAAGGGTAAATTGAGAAACACTTCTTTTTTCTTATCAAGTTGGATTTATTTCCACGATGCAAGAAGGGTTTTTAGAAAACTTATCAATTGTAAGTCACAATGTAGAGCTCAAATGAGAATAGTAATATGAAAGTATTGTTTGATAAAATTCAACACGAACTCAGGATTTATGCAAAGCCCTTAATAAATTGGAACTAGAAGGGCATTTATTTAAGCAGCTGTAGAGTATATCTAATGGTTACTTTTATGTCACCTTGGCTGGGCCACGGTGGTGTCCAGATAGTCAAACAGTGTTCTGGATGTTTCTGTGGAGGTGTTTTGTGAATGAGTTAACATTTAAATCCGCTGGACTTTATGGAAGCTGATTACCTTATGGAATGTGGATGGGCCTTATCCAATCAGCTGAAGGCCTTAATAAAACAAAGACTGACCTCCCAGAGCAAGAGGGAATCCTGCCAGCTCTTCCCTGGGTCTCCAGCCTGCCAGCTCACCCTGCAGATTTTGGAATTACAACTGTGTGAGCAATTCCTTAAAGTAAATCCCACCCACCCCACCCTCATGCCACCCTCTTTCTCTTTCTCTCCCTCTCTTTCTTTTGTTTCTCAGAAAAACCCTAATACAGTGTGTATCAGAAGAAAAAAAATTCTGAATGGTGAAAACTTAGATTCATTTCCCTAAATGGGAAGCCTCAGGAGCAAGATCATCTCTGTTCCTTGACAGGAGTTGCCTGGAGCTGATTTGGTTTCTGTGGCTGGATTCCTCTGCCGTGCCTGACCCTCTGCCATGAAGGTGTTGGTCGGAATCATGATAAGCTCAAGGCCTCGCCTGCTCCTTGGAGGGGAAGGATCACCTCCAAGTTGACACATGGGTCTGTTGGCAGGACTCAGGTCTCCATGGGCTGTTGACTGTCTCCAGCTCCCTGTCACTGGGCCCATCCATAGGGCAGGTCACAGCATGGCAGCTGGCTTCATCAAAGTGAGCAAGGAAGAAGCAGAGAGGGGGAGTTCCCATTGTGGCTCGGTGGTAACAAACCTGCCTAGTATCCATGAGAAAGAAAGAAAAAGACAAAGAAAAAAGGAGAGAGGGGAACTCAGGGACAGTCTAAAGGAAGGACATGATCAAATTCTGTGACAAGTCAGATTCAGGGGCATAACGGTGGTGACAATCCATTGAAAATTCTGAAGGTTGCAGCCTGAAGGCAAGATGAAGTGCTTTAGAGACTCTGGCCCTTGTGATGGGCTTGGGTTGAGAAACTGTCCTACAGCAGGGGAGCTGCCTCTGTGAAGTCATATTGTGTGGCCAGGGGAAGGGGCTGGTGGAGGTGAGCTCAGAGCTGCAGTGTGGCATTTCTGAGAACTTAACATGGGGAAACGCTTGGAAGACGGAGCAGCAAAGGCTGACCATGCAGTTCCACAGAGGTCGGCCCATCTGTGATTTTATTTACTTATTTATTCATTTTTAGTAAATATTGTTGGTTTGCAGTGTTGTGCTAATTTCTGCTGCACAGCATAGTGACCCAGTCAGATAGATATAGATATAGATATATAGATATAGATATAGTATAGATATATACACATTTTTTTTTCTCATATTATCGTCCATCATGGTCTCTCCCAATAGACTAGATATAGTTCCCTTGGCTGTACAGCAGGACCTCATTGCTTATCCATTCTAAATGTAATAGTTTGAATCTACTTACCCCAAACTCCCAGTCCATCCCACTCCCCCCGACCCCACCTTGGCAACCACAAGTCTCTTTTCTGTCTTTGAGTCTGTTTCTGTTTTGTAGATATATTCATTTGTGCCATATTTTAGGTTCTGTGTGTAAGTGATAGCATATGGCATTTGTCTTTCTCTTTCTGATTTCACTTAGAATCTTTTGTTCCATCCATATTGCTGCAAATGCATTATTTTGTTCTTTTTATGTCTGAGTAGTATTCCATTGTGTATATTTACTGCATCTACTTAATCCATTCATCTGTTGATGGACATTTAGGTTTTTTGCCTGTCTTGACTATTGTGAACTGTGCTGTGATGAACATACAGGTTCATGTATATATTTTTTTTTAATAATTTTTTTTATTTTCCCACTGTACAGCAAGGGGGTCGGGTTACACTTACATGTATACATTACAATTACATTTTTTCCCCCACCCTTTCTTCTGTTGCAACATGAGTATCTAGTGTTCATGTATATTTTTGAATGAAAGTTTTGTCTAAATATGTGCCCAGGAGTGGGATTGCTGGATCATATGGTAGCTCTATATTTAGTTTTCTGAGGTGCTTCCATACTATTTTCCAGAGTGGCTGTACCCAATTTACATCCCACCAACCGTGTAGGAGACCTGAGTGTGATCATAAAAGACATGAGAGGAAACAGGAGGAGGATCACAAGGCAACCAAAGGCCACAGTCAGAGCTCAGAGCCTGACAAGGTCACAGGGCCCTTAGCTCATCACTCTCAGACACACATAAAGAAATGGACACCGAGGATTCAACATACATTGTCCAGGGACACAGGGCAGGCCTAGGGTGAGCTGGACACTCACTGTTTTAGGCTACTTTGTGGTTATTGCCCTTCTTTTAGGAACAGTACCCATTTCCAGCTAAGCAACTCCCTTCTCCACTCTCAGCCCACAAGCATAGGACTGCAGTGTTGGACGTGCGGCTCAGCTTGGAGCAGGGCACTGCATTCTCCCTGCCATAGAGACTGACCCAGGGATGAGCAGGTGACCAGCTGGAGGGACACCAAGAGACTTTCTCAGGGCTGCAGAGGTAGGCGCTTTCTCCCACTGGACTTGACCCTGGGCAGCTGTGAGTCTGAAGTGAGTGCTACCACCCGCACTGAGAGCGGGAGAGCCTGTCTGAGGGTAGAGGCAAGACAGAGGTCTCCAGACCCAGTGGTGGAGAGAGATGCTGGGCGGTGTCAACAGTGATGATGCAGTTGTCCCCCTCCCGACCGCTCAGTCTTTCATTCCCACACATTCCTCCACCTCCGACACCCATTTTTTTGTTTAATCTCACCTGGGTTGGGGTTTTTGTCGCTCACAATCATGGATCTTAAATAAAACACAGGGAAGGAGGGCTTAATGGAGAGTCTTGGACTCAGCACTCTGGGGTAGAAGGAAAATCAAACCAGAGAAGAGACCTTCGCCACTGGGTGGTCAGTAAAGACTGTCAGGATCTGATCTACACCCCAGAGTAACCTGTGCACACATGCACCAGGAATCATACAGAGCCTGTCTGTGGCAGCACTGTTTGTGTTACCATAAAACTAAATCTCAATGTCTGTCAATAGGGGAATAGCTATATAAATTATAGAATGTTCAAACAGTGGACTACTATACAGCAAGGAAGAAACAAGCAACTGCCAGCTTTGCACCTTGACGTGGATGAACCCCCCCAAGTCACAACATTAAGTGAAAAAGGAAAGTAAATGTGGTTGCATGTGGATCAGTACCCAAGTATTCCACAGTTAACAAGATATTATTTAGGGATACATATGTATGTAGTAAACATATAACAAGTTGAGAAAATGATAAACACAAAATTCCAATGCCTTCTTACCCTTACAGGGAGGTAATGATTCCAGAGAAGCACGCAGGAGCTTCAAAAGCATTGGCAAAATTCTGTTTCTCAAGCGGGGGTAGTAGTGGTGGTGAGTACATGGGTTTATACATTTCAGTACTTTTTACATCATATATGAGTGTATGATAGATATCCTTTTGTGTTATGAAACATTGTCAATTAAAAGTAAATAGAAGACTTAGGATCAATACCTTGGAGGCTATCACAGCTTGTGGTTAATAGGATGGAGTTTCCATACCTCATTTGGCAGCTCTGCATACAACAAAGCCAGAGCCCAGGCCACCTGCAGAACCCAACAACATGCTGAGCCACCCAACCCTGTCCTGCCTCGTGCTGCCAGAGCCCACCTGGGGATGGTCATTCCTGATGCAGAGCTCTGATGGCAGCTGACTGGCTCAGGTGTCACAAACCAGGAGGCCTAAATCATGTCTCATCCTCTTAGAGAATCTAAAACAGCTGACGCTGTGGTGCAACTTGGGTGAGAAGGGATGTCAACTTGCTTGGGGACTGAGGCAGTTTCTGGGACTCTGGAATTTCAATGCAAAAATGGGGAAAGTCCCCGACAAACCAGGAAAGGCTTGTCACCCTCCCTAACACCTGGCCTGGAGCAGTTAGCAGAGAACAGGCTGACCTATGCTGCCCAGGTGCCGGAAGATGGAGAAACCACCCCCCCTCCCCCCGAGACTCTCGACCTTTAGGTGTATTAATCCATCCGCTAGTACAGCATGACCAGTCAACATCTCGGGCTTCTACCAATCACAAAAATGTGTTCCCTCGTGGGAACAGATGTGGGAAAGCAAGTGTCCCTCCCTCTTCAGCAGAGAGGGAGATGGCAGAAGAGGAGCTAGAAGCACATGCCTCCCAGCAGAGAGCCCAGGAGGTGGCGCCTGCTCCTCTGCAACCCCAGCCCCCCTAGGGAGGGGGAGGGGGAGTCTGGTCTTAAGTGAGTACTGAACGCACTGAGGTGCATCCATTTGGGGAATTCTGAGGGATGGTACATGTGGGAGAGAGCAGAAGTTCAAATTCTGGTCTGTGTGCCTTGAGATGAGTATTGAATCTTTTCTTTCTGTCTCTTTCTTTCTTTCTTTCTTTTTTTGCTTTTTAGCTCTGCACTCGTGGCATATGGACGTTCCCAGGCTAGGGGTTGAATCAGAGGGTTGCCAAATGCTTGTTGCCAGGACAAAGGTGAGGGAAGGTGGACCCTGCGTGCCCAGAGCATCATCATCAATCACTCTGTAAACCTTTCCACAAAATATGCTTTTAAGCTCATGCGGCATGGAGTTCCCATTGTGGCTCAGTGGTAAACGAATCCGACTAGGAACCATGAGGTTGCGGGTTCGATCCTTGGACTTGCTCAGTGGGTTAAGGATCCGGCGTTGCCATGAGCTGTGGTGTAGGTCACAGACTCGGCTGGGATCCCGTGTTGCTTTGGCTCTGGTGTGGGCCGGTACCTACAGCTCCAATTCGACCTGGGAACCTCCGTATGCCACACGATCGGCCCAAGAAATGGCAAAAAAACACACACACACACAAAAAAAAAGCTCATGCAGCGACCTTGAATATTAATTAGTAACCAGCATTTACATGTATATTCAATTTTTTTTGTGTGTCTTTTTAGGGCCACACCCACAGCATAGAAGTTCCCAGGCTTGGGGTTGAATTGGAGCTGCAGCTGCTGGCCTATGCCACAGCCTCAGCAAGGCACGATCACAGCCACATCTGCGACCTACACCACAGCTGACAGCAACACTGGTTCCTTAACCCACTGAGCGAGGCCAGGGATAGAACCTGCATCCTCGTGGATACTAGTCAGATTTGTAACCCCCTGAGCCATGACGAGAACTCTTAGTTTTGAGTTTCTTTAAGTCTATTTTCTTACCTCAGAGATAACCAATTTTTAGCCTTGGTGTAGGGTTAAATAGAATATTCTATGGTAGGAATGGACATAATATGAAAGAGAATGGATGCATGTGTATGTATTACTGAACCACTTTGTTGTACAGCAGAAACTATTACAACCTTTTAAATCACTTATACGTCCATAAATTTTTTAAAAAAGTTAAAAAGAGGGACATAATATCTGACCATAGTAGGTACTTGATAAATAGTGTTATTTTAAATTTTTTAATCATTATTTTAGAGACAGACCTGTATGCAGATTGTGAGGATACGGAATACTTAATTGTATCAGAGATCACTTAATTGTATCACTTAATTGTATCAGAGATCACTTCTGCGAGCCATGGTTTCAGTTCAGGTGATCGCCACCAGAGGGCAGTGTTGCCAAATGCTTGTTGCCAGGACAAAAAGGTGAGAAAAAGTGGGCCCTATGTGCGCAGAGCATCCTCATCGCTCTGCAAACCTTTCCACAAAATATGCTTGTAAGCTCATGTAGAGCCCTTAAATATTAATTAGTAACCAGCACTTACATGTATATTCAAAGGACATGATTCAGAGCAACATTCAAAGACTCTAAGTATAGACTCTAAGTTGGAGAAATAAATTTTGGTGTATTCATGCAATGGAATGCTTTGCAGCTATGAAATGAACACTCTGTACAAACTATATGATAGATTTCATAAACATACTATTGAGTGTAAGAAATCAGGCATAAAAGAATACCAGATGACTGCGTTTATATAAATTTCCAAAATTGATCAAATGAATTATGATATTAGAAATCAGGATAGTGCTTGCCCTTGGCGGTCAGGAGAGTGGTGATTGGAAGGACTATAAGGAGCATTTCTATGATACTGATAGTGTCTGTTTCTTCGTCAAGGTGCTGGGTCTGTGGGTGTGGTCAATAGCGAAAACTCATCGAACTGCACACTTCTGATACATGTGCTTTTCTGTAGGTGGGTTAAACTCCACTTGGGAGTTTATTTTTAAATGCTGGTGATACCAGCATCTGCAGGGTAGACTGTGCTTGTACTAGTCTTCAGCTCGTGCCCAGCAAGTGAGAGTTCCCGTCACTGTTCTCTGCCCACAACCCCTGTCCAGAGGCCTTGGGCGAGAGGGTATGACCAGGACTGGCCTATCACAGTATGTCATCTTCTCAACACTAGGGGCGGGTGTGTGTGTGTGTGTGTGTGTGTGTGTGTGTGTGTGTGTGGCCCAGGGGCAGACACCTCAAGCAAGCCGATTAGAGCCCTTCCATAGGATAAAGACGCCTGGTGAGAAGACCCCTCCCATGATGTGGGGCTTGCGAAGCTTGGGGTGCTAATGGCTATATCCCCTGCAGGCGGAGGGGGGAAGTCTCTATTAGGAGAGATTGATGTCAGGGCCAAATGAAGCAGAGGAAGAGGAGGAGGAAGCAGGACAGGGAACATGTCCTGCTGCTTCAAATCCCAGATTTTCTCCTTCGTCCACTTCCCAGGTAATTCATTTCTCAATTTTGTGAGTCAGTCCAGCATCTTTCCCAGATGGATGAGGCAAGACTTTGCTGTTGATGCCTAAGCTCATTCCTGGTACCTACAACTGAAGGAGTTCTGACTAATCAGTTGAGCAATGGGGTGGATGGCAGGGCCACCCACCGAGGTAGGCAGCAGGAAGAGGAAGAGGACCCAATCCCGGAGAAACTGTGAGCACCTTGAGTTCCTCTCCTCCGAGAAGGGGATGAGGGTTCCTCTGGATGTCAGAAGGTTTCATAAGTTGTTGCTGGTTTTTGTCTAAACCAGGGCTGATGACTAGGCCCCACAGTAATAATGTGCAACCACTCCTCTAGCTGGGGGTTCAAAATGAGATTAAATCCTTTAAATTATTGATCTAATTGACTTTGAGCCTCCAACTAATCAAGCTCAGAAATAGGTCTTTCCTGGAGTTCCCATTGTGGCTCAGTGGGTTAAGGACCTGATGTCATCTCTGTGAGGATGCAAGTTCGATCCCTGGCTTCACTCAGTGGGTTAAGGATTCAGTGTTGCCACAAGCTGCGGTGTAGGTTGTAGACCTGTTCAAATCTGGTGTCACTGTAGCTGTGGTGTAGGCTAGCAGCTGTAGCTCCAATTGGACTCTTAGCCTGGGAACTTCCATACGCTGTGGGTGTGGCGGTAAAAAGAAAGAAAAAATGTCTTTCCTTCCTGGATTTCTCCCATCAGTGATGACCACAGAATACCCAGGAATGTTTTCTATTTCAAAGAAGAGGGTCCTGGCCGTTAACGTCCTGGGGAGAAGAAACTGGACAGCCTGCTTTCAGCCAAGTTCTTGAGCTATTTTTTTTTTTTTAAGTTTCTTTCTTTCTTTTTTTCTTTTTTTTTTTTTTTATTATTTTCCCACTGTACAGCAAGGGGGTCAGGTCATCCTTAGATGTATACATTGCAGTTACAGTTTTTTCCCCCACCCTTTCTTCTGTTGCGACATGAGTATCTAGACATAGTTCTCAATGCTATTCAGCAGGATCTCCTTATAAATCTATTCTAGGTTGTGTCTGATAAGCCCAAGCTCCCGATCCCTCCCACTCCCTCCCCCTCCCATCAGGCAACCACAAGTCTCTTCTCCAAGTCCATGATTTTCTTTTCTGAGGAGATGTTCATTTGTGCTGGATATTAGATTCCAGTTATAAGTGATATCATATGGTATTTGTCTTTGTCTTTCTGGCTCATTTCACTCAGTATGAGATTCTCTAGTTCCATCCATGTTGCTGCAAATGGCATTATGTCATCCTTTTTTATGGCTGAGTAGTATTCCATTGTGTATATATACCACATCTTCCGAATCCAATCATCTGTCGATGGACATTTGGATTGTTTCCGCTATTTTTTTTTTAATGGAAGTATAGCTGATTTACAATGTGTTGAAAGTTTCAAGTGTACAGCAAAGAAATTTAATATATATATATACACACACTCCTTTTCAGATTCTTTTCCATCATAGGTTGTCACAAGACATTGAATATAGTTCCCTGTGCTATACAGTAGGTCCTTGTTGTTTATTTTATGTGTAGTCAGTGCCACATGATGTCACTGTTGAAGCACAGGCCCTGCTAGCACCTGCCACTATCCCCCCCTCTTGCCCTGTAGCTCTGATGACGAACTGCAGGTGCTCCAGCTACTCTGGGCTTGTTCTCTTGGCCCACTGCTGGACAAACTGGGTAGGCTGACTGGGGAACCCCCCTAAATCTGCTGCCTTGTTTGCCCTTGCATGCCTCTCTCGGAGAATGAAGCTGAGAGGGCTTTGCAGGGCACACACCACAGGCTCGTCTCCCTTGGGGCATTGCTCACCATTTCCCTGGCTCAGAACCCCCTGGGTTCCTCAGTGCATGATGCTTGCACCAGCCCACAGCCATTGTCCCCAAGGCCTGGTGTGCCAGGGTGGCAGGGTCCAAAAAGTTTCTGCACTGCAGCTTCAGCCCTGTGCTTGCCCTGAGCTATCTTCCTTTCCCTATGTCTGCATTCTGGCTGCAGGACTGAGGGAACTTTTAACTCAAGCCAAGCCCTGTCCCATTTCCTGCTCTGCGATGAAGAATTCTTACGTGGGGAGGGGGGACGGGACAGGAGTGAGGGTGGGGGTGCTAAGTGTACCACTCGTAAAGCTCGTTCTTGAAGGAAAGTTAGGGAAATGTCTGCCCTTCAATTCATGGGATAAGACCAAAAAAGGCAATAATCTTTTTTTTTTTTTTTTTTTTTGCCAAAAATATCGCTCTTGGGAGTTTCTGGTGGTCTGGTGGTTAGGACTTGGCCCAGGTGCAATGCCTGGTCTGGAAACTGAGATCCCACATCAAGTCACTGCATGCTGCAGCCAAAAATAAATAAAAAAGAGCCATGTAATACTGAGATCACTTTAGGGTGCCAACAGGTCTATAATATTCATATGAATCAGTTCTGGTATTAAGCTGGGTTACTGAAGTCACACTTTCTGTAATGGTATTGGGCAGGAGAGGGATTAACGTTGACGGCAGCCCACTCTCAGGCAGGTGTTAAGTCTCACACTTGTATGAGGCCCCTCATCATCATCATCATCGTCTTGGTCCTTGTCTTATAAATGAAGAAACCAAGGCTCGGAAAGTTTGGATAACTTGCCAGTAGTTTGCTCTGGAGCTGTGGAAACCCCTTGCCGCCCATGAGCCCCACTGGCTCATTAGCGGGCTTGCTCCACGTGCACAGGGTGGGTGGGGGGGATGAGATGGGGGTCCGGTGGGGGATCCAGGACCACAGGACAGGTGCCTTGCCTTTTGTGCCTCCTGATGTCACCTGATACTTTGTTCCTGGACCTATAAGGAGATACTCTAATTGATTATTACCTCCTAGTCTCCTTGGCTGTAATCAGCTCCTTCCGATAAAGCCCCATCTCACTTTTTTTTTTTTTTTCAAATAAAATGAAGTGGGTTTTTGTTGCCTGAAACCAAAGCGCCTTCTGGAGAGCCTACCGACAACTGACAGGCGACAGCCACTGTGCCTTGGGGGCTTGCCAGGTGCTGCTAGACTCTGAGCCCTTTACAGACGGAAGAAGCTCCTGGAGTAAATATGGAACAATGTGATTTTTCCCAATAACTTCCCCCAGCTATACTCTGTTAGATTCGTCCTTCCTACTGGATACAGATATTTGAGAAAAGACAGTGTTCCCAACAATGAGACCACAGCCAATGCTCATTTAAACAACATGTATTTTTTTCTGCATATTCTGTTTGTGTTGGCAAACATTTTCTTTTTTGTTCCCTAAAATTGGAGGCCTGCAGGTGCACGGAAAATTTTAAGTAAATCCTTAGCTTACTTTTAAGCGATAAAATCTAATAGCTTAAAACCTATTAAATAAATCCTTAGCTCCCCAAATCTCAAGACACAGTGTTGCCCTATATGACTCACTAGTTCACTGTGCAAGGAGCCAGTTCCAGAATGTAATGTAACATAAACACCAATGGGAAAATTATTATGGAATGGCTTGGTATGTTTGGTCTACTTGACAACCCCTTTCTCTTCATGGTTTTCTCCCTTAAGGGGGCTTTCTCTTCTTAAAATTTATTTATTTTTAATTAGAGTATGGTTGATTTATAGTGTTGTATCAATTTCTGCTGTACAGCATAGTGACCCAGTCATGCATACATATATACACACACTCTCTTTTTCTTTCCTTTTGCTTTTTAGGCCACACCAGAGGCATGCAGAAATTCCCAGGTTAGGGATTGATCAGAGCTGTAGCTGCCTGCCTATGCCACAGCCGCAGCAACGCCAGATCCGAGCCTCGTCTGTGACCTACACTGTAGCTCATGGCAATGCCAGATCCTTAACCCCCCGAGCAAGGCCAGAGATTGAACCTGAATCCTCTTGGACACAAGTTGGGTTCTTAACTGCTAAGCCACAACTGGAACTCCCTACATTCTTTTTCTCATATTGTCTTCCATCATGTTTTAAGGGGAATTTCCTGTTGGAAAGCTTTCTTCCTTACAGAACCTGCTCCCAGAAATTAAGGATGCCTGTTTTTATCACTTGTAGGACTTCCCACATTCTAAATGATTATTTTCATCTAGCAAAGCATCATGCCATTTTAATCATACCATGGAAAATGCCTTTTCTTTATTGATGCTTTTTGCAATAAAAAAGAACAGCAACATACTTTAAACTTACACACAGCTATTTGTCGAGTCTATTGCAATAAAACTGGAAAAAATAGTATAATTAGATTTTTAAAAATCAGTCTTTTATCCACTTTCCAATAAGCATTACTTTTAGGACTAACTGATACAAAATAAAACCAGGAATAACTAAAATTTCACATGGCATCTTTTAAAGAAGCATATCTTGAGGATATAAAAAAAAAAAAAAATGACCTGTCAGAAATTAGACTTGTTAAGAAATAGTGGCCAGAAGTTCCTATTGTGGCTCAGTGGGTTATGAACATGACTAGCATCCATGAGGATGTGGGTTCAACCCCTGGCCTCACTCAGTAGGTTAAAGATCCAGCGTTGCATGAGCTGTGGTATAGGTCACAGATGTGGCTTGGATCCTGTGTTGCTGTGGCTGTGGTATAGGCTGGCAGCTACAGCTCTGATTCAACCCCTAGCCTGGGAACCCCCATATACCGTGGGTGCGGCCCTAATGAACCAAAAAAAAAAAAAAAGAAAGAAAGAAAGAAAGAGAGAAGAAAAGGGAGGGAGGAAGGAAGAAAGAAAGAGAGAGAGAAATAGTGGCTACGAAAGGAAACAGATTCGCCCTCAAATACGCTGCTCTGCATATTGATTATTTTGAATTAAAGGCTCTTAAAAAAAGAGCAGAACTTTTTTTCCTTCCTAAAGACTAGAGATTAGAATTCCTGAGTGGAAGATGTTCTCCTTATCCTGAAGGAAAGAAACATTCTTATCACCAAAGATGGGGAGTCAAGGCATAAGCTGACCTGGTTAAACTGACCTTTATCTTCCTAGTTACATACTTTTCCATAATTTACTGCCCCAGCTCTGGTGCTTCTCTAGGCTGATAAAGGTCAGAAATTGTTGCTTATTAAGTTCTGTCCTTATAGATGGAGAGGGGAGGAAACACACATGCTGCTTGTAGTCAAACAGGGGGAGAGCAGAGAGTGATTCTTGCATCTGCTCCTTAATTGCTTTCAGTCCCAAACAATCCTTAAAGCCAAGTGGTATATTTGGGGGTGGAGGGTGTGAATTCTACTACCTTTCAGCCCAAACAGAAAAATGGCAATTTAGGAACACCACCCCACCACCCCGCAAACACATGACTGGTCAGTCAGTCTGGGGGTCTGGCTGCTGCTTGATTTCTGATAGGGCTGTTTAGGCCAGAGAGAGTCCCCAGTGGAAAGGCACAGCCTCAGAAAAGAGTCTTTTGTTTTGTTGGTTTTTTTGGCTGTGCCCTCAGCATTCAGAAGTTCCTGGGCCAGGGATCGAACCCATGCTGTAGCAGTGACAATGCTGGATCCTAAACCCACTGGGACACCAGAGAACTCCAGAAAAGTGTTTAAATAGGGGAATAGTAGGGTATCCCTGATTCTAGAGGATGCTGGATCACTCAGAGCCTGGAAAGACAGGAAGATGCACCGTTTGGATGTATATTTTAAAAATACTTGTAAACACAAAGAGAGTTTGTTTGTTTTGGTTTGGTTTTTTTAAATTTTTTTGTATTTTTGTTTTTACTATGGAGCTATGATGGGGTTTCTTTAAGCTGCCAGGTGGCGTCAATCAAACCAAAGAAAGGGCTGAAAACGAAATCATTAAATTTCCTTCTGGCCCAAGGCATCCTTAGCGCTGAACACCAGGTTAAGGATTTCTTTGCAGGGCTCAAAAGAGAGATGTGCGGATGTCAGTCAAGAGTCGTGAATGGCTGCATCCTCCAGAGCCGGTGAGTCTCCTGATATCAGGGTCTGGACCGCCTCAGCCCCTCGCCCTCGGCCCTGGCTCCCCCGCCCCTCCCCACTGGCGTATGGCGTGTCACACTTTTAAAAATAGCCCTGAGCAGTGGGGAGCTCTCTCTCAGCCTGGATCCCAACTCACAAACGCAGGCCTCCCCCGAGAAGCGCTGCCCCATGAGAGCGTAATTCTAGCTTCCCGATTACTGTGGCTGATTGGTGCGCGGATGCCGCTGTGAACGTCCCCTCCCCCCAAATCAGCCTGATCCTTTGAAATAGTCACAGCGATGTGGGGCTCCCTTAACCAAGTCCTGTCTTCCTTCACCTCCTTAATAATTCATCAGGCTCATTTGTCTGCAGGAGGAATCCGATAACATTGCTGGCGCTTTTTTTCTTGCAAAATTCCCTTGAAATTTCCCAAGGATGTTTGCTGTTTGCCTCGCTGTTAAAGACCAGCCCCAGCTCCACACGGCCTGTTCGGAACCTCAGAGAGAGAGACGTGGCTGGAATGACACTCCAGGCCTCAGAAGGCCAGCCTGGCCTGGGAACTGATGTGTTTGTCTTACCGAGCCTGCAAGGAGATGAAGAAGGCAGTGAGCTGGAGCAGACACAGGTACAGGAAACCATGGCCCCCGGGGGCTCTCAGGTATGTCGGTGTTCCTGGGGAGAGGGCTCCCGGCCCCTTAAGTTTTCTGCACCTCCCCCCACAGCCCCCTCTGCTTTCCTGACTCTGAAAAAGATCACCTTGTGTTGTTGCTGGAGAGTGAAGGCATTGTAGCTTTGTTTCTTTCTTTCCAGTTGAGTCCCTTCAGCCCCACCCCATCACCTACCTGTCCTTTCCTGTCTCTGTGTCCAAAGAGATATTAACTATGACTGTGATGACTTTGTCCTGCGTACACTCTATGCTAGGGAGGGATCAGTGTCTCCATTTGATGAGGAAACTGAGGTTCTGAGAGGTTAAGGTCAGTGAGAGACCTGAGACAGAGGCTGTTTCTATTGATATGATACTGACAAGAGGGGTTGAGGTCCTATAGGTGAGGGACTTAGAAGACAACCTGGCAAATAATAGATGCCTAGCCTGTGCCATCCAGCACAGTGGCAGGGCAGGGTCATAACTGTAGCCACATGCAGCTCAGAGGGAGTTGGAGGGAAAGGGCTTCCTCGAAGACCACCCCCTACCTCACCTCCCCGACTGTGGCAAGAAAACCTTGAATAAGTCGGTTCCACCTGCTTCTTTGAATAGACTACAGACATTGAAGAGTGTTTTTAGGTCATCATCAGTGGGTCTAGATCTGTCTCCCCCTCACCCCCTGCTTCTCCTCCAGGAGGATGTGTGAGCTTCCTATATGTCCTAGCAATGGGGAGGGGGCAGTGTTCTCGTACCCCTTTGGCCATTCTGTTCTCAGTGGCAGTGCCAGACTGAGCTCTGCATGCAGTGAGGCTCGCTTCCCTCTGTAGGCCTTGCTCACAGGGAGCCCTTGAGTCATGGTCTCTTCACCTCCTGCGGACCCCTCTGTCTCTGCCTCACCCTCTGTCTGGACCCTGTCTTGGTAGGTCTATCATGGGCCTTGACCATAGAGTCACCTTGCCTGGCCCCGGTAGGTCCCACTTCATAGCTACAGCTGTCAACCCAGTGTCCACCACCTGAGGCAGCTGAGGATGCTGGGGGGATGGCCAGTCCTCCTGAGCACACAGCTCCTCCCCCTGACCACCCCATGGAGGCACCAGGGTCCCTGCTGGTGACTCCTCTCAGAGTCACAAGTAAAGAGTGGTTGCACCCCACACTTTCCCACCCTTCCTGCCACCACCTGACCCCCAAGGAGCAGGCTTTCCTCCCCTTCCTTTCCTGACTCCAACTCCTTTCCAGAATTCCTGAGGTCCTGGGGGGTGGGGTGTGGGCAGGCCTGCTTCTGAGATGCTGCGGGGTCCGGGGGTGGGGGGGGGAGATCTGAGGACTTCTGGGAGGTCAGGGCCCCCCTACCCTGGCATCCAAGCCTCCTGACTCACACTCATAGGTGGCCCCCCAAAGACTACGAGAGCTATTGAATCACAGTAGTGAGTATCTGCAAGGATGCATCCCATTAGAGGGATTGAGGGCCTGGCTGTGATATCAGACCAGGGCTTTGATACCTTTCTCAGCAGGTTGCCAGCCCTGTGACCAGTCTTAACCTCTCAGACTTTAGTTTCTTCATCCCTGTGGAAAAATCATGTCAGGAGCAGAATGGCTGGAGTGCGTGAAGCTGAAACCTCACTGACCACTGTTGTTGTTGTTGTGATTAATGATTAATTTTCCTCTTCTGCCCCTTTATCCCCACACCTGACATGGTCCAGGAACGAGGCTGTGCCCATTGTCTTGTTTTGGCAGCTTGAGCAAAAACCAGGAAGTCCACAGGGCTGGGACAGAGGCAACCACACAAAGATGCTGTGCTTAATCATAATATTGTCATTTTTATGTATGTAAAAGTAATTTCAAAAACCATTGGAAACATAAAGGAAAAATTCACTGTAATCCTATTAATTCGATACAATAACTATTCACTTCTAGTCTTCTCCTTTGTTAATCTGATAGAGTTGTGCTTGTAATACTTATACTAGATCTAGTATACTTGTAGACTTATGCCCAGGTTTGTTTTTTTTTTTCTTAACCTAAAATTAAAGTCATAAATGTTGTCTAGGTTGAGATTAAACTTCTTAATTGTTCCTTTAATGGCTGAATAATATTCCATTGTGTGCCTTGCTGTAATTTATTAAGATTTATGGTGAAATGTCAGAATTCATAGGTACATTTTTTTTGGTAAATTTCCATGGAATTTCTCAGAAACTTGTCAACTGGTCATTCCCTAAAAACTTTATGAAATATCTGAACATGACAAAAAGAATCACAGCTCTGCAAGAGAGGGTGAGAAGTTAGGGTGTGTATGTGGGGGGCGGGCGTGTATGATTGGGGAGGATGTGCTGGCATTTTTTGACAAAGGAATCCTGGATGTGGAGAATTTTGAGGGAACCACAAGGACTGGATATAGTTCCCTGTGCTATACAGCAGGAACCTTATTGCTTACCCATTCTAAATGTAGTAGTTTGCATCTACTAACCCCAAACTCCCAGTCCATCCCACTCCCTCTGCCTCACCCTTGGCAACCACAAGTCTGTTCTCTATGTTTGCAAGTCTGTTTCTGTTTTGTAGATAAGTTCACTTGTGCCATATTTTAGGTTCCACATATAAGTGATAGCATATGGTATTTGTCTTTTTCTTTCTGACTTACCTCGCTTAGTATGAAAATCTAGTTGCATCCATGTTGCTGCAAATGGCATTATTTTGTTCTTTTTATGGCTGAGTAGTATTCCATTGTATATATGTATCACATCTTCTTAATCCATTCATCTGTAGATGGCCATTTAGGTTGTTTCCATGTCTTAGCTATTGTGAAAGGTGCTGCAGTGAACATACAGGTTCATGTATCTTTTTGAATTGTGGTTTTGTCTGGATATATGCCAGGGAGTGAGATTGCTGGGTCATACGGTAGTTCTAGATTTAGTTTTCTGAGGAATCTCCATACTGTTTTTCTGGATATATGCCAGGGAGTGAGATTGCTGGGTCATACGGTAGTTCTAGATTTAGTTTTCTGAGGAATCTCCATACTGTTTTTCATAGTTGTTGTATCAGTTTACATTCCCACCAACAGTGTAGGAGGGTTCCCTTTTCTCCACACCCTTTCCAGCATTTGTTATTTATAGACTTATTAATGATGGCCCTTCTGTCCAGTGTGAGGTGGTACCTCATAGTAGTTTTGATTTTCATTTCTGTAATAATTAGTGATGTCGAGCATTTTTTCATGTGACTGTTGGCCATCCATATATCTTCTCTGGAGAAATGTTTGTTTAGGTCTTCTGCCCATATTTTGATTGAGTTGTTTGGGGGTTTTGTTGTTGTTGAGCTGTAGGAATTGTTTGTTTATTTTTGAGATTAAGCCCTTAGTGGTCGCATCATTTGCAACTATTTTTTCCCATTCCATAGGCTGTCTTTTCTTTCCTTCTTTCTTTCCTTCCTTCCTGTCTATCTTTTCTTTTCTTTTCTTTTCTTTCTTTCTTTCTTTCTTTCTTTCTTTCTTCCTTCCTTCCTTCCTTCCTTCCTTCCTTCCTTCCTTTCTTTCTTTCTTTCTTTCTTTCTTTCTTTCTTTCTTTCTTTCTTTCTTTCTTTCTTTCTTTCATGGTTTCCTTTTCTGTGCCAAAGCTTGCAAGTTTAACTAAGTCCAATTTGTTTCTGTTTTTATTTCTATTGCCTTGGGAGACTGATTGAAGAAAACATTTGTACAGTTGATGTCAGAGAATGTTTTGCCTAGGTTCTCTTCTAGGAGTTTTATGGTGTCTTATGTTTAGGTCTTTAAGCTATTTTGAGTTTATTTTTGTGCATGATGTCAGGGTGTGTTCCAGTTTCATTGATTTACATGCGGCTATCCAGTTTTCCCAACACCACTGGCTAAAAAGACTGTCTTTTTCCCATTTTATATTCTTGCCTCCTTTGTCAAAGATTAATTGACTGTAGGTGTCTGGGTTTGTTTCTGGGTTCTCTATTCTGTTCCATCAGTCTGTTTGTCTGTTTTGGTACCAGTACCACACTGTCATGATGACTGTAGCTTTGTAATATTGCCTGAAGTCTGGGAGAGTTATGCCTCCTGCTTCTTCCCCCCACCCCATTATTGCTTTGGCAATTCTGGGTCTTTTATGGTTCCATGTAAATTTTTAGATTATTTGTTCTGGTTCTGTGAAAAATGTCATGGATAATTTCATAGGGATCTCATTCAATCTGTAGATCGCTTTGGGTAGTCTGGTCATTTTAATTATATTAATTCTTCCAATCCAGGAGCATGGGATATCTTTCTAGTTCTTTGACTCCTCTTTCTTTTATTAAAGTTTTATAGTTCTCAGTGAAATAAGTCTTTCACCTCCTTGAGAATCCACCAACCTGTATTTTTTAATTTTTTTTTGTTTTACATTTTAACAGCTTTCTTGTGAACTAATTCATAACATCATAAAATATACTCAGAGTATCTATTTAGGTGGATTTTAGTATATTCAGGGTAGGGCAACCATCACCACTATCTAATTTCATTATCTCAAAGGAAATCTACTCCCCTAGGCCTAAGTAACCATTAATCTATTTTATTTCTTTTTTAATTCAGTGAATTTTATTATATTTATAATTGTGCTACCGTCATCACAATGTAATTTTAGAACATTTCTAACCCAACCCCCCAATCCATCCCTCCCCACCAACCTGTCCCCTTTGGTGACCATAAGTTTTTCAAAGTCAGTGAGTCAGTTTCTGTTCTGTAAATAAGTTTATTGTATTCTTTTTTTATAGATTGTACATATAAGTGATGGCATATGATGTTGGTGTCTCATTGTCTGACTAACTTCACTTAGCATGATAATTTCTAGGTCCATCCATGTTGCTGCAAATGCCATTATTTCATTCCTCTTTATGGCTGAGTAATATTCCATTGTGTATATGTACCACATCTTCTTTATCTACTTCTCTGTCAATGGACATTTATGTTGCTTCCATGTATTGGCTATTGTATATAGTGCCACAGTGAACACTGGGATACATGTATCTTTTTGAATCATGGCTTTCTCTGGATAGATGCCCAGGAGTGGGATTGCTGGATCATATGGTAATTCTATTTTTAGTTTTTCAAAAAATCTCCATATTGTTGTCCATAGTGCTTTTACCAGTTTACATTCCCCCAGTAGTGTAATAGGGTTCCTTTTTCTCCACACCCTCTCCAGCATTTGTTTGTAGACTTTTTGATGATGGCCATTATGGTTGATGTAAGGTGGTACCTCATGAGTTCTCATTGTGGCATAGTGGAAATGAATCCAACTAGGAACCATGAAGTTTTGGGTTTGATCCTTGGCCTTGTTCAGTGGGTTAAGGATCCGGCGTTGCCATGAGCTGTGGTGTAGGTCGCAGATGCAGCTCGGATCTGGTGTTGCTGTGGCTCTGGTGTAGGCTGGCACCTGTAGCTTTGATTAGACCCCTAGCCTGGGAACCTCCATATGCCACAGGTATGGCCCTGAAAAGACAAAAAGACACAAAAAGTGGGGGGTACCTCAGAGTAGTTTTAATTTGCATTTCTCTAAAAATTAATGATGTGAAATATCTTTTCATGTGTTTTTTTGGCCACCTGTTTGTCTTCTTTGGGGAATTATCTGTTTAGAGCTTCTGCCCATTTTTTGATGGGGTTGTTTGTTTGTTTTTTATATTGAGCTGCAGAGGTGTTTGTGTATTTTGGAGATTAATTCCTTGTCAGTCACTTCATTTGTAAATATTTTCTCCCATTCTGTAGGTTTTCTTTTTGTTTTGTTTAAGGTTTTCTTTTCTCTGAAAAGTTTAGTCAGGTCCCATTTGATTATTTTTGTTTTTATTATCATTACTCTAGTAAGTGGATCTGAGAAGATATTCCTGTGGTTTATGTCAGAGAGTGTTTGGCCTATGTTTTCCTCTAAGGGTGTCATAATATCCAGTCTTAATTTAGGTCTTAAATCCATTTTGAATATATTTTTGTGTATGGTGTTGAAGATTGTTCTAAATTCATACTTTTACATGTAGCTATCTAGTTTTCCCAGCACCACTTTTCTCCATTGTATATTTTTGCCTCCTTTGTCATATATTAGTTGAGCATAGGTGTCTGGGTTTAATCCTGAGCTTTCTATCCTGTTCCACTGACCTGTTTCTGTTTTTGCACCAGTACCATACTGTTTTGATGACTATAGCTTTGGGGTATAGTCTAAAGTCAGGGAACCTGATTCCTCTATCCCCATTTTTCTTTCTCAAGATTTCTTTGTTATTCCGGGTCTTTTGTGTTTCCAAACAAAGTTTAAAATATTTTGTTCTAGTTCTTTGGAAAATGCTATCGATAATTCGATAGGGATTGTATTGAATCTGTAGATTGCCTTGAGTAGTATAGTCATTTTGTTGATATTAATTCTTCCAATCTAAGATCATGGTGTATCTTTCCATCTATTTGTATCGTCTTGGATTTCTTTCATCAGTGTCTTGTAGTTTTCAGAATGTAAGTCTTTTGTCTCTTTAGGTAGGTTTATTCCTAAAATAATTTTTTTTTTCTTTTTAATGAGATGGCAAATGGGATTATTTCCCCAATTTATTTTTCTGATCTTTCATTTTCACTGTGTAGAGATGCAGTTGATTTCTGTGTATTAATGTTGTATCCTTGGCAGAGCCTCATTGCCTGCTCACTTGCACACTTACAAGCATCTAATCTTAATAAATCTATTTCTTGCCTAAAAAATTTTGTATCCTGCAACTTTACCCAATTCATTGATAAGCTCTAACAGTTTTCTGGTAGCATCTTTAGGATTTTCTAGGTATAGTATCATGTCATCTGCAAACAGCAATAGTTTTATTTCTTCCTTTCCAATTTGGATTCCATTTATTTTTTTCTTCTCTATTGCTGTGGCTAGGACTTCCAAAACTATGTTGAACAGAAGTGGCAAGAGCAGACCTCCTTATCTTATTACTGATCTTAGTGGGAATTCTCTCAGCTTTTCACCACTGAGAATGTTGTTAGCTCTGGGTTTGTCATATATGGCCTTTACTATGTTGAGGTAGGTTCCCTCTATGCTTACTTTCTGGAGGATTTTTATCAGAAATGGGTGTCGGATCTTGTCAAAAGATTTTTTTGCATCTATTAAGATGATCATATGGTTTTTATTCTTAATGTTAATGTGGTGTATCACACTGATTGATTTGTGGATATTGAAGAATCCTTGCATCCCTGGGATAAAGCCCACTTGATCATGGTTTATGATCCTTTTAATGCATTGCTGGATTCAGTTTGCTGGTATTTTGTTGCAGATTTTTGCATCTATGTTCATCATTGATGTTGGCCCATGATTTTCTTTCTTCTTGTGTGTGTGTGGTATCTTTGTGTGGTTTTGGTATCAGGATGATTGTGGCCTCATTGAATGAGTTTGGGAATATTCCTTCCTCTGCAATTTTTTGGAGTAGTTTCAGAAAGGTAGGTGTGAAATCTTCTCTAAATGTTTGATGGAATTCACCTGTGAAGCTCTCTGGTCCTAGACTTTTGTTTGTTGGAAATTGTTTAATCACAGTTTCAATTTAAGTACTTATAATTGGTTTGTTCATCTTTTCTATTTCTTCTTGGATTAGTCTTGGAAGATTGTACCTTTCTAAGAATTTGTCCATTTCTTCTATGTTGTCCATTTTATTGGCATATAGTTGTTTGCAGTCATGTCGTATGATCCTTTGTATTTCTGTGATGTCTGTTGCAACTTCTTTTTCATTTCTAGTTTTATTGATTTGAGTACTCTCTCTTTTTTTCTTGATGAGTCTGGCTAAGGGGAGAACCCACCAATCTGTAAACAGCTCCTCCTCTAACCTCTATTTTAGTCTTTGAAGGGTTTCCCTCCAGGACCACCCTGTAGATTATGCCTTTGTCATTCTAGGGCTCTTTATAGGCTGGCATTACTGGATAGCTTATTGTCATCCACCGATACCTCAACAAAGATTAGTTTAGCAGATTCATTTTCAGAGTTGCCATTTCCTGCTCTGTATTCTCAGGTAACTCTTCCTGTGGCTTGTACATGTCTTCTATCTCAAGAAGCCCAGGAACCACATCTGCAGCATGTATTTGTCATTGAATAAATATTTATGGACCTCCCACTGTGCAGCCGGTGTTGTTCTAGGAGTGGGATCTGGAGCACTCAACAGGTCAGACAGGATCCAGCTCTCTTGAAACTTACATTCTAATGGAGGAGACATAATAAATAATTAACTTTTTCTATGTCAAAGATATGAGACAGATATCTTTGTGATAGAGGGTGACTGGCAGCAGGGAGGGGACATCAGGTGGGAGGGCAACGTTTGAACCAACATCTGAACGATGAGAAGACTGGTGAGAAGGTGCTTCACAGGGAGCAAATTCTAAGTGCAAAGGCCCTGAAGTAGGCTCAAGGTTGGTCTGTTCTAGAAACTGAGACCGGTGTGTCTGGAGAGCAGGGAGCAGGGAAGAGAGGAAGCCATCAGAGCTTTATGCTGCAGAAGGCAGCTGGGGGTTATTCTGAAGCATCAGGGAAGAGCCCTAGGAGGGTTTTCATCTGAGGGTCGGCTTTATCTGATTTATGTTTTATACCAATCATTCTAGCGGGTCTGTGGAAAATGGATTCTCTAGGGGACGAGAGGGGAAACAGGAAGATAAGTGAGGAGGCTTTGGCTGTAGTCAGGGAGGAAATGGATGGCGGCTTAAACAGAAGTGGAGAGATTCTGGATTTTTCTGGAGGTAGAACTTCCAGGACTTTATGGTAGGTTGACTATGGAATGAGAACTCAGAGGTGCCTCCCAGCTTTTTTCCTTCATAATTAGAAAGTCCTCTTTACTCAGCTGGGGAAACCCAAGGTAGAAGTGAATTGGGGTGGAGGGGACTGGAGGGTTCTGAGTTGGATATTTTTTATTTTATTTTACTTTATTTTACTATTTTATTATTTTTGTCTGCACCCACAGCATGCAGAAGTACCCAGGCCGGGGATCAAACCCATGCCACAGCAGTAACAACACCATATCCTTAACCTCTAGGCCACCAGGAAACTCCTGTGGGGGACATTTTAAATTTGAGATGCTTGTCATACATATATCTGAGTCGAAATGTCAGGTGGGCAGGGGCAAATACAAGCTTGGAACTTGGGAGATAGGTCAAAGAAGTCATTGGTATGGATACATGAAGTAGAGTATGGATGATGTTTCCAGCCATGAAGCAGGATGAGATCTCCAAAGGATAGGGAAAGGGACAGAAGAGAAGAGGCAGAGGCTGTGCCCTCCTGCTCTCTACCTTCCAGATACCTGGCAGGCAGAAGAGCCATCCAGGGAGACTGAGAAGAATAGCCACTGAGGTTGGAAGACAGCAAGAGGCCAAGAGGCTCTGTCTATAAACACCCTATGCTTTTATCATATTAGGTTGTCAGTAAATATTTCCAGGAAAGACAAGCTCTGTGGCTGCTCATTAATGTCTTTGCAGTTGCTGGCGCAGACCTAGAACATCGAATTCAGCCATATGGCTTCCCTTTATCTCTGACATCAACGCTGCTGCCTCTGCCTGGCTGCAGAGGCCTGGCGAAATCAGGCCCCACCCCAGCTCCATCCCTAGTCCTGCTGCACCCACTGTGGCACCCACCCTTCCCTCCTGGTGGGACTCGCCCCACACCCTACACTGGCTGTGCCGCCTACATGGCATGAGGCAAGCTCACTCCCACCTCTTCACCCAGATCCTGCCTCTTCCCCCTCCTGGAATGCCCTCCCGTCCCTGCTCCTGCTGCCTTCCCCAGCCTGGCCCAGCTCAAAGCTCAGTTTCCCAGTCTCTCCCCATCTGCCCACTGCCCCCCACCCCCCACGCTGGTACTTGATGGATTTCCCTCAGGACCACCTTTAGGCATTACACTCCCCCCAACTCCCCAGGCTAC
Source organism: Sus scrofa (assembly GCF_054392235.1). Classification (NCBI taxonomy): domain Eukaryota; kingdom Metazoa; phylum Chordata; class Mammalia; order Artiodactyla; family Suidae; genus Sus; species Sus scrofa. Next base: position 138,598,135 of record NC_139383.1, read on the forward strand.
TGAGGCCCATTGGACATCCTCTGTCCAGCCCTTCACATCTAATCCCTCAGACTGTAATGGTTCTACCCCAAAATACCTCTTGAATTCCATCACTATTTCCCTCCATCTCTGCTACTCACCTCGGGCCTGAGTCACCATTTGTTTCCCGTTTGAACCACGCAACTCACCTTCCCGCCTCCAGGCTTGTCCCATCCATTCTCCACACAGTGTCAGAATGATCTTACTCACATCACTTATCTGCTTAATGCCCATCAACAGCATCCAATCCCTTAAGATAAAATACCAAATCCTGGAGTTTCCTGGTGGCTCAGCTACTTGAGGATCCAGCATAGTCACTGCTGTGACTTGGGTTGATGGTGTGGTGTGGGTTTGATCCCTGGTCCAGGAACTTCCACATGCTGTAGGCAAGGGAAAAAAACAAAAACAAAAACAAAACAAAAACAAAAAAAGCCAAAAAAACAAAAAACAAATCCTAACCAAGTCTTTCAGTGTCTCATGTGATCCAGCCAACTGCTCACCTTCCCAGACATTTCTCACCTCATCGCTCCTTACTCTCTATGCCCAGACACACACATTCAATCCCTAAACACACCAGCTTTCAACACTTCTCAGTACCTTGCATGTGCTGTGCCTTCAGCCTAGAAGGGGCAGCCCAGTGTAGCTAATGCTGATGGTCCCCTAGGTTTAGCTTAAAGGCCTCTTCCTTCAAGGGCCCCTCTGATTCCTTCCCCAGTTAGAACCAGGTACCCTCTGTGAGTGTCTTTTTTAGCACCCATTCTTTTCCTTGATAAGAGTTACCACAACTTATGATTGTAAATTGCTTTGTATTTATTTGTTTGTTGTCCAGCAACTCCACTGGATACTCACAAGTGCAGGTGCCACATCTCTTTTGACGCTCAGAACTATAGCCTCATGCCTGGCACTTATTAGTTGCTCTTAGGTCATTGTCATCAATGAATGAAGCTTTCCCTCGCTGCTCCAGCCCATACTGGAGCCTTTAGGTTCTTTGCTTCCAGGTTCACTCAGTTCTTCCCAATTTATTTGTTCTGTAGCAAAAATAAAAACAGCAATAGCTGCAATTGCCTAAGGTTTATTATATGCAAGATTCTGTGTGCCAATTACATATACATACGTGTATTCTCTAATCTTTACACAAAACCTGTGAAATAGGTACTGTTAACCCAGTTTTACAGATTAGGAAAATCAGCCTCAGGGAGAGAGAGCAATTGCCTAATGCTCCCTAGCTAGTCATTGCCACAGCCAAGACAGGAATTCAGGTCCATCTGACTCCAGTGCTCTTATTCTTTCCTCCACATTGGTCTATGTGGATGTTGTCTCCACTTTCAAGTTGTCTGTGAAATTTGGTTGTTGTTTGTAAACATTTTGTTGATATCCTCTCTGGTTGGAGAGGTTTTCTTTGTGCTCTTCCTGTATACAGCAGGTGCTCCCTATTGCCTGCCCTTTGTAAGGTGTGTCAGGGGGCTGATGAGGGCCACGCAGGACAAAACAGTCCATGTTTCTGTCCAAGTTGCCCTGCAAGGTGAGTTGCAGGGCTAGGCTAAGAAGGTTGAGTGGATGGCCATCCACCAAACCTGACTTGGGGGGGCTCCCCAGGCCCACCTTCCCCAAATAGCTCTCTCACCAGGTCAGGCTGGCCCTGCCCTGCCTTCTCCTCCCTGCCTAGTGGAATTCCCACCATTGGAGTCACTTCCATCTTAGGCAACATAGGTTGGCCTGGCCTTCAGATGGCCTCTCCCACAGGTCTTCAAGCACGATTAGCAAACTGACAGGATTAGCAAATTGCCCTTGATCAGGGGTATGGCCAGATGGAGAGTAGCAGAATCTCAAAGCTGAAACAGATCATCTGGACTCTGAAGCAATCTCCTGCCCACTGGAGGAATCTCCCAGGCAGAAACCCCTTGCATAATCCCAGCCAAAGAAACTTCTTACCTCCCAAATGACCAGGGTGGTAATTTTTTTTTTTTTTTTGTCTTTTTTGCTATTTCTTTGGGCCGCTCCCACGGCATATGGAGGTTCCTAGGCTAGGGGTCGAATCGGAGCTGTAGCCACTGGCCTGCGCCAGAGCCACAGCAACGCGGGATCCGAGCCGCGTCTGCAACCTACCCCACAGCTCACGGCAACGCCGGACCGTTAACCCACTGAGCAAGGGCAGGGACCAAACCCGCAACCTCATGGTTTCTAGTCGGATTCGTTAACCACTGCGCCACGACGGGAACTCCTTTTTTCTGCTTTTTTAGGGCCACACCTGTGGCATATATAAGTTTCCAGGCTAGGGATTGAATCAGAGCTGCAGCTGCCAGCCTATCCCTCAGCCACAGCAACTCCAGATCTGAGCCATGTGTGCAACATACACCACAGCTCAGGGCTGGATTCTTAACCCACTGAGCGAAGCCAGGGATCGAACCTGCATCCTCATGGATTGTAGTCGTGTTTGTAATCCGATGAGCCACAGCGGAAACTCCCCAAGGTCTTTCTTACAGTGAAATCAAATCTACCCACTCACAAAGGCCCCATTTCCATATCAGGTGTGACACAACATGTATGTAATCCTTTACTGTGCTTGATGGCACTTTTCTTCTCCAAAGCTAATGTCCTCATTCAGCAGTTTCAAGGCCCTCCTGTCCTGGGCTCTGGCATTAGCTCCAGTCAAGTGTTCAGTGAGCCATGGCTTTGCCCCCTTCCTGGCCCAGTGTGGGTGTCTCAGGTGGGGAAAGAGGAGGATCCAGATGGTGAGCAGTGAGCCAGCTGCTTGGTGGGAGGAGGAGGAGAGGGCCTCCCGGAACCTGAGGAAGAATTCGTGCCCTGGGTGAACCTGCCTGACCCTGTCTGTCCTCACTCAAGGCCACCTGCTGCTCTCAGAGGACAGGCAGGAGACAATATACTTGGACATGTTTTACAGAGTTGATGTGTGTGACTGTCTGACCGGGTGGCCTGGCACATGGAGGCACAAAGTGAATGTTATTTTCTTCCCCTGTCTCTTTATTTATGTGTCACATAATTATTTATTCAACAGATAATCATCTGTTAACATATAATAATTTTACTCTTTGAAAAAATCCTGACTATGAAGAGCACGTAACATCTGTTTAGTATAGACACTAGAAATATTTTAAAGTTTACTGAAGAAAAGAAACATTGCTAGAGTTCCCCATGTGGCTCAGTGGCTAATGAACATGACTAGTAACCATGAGGTTGCAGGTTTGATCCCTGGCCTCGCTCAGTGGGTTAAGGATCTGGCATTGCTGTGGCTGTGGTGTAGGCCAGAAGCTGTAGCTCCGATTCAACCCCTAGCCTGGGAACTTCCATATGCCGTGGGTGTGGCCCTAAAAAGACAAAAGACAAAAAAAAAAAAAAAAAAAGAAAGAAAGAAAGAAAAAGAAACACTGCTAATATCATCATTCAGGAGTTCCTGTCGTGGCTCAGCAGAAACGAATCTGACTAGCATCCATGAGGATGCAGGTTCCCTCTCTGGCCTCAGTCAGTGGGTTAAGGATCCAGTGTTACTGTAAGCTGTGGTGTAGGTCACAGACATAGCTCAGATCTGGTGTTGCTGTGGCTGTGGTGCAGGCTGGCAGCTTCAGCTCTGATTCCACCCCTAGCCTGGGAATCTCCATATGCCATACACACACACACACACACACACACACACACACACACACACAAATATATACATATATATATTATCATCATTCAGAGATAACCTCTTAAATCCTCAATATTTCCTTTCAGTCTTTTTCCTAGGCACATATATACATAGAAATCTGTTTTGTTTATGTATAAATATATATTTATACATGTAAAATTGAGCTCATATTAGGTCCTTCCCACCTAACAGCAATTAGTGATGGTAGAGGAAAACAAATTAAGTAATAAAAGATTTTTTAAAATGGCTATAGGGTTCTCATTGTGGCTCAGCAGAAATGAATCTGACTGGTATCCATGAGGAGGCAGGTTGATCCCTGGCCTCGCTCGGTGGGTTAAGGATCCTGTTTTGCTGTGAGCTTTGGTGTAGGTCACAAATGTGGCTCGGATCCCATGTTGCTGTGGCTGTGGTGCAGGCCCACAGCTGCAGCTCTGATTTGACCCCTAGCCTGGGATCATGCACTGCGGGTGCAGCCCTAAAAAGACCAAAAAAAAAAAAAAAAGGCTATAAGATACCATCATATCATCTAGGTTGTTTCCAATTTTTGATGCCCAGAAAGCATGATATTAATATCTAAATTGCAGTGATTCCACTCTCCTCTTTGCCAAGTTGACAGAAAATTCAATATTTTCCCTTCAGGTAGGCCAGAGAATTTCCAAGACTGTTGTCGTTGTCCATGAGGCATTTTTTCATTCATTCATTGGTTCATTCATTCCTCTGCTGACTCTAGACTTCTCTACAAAAGCATCTCTGCTGATTTGCCCAGGCTCAGGGATGCATCTGCCCTGTCTGGATCAAAGAGGAGAGTTCCCCCAGCAAAGTTACTTGGTTACCAAGTATCTCTTGGTAATGATACAGCTTAATACACACACATAGGGAGCCAGTTCTTTGCAAATAATTCCATAGTAGCAAGATGAATAAATATAAAGGGTGTTTGGCAATATCTCTGTCCCTTCGCTTCCAACACGCTAACGCCTAATACTGAGGCCAAGACACTGGTCCAAACCTCCCTCATCCTTATGGTGTATTTCCTCTCTCTCATTGCCCTTCTTTGCCATCTGCTCTCAAAGGATCTCTTCAGTTCATCATATACATTTCAGTGAATCCCTAATGGGAAGCTGTCAGGGTCCCAACCTCTCCCCCAACCCCCTGCCCCCATAGGCTTCTCTGCTCCTATGTAAATTTATGGGCGCAACTAGCTTCCTAAGGGAGAGTGCTATCTAGCCCCCGTCAGCAATGTCCAAGGCCCCAGTGCCATGGATATATGAGGGAGAAGGGATGACTGGTACCTCGATCCGTCAGTGACTCACTCCTAAGCCATAGCCCTTGTTAAGCCAAAGGAATAATGACAACAAAAAGCAATTATAGGAATAACACTGAATTGAATGTCTTTGAGGATTTGTGCAAGAGTTTATGTATAATAAATTCCTAGAAATAGAATTCCTGGGCCAAAGCTCATACAAGGTTTACAGATTTATAGAGATGACCATATCACCCTCAAAAGTTTGTGCCAATTTACATCTTTTTTTTCTTTCTTTTATTTAATGATTTTTATTTTTTTTCCATTATAGCTGGTTTACAGTGCACTGTCAATTTTCTACTATACAGCAAGGTGACCCAGTCACACATATATAGATTCTTTTTTTTCACATTATCATGCTCCATCATAAGTGACTAGACATGGTTCCCAGTGCTACACAGCAGGATCTCATTGCTTATCCATTCCAAAGGCAATAGTTTGCCTCTGTTAACCCAAAATTCCCAATCCACCCCACTCCCTCACCCCTGCCTTGGCAACCACAAGTCTGTTCTCCATGTCCATGATTTTATTTTCTGTGGAAAGTTTCATTTGTGCCATTTATTAGATTCCATATGTAAGTGACATCATATGATATTTGTCTTTCTCTTTCTGACTTAACTTCACTTAGTATGAGTCTCTAGTTCCATCCATGTTGCCGTAAATGGCATTATTTTGTTCTTTATGATGGTTGAGTAGTATTCCACTGTGTATATATACCACATCTTCTTAATCCATTCATCTGTCGATGGACATCTAGGTTGTTTCCATGTCTTGGCTATTGTGAATAGTGCTGCAGTGAACATATGGGTAATGCGTCTTTTTCAGGGAAAGTTTTGTCTGAATATATCCCAAGAGTGGGATTGCTGGGTCATATGGTAGTTCTATATATAGTTTGCTGAGGTACCTCCATACTGTTTTACATAGTGGTTGTACCAATTTATATTTCCACCAAGAGTACAGGAGGGTTCCCTTTTCTCCACACCCTCTCCAGCATTTGTTATTTGTGGACTTATTAATGATGGCCATTCTGACTGGTGTGAGGTGGTACCTCATAGTAGTTTTGATTTGCATTTCTCTAATAATCAGTGATGTTGAGCATTTTTTCTTGTGCTTGTTGGCCATCTGTACATCTTCCTTGGAGAAGTGTCTATTCAGGTCTTTTGCCCATTTTTCAATTGGGTTGTTGGCTTTTTTTGCTATTGAGTTGTATAAGTTGTTTGTATATTCTAGAGATTAAGCTCTTTTCAGTTGTATTGTTTAAAACTATTTTCTTCCACTCTGTAAGTTGTCTTTTTTTTTATGGTTTCATTTGATGTGCAAAAGCTTGTCAGTTTGATTAGTTCCCATTGGCTTATTTTTGCTTTTACTTTTGTTGCCTTGAGAGACTGACATGAGAAAACATTTGTAAGGTTGATGTCAGAGAATATTTTACCTATGTTCTCGTCTAGGAGTTTGATGGTGTTTTGTCTTATATTTAAGTCTTTAAGCCATTTTGAGTTTATTTTTGTGCACGGTATGAGGGTGTGTTCGAGTTTCATTGATTTACATCTGGCTGTCCAGTTTTCCTAGCACCCCTTGCTGAAAAGTCTGTCTTTTTCCCATTTTATATTCTTGCCACCTTTGTCGAAGATTATTTGACCATAGGTGTCGGCTTATTTCTGGGTTCTCTATTCTGTTCCATTGATCTGTATGTCTGTTTTGGTACCAGTACCACACTGTCTTGATGACTGTAGCTTTGTAATATTGCCTGAAGTTTGAGAGAGTTATGCCTCCTGCTTGGTTTTTGTTCCTCAGGATTGCTTTGGCAATTCTGGGTCTTTTGTGGTTCCATATAAATTTTTGGATTGTTTGTTCTAGTTCTGTGAAAAATGTCATGGGTAATTTGATAGGGATTGCATTGAATCTGTAGATTGCTTTGGGTAGCATGGCCATTTTTACAATATTGATTTTTCCAACCCAGGAGCATGGAATATCTTTCCATTTCTTAGAATCCTCTTTTAATTTCCTTGATTAACAATTTACACCTTAACAACAAAGTCTTGATGACTCTTCCCTGCACCATGACTAACACAGCATTACCAACTTGTCATCCTTTTCAATCTAATAGATGTAAAATGGCATCTCTTTTTTTGGTTTAATTTATATTCTTATTATTAGTGATAATAATTTATAGGCTTATTGCATATTCCAATGATTCCCAGACTTTGTTGAATGTCAGAATCACCAGGAACGCTTTTTAAATTCCAATGCTAGGAGCTTCCTTGTGGCTCAGCAGGTAAAGGACCAGCACTGTCACTGCAGTGGCTTGGGTTGTTTCTGTGGTGCACATTTGATCTCTGGCCTGGAATTTCCACATGCTGTGGGTGCAGCCAAAAAGAAAAAACAAACAAACAAACAAACAACAACAAAAAAACCCAGTGCACAAGTCACTTATCACTTATGTCAGAATACCTTGGAGCTGGGCATCAATATTTGTTTAAGGATCACCAGATGATTCCAACATTGGGGAGCCATGGATGTATATATTTCTTTTCTTTCTCTTTGTCCCCCCCCCCACCCCATCTCTCTTGTCTCTCTCTTTTTCTCTTTTTTTTTTTTTTTTTTTTTTTTTTTTTTTTTTTTTTTTTTGCTTTTTAGGGTCACAACCATGGTTAATGAAGTTTCTAGGCTAGGGGCTGAATCAGAGCTACAGCTGCCGGCCTACACCACAACCATAGCAATGTGGGATCCCCAACCCACTGAGTGAGGCCAGGGATCAAACCTGCATCCTCATGGATGCTAGTCAGATTCGTTTCTGCTGAGCCACGATGGGAACTCTCCACGGACATATACATCTCTGCCATGAATTACCTGTTTATATCTTTTGTCAATTTTTCTACCAAAGTGTTACTATTTATTTGAAAGAATTTTGGCTTATTGGGAATTTAGCCCTTAATAAATTTGGTACATATTGTTACAAATTTGTCTTTTATTATTACTTATAGTTGTTTGACAAGGAGAAATTTAACATGTATGCAGTCAGAATTATCCGCTGGTTTTCCTTCATTGCATGTCAGTTTTGTGTTTTATTTCCTCACTAATGGTAATAAAACAGTAACCAACTAGATTATATTTACATCTAGAATTTATTTTAATATAAGGAGTGAGATGTGGAACCAGCTTATTTTTTATCTGAATAGCAAAAAGTTTTTTTTTTTTGCAGAAGATGGTTATTTGTCCAAAATAGTATTAAATAATCCACTTTTCCACTATTAATTTGTAATGCCATAATTTTCATATGTCAATTTCTTATTTATTTTCCCCCAGGTTTACTTATTTTGTTTTTCATAGCTATTGTGTTTGTGATCTTACTTTCCTTTGGGGTGTGATTTCTATTAGAAATGTGTGGTTTTTATTTATTTTCATAATCAGCCATTCTTATTATATAATAAATTCAAATAAACATACATATATATTTTTGTACTGATTTATTCTCTTTATAGTTCTCCTTTTTTTTTTGTCTTTTTAGGGCCACAGCCATGGCATAAGGAGTTTTGCAGGCTAGGAGTCGAATCAGAGCTGCACCTGCCAGCCTACACCACAGCCATAGCAATGCCAGATCCAAGCTGCATCTTCGACCTATACCAGCTCACAGCAATGCCAGATCCTTAACCCACTGAGTGAGGCCAAGGATTGAACCTGTGTCCTCATGGATCCTAGTCAAATTCACTTCTTCTGAGCCACAATGGGAACTCCCAATAATTCTCCTTTTAATGACAACATAGAACCCCGTCATAGGACTGTGCCATCATTTATTGCTCTATCTACCAATATTGACAGTTTGGGTGATTTTCAGTTCCTTAGCATCAAAAATTTAGATGCAATTAATATTTTAAAGCATGTAGCAATTTTTTCCTTAGTGGAGTTTCCAAGATTGGAATTATCTGGGCATAAATAGTTTTGTGGGGTTTGTGAGGTTTTTTGGTAACTATTGCTATACTAAGTAATGCGGGTGGTAGTTGGATTTGACTATATGGTAAAGGAGGTTAAGAGGCTGGAAGGAAGGGAGTTGATGAAGAGTCCCTAGAATATGGGTTAGAAAAAGTAACAGATCTTGAAAAAAATGCCCCAGATTACTAATAATTGGGGAAATGCACACTAAAACCGCAGTCAGAGACAATTGCATACCCATTGGTTTGGAAAAACTCAAAAAGTCAGATGATACCTCTTAGAATTCCCCGATGTGAACTCTCTGACATAGCAATGGGAGTGTGAATCAGTAAAAATTACTTTGGGGGACAATTTGGCAATATCTAATGAAATTGGTGAAAATATACCTTTTAAGCCAGCAATTTTTTACTCTCAGGGGTGTATACACTAAAGAAATACAATATATACAAGAAAGCGCATGGTAGGATTGTTTGTACCATTCTTCATTGACTTTAAGCACATCATTCACCAAGGGAAAATACTGCCAGGTATTACATATCATCATGTTTAATAAGCATCCCATAATTCAGATATGTTAAAATGGGGGGGGGGGACCTGTCGAAATACGGTAAGAACAAAAACTTAAAAACAGCTTAAATGTCCATGGCAGAAAAATGGGCAAATAAATTGTAGTCTAGTTCACAGCTATGGCAAAGAATGAGCCAGATCTATACCCTCAATGTTAGCAAATCATATAAACATAATATCAAGTGAATAAAATGTTTACTGAAGAATACATATCCTTTATGTGATATCTCATATAAAGCTTAAAACATGAAAAACAATACCAAATACAGCTTAGAAATCTAGGAAAAGTACAAAGACATGCATGGGAGTGGTGACTGAATTGAGGTTCAAATTCAGGTTCATGGTTATCACTAGCAAGTGAAAAAGGGTAGAGACCAGGTGAGGGGCACACAAGGGGAATTCAACTCTTTACTAATTTTTCAGGCTGAGTAGTGGATTCATGGGTGTTCAATTTAATATTCTCTATACATTTTGAATATCGTAAATATTACTTAATCCCCTCACATGGCATTCACTGAGCTGGGTGCCCAGGCTCCAGTGAGCCCAACTGAGCAGATCTCACCATAGGCTCCCACTGCCCCACCATCTCCAGCAGGCCTGCAGCTCCATAATTTCCCAGGACTCCTCAGGCAGCCTTCAGAGTTTCCATAAGTCTGCCCAAGCTACTCTTTGGAGGGCTAACGGTGTCTCCCTGAGGTCAGACTTGCCCTCAGCTCTGAGATCCCAACAGTCTCTCACTGTTACCCCAGCTGTTGGATGGTAGAGGTAGGGAGCCCACAGTAGGATAAATGACTGCCTATGTATTTTTCCATATCTATTTTTGTATTTTCTAGTTATTTTTATTAAAAGAGGAACCAGACATGTGAAGAGGAAAATTACCGTATCCTAGGTAGATTATTAAAGTTTCTATTTTTAAATTATAGTTGATTTACAATGTTTCTTTAATTTCTGTTTTACAGCAAAGTAATCCAGTCATACACAGTTCCATGCGCTGTACAGTAGGACCCCATTGCCCATCCATTCCAAATGTAACAGTTTGCATCCACCAACCCCAAACTACCTATCCATTCCACTCCCTCTCCCCTCACCCTGGCTACCCCAAGTCTGTTCTCCTTGACCGTGATCTGTCTCTGTTTTGTAGATAGGATCGTTTTTGCCATATTTAGATTCCACATATGAGTGATATCATATGGTATTTGCATTTCTCTTTCTGACTTCAGTTAACATGAGAATCTCTAGTTGCATTCATGTTACTGCAAATGGCATTATTTTGTCCTTTTTATGGTTGAGTAGTATTCCATTGTATATATGTATCACATCTTTTCTTTATATATTATTATTTTTTAATAGTTATTTCCCCAATACAATTTTTTTCCTACTGTACAGCATGGTGACCCAGTTACACATACATGTACACATTTTATTTTCACACATTATCATGCTCCATCATAAGTGACTAGACATAGTTCCCAGTGCTACACAGCAGGACCTCATTGCTAATCCATTCCAGAGGCAATAGTTTGTATCTATTAACCCCAAGATCCCCAACCACTCCACTCCCTCCCCCTCCCCCTTGGCAACCACAAGTCTGTTTTCCAAGTCCATGATTTTCTTTTCTGTCAAAAAGTTCATTTGTGCCTTCTATTAGATTCCAGATATAAGTGATATCATATGGTATTTGTCTTTCTCTTTCTGACTTACTTCACTCAGTATAAGAGTCTTTAGTTCCATCCATGTGGCTGCAAATGGCATTATGTCGTTCTTTTTTATGGCCGAGTAGTATTCCATTGTGTATATATACCACATCTTCCTAATCCAAATGTCTGTCAATGGACATTTGGGTTGTTGCCATGTCTTGGCTATTGTGAACAGAGCTGCAATGAACATGCGTGTGCATGTGTCTTTTTTAAGGAAAGTTTTGACTGGATATATGCCCAAGAGTGGGATTGCGGGGTCATATGGAAGTTCAATGTATAGATATCTAAGGTATCTCCATACTGATCTCCATAGTGGTTGTACCAGCTTACATTCCTACCAACAGTGCAGGAGGGTTCCTTTTTGTCCACACCCCCTCCAGCATTTGTTATCTGTGGACTTACTAACGATGGCCATTCTGACTGGTGTGAGGTGGCATCTCATGGTAGTTTTGATTTGCATTTCTCTAATACTCAGGGATTTTGATCATTTTTTCATGTGCCTGTTGGCCATCTGTACATCTTCCTTGGAGATATGTCTATTCAGGTCTTTTTCCCATTTTTCCATTGGGTGTTAGCTTTTTTGCTGTTGAGTTGTATAAGTTGCTTGTATATTCTAGAGATTAAGCCCTTGTCAGTTGTATCATTTGAAACTATTTTCTCCCATTCTGTAAGTTGTCTTTTTGGTTTCCATTGCTGTGAAAAAGCTTTTCAGTTTGATGAGGTCCCATTTTTTAATTTTTGCTCTTATTTCTGTTGCTTTGGGAGACTGACCTGAGAAAATATTCATAAAGTTGATGTCAGAGAATTATTTGCCTATGTTCTCTTCCAGGAGTTTGATGGTGTCCTGTCTTATATTTATGTCTTTAGGCCATTTTGAGTTTATTTTCATGTGTGGTGTGAGGGTGTGCTCTAGTTTAATTGATTTATATGCAGCTATCCAGGTTTCCCAGCAATGCTTCCTGAAAAGACTGTCTTTTCCCCATTTTTCATTCTTGCCTCTTTTGTCAAAGATTAATTGACCATAGGTGTCAGGGCTTATTTCTGGGTTCTCTATTCTGTTCCATTGGTCTGTATGTCTGTTTTGGTACCAGTACCACACTGTCTTGATGACTGTGGCTTTGTAATATTGCCTGAAGTTTGAGAGAGTTATGCCTCCTGCTTGGTTTTTGTTCTTCAGAATTGCTTTGGCATTCTGGGTCTTTTGTGTATCACATCTTTTTAATCTATTCATCTGTCGGTGGACATTTAGGTTGTTTCCATGTCTTGGCTATTATGAATAGAGCTGCAGTGAACATAGGGGTACATATATCTTTTTGAATGAATGTTTTGTCTAGATATATGCCTAAGAGTGGGATTATTGGATCATATGGTAGTTTTATATTTAGTTCTCTGAGTAACCTCCATACTGTTTTCCATAGCAGTTATACCAATTTACATTCCCACCAACAGTGTGGGAGGGTTCCCTTTTCTCCACACCCTCTCTAGAACCTGTTATTTGTTGACTTGTTAATGATTGCCATTATGACCAGGGTGAGGTGGTACCTCACTGTAGTTTGATTTGCATTTCTCTAATAATTAATGATGTTGAGCGTTTTTTCATGTCGCTGTTGGCCATCCATATATCTTCTTTGGAGAAATGTCTAAGTCTTCTGCCCATTTTCCAATTGGGTTGTTTGGTTTGTTGTTGTTGTTGTTGAATTGTATGAGTCATTTGTATATTTTGGAGATTAAGCCCTTGTCTGTTGGATTGTTTGAAAGATTTTCTTCCATTCTGTGTGTTGTCTTTCATTTTTTTAATGGTTTCCTTTGCTGTGCAAAAGTTTTTGAGTTTAATTAGCCCCCACTGGTTTATTTTTTTTAATTGATCTTATTCTAGAAGGTGGATCAAACAAGATGTTGCTGTGTCCATAACTGTTATTTATAGGAAAACTGAGGCCTAGAGACATTCAGAAGCCAAGACTTAACTTCTGTTTCTCTTTGTATTTTGAAGATAGTCACCTTCCCCTTTTGAGGGAAGAAAGGAATATAGGGATTGCAGGGACCAAAACACAAAATTGCACAGGTTAAAAATGTTCTCATATCATCTTTTCCACCTGCCCCCCAACTCTTTAGTAAATTGGAGTTCTCTTGTAGTGCAGTGGGTTAAGGATCTTGCATTGTCATTGCAATGGCTCAGGTCAATGCTGTGACACAAGTTTTATCCCTGGACTGGAAACTCCCACACACTACAGGTGCAGCCAAAAAACAAATAAACAAAAAAATGATGAACAAAAACCCATAACTCTTTGGTAAATCTTTGATTCCCAGGAGAATCTATTTTTAACTAAAGAGTTCCTTATAAGAAGTCTGTGCAGAATCAGTTTCTCCAGAATTGGAGCCAGCTCTGGGCACCTCCTGAGTGCTTGGCAAACATTCTCTACTGAGGTCACACCAGCTGCCTCCTCCATTTAGCAAAGCCTCCTTCTTCCAGCACTTAGCACTGTGTGGGCTCCATGGCCACATAACCCCTGTGCAAACTGACCTCTGCCAACATCCAGTCTTATGGCCAGAAGAAAGCCCTTCTGTTCCTCTGAAGTGACTGGACAGAAAGGCAGTGACTGCATGTGTAGACTTAGTCTGACCTGAACACAGATGGACAGGACTCTGCTCGGGTCAAGCCAGGACAAGGAGAGACCAGGTAAGGAATGAGTGCCTGCCTCCCACCATCGCCCTCTGACACTTACAGGCCCTGCTCTGGATTCCTCCTTCTCCTCCACAGACATGCAGGCTGATCATTCCTGAGCACTGTCTCCTTGAGCCCAGAGTGACAGCTAGAGAAAATGAGGCAGATTCTGTGTGGCCCCAGAGTCCTGGGGGCCTGCAGGGCATTTGGGTAGGACCAGACCAATAGCCGTTCCTCTCAGGTTAAAAGGGAGCAAACTTTCTTTATTAGGGGCCTTCTGCAGGTGATGGCTTGCACCAGTGAGCCACTCTGGGCTCATGAAGGAGGCGCACCTGTCTTTTTCCCTAGACACATGATGCCGATGGTCACCTGTTCTGCCTACAGGAGCAGGCTTTGCTCTCTTTCTAAATACTCTTGCTCAAAAACTTTCTATGAGTCACCACTACCAACAAAAGAATGACATCTAGAACTTTCTTTTCTTTTTTTTTCTTTTTCTTTTTCTTTTTTTTTTTTTTTTGTCTTTTTTAGGGCTGTACCCATGGCACATGAAGGTCCCCAGGCTAGGGGTCAAATCAGAGCTGTAGCTGCCAACCTATGCCACAGCCACAGCAACAGCAACAGCAACAGCAACGCAGGATCTGAGCCATGTCTGCAACCTACACCACAGCTCATGGCAGCACTGGATCCTTAACCCACTGAGTGAGGCCAGAGATCAAACTCGCATCCTTATGGCTACTAGTTGGGTTCATCACCACTGTGCCACCATGGGAACTCCTAGGACTTTCTTTAATATTCTTTCTGAATATTGCTCAGGCTTGTTTCACCTGACAAAAATGCCCTTTCCTGCTTCTTTATTCCCTGGGTCCTTACCTTTCCTCAAGGGCAAGTTCAAATTTTTCCTACTGCAGGCAGCCTCTTCTGGCCTTCGAGCCCAGGGTGGCTATGTTCCCAGAGCATCCTATTTTCATACCTGTCCTCGAGTGTGACATGATCAGTCTGAGACCGTTTGCTTGACCTTTCCCTCTCACCCAGCTTTGGCTGTGCGCTTGTTGGGCAGGGCTTGACATTTCAGTCTCTGAGGTTGCTGTGCCATGGGTCACAGCACTTGCAGTAGATCCACTGTGAACTAAGGGCCAGCCACGTGCTAAGACATTTATCTCATTTAGTCTTCAACACCACCGTTGGAGGAAGAAATTATTATGCTTCTAATTTTACAGGTGGAGACACTCAGGCTTCGAGGGATGAATTTAACCCCATTCCTACAGCTAACATGTGGCAGAACCAGTGTGCAAACCCAGGTCTATAACTCTTCCATGTCTAGACCTTAAAGTAACTGGACTCTGTTCAATCACGTTTGAGACAAGGACAGTGTCATCCTCTCAGAGGGAGCTAGTAACAAAGAGCCAACTCTGTACAAAAGGCTCCTGGCAGTCTTACTCTGTGTAAGAGAGAGGGAGAGTCAAAAGCAGGAAGATAAAACCTGGCATCCGGTGGAAACCAGAGGCACAAGTTTTAGCAGCAGAAACTGCAACAAGTTGAGAAATGTGCTCTGAACACAAGGGCTCTGAGAATGCAAAGCACTGAGTCAGACTCTTAACGTCTTCTTACCAAGATAATGCCTAAAAGACGGGATCTGTTGAGAACACTAAGAACCTAAATATTACCTCCCTTGAAATGAAGATCCTTTCATGTCATATTTATCCTTATTTTGTGTCTCTTCATCATGAGATAGTCATGTCTAGTTTGTTGGCCAGAAGTTCTGAATCATCTTGACATATTAATTTCTATGGCTGATTTTTTAAAATCTTTCATTACTTGGAGAGTATACAGTTTGCTTTATTTCAGGTTCTCAAAAGTGTATTCACTCATATGTTTGTTTTAGGAAATTGAACTTCATCAAGGAACATAGGAACATAAAGAAGCCTTTGAAACACGTAATGGAGAATTTTGATTTTCTAGGCCAGTAGCATCTCCCAAAAGGCTGAGTTCTGATGGGACAGGCTGATTTGCATCACAGCCCTGTCACTTGCCAGGGTGACCTTGAGCAAGTGGCTTATCCTGTCCATGTCTCCATTCTTCTTCAAATGAGATAGTAATAGAATCTACTTCACAGGTAATAGAAGACGCAAAGAAACACTGTCATTTTGTAAACATTTCAATATTTGTACCCCCTTTGTCCCTGTTGACATCTGTGTGATAGCCCAGAGTGTGAATATGCCATAATTAACTGTCCCCTTACTGATGAGCATCAGGTGTTTCCAGTTATTAAACAAGACAAGCAGAGTTCCTGCCCTGAAGGGTTACCATCTAGTGGAGGGAGGCAAAAAGAATAAATGAACAAGATAAATTGTGCTGTATTAAATTTCATTTAACTTAATAACCAGAGCAACACAGAAGCAAGTCAATGGATGAAAGGCACATATGTTACCAAGGGTGATCCGGCAGGGCTTCTGGAGAGAATGCTGTTGGACAGAGCCATGACAGGAGAAAGAGCCAGCTAGCCACAGAATGAGAAGTCAAGGACTTTGGGCAAGGGAACAGCAAGTGCAGAATCCCTGATGTATGAAAGAATTTAGCCCATTCTGAGTGTGGAAGGCCATGAGATAGACCCTGATATTTAGGGGTCTGATGAAATCAGCACCACAGATCAATAAGAAAAGAACAAACTCTTTAGTAGATGACATGGACACCAGTGGCTGACCGTGTAGCGTGAAATACAACAGCATCTCCACTTCACAAGCTGAGCTGTGTTCCAGGGAAGGAGAATGTGAAGGACCATGGCAAGAAGGACAAGCCACCAGAAGCTGTGGGAGAGTTTTCCTCAGGGCCGTTGCTAAATCTTGTTCATGTTTTTAGGAAATCGTTTGTGCTCTTCTGTGGGGAATGGCTTATAGCAAGGCAAAAGTGGAAGCAGGAAGACCAGTTAGGCTAATACAGTAGAGATGAGGGAGATAATGGCTTGGGCTAGAGCAGTGGCTGGGATGCTGAGGGAAAGCTGGAGGGAAAACAGTTTCCCCTGAGTGCAGAGGGCTGAGGACCTGACCATTATCACCCTTGGTGCCCAGGAGCCGCAAGCTTATCTTCTCATTATTTCTCTGAACCCACCAAGCCTTTCCCATTCTCTCCTCGGAGAAAGGCAATCATTATTCAGCTTTCCCAGAGTTTTCCAATTTAATAGCTGCAGTGAAATTTGATTGTTATTTCAACTTCTCTGAATACCAATGACTTTGAGCATCTCCTCAAATGCTTATTTGTTTGGGGGGTTTCCCCTTCAATAAACTGCAGGTTCGAACCTCTACTTTTGTGTCAGCGTGGCCATCTTTTTCTTGTGCAGTATGTAAGAATTCTTTGTATATACTAGACACTGTGTCCTCTTGGGATTTGCAGCAGCATTGTGAATATCTTCGTGAAAGATACTGGAATCCAGCATTCTGTCAGCTATCTAGTCCCTGTTTCTCTGTGTTCCTAGTTGACAGAAATCTGTAATTCTTTTTTTTTTTTTTTTTTTGTCTTTTTGTCTTTTTGTTGTTGTTGTTGTTGTTGCTGCTATTTCTTGGGCCGCTCCCGCAGCATATGGAGGTTCCCAGGCTAGGGGTCCAATCGGAGCTGCAGCCACCGGCCTACGCCAGAGCCCCAGCAACGCGGGATCCGAGCCGCGTCTGCAACCTACACCACAGCTCACGGCAACGCCGGATCGTTAACCCACTGAGCAAGGGCAGGGACCGAACCCGAAACCTCATGGTTCCTAGTCGGATTCGTTAACCACTGCGCCACGACGGGAACTCCCAGAAATCTGTAATTCTTATGTACTCATTTAGAAATGATTTTCTTCCTTACGGTACATGGATTGAAAATGATGTTTAAGAAATCCTTCCTACCCCCAGACCACAAATTGATCCTCCTATGTTATCTGCTATTACCTTTACAAGTTTCCATTTCTTTTATTAATCCCTTTTATGGGATTATCCTCTGAGTCACTCATAACCATATCATCTATTTAAAAAAATCTGTTCTTTTTCTATTGATTTGTGGTGCCAATTTTATCATGTATTAACTGCCCTTAAATGTCAAGGTCTGTCTCTGGCCCCTCTTTTTAGTACCATTGGTCCTATTCTTGCACTAGCAAGCTAGTGCTTGTGTTAGTGTGACTTTGTAGTCTATTTTAGTATCCAGCAGTAAGACTTTCCTCTTTACTATTATTTTTTAAGAGTGAGTTTGTTATCCACAGAAATTTATTAAGAGGAAGAAATCTGGAATATGTTTTGGAGGTGGCGCCGTGCTTATCAGAATCTTTAACTTTTCTCCAGTTTTATATTTCTATGTATTTAAATCTGTCAATATTTCCTTATTGGTTTCTAGGTTTTCTACCTTGTTTAGGAAAATCCTCCTCATCCTCATAATTCTCAAATATTTTATTTTAAATCTTTCCTTCTATAGTGTTATTTTAATGTTTATATATTTAATCTATCTGGAATTTATTGTGCAGTAAAGAAGTTGGGATCTAACTTTTTTATTCCAAATGGTAAGCTAGTTTTTCCAAAAATGAATGGTCCATCTTTCCATTGCCGATCTGAAACATTTCCTTCATTGTAACTGAAATTTCATATTTACAGGGGGCTGTTTTTGGGCTCTGCTTGGAAGGTATTGGAATCCAGAATCTGTTAGGGTAGAAGAGCATTAGATGTGTTTGAGCAGGAGAATGACAGGTTGAAGGGATGACTACAAAGCTCACTAGCCTGCTAAAAATAAAGTATAAAACACACACACAGCTCACTGGCCACCCAGGTGTGTGGAGGAGGAACTCATGAGAGGCAAGAGGCTGAGAATCAGATGTTGCTGATGAGGTGGGAGGGAAGGACAGCACCAGAGGCATCTTGAAAGAGGACAGGTGAAGAATTCACCCTTGGGGGTTAGCCTGGGAGTGATATCAGCTGAGCCATCGGGAGGAACGCAGTTTCAGTGCTGTGTTACCTGAGGCCAAGAGGCTGCTGGTGGTCACCCTTATCAATGGGCCGGTCATAGCCAGAGATGGAGGCTCAGAGGAGCAGGATGGGGGTGTCCTGGGAGATCTCAGGCTCTCTGCTCAATAAAGAGGAGAGGATGGCGGGTAGAAAAAAATCCAGTCCTCTCCACTTTGTGCAGAGATGGCTTCAGAATTTCCACTGGAAGGAGCTCTGGGGGCAGGGATGTTAACTTGGAGCATCAGTTGTGTACCAAGAGCACTGTTGTGGCTTTAATGGTATGTTCATTCTGAGACACCCTGGATTAGAGGAGAGACTGCATCGTGTGGACGTTGCCTCATGCCTGGCACTCCTTGCCTTCCCAGCCCACTCCCCACTGTCCCCACAGGACAGTCCTCTGTCCCCTCCTGCCCTACTTAGAGTCCACACTGGACCATTCACTCCTTAATTCACCCTCTCTTCTCCCCTCACTAGATCACAAATTCTTTGCAGTTTCCTTCCAGACCGCACCCTGTCAGCACAGAGCCGGGCAGTCAGTCAATGCTGGCACATGGTCCATTCTGTTTGCTGTTGGATCAGGTCCCACTGGGGTCAGAGGCTGTGCAGAGGATGAGGAGAAGGAAACTTCCACCCACCGCCTGTTAGCCTCTTCATTCAACTAGAGTGAGGCCCTGCTCTTGAGGAGTTTGTGGACAATGAGGAAATACAAGGACTGGAGACCCAGATTTTCCATACGCTCCCTAGGACAGATGGATAGAGTGGGGTGGTGTGGCTAGGCTCCTTCATTGAGAAAAGGATCAGGTTCCAGGCTATGGGGGATGCCTTGGAGTTTGGGCTTGCCCTGGGCCTACTTGATGGTGAAGGGTGAAAGAGTGGAGGAAATGGGGAGACAGGTGAGGTGGCCCCCTGGATCTCACCATCGCCCTCACCTCATCATTTTCAGGACACTCCAGTACTGTGGGTGGGGTTGTCTACAACACCAGTCAGCATTGCCTTACTGAAATTCATCTCTGATCATGTCACTCTGCTGCTCACAAACCATCTATGCTCCCCATTGCCTAGAAAATAGTCCAAATTTAAAGCCTGCCTTTTAGGATTTCCTGTTGTGGCTCAGCTAGTTAAGAACCCGACATAGTGTCTGTGAGGAGGCAGGTTCCATCCCTGGCCTCGCTCAATGGGTTAAAGATCCAGCGTTGCCGTAAGTTGCGGCCTAGTTTGCAGACATGGCTCAGATCTGGCATGGCTGTGGCTGTGGTGTAGGCCATCAATTGCAGCTCCGATGTGGCCCCTAGCCTTGGAACTTCCATATGCTGCTTTTTTCCTAAAATGAGAAAAGACAATAAAAAATAAAATAAAATAAAAAGGCATGCCTTTTAAAGGTCACAACTATCAGGCCCTAATGTATTTTTCCAGATTGGTTCCTTCACAGAGCCTCCCTCTCTCTGCTCAGCTTCCAACGCTCTCTGTGTCCCACTCTCCACCTCCTACATCTCCCCCCACAACACAACTCACTGCTTCAATACCAGACCACTTACATACCTGAGCATACCCTGCTTTCTGGCCTCCCTCTTCCTGCTTGTGCTGTTCCTTCTTCCCGTCATGCCTTTCCCACCTCTCATTTGCTATTGCAATCCCATCTATCTTCCAAGACCCAATTCACATGCCACCTCCTCCATGAAGCCCTCTCAAACCCACATTCCCTTTCCAGCAAACACCCATTTCCCTGCTTCTGTGCCCTCAAGCCAGTTATTAGCTCCATAAACCACAGATATTTACAAATGTTGATCCTTCTAGGATACTCTCTGTTACCATGGGAGACTCAGCCCTCTGTGCCTTGGGAGGGTTGGAAGAATTTGGCTCCCCTACTGGAGTGTCAGCAGCTTCCTGCCTGGAATTTCCTCTCTCTGTAGCATGTATGCAATAGGTGCTCACTAGGTGTTGTAAATTAAATCAAATTTAGCAGATTCCACCGAGGGAGTGGCTGCTGAGTTTGTGTCCTTGGCAGGGGGGTATGGCAGGGAAGAATGGGAACTGGGAGGAATCCAATATCCCCTCTGGAGGGCCTGACAAGCAGAGGGTGACAGGGTGGGGACATCCTCCCCCTGGCACAGGAAGAGGCCCCACAGGTACCACCGACCAGGTTGCACCCTTGCATTTGAGCCCAGTCAGCCCTGCATACAGATCTCACCCTGAGTTTCATAAAATCACTTTAATCCGTGGGCCAGAAAAGCTGGTTGTGGGGCCCCAGGCAATAGCTCAGGCAGGAAACTCCCAGTGCACCCAGCTAGGCAGCCGAGCAAGCAGAGCCGCCTCACCAGGCCCCCGAGTGAGCCAGCCACTAGCCTAGAGATAGAGATCAGCTGGGTGGGTGGAGCAGGAGCATCCTCAAAGCTGCCCTGAGCCTGGGCAGGAGCTGGGCACACCTGGCCTCCAGAAGGGAGATCAGGGAGCACTTGCCCTTGACCATGTCCTCCCCAAAGATTCAGGCCATTACTTTCTTCATCCTCTCACTTTGGGAGTCCTGGCTGCAGTCTCCTGCCTCTCTCGAGGTCCCTGCTGCTTCTGAGGTGTTCCCAGGACACCTAGTCACGGGACTAAATAGAACCAAGAGGGAGGGCACATTCCCCAGAGACCACCTCTGAGCCATGACCTCCACAAGCTGCAGAGAGAGGGCTTTCCCACTGTAGCAGGGCTAATCCTAAAGCCACAAGAGGCCAGCAGCCTCTTCCTGGCATTCCCTATTTCACTAGAAAGACTGGTCATTCTGAGCTTCCAGGGGCAGCAAACAGCTGGTCCTGCAGGTCCCTGCATTTGCAGGATCTGAAGACCTGAGGGTCCCCTGATGCTAAGAGGCCTAGGCCCCTGCCTACCCATCAAAGCCCCTCCCCCTGGGCAATCCCAGCCACTGCCAGGAGTCTTGCAGAGGGCGGGGCTCTGAGTCAGTATAAGTTTCCCATCTCACCACCCAGCTGCAGAGTCACGCAATGCTCCAGAAGCAGGTGCCTGTGTGGGTCTCCCGCTTCCCGGGGGACCCACACCAAGCAGAAGATGGCAGGCCCCCAGCCGCCTGTACCTTGGAGGTGAGGGAGCAGGGTTGGGTGGGTGGGCCAGGAGCTGAGGGTGGAGACGGGCTCAGGGAGGGTTGGGAGCACTGCAAAGACATGAAGCAATTCAGCTCAGGCAGCCTCTGCCTGGAGACGTGGTCTGGTCCACTTGGGACTGGGCTCCTGGGTGGATGGCCTGGCTGCGGGTACCCACTGGCTTGACAAGATGCTGTGGAGGGGCCACTGCCAAGGGTGGGCCACGTTGGCCTGTCTTATTGGTGAGTAGGCTTTTATCCTGTGGACATCCTAAATGCCTGCTGTGAGAGCGTGGAGTGTGGTGTCTGGTGAGGGTCGGTGCCATTACCAACCTTTCGCCATCCACCAAGAAGCACCTCTCCTGGGTCTGTGGTCAAGACTCCTGGGTCTACACAGCCCCTCACAGGGAGACCCCAGGTTCATGGGTCAGGTGGCCAGGTGGCTCTAGCCCAGCTCTGCCTCCACTTCCCCATCGTATCTCAATCTGCCAATTAGCTGTAGGCTTGCCTTGCCCAGAGCTGTCAGCTGCAACTTCTCCCTCCTTACCTCCACCACCTCCCCCCTCCCTCCCACCCCGGCTAACACTAAGTCTGTAATGAGGAGTTCCCTTGTGGCACAGCAGAAATGAATCCAACTAGGAACCATGAGGTTGCAGGCTCCGTCCCTGGCTTCGCACAGTGGGTTAAGGATCCAGTGTTGCCGTGAGCTGTGGTGTAGGTCACAGATGAGGCTCAGATCCCGAGTTGCTGTGGCTGTGGTGTAGGCCAGCAGCTACAACTCCGATTTGACTCCTAGTCTGGGAACCTCCATATGCTGTGGGTGCAGCCCTAAAAAAATTAAAAAAAAAAAAAAAGGTCCCAGAATGAGACAAGCGATGCCCTGAAAGCCGCCATCCCTTGGGGTAGGAGGTGAGGACCCTGCTCTGCATCCACGGATCCCAGGAGAGGAACTCTGTGCTGTGTGGCACCTGGGATCCTGCTGCCCTGGGGCCAGGGTAGACATTGCTTTCTGGGCTGTGTTTCCTCAGAGCCCTCAGGGGGCCAGAAGGGCCTCTGGTCCACACGGGCTCCTGCCTCTCTGGTCTCGGCGAGCCTCCAGGAGCCTGGGCCAAGAGAGACTGCCACAAAGGGGACAGAGCTTACCTTGAAGCAGCAGCTGAGGCCATTGGGAGCTGTCCCATCCCTTTCCGGTCCTAGAGGTTCCATGACTCAGAGCTGGGACTTCTTGCCCAGACCCCTCACCTAGCTTGGATGATAAAGAGGAAATCCACCATGACGGCTTCTCCCAGATGACCCTGATCTGGGGTGCTGCTCAGACTAGCTGGAAAAGGTTCTGGGTTCCCCTAAGGTCCATATCCCAGTAGTCTCCTTTTAGGGAGAGTCCTTGCCTCCTGGAAGCTATCACTGGCCGGTGTGAGCTATGACCTGGGTGTTGCAGGGAGATGGATACACCCAGCTCCGGCATCACCAGCAGGGCCTGTCCTGAAAAGCCCTGAGGTTCCCACAGGCTCCCTGGGTGCAGTCTTCTGTCCCCAGCACCCAGCCCTCATAGGCTGTTTGCTTAGGGTATGCCTGATCCAGGCATGAGCCTCAGACCCACCACCTTGGACACAGGGTTGTCAGACCCTCCTCCCAACCTGGGTGGGAGCTGGACCGTGGGAGCCCATCTGTAACTAAATACTCTTCTGATGAAATTGTGACGATAGCTAGATTCTTGGGGTGCGGGCGGAGCACCGAAATGGGAGTTAGCAGTTTTCCTCCTGCCTCTGCTATTAACTAGTCTAGTACATGACCTGGAGCAAGTTTTTAATTGATTTAGTTAAATCCCAGTGAGAGGCAGCCTCCAGGTGGATGGAAAGGGCTGCCCTGTGGTCAGGTGGACCCAGACCTGAGTCCCAGCCCCGCCCCTTCTGGGCCACCTGACCTTGTGTGAGCAGGAAGCTCTTGAATCTCCTCCACAAAGCAGGATGGATCCTAGTACCTTCCTCAGAGCGTGTCTTTGGTGGGGGGATGGCGCTAGGTGAGAATAGATGCAGTGCGCCCCAGGCAGAGGAGGATAAAAAAGGGTGTTTCCAACCTCCCTGCCAAAGTCCTAGCTATAAAGTTTAGGGTTTTTTTTTTTTTTAGGGGTGACATTGGATTGCAAAACAGCCAATCCTGAGAGTCGAGGTCTTTTCTAAAGGAGCTGCAAGATCCCTCTGCCCTCTGGAGGTCTCGAGGGAAATGGAGTCTTGCAAGACCTGCTCCAGGGACCAAGGCCAGGGGAGGAGACTAGAGCCGGGTGTGTCTGCAGGCTGAGCAGTGTCTTCCCAGAAAAGTGTCATCCAGTCATCCTCCCTGAGCAGCCACCCTTCTGGACTGTTTGCCAAATAGTCCCTGCTTGAGCTTCATCCCCCTAAGTGGCCCCAGGACCCTCCAATGCCCCTCTGAACCAGAGGAATCATTCCCATCCCTGGTCCAGGACTACAGCCTAGCTGTCCTGGTGCCTGGCCTCGCCTGTTGTTAAACTGTTACCCTGATGCCCAGATGGGACATCCTGCCCAAGGAATGGGATTGTCCAAATCCCTAAAATTCTTACCTGGACCCCATAAACTACCTGTCAACTTTAAAAAATACACACAACCTGAAAGTTGAGAGTTAAGTTTTATTTGGGGCAAAATTAGGACTTAAGCCCGGGAGACGTCATCTCAGGCAGCCCTGAGAAAATCCTCCAAGGAGGTGAGGTTAGGAGCTCGGATCTATAGGAGTTTTTGCAACAAAGGGCAGGCAGCAGGAACAAAAGAGGCCTGGGCTCACTGAAGTCATTCCTTGGATGTGCATCTCTGCTATCAGGGCCAGTATCCTGAGTTTTCACAGCCTGCAGGACTCAATGGCTCTCACCCTTGCAGATGATCGTGGCATTCTTTGTTTTATCCTTAACTACAGTCCAGACGTGGTATTTCAGATAGCTCTGAAATATTGCCCCAAGAGGAAAGGGGGGACATCAGGATAGGATGAAGGTGAAAGGGAGGTGCATGCAGCCATACGCATGTTTTACAAAATCTGTTTCTGATCTCGTGAAGATTACTACTAGTCGCAAGGAGCAGACATCGCCTTGAAGGATTTTAGTGTTTTTCTAGATATGAGGAGATGCAAGAAATGGGCACATAAAATCTTCTCCAAAAATCTCTGACTATCTGAAGACCCATTCTTCCAGTTTCCCCAGAGCACAGAGCGCTTTCACTCCTGATTTTTACCCTGAGCTCTGCTCTGGGTGTGCTGTGTGTCTGCAGCTACCATGGCTCATGATTTAATCCATGGAGAGGCTGATGGCAAGTGCAGAACTCCAGTTCACAAACCCCATACACTTGGGTTCCCTAAACTCTGGTTCCCATAGTCACAGACATGGTATTCTGTTTATTACATCTTTCTACTGTGCATCAGTTACCTCCGGGGCCATGAAGTTTACTTGTGTCTAGCACCACTGCAACTGAGCAAACTATGTTCACTCATTTTAATCCCAGAAGGTCATTTTTCACAGCCCTGGTGCCTGGAATCATCTGGGCCCAAGATCCGAGTCTGGGGTTCCCACCGCTTTCCTCCCCACAAGGCTCCTCAGGGCTCTTTCTCAAACCTGCTGGGCTCCGTCTCCGTTGTGGCAGATGTAAGAGCACTGTGCAGAGGGCTTTGAAATTGAGAGTCTCCTGCAAATTCCTGAGCTGGAGGTGTGATCTGAGGCTCTGGGTTGACCACAAAGGAGCCTCTGTAGCTGCTAGAAAGTGAGAACTTCTCCAAGAACCTTTACCGCTCTGATGAGTTCATGTGTTTGGGCTACTTAAAAAAGGGAAATGACGGGATGTGTTAGAAGAGCATTGTAAGCAGAAGGACGGCCAGAGTTTTGGGGGCATTTTGAGGCTTTGGGGGGAATACAGAGCATAAAGAAGAATCTGCCAAGAAAATAGATTTTCAGAGGACAAGACCGAGCATGAAGAGACTGGGGCAAGTGGAACCCATCTCTGTGTTTGTGAAGGGTCATTCTGAGGTAAGGTGACAGTGTACTCCATGGTTACAAACATGGGCTTAAGAATTAGCACTGGAGGGAGTCCCATTGTGGCTCAGTGGAAACAAACCCAACTAGTATCCATGAGGATGCATGTTCAATCCCTGACCTCAGTCAGTGGGACAGGGATCTGGTGTTGCCTTGAGCCGTGGTGTAGGTCACAGACGTGGCTCGGATCCCACTTGGCTGTGGCTGTGGCATGGGCCAGCAGCTGTATGTCCAATTGGATTCCTAGCCTGGGAACTTCTACATGCCACAGGTGTGGCCCTAAAAAAAAAGGAAAAAAAAGAAGAATTAGAACTGGATTCAAACTTAGTTCCTTTTGATTCTAGCTCCGTGTCAAAAGACTAAGGGTCAGGTTTTCCATCTGTAAAGGGAGACTAATGATAACTCCTTCATGGTAGTAAGGATTGAACAAGATAAAATAGAGAGATTATACGCACAACATGTAGGGTGTGGTACACACTCACAGAGGGTAGCTGGTGTTGTTATTGGTACTGGGTTAGGATAGAAATAAATGGTCAGCCTCACTGGGAAGCATTGGGGTTAGATGACAGCAGAGAGCTTTTCCTGAAAGACAGGGAGACCTCGAGAGGGAAGCAGTGAATGCTCTCAGGAAAGACACAGGGCCCAGGGCAGCCCCTCCTGGAGGCAGGAGAAGGGCTGTGATGACTGAGAGGACTGTGACCCTGGGTTCAGAGACCTGAGGAGTGACCCTGCCTAAGCTGAGACCTTGGGCAGCTCCCCAGTTGAGCTCCAGCTGCTCTCTGAGAAAGTGGGCCAGGGGCACAGGCTTGGCCAGAACTGCTCTCCCGGATGAAAGATGACTTCTGCTTCCTCACCAGGTCAGGCTAGGATGCAGCTCTGCCCAGGTGGAGAGTGAGAAATGAGGGGCCACCGGGCCAGAGCAGGGCTGGCTAAAGGCCCAGCTCTACTTCCAGAACCAGAAGAGAAGCGGTGTGTGCAACCTCTGGCCCAAGATTCAAACCTCAAGATGTAATCCTGTTAGAGTCCTGTTTATTCACCCTGAAGATACTTGGTATTTCAGGTTTAATCTCACAAAAGGAATCCTCAGACCTATATGAGACTTTCAGTATGGCTTTTGTTCCTATTTTGAGGTATCTCCTGAGGAGACAGAAGAAAGAGTCCCTAAAATTGACTTACATGCCTATCTCAGAGACTAAAGGAGAGGCTTCCCAGCCATTGTCCTATTGTTCCTGGTTAGAATTAAGCTCCAGAAGAGGCTGGAAGGACAGACATCAAAATGATAACAGTTCTCAGGAGAAGGAAAAAAAAATGTAACTATGTGTGGTGATGGATAAGTAAATTTGTGGCAATCTCAATACAAAATACATATATCAAATCATTATGCTGTGTACCTCTAACTTATACAATGTCATGTCTCAATTATATCTCTCTCTCTTTTTTTTTTTTTTTTTGCTTTTTAGCGCTGCACCTGCAGCATATGGAAGTTCCCAGGCCAGAGGTCTAATCAGAGCTACAGCTGCTGGCCTACACCACGGCCACAGCAACGTGGGATCCAAGCCAAATCTGCGATCTACACCACATCTCAAGGCAACGCCAGATCATTAACCCACTGAACGAGGCGGGTACTAGTCGGATTTGTTTCCTCTGTGCCACAATGGGAACTCCTTAATTTTAAAAATAACAACACTTCGGAGTTCCCGTCGTGGTGCAGTGGTTAACGAATCCGACTAGGAACCATGAGGTTGCGGGTTCAGTCCCTGCCCTTGCTCAGTGGGTTAACGATCCAGAGTTGCCGTGAGCTGTGGTGTAGGTTGCAGACGCGGCTCAGATCCTGCGTTGCTTTGGCTCTGGCGTAGGCCGGTGGCTACAGCTCCGATTTGACCCCTAGCCTGGGAACCTCCATATGCTGTGGGATCGGCCCAAGAAATAGCAAAAAAAGACAATAAAATAAAATAAAATAAAATAAAATAAATAACTACACTTCTAGGAGTTCCCATCGTGGCGTAGTGGTTAACGAATCCAGCTAGGAACCATGAGGTTGTAGGTTTGATCCCTGGCCTCGCTCGGTGGGTTATGGATCCAGGTTGCCATGAACTGTGGTGTAGGTCACAGACGCAGCTCGGATCCTGCGTTGCTGTGGCTCTGGCACAGGCTGGTGGCTACAGCTCCGATTAGACCCCTAGCCTGGGACCCTCCATATGCCGCGGGAGTGGCTCAAGAAAAGGCAAAAAGACAAAAAAATAAAATAATAAAAAAAAATAAAAATAACAACACTTCTATTATAAAGATTTCATGAGATTTAGAAACTATAAGAAAAGTGTTGGGCAAGTAAGTGTTCAATAGATGTTATTAAAATATTTCTGATAATAGCCAAGGCAGATGAGGACAGTCTGAGTTGAAAAAAATTATTATTGAGTTCCCATCGTGTCTCAGCAGAAATAAATCTGACTGGCATCTAGGAGGACACAGGTTCAATCCCTGGCCTTGCTCAATGAGCTAAGGATCTGGTATTGTGGTGAGATGTGGTGTAGGTTGCAGATATGGCTCAGATCCAGCATTGCTGTGGCTGTGGTGTAGACTCAACCCCTAGCCTGGGAACCTCCATATGCCATGGGTGGGGCCCTGACAAGAAAAAAGAGAAAAAAAAATTATTATAACTTTTTAAAAACAACCGAAAAATGATAATAGAGATCCCCTCTGAGTGGTGGCATTATAGGGACTCTTTTTTTTTCTTCACACTCTGATGTTTTTCCCTAAACCCCAAGATTTTTTTAAAAAGAGAAAAATTGGGGGAGTTCCCTGGTGGTTTAGTGGTTAGGATATAGTGCTTTCACTGCTGCAGCCCAGGTTCAATCCCTGGTCTGGGAACTGAGATCCTACATCAAGACTCTGTATTCTGTGGCAAAAAGAAAAAGAAAAAAGAAAAAAAAAAGAAAAGAAAAAGAATTGCATCTTCTTAAAAGATTTTCAAGTGATTCTAGAGACATGGACTGGACCACGTGGCATGTAAAGAGTTCCAGTTCAGAGGCCTCTATAAACAGAGCTGTTGGGTGGGTTGGAGGAGTCTGAGGGTGCCTGCTGTGGACGTGGGCTGGGAGTGGACAGTAAAAAGACTGGCCTAGACCTGGGTCTTTCAGAGAAAGGGTTTCTAATCCCAAGATCCAAATAGGAAAGACATGGACAGGACAGGCACAAAGCTGTCCCTCTTCCGAGGTGTGCTGGCTCAAAGCAGGGTGAAGACAAAGCCCCTGGCCTCCACAGCCCCAGGGCCCCTGGGGACCAGAAGCGTCCTCCAGAGCCCAGAAACTGGGTGGAGGGGGAGGCTACTTGAGTCTGGGAGGTGGGAGCCAGTGCCAGATTGAGCTGCTTTCTCTGACAAGGCCATCTGCCACCGTTGCCTGAAGAGTGAGTCCACTGTCCTCTCAATCCACAGGAGAGGCTGTCTCCATGCCACCTGCTGACAGTGAGGGTCATCCGAATGAAAAACGTCCGGCGGGCTGATGTGGGTGAGTCACCCCTCCCACTTCCCTCCTCCTTCTCTGCTTATGGGGGCAGGAAGGAGATATGCCCTGGGGGAGAAATGGTCAAGTGTGGCTGTGTCTGTGTGCGTGTGTGTGTGTGTGTGTGTATACACATGTGTGTGCATGCATTCATGTGTGCGTGTGTCCTGTATTCAAGTTGTATTTCAGACTTTAGAATTTGTATCATTTTTCCAAGCCCTTCCCTCTAGTGGCCACCTTGGCACTACCCTGCAGTGGGCCTCATCCAAGAGCACTGATCACCTCCCTCTCTCCTCCCTACTCTCCCCTTCCTGAGATCTGTTCCAGGAGTACAGCTTCCCCCACGCTGGGCGCTCCTTGCTCCTGCGTGAGTTTAGGGGCTGGTAAGGGGAAGCCCTAAAGTACCTTGGAGCCAGTTCCTATCCAGCCCCAGTGCCCTTCTTAGGACGTGGATCTCAGGCGGGTTCGAGGGTGCATGCCAGGTGCCCCAGAGCACCCAGTTCCACACTTCAGCCCATGGATATGCTTTAACTCACCAGAGCTCTTTGTGCAGTGCCTTCTTGCAGCCTTACCTTCCCCTTCATCACAGCCCCTGCTGCATTCCCAGACCCTGGACACCCAGGGAAATCTCTGGCTTCAGGAAGAAATGAAGTCATCTGAGTGGGCAAGAAAACAAAAGCCCCTCTCTGGGCTGCCCTCTTCCTCCACCCCCGACCCCGACCATCCAGGGAGGAAGGGGGAAGCTTGGCCCTCAAGGAGGAGAAAGTTCTGTGCCAAGGCCCATGGCTGGGGGGTCCCCACTCACTAGTGACCACACAGGAATGGCCCAAGGGCTCCAGGTTCCCCAGAGCTCCAGGGTTTTTTTTGTTTTGTTTTGTTTTTTTAGGGCCTCAGGTGCAGCACATGGACGTTCCTGGCTAGGGGCCAAATCAGAGCTATAGCTGCTGGCCTACACCATAGCCACAGCAATGCCAGATCTGAGCTGCACCTGCAACCTACACTACAGCTCACACAACACTGGATCCTTAACCCACGGAGCAAGGCCAAGGATTGAACCCATATCCTCATGGATACTAGTTGGGTTCGCTACCTCTGAGCCATGATGGGAACTTCCCCAAAGCTCCATTACCATGCCCTCACCCCGGGGCTCACCTAGGCTGGGACAGCTGTGGTACAAGGGGAGGTATCTATGCCCAAAGTGATTGCAGAGCAGTAATAGAAGGTGGCATTCTGATCTTGTCACCACAGAATTCAGAAGTGGAGGAGGACACTGAAAACTGGGAGTAGCTAAGGAAGGTTGCTTTCAGGGCCTGGGGACTGAAGGGGCAGAGCATGAGCATCCAGAAGCTGGAGGGGAGGGGCCCTCCTGAGGGGGAGAGGGGAACCATGGGGCCAGATGTCCAAGTACCATTCCACCTCCCCACCCCCTGAGGGCAGGGGCTCACTTTTCACATGAAGGTTAACTGCCTGAAGCGGAATCCATGTCTGCCCCCAGGTCTGGATGCTAGGGGGCAGATGGACAAGCCCAGAGAAGGAAGCGGGAGCCATTCAGAGGATGGATAGGGATCTAAGTGACGGGCACCTGAGTACCTGAGGAAGTGATTGCAGGACTTTCTGAGAGATACTGGAGTGTGCAAGAGCACAGGCCAGAGAGGCTGAAACACCTTCTGCAATGCTGCACAGCAAGGAGGAAGGTGGAGGGTGGAGGACCCATGGCCCTGAGCCCCAGAGAGAGCAAAGGGGTCCAGCAGGATTCAGCCTGGGTCCCAGGAGGGTGACTGTCCAGAGCCTACAGCAGAGGACCAGTTCCAGCCAGTGTCGCTTTGGGCCCAGCTCTGCTGCGAAGCCGGCCAGAGGGCCAGAGACTTCTCTGGCTTTTCAGGGCCTTCCAGGCAGGCCACCAGAGAGTGATCAGAGGAGACTGGAAGTGTCCCCCAGACCTGGGGCCAGGCTGCCTCTCTTGCCATGTCACATGGGTCCTCAGCCACCTCACCCGACTCCCCTAGGGGACGGGATGGCCAAGGTTCCCACACACCCACAGCTGCCTCCGATTCTCTGGAGGCGTGTCTGTCCCCACCCTGCGGGTCATGCTTGCCTCACACCCTGGTGGCATGTCTGCACCTGTGAACTCAGACCTTCTCATCATCTAGGGCCCTTTCTTCTGTCTTCTCCTGGCCACCCCCATCACCTACGGGCCCCAGAGGTGGAGGTGGGATGGGGGAGCAGGCAGCCAGAGAAGGGGGCTGAGGTCTGCTCCTAACCCCTCCTCTCCCCCCTCCCCACACCCGCCTCTGGGATACAGGCTGCCCCCTGGGAGGACCTGATCCTCTTGTTATTTTCCTTATTCCCCTGAGGATCAAGGTGGGGGGAATCCATGATGTCTGGGGACTGTTGGCCCAGGTTAAATTGTGCCTGGATCCACAGCTGTCACCAGCTGGATCTGTTGCTGCCTTGCCTGAATTGGGACTATCCTGATGTCTTGCAGGTCCTGGGTTACCTCGGCCCAAATTGTTCCTTCTAGCTTGGATCAAAAATGAGCTCCTCTCTGGTTCAGTCTTGTAATGGGTGCCTGAGTATCCAAGATTTCCAGGAGCCTGAAAGGAATGAGATTCAGGGCTGCTGCCCCTATCCAGGAGAGCACCACCAAGCCCTGGGCCAGGACATGAGAGATCAGCTCAGAGATCTCCCAGCTGTCAGGGCTTTGTCTTCCTCTTGGGAAAATAAGTTAAAACTCAGACCAACACCCCAAGGCAGGTGTCTCTAAAGTATTAAGATAATGTTCTTGACACCTGTAGACCTCATTGAGTCACCTTGGCCACCCACATACTGGGAAAAGAGACATGCCATTCAAGTGACCAAGCTGTCTGTCATACAGTAAGGAACAAAAATTAGAATCTATCTATGCCTAAAAAATCCCCAGAAATCCCTGAAATCCTTAGACCTGGGTCATCTTCGCTTCACCACTCTTAGTTGCCAGCATGCTGGTCACTATCCTCACAGTCAGCTAATGATGCCCCAGGTTGTCATCTGGGCCCAGCACCTCCCTCCATCACCCTCACCTCCCCAGGATTAACCCCTCTTTGGCTGCACCCTCCTTCCCAACCTTGTGTGGGAGCAGGTGGAACAGATCTCTGGGAAAGGACTTGAAAACCAATTAACGGTTGAAATATGGGTGTCTGACCAATCCTGGCTCTTCCGGGTTATTTTTGTCTTAATTAGAGATTTAAGCCTTGGCTCAAAGATACCGCAGCTTACTTTAATGGATTTCACGGGACGATTTGAGGCATGGACTGAGGATAGGAAAGGGATTTTAGAGGGAAAGGGGCCTTTAGAGGTCCTTCAAATCATGCTAAGCAAGTGGGTGCAGGTTGATGGGGTCCCTGCCTGCAGGCTCCTCATGTACAGGAGTCAGACCAGCAGGAGGCACCCTGGAGTCCAGGAAAAGCCAAGGGAGGGTCCCAGGAAGACTGAGCAAGTCCCCAGGGAGTCCCCAGGGGCAGTCATTAGATATACCAACTTGCTTACCTATGTCTGGGGTGACTTGGCCCAGAATTTCTGATATAGACCAAAAGCAGGAAGTTGGCCTTTTCTATCATTCATTTGTTCAACAAATATCCAGTGGCACCAACACTGTGCTCCTGGGCTTCCCTGGGTTCAGGGCACGGTGGAGACAGATGTACTGACCCACCCTTGCAGGGCAGTGTAGCCAGTGCTCCACTGGGAGAAGAGCAGAGGGCTCTGGGCTAGGATAGGCACCTGGTCCAGACTTGTGGGCTCCGGCAAGGCTTCCGGGGGCAGTCCTTTCTGCAATCTGGAAGGGCTACCCAAGGAAGGGTAGCCTGAAAGAGGAAGAAAAGGCTGTTCATGGCAAGACAGCATGGCCTTCTGAGACCTGCAAAGGTTTGGGTTTGGCTCCAGGGGGTCTGGAGTGTGAACACACGTGTGCAAGTGTGTATTCCGTTTGCATGTGTGTGGGCACGTACCTATGCATATGTATGGCGTGTGTGTGTGTTTGGAGGCAGGGAAGGAGCTGGGGTGATAGGGAGGATGGAAAGATGAGGCTGAGGCTCAGCAAAAATAAATATGACTGGTATCCATGAGGATGCGGGTTTAATCCCTGGCCTTGCTCAGTGGGTTAAGGATCTGGCGTTGCTGTGAACTGTGGTGTTGGTTGAAGGTGCAGGAAAAACAGGTTGGGTATGGAAGGAAAAGATAGCGAATGAGTTCATCATTTTCTTTTGATTCTGTTGGATTTTAGTCATTCTTTGTTACTGGATTAATGATGATTGTGACATCTAAAGAACAGTGTTACCTTATCCCTGCTCAATGGGAGGAAGTCGTGAATTCTAATTCACTGAATGGCGAGCCCTTGAAGATGAATCGGCCATTGGGGATGACATCAGAAGCTAAGGATGCTGGTGATGCAAACTGTGGTTATTAAGTCTGATAAAGTTCTCATTACAGTGACAATGTAGGGCTAAGTCAGTCTGGGAGGGATACCTCTGGTTCCTCACCTGATACCTCACAGGATATTATTATTATTATTACTATTTAAAACAAATTGTTATTTCACCTTCATTTTCTAAGACACAGTATTTTGTTTGTTTTTTTAAGGCTGCACCCATGGCATTTGGAGGTTCCCAGGCTAGGGGTCTAATTGGAGCTGTAGCTGCCAGCCGACACCACAACCACAGCAATGCCAGATCCAAGCTGCGTCTATGACCTACACCACAGCTCATGGCAATGCCGGATCCTTAACCCACTGAGCAAGGCCAGGGATTGAACCTGTATCCTCATGGATACTAGTCGGGTTTGTTAACTGCTGAGCCACGACAGGAACTCCAGAAACAGTATTTTTTAATTGAAGTATAGCTAATTTACAGTGTCGTGTTATTTTTCTGATGTACAGCAAAGTGTTTCAGTTATACATGTATATACATTCTTTTCTATATTCTACTCCTTTATACTTTATTACAAGATATTAAATATAATTCCTGGGCTATACAGTAGGACCTTGTTGTTTTCTATTTTATGTATAGCAGTTTGTATCTACTAATCCCAAACTCCTAGTTTATCCCTTCCTCCTTTTCCTGCTTTGGTAGTTGTAAGTTTGTTTTCATTGTCTCAAAGGACTTTTTTTTTTTCTTTTCGTTTTTTAGGGTCACACCCGTGTCACACGGAAGTTCCCAGGCTAGGGGTTGAATCGGAGCTACAGCTGCCAACCTACACCATAGCCACAGCAACACCAGATCCCCAACCCACTGAGTGAGGCCAGGGATCGAACCCTCATCCTCATGGATTTTAGTCGGATTCATTTCCACTGTGCCAGACTTGATTACTCACAGGACATCATTAATTATAATTAGGAACTAGTTTGGATCTATCCTGTCAGTAAAGAACTCCCATCCCACCCAGCTTTACCAGGTAGAAGACTCTCTGACACCGGAAACTGTACTGGCTTTTCCCATTCTTTATGTATCGGGTGGGTACCCTGAGAATTACCCTGGCAGATTCCCAGAAGAATGACAAGGGTGACTCTGGCACCTCTTCCTCCCTCCTCCCAGGTAGGATGGGAAGAGGGAAAGGGGCTGGGCTGCCATGTTTCACCCTATGCCTTCCACTGCGCCAAACAGAAGGCCCCCTGGTGGCGTTCTTCCAATTTACAATGGCCTGTTGGGATCACAGCCTTTGCCCTTTTCCAGAGCATATATAGCGTCATCCCACTTGGTTATTAAAATAATTATAAGGAGTTCCTGTCATGGCGCAGCAGAAATGAATCCGACTAGGAACCATGAGGTTGTGGGTTTGATCCCTGGCCTCACTCAGTGGGTTAAGGATCCGGCGTTGCCATGAGCTGTGGTGTAGGTTGCAGACACGGCTTGGACCTGGCATTGCTGTGACTGTGGTGTAGACTGGCGGCTGTAGCTCCGATTAGACCCCTAGCCTGGGAACTTCCATATGCCATGGGAGTGGCCCTTAAAAAAAAAAAAAAAAAGATTGTAAAATAAGTGTGTGGTCTTGGGTGTGAGTGTTTTTTGGGTCACACACCTCAGGCTGGGAGACCAGTACAGACATGAAGACCACGTCTGGGTGCAGCTGAGCCTTCAGCCATGTGTGGACTGTAGTCCCTGCAGGATAGCTTGTGCCACTCAAGCCCTTCCCCACTGGGGCCCTTAGGGCTGCCTCCCAGCTGACCGTGTCCTTTCTAGTCTTTGCTTCTTCTTGGGGCAGAGCTGGGCTCCACTTTGCTTTCCCTGGTGCCGTGGGCAAAGGGTAAGCAATAAACGGGACACTTGGGGGCCAGTCCTCTAGAGCTCCCCTGGCAGAGGGAAAACCATGCAGCCCTGCCTTGTCCCAGGCCAACAGGTGTTTGCTCAGAGAGCCAGTGTTCTTCTGAGAGGAGCCAGAGGCCATCTGTGTCCATGAGAATAGTCAGTGAGACCTGGGTCCCCTTTGTGAAAGCTCTAGCCTGCCATCTATGACCTCATCAGGGTTGTGGGACAAAGGTTTCTGGAGAGTCACAGCCATGAGTCAGGAGGGGATGTGAAGCAGAGACAATCTCTGGCCCCTCACTGTCTCCTCTCTGGACCTGGGTTGGTGCCTTACCCTCCCCTCCCCCAACCCTTGTCTTGCTTGGACAGTGAGCCAAACTGACTGCTTTGTGAGCCTCTGGCTGCCCACCGCCTCGCATAAGAGGCTGAGGACCAGGACCATCTCCAACTGCCCAAACCCAGAGTGGAATGAAACCTTCAACTTTCAGATCCAGAGCCAAGTGAAGGTGAGACGGGGGGACCATACCTACCTGCCCTGCATGCAGGTCTTCTTCCAGCCCTGCCTGCCTGTCCTTCTCTTTGTGCAGGTGTCCTTCTTAGGCTTATTTATCTTTCTGCCAACTTCTTCTACCAACCTCCTATGACCTGTCTACCCACTCACCCACTCCTTCCTGCTGCCTGTCTCATGCTTGTCCCTCTGAGTGTACTTATCTTTCTCCCCTTTTCCTGTTTCTCTTGTCCTTCTGCCCAGTTGTTGCTAGAACTGGGCGTCTCCTGCCCCAAAATAGAGTGTGTTGCCGGTATCTTCCAGAAGGTACTCCAATCAGGAGAATGCAGTGGAGAGCCACTCAACTCATTAGGTCTGAGGCTAGTCTAATTCCAGCCAGAGGACTCTCTCTATCTTAAGTCCTTTTTAGATGGCTTTGTTATTTCTAATCCCTTGGGTGTGTGTCTTTTGTTGAGTTGCCGTTTCATGGTATTGGTCTTCTTCGGATATATGGTGACTCGAAGTTGCATTTACATCTCTGAGAGAGAATCCTCTCTTGAATATCCTTCCACAGGGTTGACAGCTTCAGCAGAGTGCCCACAAGGCAATCTTGGCCTTGTTATAGAGGCATCAACCCCAGCATTGAGGCTGTTGAGGCTTGACAGCTCCATCTAACTTACTACTTTCGTATTTTATGAATGCATCTCCATTTCTGCTTCATGATGTATCTTTTTTGTTTTCAGGTAGGGCTTTATAGTCATTGTTTTAAAATATTTTTTCTATCATATATATGGTTTTGTTGGCAAAGGGAGTATGGGTTCAGTCTGTCATCCTGAAACCAGAATTTGTGTTTCTTCTGTCTAAAGATCTACAGGGCTGCTGGGTTGGCTCTGAGACACACCTGGTTTCTAGTCATCACACAAGTCAACAGATTTCATTCATTTGGGAACCCCCAGAACCACCTCATGTCCACTAGTTAGGGACCAAAGAGGCAAACCTGTCCCCAACTTGCATCTCCCAGGATCCTTGGAACAAGAAGCTTCAGAAGCTAATCCATGTCATCTAAGATCATTAACCTCAGAGTTCAGCCAGATGACAGGGTAGCTGCTCCACCTTACATGCTGCTTTGGGACCATCCATGGGACCTCGTTAGGGGTTGATAAACCAAAGGATTGAATTTCAATACATCACCCCAACCCAAGCAATGCCTCTATAATCTTTGTCACATCACTCTCCCTGGTTGTTATGATGTTAGCTTCCCTGAACTGGGCTTTCTAGTACCAAAGGAACTGTCTTCAGTTCCTGGTCCCAGTGCTGGAAACATTCTATGTTGAGCAGGGGTCTTGCTTGCTCTGCCCTTCTATCCTTCCTCCAGGTGAAATGAAATCTCTCACATTTCACAGACCCCTCCCAATCCTGCAAAAGAGCAAAAAGTTCCCCAGTAGGAGAATCAGAGAAGGGCAGGAAGGCTTTAGAGTGTTGGAAAGGACAACTCTACATGTCCCTACAAGTGTCCCTCACACCTGAGCTGTGCTGGTCCCCACCCTTCAGACCCACCTCCTCACTAGGCCTGAGGTCAGCCCCTCATCCTGGAAGTGGGTTGATGAAACCTTGATAACCAGACTTGTGCCCTCTTCACCCCTAGAATGTGCTAGAGCTGAGCATCTGCGATGAAGACACAGTGACACCAGATGACCATCTCTTGACAGTTTTCTATGACCTCACCAAGCTCTGCTTCCGAAAGAAAACCCATGTGAAGTTCCCACTCAACCCAGAGGTGAGTGCTGGTGCCCCAGGCCTCAGCTTCCTGCCTCCTGAGGGTCAGCTGGGTATTCCTATGATGCTGTCCCACAGGCTCCTCTCTCTGTAGCCATGACAGGAGAAGACAGTGCTGGTCTTCAAATCCTAGCTGTGTGACCTTGTGGATAGTACTTGATTCCTTTGAGTTCTATTTCCTCAGCTATTCAGTAGTGATAATAATTCCTACCACAGGGCCACTGTGAAGTTTAAATGGGACTACATGCATCTCGTATCCTTCTAGAACAATCTAGCATTGTTCCTGTACCACATGGAGGTGGAGTTGGTTCTCTTTCTTCCCTCAGAGTCCTACTGGGATGGCCCCTGGGAGAGGACAAATAAGGGTAAAGGAGGGCAAATCTGCAAATCCAAGAAAGTTAGAGCTGGAAAGTGTGTTATAGATTCAACCATTCAAAAAGTACTTGAATGCCTACCAAGGGCCAGGCACTGTTCCAGGCACTGGGGACACATCAGGGGACCAGCACTCCTGCTCTCGCCTGGGTTCCATTCCAGTGAGGAAATTAAGGTCCAATGAGGTCATGACGTCCTGAAGTTATACAGCAAAAGATACAAAGTAGTGGATGAAGGAAGGCGCTCCTGGCCGTGGAGTTGAGCTTGTGGGGGCAAAATCTCAGCTCTCTCTTGTCCCAGGTGCTGAGGCCCTTGGTAGTGGACACTGGAGGGAGAAGATGAAAGGAAAAAAGTTCTGGGGCAGGGGGACTTACCCACTGGGGTTGGGGGTCAACTTCATACCCTGACCCTCCCTTTGGTGGTCAGCATGTTCCTGACATCAAAGACTTGGGGACAGGAGTTCCCGTCGTGTCTTGGCAGAAACTAATCTGACTAGCATCCATGAGGATGTAGGTTCGATCCCTGGCCTCAGTCAGTGGGTTAAGGATCCAGTGTTGCCATGAGCTGTGGTATAGATTGCAGACATGGCTCGGATCTGGTGTTGCTGTGGCTGTCGCTGTGGCCGGCAGATGTGGCTCTAATTAGACCCCTAGCCCGAGAAGCTCCATATGCTGTGCATGTGGCCCTAAAAAAAAACACAAAACACCAAAAAAAAAAAAAAAAAAAAAAAAAAAAAGGAAGCAAGAGCAGCTGCCTCCACTCCAGGACAGCTGGACAGCGGGGTGAGGACAGGGGCAGGTCCACAGGGTGTCTTGGGGTGGCACAAGGTCCTGGTCTGCAGAGAGGTATAGACACAGCTCACAGCTGCCATCCCTTGCAGGGCATGGAGGAGTTGGAGGTGGAGTTCCTGCTGGAGGAGAGGTGAGTAAGCGCAGCCCCCTGGGGTTCCCCCAAGGTCCTGACCCCAAGCAGATCCTGGGCACAGGCATTGCAGAGCCTGGTCCTCCTGTCTGCTGCCCCCTCATCTTTCCCACCCACCCCTGGTTCCTCACTGTGTCTCTGAATCACTTGAGAGCCTCTAAATACTATAGTTGCCTGGGTCCCACCCCTTCTCATCCAGTTCTGCTGATGTCAGTATTGCTTTAAAGACCTAGTATTCTGGCCTCATCACCTGCCTCAGCTCCCTGGCATTTCTGAGCAGGGCCTCTGAGAAGAATTCCTGCCACCCTGCTGATGGGGCCTTGCTGAGGTCAGGCTGGGAAAGAGGTCAGTACCAAGGCGTCTCCTCCTGAACCCAGAAGTGTTAGGGCAAAGTCCACCAAGCCGGCCCGCTGCAGAGGCTGTGCCCCTCTGCAGCCAACTCGGGAACCACATCACGGGAAGGCTCGGAGTCAGTATCTGGGGTTATTTTCCATCATTTCCAATTAAGAAAACTGGACCCAGGGTCCTAGAGATATGGCTGTGCTATGAACTTAAGTGGAATTGGGTGATAGAGCTAGAATGTGGGAAGAAGAGGATGAAGAGAGAGGAAGGAAGGGAAGGGGCAGTGAGGGAGGGGCACAAGGTCCCTGCCCGGAGGGCAAAAATCCCCTGTGATCAGGCGATCAGCCTAGGGATAGGGGAAAATGAGACCCAGAAACTGGAACAAGAGGTCTTGTCAAATTCCTCTGTCTGGGGGCTCTTAGAAATATTTGAGGTGCCTCGTTAAAATCTCCTTTTAAACTTTGAGTTAGATATAATTTGACACATTAAAATCAACTTCATTTGTTTCACATTAAAGAAAATCTGGGCTCATTCCTTCAGTTCTTGGTTTGACAGGACTTCCCACAATGGGAAGCTAAAGCTTCTTAAGCCAGTATCTTCCACAAGAACTAAGAAGCCTCTGCTATCTCCTTACTGACCCTACGTAAGTTTTTGTCATCTTTGTGAGAAATCCATCAAGAATGAGAGACTGGAATTCCTATCATGGCACAGCAGAAATGGATCCAACTAGTAACCATGAGGATGTGGGTTTGATCCCTGGCCTCTGTCAGTGGGTTAAGGATCCAGCGTTGCCATGAGCTGTGGTGTAGGTCGCAGACTTGGCTAGGTTCCCATGTTGCTGTGGCTGTGGTGTAGGCCAGCAGCCGTAGCTTCAATTTGACCCCTAGCCTGGGAACTTCCATATGAGGCAGGTTTGGCCCCCAAAAAAACAAAAAAAAGCAAAAAAAAAAAAGATTGACCAGGAGTTCTCATTTTATTTTGCAGCCCTTCTCCACCGGAGAACCTCATCACCAATGGCGTGCTGGTGGTAATTATCCTTCCAGGCTCTTGTATCTCCAGAGCCCACCTCTGGCTGCTGTTCTCCGGGAACAGAACTGAAGGGGGGGAACCAGGCCCCCACCCTTGGGCCCTTGTCCCAGAGCTATCAGGATTTGAGATTAAACGCAGCCAGACAAAGGGGGCATGGGTGGTGATGGGGCATCAGTTGGGCACCTGCTCCTGGGGAGGAAATACCAGAGCCATCGATGGCCCTGGACCAGCAACCTATCTCCCACTATAACCTCGGGAACCTCCTTAATAAAAGGAGGCGGCAGCCTCCTCCCAGTGTCAGTCTCATCCCATTTTATTCCAACCCCAATCTCTATAAGCACAAGTCCAGGATTAAAAAGATTTTCTTAATTCAGCTGTTGGTACAGCCATTTCAGTTAGAGATCTCTCCCCTAAACATCAGTCTTTGGGAATTTGTGGCCTGGTATGAACAGTGGGGCAGCTTGTGCTCCACATGACCTCACCTTCCTTTGTTTCAGTCTCGACAAATGTCCTGCTTAGAGGTTCAGGCAGAATCCAGGAGGCAGAAGAATAGGAAAGGTGAGCCCTTTGACCACCTCTGCCTATTGGG
Organism: Sus scrofa; assembly: GCF_054392235.1. Taxonomy (NCBI): domain Eukaryota; kingdom Metazoa; phylum Chordata; class Mammalia; order Artiodactyla; family Suidae; genus Sus; species Sus scrofa. Next base: position 138,639,310 of record NC_139383.1, read on the forward strand.
GGGCGGGGAGGGCAGCACCACTGCCCAACCTTGTCCATGTCAGAGTCACTGCTCCATGGCTGCCCTGGGCTCGGTCGGTGAACCAAAAGCTTGGCCAAGACTCCTTGGGATCACTCACCCTCAAGGGTCATGAACCCCTGTCCTTCCCCTGCACTAAAAGGGAACTGTGCTTCCAGGCCCCTGCATGACGAGCACCCTCAGTCAGAGGTCAGTGGCACAGCTCTGCCCATCTGCCCACACTGATCTGCGCCGCCCCCTGCCAGCCTGGGGTGTCCCTGGGTCTAGTGCAGTGGTCAGCATCCAGGGCAGTGGCCCGGACACACCCTGGGCCCATCCAGCTGTACCTCTTCCTCTAGTCAGATTATGATGCACAGAGACCTAGCATTTTAAGCTGGTGAGACCTAAGATCCATAGCTAGGAGATTCTCAGCTCAGCTCCATCCCATTCCCCCTGCAAGGGTTCCAGCCCCACAGGCCTGCCGGGGAGGGGAAGAGGGAGGTGGAGGCTCTACCCCCAAACCAGTGGTGAGGGGAGGGCCCACTTCAGTGCAGTGGGAGGGTAACCTTGGGGCACCTTGTAAAGAAGCAGAACCTGGAAGCACTAGTCCAGCGGACTCAGCGTCTCAGACCTCACACACAGACCTTGTTAAAATGCAGGTTCTTGGGCCCTGCCCTTGAGAATGAGACTCTCTGTCACAGCTTGTGGCAACATCAGATCCTTGACCCACTGAGCAAGGCCAGGGATCAAACCTGCATCCTCACGGAGACAACATGGGGTCTTTAACGCCCTGAGTCACAATGGGAACTCCCCTCTGGGGCATTTTAACCAGTGCCCTCAGTGTTTATATTTTTAATTGTATTTTTTAATTTTTTTTTTCTTTTTGCGGCATATGGAAGTTCCCAGGCTAGTTCCCACCTACACCACAGCCACAGAATCGTGGGATCCAAGCTGCATCTGTGACCTTAATCCACTGAGAGGGGCCAGGAATCAAACCCACATCCTCACGGATACTAGTTGGGTTCATTTCCACTGAGCCACAACGGGAACTCCCCCCCCGCCCCAGTGATTCTAAACCCCTGTCCTGGGTGCCTCCAGTGAGGCCTTTTACCGGGCCCAGTTGGGGTGGGGATGAGAGGCTTCTCAGGGGTCTTAGCCCTCTCATCCTCTCTCCCAGTGAAAGACCTCCTGGTGACAGTGACAGAGTCCTTCGAGCATACCCAGCGCACCTTACACCACCTGAACCCCGGCTGTCCAAACCCTACCTGCTTCCACTACCCCAAGTATCTCCAGCCCCAGCTACACGTGGAGGTGCCCAAGAGCCGGTGGAGCTGTGAGGTATGCATACAGGCCTGAGGCCTGGGGCGGGGGAGGGGAGAGCAAATGGGGCTAGAGGAGCCCCTCCTCCTCACAGAACCGCCCATCCTTCCAGCTTTGCTGCTGCTGTGTACACAAGAAGAAGAGCACTGTGTGCCAGCCCCTTGATTGCCTCTCAGATGGCCAGACGGTGACCCTATCCTTGGTGAGGGCTTGAGTTTGGGAAAGGGCCCCTGAGCAGCTTCGCCTGGAGCTCCCGTGGCAGGGAGAAGGGAAGAGCCTGGGGGATCCAGGGTGGTTGGGGTGGGTGGGAGGATGCCTCATGGGGTCTCTCTGAGGAGGGGTAGAGGAGTACTGTCGGGTAGGAGACTGCTGAGCTGCAGGGTGGAGCCTAAGACAGTGGTGAAGGCTGAGAGGAGGATAGTGGGGAGGGTCATGTGCAGAAGAGGGAGTGGAGCTGGAGCGTGTGTGTGTATGTGTGTGTGTGTATGCATGCGCGCGCACGTGCGCGCGCGCTAAATCAAGTGCAAGCAGGGATGCAGCGTGGTAAGGCTCCACAACTTTGGTTGGGACCACTTGGCCCTGAATGGTCATCCCTGACAAAGTTTTTATTTTTCACTTCCCAGAATGAGAACTGTGAATTGCACATGAAGTCTACACCCTGGTAAAGTGCCCTCTGTCTGTCTGTCCCTTTGACTTAGTCAACTTTTGGGGGGTGTGAAGTGGTATCTTGTGGTTTTGATTTGCATTCCCCTGGTGACCAATGATGGTGACCAGCCTGTCATTCACAGGCTTATGAGCCATTTGTATATCTTCTTTGTATAAATGTCTATTCAAATCCTTTGCCCATTTTTAAGGTGGGTAATTTCCCTTTTATTGTTAAGTTGTAAGAGTTTTTTGTATATTCTAGATTCAAGCCCCTTGTCGGAAGTGATTTACAAATGTTCTCTCCTATTCTCGTGGCTTTCACTTTTTTTTTTTTTTTTTTTTTTTGGTCTTTTTGCCATTTCTTGGGCCGCTGCGGTGGCATATGGAGGTTTCCAGGCTAGGGGTCGAATTGGAGCTGTAGCCGCCGGCCTACGCCAGAGCCACAGCAACACAGGATCCAAGCCGCGTCTGCGACCTACACCACAGCTCATGGCAACGCCGGATTGTTAACCCACAGAGCAAGGCCAGGGATCAAACCCGTAACCTCATGGTTTCTAGTCAGATTCTCTAACCACTGAGCCACGATGGGAACTCCCAGTCTTTCACATTCTTGATGGTGTCCTTTGAAGCACAGTTTTTGATTTTGGTGAAGTCCAACATACGTATATTTTTCCTTTTGTCACTGATGATTTTTGTGTCCTATTTAAGAAACCATTGCCTCATTCAAGGTCACGAAAAGTTGCTCCCACGTTTTCTTCTTCTAGGAGCTTTATAGTTTGAACTCTCACATTTAGATCTGTGATCAATTTTGAGTTGATATGTATGTACACTGTGAAACAGGGGTCCACCTTCATTCTTTTGCATGTGGATATCCAGTTGTTCCAGCACCATTTGGTAACAAGACTATTCTTCCCCATTTTGAATTGTCTTTCTGGCCTTGTTCAATATCACGTGACCCTAGTTTCTATTTGCAGTTCGATCACTATTTGTCCTTAGTCAAGTGATTAAGCCTCTCTCAGTCTGTTTTTTGCATCTGTAAATTGGAGCAATACCAAGAGTACAGCTGTCCATAACTGGGTTGCTTTGAGGATCTAGTAAGATGACACATGTGAAGGAATCAGTGATCTGAGAAGTGGGACACATTCAGCAAGTATGAACTAATGGTATTAGGACTGTTGCTTTATCATTCACTCCTTGTTGAGGCCAAGGAAAGATTTCCTCGGGGCTATGTCTGCAGGCCTGCACTAGACATGGAGGAAACGTGATGGGAGAGCTCCCAGGCTCTGCCATCAAGGGGATGTGACCTTATTTGTGACTCAGGTCACTAAGACTAAGGCTGGAAATTGTCAAGATCCATTCTCTTGGAGTCACTGGGGGCAGGGCCTTGGAGGACTCAAGGGATGTAGTTAGGCAGAGGGAGGCAGCTTCTGGTGGGGGCAAGGGCTTGCTCGAAGGCTCAGAACCTGGATGCTGCTCCTGGGCTGTGACAGTTGATGGACTCTTCCAGGAAGCAGTGGGAGATGAGGTTGGACAGATGAGGTAGGAGCTTCTATGCCTGGCCAGAAGCCTAGGAATGTGATAACAAGAGGGCAAGTGTTGGGGATGCTGCCTTGCAGACCCGTGGGGGTGACAGGGTAAGATCTGGATATGAAGGGGTTTGTCAATTACACAAACACACAGGATGATCTTACTCTGGGGGCTGGAAGAGCTCACCCAGGAACATGAGCTCCGTAGGAACACAGCCTCATTTATCCAGCTCAGAAGAGCCTTATTCCAAGGGATTGACCAAAAGGATCTTAGGACCCCTTGTCCCCCAGATCTAGCCTCAGACTCTAGAAGGTGCCTGCTGGAAGCTTTTTAGGACTTTCCAGATCGTGTTGAAGAGGCAGGGGGATCAGTGAGTTCCTCATTGTGTTAAGTACCTGCTTACAGTACTCTAGCTAAGACTTTGAGGGTTTGATGTTTGTCATCTCATTGAGTGCTGAAGACAGGGCCAGAACTGAGCACAATTAGCCCCATTTTACAGATGAGAAAGCAGAGGCTGAAGGTCACAGAGGTGCTACCTGGCAGAAGTAGGCTTCCATCTTAGGTCCAACTGACCCTAAAGCCATGCCTTCTCCCTGGAGGTGGTATCTACGGGCCACTCAGCCAAGGTCCTCTGTCCCCCCAGCCCCCAGACACTGGACGTGCGGCTGGGCTTTAGCCTGTGCCAGGCAGAGCTGGAGTTCCTGCAGAAGCGGAGGGTGGTGGCGGCCGAGGCATTGAAGCAGGTGTTGCAGCTGGAAGAGGACCTGCAGATGGACGAGGTGGGTAAGCACAGGTCCACACCAAGCCACTCTTGTCCTTCCAGCACTGTGCCTGCCAGCTGCCCCTTGCAGTCCATCTGTTGCCCCAGGGCGGCCTCAGCACTGCCTTTTCTGGTGGCTCTTACTAGGTGCCTAGGCGAGGGCTGTGCAGGATGTGACTCAGTTGTTTGATCATAAGGAGCAGGAAGGGCAAAATAGGGAGAAAGGAAGACACCCTGGCTGCCCCTTTCCGGGAGCTGGCAGATCCTGAGGTGATGGACAATGTCTTACTATGTGGGGATGACATGGCCTCCTGTCCCCAGACAGGAAAACCCCACAAGTTTACCAACGCCCACATGCCACACACCTCCACCCAAAAGACCCTTGGCCCTTCATTCTTCAGTTCTCCCTTCTCTCAATGTGCACATGTGTGAGTGCACACACACACCCAGAATGAACAGCTGTCAGCCTGGAGGGAAGCAGCTTCCACTTGCAGGGCCAGCTTCAGCTCACAGGGCAGATGATGATGGCTCTGTAAGAGACTTCTGTCATGTCCCTGGTGTGCACTGAGGCCCACAGTCCCCAGGGCAGCAGTTCAGCCCTCCCACAAGCCCACATTCTCAGGCCAGCCACAAGTGTGGACAGAGACCTTGTGCCCAGAGACGGCTGTGATAGGGCCCTGGCCAACAGAAGGGTCTTATAGTCCCACTCAATGAAGACCTCACACCTCCCTCTCCCACCTCTCACACTGAGGGCACCTTAAGCCTAGGTAAACCCAGAGCTGACAACCCTGCTGTTCCCCCACCTCAAAAAATTCACTTACTCCTGCTCTTGTACATCTAGTCTGTATTGAGCACATACCACGTGCCAGGCCTGGGACTGGGGCCCTGACACCAAATCCTTCTACAGATGTCAATTTGCAGCCACGAGGGAATTGCACATAAGCTGGCCTCTTTTTTTCTTTTCTTTATTTCTTTTTAGAGCCACACCTGCAGTATATGGACATTCCCAGGCTAGGGATCGAATCAGAGCTGCAGCTGCCGGCCTACACCACAGCCACAGCAATGCGGGATCCGAGCCACATCTGCAACCTATGCCACAGCTCGTGGCAATGCCGGATCCCTAACCTGCTGAGAAAGGCCAAGGATCAAACCCATACCCTCACGGAGACTATGCCAAGTTCTTAACCCACTGAGTCACAACAGGAACTCCCTAGCTAGTTTCTTGAGCAAGCCAGCCAGCCCTCTGGATCCCAGTTCCATCATCTGTTAATTGAGGGCTAGGTTAACAGTGCTAAGAACTCCTCCAACCATGACTTTCTGATTTACTGAGCCTGACACCGACCATTGGGTTTGGAGCTCAGATCCAGTTCTTTGCCTACCAGCTGGCCTGACACTCTGTGAAAGGCGGTTTCAGGTTACCCAGTCCCCACTCTCTGCTGTCTGTAGCCAGCTCTCCCTCCTCCACTGTTCTTTCTAAGCTCCTGTCACTACAGGTCTTCTCCCAGCATCACCCCAACAGTCTGCCCCTGTGTGCCCCCAGGTCCCGCTGATCGCCATCATGGCCACTGGGGGTGGAACAAGATCCATGACTGCCATGTATGGCCACCTGCTGGGGCTGCAGAAGTTGAACATCCTGAACTGCGCCAGCTACATCACTGGCCTGTCCGGGGCCACCTGGTAAGGAGCCAGGGGCCACTGTCCAGTGAAACCCAGAGCAAGCAGCATATGGGCTGCCGGGAGAGGGGTCTCTGGTGAAGCTCATCTCCCCCTGCCCCGCCATGTGAGAGTGACTCATGACACCTGAGCCGCTCTGCCACTCACAGCTGTGTGACCCAGGGCCTGCAGCTTAACTTCTCTGAGTCTCCTTTTCTGAATCTGTAAAGTGGGGACGGTGATTGCACTGATCTCAAGGGGTTGTGAGATGTGTTCCCAGTACTGGGCACACAAGGGGACATTTTGCACCTCATGTTGGTTATTACTATGTTACTATTTCTGAGGAGCTGTGGCAGGAACCCAAAAGTGTGATGGCCAGTGATAAGTGAACCACTGGTGCCACCAACCCCATCCCACTGGGAAAGTGCACCTGCCCTCTCGGACCGTGCCGGGTCACCTGGGGCCGGTGGTGCTGGCTCTGGCCTCTGGCTGCCCACATCCCAGCCCACCCCCATCCCTATGCACTCCCTCTGCCCTGCAGGCTTCCTGGGGCTCCTAACTCCTCACTCTCACTGTCGAGCAGGGACCATGAGCCCTTAGCTCCCCTGCAGGTGAGGCCAGCTTCTCTACAGGAGCCACGGAACCTGGGGCCGCCCGCAAAAATGGTTCCATTTCTTTTAAGATCAAAAGAAAAAAATGAACTTCTAGGTTGAAAATGTTTTAATAAATACTATTACTATACTTGTCTTTATACAACAGTCATAAAACATAGTTTTTAATATTTTGATGGTGGAAAGGGCCCACCAGAGTTATAATGCAGCCTTGGTCAAGGGTGACCAGGGCTTTGGAACCATCCACAGCCTCTCATCCTGGGCTGCATCTTATTCTGTGCTGAGCTAGTGGGCCTCAGAGCTCTCGGGGTCCCAAGCTGTGCCCTTCATCCTGGAGGAGCTCTGGGTAGCTTTCATTTGAACAGGTGGATGGGACCTTCTCTGGGAAAAATCAAGGGTTCCTGGTGCCCCAGATGCCCCAAGACTTCTGCCCAGATGGGACAGAGGGATAACTGACAATTATTGGCTGCTTCCGCTGGACCATCTCATTTCTTCTTCACAAGAAGGCTATGAAGGCAATGTTTACATTATGCTCATTTTATTTTATCATTGTTTTTGTTTTTTGGCTGTCCAGCAACATATGGAGTTCTCAGGCCAGGAGTCAGATCTGAGCCGCAGTTGCAACCTAAGCCACAGCTGCAGCAACACTGGATCCTTAAAGTGGGCCAGAGATTTAACCCATGTCCCAGCGCTTCCAAGACGCCGTCCATCCTGTTGCACCACATTGGGAACTCCACATCATTCTGGTTTTACAGTTGGAAAAACTAGGGTATTTACTCAGCTAGTGAGTGGTAGAGGTGGGATTTGAACCCAGGATGTCTGAGTCCAGGGTCCATGTTCTTAATCTCCTCATTAAACCACTGCCCATGGGAAGTGTGTCAAGGAGATAACCTTGCTTGCTTTGGGGTAGGGGACACATGCATCCTCTGGCCTACCCCTGGGCCAGGCTGGAAACTGGGAGGAACTCAGGCCAGGCTGGGAGGGGAAGAGGGAGCCTACTGGTGGCCTGGGGAAGCGTTGGGAAGGAGTTTTTTAAAATCAGAATCCATCTTTTATAATTTTGTTTTTGAAAGCTTTTTCAAAGCATAAAAGTAACAGCCTGACCCTTATGGAGAGCAGGGTACTTTCTGTGGAAGAAATCTGCTAAAGGAAGAAGCCACTGCTCAGAAAAACTGGGCAGCTGCAGACAAGGGCCACTGTGGGGAGGGGGACTCCTGGGTGCTGCCCTGAGCCAGACTGGGAGGAGCTGGGTCCAGGCCCAGCAGAGGCAGACAGAAGCCAAGACCCAGGCCTAGGGGATCTCCGTCTTTGTTTTACTCCTCCCCACTGCCCACATCTCAGTTAAGAAGAAGAAGGGGACATGAACCTTTGGCTGGCACCCTAATTATGGGAATTAATGTGGCAGAAGGGGAAGAGTCCGGGATTTGGAAGTGGGCAAAGCCTGGGTTGAAATGTTGGCCTGTAACTCAAGGGCCCAGCACTTACTCTGTGCCAGGTACCATCCTCACCATTTTGCATAGATGACTAACTCAGGTCATCTTCGCAAGAATGCTTGTGAGGTATGCACAATTATCATTATTCTTCCCAAGCCACAGATGGGGAGACTGAGGTGAAGAGCAGTTAGGTAACTGGCTGAGTCTGGCTTTGAACCCAGGAAGATTTGGGTCCAGAATCCTCACTTATTTTTGTTGTTGTTGTTGTTGTTGTCTTTTTAGGGCCGCACCTGCGGCATATGGAGGTTCCCAGGCTAGGGGTCGAGTAGCCGCTGGCCTATGCCACAGCCACATCAATGCCAGATCCGAACCGTGTCTACAACTTACAGCACATCTCACAGCAATGCTAGATCCTTAACCCACTGAGCAAGGCCAGGGATCGAACCTGTGTCCTCATGGATGCTAGTCAGATTCATTTCACTGAGCCATGACGGGAACTCCCCAGAATCTTCACCCTTAAGCAGCATATTCCACCTGGTACACAGCAGGCAGTCACGAAATAGCAGCAGTTGTGACTGACTAAGAGTGTTCTCTGCTCCCCCACCAGCCTCACTCCCTTTCCTCCAGGCTCCTCTCCCAGCAGGTGAGGGTTTCCCAGGACCTGCCCACCTTCTTTCCTGCCAGGGTCTAGGGACGATCTGACCACCGCTGGCTCAGCTCTCTCAGCCATGCCTGTCTTTCTCCAGGACCATGGCTACCTTGTACCGCGACCCCCACTGGTCCTCTAAGAACCTGGAACCTGCCATCTTCGAGGCACGGAGGCATGTAGTCAAGGACAAGATGCCCGCCCTGTTCCCAGACCAGCTCTCCAAATTCCAGGAGGAGCTCCGGCAGCGCAGCCAGGAAGGCTACAAGGTCACCTTCACAGACTTCTGGGGCCTGCTGATCGAGGCCTGTCTGGGGGATGAGGTAGGTACTCAGCTTCTCCTGGGGCCCGAGCTGCTCCTTCATCGGGCTGTCAAGCCATTCATCACAGCAGAAGGCAGTTAGGTTTAGACCTGCAGAGGGATCCTTGGGCCTTAGGAAGCATGAGGCATCAGAAGGCATGATGGATGCAGATGGTGGGGTTGTCTTCCAACATCCCTTTAGGGTGGCTTAGGTGCCACCCTGAGGAGAGGCAGTGGGGCCTCTGAGAGCCAAAGTACCTGTAAGAGGAAAGGGGAGGGAGCCATCAGACTGTGATGCGAGTCTGACCCCAAATGGAGGAGGGAGGGAAGGCTGGGTGGAAGCATCCTAGCCTGCTGTGTGGTCCAAAGGTCAGCAAGGCCCTTAGAGAGTCTTCCAGCCAAGGTGGCCAGCTGGGAACTCTGGCACCCGCTTCAGGACCCCTGCCCTGTTCAGTCACGGGCTGGGAGCAGCCCAGTAGGAAGTGTGGCCTCAGCACAGACTCAGCCATGGGTTTCTGAGCAGAGTAGCTGGGGCCCTCAGCCAGTTACATCGCCTGTAGCTGGAGGTCTGTTGGGCCCCTTCTCATGGCCACCACGCAGAGGATGCTCAACCCCCACCCATGAGGTCCCTTCCAGCTCTGATAGCCAATGATTTGAGCAATATGTGCCCAAGAAGAGCAGCAGCCTGTGTTGGGTCCCAGCAGCTGTGAGGGCCATGGAGAAGCAGTGGGGTTCCTGAGGAATGCTGGGGTCCCCGACAGCAGGGTGAGGTCAGCTAACCCCTGGCCTCCTCTGACTGCAAAGGCCCCAGGGAGGAACCAGCTTGGGCCATGACTTGGCCCCAAAGCACAGCTTCCCATCAAACTTCTAACCAGGCCCACACAGCTATGTGCCCCACACCCAAAGGTATCGAGGGGGTTCTGACTTCAAATCAGAACTTGCCAGAAGGAGGAGGTGTTAGGGTTGCCTTGTTTTGGTCCCTCGGCCCCAGCCTGCCACAGGAAAGAATTGAAATGGTGGGCGTGTTACAGAAAGTTTATTTGTTTCTTTGCTTGCTTGCTTGCTTGCTTGCTTGCTTTTTAGGGCCATACCTGGAGCACATGAAAGTTCCCAGGCAAGGGGTCAAATGGGAGCTGCAGCTGCCAGCCTGCCCCACAGCCACAGCAGCGCCAGATCTGAGCCATGTCTGCAACTTACACCACAGCTCACGGCAATGTCAGATACTTAACCCTCTGAGCGAGGCCAGGGATCGAACCTGCGTCCTCACCAATACTAGTTGGATTTGTTTCCACTGCACTACAACGGGAACTCCCAGAAAGTTTCTTAAAGCCAAAGTACATTCTCAGAGAAAGAGCAAGCTGCCCTGAGAGTACTGGGAGTAGGAATTGCCCGGCCCTGCAATTGGGTTTTCCTTAAATCCCCATACTGCAGTCCTGAGTGGGGGCCTGATTTCTCCACCCCAGCCCACTGGTGCTTCCTGCCATAGCCCACTGCGCATGCGTAAGGGCTGAGTGTTGATTGGTTTCAGGCAGCACCTTATTTGCATGTGGGACAGGTGATAGGGAAGTTCCAGGAGAGTCCCTTCAAGCTATGCTGGCTTGCTCAAGGTGGAGGGAGGGGCATTACAATGAGGCTAGTGGGGCGATTATAAGGGTCTGGTAATTCTAGTCTTGGCCAGAGCCTTTGAGTTCAATCTCCATGAAGCGGGATTTGAAGCCTCATGAAGGGACAGCAAATTATTTTCTAATAATATTTAGTAGATCTCCTCTTCCAGAACACCCAGACATTTTGAGCAACAAGGACTGGCCAAACCTCATCTTCAAAATTGATTCTTTCAACAAAACTAAGGATCTCCTACACACCAGGAACTGTGCTTGGCAGTGGGGATTTAGACTCAGGAACCCACAGCTTTGGATGGATCCCACTGTCTAATCTGTCCTCATGACTAAGCAGGGCAGGCAGAGGCTGCAGCTGTTGGCTTTTGGATTCATGCTGGACAGGGTGCAATTTCTGGCTTTGCTCTGTGCTATTCCTTTAAATGGGAATTTCGTCAATAAGTGATGGTTAATGTTTCTAACAGGAGTCAGTGGTGAGGAGCCACGCTCCAAGGCATTCACAGTAGAAGTATGAGCGCTGCCCGGGGTTTGGTGTGGGATGAAGCCAAGGTTCCTGGGAAAGCAATTCTAGGATGAATGGGAAGAGGCCCCTGCTCTTCCACTCTGGCCAAGGCAGAAGCCCCTTTCTCTCAGGCCCCCTTGACATTGTGTTTCTTTCTTTCTTTTTTTTTTTTTGGTCTTTTTGCTATTTCTTTGGGCCGCTTCTGCGGCATATGGAGGTTCCCAGGCTAGGGGTCTAATCGGAGCTGTAGCCACCGGCCTACGCCAGAGCCACAGCAATGCGTGATCCAAGCCGCGTCTGCAACCTACACCACAGCTCACGGCAACGCCGGATCGTTAACCCACTGAGCAAGGGCAGGGACCGAACCCACCACCTCATGGTTCCTAGTCAGATTCGTTAACCACTGCGCCACGACGGGAACTCCGACAGTGTGTTTTGACTGGGTTCGTTTCCAAATCTGCAGCCTCTTCTCCTTCCAGGATGGTCAGCTCTGTAGGGCCCATATTTTTGGGCCCGGATATGACAAGCACCTCATTGGCCTTTCAAGGGAGGCCTAAGAATTGTTTGACCCATACATGCATTTACCATCCCACACAGGTTCTGTGGCCTTTATGCACTTGGGCAACCATGCTTGTCACCCAGAAGGCAGCTGCTTGGCCTGGGGACAGAGCCTGGGCCTCTAAAAGCTCCACTGGCCTTGTCTACACTGGCTGATTCACTTTGGGAGGTGGCATGTGGCTCAGGCTATCTGTAGGACTCCTGCTCTGATTACACTGCATAGTGCTCTGGGGACTTAGAAGGAACTTGACTGCCATCTGGTGCCCATTTCCAAGCCCTTTGTTAAAAAAAAAAAAAAAATGCTTTTTTTTTTTTTCTTCCCAAATTTAGGAGGGAGCCCAATATCCAAAGCAGATTTTTTTTTTTTTTAATGGGGCTTCTCCTTTGGAATTCCCTTTGTGGCTCAGTGAGTTACAAACCTGACTACTATCCATGAGGATGTGGGTTCGATCCCTGGCCTCACTCAGTGGGTTAAGGATCTAGCATTGTTACAAGCTGCAGTGTAGGTTGCTGATGCGGCTCAGATATAGCATTACTGTGGCTGTGGTGTAGGATGGTGTCTACAGTTCCAATTCGACCCCTAGCCTAGGAACTTCCATATGCCACAGGTGCAACCCTAAAAAGCAAAAAATAAAAAATAAATAAATAAATGGAGCTGCTCCCATTTGAATGGGGTGGAAGGAGATGGGGACAAAGAGGGGCAGTGGTGGCCTCCTCCATGCCTACCTTTTCTTTCTCTGGTCCCTGAGATGGGAGAAGCTTGGGACTCTGAGGGACAGCCCTAAACTACAGACCAGGGGGAGTGGGGGGACGGGGGCAGGGGGTGGTGAACGGCAAGGGCATGGATGAGTGAACATTCTCCAGGTGCATTTTAAGAGCAGATGCGATTGGTGTCAGCTGGGACTTCCACAGCAGCCCATCGCTGGTGGGCTCAGGAGTTAGGAAATGGGCTCCCAGAGCAGAGGTCTAGACTGTCCTCTTATTCTATACTGCTTCCAGGCTGCTTGTCTGCTTCTTCTCCTTAACCCTTTCATTTCCACACAGAAGAACGAATGCAAACTCTCAGAGCAGCGTGCTGCTTTGTGCCAGGGCCAGAATCCCCTGCCCATCTACCTCACCATCAGTGTCAAGGATGATGTAAGCAACCAGGATTTCAGAGGTAACACTGGTGGCTAGCAATTTATGAGGGGGTCTCTTCTCAGCAGGCACAGGCACTCAGCACCCCAGCACACACGCCCCTTCTGCCCTTGATGCATGTGGTCCTGCAGCTTCCCGGCTCAGAGGTTTGACGGGACAAAGGAAATAAGGGTCATGAAGGGAAAAGGTCCTAGATATTTCTTAAGCTGCCCAGAAGAAAGGACTCTAGAGACTTGCCCTGCTTTGACATCCATTTTGGTCCCGTTTTCCTGTTTTGAGAAGCAAACGAACCCGTGCAGGGTGCAAACATGGAGCAAGCAGAAACCAGTCACAGGCGCCCCCGTGTGCCCTATGAGGGAACTGCAGCCTCCCTCCCACAGGCCCCACAAGGAGGATGGGTGGGACTGTTCCTGACCTGAGACTGATACTGATACCTGGCCCTGCTGCTCCCCGTGCAGAGTGGTGTGAGTTCTCGCCCTACGAGGTGGGCCTGCAGAAGTACGGGGCCTTCATTCCTGCCGAGCTCTTTGGCTCCGAGTTCTTCATGGGGCGGCTGATGAGGAGGATTCCAGAGTCGCAGATGTGCTACATGCTAGGTAACTCCAGGCTGGAGGTGGGGGGTGGGGTGCAGGGAACCCCACCCCAGGCTGGGTAGGCTTTACCTTTGAATTGAAGGAATGACTAGAAGACACACTCTCTGTGTCCCCAGGATCTTGTCCCAGGTGCTGGAACTGGTTTGGGTTGCCCCTTAGGCATATGACCCTCTGGCATTTGCTGGCATCTTCCTCTCCCTCATCCCAGGAGAGGCTCCTGAGCCTACCCTGAGACCAGTCTCCCAGACTGCACTGATCTCCCTGCTACCCGTTGGGCCCAAAAAGACCTGACAGGGGCCCCTAGGTCACTGGGGCCTCCAGGGGACTCTCCCGATGTCCTGGTCTCCAGTGGTCTCCTTGGGGTCTATTCAGAACCAGACTGGGAATGGCAGGCAGAGATGGAAGCTTCTGGAACTCCTAGTCCCTCTACCTCTGACTCTAGGCAGCACCATGGCTATTTTGGGAGGGGGTGGGGGCCGACTCAGTTCCAGGGATGCAAGGAGCCAGAGGAGACCTCAGGGTGAAGACAGTGTCTGGGGAAGCCTGGCCCAGCTCCCAACACTAGGCTCCCTGGTTCTCCAGAATCTGGTCCACTGAGTACAGGGGCCTGACTGGGACGTCCACTCATAGAGTTCTCCCCTTCAGAGGCTGAACCACATTCACCAAAGGGCAACTGCAAAAAATAGACCCATCTTGACAGCCTCAACAACAGTCATGCTCTGGTTTAAACTAGTTGTCCACACCCACTCCCTTCCATGTATCCCAAATCCAACCCACCCCAGAAAGTCCCACTTTCTCCTGTGAGGTCTGCCCTGAAGCCCACAGCCCCCAGCAGCCTCTCCTTTCTTTGAGCACCTATGCTGTTAGGTATGTGGCTTAGAAATCTGTAGTTAAGACACTTGGGCTTGAACTCTGGTTCCTCATTTATCAGCTGTGCAAAGTGGGCCAAATTACCTGATCTTTCTGAGCTTTAATTTTCTCATCCATAAATTGGGCTTGAGAGTAAAACCACCCTTACTGAGGATCCAGATGGGTTGATGTATATGAATGATTTTGTATGAGTATTATTGTGTTGCATTTTTTTAATCGTAATAATTAGAGATGGCATGACATAGACTGAGTGCTCACCAGGTGCCAGGCACTGTCCTAAACTGGTGTATTAACTGATGCAAAGGGTGATGTCTATACTTGAACTTGAAGCCTGCACTTGTCCACATAAAGTTCCTGCTGGGGCTGTGTCTTATGAGTCTTCATACGCTCTCCCAGCTCCAAGAGGAGGGTGGAGAAGACCTGTCTCCTGCATCAGCTGCACTGTGGAAAGAGGGCGGTCAAAGCCTGTCCCACCCCATGAGCAGCCTGACTGGGAGGGAGCATCAAGGCCAGGGCAGAACCAGTCAGTATGTGGGTGGGCCTGGAGGCGCTTGGGCAGAGCTACTCACGGCTGGTCCCACTCCCTAGGTTTGTGGAGCAGTATCTTCTCCCTGAATCTGCTTGATGCCTGGAATCTGTCCCACACCTCAGAGGAGTTTTTCCACATGTGGACAAGGGATAAAATGCATGATATCGGTGGGTGAAACACTGGCTTCCCTTCTCGATTGGGAGATGGGGGTGGGGAAGGAGGGTACCAACTGAGGACCAGTCCACCTGCCATGTGTTTTGACATCATCCCTGCGGCCCACCCGCAGGGATGATAGGAGGCAGGAGGCAGTTAGGGCTAGAGGGTCTACCTGGATGGAAGGGTGATTGTGATGGACACGCCCATGCAGCTCTGGCCTAGCCTAGGGGCATGCATGCACTGTGCGGTAGGCTTGCCAGAGCTACACAGTGCCCAGGAGAGCTGAAGAGGGTGGAGTCTATGAGCGAAATTCAAGGCTGCTCCTCTGGATGTCATCCTCTCTGGAACCCCTCCTTGCCCGTCACACTGGCTCCCTCTCCACTACCCTGCCCCTATTCTGTTTCTCCCTTGGGGCCTCCTGGCTCAGATGCCAGGTCCTTGAGAACTGGGCAAAGAAGAAAATTCCCATTATGGCTTAGTGGTAATGAACTTAACCAGTATCCATGAGGATGCAGGTTTGATCCCTGGACTTGTTCAGTGGATTAAGGATTCAGTGTTGCTGTGAGCTGTGGCATAGGTTGCAGATGTGGCTAGGATTCCATGCATGTGGCTGTGGCTGTGGCATAGGCCAGCAGCTGTAGCTCCAATTCAGTCCCTAGCATGGGAACTTCCATATGCCGGAGACCCTAAAAAAAAAAAAAAAAAAAAAACTAGGCAAGGAAGGAGTGCACTGCATTGATAGGCTGACTCCTGGGTGTGGGGCTACCACACTGTGCTTCACCTGGGCAATTCTGGGACCCCAGTTCTGTGACCTTCCCTCCATCCCCACTCCCTCTCCTGCAGAAGATGAGCCACTCCTACCCGAAATCCCCAAATGTGATGCCAACGTCCTGGACACCACGGTGGTGACGCCAGCATCGTGGCTGTCCGATACTTTCCGCAATGTCCTCACCCATCGGGCCTTTGTGTCCCAGTTCCACAACTTCCTGCTGGGGCTGCAGCTGCACACCGACTACCTCCAGAACAGCCAGTTCTCCATGTGGAAAGGTAACCTTACCTGCTGCCAACAAGGTCTGCCCTCTCTTTGGAGGAAGAAGAGTGGATGTGGAGGCTGCCACAGAGTGAAGGATGAGAAACTCCTCTACTCCAGGAGTGCGCTGGGCCGAGGGCAGGCTCTCCCCACAGCAAAGTCCACATTGGTGAAGCCTCAAACAGAGGGTGGAGCGGTGGTGTATGTAATTAATTGTACAAACTCCACACAACATCTGTATGACAATCCCAGGAGGTAGAAGCTGGCCCCATTTTACCTGTGGGGAAATGTGTGTCCTGACTTTCTATAGCTGTGTTCTGGGGGCATCTTTTGATGTGAGTGATGCCCCCGGAGTCAGGCTGGGATGGCCCAGTGCGGAAGCCCCCAAATGGTGAATGTTAGAGCTGAGTCTTAAACTGTGGCCTTGGAATTCCCATGGTGGCTCAGTGGGTTAAGAACCCAACATAGTGTCCATGAGGATGTGGGTTCAATCCCTGGCCTCTCTCGGTGAGTTAAGGATCCAGCATTGCCACAAGCTGTGGCATAGGTTGCAGCTGTGGTTCAGATCCAGCATTGCTGTGGCTGTGGTGTAGGCCAACAGCTGCAGCTCTGGTTCAACCCCTAGCCCAGGAACTTCCATATGCTGCAGATGTGGCCTTAAAAGAAAAAGGGAAAAAAAAAGTACTGTGGCCTTGAAGCTTCAGCTCAGTGCCTCATTCCCACCCTGCTAAGGCTCTGAGATTGACTTACTACCATCATTGGTATTTTACTTGGCCATGGCCTACAAATGGCAGCTTGAGCCTGGCCTAATAATCCATCTTCTCATGGTGTGGGGAGGAAAGGGCAGCTGGCTGTGGGCCCAGAGTTTGCACTAATTTATGGTCTTAAGCCCCTGCTACCCCACAAGCTCTGTGGCTGAGCCTCAGTGGGTTTTATGTCCATGTTCCATAAAAGACTTGCTAAAGCCCCAAGGTAACACTGGTCTTCCTCAGCCCACTCAGGGGCCCCTGGGACTCACCAGGCATCCTGGCCAAGGTGAAGGCTGGAGGCCAGGCTGAGGTGCAGGAGCTCCAGGAAGGGTATCTGGTCCCCACCAGGTGCCTCTGAGTGAAGGTAACTGGAAGCCTCAATTTTCAGACACGGTGCTGGACAGCTTCCCCAACCAGCTGACAGGGTCCGTGAACCACCTATGCCTGCTGGACACCGCATTCTTTGTCAACTCCAGCTACCCGCCCCTCCTCAGGCCTGAGAGAAAAGTTGACCTCATCATCCACCTCAATTACTGTGCCGGGTCCCAGACAAAGGCAAGTGCAACAAGGAACGGCTCCCCGGGCTGCTCCCCACAGGCTCCTAGACTCGGCGTCAGAGAAGCTCAAGGCTCTATACCTGACGGAGGTTAGATGTCCAGACCTCAGGGGGGCAGCCTGCTGGTCCTCACGCGTTGGGGCCCAGAGTTTACTAGGTTCACTGAGCTAGTTCTAATTTTATTCTTACATTTGAGTATTTTCCACATTTGGCAATTCTTTAGCTGCAAAAGAAAGTGCAGTTTTTTAAAAATAGCCTTAATAGAGCTGAGTCAGTTCTAAAGCTTGTAATGCTCTTTTTTCTTTTTTTCTTTTTTGTCTTTTCTAGGGCCGCACCTGCAGCATATGGAAGTTCCCAGGCTAGGGGTCTAATTGGAGCTGTTGCTGCCAGCCTACACCAGAGTCACAGCAATGCCAGATCTGAGCCACTTCTGCAACCTACACCACAGCTCAGGGCAACGCCGGATCCTTAACCCACTGAGCGAGGCCAAGGATCGAACCCGTAACCTTATGGTTCTAGTCGGATTCGTTAACCACTGAGCCACGAAAGGAACTCCAGTAATGCTCTTTTTTTTTTTTTTTTAAGCTTTTTAGGGCTGACCCGCAGCATATGGAAGTTCCCAGTGTAGGGGTCAAATCAAAGCTACAGCTGATGGCCTACACCACAGCCATAGCAACTCGGGATCCGAGCCATGTCTGCAACCTACCCCACAGCTCACAGCAACGCCGGATCCTCAACCCACTGAATGGGGCCAGGTATCAAACCTGCATCCTCATGGATACTAGTCGGGTTCATTAACTGCTGAGCCATGATGGGAACTCCGAGATGCTCTATTTTAAAAGTGATGGTATAGTTTTCTACCCACCCACCCAGCAGAAGTATGACCTTCCATGTAATTACACCAAAGAGTTAGGACCAAAGATTTTTATTTATTTACTTTTGAAAATTTCTGGCTTTTTAAGGGAAAGAAACTATTGTTTCTACTATCTACTTTAATACAGTCCTATCCTGAGGCCAGGAAAGGGGGAGTGGAGACAGATGACAAGCATGACTCCAATGATAATGCCATGTTTGTAAACAAGGGACAGTACTTTCCTACACATGATCTTACCTGATCCTTAATACCAGCTCTTTGAGGTAGTTGGCACAACTGCTATTATGTCTATGTTATAGGTGAGGAAGGTGAGGCACAGAGAGGGTAAGTGGCTTGCTTAAGGTCACACAGCTCATGAGCATAGAACAGAGGGTAGAACTAAGGGGATTCTGGTACTCTTGTGTCTGCTACTCCTTCTGTTATCTCATGTTTATAAAAAATGCTCTTTCGGGAGTTCCCATTGTGGTGCAGTAGTTAACGAATCTGACTAGGAATCATAAGGTTGCGGGTTCGATCCCTTGCCTTGCTCAGTGGGTTAAGGATCCGGCATTGCCATGAGCTGTGGTGTAGGTTGCAGATGCAGCTCGGATCCTGTGTTGCTGTAGCTCTGGCATAGGTTGGCGGCTACAGCTCCGATTCAACCCCTAGACTTTGAACCTCCATATGCCACAGGAGCGGCCCTAGAAAAGGCAAAGACAAAAAAAAAAAAAAAAAAAGATGCTCTTTCAGAGTCCTTCCCAGCCCTGTAGCACTTTGTCAGTCCAAAGCCCATGCATGTCCCACAGGAGCCTGGCCAGCCAAGTCTGCCACCATCTCAGGGAGCCACCCACATATTCAGGTCTGAGTTTGCATCATCAAAAGGGCTTCTGTTCATTTTCCTTGGGGAAGATGCTTGCAGTTGGGCACACACCAACCTACTGCCTCAGGCTCTTCATCCTGACCCAGCTTTGTCCTAAAAATAGCACAAACAGGCAAAGCAGTCAGATACCTGAGTCTGGAAAGATCAGGGAGCTGGAGCTAAGAACTCTGTATTTCTTACCCACTCCCAACCCCATCCTGATACTCAAATGCATCCTCCTGTGATGTTCTAGCCCATGAAACAAACCTGCGAGTACTGCACCGAGCAGAACATCCCCTTCCCCAAATATGAGGTGCAGGAGGAGGACAACCTCAAGGAGTGCTACCTGCTGGAGAACTCCCAGGAGCCTGACGCCCCCATCGTGATTTTCTTCCCACTCATCAATGACACCTTCCAAAAGTACAAAGCCCCAGGTAAGCCACTGCCACCGTGAGCTCGCACCCTACCTGCCCTGGCCTTCAACCAAGAGCTCCTGCTCTTAGGCTGTGTGCGGGAACAGGGAAGCCTGGCCCAGCTCCAGTCTGAGCCAACCTTAGCTTTGGCAAGAAAGAATAGCCCCCCACCCCCACCCCCACCCCCCACAGCCCCCCGCTCCTGGCTCTGTGCTGGTGCAGGGCCAGTCCTAAGACAGGCAAGCTGTGTCCCTGCTCTGAGGGACCGGAAGGTGTGCACACACACATGCCTGTGTGAGTTTGCACGCAGGTGTGTTTTCCTGTGTGTGCAGGGGTGGACCTTGGGGAGACGAACAGAGACAAGCCACTACAACGTCACATAATAAAGGGGCTACCATGAGTCCTTCTGCTCTTCCAGGTGTGGAGCGAAGCCCTGAGGAGCTGGAGCAGGGCCAGGTTGACATCTATGGCCCCAAAACTCCCTACGCCACCAAGGAGCTGACGTACACGGAGGCTGCCTTCGACAAGCTCGTGAAGCTCTCTGAGTATAACATCCTGAATAACAAGGACAAGCTCCTTCAGGCCTTACGACTGGCGGTGGAGAAGAAGAAGCGCCTGAAGAGCCAGTGTCCCCTCTGAAGTCCCAGGGCACCTCACTGATCCTGTGTCTGCTTCTAGCGTCAGAGACACAGAGCCCACCAGGGCTGAACCCACCCACACAGCTAGCTCTGCTCTCTGGCAGGGGCTGCAGGCAGGCTGGCCTGAGCTTTCTACCAAAAAACCAAAAATTTCTTAAAGTTGAAAGAGACAGAGAAAAAGACAAAGGAAAGCAACAAAGGGAGGTATTAGGGTTTTGTTCCCACTGGAATTTTTTTAAACCTTCCCTGCAGGGAAAAGGGGTCCACCAGCCGAAAGCTCCCACACATGCCTAAAGTGTGGCAAATAAAAGCACGCCTGGTTTTATGTACAGAAGAGGCTGGGACTTACCTGGTGGATTAGTGGGTTAAAGATCCAGCTCTGTCACTGCTGTGGTGGGGGTTTGATCCCTGGCCTAGCGCCCTCACCTCATTACTCCTCTCTGTTCAGGGGATGCTCAGGAAGATCTGAGAAGCATTCTGAGTTCTCTGGAAACAGTGCTTTTTAAATTTTAAGGCAATGATACTCTTGTGATTTTTTTTATAGGTAGTTGTATTTTATGATTTTTATTTTTATGAATCAGCAAATTAATAGGAAGCATGACACTCAAAAGATCTCGGTGGAGCAATGGAATCATCCTGGTCCCTTTAACAACAAACGCAAACAGGTGAGGGGGTTTCAGCAGCCCCTCTGAAGCTACTCGGAGCCCCAGGACCAGTGTTCCCCAGGATCCTGACCAGACAGCCCTGTCTGAGCATCCAGCTCCAGTGAAAGGCAAGGCAGAGCCCGAACCTGCAGCTCAGGTTTGCCGAACAAGGATCTAGGATGCAGCTCAAGGATATCAGGTGGGTGCTGGTGCCAGGCACCACTCAGGCCAGGGGCCGCCACTCATTGATCAGCCTGCTCCAACAGCATGTCTCAGTCCTCTCACCACCTCCTCTCTGGTTTCCAGGTGGGATTATTTATTTCTAAGTGAGAGTCCTCTTATTTATTATGTAAACACTGTGGCCAGCACATCCCAACTCTTGAAGAGCCACCCTGAGAAAACAGAACTGGAAAGGATCCACCCAGAAAGGACCAGGTTAACCCCTAGGAAGAAGCTCATCCATGGAGATGGTTCCCAGATGAATTGCTGGGAAAGCCCTGGGACACAGAGAAGCCCAAAGTCTCTAGGGCTCCCATCAGGCTGGGAACTTAACTAAAGAAATGTGTAACCTGAGCCATTGAGCTGCCGGAGCCCATGGAAAGTGTGACCAGAAAGGCATGTGGTCTGCATGAAACCCAGCAAACCTGGAAGATGGCCCTCTTTATGGGCCACCATGCTCCTTAAGCAGTCCTTTGGATGTTACAAGAACTGTCCTCTGATTTACATCCTTGTTACTTAAAGTGTGGTGGGGAGCTGGTTAGAAATGCAGAATCTCGGGCTCCACCCCAGCTATACAATTAATCAGAATCTGCATTTCAAGGAGATTCCCACCTCCTCGCCACTGCCCCCAGGTGATGCCTGTGTACCCTAAAATCTGAGAGGCATAGATTGATGCTAGACTCTCCCGTAAAGTGGAAAGCATGAATCCATCAACTCCCCTGAGCCACTGATAAACAGAGCTCCTGCAGATCTGGTCCCCACTTCCAAAGGATGCTGACCTGGGACGCCACCCCTCTCCTCCACCACAGCAGCCAGCTGCCTCTGCTTTGCCATCTTTTCCTTCCAGCTGCAGCAAACAGGTTCTACTTAAACTATCCGAGTGAACCACGGGGCAAGACCTGAGTGTTTATTGTAAGGTGAAGGCAGCCCCACCCTGGATTCCTCAAAGTATGTAAAACAAGATTTATAAAATCACTGTATCATCTTAGCATGGAATAAACTGGCCATGTGGGTCAGTGCTGTCAACTCATCTGCCTTCATTACCCGCTGCTGTAAAATATGTGTAACTCCTGCCTGGGCTTCACACACACCTGCCAGAGGTGTGAGAAGGCCACTTCCAGTCCCACCCCCCTCCCCTCCTACATGGGTGCCCCCTTCTTGTGATGGGCTGCCCCTCTGTTTTAATGAGGCCATGTCAGGGACCAGTGGAGCACCAGCCCTTGCTGATGGACGCTGTTTGAAGTTCAGATGGTTTTCTGGAAGTGCTGATAGAGGGGAAGGAAGGGCAGCCAGCTCAGCCAAGCAGCTACCTGATACTCAGTGGTCCCTGAATAGCCTTTGCTTTCCAGGAACGTAGAGAGGTATGGGGGGGCGGAGGGAGAAATGAAAAGATTTCTCTACAGACTTGAGAAGTTAGAGTCACATGGCTTCTGAAGCAAGGCTGCCAAGGAGTTCCCGTTGTGGCACAGTGAAAATGAATCCGACAAGGAACCATGAGGTTTTGAGTTCGATCCCTGACCTCACTCAGTGGGTTAAGGATCCGGCATTACCATAAGCTATGGTGTAGGTCGCAGTGCGGCTCAGATCTGGCATTGCTGTGGCTGTGGTGTAGGCCAGCAGTAACAGCTCCGATTTGACCTCTAGCCTAGGAACTTCCACATGACACTGGTGCGGCCCTAAAAAAGATAAAAGACAAAAAATAAAACAAGGCCACCAATGTCACAGAGCAGGAGATGAGTAAGGGCCACACAAGGAATAAGGAGTGTCGTTGACTCCAAGAGGGGCAAGGGCACAGTGCCCTGGAGAGAACAGGGAGGCTTCCTCCCCAGTTTCCCTGCTATGATTAAGTAGAATATTAAGGCGTTCTCATTGTGTCTCAGCAGTAATGAACCCGACTAGTATCTATGAGGACATAGGTTTGATTCCTGGCCTCGCCTAGTGGGTTCAGGATTCAGCATTGCCATGAGCTGTGGCATAGGTCACAGATGGGGCTCGGATCTGGAGTTGCTGTGGCTGTGGTGCAGGCCGGCAGCTGTAGCTCTGATTCAACCCCTAGTGTAGGAACCTCCATATGCCGCAGGTACGGCCTTAAAAAAGCAAAAAGAAGAAAATTAAAACTCTCTCCCCCAGTGTCCCCCCCACCCTGTCTCCCTTTTCCTTCCCAATAGCGGCCACACCCATACGCAGCCCAGACACCCTGCCCCATGGTAGATGTTTTCTGCCCTGACATCCCTATGGAGACCCTTTTCCCCAAGGTCACCAGTGTCCTCCTAATGGCCAGATACACTGAGCCAAACAGCACCGGCGCTTTATAGGCCTTATCTTATCCGACTGTTCTCCGCCTTTGGCCCTGCAGGCCACCCCCTCCTTCCTGAGACCCTCCCTTCCCAGCACTTCCTTGCCAACAGCAGTACAGTTCAGTTCCGATTGCAAATATTTATTGCCTTCCCACCACATGCCAGTCTCTGCTGTGGGTGCTGGGACAATAAAAAGGATTAACAATGGACACTTCCAAGAGCTTCCTTCTGGGCCCACGCAAGAGGCCTACCTGGAAACAGGCTGGCGGTACAAAGAGGAAATTCAGCATTTGCTGTGCACACAGCGGGCACACATTAGGGACTGCCGACCTAGCCCTAGAATGAAGGGGCCAGATGTGCTGGGTGCCTTTGGTCCTGGGTTTCTTCCACTTTTGAGCCCCTGCCCTGGCCGCCCCTCCCCCCACTCCTGTAACTGCTGGGATGCCTTGAGGCTCTCTCCTTAGTGTCACCCCCTTCTCAGGCTATACCCTTCTCAAGCAATCTCATTTTCACCCAGGACTTCTTTTATATTTTTTTTAATTTTTTCAATTTTTATTTAATTTTATTGGAGTAGAGTTGACTTAACAATGTTGTGTTCATTTCAGGTGTACAGCAAAGTGAATCATTCATACATATAAATATATCCATTTTTTCTTTTCATATAGGTTATTACAAACTCTTGAGTAGATTGTCCTGTGCTATACAGGTTCTCTTTAATCATCTATTTTATACAGTTGTGTGTATATGTTATTCGCACCCTCCCAATCCTTCCTCCCCCACCTCAGCAGTTTCACCCTGGTAACCAAAAGATGGGTTTTGAAATGTTGGTTTCTGTTTTATAAGTTCTTTTGTGTCATTTTTTATTAGATTCCATATAAGTGATATCATATGATATACGTCTGACTTACTAAGTATGATAATCTCTAGGTCCATCCATGTTGCTGCAAATGGCATTAATGAATTCTCTTTTTTCTTTTCTTTTTTTTGTCTTTTTGCCATTTCTTGGGCCGCTCTCACGGCATATGGAGGTTCCCAGGCTAGGGGTCAAATCAGAGCTGTAGCCACCGGCCTACGTCAGAGCCACAGCAACTTGGGATCTGAGCAGCGTCTGCAACCTACACCACAGCTCACTGCAATGCCGGATCCTTAACCCACCAAGCAAGACCAGGGATTGAACCTGCAACCTCGTAATTCCTAGTTGGATTTGTTAACCACTGCGCCACGATGGGAACTCTGCATTAATGAATTCTTTTGTAAAGCTGAGTAATATTCCATTGTATCTCTGTACCACACCTTCTTGATCCATTCCTCTGTTGATGGACATTTAGATTGCTTCCATGTCTTGGCCATTGTAAATAGCGCTGCAATAAATATTGGGGTGCATGTATCTTTTTGAATTATGGTTTTCTCCAGATGTATGCCTAGGGGTAGGATTGCTGGATCATATGGTAGTTCTATATTTAGTTTTTAAAGGAACTGCCATAATGTCCTCCTGGCTTGAGTCTATACTACAAAATTATAGTAATCAAAACGGCATGCTTTGGCAAAACCCCCCAGAAATCTAGATCAGTGGAACAGGATAGAAAACCCAGAAATAAACTCATATACCTATGGTCAACTAATCTATGACAAAGGAGGCAAGAATGTACAGTGGAGGAAAGAGAGACTCTTCAGTAAGTGGTGCTGGGAAAACTGGACAACTGTATGTAAAAGAATGAAATTAGAACATTTTCTAACACCATACACAAAAATAAACTAAAAATGGTTTAAGGACATAAACATAAGGCCAGATACTATAAAACTCTTAGAGGAAAACAGGCAGATCACTCTTTGACATTAATTGCAGCAATACCTTGTTTGAGCCTCTCTTCCTAGAATAATGAAAATAAAAACAAAAATAAACCAATGGGCCCTAATTACACGTAAAAGCCTTTGCACAGCAAAAGAAATGATAAAAAATGAAAAGACAACCCACAGAATGGGAGAATTATATCAAAAAAACAAAAATTTGTCCAGTAAAAAATGGACAGATGATCTAAATAGACCATTTCTTGGAGTTTGTGTCTTGGCGCAGCAGAAATGAATCCAACTAGGAACCATGAGGTTGTGGGTTTGATCCCTGGCCTCGCTCAGTGGGTTGAGGATCCAGCATTGCCGTGAGCTGTGGTGTAGGTCACAGACACAGCTCAGATCTAGCATTGCTGTGGTTGTGGCATAGGTCAGCAGCTATAGCTCCAACTAGATCTCTAGCCTGGGAACCTTCATATGCTGACAGTGCGGCCCTAAAGACAAAAGACAAAAAAAATCAAATAAAGTAAAATAAACAGACATTTCACCAAAGAGGACAGACAGATGGAAAAAAAAAAAAACATGAAAAGATGCTCAACATCACTAAGTAAAAACTACAATGAGGCATTACCTCACACCAGTCAAGAATGGCCATCATCAAAAAGTCTACAAACAATAAATGCTGAGAGAGTATGGAGAAAAGGGAACCCTCCTACACCGTTGGTGGGAATATAAATTGATGCAATCACCCAGGACTTCTATTAATATTTTGAAAACTCTTGGAGTTCCCTGGTAGCTCTGGTGGTGTTACCATTGTGGCTCAGGTCCCTGTTGTGGTGCAGGTTTAATCCCCGGCCCTGTAACTTCTGCATGACACAACACAGAAAAAAAATAAATAAATAAAAGGAAGGAAGGAAGGAGAAAGAGAAAGAAAGAAAGAAAGAAAGAAAGAAAGAAAGAAAGAAAGAAAGAAAGAAAGAAAGAAGAAAGAAAGAAAGAAAGAAAGAAAGAAAGAAAGAAAGAAAGAAAGAAAGAAAGAAAGAAAGAAAGAAAGAAAAAGCTCTCAAACCTTTAGCTCTGGCCAAGCTAATGTCCTAAGTTCTTGATTCATGTGCTCAAATTCCGTACCAGATAGTATTGCTTTTGCCACATAACCAAAAAAGTCTGAAGTGTCTTAAACAAAAGTTTATTTCTCCATATTTAATCAGAGACTCAGGTTCCTTTCAGCTCTTCTACCACCTAAGTTTTCCTTCTGGTCCAATACGGCTGCTAGAGCTCTACCCATCATGTCCACATTCCAGGCAGCAGGGAGGATAAAGCAGTCTGAGCATATTTCATATTATATAATGCCCTAAGTTTCATCTAGATTATGGCATGTGATAGGATTTCCTTCCTTTTTAAGGCTGAATAATATTTCATTGTATATATACATACAAATTTTGTCCATTCATCTAACAATCAACACTTGGGTTGCTTCCATCTCTTGACTACTGTGAATAGAGCTGATATGAACATGACTGTACAAATATCTCTTAGAGACCCTACCTTCAATTCTTTTGGCTGTATGCCCAGAAATGGGGTTGCTGGATAATATGGAAGTTCTATCTTTGTTTGAGAAACCACCTACTATTTCCCATAGCAATCTGCAGATTGCAGATTCACTTCTGCAATCTGCCTTTTTTCCACTAAGAACATATTCTAAGCATTTTCCCAGTCATTAATATTCTTCTTATATGCACAATTTTCAGAAACTGCACAGGAATCCATCATCTGCTTAACTAGTCTTTCATGGTGGAGCAACTAGTCAAAGCTTTTCATTATAAATGATATGCTGATAGACATTCCTTAGATAAAGCTTTACATTCACTATTCCCTCAGGATAAAATTCCTGAGATGTGTGAGCATGTCTAACCTAGACTAGTAAAGGTATAATTGACGTACAATAAACTGCATGTATTTAAAGTCCACAATTTGATGAGTTTTGACAGAAGTGTACAACTGTCAGCCATCACCACAAACAAGATAATGAGCAAATCCACCCCTACAAAAGTTTTCTTGTGCTCTTTGTAATCCTTCCCTTTGCTTCTTCCCTGCTGGGTCATGTGGTAGATGTATGCATCACTTTTAAAGAAACTATCAAACTGTTTTCCAAAGTGTTTGTACCATTTTACATTCCACTGGCAATGGATGAGAACTGCAGTTGCTCCACATCCTCACCAACAACTGATCAGACTTAATTTTAGACATTCTAATAGGCACATCGTAGTGTCTCGGTGTGGTTTTAATTTGCATTTTCCTAACAATGAATGATGTTGGACATCTTCTCATGTGCTTATTTGCCACCCATGCATCTTCTTTAGTGAAGTATCCAAATATTTTCTTTCTATTTTTAAAATTGGGCAGTTAGTTTTCTTATTGGCAAGTTGTAAGCGGTCTTCAGGTATTCTGGATACAAGTCCTTTATCAGATATGTAATTTGCAAATGTCTTTTTGCAAATGTATTCTCAGTCTGTGATTTGTCTTTTCATTCTCTTTATGGTATCTTTCAAAGATCAAGAGTTCCTAATTTCGATGAAGTTCAGTTTATCAGTTTTTTTCTCTTATAGACCATGCTTTTAGTATCATCTAAGAAAACCTTCCCTACACAAGGTCGCAAAGATGTTCTGTTTTCGTCTAGAAATTTCATAATTTTAAGTCTTAAATTTATGTTTATAATCACTTTGAGATAATTTTTACATATGGTGCAAAGTAGAGATCAAAGTTCATCTTTTCAGATATAGATATCCAACCGTTCTAGCATTATTGGTTGAAAAGACTTTCCTTTAGCCATTAAATTGTCTTTGTATTTTGTCAAAAATCAATTGACCATATATATGTGTAGGTCTATGTCTAGACTCTATTTTTTCCATTGCTATATATTGGAACAACCTATATCTATCTTTATACCAATACCATGCTATCTTGATTTCTGTAGCTTTATAATAAGTTTTGAAATTAGGTAGTATAAGTCCTCTAACTTTGTTATTATTCAAAGTTGTTCTGTTTTAGGTCCTTTGCATTTACATGTGAATTTATTTATTTATTTATTTATTTATTTAGTCATTTATTTATCTATCTATTTTTGTCTTTTGAAGGCCGCACCCAAGGCATATGGAGGTTCCCAGGCTAGGGGTCCAATCGGAGCTGTAGCCACCGGCCTACGCCAGAGCCACAGCAACGCCAGATCCGAGCTGCCTCTGCGACCTACATCACAGCTTACGGCAACACCAGATCCTTAACCCACTGAGCAAGGCCAGGGATCGAACCAGCAACCTCATGGTTCCTAGCTGGATTATTCATTTCGGTTGTGCCACAACAGGAACTCCCCACATGTGAATTTAGAATCAGCTTGTCAATTAACAAAAATAAAAGCCTGCTGAGATTGCAGTAAATCTATATATCATTTTGGAGGAAATTGACATCTTAACAATATTGAGTCTTCTGATCCAAAAGCATGGTCTACATTTTCATTTTATTTAAGCCTTCTTTACTTCTCCCAGAAATGCTTTTTAATTCTCAGTGTATAGAACTCATACTTTTTTTTAGATTTATCCCTCTTAATTTACTATTTTGATGCTATTGCAAATGATAATGATTTTTTCTTTTTTTCTTTTTCTTTTTTTTTTTTTTTTTTTTTGTCTTTTTACTGCCACACCTGAGGCATATGGAGGTTCCCAGGCTAGGGGTCAAATAGGAGTTATGGCTGCCAGCCTACACCTCAGCCACAGCAATGCAAGATCCAAGCTGCGTCTGCAACCTACACCACAACTTATGGCAATGGTTAACCCACTGAGCGAGGCCAGGGATCAAACCTGCGTCCTCATGGATGGTAGTCAGATTCGTTGCCAATGAGCCATGGCAGGAACTCTGCAAATGATAACTATTTTTTACTTCATTGCCCTATCATTCATTTCTAATATATAAAAATATAATATGAACATTTATATTATATAAGATAATAAATTTAAGGAATTCCCATGGTGGCTCAGCGGGAACGAATCTGACTAGTATCGGTTAGAATGAGGGTTCGACCCTTGGCCTCAGTGAGTTAAGTATCAGGTCTTGCTATGGTTGTGTCATAGGCCAGCACCTGTAACTTGGATTTGACCCCTAAACTGGGAACTTCCAGGAGTTCCCATCGTGGCGCAGTGGTTAACGAATCCGACTAGGAACCATGAGGTTGCTGGTTCGGTCCCTGCCCTTGCTCAGTGGGTTGGGGATCCGGCGTTGCCGTGGGCTATGGTGTAGTTTGCAGACGTGGCTCGGATCTGGCGTTGCTGTGGCTCTGGCGTAGGCCGGTGGCTACAGCTCCGATTGGACCCCTAGGCTGGGAACCTCCATATGCCGCGGGAGCGGCCCAAAGAAATAGCAAAAAAAGACAAAAAATAAATAAAAATAAAAATAAACTGGGAACTTCCACATGCCACACGTGTGGCGCTATAAAGCAAAAGCAAAATATTGATAAAAATAAATTCATCTTATATATAAAAATATAATAAAAATTTATGTCTTATACCCAACAACTTTGCTAAACTCATTAGTTCTAGTAGATTTTTTTGATAGATTCTATAGAATTTTCTACATAGATGATCATATTTTCTGCAAATAAAGACAGCTTTACTTCTTCCTATCCTATCTGGATACTTTTCTTTTTCTTGCCTTACTGTACTAACTAGAGCCTCTGGCACACTGTTAAGGAGAAATGGTATGAGTGGACATCTTTACCCTGTTCCTGATCTTAGAGGGAAATCAATCATTTCACCTTAAGGATGATGTTGAGAAGCAGAAGTCTTGAAGTGCATTTTCAAGATTTTTGAATAAATACAGAGTTCTCTTGTGGCCTAGTGGTTAAGGACTTGGCATTGTCACTGCTGTGGCACAACTTTGATCACTGGATGAGGAACTTTTGCATGCCACAGGTGCCGCCAAAAAAGAAAAAAAAAAAAAAAGGATTTTTGATAAGTACAGACTCCAGAAAATTGCCAATTTATTCCATCCCCAACAACGGAGGAGAAGGTATTTTTTCATATACCCGTGCCCATATTTGGCATCATCTTGGGAAAATAAGTCTGCCATTCTTAATGTTATCTATTTATTTTAAATTTGTTTATTTGATTACTACTGGGGATCAGTATCATTCAATTTTTACTATTAGTTGTCTTTTATCTTTAGTTGTATTCTGTTAGTTGTCTTTCTGTTCATTTGTCTATTGTAGTATTTATTTTATTTCCTAAGAATTTCATAGTAGCTTTTTAAGATTCTAATATCCTTAGTTAAATATAGCTATCATATATGTCTGTAATATTTACCCAATTTGTCTTTTGCCTTTTACTTTTGTTTATGCATTTGTTTGTTTATCTCTTTTTTTATTTTTTGCTTTTTAGGGCCGCACCTGCAGCATATGGAAGTTTCCAGGCTTGGGGTTGAGTCAGAGCTACAGCTGCTGGCCTATCCCACAGCTCACAGCAACACTGGATCCTTAACTCACTGAGCAAGGCTGAGGATCAAACCTGCACCCTCATGGATCCGAGTTGGGTTTGTTAACTACTGAGCCATGAGGGGAACTCCCTGTTTGTTTATCTTTTGGGGCCACAGCCTCGGCATGGGAAAGTTCCCAGGCTAGGGATTGAACCTGTGCCACAGCAGTGACAATGCTGGATCCTTAACCCACTAAGCCACCAGGGAACTTCTATATATACTATTTTTAATAGAATTTTTTAGAGAAGTCTTAGATTCACAGCAAAATTGAGTATGAATTACTGAGAGTTGCCATGTATCTGTTATTCCTCCAACACAGCCTTTCCCGCTATCAACATCCTACCCTATTACCATCCTGCATCAGAGTGCTACATATGCTACAATCAATGAACCTAACCTACACTTACACATCATCACCCCAAATCCATAGTTTACACTAGGATCCACAATTGGTGTTATACATTCTATGGATCTGGATGAATGTATAATGACATGTATCCACATTTATGTTATCATACAGAATTATTTTTAACTGCACTACAAATCTGTGCTCTTCTTATTCATTCTTCCCTCCTCCCTAACCCCAGGCAACCACTGATCTTTTTATGGTCTTCATGGTTTTGCCTTCTCTAGAATGTCATATAGTAGCAATCATCCAGTGTGCAGCCTTTTTAGATCGGCCTCTTCCACTTAGTAATATAGATTTAGGTTTCCTCCATGTCTTTTCCTGGCTTGATAGTTCATTTCTTTTCATTTTTTATTTTTATTTTTATTTTTTTTTTGTCTTTTTAGTTATTTCTTGGGCCGCTCCCGCGGCATATGGAGGTTCCCAGGCTAGGGGTCTAATCGGAGCTGTAGCCACCAGCCTACACCAAAGCCACAGCAACGCGGGATCCGAGCCGCGTCTGCAGCCTACACCACAGCTCACGGCAACGCCGGATCGTTAACCCACTGAGCAAGGGCAGGGACCGAACCCGCGACCTCATGGTTCCTAGTCGGATTCGTTAACCACTGCGCCACGATGGGAACTCCTCATTTTTTATTTTTTATTTTGTCTTTTTGGGGTCATACCCACAGCATATGGAGATTCCTAGGCTAGGGGTCCAATCCAGGCTACAGCTGCCAGCTTACACCACAGCCACAGCAACACAAGATCTGAGCTGAGTCTGCGACCTACACCACGGGTCAAGGCAACGCCAGATCCTTAACCCACTGTCAGGGATCAAACCGGCATCTTCATGGATGCTAGTCAGGTTCGTTAACCGCTGAGCCACAACAGGAACTCCTCATTTCTTTTTAGCTGAATAATATTCCACTGTCTAAACATACCACAGTTTGTTAATCCATTCATCTTGTTAAGGACACCTTAGTTGCTTTCAAGTTGAGACATTTCGGAATAAACTTCTGTAAATATTTGTGTGTGGCTTCTGTGTTGACATAAGTTTTCAACTTATTTGGGTAAATACCAAGAAGAGCAATTTCTGGATCCCATGGCAAGAGTATGTTTATATGGGTTTGTGTTTTATGTACTTAAAAAAACAATGAAGGCTTTACTTTTTTGTTGAGAAACCTACCTTTTTAAAATAATTTTTCTTTTATTTTAATTAGGCTTTTCCCTTCCAAAATTTTACAAATCTTCAGTAGCTTCTGAAGTAGTAGTTCTCCTTCTAGTAGATCTGTGGTGTCATTTTGACATTTCAGTCTTTGCTTTATTTTAACATAAAGCAGACATCTAACTTCATTTTCTCTTGGCTTTCTTTTCACTTCCCTGGTTACATATAGCTCCCTCTAAATATTTTATCCACACAACTCTAAAGGAGTTCCCATTTTACAAACAAGGAAACAGAGGCAGCGAGGAAACTCATTGCATTTAAAGTCACATAGCCATTAGTTTATATAGTCAGAATTCAAACCTAGTTCTTTTGATGACAAATCCTGTTTGCTCCACACAGCTTTGGTACTCAAAGTATGATCCATGGAAAAGCAGCATTGACAGAACTGGGAGACTGTTAGAAATGCAGCCTTGGGTTCCATCCCATACTCTGATTCAGAATCTGCATTTCTATCAAGTTTGACAAGCACTGTAGTGCATCCTCTTTCCCCAAAGTAAAGGTACACAGAATCACCTGGGGCTGCTTGTTGAGCTTCATTCCTCCTCAATGTTTTAACTCAGAAGGTCTGGGGTGATGACCAGAAATCTGCATGTTAACAAGCATCCGAGGTGCCTCACCACCACCACACTTGAGAAACTCTCTAAAACAACAGAGAACTATTCTAAAACTGTAACCTAGGGTACCAAAAATGATGGCTGATTATTTCTTCTAATTTCAATTTAGATGTGTCCTTTTCACCTGAAAAAGAGATTGGCTAGAAGGTAGCAGTAACTCTTTTCATGTCAATGTGTGGAAAATAGATTGTAATCATGAGGATGATGACTAAATCTTCGATTTTACAGAAAATTAAAGAAAACAAAGGGCAAAAGGCCTTCGATGGAGCCAGAATTTAGTAGAGGCAGCTGTGGATATGTAGGAGAACCATCTACCTAGGTAGATTGAGGCTGCGTACCTTACTTCAAATTTTATCAATTATGTGTCTTCACAACTAAAACGAGGTTTATAATAACCTGCCAGTGGGTAGAAAGAACCTGTTTGTCAACTTTCTGAACTTTTGCCCCTAGTGTCGACGTCCATAGGGCTGCGATGAGTAAACGCTCCGGGAGACTAAGCAGCCTCTGCAGGCTTGTTTTCTACCAGCTCAGATTTGCCCGGAAGCCGACGCCACCTGGCCAGAGGTGGAGCCCCGGCGACCCAAGCAGGCCCCTCGGCGGGTCAGTCTGTGCCTGAGGGTTCGAGAAACACCCTCTGCCCCGCCCAGTCCTTCCGAAGGTCTCCGTCATCAATAATTCATTAAGAGCCTCCTCTCCATTGGCTAGCGCCTCCACCCGCGCTGGCAGCGGCCCAATGAGGAACGAGTTGAGAGAGCTCTTCTGAATAGTGAACGAGCTCACGTGACGTAGCGACCGGGGATTGGCTAAAACGGCGCGAGGCGAGACCAGTCCGGGCGGGCGTGGTTAGGGCAGCTCGGTGTTGCCGGGGAGGGTCGAACCCGGAGGAGGGTCGGAGCTCGGAACCAGGACCGAGAGGGCGAGCGCGGGGCTCGGACGGGTGGACCGGCGTCAGGATGTTCAGCTGGATGGGGCGGCAGGCAGGCGGGCGGGAGCGCGCGGGCGGCGCGGACGCCGTGCAGACGGTGACGGGCGGCCTGCGCTCGCTCTACCTGCGCAAGGTGCTACCGCTGGAGGAGGCGTACCGCTTCCACGAGTTCCACTCGCCCGCGCTGGAGGACGCCGACTTTGAGAACAAGCCTATGATCCTGCTGGTGGGCCAGTACAGCACCGGCAAGACCACCTTTATCAGGTAACCGTCCCCGCCCGCCTCTCACCCCTGCCTGGACCCGTCTCCCACCACCTACGTGGAGACGGTCCTCCCCACGTGTGTGCGTGTTGTCACTAGCCTTTCGCCGTCCTCGGACCTCCTGCTGTGCCCACTTTCCCCTTGAAGGACCCCTCTCGTAGCTGCTTCTTCCTCCAGCATCGGCGTGACCACAGGTTCCTTGTCTGAGTGCGGTGCCCGGGTGTCCGAAGCCCC
Source organism: Sus scrofa (assembly GCF_054392235.1). NCBI lineage: Eukaryota > Metazoa > Chordata > Mammalia > Artiodactyla > Suidae > Sus > Sus scrofa. Next base: position 138,673,374 of record NC_139383.1, read on the forward strand.
GCCTGGGGCGCGGCCGCCGGAGTAGGGACGCTGCCTGAAGTGTCCTCGGAACTCCTCCGCGAACTCTGAGCCCTCCTTCCTTGCTTTTGGAAAGGCAGTTCTCTGGCTAGCTTTATCTTGTCACCATAGCCCGGGGACCCGGAAAAGGGAAGGAAAGCAAGGCTACAATAAGCACTTTCCTGATGAGCGAGTGAGGCCCAGGGCTGGTAATGGGGACAGAGGTGTGGGATATCAGAATGTGTTATGAGTCAAACTGGCAAAGTTAAACCCCTAGCACAGTGCCCGGCGTATAACTTTATTATGAATGAATGAATGAATGAATGAATGAAAACAGAATATTGCCCGCCCCCTTCCCTTGCAGTTCTTCCATGCTGCCCCCCCACCACGGGGTTGGGCGTTGGGAGATGGGGTAGAGGCCGCCTTGATCCTACACTTGCACAGCCTCCCTTTATCCTGCCACAGGAAGTTAGCTGTGTGGAGCAGCCGCGCCAGCGCTCAGTGGAACTAAGGGGGAGTGTCATGTTACTATTCGTTAGTTTCCATTTCTTAGATGGGTCATTCCCTCCTCCCTCGCCCTTGACAACTGAAAATATTTGTCATGCTTGCTGTGTCTCTAAAAGCAAACAATTACTGTGCATGCCTTGACAGTTCAAATCATATAGTTCCAGAAGTGATTTTTGATGGGAAATAATTTATGTGGAAACAGATTGCCTTTTGAAGAGACTATTTTATTTTTAAAGCAGCTGGTATATTAACACTAACTTTCTTTGGTTGGGAGACTTATTTTCCTGGTTTTAACTCTGTGTCAGTTGAAACAAAGTGACTGATCATTTAATTTAAGGTTTTGGCCCATGGCTTTTGAAATGGTAACAGTCTCTTCATTGATGTTCAACAGGTGTTCAGAAAACTGCAGCTATATTTGGATACAAGCCATTTCTATTTAGTAGCGGCCTCTTTTCCTCCACTCCAGTGACCTAAATAGTTCCTACAAATAGAGTAGTTGTCACTACAGAAAATATGTTCAATCCAGGTCTGCAGAGATACTATGAATGAACTCAACAAAGCAAATATATTATATTGAAATATAGTTCTAGACAGTAAATTGAATGTGAAGAAAATAATTTTGAATTGCTTTATTTGATACTTATTAATAGGCTGAAAAGAATATTAACTGTCACCTCGCCAACACTCAGAATGAACCATAGGAATATTACAATAATTGAAACCTTGAAAGATGATAGACACTACCTTTAAGATCTCTATAATACTAACCAGTTTTTAAGTATATGGGCCAATGAAGTGTTATGACCAAGTAGTACAAGAGGGGGAGGTGGACCTACTCTTGGAAATATACAGATAAAGGGTAAGAAGGTAGCATTGTTATAATTGTAGTCTCAGACATTAGTGGTGGCATGTTCACAGCACCCCAGGTTGTTCTTCCCTCTGTCCTTGTGGTGGGGGCTTTATCATGGGGTCAGGGAGCTGCTGTTGACACTGCTAATCTGGATGTGATGTGGCCCTCTCTCTGCTCCCACAGACTGGCTAACAAGCAAGCCTGAGGCAGGAGAACAAATCCACAGGAACATGAATTGATCTTTTTTTTCCCAGTTTACTATTTCATTATATTATTTCCCACTCTTCTCTTTGTTTCATCATTTGGGGGAGTTTTGTGGAATAGCTAAGCATAGTTTGAAGAAAAATTTCAAGATCTGGCAACTCCATCCAAATGAACCACTTCTCAGGAGGCAACAGAGACCCATGTGCAACACCAGGGTGAGGAAGGAGTTGCCTTATCCAGAAGTCACTTGCTCTGGAGACCTTCCCTGGCTTAGGTGACTTTGTTGTTAGGCAGCAGGCACAAAAGCAGACCTCCGAGGGTAGAAGAAAGTCAGGACAGAAAGCTTGGTGAGGCACCAGAGACCTGAGTTTGGTTTCAGAGTGGAGCTGGGAGGAACCGTGTAGCTTCTGGGAGGAGAGCCTCAATACAAAAAGGCAGCTGTCCTCTAGAGTCCTGCACTGGCCCGGGGGAGCAGAGGTGTTGGCCTGGTGCTGACCTTCCTGGAACATGCCTTCATCCATGTCTATGTTTTCTCCGAGGCTAGTCTGTGCCTAGGTAGTTTGCTTCTAGCCGCTGAGAACTGAAAGCTTGTATTTGGCCATGGGGTACACCTATCTGCATTGTCAGAGATTCCTGCACATCCCAAGAGGTCACTGGTCACACGGGTCCTGCACTGATGTAGAGGGGAACTTCTCTCATTGTAAAGCTACCCAGTAAGGCCTTTGGTGTACATTCCACACCCTTAATGAAGCCATACTCTTCCTTCCTTTTGACCGATATTTGGGAAGAACTAAGAGCCTCCCTAAAGCTGTTCATCAAGGGTGAGGGAATTAAGTGTGTGCTGTGGTCTAATGAAGAGGCGTCCTCAATTGGGTGGTTGAAAAGCCTGAGTGTCAAGAAACTATGCCCACTCCTGCCCGGAAGTTCACCACGATGGTCCCAAGGGGAGGAAGAGGATGGGCGGAAGGAGCGTCTTAATGGACTCCCCTCACATGCATCACAAAGCTGGCCCAGAACTTCCGGAGATGTGTGTCAAAGTGTCTTTGGGTAGAATCAGAATGGCTGATAAACCTATTGTCTCACTGACACTTTTAATTCTCAGAAGACAGAGAATGCAGTGGGAGGAACAGTTGGTGCCCTGCCTCTGACCAGTAAGAATTGGCCAGAGCAGGAGAAGACATGTGCAAGGAGGAAGTGGCCATGTCATGGTAGATTCTTTAACAGCCAAGGAAGGCTGGATATATTGGCCAGGCTTATATCTAAAACCCAAGGAAAACAGATTTCAGAGTTTCCCACCGAAAATCCCTGGCCCAGGTGCTGTGAAGGAGGTCATTTCCACTTAGAGGATGCGAGGTTCACCAAAAATCAATTCAAACTGCACAATTGCAACTTCTGATTTTTAAGAGCTCCTCTTTCTCTCTTCCTCCTACACCTTGTCTTGTTCTCTGAAAAAAAAAAAAATATTCTAATGAGGAAAAAAGAAGGAAGTCAGTCACTCAAGAAACTATATAGACTTTAAAAGGATAGAGACCAGGAGTTCCCATCATGGTGCAGTGGTTAACGAATCTGACTAGTAACCATGACGTTGCAGGTTTGATCCCTGTCCTTGCTTAGTGGGTTAAGGATCCGGTGTTACCGTGAGCTGTGGTGTAGGTCACAGATGCGGATCGGATCCTGCATTGCTGTGGCTCTGGTGTAGGCTGGCGGCTATAGCTCTGATTTGACCCCTAGCCTAGGAACCTCCATATGCCATGGGTGTGGCCCTAGAAAAGACAAAAAGACAAAAAAAAAAATTAAAAATAAAATAAATAAAAGGGTAGAGACCCAGGCAGTTAGGCAAGAAAATAAATAGAAGGAATGTAGATTGGAAATGAAGAAGCAAAACCGTCCCTGTTCTCAGAGGCCATCATCTTGTAAATGGAAAAGCCTAAGGATTCAGGAAAATTCTTAAAAAAAAAAGTCTTTAACAAGTTCAGCAAAGAATCAGGACATAAGATTAATATACAGAATCATATTTCTATACACTAACAATGAACAATCTGAAAATGAAATTAAAACAATTCCAGGAGTTCCCACTGTGGCACCATGGGTTAAGAATCCAACTGCAGCAGCTCAGGTCACTGCGGAAATGTGGCTTTGATCCCCGGTACAGCGCTCTGAGTCAAAGGATCTGGTGTTAACCACAGCTGTGACTCGGATCCAGTCCCTGGCTGGGGAACTTCCATATTGCTGTGGGTGTGGCCATAATAAAAAAAAAAAAAAAAGAAGAGGAAAGAAAACAATTCCATTTATAATAGCATCTAAAAGAATAAAATACTTAGGAGTTAATATAACAAAAGCAAAACTTAGGCACTAAAAACTGCGAAACTTCGTTGAAAGAAATCTTTTTTAAAAAAGGAAGACATTGCATGTTCATGAATTGGAAGACTTAATATTTTTAGAATGGGAAGTTCCTGTCATGGCTAAGTGGTAACGAACCCATGGAGTAACCATGAGGAGGCGATTTCAATCCCTGGCCTCACTCTCTTTTGCAGTCATGGCTTGGATCCCGAGTCGCTGTGACTGGTTTAGGCCAGCAACTACAGCACCGGTTCTACCCCTAGCCTGGCAGCCTCCATGTGCTGCAGGTGTGGCCCTAAAAAGACAAAAGACAAATATGTATGTGTGTATGTGTATATATATATATATATATATATATATATATATATATATTAGAATGGCAGTACTACTTAAAGTGATCTTTAGATTGACTGCAATCCTAGCAAAAATTCCAATTGCCTTCTTTATAGAAGTTGACAAGCTGATTCTAAAATTCACATAGAAATGTGAGGGATCCGCAATAGCCAAAACAATCTTGAAAAACTCATTGAAATTGGAGTTCCCATAGTTTGATTGCAAAACTTATAAAGCCACAGTAAATAAGACAGTGTGATGCTGGTGTAAGGATAGACATATAGATAATTGAATAGAGTTGAGAGTCCAGCGATAAGCCCATACAGCTCTGATAAATTTGTTTTTTCAGAGATTCTAAGACAAATTCAGTGGGGGAAAAATACTCTTTTTAACAAACAATGATGGGACAACTGGATATCCATACTGCGAAAGAAATAGAGAGTGACTTCTAATGGGTACAGGGGTTTTTGTTGGGGGGGGTGGAAATGTTCTGAAATTAGTGATATTAGTTGCACAACTTCGTAAATATACTAAAAACCACAGAATTGTGCCCTTTGAAAGGGTGAGTTTTGTGGCATATGAATTATATGCCAATTAAAAATGTAAAACAGTTGAGTCCTTCAATATTAAGCATCCCATGATTTAATTCCTGTAATTCTACAATTAGTGCCAGTCAATTAATTTCTGCATCAGTGTGTAATAATTTAAAATAAAAATGGATGCCAGAAATAAAACAAAGACTAAAAAGTGGAAATAAGCTGAAAGAACAAAGGACAAAAGGAACTAGAGTAGGCAGGAGAAAAAGGGAATACAAACAGCTACCATACCATCCCTATATTTTTTCCTTGTATATTCTTGTCAGTATATAAACATGTGCATTCTTCATAACACTCAAGATAGTAAAATGAAGGTATGTTTTCCTAGCGAATGTTTGATAAAGTAATTATGCTTTCAAACTTTAAACATTGCTTAAACATAGCATTAACAGGGAAAAGGGAGCCAGGGTTTCCACATACAAAGCTGAGAACAGGGTTTGTGGACAGTATGAAGCATTAAGAAGCTGGAGTGAGTGGACTGAGAGGGCAGAAATACCTCAGGCAAATGAAAAAGACTTTTTAGATATGATAAGAACAAGAAAAAGAATCAGGAAGTGATAGGCCCACTGCTTGGGACCCTTGCCGTAACAGTAACAGAAAGCAGAACTACTCAGCTATTATTTTGCTTCCTCTTTTTCTGTCAAGGAAAATGCTCCAGAGATGGTAGAAGGGAACCCAGCCCTGTTTGAGATGGTGAGGAACTCCCCAGGGCCTGGCAGAGGCAAGACTCAGTAAATACCTGGGTGGAGAGAGGGTTGGGAGGCCTGTCTAGGAAAACTGGCAGTTGTGCTCAAAGAACTGTGGTGATTTGTAAGAAACTATGAACAATATGAAAAGTATCAGAAAATTGAAAGCAGGCCAACGTCCGAGTTTTCAAAAATGGGGCCTGGGGGATAGATTTTGTTTAAGGACAAAGCTCTACTTCGTTCCTTTGATAAGCTCTAGATTCCATTACTAAAGAGAAGTATAGATATTCACTAGAAGGCAGCCTGATTCATTTATTTAAAAAAAAAAAAAAGATGGAGTTCCCTTTGCGGCGCAGTGGAAATGAATCCGACTAGGAACCATGAAGATGCAGGTTGAATCCCTGGCCTTGCTCAGTGGGTTAAGGATCTGGTGTTGCCATGAGCTGTGGTGTGTGTCGCAGACACGACTCGGATCCCACGTTGCTGTGGCTCCAGCGGAGGCCGGCAGCTGTAGCTCTGATTTGACCTCTAGCCTGGGAACCTCCATGTGTTGCGGGTGGGGCCCTTAAAAAAAAAAAAAAAAAAACTATTAAGGAAACACTGGGACCCGGGTGGATGGTTCTCACCCTCATTCAGATGTTGGACCTCTGGAAATCATAGTCTTCTGTGGTAAATACCATGCCCTTTACAGATCTCTCTGAAATACTGAAACATTTGACTTTTACCGAAGAATAGACTATATTTACAATATACCCTATAAGATTGTACTGACCCACCCTAGTGTTCCTTTACTCAAATAATATTGAGTTCAGGGATGGGCCCAGCCATCGCAGACTATTGTAAGAATCAAGCCATGAGGGCTCTGGGTGACAAGAGCGGTGACACTAAAGCACAGGATGACATGGGAGCAGGTTGGGAGACTGGAAAAGGCCTCCCTGAGGACACAACCTAAAAGCTGAGCCCTGAGGAGTGTGCCAGAATTCACTGCCCCAAGGAGACAGGACAGTGAAAGTGATAAAGTGCCAATGATGAGGCCCAGGTTTGGGTAACCGGGAAGGTGGTCGAGCTTCTGATGAGATGGGGACACAGGATGGCAGGGGGCCATGCTTTTGAATTTAGATTTAAGCTTAAGTGAACACCCAGGTGTAGAGCCCATGAGGGGTTGGACATATGGGTATGGAGCTTGTGGAGATGCTGGGGAAAGCATCACCAGGGAGGTGGAGTAATGCCAGGGGAGGATGGTGGTCCAGAGCCATCCTAGGGCTCTTTGGGTTGCAAGTGACAGAAATTCAACCACAAAAGCCTTTATAAAAGGTCCGTGTGTTCCCATGAAACTGATGGGGCCAGAGTGTGCTAGCTTCCGGCCGGGCCTAGAACCCTGTCTCAGCTCTGCTGCCTTCCTCACTTTGGCTTCCTCCTCAGGCAGTGGGTGGGCAGGTGGCCCCCTCCAATTACAGACCCACATTCGGCCATCTCAGCAACCCCAGTGAGGAAGAAAATAATCTCTTCCCCCATAGTTTCAGCTAAAGTCTCAGGTTTGAGTTTCATTGGCTCGACATTGGCCACATCCTGTCCCAGAACGAGTCCCTTGAGCCAGGGGAATGAAGTAGCCATGCTACTGAGTGGGATATTCAGCCCCCAACCCACATGGACTAAGAGTGGGGAGAGGTGACCCCTTGGGGTATGGCTGTCAAAAGGGGAAAATGGATGCTGGACAGGTGGGACAAGAGATGGCCCCCACAAAAGCTGGGGAAGGAGAGAGGGGTGGTCAGATGATTCTGGGGAAAAAAGTGAAACAGAACCAATGGATTGGAGCCATCAGGAGCCAGGGTAACCTCGGCCAGTGCTGTCCATGTCAGTAAGTGATGGTGATGGAAGCCAGATGGTGGAGGGTTGAGGAGTGAGTGGGAGGTAAAGCGTCAAATATAGAAAACTCTTAGCAACTGGCACCGAAGGGGAGGAACTGTGTCCTGGTCACAGGGATTCCGGAGATTTGGCTGAGGAGCATGACCTTAGCAGAGTTAGAAGTTGATGGAAGGGGCCTGGGAGGGAGAGCAGCTGATGTTTCAGAAGCCCAAGAGGAGGAGGGATAGAGGACCATACGGGGCAGGCTGAGTGTGGTGGCATTGGTGGTGGCAGTCAGCTCGGTGAGACACCGTGGGTTGGCTTCTTGTCCACTCATTGCATCATCTACCTAACAAACAATAGTGGTGCCAGAGAATTAGAAGAAATGAAATCTAGACGCTTCTAAAAGATACTCAATATACTTGGCAAAACTTGGAAAATTATGCACCAGAAAACTCTGGTTCCTGGATCTGTCTTCAGATCTGAATCACCCAGAGATCTTCTGAAACAGGTCCCAGGGCCTCATCCCAGACCTTGTGAATTGCTCTTTCTCTGTTTTGTTTTGTTTTTGTCTTTTTGCCTTTTCTAGGGCCGCTCTCGCGGCATATGGAGGTTCCCAGGCTAGGGGTTGAATCAGAGCTATAGCTGCCAGCCTCCGCTGGAGCCACAGCAATGTGGGATCCGAGCCGCGCCTGCAACTTACACCACAGCTCACAGGAATGCCAGATCCTTAACCCACTGAGCTAAGGCCAGGGATCGAACCTGCAACCTCATGGTTCCTAGTTGGATTCGTTAACCACTGAGCTGCAGTGGGAACTCCAGAATTGCTCTTTCTCTGGATGATACTGAGAAATCTGTTTTTATTTTTATAGACTACCTCGCATGATGACTCTTAGGCAGCATCCCCCAGGAAACTTTTGGGAACTGTTGCTAGATGAAGGTTCAGTTGATGGAACCATGACAGTTGAACTATCAAGCCTGAAGAAGGAGTCTCCTTTTGGTGACTTTCCATGCCATGTGGTCCAAGCCCCATCTGTTCACATTTTTAGCAGATGACTTAAATAAATCATGATTACAAAACTAGGGATTACGCAATAAATGCAATTTATTAAGTAGCCTTTTTTTTTCTTTTTTCTTTTTAGGGCCTCACCCATGACATATGGAAGTTCCCAGGCTAGGGGTTGAATTGGAGCCATATCCGCTGTTCTGTGCCACAGCCATAGCAGCTGTCCTATTCAAGCCACATCTGTGACCTACACCACAGCTTAAAGCAACACCGAATCCTTAACCCACTGAGCGAGACCAGGGGTAGAACCCACATCCTCATGGATGCTAGTCAGGTTCTTAACCTTTTGAGCCACAACAGAAACTCCAATAAACAGCCTTTTTTTACTTAGTATGATGTGATGAATGTTTTCTTCTATCATTAAGTTATCTTCAAAAATAACTAATGATGGGAGTTCCTATTATGGCTCAGCTGTAGCAAATATGAAATGTGGCATATAGAAGTTCCCTTTTCAGAAAAATTTTTCCAAAATAGACTTCCACAAAGGAGTCTAATATGAGGATCAATATTTCACTAAACTGTTGGTAGAATTATTACTATTAAAGAGAAATGAATATGATAGGAAAAATTTGAGTTTGCTTTTTTTTTAATTAGTGAAGTTGAAATTATAAAATATATAGTCACCATCTATATTTATTTGTGAGTTGTCTGTGAACTTGGCCAAATTTTCATTTGGAGCATTAGTCCTTATCTTATAGATGTTTAAATATTTTACTTGATAGTGGCTATTAATCCGTTGTCATAGTTATTATAAGTATTTTTTCAGTTTGAGATTTGCCTCAAATTTTTATAACTTTTAACATATAGATATATTTAACATTTGTGGTCAAGTCTAAACATTTTTTTTCTCTCTGTAAGATGTCTTTTATCACACTTATATCTAGAAAATCCTTGTTTATCCTAAGACTCAGTAAATATTCACCTGTATTTTCTTTTCTTTTTTTTTTCTCTTTGCTTTTTAGGGCTGCACCTGAGGCATATGGAGGTTTCCAGGCTAGGGGTTGAATCGGAGTTGCAGCCGCTGGACTACACCATAGCCACAGCAGCAGCAACTCAGAATCCAGGCCACACCTGCAACCTCCACCACAGCTCACAGCAAAGCTGGATCCTTAAACCATGAGCGAAGCCAGGGATTGAACCTGCATCCTCATGGGCCCTAGTCGGGTTGATTAACCACTGAGCCACAAAGGGAACCCCCATATTTTCTTTTTTTAAGTAGTCTTTTTTAAAACCATGTTTTGAAAGTATTCATTTTTTGGTTTTTATTTTTAACCTTATTTATGTTTTGTCTTTTTGCCTTTTCTCAGGCCATTCCCGCGGCATGTGGAGGTCCCCAGGCTAGGGGTCTAATCGGAACTGTAGCCACCGGCCTACACCACAGCCACAGCAACGCCAGATCCAAGCCGTGTCTGTGACCTACACCACAGCTCACGGCAACGCCGGATCCTCAACCCACTGAGCAAGGCCAGGGATTGAACCCGCAACCTCATGGTTCCTAGTTGGATCCATTAACCACTGAGCTACGATGGGAACTCCTTTAACCTTATTTATTGAATAATCCTACCTTTTCCTGCTGTAACATGAGGCTTCCTTAAAGGCTAATTTATTAGCTATTGGAATCTTTTAGGACCTTTCTTTCTCTTTCTGTTGTTCTTTTGGTAGATTGGTAAACCTGCACTGTACTCTCTCTCTCTTTTTTTCTTTTTTCTTTGGTCTTTTTGTCCTTTTTTAGGGCTGCACCTGCAGCATGTGGAAGTTTCCAGGCTAGGGGTCCAATTGGAGCTACAGCTGCTGGCCTACACCACAGCCATAGCAACGCCACATCCGAGCTGCATCTTTGACCTACACCACAGCTCATGGCAATGCCAGATCCTTAACCCACTGAGCGAGGCCAGGGAGTGAACCCACAACCTCATGGTTCCTAGTCAGATTCCTTTCCGCTGCGCCACGACGGGAACTCCTGCACTGTACTCTTTTAATCACTATTACTTTATTTTATTTTTTTTCAAAATATTAATTTTTAATATTGATAATATTTTATTTTTATGTATTTATTTTATGGTTTTGAGTTTTATTGGAATATAGTTGACTTACAAAGTTGGATTAATTTCAGGCATATAGAATCAGGTAGACATATACTATGCCCGTTCCTTTTCAGATTCTTTTCCCATATAGGCTATTACACAGCATTGGGTAAATTTCCTTGTACTCTACAGTAGGTCCTTGTTACCCATCTATTTTATATATAGTAGTAGGTATATATCAATCCCAAGCCTCTAATTAAGTATTGTTACTTTAAAACATTCTTTAATAAGTGGTAGCATAGGGGTTCCTGTCATGGCTCAGCGGAAAGGAATTTCCATGAGGATGCAGGTTTGATCCCTGGCCTCAGTCAGTGGGTTAAGGATCCTACGTTGCCATGAGCTGTGGTGTAGGCTGCAGATGTGGCTTGAATCCTGTGTTGCTATGGCTGTGGTATAGGCCAGCAACTACAGCTCTGATTCTACCCTTAGCCTGGGAAGCTCCATATGCCGTGGGTGTGTCCCTAAAAATAAAATAAAAGGTATCATAGACCCTTCTGATCTTTCTCTTTATTTTCCAAATACTGTCAATCATCATTTCCTGTTATTCTTTATTTTTTTATTTTTTATTTTTATTTTTTTTTATGGCTGCACCCTCGGCATGTGGAGATTCCCAGGTTAGGGGTCAAATCAGAGGATAGCTGCCAGCCTATGCCAGAGCCACAGCAACTCGGGTCACAGCAATGCCGGATCCTTAACCTCCTGATCCTTAACCCCCTGAGAGAGGCCAGGGATCAAACGTGTCCTCATGGACACAAGTGCACTTCGTTAACCACTGAGCCATGACGGGATCTCCTCCTATTCTTTCAGAGGAACCTTAAGATCGCTTCATTAGATTTTTTTTTTTTTTTTCTTTTTAGGGCCATTTCTGAGGCATATGTAAGTTCCTAGACTAGGGGTCGAATCAGAGCTATAGCTGCCAGCCACAGCCACACCACACCAATGTTGGGTCCGAGCCCCATCTGTAGCCTACACAGCAGCTCACAGTCGGGATCCTTAACCCACTAAGTGAGGCCAGGGATTGAACCCATATCCTCATGGATACTATTTGGGTTCTTAACCTGCTGAGCCATGGAACTCCCTCCTTCATTAAATTCTTTCCAGAAAATCCCATTGGGATCCGTTTGTATTAGAACAGCATTATATCTGGATATTTGCTCTTCCCAAGCAGGGGTTCAGCATTGCTTTCACTCAGACCTCTTATATATCTCAGGAAGGTGGTTCTATATACTCCTATTAGTGTTCTCCTTGGGTATTTTATACTTCCTTACTGTCATGAATCTTATTTTTTTTCCTTATATTGTTCTGGCTAGATTTGCTAGTGTGTAAGATAGCCACTGATGTTTTGCATTTTGGTTTTGTTTGTGTTTGTTTGATTTGAGTTATTCTAACAGCTCTTCAGTAGATTCTCTTGGGTTTTCTAGACAGACAGCTGTTATCAGTTACATTCCTGATTACTTTGTTTTCTCTTCTCTTTCATATTTTATTGTATTGGAAAACGGGTGTCCATATCAAGCTTGTAATTTTCATGGTAATGCCTTTATTTTACCTTAAGATGTGATATTAATGGTTGGTTTAATATCTTATAAATTAATCACACTAAGAATCTCCTATTATGCAAACTATTACATTTAGAGTGGATAAACAATGAGGTCCCACCATATAGCACAGGGAACTATATCCAATCTTTTGGAACAGACCATGCTGGAAGATAATATAAGAGAGGGAATATGTGTGTGTGTCTGTGTGTGTGTGTATACATGAATATGACTGGGTCACTTTGTGGTACAGCAGAAACTGGCAGAACATTGTGAATCAACTATACCAATGAAAGAAATTCAAGTAAAAAGAAATTATCTCATTATTAATTTTAAAAGAATTCATTTGAAAAAAATTAAAAATAGAATGAATCTTGAGTTCTATTAAATGCCTTTTTACCTCTTCCTTTAACCTATGTTCTGCAGAATGTAATCTGGGAGATTGTTAATAAGTGTTCAAAGAAAAATGAGATATAGTCAAGTAACTTTGGGAAATGCTATGTCCTATAGCCTCCTCATGGAGCTTTGCAGTGCTCCCAGATCATCCTAAAGTCTGTTGTCAGATTCATAAATTACAAGTTATAACATAGAAAACATGTAATAGATCTCCATTGCATGAGCAAATGAATGACTGAAAAAATAAACAAGACTGTAAGAAACTGGGAAGCATGTTGCTTTTAACCCAGAAAACTACCTCTCCCTTCCTTTCCCTTTCTTCCACTCTCTTTGCAGAACAGCATGGAAGGGGGGAGTGGAGCAGCTGCAGATAATGACACAGGTTAGACAGCAGTGCGCCTTCAGCACATCCCAGCCCCACATAGTTGTTTGTGTTACTTTTTGACCTTGCCCCAGCATGTGGGCGTTCCTGGGCCAGGGATGAAACCTGTACCACAGCAGCAACCCAAGCTGCAGCAGTGACAATGCTGGTCCTTAACCTGCTCAGGCACAGAGGAACCCCCAACCCTGTGTAGTTTAAATTTCACTCATAGCTGGAAAAATAGAAGAATGCCGAAGGCTTAACCCAGCAAACTCTAGTTTCTTGGTCCAGCAGGCCATTCCAGTTTCTTGGTCCACTCCCTAAGTAGGTACTGTAGTTATAAGGATGATGTCATCTGAGCAAACAGTCTTGGTGATAATATGTCAATGATTTAACCAAGGGAAAAACAAAAATGAAAATTAGGTTTCATACTTAAGACATGGAGTTTTAAAATGGAGTGCAGCTTGGCCTGATTTAGTTTTCAGTAACTCAAAGAAGATTAAAAATTTTAAGTAATCTTGTAATAACTTTTAATGGAATAAAATCTGTTATAAATACTGAATTCCTATGCTGTACACCTGAAACTAATATAATATTGTAGACTAACTTATATTTTAGGAAAGAAAGAAGAAGAAAGAAAGGGAGGGAGGAAGGAAGGGAAAGGAAGGAGTTAGCCTAGAAAAATTTTTTCATGTAGATGAGATGTTTATTCAGGGATATTTATCTCAGCATTATTTATAATAGCAAGAAATGGGATGCTATTTCGGTGCCCGTGGATAAGGAGATAGCAAACTAAATTGATATATTTTACCTCAGAATAGAATGCAGCCATTATCTGTGTTTTCAAATAATTTTTAATGGCATAAGGAAAAACTAATGGTGAAAAGTCTAGATGCAAAATTATTGAAACACTTTGATCCCAATTGTATGAAGAAAAAAATTATACTTGCAGAAAATGACTGGATAGATATCTATCAAAAATGTTTAAATTTGTCCTTATCCTGTTTTAACATGGTCCTGTGTGAGCTGCTTAACTTGGCATAAACACGGTTCTCGCTTCTATAAACTAAGGATAAAAATACCTGCTCCGGCAAGAGAGTGAAGTGATAAAGCCTATGTGTGAAATGTCTTACAAACTATATATACCACATGATTTCATCATAATCTGTTGTTTGGTGGTGTCTACAAGTGGTGGTGGCGGTGGTACTAACTTACTAGGAAATGATTGTATATTCCAGACCACTTTTGTGATAATAAATGTTTAGTTCTTTTCCCACTTCCATTTCTTGGTGTTGCACATGAGGATAAACAGAGGAAACTGCTTTAAAAACATTGTTTCCAGATTCAGGACAAATCAGAGTTGAAAGACTAACCCTTTCTTCTCAATCCCTTTCCTAGTGAAATGGTGGATCAAGTATTATCACTTATAACTACTTTATTTAAGTGAACAGACTTGTCGTTTCCAAGAGGGGAAGGGAGTGGTGTAGACCAGGAGTTTGGGGTTAATAGATGCCAACTATTACCTTTAGAATGGATAAGCAATGAGGTCCTACTGTATAGCACAGGGAACTATATCCAATCTCTTGGGATGGATCATGATGAAAGATAATATGAGAAAAGTCATGTTATGTATGACTAGGTCACCTTGCTGTACAACAGAAATTGGCACAACATTGTAGATCAACTACAATTTTAAAATGTAAGAAAAAGTGTAAAACCTTCCAACACAATATAAATTGAAATGTATTTAAACTCATGGCCCTGGATTTAAATTAAATCAAGAACTCCACTGTTTCTCCACTGAATTCAAAAGTTGTATTTCGTCTATTTCTTTCTCATCTATATGGTTTAAAATCTTAGTAATACTCAAAGGAATAAAATGACCATTGGGGTTAGTTTAATGCTCTTTTAAAAAAATATCCCAGGGAGTTCCCGTCGTGGTGCAGTGGTTAACGAATCCGACTAGGAACCATGAGGTTGCAGGTTCAGTCCCTGCCCTTGCTCAGTGGGTTAACAATCCGGTAATGCCGTGAGCTGTGGTGTAGGTTGCAGACGCGGCTCGGATCCTGAGGTGCTGTGGCTCTGGGGTAGGCCGGTGGCTACGGCTCCAATTAGACCCCTAGCCTGGGATATCTCCATATGCCGCAAGAGCAGCCCAAGAAATAGCAAAAAGACAAAAAAAAAAAAAAAAAAAAACCCAGGCCACAGCAGTAAACTGAACCTCCAAGCACTGCACAGATGCCAGTGTATGCACAAATATTTTTAAATTTCATTTATCATTACACAAGCCACTTCTCTAGAATTTTACTTGAGAATTTTAAAATAATTCAGGAGTTCCTTGTGGCTTAAAGGGTTATGGATCTGACGTTGTCACTGCTGTGGCTGGGGTTCAGTCCCTGGCCTGGGAACTTCCACATGTCATGGGTGCAGCCAAAAAAAAAAAAAGTATGTAAAATACACCAAATATATGTGCCTTGTTACTTTTTAGAGTGCCTGCTTGATTTTTCAGTACCGGCTAAAAAGTCTTAGTTTTGTAGATTTGTTATAATTTATAGGATGCATTCCCATAAACACTTCTCACAGCCTCTCAGCTCTGATTTAGGGGAGGTAGTATTCTCACAGGGCTAATAAAGAATCGTAGGATCTAATAAACCACTTAATCTACTTGAGCCTTAGTTTTCTCATCTGTAAAATGGGTATAAAAATAGAGCCTAGGGAGTTCCCTTCGTGTTGCCGTGGTTAACGAATCCTACTAGGAACCATGAGGTTACGGGTTCAATCCCAGGCCTTGCTCAGTGGGTTAAGGATCTGGCGTTGCCGTGAGCTGTGGTGTAGGTTGCAGACGCGGCTCGGATCCCGAGGTGCTGTGGCTCTGGTGTAGGCCGGTGGCTATAGCTCCGATTCGACCCCTAGCCTAGGAACCTCCATATGCCGTGGGAGCAGCCCAAGAAATGGCAAAAAGACCAAAAAAAAAATTAGAGCCTATCTCATAAGGTGCTTAGGATGAAATAAGTTCATTTGTATAAAGACTTTGACACATAACAGGTTCTCAAATGTTAGGTCTATTACTAAAATAGTTAATGCCTTTTCCACTATTAAAAGTAGAATTGTGACAGACCAAACCCAGACAGAATGCATAGATGAATACCCAGGGGAGACGAAGTTTGCAGCTGGAATTTTGGATGTCTGTCATTGAATCATGTGCCTCCTAGTTTGTTTGCTTGCTTGCTTTTTAGTTACTCATCTTTGAGAAGATAGTGCTTGGGTATGTGGCAGGACTTTTCATGTCTGCAAGATTTTTTCTTCCCCTTGTCACAAATGACCGTTTTTTTTTTCTATGAACTCAAAGACTTTTATAACCTGAGCAATGAAAGAAGAAAGACACTGTCTGCACATAGCCTTGCATGAAAGCAGCTCCTTGACCCAGGCTGAGCCCGGGAGCCATTGTGCCAGGAGCCGCATGGGTGAGGCTGAACCGTGGCCCCGTACGGGTCTCCTTACCTCCCTACTTCCTCCTTTCTGCTCAGCTGCTTGGGATCCTAATGTCTGTCCCTTTTTAAGTTGATGACTTGGCTTGAGATTCTTGGAGCAATCACCACCGGAATTGGCAGCGCCCTCCGAGAACACAGGAAAAGGAGAGTGAAGTGGAGCCAGGGACAAACACACAGCCCAACACACAGGATGCCCGTGTGCTGAGCTCCCTAGCCCCGAACTGCATTGGAGTCTTTTCTTTGGTCTTCCTGTGGCCTCTTGTTCCTTTGAATTCTTGTTATTGCAGATAACACCACAAAGGCCCTGGAACTCCTAGCTTTGGAGAAGCCTCTGAGGTGTCCAAAGGGAGAAAATTAAACACGGGTGATCAACCTCATTCACGTGGCTGAGTGGGTAACCAGTACATCACACCTCTGGATCCGCTCAGACTCTTCCCTTCAAGGGTGTTGGGTTTGAACCTCATCTCATTCTCACTTTGTTCATGTCAGATACTCTGTGTTCTGGCTGTTCTTAGTCCCTCAGAGCCACATGTGACACGTTCCTGCCTGCCCAGCAGTGTGACTGAAGTGGATCTGAGTCTCTCAATCCCCCCATGTAAAGACTTTTCTGGGCAATCTGCTGGGAGTGTCATATATTAACTCCTGTATCTGACAGGTCCTACATAGGGTACCAAGGCTATGGGGCTGAGCCTGATGTAAAAGCAAAAGCCTCAGGCCAGAAGGGAGGAGCTTCAGGTCCTACAAGGTCACTCGCAAGTTTGACCAGCCTGCCCCTTTCTTGCCTGTCTTGGCAAAGCCAGCTATTTCTGTTAACTTTGATTCTATGGAAAAGTGCCTGTCAAGTTTGAGACCAACACTGGGACCTGACCTTTTGTGAGCTGTATGCTCCAGGATGCCTGGTGACGTTGACTGCTGTTCTTCAAGCCCCAGCCCCTCTCCCCAGTCGTCTCCTCGTCTTCCGGCTCTCCCACGGGCCTCCGGGCGCTGCCTCGTCCAGGCGACGGGTATGGAGATCTAACCGGACGTGGGAGGGGTGTGATCTGGACTTGAATTCTAGCCTTGCAGCTGAATCACTTCAGACTTAAGACCCCAGAGTGGCCGTAAAACCTAAATCCAACATTCATACATGTATAAGAAATCTACACACTCTTCATACACTCTGAGTGCTGGAGTGTCGCAGAATGGGGGATGCTGTCACCGTTGCTTTAACCAGTATTTCTAAGATTTGTGTGGAATTTCTTAAGAATTTATAAACATGAATATTTCTGCTCCTGACGATATTTACTAGTCTCCTGAGTGCCTGACAAAGTTTTGAAATTAAAAAGAAAATTAAATTTGAGAGTTCCCTGGTGGCTTGGTGGGTTAGGGATCTGGTGTTGTCACTCCTGTGGCTTGGGTCACTGCAGTGGTATGAATTTGATCCCTGGCCCCAGAACTTCCACATGCCAAGGGCGCAGCCAGAAAAAATTTAATTTGAATATATTTTGAAAAATAGCATCTCCTTTCCCCAGGTTTGGTCCAGGGAGAATGGAAAGAGCCAGCCCCTCATTGTCAGGGCAGCCCAGGGACCATGCAGGAGGCAGTTCGGAGAGCTCTTTTCCCAGACTTTTGAGGAAGTATGGGGTCAGGTCCAGTGGCACACTCTGTGTGAGGGCCCTGAACACCCCCTGTGCTCCTCATCTCTGAACAAACTACCAGCTGAAGCCAGGGTTTGAACGTACCTCAGGACAGTATAAGACCTGGAATCCAACTGCCTGTCTTCCATCTCCCCTGAAACCCCTATTGTGTGACCTTGGGCATGTTGCTTAGCTTGATGCCTCAGTTTTCTCACCTGTAAAATGGGGTAATGATAGTACCCACCTCAGAATATTGTGGAGATTAAATGAAACCATTGTGCATGTAGAGAGCTTTGTAGGATACCAGGTAAATGGTTAGGGCTGTCGACCTTCTGAATTGTCAAGAATCCACATACAATACGTAGTCAGGCTTCCATACCTGCATTTCCTCTGCAGCCACAGACTTAGCCTTTCCTGGGACAGGGTAGTACTGTAGTATTTACCACCCAAACCAATCTGAGTATAAGTGAACCTGTGCAGTTCAAATTGTATCATTCAAGGGTCACCTGTATTTGGTAAGTGCTGGATGCGATTATCTGATTTTTTTTCACATTTACTCTGAATTTAGGAGACATATTTAAAAGAGAAATCTGTTCTGGTGCTCCAAGAGTTCACAGAAATGTAGAAAAGTCAATTTCTACATTTAAAATGTTAGATGATGTTAAAAAATCAATTAAACGTTTATGGAGTACTTGTTGTTGCTCAGCGGGTTAAGGATCCAGTGTTGTCTTTTTGAGGATACAGGTTCGATCCCTGGCCTCCGCTGAGTGGGCTAAGGATCCGGTGTTGCCGTGAGCTGTGGTGTAGGTCAGCAGCTGCAGCTCAGATTTGACCCATTCCCCAGGAACTTCCGTATGCCACAAGTGCAGGAATAAAAAGGAAAAAAAAAATAAACATTTAGAATACTGCCTGCTAAGAATGCTAAACAATTTCAATTTTGTTTACATAGGGAACACAAGTCTAAAGGGTGGCTTAATTTCTTATTCTTAGAAAAATGGCAAAATTGTGTTGAATGTTGATAGTTCCGTTCTTTCCCTCTATCCCTGGAAATGAAAATCACAGGTTCTGAGTTTGAATTTGATCAGTTAGGAGATTTTAGAAGGAAAGAGCTGGTTTAGGACCAAGTTGATTGTTGGCTGTGGGAATGGGGAGCTGGGGAAAGTTGGGCCCGTTTCTGCCTTTAAGCCGCTCCCAGGAGATGAAGGATCGTCTCCCTGGTAGGGCTGAGACAGGCTTTGCCCCATCATCTCAGTCAGGGACTCTCTTCCAATGCTTGCCACCCTCCGTACCGGTTTGCTGTCCCTGTCAGGTGTTCTCTGAAGGTGTTGCTTGGTAATGAGTGAAATATACTCCAAAGCACTTCTTCTTGTTCCCCCCACGTTGCAGAAGAAGGAGGGGATGGCCCTTGCCCCACCCCACCCCCATTCCGACTATGCATGAATACACCTAAATAAATGGAAAGGAAATCTTGCCAGGGACGGGGGAGAGGGGGAGGGTCTCTGTGGCTTCAGCTGAATGACAGGCTGATGGGGGTGAGGAGGAGCTATGTTAAGCCATAGCCATTTCCCACCAAAAGCAAACTTTCCCCATGGCTTCCATCTTTGGCTCCCTTGCCTCACCCCAGTGATGTGACTGAGTCAGCCTTACACCCTAGAGCACATCGGTGGTCTCCTCAACCCCTGAAAGACAACCCTCAGTGACATCTGCTAGGGCCACTTATACAGGTTAAACTACAGAAAGGCAAAGGGGCACATGGGGGTAAAATCCAGCTAGAGTCCTGCCTACTAAGCTGTGAGCCCTGGTGTAGGGCTGGGTGTGCCTAGAGGAAGGTGCATCTTTTCCCGCTTTGCACAGAGGGCTAGGGATGACCCTGGTGATATCAAGTCCAAGTCCTCCCCTTCACCCCCATCCTCCATATCAGCCTCTGTTGCTGCTGAGTTCTTTGGAGATCATCTTCCAACCTCAACATCCAGGAGCCCAGAGGAGTTATAAAATATACAAGGATGCCCCAGCCTTACTGATTGTCATTGACAAGGAAGGAGATGCTTCATTATTTCAATCACTATAACAGGTGCCCTCTGTGGGCAGGCACGGTGCTGGGGTTATGCATCTGGCCGTAGGCATGGGCCTGCCTTCAAAGCCCACAGAGAAGTGCAACATGCATGGTGAGCACTACAATGGCTGCAGGCACAGGGTGCCTGGGTCCCCCAAGAGCAGGTGTCCCTAAGGTGCTAGAGGACCAGGGATATTTCACTTGAGGGAAGTGGGCCTGAGTAGGTTCTTGCAGGATGCTTAGGGGCTGGCTAGCTACTCTTTTCTGGGGTAGTATCTGTTGTGCCATTGGAACCATGAATTGCTGTGCTGAGCTACGGTCCACTTTCAGACGGTCTTTTTAGTCTTTCTCTAGGCTCCTTACACTGAAGGGTCTTTTTAAGCTTTGAAAAATTCATTATCAGCAAAAGAGTAAAATGCCAATCATTCTCTTTTTCTTGGGGATTGTATTCTAGGTTTTTAAATGATCATGTTAAAAATTGGGGAGTTCCCATCATGGCGCAGCAGAAACGATTCCCATTGGTGTTCATGAGGATGCAAGTTCTATCCCTGGCCTCGCTCAGTGGGTTAAGGATCTGGTGTCACTGTGAGCTGTGGTGTAGATCGCAGATGCAGCTCGGATCTGGCGTAGGCAGACAATTCGATCCCTAGCCTGGGAATTTCCATGTGCCTCAGATGCAGCCCTTAAAAAAAAAAAAAAAAATGGTAGCCCAGGAAGCTCTCTCTGGCCTCTTGATTTGTGACATCATGCTGAGTTTCTTTTCTTTTCTCCTCTCCCAGATACTTATTGGAACAAGATTTCCCAGGCATGAGGATTGGTCCAGAGCCCACCACTGACTCCTTCATCGCCGTGATGTATGGGGAGACCGAGGGCAGCACTCCAGGGAACGCTTTAGTCGTGGACCCCAAAAAGCCATTCCGAAAGCTTAGTCGCTTTGGAAATGCTTTCCTCAATCGGTAAGGATCAGCAGACTGTCATCTTTGGTCAGCTTGTTTAAACCTGTTTTTTTAATTCTTTCCAGTTACATGTACAGGTTCAAAACAGAAGAAAAGCATGTTTGTTCTAAAAGAGAGAAGTTAGAATATGTTCATTGTATTCAGACATTTGAAAAATTATAGGAAATGATCATTTATGCCTTTTCTGGGTGGCTTCAGAGGGCAGAGCGAAGGCCCAGGACATTCTATGGCCACATGGTGCAAGGGAACAAATTTCTAATTATATGGGCAATACAGAAATGGATCAAGTTATCTTGTGAGGTGGCGAGCTCCCTGTGGCTGGAGATGTTATGTGGTGGCTGGATGGCTACCTCTCAGGCATGGTATGCTGGGGCTTCCTGCATGGAAAGCTAAGCCCAGAGGACCCCTGAGGTTTGCCTGACACCCAGATTTAGTCTTGGTTATTCCAGAACTGGTCACCCCACCTCCCTGGCTATCCCTTTGGCTTATCACTCCCATGCTTTGAGCTGCTTCCTCATTCACTGGAGCAAGGCATGGGAAATAGGGAAAACATTAATTTTGTCGCATGGTCATTATTTCATGGCTGTGAAGTTATAGGATGGCTGAGGCTCTGTCTTGATTGGAGGTGTGTTTTATTTGTACTATCCTGTAACCTGGTACTCAAGAGTTCCCAGGAACCCAGAGAGGTACAGGACAGAGGACAAACCACAGGTTCTCCTGGACACAGCTCTGTGCTTTGGGGCGCCCCCTGCTTTTACCCCTCATTCCTTCCCTTTGCCACCCAGAGCTTGCTTTTTTAAACCCTTTTCTTGTTCTTCTTTCCTGTATTCCCCTCACCCCTCCATTCCGCTCTTTTATGAGTCTGCTGCTGTAGACCGTTTGGTTGGGGAAGGTGAGATGTGGGGGTGCAGAGCCAGGAAGCATCTTCCAAACCCCTTTAGGGAGACATGGCACTAAAGCTGACAGAGACTTAAACTGCATTTCTCCTTTTGAGATTTTTTTTTAAAAAAAGCAGGACCAGATCCTTCCAGCTGACTGGTGTCTTCCCAGAGGCTGAGGCACCTCATTGCACAACCCCGGGGGCACCATTCACAAAGACTGTGCAATGAGTGATGTTCCTTGGTGCCGTGTGGTGGCTCTGCCGGGAGCAGCCCAGGAGAACTCCACAGGTGCCTTCAGTGAAAAACTGAACTTTAAGGATCTCTCCTCTCCTCTAAGAGCTTGTTTATGCTCCTAAAACAAATCAAAGAAGGCATCCAAGTGACATCAGGGGAACTTGGCAGCAGGATAAATAGAAATGTGCAGCAAGTTCCTCTTGTGGCTCAGCAGGTTAAGAACCCAGCTCATCTCCGTGAGGATGCAGGTTCAATCCCTGGCCTCACTCAGTGGGTTAAGGATCCAAAATGGCTGCAAGTTGTGGCATAGGTCGCAGATGCAGTGTGTGGTGGTGGCCCTGGTGTAGGCTGGCAGCTGTAGCTCTAATTCAGCCCTGAAGCCCAGGAACTTCTATATGCTGCAGGTGCAACCTTAGAAAAGAAAAGAAAAGAAAAAGAAATGGGCAGATGATCTAGATGGAGTCATGGAGAAATTCCATCCAGTTGCTGGCAGTGATGGGCAGAATACTGTTCACATGATTTTTCCCACCTGCAGAGTCTCCTCTAGAGGAAGGATCCTCCTCAACTCAGAGCAGCCATGATTGGCACCAGACCACATCCTTGTAAGAGGAGTAGGGGTGGAACCCAGGAGAGAGAAAGCCAGAGGGTCTCTTGGGACAGAGTGGACTACAGCTGAGGGGAAGTGGGACAAGAAGCTCCCCCAGCAGAACCTCTCAGGAGCCGTAGTCACGGGGAAGGAAACTGCCAGTCTTCCTGTCCCAAGACTGGCCCTGGGGAGTTTCCGTCATGGCTCAGCAGTAACAAACCCGATTAGTATCCATGAAGATGTGGGTTCGGTCCCTGGTCTCAATCAGTGGGCTGAGGATCCGGCATTGCCATGAGCAATGGTGTAGGTCACAGACGGGGCTTGGATCCTGTATTGCTGTGGCCGTGTCGTAGACCAGCAGCGGTGGCTCCAATTTGACCCCTACCCTAGGAACTTCCATTTGCTGCAGGTGCGGCCCTAAAAAAAACCCCCCACCCCACCAAAAAAAAGACTGGCCCTGGAAAGTGCAGAGCACAGGATCCTTCTCCGTGGAAGGCTGTCTGGAATCCTGTGATTTCATTATCACTGTCCTTAGTCTTATTCTGTTCTTGCCTGACAAAGTCTTAAAAAAGAAATAAGCTCCCAGAGTTCCCTGGTGGTTCAGTATGTTAAGGATCCCAGCCTTGTCACTGCTGTGGCACAGGTTCCACCTCCAGCTTGGGAATTTCTGCATGCCATGGGCATGCCCCCTCCCCCCATCCCCACCCAAAAAAAAAGAAAGAAATAAATAAGCTGCACCTTTTTCAAATTCTCATTTCATGAAGTCTTTGTTCACAAGGGAAATGCTAAGAAGAGCAGCTATTGGCTTGTTTTATTTTGGCAGATGATTTACTTCCCTAACAAATTAATTTTTTCTCAAATCCCAAGCATTCAGCAGACAAGTACAGAAAAGAAGCATTCAGGACAGATTTTGAATGGCAAGGTTCATTATCTCAAAATTTAAAACTTGCTGAAAATAATTCAGGCAAGTGTTAATTGAATTTAGAATACATAGAAAATAATCGCCCATAATTATATGTCATTTGCTATGTGTCTAAACTTGTAAATTAGCTCTAAATTCTCACAAAAACACTATGACATAGATGCTACTCTTATCCTCAACATAGAGAGGAGAAAGCAACACATGGAGAGTTTCATTGTCTGGCCAGAGTCCTGCTAATGACCACTGTACTGACAGGAGGGTATTTGGACTGAGAGTCACTGCCTCCTGCCCTCTATCTAACATTTAAGGCTGTCCTTAAAATAGCCAGCCAACAATGATGATAAAGATGATAGTGATTATATATCCCAAATTATAGATGAATCATTTCATACATACCCTCTTTTCAGGGCTACTAAGACAGATGATACTATGGCCATTTACAGATGAGAAAACTGAGAGCAAAGAATAAAATGACTTACCCAAGAAGAGGCAAAGACCGGTCTAGAATTTAGGTTCCTTCCTGCCTTTTGTCTGCCTTCCCCTGCACCTCACGAAGCACCAGCAAAGAAGAGTTTGTCCTTCTGGCCACCCTGTGGCTATGTGTACCTGAGGCTCACATGTCAGGGACATACCTCCTAGAAATTAATAGTGTACTTAAGAGTAAACAGCCTTGGAGTTCCCGTCGTGGCTCAATGGTTAACGAATCCGACTGGGAACCATGAGGTTTCGGGTTCAATCCCTGGCCTTGCTCAGTGGGTTAAGGATCCGGCGTTGCCGTGAGCTATGGTGTAGGTCACAGACTCGGCTTGGATCCCGAATTGCTGTGGTTCTGGTGTAGGCCTGTGGCTACAGCTCTGATTAAACCCCTAGCCTGGGAACCTCCATATGCCGTGGGAGGGGCCCTCAAAAGGCAAAAAGACAATAAATAAATAAATAAATAAATAAAAAGATAAAGCAAAACCAAAAAGATGGACTCCTGTTTAAAAAAAAAAAAAAAGAATTAACAGCCTGAAGAAGTCGTATCCATGGGGCATAGCTGCTGTTTCATGCAGCACTAATGTAAGGAAGAGAGTCAGTGTGGGGCTCCCCAGTATGTGCACGTAATTACAGCATCCCCATGTGAACAGCAGCAGACTTAGCTCTAAATGCAGGGAAACTTCTTTTTACATAGCATACTAATTGGGAACTAAAATATAACACTTAGTAGGAAAGAGAATTGGTTGTCTGCTGTGGAGAACTTTCACCCCAGCAGAAACGAACCCGACTAGTATCCATGAGGACTAAGGTTTGATTCTTGGCCCTCTAACAGTGAATTGAGAGTAAGTCACACACAGGGGCCTCTTTCTTGGGGAGTTCTGGGGCTATGGCATGTTATTCTTTCATTCTAGGATGTTGCCCTCTGTGTGATAAAGATACAGAGCAGTGAGTCAAATGCATGGAATGGCAGTAGCCACCTAATAGTTAAAAGCTGGGATTGGCGTCAGAATTGTCAGGTTCGCATCCCAGCTCCATCACTCACCAGCTGTGTGACTTGGCAGGTTATAGTATGTGACCCCTCTGTGCCTCTGTTGGGGAGGAAGAAATTTCCCTCTATCCTTCTAGGTTCTTCTGGCTGGTCTAAGAATTAAGTTGACATGAGACAGATTAACAGGAGAAATTAAAGCACAAGTTTAATGACATGGATGCATGAGAGAGACCTAGGAAATCTGAGTAACTCAGCAGCATGGCTGAAGCCCTCACTTTAAAAACCGTCTTCAGTTAAAGACAAGAGAGGATGTTGGGGGGATGGTTTGGAAGCTCAAAAGGGAGGAAGGCTGTTGACATGGAGCTGGAAACAAATGTTTGGTAAACAAATGTTTGCTGGGCCAGGCAGAGACAATAGGACCCAGAGAGGAGTTTTAACAGACAGACTTGGCGAGGTTCCTCCCTGTCTATGCACCTCGGTCATACTCTCTTTATCTCTGGTGACAGCTCTTTCCTGGAACAGGTCCTCTATCTGCATTCCTTAGGCAGTTGAGAGGAGGTCAGAGATTCTCCCGAGTCTTTTGGGCCTTAAAAATAATCAGCCTAGGAGTTCCCACTGTGGCACCTTGGGTGAAGAACCTGATTGTAGTGGCTTGGTTTTGCTGCAGGGGCTTGGGTTTGATCCCCAGCCAGGCGCAGTGAGTTAAAGGATCTGGTATTCCTTTGATCAGAAAACACATCAGGTCAGCCCTGAGTGAGGGAGACGCTTCATAACCTGAATGGGAAGATCCTCGGCCTAACTGACACATGTCTGGGTATTTCACATGAAACGTGGAGGGCAAGGCATGGGTATGCTTTGTGTTAGTTCCTCCAGAAGAGGTTGGAAATCCATCTTGGGACAGCAGACCCATGCTTGGAAACATTTTGACCGACATTCATCAGCAGGGAGTACTTGACCCAAGACTGACTGTGTTATACCCAATAAATACCCCACTTTTCACCTTCTTTTCATAGAAAGTGAAAGTAAGACAGGATTAGAGTTCCCATTGTGGCTCAATGGAAACAAATCTGACTAGAATCCATGAGGATGCTCAGTGGGCTAAGGATCTGGTTTTGCCATGAGCTGTGGTATAGGTCGAAGACGCAGCTCGGATCTGGCGTTGCTGTGGCTCTGGCATAGGCCAGTGGCTACAGCTCTGATTCAACCCCTAGCCTGGGACCTCCATATGCCTCAGGGGTGACCCTAAAAAGCAAAAAAAAAAAAAAAAAGTGAGACAGGATTGCTCTAACAGTATTGCATTAGGGTGTTTTGGATTCTAGTAGGACTATTTAAGAAAACAAGTGGGTGGAGTTCCTGTCATGGCTCAGCCGTAACAAACCCGACTAGTATCCCTGAGGCCTGGCTCAGTGGGTTAAGGATCCAGCATTGCTGTGAGCTGTGGTGTAGGTTGCAGACATGGCTCAGATCCCAGATACCACGTTGCTGTGACTGTGGCCATCAGCTGTAGCTCTGATTTGACATCTAGCCTGGGAACTTCCATATGCCACGCATGTGGCCCTAAAAAGGAAAAATGGAAAGAAAAGAAAACAAGTGTGTGGTTCTAACCCCTGCAGTATGAGCTATGCCCCTGAAAGCTGACGTGTGCTCTGAGCTCCTTTGCCTACCTCCACCACACCCCCCACACACATGTGCTGTGCAAGGCTGTGCAAAGCCTAGGTTTGCACACACAACCCATCACCCCCTCTCGGGGTGCCTCTGGAGAGCTCCCTCCTCCCCGTCTCTCCACCTTCCTCTTGCCCCTCCCTCTCCTTTTCTCCCCCCTTCTCCTCCCCCCACCACCATGTGTCTGCAATTATCCATCCTGGCCCTGCACCCCTGTACGTGGTATGGTGATGTCACCACATCTGACTGTCTTGTTTCGTGGCTCACAGGTTTTGCCTCTGCTCTTGTGTCAGGAGGCACGGGAGTTATTGAAACCTCATCTCTTTGCAGAGAGGGAGTGGAGCATTCGTACATTTTGAATCCCTCTGTTAACTTCACACCAGAATCCAGGGGTTTTATGTTTCGGAAAAATTGATAGTGAGTGTGAGCTTGTGGCTTTGGAGAAAAGGTCAGCCTCTCGCAGGAGTACTTGATGGGGAATAGTTTCACATATGTGCAATTTCTTCAGCATCGCCAGATGCCTCGAGATATCTAATAAAAAGGATGGGACTGTGATAAGACATCAACTCATTACCTCCAAGAAATGTAGTTCACCACAGATGAGCTCAGAGCTCAGAACTCTGTTCCTGCCCCCATTCTAGAGACCTGGAGGTGGCATTTTTTTTTTTCTCTGTGAACTTACAAAGAATGCTTAGCGATCTCAGTGCACTTTATTCTCACAGATTTGCTGTCTAGGTGTTGGGCAGTGGGATTTATAGAGGTGGAGGGTGCAGGCGGGGCAGGAGAAAATCAGAAATGAGAAGCTTCTCATAAATTAACTGGACCCTTTATTTTGAATGTTAACGAGGTTTTTAACTTTATGAGTTGGCTTCCACTCAGCTGACATCAGTAATACCAGGCTGCAGTTTCCAGCCAGCCCCACATTAGCAGTGTGGCCTTGCAATGTCGTAATTGCCCTGTGCTTCAACTTTTCCAGCTGCAAAATTAGCATTAGCGTTCCTCCATGTTCCTGGGCTGCCCTGAAAATGTGGGAATGAATGTATGAGAAACTTGTCTGGAGGACCCTCAGCAAAAGTTCTCGTGAGATGTCAGTAAGGGCACCTCTCCCTAAGGGCTGCCTGCCCCTGCCGTGGGGCTGTGCTTTCCATGCCTGCACCATGACAGGAGGGGCAGCCCCCCCCCGTCCCCCCCCCCCCCCGCCTGCATTCCCAGCATACTTGCTTTCTGAGTAATCCCACCAGTTCCACTGAAAGAAAGAATTGAGCTTTCCCTGAGGGTTTTCAAGCTTTCGGCCCACGCAGATACCGAAGTTAGCCATTTACAGTGCAGTGGGGAGAAGAGGCACCCTACAGTTTCTGACGTAACCCAGACAGGCACTTGACAGGGATCCTCCCTGGGCTCTGTTGCCTGAGATGAGAGTAACAAAACGATTCCCGATGCTGCTCTAGAGTGACACAGTGTTAAAGCTAAAAGAATCTTGCCAGTCCCGGGCCAAAGTGTCTCTATTTACACACGAGGAAACTCAGCCCCAGAGTTGGGAAGCCCTCATCTAGGTTTCCAGGCAGGTTATTGGCGAAGGCTGAGCTGAACCAGAACCCAGGTCTGCTGACCCCCAGGCCACAATTTTCCTGCCACTTCACCCTGCTTCCCAGGCTGACACCAGGGTAGCCCACTGGAACCAGAGCAGAGGGACCAGGATGAGAAAAGGGAGTGGTTCAGGGAGGTGATGGATAAGAAAGGAGGCTTGGAGACTTTTGGCCAAAGCCCTCCCCAACCCCACCCCTTTGTCCACTCTTAGGGCACCGAAGCCCCTGAGGGACTTGGGGTTTTGCCCACAGGTACTTGCTCCCCCCCTCCCCGCCCCCAAGCCTAGAGCCACAGTGAGTGCTGGGCTGGATGCTGGGTCCCTCGGGCATTAATGACATTAGGGAGTGGGCAGGGGCTAGGCAGGGCTTCGGATACTCCAGCCAGATGGGGCAGTGACCTCAAAGGAAGCATGGGATTCCCTGGGAGGAGCAACATAAAGGAGAGGCAGGTGGGGCTAATGGGCTTGGAGTCACAGGGACCTGGGAGTAAGGCTCAGCTCTGAGTGACCCTGAGCAAATTACTTAATCTCTCAGATGTAAATGGTAATTTCTTTCTCATGAGATTAATATGAGGAGCAAATAAGCTAGAGTTGGTAAAATGCCCAAGTGTTCAATAAATGTTCACCAAGGTAAAATGAACAGTACAGGATCCAGTGGCAGGGAGCAGCGGGTGCCAGGCCACCCTCCCATACCTGCCCCAGGGACCAGCGTCTAGTCTCCTTAGCGCCGGTGGGGGTGCCGTCGGTCTCCTCCAAGCCCCCACTTGTCAGAAGATATCAGTAGCCAGGAGAGCAAGGAGCTCCGAGGTTAGAGCAGCCTGTGATGTGCTGATCTCACCTTTGATCCCTTTCTTGCAGATTCATGTGCTCCCAGCTGCCCAATCAGGTCCTGAAGAGCATCAGCATCATCGACAGCCCTGGCATCTTGTCTGGGGAGAAGCAGCGCATCAGCCGAGGTCAGTGCCCCTTTCCCGTCTCCCCCCTCACCCCCCACCCAGGGCTGGCTGAGGCTCTTTCTGATGCTGGAAGAGGATTTATGCCCCCATTGTATTCTGTCCATCCTCCAGGACACCCCGAGCATCCCTGGGCATCCCCAGGGACCAGAGCTGAAGGGGACTCGGGAAACAACCAGGAAGTCACAGCATCCAAGGTTTTGTAATTTCAACTGAGAAACTTTGTGGAGCCTTAGCCCTAATTTCTGAATTCCTTTAAACACTGTCATCTACTCTTTGTGCCCACTTCCCATAAATCTTCAGACTTGAAGAGGGAACCTATCACTTGCTGACCATTCACTTGGACACATGACAAGGGAATAAAGGAGGCAGGGAGTCACGGCAAGGGAGGGGACCCCCCCAGCCTCCCTTCTCCCTCCCTTGCCGTGCATATTCTACTCTGGGTTGCCTGCAGAAGCCTTCCACTGAGTGAGACTTTATTGGTATCTCCTTGGTGCCAGACCCTGTAGGGCATACAGGGAACGCAGAAAGGACAGGTGCAGTTTCTGCCTGGGAGGAACTTGCTGAGGAAGGCAAACATTAATTATCACACAGATAGATAGAAAGAGAGCTGGGATAATCAGTCTGCCATGGGGGCTGTTTATCAGGGTGGAAGGGGACCCAGCCTGGCCTTGGGGTGTTGGGAAAGGCTCTCCAGAGGAAGTGACGTTTGAGTCGGAATGTGGAGGATGAATAGGAATTGCCTAAGGGAAGCTCTAGGGTGGGGCAGTAGGGACTATGAGGCGTTCAGAGATCTACGAAGAATAGAAAAACTCTTGTAAAGAATATGGAGTTCCCGTCGTGGCGCAGTGGTTAACGAATCCGACTAGGAACCATGAGGTTGCGGGTTCGGTCCCTGCCCTTGCTCAGTGGGTTAACGATCCGGCGTTGCCGTGAGCTGTGGTGTAGGTTGCAGACGCGGCTCGGATCCCGCGTTGCTGTGGCTCTGGCGTAGGCTGGTGGCTACAGCTCCGATTCGACCCCTAGCCTGGGAACCTCCATATGCCGCGGGAGCGGCCCAAGAAATAGCAACAATAATAACAACAACAACAACAACAAAAAAGACAAAAGACAAAAAAAAAAAAAAAAAAAAAAAAAAAAGAATAGTGATGTCTAGGCTTCTTCAGCCTTCAGAACACAAGGCTGAGACAGTAAGCGTTTCCACGCCTGTGCTCTATAGTTAAACAGATGGGCCTGCTGTCTCCCCACCCTTCTGGAGAAGGGGCCATCGGGGGCAGACCGGAGGACACAGTTTACTTATGAGAGGAAATTCCTGACAGGGAGGGCATTAGGATGGATTCCTACAGTCCCAGAGGCAGGTCCAGTTCCCCTTGCCCTGGCCCTTGAAACAAAGGACAGTTCCTGAGGCTTTGCTGGGAGGGAGAAGGTGGAGCAGATTAATTGCTGCTGTCACTTCTCACTGATAACTCTTTACAACCCCTTGGCCAACAGCGGCCTGGGTCATGGCCAAGCGGTGAAGTCCCCCAGCACTCCTGAAGCAGAAGTACAGTTACGCAGGCCCTGGGATGCACCCACAAGGTGGAAACCAAGGGTCCTGTGACTGAGTAAAGAAAGGGCTTCCAGGGTCTAGAAGCCTTCCCTTCCCGTGGCATTTCATAAATTCTGATTTTGCAGTATTGCTGCCCTGCCTTGCCTTCCCTCATTCAATCAGGGGCTCAGTAGGCCATTAGGCCTCCCTGAGGCCTCCAAGAACATGGCACTTGTGGAAAAAGCCACAACTAACAATTAATGGTTTTCTCCAGCTCATTAGAGACTTCTTCCTCAGCATATACAAACATCATTTTACAAAGAAATTTGATGTTTTGCCCTCACAGCTGTCGCAGGCATCAGTCAATGCCAGTATATTCAGATTACTTTATTCCTTGTAACAGCAGCTGAGGTTTCATTAAAGGAATGAAACCTTGTTTATTTAATTTGTGGATATGTTGATGGTTAATAATTTTGCACTCTTTTATTTGGTAGCTTTACACCTCAGTGCTGATGGTTTTTTTTTTTTTTAATAGCCATTTATAACCATTAGTGTGGCCCCCTAAAAGTTGCACTGCAAATAAAATGCTTTGTTTTATAAGGAAAAGAAAGTAAACCCATGTTCCATGGCCCTTTTGAGCCACCCGTGTTTCACTGCCTCTGCGTATCTTACAGAAGCGTGCTGGAGATACACATGGTCCTGGTAATCTTTCTTTTGCCTTTAATTTTTAGGACCTTTAGATTTTAGCTTCAGCCTTATCCATTCCTTTTCATTGGTAGGCCTTTGGCCAGTGCCGATCATCCAGATTCTTCAGGGTTTCTCCCTGGCTTAGTGATTCTAAGTGTCTTTTAAACGTCACAGTAGTTAGATGGCGTAATGCTCTCAGGATGCTTTGAAGACAGTTCTTTTTAACTTTATAATATAGTTTTAGCTTCATAATAACTGACTCATATCCTAGTCTGACTTAACCATGGCTATGTCCTTACTCACATCCTATGCCCAGAAATAGCCCATATTGTTCCAGCCAAGCGGTTGGTCCCTGTCACCCTGACAGCAGCTGGGGAGGAAGGACCCAGACCTGCAAACCATGACAGCACCAGGCACTGCAGCCAGAGTCCTCAAGCTTGGGTACTGTAGCATGCTTGGGCACAGTTGGTGGCTGAAGTCATTCAGCTGACAGTTTCCACACATTAATCTCAAAGGATAGATACTGTTTTGAAGCTGCTTCTGTGTAAACTATTGCAAACAGTGCTGCATTCTCACACACGCTTCTGTCTGCTGCCATCCCTCCCACCCGTACATCCCAGCACCACCTTTGCCAGGCATCTGTGTCAAAGCTGGAGAGGCACAGACATAAACTCTGACCCTATAGAACATTTGAAACATTGCCATTGACTGTATTAGTGGGGTTTGTCCTCCCTATGGTGCTTTGTCTGTGAAAGAGGCAAGGTGGCCGCTGATGTGCCTCCTCCCTATCCCTTTATGCAGCTGATGGATAAACCCTCAACAGTCAGAGTCTCATCAGGCAGGACCCCCTTGGAGTTCTTGCTGTGGTTCAGCAGGTTAAGGGCCCGACATTGTCTCGGTGAGGATACAAGTTTGATCCCTGGCCTCGCGCCTTGGGTTAAGGATCTGGCATGGCGTGAGCGGTGGTGTGGGTCACAGATGCAGCTCAGATCTGGCATTGCTGTGGCTCTGGCATAGGCTGGCAGCTGCAGCTCCTATTTGACCCCAAGTCTAGGAACTTCCATATGACGTGGGTGCAGCCGTTTAAAAAAAAAAAAAAAAAAAAAAAAAACGTCCCCCCCCATCCCCTGCCATGTGTATCCATAGTAGCAGTAGGAGAATAGCCACTGAGTGTTGAGCCCTTGCTATGTGTCTGAGCTGTGCCTTTAGGATTTGCTAAGTTAAACCTGCGCAGTCACGCACAGACCAGAGCTCAGCCCTGGTCAAGGAACCCCCTCGCCGGCACTCCTCTGGGAAAGCAGATGGCCTAGTGAGTGTGTGTCTCTGGGAAACCATCCTGAAGCTGGAGTTGAGTCGCATGCTTCCCCTCACCTGTGGCTCCCCTCTTCCTTGTTCATTCTTCTCTCTCCTGTGTCGTAAGCTTCGTTCCTTTTTACTCTTTGGTCAATAGGGGGGCAGGGGTGATACCAAGGAGGACATGACATTTCAACGTCATGCTCTTCTCTTGGCCAAAGTCATAGGTGACAAGAGGAAATAGCTGACCTTTCTTTGTGAGGATTTGTATTTTGGGGTATCCAGTTTGAGGCAAAAAATGGCAAACCCACTCTTAAGTTAGAGGTGACCTTTACCAGTTAGAATTATCTTAGCACAGCCTTCTCAGCAGCAGAATCTTTTTCTTTCTTTCTTTCTTTGGCTGTGGCATGCAGCAGCCTGATGTGGGATCTCACCTCCGAGACCAGGGATTGAAATCAGGGTGCCACAGTGAAAGCACCAAGTCCTAACCACTAGAACACCAAGGAACTCCCCCCCTTCACTATCAGAATCTTAATACAGACCCTAGAAGTCAGGTCCCTGCTATGTGCTCAAGAGTAAAACCAGAATGCATAGTCAGCATCTGAGGGGATTAAATGTTACTTAAATTTCCTCTTTGGGAGCTCTATAAATGAAACCTACTAGAGTAGTTGATTTTGGAGCAATTTTAAGTAGACTACTCCATATGGAAACCCATTAGCCTTCTGATGTTCCTTAGTTTAATAATAGTTAACAGAAACTCTTTAGGAACAAAAGGGTGAACTAAAATACTAACCAGTAGCTTGCTTGGCTAACAGAAAATTCCCATCAAGGAGAGATAAGCATGTTCTTATGTATTTCTAAGAGTGCTTTTATTCTACTGAAGTAATAGCCACCTAAAATTCCTATACACTTTTCTTTTTTTTTTTTTTTTTTTTTGTCTTTTTGCCGTTTCTTGGGCCACTCCTGCGGCATATGGAGATTCACAGGCTAGGGGTCTAATCAGAGCTGCAGCCGCCGGCCCACGCCAGAGCCACAGCAATGCAGGATCCGAGCCGCGTCTGCAACCTACACCACAGCTCACAGCAACGCCAGATCATCAACCCACTGAGCAAGGGCAGGGACCGAACCCGCAACCTCATGGTTCCTAGTCCGATTCGTTAACCACTGCGCCACAATGGGAACTCCCTATACACTTTTCTTGATTCTTGTAGCTAATAAGAAAAAAAAATATTTAGGTACTTAAGATTTTCTACCCTGGCCTTGCTCAGTGGGTTAAGGATCTGGCGTTGCTGTGAGCTCTGGTGTGGGCTGCAGATGCAGCTCAGATCCTGCGTTGCTGTGCCCATGGCATAGGCCAGCAGCTACAGCTTCGATTAGACCCCTAGCCTGGGAACCTCCGTATGCTGTGGGTACGGCCCTAAAAAGCAAAAAAACAAAAACAAACAAACAAAAACCCAAAACCCACTGCTGTGCATTGGAGTTCCCGTCGCGGCACGGCAGAAACGAATCTGACTAGGCATGAGGTTGCAGGTTTGATCCCTGGCCTCAATCAGTGGGTTGAGGATCTGGTGTTGCCCTGAGCTGTAGTGTAGGTCGCAGATGTGGCTTGGGTCTGGCGTTGCTGTGGCTGTGGTGTAGGCCAGCAGTTGTAGCTCTGATTTGACCCCAAACCTGGGAACCTCCATATGCTGCAGGTGTGACCCTGAAAAGCAAATAAAATAAAATAAAAGATTTTCTAAGTTATTTTCTTGAAGTGGCTGGGTGAAGTCTGACTAGGTTCACCCTTGAAAGCATCCTTTGCCCTGATGATGGCATCCAGATTTTTGACTCTGTGATAAGAAAAGAGCATATATCCTTATTTTCATTCCTGATCCCTTCTTATTCTGACTCCTAAACTCTTTGCTTCCTAAAATACTGTTTATGTCGTGCTGAACCTAAACATCACCTGGGATTTATTTCTAGACTCAGCACAAACACAAGTGTGTTGCCAACCACAGACCCAAACCTCTGGGTTATGTCTCCAACCATAATGTCCCTGTCTAACGAGAAGACTGTGAAAAATTCGAATGTGGCAACTGGTGTATTTGTCTTATCTGTTCAGCACATAAGCCCTTAGAAAGTCCTTTTTTAGCAGCAAGTATTTATTCCTGTGGTTTCCTGAGATCATGCGCTTTTGAGTAGCTTTCAACAGACTTGACTTTGATAACAAAAGCAGTATAATTTTTCCCTTTTAAAAATTTCAATAACTTTGGGGAAAAAACTCTTGATCTGAATTTTCCAGCAGATCTACCAGCAGGTTGGAGCTAGGTTCTAGGATCAGCAGCTTGTCAAATCAAAGTTCGAGGGCATCCTTCTCTGATGGTTAAGCCCTTCTCATCATATATCAGAATCATTGTGAAGTGAATAGAACTGAAAAGACAGTGAAAAATGGAAGGGCAGAAAATGTCCTGAAGCAATAAGTAATGATAATGCATGAAAAGAATAGATCTAACCAGGCTTCAAATAGCATAACAGGTAATAACATTAGCTTCAAAGTCATTGATTAGTGCCTTAACATTCCATACAGACATCCTTATGTCCTGATTTTGGCAACATTGAGGAAAACCCTCAAGAATGAAAAAAGCATTTGAGTACTGACAGATACCTGTGAACAGATAGTTTCAAGGATCTGCCAGCACAGCAGAGGTGCCCAAACATAAAATAACAAAAGAATAGACAGAACAGGAAACAGAGCATGGAGCTCCAATGGGTAATTACTAAAGGTGCCGAGAAACTAGCAATGTAGAAAACAAACTGTAATCAGGGAAGTGCAAACACACCTACTTGACACATTTTTTGAACTTGACAGACAAAAGACCGGATTTTGAAGGCTGCCCAAGACAGGAGAGGAACATTTAGAGATGGCCAGATAAGAATGACTTCCCCTCTCAGGCTTGGGGAACAAGGAGGACTAGAGCAGAAAACATACATGTACACAGGAGTGAGAAGGCTCGGAGCAAGATGGCAGCCAGGCCCAACAGCAGCAAAGACCCTTCGAAGAAGCTCCTGTAAAGGCCAGCAGCTCCCAGGGTGGGGCAGTGATGGCAGCTGCAGCCTGTCCTTCAGGTGTCCCAAGGCTGAACTTCACTAAGAGTTCTGAGGAACTCTAATGCCTGCTGAGTACCCCTGGAAGAAATTCAGGCCTTACTCAGGTAGTATTATAAATAAGAGTAGAAATAATGATTAAATAAAAGGAGCTGTGAGGAAGCACTGTCCCCTCCTGCATTCTGTTCACCACACACTATAGACACAGCTCAGGACTGCCCAGCTTCTCAGCAGCAACTCAGACTTGTGGCCTCCTGAGCTTGCAGGGCATGGGACCCTTATTACAGGTGCTTCTCCTGTCCCCACCCTCTCCTCCTGTGGTTGGTACAGTTCTTTTATTTATTTTTTCCAGTTTTATTGGGATCTAATTGACACACAGCACTACATAAGCTTAGGGTGTACCATGTAATGATTTAACTTACATCCATCACAGAAGGTTTAGTAAAGATCCATCATCTCATATAGATACAACATTAAAGAAATTGAAAAAAAATTTTCCATGTGATGAGAGTGATTAACGTGCATTTATAACTTAACAACAGTGTTAATTCTATCATGTTGTACAGTACATCCCTAGTAGTCATTTGTTTATTTTATTGGAGTACAGTTGACTTAGAATGTTGTGTTAGCTTCAGGTGTACAGCACAGTGAATCAGTGATACATATATCCATTCTTTTTCAGATTCTTTTCCCATATAGGCTAACACAGAGTATTGAGTAGATTTCCCTGTGTCATACAGTAGGTCCTTGTTACTTACTGATTTTGTATATAGTACACAAATATATAGTATACTATACATATATAAACATATATACTATATACAAATATATAGTATACTATATATATGCACACATATATATACATACATATTATATACATATAGTATAGATTTTTGTATAGTACGTATATACCAATCCCAACATCCCAATTTATCTCTCCCTGCAGTGTTTCCCCTTTGGTAACCATAAGTGTGTCTTCAAAATCTTTGAGACTGTTTCTGTTTTGTATCATTTTTATTAGATTCCACATATTAGTGATCTTACGTGATATTTGTCTTTCTCTGTCTGACTTACTTAGTATGATGTCTCTAGGTCCACCCATGTTTCTGCAAATGGCATTATTCTATTCTTTTTTTATGGCTGAGTAGTATTCCATGGTATATATATAGCACATTTTTATCCAGTCCTCCGTTGATAGACATTTAGGTTGCTTCCATGTCTTGGCTATTGTAAATAGTGCTACAGTGAATACTGGGGTGCAAAAATCTTTTCGAGTTATGGTTTTCTCCAGATATATGCCCAGGAGGGGATTTATTGGATCATATGGTCATGTTCTATATTGAGTTTTTTAAATGATTCCCATACTGTTCTTCATAGTGACTGAACCAATATGCATTCCCACCAACAGTGTTGGAGGGTTCCCTTTTCTCCATGCCCTCTCCAGCATTTGTTATTTGTAGACTTTTGATGTGGCCGTTCTGACCTGTGTGAGGTAGTAACTCATGATAGTTCTGATTTGCATTTCTCTAACAATTAGTGATGTGTTGAGCATCTTTTCATGTGTTTTTTGGATACCTGTATGTCTTCTCTGGAGAAATATCTTTTTAAATCATCTGACCATTTTTTTTATTGGGTTTTTTTTTTTGTTTGTTTGTTTGTTTTTTGATGTAAAGCTGTATGGGATGTTTGTATGTTTTGGAGATTAATCCCTTGTCAGTTGCTTCATTTGCAAATATTTTCTCCCATTCTGTCTTTTCATTTTGTTTAGGGTTTTCTTTGCTGTGCAAAAACTTTGAAGTTTAATTAGGTCCCATTGCTTTATTTTTGTTTTTGTTGTCATTATTCTAGGAGGTGGATCTGAGAAGATACTGCTGTGGTTTATGTCAGAGAGTGTTCGGCCTCTGTTTTCCTCTAAGAGTTTAATACTATCTGGTCTTATATTTAGGTCTTTAATCTATTTTGAGTTTATTTTTGTGTATGGTATTAGAGAGTGTTCCAAATTGGTTCTTTTACATGTAGCTGTCCAGTTTTCCCAGCACCACTTATTGAAGGGACTGTTTTTTTCTCCATTGTCTATTCTTGCCTCCTTTGCCATAGATTAGTTGACCATAGGTATGTGGGTTTAATTCTGAGCTTTCTATCCTGTTCCACTGACCTATATTTCTGTTTTTGGCTGGTACCATGCTGTTTGGATGACTCTTGATTTGTAGTATAGTCTGAAGTCAGAGAGCCTGATTCCTCCAGCTCTGTTTTTCTTTCTTGGGTGCTTTGGCTATTTGGAGTCTTATGTGTTTCCATACAAATTTTAAAATATTTTGTTCTAGTTCTGTGAAAAATGCCATTGATAATTTGATAGGGATTACACTGAAACTGTGGATTGCCTTGGAAAGTATAGTCATTTTGACAATATTGATTCTTCCACTCCAAGAGCATGGTGTGTCTTCCATCTGTTTGTGTCATCTTCTGTTTCCTTCATCATCATCTTATAGTTTTCAGAGTGCAGGTCTTTTGCCTCCTTGGGTAGGTTTGTTTCTAGGTATCTTATTCTTTCTGATATGATAGTAAGTGGGATTGTTTCCCTAATTTGTCTTTCTGATCTTTCATTGTTAGTATATAGAAATGCAATACATTTCTGTGTATTAAATTTGTATCCTGCAACTTTACCAAATTCATTGATGAGCTCTAGTAGTTTTCTGGTAGCATCTTTAGGATTTTCTATGTATAGTATCATATCATCTGCAAACGGTAACATTTTTACTTCTTTTCCAGTTTGGATTTCCTTTATTTCTTTTTCTTCCCTGATTGCTGTGGCTAGGTCTTCCAAAATTATGTTGAATAAGATTTTTGCAAAAAAGTGGTGAGAGTGGACATCCTTGTCTTATTCCTGATCTTAGTGGAAATGCTTTCAGTTTTTCACCTTTGAGCATGATGTTAGCTATGGGTTTGTCATATATGGTCTTTATTATGTTGGGTAGATTCCCTCTGATACCCACTTTCTGGAGAGTTTTCATCAAAAATGGTGTTGAATTTTGTCAAAAGTTTTTCTGCATCTTCAATTTATTAATGTGGTGTATCACACTGATTGACGTGTGTGTGTGTGTGTGTGTGTGTGTGTGTGTATATGTGTATATATATATATATAGTCTTTTTGCCTTTCCTAGGGCCGCTTCCCATGGCATATGGAGGTTCCCAGGCTAGGGGTCTGATCGGAGCTGTAGCTGCCGGCCTATACCACAGCCACAGCAACACAGGATCTGAGCCGCATCTGCAACCTGCACCACAGCTCACAGCAACGCGGATCCTTAACCCACTGAGCAAGGCCAGGGATTGAACATGCAACCTCATGGTTCCTAGTTGGATTCATTAACCACTGCACCACAACGGGAACTCCCGATTTATGTATATTGAAGAATCCTTGTGTCTCTGGGATAAATCCCACTTGATCATGGTTTATGATCCTTTTAATGTATTGTTGGATCAGTTTGCAAATATTTTGTTGAGGATTTTTGCATCAATATTCATCAACAATTATTGGTCTATAGTTTTCTTTTTTGTGGTATCTTTGCCTGGTTTTGGCATCAGAATTATGGTGGCCTCATAGAATGAACCTCGTAGAGTGTTTGTTCATCTGCAATTTTTTTGAAATGGTTTCGGAAGGATAAGTGTTAACTTGACTCTAAATGTTTGACAGAATTCACCCTTGAAGCCATCTGGTCCTGGATTTTTGTTTCAAAGTTTTAAAATCACGGTTTTAATCTCAATACCTGTGATTGGTCTATTCATATTTTCTTTCTTCCTCGTTCAGTCTTGGAAGGTGGTACTTTTGTCAGGATTTGTCCATTTTGTCTAGGTTGTCTGTTTTATTGGCATGTAGTTGCTTGTAGTCGTCTCTTATGATCCTTTGTATTTCAGTTGTGTCAGTTGTGACTTTCCCTTTTTCATTTCTAATTTTAGTGATTTGAGCCCTCTCCCTTTTTTTCTTGAGGAGTCTGGCTAAAGGTTGATCAATTTTACTTATCTTTTCAAAGACCCAGCTTTTAGTTTCAGTGATCTTTTCTACTGTTTTCTTCATTTCTATTTCCTTTATTTCTGCCTAGATGTTTTATCATTTCTGCTACTAATTTTGGGTTTTGTTCTTCTTTCTCTAGTTGCTTCAGGTGAAAGTTTAAGTTGTTTATTTGGGATTTTTCTTGTTTCCTGAGGTGAGGTTATATTGCTATAAACCCTAAAGTTATTTATCTTATAACTGGAAGTTTTTATATTTTGACTACCTTCATCTAATTACCCTCCTACAACCCTGGTACAGGTGTTTTGTTTCTTGGGTTTTGACCATACAACTGTTGACATTCTCTTAGCTCCTCTTTCTGTCCACAGTGGCTCCTCACAGCTTAAAGGCATCCCCAGCCTTCATCAGCTTTTGCCCTTGGATCCAGAAACTTGGTGGACAGGACCCAAGGTGGAGACTCTAGGTAATCTAATAGAGACTGCCCTCCAGGTTCACAGCAGTTTATTAATGAACAAGTTCATTTGAGATTCATTGAGCTAATGTATACCAGGTACTGAGCTAGGAACTGGTAGCACAAAGATGAACAAGGTAAGGCCCCTGCCCCGGAGTTGCTACAGCCCTGTGTGGTCATCCAGCCAGTCAATGATGCACCAAATTGTTCTGAAAGAAAGGTGTCACCTACATAGAGAGTTATTATTCGTTCAACAAACACTAGGCAAAAACTATGGACATGGTCACTGCCCTTGTGGAATTTACATTCTGATGGGAGAGTTAGACAAGAAAAGCAGGTAAACAAATGAATAAAATCATTGTAAACACTGGTAAGTGCCAGGAAGGAAACAGATGAGGCATTGAACTCAGTGAGAAAGGAGTGAGGTGGGAGGGCCACAGTCTCAGAAGGTGGGGGTGCCTGTGGCTGGAAGTTCGGAAGGAGCTGGCCTTGCAGAGTGGGTCAGGTCAGGGTTTTGCAAGTTTGGGCTGACCATACTGTCTATTCAGATATTTTCCACCTGATTTCAATAAAGGATATATAAAACAATAGACTTTTGAGCATCAGATATTTACACATGGATTCCAATTCCTGCATATTCATGTTTTTTTTTTCCCCTGAAGTCTTTTTTTAATAGCCTACACTCTTCAGTCTGTAAACCCAGAAACAAACAATTGCTTTCCTAGATCCAATCAAAGGGTTGAAGTCCCTATAGGATATCCTATGTCATATAGCAGGAAGCATGCTGGCAGTAGAATCAGACTTTCTGGCTTCCAGTTCAGCTCAGCCATTTACCAGCCATACAGTCTTGGG
Source organism: Sus scrofa (assembly GCF_054392235.1). Taxonomy (NCBI): domain Eukaryota; kingdom Metazoa; phylum Chordata; class Mammalia; order Artiodactyla; family Suidae; genus Sus; species Sus scrofa. The sequence goes on from NC_139383.1 coordinate 138,714,479, forward strand.
AAAGCTGTTAATCTCTCTATGAAATGAGGGTAAAAATACTATCTATGACAACATGTTGTTGTAACTGAGTTACTACCTAGAAAGAGAAAATAATACCCAGCCTAGCACATAGTAAGTACTGAATAAATGTGAGCTGTTATTATTACTTTCATCATCTTATTGTATTATTATTATTGTTGTTGTTGCTATTGAAGACCAGAGAGTTTTCAAAGGCTGAGTTTAATGAACCTTTATATTGGCCGATATTGGTTTCTTCCCTCTTAAATCCTTCTGTCTCAGAGTAGGGGACATTTTTGTCACGTTTTTTTGAAAAGTGGAGTTTGTTGTTTAGGGACTGAATATGCTATTTGTAGCTAAGTGGTTTAACCTTTTTCCATGTATCTGAATCAGTTTATTGATAATTGGCTTTCTTTCTTCCCTCCTGCCTTCCTCCCCCCCCCCCCTTCTTTCTTGTCACACCTGCAGCATTTGGAAGTTCCAGGGCTAGGGGTCAAATAGGAGCTGTGGCTGCCCGTCTATACCTCAGCCACAGCAATGCGGGATCCAAGCCACATCTGTGTCCTATGCTGCAGCTTGCAGCTACGCAGGATCCTTAACCAACTGAGCAAGGCCAAGGATCAAACTTGCATCCTCACAACACTATGTTGGGTTTTTTGTTTTTTGTTATTTGTTTTGTCTTTTTGCCATTTCTTGGGCCACTCCCACAGCATATGGAGATTCCCAGGCTAGGGGTCGAATCAGAGCTGTAGCCACCGGCCCACACCAGAGCCACAGCAACTTGGGATCTGAGCCACATCTGCAGCCTACACCATAACTCACGGCAACACCAAATCCTTAACCCACTGAGCAAGGCCAGGGATCCGAACCCACAATCTCATGGTTCCTAGTTGGATTCGTTAACCATTGCGCCACGATAGGAACTCCACTATGTTGGGTTCTTAAGCCACTGAGCCATAATAGGAACTCCCATAATTAGCTTTAAATGTTGAAATCATATGTCTTTTTGGAATTAAAAAAGGGGTGACACTAATTGATAATCTGGTTTTTAAATTTTTGGAAATATTTAGAAAAAAGTTTAAAATAACAGACAGATACTGTATGTGTATGTGTGATCTTGCTGGTACTCTGTTACTTTAGAAATGATGATATAAAAAGCAATGAGTGATATTAGGGGTGTGCTAGAAGCTATTCATTCAACACACATTTATGTTGATTGCCTACTGGATGCCGAGCATTGTCCTAGATGCTAGGGTTCAAAATGAATGAGAGCAGACACTGGCCAAGGTCCTCACACTTGGCTGGGGTAGATGGACCTGCATATAAGCCACTCTGACCCTGTCCATTACAGGGATTCCGATCAAGAAGTGGGGGCTAGGAGATAGACAGCAAAGCTCCTAAGAGAAGGGGCTCTTCTTCTTCCCTTTTTAAAAAAATGTGTATTTTCTTGCTCTTTTTACAATTCAGTGGAAGTTTTTGTATATTTACAGAGTTATGCAGCCATCACCACAATCAATTTTAGAATATTTTCATCACCCCAAAAAGAAACCTTGTCCTCATTAGCAGTCACTACCCCTTCTCCTCCCCCCAGACCCTGGCAACCACTCATCTACTGTCTGTCTCTGGATTTGTCTGCTCTGGACATTTCATATAAATGGAACCATGCAACATGCGGCCTTTGTGTCTGGCTTCTTTCACTTAGCAGGATGTGTTCATGGTTCATCTGTGTCTAAGCTGCTGTCAGTGCTTCATTCCTTTTTATGGTTGAATGGCATTCCATCATATGGCTGTACCACATTTTATTCATTCATGAGTTGATGGACATTTGAGTTATTTCTGTTTTTTTGGCTGTGTTGAATAATGCTGCTATGGTCATTCATGTGTCAGTTTTTGTGAGAACATGTGTTCTTGATTCTCTCGAGTATAAACCCAGGAGCAAAGTTGCTGAATTATATAGTAACTCAGTATTTAATGTTTTGAGAAACTGCTAAGACTGTTTTCCAAAGCAACTGCATCATTTTACGTTTCTACCAGTAGAGTGTGAGGGTTCCGATTTCTCCACATCCTCAGCAACACCATCGTTTTGATTACAGCCATCCTGGTAGGTCTGAAGTATTTTTTCACTGTGGTTTCAATTTGCATTTTTCTATTGGTTAATGATGTTGAGCATCTTTTCATGTGCTTTCTTTCATTTCTGTATCTTCTTTGGAGAAATGTATATACACAGCCTTTGCCCATTTTTAATTGGATTATCTTTTAGTTGTTGAGTTTTAACATTCTTTCTTTATCCTATGTACTAGTCAAATATATGATGTGCAAATATTTTGTCTCATTTTCTGAGTTGTCTTTTCACTTTCTATATGGTATCATCTGAAGCATTAAAGTCTTTAATTTGATTTTCTTTTTTTAATGATTTTTATTTTTTCCATCGTAGTTGATTTACAGTGTTCTGTCAGTTTTCTACTATACAGCAAAGTGACCCACACACTTTGGGTCACCCACACACTTTTAGTCACACACACCACACACACACACATATATACACATTCTTTTTCTTATATTATCCTCCATCGTGCTCCATCACAAGTGACTAGAGATAGTTCCCAGTGCTATACAGCAGGATCTCATTGCTTATCCATTCCAAAGGCAATAGTTTGCATCTATTAATCCCAGACTCCCCGTCCATCCCACTCCCCCCACCCTCTCATCAACCACAAATCTGTTCTCCAAGTCCATGAGTTTCTTTTCTGTGGAAAGGTTCATTTGTGCCACATATTAGTTTCCAGTTATAAGTGATATCATATGGTATTTGTCTTTCTCTTTCTGACTTATTTCACTTAGTAGGAGAGTCTCTAGTTCCATCCATGTTGCTGCAAATGGCATTATTTTGTTCTTTTTTATGGATGAATAGTATTCCATTGTGTTTATATACCACATCTTCTTAATCCATTCATCTGTTGATGGACATCTAGGTTGTTTCCATGTCTTGGCTATTGTGAATAGTGCCGCAGTGATGAACATACAGGTGAGTGGTTCTTTTTCAAGGAAAGTTTTGTCCAGATATGTGCCCAAGGGGTGGGATTGCTGGGTCATATGGTAGTTCTATGTATAGTTTTCTGAGGTACCTCCATATTGTTTTCCATAGTGGTTGTACCGGTTTACATTCCCACCAACAGTGCAGGAGGGTTCCTTTTTCTCCACATCCTCTCCAACATTTGTTATTTGTGGACTTACTAATGATGGCCATTCTGACTGGTGTGAGGTGGTACCTCATAGTAGTTTTGATTTGCATTTCTCTAATAATCAGTGATATTGAGCATTTTTTCATGTGCTTGTTGACCATCTGTATATCTTCTTTGAAGAAATGTTTCTTTCGGTCTTTTGCCCATTTTTCAGTTGGTTTGGTTTTTTTGCTGTTGAGTTATATAAGTTGTTTGTATATTTTAGAGATTAAGCCCTTGTCAGTTGCATCATTTGAAACTATTTACTCCCATTCCTTAGGTTGTCTTTTTGTTTGTTTTTTTATGGTTTCCTTTGCTGTGCAAAAGTTTGTCAGTTTGACGAGGTCCCATTGGTTTATTTTTGCTTTTATTTCTGTTGCCTTGGGAGTAAATCTTTAATTTTAATGAAGTCTAGATTATCTATTTTCATTTTTTCCACTTGTGCTTTTGCCCTAACCCAAGCTCATGAAAATTTACTTTATATATTTTTAAGAAGTTTATAATTTTAGCACTTATATTTACATCATTGATTCATTTTAAGTTAATTTCTTGTATATGGTGTGCAATTGGGTTCCAGCTTGTTTTGCATGTGTATCTAGTTGTTCCAGCACCATTCATTGAAAAGACAATACCTTCCCCCTTCAATTGTCTTGGCACTCTTGTTGAAAATCGATCGGCTGTAAATGTGAAGATTTATTTCTGGACTCTCAGTTCTGTTTCACTGATCTGTATGTCTAACCTTATGAGGCAGCTCTTTTTGATCAGAGACTCCAGGTAAATGGGTGAGTTCATCAGCCTCCAAGGTCAGGGCCTCCCAGGTTGGTGTGAGGATGAAGTGAGATGATGTGACATTCTTAGCACAGTACCTACCTGGTGCACAGTCAAGGGAAAGGTGGCCTGGCCGCCCTTACTATTGTTATTCTCTCCCAGGGGGCAGAAGAGGTTGCAAGAACTGGAAGATGTGTGAACTTGGGGCCCTCTGGAGGCATGGGAGTTAAGCGCATGGCTGGTGTATGAGTATGTTGCTGGTGGGTATGTGGCAGGAGCCTGGGTTGATCCTGAAGGTGGCACAGAATATTGACAGATAGGAGGTAGTGGGTAACGCAGTAAAGAACTCTGTGGAGTAGAGTGTATGTCCACAGGCTAAGAAAAAAGCCATTTTTATATTAGAGCTTGAGCTCAATGACTTATCACTGAGCTTTGTTTGAATATGGCAACATGAGAAAAGCACACATCCCCAGGGCCTGGGGCTGACTTCTGAGGATTTGTTGGAAGATCCTGTTTTTGGGCCAGAGCTGAGGACAGTCTGAGGTTGGACATCATTCACTTCTTGGGCCTCCAACAGGAAATCCTGGTTTCTTTCTGTTTCAGGGAAGTTTGCTGACAAACACATTCATGGCTCCTTTTCCGCCGGTGCCACGGGAAATTCCACACTACGAGTGGGGCTGCTTCAGCCCCTACTGTGAACACGTCATGACTGTGACTCAGAATGGCATTCACCAAGCCCCAGAAGCTATTTTTAGTTTTTGTTAAAACTTTAAATGCATGCTTGATCATGGGAAATGACTGCTTCCACCCAAACTTTAAACCTTCCTAGACTTTTACATGAAAAACAAATTTTTTTAGTGGAGCGGAGGGTACTTCTCTTACTTCCCATGGAGATTAGCTCAATATCATCAAACATTTCATAGACACTGGGATACAGAGATTAATGAGAGAGAAGGTTTGCTTTTGAGTAACAATAATAATAATAATAATAATAATAATAGCCAATACTTACACAGTGCATTGTTAAGTGAGATAGATGGATAGATAGATAGATAGATAGATAGATAGAATTTTTTTTTTTTCCTTTTTACAACTGCTCCCATGGCATATGGAAGTTCCCAGTCTAGGTGTTGAATCAGAGCTACAGCTGTGGCCTACACCACAGCCACAGCAACACTGTGTCTGAGCCACATCTGTGACCTACATTGCAGCTCATGGCAACATCAGATCCTTAGCCCCCTGAGCAAGGCCGGAGATTGAACTCGCATCTTCGTGGAGGCAGTGTCAGGTCATTAACATATTGAGCACAAAGGGCACTCCCTATCTATTATGAACTCCTTTGCTCCTCACAAAGCTCTGTGAGGTAGGATCTGTTATCCCATTCTATAGTAGAGAAGATTTAGACACAAAGAGGCTAAGTCCACAGCCCTGTAGCAGGTGTGGTAGCCAGTCTCAAAAGATGGCTCTTCCTCCCACCACTGCCAACCATGAGCCATGCCTTCTGGGACTTGTGCCCTGGTTCAGTCTCCTCTCTTGAATCTGGGATGCTTCTGATTTACTTTTTGATTAGTAGAATTCACCAAAAGTGATGCTTTATGACTTCCCAAGTCTGGGTCATAAGAAGCCCCGAGCGTTCCACTGGCATCTCTTGGCACGTTTGTTCTGGGGACACCAACCACCATCTAAGAAGTCCAGCTGCCCTAAGACCATCAAAATGTGAGGGGAACCCAAGGGAGTCATGTGGTATGGCCGAGAGGCTTAGCCTCCTTGGGCTGTTCCAGCTAAGATGGGAGCAAAGCTGTCCTGCATGACCAGCTCGGTGGAACCTTCAGATGGTCCCAGGCCCAGCTGCCATCTTACTTTCACTTTGTGATAGATCCCCATCGAGACCCCCCCCCCCCAGCTGAGCCCAGTCAACCCTCAGACCAGAGAAAATATTAAGTTGTTTAAGCTATTGAGTTTCAAGGTGACTGATAACTGAAGCAGCTAGGAAGTGACTAAGTGGGATTCAAACCAGACAGCCTGGTCTCAGAGCACAGGCTGTTAACCACACGAAACAAGGACACAAGCCAAGGAAGCAACCCTGCCTGTCTCTCTGTCTCTTTCTCTCTCACATACACATAGACTGAGAAGGCAGCACTGGGGCAGGATACCATGTGGGGCATGTTTCCCCATAAGTGACACTTTTCCCCTACAGACACCAAACCTCCTGGGGTTTTTTCCTTTTGATGGTAATCTTTGGGAAAGACAGTACACACCGCACTGTGTTCTCCTCCCAAGGAGAGTGAAAGGCGGAAAGGTTTCCTTACATTGTCTGTCCGCTGTGCACCACGGCTGGGTCCTCAGGCCCATTGCTTCCGCACACACCATGTGTCAGGTACCAGGCCCTTTAGAGTTAAGAGCACCAAGATAGGTAGGCCCTGTTGCTGCCTTCCTGGAGCTTAACTGCGGAGGGAGTGGGGATGCATGGATGAGCTACAGTAAGAAACAACTGGAGTTGAAACAAAGATGAAGGAAACAGTTGCAGAGCCCCACAGCAGGGGTGGTCCTCCTTCAGATGGGTAGTGAGGGGCAGTCTCTCTGAGCAGATGCATGAAGCTCAGACCTACAGAATGAAGGGACTAGCCTGGCAGACAGTTGGGGGAAGGGCAAGGCAGATGAAGGCTAGAGGTTTCTGGCCGGTTCAGGGAGACTGGAGGCTGGGGATGGGCTGGGAGGGCCTGCTGGTGGAAACTCTTGACTTAGGGAAGCACATAGATTTTATTCTGAGAGAAACAGAAGGATTATCTTCCTTATCCTTCTCTTGATTATCCAGAATTATCCCCATGCACATCCAGGTGTTCTCATCCTGGGCAGCCACAGATCTAGCCCTGGTTCTGCAACTCCGTTTCTGTGGCTTCATTTGATTGGTCAGTTTTTCTCTTCCCTTGATGCCAGGCTGCCACTGTTATTTCTTCTTCCATCATACCTATTCTCAAGTACCCTCTCTGCTCTGCTTCTGTCCTGGGAATGATGCAGTGAAGCCTAGAGCAGTGAACCTTAGGCTCCAGGGAAGTTGTTCATTTGCTGTTTCCTGGCCTCAAGCACAACCTGGGGGATCTGGAGCAGGACCCAGAAAACTGCTTGTCCAGGGGTTCTGGTGCAGGAGATTCCCCACTTTGGGGAATCTGGGGTAGCACCAAGCTTGCCCCCTCCTATGCGCCCTGCTGCCCCCAAACCAAGTGAAAGATGATCACAAACTTGGAAAACCTCCCAAAACAGGCTTGAGCTGTGCTCCACGTTCCATTTCACCAGTGTGAATGCTGCCCTCTTGAAGGAAGGACTGAGAATGTAGGTAGTAGGGGACTTGGTCTTTGGGTGGGTGAGTGGCAGCCTAGCACTGGGCTGAGCTCTGTGACTAACCAGTATCCTCCCAGGTGAGGGCTTTGACAGGAAGCACAGGTAACCAGGTGATTGTAGCCTCATGAACATCTAACAGGGACACCTGGCCTGATGCTGTCCTCCTCCTGTGTCTTCACTCCATGGAGGACACCCCCAAAACATTCTGGACTTTTTGGAAGTTAGGCTTTTTAGGAGCCACTAAAGAAAATTAGATTTTTAAAAGATTTTTCATTTACATGTTCAAATGTTCAATAACTTCACTGCTATATTAGGGACATGCTTGTTACAAACCTCCATCCCTACTGTTACATGTGGCAAAAGCCTCCGCCCATCACCACGTACTTCTGGGGGACCCCCAGATTGAAGGATGGGGGTGATCAGTTGTAAATGCAGGGTTGTAGACAGGAAAGGAACAGTATCATGCCAGAACTGGCCTGGGACTGTTCTCTACTTCCCTGGCTCTTCCACTGACCAGCTGGGTGACCTGGGCAAGTTGTTCCTCCTCTGTGAGCCTCAGTTTCCTCTTCTATAGAATGGGAAGAAAAGCACAGAATTGGATGTGAATAATCATGTAAATACCTAAGTGATTCATAGGCATTTGCCCCAAAGCGCACTCAGAGCAAGAGGACCCAGGGTGGACGGAAGTCAGGTTCAGGCGCCAGAGCTGGTGCGGAGGCATCTCCAACCAGTGGATGTAGAAACACACTGAAAACATAGGCGCTTTCAGGCCATCTTTGTTATTGGTGGCTGTGGGCCCTGGAGGAGGCTGACCTGAGCTCAAACCCCAGCACCCCCCTCCTTCACTGTGGGACCTTCTGAGCCTCAGTTTAACACTTTTATAAAACAAAGAAATACTCTACCTTCTGCCCCCCGGATTGTTTGAAGATAAAGTGACATAGCACATACAGGCCATTTGGCATGGAGTCCTATTAAAGCCCTGATGTTGACGATGGGTTTGTGGAACTGGGGTGGCCCCAGAATAGACCCACCAGGACTGCAAGGTCAGCTCAGCCAAGGGCTCCCAAGTTCGCCCTGGAGAGTGGATAGTGCCTGAGACCTGGGACTCAGACAGACAAGGACCTTGTTCTTCTAGGGACCCCAAAGAGGAGGGGAAAGGGGAAAGGAAATATTTGGACTCAACAGTGGAGCTGTGGAAAGAATGCCAGGAAAGGGCCGTCATGGAATGGCCAAGAGGAACCTGCAGCAGAGAATGACCCAGAGGAGGTGTCCTCAGTGGCAAGGGCCCCGGCTCTGGTCACTCTTCCAGTTCTCCCTTTCCCATCCTCTTTCTGGTATCTGCGCTTATTTCTCACTCTGCGGGTATTTCTCACATTGCTGTGACACCGTTTCCTCTAGAAGCCTCCAATTCGCCAGGAGGCTTCATCTCCCTCTCAAAACCACCCCCTGTTGGAATCCAGATCACGACGCAGAGCACAAGTCGGACCATTTATCCAGCGTTTCGTCTTTCTGAAGTACTCTTCAGAATTGCCACTGTTTTGTAGGATTGGGCGTATATGTGCTTGGGATGAAAAGTTCAAGTTACAAAAAGTTAGTGAAGAACATCTGTCGCTCCCTCATCCTGGCTTCCTCTCCCAGAGCAAAAAACCCCGTCAGCAGCCTCGCGGGCTTCCTCTGAGTGGGAGGAAGCTCACTGCGCTGCACCAAGATTTTTCTACTTAGTCAGTCTTAAGGCACACCCATGCCAGAACTTCAGAGCTGCCCCCTTCCTATTGCATCATATAGATGTGCCAGAATTCATAGCTGGTGTCCTTTTGATGGGGGACCTTCAGGCTGTTTCTAATCTTTTGCTGTTACAAACAGTGCCACAGAACATGGGCAATTTTGCGTGTATGTACAGTGCAAGTATGTATAGTTGGCACAGTAATGGAACCCTCAGCTACGCTCCTCAGAGTGGCACTGCTGAATCAAAAGGAACTGTGGTCTTTTTACTGTGTTAGCCGATGCCAGAATGCCCTCTCTAGAGGATGTTGTCTGTTGACATTCCCTCCAGCAATATAGAAGTGCCTGTTTCCACACATCTTCCCCAGTTTAGGGCATTACCAATTTTGCATCTTCACTTTGTCTCTGCATTGTCAGCTAGGTGGAGAGCATCTCATTATAATTCTAATTTCGGGAGTTCCCCTTGTGGCACAGGGGAAAACAAATCCAACTAGTAACCATAAGGATGCTGGTTTGATCCCTGACCTCGCTCAGTCGGTTAAGGATGCAGCATTGCCGTGAGCTGTGGTGTAGGTTGCAGATGCAGCTCAGATCCTGCGTTGCTGTGGTTGTGGCATAGGCCGGCAGCTGTAGCTATATGACCTCTAGTATGGGAACCTCCATATGCTGCAGTTGCAGCCCTAAAAAAGGCAGACAGATTAAAAAATAATAATTCTAATTTCATTTCTCGTTATTCAAGTGTTTGAACATCCTTTCATACTTACACGTCTTTACAGCAGTTCTTTTCTGGAGATGTTTCACCATTTTGAAATATGTTGGTAACTACATAGACTTTTTTTTTTTCCTCTTTTAGGGCTGCACCCACGGCATATGGAGATTCCCAGGCTAGGGGTCGAATCAGAGCTACAGCTTTCAGCCTATGCCACAGCACAGCAACGCCAGATCCAAGACTCATCTGCAACCTACACCACAGCTCACGGCAACGCCAGATCCTTAACCCTCTGAGAAAGGCCAGGAATTGAACCTGTAACCTAATGGTTCCTAGTCAGATTCATTTCTGCTGAGCCATAACAGGAACTCCTACATGGACTTTAGTAAAATGAATGAACCTTTTTTTAAAATAGAAAACTCAATGTGGACTCACATGGCCCCCACTGACTTGATCTGTCTTTCTACCTGTGATATAAACCCAGAAATAACCATCTCTGAGCTGTGGTTTGGCTTTTGGAGCAGTTAGCTGATAACTTAGTTGCTGGAGCTGCTCTTCATGACTGGCTGTTTTCCAGACGCTCACTTAACACTGGGAATGTTTAAAAGGAATTACAGGGCAGGGCGGAAGTCAGGGTCAGAGGTCACCCTCAAGTCATTTGTTGATCCAAAGTTGTCACCCACTGGGTTTAACCATTCTCTGCAGAAAATTATGGCTTGAGGAAATATTGTCTTTTTGCCCTTCTGAACCACAAAGTGACAGGATGCATTGTCAGAGTTGAAGACTTGTTTGTAAATATCTGGCTTCATCACACTTGAGTGGACTCTGTATACCACTGGCATTTTGCCTCAAGAAAATCCAATACAAGTACAAACTGCCTCTGCCTGATTTATAGATATATTGTATGAGACCTTCTTGCTTGAGTTAGGGGCAATTTCCTTGTGCGTGACTCTTGATTCTTGGGTTCTGCTAATTATAGTATCAGAAGGTTGACTCTGATGACCTCTTCAGCATCCTTGAAAGTCACAAATCTAGGAGTTCCCGGTTGTAGCTCAGCATAAGGTCCATGAGGGTGTGGCCCGACATAGTGTCTGTGAGGATGCGTGTTTGATCCCTGACCTCACCCAGTGGGTTAAGGATCCAGCATTGCCACAAGTTGCGGCATAGGTGGCAGATACAGTTTGAATCCAGTGTTGCCTTGGGTGCATCTCCAGTTCAACTTCTAGCTTAGGAGCTTCCATATGCCACAGGTGTAGCTGTAAAAAGAAAAAAAGAGTCTCAAATTCTGTGACTTTTCCTCTGGTAATTTCTCTGAGTACAGAGAATTAATCTTGTGGGGCAACTAACTGTGCCTATGGAAACATGCAAAGACCTTTAAATCAGCCCCCAAATGCCATAGCACATGAGTTCAGTGGGACAAATACAATAAAAATGAAATGTTTTACTTGTTAATTTTATCGCTTAAAGTTAGTCATTGACTTTCTATAACCATCCATATGGTTTTACATTCTTACATTGGTACAAGTACTAGATGATATCTACTATACAAACACTAAATAGATTTTCCTGAGATTTTGACTTTTTATTTCAGAAAAACTTAACATTCAGAACCACCGAATGTATCTTTAAGATTATGAAGGAGGTGTTCTTGCTGTGGCACAGTGGGTTAAGCATTTGACATTGCTACACCAGTGGCATAGGTTGCAGCTGTAGCTCTGATTCAGTCCCTGGCCTGGGGAACTTCTGAATGCCACGGGTGCTGTTGGGGGGCGGCAGGGGGAGGAGATTATGAAGAGTCCATACTGATCCTCTAGATGTACAAACTGAGGCCTGGCAAAGTGAAGTTGCCGAGCCAGTCTCCAGGACATGTAGGTTTTTCTGGGTAGATTTTTACGAACTTCCCTCTCCAGCAAAGAGCCTAAAATGCTGGGTAATATTGCTGTCTTTTTCTAGGGATCAGACTTGCTTCTTAACCTAATTTTTAATCTGAAATGGAAAATGAAACCTGAAACCCAGTTTTCCCTCTGACTTGGCCAGGTGACCAGGAGTAGCCACGTTCACTAGGCTAAATGTTCAGTAGCACCTTCCTCGTTCCCCTTCTGCCCGTGGTGTGCTTTGATTCCGTGACGCCAGCGCCTCCAAGGTCACCTGGCCCCACTGCCCCATCAGTATCTTCACAACATCCCCCAGAGGAAGGAGAGACAGGCGGTGAGGCTAGCTTGTTTATTTTAGGAGGAAACAGGCACAGAAACATGCATTCACAAGGCCAGGGACTAAATTCCAAAGGGAGAAGGAGTTGGGAGAGGAGACAGGATAAACAAGACCAAGCCCAGACTCTCATACGAAGTGAAGTAAGTCAGAAAGAGAAAGACAAATACCATATGATTTCACTTATATCTGAAATCTAATTAGGGCACAAATGAAACTTTCCACAAAAAAGAAAATCATGGACATGGAGAACAGACTTGTGGTTGCCAAGAGGGAGAGGGAAAGACTGGGAATTTAGGGTTAATAAATGCAAACTATAGCCTTTGGAGTGGATAAGCAATGGGATCCTACTGTATAGCACTGGGAACTATGTCTGGTCACTTGTGATGGAGCATGATAATGTGAGAAGAAAGAATGTATACATGTAGGTGTGACTGGGTCACCTTGCTGTGCAGCAGAAAATTGACAGAACACTGTAAATCAGCTATAATGGAAAAGATAAAAGTCATTATTAAAAAAAAAAAACAAAAAAAACAAGCCCATCCCAGGACAGATTCAGTCCTTGGTTTAGTTTGAATTGTGGTGTATTCAGTGGCCAGACCATCCTCAGGCCAGGCAAAGTGACGCAGGGGTGTTCTTGTAACAAATTACAGTCTGAGAGGAAAACCTTGAGGTGAACACACATTGAACCTCCACCCAAAGAGGTGACTGCTGTGCAGATAAAGAGGCTACAGTGTGTGTGTGTGTCCTCTCTGCACGTCTTGTTGGATCCTGAAAGTGGCTTCGTACAGCCCCTTCCCACACCCAGCATGAGCCTGCTCCCCCCCACTCCCACCCTACCCACCCCATCTGTGCACCTGCTCAGCTGAGAGGAGGTGGAAGCCCAGGAGAAAAGAGAGGGAGGGAGGGAGAGAGGAGGCAGGAGCAGGGTCTGCACTCGCTTTCACACCAGCATGTTTGCGTTAAGCTCTGGAAAGCGCAGCTGAAGCAGGGCTGCCTCTTCCCACAGGGGCTTGTGTGGTTGCATAGACACGGCTCCCCACTCAGGGTTTCTGGAGATGGTGGTAAGTTGGAAAGCGCTAAAAATGCAGACCCTAGCCATAAACACCCTTACAGAGGAAAAGAATGCCTTCCTCAATAATACTGCTATCCCAGTCATTCACAGACCAATGATTTTTTACATTTTTTATTAATACAAAAATAGTATATATTCACTGTAAAACACTTAGAAACTACTTCAACCAAAAAGAGGAAAATAAAAATCACCTCTAATCCCACCATCCTGGTATACATAAGATGCCGTGCAAGGGATAGAATTGCAGGCTCTGGGGTCAGCATCCCTGGGTTTGAATCCTGGCTCCCCTAAGAAATAGCTGTGTGACCTTGAGTAAGTTATCAAATCTCTCTGAGTGTCTGTATCCTCCCCTGTAAAAGGGGGATAATAATAGCACCTGCTTCATGGGGTTACCATGAGGATTACAGGAGATTATGTTGATTTAAAGCACTCTCCAGGTTGTGCAGGAATCTTGAGAGAGGTCAGTAAATATTTGCCACATTTCTTTATTTTTAGCAGTCTTTCTTCATCCAATCCCAATAACATTGTCAGGAATAGCCTCTTCCAGTTGCAGAGTAAACTCAGCCTGGAAACAGTACAAGGACTCCCTACACGCGTTTAATTGAAGCAGCTGTTATTGTTAACTGAAGAGGCTATTTTTGAAAATACATATTTAATACCTGAGTGATCCCAGATATTTGGTGTTTATTTTGAGATGATTTGTACTTCCTGTAATTAGTAACAGCCCTTTTTTATGAAACCCACAGCACTATTTAAGCAACTAAACCCTCTGACCCACTAAACATCAGTTATACTTCTTGTTCAAGTCAATTCACTTCATTAAATGAAATTTACTTTATTATTTTATTTTGTATTGTGATAAGAATAGTTATGTGGTCTACTCTCTTAAATTTTTGAATGTACAGTACAGTGTTGTTAACTATAAGCCCAGTGCTATACAGCAGATCTCTGGAACTTACTTGGCATAGCTTTATGCCCATTGATTAGCAGCTCCCCACCCCTCCACCCCACCCCACTCCCCGGCAGTCACCGTTCCACACTGTAAGGCTATGCATCTATCTTAGATTCCTCCTGTAAGTGGAATCACGCCATACTCGTCTTTCTGTGACTGGCTTAGTTCACTTGGCACAGTGTCCTCAAGGCTCACCCATGTTGTCATATGTTGCAGGATTTCCTTCTTTAAGCCTGAATACTATCCCAGCGCATGTGTATGCCACCTCTTATTTATTCACTCCTCTGTCAGGGACATTTAGGTCCTTCCCATGTCTTGGCTGCTGTGGATCATGCTACAGTGAATGTGGGAGTGCTGGCGGCTCTTCATTGTCCTGATTTAAATTCTTTTGGGTCAGAGTTCCCCGTCATGGCACAGCAGAAACTAATCCAACTAGGAAGTTGTGAGTTCAATTCCTGGCCTTGCTCAGTGGGTCAAGGATCCAGCATTTCCGTGAGCTGTGGTGTAGGTTGCAGACACAGCTCAGATGTGGTGTTGCTGTGGCTGTGGTGTAGGCTGGCAGCTGTAGCTCTAATTCAACCCCTAGCCTGGAAACCTCCATATGTCTCGGGTGCAGCCCTAAAAAAATAAATAAATAGATTCTTTTAGATCAATCCCCAGGAGGGGGATTGCTAGATCATGTAGTAGTTTTATTTTTAATTTTTGAGGAATAAGCCAAATTTATCAAACACCTGCTATGGTCAGTAGCAGATCCTGGCTGTACGGTGGTGAACGGAATGAAGGGTAGAGTTTGCCCTCAGAATTTCTGTTGTGTAACCACTGAATAAACATCACGTTATAGAGAATAAGTGCTATGAGAGCAAAATCACTGACTCTGGATGAGTACATCACAGGGAAAGCTGACTTAGTGTAAAGCGTTCTGTGATTGGCTCTTGGATTCCAAACATGATGACTTCTCGTCCTGAGGGCGGGCTGTGGCAGAGAACCGACCCTCTCAGGCGAGGCTGTTCGGCCCCACGCAGGTGGGGAAGGACTCAGAGGGATGATGGGTAGGTGGAGATGGAAAAGAGGGAAGCAGCCCAGTAGACAGGTGCAGAGGTGAGGAACTGTAGGATGCTTTGGAGGAGCAGCAAGGAGCCCACTGTAGTTTCTGGGGTGGGCAGGGTAGTTTATATGAGAACTGTGAGAGAAGGCTGGAGAGGAAAGCTGGGGCTTGTCTTGAAGACTGTCAGCATTATTCCAGAAGTAATCAGGGGAGTTCCTGTCATGGCTCAATGGTAACAAACCAAACTAGTATCCATGAAGACTCAGGTTCAATCCCTAGCCGCCGCTCAGTAGGTTAAGGATCCAGCGTTGCCATGAGCTGTGGTTTAGGTCACAGACGTGGCTCAGATCCCATGTTGCTGTGTCTGTGGTATAGGCTGGCAGCTACAGCTCCAATTTGCCCCCTAGCCTGGGAACACTGATATGTTACAGCTGTGGCCCTAAAATGACAAAAAAGAAAAAAAAAGTAATCAGGGACTTGGAGCCTGGGAGATTATCTAAGCTCTGAGAAGGGGCGGGGATCATTTGAAGGCTGCATTGCAGAGGTCGGAGCCTGGGGACAGGAAGGGTGGTTAAGGGCACTGCCAGTACCCTCTCAGTGCCTGCCTCAGGGCAGTCTGTGCTAGACATGCGACTGGGGACCAGAGGGGCACAAAGATGGACATGACACCTCCAGGAGAGGGGCCAGTGTTGCTCACACAAATCTACGCCATAGGTGCAGGGTCATGGAATGGAGCCACCAGCTCTGGGAGGTGCAGCCAGGGAGAGGAGGAGATGTCTGAGCAGAGCCCTGGGCCATGGCCAGCTGGGCAAGTGGCCTTGCCCACCTGAACAATGGCACTGTGGTGTGGGCTGGGAGAACCTGGCCTCTGTCTGCCTGTCCGCCATTGTCTTGCATCTTTTTATTGGCAAACATCTCGTTTAAAACTCATATAACTGGAAACTTGGCTCTGGGAAGAATCTGAAGCATTTTTTTCTGTCGTTCCATTAAAAATAGTCTGCCAGATTTGCTTCCTCAGCGCCCCCGCCCTATGTGTACCTGAACCTGAGGGCCACTGTTCTAACCTCAGATGCCATTTCCTAGTGGGTCTTTTCGACATGAATAGAGACTGTGGTTTCCATGGGCTGAGCCCGGAAGCCCCTGATTGGGTGGAAAGGGGCCCCTTCCTTCCTCCCCTCTTTGTTCCCAGAACGTGGAGCCAGAAATGCCAAGCTGGAATCTTCCGCAGGACAAAGTCTCTGGAAAGACTCCCGAAGCTATATAGCTTTTGGGTCCTTGCGCAAAGATAAAAACAGTATTTCTAAATAGATTGCTTACATCTCTGTTGTGTTCAACTATTAAAAGTTCCATTGGAAGGTCTTAGAGAATTGAAATGTCAGTAATTGAAATGTCAGACATTGAGCACCACAGGGGCAGCTCTGTGTAGATTCCTTTGCCCACCACACACACTCGTACATGCACATGCACGCCCACCTGTGTGCTTGCACACACACGCCCAGATCTGTGTGTGCCCCAGGCCTGGTTGCATTCTATCCAGTGGAATGGATTCTCATAAACTCAGAGATGGATTGTCCCTGATCCATCACCATGAAAGGCTCTTGAATCATCTTGGCCACGAGGCAAGAACTGTGAAATTACGCAACTCTCAGTGTTGCAGCAGACATGCCAAATTGTACAAGACTGATTTCAACTATAGGGTAGGACTCCTACTTTAGCTCAGTCCAGCTCTGTACATAGCCAGATTCGTGGCATTGTTCCCTTGATGAGCAGATTTTAACTTCCTAGTCCATTCAGTGGTTTATGGAGATGTATATCTTCAAACAAGTTTAGCAGCCTTGGATTTTTTCTTTCTTTTCCTTCTCTTTCTCCTTTTCTTTCTTCTTTCCATTCGTCCTTCCTTCCTCTTTCCTTTTTTTTCTTTTTTAAAATTTTAAAGTCAACTTGGAGTTCCGGTTGTGGCGCAGTGGTTAACGAATCCAACTAGGAACCATGAGGTTTCGGTTCAATCCCGGGCCTTGCTCAGTGGGTTAAGGATCTGGTGTTGCCATGAGCTGTGGTGTGGGTCGCAAACGAGGCTCGGATCCCGCATTGCTGTGGCTCTGGCGTAGGCTGGTGGCTATAGCTCCAATTAGACTCCTAGCCTGGGAACCTCCATATGCGGCGGGAGCAGCTCAAGAAAAGGCAAAAAAAAAAAAAAAAAAAAAAAAAAAAAATTAAAGTCAACTTTATTTGAAGTATAGTATGTTATCATGCACTCATTGTAATTGTACAGCTTGGTGAGTTTTGACCAATTTACAGATTTACTCATGTACTTGTGTTTCTTGTGTAACCACCACCATCCTCAAGAAATAGAAACTTTCGGTCACCCGTGAAGTTCCTTTTTTGTTTGGGCCCCTTTGTGGTCAGTCCCAGCCCCTTCCTCGGTTGGCCGCAGGCAACCCCTGATCTGCCCTGTTACTGTAGTGTAGCTTTGCCTGTTCTAGAATTTAATATAGGTGGAATCACATCAAATGTGCTTTTTAGTGTTTGGCTTCCCACTCAGCATGTTTCTGAGACTCACCCGTGTGGCCGCACGTGTCAGTAGTTCATGCCCTCTATCCCTGAGTAGTATTCCACTGTACAGATGCACCACAGCTTATCCATTCACATTGGGGTGTTTCCAGTTGGGGGCTATTCAGGGTAAAGCTAGCACCCTCAGTTGCATAGAAACATGTTCCTCAGGGACACTTCCCAAGTACATCATAGGAACTTAATAATCATTCATCCATTTTTTTTTAAGTTTTTGTATTTGAAATGTCTTATTAAATTCCAAAATGTTTAGTGTACTTTCGAATTTCAGAGAGATGTGTTCCAAAAGATTGTTTAAAGTCAGTTCTGGGAATTTTATTAACTTTTGCTTTTTAGGGCTGCACCTGCAGCATATGAAAGTTTCCAGGCTAGGGGTCAAATCAGAGCTGCAGCTGCAGGTCTACAGCACAGCCACAGCAATGCCGATCTTTAACTCACTGACTGGGACCAGAGATCTAACCTGCATCCTCATGGATATTAGTCGGTCTCCTTTCCACTGAGACACAATGGGAACTCCGCAGGTGATTCTAAATCCTATATTAACTCCACAGCCGCATGAAATATATGGAAATTATTATTAGCCCCATTATACAGATGAGGAAATGAGGCACAGAGAGGTTCAGTAACTTGCCCAAGGTCACAGAATTAGTAAGTGACGGAGCCAGGATTATATCCCAGGCAGCCTGAGGCCTATGCCCACAGTGATAACCACTGTCTTGTGCAGCCATAAGGAAGATGTGGTCCCTACGGTTGAAGAATTTGTGAGTGAGAGGCCCTGCACCTCCATCCAATCATAACACACTGCATGAAATGGTTTGGTTGGGAGAACAAGCAAAGGGCTCTGGGGGAGGGAGTTCTCGTCGTGGCTCAGCGGTAACAAACCTGACTAGTATCCATGAGGACTTGGGTTTGATCCCTGGCCTCGCTCTGCTCTGTGGATTAAGGCTCTGGCGTTGCCATGAGCTGTGGTGTAGGTCACAGATGCAGCTCAGATCCCATGTCACTGAAGCTGTGGTGTAGGCCAGCAGCTCCAGCTCTGATTTGACCCTAACCAGGGAACTTCCATACACTGTGGGTGCGGCCCTAAAAAGATAAGGGGGGGGCAGCTCTGGGAGCTCAGAAGAGGGAGGTGGTGGGGAAGGGATCAGAAGTAACAATGAAAGTTTATATTTATTGCACGTTTACTAAGTCTTAACAGTGCGTTAAGCACCTTTTCTTATGTAGCCATTCAACAACCCAGTTTTACCAATGAGAAAATGGGAGCTTGTGGAAGTTCAGTAACATGTCACTTCATCAAGGTTGCCTCAGGGGTTTTGAAGAATGACGAGGGTTTGGGCTGGATTTCTAGGTCCTAAGCCAGAGTAGAAGGGCTTGCCAGGGCCTCGGTGCAGCACAGGCAAAGTGGGGGGAGCTTTCAGGGATATGAAAATCCATCTTCATGTAAGCAGATTAACATGCTGCTTCCTAGGTG
The DNA here is from genome assembly GCF_054392235.1 of Sus scrofa. Taxonomy (NCBI): domain Eukaryota; kingdom Metazoa; phylum Chordata; class Mammalia; order Artiodactyla; family Suidae; genus Sus; species Sus scrofa. The sequence goes on from NC_139383.1 coordinate 138,733,554, forward strand.
GTGTTCTGTGATGCGCCATCTAACCATCTATTGATAACTTTTTAGAATAAAAAGAAACTGTTTCAAATGTGTTTTGTTTTACCGACCAATAGTAACATAGACACATCTTTCCCATTCCATGCCTTGGGCTTCAGTCTAGGGCAGGGATCCTCAAACTTTACTGGGCATTATAGTCGTCTGGGGAGCTTATAAAATGCAGGTCACCCATCTCTACTTTGAATAAAAGTGCCAAATGATAGGAAAGCAAGCTGTTAACTAAGGAACTGAATGCATAAATATTTCTGATATTATATTTTGAAGTTAGTGCATAATTCATTTCTGTCCATTGTGCCTAAAATATAATTTTGGCCTTTTCAGAATGATAACAGAGCCTCGGTAGAAACCATAAATTATTGAAGGCTTCAGTTTTCTTCACCACCCTGTGCTTACTAAAGCCAGAATAGTGTATAAATATGTCAGAGAAGCTTTATAAACAACTCTTAGCCAAAAATAAAATCTGTATACTCTAATAACAATAAAATAAAAGGCAGGTCATCAAGAGATTCTGATTCCATGGTCCTAGGGAGAGCCTCGGCATCTACATTTTAACAAGCCGCATACTTGATTCCGATGTAAGATCATGCTTTGAGGTTAGTGGTCTCCAGGTCCTTCTGAATCATTTTCCTTCAGCAGGCAAACTAGATAACACCTCATTAAATTACACCCCTTTTTAAAAATCAGCTGGAACTTTTTGGTAGACAGATATTTGTTGCCTTTCTTAAATCATGAAGTAATAAGAATGGAGTAGGCCAGTTCTCAAAAAAGGAAGGAAATTCCGATATGTGCTACACCATGGCTGAACCTTGAAGACATTATGTTCAGTGAAATAAGCCAGTCATAAAAGGACAAGTACTGGATGTTTCCACTTATATGATGTATTTAGAGTAGCCAAATTCACAAAGGCAGAAAATAGAATAGCGGTTGCCAGGGGTTGGGGGAGGAGGGAATAGAGAGTTACTGTCTAATGGGTACAGAGTTTTAGCTTGGGAAGGTGAAAGGAGTTCTGGAGATGGATGGTGATGATGGTGGCACAACAATGTTAATGCAGTTAAAGCCACTAAACAGTACACTGAAAAATGACAATAACAATAATAATAATAACAACTGTATGTGAGGAAAAAATTGAGCCAACCAACCTCTTTCAGCTTCGATAATTCTTTGCTTTCTTCTGAGACACTTGATGATCTTTTTCACCTTTATTGTGTTGCCTAATGTGTAACAAGCAATCCTCTTCCCCCGCTCAATGACAAAACAGTCCTACCTTCCTCTACTACTTAAACTTTAGTAAACTGTCATGGCTCAGTGGTTAATGAATCCGACTAGGAACCATGAGGTTGCAGGTTCAATCCCTGGCCTTGCTCAGTGGGTTAAGGATCCAGTGTTGCCATGTGCTGTGGTGTAGGTTGCAGACTCAGCTTGGATCCCGAGTTGCTGTGGTTGTGGTATAGGCTGGCAGCTGTAACTCTGATTGGACCCCTAGCCTGGGAACCTCCATATGCCGCAGGAGCGGCCCTAGAAAAGGCAAAAAGACAAAAAAAATTTTTTTAAATAAATAAAACAAGGAAATACATGTAGCCATTCCTCTGGACATGAGTACTGCTCTCACTTAGAGTCAACTTACAAATGGCAGCTCTGTCCCCAGTAACTTTTTCTATCATGAAAGCACTGGAATGAGGTCTTTTTAAAACCAACTCTTAGGAACCCAAATTTCAGTTGAAGTTTGAACACACGTGGTGCGATTGAGGCCACCCACTTGACCCAGGTGGCCCTTGGAGGAAAACAGGGGTGTCTGCATGGCTGGATTTGCACAGTGCATGCCCCCGGGGGGAGGCGACAACTCTTGGGTTGGCAAGTTCATTTTGGCAAAGAGGGTTGGAGCATCCAGAGGTCAGAACTGTTCCCATGTGGGGATAAATTGTTTACCAATCGTGGTCCTTGGTAGCAAACCAAAGAAGCTGATGCTGGCTAACTTAAGCAGAAAAGGAATTTTTCAGGAAATCAGGGTGTTCCTAGAATTAACGGAAAGGTTGAAGAGCTATGCTCAAAAACTAGGTTAGGAAGCCACCACCACCCTCTAAACTCAGACACCTCTGCCACAAACAACTGCTCATTTTCCCTGTCTCTTTGCTTCATTCCCTCAAGATTCAACACTGCCCTCTGATAGGAGAGGATTGTCTGATTCCAGATCCCCTCTCTGTACACCAGCCTGCTAACGAGTGGGGCAGGGGACTGTCTGCCACACCTTCAGACTCTGTGGCCCCAAGGGGCCCCACCCAGACCCCCACCCAATGGAAGGTCATTCAGCAAAATGCAAGTCATTGGGGTTCCCACTGTGGTGCAGCGGGGATTGGTGGTGTTTCTGTAGCACCAGGACACGGGTTCAATCCCAGTCCCACACACTGGGTTAAAGGATCTGGCATTGCCACAGCTTGGATCTGACCCCTGGCCCAGGGAGTCCATATGCTGCAGGGCAGCCAAGAAAGATAGAAACAAACAAACAAGCAAAAAATACAATTCTTGTCCTCTCCAACATGCACTTTGTGGGGTTTGTTTGTTTTGTTTTGTTTTCAGGGCTGCACCTGCAGCATGCGGAGGTTCCCAGGCTAGGGGTTGAATTGGAATTGCAGCTGCCAGCCTATGCCACAGCCACAGCAATGGTGTATCCAAATGGCATCTGCCACCTACGCCACAGCTCACAGCAATACCAGATCCTTGACCCACTGAGCTAGTCCAGGGATCAAACCCACATCCTCATGAATACTAGTTAGGTTTGTAACCCACTAAGCCACAACAGGAACTCCTTCCAGTATGCACTCCGGACACAGCATTTTTCTTTAATCTGTTTATAAACCTCCAGTTACCAAGTGAGAGAGGGTTTGGGTCAGAGAGACAAGTCTATTATCACTATCGGAAAAGCAAATCCACACACTCGTTGTTGGTTGTTTCCTAAACATCTTCCTGGAGCCCAGGGATCGGTGCCATCTTCCATCTACTGAGGATCTACTACCTGGGATCTGGGTGATCTAGTGTACAAGTCAGTCTCGAATGAACTTGAATGAACAGAACTTCCTGTTACCTTAGCAGGAGGTTTGCTCTGGCCTCATGGGGACAGAACTCAAGTGAAACCTTGACTCTGAATCCTCACATAGTACTGTTTAACCCATTCATTGGGTCTCAACTTTTCCTCTGTTCCAAACTGGCAGCTGACAGCGATGAAAGTAAACTCTGGCTCACATTCGGGGAGCTACCTTTGTCCTCCTCATCCCCAGGGACTTAGGGAGTGCCAGAGTGAGACAGGAAAGAGGAGTGTGCCTGAGCTGGCAGCACACATGCATGCGAGGTGACATAATGCCTCTGCATATCTGGGGCCAGGGTTTCCTCTGCAGAGAGGTTGAGGAGCGGACTTGGGAAAGAGTGCAGGGGGGGCTTCAGCATTTCTGGATGTTTTCTTTATTTAAAGGTATCTGCATCCAGTTTGCATATCCAATTGCTCCCCTTATACCTGCTTCTCATGGAAACTTTAGTCCATGGATCCCCTTTATTTTTGCCTAAAATCTCATTCTCCAGATACTTTTTTAGCTACTTTAGATCCCTCACTCCCTCCATCCCCAGAGTCAACCAGCATCCCCAAACCAGTGTGACATGTTTGTATATGTGCATAATTCGAATAATTTGTATCTGTGGGCTATTGAGTGGTGCTTTGTTTTTTTAACATTGTAAGTGAATATTATCATACTGTACCTGTCCTTTTGTCTTTTGTCTTTTTTTGTTGTTGTTGTTGTTGTTGTTGTTGTTGCTATTTCTTGGACCGCTCCTGCGGCATATGGAAGTTCCCAGGCTAGGGGTTGAATCGGAGCTGTAGCCACCAGCCTACGCCAGAGCCACAGCAACGCGGGATCCGAGCCGCGTCTGCAACCTACACCACAGCTCACGGCAACGCCGGATCCTTAACCCACTGAGCAAGGGCAGGGACCGAACCTGCAACCTCATGGTTCCTAGTCGGATTCGTTAACCACTGCGCCACGACAGGAACTCCTGTACCTGTCCTTTTGAAACTGATTTTTTTTTACTCACCAGTTTATGAGAGATTTGCCTGTGTTGACAAGTGAAAATCTAATTCATCCTCACTACTATGTGGTATTTTGTTATAGAAATAAACTAGACTTTGGAGTTCGCATCATGGTGCAGTGGAAATGAATCCAACTAGGAACCATAAGGTTGCAGGTTCGACCCCTGGCCTCGATCAGTGGGTTAAGGATCTGGTGTTGCCATGAGCTGTGATGTAGGTCACAGAAGTAGCTCGGATCCTCCGTTGCTGTGGCGTAGGCCGGCAACTATAGCTCTGATTTGACCCCTAGCCTGGGAACGAACCTCCATGTGCCACAGGTGCAGCCCTAAAAAGAAAGAAAGATAAAAAGAGGCAAGAGCATGGCATTTGGGTCAGGAAAGGTGCTATCCAGGTTCTGATTGGGCTGCATTGCAGCTCTGATGCCACAGCTAATCGAATTGAGAATAAAAACAAACCTTGTGGGACTAACCTCTCTTGTGGGAGTTTCCTGGGACTCGCCTCCCTGGAGAAATGCCTGGAGGTCTTGACCACAATTGCAGAAGAGTGTTGACTTAGCTGCCTGATTCAGAACCTGTTGGCGCATGGCCAAAGTGAACGAAGCAGTGTTGTCACGGGCCTAGTCGTTTTTAGAAAGAACTTGGCCAGAGACCATTTCACGGAATGGCTGGGAGACACAATTTTTTAAAAATATTTCCAACGCATTTAAGATCTAAATTGTCCAAATGATAAATATAAGTCACAGTTTTGGCCGGGCCAACCTTTGGCCTCCTTAACACTCTTAAAAACTTAGGTAAAGAGAAGCCAGTTTCTTTGTTTGTGGTGCTTCCTGGACACCCCACGGGATTCCCAGTGGCCGCTAGGTTTTCTTCCTTCTCCAGCTCTGATGCTTCCAGAAAAGTTTGAGAGAAGTTAAGAGCTTTTGAGCCATGGCCTAGGTCAAAATTTTTACAAAGCCATTGACCACGTTTGCTATTGATCCAAAGGACTGTGCAAGGTGAAAGAAGCAGTTCCTGGGGACAAAATGAAATTGCTGATACAGAAGTAAATATCGCCCAATCAAAATGACCTAGTGCCCCTTTTAAGTCCCTTTTCTTCCCTTGGAAGGACTCTGGGAGAGACCCATGTGAAATGATTTTCAGGTCATGAGGCCTCCTCTGCCTTCAGCTTGGAGACCCAGGTGAGCCAGGGCCCTCGTGGTAATCATGTGCCCCTTGACAGTGGCTACACTGATGTGCCCTTTCCCCCCACAGGGTATGACTTCTGCCAGGTCCTGCAGTGGTTCGCAGAGCGGGTGGACAGGATCATCCTGCTCTTTGATGCACACAAACTGGACATCTCAGATGAGTTCTCGGAGGCCATCAAGGCCTTCCGGGGCCAGGACGACAAGATCCGAGTAGTGCTGAACAAGGCCGACCAAGTGGACACACAACAGCTGATGCGTGTCTACGGGGCCCTCATGTGGTCCCTGGGCAAGGTCATCAACACGCCCGAGGTGCTGCGAGTCTATATTGGCTCCTTCTGGGCGCAGCCCCTGCAGAACACTGACAACCGCCGGCTCTTCGAGGCCGAGGCCCAGGACCTGTTCAGAGACATCCAGAGCCTTCCGCAGAAGGCGGCGGTGCGTAAACTCAATGACCTCATCAAGCGAGCCAGGTTGGCCAAGGTAAGCCAGTTCCCCCTGCTCTCCTCCCTCAGGGAAAGGGGCGGGGCGGCTCTGCTCCAGGAACCTCAGGGAGAAGGATGTGAAACAGGCTTCGAAGAGAGCCTCACCATACACATCCCTCTTTTTTTTTTTTCCCCTCCTATCTTTTTAGGGCCACACTTGCAGCATTTGGAGGTTCCCAGGCTAGGGGTCGACTTGGAGCTGTATCTGCCAGCCTACACCACAGCCACAGCAACACTAGATCCAAGCTGCATCTGTGACCTACACCATAGCTCACGGCAACGCCAGATCCTTAACCCACTGAGCAAGGCAAGGGATCTAACTTGCAACCTCATGGATAATGGTCAGATGCATTTCCACTGAGCCAGGACAGGAACTCCCACATCCCTCTTTAGAGTCTGGCTCCTAGTTCTGTGATCTTGGGCAGATGACTCAACCTTTCCAAACCTGTTTTCTCATCTGTAAAATGGAGCCAGTAAGAACATACCCTGGGGTGCATGGGAGGGTTCAGCGGACCTGGTGTGCAGAGTGCTTGGTGTAGCACCTGGCGCATGGGGAGGCATCCATGCGCTCACCGACCGGAAGCTGCTGTTATGTTAGGATGGTGGGAATGTAACCTGCTGAGCCAGAGAGATAGCATTGATGGGACCAGTGGGGTGCCGCGATACCACCACTCATCACTCTGTGCCTAAGGCAGGGAACTCTGTGTCACCGCCTGGACACAGAGGGGCCTCAAGAGGAAGGTTGGCTCAGCCCAGCCTGCCACATGTGCTGGTTTGAGAGGCTCGCCACCTCCCCTTTCCAGGTGATGGCTCCCGCTCCCCCAACCCCACCCCGCAGCTCAGCCTTTCAGCAGCCCCAGGAGTCTGTGCCCCAGGAGGGTGGGTGATAATCTGCTGACCACCCCAAGTAGTATAGTCCATTCTGTCCTATCTCTGAAGAGCAAGGAGCATGTGAGACTCCTCGAAGAAAAAGTATGGAAAAAATTGTTCTTTTAAAATTATGTGTATGGAGTTCCCATCATGGTTCAGCGGAAAGGAATCTGACTAGCATCCATGAGGACACAGGTTTGATCCCTGGCCTCAGTCGGTGGGTTAAGGATCTGGTGTTGGTGCTGTGGCTGTGGTGTAGAACAGTGGCTACAGCTCCAATTCAACCCCTAGCCTGGGAATCTCCATATGCTGCAGGTGCGGTCCTAAAATAAGACCAAAAAAAAATTATGTGTATATTTCATAAAGTCACATTCGTCTAAGGCCATAAGTGCCTCTAGAGTTTATCTAGTCCCTGTGATCATCCGAAGCACCCAGAGCCCTGATACAGGTGTGCATGTGTACACGTAATCTCCAGGTGATTCTGATGATCAGCCAAGTTTGGGAACCAGAGGTCTATCCTGACTCCCTAGTTTTACAAGCCCAAGGTAGGATGAGTGATTTCTTCAGGGTCACCTAATCCACTAGTAACAAAGTTTGGACTAAAAGCCCTCCTGGCTCTCAGTCTCACCTTCTGCTTCAGCCTTGTCCCTTCCACTAGAACCTTTTCTCAGCCTGCCCTCCAAATCCACTGATACCCAGGTCAGGAAGTGCGGTCAGTTCACTTCTTTGTTTTCTGGTAGCAAAGAACCCATGTCCCTTCCCACTTCCTCTTGCTGCTCTGTGAATGGCTTCTGCCCTGGCCCTGGGGCCCACAGGCTGGCCTCCTGGAGTCGACCACCACTTTGCCTCATTTGGTCAACAGCTGTTGAGCACCCCTGGACCAAGGCTGGGTAGCCTAGTCTGGTGGAGGGCAAACCCCTCTGTTACGGAATGGTGGGCTGTGTGCTGCTGGGATGTGGACACTGCGCCCCGAGCAGGGGCCAGCGTGGAGTGGGGGTGGGGAGGGCTCCACTGAGGCTACCTGCTGGCAGGTGACCAGCACCTGACATCCTCATTGCCCATCATCACTGCCCTCCTGCCAGTGTACTCACAGGGCAGCCTCCCTCTCCATGATGAAAAAGCCACCCCCCCAGCAGCGGGCCCCACCCATCATCCCTGGATCTGCTCTTCCTCCCCACTCAGATTTGCACCCAGCCCACTCATGCCCTCTTCCCTGTGGCACAGATGATCTGGAGTCACATGTGCACCTGTGACTCGCTGCTTTTTATCTTTTCTTCCTGGTACAAGCTGCTTTCCTCCCGGAACTGTGGCCACTTTTGTTCCAGTTCTGCAAGGCACGTAAATCCACTTATTTGCAGCTCTCCTGAAATGGTTTCCCTCCCCCACTCGTCCTGGGCCTGATGCTTGATGGCAGGAAGTCTGTTTTTGCCCATTTAGTGACACAAACACACACAGACAGACACCTCCAGCATGGGATCTTTCTCTTCTCCAGCTAATACTGCTGAACTTAACCTTCAGGATACCTAATACCCAATGTGATTTTATAACCAAGGCTGGTAAATGATGCCATGGCCTTTGCAGATTTCGAGATCTTTTGAACTACTTTTCGACGCCCATGGACTTTTTTTTTTTTTAATTTTTTTTATTATAGTTGATTTACGATGTTCTGTCAATTTCTTCTGGGCAGCAAAGTGACCCAGTTATACATTTATACACATTCTTTTTCTCATATTATCCTCCATCATGTTCCATCACAAGTGATTAGATATAGTTCCCTGTGCTGTTCAGCAGAATCTCATTGCTTATCCACTCCACATGCGATAGTTTGCATCCACTAACCCCAAACTCCTAGTCCATCCCATTCCCTCCTTTTTAATTTACAAGTCGTTGCTGAAGGCCAATGGACTCAAGATGCAGCTGTGTTCAGTCATAGAAATAAATAAAGAGCGGAAAGCTCACTGGAGGAGCCAAGTACATGGGACTTCACTGCTATCCTTGAGCCCTGGGCCCCGTGAAGGGGCCAGCAGGGCCTGGGTTTAGAAAGGCACAGAACGCTGCTGTGTCCCGATGCTGGGAATAATGAAAGCCCTTGTGTGGAGGTGGGGGGCAGGGGGCGGTCAACTTGCTGAGCTTACTTCTAGGAAGAAAGCTTGTCCTTTTTTTTCTCCCTAAGAATAGTATCTGGCTTGTTCCTTTTCATAAAGAAAATGTTTGAAGTACGGATGTTTCCAGCCTCAGCTGCTCAGTGCCAGCGTGTTCCTGGGGCGGTACCATGCCACGAAGGGGGGCAGGAAACAGAGTCTGGGGTGGATAAGAAGCCGAACTCAGCACAATGGCCTTGGCAGCTAACCAGTGCCATCCACTTCTACATCATCTGCAGTTTTATGTTCCATTTGTGAACTTGTTGCTGAAATGGACGAGGAGTCACCTGAGTTCTCTTTGTAATGTTTCTGTTTCATAAACATGCTCTTTGACTTTGGTATATTAATCTTAATTTCTCTTGATTCAGTTTTCTTTTTACAAGCCAACCATTACTGAGGATCTGCAGTGCTCCAGAAGTGTCATGATTTGTATTGCATGTGTCATTTTGTTGATCATGTCAATAAATGCACAAAGTTGGGCATTTATTTCCCACACAAAGGAACTAAAGCTCATTAAGGTCAAGTAATGTGCCCAGGGCTTTCTCAGCCTTAAGTTACAAAAATATAGATTCAAACTCCAGTGGACCTGACTCCGTGGTCCCGAAAGCATTCACCTGAAGTCCAGAGTGGACAGCATCCATTGCTTCTGTGTCCTTGCTTTCTGCATTAATCTGTCATTCTATTTATTCTATAAAATTCTCCATCCACAACCCTACAGAGTTTAGAGGTTTATCGAGCTGACATTTTGAAAGCATGCAAAGGATTTCAGTTTTCAGGTGTCACTTAGAAGGTGTCACATCTGAGTTGGGGTGTGGAGCGTGTCTATTTATAGACTACCATAATGAGGTGGTGGTTCTGTAGTAATCAAGCTCAAGATATCAGAAAGGTGACATTTTATTTATTTATTTACTTACTTACTTATTTACTTACTTACTTACTTATTGTCTTTTGCCATTTCTTGGGCTGCTCTCACGGCATATGGAGGTTCCCAGGCTAGGGGTCAAATCGGAGCCATAGCCGCCGGCCTACACCAGAGCCACAGCAACGCAGGATCCGAGCCGCGTCTGCAACCTACACCACAGCTCATGGCAACGCCAGATCCTTAACCCACTGAGCAAGGCCAGGGATCGAACCCGCAACCTCATGGTTCCTAGTCAGATTCGTTAACCACTGGGCCACGACGGGAAGTCCAGAAAGGCGACATTTAAATAATATGTAAAATGGCACTCTTAACCAAAGATCTCTTGAAACAATGATTTCCATGCTTTTTCTATTTATGTATATTTTTCATAGCTGTCTATTTCAAAGAACAAGAAACTTTTAGAGTGGATTTTTTGGTTAGCCTCAAAGATTATATCTTATGATGTCAGCAGATATCCTTCTTTGAAGACTGTTCACAATTGAAGAGGCCAGTCAAGTTTCATTTAATGATTTTTTAGAATAATCTCTCTGGGGAAAGCCCCCAAAAAGGATTTAGGACGTACAAATTTAGTTTTACTCAGCTATCATTAAAATAGCCAGGTTAAAGAAATTAGGCTCAAACTCCAAATAAGTATAGTTTATGGGATAAAGGCACAAAGGTAAAATAGCAAAGCAAGGTTACTATAGGACCCCTCCCTATAAACATAAATAAATAAACACTCTTCCCAAGTCAGGAAAGGTTCCCACCCACCTGGAGACCTTGGATAGAAACTGAGTCAACATTTGAGGAAGGAGTAACTGCAAATGAGAACGAAAAGGAGAGGTTAGTGATTTCCACTACAGTTCCGTGGAATTTAGTTTCGTCTTCAAAGCATGTTCTCCTCTTAGTCACGTGGCGCATGCAGGGCCCAGCTTTCCGCTCTGTCTGTGCTGCCCATTCCTTCTATGGAGAAGTTAGATGTTTTGAAATTCACCGAATGGACCCAGGCGAAGTTATGCAAGAATTATTCTCCAATGGCAGATGAGCATCCCTGTGATGCTTAGTCTGCCAGCTGGCAGGGGGGGGGGCTCTTACAAAAAGCTCAGCTGGGGGGTAGTAGCCCTTGTGGCGCACTGGGTTAAGGATCTGGCATTGTCACTGTGGCTTGGTTCGCTGCTGTGCTGTGGGTTCAATCCCTGGCTTGGGAACATCTGCATGCCTCATCAGGAGAGGCAAAAAAAAAACCCTCCATTGGTAGGCCCAGACTTCTGTGGGTGTGTCAGTGCTTGAGTCCACATAGGTGAGCCTCTCTTTGAAAGCTGATCTCAGATGACTGAGTGGGCCCCCTCATGTCCCCTTTAAGGCACTTCAGAATCACATGTGCTGTTGGTGCCAGCTTTGATTTCAACAGAATAACAAACCCCCAAGTTCAGCTGCCTTTCAAAGCCTCACACTCTTAGTACCCCATAGGTTCATCTTCTGGGTCTTTAATTCATGAACTGAATGTTCTATATCTTCATAACCCCCATTTTAAATGCTGATCTCCGGGGTTTAAATGCTCTGTGCAGATTTCCAGCTGGGCCTGCAAAGATACAGGTCTCACACAGGTCATGTTAAGCCTGACCTGACTTCCCCCATACAGTGTCCCAGGATCCAAATTCCATGGACATTTCTATTCCTACTGCCTGTGAGCACCGCAGGCTTCTAGCACTCCGCCACCAGGAGTGGCCCCCCAATCCCAGGCTGGATATATCGAGTATCCCTCTGTGTGCATGCTTCCCAGCCTCGGCTATACAAACACTTGTCCCTGGACACAACTAAGGAGATTGTGGCAGAGTGTAGCTGTGAACTATACACCCGTGTTCATTTAAAGGGGAGGACATCTCTTCCTGCTCATTGAGGTATTAGCCCAGAGGAAAGGTGATATTTTCATCCATTTGATTTACCCCTAGTCACCACCATCTGATGAGCTGGGACTTTTCCAGTTTTATATAAAGGAAAGAGAAAATTGAACAAGATATGTCCAAGAATGTTCAGAGGTCCCAGGGTTCAATGTCATTCACTTTGAATGAAGTACTGGGAACCCAAAATCATCATGTTACTATTTAAATACTTAGAGTTTAGGAGTTCCCTGGTGGCCTGGTGGTTAAGGACTTGGCATTGTGACTCAGGTTCTGTCCCTGGCCCAGGAGGTTCCACATGCCACAGGTACGGCCAAAAAGAAAAAAGAAAAAAACCAGGGACTTCCCATTGTGGTTCAGTGGTTAGCAAATCCGACTAGGAACCATGAGGTTGCAGGTTCGATCCCTGGCCTTGCTCAGTGGGTTAATGATCTGGTGTTGCCTTGAGCTGTGGTGTAGGTCGCAGATGCAGTTTGGATCTGGTATTGTTGTGGCTGTAGGTTAGACTGGCAGCTATAGCTCTGATTCGACCCCTAGCCCAGAAACCTCTATATGCCACGGGTGCTGCCCTAACAAAAGACACAAAAAAAATCAGCAAATACTGAGTGAACACAATAAATAAGTACATAGAGTTTAATAATTGTTCGGTAAGAGCCAAAGAGCCCCCAGCCTCCTCTGTCATTACTATCCCCTAGCTTCTCTTTCTAGTGGACAGAGTGCATTCAAATACATGCTCTCTCGATTCTCATAACCACAACCTATGAGGTGAGAGTTGTATTCTCCAGTTTGTGGGTGAGCGAGCCAAGGTGGGGAGAAGCTGGCCCAGGGCTGCTCAGTGAGCTGGTGGGCAGTGGCAGTGGGCCTTCCAACACTAGGTCTCTTCCTGCCCACTTCTGTTTTCTCCCCATCTTCTCTTTCCTATTCATCTTCCTCTCGATTCATCTTCTCTCATTACAAAGAACAAAAGGTCACACTGTGTCTACTTCCTGCCACGGGACCATCACCAGGTCTGACCCTGGGTCCTACATTTATTTGGAGACATGTCAGGGCAGGAGTGCGCTTTCCAAGCTGACAGGGGATGTCGATCCCTGTTTACTGAACATCCTTAGAAAATCATAAGGTACCGTCCTGCTGGAAGATTCCACGTGTTGTTCCTAGCATTGTGTGCCATAACAATTCTGTATTGTATATATAGGGAGGGGAGAGAAAGTGACATTTCCAAAGCTTCCCATGAGTTAGGAATGATCAGAAACCAAACCTCAAAGTTGTTCTATAGGCATTCCCCCTGTGGCACAACAGAGACGGTGTCTCCGCAGCACCAGCAGGTGGGTTTAAGCCCTGGCCTAGCACTGTGGGTTGAAGGATCCGGCATTGCCACAGCTGCAGTCTAGATCACAGTTGGGGCTCAGATCTGATCCCTGGCCTGGGAATTCCATATGCCTCCTGGCAGCCAAAAAAGAAAAAAAAAAAAAAAAAAAAAAAAAGGTTTATAGGACCGAGTTAGTTTCAAGTTTCAGCAGTAAGATTTTTAATTCATACCTACAAAAAGTAGTTAATTTTATAAGGTAGGGAATGAGGCAATGCTAGTGCCAGTTCGGCATCTCCTAATTAGTTGAATGACCTTGAGTGAGTCATGTTAGTTTCCTGGAACCAGGAGTTCAATCTGATACAGGGGCCCCTTCCAGATTTGCTACTCCAGGATTTGAAGGATTATATTTTACCTCGTAACTTGTTAAGCTACTTAAAGGCAGGGCCTGGGCACAGCATCTGAACCTGGGTTACTGTCTTAGGAAGGGCAGGAAGGGCAGCCACACAGAGGAGACCTCAACAAAACAGGCCAGTGACACTTCCTGGAAGTGCAGGGTGAGGCTGAGAGCAGCCGACAGCATGCACAGGTCACCTGAGGGTCATGACTCAGGTAGCGCCAGGCAGGTGGGGGGAGGAGAGAGATGAGGCCTGGCATCCAAGGGTGGCCCATTATCCAACAGGCTTGGCCATCAGGGGTGACCACTATGAGGGCAGGGATGAGGGAGAAGGTGCACATTACCTGCAGCCCAGCCCAGGGAAGGCAGGCCCTGGGTACCAGACAGTGTTCAAGAATGGCATGCAGATCCCAGGGGAGCCAGGGATGGGACGGGGAGCTGGGAAGGAGGTCAGCCTTCCCTGAACAGGGCCCTGGCAGCTTCAAGCCACTGCACTCATAGGTGGTAAAGGCACCTGGAGATCGCTGCAGAGACCTGGCAGCTGCCCCAGGCTTGGGCTCTGGGAAGGGATCTCGGAAAGAAACCCTCATGGATGGAGACTGAGCCAGCGGGAGGACTTCCCACTCCAGCTGAGGCTGGATGCAGAGCAGGGCAGGCCTGAGCCCAGAAGAGAGAGGGGTCCACAGGTCCAGTGCAGAGGATCCAAGAGGGCGAGGTCAAAGAAATGACATAAGGACAGCTGGTGAGCAGCTGGCTCTCCCCAGTTGAGTGTGGCAACCCCTCCAAGTCCTTTGGAGTTACCAAGGGCCCTCCCCAGCCCCATTCAAACCAAGCCAGGTATCTACTAATCAAGGCAAGGAAATTACTAGTCTTGCTGATTTTACCACTGACCCATCATATCCTCAGGAATGCAAAAAAAAGCCTGCCATTCTAAATACAGGAGTCCCAAACCTGGGATTTCTCTAGTTGTCTCAAAGAATTGTGTAAATATTTTAAGTTGTTTTGATTTGAAAAGTAAGTAAATAAGTTTTCTAGTGATGGAAATGTACAGAAGCATGTCTCCCAATCTGTTGGTTTTTAAATTTTTTATTATAATTGATTTACAATGTTCTATTTTTGTAGCAGTAGCCAGGCAGCACACTGTGTGCTTGTGTTAAAATGATCTTTATCTAGATGGAGAAGTTAGCGCCATCTGGTTCGAGCACATCTGCATTTGCGTTATGCACTTGTTTTAGGGTTCAGATCTTAGCAACATGTTTCTGGCTGTGCCCAGTATATATCCACGCACAGAGGCTCACAGCTGAGCCATGGGATGTGTCTGCTTACCTGCTATATTCCATTTCCATTCCTGCACAGGATTAGAGTAGACGTCTGTTTTCTTTAATAGGATTTTCCATCGCTGCATAGTCATTTTCCTTTTATAATCACTGCCTTGAGTTTCATCTTTTCTTATTTTAGTTATTTTCTTGACTTCTAAATTTACCCTGTAGAATTCTAGATAGACAAAGAGAACTTCTGTAACAAACATTTCTTGACATCCTAAAGTTAGAGATCACTAGAAGGGTGGGAATGTTAGGGAAGGAGGTGACGTGGGCCAAGCGGAGGCCTCCCAGCAGGACTCACTACCCTTTCCCATTACAGCAGCAGGCCTGCGACCCAAGTGACTGTGGTTTCTGGGGCTCCCCCATCATGTACCGGGGGTCCCTCTCTCAGAGGGAACTTCTGCCATCTAACCTGGTCCTAGGCAGCTTGTTTTGTGCAAAAACATGTTCCGTGATCTCAAGATCTGAACTTTCCACAGCGGCAGGGGTGGGGGTTGTGGGAGTTCACATCTCACTGTTCACTGGGCACAGATTTGCATGCAGATCAGCCATTTCCATCGGCCTTCAGCTTCATGTCCTAGTGCTCCCGTGCACCTGCCCTGGTAAGACTTTCTCTGAGGTCTTTTCAGGTTAATCACCAAAACCAAGATCTTTCCCACCTATGCTCTTCTCCAAGATCCCCGCCCTCCTCCCGTCCAGAGGACTGTGACTCTGGGGGCAGTGCCTGTTACATGTTGCGACGCATGTAAGATGCTGTCTTGTTTGTCCTTTTCTGGTGCAGTTGTAAACAGCACTTCCTCACTGACCTATACCCTTTCAGGTACATGCCTACATCATCAGCTATCTGAAGAAGGAGATGCCAAGTGTATTTGGAAAGGAAAACAAGAAAAGAGAGCTGATCAGCAGGTTGCCAGAGATCTACATTCAGCTGCAGCGAGAATACCAGATTTCTGCAGGGGACTTCCCCGAAGTCAAGGCAATGCAGGTAGGGGAGCCCATTATTACATCACCGGTGGGGGTGGAAGGGCACCCACCTTGTCTAGCTGATTGCTGGAATCCTGCGTGGGTTTCATTCTTTCTTTTCTTTTTTTTTTTTTTTTTTTTTTGTCTTTTCTAGGGCCACTCCCATGGCATACGGAGGTTCCCAGGCTAGGGGTCTAATTGGAGCTGTTGCCACCGGCCTACACCACAGCCACAGCAATGCGGGATCCGAGCTGTGTCTCTGACTTACACCACAGCTCACGGCAGTGCCAGATCCTTAACCCACTGAGTGAAGCCAGGGATCAAACCCGCAACCTCATGGTTCCTAGTCTGATTCGTTAACCACTGCGCCACGATGGGAATTCCAGGTCTCATTCTTCAGGATGGAGGACCACACATTGAATTTTCCTGGCAAACCATGAGAAATCAGGTCCTGTGAATAAAGCAGCAATTGTCTGCCTGCCTAAACATTTAAACAAGAGGGAGACATTTCAAGAAGTATATATATATATATATATATATATATATATTTTTTTTTTTTTTTTTTTTTTTTTTTTTTGCTATTTCTTGGGCCGCTCCGGCGGCATATGGAGGTTCCCATGCTAGGAGTCGAATCGGAGCTGTAGCCTCCGGCCTACGCCAGATCCACAGCAACCCAGGATCCGAGCCGCGTCTGCAACCTACACCACAGCTCACAGCAACACCGGATCGTTAACCCACTGAGCAAGGGCAGGGACCGAACCCGCAACCTCATGGTTCCTAGTCAGATTCGTTAACCACTGCGCCACGACGGGAACTCCTCAAGAAGTATATTAAGCTCACCTGAAAAAAATCCTAGGTACACCACCTCCCCTTAGGTTGTGTTCAGGGTTTTCACATTGAGGTGACACCTGTTTTTTTGAATCCCAGAAGGATTTCAAAATTGTAAGGGAATTAGAGCTGAGGGTGACCTTGGAGGTCACAGAAGGTGGCCTCCTCAAGCCGGCCCTCCCCAGCACTGCCCTGCACTTCAAGATTATGTGCTCAGGCAGCGTTGCTGGCTCAGGGGCCCAGTCCAAGGCCATGGTGGTCTGTGGACAACGCTGGAGTTCACTAGATGCCATAAGCTCTGCTCACTGAAGGTTCTGTGTAAAGGTCAGCTTTGGGCAGCCTTGAGCCTAATTTCAGAGTCTCCTTGAGCTGTGTCTGGACATCCCCAGCCCGAGTGGGTGCTGCCACCCTAGACCCATGTGCCCACCTCCCTTCAGTGGTGTTAGATGACTGATAGGTGACTACTGATAGCAATTCTTGACTGTGTTCCCCCAAGCAAAGCCACTCCACCTGGCTCCTCAGAGAGAGCCAGACTGACCATCTCCTTGTCCAGTGCAAGGACATGCCTGCACCGGAGGCCACAATTTTCTCTGGAAGGCAGGCAACACAATTCAGATGCCTGCAGCCACCAGCCGGGAGTAACATGAAAACAAGAGAGGCAGGCTGCCCCCTCTGACCACCACTCATTTCTTGCACTTGGTAGAGGTGTGGGTTCCTAGAAATACGTCGCTCCCAGGAGGAGAACAATTCTGCAAGTGCGATGAGAACTTGTGGGGCTCACAGTGGGGGCATACTGGGAAGTGTGTGTCCCCCGCCTTGATGGGGAGGCCCCGCCCTGCCTGGTGGTCACTGACCTATGGGGGTGCAGGCCTGGATGGTTCTTGAGAAGCTGAGAATCTGTCAAGTGTCCTGTCTTTGAAATTTTGACTCAGACTTTCAAAGAATAGTGCATGGGCCAAAGAGAGCAGACTGCATACTGGCTGCACCCTGGAGACCTCTGGCCTCGGAGCCACTGGCCTACCTCAGGAGGGGCCAGGGGATGGCAGTGGAGGCAGGGGTCAGCAGGCCACAGCAGGGGACACATCAACCCTGAGGGGTTTTTTATGAACACTCTGTATAAAGTACCTGCTTAAATAAGAGTAGGATACACTTACTGTGATACCTGGGATCAGGGCGACTGTATCTGGTATATATGATCTGGTCAGATATGTTTTAGTTGCCTTTAAAAATTACATTAAAACAGGGAGTTCCTGTCGTGGCACAGTGGTTAACGAATCCAACTAGGAACCATGAGGTTGTAGGTTCGATCCCTGGCCTTGCTCAGTGTGTTAAGGATTTGGTGTTGCCATGAGCTGTGGTGTAGGTTGCAGACACGGCTCAGATCCCGCATTGCTGTGGCTCTGGCATAGGCCGGCGGCTACAGCTCCAATTCAACCCCTAGCCTGGGAACCTCCATGTGCCGCGAGAGCAGCCCTAGAAAACGCAAAAAGACAAAAAAAAATAAAAAATAAAAAAATAAAAAAAATTACATTAAAACGTCTTTCTTTTTTTTTTTTTTTAAATAAGTGAGTTGGGATTCCTGTACTCAGTTATTGAATTTGTTCTGGTCACAGAAAGTTGAGAGCTCCTGGGACCTCTTCTTGAGCAGGTTCTGCTTTCACACCCTCAGGTTATGCCCTGCACCCCATGACCAAACTGAGGGCAACTGTCTCCTTGCATCCTTCTGATATTTTTGAAGGGAAATGGGTTTCTTGCCTGGAATGAAAGCTGTGAGTAAATACTCAGTGTGTCTGATGGCCACATGAGTCATCTGTGGCTCGTCAGCCTCCTGAGGGTCCTGTGCCGCCCCCCAAAGAGGTGCTGCTCCTAAGCCCTGAAGCCTTCCTGACAGACCTCCCCTGCCCATTTCTGTGGAGCTCCCATTCAGAGCAAGCAAACACTGTGACTGGAGCCACTCCTGACCACGGTAGCCTGGGCCTGGCCGGTCATAGGGCATTAGGCCCTCCCGAGCTGGCCAGAGGGGCAGTCCCCCACCTGGATCCAGGGAGCAGCCACAGCCCATGTAGCTGGGACATGCAGAAAGGGTCTGAATCTTCACTGAGAACCCCGCAGGCAGGCCCCACACTAGGAGCCTTAGTGTCTGCAGTGGACACCTGAGTGCCCTGGGAATGGGAGCAGGAGTCCCACCTGACTGGTGTTCATTTATTCATTCACCTAAGAACAGTGATTAAGGTGCTGTTCTAGTCCCCTGGAATCAGTGAACAAACAGTAAAAATAAAAATCCTTGGGAGTTCCCTTGTGGCGCAGTGTTTTAAGGATCCATTGTTGTCACACAAGCAGCTTGGGTGGCTGCTATGGCACGAGTTCAGTCCCTGGCCTGGGAACTTCTGCATGCCATTGGTGCAGCCAAAAATAAAATAAAATATAAAAGCCGGAGTTCCTGTCGTGGCGCAGTGGTTGGCGAATCTGACTGGGAACCATGAGGTTGCGGGTTCGATCCCTGGCCTTGCTCAGTGGGTTGGGGATCCAGCGTTGCCGTGAGCTGTGGTGTAGTCACAGACGCGGCTTGGATCCCATGTTGCTGTGGCTCTGGTGTAGGCTGGGGCTATAGCTCCAATTTGACCCCTGGCTTGGGAAACTCCATGTGCCACGGAAAGCAGCCCTAGAAAAGGCAAAAAGAGAAAAATAAAAATAAAAGCCCTTGCCCCTCCAGCGTATCCATGCTGGGTTACGGTCTTTTGTTGCTATGACTATAACTGGCAGCACAGCCCCATATTGGGATCTGCGCTTGTTATGACATAAGTACTGTTATGCTTCAGTGTAATTCATGTATTTGGCATCTCATTTAGTGTCTCTCTCCTGTGGAAGGTTATAATGCCAAGAAGTCAGTGACCCATGTCCTGTTCACAGCCACATCCCCAGCCCCTGGGGTATAGCAGGCGCTCAATGAACACTTGTTGCATGAGTTAGTAAGTTAGTGTACGTTAACCCCATAGCAGGCTCCAGGGTCTCGAGTTCCTCAGACCCTGACTCCCACAGGGCTCACAGGCCAGTGGTTTCTGGAGCCAACCCCTGAAAACTGGCCAAGGATTCTTCCTTGGGAAGCCAGCCAGGTCCTGATCACACCACTCCAGTCCCTTCAGGGAATCCCCAGAGAACAGGGCAGGCCTGGAGTCCCGAGGCTCTGCTTACTGTCAGCTGATACCTCAGGCTAGTTTGCTGTCACCCGGGAAGCTGTGGGGGTTCCTGGTGGGGGTCAGGGCCTCTGTCTTCCCACAACCAGCACAGGCTTTCAACGTCAACTGTGCCTGGGGCAGTGGCAAGTGCAGAAGTTTGGAGATGACTTGATCGTGACCTTTGCACACCCCGGGGTCACTCAGAGGCATTGCCACTGCCAGTGTTAGGTCTCTGTTCTCCCTGTGCTCCCATGTCCCAAGCTGGCCAGGGTGACTCTTTGCTGTAGCAAGGAGCCGAGCATACTTTGCAGACTTTTGCCCAGCACTGGAGCAGACCTGTGACCTGCTCACGCATCTGCCTGTGTCTGCCCTATACACTTTGCTGCGTGATGAGTCCATACTATAGCCATCTTGATTGCTGGCACAGTTGTCTTTCTTAGAGAATTGGGCCCCCACAACTGATGAATTGGCAGCATTTCAACAGCAGAGGGCAGCAGAGCCATCCCCTTCTGGTCGGACCTCCCCAGTGGATGGGAAACTGCTCCTGGTACTTGTTGAGAGTGAAGGCAGGGGGAGCCTAGTGGAGGCGGGGCTGAGACCGACCTTTGTCTCTTGGGAGGGAATTGCAGGATCCCAGGTTTGATGGCTTTGATGGATACCGTTGTTGATGAGTAAATCCTTAAATTCCCCAGTGCGTGTTCATCCGGTAAAAAGTCTTGGAGCCACCCTGGTGGAGGACAGGGATGGTGTGGTTTAACTTGGGTCACACCTGCCTGTTCAGGGCTGGGAAGGTGGGTCCCTCCCAGATGAGAGTGTCGGGCTTATTTCCTATGCGCCCTGCGAGGCGGGATTGGCTGCTGCTTCCTGTCCACCCCTGCAAATATGTGGCCCATTCCCCTGGCTGGTTTTCCAGAGATTTGCAGTCTGAATGCATATCCCCTGCAGGTGGGTGGATGGTTTGGGCGGGCACTGCCCTCATTCGTCCACTTGGCCAGACACAGGGGTCCTGTGTGTGCCCAGAGCTGAGGCTCATTCATGAGGAAATAGGGTAGGTGTCCACGCACCCAGGGGAATCCAGACTTGTTTACCCCAGCGGCACTCAGATTTTTGTGTAGGCTGCCCGCTCTCCTTCTCCTGGGCTTTCTCGCCTCCATTCCCTTAGCTGACCAAGCTGCCAGCAGCAGGAGCCCGGTGCCGGCAGCAATGTTTGGTGCTGATGTTAGGGGAACATGCAAGTGACAGTGATCCATCAGCAAAGATGAGGACATGCAAACTGGAACACTCCTTAGAAACCAGACAGGCCTGACTACCCCACCACTCTAGCCCAGCCCAGCCTGCTTTGACAGCCATAGATTGTGCTGGTGAGAAGAGTGTTGGGAGGCCACCTCTGTAGAGGCATGTCCGGCTGTTCAGCTTTCAGATCTGTCCCCTCCACCATCTCAAGCTCAGGGCTCTACTTCTGAATTACAACCTGGTATGCCTGCCCTGTTGGGTACACAAAGAAGGGCCCAGCTCTAGAGTTCCACTCCTGTGCCTGGAAAGTTCAGACGTGAGAACCCCACCAAAGAGAGAGCTCTGGACAGCCCAGGGTGTGGAATGCCTGCTTTAAGGGCGCATCCGTCTCCCTCCAGCCGTCCCTCTCCCCTTTTGCTTCCTTCAGGGAGGGTGTTCACCAAGTCTGTGCCTCCCCTTTTTCAGGAACAGCTTGAGAACTACGACTTCACCAAATTCCACTCGCTGAAGCCCAAGCTGATTGAGGCTGTGGACAACATGCTGAGCAGCAAGATCTCGTCCCTGATGAGCCTCATCAGCCAGGAGGAGATGAGCATGCCCACGCAGCTCGTGCAGGGCGGCGCTTTCGACGGCACGGCCGAGGGCCCCTTCAACCAGGGCTATGGGGAGGGTGCCAAAGAGGGCGCCGATGAGGAGGAGTGGGTTGTGGCCAAAGACAAGCCTGTCTATGACGAGCTCTTCTACACCCTGTCCCCTGTCAACGGCAAGATATCAGGCGTCAATGCCAAGAAGGAGATGGTGACCTCCAAGCTGCCCAACAGCGTCCTGGGCAAGATCTGGAAGCTGGCCGACTGTGACTGCGACGGCATGCTGGACGAGGAGGAGTTTGCACTGGCCAAGCACCTCATCAAGATCAAGCTCGACGGCTACGAGCTGCCCAACAGCCTGCCCCCCCACCTTGTGCCCCCCTCCCACAGGAAGTCCTTGCAGAAGGCTGATTGAGAGGCGGGCCGCACGGAGGGCAGGTGGTGCGGGGGGGCCTGGGCCAGAGACCCACGCTGCCACTGACTCACTGAGTGACCCTGGGCAAGGCTCTGCCCTCTCGGTGCCTCTGCTTCCCCATCTGTAGAATGAGGGAGGGAAGTCACTGGACACAAGATGAAGTCCTTTCACCTCTACAATTCCCAAAGTTTCTATTAAAATACTGAGGGGAGAGGATGGATACAGAGAGTAAAGGGTTGAGAAGAAAGGGAAATTGTCCAAGGAGTACTCAGAAGCCTGGAGAAGCCCAGATGTGGAATCCAGGAGCCACAGGGAGTAAGCTAGGGGGCTCTGCTGGGCTTCCCTAGACTCTTCATCCTTTGGAACCTGGCTGTCCCTCAGAGGGCACTGGGTGGGGGGTGGGGGGGCCTGCAAAGACAAGCTTATTTTGTTTATTTCGTTTCCTGCTGTATTTAGAGTAGAAAAACAAAAAAACAAAAAAACAGCAGAAGGGGTTTCTGTTCTCCCCAAACTGTCTACCAAAGAAAAGATTGCTGCCCCAGCTTTTAGAGGACACGCCACATCCACATGTCCCCATCTTTTCTGCAGCCCCGCAGAATAGTTGGGCAGGCCACAGAGAAGTGTATCCCGGTGCCCGCTGGCTGGTCCTCCCAGAGACCCTCCAGCCCTGGGGACTTCCCAGCAGAGTTGCATTTGGTTAGGAATTTGGAACTCAAAGCCTTAATTAACCCGCGCAAGATTTCTAGTATTCATTTCTAGTCACATTGAAATTTGAAGATTAGTTTTACTGGTCTATGCAATCATTTGTAGCAAAGTCTATCATGCCTCAACTAGAGTAAGAAAAGAGGTGGTTCTCCCCAGTCCTCAGTTACTGTGGTTACATGTCCCCAGGGCTCCTTGGTCAATGGCCAGACTTAAATTCAGCAAAAACACAGCTTGGTGTTTGCAGGGTCCTGGCCCTGTGAACACCAGGAGATGAGGGGCCAGCCTGCACTAGCTGTCAGGTGGAAGAGGTCAGTCTACTAGGGTTAGACACTATTTTCATTTAAAAAGGGGGGGGGGCATTCTTTATTATGTCCATTTTTTTTTAATATCATTTCTGTATAGAGGACAAAGAAAGGCCTTTATACAGAAACAAGATGGAACCTTCGAAAGGCTGTGTGGTTCGTACCAGGAGCTAGGTTTGGGCACTTAACCTGTATGTCCGCTCCTGAGCATCCTCTCCCCAGGTGCCCCATGTAAACCTCTCTGGACCACTTGCTCAAATACCTGTGTCCACTGGAGCCCAGCCTCCCAATATGTGGGCTCCCGCTGGGGGACACAGGGGCCTTTCACCATTATTTATGGAGTGAGAGAGATCTGAAAGAGTGATGGCTGCGTGGCCTGGGGTCTTGCCAGCACCAAAAAGTAAATGAAATCTGGACAGTTCCACCTCAGTCTTCCGAAATCCACTTTTTTTCTTCTGGTGTCACCTGTGACATCAGAGCCAGAAGTGCAGGTTTAAAAAAAGGTTCATTTTAGAGGAGCATTTATCTGGATGCCAGCCCTCACACTCCCTAGCTTTCTAAATCGTTGTAAGCAAAGTCAATACTTTAACCTGGTTTTTAATCTTAATGAGCACTTTTTAATTAATTAGACACGTAGGAAAGAGACATTTATAATTCCAGTTCTGTAATCTGAGCAGATTGTTCTGTGAAGGCACAAGGACCACCAAGACGCGTTAGTGCCATGGACGCGCTGAAGGGCAAGGTGGAGAAAGGGGCGTTCATTTGTTCAAAGGTTTAGAGATGCCAGATTAGCAGACTTCCATTCAGAACAATCTAGCTTCTTTCACTCTCAGTTGTCATATATAAAGATAAATATATGCACATGTTGCGTGCGTATGTATTTTTGACACTCGTTGATGTATGTCTTGATATAGCCAAGTCCCTAGGAACACAGAGGAATATGTTTTAGAGGAGCAGCAGATGAGGTTTCTGGTTCTTCATGGATGGAAACGCCTCCTAGCATTGTGAGTGCCCTCGGATGAGAGAGCATCCAGCAGCTGAATGCTTCCCCTGCTGAGAAAAAAAGGAAGAAAAAGGAAATCACATGTCCTGCTTTCTTACTATCTTAAAACACGAAGTCATCCGTCATGAAAAAGTGGATTGGAAAGAAAAACACTGGAAAACCTTAGGGATGGCGGCCAAACGAGCACCCATGTTTTCCCAGGACTGGCATAGAGTTCCTTGAGTCTGTGTCCCAAACACCTGTCACCCCCCGGCCCCACACAGCAGGGCCAGGAGCCCAGGGCCCTCAGGATCTGGACGCCTTGCCCAACCGTGTTGCCTTCCTACACCGCCCCCTCCCCAGAGTGCTCAGAGATGTGGGGGGTGGGAGTAGGTAAACTCTAGAACTCTGAAACTGTCTCCATGCTCTCTGTGCTTCCACAGAAGGAACCTAAGCATCTGGAATCTGTTTTCTGTGCAGCACGTGGTATCACAGAACACAAACTTCTGCCATCTTGAATTTTGGACAAAGTGGACATTCAAGTCATGAGCCTATCTGCACAGAAGCATTGCACTGAGACCTGCCCAGCCCCCCAGCCCTGCGGCCTCACACAGAAGTCCAACCTGCTGGGCATCTTAGGTGGATTCTTTCCTCACCACGTGCTTAGATGGCCCGGAGCAGGGCTGCTCCTCCTTGGAGACGGCCATGCAATCCAGCTGGCTTTCATTTTTCCAGGGCTGGACCAGGTTCTCTAGGACACTTGTCATCAGGCAGCAATAATGCCTGGGTTGGGACCTTGGCTCTTCCCTCAGAGCGGTGGACCTTCAGGGGTTGGATATTTATTCTGTATCGTGGGATTGGAGTCCAGATGCATGAGAAGAGAAGCCAAGTGCTCCTGCTCTCCCTCACCCCCCGCCCCCATTATCAGCAGAGCCCTCGTCCCAACGCCCTGGCCACAGCCTCTCCTGTGTCTGCTGGGTCTCAGGACCACCCCGTGCCACACTGGGCATGTCTTGTACCCAGATGGAGTACAGGTGGATGAAGTCCACCACTTAGGGTGGGGTTTATCCACCAGAGTCATGGCCTGCCAGCCTCCACCAGAACCTTCCCACTTTGCAGCTGCACTTCTTCCTGGTGACCAGAGTGATGCCTTGGAGATAAGAAAGGCCTTTAACAGAGGCTCTGTTTACTCCCTCCTTGGGATGTGGCGGAAGAAAAACATTCTTAGGACAGATAACTCACCGAGTGCCCACAGACTGAAGTGAAGAGTATACCAGACGATTAGCCGATGCAATTAATACACAATGCTTCTATTTTTTTGTAATCTTGTTTAGAAGTGTCAGATAAAAAAGGACACAGCCTACTATCAATAAACTTCTGAAAAAAAAAATTCACTCTCTTTTCCCCATTGGCTGTGGTTTCCTGTTGACTGTGTGCCAGCTGTCTAGGGAACAAAGCGGAGATCCCTTGGGTCCATTCTGAAGTGAGGCAGAGGGGTTAGGGGGAGGGTGTGCCCCTTGGCAGGCCATCCCTGTGACCCCACGACTCTTCCTGCATCCTCTCTGTGTGGGCAACTCCCAAAATGGGGCTCCTCCAGCAGGAAAGCAGTTCCACCCACTGTGGGCTGAGGCCAGGTGTGGGAGGTGGCCCCAAGGGAAGCTCATGAGGGGACCCTGGAGAAGACCCTTCTGAGGCTGGGGACAAGAGGTCACTGAGCATTCAGGAGATGGCCTCTGTCCAGCACCTGGGGCTACAGCAGTGCTAGGGTGCTGGCAGGCTGGTGCTGCACCTCCCTCTCACCACACCTCACTGATGGGGACCACCCATCTGTGGTTTCCCCACCGGCAGCCATCTACTTTTTGGTGATCCAGACCAGGAATATCCTTAGCAGACCCCTCCCCACTTTCCCACCCTCAGTCTGAGACATGAGGTTTGGGGAGATAGACCCTACCCCTTCTTTCCAGGGTGGGTCCTGATTGGCTTGAACCATTTAGAGTATTTCACAGAAATTGTTCAAGAATGGGCATAAGGCTGTGAGAGAGCCAGGCCTCTCAAACTTCTGTTCCAAATCTCGGGAGAGATGTCCCCTCTTTTCTGAACGATGCAGTGCAAAGAAGTGAGCCTCTTGGTACAACAATATAAATAGCATTGAGAGGCGTGTCCAAGGTGCTGGGGGAAGAGGAGGGAGGTGAGGCTTGGCAGCAACCAGCCTGTGGAGCGAGAAGATGGAGGAGGCATTGAGAAAAGCAAAGGAAATCCAAACCTGTGGTGGCATCATTGGAGCTGCTGGATCAAACCTCATCTAAAGTCCTCCTCCTGTCAGATTTTTCAGTTACATGGGCCAGTACCTTCCCTTGATACTGTTCAAATCCATCTGACTTGAGGTTTCAGTTCCTTGCAACACAAATATTCCAACCCTGTACTGACCAACAAGGATTCTCATTTCAGCAGGGGCTGCAGTCAGTCACGGCACAAGAGGAGCCATTCCTGGCAGCACGTGTGGTGGCTTTACTGCAGCTGAACTAGGGAGGAAGAAAAGCAGTTCCGGAGTTCCCGTCGTGGCGCAGTGGTTAACGAATCTGACTAGGAACCATGAGGTTGCGGGTTCGATCCCTGCCCTTGCTCAGTGGGTTAACGATCTGGTGTTGCCGTGAGCTGTGGTGTAGGTTGCAGACGCGGCTCGGATCCCGCGTTGCTGTGGCTCTGGTGTAGGCCGGTGGCTACAACTCCGATTCGGCCCCTAGCCTGGGAACCTCCATATGCCGCGGGAGTGGCCCAAGAAATAGCAACAACAACAACAACAACAAAAAGACAAAAGACAAAAAAAAAAAGAAAAAAGAAAGAAAGAAAAGCAATTCCCCCGCCCCACTCAGCAACCTCTGTTGAGATCCTTGTGCAAAGCATCATGCAGCTCCATCCCATCCATCCTCTGGGGGTCACATCACATGGGATGACCTGGGCCAAAGCTCTTAAGGAGGTAAACAAGCTTACCGGGGCAGGAAGGAGCAGGTCTTTCACTGGGGCTGATAGTATAGGAAAATGTGGACAGTGAGAGTAGAAATGACCTTCTAAGCTGAGAGAACAACTGATGCTCAGATGTGGGTAGAGAAGCTCTGGTCCCAACCAGGTGAGTCTTGGAGTTGTGCTGTGCGAAGGCACCCTGGGTGGGGTGTAAGCTGACCTGCAGGCAGGGTGATGAGTTGGGGATGGTGATGAGGATCCTCAGGGGCCTTGGGAGTAACCAGATGGGAGGGTGCCCTGTGGCGTACTCACTGGGGGCACAGCAGCGGCAGCCATTGGTGCCTGACTGGACCCAGGGCTGCAGGCGAGGAAGAAGCTCAGGTTCATCCCAAGTGGCCGGGAAGCCAGTCAGTGACAAGAGGAACCTCATAGGGAGAGGACAATAGGGGCAGAAGTTTCTCAGATGCAGGGCAGTGGCCCCCTCGCAAGAGTAGCAAGTTCCTCCCTCCCAGCCATGGGGTGACGCGGTTCTAGTGTGATGGGTCCTGCCCAGCTATCGAGAGCAGGCTCTGCCACTGCCCCTCTCCCAGGCCTGGGCTGGCAGGGACACCTCCCTGAGGAGTGATTCTGGGGCTGCTGTGTGGATGAGCCCACGGACACAAACCCCAGTCCAGTGACTGTAATCAGGCTATCCTGTGAAACCTCATGAGTTAGAACTCACTCTCCCTCTGGCATGTGGTCCAAGATTGCAGGGAGGGAGGAAGAGAAGCCTGTCGGCTACCGTCCCACCCCGTCCACTCAGCCTCTGGCCCAGCCAGTGCCGAGGGAGCACAGGTGTTTTTACCTTGCTGGTGCCCCAAAGAGTGAACTTTAAGGCTCCAGGTGAGAGGAAGCAACTGTGCTCGGTTGAGAACATTTCCATCAGGGCCTGGGAAGCCCAGCCCTGGTCCCATGATTCCCTGGGTCTGTGGTGCATCCCCCAGAAGAGGATGCGAGGGCCGAGGTGCAGAGAGCTCACTCCCCTCCCCGCCCCTGCGGATGCTCATAGACAGGTCCTGTGGGGGTGCAGAAGGGCATCCCCAGCATGGGAAGTGGGTGCAGAAACTCTGACCAGAGAGCTCTGCCCTGCTGCACCTTGTACCCAGGTGGCAGCTCCCCCACGATGCTCCCACCAGGAGCCCACTGGAGGCCATCCCATGAGCCTCTGCATCTGGGGGGCAGGACCGCCACCTGACACTGGGGGCATCTGCAGAGGAGGGACAATGAAAGAGGAGACCCTGGAGCATGGATCCGGAGCATTCTTGAGCCGCCCCCTCCCAGTCCGCCACGCCCTGCGGCAGGTGGGAGGACAATGCCGGCTGTGTGCCGTCACTCTGGTCCGCTGGCTCAAGAGGAGGGCCATGGCGCAGCCCCAGTTCCAGCCTCGGCCTCTCCTGGTGTCTCTCCCTCCGCGCCCAGCCCCTGCTGTCTGCCGTCTCCATCCTCCAGTGGGCTCTCCTCCCAGGGCAGGGCCTGCCCATCACCAAGGTGAGCAGTTTCCTGTTTTCCTTCCACCTGCCTCATTCATCCCCAGGGGCAGCAGCCAAACCTCTGGAGCTCTTGAAGGAGAATCTAGAAAGTACGGTGGGACAAAAGGGGCTCCAGGCCCTTCAACCTCAAGGCACCAGCCAGGAGCACCAGACCTTATTACCTGGCTAGGTTCCAGGCTGCAACCACCCCACCCCCACAAAATATGGGGACAGTCTGGCACGGAGGGGCCCCTCACCCCTGGCAGAGACATATCCCTCCCAGGGAGTCATCAATATTCATACTCTGCGCCCTAACCTCCATGCCTCCAGCATCTCCAGCCTAGGGAAATACCCAGTGGTCCCTTCTCCCCAGAGGGCTCCAGGCCTGCTGGCAGGTCAGCCCCACAATCCCCAGCAGTTCCTTGGGGTGACAGGGCACCTGAAGCAGGAGGCCAGCGGCAGAGCCCTGGGGTGGCTCTCCCCTTCCAGGCCCGCCACCCACCATGGACTCTGCGTATGAGATGGGCCACGTCCGCAAGCTGCAGGCTCGGCACATGCAAATGCAGGAGAAGACTTTCACCAAGTGGATCAACAATATCTTCCAGCACGGCCGGGTGAGTGTAGCTGGGCGTGGCCCACAGCCCACCTCTACTGTCCCCCCAACTCCTTGCCCAGTGGACCCTGGGGGAGGAGGGGCGACCGCGAGGTCATCTGGTTGAGGCCACTTCTTCTGACCCCAAAGCACAACTGAGGCCAGTGTTCCTTCCTCAAGGCAGATGCTCTGGGCTGCACCGCCCAGGACCTGGGAGGGGGCAGACAGGTGAGACTGGGCTGACCCTGTGCCTGGACCACCCCTTCCCAGGTGGGCATCAAGATCCAGAACTTGTACACAGAGCTGGCCGATGGCACACACCTACTGCGGCTGCTGGAGCTCATCTCGGGGGAGGCCCTACCACCCCCCAACCGGGGCCGCATGCGTGTACACTTCCTGGAGAACAGCAGCAGAGCTCTGGCTTTCCTCAGGGCCAAGGTGGGCATTGGGGAGAGGGCTTCTGGGCGTGGTGCTAGGGCAGGCGGAGGGAACAGGCTGGAGGACTCTATCAACTTTCCTGGGCTGGCCACAGGGCAGGGCAGAGGATCTGGAGCCAGAATCCAGGAGGAGCAGCTGGGACACAGAGGTCCCAGAAGCAAAGCCCTTCCTTGCATGGTTCTCCCAGCTTAGAGAGCACCCAACCCGCTAGAGCAGGAACAGCCATCATCCTTAGTGGGTGGGACTAAAATATGCCCTTGACTAATGAGAGACTGCAGGAGTCTGAACCGAAAGATCCAAGATCCTTGGTGGTTGGGCACTTGCCTGAGTGTGAGGGTGTGAGAGCCAAATCACCCACCTTCACTTTTGATATTCTCTTCTCATAAATGAGGAGATTATAGCAAGACCCTCAGTCAGCAGTTCCTGGAGGTGGGGCTATGGTGGGGCGACTGACAGACATGGGAGAGGAGCCTTGGACACTGAGCCAGGCAGTGGGGGGAGGAGGTGCTGTCAGGAGAAGCTGGACCAGGAAAGACTCTGAGAGAAAGGGACAAGCCAAAGCAAATAGTCACTAAAAGGAGACCAGAGCTCCGGGGACGCAGAGGGACCCTCATAGCCAGTATCAGGGGGCTGTGCAGGGGTCTTTTATATGGAGAAGCAGAAATCAGGAAGCCCAAGGGCTCCTGGCCTCGGATACTGAACCACGAGGTGGCCTTCCCTGGAGGTTGCAAAGTCACAGCTGGAGCTGCCTGGGCTAAGCCTGAGTGTGCCCATCATTTATGTCCTGGAATGAAGGTCACAATCGGCCCCCTGGGAGCCTGGCATGCTGCAGGGAGGCCAGGGAGGTGAGAAGCCAAAGCAAAAGATGGGAGTACGACAGTCCCCAGGTGTACAGAAGAGTAGAAAGCTGCCAGCCACACAATGCCAGGCCCTACTTGGTCCCAAGGACAGTAGCCTGTGAGCCAGCCACCTCCTCTGGGGAAACTGGGAAGGATACAAGCCCTTTGGCCCTTGTCAGAGGCTCTGCATCTCCCATCAAGCTTTGAGACACAGCATGTCCCTGATACGTAGCCTGTGAAGGTGACAGCCTTGTTTCCTCTGTATGTACAAGGCAGTTGTGGTCAAATTGCGGCCCCCAGCACATAGTAAATAAGCTGCAGATGTGGGATGCACTCGTTTCTGGAACCCTTGCCTTGAGCTGGGGACTGCATGCCAGGCCCTGGGGACCGTGATCACAATCACGAAGCTCAGACCTGAGCAAAGGGGGCCCACAGTTTAGGAGAGATCGTTATCAGAACCAGATGGGCAGTGTACTGATAAATGTTTAATAACAAGCTATCTGGGCCGGAGGGTCTGGTGGGGAGGCGATGGATAAAAGCATTGGTTTGTAGCATTTGCTGATTTCCTCAGCCTTGATACCCTGGCAGGGGGGGAAGCTCAGCCTTCATGAGCTAGTAAGACCAGATGCTCCAACTCCACCCTGAGGCAAAAGCAGAAGAGTGCAGTGTGCCAGAGGAAGAGGGTGGAGCGTGGGGCGGATCCTTTAGAGACCCAGACTACAGTGTCCTGGGGGAGGGCCCGGGATGCAGCCCCTCCTGCCAGTCTGGTGGCTGAAGCCAGCGTCCCACCAGGTCTTACCGAGAGTCTCTCCTTTCTTTCTTGGCTCAGTGCATATTGATCAATAAGGACTTTTGGTGTTGACTCTTTCTGATGCAGTTGTGGGAAACCAAGAGGTAGATGGAGGAAGATGGGGGACCATCTCTTTGGTGTTCAGGATACTGGGGATCTGGAAACCTCCAGGGCTGGGACTCCCTCTATATGTCCATGGCAAACACTGTGCAAGGTACTTAGGAGACGTTAGGGGAAAAAATTGAGATCCCCACCCAAGTGGGGCGAGGGGATCAAGCTCGTGTGTTTAGGGAGGATGAATAGTCCTCGGGTTTTAATGTTTTACAAGGTGGCCAGGGAGTAGCATTTGAGTAAATACTTGAAGAGAGAGAGGGAAGCCATGGGGCTACCTGAGGGAAAAATATTTTCAGACAGCGGGGACAGCCAGTACAAAGGCCCCAAGGCCCAAGCTTAGAATCTCAAGGAAATGCAAGAACCCCATGAGCCTTGGAGCCATGGGGTCCAGAGAGGAGGATGGAGCCAGAGGGCGAAGGGGCCCAGGCCATGTGTGGCTTTGATATTTAGTCTATTCCTTTCTCCCCTGACTCAGCCCTCCCTGCCCAAGTGGCAGGATCTAGGGCAGCAGGTTCTCATCTTTAGTGCACAGAAGAACCACTGAGGTGTTCATCCAAATGCAAATGGCTGGGCCCTGGCCCAAGAGTCTGACTGGGTGGGGCTTGGGAATCTGAATGTTTAACAGATGAAACTCTGATGAAGAGGGTGGAGGTTCAAGTGTGAGCCAGGCACCCAAGCACTCGCTGGGGATCCCCAGATGCCCTGGGAGGTGGAGGCAGACAGTTGATGTTATCTATTGAGCTCATACATTGACTATTATGACTCTTCGTTTCTCTGACCTTGGCCTGGGATTACTGGTAATCCACACGCGGGAAGTCCACCCACTCCACTGATCCAGACCAGTTCACCATGTTAGGGCTTTACCCAATGGGGCTGGGGGCCAAAGCCCCATCTGCTTAGAAAGCTGTCACTTGCCTGGCCTTGCACTTGCCTGCTTCTCCCTTGGGGACCTCCTGGGGCAGGACAGACCCCAGAACCCTCCGTCTAGCAGCCATTCCCCTGGACCTTGGGTCACTATGAGTCTTCACAGCCCAGCCAACTGTGCCCACAGGTGCCAATACCCCTCATTGGGCCAGAGAACATCGTGGATGGAGACCAGACACTCATCCTGGGACTCATCTGGGTCATCATTCTGCGTTTCCAGATTTCCCACATCTCCCTGGACGGGGTACGTCTCAGTCCCCCACACCCAGCCCTGGCCTCACTGCAGGGCCCTGGGGACAGAGCGGTTTCACACAGCTGTCAGGATCCGCACAGCAGATCCTTGGCCTCTACACAGCTACTGTTCACTTTTCAACCACGGCAGAGAATTCAAACTGTCAGAGAGACTGTCATCCGCTGAGATAAGAACTAGATCCATGGGCTTCAAGCCCTGATCTGAGGCAAGTCATTCACTACTGAGGGGGTCAAGGTGCCTGCCTACCACCCACTTTTCATCCCCAACTTTTCCCCTACTTAGCTCTGAAACCTGGTAACTTTCATTACCCCTTTATGTAGTGTTGGAGGAAATTAAACATGCAGAGGGAGGAGTTCCCATTGTGGCTCAGCAGGTTAAGAACCCAACTGGTATCCATGAGGATGCAGGTTTGATATCTGGCCTCACTCAGTGGGTTAAGGATCAGGCATTGCCATGAGCTATGGTGTAGGTCGCAGACATTGCTTGGATCCTGTGTTCCTGGGCTGTGGTGTAGGCCGGCAGCTATAGCTCTGATTCCACCCCTAGCCTGGGAACCTCCATATGCCACAGACACAGACATAAAAAGACAAAAAAAGAAGAAAAGAAGAGAACCCATAACCCATAGAGCTGGCTGACATTCAGGGGGACTCTTGATTCTCATGTTTGGTCTCTGAGCCCCAGAAGGTCAGGGGTCTGGCCTGGCTGTGTCCCAGCACCTAGCACCTATGTGGTGAATGGATGGATGGATGACTTTCCAGTTGACCCCAAGCCCTTCCAGGAAGCTACGCTCCCCTCTCCAGCCCCCTAAGCCTGTTCCAGATGCTCCTGCCACCCTTCCCCTTGGGAGCAGCAGGTCCACATCATCCCCTGACCAGCCACCAACCACCAGCTGACTCTGCTTGTCGGCAGCCAGCTCGGGCCCTGCCCCCTGCAAAACTCGGATGTGTCTGGGGCCAGGCTAACCCAGCACCCACACTCATCCTGGGATCTCTTCTGGTTCACATCTCAGGGTATCTAGGCCCAGCCTGACTGTGGCAGAGCCCCCGTCTCAGCCCCGAGGCTCTTTCCCCTGCTCTGCGCTGCCACCCCATGTCCTGCCCACCCACGTTCTGGGGCAGGGAAGAAAACACAGCCTGCTGTGCTTTGACATTCTGAGTTTATAAACAGGAACTGGTGGAGGGGAGAAAATGAGGGGAAGAGGACATTGGAGGCAGGGACTCAGGTGTGAGGGTTGAGAGAGAGGAAGGGGATGGACCACTGAGGGCAGGACAGGGACGAGGAATGGAAGGCAGGGAAAGACCTGGAACCCAGGAAGGAGGGGGAAAGAAGCCCTGAGTGAAAGAGGGAGGGGTTGGGCAAGGGGGCAGGCAGAAGAATAAAGGAAATTATCTACGGGACTGAAACCAGACATAGATGGTCATTTCTCTGCCTGAGGAAGCAGAAGAAGCCATCGCGTGAGGTGTCGAGGGGGAAGACAGGTGGGTTCCCCAGGTCAGAGTGGGCTCTGGGTCAGATGTCTCTGAGTCAAGAGAGACCCTCCCCTATCAGCTGGGGAACCCAGGGCAGCTTCCTAATCTCTCCTACTGCACCTTGTATGCCATCCTTAGCAAATAAATAATAGTGCTTGCCTCCAGGGGCTGTGAGGTTGCAGAGCTGTGGGTGCCAGCCTGGTGCCTGGCTGGCAGAGAGCCCCCAGTGACCACAAGCAGGTCTAAGGAAGTCCAGCCTCAATTCCGTGTGGCCCAGGGTCAGTGAGCACAGTGCCCAGCAGAGGGCTGGAGAAACGGGAACTACAGCTGCTGTTGTCACCAGGGGTGACCCAAGCCCATCTGTTCAGAGGTGACAGCTTTCAGGCACCAGCTTCTTTGTAAAAAACGATCTTCCGCTCCCACCCCCAACCCCTGCCCATGATGCTTTGAAGGGAGGGCATTCTGCACCACCTCCAGCAGGGAGAGCAGGACTACACAGTGCCCAACCTGCCTCTCCCATGGCCTGTGGGCTCTGCTGCCTCGCCACCTGTCCCTGCATGTGACCTGCTGCCCTGCCCTTCCAGGAGGAGTTTGGGGTCAGTGCAGCCCTGCTGTCTGCCAAGGAAGCTCTACTGGTCTGGTGCCAGCGGAAGACGG
Source organism: Sus scrofa (assembly GCF_054392235.1). Lineage (NCBI taxonomy): Eukaryota > Metazoa > Chordata > Mammalia > Artiodactyla > Suidae > Sus > Sus scrofa. The sequence continues at coordinate 138,767,901 of NC_139383.1, forward strand.
CCGCCTATGCCAACGTCAACATCACTGACTTCTCCCGCAGCTGGAGTGACGGGCTTGGCTTCAGTGCCCTCATCCATGCCCACAGGTGTGCGAGAGGGAGGGGACCCAGTGCCTCCCAGCCCTGGTCTGGCCTGAGACAGGCCTCCGCTTCCTTCCCAGAGGCTTCTACCCACTGAGCCAAATGCTCAGGGACTTGGGTTTTCGACTGGCCCATCCTCTCTCTTCCCTCTGGGCCCTTGGTAGAAATGGCTGACAGCTGAGACTGTGATGCCCCTCCCTTCTTCCAGGGCATTGGCCAGGTTTGCTTTTGACCCCTCCCTTCCTCCGCTCTGGCCCCTGATTTTGTTTTCAGTCCTCTCCCAGCAAGCTCCTGCTCTCTTGGAGTTTCTTCCCCTACCCCGAAGCCCACCCCCTCACCATCCAAGCCCTATTCCTTCAGCCAGGGTCTCAGATAATCATCAGGTGAAAACTAAAGCACAGTAAGGTGTGAATGACCAATAAGGAGCAGGTTTGTCTTCTTAACAAGACCCCTGAAAGCCAAGCAGTCAATTACTCTGGTGCAGAGCCCTGCCTGCTCTCTGTCCAGGCCAGACCTGCTTGATTATGGCTCCCTGCGTCCCGACCGCCCACTGCACAACCTCCGCTGTGCCTTCCATGTGGCTGAGCAGGAGCTGGGCATTGCTCAGCTGCTGGACCCCGAGGACGTGGCAGTCCTCCAGCCCGATGAGCGCTCCATCATGACTTACGTCTCCCTCTGCTACCACCACTTCTCCCGCCTGCACCAGGGGCAGACTGTCCAGAGGAGGCTTGCAAAGGTTGGTGACAAAGGGAAGGCAGCATCGAGGTGGGGGGTGGGGTGGGTGGGGCATGAACATGGGCTCTGGAGTCAGACACACCTGGGTTCGATCGCTGCCCCTGCCTCTTCCTGGCTGCATGGCCTCGGCCGTGTCACCTAACTTGACTGCTCTCCCTCTGCATAATGGAGATGATGACGCCTGGGTAATAGGTAATTGATTCTGGCTAAGAGAAGACTGCTAGGAGTGTTCAAGGGAGCACAGTGCCTGGCACACAGGAAAGCCGGGTGAGCGATGCCTCTTCCTGCCCCTCCCCCTCCATCTCTACTCTTAGGTTATTAAGCTCCTAATGAGATTAAAAGGAGCTGGATTCTGCAAGGACAAGCACAGAGCAGCTCTGCTGGGCTGAGTCCATGTTTTGGGGGCATTTTCTTACCCTCTGGGCACGATGGCAGAGGCTGAGGCCTGGGAGGGCTATTCTCAGGGTGGGTGTCTAAGCTGGGCATGGGGGAGATGATACAGGCCAAGGGCTCTGAGCTGCTTTGGGGTGTGGGGGCCTCAGAGAAGCAAAAGAAGGCTCAAAGAGCATCTCTAGAGTTAAGGCCAAAGGAGATAAAATAAGCTGGAGGAAGGCAGGAGGGGAGCCCCACACTCCCAGGCTTGAGTGTGGAATGGAGGCAGACTCACTTGTCTGGGTCTGGGAGCACCCCCACTTTAGTGCCTCCTCAGCTGAGGGAAATAGCTACTCCCCACTCGGTCAAGCCTGGCTGGCACTCAGCACCCAAAACGGGAGGGCCCCCAGGGCCTTCCCCGGGGGCACTGCCCTGACCTCTTCTCACACCCTCTGCCAGATCCTGCTTCAGCTCCAGGAGACAGAGGCGCTGCAGACCCAGTACGAGCAGCTGGTGGCCGACCTGCTGGGCTGGATCGCAGAGAAGCGGGTGCAGTTAGACGCGCGGGATTTCCCAGACTCCCTGCCAGCCATGCGCCAGCTACTGGTGGCCTTTGCCTCCTTCCGCATCCAGGAGAAGCCACCTTGGCTGCAGCAGCGAGGGGCCACAGAGGCCCTGCTCTTCCGGCTGCAGACGGCACTCCGAGCCCAGAACCGCAGACCCTTCCTGCCTCACGAGGGCCTGGGCCCCTCAGAGCTGTCCCAGCGCTGGGCAGGCCTGGAGCGGGCAGAGGCCTCACGGAGCCAGGCCCTACAGCAGAGGCTGCTGCAACTAGAGCGGTTGGAAACCCTGGCCCGGCGCTTCCAGCGTAAGGCGGCCCTCCGGGAGAGCTTTCTGACAGACGTGGAGCGAGTGCTAGACCGGGCTGCAGCCTCACCAGCCAGCCCAGCCACAGTGGAAGCAGCTACCCAGAGGCTGGGCATGTTGGAGGCCAGCATCCTACCCCAGGAGGGGCGCTTCCAGACCCTGGCTGAGATCGCAGACATCCTCCAGCAGGAGCACTACCACGGCTGGGTGGACGTGGCCTGCAGGTGAGCCCCGGGCCTGTGAACAGGCTACGGCCTTACTACCATAGCCATACCCTACCATAGCCATACCTGGCCACAGAGGAGGGGTGATTTATGGGTTCAGGGTTCCTTTTATTTTATTTTTATTTTGCTTTATTTTTTGGCCGCACCCACAGCATATGGAAGTTCCAGGCCCAGGGATGGAACCCACGCCACAGCAGTGACAGTGATGGATCCTTAACCTATTGCACCACAAGAGACCCCCCCAAGATTTGGTTTTTACTCAGCAAAAGACAGGAAATCATGGCAGGACTTAAGAAGTGACACAATCTAAATTTGATTTTACAGTGATCACTTTCGATGCTGTGTCAGGAATAGACTGAAGCGGCAAAGGCAGAAGCAGAGAGACCAGTTATGAAGCTACTACAATAATCCAGATTAGAGAAGCCATGGAAGAGATGAGAAAGGGTGGGATTCTGCATACATTCTGAATCCAAGAGGATACACATACAGATCAGATGTGGGATGTGGGAAAGTGAGTTAGCAAGGTTCTGGCCGGGGCACCCAGAAGGCTGGAGTTGCTTTTACCTGCGATGAAGACTGGAAAGAAGGCCTGGGAGTGTGTGAAGGGCTGAGCCTCCCAAGCCCTCCTTCCAACCTCTCTGCCTGTGCCTGAAAGGCGGGAACACTCCCCCAACTGCCCCAGGCTAGGATGCTCACAGCCCCAACATGAAACTTGGGCTCCTCCATGACAGCCAAGTCCCCCCACCCACAACCGTGGGCCCCAAGATAACATCCCTGCCCAGCCAGTGGAGACCACCCTTCTCTCCCGCCTAGGCAGGAGGAGATCACCTGCCGCTGGGAGCAGCTCCTTCAGCGTCTCCAAGGGCAGAGGGAGCAGATAGCAGACCTGCAGGCTGTGCTGAGTCTGCTGCAGGAGGTGGAGACTGCCTCCCACCAGCTCAACGAGCTACAGGTGGGCCCTGGACTGGCCAAGCCCTGGCCCTCGTGGGGACCCAGGACTCTGGGACTTTAATGACCATTTGTCTGCCCCTGGCCAGGTGCTGGCCAGCTCCACAGCCTGTGGGCAGCAACTGGCAGAGGTAGTGGAGCTGCTGCAGAAGCATGACCTGCTGGAGGCCCAGATCACAGCCCATGGAGCCCATGTGAGCCATCTTGCCCACCAGGCGACACAGCTGGACTCTTCACCAAACACTAGTGTGGAAGTGCTACAGGCCAAGGCCAAGGCGCTGATCCAGCTCCACCAGAGCCTGGTGTCTCTTGCCAGGTCCCGGTAAGAGCTCACTCAAACTCCTCTACCCTCTCCAGAACTTCTCTATAACCCAACCTACCTCCCACCCAGGTTAAAATACTGTTGCCTGGCAATTTCTTTTTTGCACTGGCCCTCAGCCCCAAGGCCTCTGTCTGCTCTGCTGAGTCATCCAGGGGAAGGAAAACTCCTGCCTAAAGGGAGGGGGGTGTCTGAGCCTGGTGAGGAATCCCCTGCCCATGACCTGTGAGTGCCAGAGCCCCTCAGTGGCCCTTGCCCTCCCTCAGGCGGGCCTTGTTGGAGCAGACCCTGCACCAGGCAGAGCTCCTGCACAGCTGTGAGGAGGAGGAAGCCTGGTTGAGGGAGCGCAGGCAGCTGGTGGAGAATGAAGCCCCAGGCCAGGATCTCAGCCAGATCTCTGCGGCCCTGCAGAAACACAAGGTGCTCACTACCCTGCACCCTGCAGGATCCCCCCTCTCAGCAGTCCTGCCTTCCCGTCTCCCAGCTCAGCTTCCTACTCTGCGCTTCCCCAGGTCCTAGAAGCTGAGCTCCGCCACCACCAGGCAGTGTGCACTGATCTCGTGCGGAGGGGACGCAATCTGGGCCCAGTGCACGGGCCCCCGACATGGCCTGATCCCCAGGAACGGGCTGAGGCAGTGCGGGATGCATGGCAGCGGCTCTGGGCCCACATGATGGGGCGGGGTGCGCAGCTGCAGGCGGCTCTGTTTGTCCAGCAGGTAGTGGGGCAGTGGGCGCTTGCCAGGCAGCAGGGCAGGGTGTGTGGGTTCGGGCCACACCCAGCCTGCCCTCCTGCCTGCAGTACTTTGCTGATGTGGCGGAGGCGGCCTCATGGCTCAGGGAGCAGCGGTCGGCGCTGGAGAGCGCGTCCTTGGGGGAGGACCAGGTGGCCGCCGAGGCCTTGCTGCTGCGCCATCTGCGGCTGGAACATGCCGTGCGCGCCTTTGGAGCTGAGCTGCAGCAACTGGACGAACAGGCGCGGGCAGCCACGGCCCGGGCATCTCTCTTGGTGCGTGGGGACTCCAGCTGGGCAGGGAGCCAAACCCACATGCCTCCCACACCAAATGCACATGCTGTGCCTGCTCTCCTGTGGCCACACAGAGGGTGGAAATGGGAAGGCTTTTGTGGCTCCTGGCTGGGGAATCACAGCCTTCGCATAGGTTTAGGGTTGCCCACCCTTCTTCATAGTCTCTCCCCTGCCTCCCTCACCCAAGTTTGTGGAGTTCTGTCTGCCCACTGTTGGAGGCCATCCAAGTGTAATTTGGCAGTTGCTCACTTTACCCACCAGTTTGCAGGTGCTTTGTCCTGGAGTGTCCCTTTATGTTGACCACTAAGCCAAAGGTGACCCTTGACCCTTGACCCCTGTTTGGTTCTCTTTCCTGACTTGGCCCTTGTAGGTTTGGGGTGGCCTAATCACTACACCAGACTGCTTTCTGAACCCCTCTCTCAGTTCATTGAGCCTCTAGTTTTTAAAAAACATACCTGTCTGGGGGAAATGTTTGTCCAGCCCTATGAGGGCTTGCAGGTGTCTTTCAAGAAGCTGTGTATGTAATATAAGATGTGTAAATCACAGCCCTCAGACCCTGCACTCATATTTGGCCCCTCTACCCTCATCCTAAGGAAGTTTCATGTCCCAGACGCCCTCCCTCTGCCCAGTCGTGTCCCATACACCTGCAGAGCTGCAGCTCAGGTCCTTATATTTTAGGAGGGAGGGTGATGGAGTAGCCAGTAGCTGTCTAGGGTTCTGGTCCTGACTACCAAGACCAGACAGCAAGGTCTGAAATGTCTCTGGATCTAACTTGGCTGAGGTCCAGTTCTCCTTTTTCCTTTGCATTTATTCCCTGGAATAATGTATGATTAACTCTTTTTGAACATAGCTCCACAGTGTATTAGCAGTTGTCTGGTCCAGCCCTCTCACTTTGCAGATGAAGTAACCAGGGTTCACAGAGGCCAAATTACTACCCTTGGACCTGCTGGAAAGGCCTCCCAACACCTGGCCCAGGGTTGTTTCCACCCTATCCTTCCTTGGGTGCTAGGATTTTAACTCTGGGCACTTGTGTTATAGACTAACAACACATTACCGCTTTTGGTGTCTCTTTCCTCCTGTTCTGTGCGGTCTGCTTCTCCAGTTTGAGTTCATTGTTTAAACAAATGAATTGGATGTGCCTTAACCTTCTTTTGTATCCTCTACTGACCAGCCAGCGCTGGCATTGATAGAGGGCTTAGTCCTTAGTCCCTGGCATTTTCAGACCCTTGCTTCGTCCAATGATGCTGGGGGTGGGGTGCAGAGGTGCCCCCTCTGCTGGGGATGGGGAGCCACTTTGGCAGCTAAACAGAGCCTTCCCTCCTCCATACAGAAGGAGCCCACAGAAGACTGGAGCAGAATTGATGGGGATGTGACTGGGAGTCCCCAAGATGGGACCCAAAATTTAGCACTGTCGGGCAGCCAGCACCCGTGCCCTCAGGTCCAGATGAGCTTCGTCTACAGAGGTATGAGGCCAAGACCCCATGTGGGAACCTTAATAGAGCATCATAACTTTATCCTGTGTGGCTTTCAGAGGCATCTAAAGACTGAAGGGAAGAAGTCAAGAAGAGATCGTTTGGGGCTTAGCATGAAGAAAAACACGAAGCTGCCTGAAATTCTGAGCCTTCCCTTTGCTTTTTCCCCCTTTCTTATCTCTCTCTGTACCTATTCCTTTTCTTCAGCCCTCTCAAGACAGCCCTCAGTAGCCAACCTGGCTGCCACTGCTGCCTGACCCTTGCCCAGGGCAGAAGCATAGCTGTTCATCCACCCCACAAGCAGGGCCAGCCTGTGTTTCCCCCACCCCACTCTGCCCCAGCTCCTACCACCAGAGCCACTTTGCCTCCCCCTCTGCAAATGCTACTCCCCAAGCCAGGCCCAATGAGGCCCACCTTGTCCTTGAAATCTTTCCCAGCAACCCCAGACTGTGCTGGCCATTTCTCCCCCCTTGGACACCCATAGTATTAATTTCACATGGCGCACATTCTGCTTATCTATGCACAGACCTGGGAAGTGTCCCACTGGCTCTGGGTCTGTGGGCTTGCAAGCCTGAGAAGATCGTCAAGCCTTCAGGAACTCAGGAAGCTCCAGCATGTCCCCTTTTAACCCCCAGGGCTCCTGGCACAGGGCTGAGTAATAAATAAGCACCTGCCCTTCCCCACTGGCCAGATCCTGGGTCAAGAAGAGGAGCTGGGGAGTTCCCAGTGTGGCTTGGCAGTAACAAACCATACCAGTAACCATGAGGTTGCAGGTTTGATCCCTGACCCCGCTCAGTGGGTTAAGGATCCAGCGTTGCTGTGAGCTGTGGTGTAGGTCACAGGCGTGGCTTGGATCTGTTGTGGCTGTAGCTGTTAGTGTAGGCTGGCAGCTACAGCTCCAATTCGACCAAGCCTGGGAACTTCCATGTGCTGTGGGTGCAGCCCTAAACACCCTCCTCAAAAAGATGAGCTGGACCAGTGCAGCCTTCAGAACCTGTGCTCCCACAGGGACACACTTCGCCCCACTCCCGGGAGAGGCTGGGCAGTGCCTACTCTACACGCACCCTAACACCTGGGAGCTGAAGGACTGGGAGGGCCGCCGGGCCATGGTGCCCATTAGCCATGTCATGGAACAGGCACCTCAGGTACAGCTGCTGGCCCCACCTTGCCAAGCCTTCTGCTGCTTGTGGGAGCCCCCTCCAAACACCTTGCCCTCCATGCTGCAGGTGGCGTCTGCCCTGAGGGAAGGTCCAAGAAACCCAAGGGCCTGGCATGAGGTTTCCTGCTACTCTGACCCCCAGGGTACCCAGAAGATAGCACTCCCAGATGAGCCTGACCCTGACTTTGACCCCAACACCATCCTGCAGACCCAGGACCGCTTGAGCCAGGACTATGAGGCCCTGCGGGCCCTGGCAGAGGTAATGCTGCTTGTTGAAGGAATGTTCACGAAGTACCTACTCTGTGCCAGACCCTGAGCTGTGAGCCCAGGGACAGGGCAGTGACTGGATGTGCTTCCTGCCTTCGGGCACAGTAGATGCGAAATGAGTCCTTAGATTGTGAGCTGGGAGCCTGAGAGGGGAGCCCGGGTCAGGCTGGGGAGTTGGGGAAGGAGTCTCTGAGGTGATGACCTTTAGGCTGAGGCTTGAACAGTGAGAAGCTGAGAGCAGGTGGAGCTGGGGGAGGGCAGGGGAAGATGGCGAGGAGGAGTGTTCTCAGCAGGACCCCTGCGACAGCCAGAGAGAGGCCCTATGCAGAGGGGCCCACTGTGGCGCAGTGTGTTCAGGGTCTGGCATTGCCACAGCTATGGCGTAGGTCGCAGATGTGGCTTAAACCAAAAAAAAAAAAGGCGAGGAGTGAGGGCCAGGGTGCCTGGAGCACAGCGGTGCAGCAGTGAGGTCTGGCAGCAGCTAGAGGGGAGCCCACGGAGGAAGGGCCAGGTCCCATGGGAGAGGCATGAACTACACCTAAGGGCCAAAGGGCAGAGTAGGACAAAATCATCAAAAGCCCACACTCTGGAGGTCCTGGTGGCTCAGCAGGCTAAGGAGCCAGCATTGTCACTGTTGTGACACAGGTTTGATCCCTGGCCTGGAAACTATCTCATGCCTTAGGCATAGCCCCCAACGCCCCCCAAAAAAGGCACATATTCTGCTGGGGCCTCCACCCTGTGCCAGCTTCCTGCCCTGGACCTCTGACAGAGGGTTTCTGGCCCTGGGCCCTGCTGCTGGGGATGATGGGGACCTGCTCTGAGCATCCTGTGGATGGCACTGACCCTTACCCAGTCTCTGGCTGGCCTTTCCTCAGCACCGCAGGACCCAGTTGGAGGAGGCAGTGGCCCTGTTCAGCTTCTATGGCTTGTGTAGGGAGCTGCAGTCCTGGCTGGCAGACCAGACAGCGCTGTTCCAAACACTGCAGCCCCAGGCTGACAACTTGGAGGTCATGCAGCTCAAGTATGAGGTATTTGTCCCCTTGGAGCCGAGGAGGGTCTTAGCTGCTTGGCCCCATTTATTCCTGTCTTGCTCACTCCACCACCTGCTCCTGCTCTCCTGTGTCCCAGTGCTCTGTGGTAGGTGCTACTGGCTGGGAGGAGGGACAGAGGGAGATGGGCCTTGAATTTTTTGTGCTTTTTAGGGCCGCACCCGCAGCTTATAGAAGTTCCCAGGCTAGGGGTCGAATCGGAGCTACAGCTGCCAACCTACACCACAGCCACAGCAACGCCAGATCCGAGCCGCGTCTCAACCTACACCACAGCTCACGGCAACACCGAATCCTTAACCCATTGAGCAAGGCCAGGGATCGATCTTGTGTCCTCATGGATACTAGTTGGGTTCATTACTACTGAGTCACAACAGGAACTCCATGAATTTCATTTTAACTGAGGTGTCATTGGCACACAACATTATATTAAGGTGTACAATATAATATTTAGATGTTTGTATATATTGCAAAATGAATGACCGCAATAAATCTAGTTAGCATTTATCACCATACATAGGGAAATTTTTTTCTAGTGATGAGAACTTGTAAGATTTACTTTCTTAGCAACTTTCAAGTATTGATATAGTATCATTAACTATAGTTGCCATGCTGTACATTTTATCCATGACTTATTTATTTTATAACTCTAAGTTTCTACCTTTTACCTCCCTTCACCCATTTCACCCACTCCCCTTGCCTCCCCTCTGTCAACCACCAGTCCATTATCTGAATCTATGAACTTTTTTTTGGTTTTTTAGACCCCATATATAAGTAAGGTCATGTGGTACTTGCCTCTCTCCATCTGACTTATTTCACTTGGCGTAATACCATCAAGGTCCATCCATGTTGTCCTGAATGGCAAGATTTTATCCTTTTTATGGATGAATAATATTCCTCTCTCTGGCTCTTGCTCTGTGTGTGTGTACATATCACATTTATTTTTTTTGTCTCTTCATCCACTGATGGATGTTTAAGGTGTTCCCATGTCTTGTCTATCGTAAATAATGCTGCAGTGATCATGATGGTGCATGTATCTTTTCAAGTTAGTGTTTTTATTTTCTTCAGATAAATACCCAGACACAGAGTTGCTGGATCATATGGTAGTTCTATTTTTAATGTTCCAAAGAACATCCATACTGTTTTCCATAGCAGTTGCACCAGTCTACATTCCTACCAACAGTGCACAAGGTTTCTCTTCTCTACATCCTTGCCAACACCTGGTATTTCTCATCTGTTTTTTGGGGGGATGGGGGCTGCACCCATGGCACGTGGAGGTTCCCAGACTAGGGGTCAAAGCGAAGCTGTAGCTGCCAGGTTACTTCACAGCCACAGCAACGCCAGATCGAAGCCGTGTCTTCGACCTACACCACAGCTCACGGCAACGTTGGATCCTTAACCCAGTGAGCGAGGCCAGGGCTTGAACCTGCATCCTCATGGATGCTAGTCGGATTTGTTTCTGCTGAGCCACAGTGGGAACTCCTGTATCTTGTCTTTTTTGATGTTAGCTGGTCTAACAGGTATGAGATGATATCTCTTTGTGGTTTTAATTTGCGCTCCCCTTATGATGGTGGTGTTGAGCAACTTTTCATGTAGCTATTGGTCATCTATATGTCATTTTGGGAAAAATGTCTATTCAGAGCCTCTGCCCATTTTTAAATTGTATTATTTGGTTTTTTGCTATTGAGTCGTGTAAGTTCTTTACGTATTTTGGATATTAACCCCTTATCCTATATATGATTTGCAAATGTTTTCTCTCATTCTGTAGGTTGCCTTTTCATTTTGTTGATGGGTTCTTTCCTGTGCAGAAGCTTTTTGGTTCGACATAGTCCCCCTTGTTTATTTTGCTTTTGTCACTTTGTTTTTGGTGTCAAGGGGGTTTCCCCACTATATTTTCTTCTAGGAGTTTTATGATTCCAGATCTTACATTCGGTCTTTAATCCATTTTGTGTTCATTTTTGTGTATGGTATTAGATAGTGTTCCAGTTTCATTCTATTGCAGGTGGCTGTCAAATTTCCCCAATACCATTTATGAAAAGACTATCCTTTCTCCACTGTATAGTCCTGGCTCTTTTGTCAAAATTTAATTGACCTGTATGTGTGAGTTTATTTCTGAGCTTTCTGTCAGTTTCATTGATCTCTGTGTCTGTGTTTATGCCAGTACCATACTGTCTTGATGACTATGCCTTTGTAATATAGTTTGAAATCAAGGAGTATGATGCCTCCAGCATTGTTCTTCCTCAAGATTGCTTTGCTATTTGAGATCTTTTATTGTTCCTTACAAATTTTAGTCTTCTAACCCATGAACACAAAATATCTCTTCATTTATTTGTGCCTTCAATTATTTTCATCAATGTCTTAAGGTTTTCAGTGTACAGGTCTTTTACCTCCTTGGTTAAGTTTATTCCTAGCTATTTTATTCTTTTTGGTATAATTGTAAATGGTACAATTATAAATGGAACTCTTTTCTTAATTTTTCTTCCTAATAGTTCCTTATTGTATAGAATTTCAACAGGAGTTTCTGGTTCAGCTCAGCAGGTTAAGGACCCAGCATCTCTGTGAGGATGCGGGTTTGATACCTGGCCTCACTCAGTGGATTAAGGATCCATCATTGCTGCAAGCTGTGTTGTCAGTCACAGATGCATCTCAGATCCAGTGTTGTCATGGTTGTGGTGTAGGCCCCAGCTATAGCTCCAATCTGACCCCTGGCTCAGGAACTTGCATATGCCACAGGTACAGGCATGAAAAAAGAAAAGAAAGAAATTGAACAGATCTGTATATCAATCTTGTATCCGACAACTTTATTGAATTCATTTATTCTAACAGTTTTTTGGTGAGCCTTAAGGGTTTTCTATATGTAAAATCGTGTCATCTGGGAGTGTGGCTCAGCGGGTTAAGAACTCAACTAATATTCATGAGGATTCAGATTCTATCCCTGGCCTCACTCAGTTGATTAAGGGGATGGTGTTGCTGTGAGCTCAGACACAGCTTGGATCTGGCATTGCTCTGGCTGTGGCTGTAGCATAGGCTGGCAGCTATAGCTCAGAATCAACTCCTAGCCTGAGAACTTCTATATGCTATGAGTGAGAACCCAAAAAGGAAAAAATCTTGTCATCTACAAATAGTGACAGTTTTACTTCTTCCTTTCCAATTTGGGTGCCTGACCTTGAATTTTTACAGGGCCCTCCCAGCCCTTTCCTTCCAGAGGGAGACAGCTCATACATCTCCGTAGCAGAGTTGGTCTTATGTGGAGTGTGGGAAGAGAAAACTCTCCCTCAAGGCAAAAATCTCCTTTCCCCAGAACTTCCTCACTGCCCTGGCTGTGGGAAGAGGCCTCTGGGCAGAGGTTAGCAGCTCCGCCGAGCAGCTGAAGCAGAGATGTCCGGGACTCTCCCCCAAGATCCAGCGACAGCAGGAGGAACTGAGCCAGAAGTGAGAATGAAGAGGGGGTGCAGGGTGAGGCGGGCAGACTGGAAGCAGTGCCCAGGCCAAGTGCCTGCTCACCTGACTTCCGAGCCACCAAAAAGAAAGACTGGATGCATTGGAGGCAGGGAGGAGAGGGCAGGCATGGGGACGGCCAGCCCGACAGGTCCCAGGATGGATGGGGAGGTGTCCTTGGGACAGAGACATCCCTGCTCCCTCTGCCCAGGTGGGAGCAGCTGGAGGCCCTGAAGAAAGAGAAGGAAACGCGGCTGGCGAGCACCACACACATGTGCAGTTTCCTGCAGGAGTGTGGGTCCGCACGGGTCCAGATGCAGGACATGGTACTCCAGCTAGAAGCCCTGGAGCTGGGACACTTAGAGGACAGCCACCACATCCTGCAAGTGGCCCAGCAGAAGATGCCAGCGCTGGAGAGAAGTGTTCACTATCTTCAAAGGGCAGCCAGCAAGTACAGCCTGGGTTCAGCATCGTGAGGGCCTGAGCAGGGTTATGGTTGGGGCAGAGGATGAAATGGAGGTGGGGAGGGTGGGCAGGAGGTGCTGTCTGAAGGGTAGGGGCACAGGTTGGGGGACAGTATGAGAAAGTGCTCATGGTGAAAAGGAGACCACAAGCTCACTGCCCCCAGGTCAAGGGTGAGGGGAGAATTCAGAGTTGCCACGCCTTTGCCCAGGGAGCACAGGCCGGGGCGCTGACTGCATGGTGTGCCCTGTCTCCCAGAGTGGAAGAGCTGGGTCCCGCAGAGAGCCAGTTCCTTCAGGGAGAGGTGGCGATGCTGCAGGGGCTGCTGGAGCAAGTGCAGCAGCAAGTGGCCCAACAGGCCCAGGCTCAGGCCAAGGTGAGGACCCGCCAGCACTTCCTGCAGGAGAGCAGGCGGCTGCTGCTGTGGGCAGATGGTGTCCGGGCTCGGCTGAACAGCAAGGAGGAGGCGGTGAATGTGGCCTCAGCCCAGCGGCTGCTGGGGGAGCACCAAGACCTGCTGAAGGAGATCCAGCTGCAACAGGAGAGGTCAGGACAGGAGGGGCAGAGGGGGTGCGCTTCAGGCTGGCCACAGCCTTTGGGGAAAGGCCATCAGAAAGGGAGAGGCTGGAAGCGGTGTGTCCCCTATGACTGGCCCAGGCTGGTGTCTGGCATGTTGTTTAAGGCAGGTTTACAAAGACAGTGTGACCAAGGGCTGGTTGGGCAATCCAGCCTGCATATTTTCGGGAAGGACCCAGAGCAGAGTCTGAGCTTTCTGGAAGCTTCTATCCACTTGTCTGGGCATCACCATTAGCATGGCCAACTGGAGCAAAGGTGTGACATTCAGGGAGCATGGCAACTAGTGAGTCCCACGGGCTGGGCTGGTTACATTCAGTGTCTCACTAGTGGCACAGGGCACAGCTGTCCCATTGGACAAGAGGACTGCCTGGGCTAACCAGCCTCAGACCCCTGCCAGTTACCCTCCCATCAGAGCTCCAAGATAAATGAACTGCGGAGGTGAGAGGGGAAAAATATTGGCGGTGTGGGTAGATAGGCTTTGACTCTCTGCCTGTCGTCTTGGACAGGCTGCAGCAGCTGGCGGCTCAGGGCCTGCCCATGGCAGCCTTGGACTCCCCAGACTCCAGAGAGGTGGCCAGTGCTCTGAGGCTCCTGGACCAGCAAGGCCAGGAGTTAAAAGCCGCCTGGGAGCAAAGGCAGCAGCAGCTGCAGGAGGGGCTGGAGCTACAGAAGTTTGGTCGAGAAGTGGGTGGTTTCACTGCCATCTGTGCCAGCCACGAGTCTTTCCTACAACTGGACAGCCTTGGGGTATGTAGCCAGGGGTGTGTAGCCAGGGTGCCCCTTCCCTAGGAAGTAGGAGCATAGAAGCCAGGCTGGGTGGTGGGCGAGATGGCGCTGACCCCCATCCTCCCAGCATGACCCTCATCTCTGCATCCCCAGGAGGACCTAAGGGAGGCCCAGAGTCTGTTGCAGCGGCACCAGGAGTTTGGGCAGTTCCTGAATGCTCTTGGCCATCAGGCAGAGGATTTACAGGCACGTGGCGAGAAGCTGGCTCAGAGTCAACCCCCCGCTGCACACAAGTGAGACCTGCACAGCCTGTTGCCCTGAGGCTGGGAGAGTACACGGGGAGTTGGGGGGACAGTGGGCTGAGCTGGGTGCAACATTTGGAGAGGGTCTCAGGCACAGTGGAGCCTCCCCACATGCTCCCCAACTCCACCTGACCCCCAGGGTCAGAGAGCTGCTGCAGAGCATCCAGGCCCAATGGACCAGAGTCCAGGAGAGGAGTGAGCAGAGAAGGAGGCGGCTGCTGGCCTCCCTCCAGCTCCAGGTGAGGAGCCGACGCGGGTATAGGAGGCCTCCTGGGAGGAGCGCCCAAGAGCCCACTGCTGCACTAACAACTGTGTCTATGTGGGGCCCTCTGCAGTTTCCAAAGCACTTGCCCACATATTACATCATTGACTGTCCCCCCAACACCTTTTCTGAGATGGGCTTTCTGGCTCTGATTTTTCCAGATAAGGAAAAAAGTGAGGCTGAGGCCACACAGCTCAGAGGCAGGGCTGGGCCCAAAGCCTGGGCCTCTTGAATAACCCCTCACCGTCCCTCATCTGGCTGCTCCCCTCCACCACGGTTTCTGGCCACGCACTCCTGGCTCCTGCACGGGCCATGGGCTCTAGGTGCAGATCTTGATTCTATCAGGTATTTGTTCTGCCCGTGATGGAGCCTCAGAGCTGGGCTAGTCCACAGGCTACCCGGGGCCCAGGCCTGTTTGGAGACAGAGAGCTGTCCCTGATCTGACGCTGCTGGAGCCATGGGGACCTGGCCAGATGCTCCTCCTCGTTGGGCACAGAGCACCATGGGGCCAGACTTTGATTCTCCGGGCTGCTTCTGCTGTTTTCCCTGAGGCCTGTTCCTCCCCATCTTGGTTTCTCTGTCCCCACTGGGGAGCAGTAGCCCCAGGTCCCACCTCTCCTGCATCCTACGATCAGCTGTGCATCCTTCAGCACCCTGAGACCCCTCCCACTAAAGGTCCTCATACCAGCCCTCACCCCCACTCTGTGACACCAGCCTCTCCTGGTCCCTTGGCAGGAGTGGAAGCAGGATGTAGCAGGGGTAATGCTGTGGATGGAGGAGAAGAGGCTGATGGTGGCAGATGAGCCATCCCAAGAGCCAGGCAACATCCTGAGGGAATTCAGGCGGCACAAAGCAGCTGAGCGCGAGCTGCTGGCCACACAGGGGCATGTGGAGGGCCTGCAGCAGGTGAGGATCATTGGATGCAGTGGGCAGGGCCTGGTGGGCTCCACATTTCCCCTGCAGAGCATGTTTTCAGGGAGCATAGTCACTGGAGGCAGAATCCACCCCAGTCTCCACAGGGTTAGGATTGCCCAGCTTCCTCCCCTAATCAGGCACCCTGTGGTCTTAGTGCCCAGAAAGCTTCTATGGTCCCTTCTCCTCAAGTTTAAGAGACAGCCCTGGAGCCTGCTGCCTCTCCTGGCAGTCTGGCGCCTGCTAACCCCTCACTATTCACAGGCCTCAGAGGAAAACCCTCCCACCTCTGCCAACAGATTTGGGGCCATGGGAACAGCTCGAGGTCTTGCAGCCTGTGGAGTGCAGCTCACAGCACCTCCACTGATGGCCCCGGGCCCAGCCTGTCATGGTCACACTCAGGACCATCAGCTCAACAGGATGCTCCGGGCTTTTGTGTCCCCTGCAGGTTGGAAGAGAGCTGCTGAGGAGCAGGCCCCATGCCCAGGAGGACGTGCAGGCCATGCTTCGGGGTCTGAGTAGCAAGTGGGAAGGGTTGAACCGCAGGATGGCAGAGCGTGGGAAGCAGCTCCAGCAGGCTCGGTGGCAGGACCAGCTCCTGGGGCTGCTGCAGGTCAGCCGAAGAGAGGGATGGGCACAGGAGGGAGACCGAGGCTGGGCTGGGCTGGGCTAGGAACTGACAGGAGGGGAGAGGAGTGCTCTGCTGACTCCAGAGTGGCCCTGGGAAGTCCTGAAGCCTTTGGAGGCCTCTGGCCTATGTTGATCCTGACTTCGCCCACCATTGGCCATTCCAGGATTGCCTCCTGGGTGCCCCTGTGTGCTCAGCACAGCTCGAGTTGCCAGAGAGGAAGAAGTGTGAGGGGAACAGGGGTGCTCATGAGGCTCTGGGAGAAGGGTTGGGCACCCTGGGTCAGGGTGGCCAGTGGCATGGACAGAGGTCGCCAAAGTCCTTGGTGTATCTGGTTGCTACTAGCACTGCACCTTAGAGCCCAGGAAGGGGTACTTGCCAACCTGTACGTGGAGAGCATAATGCAGGGCCCTGTGACCCTCCCCAGGACATCAAGAGGAAGATGGAGCAGCTAGAGGGGGCCCTGCAGAGTGCAGAAATGGGGCAGGACCTGGGCTCAAGCCGGGGGCTGCAGAAACAGCACCGCCAGCTGGAGGCCGAGAGCCAGGCACTGGCCAGCAAGTTGGCTGCCCTGGTCTCTCAGGCCCACCAGGTGGTCAGCTCCCAGACCATCGCAGAGCAGATCCAGAAGCATCTCCAGAGGTACTTGCCTGCTTGATCCATCTCCACCCCATTGTGTGTAACTGCCACCAGGTGAACCTGAGGCCAGTTTCACCCAGTGAGCCCAGCAGAGGGGCCCCCCACAAGCCCTGATGTTGTCAAAGCCTCTTTCCCTTGTGAGTAGTGTCAGCCCTGGAATGGACTCTGCACTAACAGCTGTGTACAATGAGGAGCCCTTTCGTTTCCAAAGCACTTTGCCCCAGCCAGGCGGGTCCTCTGAGTGGGACCCTCTCAGGTGCCTCCCCCTCATCAGATAAGACTTCCCCTACTGTCACCTCATTCCTCATGCATGGGTCTCTGGCTGGGCCAAAAAAAGAACCAAGCACTGGACCTCACCAGCTCCCAGCCTCTCCTTCTCCCTCCCCCCAGGTTGGGGTCCCTGCAGGGACGGCTGGCCACCCGGCGACTGCAGCTGCAGGCCTCAGTCGAGCTGTACCAGTTCCACCACCTGAGCAACGTGGAGCTCACGTGGGTGGCAGAACACATGCCCTCAGCGAGCTCCTGCTCCCCCAAGTCCTTGCATGGTGCCCACAGCCTTCTCCGCAAGCACAAGGTAATGGTCCCGTTTTCTCCCTTTCCCAGACCTTAGTCTCTGCCCCCAGCCCTTTTCTGCCAGTGAGTGTTGCCAGAATTGGGCCCTGGAGCCGCATCCACAGCTCTGTTCCAGGCACCCCATGGCTAAGAGAATCCCAGAGGCGGCAGCGCCTTGTGTTGTTCTGTGGCAGGAACTCCAGGCAGAGGTGAAAGCCCACCGGGGACAGATGCAACGGGTGCTGGGTTCCGGGTGGAATCTCGCAGCCTCCAGGCACCCCGAGGCCCAGCACATCACGGAGCAGTGCCAGAAGCTGGAAGGCCGCTGGGCAGAGCTGGAGCAGGCGTGTGAGGCACGGGCCCAGGGCCTGCAGCAGGCTGCCACTCTCCAGCAGGTAGGATGCCGAGGGCATGGGGTCAGGGGAAGGAGCCAGTCAGTGGCCTCTGTGAGCAATGTCTGCAGGACCTGGGGCTCTCAAGGAGCTAGGTCAGTGGTGAGAACTCGGGGCCTGGAACTGCCTGGTCCCCATGGGTGCAGAAGCCTCTCTGGGCTGCCTGCTGGAGAGCAGTGGTGTGACGGCCTCAGCAGGTGATGTAGGGGTCCCATCTGAGACCATTGGGGTGAGTTGGCACCATTCTTGGCAGTATTTTCTGGATGCATCAGTGCTGGAGGACTGGGTGGAGGAGAAGTGGCAGCTCATGAGCAGTCAGGACTATGGCAGGGATGAGGCAGCCACCATCAGGCTCATTAAGAAGCACCAGGTACTGTGTCCTGAGCATTACCTCTGTGGTCTGGACTGGGCTGATGCTGGGCCAGGGGAAGGGGTCTGTCTCATGCCCAAAGGGCACATCCTGCTTCTCAGAGACACAGAACCCTGCTCTTGCTGCCTGGAAACAAGCCAGCCAGCCCCTCCCCATCCCCCACCCAACTCCTGCAGGGCCCCTGCTCACCCCCAGCAGCCCCCTTCTTCAGAGGCCACCCCTTTGAAAAGCCCATCTGCCTTCTTTCATCTCTGTAGTAATTGACACCCCTGAGACCTCTGGATTTCTCTGCCTTCTCTTCTTGTGTCTTCTCTTCCCCCTGGCACTTTTCTCCTTTCTGAGGGTTACCCGTTCCAGCCCTCCCCACATCTTCCACGGGCTTCTTCTTCCCACACTTTGACTACCTTCCTTTGAGTTAACCAAATACCCTTCCTGAAACCTACCTCCCCCACAAGCATCCCTGATTAAAGCAAGGGAGGCCTGGAGTCCCCCTCCCGCTTCCTGGAATCTGACTCCTAGAACCACACCTGAGCCCTGGACCTATGGCAGTCCTGAACCCTGTTGTCACTCAGTGTCCTCCTACCTGGGCATTTTGTCTACAGAGCCCTAGTGGTCAGTATTTCAAGGTCCTGTGACTGAGGACTTGGAGCCATTCCTAAGGGACTTGCCCATAGCTGTGGCCTCACAGAGCTTCAACATCCCAGGCAACCTGGGAAACTCTGAACTCCATCCATTTTTCGTACTGTGGTGCTGGGGCCCAGGTTACCCATCACTCACCCTTCCCTGCTAGATGGCAAGCCTCTGCAGGCACAGACTGTGTCTTCACTTTCATGGGACAGTAAGATCTCTGTCACCATCGGGTACGCAGATGGTGGGTGCATGAGAGAGCCAATGGGTTGGGATGGGTGGGTGGGTGGGTGGATGCGTGGATGGGGGAGATGGGTGGGTTTCCGATCATCAGGCGAGTGAACAAGAGGGTGAATGGATGGATAGATGGATGCGTCACCCCGTCTGAGCCTTGTGTGCTGGCAGGCCCTTCAACAGGAGCTGGCCTGTTACTGGAGCTCCATGCAGGAGCTTGACCAGAGGACTCAAACCCTCACTGGCCCTGAGGGCCCTGCACAGCTGGGAAGGGTGCAGGAGAGGCTCCGGGAGCGGCTGCAGGCCCTGCAGGAGTTGGCAGCCACACGGTGAGGGGTGCTGTACCCTCAGGTTTAGGGGACCTAGCCACGGTTGACTGTTAGCATCCCATAACCCTGAGCTGGAAGGAGCCCGTAGTCCACATAGGGATGGCAGCTGACTCCTTGTTGTGCATTGCTCCCCTCTTTCCCTAAATCCCTCAGTGAAGGCCCACTGGGCAAGAACCCAGACCCCTAGCCCCCTGCTCCCTGTCCCGCTCTGGCCTTCCTCTGTTGACCTCTCCCTGAATCCAGAGCCTCCAGCTTGGGCAGAGACCATGAATCACCTCCTCCTTCAGGTAACCCCCTGTGGCTGGGCCGGTTGTCCCCAGGGGGGTGGGCAATTAAGTTCTGGGGAACCACGGGTTGTCCCCACAGCAACCGGGAGCTGGAGGGGACCCTGAAGCTGCATGAGTTCATGAGGGAGGCTGAGGCCCTGCAGGGCTGGCTGAGCAGCCAGAAGGAGGAGGCCAGAGGAGGAGAGAGCCTTGGGGAGGACTATGAGCACGTCCTGGTGAGAGGAGGCCTGGGCCAGGGAGGAAGCCCTGGGGCAGGATGCTGGGGGCTAGGCTGGCTGGAGAGGGGGCCATGGGTTCTGAGCCCTGGCTGAGGATGGGTCTTTCAGGTCCAATGGGGCAGGCGCTACAGCCATCCAGCACCCCCTGGCCCAGATGTCACAGAGGTGCCTCGCTCCCCAGGCTGCTTGCCACTCACCAGCTAGGGGCCACCCTGTCACTTGCTCCCCTTTCTCCTCAGAGTGTCCGCACCAAGTTTGCAAGGTTTCAGCACCAAGTGGAGAGGGGTGGCCAACAGGTGGCCACCTGCCAGCAGCTGGCAGAGAGCCTGCTGGAGCATGGACACAGCGCTGCCCCCAAGGCCCGTCAGAGGCAGCAGGATCTGCAGTGAGTGTTGGCCAGGCTGCGTATTTGGAGGAGGGCAAAGGGCAAGCAGGTCCTAGAGTGTTAAGAGGAGGCTCTGTCTTCCCCCGACATGTCTGGAGAGGGGGCTGCTTTCAGAGAAGCTGAGCCTGCCACAGGTGGCCATGGCCTGTAAAGAGAGACAAGGCTGGGTGTGCAGATCAGAGAGCCCTGCCAGACCCCTGGGGCCCTTTTCAAACCGCTGGCTCCCAGGACTTGGAGCAGGGGCCGTGGCAAGACTGCTTAGCTGCCCACTGGCTCATGGGGATCCTCCCCCAACCTTTGAGCTTCGAGGCAAGTCATCCTCGCTTATAACCCCCAGCACGAAGCCCAGCCCAGTCTTAGGGACACAGGGAGAGTTTGCTGAGTAAATGAGGAATGGAGAGCAGATGCGGCCTCTGTCCCTGAGTGATTATCATCTGATTGACCCATTGGGACCTGAGGGCACAAGATGTAAAGAATATACACAGCCCAGAAATCAGTTCATGGAGTTCCCGTCGTGGCGCAGTGGAAACGAATCTAACTAGGAACCATGAGGTTGCGAGTTCAATCCCTGGCCTCACTCAGTGGATTAAGGATCCGACATTGCAGTGAGCTGTGGTGTAGGTCACAGACGCGGCTCAGATCTGGCGTTGCTATGGCTGTGGTGTAGGCTGGAGGCTATGACTCTGAGTCAACCCCTAGCCTGGGAACCTCCATATGCCATGGGTGCGGCCCTAGAAAAGAGAAAAAGACAAGAAAAAAAAAAAATCAATTCAGTGCTGAGCATGCCAACAGTGAAGGATTGGATTCAAAGCAAAGCTAGAAAGACAGGCTCCAGGACTAGGTGGGAGAGGGGATTAGGAAGAAGAGTTTGGGTTAGTCCTGGATGCAGCCCAGAGAGCAGCGGGGCTGACCAGCCCAGCGAGGGGGCAGAATGTGGGTCCAGGCCAATGACTGACTGGCTGCCCCCTCCCTCACCCCCGTGGGCAGGGCCGCCTGGTCGGAGCTGTGGGAGCTGACCCAGGCCCGAAGCCGCCTGCTCCAAGATGCTGAGGTCACTCTGAAAGTTCACAGAGATCTGTCGGAGGCCCTCATCCAGGTCCAGGTGTGAGCCTGGGGGAGGAAGTCGGTTCTTTCTAGAACTGGATCCAGGCTCAGTGCTCCC
The DNA here is from genome assembly GCF_054392235.1 of Sus scrofa. NCBI lineage: Eukaryota > Metazoa > Chordata > Mammalia > Artiodactyla > Suidae > Sus > Sus scrofa. The sequence goes on from NC_139383.1 coordinate 138,788,914, forward strand.
CCCTCCATTCCTAATGCCCTTGGCCATGTCCTTTCCTCAGGAGAAAGCCTCAAGTCTCCCCTGTGACGTGGCCCAGGACCTGCGTGGGCTGGAGGCCCAGCTAAGGAGACAAGAGGGACTGGAACGGGAACTTGTGGGCACTGAGCGGCAGGTGAGCCCAGGTCTGGCTGCCTCTCCCACTCAGTCCCACAGGCCCCGGTGGACACCCATCTGCTCTCTGGCTTTCTCCCCACTCCCTCAGGGCCACCAGCCATGCCCACTGTGCATGGAGGGCATGGGCCAGGAGGGACTGTGAGCTGAGCTGGCCCTTCAGCCTCCCCTCCCTACCCCCCACCTTGCCCCCAGCTGCGGGAGCTGCTGGAGACTGGAGGCACCATGCAGAAGCTGGGGCCCAGGCCTCAGGCTCTGGCAGTGCAGCAGAGGCAGCAGGCTCTGGAGCAGGCCTGGGAGGCCCTGAAGCTGCACGTAGAGCAGCGCCGGACCCACCTGGAACAGGCACAGCTCCTGGCCCACTTCCACACAGCGGTGAGGCTCCTTTCCCCTGGTGTGCGTGTGTTGTACTGTGAGTGTGCATGCACTAATAAGGCCCTGGATGGAAAACGAGTGTGAACATGAGCAGGAAGAGCATTGGGCAGGAAGAGCAATGTAGGTATCTGTCTGGCCAGTCAGAGGGCTCAGCCCAGGGGGTCCTGCTGTGATTCCTTAGGTTTGTATCAATAACAGCCCAGGTGAGAGAGAGCACAGTCAAGAGACAGGGGTCATAGCCAGAGCACAGGAGGAAAAATACCCTAGGAGAGCCCATAACAAGAGACCCAACTGTCCTAAACAGTGACCTCTAGATCAACTGGCATCTTTTTTTTTTCCCCTTTTCTTTTTAGGGCCACACCTGCAGCATATAGAAGCTCCCAGGCTAGGAGTCAAGTCAGAGCTACAGCTGCCAGCCTACACCACAGCCACATCAATGCGGGATTCAAGCCAAGTCTGTGACCTACACCACAGCTCATGGCAATGCTGGATCCATAACCCACAGAGTGAGGCCGGGGATCAAACCTGCATCATCATGGATACTAGTCAGATTCGTTTCTGCTGTGCCACAAGGGGAACTCCAGCCAACATCTTTTTAATACCTTTGTTGAGCTCTGTGCTAAGAGCTATGGGTGAGAGAGGAGGTGATATAGAGCCTATGAAAGATGGACTCGCTGCCATCAGGGAGCATATCTAGCTGGGGACATGACCCTAATGCCCCAGAGAGTCAGGTTGGGACAGTAAGCCCCAGCCCTGGGCTGTCTAGGAGTCTCCATGTCCCGGTGCCTGGCAGACCAGAAAGCCGAAACTATGACACAGCAAAAGGGATCCAGTTTGAAGACCCAGCTCTGCCACTTCTTAGCAGTGTGGACTCAAGCAAGGCACTTATCCTAGCTTGTAACACCCTGTGTGTGAGTGCCTAGAAGTTCCATAACTCTTGCACACACATTGTACCCTCTTGATCTGGGCAAGGAGGTGTTAGGACAAAGACCCAAGGCTCTTCCAGCTCTAACATGTATTGGTACACAAATCAACAGAAGACTATTTGTAAGTAGGAAACCAGAGATTCAGAGGACAAGGCAAGCAGTGAGATGTCATGAGATGTCGGGGGGCCAGGGCAGGCTCCATGAGGCACAGGAGGCCTTGGCTTTTGATGAACATGTGAGCTGGGAAGGGATGGAAGGAAGGGGAAGAACTTCTAAGCAAGAGGCCCAGCGAAAGCCAAGGGTGGGGAGAAATCTCAGGTCGGGGCGAGGAGGAGGCTCTTCTGCACCTGTGGAAGTTCAGTGGCCCTGGGGGGACTGGGTTGAATGATAACAGAGGAATCAGGTGACCCCGGGCCCCTTGAGCCTCACCTGAGGCTCTGACCCCCAGACAGCTCAGGGCCACTCCAGGGTGTGAATGGATCCTCCAGAGCTGGAGGGCTGTAGTTGTGCCTCCGAGCCTGGTTCTCTGCTGCCCAGCCCAGGCCTCACCTCTCTCTCTCCCTCTGTCTCCCTGGGGTCCAGGTGTGGGACTACACCTCCTGGGTAGCCAGTGTGTGGCCAGAACTGCAGGATGGGGAGAGCTCCCAGGAACCCCACCACAGTCTGCTAAAGCTCAGCGCCCACCAACAGCTTCAGGCAGAGCTGCAGGCCCGGGAGGAGCTGCACCAGCATGCCACCCAGCTGGGCCAGCAGGTGCTTCTGGCTTCAGGGACATCTGTCAAAGAGGTGGGCCCCCTTTTCTAGTGCCCCCAGCCTCCCCTGACGGAGCCTGCCCCGATCACTGTGTCACATGCCATGGCCTCCGAGGCTTCCCTCGGGATCCGCTTCTGTCTCGTCCATGCGGCTCTCTCCAGTGCAGGCTCCCCACGTGCCCATCCCCAGGTCCAGGAAGAGCTGCGAGCCCTGCAGGACAGGCGGGAGCAGGTGTTCCAGGCCTGGGAGCAGAAGCAGGAGAGGCTGCTGGCCGTGCACCGGGAGCAGCTCTTCCTCAGAAAGTGTGGCCGCCTGGACAAGATGCTCACAGCCTGGGAGGCAGGTGTCCTCACCCCATAGGAGGCACACGTAACTCCTAGTCCCATTCTTCCCCCTCTCTCCCCTCCCCCCACTCACTCACTTGCTTTCTGGGGCTCTGGCTTTTCCTTGATGGGGCACCCAGAGGCTGCACACTGCCTCAGCCCAGAGAGCTGCAAATGAGGATGTGGGGCTGGCTGTCAGAACAGTCCCTGATGGCCTCTGCCTTTTCCACGGGTTGATCCAGGTCTTCCTGAAAACCAGCACCCTGGGGAGCTCTGTGGAAGAGGTGGAGCTGTTGATCCGCAAGCATGAGACCTTCCAGAAAGTGCTGACTTCCCAGGATGAGAAGGTAATGGGTTTGGTCAGAGTTGGATGGTGGGAGTCTGGGAAATCTACACAGTTCGAAATGGGGGACTTGGGTACTTGATATGTACCCACAAGTAATGCTGATATATGAGGGTGGGCTGGGGCACCTGGTTAGCACTGACTGAGCTTAGGAGGAGGGCCTGGGCTGGGATGGCCCAACTGCGAGGACACAGGGACCATGTGTCACGTGGTCATGGGGAGTGGGAGGGAGGGGGCTGGTTCTGGCTTGCTGGGAGGACCCGCCAGCCCTAGGTCGCACCTGTGGGCCAGCCCCTCTCCAGCCTCCCCAAGTGGAAGAACAGCGGGCTGTGCCACCCTCAACCCCCACCCCACCCACAGGTGGCAGCCCTGTGTGAGCAGGCGAAGATGTTCACGGGTCCCAGGGCACAGGGCCTGCTCCACGTGGTGCTGGAGCGCCGGGCGCGGGTAAAGGAGCTGGCGGAGGACTGGGGATGCGCCCTGCACACCTCCCTGCTGATAACTGCCTTCACCAGGGCCGCCATCCAGGTCAGCCCCCCCCCTCCCCAGCCCAGTGCCTTCCACTTGGGCCACATGGTACAGGTTACAGATAACGTTTACCTTCATGGGCTCGTTCAGGCTTCGACACAACCCTGAAGTTTGGAGAGTTAAATGGCTTTCTCAGGAGCCATGCTGGAGCCCAGGCATTTGACTCAAAGCCCTGTGAAGACCCTGCTGCTTCCTAAGGTCTCAGTAACCTGGGGCAAAAAGAGGCATTGGGGAGTTTCTGTTGTGGCTCAGAGGGTTAAGAACCCAGCTAGTGTCCATGAGGTTGCAGGTTTGATCCCTGGCCTCGCTCAGTAGGTTAAGGATCCAATGTTGCCGTGAGCTGTGGTGTAGATCACAGATGTGGCTCAGATCGCGTGTGGCTGTAGCTGTGGTGTAGGCCTGCAGCTGCAGCTCCAATTGGACCCCTAGCCTAGGAAATTCCGTATGCTGTGGATGCGGCCCTAAAAAGAAAAGAAAGAGAGGCATTGGGAGAGAGCAGAGCAGTCCAGAGCCCAGGGCAGGCAAGCCTCACCTCCAAAATGAGATTCCACCCAGTGTCCCTGCCCAGGCCCTTCCTGTGTCTGGGGGGTACCTGGGCCCCGGGCTGTCTTTTGGGTCTGGGACCATTGGATCTCATTTACCAGGCACTGCCCAGCCCTGCCCTTGGGCCAGCAGTCAGCTACCTGGGCAACAGCTGGGAGCAGGCATGCAGGACAGCTCTGTGGACCAAGGCAGCATCAGCATCATGAGATTCGTGTCCCCACCCCCACCAGGTCGAGGACTGGATCCAGGAGCGACTCCAGCAGCTGAAAGAGCCAGTTCCTCCTGGGGACCTGAAAGATAAGTTGAGGCACCTGCAGAAACACCAGGCCTTTGAGGCAGAGGTCCAGGCCCATGAGGAGGTCATAATCTCTGTTGCCAAGGTACCAGCCAGGCCCCCACTCCCACCCCCCATCCCCCACCTCCAGTGGCCAAGGGGAAAGGTCTGAAGCAGGAGGAGCCCGTGATGGAGAAAAAGCAGGAGAAAGGGCAGCAGGCGAAGTCTCCTGATGTCCCCTCTCTCCCCAGGAGGGGGAGGCTCTCCTGGCACAGAGCCACCCTCGGGTGGGAGAGGTCTCCCAGAGGCTGCAGGCACTGCAGGAGCACTGGGAGAAGCTGAGGCAGGCAGTGGCCCTCCGCAGCCAGGACCTGGTGGACAGGCGGAACTTCTTGGAGTTCCTGCAAAGAGTAGACATTGCAGAGGCCTGGATCCAGGAGATGGTGAGACCCAGCCGGGCAGGGACAGAGCGGTGATTGGGGCTTCGGGGCTGACAGATGGGGGAGGGAGCCCCAGCAGGGAGTTCCCAAAGTTTCCCCCTGCCCCAATACCACCCTAGCCACTGGTGCACCCAGCGCTGGGTGCTCAAGAGTGCAGCCTTCCTGACCCTGGGCCTCCACAGGAGGTGATGGTGAACATCAGTGACCTGGGCCACGACCTTGAGCACTGCCTGCAGCTCCGTAGGCAGCTCCGCCAGCTCCCAGGAGTCTGGGCCGGGGTAAGGGGGCCCTGCCATGCATCCTTGCATTGGGAAATGCAGCTCGGGGTAGTGACTGAGCCTGGGCTCTGGAGCCAGATGTGGGCCTTCATGTCATCTCCACACTTAACAGCCTGCATGCACTTGGGCAGGCTCCTCAGCTTGCCAGGGCTTAGTTTCTTCATATTTAACATGGGAATACCGCTTACCTCATAGGTAAAAGAACATGCGTGTGGTGGTAGTAGTTACACAAATCTACCCACGTGATAAAACTTCCTGGCCCTGTACCTGCCCCCAACACACAGATGGATGCATGTCAGTTCTGCTCGATGCTGAATAAAGTCTGTAGTCTGCCTAACAGTGATACCAAAGGCAGTGTCCTGGTTTTCATATGGTGCCATAGATAGTAAGCTGTGACTGTTGAAGGAAGCTGGGCAAAGGGTACATGGGTCTTCTTTATACAAACTGTGCGATTTCCTCTGCATCTGATTATTCCAAAAAATGTTTTAAATGCACTTATGCCTGAGCGTGATGGATGATCAGTAAAGTGCAGTTGCTCAGAACCCTCGTTCAGCATCTCAGTGTCTCCCCTAGACCCCCTTCCCCACTCATACACACCCGCAAAATCAATTTCTCTTATGTGGTGCAGAGGAAAGAAATTGGACAGGTGTATTCACAGTCATGTGTTAGAGCCCAAATGTTCTAACTTCATCCCCTGAAGTATGTGACTTCTTTTTTTTTTTTTTTTTTTTTTTTTTTTTAATGGCTGCATCCATGGTGTCTCTAAGTTCCCCAGGCCAGGAAATGAATCTGGGCCATAGTTGTGATGTAGGACACAGCTGTGGCCATGCCAGATCCTTGAACCTACCTGCGCCTCTACAGTGACCCAAGCCACTGCAGTCAGATTCTTAACCCATTATGCCATAGCGTGAACTCCAGTATATGGCTGCAGAGCTCCAATGTAAGCCTTTTGTGGAGTTTCTTGCTGGCCTAGCAGGTTAAGGATCTGGCATTGTCACTGCTGTGGCTCGTGTTACTGCCGTGGTGCAGATTCAATCTCTCCCTAGGAACTTCGCCATGGGTGGCTTAAAAAAAAGAAAAAAAAAAAAAAAAAAAGGCCTTTACTAAAGTGGAATTTCACAGCCACTGCGCCAGATGCTGTAGTAGAAGGAGTATTAGATAGACTTGAGGAGCTGGGCTTGGGTCCTACCTCTGCCATCAATTGACCATGTTAGCCTTCAAGCTCTGCCCTGTCGATAAAAGAGAGAAACCCCCTTTCCTGCTCAACCCCTTTGAGACACCTGTTAGGAAATGCTTTGGAAATGGAGACCAACGCAAGATGCTTTTACTGGACAGGACACCTGCAGTCCTACCCACTTCAGGGACCCCCTCCCCATGTAGCCACCAGCGGCCCCCTACAGTGACTGAGCAGTGGCAACTTCAACCCAGTGACTCCCAGGGCTGGGGACGTCCTGACCTAAGGAGGCTGACACCACTTCATTCTAACCCTTACTTTGCTTTGCTTTTCTTTTTTTTTCTTTTTTTTTTTTTTTTTTTTTTGGTCTTTTTGCTATTTCTTTGGGCCGCTCCCGTGGCATATGGAGGTTCCCAGCTAGGGGTCGAATCGGAGCTGTAGCCACTGGCCTATGCCAGAGCCACAGCAATGCAGGATCTGAGCCGCGTCTGCAACCTACACCACAGCTCACGGCAACGCCGGATCGTTAACCCGCTGAGCAAGGGCAGGGACCGAACCCGCAACCTCATGGTCCCTAGTCGGATTCGTTAACCACTGAGCCATGACGGGAACTCCTACTTTGCTTTTCTTATCCTGAGAAGCTGCATTTTCCTTTAAAAACGTCTATCCATCAGTGAGTGCTTGCCCTCCCCCTCCTGCCTGCTCCTGGCCTGGAGAGCACATTTTCTAGCCTTAGAGACAACCCTGGGCTACAGGCCAGGCCCAAGTGTATCTTGCTCGCTGCACTTGGCCTGGGATGGAACGGCCACGACAGAGAAAGCAGCTGCCTCCACTCCCCAGACATGCTGTTTCTCAAGCTCTCTCAGGCCCAAGCAGACCCCCCAAGTGCTGACTGTGTGCAGAGAAGGGGCTCAGAGTGGGTGTTGCCGAGACCCTCACCCTGCACCCCCACAGGACACGGTGGATGACGCCCACATCAGGAGCATCAGTGACTTGCCAGTGAAGCTCAAGAATCGGGACTCTGAGCAGGTCGAGACCATCTGCCAGCGGCAACATCAGCTCAACAACAGGCCAGTCCCTGAGCTGGGAGCAGCGGGGCCGGGAGAAGGGGGCTGGAGGGCCGCCTCAGACTGAGCCTGACACCCTCTCTGCCAGGTGGAACCGTTTCCATGGCAGCTTGCTCCGGTATCAGCAGCAGCTTGAAGGGGCTCTGGAGAGACACACGTTGTCCCAAAAGCTGGATGACATCATTGAGCGGATTGGGGAAAAAGTGAGCAGCCAGGAGCCAGTGCGTCCACCCCTCGCCTGCCTCTCCTCTTTAGTTGGGTATCAGAGCCAGCTCTCACTAGGGGCCCATCAGGGGGTCTTCCAGGGCCTCTTGGGGTCACTTCTAGACCTAGAAGCCCCCATTGCACGCTCAGAGGCTAGCCTACCTGGCTCCCTTCTCCCCCAGAAGCACCACGAATCCAGAGGCCCAAGCACCCCTCTCCCCACTGTTTCCTCTATTGTCCCTGAGCAAGGCCAGAACCCTCAGGAGGTTTGCCCAGAGTTGTGTCAGCAGTCACAAGAAACCTGGCCTTGACACTGGCAGAGGCAGGAGTAGAGAAGTTGTACACATCCTGAGAAGTGCCCCCATGAAGCAGGCTATGCTCCGTTGCGAGCATTCAAAGGCCTCTGGTTCCTGCCTCTGCCAGGCAGGTCTGTGCTCAGTTCCCCGCAAGAGAATGAGCGTCAGGTGAGACAGTGACTGCGGCTGCACCACACCCACCGGTGGAGGTTACTACCACTGGGGAAACGCCACCCCAGAGGTCTCCTGGCAATCTTCCTCCTTCATAGAAGGAAGGGACCGCTGGTCAGGGCCAGCGTCCTGCTCCAGCCTCAGAGGGCACTGAAAATGAATCAGGCTGGGTGCTTGCTTCCTGCACAGAAACCCCATGGCCGGTGACCCCTCTGCAATGAGGGAGGAGCTGGAGCTAAGGCTGGTAGCAGCACCCTTTCCCTTCCCAGGCTGCCCTGCTCCAGGCCCTGAACTGCAGGCAAGATCCGGAGAGCCTGCAGAGGCTGATGTGGAAACACAAGGCATTGGAGCAGGAAATAGGCCTCATCCAGGCCCAGGTGGAGGTGTGCAGCTGGGTGTCGGGTGGGTTCCAGGCCCAGAGTTCCTAGTCCGTGGGTCCCCAGGCAGGCGTGCTGGGGCGGAGGAAGCAAGATTCAGTACCTCAAGAGGCAGCCAGGCCCACTCAGTTGTACAACCCCAGGCTGGGCTCCCCTGAGTACGATCCACCTCCGTGCTCCAGCCCCTGACCTTGGCTTCCCTCACAGCTTCTAGAGTGTGAGGTGAGCCGCTTCTGCCAGAGGAGCCCTGAGGCAGCCTCCAGCCTCACCTGCAAGCAGCAGGAGATGATGGATAGCTGGTGGCAGCTCCGGAGTGGGGCTCAGAAGTGGTACACTCCCCCGGGGCCTCACCCTCCCTGCCCTCTTCCCTGCAGCATCTCAATCCCCACTTTACCAGAGAGTCTCTCTCCGTCTTTCCAGTAACCCCCTGTATTGCCACTGTATAAATTCCCAGCCCATGGGCCCTTCTTTGGCTAAAGGGATTCTGGGAGAGAAGGCACTGGTGGGCACAGGGGGAAAGGGGCTCAGAGGTCCTGGGACCAGCTGATGAACCCCGTGGGCAGGAAGGAGTCGCTCGATGCCTTGCACCAAGCTCAGAAGCTGCAGGCTGTGCTGCAGGAATTGCTGGCCTGGGCCCGGAGCCTGCGAGCTGAGATGAATGTGAGGAGCACCCCTGGCAGCCTGGAAGAGGTCCGGCTCAGGCTGGAGGAACACCAGGAGAGCAAGGTGAGGGGCCCAGACCCGGGGGCCTCTCCTAGGATCTCACCTTGTCTCTGGCCTTCCCTCACTGTGGTCCTAGTTTTCTCCAGGGTTCTTTCTGCAGTGGCTCCCTCTGCCTGTCTCTTCTTCCACCCCAGCCCCTCACCTGTCTTCCCTGCCGCTCCTCCTTCCCACGTGGCCTCTCCCCTCCCACTCAGGGAGCCTCTGCCACTGGGATCTGAGCCCAGTCCTCTTACAGGCCGAGCTGGACTCCCACAAAGACAGCATCAGCCTGGCCCGAAGCACTGGGCAGCGACTGCTTGCCACTGGGCACCCATCCACCCCCGACATCCGCCAGGCCCTAGCTGGTTTAGACCAGGAGTTGAACAGCCTGGAACGGGCCTGGCATGAACACCAGCTCCAGCTGCATCAGGCCTTGGAGCTACAGGTAGGCAGCCTCCATCCCACCACTACCCCTGGGACCTGTGCTAAACCCCTGTCCCTGGTCAAAGCCAAAGCCAGAGAGGCTGCCTTGCCAGGGGCTTTTCCCACTGCCGACCATTCAGTCATGCATGGCCAGTCTCACCTGCTGTGCACTGGTTCTGTTAAGCCAGGCCCCTGGTCCCTGGTCCCTGGTCCCTGGTTTCCCACCGGACCACCAAGAGGGTCAGTGGACCTGCAGTGACTGGACCCTCTGCTCACTTCCTCTCGCCTTTTCCTTTCCCAACAGCTGGTTCTGAGCTCTGTGGAACACATGGAAAGTTGGCTCTGCAGCCAGGAAGCCTGCGCAGCCAGTGAGGGTCTTGGGGTATGTGCCCAGCAGAAGTGAGGGAGGGTTTGTAAGAGCAGCATTAGGGATCGAACTGGCCAATGCTGCCTGAGCTCCCCAGGCCAAGGGCACCCCCTGACCCTCAAGCACTTTGGTCTCTAAGCACTTACCCATCCAGCATTGGCAGTTCTGGTGCCCTGCAGGGGTGGGGGACACAGGGAATGCCATGGGAGCTTAGAGGATGAGTGTGCCCCCTGCCGCCTTCTTGCCTCCTTCCCCAAACCCTTCTCACCTCTGCCCTCCTCACCTCCTTATACCTGGAGGTTTGTTTTCCCACAGCTGTCCCAACCACATGGCAGGTGAGCCTGACTCACTCAAAGAATAATTGGGGGCTGCCTCGTCTGTGCTGGCACAGCCTTACTGGGAGTGCAGGGGGGACGTCCCTGTTATATAGAAAAGTGCCACCTGCCCTGGAAATTCTGATACTTGACCCTTATCCCCCGTGCTTTCCCTAGTTGAGAATTACTGCCCTAAAGCCAGATACAGCCTTGAGGAATAGGGGGATGTGTTTCTTAGAATGGTTCTAGGTAGGAAAGCAGACAGTTTGGGATGGGGAGGGGGCCCCATGGACCGCATCGCTTCCCAGGATTCCTTGGCCGATGTGGAGACCCTGCTGTGGAAGCACAAGGTGCATGAGCAGGACCTGGAGGCACAGACGGAGAAGATCACCTCCCTGGAGGCCACCGCCCGCAGGCTGCACCAGGGTGGACACCCCAAGGCCCAAGGTGCCCTGGACCGGTGCCAGGCCATGCTCCTGAGGTACCTCTGGCTACAGGGCTAAGGGGATCATGAGTGGTGGGCTGGTACAGGCACCTGGATCTTCCCCCATCCTTCTACCTCTTAGCCTGGTCACAGCCTTTTCCAAGGTCTCAGATCAGATGTCAGGGCCCTACCACTCCAGCCTGCAGTGTGTCAGCCCATTACAGAGTCAAGCAGCACATGGTCACCCCGTAGAGATAAAGGGGACTTTTAAAAAGAAGCACACGCTAAGAGAGGGATGACCTCATGAAGTGGTGGTACCAGAGCACAGTGGTTAAGCCAACAACGCCAAGCTTCTGCACTGCCCATCACGGCGGAAATTGGGGCAGCCTCCTCGTGGAGTCTCGGGTCTATGTCTACAATGAGGGGATAAAAATACCAGCCTCTTAGGGTTGTGGAGAGGATGGGAAAGGGGCCCTGGAGGTCCTGGCACGGTGCCTGGTGCTCAGACACATTGGCAGATTTCTTATACTCATTTAACTGAAGCTGGCACAGCCGTGAGACTCCAGGCTCTGCCTCTTTTCCTCATAAAAGCCCATCTGGTTCAGCTGCCTCATCCAGCCCCTCAGACCTTTAGATAAAGGCAGATTGGACCAAAAGTTGGATCCCAGGCTTGTGGGGGTCTCCATCCTTTGCAGAGAGCCCATCAGGGCCCACCAAGTTTGTGGCTCCCTTGCTGGTACCTGGTGACCACCCCCCACTTCCCTGCAGGAGAACCCCACCTGGGTGCCCAAGGTCTTTGGCAGATGGCAAACATTGGTTTGCTGGTCTCCATCAACGCACCCCCATGCCCACCCTTAGGTGGCTCCTGGCAGGCCCTACTGCTCCCAGGACAATGCCACCCTGACCCACTCCCTGTCAGGTTTCTGGCCTCCTCTAGGGGGCAGCGTTTTCACTCCATCAGTACTCTGCATCTCCCCTGCGCCCCACACACTCACAGCAGCAGGGCATGTGAGTGCCAGCAGGATGTGTGCCTGGACCTCTGTAGAGTGAGGGTGGTGGGAGTGGGGGTGGGTATGAGTGCTTCTTTTCCTATTTCTTTAATAGACCTCACTTCTATTCTTGTGCATATGGCAGTGGACTTCCCCGAGGTACCTACATGTATAATCAGTGTATATATACATACGTGCACACATACAAATGCATACCCAAACTCCTAATATAGCAGAGTATGATTTTTTTTTTTTTGGTCTTTTTCTAGGGCCGCTCCTGTGGCACATGGAGGTTCCCAGGCTAGGGGTCTAATCGGATCTGTAGCTGCCGGCCTACGCCAGAGCCACAGCAACGTAGGATCCGAGCCGTGTCTGCGACCTACACCAGAGCTCATGGCAACGCTGGATACTTAACGCACTCAGCTCAGCGATGCCAGGGATCCAACCCACAACCTCATGGTTACTAGTCGGGTTCTTTAACCACTGAGCCATGACGGGAACTCCTAGCAGAGTATGATTTTTTTTTAAAGTGGTTTAGATACTGATTAAGTTTGCTAGGGCTTCCATGACAAATTAGCACAGGCTGGGTGGCTTAAACAACAGCAATTTATTTCTCATAATTGTGGGGGCTGTTAAGTCCACGATCGAGATCTTGGTGGCCTTGGTCTGTCCTGAGGCCTCTCCTTGGCTTCACATGGTCTGGTCCGTCTCTCTGTTTGTGTCTGTCTCCTAATTTCTTCTTATAAGGACACCTGTCCTATCAGATTGGGGCCCACCCTAATGACCTTGTTTAATTTAATTCTTTTTTTTTTTTTTTTTTTTTTGTCTTTTTGCTATTTCTTGGGCTGCTCCTGTGGCATATGGAGGTTCCCAGGCTAGGGGTCAAATCAGAGCCGTAGCCACCGGCCTATGCCAGAGTCACAGCAACACGCGATCCGAGCCGCGTCTGCGACCTATACCACAGCTCACGGCAACGCCGGATCGTTAATCCACTGAGCAAGGGCAGGGATCGAACCTGCAACCTCATGTTCTTAGTCGGATTTGTTAACCACTGCGCCACAACGGGAACTCCTAATTTAATTCTTTAAAGTAATCTCTTATCTTCAACACAGTCACATTTGGAGGGACTGGGGATTAGGACTTTGGCATAAGAATCTGGGGGACACAGTTCAGCCTGTAACAGGCACTAAGGGGAGAAGAATGTGGCTCTGTTTCAAAGGAAACCCCAGGCTCAGGGTCTGTTGACGCAGAAGAAAGGCTGTGCAGACAGGTAGGGCACACCCCCCACCCCTCAGCTAGGGAGCAGATCTGAGGCCCCTAAGATGCTCATTCTGGCAGGAAAGCGGCGCTCCTGGAGCGAGCCAGGACCCGTCGCCACCAGCTGGAGGAGCTCAGGCAACTGCGGGCCTTCCTACAGGATTCCTATGAGGTTGGTTGGGGTGAGGGAAGAAGTTGCCACAGGGAAAAGCCATTCTTCAGGGCAGCCCTAGGCAGCAGAACCTGGTCCTCCCTGTGTGCCCAGGTGGCCTCATGGCTGAGGGAGAAGAGCCTGATGGTCCTGGAAGAGGGATGGCAGGATCCAGTGGAGCTGCAGGCACAGTTGAGGAAGCAGCATAACCTCCAGGCTGAGCTGGACACGAGTGTGCACCACCAACAAAGGCTACAGACGGTGAGGCCCAGGAGCCCAGGACGGGCTTACAAGCCAGAGCAGGGGGCAACCCCACAGAACCCTGGCAGCCAGCTCTGAATCAGCCATGGATGTCCAACCTGCAAGTGCTTTCTGTACACAGGCATTGTGCTCAGCATCTGGGGGTAGTGAGACACGGTGGCTTCCCTGGGGCATCCTCTCCAGAAGCAGTGCCTTTTAAGAATTTTAAAGATAGTATTTTTTTTTTTTTTTTGGTCTTTTTGCCATTTCTTGGGCTGCTCCCACGGCATGTGGAGGTTCCCAGGCTAGGGGTCAAAGCGGAGCTGTAGCCGCCGGCCTACACCAGAGCCACAAGCAACACGGGATCCGAGCCAAGTCTGTGACTTCCACCACAGCTCATGGCAACGCCAGATCCTTAACCCACTAAGCCAGGCCAGGAATCGAACCTACAACCTCATGGTTCCTAGTTGGATTTGTTAACCACTGAGCCATGACGGGAACTCCTAAAGATAGTATTTTGATATGATAGTTTTTTTAAAAAGCCTCTTGGAAAGACATCAGATAGGGCCCGGTCAACAGTCCTATGGGTCTAAGAGTCAAAGAAGAAGAGCACCTTTTAAATTTACACTCTTTCACCTACAACGGGCAGGCCCTATCCCCACACTGCCTCCCTCTGATATAAAGTGCCCTGCTAAGTATCTGAAATGTTTGATCTTAGCAATATCACCGTTATTATTTCCATTATGTGAATGAGGAAAAGCAGCTCAGAGAGGTTAGGTAACTTGCCCAAGATCACATAGCTAGCACACAGACTGTGAGGCTAGGGTTTGGAACCAACTCAAGTACCCTGACACCAGCAGTCCTGAATGCATGAGGTATGTGCTGTATTGTGGCCATAGGAGGGGCAGAGGCTGCTCCGGGAGGGCCACCCAGCCTCAGAAACAATCCAGGAGCGGCTGCAGGAGCTGAGTAAGCTCTGGGAGGAGCTGCAGGCCAACTGCCAGAGGAAGGCAGCCAATCTACAGGAGGCCAGCGAGGTGAGGCTGTGCAGGCCCCAGAGAAGGCTGGATACAGCTCTGGGCCTCCCTGCCTCGTGCCCACTTCACATTCCACCTCAGGCCCTACGTCTTCGGCGGAGCATGGAGGAACTGGACAGCTGGCTGGGGCCCGTGGAGGTCAGGCTGAGAGCCCCGATCGGGAGCGCAGACCAGCTTGGGCTGGACGAGCTCCTGGGATCTCAGGGAGAGCTGGAGGCAGCGGTGGACAGGCAGGCCAGGCGGGCACAGACCCTGCTGGGCCAGGCCCAGGCCTCTGTGCGGGAAGGCCCCTGCCTCGCCCAAGCCATGGAAGAGCAGGCCCAGCGGCTGCTTCAAAGGTAAATCCATTCCTCCTCCCTGCCCCCCAGCTCAGCTCCTCAGGGCCTCCCCTGCCCACTGTGAGGGGCACAGAGTGGATGAGCTGATGTGCAGGACATAGTCCGGCCCTGATCCTGACAACCAGGTCCCCCTACCTGCCGCCCTGGGCCCGCCCTCCACTGCTGCAGGTTCGACAGCCTGTGGGAGCCCCTGCGGGAGCGCAGAATGGCCCTGGAGGCCCGGAGTCTCCTCCTGCAGTTCCTCAGGGATGCGGACGAGGAGATGGCCTGGGTGCAGGAGAAGCTGCCCCTGGTGGCCTCCCGGGACTGCAGCCAGAGCCTAAGCGCCTTGCGGCACCTGCAGGAGAAACACCAGGTGTGGCCACAGGGAGGGGAAGGGCTGTTCTTGGGCGCTGGAAGCTCTCTGCCTCCTGGGGGACTTTGTGGGTCCCCTGAATTCCTTGTCAGTCACAAGGACAGGGTTCTCTTTTGGGGGGGTTCTGTGGGACCCCACAATACCTCAGAGGGAACTCTGGGTCCTCCAAGGATCACCCAGGAGCATCCCCCATCAGAATCCCCCATCCTGTTTTCCTTCGGCTCCGCAGAACCTGGAGAGTGAGATGAGCATCCATGAGGCTCTGACCCGGGCAGTGGTGGGCACGGGGCGCAAGCTGGTGCAGGCTGGACATTTTGCTGCCGGGGATGTGGCTGCCCGGGTGCAGCAGCTGGAGGATGCTATGGGCCGCCTGCAAGCAGAGGCTTCACAGAGGCGGCGGTGGCTGCAGCAGGCTCAGGAGGCCCAGCAGTTCCTGACAGAGGTTAGCGGGTAATGTGGGGCACAAAAGGGTGAGGGCTGCGCACAAGGATACACAGGTGTAGGCAGGTCTGGAAGGTACCCCCTACCTCTGGTGTGGCTCTGGGTTCGCTGTGCATCTTCTGTCAGCTCCACTAAGTGGTATACTGCCCCCAAAGTCTTCCTTCTGTGTGCTACCCAGGAAACAGCCTACTGGGTTTGGTTTGCTTTTGGTTTTGCTGTTCTAAACCGGTGACCCTTGATCAATGCTTTACGTCAGTATCGCCTGGAACCTTTAAGAACTGCTGCTACTGGGAGTTCCCGTTGTGGCACAGTGGAAAAGAATCCAACTAGTATCCATAAGGATTTGAGTTCGATCCCTGGCCTCACTCAGTGGGTTAAGGATTCAGCATTGCCACAAGTTACAATGTAGGTCGAGGATGCTGCACCAATCCCTTGTCGTTGTGACTGTGGTGTAGGTGGGCGGTAGCTCTGATTTGACCCCTGGCCTGGGAACTTCCATATGCCATGTGTAGAGTCCTTAAAAAATAAAAAATAAAAAGCTGCTGCCACTCAGTCTCTGTTGCTGACCAAAACAGAACCTTAAGGGGGTGAGAGGCAGGTATCAGAAGCTGTGAAAGCTCTGGGGTGATTGCTGTCAGCCAGGACACACACCACTCACTGCTCTGAATCTTAAGACCATGAACGCAACCTTGAGAGCCCTGGAGGGCATCACCCAGGCAAAACTGTCCTCTGTGCCCCCCAGCTCCTGGAGGCAGAATCCTGGCTGGAAGAACGGGGCTGTGTTCTGAACACTGAGGATGTGGGCCAGAGTGCCGAAGCCACATGGGCCTTCCTGCGGCAGCTGGAGGCCACCAGGAGAGACCTGAATGGATTCAGCGTGCGCATTGAGAGGCTACAGCAGACAGCAGTCCTCCTTGAGAGCAGGCGGAACCCAGAAAGGTACGTGGGAGCCAGGCCCCATTAGGGAGAAGAAGGGAGGACCCTCTCTATAGGGGCTGAGGCTGCCTGGCCTAGAGAGAGGGCTCCAGGCGGGTTGTCTTTCCTGCCACAGCCCCAAGGTGCTGGCCCAGATGCATTCAGTGAGGAAGACCCACTCTGGGCTGCTCCAGAGAGCAGAGAGCAGGGGGCAAGGCCTGAGGGAGCAGATGCAGCTGCACCAACTGGAGCGGGAAGTCCTGCTCCTGGACACCTGGCTGGCCAGCAGGGTGGCCACTGCTGAGTCACAGGACTATGGGCAGGACCTGGAGGCTGTCAAGGTGAGTCCTTCCTGAGCGAACCGGGAGGAGAGGGGATTGAGTGACTTGAAAGGGTAGAGAGGGAGGGGTGGGGGTGGAGGAGCAGACGGGAAGTGTGGGGCTCTGGGAGGATCCCTGCAATTCTAGAGGCAGGGCTGAGGGACCTCAGCAGAGAGAGAAGCCCTTTGTCAGTTTTGGAGGCTGCTAGACACCGCATCCAGAGTGACCTCCGCGGCCCTTGCCCTGCAGGTGCTGGAAGAGAAGTTCGATGCTTTCAGAAAGGAAGTCCACAGCCTGGGGCAGGCCAAGGTGCAGGCCCTGCGGGAGCGGGCAGCCTCCCTGGAACGGGCAGCCCCCAGGTTCTCTCCCCAGATCCAACCACAGAGGAGTCGCATTGAGGCCGCTTGGGAGAGGCTGGATGGAGCAGTGAAAGTCCGCACACAGGTACGTGGGGGCAGCCAAGGGGCAGGGACATCTGTGCCTTCGGCCTGGACCAGGCAGCCCCACCAGCTGTGTGTGTGCGTGTGTGTGTGTGTGTGTGTGTGTGTGTGTGTGTGTGTGTGTAGGGTGGTGGCTGCCTCTAACTCCCAGTGCCAAGCAGATCAAAAGTCTCAAAACCCTCAGTCCTCTCCAAGTCTCTCTGTACCTCCAGAGAGAAATGGGAAGCACATGCCTGGTCGGCTTCAGGCCCCCTCTAAGCCCCACCCCCAACACAGACTTCAGGTTTATTAAGACACTCGCCCTGTGCTCTCTTGTCCTTCACCACACACACTAACCAGGTGACATCACTCCATCTACCCACTCTTTTTTTTTTTTTAATTTTTTTAAGTCTTTTTAAGGCTGCACTCACGGCATGTGGAAGTTCCCAGGCTAGGGGTGAATTGGAGCTGTAGCTGCTGGCCTATACCTCAGCCACAGCAATGTGGGATCCGAGCTGCAACCTACACCACAGCTCATGGCAATGTTGGATCCTTAAGCCACTGAGTGAGACCAGGGATCGAACCTGCGTCCTCATGGATATTAGTCGGGTTCATCACTCCTGAGCTACAGTGGGAACTCCAAACCCACTCACTTTTTCATACTCGGAATGGATTTGTATGCTGAGGAAATCCTCAGTGTTCCTCCATGACCTTAGCTCTCAGCTACAACTGGCAGTTTCTAGAAAACAGCCCAGCTCCTGGATCATCTGTCAGAGCCCACAAGCCAGGACTGCTGTGTCTGAGGGTCCTGGCTCGCCAGCCTCCTGAGCCAACCCCCTTCTCAGCCAGATTCCCCAAAACAACCCTCACCTCCATGGATCCATTCCCGCTTCCATCTCTGCCTTTCTCAGGAGTTGGGCACTGAAGACCCTCTCCTCACAGCACCCAGACCTCACCCTGTTATCAGTAACATCACCCATTCACAGAGCAGCTGCCTCATCTGGGGCACTTTCTGTACCTGGTAATCATGAATGAGTCACCAAGCACCATGGACCTCCCTGTTTAAAAGGAGGTGGCCCAGGAGGCCACATCTCCAGGAAAGAGGACCCTGGCCAGAGCAGGCCCTCCCTCCTCTCCCAGAACCTGACTGCAGCTCGTGAGGTGCGCGGCTTTGAGCAGGTGGCAGCCGAGCTCCAGGGCTGGATGCAGGAGAAAGCCGCCCTGCTGGCAAGAGATGCCTATGGCTGCAGCCTGTCATCAGTACAGACCCTGCAGCAACGGCACAGATGCCTGGAGGTGAGTGTCCATGCCCCGAGGCCTGCCCTTCTGCCCTTCATCCTGAACCCGTGGGTCAGGGGCCCACCGAGCTGGGAAGGGAGGACCTGCTTGCCCAGGTTGCAGAGCAGAGCCAAACACCTCAAAGAGAATGGGTGTCCCCCAAGAGGAGCAAGCATCAGGTTGCCAGGAACAGTGGGGGCAGGGCTGACCCTGTGTTTTGGCGGCAGAGGGAACTGGCAGCCATGGAGAAAGAGATGGCACATGTGCAGACGGAGGCCTGCCGGCTGGGCCAGTTATACCCTGTGTCTCAGGAGGGCCTGGCCAAGCAGCTGGCTGAGGTGCAGGAGGCCTGGGCCACCCTGAATGTGAAGGTGCAGGAGCGGGCTCAGCAGCTGGAACAGGCTGCCCAGGGCCATGCCTTCCTTGGCCGTTGTCAGAACCTACTGTAAGTGGTATCCTGCCCCTGGCTCTTGGTTTAGCTCTGCCCTAGAGAGTGGGGAGGGGTCACTCCAGCTTTTTAGGGAGCCATGCCCTGCCCCCTGCCCCCCCACCCCACCCCAGTTTCTCCTCCAGGCCCTGATGGCAGCTTCCTTTCCCTGCCCCACAGAGCATGGGCTCAGGAGAAGCAGGTGCTGGTCTGCTCAGAGGAGCTGGCTGGGGATGTGCCTGGGGCTGAGCGGCTCCTGGAGCAGCACGAGGCACTGGGGCAAGAAATCAAGGATCACTGCCTTCAAGCCCAGAATGCACAGCAGGAAGGGCAGCAGCTTGTGAACAACAGCCACTTCATGTCCCTGGAAGTATGAGCACAGAGATGGGTCTGGGGGTGAGCTCTGGTACTCAGTGCAGTTACCCAAGGCCTCGGGACTCCCAGCAGGAAGGGAAGGCCAGGCAGGGACGGGGAGGGTCCAGGCCTCATGGTCTCCCCTTGACCCCTCTGCCAGGGCCTCCAGCCCTGCCTACCTGGTGGCTCTGCCTGAGCATCTCACCCACAGCGTCCCCTCCCACCAGGTGACAGAGTGTCTGCAGGAGCTGGAAGTGTGGCTGCAGGCACTCAAAGAGGCCTGGGCCCTGCGCCGGGAACACTGTGAGGAGAGCTGGTGTCTGCAGAAGCTGCGTCAGGGGCTGGACCAAGCTGAGGCCTGGCTGGCCTCCCGGGAGGGCCTCCTGCTGGACCCCAACTGTGGGGTGAGCCAAGTCCCTACCCCTTAGGTGGCTGCACCACTTGGAAGCTACAGCCAAGGGCATCTTTTGCTGCTCGTCTGCTCACTGGCACCCAGACCGGGTAGTGGAGGCTGAGGGCATGGCTCTCTGCATCCCCTCGAGCTGGGCCTCACCCTGGCTTGCTTCTCTCCAGCACTCAGTATCAGATGTGGAGCTGCTGCTCCGCAGACACCAGGACTTAGAAAAGCTGCTGGCTGTCCAGGAAGAGAAGTTCACCCAACTGCAGAGGAAGGCAGGGGTGAGCGGAGGCTGGGGTGAGGGCGCACTGTGGGATGGCGGGAGTGGTCCTGGTCACAGCCTGAGTCGGGGTCTCCCCAGGCACTGAGCCCACATCTGACACTTTGGGAAGGCAATCTTTGGGAAAAGCCCTTGCTGGCTGCAGCGTCCTATCACCCCCATTTCCTGGTGGGCTAGGGCGCACTGGGCCTGGGGTGAGAGGGGCATCCCCTGAACTGGAGCAGGAAGAGATGAAGAACAGTGAGGAGACAGGTACTCTGTCTGGGTAGCAGGGATGTGGGGAGATGGCCTGGCCTGGCTTCTCTCCCCAAGATGGGACAGAAGCAGCAGGTGAAGGGGCCGAAACCCAGGAGAGTTGGCAGCAGGCTGACCTCCCTCCAGCAGAGCCTCTTGGGAAGCTGGGGGCTTGAAGTACCCCTGGCTGAGATGTGGGACCTGCAACAGGTGTCTCCATGGGGCCACCATGTGTGATTTTTGCCACCACTGTCTCCGCAGGGGGCGGGGTCATTGGGGATGAGGTTACATGTCTCCCCCCTCCACCTTCCAGACAGAACCTGTCCTCTGTGCTGGTCATGACATTCCCCAGCCCCATCTTGCATTTTCAGGATGCAAAGGGTGCACCTACCATGGGAGGAATTTTGGAACCTAAGCAGCAGCTCCTGCCTGGGGGGAGGCAGGTTAGTGCCAGAGACTCCTGCAGCCGCTCCCCTCCACAGACCCACTCGAAGTGCTCAGAGGGTCCCGGTGCCTGGAGCTGTAGTGGATACCACAGCACCTCCCTGCATTATTGGGACAGTCTGGCTCCTTGGGGCCACTTCACGGCTTCTGCCCTCACCCGGCTAGAGCTGGGCCCCTCTTCTTCCTCCTCCTGTTTTCCCTGGAAGTTACCCTCTGGCTCCCTCTTCCCCGTGGGCACCTTGGTCCAGTCCAGTACTTTCCCTGGGAGCCTCTGGAGACACAGGCTGTGACAAGGCTGCTACAGCCCATCCTTGTGTACAGCTGCTGCGGCCTCACCACCTTCTCTCCACAGCGCAGCTGGAGTCCCCAGGGGCACTGCTGGGGGTCCTTGGGGGGCAGCTGCCAGAGCCCGCTCCAGAATGCCAGGACGGCAGCTGAGGTGTGGGCAGTGGGAGGGCAGGCAGAGGACAAAGGAGGCCCCAAGGCGAAAAGCAGAGATGGGCGTGGTAAACCCTGCCTCTCATGGCTCCTCAGGACACGGCTCCCACAGCCATCCTTGGCCTCATGGAAATGCAGGATAAAAGACCAAGGGGTCACCATGATGGAAAACACACTTTCTCCTTAAGGTGAGGGCTGCAGCGGGAGACAGTGGCCCCGGGAAACGTTGACCCCCACAGGCCTTGCCTCCCCTTGCAGCTGAGAGAGCTGGAGGCAGGGGTCCCTCCATGGGAGGCAGAGTCTGACCCATGACTGTCTGGGTGGCAGGCGGTCTGGGGTAGAGCCCCTGTTTGCAGCACCACCTGAAGGACAGACTGAGAGCTGGCATGGCGCCCTGAGCAGTGTGGCAGGTAGGTTCCAGGGGAATTCTAGGGGTTAGGGGGGTGGGGGGCATTGAGTCCCTGGGCCCCAAGGTACTGATGTTTCATGCATCCTTGGAAGTTTCACATCTAGTACCTCTATGCCTGAGAGGTAAGTGGGATTTGTTTTTCAATTTAAGGCCCAGAGAGTGTAAGCAACTTGCCAAAGATCACACAGCCAATTAGTAGCAAAGATGGGGCCAAGTCCATCTCCTGACAGCCTCCTGGTTCTGTTCCACCCATTTTGGAGTCTGATTCCCCTGAGCCCTCAAGGATGCTCATGGGCTTCCCCGTGCTCTGCTCCGATACGGAGGCCTTTTCTAACCATCCAGTCTTGAAACAGCTCTGAATGCACCTCCCTTGGGGTGTCTTGCAGACAGTGGCCAAGCCCAGTTCTACTACTAGGAGGGACACATAGAAAGCAGCCCGTCGACCAGAAATCTGTCATTACTGATAGGCTCCACATGCAGGGTGTTCAGAGGCCCACCAGGAGTCGCTCTGGGTTCCTGGCTCTGTGCCTCACAGGGTCTCTGTTCTCCCCAAGGCTCTCCTTCCAGAATCCCAAAGGGACCTGAGTTTCTCCAGGCTAAGCCTTTCTGAGCCCATCAGCATCTGTCTTCCAGGAGGGTCGGTGCACCGAGGGAACCTGGCCCTGAGCACTGGGCTTGGGCCGCACCGCCCTTTGGGCAAGGCTTGACATGTGCACAGCCTCCAGAAGCAGGCACCTTGGTCTATTTGGGCGCTATAACAGATACACCATGGCCCAGGTAGATTATGAACAACAGACATTTACTTCTCACAGTTCTGGAAGCTGAGAAGTCCATGATCAAGGTGCCGGCAGGCTGGCCATCTGGTGAGAGAAGGGGCAGAAGGCGCCTCCGTGCTGTGCTCATGTGGGGGAGGGGCGAGGTTGCCCTCTGGGGTCTCCTTGAAAAGGGCTCCACCCTCACGACCCGATTACTTCCTAAAGGCTCCTCATCTTGGGGTTAGGATTCCAAGGTAGGAGGTTAGGGGAGGACACAAACACTGAGGCCATGGCGAGGAGGAAGGGGTGGGCAGGACATCTACTGCTGCAGATCACCTTGCATCCGCTCGAGGCGAGGCGGACCACTGCCCTTCCTTTGCTCTGCAGCTTCCAGTCTGAGCCCAGAGCTCCGAGCCAGACCCCTGGGCTTCCTGGCTGAGTACTCAGTCGAGAGGGTGCCTGGCATGGCTGCTCCGCTCAGGTAGGCACCTGGGTGTGGGGTGTCATCTCCATGACAGGCACAGATGCTACCCTCCGAATCCCAAGGCCCTAGGACTCAGACTGCTCGGGTGTGGAGCCACCCTTGCCCAAACTGACAACAGAGTCTGGACCCTGAGGCTCCCTTTCCCCAGATTCCACGGCTGTCCCCTGCCCTTCCCATTGAAGGGGATGCAAACGTGCACCGGCCCCCAGCAGCCTGTGGAGCTCCTGCAGACGGCTGGCCCTGCCAAGGAAACTGCACAAGGCTCCCGGCGGCTGTCCTGCCCAGGCCAGAGCCACGGTAAGGGTACTGGCTTCCCTGTCCATGTGCCATGGAGCCTGCCTGGGGCCCACACACTCTCCCTCTTCGCTGTCCTCCTCCCCTTCTCTCCAAGATGCAGCACTGCTCGCCAGGCCCCCCTGTGCCTGCCCCACCCCCCCCAGGCTTTCCCCAGTCAAGGACCAGGTCCCTGCTCTAAGAGGACAGGGGGTGGGGGGGAGTGTCCTAGAGGGGCTGGGAGTCAGGATGTCACCCAGACCCCCACTCAGGTTCACACACTGACCCAGCATACAGACTTCACACTCAGCCTCACGGCTGAGAGATCACTCACATCCCAACAGAGGGTGGCCACCGCGGCTGAGGTGTCTGGTGTAATGTCCACGCCTGCAGGGCCCACAGGTTCCAACTTAGGATTCAGGTGATGTGTTCCGGGGTGAGCAGGCCTTGTCCAGGACCCAGTGGCTTCGAAGGTTATCAGGGCTGCCATTTGTGCTCTGTGCCTCCAGCCACACACCCAGGGCAGATGATGCAGTGAGCTGGATGGTGAGAATCAGCCATCTCCCATCCACCCCACACCTTACGGTCACTCCTGCAGCTGCCTCCCAGGACCTCCATCCCACATCCGTCTTAGAAGGAGGGAGGTATTCTGAGGAAGGCCAGGGGTCTGGGGCACTGGTGCTCAGAGAAGATTCTGGGGCAGCTAGGCCCTAAATTCACTCTACCTCCCCATTCTCCCAACAGGTCTGGGCCCTGAAGCAGACCCTGAGGTGGCGTCGAACCTCAGGGCTACATGCGAGGACACCCGAGAGGGGACCATGAGACTGAGCTCCCAGGCCCCTGAGGACCAACTTCTGGAATAGACGGTTCCGTGTTAGGAGAGGGGCCCTGCCAACATTACAGCCTGCTGAAGTCACACCCTTAACACCTGGTCCCAGGTCCTGCCACCCCTACCATGGGACAGGAAGCAGCCCTTCGAGTCCTGGGTGAGGAGGATGGGGGTGCTGGCTGGTTTGCCTGTGAGTCACCTGAGCAGGGCCAGGGCTGCAGCAGCAAGACCTCCAGGCCCAAGTGGCCTCTCTGCTTGCAGAGCTTGGGCTGGAGTGGAGCAGACAGGGCCAGGAGCTCACAGCCAGCTCTTCGGGGGCAGCCCAGGCTGACTCGCCAGCTTTGTTAAGGTGCCTGGGAGATATTTTGTTTTCTAAACCAGTCTTGCCCTGTGTAACTAAGACGGTGGAATGACAGGTCCCCTCTTGGCAGCAATGACAGAAATCTCCATAACGCGTCACATTTGTATGAGCCCCTGTAATACATAAAGTACTCTATCTCACTCTGTATAGCTACTCGAGGTGGCAGGGACAGGAAAGGAGACGCAGGTCACGGGGCGCTGGGCACGTACACAAACATGGCCAATACTGGCCCCCCTCTAGCGGAACCTCCAAATCCTCTCCAGCCACAGTATGAGGACAAGGCCTCTCCCGGCCTGAGAAGAGTGGGCCCAGCCCCTGTTTAAATCCCTCGACCTACTCCAGAGCATCCATGGCAGGGGTGCTGCTGGCTTCAGTGCCAGGTCTGAGTGGTGCTGGGCACCTTGATGAGCTACTTAGAGGGCAAGATCCCACGGCTGGGTTGTCCAAACCCCCAGAGGCTCCGGAACTTGTTGATGGTCGTCTCCATCACAACTCAGCCAGAGCATCAAGGCAGGTGGGGAACCAGACTGAAAGTCAGGGGCCATGGGGCTGAGCTAGAGGCCCCCCAGGAAGTCACAGCATCCCCACCCCCATTCACTGCTTGTCACTCGGGCCGGCGCTGCCTCCGCCGCTGCACAGCCTCACGAAGGGCCTCCAGCAGCCGCTCCCGGTTGTTGCAGATGTTGTACTGCGTCAGACGGAGCAGCTTGTCTGTGTCCTCCTGGCTGTAGGTCACCTTCGAGAAGTGGTAGGGGGAGTCGGAGGAAGAGAGGTTCACTTGCCCTGCCTCCTGCTCCTCCGCTGTCCGCCGGACTCCTGTGGAGAGAAGCCAGGATGGGGGAAATGTGCTGGGGTGGAGGGTGGGTTTAGGGTCACCTGGGGGAGGCATAAAGGACAGAGGACGGGTGGTGGCTCACCAGGGGCTGAGTGCTCCCGGAAGGAGGCATTGACCAGAGGGAAGTGCAGCACAGCGGGGGCATCAGGGCAGGCGGGGTCCAAGAAGAGGTGGCACTCCTGGGGCTGGCACTGTTCCTCCGGGCTGGGCGAGATGGGTGGGAACGGGATGCCCTGCTCCTGGCAGAACTGGCCCAGGAGCTGCAGCTGCTGCAGGACAGGCAGAAGGGGCATCAGCAGGATGGGCCCATGGGCTCCTGGTATCCACACTGGACTGAATGAACACAGGGGTCCACCAGGACGTGGCACTAAGTGCCCAGATGCCAAGTAAGATGCTAGTGCATCCAAGAGTCCAGCCTGGGGAAATGCTCTAAGCCTGGCAGCCCTTCTGCACCAGCTCTTCTGGCCTCAGCCAAACTGGGCTGCCAATGAACCCCCACCGCCGCTGACCCCAGTTCTGAACTTGGGAGGCAAAATCCTTCATGAGACCCGAAACTCAAAGTGAGAAAACCCAGGCTGCAGGTGCAGCAAAAGACTCAAATATAAAATGCAGTTTAAAACATTGCCAGTGGAGTTCCCATCGTGGCTCAATGATTAACAAATCTGACTAGCATCCATGAGGACAAAGGTTTGATCCCTGGCCTTGCTCAGTGGGTTAAGGATCTGGCATTAGTGTTTGCTGTGAGCTGTGGTGTAGGCTGGCAGCTACAGCTCTGATTCAACCCCTAGACTGGGAACCTCCATATGCTGCGGGTGTGGCTCTAAAAAGGATAAAAAAAAAATCTCCAGCTTCCCCATCCCGCAAAGTTCCCTGGTGGGGTGAATTCACTGAATCCACAGCCTTTCACTCACTCACATAGTGTCACTGTCACAGTCCCTAAGGGAAGCTGGCCTGAACACCAGACTCCAAAGCAGATCTCTCCAGAGTGAGGATGTCAGGCCAGCTGAGGCCAGGCCTGGGGTTGCCCCCTTCCCCCCAAGACTGCACTCAGCCCACCTGGAAGGCTCCGTGGAGGTTGTAATCCAGCGACAGGATGAGGTCCACATCCCGTGTGGGGCGCAGGAGAGGTGGGCAGCTAGTATTGATGAGGTAGCCAACATCCAGCAGGCACAGGTGGGGCTCTGCAGGGGTCAGCTGGTTGGGGAAGCCATCCAGTTTGGTGGCTGGAAAAGTTGGGGGATCGAGTAGAGAGCGGCTGCCATGTGTGCTGAGGGCACCGGCCCCCGCAGCCTCATGCCAGCTCCTTGCTGCTAATGGAAGGCTCTACCCTCTGCCTCCTACTCCCTCCTGCCAAAGCAGCACCTCAGCTCCCGAGGCCCCATACATGTGCCCTGACCCCAACGTGAGAGGAAGAGGGGGCTCCGGCTCCAGGCAACTCAGGGACCTGAGCTCAAAGGGCATGGCGCCAAGGGGCTAGAGAGTGTGCGTGTCTGGACCAGGGACCCCAGGACGGCCATGGAAAGACTTTCGAGAGCTGGACCAGGGGGAGAAAAGCAGATACCTTTCCAGGCAGAGAAGTGAGGATGCTGGTAGTAGTCCTTGTGGAAAGAGAGGCCACGTAGGAAATTGTGGGTGGTCTGGGCAAGTGGACGCCATGTCAGAAGGTCAGTGAAAAACTCAGCTATCCTGCCGGCCACTGTGGGAGGCTCTTCTACCTTCAGAAGGGGGACCTGGTCCTTGTCTGCAATCAAGAAGAGGAGACACGGGGACCCTTGGACCTTTATTCTGGCCTCTGTGGACTCATGAAGGCCTGAGGGCTACCCCGAAGCTCCCCAATACATCCCAACCTACCCAGGCTGATCTGATCCTGTGCCCAGCGGTCCCAAAACTGGCTGGGCTCGGAGGACCAATACAAGCTGTCCTGGAGGTTGGCTGTGTACAGGTTGCTCCAGATACCTGAGGAGAAGACATGGGAGGAACAGTCTGACCTTTCCCCTCAGCCCAGTGGGGACCAGGGAACATCCCAGTGACTGAGCTGGGACCTCTGGGCTCACCATCTCCCTGGGTCCCATTGTCCCACCTACCAGTCACCCTCACCTTCCAGGAAGCAGATGCGGGACTCAGGAAGCTGCTTTGTCAGGCGCCCCATGAAGAACTGAGAGCCAAAGAGCTCGGAGGGGATGAAGGCGCCGTACTTGGGAAAGCCAATCTCATAGGGGGAGAACTCACACCACTCTGTGAAGAGGCCACACAGGCTCGCCTTGGGGCCCAGAACCTGAGGACCCACCCATCGGGCCCCACCACACCTACCGGGGCCCCACGTCAGGGAGCCTGCTGACCAGGAGGTTTGGCCTTGTCGCTGGCACCCTAAGCATGGGACCCACGGCCCCTGCTTCCATCCCGAAGCCAGAGTGACTCTGGGAGGATGACAGGCTCTGGAAAGCATGGGACCAGGCCCCGAAGCAGTGGGTGCCACACCCACCTTCACACACAGGCCCAGCTACCTCTCACCCTTCCAATTGCAAGAGCACAGGTCTCAGCTCCAGGGCTGCTCACCCCCAAATTCAAAGGTGGTCAGACCCTTTTCCTTGGTGTTGAGGGCACAGTAGATGGGCAGAGGGTTCTGGCCATGACTCAGGGCCTCCCGCTGGTCTGAGAGTTTGTGGTCGTGGGGCTGGAGGAAGAGAATTTGAACCTGAAGCCATGGCCTCCTGGGGCCCCGGCTCTGACCACCCGGTTCCCTGCTCCCACTCATACCCCTCCCATACCTGGTCATGCAGCAGTGCCTCGCTGACCAGGGCCCACAGGTCGGTGAAGCAGGTCGGGTAGCCCAGGCGGGCACGCTCGGCCAGCTCCTGCCGGTACCGCCACAGCTGGCTGGGGGCCAGCACGCCCAGCTTGCTCTTGGTCACCTGGGTCTTCAGTGACTCGATGGGTCCCACCAGGTCCTTCTGAGACCACTCTGGGTCCTCGTAGAGGTTGGCCAAAGCCCTGGGAAAAGCCAAAGCCAGGGGCTCATCCCTCAAGGACCCCAGTGCATGCCTTGGGCTCTCTACTCTGGGATAACAGCCCAACAGAAACTAGCAGGTCCCCCTGCGCACCTTTCTTTCTGGCTCTTGGTCTCCCACCCTTTCCAATCTGGTCAGAGGGACCTGTGGAGTCTGAGAGCCTTACCACCGCCACCACCTCCCTGCCCCTGCCCCAGGACCCAGCTAGCCACCCCCAGGCCCTGCACACCACCTCCTTCCAGCTCACCAGGTGGCACCCGAGGCCCCTGTGATGTAGGAGATGCAATCCAAGAGGCCCAGCTCCTTCAGGCCAGCCAGCTGCCCATACAGGGAAGTCATGGCCCGGGTCCCCCCACCGGTGGCCATAACAGCTATCACTGGGATCTGAAAAGGGGACAACCAGGCTCAGAGAGGCCTTAGGGACAGGGAAGGCCAAGCCTCAGGAAGAGGAGGGAGCAAGCCAAATGGCCACTCAGCCCACCCACAGCTAAGGCCAGCCAAGATGGATCAGGGCTCTGGGGACCTAATCAGGTCAGGCCTGTGGAGAAGGGTCTAGTTGGAAGTAACCTTGCAAGGGTCAGGCTTGTTTGGTTTCAAGAACTCCGGGAGAAATGGCCAAGTTCCAGGCCTCATTTCCTCACCTCCAGCCCCTGAGGAGTCTGGTGACTGATTTCTTGAAGCCCCAGGGCCACCTCCAAAGTCTCCCACATAGCCACCCCTCCCCCTCCTGCAAGAAGAGGTTATTTTCCTGGGAGATGCCCGAGATGGAGCTGTACCTCCAGGGATTGCCCCAGGCCAGCAGACAGCCCTTAGGCTGTATGCCCCACTGATCAAACACACTGGGCCCAGTCTCAAAACCTGAACCAGGCTGAGGATCAAGAAACAGAAGGCAGGCTAGGCCAGCGGGCAGCTCATCAGTGCCTGGTGCCTTTTGCAGTGCCCTGCATTTGATGTGACCAAGCTCCTGACAACAGCCCAGTGAGAGGGAAGTAGAGCAGGGTCCAAGCCTGCCTCGGCACCAGCTCTGGTCTGGTTAGGGCACAACCAGTTCCAGCATCCAGCACTGGGCCAGAGGACCCCCACCCAGTCCAGCTCTGTCCCCAGACCTCGTCCTCCTGCAGGTCTCCATCCAGCTGCAGGGCCTGCTTCAGGGCCTTGGCCACCACCTGCTTCCTCCTGCTCAGGAAGGCCTGCTCCTCGGCACAGGGCTTGCAGCCCAGCCGCACAGCCAGCTCCCTGGGCCTGGATGAGAAGGAGGGGACCATGAGGCAGCTCCCGGCCTCGTCACAGAAAGGGAAGCGGGCCAGCCTGCCTGCCCTAAAAAGCCCACCGCCATCCTCTCCTCTCCTCTCCCCACCCCTCACCCCTGCTCCTGTGATCTGACTGAAGTGCGGGGTGTGGACTCTGAGGTGGAGAAGATGAAGCCAGATCCTTGCAGAGACACCCCTGGGGAGTGCAGCACAGCTAATTCACAGGACCAGGAAAGCGGTGACTGAAGAGCTTCAGTCACCATGGACCCTCGGCAGGACTCAGCATACCCTACCGAGACCTAGGACCAGGGATCTACTTCTGTCTGTGGGCCTCTCTGCATCATCCACCCAAAAATGACTCCAGAGGAGATGGGGTCACCCCTTTTCCTGGTGGGGAGCTAAGCTCCCAGGCCTGCAGAGGACCAGCGTGAGCAGCTCCTCCCGTCTCCTGAGGGGCAGCTGAGGCCCACCCACAAGTCTACCTCCCAGAGCGGCCCGACTTTGCTCCTTGCCTTCTCTGTGCCTCTAACCATGCTTCCACCTGCCATCTGGGTTTCCAGCCAAATATCATGTGCCTCCCAGGTGCCAGACACTGGGCTAGGCACCCACCCCTCTGACTAAGTTAGGAATGCATGCGAAATTTAAGAAAAAGAGCCTTCATCTGCCAAGGCTCCTGCACCTCGCACCCCACCCTCGGAGAAAGCCCCGAGCACCTTAAGATTCATGATTGTCAGTCTTGCTAGGAGCTGCCCCACCACCCCTCGCTCCTCCAGGCTGAGTGCCCTGGCTGTCGCTCCCCATGACCTTTCCCAGGGCCCAGCCAGACTCTTACCCTTCTTTGTTTTCCAGCTCCACCCTCATCATGGGCTCCTGAAAACCATGAATGCCCTAGTTACTAAAAGGGGCCTCCCTGTTCCCCTCCCCCAGCCCAAGCCGTTTCCCATGATGGCCCCATGCTCTCTCGGGCCCCAGCCATCTTCCACAGGGGCCAGCCCGAGGCCTGAAGGCAGAGATGCTCAGAGGACCCCTCTCCTGTGAGCCTGGCCCAGCCTTTGTCCAGGGCAGGACCCAAGGGCAGAAGCAGACCAGCCCTGCCCATGCAACTGGCTTTCTTCTACCAGGTGACCAGTACCTGGGAGGTAGGGAAGACGAGTCTCACCACCTGGCCAGAGGGCAGGGCCCTCAGGGGCACCTTCAGTTGCTCTTGGGGGGCATCCTGCAGACAGGATGAAGGAAGACCTAAGAATCTCCAGCCTTTGGTTACCACAAAGCCTCGCTGATTGCCCGGAGGGATGACAGAGAAGCAGTAGGAAGGGGGATAGAAGGCCAAGGTTAACCCCACACTTCACAGGGTACTGACTCTGCCAGGGAGTGATGGGGAGGGGACTCGGGGTGAGCAGAGGGGCAGGCTGGAAGGAGGTGCTCAGGGAAGGAGGGAGGAGAGCTCAGCAGGGACAGAGCGGTACTGGGACAGAACAACAGTCTACCTGCAGGTGAATCCTCAGTTCCTGCTCCCAGCAGGCTGGCCAGTGGAAGTGCCAGGGGCCGGTGCCCACAGAGGCCTCCTGTGGACCCTCACAGGACCCAGGAACCACAAGCTGCACTCTGCCCTCTGACTCTGGAAATAGGAACCAGAGCAGAGAGGCTGGGAACGGGATCTCAGCTGAAGGGACCAGGGGTGGGGGCGCTTCCCTCCCCCTACTGAGATGGAGGAAGGGAGATGGGGCTCTGCCACAGCCACCCTGAGGACTGAGGGCAAATGCTCCAGAGTGGATTCGGCCCCCAGCCCCTGCTCCTGCCTGAGAACTGGGGGAAGCCAGTGCCAGATCCCCTCCAGGGTCCCCTTAGAAAGGGGAAGACAAGGGCTGAGAGCTGGGAGCTCTTCCAGTGGGTCGGGGGCTCACCCTTCTGGTCTCCAGCCTTCTCTAGTCGAACATGCAAGCAGGAGAGCTCCCGGGCCTGGGTCATAAAGAGAACCCCTCAGACTCTAGCCCCTTCTCTGTGGAGACCTCAGCCTCCCAGCACCCTGGCTCCTGCTCCTCAGCAGTGTATTACCTTGGCCCTGAGTCACTGAACATATGCTTGGGGGTGTGCCCTCTTGAACTGAAATCCCAGGGCCTCCCCAACTCTACCGTACGGTGGGCCCGAGCTGCAGGCCTGGGGAGGAGCGTGAGCAGATGGCAGGAGGGAGGGTTCTAGACTCACCACCAGGATGCCGTTGCTGACGAGCTGCTCACAATCAGTTCTGGAAAAAGCCCCCACAGACCTTGAGCCAGAGTTGGAGTTCCAAGGTTCTCACCCCTCAAGGAAGCCCAGGCTCGCCCCCTCCACCCTAATGCCTCTCTGGGAAGAGTGAGCTCCGGGTATGCTGGGTTCAGGCCTTCCCATGATCACTCCCATCAGGAATGTGCCCCACGGCCCAACTCACAGACTCTGCAGCCGAAATTCAACTTCTAGCCGCTCCTCACCCTGGACAGAGAGAAGCAAGTTAGCAAGTGTGAGGAGTATAAGTGAGAGAGTTTATGTGTTTGTAGACCTGGGCTGCTGAGGTCTCAGTGGCGAGGAGAGTCACTGCCCTCCTTCTCTGCTCCAAGAAAGCTGCCCTTGGCTTAGGGACCAAGCCAGAAAAAAAGCAGGACTGCTCCCCCCCCCCTTTTTTTTTTGGCTTTTTAGGGCCGCACTTGCGGCATGTGGAGGTTCCCAGGCTAGGGGTCAAATCGAAGCTGTAGCCACCAACCTACACCACAGCCATGCCAAATCCTTTAGCCACTGAGAAAAGCCAGGAATCAAACCCATATCCTCTTGGATACTAGTGAGGTTTGTAACCTGTTGAGCTGCAACAGGAACTCCAGGACTGCTCTTTGATGGACTGCAGCTCTTAGCAGACAGAGGCCTCTGGGATACCAGGAAGCCTGGACCACTCACTGGAGAAGACAGCCATGTACCTGGCCACCCTTCAAAACACCCCCTTCCTAGGGCTGAGGCCCTCCGCTGCCCCACACACAGTCTTGCCTGAGGGTTCAATGAGAAGCTCTCGCGCCGCGACTCCCCAGCCCGCAAAGTCCCCACGTCAAACAGCACTGACAACATGGGGTCATCCTTGGTCAGGAAGTCCTGGTCAAAGACTTTGAGTTGCACGACGTTCTGAAAGAGGAACAGAGTGAGGGGGCTGCAGGAAAGGGGTGGGACAGGAAACAAGGGGCCGTGGGTGGACCGGGACAGTGAGCAGGGCCAGGGCCAACGCCCGCCCACCTTGAGTTGGCTGTGGATTCGGAAGTGAAAGCTCTGATTCCAGATGGGATTTCTGCTGTTTTTGACCATGCGTGTCTGGAGCTGGTGGCTGGAGGCCGTGGGCAGCCACAGAGTCACATAGCAGTCGGAGGGGCTCACTGTGGGAAGGAAGAACAAGCTCCCGGTGATGGCCAAGGGCCCTTCCCAGACCCGCTGCTTCCATCACAGGCAGTCCCAGGAGACCAAGCGAGGATGGAGCGGGGCTGGGCCAGGAGGTGCAGGCCCAATCTCTATGTTCCACCCGGTACCCCTCCCAGCATCCTCTCCAGGACCACCCTGCGTGCCCGGCCCTAGTCACATCTCTTCCCACTGCCCTGCCTCACTCCGAATCCTGCTGCAGAACTACTGCCCTCCCTGAGCCCAGCGCTCACCTAGGTCCTTGGAGGGCAGGCCATGGGCCTGCAGGACACGAATGGTGAGCAAGCAGGTCCCAGGCACCTTTGCCTACAGAGGCGGGAGAAATAGGTTTACTGCTGGCTGACGGGCCCAAAGGCAACACGGGCCAAAGGGAAGGCTAGGGTGACACCTTGAGGCCTCATCCTGAACCTGCCCAGCTTCAGGCCTGTCCCCCACCCACCAGAGTCCTGAGCCAAAAGGCGGCTGTGATATCTCCTGATGACTCCTGCCAAGTCTTACACAACACTGTGCTGGCTCTGGTCCAAGGGTTTTATGTATACAAACCCAATTTAATCACCCACCCACCCTCTGCGTGGGGACTACTTATTATGACCAGCCCCACAAGGAAACTGAGGCACAGAAAGGCTAGGTAGTTGCTTGCCTAAGACCTAGGGCCAGGATTGGGCCATACTAGCTTGACTTGTCCTCACAGCCCCCACACTGATCTGCTTCCCGGTACAGTATCCAACTCTTCCCACCCCACATCCCTGGCTCCCCTTTACTAAGCAAACTTGAGGCTGGTCTTGGGTGGCAGGGGCCCAGAGCGGCAGAGGGTCTGTGGATGGCTACAGAGGGAGGGGAAGAGGTATGACAGGGCACCACTTGGCCTTGGTCTCCCTGCTTGAGCTGCTTCCCAGCCTCTCCATCTTTGGTCGAAAGGTAATTCTGGAAATGGTCTCTCCACTAGGCTAGGGACAGCAGCTGTCAACTCAGGACCACGCACAGGCTCTCTGGTCCTCTAGGTGCTACAAGTTCAGGCTAAAGATGGTCCCCAGGTGGCCCCATCCAAACCCACGACCGTGGGTCTGGGGAGGTAGAACCTGTGCCAACCAACTCTTCCTTTTGGCCTTCAGCCCTGCCTCATGGAGAGCCCTGATGGATGGAGTTCAGAGGCAGAGCTGGAGAAGCCCATCCATCAGTGTCAGCCCTGGGGCCCCCACACCCCAAGCAACTGAGTCAGAGGGAGCACGGGAGCAGCCACTTCCTCTGGGGCCCCAGGACAGCAGCTGGGAGACTGAGTTCTCAAGGCCCCAAACCACGGTGCCAGGGAGCTCTGTCTGGAGGCCATCTCAGGACAGCAGGAAGAACTCAGGATGATCCCGCATCCCAAGACCCTGCCTCCTCCCTAGCCTCCACTGCCCACCCCGGGCCAAGGCCAGCAAACACTGAAGAAGCCCAGTGCTCCCTTAAGCAGCAGCATTAAGCAGGCACCAGAGGGACCAGTGCCCTACTGGGTCTTACCAGAGCCATGGGGCAGAGTCTTTGGAGCAAGGAATGACGAGCAGTGCCTGCAGGACTGAGGACTGTCAGCTTTTTAACCCAGAGCCAGGGATGTCCCAGCTGGCCCCAAGCTCCTCCCCAGTTCCTCCCAACCGCCTCCGCTCCACCCAAGCCCCACACCCACTCCTGGACCAGCCTCCTGTCCAGGAAATGAGACACCTTAATCCTACCTGGAGCCACTGACACCCTCGTGCTGGGGGTTCAACACACCCGAAGACGGGTTCTCTCCAGCCATCTCCACCTGGGCCCATGCCCCCTCTGCCCCACTATCCAGGCCTAGACCTCAAGGGACAGCCCCTAAGGAAGCTCACTGTCAGCGGCTGAGCAGGAACCTGGAAGGTGGGGCCTGAGGTCTGGAAAGCAGGGAGTGGGCCCCAGAGCAGTGCCAAACCTAAGAGCCGCATCCCCTGTTGCAGGGCCTTTTGCAACCTCCTGGTGCCAGGGTGACAGAACCGCCCGGTCTTGATGGATGCCCTTGGCCAATGTGAGAGGAGCACCCCAGGCCCCAGCATAACCTGGCAGGGCTGCGTCTTGTTCTATGCAACAGCCCTTCAAGGCTGCCTGCCAGGCTGCCTCCACCTTGGAGCTGGTACTGGGTGGCTGAGGAGGAGGCCCCTGGGCTGGCACCCAGGAAAGAGGGCTCTTCGGTTTCCAGAGCCGGGATGGGGCAGGGAAGGGGGTTCTGAGTGTGGGGACCCACTCCTTCATCGGGGAATAGCCTCAGGAGGGACAGGGGTTTCTGTTCCCTCCTGTCAGCGCTTGTTACAAGAGCAACGAGGGTGACCCCCTGATCAGCAGACCCCACCAGCTGCCCAGGAGCTGGAGGACAAGAGCAAACAAGCACAGCTAGGAAGAGCTTTACAGGCCCTGAGTCAATGAGTTCCACACCACAGAGCTACACCAAGACTGAGGTCAGCCTGCCCGTCCCAGGGAGGCCACGATGGTTCTACGGGACAGAGAGCACTGCAGGCCCCAGCCCTCACCCCCAACCAAGGTTCAGGAAACATTCACCTGAACCTTCCAGCCCTCACCAGAGCACAGAAGGCAACCGCAAGGGAGTCTCAGCACACGTGAGTCAAGCTGCCTTTTATTGATCACTTCCTCTGCGCTGGGCCTGTGCCATCCTACAGACCTCGGCTCTATCACCCCGTGTGGCAGGACCCATCATTATCTCCGTTTCACAGACAGGACACCAATGCTCTGAGGCAGTAACTTGCCCGGGGCTGCCCTGAGCCCACCCCTCTTCCAGTACAGGCTGCTGCTGCCTCACCTGGGCGCCGACATCCCAGGAGCCCACACTCAGGCCTGCCTGGTGCCTTCGGATCCGTCAAAGCCGACCCTAACCCCCACTGGCAGCCAGCACCTCCGACTCCAGTCTGCCTCTAGAACCGGCCTGGGAGGGGCGCCGACCTTTTCCACAAACTGTTCTTGGCAATGACAACCAGGGCTCCGTCAGTTGAGGCCTGCGGCCTTAGTGAGGGAGTCAAGCAGCTGGAAGTAACTGTACTTGAGGTCATACTCCATGTCGTACCAGAAATTCACTGCAGGGAGAATGGAGCCTGGAGCATGAGGGTGCCCCTTCAAACCCACGCTTCCACAGCCACAGCCAGGGAACCCGGGCAGCCCCTCACCTGCAATGCAGCCGTGCGACTGCTGGACATGGTGGAACCACAGGGCCGGCAGGTAGAGCACATCGCCAGCCCGCACAGTGCAGTGAAGGGCCTGGGCCTGACGGTAACTGGGGTACCGGACCAGGTCTGGAGCCAAGGGGTCCAGTGGGATCCACGGCACCTGGGGGCACAGCACATTCGAGGAAGCGGGCCAAAGCCCCCAAGCCCTCCAGCTCTCTCCCTCTCAAAGGTAAACACTTTGGGCCCTGCCTTGGGCAGCACTGGGAGGCCCCAGACATAGGGATTTTCAGAGCAAACTGCCACCACCCCATTTCTCTCTTTTTTAGGGCTGCACCTGTGGCATATGGAAGTTCCCAGGCTCGGGGGCAAATTGGAGTCTGTGACCTACACCATAGCTCACAGCAATGTCGGATCCTTAACCAACTGAGCGAGGCCAGGGATCAAACCTGCATCCTCATGGATACTAGTTGGGCTCGCAATCTGCTGAGCCACAATAGGAACTTCCCCCATTTCTTTTATGCCTGCTCCTCAGAGCCCAGCCTCCTAACCTCCCCTCTCCCCAGGGCCCAGAAACAAGGCAGATACCTTCTCCATGGCCTCTTCATCCACCATCTTGAAGCAGCCCTCTTCACTTAGCTGGTAGGTTGCTGGTGTGTACAGTTCTGAAGACAGATGGAGAAAGGTGTGGGGATCTTCAAAGGGCCTGGAGCTTGCCAGTCCCTCCCACCTGTTCCCTGGGTGCAGGGGCAAGAGGGCCAGGGGTCCTAGCACAATGGAGATGCTGTGTCCACACCTCAGGCCTGGAGCCCAGCCCACCCCGGGCTCCTGGCTGCCCCCTTGGCCACCTGCTCCCCAGCCCTTGCAGGCTGCACCCCCTACCATAGGGAATGAAGGGCCGGTCGCTGGGTGGATGCAGCAGGAAGTGTTTCTCTCCCGAGACCACGCAGTAGAGGTTCTCATAGTGGTCCTTATGCACTAGTGACACAAAGAAGGCCCAGTGGGTGGGGTTAGTGGGGGCAGATGATCATGCTTGGGGCCCTACACCCCATGACAGCTTATGGTGTGACAGAAGAGCTCACAAAGTCAGAGCTGGCCCAGGGCAGGGGGGCAAGGAGTCTGGCAGGCATACGGAATCTCAGACCCCTGCCCGCCAGGGTCTCAATGCTCACCCTGGGCTCATTTTCACCAAGAGGGGAATTTGCACAAAGAGGGTTCTTTGCCTTCATCCCCAGATCGAGCTGGCCTTCAGAGTGCATTCTAGGGACTTAGAGGATATAGTGTCCCCTACCCCCATGCCTTGGGCACCCTAAATCACTTGAGCTGTTGAGGAAGTCCCGCCCCACACCCCCGCCACCAGATCCCAGAAACCTTAGAGAATAGTCAGTCAACTTTCATCCAGGCCCAGCCTTCCTCACTCAGCCTCACCTTCCTTCCCATACACCTCCCCCGCTTCTATTCCCCTGACACCTACAGGATGTCACTGCAGCTGCCTCTCCCAGCCAGAAGTTCACAGCATCAGGCATCTTTCCTGTGGATCCAGAGGAGAGAAGGCAATTGGAAGAGGTCATCCCCAAAACCAGGCTGGGAACTACCACCAGGTAGTAATGTTGGGTCTCCAGGGAAAGAGCAAGGAGAAGGGGCAGAGGTGGGCAAGCATGGCAAGGGATCTCTGTCCCCTGGGGCAGAAAGAAGGGTGGCAATCTTCTTAAGTTCACTGAAATGAAATTGAGACCTAGGGACCTGACCCAATGAGGCCTAGGTTATAAGCCGTCATCACCAAAGGGAGCCAAGTGGCAAGCAGATCTGGCTCCCTCCTTCCCATTTCTTCCCTGCCCAGCCCCATCTCCACTCACCCAGAGCCTCAGAGGCCCAGGGCACATGGGGCTCCAGATCAGGAAGCAGCTGGGGCAGCTCGTTGGGCAAGTTGGAGCACTGCTTCTGCACGTAGAGGACCCCAGGGTGCTTGGCTCGGCCCTCCAGCACGTCTAACACACAGCTCAGGGGCAGGCGGCGCTCAGCGGGCATCACAAAGCGATCCCCTCGCACGGCATCTGCATAACCATCTGGGGTCACAGCCACACTCACCTCGGTGGAGCCCACAGTGGCTCTGGAAGAAAAGACATTCAGGCCATGCCCAGATGCCACAAAGCACCGCCCCATCCCCACCCCCACCCAGGGCAGCCCCCACCTGAGGTACTGGAGGGACCACTTCTGGAGGGCTGGCCAGTGCTGCAGGGCATTTCGGATGATGCAGGGCCTGTTGGGGCAGACCCAGTCCCGGTAGAAGTGGAGTGGACTGGGGACCTCGTCCAGGTAGGGCACAGCAAGAGGCACACTAAGCTCTGAGAGAAAGGGGGCAGGCAGGGGGGCTGAAGCCAACAGTACCCAGTAGCTGCCCCACAGCCTGCATAAGAGATGTCCTCTCTATGGAGTTCTCATTGTGACTCAGGGTAATGAACCCACCTAGTATCCATGAGGATGCAGGTTTGATCGCTGGCCTGGCTCAGTGGGCTAAGGATCCAGCATTGCCATGAGCTGTGGTGTACATCGAAGGCCCAGCTCAGATCCCGAGTTGCTATGCCTATGACTTAGCCTGGGAACTATTCAACCCCTAGCCTGGGAACTTCCATATGCTGTAGGTGCGGCCCTAAAAAGAAGGAAAAAAAGAGAGAGAGATATCCTCTCTCGGCAGGCCACACTGTGTTGCCAGGCAATGCCTATAGTTGACCAAAGGGCCCTGGACAACCAGCAATAGAAGAATGAGTGAAATTTAAGGGAGAAAGTGTGAGACATCCACAAACACATCAGGATGGCCCCTAAGAATCCACAGGGCCAGGGGCTGCTGCTCAGCCCATAACCCAAACCCTCCACAGGGACAGGTCTGGCCCTGCATAGCAGACCCTTGGCCTCCCCACTCTGGAGTGGCCAACCTCCTGACATCCATTAGGAAAGGCAGCCACTGAGGCAGGGCTGGGAGCTCCAGAATGAGCAGGGCTGAGGCCTCACAGCCAATGCTGGTGGGTAGGACAAGGTTCTGGAAAACCCCCTCAAATGGTAGTATACACTAGCACCCAAAATGTGCTCCATACTTGGCTTGGCCAACGTGGAGGTTTTAAGGGATGATCTGAGCATCATCTCAAGAAGCTCACAACTGGGGAGACAGACTGCTACACAAACCCCCTGGAGGAAAAGAAAGGGCTGAACTGTCTTTCTGGTCTTACTGAACAGAACCATCTTCAGACACCCAGGGCTGCCATGTGCACTTGGGCAGACTGTGCCAGTGGGCCATCTGTGTGGACGTCAGTAGTGGCCCTATGTCACGCTAACAAAAAAGTCTCTTCTTTTAGACTCTCTTCTCCCTCATTCCTGTTATCCTATTGATTATTTCTAAGTCTTGTTCATTCTACCTTCTATGTGTCTCGAGCCACACACCCCCCTTTCCTCTGCTGGTGTCCACATTCAACACTAGTTCATTTGGGTCTTCCAATGTCACTTTAATAATGCTTCCTTCCCTGGCCACCCTTTTTAAAATTATAACCTGCCCCCAACAGTCCTTATACCCCTTCCCCTTTTATTCTGTCATTTATTACCATCTAACACACTATATATTTATCCTGTTTACCAGTCTCTCTTGCTAGAATGTATACCTCGTAAGGACAGGGATGCTTCTCTTGTTCATTGATGATACCTGGGACCTAGAATTAGTACCTGGCACATAGCAGGTGCTCAGTAAATATCTGCTTAATGGTTGAATGAAAGTCTCCAACATTTCCAGGCTGGATGATTGCATCAGTGAACGAACTGGTTTCCTTGGCTTAATTCTACTCCTCAAAGCATCCCGCACCCTGGCCCCAGTCATCTTCCTAAAATAAAACCTCATCTTGTCAC
Organism: Sus scrofa; assembly: GCF_054392235.1. Taxonomy (NCBI): domain Eukaryota; kingdom Metazoa; phylum Chordata; class Mammalia; order Artiodactyla; family Suidae; genus Sus; species Sus scrofa. Next base: position 138,828,371 of record NC_139383.1, read on the forward strand.
ACCCCTAGTTAAAAGTCCTTTGATGGCTTACCACTACTCCTTACAAAATGCAGTTGGCCTGGACACACATTCAAGGTGCTCCGTGATCAGGCCCAACCTACTTTTCCAGTCTGGTTTCCTCCTGTCTGGGGCCTGCCCCTTAGCACACACTCTATTCAGGTGGTGCCCAACATCATTCCTGCTGCTCACTCAGACTGGAATGCCTTCCTCCCGGCTTTTATCAAGGGCATAAGGCTTCGTTGTGTTTTCATCCTTGAGTTCTAGCCTGAATGTCTTGGCCACTACACTCATTTTCACCACTGAGGCCACGTGCTCTTTCTGATGATCAAGTCTCTATGCTGGTCATCTCAAACTTGCAACCACTTGAAAAGTGAAATGTCTTTAGGTTAAAAATTGAAGCTGTATGGGAAGACCCTGGTGGATCCGGAAAAACTGAAAAAGAAATATGGTTGCTTCACTGGCTAGAGTTGCAAGATGGAAGGTGCCAGGGATGTAAGGGAACGAGGGTGGTGGTGGTGGTGGGGAATCTGGTAATGGGCCTTCCCAGTCACGAAAGCCCATGCAATCAGTCACCTGGGAGTGTGATTTGGGGCTCAATAAATCTCCCTATTGGAGGGATTTTTTTTTTCTTTTTGGCTGCACCCACAGCATGCAGAAGTTCCCAGGACAGGGACTGAACCCACAGGAATGACCCAAGTCACAGCAGTGACCCTCAACCCCCTAGGCCACCTAGGAACTCAAATTTTTAAAATATGTGGAAATTGCCTCTTTCTTTAACTCTTTATAATTTCTGCAATTATTTCAGTTCTACTTTCCCACCATTTAATAGATTTCCTTTGGAGAATGGCCACTGTTCCCTCCTGGGGCTTCCAAGTGAGAATTTCAAAAAGGACCCAAACAATTCCTTTGGTCCAACAATTCCTCTGCTAGGAATTTAACCAACGAAAATATACATGAGCCCAAAGACTCTGCTCCAGGCACACGTGCCTCCTCACTAATCCTTGAACACACCTGTTACACTCCCACCTTAGGGCATTTGCCTACCGTGCCCGCTACCTGGAATACTCTTCTCTCAGAGGTCTGCTCAGCTCATCCATTCCCTTCCTGCTTCAAGCCAGTGTTCAAACATCGTCTTAGCAAGGAGGCCTACCCTGAATGCTTTTTCTTTTGTCTTTTTAGGGCTGCATCTGCAGTATATGGAATTTCCCAGGCTAGGGGTCCGATCAGAGCTGGTCTACACCACAGCTCACCACAACACCGGATCCTTTACCCACAGATCGAGGCCAGGGACTGAACCCACATCCTTATGGATACTAGTTGGGTTCTTTACCACTGAGCCAAGACAGGAACTCCCTTTTTTTCTTTTTATGGCCGCATTGGGAGCATATAGAAGTTCCCAGGCTAGGGGTTGATTCAGAGCTGCAGCTGCCAGACTATGCCAAGGCAACATCAGATCTGAGCCACACCTGTGACCTATGCCGCAGCTTAAAGCAATGCCGGATCCTTAACCCACTAAGTGAAACCTAACACCATCCTCACAGAGACAACATTGGGTCCTTAACACACTGAAATCACAATAGCAATTCCACCTCAATTCTTACTTGAACTTGTAGCCTCTACCCCAGCCCCACATCCTGAGCCTCATTTTGCTTTTTTTTTAATCCCATGGCACTTATCTTGCAACCCACTTTTTCTATATTGTTTACTTATTTCAATGTGCCTATGGTTGACTGTCTCCTCACTTAGAATGTAAGCTCTATGAGGAGTTCCCATTGTGGCACAGCGGAAACGAATCCAACTAGGAACCATAAAGTTGTGGGTTCAATCCCTGGCCTCGATCAGTGGATTAAGGAACTGGCATTGCCATGAGCTGTGGTGTAGGTCACAGACGCTGCTTAGTTCACAGACGCTGCTCAGATCTGGTGTGGCTGTGGTGTAGGCCGGCAGCTATAGCTCTGATTAGACCCCCTAGCCTGGGAACCTCCATATGCCACGAGTGCAACCCTAAAAAGCAAAAAAAAAGAATATAAGCTCAGAGTTCCCGTTGTGGCGCAGTGGTTAACAAATCCGATGAGGAACCATGAGGTTGCGGGTTTGGTCCCTGGCCTTGCTCAGTGGGTTAAGGATCCGGCGTTGCCATGAGCTGTGGTGTAGGTTGCAGACGTGGCTCAAATCCCGCATTGCTGTGGCTCTGGCGTAGGCCTCAGCTACAGCTCCCATTAGACCCCTAGCCTGGGAACCTCCATATGCTGTGGGAGTGGCCCAAGAAATGGCAAAAAAAAAAAAAAAAAAAAAGGAATGTAAGCTCTACGAGGGTAGAGATTTGTTTTGTTCAGTGATATAAGTGATAAAGCCTAAACATAATGAACAGAGCCTGGCACACTTAGTGCTTACTAAGGACTTGTTAAATACTCAAGGTATTCGTTACAGTATTGAAAATAAACTGGAAATGACCTAAATGCCTACCAATAGTGGGCTAAGTAAACTGCAACACTAGTAACAGGTGTGGAAAAGACTGAGGTAGCGTGATATGAAATGATTTTCAAGATACACAGAAGAGTGTGCTTAGCAGGCAACCATTTATATAAAAACGGAGACATACAGTCAGTCATACGTGGGTGTGGATATTAACAGTGTACTTCTGGATGAGGCACACTGGAGCCTGGGATGGGAGGGAATTTATAAGTCTGCTGTTATTTAATAGATATTTATTTTTAGCTCCTTTATTGTTTTCTTTGAAGGATGCTGGAGATGTCTAGCAGACGTATATCTTGTTCTGGTCAGGTTTACAGTCTAGTTGGGTATATTAGATTAACATGTACAAGTGACAAGTGATGTAAAGCAGAAGGTATATAATAGTTGCAAAAGGGAAAACAGATAATAGAATTCAGTGATAGGGAAGCTCAATTAGGGCTGAAATTTTCTAGGACAGAGTTAGGATTAAAGGTTGGTTTTGAAGAACTGAATAGGTTTGGGGGCTTTACGGGAAAGGCTTCTAGGTCAAAAGAACAATATGAGCGGAGGCAGAGACCAGCAAGATGAGTCCGCTGTTTTTTAAACCAGGTCCCTGTGTTACTATTCGGTGATAAGAAACTACTTGAAAATAGAAAAAAGAAAATAAGGTAGAGAGGGAGAAAAATAAAAACCCAGCAGAGGAAGAGCCAGGGATCACCAGCACAGCCGCCTCCAATCCTCCCAAAAAGTCTGTAGTGCTCCCAGCTTGGAGGAGTCTTTTCCTGAGTGAAGAGTAGAGTTCAAAGAGAGTGAACCGACCACCTTAAAGCCTTCACAACAGGAAAGGGTGGGAAGGGCCACGACAGAATGTCTGGGACCCGGTTCCCAGCAAGTCCCTCCAGGGTCTTGAGGTTGCTCGGAGGTCGGTCGACCAGCCACCCAACTCACCTCTCGCCGCAGCCGGGAATTCTCGTAACTCCCTGCGCACGGCGTCCAAAGCCGCTTCCGCCATGACGCCGCTGCCGCCCGAGGCTCCGCCCTCTCCCCTTAAGGCCCCGCCTCCGCTCCGAGGCCCCGCCCCTCCCTGCGGCTCACGCATTCCGCCAGGCTCCCAGCGGCGTCCCCTCCACTCTCCGCCAATGAAGTCTGCGCCTCCAGCCTCCCCCACACCCCCAATCCCCACCTCCTCAGACGACTGACTCCACCCCACCTGACGGGACACTGCGCCTTCTCTCGCCTGCCTCACTCGCAGGCATCCTAGTTAGCAAATGATTGTGTTTATTGATGAGTTCATACATCAATACAAACGGACATGTTAAAAATAGCCTCTGCCCCTTGAGACCTGGGGAGGAGGGAAGCGCCACGGCCTGGACAAAGTATAAAAGTTATAAATAAGGGGCTTTCGAAACTGGGTCAGGGCAAATCTGAACGGGGGCAGTGACAGCTGCCGGTAGCCTCACACATGCAGAAGGGGATGAGCGCCGGCCACAAGACCCCACCCCCACGCCCCCGGCGCCGGGCTGTGGGTAGGGAAAGGGCGGCCACCTCCTCACAAACCTTGGCAGGAGTGTAGTTCCTTCCTCGTGAAAGAGACTGGATGGCGAAAAACCCAGCTCAGATCCCCACTTGGAGTGGGCGGCTGGTGTGCAGGTTAGGGGTACAGTAGGAGTGGGTTTCTAACTCTGACAAGGGAGCTGCAGCCCTGCCCGGGATCCACCCTCAGCTTAGTGAGCATTCTCAGGCCAGTTCTTTGCAGCTTGGCCATGCAAGTGGTGGTAGTAGAGAATAGTGAGGGTGAAACAGCTTTCACCTGTTCAGGTGCACGCAGCCTGACAGAAACAGAGCTGTGCATGCTTCAGAATCCAATTTCATTCTAAGCCTCCACCTCTAGAGCCAGCAAGGCCCAAAGGCCAGTCCGTGGGGATAATGGGCTTTTGGGGCCTGGAGCTGCAGTAGAGCTACCCTGACTTACCGGAAGCAGAGGGAAGCAGTTGGGCCCAGAGACACATGTTCTTCACCCCAACTCTTCAACAACTGCTTCACCACCTGGTCCTACTCTATCTACTTGCCCACTGTGCCCTATCTCCTTCCCCTACACCCCAAATCTGCCCTTCTAATTCTAATCTATCCCCTCACCTCTACCACTTACCTGTCCCACCTACCACCTTTCCAGTGTGTCTCTTGGCCCTTGCTGCAGTCCCATGTGCCTCCCTCTCCTCAACCTCCAGTATCTAGCACCCACTGCTGTCTTTGGGGAGGCTCCTTCTACCCAAGCCAGACACTCTATGGGCCATCTCACATCAGCTAGGCTGTGGACACCAAGAATCCAAAATTCAGGCTTCCATGAAAAGGGATGCAACTCAGTGTGTTCCATCCCTTTTCATGTTCTTTGATAAGAGACAGGATGGTGAAGCTAGGGCAGGACATGAGAGGAAACCAGGTGCACATCAGCCAGCCAAGTGCTCTAACAGTGAACATTCAATGTGTGTGTGTGTTACTTCACCTGTGGCCAAGGTCTTTAGAAGGTGGGCCAGTGCCCTGTAAACCATAAGGGACATTCCAACACAGACTTCTGACTAAGCATCACTCAGGACATGGGGAGAAGGTGGCCTCGGCTCCAGCAGCCTGCTGGGGACCAGGGCTGGAGGCCAGGGAAGGCCAAGGGGCTGAGGAAAGGTAGGCCAGGGCTTCTTGTTTGCCCAGCAGAGGGCTTTACTGTCCTGCAGCAATGTCCCATAGCTGGCATCACAAGTTCCGGCCAGGAGAAAGGGGGCACCGGAAGAGACAATGCTAAGACCCTCTGTAGGGGGAATGGGAGTGGAATGTGGGGGCTCAGGCCTTGATACCAACTCAAGCCTCCTGATGGCTGGGAGCTCTGGTGCCCCGGAGGGCCAGAGGACTCGCCTTTCTGAACTGCTAGGAGGTGGGGAAAACAGATAACCCCCACCCTGGCAGCCAGGGGAGTGCAGCTGGTGTGGGGGGGAGTGGAGGTAGAGGTGACGCTCCGCTGTTGGCTAAAGGGCACGGATACCAGACGACTTCGCACCTCTACCCCACTGAATACCCTGTGTGTGCTCCACCCCAGGGAGCTGATCCCTGCAGTAATTTCAAATGGCTTCTAAGAAGAGAGGGCCAGCCTTTCCTGATTTCCCCCAGAGGGGGCAGGCTGCCCTCCTACTCCTCACAGCACCAAGATGACAAAGATCCAAGACCTACCCCTGCATGAGCCACTGGCGGGGCTGTGGAGGCAGGAGTTCCAAGAAAGTGAGGCAACAGTCAGGGAAATAAATTAATAAATACAAGGGCCCCACGAGGAGCAGCTGGGAGAGCTGCTTCCTCTCTGAGCACTGATCCCTGCTCTCCACTCCAAGCATCCCCACAAGTTTTGATGGAGTGGAAGAGAGGCTACATCAAATAGGGGGAGCATTCACTTGAGACAGGCTTCTGGACCTCAGAGTCTGCGTTCCATGCGCCGTTCCACGGCTCGAAGCAGCAGCTCTGAGTATTGCTCGAGCAGGGCCTGTGTCTGCTCAGCCCCCACGGCCCCAGGGCTTCCGGCCGGGCTGGACATCACTGCCCCAGCCAGGCCTTCTAGCTCTTGCCGCACTGAAGAGAAGGTGTTTCTCAGGAGCTGGGTCATGCGACTTTGCTCCGCAGAGGGTGTCTTGCAGCTGGCCACCTGCAACGAGAACCCAGAAGTGAGTTGGATGAACAGTAGAGGGGACTATCAAAACAGATGTATAAAAGGGAGCCCCCCTGCCCCGTGGGTCTAGCTGCCCCCGAAGGAGGGCATCTAGGGACTGCATGCCCCTGCTAGGTGTGGCTGGGAGTCCCATACTCCAAGGTCAGCAAGTATGACCAGAAGCTAAGGGACAGAGGCCTGACCATCAGATTATGGCACCATCTACATCTTGTTAGCAACTCCTCTTTCAAAGCTTGGCCCTGCTGGACTGTCCCTTCTGTCTAGGGCTGACAAATCTTTCCTGACTATGAAAAGGGATGCTAGTATGATATTTTTTTTTTTTTTTTTTACTTTTTGCTTTTTAGGGCTGCACCCATGGCATATTTAAGTTCCCAGGCTAGGGATCAAGTTATAGCTGCCGGCCTGCAACATAGCCACAGCAATGCCACATCTGAGATGCATCTGTGACTTACACCACAGCTCATGGCAACGCCAGATCCCTGACCTACTAAGTGAGGCCAGGGATCAAACCCTCGTCCTCATGGATACTAGTCGGGTTCGTTTCCGCTGCACCACAATGGGAACTCCCTGAAAAGGGATACTATTAATAATTACCCTGGGACAACAGACATAAGCTGGGATGGTCTTGAGTAAACTAGGACATGTGGGCTTTCTACACCCCACTGTCCTGTATGAAGATGTCTCCAGCTCTCAGCCAGAAATGACCGCTAAGTGCTCAGTTCAAGAGGCCTGTCTGGTCCTCTAAGCCGCTCACCTACTCAGAATGTTCTTAATTGCTCCACCCACCCATCTGTGAAAGTGCCTTATTATGTTCTGGATGCTCAACTAGCATGCCCGACATGATCTGTCTTCCCACTGGCAGGTACCCGACACGTACCAAGTGGTAGAGCCGCACGGCCTGGTGCACGCTGCCCTGGAGCTCTGCCACCAGCTGTTCGCACTGCTCCAGGCTCACTGCTGGTTCTGGGAGGGACAGATACAGCTCAGGAAGGCCCAGCAAAGCTGCCCTTAAAGGCCTCCCCACCCAGGGGCCACTCAGGGCAAGAAAGGCCTACCACCCCTGCCCCCATCCAGCATCGGATGCCCTCAGCCCTTTACTCTGCCTCCTTCCTTCCCAACACCCTCCCAACACTATACAGAAAACAAGGGCCAGAGGAAAGGGCCAGCGCCAGCCCCAGGGGTCCCAGAGGGCCAGAAGGCACTGAAGGGGCAAATGAGTCAGAGAGAGGTCATGAAGGTTGGCAGGAGGGCCTCACCATCAGGGGTGTGACTTATGGACCAAAACAGGAGCAGACAGGACGAAAAACGTCAGAGGCTGGACTCACAGAAATGGGATGGAGCCAGAGAGTGGCCAACAGAGACGGGAGAGAGAGGATGGGGCAGGAGATGAGAGCTGGGGAGCTGTGCACACCTGAGTCCCAGCTCAGGGCTGCCCCTGGCCTGGTGCATTCCATGGGGCTGGGAGTCTTCTCAGGGGGTGGGGGCTGAAAGTTCTCAGGGCCTCGGAGGAGGCTGCTGACCGGCAATTGCTGGGCACGGGGACTGTTGGGCCCCGGCTGAGCCGGGCACTCGGTCCTAGGCTTGGGAGTTGCACCCTCCCCCAAACAGGCCTGCCTCTCAGATGTACTGTGAGTCTTTCCCAGGCCCACTGGGGAGCCAGGCTGTTCTGCCTCACCAGGGGCCCGGCCCTTGGTAACAGGTGAGAATGTGGCCAGGGTAGGACGATCAGGCAGTGGCTTTGGGATATCCAGGACCAGGTGAGCCCGGCTGGGCAGGGACAGCTTGCTAACTGCGGAGACTCGGACTGGGGCAGGAGCTTGAGGTTCGGCAGCCAGGCTGAGGTTCTCCCCAACGGAGATGCTGCGGGATATCTTGGCCATGGAACTGGTGGTGGGGTTCTGGTAGGAGCGGGGCCGAGACAAACGGCCATCAGTGTGGGGCAGGGAGCGCAGGCGCCCCTGGGCCTCCATCTCCTGTAAGAGCCATGGGCCTGGTGGAGGGGCTTCATCTGCAGAGGAGACAGAAGTACACACGTCAGGGGGTGAGGAGACCATCCTGGGTGCTGAGGCTCAACTCCCTAGGCACTGCCATGCCCTGCACGAGCCACTAAAGGCCACCCACTGGCAAGCACAGTGACATGGCAGGGCTCCACGAGGTCGCCTTCCTCAGGCATGCCCCCATGCTCCACACTCCCCACACCTGGAGCTGAGCCCCCAGCTCCTCACCCTGTGGCACCAGACTTTGCACGGACTGGGCTTTCTGGAGGCCCCCTGAGGAGGTGGTTGTGGCCACCCTCTTGGGGGCCCAGCTACTGTCCAGGTTGAGGCGGCGGCGTGGCAAGAGCACAGGGGCTGCCTGCTGCAGGCCGGGGTTCCCAGGTGATGGCCCTGCCTCTGGGGGTGCTCCTGGAGGACTGGCACCATTGCCTCTTCGCTGCTCATCAGGAGTCCGGGGCACCTGCACTGGTCTCAACGTCTGTGCCAGGCTTGAGGAAGGTGGGGACAGTTCCCTACAGGGAGGAAACGTGGAAGAAAGCCCACAGAAGGCTCAGGGCTACTCCCTGCTGAGTCAGGGAGGAGCTCTCACAGCACGAGAGGCACCAGGAGAGAAGGGCAGACACCAAGCCAGCCAGAAGGGGCTGTCCCAAAACCTGGAGTGCACAATACTGCTGGGCGTGGAAGACACAACCTTGGAGAGAGGAAGGCCATGTGCTGCCCCAGGGGCAGGACTGGCCCTCCTGGGAGATCCTTGTAGGAAAGGGGGCCACTGTGGGGAGAGTACCTGAGTGGGGGGGTCTGCACTTGCAACAAGAATCGGGAAGAGATGCTCCGAGACTCTGTCCGCTCTGCTACCCGGACTGGGCCCCCTGCCAGGGTGATAGAAATCATGAACTGAAGCAAGCCCTTGCCCCAAGCTCTGCCTCTCCTAGAAGGCAACCCTCGGGCATGGCCTGCCCTTGGACCCTCCCTCTCAGCCAGGCGAGGAGGGAAGAAGGGTAGACTGCAGTGACCAAATGCTGGCCCTCTGACCACACCTGGAGCAGCCCCATTGGCCAGCGTCTCAAAGTGCTGTTTTAGAAACTGCTCCTGGTCGGGGGTCCGAGGACTGCCTTCCTGCAGCCCATAGGGGCCAGGGCCTCCCTCCTCTTCCTCCTCTTCCTCATCACCCTCGGCTGGCTCTTCAAGGTCTGAGGAAATGCCATCCACACTCAGGGGCTCAGTGCTCTCAGAGTCTGGATGTGGGGGAGGAGGAGAGAAGCATCACACTGCACCCATCTGTCGCCAAAGCCTCTACGCCCACCTTAGTCCACTGACCCGCATGGTCCTGGCCCTCCCTCAGGGCTGCAGCCTCACCTTCCGTGGGATGCTCAGGGCTGGAAAGGCGACTGCTGCTGAAGTCCACAGAGCAGGCGCTGTCAGGGCTGTGCTTCTCTGAGGCCCTGCTGCCTGGGTACACTCTTCCCAGGGCCCCGCGGACTGGTGCCTGCACCTGGAACTCACTGCCAGAAAGGCCAGCAGGGGAAAGAGGAGGGATGAGCAGCAGCCCCACTGGACTCCTGCCTTCCTTCTGCCCCTCCTATGAACAAGACTGGGGATGAGGCAGTGCTGTAGCAGTGGGCAAGCCCTGTGAGCCTGTGGCCAGTCCTCTGTTCAAAGACAGAACACTCAGAGGTAAGCGAAGACGGGGGGCGGGAGTGGCCATGGAGGGCTGCAGGACCTTCACCTGGTATCCAAGGTGGGGCTGTCACTTGGCTCCGGGTAGACAATACCATCTTCCATGGGTGCAGGCTCCAGATCTTGAGCAAAGACCCCTTCCTCTTGGGATAGCAACTGGATAATGTGGGGGCAGGAACAGGGTTGGGAAGCCTGAGGGCGAGGGGGCTTTTCATCCTGGAAACACACAAAGGGGTATCACTGGGGCAGCACTGTGAGTGAGGGTCTGGGGAAAGAGGTGGAGGGGACCAGGATCTGGCGGGCACCCATTCTGGGAGAGGCTCCAACTCTGAGGACAGACACTGAGGAGCCAGGCTAGGCTCCAACTAGTGTTCTTGAGCTTCTGGAGGAATACTCCAGACTGCCACCACTTCATATCATGAACACTCCAAGGAGCCCAGCCCAGGACAAAGGCAACCCTTTGCTTCTCCACCTCAGTCACTGTACCACTCAGCCTAGCCAGCCCCACCTGATTTTGCAGCTCAGGTTACCCACATCCCACAGGGGCAGGGCAAGCACAGCTGGATGTATGCTCAGGCCCCCAGCTGTTGGCACAAGGCTGGCTGAGGCTGCTTGGAGATTTCTAGGTTGCTGGGAGAAAGCGGGCTCACCTGACTAGCACGTGAGCTCTCAGGGGCCTGCTGACCATTGTTCCCAAGACCAGGAGGGGTCACGGCCACAGAGTCCTGGCTAGGGCCCCGAGGATTTGGGACCAGAGTTTCCAGCTGCCGCAGGTCCAGCATGGAGCGAACACTCAGCTCCACACCTGGCTGAGCCCAGCGCCCCCTTCTCCTGGGTCCTTGGTTGGCTGCGGGAGCTGGGTCTAGGAACTCCTCCGTTTCCTGTGCCTGGTGTGGTGGGGGGGGGACCAGAGAAGAGTAACAATGACAACCACACAACAGCATCAGCAAATGCTCACGTCACCTGCTGTGTGCCAGGCACTTTACATGTACTAGCACATTTAATCCTCACAACCACCTTGTGAAGCAGGTACTACTATTAGCTTTATATTTATATGTGGGAAAATAGATGCACAGAGGGCTTCAGTGATTTGTCCAAGCCTCAGAACAACCTGCGTGCAGGTCATAGCTCAGGTAGTCTGGCTCAAGTTCACGCTCTCAGCTCCACTCTCTGTCCTATCCTAGAGGACCTTCTGGTCTCAGTCACAGACACCTCAGAGCGGGGAGTCTCTAAAGTCCCCCACTCTGAGGACAGCCCCAAGTCCATAGCACCAAGGGCAAACCTCAACAGCTCAGGCTGGGGACCCATGGCCTGGTCAGAAGACACCGGACACCACCCCGCCATCATTGCATCAAACTGCTGGTAACAATGAAAGATGCCAGCACTTGAAACACTGACATGGGACATGGGAGGGTTGGGCTGCCGCTGAAAGCCTTTATCCTCCTCCTGCCACTCTGAGGCTGCCACTCAGCTATTGGTCCTCTTAAGCATTCTTCCCTCTAACTGTTCCAGAACTTCTGAGCTTTCCTCCTAACCTAGGTCTTCAGAACTACAGTTTCTCCAGATTTCTGCTCTTTGGCCCTTTGACTTTCTTGAAATTTCCTTCTAACTGCTTGGCTCAGACTCCTTTCCTATTCCCCACCTCAACCTGTTCTTTGTTCACGTTTCCTCCCAGGGCCCCAAGAGCTGACAAGTGGAGGACTTCCTTAGGGGCCCCTAACCCTTGCAGCCACCTCACCTGGCCAAAGGGATGAAGCACCTGGGCTTCGTCACCCCTTACCTATGACCAGCCCGTGGCTCACATTCCCCTTCCTTGGACACAAGGGGTACAAGCATGCAGGCAGACCCCATGCTCAAATGCCTCGCCAGGTGTAGAGAGCCCTATTTACACCCTCCTTCACCTCTTGTAACCTTGGAAGGACATTTTAACAATGGTGACTCACCCGACTCATCTCCCAGTGGGACAGGCTTCGGGGCAAGGCTGGACTGGGCACCAAGGCTGCAGAGACAGGCAGTCAGACAGTGTCTCCTGCCCACCCACCCTGGAGCACTGGCCCCACACCAGCCCACACCCTACGAGGCCACAGTGATGCTCCTGTTTCCTCAGCTCATGCCGCTCTCACCCCCAGAGTCCCAGAAGGGGCCCGTCTAGACACTGTACCAACTGGTGCCTGTCTGGCCCCACAGCAGACTTCCACAGACCTGGCTCTTTCCTGGTGCCCTTGGCAAGGATGGGCAGAGCTGGAAGTTCTTCTTCTTCGGTGCCCTCGTCTTCTCCCTCCTTGTCACTGTCTGATGAGAGAGTTGGTCCGGGAGAGAGCACCGATGGGGCCTTGTGCCTGGGTCTGAGACAAGGAAGGGCATGGGAAGAGGAGACTCAGTGGGGGAAGAGACCCAACACCATTGGTCTTCACATGAGAAACAGGTGTTGGGAGATACAGAGTTACTGAGTGGTCCAGAGTGAGGAATAGGGGCAGTGACATCACAGCAAGCAGTCCTGATGCCCACCCACCACCTGCCCACAGCCCACCCTCTGTTCTCACCGGTGGGGTCCAGCGGCCCTCTGAGGAGAGGAGGGTCCTTGCTGCTTGGCCCCTCGCTGACGCTGGCGCAGCTCGGCCAGACGCTGCCTCATACTGATGGTCATCTCTGAGCTCAGGCGCCACACAAATATGCAGCTGGGGTAGAGCCACAGAGTTGGGTGATGGAGGAGGAGGGTGGGACCCCAGGGGTGTCACTCATACCCCTTCTCCATGGGCTGGCAAGGAGACCACAGCCACCCTCCGGTGCCCAGTCAGGCCCAGCCAAGAAATACCCCTGTTCAGCCCTACTTCCCAAGACATCACTGACGTGCAGAGAGGGGAAGGGCAGGGTGTGTTTGGGACACAGAGGAAGAGTCTGCGTCTCAGGGAAGCTAGCTTCTACTCACCTGTCCCCTGACACAGAGATGAGATGTTTGCAGTCATTACTAAACTTCATGCCAGTGACAATCTCTGTGAAGAACAAGGAATATGGTTTATGAGCCACCCTGAAGTCCCAGCCAAGTGTCTGTCCCAATGGTGGAAGTAGGGGATTTGCTGGAGGGGAGGGACAGACAGCTCTGCTGGGACCCAAGAACCTTAAGGAAGAAAGAGAAGAGTCCAGGGGGAGGATACCGGGGCCACGCTCACCTGAGTGGCCAAACATGGTAGCCACGCACTCGCCTGAGGAGAAGTCAAAGATGGAGAGGTTCTTGTCCGAACAGCTGGTGGCAATGTAGATCCCTGAGGGGTCTGTCTGCACCTGAGGAGCAGGAGACATGGCTGGACGGGGGCAGGAGCACTGGTCCCTCCCCGGCCAGCACCCTGCCGCCCTCCCATGATCTGGACCAACACCCATGCTCCTGGGCCCTCACCTTAATCAGAGTGCCATCCTCACCCTGCGACCCTTTAAACAGCTTCTTCTGCTTCCCACTGCTGATGTTAAAGATCCTGGAAAAACAGACACTCTCATTCACACGAGGAGGAGGTCACAATCAAGCATGTTTGAGTGGCAGCAACACCAGCCTGTTCTCTCTGGAATCCACGCCCCAGCACCAAAGGGGCTACCACCTCTTGGGTGAGGAAAGTACTCATTCTGTAGGCTCCAGGGGGCACAAAGTCCTGGACAAAAAGACAGCCATGGGGACTGAGCTGCCTAGAGCTGACCCTCTCAGGCATGAAGGAATGTGGTCAGGTGGTCTGAGAAAGGGATGCCCACCGGATATTTCGATCCTGGCAGCCGATGGCCGTGTACTTCCAGCTGGGCTCCACATCCATGTCATAGAGGGTCGTCTTCCGTACCACGTGGTGTGTCCGAGTAAACTGCACTCCATCTCCAGACTGCAGGGGTGGAGCACGCGGGCAGACCCCGCACCCAAATGCCTCACTGCGCCCAGAGAGCCCTGCTTTTGCCTCCCTTGACCTCCTGCAACCTCAGGTCGGGGGAATGGTAGTGGCCCCACCCCCACCCCTGACTACTGCCCCATTCAGGGAAGCCCAGTAACCTCACCTTCTGAGCAGTGCGGAAGTAGATGCTCTTGTCTGCTCCACAGCTGATCATGCGGACTTGCCCATCGCTGGCTACGGAGGAAGGGGGCTGGCTGTTCCCAGCGCTCTCACCAAGAAGGGGCCAGCCTTCCCTCTCTTCCCCTCCACATTGTCCCCCTTTCATTCCTCCAAACAATTAAACCAGGATGCTGCCCTCCAAGCTTAGGCTTTCCTTTCTCCCCATCCTCAGTCAACCTGGTTTTGCCTTCCTTCCAGGGTCCAGGGTTCCTTCCCACCCAGCCCCGGGCCCGCCAGCTGCTGTGCGACACTCTCCTGCGACTGACACCCCTTCTTGTGGAGGTGGGGGGCAGGTGGCAGTGGGGAGCAGGGGAGAAATTGGTGATAGGTGACAGGAAGTATCTCAGTTGCCCTCCCCTCACCTGCAAACTTGACAGCGGTGATGGATGATGAGTGCTCATCCAACGTCTGCTGGAGGCTGTACTCCCGTCCAGCGTCCAACACATGGATCAGCCGATCCCGACTCGCTGATGCCAGCAGTTTCAGACCTGGGAATGGAAGAGCTCCATCAGCCCATGAGTGCCCAGCGTAGGCTCCTACCTGGGCCCTGCACAACTAAGCCCCACATCCCTAAGTCCAGCAAACCATAGGGAAGGGATGGAGCTATCCTCTAAACCTGCAAAGATACCAAGTAATTTAAAGGATTTTCGGTCCCACATTCAAAGCCAGGATGGATGTAAGTGACACTAGTAGGACTGGAGAAGCCCTGTGCCATTCTGGGCTGGGTGCCAGACATCCTCTTTACCTGTGTCTGGCTTAGAGTACTCCAGACATAGAATTTCTGAGTCATGGGCCTCCACTTTCAGCATCTCATTTAGGGACTGCAGTTCGTGCACCCTGCAAAGAGGACGAGAGGAGGGAGCAGTCACTGACAGGCTGCAGAAGAAGAGACACCTGCTTTCTCTACTACATCCTCTCCCTGACCTTTTTGCTTTTTCATTTTAGGGCCACACCTGCAACATATGGAGGTTCCCAGGCTAGGAGTGGAATCAGAGCTATAGCGGCTGACCTACGCCACAGCCCTAGCAACGCCAGATCTGAGCCTCATCTGTGACCTACACCACAGCTCATGGCAATGCTGGATCCTTAACCCACTGAGCAAGGCCAGGGATCGAACCCACATCCTCATGGAGACTATGTTGAGTTCTTAACCCACAAAGCCACAACGGGAACTCCTGACCTTTTTTTAAATTTTATTTTTATTTATTTTTGAACTTTTGGGTTGGAGAAAAGTTGCAGTGGGTACAGAAGGTTTCCATACTTCTCTTACCCAGCTTTTCCCAATGTTAACATCTTACCTAACAACAGTTCAATTACCAGAACCAGGAAATTAACACGGGTACAATACTATAAACTAAAGGCTTTATGTGCACTTCACCAGTTTTTCCACAATATTCTTTTCCTGCATCCAAGAGCCTATCTAGGTCCCAGTTGCACTGAGTTGTTACGGAATCAACTTTAGTCTTTAGTCTCCTGTATGTAACAGCTCTTCAGTCTCTGCTTACTTTTCATAACATTGACACTTTAGAAGAGTATTGATTAGTACAGGCGCTCTGTCACATGTACCTCAATTTGAGTTTGACGTTTTTCTCATGATGGAACTAAGTTTCTGCATTGTTTGGCAAGAATACCACAGGAAAAATGCTATGTTATTCTGAGGCATCACATACGGATTTCGTGATGTTGATACAAGGATGTTAACACTTGATTACTTGATTAAGACAGTTTCTGCAGGGTTTCTTCCTTACAAAGTAATTATCTTTCCCTTGTAGATGAAAATCTTTTCCCCAACCTTTTTAAGCCAAACTTTTAAAAAGCTCTGTCCTTGGGGACTGAACCCCTCCAGCCTGTGCCATGTGAGGCAGGCAGTTCCCATTCCAGACCTGGCATTACCTGAGTGTGCCCACACGATCCCCGGAAGCTAGATGCTGTCCATTGGGGCTGACACACACAGAACGAATGCCCACGCGGGGATCCATCAGGGACCCATCAGCTTTGTCTCCCCCGGGCAGCTCAGTGTCCACCAGGGCCTGAGTGTTCCCATCCACATAGATGATCTTAATGAGGTCCTAGCGGAGCAGATCAGGAGAAGAAGTGGATAAGGCAGGGCTGACTCAGTACAGAGGCAAGAGGAGAGGAATGCTGGACAAGAGAGCCTGGCCTCCCAGAGGATGGCCACCTAAGAGCTGGAAGATCAAGGTCTGGGAACCCAACCTGGTTCCTGAGAGGCGGGGGTGGAGGTGAGTGGACACAGGTACTAGGATGGAGTGGGGGCCCTGTGGCTCACATTGCTGAGGATGTTTCGGTGCAGGGTGGAGCCATGCACCCCAGAGCTCTCTATGTTCCACAGGCGGATGGTGTTGTCAGAGGAACAGGTGATAAAGGAACTGGGGGGCAGGCAGGCCTGGTTACTGTCCTTCACTTCGGGGTAGACCTGAAGGGGCAGAAGGAACAAAGCCAGAGCTCCAGTTAGGGAGCAGTCCCCTGCCTGCCCTTGGAGCTGGAAGGCCATGGGGTTAAGGAGCCGATGCTGGCCAAGGTTTAGTGTCCGTTACATAATAGACAAGCCTAACTATTAGATACTCTTCAAATCACTAGGGGAAAGAACCAGAACCAAACACCTACTATGTACCAGGTACACTTCCAAGTCTCCCACTCACATTATTTCACTTAATTCTTAAAACAATTAGAATCCAGTACATCATTTTACCATTGAGTAAATGAGGCTTGGTCAAGTTCAATAACTTGTCCAAGATCACCCAGCCCAGGATGAGGCCAAGCTAAGGATGGACAGGGGTACATTCGCAGAAGCACTAAAATTCAAGTTCAATCCTCAGGACCTATCTGAGGGTGTATGGACACAGGGATGTGGCTGGAGAAACGAGGAGGCAACAGGAACATGATGTCCTACTTGGAGTCCCCATTTCCTGCCCTTACAATGGTATCCCAGGAAACCGGGTCAAGCCAGTCCACCTACCTCCACACTCCAGACGCAGGAGGAATGATACAGTGCTGAGTACACTTTGCCCACTTTCTTGGGGTCCCTTACATCCCAAACATAAATGCTGTGGTCGTTGTATACACAGGACAGCCACTGATTAGTAGGATCAAAGGTCAGCGCAATGGTGTCTGGATACCTGGCATTGGCCACTCCAGAGAAGAGGCGACTGTAGGGAAGAGGACAGGGCAAACTGGTAAGGGACAAGCTGATGAAATGAGGGCTTAAGGGGAATGAAAACAGAAGCCAACCCACAAAGGAAGGTGCAGAGCATGGGAGCCCTCCCAGACCCACAGGTCTGGAAGCAGCTGCTTGAGAGGAAAAGGCCTCCTCCGACAGCTCTCACTGAGAGCTGCCCCAGCACCAGCTGCTGGGCCCAGGTGCTCTCCTGAGGAAAACAAACGAGGTCACGGAACACCAACGGCAGACAAGGTAGTTCTGTGGCCATGACGGAGTCCAAAAAGAACAAGACTACTCTGTAATCGTGTCTGAGACAGATGAAAACAAGTCACTGTACAAACCACAAAAATGACCGAATATCACGCTTTTCCATCTATCAGAACTGAGAGCTGCTTCTTTACCAGTTATAGCTTTAGTGCCATACCTTTCCTTCCAGCGTTTAGATAAAAATTATTAAATGTCCAAATGTAGAATTGACCACTCCCTACTTCCTCACAGCATCCAACAGAGCCAAACTCCAGTCCCTGTAACACAAGCCCAAATCTTCCAATAAGCCCGTCTTAACATCTACACACAGCGTACAATACAGCCAAACCGGTGTGTGTGCAGAGACGTTGCTGTCATCCCTGAAGCACAGGGAAGGAGGGCCGGGTGCGGAGTAAGGCTCCGAAATGCAGGCAGAGGCCCCACAGCTCACCTGGCCTCCGTGACACTGGCAATGTCTGTCCCCAGCGCGTGGGGCCGGGGCAGGGTGCTGAGGAAGTGCAGGTTGGAGGGGTTGAAGAGGCGCACGGTTCCATCAGCGCAGCCACAGAAGATGTAGTCTTGGCTCACAGAGATGCAGTGGGCCACAGTGGTCTACAGACAGAGGGGCTCAGGTCAGCACCAGCCACCTGCTCAACCCCTCCTCAGCCGTCACCTGCCAAGAGGAGACACCAGCCAAGACCAGGGCGAGGGGGAATCAGCCCAGCTGCTCTGGCCTGAGCCCCTCAGCTGTTATCTGGGGATGCCCGGCCCTCCAGCAGCAGGTGGCCAGATGGGGGATGGGAATCAGGGAGCGGGGAGCCTTCTAAGGCCCTAGAGGTTTTGGCAAAGAGGACAATGTAGGAAAAGCCCAGCAAAGAGAAAGGAACAGCATGAGAAAGAGAGGAAAGTCTAGCGCCACTTACTGTGAAGCTGTCTGTGTTCTGAGCAGAAGAGGAAAGCAGGGGAAAGAAAGACAGAAAAAGAGAGCAGAGAGGAGGCAGTTACACAGATCTGCATGGGCTGCAACCAGGCCAAGCTCTGGCTCCCTCAAGCTTCTCTCTCCTGGGGTCCCTTCCTGCATGTAGGGCCCAGCCCCTGGTCCAGAACCACAGGCATCTGACCTCCCCTGAGCTGGGACACGGCAGCCCCCACTGGGACAGAGGTACTTACTCTCAGCTCCACCCACTTATCCAAAAGCCTCCGGTCACTGAACTCGCACAGCAGCCCCGAGGATGTGATGCAGAAGGTGCTATCTGCCTTCTTGCCTCGGCCACAGGCCACATCAGTGAACAGGTTGTTCCGGAGCTCCCCCAGCAGCCCCGAGCGGCCCAGCAGGGGCACAGTGGCGTTCACCTGTGAAGACACACCACTGCTGCCCACCCATCCACCCTGGAGCCTTCCCAGGAATCCAGGCCCTGGGGAGAAGGAGGGAGGAGACGCAGCCAGCCCCCTTGCCCTGTGCAACTATCCTCGGCCCAGAAAACATCTGGCTCATCTGCAACTTCTGACTGACTGCTGAGCAAGCTGAGGCGGCCCAGGGCAGCAGGGCTTCCTGCCATGGGGTGAGCAGACTCTGGCCCTGGGGCTACTTCTAGCCTCAGCCCCTCACCTTTGAGGTCTTGCTGTCATCAAGGTACCAGAATTTGATGTGCCTGTTGCCAGCAGTGACAAAGTAGCTGCAGTCCTCGGAGAAGGAAACTGCTGTGACCCGACTGGACACTTTATTGGAGGCCACCACGATGTTTTTCTGGAGGGAAAGTCAAAGGAAGAATCAAAATTCCGCTTCTTGGGGATAAGAAGAAAGAGGTTCACACCTCACACCAGTCAGAATGGCCATCATTAATAAGTCCACAAATAACAAGTGCTGGAGGGGTTGTGGAGAAAAGGGAACCCTCCTGCACTGTTGGTGGGAATGTAAACTGGTACAGCCACTATGGAGAACAGTTTGGAGATACTTTAGAAATCTATACATAGAACTTCCATATGACCCCGCAATCCCACTCTTGGGCATATATACAGACAAAAGTTTCCTTGAAAAAGACACATGCACCCGCATGTTCATTGCAGCACTATTCACAATATCCAAGACATGGAAACAACCCAAATGTCCATCGACAGATGATTTGATTAGGAAGATGTGGTATATATACACAATGGAATACTACTCGGCCATAAAAAAGAACGACATAATGCCATTTGCAGCCACATGGGTGGAACTAGAGACTCTCATACTGAATGAAATGAGTTAGAAAGACAAAGACAAATACCATATGATATCACTTATAACTGGAATCTAATATCCAGCACAAATTAACATTTCCACAGAAGAAGAAAGAGGTTCAGAGAATGGAGGGGGGATAAATAGGATCTGTATTTTATTTTATTTATTTATTTATTTTTATTTTTTTATTTTTGTCTTTTTGCCATTTCTTGGGCTGCTCCAGCGGCATATGGAGGTTCCCAGGCTAGGGGTCGAATCGGAGCTGTAGCCACCGGCCTACGCCAGAGCCACAGCACCTCGGGATCCAAGCCGCGTCTGCAACCTACACCACAGCTCACGGCAACGCCGGATCGTTAACCCACTGAGCAAGGGCAGGGATCGAACCCGCAACCTCATGGTTCCTAGTCAGATTCGTTAACCACTGCGCCACGACGGGAACTCCAGGATCTGTATTTTAAAATGTTTCTTTCCAGGGAGTTTCCGTTGTGGCTCAGTGGTAGCAAACCCGACTAGTATCCATGAGGATGCAAGTTTGATCCCCGGCCTCACTCAGTGGGTTAAGCTCACAGCGTTGCCTTGAGCTGTGGTATAGGTTGCAGATGCAGCTTGGATCTGGCATTGCTGTGGCTGTGCTGTAGACTGGCAGCTGTAGCTCTGACTTGACCCCTAGCCTGGGAACCTCCATATGGTGCTGGTGTCGCCCTAAAAAGCAAAAATAAATAAGTAAATAAATAAATAGTTTCTTTCCAGGATTTAATGGTCAAAAAAAGAGAAGAGGGAGGAGAATCCCTTCTTAGAGGACTGAAGAGATTCGTTTCCTCTGGAGGGCCTCCGAGGCGAAGGCTAGCCTCTTTCCACCAACACACTTGGCTAAACAGTTGGTTTTTTTCTGCTTCAGAACATTTTCTAGAATGAGACCGAAATCAGCTGAGTGGAATTAAGGTTGGCAGCTTTCTGGCTCCCCAAATGACCCTCAGACCCCTATGATGCTATCAGGCCAGGCCCCCAGCCCACTCACCTTCCAGGCCCAGACGTTGACGATCATGTCATGCTGGTAGCCCACAGAGACTATGTACTTGGCGCTGGGGGAGAAGGCCACACAAGCCACACCATACTTATGCTCCTGCAGCTCTGCCACCTGGCTATGCTCAGCCACGTCCCAGACCCGCACGGCAGGCATGTGCCCACTCTGCAGGGAGGCAAGAACTGGAGTGAGGGCCAGGGCACGCAGCCTCCCCAGGCCTTTCAGGGTGGAGGCCCCCACCTCTCCAGCCACCAGACACAATCTCTCTGATAACCCCTTGGCCAAAAGCAGAGTGCTATAGAGGGCAAAGGGATAGAGGAAACATGAGAAATATCTCAGGACAGCAATGATTATCAGAGAGAAAACAGCCCTAGATTTGGTTCAGTATTTCCAGGTGAGGGTCTGCACCTCTGTTTTTGTTCAAAGCTCCTAGAGTGATTCTGAGGGGCAGCCGGGGTTGAGAATCACCACCACCCACATCTATGTCTGCCCCACTGCCTCCCTGTGTGACTGAGATGGGAGCGGTGGTGTCCCTTGTGCGCCCAGCAGGGGGCCTTCGAGGCTAAGGAATATCTTTAAAGCAGTGGTTTGCACCATGTGCTTCCCAAACTAGCAGAATCAGCACCATCTGGGAGCTTGTTAGAAATTCAAATGTGGGGGTCCCCTCCCAGACCTACAGACATACAAATTCTGGGGGCAGACCCAGCAATGTGCACTTTAACAAGCCCTTTAGTGACTCTGGTGCCCACCAAGGCTTCAGAACCAAAGTCTGAAGATACAACAAACCCTGGGATTTGGCATCTGTTCAGGACGCCAGAGTGGCAACAGCTCTGACCAGGCCTGGGATGGGTGCTCTTCACTGAGGCCAGGCCACCCACTCTCCTCAGAGCAGCCTGGCTCCCCTTCCTCACTCACCTCTCCAGTGACCAAGTACTTGCCATCCGGGGAGAAGGCAAGGGCGGTGATGGTTTTCCTGCAAGAAATGAGGCAAACTCAGAAGCCCTGGCAGCCTGGCCTCAACCCGGTTCCCTGAGAGTCCCCTCAAAAGGCAAGGCAGCAGACACCAGTAGCACATGGGCCGGTTCCTTATCTGGCCCTGGAGCCCAACCTGGTTCCAGTCCCCAGAGCCATGGAGACCTCAGACTTTTCACGGCCCCCAAGAGATGCTCCCTGAAGGCCTAGACCACTTACCTGGAACTGTTGAGGATGTGGTGCTGTTTGTGCTTCCGGGGATTGAACAGCACGACTACGCACCTGGGGAGATGAGTGAGACCACTGATGTCAGCACCAAACCACAGCCCTCCACCCCACCTCACCCACCTGCTCCGGGAATTCTGGGCACCCAGCACCGAAGACTGGGCAAGCAAACTCAGAAGGGCTCACTTGCCACTGAGGGCAACTGACTGCTTTCCCCTGGAAACCCGGTCTTCCTGTTTCCTTTCTTCACCCACAGGGGCCCCTCTCTACCGCCTCACAAGGGTGAAAGGGCTCCCTGGAAGCCTATCCCCACCAGGTCCCGGAGCACCAGTGCCATCTCCACCACCAAGGGCAGCAGGAACACAGGCCTTCCCACGGTCCTTGCACAAAGCCCAGAAGGGGTGCAGGAGGGAAGAACTCACTGACTTGGGCAAAGCAGGCCACAGGTGTACAACCAGGGCACGGGAGGGAGCCACGTGTGTGTCAAGTATTTGTGCTCCAAGGATGAGTTAAGCCTCTCGTGTGTGTGTGCGCGCGCGTGCGTGTGTGTGTGTGTGTGTGTGTGTGTGTGTGTGACTTGGCAAGAGCCAACCTCTGCCCCACTTCCCACAACCCCACAAGTCAGGGGATAGAGCGCGCGGGAGGCAGGGGGCCAGAACTGCAAGGAGGCTCAGTAAGACTGGGGGGAGGGGCAGAGAGGCTGAGAGGCCTGGGGAAGGCCAGCCCCAAGAATCCCCAGCTCCAAGGAGCCTGAGAAGGACCCTCCAGACGTCAGAAGACAAGCAGAGAAAGCTGGGAGCATCCTCTCCAGCCAGAAGGCAAGGCTGGATGGGATCAGGATCAGACTGACTTTCCAGAGGCAGCTCCAGAGGGGAGGCCAAGGGGTAGGAGTCAGGGGCCAGGAGCAGGAAGCCATTGCCAGCACTGTTCTCCCTGAGGCACCTTGGCTGTCAGCAGCCCAGCCAGTCGCCCTTCTGCCTCAGAGCTTCATTAGAACTGTAACTAGCTGACAGGAGTGAGCATGGAGCCTGCTATACCAGGTAAGGGGTGGGAGAGAATGATCAGAGGGCTATGTCCCCCAGACTCAGCCTTGTTCAGTGGGAAACCACAGCGGCCCCCACATTCTGATACCCCTGCTTGCTGGAAACTGGAAACACAGGCAGGTACAAGCTGCTAGTGAGTACTCACCATCTCAGGCTCAATAAACCACTTCAGTATGCAAAAGCCACAGGTAATCGCTGGGGATACTAGGACCTCAGAGGTACCCCAGCTATGCCCAGAACTGCCAGGCGGACCTTGGAATTCCTGAGTCACATCATCTGCTCCTCTAACCCCCTCCCCTAAATCCCTCCTCACCATTTTCTTTCTTCTTCTCCCTCTATCTCCTAATCTTTTGGTTTCCCTCTTCTCATTCCTTTTTCCTTTCTCTCTCTTTACACAGACTTGCAGTCTTCTGCTTCCCTTCTACAATGCCATGTCAGGAGGGTTTTTAAAAATATGACCAAATTATCAGATGGCTTTGGAAACGCTGTGCCCCACCCCTCTCCCTCCCTATCCCAAGTTCACACACATACACGGCCTGGGCTGCTGGTAGGGGCAGTCCAGGATACAGGGAGCCTAACTCCTCCGAACCACATAAGATTCATAGAACCTTAGAGCCAGAAGGAAGGATGGAAGGGAAGATCAAATGCACTGTGCTAGGTGACTTTAAAGATCTCCTGGTCCAACCCTCCAAAATCTTGAGATGAAGAACTCTATGTTCAGAAACCTAGGCTTCTACAAAGAGCAGAGCCCAGATTCGTGTCTTCCAGCGTCCACCGTTCTTTACGTCAAACCCAAGCATCTCTGATCTGATTGTGCCACCTCCTGCTGAACATCTCCGGGGAGCTTCTAAGACCCAGCCCTTTAAAAATGCCAGGGAAGGCCTTGGGTGCTGTGGCCCCTGCCCACCCTCCAGCTGCACCCTGCACCATGGCCAACCACATTCTTTCACCCCCTCTAACTTGCTATGCTCCTCCCACTCCAGGCCTTTGCAAGCCCTTTTGTCTGGAGTATTCTTCCCTCCCTTTCCAACTAGTTAACACTTAGGCCTCCTTCAGGTCTCAGGTCAGATGGCCTCAGTATATGCTCTCACAACACAGCTGTATTAACCTTCTGTGACACTGATCACAACTACAATTTTATATTTATTAATGAATGCCTACCCCACTAGACTGCACTTTCCATGAGGTTGGGAACTGTGTCTGGTTTTGCTCACTGCTTTGTCTCCTGTGCCCAGAGGAGTCTGACCCACCACAGTCATTCAAAAACCATTTACTGAATGGATGAATGCCGGAATGCCTCCTCTGGTCCACTAGCTTGGTCCGCTGGGGTATGAGTAGGCCCAGCCCTTCTCCTCCCTACTGCACATCCCACCTGTCTTCTATGGAAGGAGGTGCAAGGACCTCCAGATCCTCAGAGGTGGTGTGGGGTAGTGGGGACACTGTGAGTCTTGGGGGTCAGAGACCAGGGTTTGAATCCTTGCTCTGCCGTGTATGGCTTTGGGACCCTGGGTAAGTCCCACGCCAATCTTATCTGTAAAAATGGAGCCTCTAGGATCAAGCTCTTAGGGCTGAAGATTAAACGATTTTCAGACACACAGTGGGGGCCAGATAAATGGTATAAATGGCAAATCTTGCTATGACTCCTCCTGGATCATGGACAGGAGGCCCAAAGGGACTCCTGGCAGTGAGGCACAAGGTGCTCTGGGACTGTCAGGTTTTTCCTTTGGAAAAGTGGAGGTGAGTTCTGTTAGGATCTGAGCCATGGTAACAACTCTAAAGGAGGTTTTATTTTTTGTTCTGGGATGGGAGCCAAGGAAGGAGAGCTGGGTTAAGCTTGGGAAAAGAAAACATCTACATCATCATCCACTTAGGAGATGATAAGCTTGGAAGGCAGCAGGGAAGGGATGGGGGAAGTGCTGGGAGAAACCACCTCAAGTGTCTAGGACGGCAGTACTGGAGCACAGAAAGAGAATGAAAGTGACATCTCCTGGCTAAGGCAAAAGCACCACTCGAGAGTTTTAATGAACTCTAAACATGAAGGTGTCCACTGCCTTCGGTAACTGGTCTACTGCTCTTCACGCAGTGGGCCAAACAGTAAGAGTTACAGTTATCAAGCACTCTCTACATGGCAGCGCCCTGCTAAGCACCTTAGAGGTCTGGTCTCAGCTAATCCATGAGATTAGGCCGGTGACGATAGGCTGATGACACTGGCACAATGATCCCCACCTGAGGATGGGATATGCGTTCAGAGGCCTTGTTGCAGGCCTCTTGGTGAAAGCAAAACACAGTCAGGATTCCGGAAGCTGTGTGCTAAGGAAAGCCGAGTGGAGTGAGTAGGACAGAGAAGAGAAAACTGAAGTTAAAGAGGACTGACTTACACACAGAAAGCACACGAACCTAATGCACAGGGCGCCAGGGCAGGGGCCTCTGCGAAGAAGGAGATAAGACTGAAGCACTTGGAGGGAAAAAGGACTCAGGCCACAGAAATTCTGGCACATGAAAATTACAACAGTTATAGCTCAAAGTTTATACATCTAGTGTTTAGATTATTTATTTCTTTATTTGGTCACACCTGCATCTGGGCCAGGGATCAAACCCAAGCCTCAGCAGTGACCCAAGCCATAGCAGTGACAAGGCCAGATCCTTAACACACTGAGCCACCAGGGAATTCCCTAAATACTTATATTTTAATACTTTATTCAGTGTATGAGCAAGATAACTCCTGGGCCTGCCACCATCATGAAAAGTCCAGCAAGTGTTTCAGAGAACTGATGTTTTCTCGCTACTTGTGCTGACTGGCTAGGGAGGCCCTCTGCAGGCACATCTCTCTGGCGATGGCTTTCAGTCTGAGCAGATACCTCACTTTCAGATCAGCCCCAGATAAACCATGGCAAAGGGCTTCATCTGAGAGCTGATCTGACTTGAACCCCCTCAATGCAGATTCCAGAGAGTCACATTCCCAATCTAGAAAAAGGAGGAAACGACGGCTCCATGGTATAGGCTTTTGAGTTTTCCCTTAAACCCAAAGCAGCATGATGACCTCTCAAGGGCAGGGCATTAGATGCATTAAAACACTTTCCAAGTCACTGCACATAAGTTCTGAGTCTTGCTGGTTTCCTGCTTCTGTTTCCTGCTTCCCCTAAATTTGACTCCATAGTGTAAGAAGGAAGAAGGGTGGCATGTGTGTGCATAAGTGTGTGTGTGTGTGTGAAAAGACAATGTAGACAGAAAGATGACTATAAGGCAACCTCTCCCTTTCTAACAGCCTCCTCCCCATCCCATCCCCCGTCCCAATATAGCCTGAAAAATTCTCATGTGTAGCCTGGAGGAGTTAAGCAAAGGAGGGAAACATACAGAGATAAGAACTTAAGCTGAAATTTTTACTACTAATTATTCAAATTTGTAAACCTTCTCTAACATAGAGAAAGAGGAAGGAATAGACCAAGCCATGGTCACAGCTCCATTTGTAAGCATAATAATGCAGATGGCAAAGTGAAGGCAGAACTTGGCAAAGACATCCAAGGTCCACCTGTACCCACATAGTTGACATCATCCCCAGAGAAGAGACCTCAAAAACACTGATGTGGGAGCCCCTCAGTCTCCTCTGAACTTTGTGCAAGTTCCTCAGTCTGGTAGGGTGCAGTCTGCATCAATCTCTGGCCTTTGGCCTCCACCTCCCTTGACCCCAGCCAGCACAGTGGGCAGGCATCTGGACGTGCCCTTGCAGCAGTATTGGCTGCAATCCTCCACAGGACAAGGGTGGAGCTGGCCCAACCAGCTGAGTCCTGTAACTTGGAACCCCAGGGTGCAGGTGCAGGGAGACTGCTCCCTCTTGTATAGAGATAGCCAAGCCTCAGCCCCTTGGGGCCTTGGCCTGAGAGCCACGTGGTTGAGCAACCATACCGAGGTGCTGGGCTCACTGCCCAGGGACTTCTCTGAACCAGGAAGGGCAAAGCCCTCAACAACCCCCTTCCCTGGACAGGTGCAGGCCTGCTGCCATTATCAAGAGCCCAGCATTCCCACTGGATCCACCTCCTACAACCCTCCATCTCTCAGAGAGCAGGAACAAATGAAACCTGGGAGGAGCAATGAATGCAGAAGCACACATAGGGAGCAGGAGCAGGACACAGAAGGTCTGAGCAGCGACCCTGCACCTGGGAATTTCTTCTTTCAGACCAAGTAAAATCAGGTGACCGACAGAGGCACACCAAAGTCCTTCAAGTCTCCCTAGAGTCCCATTTAACAGTATAACCCCACATCCCTACACTCCCTAGTCCCTTTCACTGCTTATGGCTTATACTTTTTCCAAAGCATGTATCAGTTTGTAATAGTCCATATAATTTACTTTGTGGGGAGGCAAGAGGATCTATCTTCATCACGAGACTGCCAGCTCTGTGTCAATGGTATTTGTTTATTTTGCTTATTAGAAAATGGGCACTAAATAAGTATTCGTGAATAAATCTTTAAGTCACTAGCTACCAGATCTCAAAGCCCTGACTCACAAGGAACCGCCTGAGTAGCAGGCCTCAGGGGAGCTTCCCAACCTAGACCTTCAGGACTCACTGATGCGCAAAGGCAGTGTGATGATGGAAAGAAAAAGAAAACTGGGGTCAGGCAGACCTGTCTGCTAACTTTGTGATTTGGGCATATCCTTTAACTTCTCTGAACCTCAGTTTCCTCATGTGGAAAACAGAAATAAAAATACCTATGCCAAAACAAAAAACAAAAAAAAAACCTATGCCGTAGAATTGTTGTGCAAACTAAAAAAGTCATATGCAAAGCGACCAGCATGGTGCTCCTGGCCATCTTCTCGAAGGGTTCTCTGGGGCACCAATCGCAAGGAAAGAGCAATCAGGGGGGTCAGCAGTTGCTGCAGGCACACCAACTATGGTTCCCACACAGGACTTGCTGGACACTAGTGACTCATTAGGGTCCTCACCCTGGTACGGAATTACAAACCATCCCTTCACATTCACTCCCAAAGGGGAAGTCTTATAGCTTTAATTCTTCTAAGAGATAAAAAGAGTCTAGGGTGTTTCCTAGGGCATCCTTGGTTGTGGTCCTCTTTAGGTACCCAGAATCTAATGCCTTCCAAATAAGTAACCTTCTGAGGCCAGCCCATGAGACCCACTGGCATCTCTGTTTCTCCGATGTTTTATGAGACCACTCCCCCCACAGGTGTGAGAAAAGACTTGGTGGTAAAAACCCAGTGAATAATATGGTCATGGTGTAGAGCTACCAGTACGCCTCTCTCTGCCCAGGGGATTCTAAACGCATCCCCTTCCGGGACAAGAGGGGGGCTCTCTGTGAGCTGCAAGACTTATAAGCCAAGTCCCAAAGGCAGGGACTGAGTCCCCTTCCTCACACCCACTGGCCACCATGGCTGCTGTCAAACAAGTGAACTGGGTCCTTCTTTCTTTGGGACCTTTGCAATTGAGGTCTCCAACATCTGGAAGCATGGATCTTCACACACATGGCCAGACACTTTTCCATAGATTCCTCTTTGCCATTCAGATAGCAGCTCAAATGTTACCTCCCACGGAGCCCTGACCACAGGTCTTAAAGTAGTCCCACCCCTACCCACTCTCAGGGACCTACTCGCTCTCCTTTTTACTTTCTTTGCAACACTTACCGCTCTCTGATACTATCTTGCTCATTTGTTTGTTTATATGCTTAGTGTCTGTTTACCTTCCTTGATCTTAAACCCCACAAAAGCACTGACACGGTCTTACTGCTATATATCCTGTGGCTGGAACAGTGCTTGGCCCAGAGCAGGTTTTCAACAAGAATCGGCCAAACAAATGAATGACTACTGATGAACAAGCACTTTGTGAGTGACCTCATATATGATTCACAGCCATCAGGGCACCAAGTCCACACATCCTCTTTCCTTAGGCCTGCCAGTCTCTCCACAACTCTACATACTCCCTGGCAACCCCTGCACAGTGTTTGCCACAGAGAGGAAGAAGGTAGCTGTGTGCTCCTTCAGCTCAGATGTCACTGGAACACAGACAGTCCAGGGGGAGTCTGTGGCTTCACACATAGTTCAAAGCTTTGGAGCTGGGGCTCTCAGCATAAATTCCCATACACGCTGAGTAAATGGAGGGCCTTCTCAGGAGAACTAGGTTTTCCCTCCTCCTCCGTACTTAAACCAACCAAGAGTCTCCCCTTGGCTGCTGAGTAAGGCCAGACACTTTTCCAGGACACCTCCCACTCTAGTAGCTGCCCTGCATGAGGCCCTGCACTCTGGCATCAAGGGTCAGGAGAAACCCATCCTGTGCACTGATTCTACAGCGGCAACAGGGGCTGTGCTGGGCTCTGAAGGCCCCGAACCCTCTACCAAGCCAGCAAGGGAAGGGGCCCGAGTCAATTATGGGGTGTTCAACTAGACTGAGAGGCTCAAAGAAGCTATCTGGGGACTGGCTTGGCCTCCTAGGGCAGGGGGGCTTAAAATGTGACAGGTGAAGTGTGGGCTTCCTGTGGGAAAGATAAGAGCAAAGGGAGTGCTCCCCAGAAGAGACCCAGGGGCCACTGAAACTTGAGGGGTCTCCACCCAGAGACTTTAACCCACCTCTGCCTGACATACGTCCCCTCCACCCAACCCTCCCTGAGCTGTTTCATTTCCTTTCAGAAAACTTTGTTTTGGTTTGATATTTGCCTCTAGGCCTCTGGGAGAATTTTCTGAGCTTTGTTTCTCTTCTTGTTTCTAGGATACCTGAGCTGCTCCTAGAGCAACAAGCGCAGTAGGAACTAGAGAGTGGGGGATGGAGGTAGGGTTAGGATCACCAGATAGGAAGAGAAGGAAGGGGGGAGGGAAAGAGCCTGCCTGACTCACACAGGCTTTGGTGGCCCCCAGATACTCAGCGGCACACATCAGGGAGCTGGAGCACAGGGCAAAACTGAAACACTCAGAAAAAGGCCATTTACAAGGAGAGCACTCAAAGTTCTAGAAAATGAAAAGGTCAGGGGGTAGATCAGGGCACTGCCCAGGGCTGGCCCAAGCCAAACACGCAAGAAACCTACTAAAGGTGACAACAGGGAAGCTTCCACACACCACCTGGAAGGACAGTGACTCCCAGGTACACATGCCAGGCTGGGACCTGCCCATAAACAGAAGCACACACCCTTCCTTAAAGGCACTAGGCCTGGGTTGGAGCGAAGGGCTCTGTGCCCCTCAGGGCTCAGGCAGCAAGGAGCAGCAGGCCTTTCCTGCTCGCCCCACATCCAGCCCCAGCCCCACCTCCAACAAGAAGGAACCTGGCTTTCCCAGGCCAAGGCAGGCACGAGTGGAATTCCCCAGAGGCAGACTGCACAGGGTAGCCAGCAACAGAGACGGCTCATCAACCTCCTTCTGGAAGGGGAAAAGGAGGCCAGCTCAGCCTCTGCCAGAGGAAGTCTGTGCTGCTCCCACAGTTCCCCACCACGGACATCAAATGCCAAAGGGCCACGTAGAAGGGACAGAGCCCAGATCCCGGGGGCAGAACTCTCCCTGACCTAGGCTGAGCTGCCTGTAAATTGGCCTCTTCTCCTTCAAAAGGCAGGTTAAGAGCTTAGGGGGAAAGCAGCTTTTAAAAATAAGTAGAAAGTCTGGTCTTCCCCACCTCGTGCCATTTTTATGAGTAAGAGCTCTGCACTCAGACTCCTTGGGTCGGAATCTCAATACAGAAACACACTAGCTGTGTGACCTGGGACAAACTGCTAATTTTTTTTTTTTTTTTAAGGCCACACCCACGGCATATGGAGGCTCCCAGGCTAGGTGTCGAATCAGAGCTACAGTTGCCAGCCTATGCCACAGCCACAGCAATGCGGGACCCAAGCCACATCTGCAACCTACACCACAGCTCAAGGCAACACTAGATCCCGGATGCAACAAGCGAGGCCAGGGATGGAACCCAAATCCTCATGGATACTAGTCAGATTCGTTTCCTCTGTGCCACAGTGGGAACTCCTGGTTAACCTCTTTGAATCTTAGTTTCCTTCCCTAAAACATGGGATGATAACAGTACCAGCTTGGCCTCACAGGGTTGCTCTGAGTATTAAATAAAATAACTCCTGTAAAGTGCTTAACAAAGTGCCCGACACAGAAAAATTCTTCATAAAGGCAGCTTTTTTCGACAGGGTAATAAAACTGAAAAAAAAAAAAAATCACATAACCGATACAAAAAACTACAAGAGTTGCTGTGGAAATCACACTGGGGAACTTGGCATTCCCCAGTTGATGGTGGGGAAAGAGGCAGAGCAGCGGCCTGCCCATTTTCACGTTCCTGTGCCCAGCGGCACGGAAGAAAGGATGACAGAGAGAAGCAAAAGCAGGAGAGGCCCCAAGCCTCCAAAAGAAACACTTCAGCAGAAGCTTAAAGCAGCTACAGTTGTGGGTTTCTCATCTGTAGGAGCAGAGGAGTGAAAAGGAGCAAGGGAAAGAAGAACACCAGCCCCAGACTCCTACCTGTCTCCCACCTCAGTGACACCTCTCCAAGTGACCAGAGCAGACAAATGTTCAGAGCAGTATTATTCATAATAATAATAATTCCCCAAAGTGGAAACAACCCAAATGGCCACCAGCCAATGATAGCTAAAATGTTGTGTATTGACATAATGGAAGGTTACTCGGCCATAAAAAATAATGAAGTACTGATACCCAGTACGACATATATTGAACCTTGAAGACACTATGCTAAGTGACAAGCTACTCACAAAAAAATATGATTCCATTTATATAAAATGTCCAGAATAGGCAAATCGATAGTGACAGAAAGTAGATTAATGGCTGCCCAAGGCTGGGGGTCTTGGGGGGAAATAGAGAGTGTTGATGGGTATGCAGTTTTTTTAGCGGTGATGAAAATGTTCTAAAATTGACTACAGTAATGGCTGCACAACTCTGGATATATTAAAAACCACTGAACTGTACGTATTAAATGGGCGAATTTTGTGATATGTGAATTACAGCTCAATAAATCTGTTTTTAAAAATGACTAAAAGGTAGATATTAAAGACATTGAAGATGGTGCTGGGAGCTGTGGGTGGCCAAAACGCAGGAAGGATGGCAACAAAGAGTCAACAACCATCAACGAAGAGTCTTTACCTGGCCCTGTGTATCTCCTTTATAAAAATGGCACCAAATCTTAACTTGGAGGTATCTGCCCACCCCAACTGGTTTAGCATAGCTATAAATACCCGAGCAATAAAAAAAAAAACCTCTTCCAAGGCACTTACCCAGCTGGGTAGGCAACTAAGCCCGATCGGGGGTCACAAGCAAGTCCTCTGCCTCCAGACACGGTTATTCCAAGCACCTTCTCCAAGGTCACCTGTTTGACCAAGACAGAGAAGTGTTATATATGGACAGAGTGGGGTTGGGAAGGAGGTACTGAAGGTACCCAGGATCTTCTGCTCTGCTGATTGCTTTCCTGATGGCCTTGTCTCCTGGAGAATGACTTGTTCAGATTCTGATCTGTCCATGGGTTCCCTGATCACATGGAAAAAAGCCAGTGTACATTTTGGCTTTTAACAGTGATCAAACTGCTAGGTCCATGGAAAAGAAAATGAAGTGGTTAAAACTCAGCTCATGGTCAGAGAGGAACAAGTACTCCTCCAATCCAGGACGGCTCCATTGAGAAGATAAAGTCTTAGGAGTTTGACACAGACTGGCCTCTGGGGTCTGTGAGACTCGGGGGAGGTCACTGAGTTTCGTGCCTTGGCAGGCATGAAGGAAAGGCCGCTGTGATCTCCAAGAGCCAGAACAACGTTAGGTATCAATTAGGTGACTCATAATATCCCTGATCTTTACATTCCACCACGTTCTTCCCCTCCATCGGAGGGCTCCACCTCCCCACCAGATGTCTGCTTAATGCTGTGTTTTGCAAAGCACAGATGCTCAGAGTACTCTAATTATTATTATTAAGCCACGACTCCCAGAGAGATGAAAGGGAAATACACGTAAAGTGCTCAGGGGCCTGTAAAGTGCTGAGAGGACACAGCCACGCAAGACACTCACCACCACTCTCGTCGTCATTGTTGTCCCCCTAAACTGTCTGTAGGCACTGGGATGCACCCAGGACTAACCTCAAGGTAGTTCACTGGTCTTTCTGCTAGATGACCCCATGGAAGATCTGAACTGCCCTAGAACCTAGCACTTGTCACCCTACCTTGCCCTCTGTTAGAGTGTCTCACGTGTCCCTCCTGGTCCAGTCCCCTCCAGTGCTATTGGGAGCCCCCCCGCCCCCCCCCCCCCGCCACACTGGCCCTCCTCAGGGACGTCCCTGGCCCACACTGGCTGAGAGACGGGGGCTTCTGAATGCAGACTGGCCATGTAAACAGGCCAAAATGTTCTCTGCTAAGAGCTCTTGGGGGTCTTAAGAGGGCAACATGAACCAGAAACACTTCAAGGCTGGTCATCTCCATGGCAGGGTGGTCTCCTCCTAGTCCAGGTCAGCTTCTAGAGAGGGGAAGCCCAGAGTCCATTAGGGTAGTTTTAAGATCTCTCCATCTCTCTTATTTGCCCAACTGGAGAATTCCGAGTGTTCCTAGAGGGCCTATTTAAATTCTTATCTCCAAGGACCATTTTAGTTTGAATTAGGTTGGAAAGAAATGCCCTGAGGTGGCCAAAGACCACAATAGGTTTCCTGGGATGTTACAGTTAAAAACTCTTCCCCAGGAAGGTCCCCAAGAGTCTTCTAGCTTCCTGGGGATGTGGACCAGGAACATGTGCCTACTCACTGACAGAGGCAGGTTAGTTGCAGGCACCACATAGCCGCCTGGCAAGCACCAAACTTGCCAGGTACCTGTGGGCCTTTCTGAGGCACTACCAGTGAGGGATACACTAACTTTAGCCTACTTTATATATTCTTGATAGTTTGCTCTAACTTACGCCTCCTTCCACACTTTTTCCTAGCTTAATAAGCCCCTGGCACCCAGTCACCTTTCTAAAAAGCCCGAGCACTGTGCGCGAACTGGAGAGCACAAAATAACCCTGGGGAAGTACGGGGGATACTGGGTTCTACGCCCCACCCCCTGTGCTGGCACTGTGCCTCTGGCTCTCCCAGAAGGAGGGGCCCTCAGGAACATTCCTACTGCACCAACTGGCTACTGCAGAGAAGGGAGAAAGAGGAGCCCGAGGCCAGCATTACCCACATAGATGGGAAAGGTCACCAAAGCAAGTGCAGTGAGCTCAAAGGCCCTGATGCCTATTCTCTCCAAGCTAATGTGACTGCAGGCAAGTCCTCAATCCTTCCCTCATGCTTCAGCTTTGCTCCCAAAGAATCAGACAGGTTGGAGGTTCTCAGCTTCCCTTGTCTCTGACAGGAATTTGGGTAGGTGTTTTGTGGGTAGATGATCTAGTTCCACAGAGAATTAATTCTGGAACTAGCTTGGAGTTTTTCAACAGCAAGCTAAAGCAGGAAGGAGACGAGAGTTACTCAGACCCGAAAGACTAGTGTTTATCAAACAGTAGACTACAACCCACAGTGAGAGACACAGTCTCTATCTTGACCCAGTATACACATACATATATGTGTGCGCATGTTCATAAAACTGAAATAAAAGTTTCACAGAACAATACTTACTCTTTCTGTATGTGGTATGTTCCAATTCCCATTATATTCTACTTCATTAAAAAATCATTCTGGTCGTGGCCCACTTTATTGATTTTGTGACCTACAAGTGGACTAGGAGCTGCTGCAGTCTGAGAGGCCCTGCTAAGGACCATCTCTCTCCACTGGGCCTGGGATTCATCTCTGGTCCCTGGCACTTTCCTCCTAGGACTCTGGGCAGTGGAGCAGACATCCGGGCTAGGAAACCCCACGGACAGGAGTTTGCTTGGGCTCAAAACTTGGATGATTTTCAAAGGATTTATGGTTTTTGGCTTTTTCTGGCTTTCTGAGCAGCTATCCAAGGGGAGGGGGGCGAAGCAGTTTCCTTTGGCTCTGTGGAGGGGGAGGAGCAGGGGAAAAACATTCAGGGGCATCAGCTGGTTTTTATTTTATGTTCTAACTCAAACCAGCTTCCTGTTTGCAGGGAGGTTTGGGGCTGAGCTCCACTTTCAAAGGATCTGAGAGCCCAGAGCTCCTGCAAGGCCTCCAGTGTCTCGGCTTATTCTGCAAGGCTCCAGCACAATGGACTTTTTAAAACTGACTCTCTCCCTCTCATAATCCTCTCTATCCCTTCTTTCCATCTACTCTAGGAAATGGAGACAAACCTGGACACCCCGTTGCAAACATGCCCCAGGCTGAAAGTACCTGAGCTCAAGCCCTGGTTTGCTGCAGCTGGCTCACACTGGCTCAGGAGGGCTGACTATGCACCTCTTTTTCCAGCTCCACATTCAGTGACACCCCATTGGTAGCTTGAAATCACCACGATGGGAACACTTATATCACAAAATTAGACAACTACAAATCAGGCCCCTCTTTCTCCCCTCAGAGAACATGTAAAAATTTACCAATGCACCACTCAGTTTAAGCAACTTTCATCTCTCCCTCGAACTAGGACTGTAACTCCCATGTCTTCTCTCTGCTCAAGCCTTGGTGCCTAGAGTCTTTTTCTCAACATGGCAGGCCATGGGGATTCTTTTAAAATATATATGAGACCATGTCATTACTCTGCTCAAAAGCCTCCAATGGCTCCCCATCCTCAAGTTCAAATCCAAATTCTTTACCCTAGTTTATAAGACCCAAGTCATCCAGCCTCTGGCTACCTCTCTGACCTCATTTCTTACACCCTTCCCCTCACTTACTCCCTACCTCCCTGGCTGCCTTAAGTACCTAGTAGGTTCTAGCCTCAGGTCCTTTGTACATGTTATTTATTGCTTCCATGAAAATGCTCTTCCCTCAACTATTCACACAGCTAATTCACTCAGGTCTCCTCCCCAGAGAAGGCTTTCCAGACTGGCTTTACCACTAGCACTCCATACTCAACTTTTTCTGCTTTATTTTTCCTCATTGCACTTGGAGTCAGGTAGTGACCCGACATCGATGATACCTTTGTCCACACACGTCCTGTCTGTCTCCTCTACCAGAATATGAGCTTGTAGCTCTTTAAAAAGTGCCTGGCACAAAACAGGCACTTGAAACATATTTGAGGAATAAATGAATGCATGGCAGAAGCTTTAGGAACACTGAAAGGACAGACATGGGAAGCACTGGAAAACTGGCGTATTTCAGGCCAAGAGACTTGATCTCCACAAAGTACCTAAAACTGGTTTTGACAGAAAGGCAGCATCCAGGAGTTCCCTTGTTGTGCAGCAGGTTAAGAAGCTGGCATTGTCACTGCAGAAGCTCAGGTCACTACTGCAGTGTGGGTTCAGTCCCTGACCAGGGAACTTCCACATACCATTGGCATGAAAAAACAAAACAAACAAACATCCAGATGAGAACAAGCATAAACAGCAATTAATAGTATAGGTAACATTTTGATTCTTAAGCTGATGGTGGGCACCCAACTGTTCGCTCTATTATTCTATGTGCCTTTAGTGTATATCTTCTTTTTTTTTTTTTTTTTTGCTATTTTAGGACCGCACCCATGGCATATGGAGGTTCCCAGGTTAGGGGTCGAATCAGAGCTGCAGCCGCCAGCCTAAAATGCCGAATCCTCATGGATCTTAGTCGGGTTTGTTAACCGCTGAGCCACAAAAGGAACTCCAAGTGTATATCTTAAATATTACATGGTAAATGTTTAAAAGAGAGAAAAGATAGGGTTCAGGATGTGCTGTGGGGCTCTGTACCTCATGAGCAATATCTTTCTACAGTTCACATCCCTGACTTCTCTTTATCCTCAAGCCACTTGGTTGACACTCGATGACCTAGCAATGTGAGGGGAAGGGTACAGAGAAGCCAAGGATCTGTGTTTTTAAGTGACTTAGGTTTCTCACTGGGGTGCTTATAAGGCTACACATATTTATGATGCTCTGACATGACACTTCCAGTGGGAGATTTTTTTTTTTTTTTTCTGGCCGCCCCACAGCATAAGGAGTTCCCAGGCCATAGCCACAGTTGTGACCTATGCTGCAGCTGAGCAAACGCTGGATCCTTTAACCCACTGTGCAGGGCTGGGAATCGAACCTGCATCCTGATGATGCAGAGACACTGCTGATTCCATTGCGCCACAGCAGGATCTCCCAGTGGGGGTTTTCAAGGACCACTGCACACATGCCTTCTCCAGACTGCTAAGCGTGGTAGCAGTTGATGAGACAGGGCCCCCTTAGCCTGGGTGCCTGAGTAATTCTGATGAGCAGAGCGCCTGCAGCGACCCACACTGAACAAAAGCATGAGCAAGAAGTAAACTATCCATTCGGCAGGGAGATGCTGAAGTGATTTGTTACCACAGCATGACCCAGCCTGGCAATTTTCATACTTTTTGGTCTCTTACATGCTTAGAAATTATCAAGGACCTCAAAGATCTTTGGTTTATATAAGTTATATCTATTAATATTTACTTTATCAGAAATTACAATGGAAATACTTAAACATATTTAATTCATTTTAAAAACCCATTATATGCTAAGAACTTTTAAATAGAGTTAAAAGTAACTCTATTTTTAAAATTCTATTCAAAAAAGTAACTTCAAAACAAAACCAAAAAAAGAAAAATTTGGTACTGTTGGTGGTACTGTTTATCATTTTTGTAAGTCTCTTTAATGTCTGTCTTAGTGGAAAACGGCTGGATTCTCCTATCTGCAGCTGTATTCAATCTGTTGTGATGTTATGCTGGGTGAAGATAGATCCCCTAAAAGGGTTTTGGGGACCCTAGGGATTCTCTGACCACACCCTGGGAACCAGTAACCTATTCCTTCCTGAATACTCCAGTATCTCTCCTCATAAGGAAGCAAGCCCACTAGTGTGAGCTCACACTGGCCTCAAGCATCATCTGAGGAAACAGAGGCAGGGAAGAGGGCCTACGAGAAAAGAGCTGTCCTCAGAGTCA
Organism: Sus scrofa; assembly: GCF_054392235.1. Classification (NCBI taxonomy): domain Eukaryota; kingdom Metazoa; phylum Chordata; class Mammalia; order Artiodactyla; family Suidae; genus Sus; species Sus scrofa. The sequence continues at coordinate 138,866,106 of NC_139383.1, forward strand.
GGGATGGGACCCCAAGTTCTGACAGGACCTATAGTTCCAAATCCTCGTGGCCCAAAGGCCAGTGAAACATAGCCCAAAAGACAAACCAGTCCAGGTAACTGATTATGGCCAGTGACTTGAACACATCTGCTACAGACAGCTGGCACCCTGATATATCCAGAGTTCTAGGAACATCACTCACAAGAGAAAAGTCAGAACTAAGAAGAGGGCATACACTTTGTGCTCTGCTGTGACCTCCTCCACATCAGAGCAGGAAGAATATTCAAGCTGTGGCCCAGCCTTTTCTTGGTCAGGTGGAGAGTGTTGAGGTGGAAGAAAGCCTACACCAACCTAAAAGAGAGTGTCACCTTTCCCCCCAACCCCCGGAAGCAAGGCTGCCAGAGGGCAGAATTACTGCAGACATACCGCAAAAGAAGGCTTGAATACCCACCCCTCCCAACATGCACGGGGCAGTAGTCTACCCTCTTGAGAAAAAGAAGGCATCATCTCTCCCTGTAATGAGATAAAGGGATAACTTCATAATGGCCTATGCCCAAGAGAAAAGGAAAGAATAAAGCCAACTGTTTAAGAGCTCTTCTGGCTCTCATTAAAGTAGATGGAAAAAACAGGTGTCTCAGAGGCGACAAACAGGACTACTCATTCATACTAGACAGAACAGTATTTTCCAACATGCAGATTACAGCCTATTAGTGGGATCTGAAATGGATTTAATAGATAATGAATAAATAACTACAAAAGAACCAAAAGTAGTATCTTATGGCATGTAGTAATGATTAAGTATTGATCATGAAACTTTATTTCAGGTGTGTGTGTGTGTGTATGTACTGGGTCGCAACCTAAAAGGTATTTCTTTTTTTAATATTTTATTTTACTTTATTTTAAAAAATTTATTTATTTTCCTTTATTCCTTTTTCAGCCACACTTGCATTAAAAGGTTTTTGTTGTTGTTGATGTTGTTTAAGGGCTGTACCTGCAGCATATGGAAGTTCCCCGGCTAGGGGTCAAATCTGAGCTGTAGCCACCAGCCTACACCACAGCCACAGCAACGCCAGATCCAAGCTGCATCTTTGACCTACACTGAAGCTCACAGCAATGCCGGATCCTTAACCCACTAAGTGAGGCCAGGGGTCAAACCTGAGTCCTTATGGATACTAGTCAGGCTTGTAACCTGCTAAGCCACAAAAGGAGCTCCTAAAAGGTATTTCTTTCTTTCTTTCTTTCATTCATCTTTTGTCCTTTTAGGGCCGCACTGGCGGCACATGGAGGTTCCCAGGCTAGGGGTCTAATTGAATCTGCTGCTGCCGGCCTACACCAGGGCCACAGTGACGCCAGATCTGAGCCATGTCTGCAACCTACACCACAGCTCACAGCAACGCGGGATCCTTAACCCACTGAGCGAGGCCAGGGACTGAACCTGCAACCTCATGGTTCCTAGTCAGATTTGTTTCCGCTGCACCATGACAGGAACTCCCTAAAATGTATTTCTCAATGTAAGTTGTTCTCAAAAACACTGGAAAGCCACTGGGATGCCGTGAGGGTTCTAAGATGAAGAATATATAGTCTCAATCCTACACCTTCAAAATCCATTAGGGAAGATGAATGAGTCACTACAAAGCAATCCAATATGTGATGAGGGTCATAAGAAGGATATAAATTGCTCAAAGAGGATGAAGAGAGATGATTTCTGAACAGGATCAGGAAAGCAAACAATGAAGCTTTCTTGTAAGACTAGATGGAATTTGGCCTGGGCCTTGCAATGAGGATAGGATTTTGACAGATGGAAATACAGAGTGAAGGGATTCTCAGTAGAAAAAAGCTGTATGAATGAGTTTGGCAGATGCAAACAACAGAGCAGGTGAACAATAGTGAAAGCAAAGTTTTTGCAGGAGAATTAGGTCAGGAGAGGTAGACTGCAAACAGACCAAGAAGGGCCTTGACTGCCAAACTTAGTGGGGTCATGTGGAGGCTCTGGGAAGCCACTAAAGGGCTTCAAACTGGGGACACAACCAAAACTATGTTCGGTGATGTGCATATAGGCTTACGACACAGGCAGGGAGCCAAGTTAGGAGGCTATTACACTAGTTCTGGTGAGATGTAATGAGGACCTAGACCAGCATTAAGATTGTGGGAGCAGGAAAAAAAAACAATGACAAAGAAAAAAGTGACAAAGTGAATAGAATTGGCAAGACTGGGCACTATACAGCCTGGAGTAAAAAGACAGAGAACTCAAATTTTGAACCTCATAGACAGGGAACCAGGTAGTGCTGTAAAAAGAAGTGATCAGAAAGAGGACCTGGGAAGGATCAGAAAGAAGAAGAATGGGACCCAGCGATGTCTAGGCATGCTGAATCTAAGGCACTTCAGGGGTATTTAGTAGGTACCACAGAACATTCAATTTAGCAACATACACATGGAATTGATGCTGGGAAGAGAGGTCAGGGCTAGAAATAGATATTTGAGAATTATCCACATAGAGGTGACAACCACCACTGAACGTACAATTAGACAGGAGATGACAGAGGGAAGGGAGAGTGAGGCTGAGGACAGAAAGGTGGGGAATATCTATTTTTAGAGTATGGAGATGAGGTCCCAGGCAGTTAGAAAGGGAAGACAAGAATCAGGAAACCAGTGAAGGGGAGAGTTCCCAGGAGGAAGGGGTAGTCAGTGTAAGCACTAAGAAGTGTAGGAAGCGGGAAACTCACTTTCCAGAGTCCAGAGCCATCTGCGACATAGGTGGCACATCACAGAGGCCCAAGCACGCTCTCAGGAACTCAGGGCAAGGGCCTTCTAAGCTTTTTTGGTGGCTGTCTCTCTCTGATCCCTAGATCTGATCAGCCCACAAGCTTGAGAAGAAGCACCAGTCAATGAAAGATCCAGGGTATGGAGCCAAGACAATGGCACTCCTAGAGAAGGGCTTCTTGCCCCAGTTCACAACATGAGTGGTTCGGATCTGGTCTCATTCTCTTCATGTGAGGGGCTACTACAGGGCGTCTGCCATGGCAAGGGAGCAGCTGCTCTCTTGAGAGAAAAAACTAAGAGGCCAGAGCCACAAAATGCCGGGGTCATCTAGGATGTAGCTGACCTCAAACTTGTAAAGAAACCCCAGCAACTGGGAGGAAGCCAATCTCTGTTTCGGTTGCCATGTTTTGTTGCCACCAGTTCCTTTCATCCCCCTTGTCCCTTTCTCCACTTCTCAATCCCACTCAATACAAGTTATAAATACCTGAGTTATAAGTCATTCCAGACAAACTACAGGCTTGCTATTTCTATCAACAAGCATGCCACAGACCTGTCCCAGGCAGAGCCCTCTCCGCCTTTCCCTCCCTTCCCGCAGGTTAAGAATAACTATGCTTGTCTCTTGCCCACACACTACACTCTCATCTCACAAAGCAGACTCTCCACCAGATTCTGAGAATTGCCACTTATGCAAAAGCCACAAAGGAAGCCCAAGGCCAGCAGGCTTTGTGCAAAGACTTAGCCAGCTGGGCAAAGACCAGTGACCAGCCCTGGGATGGGGGTGGGAGGTTATCATGCCCAAGCTCACTCACTCCTGCTCCTTCAGAGTCCAACGTGCCATCTGGTCAGAGGTAGGAAGGGATGCAATAGCCACTCCGAGACTGTAGTACAGACCTGGCCTCTCCACTCTGCTGGTCTCTAGCCCAATCTGGCTGATTTACAGTTCTGTCTATACCATAAAGCCTCCAGAAACAAATAAGTTCCAGTATGACTGAAAAAACAAGCTCCCTCACCAAGAGTTCAAGATTAGCTGGAGTTAAGCCAGTTTGGCAGTGCTGGGATTAAAACAGCCTCAGCATTGGCACATACACACTGAGGTATATGGCCAAAGGGGACCTGTTGGGTAGCAGAGAGAACTCTACCCAATATTCTGCAATAATCTATGTGGGAAAAGAATCTGAGAGAGAATGGATATGTGTATATGTAGAACTGGGTCACTTTGTTGTACAGCAGAAATTATCCCAACCTGGTAAATTAACTATACTTCAATAAAACTTAAAAAAACAAACAAACAAACAAAAAAACAGCCTCAGTTTCTAAGGAAGGTGAGTCTGCTGCTGCTTGGGAAGAGGTGACTTTACAGATCCCTCAGCCAGAAGCCCCAGAGGTTCCCAATCCCGGCCCATCAATAGAATTACTCAGAGGATTTAACAAGGTTTTTTCAGATAGCAATCCCCACCCTATTCCCATCCCCTGCCTCTGTAAGACTTCGAATCAGCAGCCTATGGAGTAGGGTTCAAGAATCTGCATACTAAATCTCTCTCCAGGTGGTTCAAGTGATTAATCAAGTGGAGAATTATTTGATTAAAGCATTTTGCCTTTTTATTTCCAAATTTCAACCCCCCAGGGGATTGGGGAGAAAAGAGTGTTCCGAGTATTCCTCTAAGAATACCCAGACCCTGGCTCAGCAGGTTAAGGATCCAGCATTGTCACTGCTGTGGATCAAGTCACTGCTGTGGCACGGATTCAATCTGTGGCCCAGGAAATTTTACATGCCGCAGGTACAGCCAAAAAAAAAAAAAAAAAAAAAGGAATACCCAGACCCATGGACTGCAAAGGGTCTTGGGCAGAGAGAGACTCAACTACAGCTCCAACAGCTACACTTGCTGAATGTGTACTCTGTGCCAAGAACTGTGCTAAACACTTTATAAGATCATCTCATTTAATACTCTTTTAACAATTTTATGAAGGACTAGTACTACATCCATTTTCCTGATGGAATCAGGTAAGCAGTGAGTGGAAGAAGAGCCAGGACTCAGAACTAGGTGCGTCTGGCTCCAGAAATCATGGTGACCAAGGAGGGAGCTCAGCTTCTCCTAAACCACCAGAATGTTGCAGTTTTTGAAAGAGTACAAGGGGAAGTCACCATGGCATTGTGGAGGCATCAGGGACAAGTCTGAGAACCAACAGAGAAGGCAAAGGGCACAGAAGCAGCAGAGGGGCAATGGAGCTTTCTCCAGCTTGCATTAATTTTTTTTTTTTTTAAATAGCAGGCCTGATCAGTAGCTTAAATGGGTCTAAAAATGGGTTTTGACCTCCTCTCACTTAGATGGTTGCAGAGAAAGAGGAATAGAGGGTCTTCCAGTGTCAGAGTATCCCACATGGTCAGAGCTCGCCCGCGTCCAGCTGGCATTAGAAACTACAGTCAATATGGACAGTTGACACCATTTCCAAGGCAACTGGCATTACAGTGTCAGAAGCAGGGGAATCTGATTTCGTGTGCAGATGGAGGAAGAGGTAAGGATGGCATCAGATCTCAGACCAGAAGAGAGGGGGTGAAGGGCCTCTAGCAAAGGACTCAATTATAATACAACCAACAGAAGGTGCCCAAGTCCAAAGGGCAGCTTTAACAACACAGTGCCTGGTACCAAGCAGGGTACTCCTACTCTCCCTTTCTCTTCCAGTTATCAGAAGGGCAAGGACAGGAGACACCTCAATTTTAGCAACCAGAATAAAGGGAAAAAAAAAATTGTTTCCTCTCCAAGGTCAGTCCTTGCTACAGCAAGACCAGAACCACAAACAAAGCTTTATGACCTCAAAATCTGATCATCAAGAAGGGTCTCATTCTTCCTTATTCACCAACTCTATATGCCTGAGTTTTCTTTTCTTTTCTTCATAGCCTCACTCACGGCATAAGGAAGTTCCCAGGCCAGGGACTGAATCTGAGTAGAAGCAGCCACCTCTGCTGCACCTGTGGCAATGCCAGATCCTTTGAACCACTGCACTGGCTGGGGATCGAACCCATGCCTCTGCAGTGACTTGAGATGCTGCAGTCAGGTTCTTAACCCACTGTGCCACAGTGGGAACTCCTGCCTGAGATTCCTTAATTTCAAGGTTTCCAAACTTTGTAACCAGAGAGAATACTAACTGTTCCTTATCTGGACTAAGTGTGCCAAGTGAATGTGTGTTCTGGGACAACAAGGGGGGTGGAGAGGACTCTCGGTGCCCCTGCAATCACACCAACTTGTGCCTTGAGGCTCTCCTAGAAGAAGGAAGTTCTCTTCAACCTGTTCTCTATAAAGTGCTCACTTCCTTTCCACTCCTAATGCCAACACCCTGGTTGAGGCCTTGAGCACCACATTCCTGGATATGGCGATGGCCTTCTAATCAATTTCTTTACTAAAGACCCTGTCCTCCCCTCCCTCACCCACCAGAATAATCTTTCCATAGTACAATCGTGTCACTCCCTTGCTCAAAAACTTTCAATGGCTTCTTACTGCCAACTAAATAAATTACAGATGTCTTAGCCTAGCATCCATCTGACAGTGGACCTTGCCTTTCTATTATTTCCTTCTACTCTCCTATGTGAATCATGTGTGTCTGTCAATCTGGATTACTCATTATTCTGGAAAGGAGCTTCAGGGCTTTTGTTTATATTCTTCTGCCTGGAATGCCCTTCCCTTCCACCACCCACACTGAAACCCTACCCTTTCTTCAGGAACCAGCTCAAATATCACACCCCTTATGATTCCTTCTGTGATCACCCTGGCCAGAAGGGACTCCTCTCTCCTTGGTATTCTTACAGCAGCACTTAATCTGCATCATTCACAAGGCATGTGCTACTCAGTAGCTTGTACAGAAGTTCTTTATAGATCTTATTTCTCCTGCTACTCTATAACCTCCTGGAAGGCAGAGGCTATGTCTCATACAATTCTATGCTCATAGCACAGGGCCAGTGTTTAATATAGCATATATGTTAAATTTATTTTTTTTTTTCTTTTTTTGTCTTTTTGCTTTTTCTAGGGCCACACCTGCGGCATATGGAGGTTCCCAGGCTAGGGGTCGAATCGGAGCTGTAGCCGAGGCCTACGCCAGAGCCACAGCAACTCGGGATCCAAGCCGCCTCTGCAACCTACACCACAGCTCCGGGCAATTGCCGGATCCTTAACCCGCTGAGCAAGGGCAGGGACCGAACCCACAACCTCATGGTTCCTAGTCGGATTCATTAACCACCCACTGTGCCACAAAGGGAACTCCAAATCTATTTTCAATACTTTAAAAATGTTTGTGGGAGTTCCCGTCGTGGCGCAGTGGTTAACGAATCCGACTAGGAACCATGAGGTTGCGGGTTCAGTCCCTGCCCTTGCTCAGTGGGTTAACGATCCGGCGTTGCCGTGAGCTGTGGTGTAGGTTGCAGACGCGGCTCGGATCCCTCGTTGCTGTGGCTCTGGCGTAGGCTGGTGGCTACAGCTCCGATTCAACCCCTAGCCTGGGAACCTCCATATGCCGCGGGAGCGGCCCAAGAAATAGCAACAACAACAACAAAAAACAAACAAAAAAAAAAGACAAAAAAAAAAAATGTTTGTGAATATTCTTTGGTTCATCTTACTTAGTAAATTCTTTAACCTCCTAGAGAATTCTCCAACTTCTAGCCATTCCTAGAAGTTAGAGCAGGAGGCAGGATTTTGATGCCTTTCCAGAAAGACTGGGGAAGGCCTGCATGGAATAATCCATGGGTCTTGAATGACTACAACAAAAGTCTTATCCCCAACTTTAGTAAATACACACATAGCATAGCTCTTCATAAATCTGACTTAGATCATAATCAACAAGTAAATCTAAAAAGAGATAATTTGTTTAACAAAAGTAACAACACTGTTGTTTAAAAAGAGCTTTATCAGTCTTTTTAAATCAGCAATGGATGCAGCTATGCACAGTTATTCTGGATGTTAGAATTATGAATGACCTTTTTCTTCTTTATGCTTCTTTACATTGTACAAAGAAATTTTCTCAGAAAGCATGTATTTCAGAAAGCATAAAAAAGCATTTTATTTTCCAAAGCTAACCAAGGAAATATTTTTGAAAATATCAGAAATGAATTAAGTCAAATTCAAGACATTAATAATCAATCTGTGAGAGAACATTTTTATGTCCTATTATTATTAAAAAACCCCAAAGCTCATTATACCAGATATATCTTCTAACATTTGTACATAACTACTTTAATAAACTGGGTATACAGATTTTAAAATTTAAACATTTCAGATTTAAATATGAAATATACATGCTTAAATTGGAGAGACTTTTATCTTTATTTTTTTTTTTACTACTTACAAAAATAATACAGACTCATTGTAAAAAATTCCAACATTACAGAAATATAGAAATGTAGACAGTGAATGTCCACCGTCATCTACTATCCCTCCCTGAGGTAACCAATTTTAACAATAGTTTGGTATTTATAGCTTCACAATTTTTTCTACACATATACTAACATACGTGTTTTAACAAAATATAATCATGAACATAAAAACTGTTATACAGTTTGCATTTTGTCACTTAATAGATCTCATATACCCTTTCATGTGAGTGCATATAGATTGACCTCATTCTTTTCAGTGAGTACAGAGTATTTCATTTGATGGATGCATACCAATTTTCCAGTAACGGTGACTTGGATTACTTCAAAGCTTTCACTATTGTGAGTAACACCCCCTCACACTGAAATTCAGTTGTATACACTTTTGTGTTGTGTGAATGTTTGCATAGGTTAAGATCCAGAATTATAACTGTTAGATTAAAGATATGACTACGTAAAATTTTCTTCTAATGGTTATTACCAAGTCGTCCTCTAAAAAGTTTAGATCAATGTCTGTTTCACCAACAGTAAAAGGGTACAAATACACTTGTTTCTTCTTTTCGCCACATCTTCACATTTATTTTCCTTAAGCAAACGTTATTGAAATAGAACATTTCACTCTTGTTACATTAGAAACTTAAAATGATCGGTTATAAAATTAACATATTTTCACTCTGCCTTAAATTCTTAGTCTGAGAGGAAGCTCTAAGACTAATTCACTTCCCGAATTATTTCCCAATATAAATTAATTAGCCTGCAAAGAAGAAAAAAGTTATATCTATTTCTAGAGAAGCTACTGCTGTTAAAAAGCATGCTTATTACCCCAGTGACTTACAAACAGACACAGTAAATTCGGACTCCTCCCACTACTGGTTCCCAGGTTTGACTTTTTTAATTGCCAAAAATCATATCCATAGCCCTGAAATAAATTACACAGTAGTTAATATCAAAAAAATATTTGCTGGCATAGGCCGGCAGCTGTAGCTCCAATTAGACCCATAGCCTGGGAACTTCCATATGCCACGGGTGCAGCCCTAAAAAGTAAAAAACAAACAAAAAAGTAAACCAGCTATAATGGAAAAAAAAAATTATACACATAAAAAAAATTTTGCTAAGCTTTTCTTTTAGCCAGTAGTTAAAGTATAGTTGATACAAGTTAATATTGGCAAGAAAAAGGTGAAGATAGGTCACAAAAAAAAACTGCACAGGGAGGATAATTAAATGTTGGAACAGAAGAAGCTGAACCTGCAAAAAAAAAGGACTTCTCACAAATGGAAACTTGAATAAAATCTTGCCAGCAAATCAGAAGAAAATTCCTGGGTATTCTAAAAAAAAAAAAAAAATCTATGGACATAATATCAGCAACCTCATAATAGCTGTCAACCTATTTAGATCTGACAATGTGCTTTCACATTCATTAAATCTCTTTAACTCTTAGAACAGCCCTGGGAGGAATCCATCAGTATTCCAGTTTTACAAATGAGAGAGAAACCAGTTCCCTCAGAAGTGAGGAAGTTGTCCTGCAGCCCCCTCTCCACACACACGCACGCATGCACGCACGCACGCAGGCATGCACGCGTGTGCGGCACGGCTACTTGAAAGTAAGGCCCAGGGAAGAGCAGCATGGGCATCACTTGGGAGCCTAGTAGTAAAATAGTCTCAGGGTGGGTCTGAATCTCAGCCGGCATTTAACAAGACCACTGGCCTCTTGCCCCTGCCCACTAATCTGCCTGTACCTTAACTCTTAGAAGCCCCTTGTTCACTAGCCAGTTCTGGGTTTACCAAGAGGGAAAGTCTCTTCCACAGCTGCTGTGGAAGCCTCTCAAGAATGCCTGGGGAAGGAAGCAGCCTGAGGAAAAAAGGACCATCAAAGGCCATGTTTAGAAAAGTCAGCAGCAGGTTATTATGTCACATGAAAACCATCATGGTGTACAAAGATACTGTACTTTTCCAAACAGAAGCTGACCAATAGTATCAGGGTAGTGGAGGCAAGCCTGCAGCCTGCCTGCTGCATGCTTAGTCCTGACAAGCAGCTGCTTGCTTTTCTCTAGGCAGTAGCTGAGCGATGGCAAGAGTCAAGGTTTCAGAGAATGCTCCAAGATCCTCCCCCATGATCGCAAACTAGCTTTGGGCTTCCTTTCCTCAGGACTAACTGGGGCAGCTGCAGGAAAGCATGTATTAAGATCCCATGCTTCTGCACCAATGTTATCATTGTTGCCTATGTGAGGAAAAAAAATCAAAATAATACAAATCTGAGATCAGAGGAATCAAAGCACTTGTTCAAGGAATACCGTGGAGCTAGCCCAGCCCAACAGAATCAGGTGGGCATATGACCTAATTTTTGCTCATTTTCATGTTCACTGAACCCCAACTGTCATCATCCAGGTCAGCCCCTGCAAAGGGCATTTTAGATCCAGTTTCTAAAATAGGTGTTTTAACTCAGCAACTCTCCACAGCTTCAAAGGCAAGGTCAGTTGTGTGTAGGAACAGTCTCAGAGGTAACAAAGATAGGGGTAAAGAGGGAGGGCTTTGGGGTGGGCAGCAATAGTAAGCAGTCAGGGCTGTTAGCTACACCATCACCACCTAAGAGCAGAATAACTGAAAGCCCCAAGATACCCACGCACAAAAACAACCAAGGCACCTGTTGGCCTCCACTTCACTCCTCCACCTCGCTCTAGCCCTAAGAGAGAAGCAGCAACTGCTTGTGGCTTATGGTCATCTGGAACCACACAGCTGTGCCCTGTCAACTCGATAGTCATGTACCCACAGAACCACAAGCTGTATGGTTCCTAATGGTACCACAGGACAAGAGGTGAGGATACAGTTCAGGCAATCTGAAGTTGGGAGTGGGAAGAGGAGCAAGGATGGAGAGGGACAAAGGTTACTGAATGATGGTCCTAAAATAACAGTCTGACAAGTTCATCAAACTAAATTTTATGGGGACCACTGGGAGAAAAGGCTGTTGTTGTTGTTTTTTAAGGTACTGCCCTCTTCCAAGCTGACTACAGCTATGACTCTTGGCTACAGCAACACCAGGTATACTTCTGTGCTCAGTGTCATGTTTTGTGCATGAAGACTCCCTGGGAGGAGTACAAGATAAAGAGCAAGAATAGGCTGTGGAGTTAAGACAGCCAAGGTCTGAATCCCAGCTCAGTCGCCTACTGACTATATAACCACCTCTCTTAGCATCAGTTTTCTGAGTTCAAAGTGAGGATAGTAACAATACCTAAAGGAGGGTGGTGTGAAACTTAAATGAGGGAGTTCCTCTCGTGGCTCAGCGGTAACCAACCCAACCGGGATCCATGAGGATATGGGTTTGATTCCTGGCCTCACTCAGTGGGTTAAGGATCCGGCATTGCCACGAGCTGTGGTGTAGGTCTCAGATGAGGCTTGGATCCTGAGTTGCTGTGGCTGTGGCGTAGGCCAGCAGCTGTAGCTCTGACAAGGTCCCTAGCCTGGGAACTAAAAAGAAAAAAAAAAAGAAAGAAAGAAAGAAAAGAAACTTAAATGAGACAACATGTGTACATGTTTAGCACAGTACATAGCAAAAAGCTCAATAAATGTTAGCCATTATTACCACTACAATTTATTATTATTTCTAGTATTATCTGGAGAGTAAGATTAGGTCAGGAAACACTGATAACAAAGGCTGGAAAGGGGTGGTTTCAATAAGCATACCATCTGGAAATGCTAAATGGCACAAATCTACAGTGCACGGGAAAAGAAGAAACTTAAAAGGTAAGAGAACAAATAGTCAAGATCGAATCCTTGGGTATTTTAATTTTTAACAATAAAATGATATATATATATATATATATATATATTTTTGTCCTTTCTGGGGCCGCTCCCGCAGCATATGGAGGTTCCCAGGGTAGGGGTCTAATTGGAGCTGTAGCCACTGGCCTACGCAACAGCCACAGCAATGTGGGATCTGAGCCGCGTCTGCAACCTACACCACAGCTCACTGCAACGCCAGATCCTTAACACACTGAGCAAGGCCAGGGATCAAACCCGCAACCTCATGGTTCCTAGTCAGATTCGTTAACCACTGAGCCACAACGGGAACTCCAACAATAAAATGACCTTAATTACATAAGAAAAACACTTCAGCCTAATGACACCATTAGCATCATATCCTTCAGAAACTATCCACACCAGAGTTCCCACTGTGGCACAACTGGATCAGCAGTGGGATCCCTGGTCCGGCACAGTGGGTTAGGGATCCAGTGTTGCTGCAGCTATAGGTTGCAACTATAGCTTGGATCTGATCCCTGGCCTGGGAACTACTCCACATGCCACAGGGCAACCAAAAAAGAAAAAGAAAAAGAAAGAAAGAAAGGAATGAACAAACAAACTACCAACACCTTGGCAGTGTTCTATCTCTTGATTTGGGTGGTAGTTACATGAGCAATCATAATTATTCACAATGCAAGGTTATATTATTAAATGTCAAACTTTTCAATGTCTGTTTTACTTCACACATTTTTTTTAAGTTTTGTTTTTAAGTGCCAGTACCTTTAATGGGTCATCTGAACTCACAGGGAGAAGACCAGAAGCACCACTAAAGGAACAGAGATCGAAAGGACAGAGAAGAACTAGGATGGGAAGTCAGAAACTGTAGTAAGCTCAGCACAAGAAGCAATCCTCAAATCCAGATGAACATACGGAATTCCTTCTCAGGATTCCTCCAAAAGAGAATGTGACTAAGTTGGGGGTGGGGGGGAACAGCCATTTGGTTTCACAAAGTGTTGTTCCAAGATTTTCCAGTATATTTAAACCTCAACTATGAATGAAGGGACAGAGAAGGAGAAATATCTACAGCTCTACTCCAGGTTTAGGGGGAGAGATAAGGTGCATAAACTTAAAATCTAATCTAAAAAGAGAGACTGTTTTATAGACTAGGAAAGCAAAGCATTACAAACATTCTCTGTGATAAAATGAGAGAGGGTGGAATTGACTCCCTAAAAGTCTAAGAGGAGATATCCACATTGTGAATTTATTCTTCTGGAAGTGTCCTTCAAAACCAGAGAAAAATGTGGTGGCCAATTAAGAAGCCCTGTGGGCTTGCTGAGATAACTGCTGGGAGGAAGGAAACCAAGATTTGGAAAATCTGAACAACCAAAAATACCAACCCTAAAGATCTACACTGCCCAATCTCTGACACTAACTTTTTACTTCTTGCCCTCCCCAACCACCCTCCCCCTTTTAAAGGGGAACAGAAGTTAAAGTAAAATCCACGTTGTGGACCTGATTCAATAAACTTCCAAACAAGGGGGCAGCTCTCACTCCATACCTCTACTGAGAACTGCTGTAAAAAGGAAGCTGACATAAAACCTGGCCCTGTCCTGCAACTAAACAATGGAGCCCAGAGAAGAGGTTTAGTGTGCAGCAGCGGGAATATGATGCATAGTATAACAAACCCCACTGACAACACTGAAGCTTTTTTTCCCTACCAACACAGCAGTCTGGACATGAAGTAAAAACTAACAGATACTCTGAGAACAACAGCGGGACAGACCGTTTTCCCAGGGAAACTTAGTTTGAAAAAACATAGTCCCAAATTTCAAGCCTAGACTGTATTCCAAACAAAGGGGCAGTGATAACAGCCACAAGTCCAACTTTAGACTCAGTAGTTGACAGAGAAGTTATAGAGATTAGGTTGAAGCCTCATTTCTAGGAATGTTTTCTCGTTAGTCAAGAGACGAGGACTTCCAGCTGTGGCACAGCGGGTTAATGATCCAGCTTGTCTCTGTGGCATTGCCTCTTTGGTCCCCAGCCCAGTGCAGTGGGTTCAGGATCCAACATGGCTTTAGCAGTGGTGTAGGTTGCAGAAGAAGCTCAGATTTGATCCCTGGCCCAGAAACTTTCATTTGCCTAGAGTGTGGCCAAAAAAGGTTAAAAAAAAAGAAAAAAAGAAAAAGAAAAAAGAAAGAAAAGAAAAGAAATGAAAATACACAGATAACAAATGGAAGAGAGAAGTGAGGTCAAAGAAATACCAATGGCTCCAAAGACATTCAAAATACTGGCAAGAAATAAGACAGTGGCTCTTCGATCCTACAGGGGAAACTTGCCCTAAATTGCAAGCTGAGAGAGGTAAAAGAAACTTGGACAGCAGCAATGCTGTTAGACTCTGAAATGAGTGAGGCCAAGTACACGAGGGGATGCTTTGCAAGACAACTTAAAGCCTGAAGAAGCTGAGCTATTTTAGACAGCGAAGCAAGAGGTGCTGGGCTGGGGAAGAGAAGAATTCTCTCTCTCCAGTGAGACTCACTTTGAAGGCTGAGGGCAGCTGCAGGCACCGGAAGGAGAAGGAAATGGAGATCAAAGGGACAAGACCAGAACACCTCACACTTTTCATTGTACACCACCTGTTCTGAGGATCTCAAGACACTTCACAAGCCTTAACTGAAGAATACATCAGAGATAGGAAACTCAACAAAAACTTGCCCAAGTTCATTTGCAAAGGCAGGTGAGGGGCAGGGCTGCTAGCCACAGAGATCTCTACTCTCGGTCATCTATTCTAGGTGGAGAGCCCAGAGAGTGTGTGTTCAACACTAAAAACTCCTGGTTCCTATGAGTCCCAAGGACAGTGGGTAGTGGAACGGTGACATAAAGAGCTGCCCAGGACTCAGGGATATTATCATAAAGTTTCCTATCCCTGCCCCCAAGGGAAATTCCTGCTGATCCTACTGGATCCAAGCCCCATTGGCAAACTACACCACAGCTTGCAGCAACACCAAATCCTTAACCCACTGAGTGAGGCGAGGGATCGAACCTGCATCCTCACAGATGCTACATCTGGTTCTTAGCCCACTGAGCCACAAGAGGAACGCTGGAATGTGTATTTCTTAAATGTTGCACAGGTATTCTAATGTCTCACTGCCCTCCTGACTCCTCCCCCTAGTTGAGCACCATCAAGCTAGAGTCAGTGATCCATAAACACTTTGAAAATGAATATGACTCCCCACTACCAAATAGGCAGAATAATAAGTCTAATAAAGAGTCTAATGCCTGGAGTTCCCTTCGTCGCTCAGTGGTTAACAAACCCAAACAGGATCCATGAGGATGTAGGTTTGATCCCTGGCCTCCCTCAGTTGGGTTAAAGATATGGCATTGCCATGAGCTGTGGTGTAGGTCACAGATGTGGCTCAGATCCCAGGTTGTTGTGGCTGTGGCGTAGGCCAGCAGCTGTAGCTCCCATTCGACCCCTAGCCTGGGAACTTCCATATGCCGCAGGTGCAGCCCTTAAAAAAAAAAGAGAGAGTCTCATACCTGAGCTCAAACAGTAAGCAAAAGCTGAAATTATATTACTGTCAGTTTTTTCTTCTCTATGAAACTCACCTGCACAAAGTTTTTTTGGCTATACCTGCATCACATGGATGTGCCTGGGCCAGGGACTGAACCCAAGCAACCCAAGCCTGCTGCAGTGATAACTCTGGATCTTTAACCCACTGTGCCAAAGAGAACTCCCACAAACTCTTCTTAAAGCCACATATTAAAAGACTCAAAGCATCGCCATAAAATCAGGCAGGCAGGAGAAAAATTGGGGGAAAAAATGAAGGGGAATGAGTTAGACTTATAAAAACTGAGAACCAGAAAAAAGAAAGTTACAGTCACCTTGCCCACTGTTTCCAAAGAGATAGCATATTACTCAGATTGGATCAGTGGCTATTAACGAGGAAGATGATTTCAAAAGCTCCTTCACTGACTTTTTCAAAAGCTAACAACGCCTCAGCACAGGCAATGCTTTTGTATCCCTAACTTAAATCTTGCCTGCTCAGCTTTGGTCCATTTCTGTCCTTTGTTAAAATGAAAAACAACCCAGTTCCTTCCACATAAAAATCCTTCAGAAACTTTAAGAGGGGGAGGGTCAGCTACCAAAAGCACACACAGTTGCTTCCTAAGGACAACACAGCCTCAACTGAGATGAGAGAAAGAACTGACAATTGCACAGGATTTGAAGTTGAAGGGTGTTTACAACTGATAACTTTGAGTTATACTTCATCAAGACTCAGCAGATTTGGCATAAAACCTCAAATTAGTCTCTTCCAATTCTATTACACCGCAGAGACTTCCCTCCCTTTGAGAAAATTTGATAAAAATCCCAGCTCTCATCTACTCTCTCTAATAATTTAAATCCCAATTTCTACAGGCTCTCACTTCGGCTTTTAGCCATATTTTAACCGTATTTTAAACTGGTCTCTCCTGAATTAAAAAGCCTTTAACAAGCACTTCTTTCTGCATATATGTATTTCCCTTCTCTCTAAGGCCCTTCGCAACTAAATAGGCTGCATCACTATTCCTTTATACATATATATATATTTGTCTTTTTAGGGCCACATTTATGGCATATGGAGGTTCCCAGGCTAGGGGCTGAATCAGGGCTGCAGCCACCAGCCTATGCCACAGTCACAGCAGCGCCAGATCTGAGCCGTATCTGCCACCTATATCACAGCTCATGGCAACATCGGATCCTTAACCCACTGAGCAAGGCCAGGGATCAAACCTGCATCCATGGATACTAGTCAGATTTGTTTCCGCTGAGCCATGATGGGAACTCCTTTTTAAAAATATTTTATTATTCCTACTTTTGATTTCTCTTCTAAAGAAGTCACAAACTTCTCCTGACCATTTGCTTGTCTTTTGGAATTACACGTTTATCCTCACTACATCTGACATCTTTAAATTGTTCTCATTGATTTACTCATTTGGTATTTACTGCATACTTGGCACTGTACTAAGCAGTGTGATGTAAAGGAAACAAAGAACATGGCCCCTGATCTTAAGAAATGAAGACATACATAAAAGAACAATTAGAGTTTGGTTCCAAGGTAGCGTGGCTAGTCAGAGAAGTCCTTGTGGCTCCAATAAATATAGAGGTAGATCTAAAAATAAATGGAGAGTTTGGAAAAAAGGCTACTTCAGACAGAAGGAAGAGTTATGATTAAAAGTAGAAGGCCATATGAGGTAAGAGCTGTATAAAGGCCCTCTGTCACTTCCTTCTTTGCCCACCCCACAAAAAGCATGTGTCTTTTGGTCTTCAAATTTTGTTCCAGAGTTAGTTATTGATGAATCACAAGCTCTCTGTTATCATGATTATCCACAGCTACCACGTATTAGAGCAACTCACAGTGCCTTCCATACCAGGTCTTATGTTGCTTACCATGAGACAGGTTTTATTTATTTATTTTTAAATTTTTCTTTTTTTCTTTTTTTGGCCAAGCCCACTGCATGCATAAGTTCCCAGGCCAGGGATCAAACCCACACCACAGAAGTAACCAAGCTGGCTTTTAGAATCATCTTAGATAGTCTCCAATAAGGAGTGTGAGGCACCTGCAAGGTTCCAGGCACACAAAGGCAGTTACTACTTTGGGGTGCTAAAGATAGGCACCAGGACTCTTGCTCTGTCGGACTATTCAAGGGTCATTTAACTTCAGCTAAGTATTTCCTTGATTCACAGCTCTAGGACAAACAAAGCCATTTAAAGAGTCTGAGGCACTGAATTCCTACTTGAAGCAGGGATGTTTAATGGTGATGCCAAGGATTCCCCTTTTCACTGTTTTCCTGGAGAGATTCTTCTCTTCTCTTGCCTCAGGACTCATCCTTTCCTCTGTTTTTTTTTTTTTTTTTTTTTTTTTTTTTTTTTTTTTCCCTAATTCCCATAAGCTGATTTAGGTTCCTTTCCCTGTGTTCCATTAACAGCTTTACACATACTTCTAGGACAGCACTTACCACACCATGTTGTAATTATTTGTTTACATGTCTGACTAGCCACAAGGTCTTTGATGGCAAGGATAATGTTTTATTCATCACTGATTTTACACATAATAAGCACACAATAAAGTCTGTTGAATGTGTTAATGGTGAATGACGTGGCAAATTGTAGAGAATGGTGATCGTATCTTCTGGATTCCAGACCAAAATTACAGTAAGTATTAATACTGAAGCTTAAACACCTGTCACACATTTCTATTATCTACACCATTCTTGGTCAGAAAAAGAGGCCAAAGATATGAGAATATGGCTCTAAAGCACTGATTGTTGCCAAGTCACCAGCCCAAAATATGAAAGCTTACAATTCTAAAAAGGATCCAACAAAACAAACAAGTGAACAGAGCCAAATCTAAGTCAGTGTCTATGTTTCAGTCTCATTCTCCTGCCTCTGGAGACTATGAACAATGATTGTTCCTCCTGTGGTGCAACAGGATCGGCGGTGACTTGGTTGCCACTGGGACAAGGGTTTGATTCCTGGCCTGGCACAGTGGGTTAGGGACCTTGCATTTCTGCAGCTGTCGCTTAGGTCAAGACTGTGGCTCCAATCTAATCCCTGGCCTGGGAGCTCCATATGCCGCAGGGCAGCCAAAAATGACCAAAAAAAAAAAAAAGAAAGAAAAAAGAAAAAGGGCCTTTGGAAGAGACACTATTTCCACAGCGGTGGAACCCTGTAGCCAATTTTGATTCCTGATGAAATACACAGGAAAGGTGTTTACCTTCTGACCAAATCCAACTAAGGTTCTGCTAAGGGACAGGGATCTAAGCTAAGTCCTCCCAGAACTCTGCCATGCTGTACATTAGCATTCTCAGTCATTCCTCATTGGTTTTACTTATTTCCGAAGAGAGATAGGCAAGGCAGCAAAATGCTGCTGTCTCAAATGCCTCTCCCTATAGCATTCCTGCACCACACAAGGCTACTGTGTTCACAGGCTGCTAATACAACACAATCGTCTAATCTGATCCTGTGGGAACAAGGCCCTAGGTTCCCTCAGGGATTAAATAAATTTAGTCTACTTCTGTATTCCCAAACCTGTGGGGCTTTACAAAGTTGAAGAAAGTGTAAAAAACAACACCCAAACAGGTGAGGGGATGGAGAGGGACTTGTTCTCTGAGGAACTGAGGCAGCAGGGTGGGATGTGGCTTTTGGCAATGAGCAACGTTCACGGGCAAACTAGAATTGCTTGACTGGCAGATAATTGGCCCCTTGCATGTTATCATTCCTAAGAAGCCAAGAAGCTCCAGTTAAATTAATTCAGGTCTCTTAAAGAGACAAATAAGTTTGTTTTAACCCCAGCCCAGAGTATTCACCAAGCCAATTCCTCCCATTAGATGTTTTAGCATATTTCCTTCTGCTACCACTGCCTTATATAACCCCAGCTGTGACACTAACACTTGTGGCTACAAGTAGTGACAACTCAGCCCTTCACAGGGTATATGGTCCCACTATCCTCTTCCAAGAAGGTAAACTGAGTCATAACATATCAACTGGCTTCCCCAAGCACAGACTTAGTTTGTAGTGTGGCCACAATTGAACCCATGTTGCCTTCCTTGTGTTCTCTTTTCATGGATGAATCTCAGCATGCTCTTTTCCCTTTAATCTAAAACCAAATCACTCCTTTCTTGAGGGGCAGAGATGGGCACACCTGGGCCTTTCAAGCCAACATGAAATGAGCTTTTCTAGTTCTCTTCTTTCCCAGGAAAGAGCAAGGTAAAAGACATACAAATAGCAGAGGAGGGAAGGGGAGGAAAGGGCTGGTTCCCAATACTAGTTCTCACCTTGGAGCTGAGGTCCTCTCGCCGGTTTCCTGCCTTACTCCTGCGTAATTTGATGGACGGGGATCGCAGAAGGTTCTTGATCCGGCTGGTAATGGTTGACCCTTCGACAGCCATCATGATGTGGCGCCCGGGGGTCAGTTCTTGGGCCCAATCCTGGGACTAGTCTCAACAGCAGCACTGCTTTCCCACTCCACGAGGCCTTCCAGTATGCCCTCTCACTGACCTGAGATGGCAGAGGCCACCTTAACTTCTGCCTAGCCCTGTCTGAAGCTCTTATTTCTAGGTATTACCCTCTCCCTTCTCATCCCGCCGCCAAGCCCTGCGCGGTTTCTTACAAAGCCTGAAGGACAGACTCATGAAAAAGAGAGTTAAAAAGTCTCAGCTGTGAAGAAATGCAAGGCCCACACCTGCCAGAAGCGTTCAACTGAAAGGATGGGATGGGCCCTAGAAGGGTTAGTGGCCGGTCTGATTCCCGTTAATTCCCAACTGTTCTCATGGCAACTGCAGCGTCCAAAGAAGGAGGCCACCAAGGAGTCCCGCAGGGGGCCTGGGCACCTGCGCTGGCGCCCGCAGGGGGACTCAGGTCGGCGGGTCGCCTTGTGGCCCTGCAACACGTTCTGCCACAGGAGCCTCCCCACCCACGACCCTCCTGAGCTCGCTCTCGGCCCTCCACAGGAGCCCTAGACCTTTTTCACTTTCAGCTCCCTCAGAAGCCCCTGCCACTCGCCAGCGCCCCCGCTCGGGCCCAGGCTCACCAGCCCCCGGGCGCCGGGGCCGCCCGGCTCACAGCGCCCTCAGGCATCGCGCTCAGCGATTTCAGCTCCACCGGGGCAGCGGCAGCAGAAGCTATGGTGGCACGAGCGGCTCAAAACGCGAACTACCGCCAGGGCTCAGCTTTGGGCTGGGTAGGAGGAGCCGAGGCAGGGGGTGCGGTCTGTACGCATGAGGGCGTTTCTAGAGTGGACGGCTACGGCTTGTGGGGGCGGGGCAACGAAACAGCCCAGGAAGTAAAGGGCAGGGACCCAAGAACCACGGATTCACCACCAAGCAGTCGTGGGTATTGTTCCTAGAAGAAGGTCTGCAGAACGCGGCTTCAGAATTGAGAAAATCAAGCCTTTTATGGTATTATCAGGCCTGGTCACCCCCAGAGAAATGCACTTCCCAGAGCCCCAACTAGACGGTAGCCACGCCCCCAAGGTACTACAATTGGCATTAGATAGGCCCCAGGGACCAGCGGGGAAACTAACTTCCAGCTCAGAATTACAAGAGTGAGGTACAGCCAAAAGGCTCTGTTCCCATGGACCCCCCAAGCGCTGGGATTTAAAGCGGTTAAAATAGTTTCTGCTCGCCGCCTGTCCAGCACGTTGACCTACGTGGAAATGAGTAACTCTTTTGATCGCTGAGAAGTGTACTGAACTAGGCAACACAATTGGCCCCCACAGAATAAAGGGGAGGGAGCTGATGGCCTAGAAGAGATTTCGGAGAGCTGAAGTGTGTCGATGTGCCTATGGGAAATAATGTTTCATGGTTTCTTTAGCCTCCAATGTCCCATCGAGTTCTCATCCAGAGTAATACAGGACTTTGTTCCTCCAGATCTTTCCATATTCCTGTCAAAATTTACTTCTGAAATCTTTTCCCTTTGGCGAGGTCACTTCTAAGCTTGCTGGCACTAGATTTAATAGTTTTAATAGCACATGGGACAGGGGGTGTGGTGGAGCATGCACAGAAATACTTTACAGAGTACTTCATATGTACCTCAGCCTAAGTTTATTTTCTAGGAACCTTCCCGAATCACTGCTACTTTGAGAAATTACCTTACAAAGAGGTTAGCCTATGCCCAAAGACTTGGGCCCCAGAAAAACAGAACACTGATGTATCTTATCCAATCCAGGTCCTTGGAACCCTTGGGGGAGATGACAAGTTAGCAAGAGGGAAAGATTCCTAAACCGATTGAAATGAATGGCTCTTGTACAGACAAACGGCAAAACAGGTATGTACTTGTGTGTACCGCAGCAGGTATTAAAATGAGAACTGTAAAGCTAACAAATTGACACAAAGATCAGGAAAGTCATCTCCTAGAAGACCAAATGGCAATGGCTACTGGAAGTATGAGGCTTCTTCCTTCCCTTCAACCATGTACTGCTGATGTAATGAAATATAAAATGGAGTTTTCACATTTCTCAAATCTGGAGGAGGCAGCAAGAGTCATTAGCCACAACAGTAAGAAAAGGGATTGGTTCCTCAACTCCTTGCTAGCCTGTGATTTTTTCTTTTTTGGCGGGGTGGGGAAGAGAACTCAATATAACAATGCTAGTGAATAAAGAGTGCCACCTGGTGTCCTTACTTGCGTGCTGCATTCCCCAGCAACCACCATCTTTACCCACTAAAGTTGTTCCTCATTCTCTCCAGATCATTTTTGTGTCCACTAGTGGTTTTCTCACCTACGTAACTCATGGCCAGGAAACGGGTTTACAAAATGCCATTGGACATTTTCTATCCAAAGCTACCCTGGTTTATCCCCACAGAGAAAATGCTCCACAATTTATTCCCATCTGAAGCTGAAGTTGCAGAGACAATATAAGCTCCTGCTTTCCTTGTCTAAGCTGATCTAAGCGAAAAACTGAGAACAGTGTAATGAAGAGATTTCTTTAGTCTAGAATCTAGATGCTTCCAGTTTAGGGCCAAAACCACATATTTTTAATCCTTCACAATTTAATCCAACCTTTATTGTCTATGATACGTATGTACCAAGCAGCCTTTTTTTATCTTTATTTTTTGGCCATGCCCAGGCTAGGGTTTGAACCCGTGCCACAGCAGTGACCCAAGCTGCAGCAGTGACAACACCAGATCTTTAACCCACTGTGCCACAAGGGAACTCCCAACCCTGCAGCCTTTTAAGTGCCAAGTTGGGAAGAGGCTTTAAGCTCAGAAAATAATAGTCCCAGGCCCATGGAGTTCCCGTCGTGGCTCAGTGGTTAACGAATCCGACTAGGAACCATGAGGTTTTGGGTTCAATCCCTGGCCTTGCTCAGTGGGTTAAGGATCTGGTGTTGCTGTTGCTGTGGCATAGGCCAGTGGCTACAGCTCCAATTAGACCCCTAGCCTGGGAACCTCCATATGCCTCGGGAGCGGCCCTAGAAAAGGCAAAAAGACCAAAAAAAAAAAAAAAAAAAAAAGTCCCAGGTCCAATGTGAGTAGAAGCATTATTCCCTTTTTTCCAAATTAGGTAATTGCTATCCCATCCTCCAGAATGCAGCTGACTCTCATATATTTCATTGTACATATGCTATTTCACTTTTGATTTTGCTTATTAGATTCTAAAATCCCAGATGTCTAGGTGTATACAAATAGTCTTTTTTGTCCTATGCTCATTAGATCAGATTTTTAAATTCACCCTAGGCTTAACATGCAAATAGGTGCAGTTATAAGATCCTGGAAAACTAAAAGGCTAGAGTAAACATTTGCTTATCAATTCAAATATTTATTGAGCACCTTAACATGCAAGGCACTGTGGGACAGCTGAGACCATTATTTGCAGTTGGAAACAGGATGGATCTCAAAACAATGCTTCCAAGACTGCTTTCCTATTTAACAAAATCTAACAGCAGAGTTTACAATGATAGAAGAATTTAGATCTCAGATTTGTCTCAAAATTCCCAATTCATCCCATAGTTTAGCCTTCTCACCCTCCACATATACCTCACCTCCATCACTAATACTTAACGTATCTTTGTAGAGCAGTTCAGTTACATTTAATATAGGACAATTATATCTCAGTTCAGAAGTTGTATATATCAAATTATTTCCCTCTTATTTTCAAAAATGCATTTTGACTGTTTTTTCCTCTCCAAACAAATGACAAGTATGTCTTTAATTTTCTCTACATCCAGCAATTCATGTTCCTGTTTAAAAAAAAAAAAGAGTCTAAAGGCCACGCCCATGGCACGTATAGGTTCCCAGGCTAGGGGTCGAATTGGAGCTATAGCCGCTGGCCTACGCCACAGCCACAGCCATGCCAGATCCAAAGTGTCTGGGACCTACACAACAACTCACTCCAGATCCTTAACCCACTGAGCAAGGCCAGGGATTGAACCTGCATCCTCACGAATGCTAGTCAGATTTGTTTCCACTAAGCCACAATGGGAACTCCACATTCATGTAAAATTTAATTAGAGATAATACAATAACATGAAGTACTGATGCCCTTCCAAGCATTTTCTTAAAAATCAACAATTCTGTGCAAGAAATTATACTTTGATCCCCGGTTATCACTCATTCGTTGTAATAGTATCTGAAAATGTGCCTACTCTGTGCCTCTGTGTTGTTGTGGTTTTTTTGTTTTTTGCTTTTTTTTTTTTAATCTTCTGGGAGTGAGGAAAAAGGGTTATCACTATTTCTTCAGACCCATCTTCAAAGTGCATTTACCTCTCAATTCACCTGATATTCCATTTCAATATTTCAACTAGTATAACTTGGGGGGGGGATAGTTATACTACTAAAACTTGCTCCAAATAATATATGGATTGTCTGCTTTCTGTGTTCAAAACATTTTCAAACTTGTTATAGAAAGACCTATTGTTTATTATTTCATCGTAATTCTGGTGGAAATATTACATACAGTAATTTGTTTAAAGTTTATATAACTGGACTTGATCTCTTAGTGACCTTAGAGTAGTTCAATGTCTAAAGGACTCCTTTAATAAAAAAAAAATTTCATAAATTAACTATATTATAGCTTGCTTTAAGAACATCTACTGTCCTTAGCCACTAAGACTATGTTTGTATTCCATTATTCCCCAGGGTAACAGGCATATTAGACCCTGCACACATTGGTACTATGAGAGTAGTCTTGCTTCACTGCACTTCTTGAGACAAATAATTGCCATCAAGTTGTACAAAACTTCAAAGTCTCCAAGTAAAACATGCTGCAAGGATTAGAATACCAAAAACCTCTTCCAAATAGCTGTTAGAAACTTTAAAAACAGTGAAGAATTCCTCTGATCAAACTCCTTCAGTGGCACCTCTTCTAAATATGTCTCAGGGCATTATGATTCTCTACTCCAACTCAGCACAAACCTCCCAACAGCAAGTCCTGTTTTAATTATTATAACTGATTTATTTCAAATTTATACATTCTCCCTTCTACTCACCAAATTTGTTCTTAGGTTTCTAAAAAAATAGTCATTTTTTCAAAAGCAGAAAAAGAAAGATATATATTTAATATATAAAAGAAAAAGCTAAATCTGACATAATTATATTCTGAAAAACATTCCATTTATTTACAGATGTATAAAAAGGCGAATTATTGGTCTACTGAGATCATGCTTTTTATAGAGTTAGGGTGAGAGCTCACTATCCTCCCAATTCCTCACCTCCTCACTCAACTCCATCTTTCATAGTCACACATGTAATTCTTATAGATCAGTTTCTCCTGGGGTAAGGTTAAAGGGTAGGAGTTTTTGGAGATTTTAGATTTCTATCAAGACTGCAGGATTTTTCTGAAGACTGAGCCCTCCTCAAATTAGCCCTAACAATTTCCTACTTCTAAGAGGTCTTGAAAACACCATTATGGGGGTCTGTAAATGACATCTGCAGCCTTCCTTGAACACCTGGGATCATCTCTCATTTCCATCTTTGAACATCTCTCATAAACAGAGTCAAATATCTTCCCATCAAGAACTGAATACTACCTATTTGTCTATTTTCTTCTAAAAAAGGGAACAGTGTTCAGAAGCAGAATAGTCCTTCTTTTCCTGAGGATTACTCGCTTACTTGCCTGCTCCTTGGCTGACCCTCAAAAGCCACAAAAGCCTTGGGAAGTCAGGAGGAAATGTGAGGACAAGACAAGCAAAGAACTAATGGGCAACTGCTATACCTGGATTAAAATACTATCATCTCCAAGGACAATGATTAGCAGGGAAGACAGGTGCTGGACTCCTTGGCTAAGGCATTGAATGAAATCTCCTGGGTAAAGAGAAGTGGGAGGGATAATGAGAAGCTGAGAGGCACTCATTACCTACTTCAAGCTTCTTCAAAAACCTTTAGAGGTGGGAAGGTTGAATGCTGATAAGCAGGTCTAAAAAGGCAAGTAGCACAAAAATCAACAAAGAATTTGTTCCCTCTGCAATTTGCAGAGGAAACTTTCCCACCCTTTTCAATCTGTTTATTACCAGAGGTACCAGAAAGGGAACCAACAATGGAAGTAATAATTCACTGGCTAGAACCATCCAAAGTTGGTTTCACAACCTAGTTTTGAAGATATGCTGAGTGGGATTTGGGATAAAGAAGGCAGGGGATATAGAAGAAATAGCATTACCTAGGCACAGCCCAGGCAGTGGAAGCTCTTGTGTTAGTGTTTCACAACACAAGCAAATCCTGTCAATGAAGACAGAACAGGGGTTACATTCCAAAATATAATTATTTAAGAAAGGCAAAATGCAGCAGCTAAATCCCAGTCTATACATTTTCAGAATAGTGATTCTTGCCCCCAGGAGTTTCCAAGAGACCCCTCAAGTGCACCATGATTATTTACAAACTAGATAGGAAACATCATTTCTATACTCAATACAAATCTCATCTTCTAGGTTGAAAACTTCAGCCTTTGAGAAATCTATGAAAACAACTATACAAAAATATAAATATCTTTATCTTTACAAGCTGTCAGTCCTTCATACCCTGACAGCTAATGAGTGAAAAAGCTCTATAGATCACTGAATCCATGGTAGCAGATAATAAAAAATATATCTTGTGATTCAAATACTGCCTTATTCCCCTGGTAAAGACTGCCTACTGTGACTTTTCTTTTCTTTACATCCTGTGCAGGTAATAGTGAATGAAACCTTCAAGCACCAGAAGGCTGGTTTGATTTGGGAAATATCCAGCCCCACAGTTTATTTTGGCCACTGTCTCTGGCATGGGGAGGGAATGCTTTTCATTTTAGCTGTCTCTTGGGTTATGTGATTTGTGAAAGAGGAGGGCTCCCTCTATGCATATCTCCAAAATATATATATTCCAGGGAGAAATCCTTGGTACTGTGAAACGGTCTTCTCAGTGCCTAAAGACAATAAGGAGACCTAGTATTTTTTTTAAACATCTCAAAATGACCACTAGTAATGAAACTTATCATTTTAGTAATAAAACTTGTTTGTTGTTGTTGCTGTTTTTAAAGCATTCCTACTTTACCAGAAGGCTTAGATTTATAATTCTGATTGAAAAGGTGAAGGAATGGAAGCTACTTGGGATATGAAAGAAGAGCAATTTTTGTTGAATGACACTAAGTCCTTCACTTTGGTATTCCATGGTACCCATCCTCTCTCCCCCTACTCTTGAAACACCAACTAAAAACTCTCTCTTCTGAATCCCTTTGCACAAGTGCATCACATTCCTCGGATTTCAGACTTACACAACTTAAACAAAGCTATCACCTAAGGTTCAGTCCATAGCAACTCCAAAGTCTCAAGCAGCTTTTTCTCTGGGAGGGAAGAACTGGGAACCACTATGGATGGACCTAGAGTCTAATTATGAATTCCTTGTGTAAGAGGGGCACCTCGTGTTCAGTAATGGATCACATCTTCTTAGAGAGGATGAGGCGACCCAGCACCACAAGTGAGGTAACACATTTTAACATGATCAGAATTTCATAGTAGTAATTTCTTATACCAAGGTCAGCACCCCCACCCCCTTTCTCTACCATTATCCGCTGCATCAAAGTCAAGGATCACAGTTCCATGACACAAATAAACAGATGCCTTCAGAGAAAGGAGGTTTCCCCTCAAAGCCTGGTTTCTGCCTGAGGACAAATAAGTTCATTTCCCTGTAGAACTTGGTGAGGCCCCAGAGTTGCCCAGTTTGGCCACAACAGGTGCCAGTGTAGGCATCACTTTGCTCTCGCGGCATTCCTGGTCATTCCCTGTTAAGTTCATTTTGTGTCCAACGGACCCAACTTTGGCAGCTACAGGTGCCAAACAAGGCATCACCTTAAGACTCTGACCATCTGAATCACTGGAAGGATTAGCTACTTTTAAACCTAGAGGTGCCAACTTGGGCATAGGCCTCCACAAAGTATCTGTGCTACTGTTCTCCAGGCCAGCCTTCATGTGCAGAACAGGAGGTGAGGAAACACTTTCAGGCTCCGTAGGGACACCAGAAGTACTCTTTCCTCCATCACAGGCTTTCCTGTGGGAAAGGAGGGAATCCTTTATCTCAGAGTCAATAACAATCTTAAGGACATCTGGCTCAGAGGCTGGTTCTGCAAGTTGTTTTTCATTCTCTGAAAAGTCATCATCTTCCAAGTGCAAGAGGAGGGGGCTGACAGAGTCACTCTCCCCTTGTACATCAGGCAACTCTTTCAAACCAGTTCCCAAGTGGCCAACCTGGAAAGTTGCTCTGTTCCCAGGAGGAAGCTTACTGATAAAAGCCTGTCGAGCATCCCCTGGGAACTCTGTATCCATAGAGCTGGGCAGTTCGGCCAGGCTAACAGAGTCATCATTTAGCTGCTGATTAAGAAAGGCAATCTCATTGAGCAGAGAAGTCAGTGTTTCATCAGTATCATCTTCATCTTCCATATTAGTTAGCAGTTCGCTGGGATCCAATGCGGCTTCCTCTATAGCTGATGCTACCTTTCTCAGTTCCATCTCTATGCTTGAGTCTTTGAGATCTTTCATCTTTAATTTATGAAATGCAGACTCCTTTGGCTTTAGTCTCTCCCGTCTTGATTCACTCTCTTTCCATTTATGCTGAGTCCCTCTCATATCACCAGCAATTTTTTTAGGTAAGAACTCCTGAGCTTCTGGCATACTGGAAACATCAACTATTTGTGGAAAATCAGAATCTTTATTTGACAGATAAACCTGTGTTGGACCCAATGCCATTCTGCCATCTCTATGGTTGCCTCTAGAAGAGATTCTACCCAAATCTTCACAGGAGTTATCTTCATTCCTGACAGGATTTTTCAGGTGGTCAGGTGGCTTGCCATCAGGAACTTCATGAGGATATTTGCTGCCACCCATATCTACCAAACCTCCCTCTGTGGCCAGTGATGTCACATTAACAATTCTTGGCATCATAAATAAGTCGTCGTTTTCTGGGGGGGAAAAAAAATTCATTTATATCCACAGTGGTAAGCATCTCTCTCCCATTTATACCCAGTGACAATCACAAGGACCTCTAGTTAAAAATTTTACCAGTCTACTTTTATGAAAAAGATGAAAGGAAACACTAGTTTTTCAAACTATGAACTTAGCCCAAGAAAATAGGTAAAATCCAACCAAAAGACTCTTTTGATATTCCATCATTAATAAAAGTTCTATTTAATTATTTTATAGAAATGCTCCCCAAGTTTTTCATCCTAAAGCAGCCATGCATCTTGATTCTGTTCACCCAATTAACTGCTACTCCAAGGGAAAGACAAAGGCCGCAAGGCAGCCCTGTAAGAAAGGATGACTCCTCCAGACTGGGTTTAGCAGGGTTAATATTGGTAAGGATACCCTCAATAGAAATTTAGGTGCTTATGGAGTTCCCATTGTGGCTCAGCAGCTTCAAGGACCCTATGCTATCTCTGTGAGGATGCAGGTTTGATCCCTGGCATCACTCAGTGGGTTAAGGATCCAGCACTGCCTCAGCATAGACCACAGATGCAGCTGAGATCTGGTATTGCTGTGGCTGTGGCTGTGGCTGTGGCCTCAGCTGTAGCTCCAATTCAACTCTTGGCCTGGGAACTTCCATATGCCACAGATGTGGCCATTAAAAAAAAAAAAGTACTAGAGGTCCCGTCATGGCTCAGTGGTGAACAAATCTGACTAGCATCCATGAGGACACAGGTTCAACCCCTGGCCCCACTCAGTGAGTTAAGGATTCAGTGTGACTCTGACTGGCAGCTGCAGCTCTGATGAGCCCCCTAGCCTGGGAACCTCTCTGTATGCCACAGATGCAGCCCTAAAAAAGCAAAAAAAGTAAAGAAAGAAATTTAGGTGCCTAAAACCTAACTCATCAACATGAAACTTCCTTTAAAACTCAACTCCTTATCCCCAAAACAGAGGGTGCTCAAACTAAAACAGGCTAGTAACTTAGAAGTGCACCATCTCTGAATACAACACAAAATTGACAAATATTTATCAACACCAAAACTAAAACACAGAGTTCCCATTGTGGCTCAATAGTAACAAACCTGACTAGTATCCATGAGGAATCGGGTTAGATCCCTGGCCCCGATCAATGGGCCAGGGGGATTCGGCGTTGCCGTGAGCTGTGTAGGTCAAAGACTTGGTTTGGATCCCGTGTTGCCGTGGCTGTGGCGTAGGATGGCAGCTGTAGCTCTGATTCAATTCCTCCCCTGGGAACTTCCATATGCTGCGAGTGCAGCCCTAAAAAACAAAAAACAAAAAAAAACCAAACAAATAAAAAAACCTAAAACATTAACTCCTTATCCTCCTCCTACTTTCACATCTTTTCAGTTCTTTTCCAACTCAGAAAGAGAGATCACAAAATAGTTCCCATTCCCAGGTAAAAAAGACCAATCAATACCACAGATAGCACCAAACATGTTCAACATGTTCTAATAAGAGAACTGTCTCTTACAGAGGCAAAACTTGAATGTGAGAGCTCTTTGTCATTACAGAACACATGCAAAAGCCTTCTCTGTCCCTGTCAGAGATCAGGGACAACTCTCCACCAAGAGAAGACAGCACTTACGACATACCTGACTGAGCCACAGCACTGCTAGTGACTTGAGGTTTCAGATCTGCTTCTAAGACAGCAGGAGAAACAGTAACCACTGGTCCTGAGAAGAGGGGACCTTTTAAGGTGAGCAACTGCCCTTGTGGAGTCATCACGATGTTGGCAGAGGTGTGTGGAGTGTTAGAGGGTGAGGTATTTTCTGTAAGGAAAATGAGAAATTAGTTAAGAATAAAAGATCTTCAACTAATGCTAATGTATAGCCTAGGAGTCTAGGAGACATCCCTAAAACCACACTCTGACTTAAGTGGCAAGAAATAAATTTCAAATTTAGTTAGGGCGCCTCAACTGGAATTTACGTTTTGAACCACTTTTCACTGAGTATTTCACTGAGTATTACCTGTCCACTGATTCTCTTACGGGACAGAATTTCTTACTGTTGAGCAACAGAACTCTGGAACCACTTTTTCAATGGAATGCTTCTAATGGTCTTGATTGTAAATCAGGATGAAGGAACACAAAAGTTTATCCCTAGGTTTGCTTTTTTATATACCGCTTAACAAAGTACTTTAGGTTTTCTGACCTCAGTTTTTCCATCTGTAAAGTGAGGTGATTAAATCAATCCTTTCTTAGCAATAACATCATTTGAATGTGCTATATTAAAACTAACTCATATTTTAGTATCCATCACTACTTTCTTAGTTGATACAATAAACCAGATTTCCTTGGTTCAAACACTGGGCTACCTAAAGATTAAAAAAGGATATATACCCTTCTCAAAGGATATAAACAAGTACTATAAAATCAATACAGTGTTACTTTCAAAATAAAGATAGGAGAGATTAAGAAACTCAAAACTAATTTACTTTGTTCCTTAAGAGCAATTCAATGACAGACTACAATGTGATGGAAAACAGAACCTGATTAATACACATGCAATTTTTTCTTTTAAATTTCCAATTTATTTGTCTCATCTAGATCTAAACTTTCTCTATTCATGAGCAGAACTACAGGAAAATCAAGAGTTCATTTATAAAGTCTGAAAAGATGGCAACTTTAAAAAAAAATACTAAAAGATTAGAAGAAATATATTTGTCTGGACACTGCTATCAGAAGTAGGCCCTTATATCTTTACCATGACTGATAACTTACTAGGATTTTCTTGAGTGTGTAAAGCTAGAAACTGAAATCTCATGTACTTACTATCATACTTTTCATGTAACCCATCTTTAATTCCCTTAATTAAAACTAAAACTATGTCCAAGAGAAGATGTTCAATCCTCTAAACTAAACTAATGTTCATCTACATTAAAGAAAGCAAAGAATGTCCCTCCTACCTGTGGCCTGGTCTCTTTTTCTGGAAAGAATCAAAGGTTTCCCCTTCCTGCTATTTATAAACATCTGTCCGAGATCTACAGATGATGCAGAGGATCCTTCCTGCTGTTTGCTAGTTCTGGGAGACACATCAAACTCATCTGATCCCATCTTCTTTTTTCTTTTTTGTGCCTCTAGTGCTTGTTGTTTTGCATAAATATACTCTAGCTTCTTCAGGACCACTTCTTCTGTCTTACCTATAGGTTGATAGGGAATAAATCGTCACTCTCTAATTGACCCCACATAATAATGAGAAATAGAGTCAACTGAAATCCAGTTGATTTAACTATATTCCCCAAAACTATGGAAGGCAAGAGTGATTATAATCCAGAAGTTGCACCCACTCAAAAAGATAATTCTGATGTTAACTCTGGGAACCAAGCCTCAAACTAAGTAGTATCTAAAAGGTCTACTAAGGATCTTTCCTCGCTAAAGCTATATTTACACTCTTTACCAGAGATCATTCACATATCTCACCTGAAAGAGATGATACTTTCCGTATCAAAATATTCCGTTTTCGAGTCAAGAGATTTTTCTGTCCTATCAATTTGTCTGCCTGATCTGTTAGTCCTTGAATTTCGCTGAATGCCTAGAACAGAAATAGTAATATCATGTCCATCAACTTGCTTCTTCCAAAAAATGGGCAAGGCTTACACAATTTCTTTAATTTCAAAAATTTAATCTAGTATTTTAGAGACTTTTATAATGCCAATTAAAATAATGTTGAATGCTTTGGAATTTATTTTGTTTGTTAAACTGCAGGAGATTTTTCTGGCTTACACTTCTAGGGAAAGTGATTGCTTAAAAAGAGCATCATTGAGGGGTTAACAGGTATTTCCACTATTCCAAAAAGATACAAAAACACTTCACTCTGCTTAGATCTTAAAAATCAACTTTAAAATTAACTCCTAATCTAAAATCTGGTTGAAATCAGAGGGATGTGAATTGCCTTATGCTCTTCCCAACTTCTACTTACAAGCAATTTAAACAAAATTACCTTAAATATTCTACATGCAAAATTAAAACTTCTTACAAAGACCTCCTACAGCTCAACATCAAGAAAACAACCCCCCATCCCCACAAAAAAAAAAAAAAACAACAATAAAAAAGTGGGCAGAAGATCTAAATAGACATTTCTCCAAAGAAGACATACAGGTGGCCAAAAAACACAAGAAAAGATGTTCAACACCACTAATTATTAGAGAAATGCAAGTCAAAACTATTATGAGGTAATACCTTATACCAGCCAGAATGGCCACCAGAAAGTCTACAAACAATAAATGCTGGACAGGGTGTGGAGAAAATGGAACCCTCTTACACTATTGGTAGAAATGTACATTGGTGCAACCACTAGGGAAACATTATGGAGGTTCCTCAAAAAACTAAAAACACAACTACCATATGATCCAGCAATCCCATTCCTGGGCATCTATCCAGAGAAAACCATTAACTTGAAAAGATACATGTACCCCAATGTTCACTGCAGCACTATTCACAATAGTTAAGACATGGAAGTAACCTAAATGTCCATCAACAGAAGAATGGATAAAGACGTGGTACATATACAATGAAATATTACTCAGCCATAAAAAGAATGAAATAATGCCATTTGCAGCAACACGGATGGACCTAGAAACTATCATACTTAGTGAAGTTACAGTGAAAAACAAACAACATTGTCACCTATATATGGAATCTTTAAAAAAAGGATACAAATGAACTATTTACAGAACAGAAACAGACTCACAGACTTTAAAAAACTCAGGTTACCAAAGGGGTCAGGGTGGGGTGTTGGGGGATGGAAGGGATGGAATGGAGGTTTGGGACTGGCATGTGCACACTGAGGTATATGGACTGACTGGCCAAAGAGGACCTGCTGTACAGCACAGAGTACTCTACCCAGTATATGATGATAATCTACATGGGAAAAAAAATCAGAGAGAAAGGTAGGTGTATATGTATGACTGGGTCACTTTGTTGTACAGCAGAAATTATCACAGCCTTGTAAATTAACTATACTTCAATAAAACTTAAAAAAAATAAATTTCTGATAGCTTGAATACTGCAGATTTTCCTTTAAAATGACTGTCAACTGTTAAGAAGTATGTTAAAAATACCAGTTATGTTGTGCCTCACTCTGACAACTCTTCTAAGTGCTATGGCAAACACCAGTGTAAAGAGACTGTGGAGGAGTTCCCATCGTGGCGCAGTGGTTAACGAATCCGACTAGGAACCATGAGGTTGCGGGTTCGGTCCCTGCCCTTGCTCAGTGGGTTAACGATCCGGCGTTGCCGTGAGCTGTGGTGTAGGTTGCAGACACAGCTCGGATCCCACGTTGCTGTGGCTCTGGTTAGGCTGGTGGCTACAGCTCCGATTCGACCCCTAGCCTGGGAACCTCCATATGCCGTGGAAGCGGCCCTAGAAAAGGCAAAAAGACAAAAAAAAAAAAAAAAAGAGAGAGAGAGAGAGAGTCTGTGGAAAACAGAGTTTATCAGAGTTTCTAACTTTATTTCAAGGAACGATAATAACTCCGCTGGTTAAGAATCTGTCAATAAAAAGCTACTCTAACTCAACATAAGGAATTTACTGGGCACTCACTAGGCCTTATTCAGATGTTTAAAAACAAGTTCTATTTCACTATTTCTCATTCTCTTTCTCATAAGTATTTCTAGAAGATTCTTTTAGTCAAACTTTTATTTGTCTCCCATTTACACAGAACACTTACCCTGGTAAGAATGAGACTTTTGGAAACCTTGGAAGAATGAAGTAACCCCAACGTGATCTTCAATTTCTCAAAGAGATCTCTCATTTCACCACGGCGGCGGCGCTCATTGGCAGTGTGTGTCCGACGATAATAAGCAAAAGCTTCTGCTTCTTTCTGTAGTTTTTCACTCCAGTAATCAGGCTTTATCTTTAGAGGAACTGATGGAGCCTGTCCAAACAAAAGATTGCCATCTAAGTGTCCTTTCCATGTACCTGTCTTCCTTCTTCCTCTACCCGAAATGGCCCAGCTCTGTATCACTGTCTTCTGCCTGGACTATCATAACAACCTCTCGATTGTGCATCTTACTTCCAAGTCTATCCTTCCTCCAAATCTAACTTCAACAGTGTAAATTCTAATACATACTAATATAATTTTAGCTCAAACTTCAGTAGTTCTCAAATGAGGAAGAATTTGAGAGAGAGGATGTAAAAAAGCTTATGTGTTTATTCTTAAAACTTGTTTTCACGACAAAAATTACAAGAAAAAAAATCAAACAAAATCTTGATTGGTAGAAAATAAGTTGAAATTTTTTTTCTTTTTTCTTTTCGCCTTTTAGGGCCACACCCACAGCATATGGAGGTTCCCAGGCCAGGGGCCAAACCAGAGCTCCAGCTGCCAGGTCTATGCCACAGCCACAGCAACAGGGGATCCGAGTCACGTCTGTGACCTACACCACAGCTCACGGCAATGCCGGACCCTTAACCCACTGGGTGAGGCCAGGGATCAAACCTGTAACCTCATGGTTCCTAGTCAGATTAGTTTCCACTGTGCCACTATGGGAACTCCAAAAAATTTTTTTCTTAAATACTGTAAGACACTTTACAATTTGGGAAAGAATCAACTATCACTCTTCCTAAATCACAGTTTTCTCCAACCACTGCAAAGTGACAGAAGTTTCATAAAGCCACTATAACCCCACACTTCCCTGCCATTACACAGGCTGTTGCCTGCACCTATTCCTTCCTACCACCTCCATAATTTAACATTTAAAACTCAAACTTTGAGCAGGATACAAGATTAACATTCAGAAATCAGTTGCATTTCTGTATACTAACAATACAATATTAGAAAAGGAATATAAGAAAATAATACCTTTTAAAATTGTACCCCCAAAAATAAAATACCTAGGAATAAACCTGACCAAGGAGGTGAAAGACTTATATGCTGAGAACTATAAAACAATAATAAAGGAAATTAAAGAGAAGTCAAAGAAATGTAAAGACAGCTCATGCTCCTGGATTAGAAGAATATTGTTAAAACAGCCATACTACCCAAAGTAATCTACAGATTTAATGTGATCCCTATCAAATTACCCATGACATTTTTCACAGAACTAGAACAAATAATTCAAAAACTTATATGGGAGCCTAAAAGGCCCAGAATTGCCAAAGCAATCCTCAGGGGAGAAAAAAAGGCAGGAGGCGTAGCTCTCCCAGGCTTTAGACAGTATTACAATTACATAGCTACAGTAATTAAGATGGTGTAGTACTGGTACAAAAAACAGACATATGTATCAATGGAACAGAACAGAGAGAGCCCAGAAATAAACCCAGACACCTAACGTCAATTAAATCTTCAACAAAGGAGATACGAATATAAAATGGGAAAAAGTCTCTTCAGCAAGTGGTATTGGGACAACTGGATAGCTGCATGTAAATCACTAAAACTGGAACGCATTCTCACACCATGCCCAAAAATAAGCTTGCAATGGCTTAAAGACTTAAACATAAGACAAAACACCATAAAACTCCTAGAAGAGAACATAGGGAAAATGTTCTGACATAAACCGTACACATGTTTTCTTAGATTAGTCTCCCAAGGCAATAGAAATAAAAACAAACAAATAGGACCTAATCAAACTTAGAAGCTTTTGCACAGCAAAGGAAACCATAAAGAAAAAAAAAAAAAAAAAAGAAAAGACAACCTAGGAATGGGAGAAAGTAGCTACAAATGATGCAACTGACAAGGGCTTAATCTCCAAAATACACAAACAACTCATACAACCAATAACAACAACAAAAAAACTCCAATCAAAAAATGGGCAGGAGTTCCCGTCGTGGCGCAGTGGTTAACGAATCCGACTAGGAACCATGAGGTTGCGGGTTCGGTCCCTGCCCTTGCTCAGTGGGTTAACTATCCGGCGTTGCCGTGAGCTGTGGTGTAGGTTGCAGACTCGGCTCGGATCCCGAGTTGCTGTGGCTCTGGCGTAGGCTGGTGGCTACAGTTCCGATTCGACCCCTAGCCTGGGAACCTCCATATGCCGCGGGAGCGGCCCAAGGAATAGCAACAACAACAACAACAAAAAAGACAAAAGACAAAAAAAAAAAAAAAAATGGGCAAAAGATCTAATTATTTACTTCTCCAAAGACATAGAGATGACCAGGGGGCATGTGAAAAAATGCTCCATATCATTATTTATTAGAGAAACGCAAATCAGAATTACAATGAGGTACCATTTCACATTGGTCAGAATGGCCACCATTAATAAGCCTACAGACTACAAATGTTGGAGAAGGTGTGGAGAAAACAAACTGTCCTACACTGTTGGTGGGAATGGTGCAACCACTGTGAATAACAGTATGGAGGTTCCTCAAAAAAACTAAAAATATCACTACCATATGATCCAGCAATCCCATTCCCGGGCATCTATCCAGAGAAAACCATAATTCGAAAAGATACAAGGCCCCCTATGTTCACTGCAGCACTATTCACAATAGGGAAGACATGAAAACAACAATTTCCATCCACAGATGAATAGATTAAGAATATGTGTTACACACTATACACAATGGAATACTACTCAGCCATAAAAAAGAACAAAACAATGCCATCTTGGACACAACTAAAGATTCTCATACTAAGTGAAGTAAGTCAGAGAAAGACAAATACCGTATGATACCACTTAAATGTGAAAACTAAAATGGCACAAATGAACCTATCTACAAAACAGAAGCAGACTCACAGACATAGAGAACTTGTGGTTGCCAAAGGGGACGGGGACGGGGAAGGAAGTGGGATGGACTGGGAGTCTGGGGTTAGTAGACACAAACAATTATGTTTAGAATGGATGAGCAATGAAACCCTACTGTATAGCACAGGGAACTATATCCAATCTCCTGGGATAAACTCTGATGGAAAATATAAAAAATGTATGTTCATATATATATATATATGTATGTATACATATATAAAACTGAGTCACCTTGACGTACACCAGAAATTGCAAACCACTGTAAACCAAATCTACTTTAATTAAAAAAAAGATAATATGAAGTTTCTGTTGTGATCAGCAGGTTAAGAACCTGACGTAGTCTCTGTAAGGATGCCCATTTAATCCCTGGCCTAACTCAGCAGATCAAGATTACAGCATTGCTGCAAGCTGAGGTGTAGGTCGCAAATGTGGCTCAGATCTGGTGGTGTTGTGGCTGTGGTATAGAGTGACAGCTGAAGCTCAGATTCAACCCAAGCCCAGAAACTGCCATATGCTGCAGGTTTAGACATAAAAAGAAAATAAGTACATACAAAGACACACACGCACACGTGTGTGTGTGTGTGTGTGTGTGTGTTTGTGTGTACACCAAACGTTTTGCATTTTTTAGGAAAGTCTTTCCTGACCCTCAGGATGCCTTAAGCTTCCTTTCTTTTCTTCCTACTTCAAATTTTAAAGTTATTTACTATATAGAAGTAATAGATACACATAGGGTTTTATATATAAATATGCAAAAAGTCTATAATGAAGAGCCTTGCACCTGTACCTCAATCCTCAGAAACAACCACTTTTTTTTTTTTCTTTTTCTTTCTAGGGCCACACCTGCAGCATATTGAAGTTCCCAGGCTAGGGGTCTAACTGGAGCTACAGCTGCTGACCTGAGCCACAGACACAGCCACAGCGTGGGATCCAAGCCATGTCTGCAAACTACACAACAGCTCACAGTAACGCCAGATCCTTGACCCACTGAGAGAAGCCAAGGATGGAACCCACATCCTTGTGGACACTAGTCAGGTTCATTACTGCTGAGCCACAACAGGAACTCCCAGAAACAACCACTTTTTGATTCTCTTAGAGCTTTTTCTTGTTCTTATGACTATATCCTAAGTTAAAAAACAATAATATACACTTACTCTTTTCAATTTTCAGTGGAATCTATTTACTCCCTGCTATGCAGGAAAGGATTTGGCTCACCACTTTTCTTACATCTCCTAAATCAGATACATCATTCATTTTAGTTCTATTGCTCCCTCTGAAACTTGAATATAATTCTATCTCCATTTCTCATTCATCAATAGACAGTATCTTTGCAAAATGACCATATCCATACTTGTGTCCTTCCCTTAATTTCTTCTTCACAGTTTCATCTCCCAATCTGTCATTTATACTTGCACATTTTTCAAGGCTGAAATTAAATCTTCCAAACTTTATTCATGGATTATAAAAGCTTCTAAGAATCATTAACAGTGACTATCCTATTGTGACAATATATAACTCACACAAAGTGAGTAATAATTACTTTTCCTGTTTACACAGTTTCTTGGTTTTGTGTGCCCCTCCCCCATGTTTCTTTCTTTTTTCCTGACACCAATTATCATTACCATAGTAACAATGGAACCATATCATGGGATATGATAGTATCCCAAAACCTTTCTACCAAATCATTGTCTTTCTCAAGTTAAAAACTCACTGTTGGAGTTCCCGTCGTGGCCCAGTGGTTAACGAATCCGACTAGGAACCATGAAGTTGCGG
This sequence comes from Sus scrofa, assembly GCF_054392235.1. Taxonomy (NCBI): domain Eukaryota; kingdom Metazoa; phylum Chordata; class Mammalia; order Artiodactyla; family Suidae; genus Sus; species Sus scrofa. The sequence goes on from NC_139383.1 coordinate 138,905,301, forward strand.
GTTCAGTCCCTGCCCTTGCTCAGTGGGTTAACGATCTGGCGTTGCCGTGAGCTGTGGTATAGGTTGCAGACGCGGCTCGGATCCCGCGTTGCTGTGGCTCCGGCGTAGGCCGGTGGCTACAGCTCCGTTTCAACCCCTAGCCTGGGAACCTCCATATGCCGCAGGAGCGGCCCAAGAAATAGCAACAACAACAACAACAGCAAAAGACAAAAGACAAAAGGACAAAAAAAAACAAACAAACAAAAAAAAACAACTCACTGTACATTAGTATAGTGTGGGACAATTAAAGATACAACCAGATAGAAAGAAAATAATACCATGTTTAAATACACCAAGACACTAAAAATAATTTGCATGCAATTATAATTATGGTACAAAACAACTGATTATAAACTATTGCAAAAATTCTTACACCCGAGAAATGTTTTCGGATGAATGAAAAAGTATTTTGACATAAGCAAAACAATGACAATCAAGTAAATATGCTCTACCAAACCAGATTAAATTCAAACTAATCACTCAGTTTTTTCCAAAGGATCTGAATACCACCCTCCACCTCAACCCAATCTCATTATCTTTCTCTCTTAAATTAAGAAGACAGAATAACAGTGGAAAATGGTTAAACAACAACTGAACTCTCTTCCACTCTTAGCAAAAAAATAAAGACAAAACACCTTGCTTCACTATGGTAACATGATATCCTACACTGAATACATTAAGAAAATCAGAAGAGTTCCCATTATGGTGCAGCAGAAATGAATCCGACAAGTATCCATGAGGATGCAGGTTCAATCCCTGGTCTTGCTCAGGGGCTCTGGTGTTGCCCTAAGCTGTGATGTAGGTCACAGACTCAGGCTCGGATCCTGAGTTGCTGTGGCTGTGGCTGTGGCAAAGGCCGGCAGCTGTAGCTCTGATTCGTCCCCTAGACTGGGAACTTCCATATGCTGTGGGTTCGGCCCTAAAAATAAAAAAAAGGGGGGGGAGAAAATCAGAGAAAGTTTATAATTTCATGGCTCACTGAATGCTAGCCATCATTTAAGAGAATAATTAATTTTTTTGGTCACTAGAAAAATCATGTGTCCAGATAACAAAGAATGCTAGCCTATTTTACATCATATCATTACATTACAGGATTAGTTTTCAAATAAGCACATCAATTCTCTTAAACTCTACACATTTTAATTCCTCTAAATAATTCTGTTGACTAGGGAGTCAGTAGAGCATTAAGAAGAAAAAAAGCATTAATAGTATAATTTCATTAAAGGGGCACTGATTATATTCATTCACTGGTAAAAATGGCTCTGAAAATAGTGATAGCTAATAACAGCTAATGTTGTTTTAACCTTAAGGACAAATCTTATCAATTTCATTAAATGAGTAGTTATCATTAAATATGCTGTAAATACCTTTCGACTCCTTTCAGCAGCTTTATCATCTGCAGAGTTGTGTGTACGGCACCTAGATGAAGACAGTATTTTCCAATGTCTTATTGAATTTCAATAATCTAAGACCTATTTCACAGCTATATTAAATCAAACCATCCCAGTCAATTGTAACCAGCTTCTTTTCCCCAAGGTCCAATATGTGGTAATATGATTTATTCAACAATATTCTTTTTTCTTAAATAAAAGTGTCCAAATAGACCCTAAATCTTCAGATTACTTTTTTTATTGTGAAATATTTCAAACATATAAAACTGTACAAATTATAACCAACATCCTGTCACTCAACCTGAGAAATAATTCATTTCCAAAATATGGGCAAAACACAGTTATTCACATTTATATACCACCTTCTTCCTTCTCATAAGTAAACACTCCCAAGTTGAGTTTACCATGTATATCTTTACACTTTTACTAAGAATGTACTGCTCATAGCTAAACAAGATATGTAGCATTTTTAACATTTCTCATAGGTAGTCTTTCTTTCTTCAACTGATTTGCTTCATTCAACACATACATCTGAGATATGATGATACATCTAGTTCAATCATTCAGCTGCTATATAGCATTCCAAAGTGTGAATCTTCTAAGATTTTTTTTTTTTTTTTAGAATTTTAGCAGTTATTTAGGTTGTGTCCAAATTTTCACAATAGCAAATGCTGCAACAGACAATCCCATACATGGCCCCTTGCATGTGTTTGTTTTTTGTTTGTTTTTTAAGGCCACAGGTGTGGCACATGGAAGTTCCCCAGCTAGGGGTCATATTGGAGCTGCAGCTGCCGGCCTACAACACAGCAACACCAGATCTGAGCTGCATATTCAACCTACACTGCAATTCACAGCAACGCTGGATCTTTAAACCACCAAGCGAGGCCAGGGATCGGACCCACATTCTCACAGATACCAGTCAGGTTCGTTTCCACTGAGCCACAACAGGAACTTCTGATGCCTCGTATAGGTATGTGAGCCTTCCTAGGGTGTATACTTAGGAGTGGAACTGCTGGGTATAAAGAAATGCATGCATATCTTCAACCAGAGTCATGTCACACTCCTCTCCGAAGTGGTTTTCTTATACTCCTGCCTGTAGTATGTTTCCATTGCTCTATAACTAGACAACAATACTGTCAGAAATCTCAATTTCTGCCAATCTTAAGGGTATAAACTGGTAGTCAACGTGGTTTAATTGCATTTCCGTAGGTACTTGAGAAGCTGAACAAATGTGCATATGGTTATTTGCAGTCTACCGCTTCCTCTTCTGTGAACTGCCTGGGATATACACTTCTTTTCTACTCGATCATCTTTTTCTTACTGACTTGTAAGAATTATTTTATATCCTTGATACTAATCCTTTGCAAACACAAAGACTGAGACTGCCTTTTCACTGATAGAAATTTAAAATTTTTTAACAATCAGTTCTTTTACAGTTTGTGCTCTTTATTGGTTGGTTATTCTCAGCTATTTGTTATCCCAGTCCATTAACATGGATGGTATCTCTCAGTTTACTGAATTCTTCTTCAGTATTTTTCAGTAACATTTTATAAAAGTTTTTGCACAAATTTGTTGATAGACCCAAATACCTTTTTTTCCTGTTATTACTATAAATGGTATTTTTAATTACTTTTTTTGTCATTGCTATTGTTTAGGAACTCAATTTTAGTATGCTGAACTGATATCCTGCAATACTGCTGAACTTAAGTCTAATTAAGTTTTTAAAAGAGTTGAATTTTTTGTCTTCACCAGTCGGCAACTGAAATATCCTCCAAACGTGGAGTTCCCATTGAGGCTCAGCAGGTTACAAACCCGGCTAGTATCCATGAGGATACAGGTTTGATCTCTGGTCTCGCTCAGTGGGTGAAGGATCTGGCATTGCCATGAGCTGTGGTATAGGCTGCAGACATGACTCGGATCCCGAGTTGCTGTGGCAGTGGGGTAGGCCATCAGCTGTAAGCTCTGATTCAACCCCTACACTGGGAACTTCCATATGCCACAGGAGCAGCCCTTAAAAGCAGAAAAAAAGGAAGAAATATCCTCCAGATAGCCCTGGAGTGAAGAAAAATACCATCCTTCCTTCGACTTTCTCACTAGGTATGAAGAATTACTTTCTCGACTTATTGTTACTTTAGGTGGTTAATGAGAAAGCAGAAAAAGGAGTTCCTGCAGTGGCTCAGTGGAAATGAATTTGACTAGTATCCATGAGGATGCGGGTTAGATCCCTGGTCTTGCTCACTGGGTCAAGGATCTGGTGTTGCTGTGAGTTGTGGTGTAGGTGGCAGACACACCTCAGATCTGGCGCTGCTATGGCTGTGCCGTAGGCTGGTGGCTACAGCTCTGATTCGACCCTTAGCCTGGGAATCTCCATATGCCATGGGTGCGGCCCTAAAATATAAAATAAAGTAAAAATATCTAAAAAAAAAAAAAAAAGGTAGGAAAAGCACAATGTCTGGCATAAAATAAGAACTCTTTATCATCTTTCCCTTCTTTCTCTCAAACCTCAATTCCTAGTCAATACAAGGCTTACTAAAACAGAAAATAAAATAAAATTTTCTAAGTCATCATGCTCTCTATTTTCATCTCATCAGCTGAAGAAGTAGGAAAATTTTCCTAACTATCTCACCTGTTCAACTGCAAAGTAAACAAATTTTAGAATTTAATGCCATATTCTTAAAAGATAAAAGAACTAATCTTTATTGCATAATCCACTTGCACAAGTTATGCTAATTATCTCACATATTAGTTCATTTAATACTTTAAATGAGGGCATTTTCCTCATCTCATAAGTAAAGAATCTAAGATTCAAAGAAATCAGACTCGCCCCAAGTTAAAGTTACAAACTAGCAAAACTAACATCTTAATACCATTATGTCAGGCTCCAAAAGTTTATGTTATTTACATTTATATACTGTCTCCTAAAGCAATAACAAGGCAAGTTAATTACCTCTGAATTCCAGCTCCTCCCCTCATCTACTAATAAGAAAAAAGTTAGAGAAATAAAGGAACCATGTCAGTCCTGGAACTCCTGAATAGATTTTCTTTTTTTTTTGTCTTTTTACCTTTTCTAGGGCTGCTCCTGCGGCATATGGAGGTTCCCAAGCTAGGGGTCTAATCGGAGCTATAGCCCCCAGCCTACGCCACAGCCACAGCAACGGCGGGATCCAAGCCACATCTGCAACCTACACCACAGCTCATGGTAACACCAGATCCTTAACCCACTTAGCAAGGCCAGGGATTGAACCCGCAACCTCATGGTTCCTAGTCGGATTCATTAACCACTGCGCCATGACAGGAACTCCTGAACAGACTATTTAGTTTTGCTTATTGTCATAAAACAACAGCAAAAAACTAAAACCTAAAGAGAAGTAAAACTTACGACTGTTTGAAAGTCTGTGTGTGGGCAGCTGTGGTCTTCATGTGGGCAACATTAATTTCCTCAGGGAGCTCTTCCACAGTCTCAATGTCCACCTGCTCTTCATCATCCTCAATGTATTCTACACAGTTATTCTGAAATACAGCATTCCAACAGTAAATACAGTATTGGGAAACAAGCACATTTATAAACTTTTCAACCGAATACTCCCCTTATGAAACCAACCAGGGTCAAATGCTGATCTTAAACCATGAGTACTGATAATTCTAAACTTATTAATCATAGGAAGGAATTTAGTCATAAAGACAACATATGGTTAGAGCTAATAACCAAGAACTACATTATAAATCACAGACATATAAACAAACATCATTAGACTGAAGAGACAAAGTCCCCAAAGAGCTGTATTGATGCTTCACTATTATTTCTAGCAGACAAAATTCAGGTACAGATATATTAAAAATTTGTAAATCTTAAGATTAAATAGCAGTAAAATAAGATCTGGTGAAGAAAGTAGAAAGAAGAAAAATTCAGGCTCAACTTTGAGTGCTTTATGCCTAACCCCATGTTCAACGCCTGCAAAAACATTTTCAAGGCAGATACGGAAACAGAATACAGCCCAGACAGTCTTAGAAGTCTCAACTCCACACAGAATGAGAGCTTTTGAAGAAGTTAGATACCAAGAGAAGCCCAGACTCACCGTACTTGCTAATTACACCAAAAATTTAATCAATCAGTCAGTAAGCATTTACTGAGACCCTATCACAGAAACTCACTGTATATTTATTATATAACAGTGGTATATGTTTATGGGATATGCAGATAGTTTTAAGTCCAGCTTTAAAAGTAGTGTTTACTACGCCAGAAACTAAACAAATCATCTTATAATTTTACTACACCAGGGAGGCATCCCAATTGCTTTATTAATTCTATGTTTAAAATTTTTTTTTTTCTCTTTTGGCCATCCTGCAGCATACTGAGTTCCCAGGCCAGGGATCAGATATAAGCTGTACTTGCAACCTAAGCCGCAGCTGTGGCAATGGTGGATCCTTAACCCATTTTGCCTGGCAAGGGATCAAAACTGCATCCGAGTGCTCCCAAGACACCACCGATCCCACTGCTCCACAGGAGTTAAACTTTTTATAAGGCTAACAGATATAAATGATACAAGCCATCATTTATGTTCCCCTATTTAAGCATCATCTAAACAATGTATATTAAATATAAATAATGTATATTAAAATTAACTTTAGTAAGATAACAGAGCCCCAACAGAATCTAAAGAGTTTGAACAATAACGTAGGTAGAAGCTTTACTATACTAAAGAATGTGTACTACATGGCTTTAATTGAGGCTTTGTAAATAATATCCAATAAACTTAATTAGGGAAGATTTAAATCAAAGAGGCTATTCTTTATACTTTAACAAAAAAGTATCAAAATCATAAAAAAGAGGCTACTCAGAACTTTCCTCACACTATTCTAATATTACTAATCACAGGCATAAAGATATCACAGGTGTCAGACATGTACACAAATTCAAGGCAGATTTCAGATTTGAGAAATTGTTTAATATAACACCCTTTTTTGGGGGCGGGGGGGCAGACTTGTGGCATATGAAAATTCCCAGGCTAGGGGTCTAATCAGAGCTGCAGCTGTAGGCCTACACCAGAACCACAGCAGAGCCAGATCTGAGCTGCGTTTGCCACCTACACCACAGCTCATGGCAATGCCGTATCCTTAATCCACCGATCAAAGCCAGGGATCAAACCTGCATCCTCATGGATACTATTAGGGTTTGTAACCTGCTGAGCCACAGCAGAAACTCCAACACCCTTATTTCAAAAAGGGCAGTGTACCTGTCAGATTCACTATTACGAAACTAAAGCAATGCCACCTTGTATGACTAAGCCATTCTAAAGGTTCCATTAAGTCAGTTCTACTGACAGCAATAGTTTTCACTGGTTTTAAAACTGGACTGATTTTGACTTGTGGTTGGCAAGGGGAAGGGGAGGGTATAGACTGGGAGTCTAGGGGTAGCAGATACACAATATTATATATAAAACAAACCAGCAGGGTCCTACTGTATAGCACAAGGAACTATAATCAGTATCCTGAAATAAACCATAATGGAAAAGAAAAAGTTTCAAGTAAAAATAAAACAAAGTTGGTCTGCTGCTTACCTAGGCTAACTTATAATGAAAGACTCTGCAAGAAGTACAAGATCTGTAATCTCACTCCTAAACTACCTACAGATATAAGTCCTCAAAAAGGATGAGACCATAGAATGTGAGGCAAATGCATACAGAATCATCCAGTTGTACAGCTAGATCCTCATTTTACAAATGAGACAGTCAAAGTTAAAAATAACCAACATAAGAACATGAGAATATTTAAAAATTTTAGAGTTTTAAAATACCAATCTTTTTGATATATTTTATCTGCATAAGGCATTTAGGCACTAACAGAAAAGGAATAGGTAACACAGAGAATGAATGAATCTCAGGAAGTGAGATTCTAAAACAGCCATGCATGACAATCATTGCAGAGAGCCTTATTATGATTTGCTCCTGAAGAGAGGAATATAATTCAGATTTCAGAGCACCCCACAGGCAGCTGGCTATAACCTCTTTATGTTTTACATCAGACCCTATGTCAGGGGGCAGCAAGCCACAGCCTGCCATCTGTTTATCTAAGTAAAGTTTTATTTGAACATGGCCACATTAATTTATTTACTAACTGTTCATGGCTGCTTCCTCTCTACAACAGCAAGTGAGTAGGTGCAACAGCAAGCCATCTAGCCCACAAAGTCTTAAATATTTACAATCTGGCCCTCTACAAAAGAGTTGTCCTGCCCTATATCATACTTGACTCTGAGTTACTTAGAGACAACAAACGCAACCCTAAATAAAAGTCTACAAAAATGGCTTCAGAAAAATAAAAAATTAAACTCTAAAGGTCGAATTACAAAGGAAGATGACCACAGTTCAGAAAGTAAATTCTAGAAACTAATTAGTTAATTTTAGGAGAAAGCAACTTTAGGCAGGATTATATTGAAATATTAAATGTTATTTTTCATTTCTCTCCTCTCCAGAAAGAAATATATCTCTATAAATGCAAACAGATAAATTATCTTCCAGTTATAAGGTCACCCATTCCTTCTTATACATCTGCCAGAAAAGCTACAATCCCTTTATATAAAAAATGTCAAAGGAACTGAAATCGAATAGTAGTGGTTTCAGGACTTTTTTTTTTTTTTTAATCAAATTTGATAGGGACTCTCAAGCATCTATCCCCTAGAGTCCTAAGCCAGCCTTCCTGTAATATCAGACAAGTTTCCATGAACAATATAAGCTCAATAAATGTTACCGGACTGACACAGCCTAAACACTAAAAGTCATTTAATCATGATCTAAACCCAGGTGTTCAATTGAATGTATCCCGTCTTAGTGATTTTATGGAAAAACCAGTCTCTAATAAATCATTTAAATCCTTGAGGTTTTCAATCACAACAAAAATGGGCTCACCACCTTTTCTACATCATCAACCTCCTCACTCTGGTAGTCAGAAACAACATCCACAATCTCATCAATAGAATCATCGGTTTTCTCATTCTCATCTTCCTCATCATCCTCTTCCAAATCCAAAACAGGGAAGTCAGCACTGCTTCTCCCACCCTTCTTCTCTTGCTTTGGTTTTATCCGTTCCCCTGAGAGCAGTAAGTGACCTTGAAAACGTCCTTCCCCTCTGCTCCCTTTAGAGGCTCTCCTAGGAACAATGGAGAAAGCTGCAGGACTAGAAATCCTACTCCAAGAATCACATTCAGATTTTAAAACTCTGGCATTCTCAGTAGTTTCACTTTTTCCAAGTAAATCAGAGATGCCTTGTTCTTGTTGAAACACATCTGAACTTTCCTGACAAGTCTTTGTTTCTTTAATTAACCGCTCATTGGTCTCTTTCTTGTATTCTTGTGAAGTTCTAACACACTTCTGGGTCAAAGGGACCTTCAGATGTTTTTTCCACCTCTCCCTAATGGTTTCCTTCTCTAGAGAATCTCCACATCCCTTCTCCTTGGCCTCTGGCTGTTGATTAGACTGCTGTTCAACAACTTTGCTCCCTGATAATTCAAGCTTACTTTCTTCTTTAGAGATGACTGGAAATTCATCTGATTTTTCCTCTGGATGGTCTAAGGCTTTCTGCTGTTCCACTTTCACATCACCAAGTTTTTTAAGCTGCACATTACTTACACTTTGGACTGTTATATTACCAGCTCTTTCAGAAATGGTGTTAACTTCTAGAACAGTCAGTTTTTCTTTGGAACTGTTATGATTCCTAATCCCATACTCTTCATTAACATCTTTATAATCATGCTCAGAAGGCTTAACAGTTGCAGGACCTTCTTCTGCAAGGGATTCTTCATCTAAAGGACCACCCCCATCTTCCAAGGAATCAGTCAGGTTTTCTTCTGAGACACTAGCTCCTGAATTTTGCTTTATCATATTAGCCTCAGAGCCTACTGCTTCTCTTCCTGACTGTAGGGCCTTCTTAGTTTCCTGCTCTCTTTTTAAAAAGCTGGTTTCATCTTTCTGGTCTGCATTCTGAGATTCTCTTTTCATCTGAAGTGAAGCAACATGCTGAAGAATGGAGCTGGGAACAGGCTTTTGTCCTGGGAGCTGCAACAAGGCAAAACTACCAGACTGTAGAGGAATAAGACTGGCTGTACCAACAGGCTGCCCTCCTGAGCTATAGGTTATTTTGGTTTCAGAGCTTGTTTTACTTGCAAAGCTTTGTGGCTCAGGAGGGGAAATCCTCAGAGTCAATGTTCCAGACTGAGATACAAAACTAGGTCCAGAAGAAAGTAATGATGGTGCCTGAGTGATAACATTCATTGTGGGAGAAGACCCAACAGCCTGAATTACAGGATTCATAACAGGGAAAGTAGAGGACGAAGTGGAAGATGGTGGAGTCTCTGAAGGTTTGGAAGGAGTAGGTAACCGGATTCCCATCACAGACCCTGGTAAGAGAAAGAACACTTTAAAATACCATTGTCCACATCAAGACTTCCAAAGTATGCATTTATTTTCTAACAGGTGACTCCAAGAGACTAAGAACACCAATCCTGGTGTGTTAACATACCATATGACCAAATTATTTAAGAAAAGAACTTAACGGAAAGATCTCTAATTTTATACCTGGGTTCCGAAACATGACAGGCTGTAAGTTGGGCTGGGAATTAGAGCCTCGAAGCTGATGCAAAGGGAGGAGCTGGACAATCTGCCCATTAGGATGCCTGAACAGGTTCATTCCACTTGGGCTCCTAACAGGCTGCAAGACCATCCGATGTCCCTGGACTTGTGTGTTTGGGACAGGTCTAAGAGTAGGAGAACCCTGCTGCACTGGAATCAACAACAGTCGAGGTCCAGTACGTTTCACTGCGTTAGGAGAGACCTGTGGAGTAGCCACTGGAATCTGAGGGGCATTTTCTGAAAAACAGGAAATGGAAGCATAGTATCAGAATTTCCCTTTAAATACTTAGGAAAAAATAATTATGACACAGGATCTAACATGCTACAAATAACTTCTAATCTGCAGAATTGGTAAAATCCTGTACTTCCACAATACACTACTTACTAGTCTTATGGCTGAAAACAATTTACCTTAATACTAAGTGTTAACCAGACATTGCAGGGCCTTAAAACCGGTAAAAAAGAAAGTATCAACTGTCAAGAGGTGCATTTATGCATCTGCCTAATGAAAAACATGGGTAGGCCTCTAAATCTGGATTCTCATTAAAGTGCATGATAAAACTGTCTCGCTCAATCTAAAAATTCTGACTGTTAACACTTAATAGATTTATGATTTAGTTTCAAAGGTCATACTCAAGTAAAATAAAGTCAAGGACTGAAAATCACAAGGCACAAAAAACTTCTTGGCTTTTAAAATTCAATGACAAATAAGCACAGCATAAAGATGTGTGGACATTATTTTTCAGAAGGAAAAAAATACATACTCCCCAAAAATGGAATGAAATTAAGAGACATCAAAGAAGCTGGGAAATAAAGCCTTGTTAGGAAGAAGCAAAAGATAGTTCTAAAACAAACAGAAAAAGCAGAAACTTAATACAGAAGATATGAATTAAAAGAGATTTCAAGACATTACTAGTACCTAAAGATGCACTTTAATGTTTGGAAGAGATATTCAGAAATACTAAAGACAAGGGAAAAAATAATACGAATAATCTACAGATCGGTTTTTGGCCAGAGGAACAAAAAGGTAGGAATAATAAGAGTAAAAGGATAAACAAAAGTGGTCTCATTACCCTTCAAATTAGTGAACTTCTTTAACATTATTATTAAATAAAAATTTTTATTAATTTGTCATTAAATAGAAAAATCAACAAGCCAAATAATAAAACAAAGATTTTAGCTTAATGTGTGATATTTTTTCAGACAGGCACTCTATCCAAAAAACATCAAATTTCTAAAAGAAGGTGATGCTCCTAACATTTACATGACAAATTATATATAGAAAATCCAGGACTTTTGAAAATGAAATAAAACATGAAGACCAAACTGTTCATGAAAAAATGTGTGCAACTTAAACAAAAACCATTCATCTATCTTATGTGAATTAAGAAACAAGCATTCTTAATTTTCTGAACATTTCTGTTCAAATTAAGTTTTAGAGAATGACTCAAAACCAAATTACTCTGAAAGCAGCTTTTAATACACACACTAAATACATGATTGTTTACCGAAATGAGGGGAAGAAGGGAAAGACAAAAAGAAGGAAAATCAAATGAAAAGGTCACAGATGTCTAAATGCCTGAGTTGGGATCTGCTTTATGAACCCATAACAAAACCACACACCCTTCCTTAGAAGTTGCAGTTATTTCAGTCAAATCCATTTATAAAAGAGTGGCTAAGAAAATTAACATCAGCCTTTCCTCAAGTAGCATTACAGAAGATATACTTTTAGGTGGTATATTGATATAACACCATATCATATTGTCAGATTTTTAATCTTTTGATTAAATTCAGATGAAATTACCAGTCTTTAATATTATGTCTTTAATGATATACCAGCATTTTCTAGCTTTCTTTATTAACAGAGAGAGCAAGCCACATGCTAAGAACATACAGTAGCTAGTTAGTTAGAATTTAATACTTTTTATTATTATTGTTTCCAGTGTATTTGAGACTAACCTTTATTTTGGCAAGTAATATTGGTTTCCAATTACACTAATATCGCTCCTTTAAAAAATATATTTAAATAAACAAATGACTTGATTTAAATAAAAATATTAAGTTCAATGATACTACAAATGGGAACCAGAGCAAAATACCTGAAAGTATGTTCTAAGTGACTAAAATCTGAGCGACAATGAACTACAAAAGCTAAACTACTTCAAAGTTTCATGATAGGATTAAAAATATAAAAAAGGCTGGAATCCATGGTTTAAAAAGCATGACCAGTTAAAATATGACTAGATATAAAACTTGAGATTTCACAGGAAATCAAAACAGTCTTTTCAACAGCAGTCTTATTTCTGAAATTACATATTAGCCATTTCTTGGTATGTTTGTTTATGCGAAGAAGCAAAAGACAACAAATTTAAATATTGTGATCTTCTTTTCCTTTCAATAGCACTTCAGTTTATGAATCACTTCTTTTTAAAAATATTGACAGGAATTTGGACCATGCCCCTAAAGATCGAAATATTAGCAGAAAAAAATATAACCAAGACAGAACTGATGTTGGCTATTTTATCCCCCTTAAATCCTGCAAAGTCTTTCACACTCTTTTCCGTACTCTTTTCTAATTCCTCTTTGAGTACACTTAGAAAACTTACTTTACCAGGTTGAATCAGGACATAAAAATTACCTAAGTGTAAGATATTCCTTTCAAATTCACTTTATCTAAGTCAACACGGGAAAAAATTTAAGTAAAAAGTTGACAAATACAAAATACCAGAGTCCTAAACAAGATACATGCCTTATTTCTATTTCAATCAGTTCACGTATAATAACAGGAGGATAATGTCAGCAGTACATAAGATTTGGACTGATTCATAAATGATTTTTACTAGGCAAGAGGACCTAGAATTTTAATCGTCAGCAAGGAGAGAAAAAAGGCTCCGTTTGGCTGCAGCATAAGCTTTTAACTATAAAGCAGCAGCAGGCCTCTTCCACCCCCAAAACATAGAGCACCTACATCTGGTTCCCTCCTCAGAGATGTGCACTCCTAGCTCTCAGCACACAACAGGCTGTGCTTCCTCCTGGGCCCACGTTATTGGCTGCTCAACGGCTCAGGGTACCACTCCCAGATGCAGTATTCCAGTGTCCTTCAGCCAGTTACCATTCTAAAGTTTTGAGTATTTTTAATCTCCTAAAGGAAATCTCTTGCCCCACTAAACCATCTGCCAAGTTACAGTATTTATTGGTGCTCTGGTTACAAAACTGCATGAATTTCAGTGGCTGTCCAAACCTTATATTGAACATGAACTCTAGTGTTTATCTTTAGGGTTCAGTTTTGCAGAACGCAAAGGTTTTTAGGAATATATGTATCATGTTATAGCAGGAACATCTGACATATCTATAATCCTATCACAACCATGAAGTTCTATAAATAGCTGTGCAGGAAACCAGCTAGTAACATGTGGGCCTTACCTGGCCTCTGGCTCACTGGTGGACTCCCATCAATTCCAGAGAGTATAATGGGAACAGAGCTCAGAGATGAAGTTGGTGTGGTCACCATGGAAGAAGATGCAGCTGTGGTCACCACGACTATGGAGGTGGAGGCAGTGGAAGCAACAGGAAGAGTTATGGTTGGAGGAGATGCTACCAAAGACTTAGGAAAAGCAACTGAAGCCACAGGGGTAGTTATCCCAGTCGTTTTGATAAGGTTCACAGTGGCTGTAGACTGGGTAGGTGTTACAAGGGTGCTGGTATTAGTTTCAGAGACCTCAACAACCCCTGTAGTGGTGGCACCAGAAGAGTAAGTAGTTTCTTTAGTTCCCACGTCAGAAATAGCAGTCATAGGTGTCACAGTAGTAACATTCTCTAAAAACACTTGAGGGGTGGTAGTAGTGACAGCAGCAGTCACAGGGCTGCACACCTGAACTGGCTCAGAAGAAACCACAGGTGTGACGACCATTACTGGAGAAGGTCTGATACTGAACTTCTGTGGCCCTGTTAGGGGTTGGGGTGTGCTAACTCCAGGTATCTTCTGCTGCAGGGCTCCAACTTTACTCATCACAAACTGTGTGAACACACCACCAGGAGAGGGTCGAGCCGCTGCAAATAAAAATTTGCAGGTCAAAAATCTTCAGTTCTTATATTTCATCCCTGTAGTGATTGTGTTTATCAACATTTATTGTGCACCACTGGGTCAATTTCTTACAGGTATGACCTACCTGCATTACACATGCCAATTCCCACCCACAGAAATCAGATATATCCCTCCACCCAAACCAAACCTTCAAAATTCTAACAACAAAGGGATTAAAATTGGGTGTTCCAGAGTTCCCACTGCGGCTCAGCAGTAACAAATCCAACTAGAATCCATGAGGATGCAGGTCTGATTCCCTGGCCTCGCTCAGTAGGTTAAGGATCCAGCACTGCTGTGAACTGTGGTGTAGGTCACAGATGCAGCTCGGATGTGGTGCTTCTGTGGCTGTGACATAAACTGGCAGCTGCAGCTCCAATTCAGCCCCTAGCCTGGGAACATCCACATGTCGCATATGCAGCTTTAAAAAGCAAAAAATAAAATAAAATAAAATAAATAAAATAAATAAATAAATTAAAAATTAAAAAACTGGATGTTCCTTCTGAAATTCTTTTGGTTATGCAATATAGCCAAATATCCAGGACAAAAAAAAGAATACAGCAGCACACAACTTCATCATCTAAAATAGACGAAGAAAGTAAGAAAGAAATTGATTCCTAATTCTATTTTAAAACTTGTTTTCTCCACTTCCTCCTGTCCCAGCACCTCCACCTCTTTATTGCTGTCCTTTTACAAGACAGTAAAATTTTGCATTCCTAAAATGTATAAAGACATTTTTCAAAAGAGAGCAGGATAAGACTATCTTTTCTTTTTAAATCACTGATTAAAAGTACTTTTTAAAAAAGAGGTAAAACAGGTTCATTTTAAGGCATACAATGCCTCTCTTCCATCTTCACAAAACTCCAGCATTCAGCCAGAGATTTCAATTTCCTATTAGAGGAATAAAAACAGAGCAAATGATATTTTTACTTAACATTCCTAAATAGATCTGAAACAACAAAAAGAGGAATCCAATAAACCAATTGTACATATTCTTAATGCTAAAACACAAATGATTTCAAGAAAGTAATTTGTTACAGACTCTAGCATTGGAATGTTAATAAACAAAAGAGGTTTTTACTCACAGAACAGAAATGAATAGAATAAAGCAATGTTTACAAAATTATGTTTTGCAAGAGCCTTCTACTTCAAGCCTATACTAATTCAACCCACTTAAGATTTTGCTAGCTCACTGGTTTCAAAGTTCAAAGAATATACACATAATTGGTATCAAAAACACCAGTTCTCAGAGGAAAAATATTAAATCAGGGAAAGTACTTAAGAATATGCCTTCCCTTTTTAAAAGCAAAATTAAAAACCTAAGTCTCTTCTACGTTAATAAAATGGTCAAAAGTTTGGGAAATAACTAGACTTTAATGAAACTACCTAGAATCGATTCATCTAGTATTGTAAGTCAGGTCATCAGAAGAGTTACTCAAAAATTTAAAAATTCAGGCAAGACAGACATCAAGAATAAGAGTAACGCCCAATTCCGTATTTCTCTAATTTTTACAACCCCCATATCTACATCCACTGGCCCAGCCCCAAATCACAGCCCTTTCCAAAACACATATACAGTTTAACTTACCAATTGGTCTTTTTGCTGGGACAAATGCCTTCAGATTCTTCCCAGGGCGATTTGTTGTAGTGCCAGAGGAGGATGTCGCTTTGGAATTGGATGTTGAAGGCAACAGGGTACGTGGTTTCCTGGATGCAGCCACCTTGGCATTGGATGCTACCTTGGAGATGACAGTACTGAGGGTTGAGAGGTCCAGGACTGAGGGTCGCAACCTGCCTGTGATATAAGCAGCTAGCCTATTGGCTGGATGCAATGCCCCCATCTGTCCCAATAGCAACTTAGCCTGCGGGTAACTCTTACCATTAACCTGAAACAAGTGGCAAAGAGAAATTCTGTAAAGATAAAATTCTCTTGCTAACTCATCTCCCTTGACAAGGGTTTCATTTTTACAAGGTTTTAAAAGTCTCTTTTTCAGATTTAAAGGGAAAAAGAAAAGGACTTTTTCCATTTAGTATAATCTGAGTATTCAGGAGATGAAAAAAAATGTTGTCATCTGATATTCTGAACTAATCTTATCTCCTTCATTTTGGTAGTTTGGAAACAGAGAATCTTAGAAATTCATCATACCTGCATCCTCGATATGTGGAAGACACTATCAACTCTAAGGAATCACCCAATTGTTTCACTTGTCAATAAGCAATTCTGGTAAAGTTATTAACAATCATTAGCCAAAAATGAGTTACTGTGTTCCACAGAATCTCTGTTAACAAGACCAGAGGCATAATGAACCCTTCTCAAGAGGGCCCTCTCAAGCATCCTTCATATTTAAAAAATATATGATGAGTCTACTTTAAGTTATGAGAAAGCCACTGTACAAACACCTAAGCCAAAAAGTCACCTCAGTTTTCAGTTGTCAAAAACTCAACTTTAAAGACAACTGTCTTCATCTTTTGGGCAAAACTTGGGCTCAAGATAAATGCTAACTGAAACTCACTGTAATTTTTAAAATAATCACTTGTCAGAAGAAAGTGAATCAATGAGTGAGGAAGATATTATTCTCTACTGCCGGAGTTGACAGACTGGCCATCTTGAGCAGAAAAGTTGTGAAAACAAAAACCTTCCAAGTTTCTTACCCAAGTTCTTTATGTCATACTGCTAAGTGGCTAGAGAAGATACCCTTTCCCTCCCTTCTTTCCATCATTTAAAGGAGTGAGGATTGAGGAAGAAGAGTGAGGTGGAGAAAATCCCACTCTCTAAATTAACAGGGACTGGGGAGGATAGCTACAAGGTACTCTCTCTTCTAAAACACAAAACAAAATTACTCTTTGCTACTTAAGTAAAATTGTTATCATTTCCAGACAGATCAGGACTATCTTTGCCCCAAGTCTGATATGCAAAGAATGTGATCTTTCCATACTAAAATAAACTTTATAGTTTTCCAGGCTCTATGGTGTCTAGATAAAACACCCCATCTGCTCTTTTGGGAACTGTTCTACGACAACTCAGCAGCTTCCCCAAAGCATACCTTACAGTGGCCTGACTGCTTATACAGGTTCGTATTTTATGGTGGCTTTCTAAGTCCTAGACAGGAGAGGAGTACATAAAATTTCTATGACTGTATTTGAAGGGGGTCTAGTCTCACTAGAAATGACTTCATATTAAGTCTCCATTCTCAAAGTATCAATCAATAAGTGGAACAAGAAGAAAACATTATCATCATTAAAAATTTAAGAAATACCAACAGAAGCAGTTACACAGCAACTGCAATTAAAACTTTTAAATTAAATAGATCAGTCATATTAATGGAATGGTCCTTAGCCCAGAGAAGCAGTCAAGCTGGTAAACTCAGCCTTGGCAATGTTAGACACTACCGCCATATCTGGTACTCCAATGTAAAACTGCATTTAATGTCACTGAGCAAAAGGAGAAAACTTTTTTGACTATGACAACATTTTACTCCAGAACTTTTATTTTCAAGAGCTTTTCTAGATGCCAATGAGGTATTTCACTAATATACCTGCCTGAATTACTGAACAGCAAGGATATAGCTATGTGTCCTACAACAATGATTATACTGGCAAAAACTCCATGAATCAAAGAAAAAATAATACATAACCTGTGGCTCAATTTTTTAAAAATTCATGTATGTGAATAATACCTTACTAATTAAAAATTTCTCCCAAGCTTCTAAGCATACACTGTCTATTTTAAAAATCAACCTTACCTCATTTTATTTTGAAACCTGCCTGCTAATAATAATTCCAAGAACTAAACTGAATCCTTTACTATCCTTGCTAGGTTGTCAAAATATCACTACAGCCCAGATAATACAGTTTAAGAGGAGCAATCGTCTGGGAAGACCACAAAGAAAACTATAAGCTAATAGAGGGCTCTATCTTTCTGTTTGTAAATTTGCCAAAAATTGACCCTAGGTATGCATCTAACCCAGGCCTATTACGAAAAAGAGATAATGATTTTGTCACCCAGTTCCCAGGAAATGTGAAGATAAATACTATAAAGCCCACAAAGGGCTCTGAAAAATCAAGATGTTACCTAGGTATAAATAGGTGCTACATCCAGATTAAAGATAATTCTCACCTGGATAAGCCCAGATGTGCTTGAACTGGGTTTACGTTTATAGGCCACAAGCTTCCCTGCAGGAGAAAGCCCTGCATAAAAGGGCAGACCTTTGCCTCCATGTAATCTCTCCCTCACTGAATCCAGGGCATCTGTCTGTACAGGAGAGATATCATCCATTTTCCCAGGGGATAATGGACCGTCAGGAGTCTCTGATCCAGATTTCTCAGCCATATCATCTTGGTCTTGACATGATGGCATAGAGATTTTCACACGAGAAGAATAAACGGGAGGATTCTTTTCACCCCGGCTCTTTCGTTGAGAAGCCAACTCAATGATGAAGCTGCCCACCTTAAGTGACTGCGGCATGTTGCTATTGATGTGCTGGGACAAGATGCTCAAAATCTTGTTCCGATCCTCCTCCCAGTTGCAGTCTGAGATGATTTCTATCAGTTTGGTGGGACCACCAGGTGACCTCTGATGCACATAGGAGGTAGAAGAGGATTCCCCTTCATTGCAGGAAGACTTCTGGTTCTTTTCTGATAAGGAATTGAAAGATATTTCCACATCATAGCATTCTGTACTGAACTTGGAAAATTTTTTTAATTTTTCTTGAGTTATCAGTAGTAGCCCATTCCCATGTACTTTCAGCAATAATTTTAACTCACAATTTGGAAGTTTTCCACAAAATAGAAAGGTTCCAGAGAATCAGACTATAACAGTCTTCACTATTCTGTTCACTGAGCTCTCTTAATGAAAGCAAGTCCCACTTAAAACTGCTTTTTTAAAAAGCCATAACTATTTACATAAGGAAGCATTACCTCACAAGCAAAGCATATAACCAAGATTAGACTCATTTGGTATAGTTTAGTGTACTTGCTATCCATATAGGCAAAGCAAAGATTCTTGCAAGATGCTTTGTAATATGTGATGGGTAGAGTCAATCCTAAAAAACAGCAAGAGAGATGGTGTTCTGGTTTTAAAAGGTGGGTGGGGAGCACTTTACCTCTAGTTTCTACTGCAAATACTACTTCTGAATTACTTTGGTGCCTCTGGATATGATCGCTCCACTTCTACACTTTATTCAAAACCACTCAATTCAAGTATAGTTATATTCATGACAACATGTTAATTAAATGTGTATTTCACTAGACACCTAGAGTCCTCTATATCAGAATCTCCCAACCAACATGCTACAGTTACAAATACATTAGGACACAGCTCCCCCTCATCCTTGAAGGTGGTCATGCTCACAGGCAGCCTCTTCTACTTACCTGAGTGTGATAGAAATGTTATCATTTTTTGTGATTATGCCATTTAAAAAAATGTAGGAGGCACTGCTGCTTAAAGTTTCTGAAGTCTTAAGAGGCAAAACCAAAACAAACTGTCAACTCTCTAGACACTACCCTTCATCACAGTAATTAAAGCAGTAGTCCTGAATAAACATCACACGATAAATTAGTAATATTCCTTCCTTTCTCCCTCTGCATTTCTCAAATGGCGACAGCTACTGAGAACCTCAGGGAAAATTTCAATAACTAACGACGCCAATGTTGTTGAGGTTTGTAAAGAAGTTTAGAAAGAAAAAAAAAAAAAAAAATCACTGCCCTCATCCTAAATGTCTCTTGCAACAACATACCATATTAACACCAATGGACTGTATTTCTCAGAAGAGGAGTAATAAACACAACAAATATCTGGGAAAAAACTTATCATCTTTATTTTTAGCCAAAACTAGACAGGGTAGGCAGACATACATTGGATTGGTAGTTTTGGTTTTTCCCCATTATTATGATTATAATCTATACCTATATAATTCTGATCAAATGGTAAGATCTAGTTTTCATTCTAACCTTGTAATTTATCAGGATCATCCTCCAAGTCACAGGTGATTGGTTTCAAGGGCTGCTGTTCAGAATCTGGCTCCTGAAGAAGAGAATGACACAAAAATTATGTCTATTCAACACACATTTAATATCAATAGAGACTAGGACATAAGCATTAAATCTCTCAAAGGAGCCTAAAACAGTAGAAAGATTAAAGTGCTCAAAAAAACATCTTCACATCCACATGCACAGCTGCATTACTATCTTATTGCACAACTACAAAAACAAGTAGTCTTGCTCTCTTATGTCGCTGACAGTGACTGAATTACCAAAAAAAGAATTAACATTGCACTTTATAGTATAATTCTACTAAAGAAGGAAAAATATTTGATGTTTAATGGAGTAAGTTTCAGTTATTCAGAAAATTCACCAACATGGAAAGATGCAAATCTTAATAAATACAGATAAAAAGATTTCACTAAAACCAAAAACATTTAGGACATTTCCAGTCACCAATTTATTTTCTCTCAAGAAAATGTCATGGATGTGGGGTTCCAACTGCTCTTGATGTAACTTCTTTGTCTTACACAGGAGCAGATTTTGGCAACATTCAAAACCAAAGCCTGCTCAAGCACATGTGTTTCTTCTATGGTAACTTTGTTATGATGACTCCTCCCAGATCTTTAAAATTCAAAAGTTTCACCAAAATGTGTTTGGGGATTTATATTTTATCAAGTTGACCTAAGAAATGTGTTTAATCAAATCTTTCTTCAAATTAAAAAAAAAGCCAACAATATTTAAATTGACGTAATCTTTTCAAAATTACTCCAACATCAGCAAGAATAATACTTTTAATGACCCTAAGGGAATGTTCTCTAGAATTAAGTATGCAGAGAAATAGATAAATTGATATACACATGATGTAAACCTTCTCTGTTTCTCAAGAATACTCCGAATTATTCCAAACATAATGCAAATTCTAATACCAGCAACAGGGAATTGGAAGTTAAAAAGAGAAATCTATGCAATAAGTAATTCACCTTTACACTACAGTTCTCAGGACTAGAATGACATGAGCCCTGCTGTTGAAATGATGGGGATGGTGATGGTGATGGTTGTCTCTGTTCCTCTTTTTTTCGTTCATACACTCGAACTCGGGCACAAGTCATCATACTTTCAAAGTACAAGTAGACTGGATCCTTGTCTTCTTCCCGAATCTGTAAGTTTCATACAACAAAATATTCCAAACATTGGGGGAAAAAAGTCTCCAGGACTCCAAAAGAAAAAGGATGTTTTATCTGTTTCTATTACAACACTTAAAATTTTGAAATGTAAACTTTAAATGGTACAATTACACACTTCATATGTGCTGAATTGTAGGGCAGTAAAAAGTACAAGTCCAAGTTTTTCATTACTGGATTTAACAGATAAAAAAATTTCTCAGAGTTCCCATCATGGCGCAGCAGAATCAAATCCAACTAGGAACCATGAGGCTGCAGGTACGATCCTTGACCCGGCTTAGTGGGTTAAGAATCTGGTGTTGTCGTGAGCTGTAGTGTAGGTCGCAAATGCGGCTTGGATCTGGGGTTGCTGTTGCTGTGGCTGTGGCCTAGACCGGCAGCTACAGCTCCAATTAGACCCCTAGCCTGGGAACCTTCATATGTCACGGGTGCAGCCCTAAAAAAAAAAAAAGCAAAAAAACCCAAAAAACTCTATCAACTTGTAACCAAAGTTTCCAAACTCTACTCTCATTTTCTACACTTATCTCAACACAAACTAGTAACGAACAATTATGGATCGGTACTGTACAGAGACCACACTAGATAGCACTGAACTAAAGGATCTTTCCTCAATTTAATGGACTAGAAGGACTGAAATGGATTTAATAATGAGAAATGCTTAAGTTATTAACACAAGAGAAGTTTGAGCTCTTTTACCTATTGTCTTCACATGGTCATGTCAACCATTACTTTATATCTTGAACTTTACTGTTATTGTATATAAAGAAATTTGCTTTAAAAAGATGATAGTTACTTTTTTTTGGCCATGCCCACGGCATGCAAAAGTTCCCAGGCCAGGGATCAAACCTGCACCACAGCTATAACCAAAGTGAAAGCAGTGACAACACTGGATCCTTAACCTGCTATGCCACCAGGGAACTCTGACTTTTTAAAGGGTTACTTCTTATAGCTTTTTCTTAACACTTTTCTAATAATGTGTACTACACCTCAGTCATTCAATATTCTACACTACAGAAATAAGAATATCTTTAAAAGACTTTTGAAAGTCATGTTTAACAACAACAACAAAAAAAGCTTACTTAATAGGATCCCCCTGAAGACAGATTTGGTTCTCTTTAAGAATTACAGTTGAACTGTAATTTAAACTACACAGGTCCACTTACACGTGGATTTTTTTTCCACAGCAAATACTACAGTACTACACAATCCTCAGATGGCTGAATACACACAAGCAGAACCACAGATATAGAGGGCTGACTGTAACATGAGGATTTCCAACTGCACAGAGGGTTCACGCTCTAATCCCTGTTGTTCAAGGGTCAACCATAGTTTTCACTCTACTTTTACGACAATTTTTAAGTGTCATCAATTACACCGATTAAGTCTGAAAGAGAGATGGCTTGCAGACATGTTACCTGAAAGCACCATGATTCACAAAATACAAATCAAAAATCTAGTTGAAACCCATTTTCCTTACAAACGACTTTTGTTACTTGCAATAAAAGATATAACTCCAAGCTTACCACAGGATTGGGTTTGGGAGTATATGCCCGAGCAGGTTTAATTCCAGTGAGCACTTTGCCCTTCACAGCAGTAGATAAAACTTCTGGCTGAGGCAACAGCAATGGTTTCATAGGCTCAATGACAGAAGGCGTTGGGATATAAACTGGCTCTGGATCTACTTCACCTTCTACTTTCACCCATAATGGGTAATGTCGAACAGGCTGCTCAGGCTCTGTTTCACATATAGCTTAACAAAAAGAAGGTTAAGACTGTTAGATACCTTTGGCAACAAGAGTTCACTGAGGCATTGCCAAAACAAAATGTGCTCCCTCATAAAAAGCATTAATTCATTAAAAAGTCCAACAGATGTCCCCTAAAAAACCTTTGGTTGTCCTCATGCACCTTAATTTATTCATCCACTAATCAAATATTTGGTGAATACCTATTATAGATCTGCTGCTGGTTTAGACACTAGAATGAACACAGCTATGAATAAAAGAAGTTCTTGGCTTCAGAGTTTATAACCCACAGGAGAAAAAAACTAATGAACATAGAGTATCATATAAGAGCCACATGGAAAAACACAGCAGGGTAAGGGATGAAGAGTTCAAAGGAGATGCTATTATATTTTAGTGTGGTCAGAAGAAGCCTTCTCTGTTATCCTGGAAAAATAATTACTTTTAATGTAATTTATAGTATATAAATATATACTACACTTTTTTGGCCACACCTGTGGCATGCAGAAGTTCTGGGGCCAAGAATCGAATCCACGCCACAGCAGTAACCCAAGCTGCTACAGTGACAATGCCAGATCTCTAACCTGCTAAGCCAGCAGGGAACTCCTATACTATGCTTTGTAATTTTACAAATACCAATGAATATTTATTGAACCTTACTATGTACAGATTCTAAGCACTTAATATGTTTTAACCCATATAACCATAACAGTCCTAAGGTATTACTATTCCCACTTTGCAGAAGTTGAAGTTCAGAAAAAGTCCAACAGTAAGAGGCAGAACCAGGATCAAACCCAGTCAATCTGGCTCCAAACTGAGCTGTTAACTGCTGCCTTCTAATGACAAATTCTACTCAAACGCTAGGCTGAACTCAGAATAGGAATAATAATACATCAACAAAAAAGCAATGAAACCCAAATGAGATGAAATCATACTATTAAGAACTATACAGAGTTCCCGTTGTGGCTCAGCAGGTTAAGAATTCAACTAGTACCCATAAGGATGCAGGTTTGATCCCTGGCCTCACTCAGTGGGTTCAGGATCCAGCACTGCCACAAATTGTGGCATAGATCACAGACGCAGCTTGGATCCAGCATTGCTGAGGCTGTGGTGTAGGCTGGCAGCTGCAGCTGTGATTCAATCCCTAGCCTAGGAACTTCCATATGCCGCAGGTGAGCCCCGGTGGCATAGGGAGAACAAAAAAAATAACCACACAAAAGAAAAAGAAGACAACTATACAAATGAAAACCTGCATTGATTAGCTAAATTAAGGATCTAGGAGTTCCCATCATGGCTCAGCAGAAACAAATCTGACTAGTATCCATGAGGACACAGGCTTGAGCCATGGCCTTGCTCAGGGGTTAAAGATCCGGTGTTGCTGTTGAGCTGTGGCGTAGGTTGCAGACGCAGCTCAAATCCCAGCTTGCTGTGGCTGTGATGTAGGCCAGCTGCTGCAGCTCCAATTTGACCCCTAGCCTGGGAACCTCCATATCCCGTGGGTGTGGCCATAAAAAGACAAAAAATAAGTAAATAAATAAATGGAGGATCCAGCTTAAGGGGCTGCTGGCTTTATTTTCCAAGCAAACTGCCCATCCCCATGAAGAAGACAGCTACAGAGAAGCAAACATTGTTTTTTGCACTTCAGCAATCAGTGCTCAGAAAGAATATAGCTGATTCTAAACCAAAGACCCAAAATCTTTGCCTGAAGTCACATAAAATGTGACCAAGCAGCAATAACACTTAATTAGACAATCTTTCATAACAAAGCAGCATCCAAATTGCTACCTGATTTCATAAGTATGTTTGCTCTGAACATTAAGACCCAACTATAAACACCTTTGCTTAAAAAGTTCCTAAGGTTAATATCACTCAGAGCATAACCATAAAATGCTGCATAAACGTTTAAAAGTTAAAATAGGTAACAAAAAAATCTTCAGAGCTAGAAGTGATTGAGCCAATTAATTAGCTACTTAGCAGTCTGTTATCCAAATTTAAAACTTAAGGTTATTTATTACATAACTCACAAAGGCTGGTAAGACCCCAGTATTCATTCATGTATTCAAATATCTCCATTTACTATGTACTTTGTAGATATAGTAATAAACGAAACTGACAAAAGGAGTTCCCTGGTGGCTCAGCAGGTTAAGGATCCAGCATTGTCACTGCTGGGGCTCAGGTTCAATCCCCGGCCCCAGAGCATCCACATGCCAGGGTACAGCTGGAAAATAAAAATAAATAAATAAAACTGACAAAAAACCCCTGCCTTCATGGAGCTTACATTTATTTACATTGGAGGGAAGAGCGTGAAACAGGAAATAAATAAGACAAATAAGAAAAATACACTGGGAGTTTCCGTCACGGCCCAGTGGTTAACGAATCCGACTAAGAACCATGAGGTTGCAGGTTCCATCCCTGGCCTTGCTCAGTGGGTTAAGGATCCGGCGCTGCTGTGAGCTGGGTGTAGCTTGCAGATGCGGCTCAGATCCTGCGTTACTGTGGCTCTGGTGTAGGCCGGCGGCTACAGCTCCGATCAGACACGTAGCCTGGGAACCTCCATATGCCGTGGGAGTGGCCCTAGAAAAAGCAAAAAGACCAAAAAATAAAATAAAATAAAATACATTGGATTCTATTAAGTGCTTACAGGAAAAAACAAAGCAGAGAACAGAAATAAACAGTATGTTTAGTGAATATG
Source organism: Sus scrofa (assembly GCF_054392235.1). Taxonomy (NCBI): domain Eukaryota; kingdom Metazoa; phylum Chordata; class Mammalia; order Artiodactyla; family Suidae; genus Sus; species Sus scrofa. The sequence goes on from NC_139383.1 coordinate 138,931,027, forward strand.
AGTATATATTTTGAGGGGGAGTATTATAATTTTAAAAAGGATAACCAGGGATGTCCTTCCAATGAAGGTGGTGCATGTAGAGTCTCTATCTATCACTCACTTGGTTAAAGCTTTGTTGTCTAGTTTTACTGTTTCATTCACACATTTTTTTTTGTCTTCTGGCTTTTGTCTTTTGAGGACCACACCCCCAGCACATGGAGGTTCCCAGGCTAGGGGTCTAATTGGAGCTGTTCCTGTCAGCCTATGCCAGAGCCACACCAATGCCAGATCCGAGTCCTGTCTGTGATCTACACCACAGCTCACGGTAATGCCAGATCCTTAACTCACTGAGAGAGGCCAGGGATCGAACTGTAACCTCATGGTTCCTAGTCAGATTCGTTTCCACTGCGCCACGACAGGAACTCCTTCATTCACGTCTTAATGCTGCTACAAAAATAAAAGCCTCTAGGTCAAGCACTATTGTCTTAATGTTGCAATCATCTTTCAAGGATTTTCTAAGCTTCCATAAACTAAGGATTATACTAAAGTAAGAACTCTCTTCATCTTTGTTCTTTTGAAAATATCTCCTAAATACACAGTTGAGTACTTCAGAAGAAAACCTCTCAAAATGTCTTAAAACATCTTAATTCCTCACAGGGAATCAAAGACAACTCTAAAGTTTCAATTGCAGATAAAAGGAAGACAGGTGGTGGTTCCAGTACATAGGGAAATTCATAAAAGCTAATTCTGAGTTATGTTGAACATATGTAAGACTAGAGTGACAGCAACATAATCAACAGGTTAAGCAATAAAAATTAGGACTGTCAGAGGAAGGGATACTCCCAAACTCACTTTATGAGGCCACCATCACCCTCATACCAAAACCAGACAAAGATACCACAAAAAAAGAAAACTACAGGTCAATTTCACTGATGAACATCGATGCAAAAATCCTCAACAAAATACTAGCAAACCACATCCAACAATACATTAAAAGGTGTGGACATCATGATCAAGTGGGATTTATCCCAGGGATGCAAGGGTTCTTCAATATCCACAAATCCATCAGTGTGATACATCACATTAACAAACTGAAGAAGAAAAACCATATGATCCTCTCAATAGATGCAGAAAAAGCCTTTGACAAAAATCCAACACCCATTTCTGATAAAAAACCCTTCAGAAAGTGGGCATAGAGGGAACCTATCTCAACATGTCATAAAGGCCATAATGACAAACCCACAGCGAACACCATTCTCAATGGGGAAAAGCTGAAAGAATTCCCGCTGAAATCATAAACAACACGAGGATGTCCAATCTTGCTACTACTCTTCAACAGAGTTCTGGAAGTCCTAGCCACAGCAATCAGAGAAGTAAAAGAGATAAAAGGAATCCAAATTGGAAAGGAAGAAGTAAAACTATCACTATTTGCAGATGACATGATACTATACCCAGAGAATCCTAAAGACTCTACCAGAAAACCGTTAGAGCTCATCCATGAATTTGGCAAAGTCGCAGGATACAAAATAAATACACGGAAATTGATGGCATTTCTATACACTAACAATGAAAGATCAGAAAGAGAAATTAGGGAAGCAATCCCGTTTACCATCGCATTCAAAAGAGTAAAATACCTAGGAGTTAACCTACCTAAAGAGTCAAAAGACCTGTACTCTGAAAACTATAAGACACTAATAAAAGAAATCAAAGATGACACAAATAGATGGAAAAACATACCATGCTCTTGGATTGGAAGAGTCAGCATTATCAAAATGACTATACTATTCAAGGCAATCTACACATTCAATGCAATCCCTATCTAATTACCAAGGACATTTTTCATAGAACTCGAACAAAATATTTTAAAGTTTGTTTGGAAGCACAACAGACCCAGAATAGATGAAGACATCTTAAAAAAGAAAAATGGAGCTAGAGGAGTCAGGCTCCCTGACTTCAGACTACACTACAAAGCAACAGTCATCAAAACCATATGGTACTGGCACAAAGACAGAAATACAGATCAGTGGAACAGGATAGAAAGCCCAGAATTAAGCCCATGCACCTACAGCCAATTCATCTATGACAAAGGAGGCAAGAATATACAATGGAGAAAAGACAGCCTGTTCAATAAGTGGTGCTGGGAAAACTGGACAGCCACATGGAAAAGAATGAAATGAGAACACTCCCTAACACCATACACAAAAATAAACTCCAAATGGATTAAAGACCTAGATGTAAGACCAGACACTTTAAAACTCTTAGAGGAAAACATAGGCCAAACATTCTCTGACATAAACGACAGCAACATCTTCTCAGATCCATCTCTTAGAGTAATGACAGTAAAAACAAAAATAAACAAATGGGACCTAATCAAACTTAAAAGTTTCTGCACAGCAAAGGAAACCCTAAACAAAATGAAAAGACAACCCACAGAATGGGAGAAAATATTTGCAAATGAATCGAATGACAAGGGATTAATCTCCAAAATTTATAAACACCTCTTACTGCTCAATACCAAAAAAACAAACAACCCCAATCTAAAAATGGGCAGAAGATCTAAACAGACGATTCTCCAAGGAAGACATACAGATGGCCAAAAAACACATGAAAAGATGTTCAACATCACTCATCACTAGAGAAATGAAAATCAAAACCACCATGAGGTACCACCTTACACCAGCCAGAATGGCCATCATCAAAAAGTCTACAAACACTAAGTGCTGGAGAGGGTGTGGAGAAAAAGGAACCCTAGCACACTGTTGATGTGATTGGACTGACATAAATTGGATTGTTGGTGGGATTGTAAATTGGTGCAACTACTGTGGAAAACAGTTTGCAGATTCCTCGGAAAACTAAAAATAGAATTACCATTTGATCCAGCAATCCCACTCCTGGGCACCTATCCAGAGAAAACCATGACTCGAAAAGACACATGTACTCTGATATTCACTGCAGCACTATTCGCAATAGCCAAGATGTGGAAACAACCTAAATGTCCATTAACAGAGGAGTGGATCAAGAAGTTGTGGTACATATACACAATGGACTATTACTTAGCCATTAAAAGGAACGAAATACTGGCATTTTTAGCCACATGGATGGACCTAGAAATTATCATGCTAAGTGAAGTCAGTCATTCAATGAGACACCAACATCAAACGCTTTCACTGACATGTGGAATCTGAAAAAAGGACAGAATGAACTTCTTTGAAGAACAGATACTGACTCACAGACTTTGAAAAACTTATGGTCTCCAAAGGAGACAGTTTGGGGGGTGCAGGGATGCACTGGGGTTGTGGGATGGAAATCCTATAAAACTGGATTGTGATGATCATTGTACAACTACAAATGTAATACATTTATTGAGTAATAAAAAAAAATTAGGACTGCCACTGACAGAGGCAACATCAGATGCTATGAAAATGGACAGACTCCACACAAGGACCAGAACAACAGACCAATTCCTCACACTATTAGCCTGTTTTCCACTTGATTCCTTTACACAGCCTGGAATCCAAGACAGAGCTCTCCTTTATAATACACTACAGAGCTCCTCCTACCTTTCATTTGAAACCAAGAAAAAGGAAGCTAGCAAAGGTAGGATATGGGGAGAAGCACAGTAGCATATACTGACAGAAGCCAAGAACAAAAACTTGTTTCAAGAAAAGTAGCATCCCCTTATTTCTATTCAAATGCCTTCTTAGATAGTATCTTCCCAAGGTTCCCTAGCATTAGCACTCGGTCTTCTGAGTTCCCAATAAGCCTTTTGTTCATGACACTTAAAACATATGGCACTTTTATTTCTGTGGCACTTTAAATTACCATAATTATATATCTATGTTTCTCATATACCTGTTTCATCAAATTAACAGTAACCTCTTAGAGATGAACTTAGTTTTAAAACTGCTATGCTAATAATCAGCATACCATATTCATCTCCATCCCAATTTGAAGGCTTTTTTTTTTCTTTTCTAGGGCCACACCCACGGCATGTGGAGGTTCCTAGGCTAGATAGGGGTCTAATTGGAGCTGTATCCGTTGGCCTACGCCAGAGCCATAGCAATGCCAGATTCAAGCCATGTCTGCAACCTACACCACAGCTCATGGCAACGCCGGATCCTCAACCCACTGAGCAAAGCCAGGGATCGAACCCACAACCTCATGGTTCCTAGTTGGATTCATTAACCACTGAGCCACAACAGAAACTCCTTGAAGGCATTTTAAACCTCTTCATTGTGAGATATAATACTCATGAAGTGCAGGAACAATGTATATATACCTTAATACATATTAGCAAGTATACAACCATATAAATACTATAGAGATCAAGAAATAAAATACTGCCATAAATCCCAGAAGCTTTTGCAAGCCTTTCTCAATCATAATTCCTTCCCATAAGGGACTCACTTAAATGACAGCCAGTTCCCTGCTTTCCCTTTTTAACACAAAAGTACACACCCCTAAACATAATAGCTTAATTTTGTCTGCATCACAAATTTATTTCAATATAATCGTGAATGTGTTCTGCTTTTTTTCACTAACGTATTTGTACAATACACTGTTGCACATAATTCATCTATTTTTTACTGTGGTATACTACTCCACTGATTATTCACACCATTTTTTATTCATTCTACTGCTATTAGATATCTGGGATTGTTTTCAGGTTTTAGATACTGTGAGTCACAGTGCCATAAGATGGTTATACAACGTGGTTCAGCTGGTTACTCTAGATCAAGGGCATGTGAATCATCCATTTCAGTAGACAGTGTCAAATTACTTTCCAAAGCCGTTATACCAATTTACATTTCTATTAGCAGTGCATGAGAGTTTCCATTTATCAACAGTTGATAAACTGATACTGTAAGAGGATTTTAATTATAACCATTCTGGCAGGCATGTCGTGGAGTCTTATTCTGAATGTAGTTTGCATTTCCAGTTATAAATGAGATGTTCAACATTCCTCCTCATGAAGTGACTCTGACTTGCCCTTTTAAAAATAAGACTTTAAATCTGATTAATTTGTACACACCTCTATATATTCTAGATACAGGTCCTTAAATGTTCTCTCATTGTAGCTTATATTTTCACTTGCTTTAATGTTTTAAAGACCTGAATTTCTTATTTTTAACTTTTCAAATGTATTAATTTTTATGCTAAGGATTGGTGTTTTCTTCTGTCACGCTTACAAACCCTTCTACCAATATGAGATCATATATATACTGTGTGTGTGTGTCTGTGTATGTGCGTATTTCTATATAACCTTCTAAAAGTTGCATTGCTATATTGCTTAGCATTTGAAAATTAGGTCTATAATAGATTTAAAAATGATTTCTACGTACAGTGTGAGGAATAAAGTATCACTTTTTCCCATACTGATATTCAATGATGCCACCAACATTTACTGAAAAGATCATCCTTTTCCTTACTCTTCTGTCATTTTTGTCAAATCAAGTGTCCACATATATTTGAATCTACTGTAGCCTCTCTAATCTGTCTACTGGTCTGTTCAGTTTATACTCAAGCCAGTATCACCCTATATTAAACATAGGAGTTTTATAAGTTTTGATATTCAAAAGAGGAAGTCCTCTTACACTGTCATTGTTCAAGACTGCCCTGGCTATTTCTAGGTCTTTTGCAATTTCATCTAAGTTTTGGAATCAGCTTTTCAAGTTTCACATAAAAAAAGCTGTCAAGATTTTGATAAGGATTGCAATGAAATCACAGATGAAAAAGAGAAAAAAAAGGAGTTCTCAACATGGCGCAGTGGAACAAATCCGACTAGGAACCATGAGGTTGCAGGTTCAATCCCTGGCCTCACTCAGTGGGTTAAGGATCTGGCGTTACCGTGAGCTGTGGTAGGTCGAAGATGCAGCTCGGATCTGGCATTGCTGTGGCTGTGGTGTAGGCCAGCAGCTGTAGCACCGATTGGACCCCTAGCCTGGGAACCTCCACGTGCCGCGGGTTCAGCTCTGAAAAGACAAAAGCCAAAAAAAAGAGAGAGACAGAGACAGAGAGAAATCACCAAAAAAAAAAAAGAAAGAAAAGAAAAAGAGAGAAGATACCATTACAATCTTCAATTCCGCTTGCTAACAGTTTTTTGCTTTTTAATTAAGAATGGACGAATTAATTCCTATCGTGGCTCAGCAGCTTAAGAATCCGACTAGTATCCATGAGGATGTAGGTTCAATCCCTGGCCTCACCCATTGGGTTAAGGATCAGGCGAGGCCATAAGCTGCAGCTTGGTGGAAGATGCAGCTCGGATCTGGCGTTTCTGTGGCTGTGGTATAGGCTACAGCTCCAATTCGACCCCTAGCCTGAGAATTTCCATATGCTGTGAATGTGGCCCTAAAAAGACACACATACAAAAATTAAGAACGGAGTCTGGGGAGATGGCAGAGTAGGCAGCACCAGGATATAAAGTAGGCAGACTCTATATCTGAAAAACTGCACTGGCAGAATCTGTCTGATGTATTTTTGAAACTCTGGAGTCTACAACTTCCAGGGGAAGACTTGGACAATAAACGTTCACTGTGTTTAATTTCAGCTCTTAGCACAATAGCAGCTACCCATTCCTCAGCCCCCCAGTCACCTCTGGAAGGCAGCTGTGCATGTATGTGTTTCCTGAGCACCTCACACCCAGTGGGAGCGAGGGTGGGCAGAAAGGACCTTGTCCTCCAAATATCAGGGTCTCTGCTCTGATTGCTGATTCTGGTCACAGAGGTGCAAAGAGGATGGAAGCCACTGTTAGTAGTTAAAGCTCCCCCTACTGTTACAAGGCCTGGCTTGGTCTTAAGTAACTTCTAGGGGCTTTAAAGAGACAGCACCCTTTTTCCTCCTTCATTTTTCACTTTTCCCCCTTTTCAGAAGCCAGAAACTAAAGACTATAACATTAAAAAAAAAAAACCTGCATATATGAGAAAAATAACTAAGTATGCATGCCAAGGAAAGGCTTAGAAAAAACCTGAGAATACCTTAAGTTTACACCTCAACATTAATAGTGAGACTGTTTTCTGATCACTCATGTGTGCCCATTTACTATCCTTCAAGAACTTTTCCTTTGCATTCACAACCTGACTAACTGTTCAGTGCAAGAGACCTAGCTTTCATCCCATCAGCTTTGACATGCCTTCTTCACTAAGCTTAAACATTTCCAGCTTTGATTTAAAATAAAGAGATATACCATTTTTTCTCTCACTTGAACACCTCAGAAGCCACTGCAGGGTTATAAACTGGCCTAATTTCAATATTATTGTGTCTCAGGAAAGAGGAAGGCCAAGGAGAGAGACAGAGATGGGAAAAAGTCAGTAGGTAGAGCAGACAGAATACACACAACATTCATTAAGTTTACCATCTTTTATCAGCACAGTTCATAGAGCCCCAAAACAATGAAACAGTAACATCAAAGATCACCACAAGTGTAATAGTGAAAAAAATTGAAATACTATGAATTACCAAAATACAACACAAAGACACGAAGGGAGCAAATGCTGCTGAAAAATGGCACCAAGAGACTTGCGGATACTGGTTGCCATAAACCTTCAATTTATTTAAAAAAAAAAAAAAAAAGGCAGCATCTGCAAAGTTCAATAAAGCAAAGTACAATAAAATGACTTATGCCTGTGTATATAGGTCTTTTTACATCTCAATGACATCAGCTTTATAGTAAAGTCTTAAAATCAGGTAGTTCTTGGAGTTCCCATCATGGCTCAGTGGTTAACGAACTTGACTAAGACCCAATGAGGACTCAGGTTCAATCCCTGGCTAAGCTCAGTGGGTTAAGGATCCAGCATTGCTAGGAGCTGTGGTGTAGGTCCAAGACTCGGTTCGGATCTGGTGTTGCTGTGGCTGTGGCACAGGCTGGCAGCTATAGCTCCGATTGGACCCCTAGCCTGGGAACCTCCATATGCCACAAGTGTGTCCCTAAAAACACAAAAAAATTAAAAAAATCAGGTAGTTCTTCATCAAAGTTGCTTATCAAAGGACTATTTGAAGTCCTCTGCAAAGTCTTCCACATAAACTTTAGAAACGACTCATCAATTTCTACCAAAAGAAGCCCACTGAGGTTTTGACTGAATAGCATCAAATATATAAATCAGTCTGAAGAAAATTGTATCTTACCAACAAATCTACTGATACATGAAAACTGTGAAACTCTATTTACATAGATCTTTTAAAGTGTTCTCAGCACTTTCTAGTATGGGGGGGGTGTGCCTGTAACTTTCGTCAAATTTATCAACATTTTCTTTGTATGCTATTTAAAAAAAAAAAAAAAATTTCCCCCATTTTTATCCACCCCACAGCATATGGAGTTCCCAGGCCAGGGATCAGATCCAAGCCACAGCTGCAATCTATGCCATAGCTGGATCCTTAACCCAATGTGCCAGGCCAGAGATCAAACCTGCATCCCAGTGCTCCAGAGATACCACTTACCCCACCACACCACAGCAGAAACTCTTATATGCTATTTTAAATGGTGTATTTTACTCTAATTTCCAGTTGTTCATTGACATATACACAAACACACTGTACACTGATAATGTTGCAAGCTGTAACCTGACTAAATTAACTTCCAATTCTAGTAGCTTTTTTGCAGATTTCCCTATGAAAGAGTCAATTTCTTACTTTCCAACTTGGATGCATTTTCTTTCTTTTATGCCTTACTGGACTGGCTAGGAGTTATGATGTGAAATAGACATGATAAAAGACGCTAACTTTCCTCATTCCTAATCTTTGGGGAAAAGCACTCAGTCTCTTACCATCAGTATGTTGTTGGCTGTAGAGTTTTTTTTTAATAGATGTCCTTTACCAGGGTGAAAGTTCCTTCTATTCCTAGAGTGCTAAGAATTTTTCCAGAAATGGATTTTGTCATTTTATTTTATTCTTGTCTTTTTAGGGCCACACCCATGGTATATGGAAATTCCAAGGCTAGGGGTCAAATGGGAGCTGTAGCTGCTGGCCTACACCACAGCCATGACAACTCAAGATCCAAGCCACATCTGTGACCTACACCACAGCTCACAGCAACACCAGATCCTTAACCCACTGAGCGAGGCCAGGGATCGAACCTGCATCCTTAGGATGCTAGTCAGATTCGTTTCTGCTGAGCCACAATGGGAACTCTGGATTTTGCCATTTGAAAATACCTATTGAAAACATCCTATGGGAGTTCCCGTCGTGGCGCAGTGGTTAACGAATCCGACTAGGAACCATGAGGTTGCGGGTTCGGTCCCTGCCCTTGCTCAGTGGGTTAACGATCCGGCGTTGCCGTGAGCTGTGGTGTAGGTTGCAGACGCGGCTCGGATCCCGCGTTGCTGTGGCTCTGGCGTAGGCCGGTGGCTACAGCCCCGATTCAATCCCTAGCCTGGGAACCTCCATATGCCACAGGAGCGGCCCAAGAGATGGCAACAACAACAACAACAACAAAAAAAAAAAGACAAAAGACAAAAAAAAAAAAAAAAAAAAATCCTATGGCACTTAGAATTTTTTTTTTTTCATATCGCATTTTTTTAAGTCTGTTATGGAAAGTAATGATGAACTACAATGATGATTATCAGATGTGAAATCAATCTTGCAGACCTGGAATAAATCCCACTTGGCTGTGATGTATTATTATTCTTTAAATATACCCTTGGACTTGATTTGCTAAATATTTATTTATAATTATTATATATGTTCATGAGGGATATTACTCTACAGTTCTATTGTAATGTCTTTTTCTGGCTAGAGTATCAGGGTAAGCTGGTCTCACAGAATGAGACCATTTTATGGAATTGTTTGTGCAGAATGGCTATTATTTCTTCTTTAAACAGTTTTGTAGAATTCAGCAGTGAAGGTATCTGGAACTGGTGTTATTATTGTAGGGCTTTTCACTACAAGTTTATACAAAGAGGCTAAGCAATTATTTCATCTTGAGTGAATCTGGGAGCTCTATGTCCTCCACAAAATTTATTCATGTCATCTAAGCTGTCCAACTTATTGGCATAAAGTTGTTCTTAATATTCCCTTATTATTCTTTCATGTCTGCAGTGGTGTTACTTCTCATTCCTAATACTGGTAATTTGTGTGTTCTCCTTTTTTTCCTAATCAGTTTCCTACAGGTATCAATGTTATTGGTCCTCTCTTTACATAAAATTAACTTGTAGGTATAGATCTCTAACAAAATTCTAAGTGGACTGAGAAAGCAGGAATTCCAGATTTTATCCTTTGTCTTGGTACCACCTGCAGCAGCTAGGCACAGTGCTTTTATATCATCTGCAATATTTTTAGACAAATGAAAAGGTAAACGGGTGATAATACCAAAGGGCCAATTTCATAAATTGTATCATACATGGTAGAAAAAACACATGAGGACAGAGAAGTCAGAAAAACTTGGGTTCAAATCCCTATAGCTCACTTGACACCAATGCGACCTTAGGGAACAAATTACTTAAACTCTCTAAGCACTCAATTAGTATATTTGTAAAATGAAGAAACCTTCTTGTCACAAAAGACTGTAAGATTTTAAGTGACAAAGAGTACTCTGCATAAACAAAGACTGTCTAAAAAGGTAGTATCCCTCTGTTCACATCAATAGATTAATGGCAGAGAAGTTTTAAGTCTATTACAATGACAAAACAAGCTATCATTAAATATCTAAAAAACACGCATGCATCAAAAACACTAATTTTTGGAATTCCTGTCGTGGCTCAGTAGTTAACGAATCCGACTAGGAACCATGAGGTTGCAGGTTCGATCCCTGGCCTTGCTCAGTGGGTTAAGGATCTGGCGTTGCCACTGGCAGGTACAGCTCCGATTAGACTCCTAGCGTGGGAACCTCCGTATGCTGCTGGTGTGGCCCTAGAAAAGATAAAAAAAAAAAAACAAAAAAAAACCAACCAACAAAAAAAAATCCACTAATTTTTAATTTATGTATTAACTATAAATACACAAATATGAAAAATTCAAACTCAAACTGAAGTTCGAATTCAAACTCAAATTTGAGCAAAAATGAAAGGCAAGTCTTCCACACCCCATGTCACAGTCCCCACAAGTGAGTAGTTTGGTGGGTTTTTTTTGGGGGGGGGCACCCACAACATGTGGAAGTTTCTAGGTGAGGGACTGAACCCACAAGACAGCAGTTACTCAAGCTGCTGTAGTGACAACGCCAGGTTTTTTTTTTTTTTTTTTTGGGTCTTTTTGCCTTTTCTTGGGCCCCTCCCGCAGCATATGGAGGTTCCCAGGCTAGGGGTCGAACGGGAGCTGTAGCCACCAGATCCGAGCCGCATCTGCAACCTACACCACAGCTCACGGCAACGCTGGATCCTTAACCCACTGACCAAGGGCCAGGGATCGAACCTGCAACCTCATGGTTCCTTGTCAGATTCGTTAACCACTGAGACACGATGGGAACTCCCAACGCCAGACTCTTAACCTACTACACAAGAGAACTCCCACAAGTGACTACTTTCAGCTAATTGTGCTTAATTTTGGTGGTTTCCTCAATAATTATAAATCAAACACTTTCTCCTCAAGCCCATGAGTTAGCAGTAGCTAAGGACTCAGTATAATGAAAGATAAGGAAATTAGCATACTAAACTTGCTCCACCTCTCACTGTGAGCTATAGCACTAATTTCATATTGTCACAGTTTATAGTACTGACTTTTATTTTAAAACAATATCTGGAAGCTGGGGAATTTGTATATGCCAATTCTAAAAACCAAAATACCAATCCATTTGCTTTAAAAATTATGCTTATATGATTAATCCTTTTAATAATCAACTAATGTGACAGACCCCTTAAAGGAAGAAAACATAATTCTATACTACTAAATTTGTTCAAGTTGTCCAGATGTAACAAATTCTTTTTTTACTCTAATTACTCAAATTTTTTACCAAAAATTGTATTGATTTAATTAATTTTCCTACATAAATTTTTTCATTCCAGTTTTCTTGACTGCTTTTTTTATTTTTTTTTTAATTGATGAAGCTGGCATGTATTTTCACCTGATCATGAATCATTCAGGTTCTTCGCAGTATTTCTTAAACCTAGTATCTTTTTAAAAATTCTATTGAAGTATAGTTGATTTACAATGCTGTTAGTTTAAGGTGCACAGCATGAGTCAGCCATATATATATACATATGTATATATATACATATATATACACACACACATATATAAAATATATATCATATATCATTCTTTTTCAGATTCTTTTCCCACCTAGGTTATTAAAGAATATTGAGCAGAGTTCCCTGTGCTATTCCCTTGTTTAGACATCTATTCTTTTTTTTCATTTTATTTTTTCCTTTATAATGATTTTTATTTTTTCCATTACAGCTGGTTTACAGTGTTCTACCAATTTTCTACTGCACAGCAAGGTGACCCAGTTACAACATACATGTATACATTCTTTTTTATCACAGTATCATGCTCCATCCTAAGTGATTAGAGATAGTTCTCAGTGCTATACAGCAGGATCTCATTGCTTATCCACTCCGAAGGCAATAGTTTGCATCTATTAACCCCAAATTCCCAAACCATCCCACTCCCTCCCCCTCCCCCTTGGCAACCACAAGTCTGTTCTCCATATCCATGATTTTTTTTTCTGTGGAAAGGTTCATTTGTGCATATATTAGATTCCAGACATAAGTGATATCATATGGTATTTGTATTTCTCGTTCTGACTTATTTCACTTAATATGAGAGTCTCTAGTTCCATCGAAGTTGCTGCAAATGGCAATATTTTGTTCTCTTTGATGGCTGAGTAGTATTCCATTGTGTCTATATACCACATCTTCTTAATCCAATCATCTGTCAATGGACACTCAGGCTGTTTCCATGTCTTGGCTATCGTGAATAGTGCTGCAATGAACATGTGGGTGCATGTGTCTTTTTCAAGGAAAGTTTTGTCTGGATATATGCCCAAGAGTGGGTTTGCCAGGTCATATGGTAGTTCTATGTATGCTTTTCTAAGGTACCTCCATGCTGTTTTCCATAGTGGTTGTACCAATTTACATTCCCACCAACAGTGCAGGAGGGTTCCCTTTTCTCCACACCCCCTCCAGCATTTGTTATTTGTGGACTTATTAGTGACGGCCATTCTGACTGGTGTGAGGTGGTACCTCATAGTAGTTTTGATTTGCATTTCTCTAATAATCAGTGATGCTGAGCATTTTTTAATGTGCTTGTTGGCCATCTGTATATCTTCTTTGGAGAAATGTCTATTCAGGTCTTTTGCCCAGATATCTATTCTATATATAGTAGTGTGTATACATCAATCCCAAAACTCCCAATTTATTCTTCCCCCCACCGTTTCTCCCTTGGCAAATGTAATCTTGACTTAAAGATCTATGAGCCTATTTCTGGTCGGAAAATAAGTTCATTTGTATTATCTTTTCAAGATTCCACATATAAGTGATATATGATATTTGTCTTTCTCTGACTTACTTCACTTACAATGACAATCTCTAAGTCCACCCATGTTGCTACAAATGGCATTATTTCATTTTTATTTTTAGGGCTGGGTAATATTCCATAGTATACACGTACCAAATCTTCTTTACCATTCCTCTGCTGATGAACACCAACACTGCTTCCATATCTTGACTACTGTGAATGGTGCCACAATGAACAAAGGGATGCACCTGTGTTCAGAGACTCATCTGTATCTTTTTATATTATAGTGTTCTCTGGATATATGCCCAGGAGTGGGATTGCTGGATTATATGGTTGTTCTATATTTAGTTTTTTGTTTTGGGGAGGGTTTGGCTGTGCCTATGGCAAGTTAAAAGTTCCCAGGCCAGGGATCAAACCCGTGCCACAGCAGTGACCTGAGTCACTGCAATGATAATGCCAGATCCTTAACTCGCTGTACCACAAGGGAACTCCTTACATTAATTTTTTTAAGGAACCTTCATACTGTTTTCCAAAAATAGTCATATCAATTTACATTCCCACCAACAGTGTATGGGGTTCCCTTTTCCCCACACCCTCTCCAGCACTGTTTATAGACTTTTTAATGGTGGCCATTCTGACAGGTGTGAGGTGATACCTCCTTCAAATTTTGACTTGCATTTCTCTGCTAATTAGTGATGTTGAACATCTTTACATGTGCCATGTGGCCATCTATTTTCTTTGAAGAAACGTCTGTTTGGATAGTCTGCCCATTTTTTCATTGGGATGTTTATTTTTTTGATACTGAGTTACATGAGTTGTTTGAGTATTTTGAAGATTAATCCCTTGTTAGTCGCTTTATCTGCAAATACACTCTCCCATTCTGTGGATTGAATTTCCCTTTTGTTTATGGTTTCTTTGGTTGTGAAAAGCTTTTAACTATGTCCAATTTGTTTATTTTTATTTCCATTATTCTAGAAGACAGATCCAAAAAGATACCACTACAATTTATGTCAAAGAGGACTGATCCACCTATGTGTTCCTCTCAGAGTTTTGAAGTACCTGCCCTTACACTTAGGTCTTTAATCCATTTTGAGCTTACTTTTGTGTATGCTGTTGGAGAATGTCCTAATTTCATTCTTTTACATGCAACTTTCCCAGCCCATTTATTGAAGACACTGTCTTTTCTCCACTTTTCTTGCTTCCTCTGTCATAGATTAGCTGACCATAGGTACACGGGTCCTAGTATCTTCTTAAGGATAGTCTTCTCAATGTCTTCTGATGTTCTACTTTAAATTGGATTGCTTGCTTTCTAGCCTTGCTTTGTAGTTGTCATCCTAAAGTTTGTTCCCCCTTGTCTTGGGTCCACTGTTCACTAGCTGTGATCTCATGCTTCTTGAATTTTTTTTTTTTTTTTTTTTTGGTCTTTTTGCCTTTTCTAGGGCCGCTCCCATGCCATATGGAGGTTCCCAGGCTAGGGGTCTAATAGGAGCTGTAGCCTCCAGCCTACGCCAGAGCCACAGCAACGCAGGATCCGAGCCGCGTCTGCGACCTACACCACAGCTCACGGCAACGCCGGATCGTTAACCCACTGAGCAAGGCCAGGGATCGAACCCACAACCTCATGGTTCCTAGTTGGATTCGTTAACCACTACACCACGACGGGAATTCCTTGAAATTTTTTTTTTCCATTTTCTAGAGCACAACCTCAAGAATTCACCAGCAACTTCTAAGAGATTGATTTCCTACAAGCTGTTTGTATGTTTTAATGTATCTTTTTCATGCATAATTATAAATTATGGCTTACAATTTAGTTGGCCAAGAGTTCTAGGTTAAAAATTCATCCATTAATTCAAACATCCAATGTTACTGATGATCTCTTTGAGATCAAACTGATTCTAAATCCTTTCTAGGAAAAGAAGCTTCTCTTTTTAAAAGTTCAGGATATTTTCTCTATTCTCAATGGTATGATACATTAGAAAAATATGTCTAGAAAGAGTCATCTTAAAATTATTACTGCCTGATACTCAGTGGCCCCTTTAAATCTAAAATTTTATGTCCTTCAGCTCTGAGACATTTTCCTCCATCATTTCTTTAATTTCTCCCTTCACTTTGTCCCACTCCTTTAAACCATTTGCAATTTCTCTCTCTCTTTTTTTTTTCACTTTTTAGGACTGCACCCGCAGAAGATGGAAGTTCCCAGGCTAAGCGTTGAATTAAGAGTTACAGCTGCCAACCTACACCACAGCCAAAGCAACGTGGGCTCCGAGCCTCATCTGAGACCTACACCACAGCTCATGGCAACGCCAGATCCCTGACCCACTGAGCAAGGGTAGGGATCAAACCCACATCCTCATGGATACTAGTCAAATACATTTCCACTAGATCACAACAGGAACTCCCATTTGCAATTTTTGTTTCTCATTTTCCATCTACTTATAAAGCATACTGAAAGATTTCTTCTACTCCTTCCAATTTTTGCATTTAAGTTTGTCTTTTGCTCTCGGCAACATTTTTGCCTCCAAGTATTCTTTCCTATTTCTATTCCTTTTACCCAGCAATTGTAACAGAAATATCATCCCTCCTTTCTCATCCCTCCCCAAAAGTGTAAGAAAACTCACAGCTCCTAGAACATAGTAGACCATATTTTTGCTTTTTTTTGTTTTTGTTTCTTTTTTTTTTTAATAAGGACTATACCAGTGAGAAAGCCAAGAAACACTAAGATAATTAGCTGGCTTCTGAAAGTTCTTTGACTAAGACAAAGGGTAACGACACTAACCAAAAAAGCAAAGTAATAAACCTAATAGACACATAGCATCCCTATGTTGCTATGGTGCAGTGGTATGGCTTTTGTAGCTTATTCCTGTTGCTTTGGAATGGAAAAGTATTGCTATAGGTGCAAGATGGAAATAAAACCCAGTAAAGATACATGAATGAAACTAAATTAATAATTTTATAATATATTTCATTCAAATCTTTAAAATTTACAAAGAGATCATTTAGGTATATAAAGGTAATCCTTTTTAAACACTGAAATAGATATTAGAACAGCCTGGGACTGGTTACAAAGTGGACAAAAGAGACCAAAAACAGACCCAAACATTAGTATATTTTAATTTCCTATATCATAGGTGACATTTTAAACCAGTAGGTAAAGTACTTATTCTCAACAAGTGATGGTACAACTGGCCAGCCTCCTGGGGAAAAAATGATTTTCTACTACAAATCTCACATCAAATAAATTCCAGATAAATAGGCTTAAAGATTAAACTGTCAATTATTAATCTAAATTTTACTTTTGAGGATAGAGAGGGACTTTTTTCTTTTTTTCTATTTTTAGAGCTGCATCTGTGGCATACAGGAAGTTCCCTGGCTAGGGGTCCAAACGGAGCTACAGCTGCTGGCCTACACCACAGCCACAGCAAAGTGGAATACAAGCTGGGTCTGCAACCGACACCACAGCTCAGGGCAGTATGGGATCCTTAACCCAATGAGCAAGACCAGGGATTGAACCTGCATCTTCACGGATACTACTAGGGCTCTTTACTGCTGAGTCACAACAGGAACTTCTGAGAAAGACTTTCTAAGCAGGATTCCAAAGAACTAAAACCATAAAAGGAAAAGGCTACCAGATTTAACCATCTCTGATTTTCCTGTGTCAGGAGGAGGTAAGAACTTTGAACAAAATTAAAATGTAAATTAAAAAATTACAACCTGAAAAAAGACAAAGCTCTTGGAAACATACAGGAAAAATACACAGCCACTCTAATAGAAGTTAGCAAAGAATTTAAAAACGCAATTTAAAGAAGAAAGTTTATAACAAATGGTTAATAAACCTACCACTGAATATAAATTAAGACAAGATATCTATTTCTGCCTATCAACTTGAATATCCAATGTTAAGGATATAGAAATGGGAGTTCCCGTTGTGGCTTAGCAGACTAAGAACCCAACTAGTATTCATAAGGATGCAGGTTCGATCTGGGCCTCACTCAGTAGGTTAAGGATCCCATGTTGCTGTGAGATGTGGTGTAGGTCGCAGACACAGCCTGGATCCCACTTTGCTGTGGCTGTAGTATAGGTCGGCAGCTGCTGCTCCAATTTGACCCCTAGCCTCAGAACTTTCATATGCCACAGGTGCCACCCTAAAAAAGGGGGGGGGGGAGAATATAGAACTGGCACTATCCACCTACTGGTAAAATGTGTAGCTGGCACAATTCTAGCAACATTTATAATAAATGTTTAAAGAGCACTCATTGTCATAGCAATTACACTGGCCTATATTGAACATCGATGTTTATCATCATACTGTTCAAAAACTCAAAAAGGTTAAATGTCCCAAAGGATTGTAATAATATGAAGCCATTAAAATTAAAATTGTAATACAGATCTATACTTATTAATATAGAAACAGAACATGAATTTATGATACGAAATTTTTAAAAGTTACTACATATAGAGTAGCTCAATTTCTATAAAAATACCCAAGTGGATTAAGAGAAAGTGCTGGAAGAACATACATCAAAAATATTAATCATCCAATCTGACTGAAATAAATACATGGCAAGCAATAGCAAATGTAAACTACCAAAGATGAATATTAATCCTCTAATAAACTAAGAGCAGGAGACTCTTTATACAATAAAATTATAGTCAATATATTTAAGCAAAATAAAAAGATAAAGTAGAAAGGTAAAAAAAATCAAAAATGAAATACATAACTTGAGTCTATATAACCACTTAACCAAAAAGGAAAAATAAGCTTTTCAAAAGAGTATAAAATGCTCAACTCAGTTATGCCCTTCTTCTGTTCCCAAATCGCCAACCACCTGGTGAACACCTCAAACCAAGACCAGAGTCTTTTTTGCAAACTACTTCTTTCAGAAAATAAAATGAGACGTGTTGGTCAACTGATTGTAGTAATCATTTCACAAAGTATACCTATGCCAAATCACCATGTTGTACACTTTAAGTACATGCAATTTTATTTGTCAATCATACCTAAATATAGCCGGGGAGAGGTTAGAAAATGATGGATTATCATGATTATCTATATATTCAAAAAACATGGCAGTAGAGAGTGGGAACAAGACACAGAGAAAAACAGATGAAGCCTCAAAGGCATTCTGAAAATACAAATGAGAAAGATTCAAATGTAGCACAAAAAAAAGCTTTGTTCAAGAGAAAATTTCAATTAAAAAAAGGCATGCATGCACAGGTGTGTGTATGTCACACATGCCATACAGAAAGAACATTTAAGGATAATAAGAATTAAATTCTTATCAGATCACTGATCAAGATTAAAGTAATAGCAATAACTGAAACAGGTTTTTAAATAACCATATATTTCTCCAAAAAAAATAGTTTTGACTCTCAATACTCACTGTATTCCAGCTTCTTTCTCTTCTTTTTCTCTTTCAGTTGTTCTTCCTCCTCCTTGACTCCCTCTTCTTCTTCTCTTTGCTCCTCTCCCATATTATCATAAAATACTGGTTCACGATGAGCAGCCTTCCTCTGGAAATGCTTAGTTTTGGATCCCCCTTTAACAAGTACAACTTTTCTTTTCAAACAAGTGCAGCCAAACATGCAGTCTGGTCGGCGGCAGTGAGCAGGCTGGCGCTTCTCCAAAGCTAGACTTGAACATATACAACCCAATCGACAGAAGTCATTGTTGCATGGAGGAGCTCGTTTCCTTATGATTGTGTGGATAGGTTTAGTTTTTAGAGATGCCTAAAATTAAAGTAGAAAATTATAAATGTACTAAATCATCCCCTAAGAGTCATATTTTCTGCCTTCTACAACTTTGGGCACTCAGCACTAACAGTACAAGATTAGCACAGATTAAAAGTATAAAACATGAATATAACCAGAACTATGAGCAATCTCTCAATCTTTTTTTTTTTTCTTTCTTGCTTTTTAGGGCTGCACCCCGCAGCACATGGAAGTTCCCAGGCTAGGGGTCGAATTGGAGCTACAGCTGCCAGCCAATACCACAGCCACAGCAATGGGGGATCCAAGCCATGTCTTCAACCTCACCAAAATTCACAGCGACTTCAGATTCTTGACGCACCGAGAAAGAACAGGGATAGAACCCACGTCCTCATGGATACTAGCCAGGTTTGTTTCCACTATGCCACAATGGGAACTCCCCCAATCTCTCATTCTAATGTATAGCACAGACAAGCAAGAGAATATTTTAATTAATTATGAGCCAAAATATCAACAAGGATGAATTTATTCTCAACAGAAATCACACATAATGTTCTAGGGCAAGGATTAACATAAGGTCCATGGGCCAAATCCTGCCTTTTTTATAAGTAAAGTTTCATCAGAACACAGCTAGGCTCATTCGTTTACATAATATATCTATGGCATTACAATAGGAGAGTTGCATAACTGCAACAGAGAGTGAATAGCCTGCAAAGCCTAAAATATTTACTATCTGCTCCTTCACAGATATAGTTTACCAACCTCTGCTCTATGGTAGTTCATAAAAAGAGAATAGGATAATACATGCATAAAAGTCTTTGGAAATGATTGACTATAAAAAACACAATCTGTATTTAGTAGCAACATATGATGATCTTCAGCTCTAGAATTCAGTCACAGAATTTAAGAAAATGGGAGGTAAAGTACAGAAATTTCAAGACCAAAATAATTAACCATATGCTGCTATATCATTTCACATGCACGAGAGGCTGCTAAAACAGGTGAATCAATAATTACTGAAAAAGGGAGTTCCCGTCGTGGCACTGCGGAAACGAATCCAACTGGGAACCATGAGGTTGCGGGTTTGATCCCTGGCATCACTCTGCAGGTTGAGGATCTGGCGCTGCTGTGAGCTGTGGTGTAGATCACAGACACAGCTCAGATCTGGCGTTGCTGTGGTTCTGGCATAGGCAGGCGGCTACAGCTCCAATTAGACCCCTAGCCTGGAGACCTCCCTATGCCGTGGGTGCAGTCCTAAAAAGACAAAATAATAATAATAATAACTGAAAATTTTTTGGAGTTCCCATTGTAGCTCAGTGGTAAAGAAAATGACTAGTATCCATGAGGATGTGGGTTCAATCCCTGGCCTTGTTCAGAGGGTTACTGTGAGCTATGGTATAGTCTGCAGACTTGGCTTGGATCCTATTTTGCTATGGCTGTGGTGTAGGCCAGCAGCTATAGCTCTAATTCAACCCCTAGCCTGGGAATCTCCAAATGCCACAGGTGCTGCCCTAAAACAAAAGAAAAAAATAAATAAAATAAAAATAATTAGTGAAAAATTCTTAAAATAACATTTACAAAAGACAAAAGCTTTTTCTCTATAGGTTTGTAATTTGGAGGATTTTCTGGGATTTAGTACCATATAAACAGAATTTTCAAAGCTGTTTTAACAAGATCAGTAAACATACTTGCCAACACGCTAGAGAATGAAATTAGAAACATTCAGTATAGCCAGCTGCCTTTACATAGGAGAGGACAATTCAAAAGCACAACTGAAGTGTCTCCCTCTGCTGGCAGGAGAAATCTACATGTGATGTACAGCTGATAAAGAACCACCAATGTGGAAGATATCTCCTTAGTTGTCGTTGCTAAGATAACTAAATATCCCATCCTCGTGCCAAAAAGCTCCATTCCCATTTCTCCTATCTCATTCTTTCTAGCCAAGAAATAATATGCTTCTGGAGAACAACAGATACTTACTTGAGCCGTAAGCAGAGTTGTTAAGGATACATCTGCTCGCTCTTCGGTGATATAGGTCCTTGGTTTTCCTTCCCAAAGTGCACAGTCTTCTAGATCCATTAGTTTCACTTGAGATTTAGATAAGCCTGGAGGGCGACTTCCCTGTTGTTGCTGCTGCTGCTGGTGGTGTGCCTGCCGCAAACTAATCTGCTTTGGAAATGTATTTTCATCTAAAGCTGGCACAACCAAGTTATTCACCTGATTTTCTGAGATGTTGTTTGAAGCATTCTTGGTAACCTTATCTCCAGAAATCATATGAGTGTGTTTCTGCTTTGGTGAAACAGGGTAGGGTAAAATAGATTTATAAGATGATTTAGTTCGGCCACTGAAAGTTGCCTGTTTGTTTTGAGACTTTGCCTTTCGAGAGGCAGGGGGTACAGAATGAGGCTTCAAAGAGTAAGAGGTAGAAGGGGAAATGGTTGATTGCTTCTTTAGTACACTATCAAGTGTTCGAACATAGCTGGTACTCTTGGTAGGAAGCTGGTATACCACAGGAGATGTGGGAGCATTAGAAGAGAAACCCATGCTTGTTTCCATCAGCTTGCCTTCATTTTCCAAGTACTCATCTAGTTTATCACTGCAGAAAGCAGAACGGTTTTTCAATGAACCTTCTGAATTTCCACCTACAGATAAAGAGACACAGATACTTAAAGAAATCTAGGACGGATTTTTAGATCTCAAGACAAATACTTTAAAAAGCCAGGAACATTAACTTATAAGCTACTGAATCTTCTAAAATTGTCCCTCCTCAGAGGAAGGAAAAATAAGAGTTCTGTTGCGGCACAGTGGAAACGAATTTCACTAGTACCCATGAGGATGGGTTAAGGACCCAGCATTGCCGTAAGCTGTGACATAGGTTGCGGATGCGGCTTGGATCCAAAGGTGCTGTGGCTGTGCTGTAGGCCCACAGCTGCAGCTCTGATTCTACCCCTAGGCTGGAACTTCTATATGCCATGGGTGTAGCCCTAAAAAGGAAAAAAAAAAAAATATATATATATATATAATTACCTTATTATATATATTTAGGATTATTTTTTGCAAAGTGCTAATAATAATAATTAACACTAATAATCAACAACATCTGATAACTTATGGCCTTAGAATAGAGATCACACTCTACATGGTGTAAGTTAAACCATAAAAGCAAAAAATATACTTAAATCTGACCTCAGTAGAATGCCAAGAGATTGCAATACCTAGATTATGACAGAAAACACAAGCAGCAGATAAGGGCACAAAAAGAGTATAAAATTTAGCTTTTAAAGAACAAGGAAAAGGGTCAGTGGTTAACGAATCCAACTAGGAACCATGAGGTTGCGGGTTTGATCCCTGGCCTTGCTCAGCGGGTTAAGGATCTGGTGTTGCCATGAGCTGTGGTGTAGGTTGCAGATGTGGCTTGGATCCCTTGTTGCTGTGGCTCTGGCGTAGGCCAGAGGCTACAGCTCCAATTAGACCCCTACCCTGGGAACCTCCATATGCTGTGGGAACGGCCCCAGAAAAGGCAAAAAGACAAAAAAAAAAAAAAAAAAACAAGGAAAAGCAAGCTTAGTAGAAAGATAAGCACTACACTACTAAAGCAATGTACAAAGATTCAAAAATGAGAAAAACTTGGAACTCCCATCATGCTCAGCGGTAATGAACCCAACTAATATGCATGAGGACACCCATTCAATCCCTGGCCTTACTCAGTGGATTGAGGACCCAGTGTTGCTGTGAGCTGTGGTATAGGTTGCAGATGCAGCTCAGATCCCGCACTGCTGTGGTTGTGGTGTAGGCCAACAGCTGCAGCTCTGATTCGACCCCTAGCCTGGGAACCGCCCTGTGCTATGGATGCAGCCCTAAAAAGACCAAAAAAAAAAAAAAAAAGAGAGAGAGAGAGAAAAACTATATTGGACAGATGGTAAATTTATCTTGTCAGACTGTAAACTGCAAACAAGTGTAGTAGGAAAGGAAAAGCACTAAGAAAGGAAACCAATAGGCATACAGTCAAAATTTAGATTTTTATATTGCATTTATAAGTTTATTTTGAAGTACTATACACTGCTATTGGGAATCATTACATAGCTCTGAAGTGTAGAGTTCTGGAATAATGCTTGAGAATGATGCTTTCTAAATAACTGCGGAAACAGAAAGGAAATATGGTTTGGAAAGGCTGCAAGGATTGGATTTGGTTAGGAACTGAACCCTAGGATGGGGACTATGGGAGACAGAAAATGAAAAGAAATAGGCAAGATATTTTCAGTTTATTTTAAAGCATGGGAAGAGCTAAAGAAAAACAACCAAGGCTTACTTTCAAGAAAAGACTTTGGCCACATGTTTCAAAATATATTTAAAAATTTTAAAAGCTGATTACCTTCATTCCTAGATGCAGAAGCACCATGAAACTTTCCCCTCCAGCCCTTAATCTTGGTGAAGTCATTGGTCTTCCCTGTCCTAGAAACAAAGGGAAATCCAGCATCTATAAAAGAAAAAAATGATCAAAATTCTAGCAAGCCAATATTGAATATCTAATTAATTACTAAGATTTCATCTAAAACATATAAATCATTGTTAAGACTCACCACTGAATAAAAGATCTATGTTAGAATACCCTAAACATCTCTAGCAATAGTAAAATTTTGTTTTTATTACAAATTTCTTTGACCTTACAAATGCCATGCACTTACCAGGAGAGGCAGGGTTGGTTCCTGTAAGGTTCCAGAAAGGAAAACTAGTGGCTGGAGCCAAAGGTAGCTGTACTCCCAAGTATTTAAGATCAATGCTCATTGTTGGATCCACTGAATTCAATTTTAAGCCCACTACAAGGAAAAAGGACCAAAAATCATAACTTTTTTTCTGACTGTAAATGGGATTTTTTTTTTTTTTTTTAGTTTTATTAAAGTATAGTTAATTTACAAGGCTATGATGGTTTTCTAAAAATCTTTGGTTGTGGGGCAGAACACAGTAGAGATAAAATAGAGATAAAGAAAAAGTGGACAACAAAAATGATGAAAAAAATCTGAAAGTGGCCTTTAAGGCCAGCTTTAAGGTGGCCTCATGATCCTCTCATCCTGGGTATTACATATTTGTACAGTCCTCTCCCTTCTTGGTCTTAAGTGTGGATGGGTCCTGTGATTTGCTTTTGATGGATGGAATGTGGCAAAAAGGATGGGATGTACATGATTATGTGTACATGATAATATAAGAGTTGAATATATCACCCATCCTTCTAGAGCTACAAGGATATGAATTCTGTCAAAAAACAACCTGGGAGAAACTGGAGGGTTTCCTTCAATGGGAAACCAGGCCTGACATTTTGACTGGAGCCTTGTAAGAAAAAAACTGAGTTAAGCAGTGCTAAAACACCTGCCCTACAGAAACTTTGAGACAATAAATGTTTCATTTTAAGGTACTAAGCTTGTGCTAATTTGTTAAGCAACAATAGATAATATATAAATACAGCACAATTTAGATCTTTTGTACTTCAACACTTTGTGGCCCAGAGATTTTCTAGGACATCTAATATAAAAAAAAGACCCATAAGATCAAAATGAAAACAGATAATCTCTAGGTTCAAAGGCAGAGTCACCTAAAGCGATAAACTGCAGCAAAAAGAAAAAAAAAAAAAAAAGCTTGCCTCTAGTTAAATCCACTTAAATATGAGATATCCACAAAAATACATTCAAGATGAATAAACATTTGTAAACTAGCCAATACAGAACAGAAAACGTAATTAAATGTATGAGAAAAACTCTAGCTAACCATTGACTTAATTCTACATTTGGAATACTTTTTTAAGTAACTAAAAAGGAAGAGACAGAGTACTCTGGGAATACTGTCATAAAAGTATTCAACATTAAAACTGACAGGAGCCCACATTGATATAAATGAGTAAAAATGAGGGAGGAGTTCCCGCATGGCTCAGCAGGTTAAGGATCTGGCATTATCACTGCTATGGCTCTGATTACAGCTGTGGCATGGGTCTGATCCCTGGCCAGGAACTTCCACATGCAATAGGTGTCACTGGAGGAAAAAAAAAAAAAAAAAAAAAGACACAGAATTGACTTGGTAGCAATGAAGTAGAAATGCTCTTATAAAAATACCTCTAAAGATCAAAAACATGATAATTTCAGATTGACAAACTTAGAAAATAAACCAATTTGGATATAACAAAGATTTACAGGAGACAAAAATATACTGTAGAAAAGAAAATTAAGAATGTTATTTTAGGAGTTCCCATCATGGCTCAGCAGAAACAAATCTGACTAGTATCCATGAGGACACAGGTTCAATCCCTGGCCTCGTTCAATGGGTTAAGGATCCAGCGTTACCGTGAGCTGTGGTGTAGGTCATAGATGCAGCTCAGATCTGGCATTGCTGTGGCTGTGGCGTAGGCCAGTGGCTACAGCTCCAATTTGACCCCTAGCCTGGGAACCTGCATATGTGTGAGTGCAGCCCTAGAAAGACAAAAATATAACAAATAACTGAAAGAATCTTACTTTATTTTAGTAACAAAACTTTCAACAATACCAAAAAATGTTTTCTTGGACTTGGTCAATGTTTCTTCCACCATTTCGAACTAGTTCAAAAAGCTTTTCAGATTTCTAAGTGCTTATTTTCTAAAGAATAATGTAACTCTACAGTTGATAGAAAGGCAAAGAAATATGACATTACTGAACTGAAATTTAACAAATTACTTCAAGCATCAATTTTTAGAAAGGACCTGGATGAATACTTTCACTGGGATGGGCACCATTCAGTTACCACAAAGATTTAGCTGAACTAACTTTTTTTTGTAATTCTGCAAGTCTTAAGAAGCAAGAGTTGGGGAAGTGGGGGAGACAGCTGTCAAAATAAAATAGAGAAAAAACTCCAAACTAGGTCTCTACCTCATACATTATGAAAACTGCCATAGATTACAGATTTAACACTTAAAAAAAAATAAAACTATATAAGAATGCAGGTGAATTAATTTTAACAATGTGAGGATGAAGTAAAAATATGAACATGACGATACCAAATGCACAAGCCGTACAGCAGGTGAAAACAATGGCTCACACACTTTTTCACCCAAAAAACCATACCAACTGCCACCACTTAAAACTGTGATGTTGGAGTTCCTGGTGTGGTGCAATGGGATCTGTGGTGTCTCTGGAGCACTGGGACACAGGTTCGAGCCCCAGCCCTGCACAATGGGTTAAGGAACCATTGTTGAATCAGCTGCAGGTGGAAACTGTGCCTAGGATCTAAGTCCTGGCCCAGGAACTTCACATGCCTCAGGGAGGCCAAAAAAAAAAAAAAAAAAAAAAAAAACCGACCTCAACTTCTACAGCCCAATGGCAACATCGGAGAATACTAGGTCTACATTCTCTTACAACAATCCACTGATCTACTTCCTTTAGATGTAGAATCTATGCACCAGCCCATCAGAGTCCAACCCCTCCTGCAAATTCAGTTACCTATTAGTATCCACAAGCATTTGACTTTGAATGCCCATTACACAAAGGGAAAAAACCGTAAATTTGACTAAAACATCTATAAGGGAAGGAAAAAACTCAAACCTCAGCCAAAAAGGAAAAAAAAAGTCAAAAGGGCAAAAAGACAAGCAGGAAGAACTGAATATATTTAATTCTAGAACTAAAACATGAAAACAAATATGGGAATTAAATTGTTACAACGTAACATAAACGTTATATTCAGAATTGGAAAGGTTTTTCTTAGGATAAAAAAGGCCTAGACATTTTTAAGTTATGGAAAGAATCATCTACAGAGGGAAGTGAAAAATTCAAGCTGAGAGAGGTGCTGAGAGAAATAAAATCAAGGATGGGGAAAGAAGCAAAGGCAAGGGAGGGGAGAGGAGAAAAAGAGGGGAAGGAGAGAAGAGAATTAAAAATTGGCTTGTAGGAGTTCCCATCGTGGCGCAGTGGTTGACAAATCCAACTAGGAACCATGAGGTTGCAGGTACGATCCCTGACCTTACTCAGAGGGTTAAGGATCTGGCATTGCCGTGAGCTGTGGTGTAAGTCGCAGACGCGGCTTGGATCCCTCATTGCTGTGGCTCTGGCGTAGGCCGGTGGCTACAGCTCCGATTCGACCCCTAGCCTGGGAACCTCCATATGCCTCGGGAGCGGCCCTAGAAAAGGCAAAAAGACCAAAAAAAAAAAAAAAAATTGGCTTGTAGGAGTTCCCACTGTGGCGCAATGGAAATGAATCCAACTGGTATCCACGAGGACGCAGGTTCGTCCCTGGCTTTGCTCAGTGAGTTAAAAGATGTGGCACTGCTATGAGCTGTGGCGTAGGTCAAAGACACAGCTCGGATCCTGTGTTGCTGTGGCTGTGGTGTAGGTTGTCAGCTGCAGCTCCAATTCGACTCCTAGCCTGGGAACCGCCATATGCTGCAGGTGCGGCCTTTAAAAGAAAAAATAAAATTGGCTTGTATACTTTTTTAGAGAGTATTACCTTCTTGAAGACTCGGATGTATCACCTGCTTGTGCCGTAAGGCTTTCAAATCTTCTATCAATTCCTTTTCCAACTGGGAAATTCTTGCTCTACAGCCTACTCAGAAAACAAACAATGATAAAATAAGCTACTATATACTACAGAAGAATATATATTGCATCTTTCACTTCTAAAGCCAAGCCCTCAACATATCTCCTTTTTAATACTATTATATAATACCTGGGTCATTTATGGTTGATGCCTGAAGACTAGAGGACTCTTCTGTTGTTCCATCAACTGCATGAATGTCTAGAGCTTCCTATTTTAAAAAGAAAAAAGTAGGCCGTATCACTTCTAAAGGTTTAAAAGAAAGGAGCATTTTTTTCATTTTGCTACTTTTTACTATTTTCTAAATATTCCACATCAGCATCACTTTAATACCAGGGTTGGGGGAGGCAAAAAATTTGAATATACTTAGTTAACTGACATAAAACTATATTTATGCTAATTTATCACAATTTGTATACTGATTTTTTAGAACCTATGACAGCTTACTCAGCAATTAACAAAGAGGGAGGAAAAGACTATGCAGAGAGAATTCAACCTCCATGTAGCTGATTGAGAAAGATTAGGTTTCTAGGAGTTCCCACTGTAGTTCAGCAGAGTCACTGATACTGACTCTCTGAGGATGCAGGTTCGATCCCTAGCCTCACTCAGTGAGTTAAAGATCTGGTGTTGCCATGGCTGTGGCACACGCTGCAGCTGCAGTATGGCCCAGGAACTTCCACATGCCATAGGTGTGGCTATAAAGAGAAAAAAAAGAAAGATTAGGCTTCTATAAAAATCTAAAAGAAAAATAATGTAGAAGAGTTGGAGTAAACAAAGCAACTATCACTGTGACAGGATTAATAGACTGTTGTGCTCTCCAATGACATTCTGCTATTGTTGATAAAAATCAGGGGATGGAGTGTCCCTAAAGAGTGAGTAAACTTTTCATGTACTTATGCCTTTTCAAAGTCCATAAAATGATAATGAAAATTTCAGTAAAAGCCAAAGATTTTTTTTAATTCCAGCTAAACACAGTGTAAAAATCATAACTGAGATCAAAGCAGACAATTTTTTAAGTCTGTTCAAACAAACTTAAGAGATGACTATTAACCCAATATTCTGGAGGTACTCCCTTCCTCACACACAAAATCTCATGTAACGGATGCAGCATTCACAGGAACAACATTCTAAGTTATCAGCCAGTGTACAATTCAAAGATGACTACTTGGCCTTAAAAAGAAAGCAGAAAATCAAGTCTCACCTTCGATTCAAAGGAAACAAAGAGAACACCGTCTACATCTTCCAGATCAGGTTTCACATCTGGAAAGGTACTTCCAGGGCCCACAGATGTGTTCTTTGTAGAAGGTAAAGATTTTCCTGTGTTTTTAGGTGGTCGTCCTGCCTTGGAGAGTTTCAACTTTCGTGGCCTTCCTCTTTTCCCAGGGCCATTTGGAGGGGCATTCTGATTAGCATTTGCGTTCTTGGAGGCAGCTGAAATCTTAAGCACAGTTGTTCTCTTTCTGCCCAAGTCCTCTTTTCCTACAAATGAGTCCCCAGCTGAACTCTTTGAACCATCAAGTATTTTTTCTGTGTTGTCAGATGTATCGGAGTATTTCCATTGAGGTTCTTTAAGTGAGGAATATTTTTGTACCACTCTGAGATCTGGTGAATGTCTTCTAAGACCATTTTCTGATTCCTTGCCTAGGCAGAAGCCAGTCTCATTAGAATTTTCAATGTATGTAGGCAAATAGTCTAATTCTGTCAACACAGAAGATCTATCCTTTCGAGATGTGGAAAGCATGTTATCAGGGAGCTCAGAAATCTTCACTGTGCTTTTGGTGACAGCACAGGGCTCCAGATAGACTACTGGCATCTTTCCAGCATCTAATTTGAACATTTTAGCTTTAGCAACACCTGATGGGCTACTTGGTAGCCATTTAGAAGAGAGATGGTCAGCTTCTATGTTATCAACTTTATTGTGCCTCTTCAGCTGTTTCTCTAGTATAGGATCATCATCACTGTTTGAGTATACATCTGTTTCCTCATCTGTCTCTTCCTGTTTCACAGTGACCCCTTCTGAACACTCACCAGGTTCATATTCATAGTCATCTAGAGGCTCTTCTTTAATGACAACATTGAAGTTTCCATTTGGGTTTAATGGTGATGTTACATGGGAGCCATCTTCAAAACTGTTGGCAACAAGACTGGAGAAACAGGGGAAGCAGCATTAAAAATGACTTAACTATCCATAAATAAGATTCAAGATGGAGAAAGAAAAAAAAATTGCTGGAAGCCAAATAAAAACACATCAAATTTCAAGAGCCATTCATCAAAAAATACTCTGTATAATATAACATTCTCAAAAACTGTTTTTTCGACATCACACTTTCACATATTCCGTCAATTTCTCATGAAAAACTATATAAAATAAAGGGTAAAGTTTTAACAAGTAACTCTCATCACTAAATCAAAAAGCCAGATATAGCGCTTATTTTTCTAATAGTGGTCTTCAAATGAACTCAATTTTGAAAGTCAGCTGGCACTGACCTAAAGGCAAACTCTAGAAATCTACACACTAATCAGCAACTGCCAATAAACACATGTCCATTACAATTAAAAACTGGAGTTCCCATCGTGGCTCAGAGGTTAGTGAACGTGACTAGGATCCATGAGGATGCAGGTTCAATCTCTGGCCTCACTCAGTGGGTTAAGGATCCAGCGTTGCCATGAGCTGTGGTATAGGTCACAGATGTGGCTTGGATCCCAAGTTGCTGTGGCTGTGGCGTAGACCTGCAGTTATAGTTCCAACTGGACCCCTAGGCTGGAAACCTCTATATGCACCGGGTGTGGCCCTAAAAGACAAAAAAAAAAAAAAAAAGACCATTACAATTTAAAATTGCCATAAACAGGAGTTCCTGCTATGGCACAGTCGGTTAGGAATCCGACTGCAGGAGTTCCCATTGTGGCTCAGTGGTTAGCAAATCTGACTAGGAATCATGAGGTTGTGGGTTTGATCCCTGGCCTCGCTCAGTGGGTTAAGGATCTGGCATTACCATGAGCTGTGGTGTAGGTTGCAGATGCGGCTCAGAACCCGAGTTGCTGTGGCTCTCATGTAGGTCAGTGGCTACAGCTCTGATTCGACCCCAAGCCTGGGAACCTCCAAAGGTAAGGATTCCACCCTTGGTCTGGCACAGTATGTTGCTGCAGCTATAGTGGTGTAGGTCACAGCTGTGGCTTGGATTCAATCTCTGGCCCAGGAACTTACATATGCCACAAGAGCACCCACTTAAAAAAAAAAAAAAAAAAAATCACTTGATAAAATTCAGTACTCAAGAGTTCTGATGTAGCACAGCAGGTTAAGAATCTGGTGGTATCACTGCAGCAGCTCAGGTTGCTGCTATGGCGCAGGCTTGATCCCTGGCCCAGAACTTCCATGAGCCACAGGCAGAACCAAAAAAAAAATTTCAATACTCATTGTTAACAACACTTAGAAAATTAGGACTGAAAGGAAAGTTCTCAACATAATACAGGGCATTACAAATGATAATACCCGGAGTTCCCATCGTGGCGCAGTGGTTAACGAATCCGACTAGGAACCATGAGGTTGCGGGTTCGGTCCCTGCCCTTGCTCAGTGGGTTAACGATCCGGCGTTGCTGTGAGCTGTGGTGTAGGTTGCAGACGTAGCTCGGATCCCGCGTTGCTGTGGCTCTGGCGTAGGCCGGGGGCTACAGCTCCGATTTGACCCCTAGCCTGGGAACCTCCATATGCCGTGGGAGCGGCCCAAGAAATAGCAACAACAACAACAACAAAAGACAAAAAGACGAAAAAAAAAAAAACAAATGATAATACCCAATAAGAAATAATGAACAGGAATTCCCATTGTGGCACAGCAGAAATAAATCTGACTAGTATCCATGAGGATGCAAGTTCAATCAGTCCTTGCTCAGTGAGTCAGGGATCCAGGGTTGCCATGAGCTGTGGTGTAGGTTGCAGATGCAGCTCAGATCCTGCACTGCTGTGGCTGTGGCATAAACTGGCAGCTTCAGCTCCGATTTGACCCCTAATCTGGGAACTTCCACATGCCTTGCATGTAGCCCTAAAAAACAAGAAAAAAAGAAAGGATGAACAATTTTTTTCTATGATCAGGAGATACAAATGACCATTCCTCAAAATTTACTATCAGCATAGCACTGGAAGTCCAAATAGTGTGATAAGGCAACAAAAAGAAAGACTAGTAATAAAGACTGGAAAGGAAGAAGTAAAACTAACTTTGTCCACAGATAACATAATTACGTATATAAAAAATCCTAAACACTACATAATAATAAGTGAATTCACCAAGGTCATGAGATCCAGAAACAAAAACCAACTGTATTTCTATGTACTATCAGACACTGGAGGCTTATACTACCAAATTCATATATTTATTTTATCTAGTGTCATCAAGACCATATGGGGAGATCCCATCATGGCTCAGCAGTTAACAAACCCAACTAGTATCATGAGGACTTGGGTTCAATACCTGGCCTCACTCAGTGGGTTAAGGATCCAGCACTGCTGTGAGCTGTGGTGTAGGTCATAAATGCAGCTCAGATCCAGCATTGCTGTTGATGTGGCATTAGGCCAGTAACTACAGCTCGGATTCAATCCATAGCCTGGCAACTTCCATAGGCCACAGATGTGAGTCTAAAAAGACCATGTAGTATTGGCAAAAGAACGGACCAAAAAAATGGAATAAAAATTAGTCCAAAAAAAGTCTCAACCATAAATACAGTCACCTGGTTTTCCAAGGCACTTGGAAAAGTAAAAATTTTAATGGGAAAGTAAAAATAAAGCCTTTTCAAAACGACGCTAGAGCATACAGATATCTGCATGGAAAAATATAAGTCCTAACACCCAACTTCAGACCAGACAAAAAAATAAGCCAAGATGGACTATATTTAAATGTTAAAGCTAAAACGACTTCACCTTTCAAAAAATTCAGTTAGGGAGTTCCCACTGCGGCTCAGGGGAAACAGACCCAAACAGTATCTATGAGGACAGGGATTAGATCCCTGGCCCCACTCAGTGGGTTAAGGATCCAGCACTGCTGTGGTGTAGGCCAGCAGCTGCAGCTCTTATTAGACCTCTAGCCTGAGAACTTCCATACACCGAAGGTGCAACCCTAAAAAGACCTCCCCCACAAAAAAAAATTCACTTAAATGAAGAAAACAGCTATTTCTTTACTTGCTAGGTTTTTTAATGGTGTTACTGTATAAGTTATATACCATAAAATCCACCCATTTTGGAGTTTCCTGGTGGTGCAACAGATTAAGGGTCCAGCATTGTCACCACTGTGGCTCGAGTCAGTGATGTGATGCAGGTTTGATCCCTTGCTGGAAACTTCCACATGCCACAGGTGCAGCCAAAAAATAAAAAAACAAAAAATAAATAAAAACCCACTCATTTTAAATAACTCAATTTTTACTAAACTGATAGTTTTGCCATCACCACTATCCAGTATCCCTTTACCTGTTTTTAAAAGTGAAACAAGCTGTCTCTTTTCCCTTTCCCTGTTCTCTCAGTTTTTGTTTATTTATACATAAATGTCATTCTCTATCAAGTAACTGAGATTCGCACTTAATGATAGTTTTCTAAAATCAGGAACAAGATGCCCACTGTCACCACTTTTATTCAACATAATATTAGAAATTCTAGCCAGAAACCAGACAAGAAAAAGAAATAAAAGGAATTCAAATTTATTTTATTTATTTTTTTTTATTTTTATTTTTTGCTTTTTAGGGCCACACCTGAAGCATATGGAAGTTCCCAGGCTATGGGTCAAATCAGAGCTGCAGCTGCACACCTACACCACAGCCACAACATGGGATCCCAAGCCACCTGCTCAAGGCAACACTGGATCCTTAACCCACTGAACGAGGCCTGATATTAAACTCGAATCCTCATGGATACTAGTCAGGTCTGTTACCACTGAGCCACAAGAGGAGCTCCCCAAAACCCAAATCTAAAAGGAAGAAATAAAACTGTCACTGTTTGCAGCTGACACACTACTATATATAGAAAATCCTAAAAATGTCACAAAAACCGATTAGAACATACGATTTTGTAAAGTTGCAGGATACAAAATTAAAATACAGAAATCTGTTGCATATACACTAACAAGTTATCAGAAAGAGTAACTAAGAAATCAATCCCCTCTACAACTGCATCAAAAGGAAATGGATACCTAGGAATAAATCTCACTAAGGAGGAAAAAGACCTCGACTCAGAAAACTATAAGATAGTAATGAAAATAACTGAAAACAACACCAACAGATGAAAAAACATATGGTACTCATGGACTAGAAGAATTAGTATTGTTGGAGTTCCCACTGTGGTTCAGGGGTAACAAACCCGACTAGTATCCATGAAGATGGGGTTCAATTCATGGCCTGGCTCAGTTGGTTAAGGATCTGGCATTGCCAAGAGCTGTGGTGTAGATCGCAGATGCAGCTCGGATCCCATGCTCCTGTGGCACAGGCCAGCAGCTGCAGCATCTCCAATTCAACCCCTGGCCTGGAAACTTCCATATGCCGCAGGTGCAATTCTAAAAAGCAAAAAAAAAAAAAAAGAAGAAGAAGAAGAAGAAGAAGAATTAATATTGTTAAAATGATTGTACCATCCAAGGTAATCTATAGACTCAACTCAGTAACTCAATTCCTTTCAAATACCAATAGCATTTTCAACAGAACTAGAATACCCTAAACTTTTGTATAGAAACCCAAAAGACTCCAAAGAGCCAAAACCATCTTGAGTAAGAAGACAAAAGCTGGATGTATTATACTCCTGATTTAAAAATATACTATGAAGCTACAGTCATCAAAACAATATTGTACTTGCACAAAACTGTCACATAGATCAACAGAACGGAATAGAGAATCTAGAAATGAATCCACACTTATATGCATATTTTAATCTACAAAACAGGAGGCAAGAATATACAATGGGGAAACAAAAGCCTCTTCAATAAATTGTGTTAGAAAAACCACACATGCAAAATAATCAAACTGGACCACTTTCTCACACAAATGCAAACATAAATTCAAAATGGATTAAAGACTTAAAGTTAAGACCTGAAATCGTGAAACTCCTAGAAGAAAAAACAAAGGCAGTAAACACTCTGACAACAGTTTTAGCAATATTTTTTGGATGGCTCTCCTCAGCCAAGGAAAACAAAAGCAAAAACAGACAAATGGGACTACATCAAACTGAAAAAAAAGATTTTACACCCACACACTTATGGTCAATTTATCTATGACAAAGGAGGCAAGAATATGCAATGGAGAAAAAACAGTCTCTTTAATAAGCGGTGCTGGGAAAACTGGACAACTACATGTGAAAGAATGAAACCACAACGTTCTCTAACACCATATGTAAAAACAAGCTCAACATGGGAGTTCCCATCACGGCACAGCAGAAAGGAATCCGACTAGGAACAATGCCATTACAGGTTTGATCCCTGGCCTGGCTCAGTGGGTTAGAGATCCGGCATTGCTGTGGTGTAGGTCACAGATGCGGCTCAGATCTGGCACAGATCTGGCATTGCTGCAGCTATGGCGAAGGCCAGCAGCTATAGCTCTAATTACACCCCTAGCCTGGGAACCTCCATATGCTTCAGGTGCAGCCCTAAAAAGACAAAAGACCAAAAAAAAAAAAAAATTAATTAAATAAATAAAAATAAAAATAAGCTCAAAATGGACTGAAGATCTAAATGTAAGGCCAGATACCATAAAATTTCTAGAGGAAAACAAAGGCAGAACACGGTGTCATAAATCATAGCAGTATCTTTTTGGATCTGACTCCTAGAATAATCGAATAAAAAACAAAAATAAATATATATAATATACACATATGTATATAGATATAAATATATAGAGATCATATGCACACATATATATCAATACATCAATCACTGTAATGTACCCTTGAAACTAACATGACATTGAAAATCAACTATACTTCAATTTAAAGAAAAAGCTTTCAGTTTCCTAGTGGCCTAGCAGTTAAAGGATCTAGCAGTGATCAACAGTTGTCACTGCTGTGGCTCAAGTCACTTATATGGAACAGGTCCAAATCTTAGACTGGGAACTTCCCCATGACAAGTGAGCAACCACAAAAAAAAAGCTTTTGCAGAGCAAAGAAAACCATCAAAAAATGAAAAGGCCACCTACTAAATGAGAGAAGACATTTGTAATCAATTATCTAATCAATGGTTAATATCCACAATATATACAATTTCATTTAACACAACACAAGAAAAAAAAGCAGGAGTTCCCGTTCTGGCGCAGTGGTTAACAAATCCAACTAGGAACCATGAGGTTGCGGGTTCGATCCCCGCCCTTGCTCAGTGGGTTGATGATCCGGCGTTGCCGTGAGCTGTGGTGTAGGTCACAGACGCGGCTCGGATCCTGCGTTGCTGTGGCTCTGGCGTAGGCTACAGCTCCGATTGGACCCCTAGCCTGGGAACCTCCATATGCCGTGGGAGTGGCCCAAGAAATGGCAAAAAGACAAAAAAAAAGCAAAAACAAACAAAAAAAGCAATCTGATTATGAAATGGGCAGAGGACCTAAACAGACATTTTTCCAAAGACATACAAAATGGGTAACAGGAACATGAAAAGATGCTCAACATCACTCATCCTCAGGGAAATGCAAATCAAAACCACAATGAGCAATCAACTCACACCTGTCAAAATGGCTACTGCCAAAAAAGACAACAGATAACAACAACTGTAAGAATATGGAGAAAAAGGTACCCTAAGGCACTGATGGTGGATAGGTAAATTGGTGGAGCCACTAAGGAAAACAGTAGAGAGGTTCCTCACAAAATTAAAGACAGAACCCACAGTAATCACCAAGCAATTCCACTTCTTGGCTTTTTTCCAAAGAAAACAAAAACACTAATTCAAAAAGACACATGCACCCCTATGTTCATGGAAGCATTATTCACAATAACCAAGATATGAAAACAACCTAAGTGTCCATCAACAGGTGAATGAATAAAGAAGATGTGTATGACAGTTGTGGTACAGGTTGAAGCCATAGCTCGGATTTGATCCCTGGCCCAGAACTTCCATATGCTGAACCTGCAGACCAAAAAAAAAAACAAACAAACAAACCCACAAAATGCACAAAATGAATACACAAAAATAAACTCAAAACGGATTAAGGACCTACATGTAAGGCCAGATACTATAAAACTCCTAGAGGAAACTATAGGCAGAATGATAACTGGAGCAACATCTTGTTTGATCCACCTCTTAGAATAACAACTACAAAAACAAAAATAAACCAATGGGAGCTAATTAAACTCAAAAGCTTTTGCATAGCAAAGCAAACCATAAAAAAAAACAGAAAGACAACCCATAGAATGTGAGAAAATCTCTGCAAATTATGCAACCAACAAGGGCTTAACCTCCAAAATATACAAACAACTCATATAGCCAACAACAAAAAAAACAAACAACTCAACTGAAAAATGGGCAGGTGATCTAAACAAACATTTCACCCATAAGACACATAGATGGCCCATATGCACAATGAAACAATGCTCACTGTCACTAATTACTGGAGAAATGCAAATCAAAATTACAATGAGGTACCACCTCACACCAGTCAGAATGACTATTTTTAGTAAGTCTACAAATAACAAATGCTGGAGAGGGTGTGGAGAAAAGGGAACCCTCCTACACTGTTGGTGGGAATGTAAGCTGATATAACCACTATGGAAAATAGTATGGAGGTACCTCAGAAAACTAAATATAGAACTACCATATGACCCCGCAATCCCACTCTTTGGGCATATACATGGCCAAAACTTTCTTTGAAAAAGACACATGCACCTGCACGTTCACTGCAGCACTATTCGCAACAGCCAAAACACGCAAACGACCTAAATGTCCATCGACATGGATTAAGATGTTGTATATAAACACAATGGAATACTACTCAGCCATTAAAAAGAACAAAATAATGTCATTTGCAGCAACATGGATGGAACTAGAGACTCTCATGTTAAGTGAAGTCAGAAAGAGAACGACAAATACCATATGCTATCATTTATATGTGGAATCTAAAATACGGCACAAATGAACCTATCTACAAAACAAAAAAAGACTCACAGACATGGAGAACTCCCTTGTGGTTGCCAAGGTGGAGGGGAGGGGATGGGATGGACTGGGAGTTTGGGGTTCGGAGAGGCAAACTATTACATTTAGAATGAATGGGCAATGAGGTCCTACTGTATAGAGCTATATCCATTTTCTGGGATAGAACATGATGGAAGATAAAAAGAGAAAAGGAATGTACATATATGTATGACTGGGTCACTTTGCTGTACAGTAGAAACTGGCACAACACTGTAAATCAACTATACTTTAATTTTAAAAATTAATAAAAAGATGTGTGTGAAAGAGTTCCCTGATGGCTCAGCAGGTTAAGGATCCAGCACTGTCAGTGCTATGCTATGGGTCTGATCCCTGGCTTGGGAACTTCCACATGCTGTATGTGGAGCCAAAAAAAACAAAAAACAAAAAACGATGATACGCATGTGTGTGTGAGAGACAGAGGGAGAAAGTGATAGCAAAGTGATGGAATAATAGCCACAAAAAAGAATGAAATCCTGTTATTTCCAAGAACATGGATGGACCTAGAGGATATGTGCTAAGTGAAGTAAGTCAGACAAAAAAAGACAAATATTGTATAATTTCACTGGTAAATGGAGTCTAAAAAAAAAAAAATGAACAAACAAAAACAAAAACATAATTACAGATAAAAAGAACAAAGAGATAGTTACCAGAGGACAGGAGGGTGGGGGGAATGAAACAGGTGAAGGAAATTAAGATGTACAAACTTTCAGTTATAAAATAAATGAATCACAAGGATGAAATGTACAGTCCAGGAAATACCACCAATAATAATACAGTATCTTTGTATGCTGACAGATGGTAACTAGACTTATTAAGGTAATCACTTCATAATGTACATAAATATCAAATCACCCTATGCTGTGCACCAGAACTAATACAGTGTTGTAAGTCAATTACACTTCAAAACATACAAACACACTCAGAAAAAGAGATCAAATTTGTGGTTACCAGAGGTGGGGGAAGGGGAAATTAGATGAAGGTGCTGAAAATGTATAAAACTTCCAGTTATAAGTAAGTACTAGGTTTCTAATATGCAATATAATTAATATAACTATCACTGCTCTAAGTTAGACATTAAAGTTAGTAAATCCTAAGAGATCTCATCACAAGGGAAACTTTTTTCTTATATTTTGCATCTATGTAAGATAATGGATGTTCATTAAATTTGTGGTAATTAGATCATGATGTATATAAGTCAAATCATGCTACACACCTTCAACTTATACAGTGCTGTCTGTCAATTATATCTCAGTAACATTAGAGGTTAAAAACAATACACACAAAAAGAAAAAAAAAAGAACATTACCTGGCACAAGACTCGCAATCAATAGATGTCAAAAACTAGTATTATTGTGATATAACTACACTACAATAGTTATTTGAATAAAGAAGTTTGGAATGACCAAAATTACGCTAATTTAATATGAATTAAAATTAAAGTAATGGGCTTGCTTAGATGCCTTA
Organism: Sus scrofa; assembly: GCF_054392235.1. Taxonomy (NCBI): domain Eukaryota; kingdom Metazoa; phylum Chordata; class Mammalia; order Artiodactyla; family Suidae; genus Sus; species Sus scrofa. The sequence goes on from NC_139383.1 coordinate 138,970,227, forward strand.
AATAAACATGAGTGACCATCTTTAAAAAAAAAAATTTAAGGAGTTCCCGTGTGGCGCAGTGGTTAACGAATCCGACTAGGAACCATGAGGTTGCAGGTTCGATCCCTGGCCTCGATCAGTGGGTTAAGGATCCGGTGTTGCCGTGAGCTGTGGTGTAAGTTGCAGACACGGCTCAGATCCCTGCATTGCTGTGGCTGTGGCATAGGCCGATGGCTACAGCTCCGATTGGACCCCTAGTCTGGGAACCTCCATATGCTGTGAGAGTGGCCCAAAGAAAAGGCAAAAAGACCAAAAAAAAAAAAAAAAAAAAAAAAAAAACCCCGACATAAAGATGAACAGAATAGGCATCCCAGAAATCAACTCCCATGCGGATGCTCAATTTTTGACCAGAGTACCAACACCAATTAATACGAAGAGTCCTTTGGACACGTGTTGCTGCAAAAACTGAACATACCCATAAAAAAGAAGAAAACTGGACTCCTATCTTATACTTAAAAACACTGAAAACGGTTCAAAGGCCTAAATTTATGTGCTAAAACTATATACTCTTAATAGAAGTCATGGAATAAAATCTTTATAATCTCATATTTGGTAATGGTTCCTGATGTATGACACACAAAGCACAAGCCAACGGAAGAAAAATTAGAAAAATCATTCTTCATCAAAAATAAAATCTTTTATTTTTGCGCAATAAAGAACACTATCATCAGAGTTCCCGTCGTGGCACAGTGGTTAACAAATCCGACTGGGAATCATGAGGTTGCAGGTTCAGTCCCTGGCCTTGCTCAGTGGGTTAAGGATCCAGCTTTGCTGTGAGCTGTGGTGTAGGCTGGCAGCTACAGCTCCGATTAGACCTCTAGCCTGGGAACTTCCATATGCCCTGGGAGCGGCCCTAGAAAAGGCAAAAAAAGACAAAAAAAAAAGAACACTATCATCAGATTCAATCCCTGGCCTGGGAACTTCCACATGCTGTGGGTATGGTCATAAAAAAATAATATTAAAAATTTTAAACTTTAAAAGAATATAATGGATTTGTGGAGGGAAGCAAAAATAATATTGAATGACCATGATACCTAATACAAAACAGCAGGTCTTAAGATGAAAAAATCCAATTGGAGTTGGTGGTATCAAGAAACATTATAGGTAGAATTCTAGGAGCCAGGAGGTCTAGAGGTCTGGAGCTAAGAAATTAGTCCAATCTAAGATGGAGGCATTATTAGCTCTCAAAACAGTACCACAAAGAGCAGAGGACAAAATCACGGATAGACTATAAGAACATAATTCTGGAAAATACTATCATTTAGTAATTGGCTAAATATATAAGAGGAAGTAATGAAGATGGCTGAAAAAGGAGTAAAAAAATCAAGTTAGGAAGGACTTCCCGTTGTGGCTCAGCAGAAACGAATCCATCTAGTATCCATGAGGATGCAGGTTCGATTCCCGGCCTCACTCAGTGAGTTAAGGATCCCACACTGGCTGTGGTGTTGGTCGCAGACTCAGTTTGGATCTGGTGTTGCTGTGGCTGTGGCGCAGGCCAACAGCTGTAGCTCCCATCTGACCCGTAGCCTGAAAACCTCCATATGCCATGGGTACGGCCCTAAAAAGACAAAAAAAAAAAAAAAAAAAAAATCAAGTTTGGAAAATCAAGTGAATAGTATATTACAGAACAAGAGGAAAAAAAGAGATTAAATAGGAGACAGTCTAACCATAGCATATGCAACAACAAAGGCAGAATAATGTTCAATTTACAAATAAAGAATTCATTCATGACTAAGATAATCAAAATGGAATGATAAAGCAATCACATTTCAATGGACTAAGCAGAAGATAAGAGACAAGGAATAAAAAAATCCATATGTAAATTTTTTTTTTTTTTTTGCTATTTTTTGTGTCGCTCCTGCGGCATATGGAGGTTCCCAGGCTAGGGGTCGAATCGGAGCTGCAGCCCCTGGCCTACGCCAGAGCCACAGCAACGCGGGATCCGAGCCGCGTCTGCGACCTACACCACAGCTCACAGCAACGCCGGATCGTTAACCCACTGAGCAAGGGCAGGGATCGGACCCGCAACCTCATGGTTCCTAGTCGGATTCGTTAACCACTGCGCCACGACGGGAACTCCCTCGTATGTAATTTTTTAATAAGACTTCATAAATCAGAAGTTAGGGAGTTCCCGTCGTGGCGCAGTGGTTAGCGAATCTGACTAGGAACCATGAGGTTGCGGGTCCGATCCCTGCCCTTGCTCAGTGGGTTAACGATCCGGCGTTGCTGTGAGCTGTGGTGTAGGTCGCAGACGCGGCTCGGATCCTGCGTTGCTGTGGCTCTGGCGTAGGCTGGCAGCTACAGCTCCGATTCGACCCCTAGCCCGGGAACCTCCATATGCCGCGGGAGCAGCCCAAGAAATGGCAAAAAGACAAAAAAAAAAAAAAAAAAAGAAGTTAGGAGTTCTCTTATGGTGTAGTGGGTTAAGAATTTGGCATTGTCACTGCAGCAGCTTGGGTCACTGCTGGGCGTGGGTTCCTGGCCTGGGAACTTCCATGTGCTAAGGGCATGGTAAAAAATCAATCAATTGGAGGTTTGCAAACTTTTTCTATAAATAGGCAAAGTAATATTTCAGGCTTTTCCAAGTGTCTTATGGTCTCTGTCACATATTCTTATAAAAATACAAAAACAGACTGGAAGCTACATTTGGCCAACCCTTGACTCAAAATAATCCCAGCTCCCAAGTCAAGTACTTGGAGATAAGGTTTGCACAAGCTAAACATTATTTTCAGGCATGAAGATAATGCCATTTCCTGGAGAATGCACTTTATTTATTTATTTAGTCTTTTGTCTTTTTAGGGCCGCACCCAGGGCATATGGAGGTTCCCAGGATAGGGATCAAATCAGAGCTGTTGCCGTCCTACACCAGAGCCACAGCAACGCCAAATCTGAGCCATGTCTGTAACCTACACCACAGGTCACGGCAATGCCGGATCCTTTACCAACTAAGAGAGGCCAGGGATCGAACCTACAACCTCATGGTTCCTAGTCGGATTCGTTTCCACTGCACCACAACAGGAACTCCCGCAGAATGCACTTTAAGGTGTTTTTTCCCCTTCAGTAACAGATACCCATGGACTCATAAATCTAAACCATCTGCTTGACCCATTAAAATCAGAAGCTCATTAACACCATATGTAACACCAAAACCTACTGTCTATAACAAAGGAATACATGTGACCCTTTCAGCTAAAAACTCCATCTTACCCTAGCCTCCAAAGTAATTTTAAAAGTAAATTCTCAGTAGGGCACTACTGCATGGGGAGGAGGCCCTGGCCCTCGGCACCTGTGTCTGGCAGAGCCAGTGTGAAACAAAGAGACAATCCTTCCCAGCATCCCAGATAATCAAGAGCTTTTGGCCAGACCTGTGAGCACACACCAAGATAGTGAGGAGCCAGATGAAAAGCACAGACTATGGCACTGACGCAAATTAATAAGGAACTTAGTGATTTGGCCAGTGACCCTCCAGTACAATGTTCTGCAGATCCAGTTGGGAGTAGTATGTTTCCTTGGCAAGTCACAATTATGAAACCTAATGACAATCAATATCAAGGTAGTGTATTCTTTCTCACAATTCTTTCTCCTCCAGACCACACCTAAGGTTGCATTTACAACAATTTATCATCCAAATATTAAGTTAAAGAAAGCGGAGTTCCCGTCGTGGCGCAGTGGTTAACGAATCCGACTAGGAACCATGAGGTTGCGGGTTCGGTCCCTGCCCTTGCTCAGTGGGTTAACGATCCGGCGTTGCCGTGAGCTGTGGTGTAGGTTGCAGACGCGGCTCGGATCCCGTGTTGCTGTGGCTCTGGTGTAGGCCGGTGGCTACAGCTCCGATTGGACCCCTAGCCTGGGAACCTCCATATGCCGCAGGAGCGGCCCAAGAAATAGCAACAACAACAACAACAAAAGACAAAAAGACAAAAAAAAAAAAAAAAAAAAAAAAGAAAGCATTAGTCTTGATATTCTAAGATCATAGCGGTTTTCTGCTTTAACTCTTTCTAAAGTTCTTTTACCCATTTGTTCACTTCAGTGTCCTGTGTGATCCAAATCCAGATGACTCTCTAGTGCCAGAGATTGCACGGATCTATAAATCAGAGATAAGGAGATCCCATCTTGGTTCAATTAGTATCCACGAGGAAGGGGGTTCAATCCCTGGCACTAAGGAGAAGACTCAGACAGAGACAACTTAAGTTCTTCCAGCTTTGGACAACTGCTTTTAGAAACTATAAAGTTGGAGTTCCCATAGTGGCGCAGCAGTTAACAAACTAGACAAGGATCCATGAGGATGCAAAGTTCACAGTACAGAGGTACGGGCTCACTAAAAAACTGAGACTTAGCAAGACTAAAGAATGCTTCCCTTTCCCTCATGCGTATACTTTACTACCACTTTTTTTTGTCTTTTGTCTTTTGTCTTTTTTTTTTAGTGCTACACCTGGGGCATATGGAGGTTCCCAGGCTAGCGGTCCAATCGGAGCTACAGCTGCCGGCCTACACCACAGCCACAGCAACATCAAATCCTTAACCCACTGAGAGAAGCCAGGGATCAAACTGGCAACCTCATGGTTCCCAGTCAGATTCATTTCTGCTGTGCCATGATGGGAACTCCTACAATCACATTTTTAAAGGCCTATTTACGGCACTTCCTTTTACCTAATATATAATGTCGAATTATCAAGAAAAAATTACAAAGCATACTAAAAGGCAAAAAAATACAATCTGAAGACAGATAATCATCAAAATTATCATACCATGATGATGAAATACCAGATTGGGAATTAAAAACTATGATTAATATGCTAAGGGTTCTAATGTACAAAGTAGACAACATGCAAAAACAGATCGCAGCATTGGTAGTACAGTGATGAGCACAGCCGCCTTTTCAAGAACAGATGTGCAACGTAAGCAGAGAAATGAAAATCCTATGAAAGAACGAAAAGAGATGCTAAAGATCAAAAACATGGTAATGAATTAAGAATGTCTTTGATAAGCCTATTAGTTAGAAGGGATACAGCTAAGGAAACAATCTGTGAGCTTAAGGATATCAACAGAAACCTCCAAAACTGAAAAGCAAAGAAAACAAAGACTGAAAAGAACAAAATATCCAAGGACTGTGGGCAACTACAACAGGTGTTAATAGACACATAATGGGAATTTTTCTTTTGCTCTTATGCTTTTTTTTTAAGTGGTTGTTCTATGGTTTGAATACACATTTTTCAACTTACCCAAGTCCACTTTCGGATAACACTGTACTGCTTCACAGGTACTGTGTAAGTCCTTTCTCCTGTTTAGTATTTATACGTGTATGTGAAATGAATGACAGCAATGATACAAAAAGCAGGAAACGTTGTAAAGTTGTAAAAATGTATACTCAAACCACAGAGCAACCACTTTAAAAAAAAAAAAGTGTAACCACAGGCTAAGAAAGAAGAGAAAAACAAAACATATAAAATGCTAAACTAAAACCAAAAAGCCAGGAAAAGACTGGAAAACAAATATAGGAACAAAGAACCAGAGCAAAAGAAAAACTGTAATAAATATGGTAGATATTATTATCCAATAATAATCATTTGGAATGTCAACAGTCTAAATGCACCAATTAAAAGACAAAGATCATGAGGTTTTCCCAGAACTAGAAGAACCCTAAAATTTATATGGAACCATTAAAGACCCAGAATTGGCGAAGCAATCCTGAGGAAAAGCAACAAAGCTGGAGGTGTAACGCTCCCAGACTTCAGACAATACTGTAAAGCTTCAGTAATCAAAGCAACAAGGTAATGGCACAGAAACAGACTATCGATCAATGAAACAGAAATAAAGAGCCCAGGAGTTCCCGTCGTGGCGCAGTGGTTAACGAATCCGACTAGGAACCATGAGGTTGCAGGTTCGGTCCCTGCCCTTGCTCAGTGGGGTAACGATCCGGCGTTGCCGTGAGCTGTGGTGTAGGTTGCAGACGCGGCTCGGATCCCGCGTTGCTGTGGCTCTGGCGTAGGCCGGTGGCTACAGCTCCGATTGGACCCCTGGCCTGGGAACCTCCATATGCCGCGGGAGCGGCCCAAGAAATAGCAACAACAAAAGACAAAAGACAAAAAAAAAAAAAAAAGAAATAAAGAGCCCAGAAATAAACCTACAGTTAGTCTTCAACAAAAGCAGTCAAGAAAATACAAAGGAGAAAGACAGTCTCTTTAGGAAGTGGTGTTAGGAAAGCTGGATAGCCACATGTAGATGAAATTAGAATACATTCTCACATGGTACACAAAAATAAACTCAAAATGGATTAAAGACTTTTAGACATGACATTATAAAACTCCTAGAAGAAAACATAGGCAAAACATTCTCTGACATATATCCAACCAATGTTTTCTTAGGTAAGTCTCCCAAGGCAAAGGATATAAAAACAAAAACAAACAAATGGGACCTAATCAAACTTATAAGCTCTTCTGGAGTTCCCACTGTGGCCCAGAAGGTTAAGAATCCTACTGCAACAGCTTGGGTCACAGGCGAGGCACAGGTTTGACCCCTGTCCCAGCACAGCAGGTTAAAAGGATCCAGCATAGGCCTCAGTTGTGGCTCAGATTCAATCCCTGGCCTGGAAACTTCCAAATGCACCAAGTGTGGCCACAAAAAATAAAATAAAATAAAAAATAAGTAATTTTCAAAACATACAAGCTTTTACATCACAAAGGAAAGCATAAAACAGTATGGCAACTCCTCAGAAAACTAAAAATAGAACTACCAGTTGATCCAGCAATCCCACTCCTGGGCATCTATCCAGAGAAAGTCATGACTCGCAAAGATACATGTACTCCAATGTTCACTGCAGCCCTATTTGCAATAGCCAAGACATGGAAACAACCTAAATGTCCATCAACAGAGGAGTGAATCAAGAAGATGTGGTACATATACACAATGGAATATTACTCGGCCATTAAAAGGAACAAAATACTGGCATTTTTAGCCACATGGATTGACCTAGAAATTATCATGCTAAGTGAAGTCACCCATTCAATGAGACACCAACATCAAATCCTATCACTGACATGTGAAATCTGAAAAAAGACACAATGAACTTCTTTGAAGAACAGATACTGACTCACAGACTTTGATAAACTTACGGTTTCCAAAGGAGACAGTTTGGGGTGGTGGGGGGATGTGCTGAGGGTGTGGGATGGAAATCCTATAAAATTGGATTGTGATGATCATTGTACAACTACAAATGCAATAAATTCATTGAGTAATTTAAAAATAAATAATTTTAAAAACTTAAAAGCTTTTACATCACAAAGGAAAGCATAAAAAAATGACAGTGACAACATGCAGACTGGGAGAAAATATTTGCAAATGATGCAGCCAACAAAGGCTTAATTTCTAAAACATACAAACAGCTCATACAACTCAGTAACAAAAAATAAACAACCAATCAAAAAATGGGCAGAAGACTTAAATAGACATTTCTCCAAATATAGACAGAAGGCCAACAGGCAAATAAAAAGATGCTCAACATTGCTAATTATTATTAGAGAAATGCAGAGCAAAACTACAATGAGATACCACCTCACCCCAGTCATAAGTCCATCATTAAAAAGTCTACAAGGAGTTCCCGTCGTGGCTCAGTGGTTAACAAATCCAACTGGGAACCATGAGGTTGCGGGTTTGATCCTGGCCCTCGCTCAGTGGGTTAAGGATCCCGTGTTGCCATGAGCTGTGGTGTAGGTCGCCGACGAGGCTCGGATCCAGCGTTGCTGTAGCTGTGGTGTAGGCAAGCGGCTACAACTCCGATTAGACCCCTAGCCTGAGAACCTCCATAGGCCTCGGGTGCGTCCCTGAAAAGACGAAAGACACACACACACACACACACAAAAAAGTCTACAAGTAGGGAGTTCCTGCTGTGGCTCAGCAGTAATGAACCCAAATGGTATCCCTGAGGATGAGGCTTCGATTCCTGGCCTCACCCAGTGGGTTAAGGATCTGGCATCTCTGTGAGCTATGGTGCAGGTCACAGACATGGTTCGGATCCCACATTGCTATGGCTCTGGTGTAGGTTGGCAGCTACATCTGTGATTCAACCCCTAGTGGGAACTTCCATACACTGTGGGTGTGGCCCTAAAAAGAAAAAAAAAAAAAAGCCTACAAATAAGAGTCCTCTTGTGTCTCATGGATCCAGTGCTGTCACTGTAGCAGCTCAGGTCGCTGCTGTGGCATGAAATCAATCCCTGATGCGGGAACTTCCACATGCCCTGGGGCACCGCCAAACAAACAAACCAGAAAAGGACAAAGATTGACAGAATGGATCAAAAAACAAGACCTAACTAACTATATACTAACTACAAAACCCACTTTAAATACAGATGAATAGAGATTAAAAAATAAATGGATGGAAAAAATACACCATGCTCACATTAACCAAAAAAAGCAGGAGTCAGTATTTTAATTTCAGACAGAGCAGACTTCAAATTATGGAAATTAATAGGGGATAAAGCAGGGCATTACATAATAATATAGGGTCAATTCTCTATAAGGATATAACAATCTTTAACATATATGGCCCTAAAACAGAGTATCGACCTACATGAGGGAAAAACTAAAAGAAATGCAAGGAGAAACAGATGCATCTACCATTATAGAGTCAGACTGAAACATCCTCTATCAGAAATGGACAGATGCAGCAGGTAGAAAAATCAGTAAGGACATAGTTGAATTAAATGACATCACCAATCGACTGGATATAATTGACATGTACAGACGTCATCCAACAACAGCACAAAACACATTCTTATCAAGCTCACATAAAGCATTCTGTCAGGCTAAACCACATTCTGGATCATAAAACACATCTTAAAATATTTAAAAGACTACAATGGAATTAAACTAGTAATCACTGACAGAGAAATATCAAAAATCCCACAGTAAGTGATTAAACAACACATTTCTAAATAACATATGGGTCGAAGAAATCTCAAAAGAAATTACTAAATATTCTAAACTAAGTGAAAATACAACTTAGAAAAATTTGTGGGGTGCAGAGAAAGCAGTGCTTAGAAAGAAATACAGCATTGAATGCATATATTACAGAAGAAGGAAGGTCTAAAATCAATCCTAAGTTCCCACCTTAGGAAATTGGAAAAAGAAGAACAAATTAAATCCCAAGTGAACAGAAGAAAAGAAATAGTAAAAATCATGACAGGAAGTTTCCGTTGTGGCACAGCAGAAACGAATCCGACTAGGAACCATGAGGTTGAGGGTTCTATCTCTGGCCTAGCTCAGTGGGTTGAGGATCCGGTGTTGCCATGAGCTGTGGTGTGGGTCACGGAGGCAGCTCAGATCTGGCGTTGCTGTGGCTGTGGTGTAGGCCAGCAGCTACAGCTCCAATTATACCCCTAGCCTGGGAACCTCCATATGCTGCGGGTGCGGCCCTAAAAAAGACAAAAAAAAAAAAAAAAAGAATCATGACAGAAATCAATGAAATTGAAAACAAAAAATCAATAGAGAAAAACCAATGAAATGAAAAGTTGATTTAAAAAAATTTTTTGTTTTTTTAACTGATCTTTGAAGAGATCAATAAATTCAGTAAGTCTCTAGCCAGGCTAAGGAAAAAAGATAGAAGACACAAGTTCCTACTAGCAGAAATGAAAAGAGGGATATGATTACAGATCCCATGAACATCAAAAGGATAATAAAAGAATATATGAACAATTTTATGGCAACAAATTTGATGACCTAGGTGAAATGAGCCAATTTCTTGCAAAACACAATGCTCCAAACTCACACAAGAAGAAATAAACAATCAAAATAGGCCTATTTTACTAAAGAAATTGAGTCTATAACTAATAACCTTCCAAAACAGAAAGCACCAGGCCCAGACGAGTTCCCTGGTGAATTTTCCCAAACAGAAAAGAAATTATACCAATTCTCTACAATCTCTTTCAGAAGATGGAGCAAAGGGAATACCTGCTAACTCATTCTATGAGGCCAACATTACCCTAATACCAAAACCAGACAAAGACATTACAACAACAAATCATCACTCAAGAACATAAATGCAAAATACTCAATAAAATAAGAGCAAATAAAAAACCATATATAAAGAATTATACACCAAGACCATACGGAATATCCCAAGTATTCAAGGTTGGTTCAAAATTCAAAAACCAATTAATGTTGCAGTTCCTGTCATGTCGCAGCAGAAATGAATCCAACTAGGAACCATGAGGTTTCGAGTTTGATCCCTGGCCTTGCTCAGTGAGTTAAGGATCTGGCATGGCTGTGAGCTGTGGTGTAGGTGTAGACAGATCCTGTGTTGCTATGGCTGTGGCACAGGCTGGCAGCTGTAGCTCCAATTCGACCCCTAGCCTGGGAACCTCCCTATGCCACAGGTGTGACCCTAAAAAGCAAAAAAAAAAAAAAAAAAAAAAGTTAATGTTTAACCAACTTTATTAAAAAAAGAAAAAAAATCAATGTAATCCTTCACATCAATAAACCAAAAAGGAAAAAAAAATTACACCATAACAACAGATTCAGAAAAAGTATTTGACAAAATCTAACATCCATTCATGATTAAAACTCTCAGTAAGCTGGGAATAGAAGGGAACTTCCTCAACTTGATTAAGAATATCTACAGAGTTCCCATCATGGTTCAGCAGAATCGAATCTGACTAGCATCCATGAGGACACAGGTTCAATCTCTGGCCTCACTCAGTGGGTCACAGATACAGCTCGGATCCCACATTACTGTGGGTGTGACATAGGCCAATGCCCCCTAGCCTGGGAACCTCCATATGCCATGGGTGTGACCCTAAAAAGACAAAAAAAAAAAAAAAAAGAGTATCTACAAAAACCTAAAGCAAACATTGCACTTAATTAATGGTGAGAAATTAGAAACTCTGCCACTGAAAATCAGAAACAAAGCAAGGATGTCTCCTCTAATCACTCCTTTTCAATATCATACAGGAAGTCCTAGCTAATGAAATAAAGAAGAAAAGAAAGTAACAGGAATACAGATTTGGGGGAAAGAACCAACACTTCACTCTGAAATGACATGATAATCAAAATAGAAAACCCAAAAGAATCCACAAGAAAACTTCCGGGACTAGGGAATGATTACAGCAAGGATGTAGAATGTAGCATCAAAGTACAAAAGGCAACTTGCCTTCCAATATACCAACAATGAACAAGTGGAATTTGAAGTTAAAAACACAATACCATTTAATTACATCACCCCCCAAAAAGCAAAATACTTGGTTATAAATCAAACATGCACAAGATCTATATGGGGAAAATGACAAGAATCTGATGAAAAACATTAAATAAATGAAGCAGTATTCATGTTCATGAATAGGAAGATTCAATACAGTTAAGACGTCAGTTTTTCCCAATTTGATCTACAGATCAAATGCAACCACAATCAAATCCCATCAAGTTATTTTGTGGATACTGATGAGCTGATTCTTAAGTCTACATGGACAAGAAAGACCCAGAAAATCCAATACAATATTCAAGGAGAAGAACAAAGACAGCTGACCCTACCCAAGTCCATGACTTACTTATAAAGCTACTGTAATCAAAACAGTGTAGTACTGTTCAAAGAATAGACAAATAGGCCAGTGGACTAGACTGCAGAGCCCAGAAATAGACTCACAGTCAATTGATCTCTGAAAAAGGAGCAAGGACAGTACAACACAGCAAAGAGAGTCTGCTCAATAATTGGTGCTGAAACAGCAGGACAAGAAAAAAGCTGAATCTAGACATAGACCTTCCAACCTTCACATAAACTAATTCAAAATGGATCATAAACCAAAATATCAAACATTAAACTGTAAGGATCCTAAAAGTTAACTGAAGGAAAACCTACAAGACCTTAAATATGGCAATAACTTTTTAGATACAAAACCAAAGGCATGGGAGTTCCTGTTGTGGAGCAGCACAAACGAATCCAACTAGGAACCATGAGGTTGAGGGTTCAATCCCTGGCCTCACTCAGTGGGTTAAGGATCCAGTGTTGCTGTGAGCTGTGGTGCAGGTCAAAGATGGGGCTCAGATCTGGTGTTGCTGTGGTTGTGGTGTAGGCCAGCAGCTACAGCTCCAACTTGACCGCTAGCCTGGGAACTTCCATATGCATATATGGGTACAGCCCTAAAAGGAAAAAACAAAACACCAAAGGGATAACCCATGAAAGAAATCACTGATAGGCTGAACTTCTGCTTTGTGAAAGACAAGATCAAAAGAATAAGACAAGCCACAAACTGAGAAAATATTTGCAAAAGACATCTGATATAAGAAGAACTAGTAAGACAACTAAAAAACAATCTGATTAGAAAATGGGTCAAAGACCTTAAGAGACAGCAAAGAATATACATAGATGGTAAATAAGCATATAAAAAGATGCATCACATCATGTTATTAGTGAGAGGTAAATTTAAACGAGATAATACTACATATTTATTAGAAAGGCCAAAACCCAGAAAATGCGTGAAGCCAAAAAAGAAAGAAAAAAAAAAAAAAAAAAAAAAAAAAAGAACTCTCATTCACTGCTGCTGGGAATGCAAAATGGTACATCTACTTTGGAGATTCTGCAGTTTCTCATATATCTAAACATACTGTTACCATACAATCTAGCAATCATGCTCCTTGGCACCTACCCAAATAAACTGAAGATTAGACACCGATGTTTATGGCAGCTTTATTCATAACTGCCAAAACTGGGAAGGAACCAAGATGTCCTTCAGCAAGTGAATGAATAAATGAACTGGTACAACCAGACAATGAAAGATTACTCAGCACTAAAAAAAAATGTGCTATCAAACCATGAAAAGACATGAAGGAATCTTATATACATATTTTAAAGAAGCCAATCTGAAAGGCTACATACTGCATGGGTCCAAACATATGACATTTTGGTCAAGGCAAAGCTATGGAGATAATAAAAAGACCAGAGGTGATCAGGGGGCATTCCGGTAACAAGGGGAGCACAGAGGATTTTTAGGGCAATGAAAATACTCTGTATGATACTATGATGGCAGATACACATCACTACACAGTTGTCCAAACCCACAAAATGTACAACAGCAAGAGCAAATCTATGTAATCTATAAACTTTGGACGATTATGATGCATTAATATAGATTTATCAATTGTAACAATGTAGCACTCAGGTGGAGGGTGTTGTTAATGCAAGTGGCTATGCATGTGTAGGGGCAAAGGCTGTATGGGAAATCTCTACTTTCCTCTCAATTTTGCTGCAAACCTAAACCTGCTCTAAAAAAAATAAAGTCTTTAGCAAAACTTTCATTCAAAAAGATACATACGGGGAGTTCCTGTCGTGGCGCAGTGGTTAACGAATCCAACTAGGAACCATGAGGTTGCGGGTTTGGTCCCTGCCCTTGTTCAGTGGATTAACGATCCGGTGTTTCCGTGAGCTGTGGTGTAGGTTGCAGATGCGCTCGGATCCCGAGTTGCTGTGGCTCTGGTGTAGGCCGGTGGCTACAGCTCCAATTGGACCCCTAGCCTGGGAACCTCCATATGCTGCGGGAGCAGCCCAAGAAATAGCAAAAAAAGATACATACACCCCTATGTCCACTGCAGCACCATTCACAACAGCTAAGACATGGAAACAATCTAAATGTCCATTGACAAATGACTGGATTAAGACGTGGTACATATACACAATGGAATACTACTCAGCCATAAAAAAGGAGAAAATAATGCCATTTGTAGCAACAAAGATGCAACCATAGATTCACATGCTAAGTGAAGGAGCTTAGAAAGACAAATACCATATGATATCACTTATATGTGCAATCTAAAATATGGCAAAGTAGCTCCCGTTGTGGCTCAGTAGTAACAAATCTGATTAGTATCCATGAGAATGAGGGTTTGATCCCTGGCCTCACTCAGTGGATTAAGGATCCAGCACTGCTGTGAGCTGTGTTGTAGGTCACAGACTTGGCTCAGATCTGGTGTTGCCATGGCTGTGGTGTAGGCTGGCAGTTACAGCTCCAATTTGACCCCTCGCCTGCGAACTTCCATATGCCATGTGTGCGGCCCTAAAAAGACAAAAAAAAAAAAGGCACAGATGAACCCACCTACAGAACAGAAACAGTCTCGGAGTTCCCATCGTGGCGCAGTGGTTAACGAATCCGACTAGGAACAATGAGGTTGCAGGTTTGATCCCTGGCCTTGCTCAGGGGGTTAAGGATCCGGCATTGCCGTGAGCTGTAGCGTAGGTTGCAGACTTGGCTCGGATCTGGCATTGCTGTGGCTCTGATGCAACAGCTCCAATTAGACCCCTAGCCTGGGAATCTCCATGTGCCGAGGGAGCGGCCCTAGAAAAGGCAAAAAAACAAACAAAAAAAAGAAAAGAAAGACTGTCACAGACATGGAGAACAGACTTGTGGCTGCCAAGGGGGAGAGGGAGAGGGAATCGAACTGACTGGGAGTTTGGGGTTAGCATACAAAAACTATTACATTTGGAATGGATAAGCAATGAGGTCTTGCTGTATAGCACATAGAACTATATCCAATCTCTTGTGACAGAACATGATAAAAGATAATATGAGAAGAAGAATGTATATATATTATAACTGGGTCACTTTGCTAAACAGCAGAAATTGACAGAACATTGTATATCAACTATAATTTAAAAAATTTTTTTAAAAAGTTGGAGCTACCACTGTGGTACAATAGGATCAACTGCATCTTGGGAGCACTACAACACAGGTTCAATCCCCAGCATGGACAGTGGGTTAAGGATCTGGCGATGCCACAGCTGCCGCTTAGGTCAAGACTGTGGCTCCGATCTGATCCCTGGCTCAGGCACTCCATATGTCAACGGGTGGCCAAAAATGAAAATAAAAAAAAATTTTTAAATAAATAAAGTCTTTAGGAGTTCCCACTGTGGCTCAGACAGTTAAGAACCCATCATACTCTCCATGAGGATCTGGGTTCGAACCCTGGCCTCGCTCAGCGGTTTAAGGATCCAGTGTTGCTGCAAGCTGCAGCAGAGGTCACAGATGTGGCGTGGATCCAGTGCTGCTGTGGCTGTGGCACAGGCTTTGCTGCAGCTCTGATTCAACCTCTAGCCTGGGAACTTATGCCACAGGAACAGTTGTAAAAAGAGAAAAATAAAATAAAATTTAAAAATTAAGAATTTTATAAAAAAAATAAAAATAACAAGTTCAAATTTAAAAAGCACAACTTCCCTAGTGGTTAAGGATCTGGCATTGACACTGCTGTGGCTCAGGTCACTATTGTGGTAAGGGTTTGCTCCCCAGACTGGGAACTTGCGTGGATGCAGCCAAAAAAATGAAATAAAATATCACACATAAACAAACAGATAAATAAATAAAAACAACAGTACAGCATATTATTTTAACATGTAATAACCTTCAGCTTATTTTTCAGTCAGGTAATTTATGGATTAGGATTGCATAGGGCAGTAAATTCTTAAATACTAGCTATAAGTTTACTTTAAATCCCTTCTGTGCCTCATTTGGATAAGTTCTGTTTCAGTTATGATTTAGGAAGTCATTCGTTCCCTCCTTCAATTAATCAAGAGTTATCTACATATATAAAATACATCAACTATACTTCAATATAAAAAAAAAAGTTGTCAATATACATTAACAACAAACAGTCATGTGTGAGTTAAAAAGTCTAAATCTAAATTCTAAATCCACGATCCCCATTTGATAAGTCATCTAATTTGCCTACAATTCTGGACCGTGAACTGTTACAGACAAAAGAACAGTCACTTCAGAGAATGTAACAGCAATTGCGGTATATTTTATATGCTTTACATTTATCAATGTCTTAAGTGACCAGTACATACAATCAGTATGTTAAATTCAAAATCTCTCTTTAATCTTTAAGAACAGAAAAACTGCTACCTACCTTTCAGAAACCTCTTGCTTCAACTGAGGAGCTTCACCAAGTGATGAATCAATATCCATGAAACCAAGAAAGTCTCGTTTTATACTAAGGGAAGGCTTCTCCAAACCCTTGCCTGATGTTTCATGACCCCTGGACAAAGGATCCGAATCAGTTAGCTGTATCTCTGATCCCTCACCTTCTGTAAGACGGGCCCGTTGACCAGGAGAACCAGGAACACCATTCCCTTCTTGGTCAGAGTTGATCTTTTGCTTTCCATCTCTTTGGGGCTTATTATTCAACCCATCATCCCGGAATCCTTTGGCAAATGGATTGTAATCTATTTTCAACTGGGTAATCTGAATGTTTTGATAAGCTGTCACTGCAAAGAATTCAGTCTGTGGGAAGGTAAAAGTGTGGACACCAGGGCCATTTAATTGTATCACTTCAGTAGCCTTTTCTGCAGGCACCAAATGAAGCCTTGGCAGGTAGCGATGCATAGAGTGCAATATGATATGCCCCTCTTGGTCCAGTGTATTGTTGGTAAGTTTGAGTTTATAGAAAGATACTGGTTGATGCATCCAATAATGACCTGTGGAGGGAGATTCTGGATGAATAAAAACCCGCCCCAAAACATGGGGCTCAGCCTTCCCACTGGGCTCCCACCAGCGACCATTCCATTTATAACGATGGTTATCCACAGGAGATATATCCATGACGAGAATATACTTCATATTTGCATCTAAACCTGTTATCCAGTAACGACAGTAAGGAAACATGCGTCTTCCCTGCTTGGTCAGAATCATCTCTGTGCTTCGATGATAGAATTCATTCCACATACTATTGTTATCCAAGGTGACAGTGATTCCTCCTACAGTACAATCAGCTGGAAGGCAAATCTTTCCTTTAGACTTTCCTGGTGATGACACACTGCTAGCCAAAGCACAGGCATCCCGATTAGTAACCAAAATTCCTTGATCAGTTTTGCCATTTCCTGGCTGTTTTAGGATGACAAAGAAGGTAGGTGCTGCTCCTGCCACTGTCCCACCATCTTGATTAGCCAATATAATCTGCTGTTTCTCCTCCATGATTCCAGTGGGAAACTCAGTAGTAAGATAACTGTAGTTACCACATAATCACAATGGCCTCCACAGCCTAAAAAACAAGCAACAACAACAACAAGAAAAAAACCCTTTAATCAAGTGAACACTTAACTTTGATAAAGGAAATACAAGAATGATTGTTATCCTTGAAATATAGCTCTAAATTCTTCTTTCTCTCAATCACTATATGGATATTCATTCTGGAATATCTGATTATCTTTTTAAAAGTTAATTTTAACCTATTTGGTTAAATTACTCATATCCCTAATTCTCCAATAATTCAGCATAATTTCAAAGAAAAACAAAAGTGCATATTCACTTTAGAAAACTACATGAAAATATAAAAGTATACACATTTAAGGAAATTAAACTGGAAGGAGGTCTGGGAGTTCCAGTCGTGGCTCAGCAGAAACGAATCTGACTAGTATCCATGAGGACACAGGTTCAATCCCTGGCCTCACTCAGTGGGTTAAGGATCTGGCATTGCCGTGAGCTGTGCTGTAGGATGCAGACACAGCTCAGATCTGGCATTGTTGTGGCTGTGCCACAGACCATGGCTATAGCTCTGATTCGACCCCTAGGGCCTGGGAATCTCCATAAGCTGCGGGTGCAGCCCTGAAAAAAAAAAAAAAAAAAAAAAAAAAGAAAGAAAAAATGGAAGGCTGTCTGCATTTTAAAAAGATTCCAATACTTTATGAATTTGCCAGAGGATTCCACTACATAGCAAGTTCTGCTGGGTTGAGTAAAAATTAATACATTTCTATGTTGTCACTGTACAAAACTGTTATTTTATTATGGTACTGACAAGAGTTCATATATAAGTAAAATGCTACTTAATTTGTTAGTATACACATTTAAAGAAACCATGACAAATCACCAGAACTTACTGGAAAACAAACAGCTGTTTTCATATATCAGACCTTACAATGAAAAAAATTCCAGATGGACCAAAAATTTAAATCCCCCTGCCTCACTCCCAAGTCTCAGTGTAATTTTTTCTTTAAAGGTATATTTAGAAAAGCTTTTTTTTTTTTTTTTTTTTTTTTAAGGGCCATATCTACAGCATATGGAAGTTCCCAGGCTAGAGGTGAAACTGCTCGCCTACACCACAGCTGCAGCAATGCCAGATCTGAGGTGCATCTGTGACCTACAATGAAGCTCACAGCAACACCGATCCTTAACCCACTGAGTGGGGCCGGGGATCAAACCCGAATCCTTACAGGTATTAGCCAAGTTCATTACTGCTGAGCCACAATGGGATTTCCAAGAGTTCTGACAATAAGTAGGACACAAAACCCAGAAGTCAGTGAGACAACAAAATTTTTGATAAATTTGACATCATGTAAATTTGTTTTTAATTTGGCAAAAACCATCCAAGTAAAATTTTTTTAAAAAATGACTAACGGAGTTCCTGTCGTGGCACAGCAGAAACAAATCCGACTAGGAACCATTAGGTTGCGGGTTCCATCCCTGGCCTGTCTCAGTGGGTTAAGGATACGGCGTTGCCATGAGGTGTGGTGTAGGTCACAGATGCGGCTCAGATCTGGCATTGTTGTAGCTGTGGCATAGGCCAGAGGCTACAGCTCCAGGTTCAACCCCTAGCCTGGGAGCCTCCATATGCTGCACCCACCGGCCCTAAAAAAATAAATAAAGATAAATAAAAATGACTAACTGGAAAAAGATATTTGCAACTTGTATCACAAAGAACTCATTTCCCAAAGTTCCTCTGTGGCACAGCTGGTTAAGGATATGGCATTGTTACTGCAGAGGCTGAGTTGTTGCTGTGGCTCAGGTTCAATCCCTGGCCCAAGAACGTCCACATGCCAGGGGTGCAACCTCTCCACCACCACCGAAAAAAACTCATTTCCCTAATATAAAAAGGGATCTTCAGAGTTCCCGTCGTGGTGCAGTGGTTAACAAATCCGACTGGGAACCATGAGGTTGCAAATTTGATCCCTGGCCTTGCTCAGTGGGTCAAGGATCCGGCATTGCCACGAGCTGTTGTGTAGGTTGCAGACTTGGCTTGGATCCCGAGTTGCTGTGGCTCTGACATAGGCTGGCGGCTACAGCTCTGATTAGACCCCTAGCCTGGGAACCTCCATATGGTGCAGGAGCAGCCCTAGAAAAGGTAAAAAGACAAAAAAAAAGGGGGGGGGTGTCTTTAGGAGTTCCTGCTGTGGCTCAGCAGGAACCCAACCAGTATCCATGAGGATAAGGGTTTTTATCTCTGGCCCCACTCAGTGGATTAACCATCCAGTGTTGCCGTGAGCTGTGGTTTAGGTCACAGACGCAGCTCTGATCTGGCACTGCTATGGCTGTGGCATAGGCCAGCAGCTGTAGCTCCAATTCAACCCCTAGCCTGGGAACTTCTGTTTGCCACAGGTGTGGCCCTTTAAAAGAAAAAAAAAAACAAAACAAAAAAACTAACAGAAAAATGGGCAAAGGTTAGGAAGAGCAAATGGTTTATGAATACGTACATAGTCTCAGAATAGAAAAAAATTAAAGCTATCCTAAAACACTTTTTTACCCTCTCAGAATGACAAAAATTCAAGTTTGGCAGAAATGTACAAAAGGGTGCATGACAACCAGCATTTTCATCTAACCAATTACTAAGAGTATAACATGACAGAATCTCAGAGGGTAACATGAAAATATCTAAAGTACAAATGTATACATCCCATGAATCAACAGTTCTTTAACTGTGATTAATAAAAGGCAGTACAACTACTGAGTGGAATATTCTGCAGCTGGAAAAGAGAATTATAAACTTATGGACTCCTACAAAATTATCTACTAGATATATATATAGATATATCTATATATATATTTGTCTTTTGTCTTTTTAGGGCCACGCCCACAGCACATGGAGGTTCCCAGGCTAGGGGTCTAATCAGAGCTGCAGCTGCCGGCCTACGCCACAGCCACAGCAATGCCAGATCCGAGCCACATCTGTGACCTACACCACAGCTCATGGCAATGCCAGGATTGTTAACCCACTGATTGAGGCCAGGGATTGAATCCACAACCTCATGGTTCCTAATCAGATTTGTTTCCGCTGCGCCACGACGTGAACTCCTACAAGATATATATTGAAAGTATGATGTTCAAAAGAGTGGAAGATTATGCTACATGTTTCAAAAAAAATTTTAAAAAGAAAAACTCGGGAGTTCCTGTCATGGCTCAGTGGTAATGAACCCGACTAGTATCCATAAGTATGCGGGTTTGATCCCTGGCTTTACTCAGTGGGTTAAGGATCCGTCGTTGCAGTGAGCTATGGTGTAGGTCACAGACATAACCCAGATCCCATGTTGCTGTGACTGTGGCATAAACTAGCAGCTTCAGTTCCGACTTGACCCCTAGCCTGGGAACTTCCATATGCCATGGGTGCCGCCCTAAAAAGACAAAACAAACAAACAAAACTTTCATTGAAAAAGATACACGCACCCCCCTATGTTCGTTGCAGTGCTATTCACAATAGGCAAAACATGGAAACAACCTAAATATCCACCAACAGATGAATGTATTAAGAAGATGTACACACATTCCATGGAATACTACTCAGCCATAAAAAAAAGTAAACTAATGCCACCAACAGCAACATGGATGGAACTAGAATGAAGTAAGCCAGAAAGAAAAAAAAGAATACATGATATCACTTATATGTGGAACCTAAAATATGGCACAGATGATCCTATCTACAAAATATACAGATCACAGCCAAGGAGAGCAGACCTGTGGTTGCCAGGGGGCAGAGGGGAAGGAGTGCAATGGACAGGCAGTTCAGGGTTCCTGGATACAAACTGTTATATTTGGAATAGATGGGCAATGGGGCCCTACCATACAGCACAGGAAACTGTGATTAGGTCACTTTGCTGTACAACAGAAATTGAAGAAACATTGTAAATCAATTATACTTTAATAAAAATTAAAAAGAAAAAGTCAAAGAAAGAGAAAAATGTATGTATTTGCTTGACACAGACTATCTGTAAAGATAGAGAAGGAACAGGTAGTACTGGCTTTATGAAAGGAAAATGGAATAGCTGGCAAAATACATACTCTGACACTTTGTAAACTTTGTATCTTGAGAACATACAATCTATTCAAAAAATAAAGTTAGGGAGTTCCCGTCGTGGCTGTGGCACAGTGGTTAATGAATCCGACTAGGAACCATGAGGTTGCGGGTTCGGTCCCTGCCCTTGCTCAGTGGGTTAATGACCCGGCGTTGCCGTGAGCTGTGGTGTAGGTCGCAGACGCGGCTTGGATCCCACGTTGCTGTGGCTCTGGCATAGGCCGGAGGCTACAGCTCCGATTTGACCACTAGCCTGGGAACCTCCATATGCCGCGGGAGCGGCCCAAGAAACAGCAAAAAGACAAAATAAATAAATAAATAAATAAATAGTTAAAACTAAATTAGTTAATTCATTAAAGTTAAAACAAAAAACACCATATACAGTATGATTCCATTTATACGAAATGTCCAGAATAGGCAAATCTATGCAGAAAGAAAATCAGTGGTTGCCAGTGAACAGGGAGAGGAATAACTGGGACAATTGCTAATGTGTATGGGGTTTCTTTGGGGGGTGATGGAAGTGTTCAAGAACTAAAAACAACTTATATGTATCCTTTAAAATGATGAATTTTATGTTATGTGAATCACGTTTCAACAAAATCTCAGGGTGTTACATTCAAATGAAGTGATGTGCTAATATAAATTATCTAAATATTCTATAAGATATAAAGCTATCACCTCTGATTAGCTTTTATACAAAAAAAGGAAAATGCTACATCACTCCTCCCACTGAAGTGGGTCAATAATTTTGACAAATCCAATTGAGCCACTTATTGGTGCTCCTCATTTTAATTAAGTCTAATTTTATTTTTCATTAGAGCTTCTAACAAGCAGCAAAAGCATCTAATCTGAATTTTACTTCTTCTTACAGGTCTGGCCACAAAACACTGTGCCCACCAAAAGAGGGGAGAGTTCCAAAACTTAAACTATTCATCAGCCTGAGGATAATATTTTAAAAATCAAGACTTCAAAGGAGGATAGCTAGGAGTTCCCTGGTGGCTCAGCAGGTTAAGGATCCAGCATTGTAACTGTTGTGACTGGAGTCTGCTCCCTGGCCCCAGAACTTATGTATGCCTCAGAAGAGCACCCCCCAAAAAAAGGTTGCTAATGTTTCTTATTATTGCTAGATATAAAAATAGGAACCAACTTTCTAACACTGAAGTACTTAATACCAAGGAAAGGTGAAAACAGAATCTCTCCTCTGATTTGAAGTTTATTTTTGAGACAGATAAAATTTAGGGTGATTCTTTTCAAAAGCTTCCTCAGCTTTGATGCAATTAAGTTTATTGGTTTCCTAAAACTAACAAGTTTAAGTAATACCTATGAGGAGTCTCTGTGTGGCTCAGCAGGCTAAGGATCTGGCATTGTCACTACGGTGGCATGGATCACTGTCGTGGCATGAGTCCCACTCCTGGCCCAGAAACTTTCACATGCCACAGGTATGGCAAAAACAAAACCACCACTATCTTTTAAAAATTAATCTATGAGGGAGGTCCCTTGTGGCACAGTGGGTTAAGGATCCATCACTGTCACTTAAGTAGTTCAGGTCACTGCTATGGCAAGGGTTCAATCCCTGGCCCAGGAATTTCCACATGCCACAGGAACAGCCAAAAAAAGGCTAATCTATGAAATATCACAGTCTACTGAGAGAAATACAGTTTAGTGTCAAATAAGTAAACTTTGTGCTTATGGTATTTATACACATTTCAAATTTTTCTTTTGTCTAAACAAAAAAAAAGGCAGAAGAGTCAGATTTCCAATTTGAACTCTGTACACAGATGAATGTGGAAATGTGTATTAAGACAAAAAAGTTAGAACTTTCAAGCTTATAATTTACATAAGGTTTTTTTCCACCCTCCAGCCAAGTTATTCCACGAGTTGATCAAAATACATAAAACCAAAAACCTAACTTATGACCAAAACAATCCCTATCTTGAGCCATACGTTGTTACTGATTTACAAACAAGGAATAAAATTTTACTTCACAACAATATTCAAGCACATATTTCACTGCACTATAAGCAATATGCCTATGCTTTTGGAATACTGAATTGGATTTTCCAAAGAAAGGATAATCAATTAAGAAAATTCAGCTGTTTCAGAGACACAAATACCACTCCAAAGTCTAAGATAACTTTAACAAATTGCAAAAATCAAATGTACCCTCAGAAGAGGTGAGCTACTCACAGAGCAATAAATCTTCCACCAAGATTCTAAATATACTATCAATGTGGCTCTCTACAAATACTAAAATTTTGATACATAGATAAAACTTAACACTCAAAAAGCTCTCAGTTCAGCTTTTCAAGATCAAGCATTCATCCACATAAGGTAACTATAATAATGACCCAAGGAAATAAGTTTAGTTGAGGGTAGAAAGATTCTGAAAATGTCAAAATCACAAGATGCAGGCGTTCACATACAAACAAATGCAAATTCACAGAGAAAGTTTTCAGGAAATGTGGTCAATTCCATAAGTAAACTGTTACAATTTCAGAGTCCCTATTCTGAATGTCTTTTCACCAATGACCTCTCTGGGAAATGTTTAACTACTAAAGCCATGACCCTCATACAACTTACACAATACACTGGTTAGTTTACTAGGTAGTTACCTAATTCAACGATTCAAGTACTAGACTAAAAAAAAAAGTACACCAAATTAAAATTCCAAATCAATACCATTACTTGAAAAACACAAAATATTCAAATGCTGGTCAACTTAAACTGAATGTTTCTCAAGTTGCTAAAAATAACCATAACTTTTCACATAACAAATGCACAGCTGTATGGTAGGCACAAAAATGTCAGTTTGTTCCTTAATATAATTTCACTACAATAGCATGGTTAAATTACATTTCTGAAACTTTTGTGAAATAGGTTCAGTCGAATTTCAGTACTCACCAATATACAACTGGCCCAGAAATTTGAAAAATCTTTTAAAAAGTATAGTCTGGATATTAAAATAATCAGAAAATATGCTAGTAAATGATAAAAAGACAGTAAAAATAGCCAAATATTGGTTTTTAATAGTCATTAAATTAAGTTAATAATTAAATGGTATTTGCTGTTTTATTAGGAAGCACTTACTTTGGACCAGACTATACCCTGGAAACTTTATCATCACCACAACTCCAAATTTGAAAGGTAGATTTCAAAATGTTACCCGAAATGCTTTAGGTTTTAAGGCACAGAGTTGCACCTACCTAAGATGATACACCCTCCACTCCTTTCTCTCCCCAAATACTACTCCTGGGAATGATCCCTTAACTGCAACTCGAGCAAGCTCTCAGGTCCCTAAGAGTTGTATATGGAGAATGTGAATAACTAACTTTTTATGGCAGAAATGGACAGCAATCAATAAGCCACTCTGCCTTGGACCAAGTATGGCAAGGTAACCTAGGAATTTCCTCAAATCCCAGCCATGTGTTTTCTGCATAGTACACCCAACCCACTCACCTCGTACAACAGCTGGAGACATAACCCTATGGCAGCAAAAAGCACTAGCGCTCACTTCCTACCCTTGGAGTGAAAAAGCCTCCGACCAGTCACGGAGAAGAACAGTCGTCCTCGACTATTGGGGCCCACATTACCGCTTTTCAACTGCAGAGGCCAGCTAGCCAAAAACCACGTGAAAAAATGCCGCAAGGAAAGCTCTTCCGGGGAAGAGCAGTCCCGACAGATCACGTGCCGCCGGCCGGAACCCGCGGATCGCTCGGCAGGATCCAGTCGCATTCTGTTACCGTGGAGACTACAGAACCAGCAACCCGGCCCTCTCAGGCCTGCCCCCTTTCCCAGGAGCCGCCACGCCACCTTCAGGCAGTTTCTCTGCAGCCTAGCCGCGGCGTCGTGCCCAAAGAAGCAGAGCAGGCAGTGTTTGTCAGCGACTCTGCTGCAAAAGCCCGAGGAACTTTACAACATACACAGGCAGCGCACGGGTGGGCTCGAGAGTTCTTTTGATCCACGTGTCTGCCTTGGCGACGCGAACCCTGGGAGAGTGGTCTTCCCTCAGAAGGAGAGTACTTTTGGTTATTTACGCTGCCATCAGTAACCGCTCCCCCCGCCCTTTTCAGACCTCCAGCACGCTCCCCGCTAATACCCTCGCCAAAAGGAGGCATCTCCAGAGTTCCGAAGATAAAGTAAAAACCTTCAGAGCAAGACACTATCACTTCCCATTATCAACCCAGTTTGAACTAATCCCTAACTTCTCCACACTCTTCGGACACAGATTCCTCAACTTTGGTTACTGATGCTTCCAAGAGATTTATGTCCCAGACCCATCTACCACTGAAAGAGGACTCCTACTTGATAATTTAACAGAAGCAGGAAGCCACACAGAACCAGCCAAAGGCTGCCCCACAGAGGTTTAAAGAAAATAACACCTGCTCTCCCCACCTGTTTTCCCCGCCCTCATTTCTGCACTTAAGAACCACCAGCCCTTTGTTTACCAAGTTCCCTCTCCTTTACAGCTCACTTCCTTGCCCTCCTTCTTTATTAAACTCGCGATCTCGCCTCAAACAACTTGCCCCAAAATTACATACTAAATGAGGGGTTTTGTACAGGTGTCAAAACGAAGCACACAGCTCCTTAGAAAAGCGAGGTCAGCACCGATTCCCTCGGAGTTTAGGAACCCCAAGACCTGAGCTCTCAAAGGTAAAGCACAGAAGCACAGCTCTCGAACTACAGCCCGGCGCGGGGCTGGAAGGCGTCACGCGGATCGTACCATGCGGTGCAGCACCCCACGCACGCGAGGGCAGGGCCGCGCCATGGGCGCTTCTCACCCCGCCCGCCTCGTGGCCGCTCTTGCTGGCGTCGATGTTCCCAGCTAGTTCGCTGCGCTACGCGGAAGTGAGGCCGGGGACGCGCGCGAGGTGACATGCGCAGCCTCGCTCAGAGGACCATAGGCGCGCGCCAAAGGCAGCCCCGCGCAAGGCCGGGCCTGGCCGCGGCGTGCGAAGATCGCTCAGCTGACCGCTTCTCACGCCGTAAAAACACTCAAGAGCTTCAAACTCTTGGAAAACTCCAATTGGGCCAGTACTAAGGAGACGCCCTCCACCCAGGCCCGAGAGTTACCGTGCGGGGCGTGGCCGGCCTCACCCGGAGTCCTTCACATCCCGCTGGGGGCGGGTTATTCTGTTCGGTTCGCACACCGTGTGTCCGCTCCAGCTGAAGAGTCTGCGCGCGCACCGGACGTCCACGTCATCGCGCACGCGCTCCTACCCGCTCGGAGCCCGCCGCGCAAGCGCAAAAGGAGGCGCGAGCAGCACCACCCTCGCCCCTCCCCCAACACCAGGAGGCCAAACGGCCCCGGAGCTGCGACAAGACCCTTGGGACCCGCCCCTGGAGCTGAAGCCGCTGCCTTTCCGGGAGTCAACAACCAAGAAAAGCCTACTGAAGCTTCCAGAATCAAGAGTGGCGAGGCAGGAGGGAGGCACCCCAATTCCCTCAGCGTCGCGCACGAAGCCTTCGTGAAAACTGTGAAACCTTTGCCCGCGGGGCTTTCTCAACTGAACCTTCCACCTTTTCAATTGGGCTTTTCGCCGGCCCCGCCCTGCCGCGCCCAGCCCCAGCCCCACCCAAGTGAGGTTCCGCAGCCCCCAAGGCTTTAGGAGCCCGTCAAATGAATCTGAGATCTTCCTCCTCCTCAAAAGTGCTGTGGGCTTAGAGAGCACCAGGACTTCGGGAATCGTTGAAGAAAAGACCCTGAGATAGAGTTTGCAACATCTACAACCAAAGAACACTAGTAAAGTAGGGAGGAGTCTGAAAACCTCAATGCCCAGTAGGAAGGGAAGAAGAGTTGCTACTAGCTTGCCTGATAAAAAGACGAAAGATGTCTTGATAGAAGGTTAAAACGTGGATATGAGAATTTTGCACGATAGAGTATTATCTGAGCTTTAATGCCCTGATCCTGCGTTTTCAATTTTTGTTTGTTCAAGATATTTAAGCTATGGGTTGCAAACAAAAATCTAACAAGTATATATTGAGTGTCAGACAGTTGCTAAGTTAACAGTATTTCTCCCAAGGAAATATCAAAGATTATCCTTCTTCTTTCCCACCCCTTACCAGCCATTCTTTCTTCTGTGCTAACACTCTAGTAAAAAGGGAGAGTTGTTTAAAGTGAGAGAAAAGAGGCAAAATAGAAGTAGGTAGTAAAAGAGCAGAAACTGTGGTCCAAGTCTCCAAACTATTTCCTTTCACTCTCTTAGAAGAACTGCCAAGTACTGAGAACCTGCTAGGTGGACTTAATGCAAAATACTGCGAAGGAGAATGAGGGGGTTACAAGAAAGGAGCCAATAAGAAGAGGCTTATCCCAGAATGATCTGAGCTGGACTCCAGGCGTATTAGGAATGGTCTTCTTTTTCTTCCTGAGAGGATATGCCACATCACCAGGTGAAAATGTGCTGGAGTTAGCATGGAATGGAAAACATGTAGGCTAAAGTTGACGGACTTCTGAAGTTGCTCTGAAACCCCCATTCAGGCACTGTCAACCACAACATTGGTGCAACAAATGAATAATACCTAAGTTCCAGGCAAAACTGAAAAGTAACAGTTTCTTTGACACCTTCCTCCTCTTCCCTGACCCCAAGAACCTCTTTCCTGGAAGCTGCCTTATCAGAATCTCCCACTTATTCAAGAATGCTATTCTCTCAAAGGTCTAAGGTTTCCTCATACAAAATTTCCATTTTCTGAAGCAGAAATAAAGTCTGACTTACCATTAAAGCATCTGATCATAAGGTAAATGACAACTGGTTAACAACCATGGCTGGTCGTAGTTGCATCCCAAAAAGGATAGTTTAACGCAAATGATATCTCAGTTGGGAAATCTGTGAGGACATCTTGAAGGTGAGGGAGAATGGAGTTTTTCTTTTCCTAGTTTCTCCTCACACCAGGCAAACAGATTATGAAATGCTAGGTACTTACTAAAAATTTTTTTTTCAAGAGTCAGCACTGGATCTCCTGATGGAAAAGGTAAACTACTCATATTTTTTCAAAATGGGGTCTGCCTAATCTATAAAGATCTAGAGATATACTCTCAAGAATCGAAACTGGGAGGTCCCTGGTAGCTTACTGGTTAAAGATCTGAACAGTTAAGGATCCAGCACTGTCATTGTGGCACAGGTTCAGTCACTGGCCCAGGAATTTGTGTGCCATGGGCACAGCCAAAAACAAACAACAACAAAAAAGAATCTGAGAACTTATAAATATTATTTTCATACAGATAATCCAAAAATAATAATACTGCCACACTATTTCAATGGTGTACTTTTTTCTCTTTTTTAGCCACCCCACAGCATGTGGAGTTCCTAGGCCAGGGATAAGATCCCTGCCACAGTTGTGACCTACACCAGAGCTGAGGCAATGCTGAATCCTTAACCCACTGTGACAGCCAGGGATGGAACCTATATCGCAGGACTCCAGAGATACTGCCAATCCATTGCACCACAGTAGGAACTCCTGGCCTACTTCTGACTTAACACAATGCTAGTATCAAGTAACCACTTTTTTGTTTCCTTTTTCAAGTAACCTCTGTGCATTCAACCTTTAATGCAAGGTTTCTCGGACTAGGATCCTAGGATATATTCTTGGATATATATAAAAGAACTTCTTCCTTTAAAAGGCATCCTTATATAAGCCAAGTTTTTAAAATGCCAAGCTGCCTAACTGCTAGACTTGATCCTCATAAGTTTCACTTTTTCTTTTGGAATTCTCTCATTCCAATTATCAGAGCTCACCTTGTTCATCCAAACTGATAAAAAAAAATTTCCCTTGGATTTCCCTGGTTGGACTTTCAAAGAGATTTTACTCTTTGTAAAAGAGTAAAAACAGAAAATGCATGTAATATAAACAATCTGGCCTTAGTTTTGATCCAAGACTGCTCTATAAACACAAAAGCCCTATCTCAATTACATGTACATTTTTCCTATTCAACAAATACTTGAGTGCCCTGCATATGCTGAGGATAGAAGACAGGCAGCTCCATGGAAAATGGCCAGTAGGCACATGAAACAATGCTCAACATCATTAATTATTAGAGAAATGCAAATCAAAGCTACGATGAGGTAACTTACACTGGTAAGAATCACCATCATTAATAAGTCTACAAATAACAAATGCTGGAGAGGGTTCAGAGAAAAGGGAACCCTCCTCCACTGCTAGTGGGAAAGTAAATTGGTACAACCACTATGGAAAATAGTATGGTGATTCTTTAGAAAGCTAAATACATAATGATCTAGCAATCCCACTCCTGGGCATATACCTGGACAAAACTATAATTCAAAAAGATATAGGCACCCGTATGTTCACTGCAGCACAATTCACAATAGCCAAGATGTGAAAACAACCTACATGTCCATCAAAAGATGAATGGACTAAAAAGATGTGATACATATATACAATGGAATACTAGTCAGGCATAAAAAAGAATGAAAGAATGTCATTCACAGCAAAATGAATGTGACAAGAGATTATCATACTAAGTGAAATCAGAAAGAGAAGGAGGAGTTCCTGTTGTGATTCAGCAGTTAACAAACCCGACTAGTATCCATGAGGACGAGGTTCCATCCCTGGCCTTACTCAGTGGGTTAAGGATCCAGCATTGCTGTGAGCTGTGGTGTAAGTCACAGATGTGGCTCAGATCCTTGGCTGTGGTGTAGGCCAGCAGCTGTAGCTCCAATTCAACCCCTAGCCTGGGAACTTCCATATGCCACAGGTGTGGCCCTAAAGACCAAAAAAAAAAAAAGAGAGCGAGAGAAAGAAGGACAAATACCATATGATATCACTGTATGTGGAATATAAAATATGGCACAAATGACCTATCTACAAAACAGAAACAGAATCACAGACATAGAGAACAGACTTGTGGTTGCCAAGAAGGAAGCGGGAGGGAGTGGGATAGACTGGGAGTTTGGGGTTAATAAATGCAAACTATTACATTTAGAATGCACAGACAATAAGGTCCTACTGTACAACACAGGGAACTACATCCAATCTTCTGGGACAGACCATGATGGAAAATAATACTAAAAAAGAATGTAAAAATGTAAAGAATGTAAAAAAGACAGGTACCACATGGCTGTTCAAATGTCTACACTAGGAGTTCCCATCGTGGCCCAGTGGTTAACGAATCCGACTAGGAACCATGAGGTTGCGGGTTCGGTCCCTGCCCTTGCTCAGTGGGTTAACGATCCGGCGTTGCCATGAGCTGTGGTGGAGGTTGCAGACACTGCTCGGATCCCTCGTTGCTGTGTCTCCGGCGTAGGCCGGTGACTACAGCTCCGATTAGACACCTAGCCCGGGAACCTCCATATGCCACGGGAGCGGCCCTAGAAAAGGCAAAAAGACAAAAAAAAAAAAGATGTCTACACGAAAACCCCAAAGACTTGGCAAAAGTTAACAGAATCAATCCACCAGCAAAATAAACTATATTCCTTATCCAGTCTATCCAGATCAACCTTCCCAGATCTAATTCTACTGAAGACATACTTCCCTCAAATGACTAAAAGATAAAATGATCACTCTTCAGATAAGACCATTACCACCTCTAATAACTCCTGGGTTGTAGTCTTTACAATATCTTAATTCAATACTATAAAGATCATTCTTAGAATAAGAGCTATATAAAGACTGGATCCCAAAATAAGCTTGTTTTTTTAACACCCCCCCCAAAAAAAACTTTCACTAGCCAGATTTCACTAAAAACTTATGAGCTTAGCAGTGGAAAAAGAGGGAATCCTACCAGCTTACATTCAACTCCATCCTTGAGTACTGTTTCGTACTGAAAATAAAACCAAGTCATGTAGGAAGAAAATAAAACCAAGTCATGTAGGAAGAAAATAAAACCAAGTCATGTAGCTCTAATATCTGAAACTTGGACTAAAGAATTAAAGGCAGCAAGAGTCCTGCCCTGAAGGAGCTAATAATCTATCCAATGAAGTTAAAAGTTTTTTAATCAATATAGTAATGTGATTAAAAGCATGTTAAATATTAGCTAAGAAAAGTAAGGCTGAAAAAAAGAATAGAAATGCGATGGAGTGTTTTCAGCGTACATGAATAAACACCATTCCCTCTTGCTACCCCGTATCTCAAATCTATGCAATCATATTCCTTACCCTTTACTTATGATCTTCCCAAATGCCTCAAACCTAACTTCTATTCGTCATTCATGCCAAAGCCTAAATGTCCCTTCTTCAAGAAACTTTCCTTAACCCCCAATATCAGATACGGTCTTCTATTACATTTTCTCACAGTACTTTTTTATAACACCTACCACAATTGTAATTATTTTTTAAACTATGCACTAATGAATAATTTGCCCACTAGACTGTTATCACTATTCTAGTGCCTAGCAAAATGTCTGGAACAAATCAGACACCTAATATTTGTTGAATAAATGAATATGAAACCATAGGTCCCAGTTTTCCAGGCAAGTCCAAATATCACGTACTGAATTAATGTCCAACTATTTGGAATTTGGAGAACAGTCATGATACATCTAATCATACTCACATTATATAAGGAAAAAAGCATCCTACTTTGGCCGACATTTTCCAAAGGTGTATACCTGTAGTTAGAAAAAACTAGTACCAATGTCTGTTAGCTCAAATTATTTCTCCTTGGAGGAATGGATAAATATATTGACAGGGCAGATGCTTTAAGAAATAAGAATATTTTTCTAGGAAAGTCTAATTACTTATTGACTGCCTTTTGCCTGGGTGACTTCTGACTGTATATTACCCAGGAAATCAACAAAGGCAAGCAGATTCTTTGCATTGGGGAAAATCCTATAATTACATAATTTACCATGTGGTAATAAAAGCAACAAGTTGTAATGGAGACTGCCATCTGCATACTCATCTACAAGAAAAAAACAGTAAATATCTTCAAGATCAAAGATACTTTAATAACAGCAAATTTGTTTTAGTAAGCTCTAAAGGGAAATTGTCAGAAATCAGTGAACTAAATGAAGTTCAGAAAGCTAGTTTCAGAAAGATTACAAAACATAAAAGAATAGGTCTAAAAGAAACATAAACAAATTTTCAACGTAGTATTGAGCCCTTAGAAGAAATATCTTATCTAGGAAAGCATAAAAGAAAGAAGTTCATGTAACTAGGCCTAGAGCCACACAGGGATTTAAAACACACATGAGAACACATAAAAACAGAAACTAGAACGACTAACCAAAGAAGAGGACTAGGAGAGAGCAAGTAAATTGCAAGGCTCAAATCAGGCAAAAATCAAGAAGCATATGACAGAAAAATACACTGAAAAATTGTCTGCAAATGAGTACGAAAGAAGCCATGCTTAGTTTTACATGAAGGGCACCTCTGCCTCATGGAAATGAGCTATGGTGGACGATATAGCAGTTCCTAGACTACTGGGACATCGTAAACCAGTAAAAATTTCCCCCCAGAAGATTTAAGTGACCATCATGGAATAACCAAATTTTTACCACCTACTGTTACTACTTTTTTCTTAAAATAATGGATCTTTTAAGACCAAATATCAAGGAGAACACATTTCATAATGAATAATAGTCATTTTTTAATACATTTAGATAGATGAAAAACATACTGTCCTTATTTCATGATATATCACTGAAAATTTGCAGCAGGTATTTAGAAATATGTTTAGAAATGAAGCAGGTGTAAAGAAATGAATGCTAGGAGTTCCCATCGTGGCGCAGTGGTTAACGAATCCGACTAGGAACCATGAGGTTGCAGGTTCGGTCCCTGCCCTTGCTCAGTGGGGTAACGATCCGGCGTTGCCGTGAGCTGTGGTGTAGGTTGCAGACGCGGCTCGGATCCCGCGTTGCTGTGGCTCTGGCGTAGGCCGCTGGCTACAGCTCCAATTCGACCCCTAGCCTGGGAACCTCCATGTGCCGCAGGAGCGGCCCAAGAAATAGCAACAACAACAACAAAAAGACAAAAGACAAAAAATTAAAAAAAAAAAAAGAAATGAATGCTAGCTTTATAGCAGGTTCCCTGGATAGCTAAAATTTGGTCTTCTGAGAAAAAATAAAAATACCCTGGGATGGGGCATAAGCCACCTTTCCAGGATGTCAAGAGTCAGCCCCTCCTCCTCAGTACAGTAGAAGAGAAGAGGATATTTGCTAGGAGACATCCCAATTCAGACTAAAGGACAGCCACATGATTAGCAAGCTACTCTTGAGTTTGTTGTTGATGGGCACAGGAGTCACTGAAAACAGGATGATAGCTTTTGCACTGTGGCAAGATCTCAGAACCTTGCTAGAGCTATATGAGAACAATGCAGTGAAACCAAGAACCAAGGTCAGATTGGATGAACCACCCACTCGTATCACTGCATAATTAAGAAAATCTGTGGGACATATGGTGGCTTATGGTGGCACAGGAAGAAGCAGGTCGAGCTGGGCTTCAGGCATATCAGACCTAAGGAAAAAAATGGGGTAAAAAAACTTGTTTTATCTAAGAAGTAAATCTAGTGGGATTTTAAAGAAGACTTAAAAATAAACACTGCAAGTTCCCATCATGGCGCAGCAGAAATGAATCCGACTAGTAACCATGAGGTGCAGGCTTCGCTCAGTGGGTTAAGGGTTAAGGATCTACCATCGCCATGAGCTGTGCTGTAGGTTGCAGACACGGCTCAGATTCTGCGTTGCTATGGCTGTGGGGTAGGCCAGCAGCTGTGGCTCTGATTCAGCCCTTAGCCTGGGTACGTCCATATGCCATGGGTGTGGCCCTAAAAAGCAAAAAAAATTTAAAGAATTTTTTTAAAATAAATAAACACACACTGCAGAGGATTTCATAACCTTTACCTTTACTAAAAACATGAGCTGTGATCTAACTATTCGCAGGGAACACCTATTAGAGGAAAGGAAAAAGATGTAATGAAATATAAAATATAAAGGTTATTCAAGCAAGTTGAATACTGTACATTATCCAAATTATCTATCTATAGATTATAGAGATTACACAGGGCTGACACTTTTCATCCCAGGATTATTTCCACCCAACATTCTCTGGGTTATCTAAGCACAAGTGAAATATATAAGGATAAAGGAGTTCCCACTGTGGCACAACAGGATCAGTGGTGTCTTGGGAGCACTGGGACGCAGGCTGTATCCCCAGCCTGGCGGAGTGGATTAGGGATCTGGCATTGCCACAGCTACAGCTTAGGTCAAGACTACAGCTCAGATGTGATCCCTATATGGGGAACTCCACATGCCATGGGACAGCCAATAAATAAATAAATAAGGATAGAATCAGTTAAGTAAATATTTAAGCATAAACTATGTGCAAGGCACAGAACCAGGGATTAAAAAACTAATAAAAATAAGTCCTTTCAAGTTCTAGATAAAGAGACAGGATAGCAGCACTACAAAATTCTTGTTGAAAGTTTGGGAAAAGACTTCTAGGAACACCATAGGAATGCACACAGCCTAGGGAATCTAAAAATCTACAACAAAGAGGAACTTCTGAGCTGGATCTTCACCTGCAGCATGTGGAGGTTCTCAGGCCAGGCATAGGGCCTGAGCCAGAGGAGTGACAATGCCAGGTCCTTAACCCACCAAGCCATCAGAGAACTCCAAGCTGGGTCTTTAAGGAGAAATAAAATTAATGAGAGAGAAAAGAAGGACACTGCAGGCAGTAAGTAGCTATATAGTCAATAAACAAAGAACTACAATAACTTATACAGAATTAGGAGATAGGCTGCCTTTCTAAAACACTCAACTAAAGATCTGTGTAACAGGTAAAATCAGTACCATGTAGAAGTAACATACACTATGAAATGGGATTGGGCACTTGAGAAATATTTATCCAGTCTGTAACTCTATGATAATCATGATACACACACACACACACACACACACACACACACACACACACACACATTCATTTACTCAAACATTTAGATCCCTACTCAGTACTGTCAAACATTAACAAAAGGTTTACAAAAGCAAAACTATAGAAGCACAGTGGAAGTAGGAACTGCCATTAAAGTACTGAGGAAGTCTCAGTGTTAAATAAAAGGTGTCTAGTGTTGACAAAGCAAAGGCAGGAAGGGCATCCCAATCAGAAAACAGTTTGTGCAAAGGCACATGATATAAAAGAACAAAGCATTAATTCTTCCAGTCAAAAATTTATTGAGCATTTACCACATACAGATCATGGAACAGAAAAATAAGACATCATTGCTGCTCTGAAGACTTTGCAGTCAATTAACAGACTGCCAATTATCATTTAGCCAATAATCAATAACGACAGCAAAAAAAATAAAGAATGCTACTGTTACGGCTCTGTCCAGGGTGCACTGGAAGCACATATGAAGGGCAGCTAGGAGTTCCCATTATGGCTCAGCAGGTTACAAACTCAACTAGTATCTATGAGGGTACAGGTTCGATCCCTGGCCTCACTAAGTGGATTAAGGCTCCAGCATTGCCATGAGCTGTGGTATAGGTCTTAGACATGGCTCAGATCCCTCATTGCTATGCCTATGGTGTAAGCCAGCAGCTCCTGCTCTAATAAGACCCCTAGCCTGGGAATGTCCATACCCCTCGACTGCAGCCCTGAAAAGACAAAAAAAAATTTTTTAAAGACATTAAATGATATATAAATAAACGTAAAGCATAGAGAATGGTATATGTGCCGTGTATATACTTCATGTATAGTCATTCATTAACTGTTAGCCATTGTTTAATTCTAAACAAATTGCTTATAACTGAAAAAATAAAATTAGGTCATTTATTATATTATTTTTAAAGCAACTACTTTTTTTTTTTTTTTTTTTGGCTTTTTGCCTTTTCTAGGGCCGCTCCCGTGGCATATGGAGGTTCCCAGGCTAGGGGTCGAATCAGAGCTGTAGCCACCAGCCTATTTCAGGGCCACAGCAACTCGGGATCTAAGTCGCATCTGCAACCTCCACCACAGCTCATGGCAATGCCAGATCCTTAACCCACTGAGCGAGGCCAGGGATCGAACCTGCAACCTCATGGTTCCTAGTCGGATTTGTTAACCACTGTGCCATGATGGGAACTCCTAAAGCAACTACTTAAGATAAATAAAACTGAAAAAGATCAGTCTCAAAAAGTAGAATTTAGAGTTCCCCAATGGCTCAGCAGGTTAAGGATCTAGTATTGTCACTGCTGTGGCATAGATTCAATTCCTGGCCCAGAAACTTCTGCATGCCATGGGCATGGGAAAAAAATTAAAAACTAGACTTTGCACTTTCTTAGAAAACATAGAACAATGGATTTAAAATTTAAGATTCTTCAAAAATCATCACTCTGAGTTAACCTACAGAGCAGGAATTGTCTTTTACTTATGTCAATGACATGTACTTAATCAAAAGTTTTTCTACAATAAATGAGACAATTAGTACTTTATAACCATTGTCTCTGAGCCCTAAATTTAAGACTTTCATATTCGTTCTGACTATTATGGCTGTTTTCCACTATTTTCCTACATTATCCCACCTAATTTATGTTTTAAAGGATCCAACATTGCTGCAAATTGCAGCACAGGTCACAGATGTGACACAAATCTGGCATTGCTGTGACAGAAGCCAGCAGCCGCAGCTCTGATTCAACCCCTGGCCCAGGAACTGCCATATGCCACAGGTAAGACCCTAAAAAAAAAAAAAAAAAAAAGGAAGGAAGGGAAGGAGGAAGAAAGATTCTTTTCAAGAAAAATCAAGAATTAAAAAAAGGAAAAAAAGAAAAATCAGGAATTTTTCAAATCGCCGTACTTTTAAAAATTAAAAAAAACAAAACACAAAATGCTGTTTATTACCAAAATAATAAAAAATCACTTTCCTTTAGATGGCTAAATTCATAAAAACATAAATTCACATTTGTATTGATTCTTACCTTTTTAAGAATTTGCTGTTTAATTTAATCTACCTCTAACACGTAGTTCCCGTTGAGGCACAGCAGAAACAAATCTGACCAAGAACCATGAGGTGGTGGGTTTGATCCCTGGCCTTGCTCAGTGGGTTAAGGATTCAGCATTGCCATGAGCTGTGGTGTAGGTCACAGACAAGGCTCAGATCTGGCCTTGCTGTGGCTGTGGTGTAGGCCAGCTGCTGCAGCTCCGACTGAACCCCTAACCTGGGAACCTCCATATGCTATAGGTGCAGCCCTAATAAGCAAAAAAACAAAAAAATAAAAAAACAAAAAAACAAAACTACCTCTAACAGTCAAGCTATAAAAGCCTCTCTCAAAAAATCCATATATACATATGTATATATATACACACACATAATATATATATACATTATACACACACACATATCCCTACAATGGAATATTACTCAGTCATTAAAAAGAATGAAATTTTGCCATTTACAACAACATAGATGGACTTTGAAGGGATTATGCTATGTGAAATAAGACAGAGAAAGACAAATGTTGTAGGATATTACTTATATGTGGAATCTAAAAATACAACAAACTAGTGAAAATGACAAAAAAAGAAGCAAATTTACAGATATAGAGAACTTGAGGTTACCAGTGGGAAGAAGGAAGTGAAAGGGGGCAATAAAGGGGTGAGGAATTAAGAGGTACAAACTCTCATGTATAAAATAAGCTATAAGGACATTGTACAACAGGGAGACTATAACCAATATTTTATAATAGCTATAAATGAAGTAGAACCTTTAAAAATTGTGAATCCCTATATTGTATAATTTTAACTTACATATTATTGTACATCAACTATACTTCAACAGAAAAAAAAATTTTTTTTTTTTTTTTTGGTCTTTTTGCCATTTCTAGCGCCGCTCCCGCAGCATATGGAGGTTTCCAGGCTACAAGTCTAATCAGAGCTGTAGCCGCTGGCCTACACCAGAGCCACAGCAACGCAGGATCCGAGCAGTGTCTGCAACCTACACCACAGCTCACGGCAATGCCAGATCCTTAACCCACTGAGCAAGGCCAGGGATCAAACCCACAACCTCATGGTTCCTAGTTGGATTCGTTAACCACTGAGCCACGACAGGA
Source organism: Sus scrofa (assembly GCF_054392235.1). Classification (NCBI taxonomy): domain Eukaryota; kingdom Metazoa; phylum Chordata; class Mammalia; order Artiodactyla; family Suidae; genus Sus; species Sus scrofa. Next base: position 139,008,268 of record NC_139383.1, read on the forward strand.
ACTCCAGAAAAAAAAATTTTTTTGAGTTCCCATTGTGGAGCAATGGAAGCGAATCCATCGAAGAACCATGAGGTTGTGGGTTCAATCCCTGGCCTCGCTCAGTGGGTTCAGGATCCAGCGGTGCTATGAGCTGTGGTGTAGGTCACAGACATGGCTCAGATCCTGCGTTGCTGTGGTTGTAGCAGAGACCAACAGCTGTAGCTCTGATTGGATCCCTAGCCTGGAAACCTCCATATGGCAAAATCCTTGACAAGTGGAAGTTTCCAGGCCAGGGACTGAAACCTAGCCCTGCCGGCAACCCAAAAGCAAGGACAGATCCTTTGACCTACTGCCCCAGGCCAGAGATCAAAGGGCCAGGGATTGAACCACATCTCTGCAGTGACTGGAGCCACTGCAGTCAGATTCTTAACCTACTGCGCCACAGCGGGAATGCCTAAAAAATTTTAAAGCCATGTTTAAAAATTAACTCTAAAGAATAAACAATCACAGGAAATCCCTGGTAGTACAGTGGGTTAAGGATACAGTATTGTCTGCTGTGCTGTGGCTTGGGTCACTGTTGTGGTGGGGGTTCCCTCCTTGGCCTGGGAACATCCTGCATGCCACAGGTGCAGCCAAAAAAAATAATAATAATAAACAATCATAACCACACATATATGTACAAAAAGAAGGAACAAAGCATTATGTGGTTTTCACTCAATTCTAATAAAAGATTTTTATACCACATACTAAGAGTATACCTAGCTGTCCCGCATCATCTCTGAGCATAAACTCCACCTACTTACAATTTCATAGCACTCTGTCAAAGCTTCCTCCAACCTAGAAATTTGTTAAGACGTATGGCAACAAAAAGTTAGAAAAGTAAAAAATTTGTTATTATTTCCTATCCTCCGCAAAATCGGCCAAGATTAAAATTTCAAAATAAAGAGCAGTTCCTGTCATTTTTTTTTTTCTGTCTTTTTGCCTTTTCTATGGCCACTCTGATGGCATATGGAGGTTCCCAGGCCAGGGGTCAATCAGAGCTGTAGCCACCGGCCTACACCAGAGCCACAGCAACTTGGGATCTAAGTCGCATCTGCAACCTACACCACAGCTCATGGCAACGCCGGATCCTTAACCCACTGAGCAAGGCCAGGGATCAAACTCACGACCTCATGGTTCCTAGTCAGATTTGTTAACTACTGAGCCACAAAAGGAACTCCCAGTACCTGACCTTTTTAATAAATTGCTCCAAATTTACTTTTTAGGTCACAAGTCCTTTTTATTTTTCATTCTTTAAAGTTTATTAATGTATAGTTGATTTATAATACTGTGATAATTTCTGCTGTACAACAAAGGGATTCAGTTATATTTGTACACATATCCATTCTCTTTCAGATTCTTTTCCAATATAGATTATCACAGTATATTGGGCAGAGTTCCCTGTGCTGTACAGCAAGCCCCATTGGCCAGTCATTCCATATATATTCCATATACTCAGTGTGCATATGCCAATCCCAAACCCCAGTCCATCCCTTTCCCCCAATTTTTTTTTTTTTTTTTAGGCTGCATCTATAGTAAGTTCCCAAGCCAGGGATGGAAACTTCAGGGTGACGTCGGATCCTTAACTGCTAGGCCACCAAGGAATTCCAGTCACAAGTCTTAATAAACAGACTTCTTAAGGAGAAAGTTCATATTTATACATGTTTTTTTCACATAAAAATTCTAGGATTAGACACTCCAAAAAAATCTAAAAGCTCTTTAGGTAGAACACACACACACACAAACCCCACAAAATTGTACAAATATTTCCTTAAGTAAAAATTAAACTATATAAACTCCTATTCTTTTTTTTTTTTACCTTTTCTCTTTTTCTAAAATGATATCAATCTTGACATAAACCAGTAGTAAAGTTTTCAAAATATCATCCAGAATGATTTCCCTCACAGACCTGCCTCCATCAAAGTACAATTTTCCTCCCAGTAGACTTATTCTTTCAAGTTATGAGAGAAGTTGGCAAACTATTACAGCCCACAGGCCAACTAGGGCCCTCTGCCTGTTTCTGTTTAGTCCATGAGCTAAGAAGAGTTTCTATACTTTCAAATGGTTGAAAAAAAAATCAAGAGTAATGTTTCATGATGTAGAGGTTATAAACAATTCAATTTTAAGTGTCCAAAAATAAAGCTTTATTAAAACAGTGTCACACATTTATTTATACATTGTCTATGGCTGCTTTTAAAATGAGAGACTTTACTATTTGCAAGAGATCATATATGGCACTCTAATGGTTTTGCACGCAGCTCAGAGCGCTACTAATTACAGTAATGCAACTATAATAACAGCTTTTCGAGCACTAAAATTATCCCCATACATTTTACTTTTTATTACCAGTGTATACCCTTTAAGTCAAAATTAGAAGATAAAAGTGGGCTTCAAATATCATAATGGGAAGATACAATGTAGTATAGATATGAGCCCATCATCAAATTAAATTGACAAAGCATTGTGTTTATTATGCAATGACTCTATAGCTGTGCCGAAAGAATACAATATACATCAATACTACCAGACTAAGCACTCATCACAATATTTCCAACTCACAGGAAAACACTGTCAGAAAAATTAGAAAATTTAAAGAAAAGTTCTCTTCACAGCTGAATTTCCTCACAAAAATTAAAATGACCAAGTTTCTGAATGGCTCATTTGTTAGCCAAACAAGGAAAGCTTTTTCTAAATGGTGAGTTAATTAAATCAAGTTTATAGCTGCCAAAGAAATATCTAGAGAAAATATCAATGAAACTAGAATACACCCTCACATCAGGCAAAAAATGAACTCAAAATGGCTTAAAGACTTAAACATAAGACACCATAAAACTCCCATGAGAACACAGACAAAACATTCTCTAAAATAAACTGTACAAATGTTTTCTTAGGTCAGTTTTCCAAGTCAATAGAAATAAAACCAAAAATAAATACAGAGTTTCTGTGGCTCAGCAGAAACAAATCTAACTAGTATCCATGAGGACGCAGGTTCAATCCCCGCCCTCAGTCAGTGGGTTAAGGATCTGGCATTGACCTGAGCTGTGGTGTGTATGGCAGATGTGGCTCAGATCTGGCGTTGCTGTGGCCATGGGGCAGGCTAGCAGCTATAGCTCTGACTGGACTCCTAGCCTGGGAACCTCCGAATGTCTCGGGCGACTCTAAAAAGACAAAAAAAAAAAAAAAAAAAAAAAAAAAAAGGTACATACACCCCTATGCTCATAGTCAAGACATGGAAACAACCTAAATGTCCATCAACAGATGCATGGATTAAGAAAATGTGGTAATGGAGTTCCCACTGTGGCTCAGCAGATTAAGAAGCTGACATTAGTGTCTGAGGATGCAGGTTCAATCCCTGGCCTTGCTCAGTGGGGTGAGAATCCGGCATTGCTATGACTGTAGCATAAGCCAGCAGCTGCAGCTCCATTTGACCCTTAGCCTGGGAACTTCCATATGCCACATGCATGGCCCATAAATAAATAAATAAACAAACAAAGTGGTGTATATGTGTGTGTGTATACATATATATATATATATATATATATATAATGAAACAGTACTCAGCCATTAAAAAGAATGAAATAATGCCTCTCACAGCAACATTGATGCAACTAGAGATTATCATACTAAGTGAAGTAAGTTAGAAAGAGAAAGACAAATACCATATGATATTAATTATATGTGGAATCTAAAATGTGGCAAAAATGAACCTATCTAAAGAACAGAAACACACCCACAAATATAGAGAACAGATTCATGGTTGACAAGGGGGACGGAGGGCCAGTGGGATGGACTGGGAGGTTGGAGCTAGTAGACGCAAACTATTACATTTGCAATGGATAAGCAATGAGGTCCTACTGTATAGCACAGGGAACTATATCCAGTCTCTTGTGATAGAACATGATAGAAGATAATATGAGAAAAAAGAATAAATATATATATATATATGACTGGGTCACTCTGCTGCACAGCAGAAATTAACACAACATTGTAAATCAACTATAATTTTTTTTTAATTTTTAAAAAAGGAAAGAAGGAGTTGCCATCTAAGCTAAGCAGAAAGAAATCTGACTATCATCCATGAGGGCACAGGTTCAATCCCTGGCCTCACTTAGTGCGTTAAGGATCCAGCAGTACTGTGGGTTGTGGTGTAGGTCTCAGACACAGCTTGGATCTGGCATTGCTGTGGCTGTGGTGTAGACCGGTGGCTGCCAATTCCAATTCAACCCCTAGCCTGGGAACCTCCATATGCTGCAGGTGAAACCCTAAAAAGACCAAAAAAAAAAAAAAAAAAAAAAAAAAAAAGGAAGGAAAACAAACTGCAGGTTACCAAAGAGGAAAGAGGGTGGGGAAAGGATAAACTAGGCGTTTGGGATTAGCAGATACAAACTACATATAAAACAGATAAACAACAAAGCACAGGGAAATATATTCAATATCCCACAATAAAACATAACAGAAAAGAAAAAAATACCTAGAGAGAATAAATTTGAGATATAAGCATTTCGGCAAGAATATTAGCTTCAGGAATTGAAGACTTTGCTAGCAATAGCAACAAAAAACGATTTTATTCATCAATTAAAAAATAATCATATAATATCAAGATGAATGATTTTGAGTGTTCCCTTGGTTCTTGATAAGTCAACAGGTGCTACCAATACCTCTTGGTTATTGTAGTTTACTTGCAGAGGAACTACAAATTTGAAGTGATTAAATAGCCTGTATGAATAATCTGCATGAAATAACAACAGGCAAGAATATCCTCAAAGAAACTGGAAAAACACTAATTCAGTGCAACCTAAAGTGGGATCTGCTAAGATGTATTACAAGTGATGGTGGTAAAAAGATATGTGGACAGGAGTTCCCATCCTTGGCCTCGCTCAGTGGGTTAAGGATACGGCGTTGCTGTGAGCGTTGGTGTAAGCCAGCAGCTACAGCTCCAATTCAACCCCAGCCTGGGAACCTCCATATGCCATGAGTGCAGCCCTAAAAAGACAGGAAAAAAAAAAAAAAAAAAAAAGCAATAGTTATTCACTGCATTATTCATGGAAAGATACTCTGCAGAAAATAACTGAATCTATTACATGTTATTCAACCAGTAGTATCAGTGGTAAATTTCCCTCTCATGGACTGAACCATCCTTGATTTCATGATTTTTTTTTTTTGTCTTTTTGCCATTTCTTGGGCCACTCCCGCGGCATATGGAGGTTCCCAGGCTAGGGGTCCCATCGGAGCCGTAGCTGCCAGCCTACACCAGAGCCACAGCAATGCGGGATCTGAGCCACATCTTCGACCTACACCACAGCTCATGGCAACGCCGGATCGTCAACCCACTGAGCAAGGGCAGGGATCGAACCCACAACCTCATGGTTCCTAGTCGGATTCATTAACCACTGCGCCACGACGGGAACTCCGATTTCATGATTTTTGTTAGAAATAGAAGATGAGTATCCTGATTTGCCTTACCACCACTAAGTAGTTAGCAGGTTTAGCAGTGGTAAGGTTTTACTGTAATTTTTTTTTAATTTGCTTTATTGAAGTATAACAATGTTATTAATTTCTTCTGTATAGCTGATTCCATTTTATATATATGTATACAAAAAATTTATGTATTATATATATTCCCTTATATATATGTATATTCATTCCTTTTCATACTCTTTTCCATTATGGTTTATCACAAGATATTGAATATAGTTCCCTGTGCTATACAGTAGGATCTTGTTTATCCATGCTATAAATAATAGTTTGCATCTGCTAATCCAAAACTCCCAATCCATCCCTCCCCCATGGTCGGTTCTCCATGTTTGTGAATCTATTCCTGTTTTGCAGGTAAGTTCATTTGTGTCATATTTTAGGTTCCACATATAAGTAATATCATATGGTATTTGTCTTTCTCTTTCTGACACACTTCACTTACTATGATAATCTCTAGGCTCATTCATACTGCTGCAAATGGCATTATTCTTTTTATGGCTGAGCAGTATTCTACTGTATATATGTACCACATCTTAATACATTCATCTGTAGATGAAAATTTAGTTTGTTTCTTCTATGTATTGGCGATTGTGAATAGAGCAGCTATGAACATAGGGGTGCATGGATCTTTTCGTTATGCAATTTTTTAAGCTGAAATTTTTCTGAATGAGAACTTCCCTAAACAATTCTTACTGAACAATGAATAGCTTTTAAATTAGTTTTTCTTCTTTCTTTTTTTTTTTTTTTTTTTTGTCTTTTTGCCATTTCTTGGGCTGCTCCCATGGCATATGGAGGTTCATCAGGCTAGGGGTCTAATCGGAGCTATAGCTGCCAGCCTACACCAGAGCCACAGCAACGCAGGATCTGAGCCGCGCCTGCAACCTACACCACAGCTCACAGCAACACCAGATCCTTAACCCACTGAGCAAGGGCAGGGATCAAACCCACAACCTCATGGTTCCTAGTCAGATTCGTTAACCACTGCACCACGACAGGAACTCTGTAAATTAGTTTTTCCTACAGACTTGATAATGTTTCTCAATTAATTCAACCTAAAATCAAGAGGCAAAAACAGTGGCTATATGCAAAACTTACACTGCAACAGTTACTTCAATAAAAACTGACACAGTTTGAATCACATGTCAAGCTCATACACATCCCACACCATCTAGAATTAAATGAATACACAGTGTCCATTCCAAGAAATATCACCTCACACCTGTTAGAATGGCTATCATCAAAAAGATGAGAGGAGTTCCCACTGTGGCACAGTGGATTAATGACCTGGCTTGTCTCTGTGGAGGCACCAGTTTGATCCCAGCCCATCACAGTGGCTTAAGGATCCAGTGTTGCTACAGCTGTGGCATAGGTCATATCTCTGGTTCAGATTCAATCCCTGGCCTGGGAACTTCCATATGCCATGAGTGTAGCCGAAAAAGAAGAAGACAAAAAAAAAAAAAAAAAAAAAGACAAGAGATAATAAATGCTGTCAAAGACAATGGATAAAAAGGAAAACTTGTGTCCTATTGGTAGGACTGTAAATTGGCACAGCCATTATGGAAACAGCACAGAGGTTCCTCAAATAATTAAAAACAGAACTATCATATGATCCAGCAATTCCTCTTCTGGGTATATATCTGAAGAAAATGAAATCACTGTGTCAAAGAGATATCTGTACCACCACAACCACCCCAACCCCCAAACCATCCCATGTTCATTGCAGCATTACTTATAATAACTAAGACATCATAGAAACAACCTAACTGTCCATCAACAGATGAATGGATACAGAAAACGTAGTATTAAAAAAATGCACGTGTTCCCTTTATGGCATAGCAGGTTAAGGATCTGGCATCATCACTGCAGCAGCTAGGGTCGCTGCTATGGTGCAGGTTCAATGCCTGGCCTGGGAACTTCCACATGCTGCAGGCAAGGCAAAAGAAAGAAAATGGGAGTTCCCATCATGGCACAGCAGAAACAAATCTGACTAGGAACCATGAGGTTGTGGGTTCGGGGGAAAAAAAAGAAAGAAAATGTAGTATATACATATATATACATAACAATGAAGTACTTTTCAGCCTTAAAAAAGAAGGAAACCCTGCCATTTGCAACAGCATGAGTGGACCTTGAGGGAATTATACTACTCGAAATAAGTAAAAGAAAGACAAATACATTATGATCTCACTTATACATGGAATATTAAAAAAAAAAAAAAAAACCTCACAGAGATAAATCAGATTTGCGGTTACCAGAGGCAGGGGACGGGGGCAGGGGATTAGGTGAAGGTAGTCATACACATCACAAACTTCCAGTTATAAGATAATTAAGTACTGAGAATGAAATGTACAACAAGATGACTGTACTTAATATTGTTGTATCATATATCTAAAGCTGCTGAGAGTAAATATTAAAAGTTCTTACAACAAAGGAAAAAAACTATTTTATTTATTTAATTTTTTAGTATCCATATGAGATGACAGATGTTAACTAAACTTATTATGTAATCATTTTACATATATATGTCAAATCATTATACTATCATCCTAAAACTTACACAGGGCTGTTTGTCAATTATATCTCAATAAAACTGAAAGAAAAAAGTGGGGAAAAAAAAGATGTCCATTCCTTTGCAAATTTGTAATAGTTACATTTTCTTGTTCCAACTACTGTTGCAAGAGCTCCTGTTGTGGCTCAGCAGTAACGAACCTGACTAGCCTCTATGAGGACATGGGTTTGATCCCTGGCCTCGCTCAGTGGGTTAAGGATCCGGCATAGCCATGAGCTATGTATAGGCCTGCAGCTACAGCTCTGATTTGTCCCCTAGCCTGGGAACTTCCATATGCCACATGTGTGGCCCTGAAAAGCAAAAAAAAAAAAAAAAAAAAAACCACTGCTGTTTCAGCAGTGTTTTTCAGACCTTGATACAAAAGAAAGAGTATTGCCCTATCTCAAAATCTATTTACATGTGCAACTGAGGCACTTCCAAATAACTTTAAATTGGAAATAATTAATCTGCCATTAATACTAAACAGCAAGTATCAGGAGAAAAATATAACAGAATTCTCTAAGTGCCTTCCAAGCAATGAACATGCTCAGTTAGAAACATACCCTTATGGAATGATATCAGTGTTTAACAGTAACTATCCATGTAAAAGAAATTTTCAAGATGAAACATGCAAAACCTCAAACAGATCAGCAATAACAGATAAACATTTGCAATCAATTTTGATGCTAAGGAATACTAACTTCGAATACTGATCTCGACTAAACAAAATATTATCCTCCAAAAAAAGAAACCCATTCTTCTCGAAAGACAGGTATTACCAAAAATATATATATATTCAATTATTATGGTTTTTCTCTTATTATCTAAGTATCTATGTACTACTCTACTTTGCCCCTTGGTCCAGAAAGCCTAAAATATTTACTATCTGACCCTCTAAAGAAAAAGTTTTTAACTCTTAGGTGAAAGCATTAGCTCTGATTACAACCTTGATAGAACCTCTGATGCAACCTTGGACATCAATTAGCTTCCCCAGGAGTTCCTGTCGTGGCTCAGTGGTTAATGAATCCGACTAGGAACCATAAGGTTTTAGGGTTCGATCCCTGGCCTTGCTCAGTGGGTTAAGGATCCGGCGTTGCTATGAGCTGTGGTGCAGGTCGCAGATGTGGCTCAGATCCCTAGTTGCAGTGGCTCTGGCACAGGCCAGCAGCTGCAGCTCCGATTAGAACCCTAGCCTGGGAACCTCCACATGTCTCGAGAGCAGCCCTAGAAAAAGGCAAAAAGACCAAAAAAAACAAAAAAAAAAAAAAAATTAGCTTCCCCAGGTCACTATTTCCAAATTTATAAAATGAAGGAGATTGAAAAAAATCTCTGTGGTACCTTCTAATTCTAATATTCCAACAATTTTATACTTTATACAATATTTTTAATAGGAGTTTAGACCAATTTATTAATTATGAAGAAATATCCTATTACACAAAGTATGAAGAAAAACTTTTTTTGTCTTTTTGTCTTTTAGAGCCACATCTGAGGCACATGGAGGTTCCCAGGCTAGCGGTCCAATCCACCTACGCCACAGCCACAACAATGCTAGATCCGAGCCACGTCTGGAACCTACACCACAGCTTATGGCAACGGCGGATCCTTAACCCACTGAGAGAGGTGGGGGATCGAACCCATGTCCTCATGGATGCTAGTCAGGTTCATTAACTGCTGAGCCACGACAGGAACTCTGAAAAATGTTAATACTTCAGAAGAGCAACAAATCACATGGACAACTAGATCTACACAAATGAAAGAATGAAGTTGGACCCCGACCTCACACCATAGGCAAAATTTTAAAAATAGACCAATGATCTAAATGGGTTAAAACTATAAAACTTTTAGAAGAAAACATTTGGGATGATCTTCACAAACTTGAATTTTGTCAATGAGACCAAAAGCACAAGCAATAAAAGAAAAATAGTAAATTGGACCTCATTAAAATGTAAAACTTCAGCACATCAAAAGAACCTGTTAATAAGATAGTGAAGAGACAACCCACAGATTGGGTGAAGATATTTACAGGTCATATATCTGATATAGGACATAGACAGATAATCAGACATAGATTAAACAGACAGACAGATACATATAGATAGATCCAGAATATATAAAGAACTCTTATAGCTCAACAACAAAAAAACCAAGCAAGCCAATTCAAAAAATGGGCAATGGGAGTTCCCACTGTGGAGTAGCAGAAACGAATCCAACTAGCATCCATGAGGATGCAGGTTTGATTCCTGGCCTCACTCAGTGGGTCAGGGATCAGACATTGCCATGAGCTGTGGTGTAGGTCACAGATGTGGCTCGGATCTGGCATTGCTGTGGCTGTGACATAGGCCAGCAGCAGCAGCTCTGATTCCTCCCCTAGGCTGGGAACTTCCATATGCCACAGGTGTAACCCCAAAAATGAAAAAAAAAAAAAAAAATTGGCAATGGACTCAACCAGACATTTTACCAAAGAAGAGACATAAATGGCCAATAAACACACATGGAGGAGGAGCTCCTGCTGTGGCAGAGTGGGTTAAGAATCCAACTGCAGTGACTTGGGTTTCTGTGGAGGTGCAGGTTTGATCCCCGGGCTAGCACAGTGGGCTAAAGGATCCACCATTGTCACAGCTGCACTGTAGGTCACAGCCATGGTTCAGATTCAATCCCTGGCCCAGGAACGTCCATGTGCCATGGGTGCAGCCATTAAAAACATGCACATGGAGGAGTTTCCTGGTGGCACAGTAGGTTAAGGACCTGGCATTATCACTGCTGTGGCTCAGGTAACTGTTGTGGTTTGAATTCAATCCCTGGCCCAGGAACTTCCCCTACCTCGGGGTGTGGCCAAAAAGGAAAAAGCACATAAAAATCAGCCATTAGTGATTAGAAAAATGCAAATCCAAACCATAGTGAGATACCACTTTATTCACACTAAGTTGGCTATAATCAAAAAGAGAAATAATAACAAATGCTGGCAAGAATGTAAAGAAACTGAAACTCATCTCTAAGAAAAATGAAAAAATACGTTCACCCAAAAAGAAAAACACATGAATGTTCATACTAGCATTATTCATAATAGCTAAAACAGGGAAACAATCCAAATGTCCATCAACTAAAGGATGGATAAACAAAATATGGTATATCCTTTCAATGGAATATTATTCAGCCACGAAAAGGAATGAGGTACCAATACATGCTACAACATGGATGAACTCCGAAAACATGGTAAGTGAATGAAGTCAGTCATAAAAGACTTCTTATTGTGTGTCTCCACAGATACAAAGTAGACTGATGGTTGCCTAGGGCTGGGGAGACTGGGTGTAAATAGAGTGACTGCTATTGGATATAAGGTTTCTTACAGAGGTTATGAAAATGTTCTAAGATTGACTGTGGTGATGGGTGCACAACTGTGAGTGTACTAAAACCCAGCAAACTGTATACTTTAAGTGGGTGAATTTTATGGTCTGTGAATTATATCTCAAAAAAATTTTTTTAATCACAGAGGAAAGTCTTACAACTAAATGCTGAGTAAGAGTATTACTGTCACAAAATTAAAATGCAAATATATGTGGTCTTATCTCAACTACAAGAAAAAAATTATCTCACTTCTCTGGACTAAATTTCACTGATTTGCAAATGCTCATAGTGATTTTAAGGTCAGTGAAAACTTCAAATACAATTAAACAATGAGCACCAAGTTGTACCTAAACTCATTAACTTAGCATAAAAAGACCTCAAAACTCTGAATTTGGCTTTTTCTTTTTTTTTTAATGAACCTCTTGCATTTACATCTACCACTGCCGGACTTCCCTGTGTGGCTCGCAGCATAACTAACTCGGTGTTGCTTCTACATCTACCACTGCCTTAGATCTTCTTCCTGCTGTCGCAGTCCATAAATTCATCAATATCATTCTCCCTAATCCCTTCCTGAAATCCGCCTGAATCTTAAAAATCGAGTGCTTTCATGGAGTTTGTCTTGGAGCCCTTGCTCGGTAAACACTGGCCTTCTTCTAAATGCCAAAGGATTTTGTTTTGGTGCGCAGCAGTCTAGTTCTCACCCTGCTGAACAGATTCAACACAATTCCCCCTCAAGGTAAAAGTTCTACCAACGGTCCCTTACATATTAAGGAGCTGTGTGGTGACCTGTAATTCAGTGTTCTCCCAATCTCCATGTAAGTACCACAAGAACCTGGCCCTTGGGCCTCGCCAATTAGATAGGGGGATGCACCTGACTCAAAAGTCAGCAGTCTAGCCACCGGCCTATGGGGAAAGAGCTTGCCAAAGGGCTTAGCCCAAGAGGAATAACAAGTCAAGTTTTCTCTCTCAGATGTACAAATGCACTCTCTCAGCTGAATGGAAAGTGGTAGAGAGAGATTCATGTAGCTCAGAAGCAAAAACAGAAAATAAAACATAGCTGGAGAAGAGCCCAAAGATAGCAGAGACCATACATGAGATGAAACCACAAGGTAAGAAAAGGCATATAAAAAGAAGGGGGTGAAATCAGGAGTTGGGATGAAATATGAGTGCTATGACCAGAGATCAAAAAAAGACGTTAGGGGAGTTCCCGTCGAGGCGAAGCAGAAACAAATCCGACTAGGAACCATGAAGTTGTGGGTCTGACCCCTGGCCTCACTCATGGGTTAAGGATCTGGCTTTGCCATGAACTGTGGTATAGGTCGCAGACTCGGCTCTGGTCCTGCATTGCTGTGGCTGTGGCTTAGGCCAGCAGCTGTAGCTCTGATTTGACCCCCTAGCCTGAGAACCTCCTTATGCCACAGGTGTGGCCACAAAAAGCAAAAAAAAAAAAAAAAAAGACATTAGGAAACCCCAATGCAGGGGTAGAAAACAGGACAGCTACATGTGAAAGAATGAAACTGAAACATTTGTAATGCCATATACAAGAATAAATTCAAAATGGATTAAAGATTTTTTTTGGGGGGGGGGTCTTTTTGGGGCCACACCCACAGCATATGGAAGTTCCCAGACTAGGGACTGAATCGGAGCTTTGGCTGCTGGTCTATGCCACAGCCATAGAAACTCGGGATCTGAGCCTATCTGCGACCTATACCACAACTCACAGCAACGCTGGATCCTTAACCCACTGAGCCAGGCCAGAGATTGAATCCACTTCCTCATGGATACCCGTCGAGTTCATTTCCACTGAGCCATGATGGGAACTCCTTGATTAAAGATCTAAATGTAAGACCAGAAACCATAAAACTCCTAGAAGAAAATATAAGTGGAACACTCTGACATACACTGTAAAAGTTTTTTTTTTTTTGATCTGTCTCCTAAAGCAAAAAAAGCAAAAATAACAATGGAATCTAATTAAATTTAAAAGTTTTTGCACAACAAAGGAAACAATTGATCAAAAAAAAAAAAAATACAACCTACTAAATGAGAGGAAATATTCACAAATGACATGATCCAGAAGGGGAAAGAGTATGGAGGTTTCTCAAAAAGCTAAAACTTGAACTACTATATGATCCAGCAATTCCACTTGGATATATATTTGAAAAAAATGAAAACACTAATTAGAAAAGTTACATGCACCCCCATGTTCATAGCAGTAGTATTTACAATTGCCAAGATGTGGAATGAATGGATAAAGAAGTTGTAGTGTATATATACAACAGAATAATACTCTGCCATAAAAGAAGAATGAAACTTTGCTATTTGCAACAACATGGATGGACTTAGAGGTATGTTAAGTGAAATAAGTCAGGGAAAGACTGCATGATATCACTTATTTGTGGAATCTAAAATAATACAACAGACTAGTGAATAAAACAAAAAAAGAAGCTGAGGAGTTTTCTTGTGGCACAGCGAGTAAAGGATCTGGCGCTGCCACTGGAGCAGCTCAGGTCACTGGTGTGGCGAGATTCTGATGATCCCTCCCCTGGGAACTCCCACAGGCCATGGGCACAGCCAAAAAAAAAAGCAGCAAACTCACAGACAAATAGAAAACAAACTAGTGGTCATCAGCCGGGAGAGGGAAGGGGGAAGGGGCAACATAGGAGCAGATTAACAGTAGAAGTCATATTGTACAGCACAGGGAATATAGCCAATATTTCATAATAACTATAAATGGAATATAAGCTTTTTTTTTTTTTTTTTTTGGTATTTTTGCCTTTTCTAGGGCTGCTCTCCTGGCATATGGAGGTTCCCAGCCTAGGGGTCTAATAGGAGCTGTAGCCGCCAGCCTACACCAGAGCCACAGCATCTCAGGATCTGAGCTGCATCTGTGACCTACACCACAGCTCACAGCAACGTCGGATCCTCAACCCACTGAGCAAGACCAGGAATCGAACCCCAAAACCTTATGGTTCCTAGTCGGATTCGTTAACCACTGCGCCACAACGGGAACTCCAGAATATAAGCTTTAAATATTGTGAATCACTGTATATTTGACACTTCTTTGAAATCAAGCCACATACTTGGGACTTTAAACCAGTTTCACTACCAAAATAACTTGTGTCAAAGTTCAGACAACTGAGCCCAATCAATAACTTCCAACATGCAAAGGCAGTAGTATCCCCACCATGATCTACCTTTCTCACCTAAATGTCCTCAGCACTGGTTTCTTCCATACTGTCACTGTCCAAATCTTTTCCATTATGCCCAAGAGAATAATTATTCTCTTGTTACTAAACCCCAGGCTTTCTCAATGTTTTTGAACAATTCTCCTTCTAAGTATTTACTTTGACTTAAATCTGGCTTTCCCAGATTTTCTCACACTTCTTTTTACTGTAATTCATACCCCAACAGAGCCAGAAATGATTGGCATTCACTTACCTTTCTACTGCAGCTTCCAGATCATAACCACCCACCTTCAAGATGTATCTTCTCATCACTGTCATCTTCTGATCCCTTAGTCATACCTTCTTCCTTCACTAAAGACCTGGGAGCCCAGTTCAGAGCCGCCTTCTCTACTGAATCTTCTATCACAATCCTGGGAGATTTCAATGTCTATGAAGATTACCCATCCAATTACTGTACCTTTGAATTCACAGACCTCTTGAGTTCCAAATATTCTTAGTTTAACTCTATTTAGGCATCATTCTTCAGCTCTTTACTCTGGATCTTGTTATCATTTGAAACTGCCCTCCCTTGATTACTCCAGCAGCTCACAAAAATCTTACTCTGACTTCAGAAACCTCTTGCCTCTCAAATCCTGATTTCTCCCAACCCAGATCCTATGGTTGGACATCTAAATCTCTTAGCAGAAACTTCATATTTGTTCCCCTTTCTCTGGACCTGACCATAAAACCACAGCTTCAAATTAATACTGTTTCTGGAAGCTAAGCTACTATAAAGAAAAACCACATTAGATACATTCATACCACTATAAAACAGTCTCCAACTATAAACCTTTAAAATAAATTTGATAAACTTCTTCTTCCATGCCCCTCAACAATTCTTTGATTTTCTCAACTCAAGCTCTCTATTCACTCCCTGCCCCGATCCTTCACTCTCAACCAAACTTGCTTCTGATCCTATAAAAATCTGTGAGTTCATCAGGTATGCCTTCCCTCCTATAAAAATCTGTGAGTTTATCAGGTATGCCTTCCCTCTACCCAATACCATTAACTGTAACCTTATCTAAATTCATACCTCTCCGTACCTATCTTTATTTTAATCCTAGTAAATGAAGTGTCCCTCCCATTCAAAGCCAGCCCATCACGTGTACCCTTGACCCACACTGTGACTCTTATCCTCTTCCTACCTTCTTCAACACCCTGCTCTATCAACCATACCATATTTTAAATCTTCAATATCTTCTTCCCTAATAGCACCTTTCCCTTCACCACATAAACAAAGTTAGGTCTTATCCTAAAAAGAAAGTCCCTCCCAGTTCCCATATAGTCTCTTCCTCTTCTCAACAAACATTCTCAAAAAGAAGTTATTCTCTTTATATCTCCTTCCCTCTCGCCATCACTTCTTACCTTCCTCTTTTCTCCCACTTCTCCATTTCCCCTTTCACTCTCTTGCTCCTTCCCCCTTCATCTCTGTTCTCTCCTCCTCCTCCTTTTTCACCTGCCATTTACTCTTCCACCGACTATAAGGGAAATTCTACCTTAACCAGCTTTTAAGGTCACCCGCCATGACTTTTTTTTTTCTCTTTTTCAGCCACACCCATGGCATACGGAAGTTCCCGGGCCAGAGATCAAATCCGAGCCACAGCTGCAGCTACAGCTTAACCCACTGAACCAAAGTGGGAACATCCAAGGTCACCATGACTTCTTAATCGTCAAATCGAACGAATTTTTTTCTTGTCTTTAATTTTGTATACCAAGGTACCGTATCTGACACTGGTACTGTCTCTCGAATTTTTCTACCCATCAGCACATTGGCCAACACAAAGTAGACATTCAGACATATTTGAACAAATGAATAAAGGTACAGAATGAAACAACATCACACATTTCTCTACCTGGAGAAGAATATGAGTCCACAGCCCATGTAACATTCATGGGAATTAAGTACATCATCAAAGACCAAATTAGACTAAGCAGTACATATCAGTAATGGAACAATTAGCTCAATTACATGATTTTCTCCAGTTAACCTCAGAACCAGAAATCATAAACAGAAAACCAGGACTGATGATAAGCAAGGGCAAAGCAATGAAAATGCTAAAGAAATCTAGAATGCTAAGAAAAACACAATACAAACCTTTTTTCTTAATATTTTTTACTAAATACTATACCATAAACTCCTTATATATGATAAAAAACCATACCTATGTGTCATGAGGACACATACAAAGCTAAAGAGCTAAGCATAAATCAGTCTGAGGTACCAAATGATGAAAAGTTCATAAATAAACATGAAGTTTAGTTTTTCAAGTTACGAAAAGTGAACCAGCAGAAGACACACATGAGAATGTAGAATTACTACCATCTCACACCAAATTTAAACCACAGAAAATTTACTTTGTTTCTAAGCAAATTTCTTCCCATACATTTTCACTTAATTATTCCCACCATCAATGTTTTAAATGATTTCAGGTGCTAATGTCAGCTACGGTACCTATTAAAATCCATTCCTGTAAAGAGATCTTTCCAGATGCAAGATAAAGACTTTGAGACCAAACATTACGGTCCCAAAATACCAGAATCCCCTGCACCTTCTTGCTATTGGAGCATTGTGATACAGTAAACTACATACTCTATACAAAGTAAATGGCTTTCTACAACACTTGACTACTAACAATAGGCAATAAATTTGTATAGCATCTTAAGTTTATAAAGCATTTTAACATATACTTCTTTCATTTTTGACTTACACATCTATGAAACAAGCCAAGATAAATGAGAAAACTAAAGTCTAGGTTGTTCACTGATTACAAATCCCACAACTAAAAAGTGGCAATTGGGACCCCACACTTCTAAATTTTCTCCCATCTCGCCTATTCCTTTGTCCTCAACTATTCTTACCTCTTTCCTATCCACCTTAAAGAAAAAGTATCTATGTCTCCTTTCTAAAACACATCTCACCTCAGACTCTTAAGCCTAGAACCCCCAACCTCCTGAAGAACTTTTAATTAACTCCTTTTCTCACCTACAACATTTGCCTTTCCTCTAACCACATCTCCTCATTCTGTATGTTCGTCTTCCCTTCTTAAGAAAAAAAAAAAAAAATTCAACTCTACCTATCCCATAAGCTGTGACCTACTCTCTTTCCATCCTTTCCCTGATAAAAAATTTACAACTGTAGGCACTTATACTGCACTTTCATCCCTCCACTAAAATGTTCCTTACTAAAGGTCACCAGTGAATTCCTAGTGGCAAAACTCAATAACCACTTTTCAGTTCTTATTTTTACATTTTTGGTCTTTGTCCTAAGGTATCTGACACCACTGCCCACTTTACCCTTCCTAAAACTTGTTTCAGTCCTGGGCTCTATTATGTCCCTCTCTCCTTATTCTCCTACCAATGACTTCCTTCTTAGTCTCTTTTACTTAACTTCTCTTCTTTTACAAACTACCTACATGTTGATCCTCTGCAGAGTTCCCCCTTTCCTTTTCTCTCTTCAGCTAAACTTCCTAAATAATCTCTTCCACTCCCATGCTCTAAGTTACCAATTATATGCCTATGATTTCCTAACTCTATGGTCTCTACATAACCTTTCACTCTTAGAGGAAAGAAGCTAGAACAAAACAAAGTGTTATTTATTGGAGTTCCCACTGTGGCTCAGCAGAAACGAATCTGACTAGCATCCGTGAGGATGAAGGTTTGATGCCTGGCTTCAATCAGTGGGTTAAGGATCTGGCGTTCCCATGAGCTGTGGTGTAGGTCATCAGACGTGGCTCGGATCTGATGTTGCTGTGGCATAGGCTGGCTCCAACTGGACCCCTAGCCTGGGAACCTCCATAAGCCTCAGGTGTAGCCCTAAAAAAAAAAAAGTTCTGTAAACTAAGACCAATGTGGAAAATAGATAAAACACATACATACCTATATATTTACATGTGTGTATGTGTGTGTGTGTGTGTGTGTGTATACATATATATGTATTTGTATAATTAATATAACTTGATAAATAAATGGAAAAATCAGGAAATTTACAAAATAAAGTGAACTATTATTTAAAATCATTGAAAATGTTTAAAATTACTAGCAATTTAGGAAGTTTAATTCAGGCCTATCAATTTTTTTTAAATGAGGCAATCCATATAACTTCCATAAAATTTTAAAGGTGTCCTTAAGACCCCCCAAATTAAGAATTACCTTTCCAGAAATATTTCTATTCATGTTCCAAGACTGCCATTCACTTTTTTTTTCTTTGCAGTTTTATAAATTTATTTGGCAATTAGCAGTTAGTTCTTATTCACAGGGACAGTTCCTAGGCTTTTTTGGGGGGCTGCACCTGTGGCATATCTAAGTTCCCAGGCTAAGGGTCGAATCAGACCTACAGGTGCCAGCCTACACCACAACCACAGCAATGTGGGATCGGTGAGCTATACAATAGCTCAGGGCAACACCAGATCTTTAACACACAGAATGAGGCCAGGGATTGAATTCGCATCCTCATGGATACTAGTGGGGTTCATTTCCATGGAGCCACATTGGGAACTCCTGCAGATTTTTTAAAGTAGTGACAGGTAGATATGTAACAAATGTATAGAGCTTGTTTGGTGAATCGTCATCCTCATTATGTTTGCTGGACAAATGCACATGGATATTGTATGGGTCATTTCTTATTTCTTTAGCCCATGGAGCTTTGTTGAGCCTGGTGTCACCACACACATCTAAAGCTCCCAACTCCAAATTTCTGGATCTCTCTGAGTGCCTGAAGGACACTTTTTTTTTTTTTTTTTTGGTCTTTTTGCTATTTCTTGGGCCTCTCCCGCGGCATATGGAGGTTCCCAGGCTAGGGGTCGAATCGGAGCTGTAGCCACTGGCCTACACCAGAGCCACAGTAACGCAGGATCCGAGCCGCGTCTGCAACCTACACCACAGCTCACGGCAATGCCGGATCCTTAACCCACTGGGCAAGGGCAGTGACCGAACCCACAACCTCATGGTTCCTAGTCGGATTCATTAACCACTGCGCCACGACAGGAACTCCAGGACACATTTCTTGAAGCCCACTCCATGGATATGCTTGTAAATGGCAATAATGTATTTATTCTATGGACACAACCCTGCTGATGGCAAAATGGCCCTTCTTCTTCTTGCCATCCTTCTTCACAGGAGACATCCTGCTGGGTTCAGGTTGGAAAGGAAGAACATAAAGTATTGCTGCATTCACTTTTTAAATAACATTTTAATATGCTCTTAACGAAGTCACCCTTACCACATGTCAGGCACTCTTCTAGGTGATAGAGGATTCAGCAATGAACAAAACATAAAAATAACTATCTCCCTGAAGCTTATATAGGATTCTAGTGGAGGAGGGAGAAGAGACAAAATTAAATAAATAAAATATATAAGGTGTTATATGATGACTAAGTGCTATGGAAATAATGCAGGAAAGGGAGACTAGTAGTGTTAGGAAGGGTTACAAATTTTAATAGCGTGGCTATAGGTTCACTGAAAAGGCAGTAATTAAGTAAAACTTAGAAGAGTTGAGGGATTAAGCCCTATCTGGGAGATGAGTATCCCAGGCAAAGGCCCTCAGTTAGAAGCTTTCTCAGAGTGTGTGAGGGACAGAGAGAAAGCAAGGAGATATTAGGACTAAAGAGAAGTAATAGAGATAAACAATAATAGAAAATTAAATCAAGGAGGTAATGGGGAGAAGGAAGAAGATCACTTAACGTTTACCATGGGCCCTGAGTATCTCTGCACATCTTTGCTAAGTATGCCAAACACCAAGCCTAATTGTTCCCTGATTCTGAGCCACTTCTGTAGCTACTCACAAAGCAATTAAGTGAGCCAAAGCAAGGCAATCACAGCACAATCACTATACGATTGCTCACTCCCAGGGGGTAGGTAGGAAGTTGGAGGTCTGGGGGCACTAGAAGATTAGGGCTCAGTTTTGGACAGGTCAAATTTGAAATCCAATTAGATATCCAACTAGAGATGTTGGGTAGGTAACTGAATATAAGTCTGGATTTCAAAGAAAAGGCCAAAGCTAAAGGAATTAATTCAGAAATCATCCATGTAAGAGACTAAATGAGCCAAGGAATTAAACAAAGACTTCTTAAAAATATGATGACCAAGGTGGGAGCCCTGGAGCATTCTACCACTGAGAGGTAGGGACCTTAGGAGGAGCTAGAACACACCAAGGAGGAGAGACCCTGATATAGTAGGAGAACTAGGATAATTTTTTTTTCTTTTTTTTTGGCTTTTTAGGGCCACACCTGTGGCATATGGAGGTTCCCAGCCTCAGGGTCAAATCGAAGCTACAACAGCTTGGGATCCAAGCCTCGTCTGCAACCTACATCACAGCTCAAGGCAACGCCAGATTCCCTGACCCACTGATCAACGGCAGAGATCAAACCCACCTCCTCATGGGTAACAGATTTGTTTCTGCTGAGCCACAACAGGAAGTCCAGAACTAGGAAAATGTGATGTCCAGAAGCAAATGGAAAAATGCTTTCAAAAACAAGAAGTAACCAACTGTGGCAAAGCTGCTGATAATCATGTGCAATAAGGAATGACCACTGGATTTAGCAAAAATACCTTTAGGTCACAAGGTATAATTCTAGAGGTCAGTAGAATTTAAGAAAAAAATGGGAGATGATTAATTTTAAGTATTGAGACAAGTGTTTTGTTCTAAATAAACATTTATTTACTGAATTGATGATTATTAAATGCATCCTTTATCCTGTCAAGTGCAAAGTGAATTAACATACTTAGCCGGGAGTTCCGTCGTGGCACAGTGGTTAATGAATCCGACTAGGAACCATGAGGTTGTGGGTTCGATCCCTGCGCTTGCTCGGTGGGTTAACGATCCGGCGTTGCCGTGAGCTGTGGTGTAGGTTGCAGACACGGCTCGGATCCCACGTTGCTGTAGCTCTGGCGTAGGCCGGAGACTACAGCTCCGATTTGACCCCTAGCCTGGGAACCTCCATATGCCGCGGGAGTGGCCCAAGAAATAGCAAAAAAAAAAAAAAAAAAAAAAAAAAAACATACTTTGCCCATGGAAATATAAAACAGTACAACCTCTTTGGAAAGAGACCTAACACATACCTCAAATCGGTTTTTAAAATGCATAAGACACAGGAGTTCCCGTCGTGGTGCAGTGGTTAACGAATCCGACTAGGAACCATGAGGTTGCAGGTTCGTTCCATGCCCTTGCTCAGTGGGTTAAGGATCCGGCGTTGCCGTGAACTGTGGTGTAGGTTGAAGATGAGGCTCGGATCCCGCGTTGCTATAGCTCTCGCGTAGGCCAGTGGCTATAGCTCCGATTCGACCCCTAGCCTGGGAACCTCCATATGCCGCCAGATCGGCCCTAAAAAAGGCAAAAAGACAAAAAAAAAAAGCATAAGATATACAGATAGATATTATATCTCTAGAGAGGAATTCACCAAAATGTTAAAACAGTGGTTATCACAGCACTGTAAGATAACAGCTGATCTAAGTTAATTTCTATACAATATTTCTATATTTTTCAAATGTTCTACAATAAATATATATAATTTTTATAATCCATAGCTTTTTAAATGTTCATATCTTCTACCCCAGAAGATATATCTAAGTATTGCTTCTAAGGAAACAACCTGAAATTTAGAAAGAGTTTTATGCACCAAAATTTTTATCATGGTTTATTTAAACAGTAATAGCAACACTCAAGTTTCCAACAATAGGGGCTAGCAATTAAGCAGTCATTCAGAAGGCCTGTTGGGGAAGTTCCTGCAGTGGCTCAGCAGGTTATAAACCCAACTACCATCCATAAGGGATACTAGTTCAATTCCTGGCATTGCTCAGTGGGTTAAAAGATACGATGTTGCCGTGAGCTGTGGTATAGGTCACAGATGTGACTGAGATCTGGCGTTGCTAAGTCTGTGGTATAGGATGGCGGCTGCAGCTCAGATTAGACCCCTAGCCTGGGAATTTCTATATACCACAGGTGCAGCCCAAAAAAAGCAAAAAAAAAAAAGAAGAAGAAGAAGGAAAGAACGGTGTTGGATAACTGGGAAAATGCTTATATTAAAATTAGTTGAATTCAAGTGAATAGGTAGTGGACTAGTCATATGAGATTCTCTCTTTCCCTCCATAACCACCTCTGAAACAGTAAAATCATTTAAAAAAATAAATAAGTAACAACGAAGACTAAAGAAAAGGGAAAAAAAGAACAAAGAGGTTAAGAAATGGAGTTCCTGTTGTGGTTCAGCGGAAATGAATCCAATTAGGATCCATGAGGATGAGGGTTCAATCCCTGGCCTGGTTCAGTGGGTTGAGGATCTGGCGTTGCTATGAGCTGTGGTGTAGGTGGACTCTGCAGTTCCACATTGCTCTGGCTATGGTGTAGGCTGGCAGCTGCAGCTCCGATTTGACCCCTAGCCTGAGAAGCTCCATATGCTTCGGATGCAGCCCTGAAAATCCAAAAAAAAAAGAAGAGGTTAAGAAAGGATATAAAACAAAAGATGTCAACAAATTTTTGGAATTTAGGAAAATGTTTAAAATGATTTAGCAGATCAGAGGAAGTACAAATTAAATGCCTAGCAAAGGGGATTCAAAAATGAACATGTCGTTTCACTTTACTGAGTAAATGTTTGAAACCAATAGTCCACTCACGTGCTTTCATTCCACAAATGCTTCCTAAGTGCCTACCAGAGCATACATAAGTAAAAAAGACTAAGTCCTTTATGGAGTTCACCTCCTCATCATCCAGATTTCCATTTTGAAGTTTGTAAGTTAGGCTAACATATTCTACCTGTCACTTAAATCAATACTGTCAGGAAGCCAGCAGGAATGGTACATTGAACATAACAATTCCTTCTAGCTAATTCCAAAGCATGATACCAAATGTCACTGCATACTTTCTCAGGAGGCATATAATTACCAGAGTAACAACAGATCTCTTTGACAACCCTTAAGAAAACTCGATTTAAAAATTACCTCTTAACACAATATTTATTGCTTTCATTGTAGTGTTCACTGCTTGAATTCTCATGTTTCTATAAGATATTTGTAGTAGCTTTCTTTAGGAGAAAAATTAAAACGTCAATATTCTATCATATGCAAAAGTATTACTTACGCTACTCATCTTTTTATCAGATGAACAACACTGGAAAATATATCTGTTTGGAGTGACCACGAGGTTACAGGATTGCTAAAGTGAGCCAGTGAAGGGTTTCCTTCATAAAATTAAAATTCATCTGCATCAATGAGTTAGACAAAGTGGGTAAAAGCCAAAAGTTAAATGCAAGGTAACCATTATTAAGCATACCCCTAGTCAAAACTAGAAATCAAATCAAGAATAGTTCCGGAGTTCCCGTCG
Source organism: Sus scrofa (assembly GCF_054392235.1). NCBI lineage: Eukaryota > Metazoa > Chordata > Mammalia > Artiodactyla > Suidae > Sus > Sus scrofa. The sequence continues at coordinate 139,032,185 of NC_139383.1, forward strand.
TGGCGCAGTGGTTAACGAATCCGACTAGGAACCATGAGGTTGCGGGTTCGGTCCCTGCCCTTGCTCAGTGGGTTAATGATCACGGCGTTGCCGTGAGCTGTGGTGTAGGTTGCAGATGCGGCTCGGATCCCGAGTTGATGTGGCTCTGGCGTAGACTGGTGCTACAGCTCCAATTCGACCCCTAGCCTGGGAACCTCCATATGCCACGGGAGCGGCCCAAGAAATAGCAACAACGACAACAACAACAAAAGACAGAAAAAAAAAAAAAAAAAAGAATAGTTCCTAGCTGCAGAAAAACCACATAACAGAAATAAAATGATAACTTCCATCTTCCTAATGGAGAATATGCAATATGTGGACAATCTGTAATGGTGGTTACATCGGAGGAAAAATATATCAAGGTGAACAATCGAGCCAGTCATCTCCAACTAAGTAGTTTCTCAGACTATAACTTAATAGTTAACATCCATCTCCTAATAACAAGGCCCTTCAAACCACAATTTGCATGAAAATGTTATAAAGTGGTAGCAACAGATTAACAAGAGCCTTTGATTCAACCCAAAAGACAACTGAAAGACTTAACTAGACTTAAAAAGTGGTTGTACAAACACTCCAATTTAAAAAAATAGACAAAGAAGTGGAATACACATTTCTCCTAAGAACATATACAGTTTGCAACAAGCACATGAAAATATTCTCCACGTCTCTAGTCATTAGGTAGGTAATGCAAACCAAAACCACAACGGGATACCACGTCATGCCCATTAGGATAGGTATAATTAGAAGTTCCCACTAGTCGGTAACGGATCCACCTAGTATTGATGAGGACCATCACTGTGAGCTGTGGTGTAGGTCACACATGCAGCTCAGATCCCACATTGCAGTGGTTGTGGTGTAGGCCAGCATCGGCAGCTCCAAGCCAACCCCTAGCCTGGGAACTTCCATATGTTGTGGGTATAGCCCTTAAAAGCCAACAACAACAACAAAAGGATAGGGATAACTTAAAAATTGAAAAAAAAAAATGACAAATATTGGGAAGAAGTAGAGAAATTATAATCCTTGTGCATTGCTGGTAGGAATGTAAAATGGTGCAGTTACTATGGAAAACAGTTTGCTTAAGTCTCAAAAAGTTAAACACAGAATTACCAAATGGTCCAGCAATCCTACTTCTAGGTATATACCAAAAAGAATTTAAAGCAGGGACTCAAATAGAACTTAGACTCCAGTGTTCATAACAGAATTACTCACAATAGCCAAAAGGTAAAAACAAGACAAATGCCCATCAACAAATAGATAAACAAAATGTGGTGTATATACAAACAATGGAATACCATTCAGCCTTAAAAAGGAAATAAATTTTAACACATACTACAACATGGATAAACCTTGAAGACATCATGCTAAGAGAAATAAGCCAGACACAAAAGGACAAATATTTTGTATGATTCCACTTACATCAAGTAGCTAGCAAAGTTAAATTCATAAACACAGACTATTCAACTGCTAGTAATTTTTCTATTTTTCTCCAGTGAAGTTTCCTTAATACTCACTGGACATATCGTACAATGCAGTTTGGGTCATGGCTCATCCTATAGATGGTAAACACCTGGAGGATAGAAATGCAGTCTCAGCACCCGTCAAAAAACTGACACAGGGTTCTGCACAAAGCAGGTATTCAATAAATTAAAATACTGAAAATTTCTAAGACAGAAACCTATATAAAGTTTCCTCCTAACACACTCAGTAAAATTCAAGTGGCTCCCCCCCCCTTTTTTTTGCTTTTTAGGGCCACCCTCACACACATGGAGGTCCTCAGGCTAGGGGTTAAATCAGAGCTACAGCTGCCGGCCTATGCCAGAGCCACAGCAACTCGGGGTCCAAGCTCGTCTGCAACCTACACCACAGCTCACAGCAATGCTGCTGGATCCTTAACCCACTGAGCCAAGCCAGGGATCGAACCCACACCTCATGGTTCCTAGTTGGATTCGTTTCTGCTGTGCCATGACGGAAACTCCTCCACTTTTAACTATGTAAAAGGTGTCTTAAATTAGCCAATTTCTATTAAGTAGAGACTCAAAATCCCATTGATAAGGCAATCAATGTTTACTTTTTTCTCCACTTAGAGTTTAAATGCTGGGGAGTTCCAGTTGTGACTCAGTGGTTAACAAATCTGACTAGGAACCACGAGGTTGTGGGTTTGATCCCTGGCCTTGCTCAGTGGGTTAAGGATCCGGCATTGCCGTGAGCTGTGGTGTAGGTTGCAGACGCAGCTTGGATCCAGCACTGCTGTGGCTCTGGTGTAGGCCAGCGGCTATAGCTCCTATTAGACCCCTAGCCTGGGAACCTCCATATGAGGTGGGAGTGGCTCTAGAAAAAGGCAAAAAGACAAAAAAAAAAAAAAAAATTAGAGTTTAAGTGCTGGGAGGCAAGCAAATTTGGTAACTTTATTAATAAAATATACACTAAAAATGCTACTATATAAACACAACTAGGTTTATATAACAAATACAGTCCTGGGAGTTCCCGTCGTGGCGCAGTGGTTAACGAATCCGACTAGGAACCATGAGGTTGCGGGTTCGGTCCCTGCCCTTGCTCAGTGGGTTAACGATCCAGCGTTGCCGTGAGCTGTGGTGTAGGTTGCAGATGCGGCTCGGATCCCGCGTTGCTGTGGCTCTGGCGTAGGCCGGTGACTACAGCTCCGATTCAATCCCTAGCCTGAGAACCTCCATATGCCGCGGGAGCGGCCCAAGAAATAGCAACAACAACAACAACAAAAAGACAAAAGACAAAAAAAAAAAAAAAAAAAAGTCACACCTAAATTATTTCATCTTTTTTACTTTTTTATTTTTGGCTACCCCACAGTATATGGAGTTCCCGGGCCAGGGATCAGATCTGAACCACAGCTGTGAACTATGCCACAGCTGCAGCAATGCCAGATCCTTTAACCCACTGTGCCAGGCCAGGGATCAAACCTGCATCATCAGAGTTCCCGTCGTGGCTCAGTGGTCAACGAATCCGACTAGGAACCATGAGGTTGCGGGTTCGATCCCTGGCCTTGCTCAGCGGGTTAAGAATCCGGTGTTGCCATGAGCTGTGGTATAGTTTGCAGATGCATCTCGGATCCCAAATTGCTATGGCCCTGGCATAGGCTGGCGGCTACAGCTCTGATTTGATCCCTAGCCTGGGAACCTCCATATGCCGCGGGAGCGGCCCAAGAAATTGCAAAAAGACAAAAAAAAAAAAAAAAAAAAAAAGAAAGAAAGAAAAAAAACCTGCATCATGGCACTGCAAAGACACTGCCAATCCCATTGCTCCACAGTAGGAACTTCTAAGTTATTTCATTTTAAAAGCACTGGAGAAAGTCAAAAAGAAAAGCAAATAATGTATACAGGCATAAGTACACAAAAATAATTTTTTTAGAACTACAGTAGAATAACCCATTTACAAAATAAGTGACAGATTGAGAGATAATCTCTAAACATATATACACAAATGATTATCAACTATGATACATAATCCTAAAAAAAAAAAAGGAATAACAAACCAGTATAAAGTAAGCCAAAAAAACCTTTTTTTTTCCTTTTTTTTTTAGGGCAGCACCCGTGGCATATGGAGGTTCCCAGACCAGGGATCGAATCAGAGCTGCAGACGCCTGCCCATGCCACAACCACAGCAATGCTGGATCCGAGCCGCATCTGCAACCTACACCACAGTTAACAGCAATGCCAGATCCTTAACCCACTGGGCAAGGCCAGGGATGGAACCCTCATCTTCGTGGATGATAGTCGGGCTCATTAACCAATGAGCCATGACGGGTACACCCCCAAAATTTTTTCATATGCAAAGATGCAAAGGATATGAACAGGCAATTCACAAAGAAATACACATGTCAATAACTCTACTAAAAGTTGCTTAACTTAGTAGAGTTATTAAAAATAGAAAATGCAGATCAAACTGAAAAATATTTTTTCAAAATACCATTTTTTAATCTATCGGATTGGTAAATTAAAATACTTAATATCTACTGCTGATGAAGCTCTAGGCAAACAAGAACTCATATATTTTTGGTGGGAGTGTAAATTACTAGTCTTTCTTTTTTCTACCCTCTAATTCGGCAAGAACACTTCTAGAAATTTATCCTCCAGAAGCACAAACTGCAGCATTTTTTATAATAGCAAAAAAAACCCAATTTTAACTCTTGAGTTTTCACCTGCATCACTAGACAAGAACTTCTCAAATTCTCCTTGACTGGGGACAATATTGGTCTCAGACTCCAGGATAAGGCTGGGAATTTATTGATTCCAACTGGTGCCATCTACCAAATACAAAAAGCAATAGCTGGAGTTCCCGTCGTGGCGCAGTGGTTAACGAATCCGACTAGGAACCATGAGGTTGCAGGTTCAATCCCTGGCCTTGCTCAGTGGGTTAAGGATCCAGCGTTGCCGTGAGCTGTGGTGTAGGTCAAGACGCGGCTTGGATCCCGTGTTGCTGTGGCTCTGGCGTAGGCCAGTGGCTACAGCTCCAATTCGACCCCTAACCTGGGAACCTCCACATGCCACAGGAGCGGCCCAAAAAATGGCAAAAAGACAAAAAACAAATATAAAAATAAAATAAATAAATAAATAAATTTTTTTAAAAAACATTACTTAAGGAGGATCTAAAGCTTTCAGATAGTTTTAGTTGGAATTTAGTCTTTAAAGTTGTTATCACACAAAAAGTAATTAAGAACAGGTAAAATAAAGTCACCTACTGAAGTCAAGCTGAAACAAAAAAGAACAGGTAAAATAAAAAGTTTACTTCCAAAAATTTTGTAAAAACATGATTTACATTGTTTTAAAATTTGTTATGTAGTGAATATAAATTTGCACTTGAACACGTTATTTTTGTTTTTATTACTATCTGAAGAACCCTTCACAATAAACATACCATACAAATTTAGCATTGGTTCAAGATAACTCGCCATGAAGTACTTACTTACCACCTACTTACTCAGCACTGTTAATAGCAGAATTTGTAAGTATTAAGATGCCTGCCCCGCCCCAGCCCTACCCTGTGAGCTTGAGCCCTGAGCCCACAGCAGCGGGGATGACACGGTTCTTCAACTAGACCTGGTCAGAGATTTCCTGTTAGAGTTCAGCCCAGCAACCCCACCCAAAATGGTGCACTAGAGGCCCTGGGCCCTCCACCAAGGCTGCAAGAATGCCACAGGCAGCCCAGTGTCCATCTTCATGTATGATGTGAATCCCAGCAATGAAAAGCAAACCCAGGTAGTCAAAGCTACCTTCAAGCACCTCAAAACTCTCCAGCATTCCAACATTCCGGCCTACATGGATGGGCTAGAGACAAATGCCTCCTTTTAGTCAGAGACTATGAATCCGCTGGAAATGTGCCTCAAGGCACAAGCGGAGGCTGATGGCCTAAAGGGGCTAGAGCTTTCCTAGAAGCCAGAGAAAACTGTGTAAGCCCTCCACTTCCTGGACAAAGACTGCAGCTGCATCCACAACAATGTCTGCGTGGCCACTGTGTTTGTGGACCACATTGTCAAGTGGAAGCTTGGGGGCCTGGACTACATATATTTGTTAGGGAACTGTTGACTGAAACTGCCCACCATGGCCAGGCAATCTTAACTGCTTTCATGACTTGTCTCACAACAGGAGGCCCCCATAAAGAATATGGTGCTGCCTGGAAAACTGGGAGGATTTGGGAAGGGCCAATAGATGGGAGGAGACAACCAACCTCCCAGAATACTTGGCACTGGCATCCACCTTGGCTGAGAGGTGCACATGCCACCAGGAAGGACCCTGAGTTAGACCAAGTATGGGCCAAGCAAGACAACCAGCCAGAACCCAGAAACTAACCCCATTCCCATTAAACCTGAGGCTGCAAGCCACACAGCAGAGAGGTTCTCTTGGGTTCCCTTACCTTGCTGCTCTCCAACTGGACGCTCCTTCCCTATAAAGTCTTTTGCTTTGTCAGCATGTATGTCCCCTTGGACGATTCATTTCCAAGTGTTAGATAAGAGCCCACCCATGGGCCCTGGAAGGGGTCCTCCTTCCTGCAACATATTCAGCCCAAAGCAAAGGTGGGGGACCTCCCCACAAGGGGTTCCCTGAGCTATGACCCCCCAGAGTTGGGTGATGTCACCAGAAGAACAGTCAGAGAAAAGTGGTCAAGTGACATGTAGCACTTGGGCTGCCTCATCTGGGAAGTCTTCAATGGGCCCCTTTCGTGCAGCTGCCCTTCATTTGGAAAGATTCCCAAATCACTGGAGTCCCATTACATTACAGTGAGCTGGTGGAAACCAACCCCAAGGTATATCCCAACCCAGCCCACTTCCCAAAGAACTGCCAGGTGCCCAGTGGCTTCATGAGTTTCATGGAGACCAACCTCTTCCTGGAAGGGACTCAGATCAAAGAGCCAGCTGAGAAGCAAAAGTTCTTCCAAGAGCTGAGCAAGAGCCTAGACTTGTTCCCCAAGGATTTCTGCCGGCACAAGGTGCTGCCCCAGTTGCTGACCACCTTCAAGTTTGACGATGAGAGGACTGTTGTCCTCAAGCCCCTCTTGAAGGTGGGTAAGTACCTCAAAGCTGAGGTGTATCAACAGAAGTTCATCCCTATAGTGGTCAAGATGTTCTCATCAATCTACAGGGCCATGCGCATCCGTCTCTTACAGCAGATGGAGCAGTTCATTCAATACCTGATGAGCCAACAGTGAACACCCAGATCTTTCCCCACATACATGACTTCCTGGACACCAACCCTGCATTCAGGAGCACACAGTAAAGTCTATGCTGCTCTTGGCCCTGAAGCTAAATGAAGCCAATCTCAATGTGGAGCTGATGAAGCACTTCACAAGGCTACAGGCCAAGGACAAAGAAGGCCCCATCTGCTGCAACACTACCCTTTGCCTGAGCAAAATCAAAAATCAGCTCCTATCTCAGTGCCATCACCAAACACTTCACCCTTTAGCCAGGCCATGAAGGACCCATTTATACCATCCCGGATCGCAGGTGTTTTGGGCTTCACTGACACCTACAACCTCTATTCGATGAAGGTTAAAGCACAGAGAAGATCCTGCCTGTCCTTGGCAGCCTCAATATGGATCCTGAGAAATCTGCACAGGACCAGGTCTTCAAGGCCATTCAAAGCTTCCTGTCCAGGAGTTCCCATAGTGGTGTAGCAGAAACAAATCCAACTAGTAACCATGAGGTTGTGGGTACAATCCCTGGCCTCCCTCAGTGGGTTAAGGATCCTGCATTGCCGTGAGCTAGGGTTGCAGACTTGGCTTGGATCTGGCGTTGCTGTGAGCTGTGGTGTAGGCTGGCAGCTGTAGCTCCGATTAGACCCCTAGCCTGGGAACCTCCATATGAGGTGAGTGCAGCCCTAAAAAAAAAAAAAAAAAAAAAGCTCCTGTCCAAACTGGAGTCTGTTTCAGAGGACCCCACCCAGCTGGCCCAAGTGGAAAAGGATGTCCATGCAGACTCCAGCCCTAGAATGGGAAGTGAATCAGCCAGCTGGACAGGCTGGGCTGTGGCAGGTCTCCTCACTCACCTTGAAGCTGATCCATGCACATGCACAGCTGCCCCAGCCGAGACCAATATCCCCCAGTCACCCATGCCTGAGGGACTTCCTGCCCCAGCCCCTACCCCTGCAAGACCCACAACCTTAGGTTGTTGGGAGACACTACAGGAGGGCAAGGACACAGAAGAGGACAATAGTGCTGCCAAGAGAAGGGATGACAAGACTGGAGCAGCTTGGAGCAGGAGGCCGAATCTGCGCTGGCCCAGCAGGACAACTGAAGTTCTGGGGGCCAAGCCAGTCAGACTGGGCAGACCAGCAACCATGGCTACAAATCCCCAGAATCAGACTGGAGCAGGTGGGAAGATGAAGGCTTGTGGAATCAGGGCTGGCAGGAGCCAAACCCCTGTGGAGACAACCCCTGAGGGCACATGTGTAACTGGGGTAGACCAGAGCCTATTGACAAAGGCGACCCCCTTAGCTACCCTATCAGTACGCTAGGAGGTTGGTGCTCAGCTGAGACTAGACTCTTGGAATTGATGACAACTTGGAGCACCTAGATATTGAGAGCCAACAGGCGAAGACTGAGCTAGCACGGAAAAAGCGTGAGAACTCTCAGCAAAGATGGAGGATAAACGCACTGAGAAAAAGGCAGGTAAGGGCCCCATGAAGCTGGGAACCAGGAAGGTAGACCGAACCAACAAGTGTGGGGCCTTCCCAGCCATGCAGAACAGGCCCCAGAGATTTATTGCACAAACCACAAGAGCTGGCCAGCCTGACCAGGCACATCTCAAGTGTACATAACCAGAACTACAATAAATTCTATTTAATTTTTAAAAGAAAAGAAAGAAGTATAAGACAAGGTTCCCAATGTTAAGAAACTTACTAATAGGGACATGAACTGAAGATATGAAAAAACTAAGCAACCACAGATAACATTAATGAAGTGTACAGACTGATACTATAGGAGTTCAGAGACAAGGAAAACAACAAAGACTGGGTGGAATCAACAGAAAGACCCACAGAGTCCAACTGTAGGGAAAACACTTTCCTCACCCTGAGCTGACTTTTAATGAAAATAAAACTCTTCTGAGCAATAAAGCATCAATTTTAATCATCAATAAAAATCACCTTACTAGACTACTTCAATAAGTGAAACAGGTATGGTCCTTGTCTCAAGTGTTTATAATAAAAGGAGATACAGAACAAATACCAATTAAAAGATTATAGTTCATCATAATAATACTTTTTTTTTTCTTTTGTCTTTTTAGGGCTGCACCCACAGCATGTTGAGGTTCCCAGGCTAGGGGTCTAATCAGAGCTACATCTGCCAGCCAACACCACAGCCACAGTAACACAGGATCTGAGCCGCGTCTGCGACCTACACCACAGCTCATTGGCAACACCAGATCCTTAACCCACTGATTGAGGCCAGGGATCAAACCCGAAACTTCATGGTTCCTAGTCGGTTTCATTTCCACTGCACCACGACTGGAACGCCCAATAATAATTCTTTCTTGATTTAGGTACTAGATCAAAAGTATCATCATTATGTAAAAATTCATCAAGCTGTACATTTATGGTATCTATACTTTTCCATATGTATGTTACACTATAGTTAAAAGACAAAAAAAAAAAAAAAAAAAAAAAAAAAAAAAAAAAAAAAACAGGATTATAGCTTCAGTTCTATTCATTTTCAGAGGGTAGTTACACATCTCCCACTGCCACCTGGACAACACCACCTGGATGTCATGCCCCTCAGACTCCACCTTCTCTTCAAAAAAATATTCCCTCCAGATTTTTCTATTTTGATCAATGGTAGACATTCAAGCCAAAAACCTTGGACTTATTGGACTCTTTCACCAACTCAGGTGATTTATTAAGTCCTTACTTACAAATCTAATAAGTACCAGGTAGCTTTCCAGGTGTGTGAATAACAGCAGTGGAAGTGACAAAGTCCCTTCTCTCATGAAATTAACATTCTAAGGGGAAATGACAAATACATTTTTAAAATCAGATGGTGACTTTGCTACGATGATAGCAAAAAAGAATGAAGCAATAAGGGAAGGTGCTTTAAAACTGGTGATCAGGAAAAACCCGAAAAGTAGTTTAAACTGAGAACCTGAAAGAACCAGACTTGGAGAAGAATATTCCAGGAAAAGAGAAGCTAAGTGCAAAGACATTGAAGTCAAGACAAACAGTCCATTCAAAATTTAAAATAGCTAGCAGAGCCAATGAGAGGAAAGGCGGCAGGAGACAAGTCTATAGAGGGAAGCAAAAGTCAGATCATGCAGCATGTAGTAGGCCACAGTAAGGAGTCTGGGTTTTCCAGTTATACTTTATCTCATCTCTATGCTTGAATTTCCACTCTCACTTCTCAACTTCACCCTTTATTATCTCACTTAAGAACTAGGTCATTATAATAATCTTATAAACACTGTCCCTGATTTTACCTTCTTCCCACTGCAAGACATTCTAACACCATAGCAAAATTAAGTATTTTTTTAAAGCAGTGTTACACATTATCACTCTTCTGCTCAAAAACCTTCAAAGGACAAGATAAAAACATCAGCTCCTTAATCTGCAGCTCAAAGCTCCCAGTAATAGGGCCATAACTCTCTCCCTCTAACTTTACTGTATATCATACTCCTAAACAAGACCTCATTCTAGCTAAACCGCTCCCTGAACATATGTGCATTTCCCACCATGGGATCTTGGCACATAATATTTATCCCTCCACCTCCCTGAACAACCTTCATACCCTTGACTCTTCTCTAAGTCATAATTTCTTCAACAAATGAAGTTCTACCTCAGTAGGAGGCGGGAAAGGGGAATACTCCCACTGAGGAAACAAGAGCACAGAAGCCTGAATATGTATATGATATTCACATAAACAGGGTCTTCTGACTGAGGTCAGAATGCATGATGAGATGCAACAGGAAATAAAGCCATTCAGTAGGATGGTGAAGAGCTCTATTGGTCTCTGCAAGTTATTTAACCTCTCCTGGCTTCGTATCTTCATCGTAGAATGAAGGTAATAACAGTGCCCATGCCACAGTACTGTGGCAATTTAGTCACTCACTCAGCAAACATTTCCTGAGCACTTACTCTGTACACCAACACTGTTCTAAGTGACGCAGAGATAGCAGTGAGCAAGACAGGCAAAAATCTCTGCACTGCGGTACTTAAATTTTAGAAAGGGAACTATCAAACAAGCAAAATAAATAAGTATATGATGTACTATGTTATCTAGTAATAGGTGCTATAGAAAAATAAATAAATAAACCAGAGAAGGGAGATAGGGAAAAAAGCAAAATTTGAATCAAGACATGAAAGAACTGAGAAACAGCCATGCGGTATTCCAGACAGGAAATCAGAAATGAAAAGGCATGATTAAGGAAAAACAAGAGGAAACGATATTCAATATCTTGTGATAAACCATAATGGAAAAGAATATTAAAAAGAAAATACAAATGTATATAACTGAATGACTTTGCTGTACAGCAGAAATTAACAAAACATTCTTAATCAACTATACTGCAATAAATTTTAAAAAAAAAAGGAAGGAAACCAAGCAGCTGGAGCAGAAAGTCATAAATGATGAGGTCAGAGAATTAAGAGGGGATCAGATCACATAGAACATTAGAGGCCGTTGTAAAGATTTTCGCTTTTATTATGCCAGAAATTGAAAACCACTGGAGGGTTTTGAGCGTGACATGACCTGACTTTAACAGTATCTCTGATTTAACAGCATCTCCCTGGCTGGTATATTAAGAATATACTAGTAGAGAACAAAGTCAGGAGGAAGAGACCACTTAGATTAAATTAGATAATGGGGCTTAACACAATGTCTGGCATAAAAGTAAGCATTCCGTAAAAGGCAGCTATTTTTTCTAGAGTAAGAATGAATTCCTATGCTGTTGGACCAAACACCTGTAAATAACCAGCTGAATTTAAGGCTGAAGTTTGGTGGCAAGGCAAGTATATCTCATATAGTTCTAGGCTCATCAAAAATAAAAATGTTTAAACAAATAATAATTAATGACTTTTATAAATGATTATATTATTTCCCATAAAGATGACAAAAGAAGGTCTGTTCCTGTCATCATCTTTAAAAGCATGCCACTCAGAAGGCAGAGTATCCTCAAAAAACAAAATTAAGGAGAATTTGAGAAAATAAAGTATGCATCTGTATGATACTATTTCAATCTGGAAAAATCCGCTTTTTAAAACTCTACTATTTCAAAATGACACCAGTATTGGTTACCTCTATTGATCTAATTATCTTAAATTCTTACTGGCAATACAAAATGCTGCTTGTAAGATTACTGGCACTATTGAAAATAAAAAGACAGTTATAACACTTTAAAAAGAACTGAAAAGTAACCTGCAGTGCTGAAAAGTCTTCATTTTGAAAATATAAACACAGATGATCATTGTACAACTATAAACGTAGTAAAATTCATTGAGTTTAAAAAAAAAAAAAAGAAAATATACAGAGTTCCCGTCATGGCTCAGGGGAAACAAAACTGACTAGCATTCATGAGGACATGGGTTTGATCCCCAGCATCGGTCAACTGCCGTGAGATGTGGTGTGGGTTGCAGACATAGCCTGGGAACCTCCAAATGCCTCGAGTGGGGCCCTAAAAGCAAAAAATAATAAATAAAAAAATGCAGTTAGCAGCATGGAAAAGTGTTTGATTAACACCAACATGCAGAAGTTCCTGTCGTGGCTCAGAAGAAACAAATCTGACTAGCATCCATGAGGACGCAGGTTCGATCCCTGGCCCCTCTCAGTGAGTTAAGAATCCGGGATTGCCGTGAGCTGTGGTGTAGGCCAACAGCTATAGCTCTGATTAGACCTCTAGACTGGGAACCTCTATGTGTCGTGGGTATGGCCCTAAAAAGACAAAAAAATAATAACACTAACGTGCATAATATCGGTAAGGGGTAACCTGGGTGAAGAAAGGTATGTGTGTACTTTGACCTCTCCTTCCAAACTTAGTGAATGCAATTTGGGACCAACTTCTTCTCCTTTTTTTTTTTTTTTTTTTTTTTTTTTTTTTTTTTGCTTTTTAGGGCAGCATCCTCATGGATCCTACTCAGATTCACTTCCACTGAGCCAGGATGGGAACTCCATTGGGACCAACTGATTATGGGCTTCCAACCTCTGTATTAGGCTCAGGGCTACGGACTATCCCACTCCCCTTCCTTAACCCTAAAGCCCAGAGTTCCCATCATGGCTCAACAGAAACTAATCTTGACTAGCATCCATGAGAACACAGGTTTGACCCCTGGCCTCGCTCAGTAGGTTAAAGGATCCAGTGTCACCCTGAGCTGTGGCATAGGTCACAGACACGGCTCAGATCCCATGTTGCTGTGGTGTAGGCCAGTGGCTATAGCTCGGATTTGAACCCTAGCCTGCAAACCTCCAACTGCCTCAAGTGAGGCCCTAAAAAGACCAAAAAAAAAAAAAAAAAAAAACTAAAGCCCTACAGTATCACTTCAAGCTATCCCAGACTTTGTCTATGAAATCAAGACTCTACACCATATGAACCCCATGGTTCCAGGTTATGGGCTGTCAAAAACACTGGAGAAGGCATTTCAATTTATAAAATGATAGTGCTGCTAATGATAACAGCAACAACTACATAGTGCTTACTATATACCAAGCATTGCTTTCATCACTTTACTTTTGTGTGTGTGTGTGTGTGTGTGTGTCTTTTTGGAATTTCTTGGGCCTCTCCTGCGGCATATGGAGGTTCCCAGGCTAGGGGTCGAATCGGAGCTGTAGCCACTGGCCTATGCCAGAGCCACAGCAACGCAGGATCCGAGCCACAACTGCCAACTACACCACAGCTCATGGCAACACTGGATCCTTAACCCACTGAGCAAGGCCAGGGATTGAACCCGCAACCTCATGGTTCCTAGTTGGATCCGTTAACCACTGAGACACGATGGGAACTCCTTTACTTTTTTTTTTTAAGGGCCACAGTTTATGACAGGAAGTTCCCAGGCTAGGGGTCCAATCAGAGCTGCAGTTGCAGGCCTCTGCCACAGCAAACACCAGATAGGAGTCTGTGACCTACACTGCAGCTCACAGCAAAGCTGGATACTTAACTAAGCAGGGCCAGGGATCAAACCTGATTCCTTATGGATGTTAATTGGGTTCATAACCACTGAGTCACAACTGCAACTCCAGCACTTTACATTCTTATCTAATCAATCTTTGCAGCAAGCCTAGGTAGACATTATTATCCCCACTGTACTGAGAAAGATAAGCGACAAGAATTTAAATAACTTTTAAGAGGCACACAGAAAAGTAAGAAGTAGGAGAAGGGGTGGGGGAGACTGGTTTTAAAAAAGGATCAGGAGATCCCACTGTGGTGCAATGGGATCTGCAGCATCTTGGAAGCCACTGGGACACTGGTTCAATCCCTGGCCTGGCACAGTGGGTTAGGGATATAGCGTTGCTGCAGCTGCAGCTTAGGTCATGACTGTGGCTCCAATCCAATTCCTGGCCCAGGAGCTCCATAAGCTGCAGGGCAGCCGAAAATTACCAAAAAAAAAAAAAAAAAGATCAATGGAGTTCCCTTGTGGCACAGTGGGTTAAGGATCTGGTGTTGTTACTGCAACCACTCTGCTTGCTAGCTGCTGTGGCATTTGTTCAGTCCCTGGGCTGGGAACCTCCACAATGCTGAGGGAACAGCCCCAAAAAAGGATCAAGAAATCAGAAAAGCAGGCGAGTTGTCAAACGGAATATTGAAAGCTAGCAAGTCCTTCAAAAATTTTAAAAGAAAATGTTTTCCACTATAGAATTCTATTATTCTATCTTCTTAGATGAAGAATGGTGAATATATGACAGGAGTTATCAAACCACTAGGTCTGAGGTCTGCTTTTGTAAATAGTTTTACTGAAACAGTTAACATCCATTCATGTATGCATTGTCTACGGCTGGTTCAGGAATATAACAGCACAGATGAGTTAAGTCATGGACTCTCTGGCCTACAAAGGCTAAACTATTTACTATCTGGTCCTTTACAGAAAAAATTCACCAACCCCTAGTTTATGAACATAAGAGCAAATGATGGCTATGAAAAGTGGAGGACTGATGGCAGCTGATAAGCATTTGGAAAATAAGGGTAAGACTGCAATGGCACATTTTCTTGGGAAAAAACAGGTTTTCAATACTATTTGAAGATAGTGCCAAAAGACCAGTTTCTGATTTTTATCTAAGTACTTACCTCCTGCCATCTCAAGAATTTTGAAGAAAGCATCTAGAAAATGTATGGTCATTAGTAAATTATTTGGAGGATAATTATAAAATGTACAGACTTCCCAGAGGTTTTGCTTCTTTTATTCTCTGGCTGACCAACTTTTGAATATTCTGCTACTTATTAGCACTTTCAATGAAGATGTACAGGGAAGACAAAAATACATGAACGGCAAGCTGGGAAAGAGTTGGAAATTGTTATAATGTGTTAGCAAAACTAAAGTTTTAAATACCAACAAATTAAGTTCAATATAAGCCAACAGTGGGACACAGCTGCAAAAAAACTCTAAAGTGGAAGTGTGGTGTCCAGATCCTTAGAGGAAATTATTCTATATGCTGGGCTAGCTTTACAAAATCTGGACTAGTATATCCTGTTTTGGGCACCACCTTTTAAGAGGACCAAAGAAGGCCAAAGAGAGAGCTAGAATATGTAGAAACTATAATATATTCTTAAAAGGTTAAAATCATTGGGAATTTTTGTTTTAATTTTTTGTTTTAATTTTCATAAGCATTACTATAGCAGTAAACATTAAAACCATCAAAAAGAAGTTTCCCCATTCAACTCATTAAACAACCAACAAAGACTTATTGTAAAACTACTACAGACCAGGCACTGCTCTAGGAAAGACCAAAATCTTGACCTCTTTAGAGTTTGCATGCTAACGTGGAACACAGAAAATCAACAAATAATATAATTTCAGATACCTACAATCTTACCACTGACCGTAACTCTTTATCCCTCTAAATTGCTATTTGCATGTGTATATATTTTTATAGGGTTTTATAACTTAAAATCTAAAACATAAAGCAAAATCTTTGTGATTTGGGTTCTACTTTTCATTTAACATTATTTTAAGAACATATTTTCAAGTTGCTACATAGTCTTTAACTTATATTTTTCACCTTTTTTTTTGGCCACACCCAAGGCATTCAGCAGTTTCTGGGCCAGGGATTGAACCATGTCACTGCTGCAGCCTGCATCACAGCTGCAGCAACCCCAGATCCTTAACCTGATGCATCACAGGGGGACTTCCTATATTTTTCACTTTTAATGCCCCAATTTACTTAATATTCCTCTATTCTTCAACACCTATCCAGGCTTTGCTATAAGTGCAACAAAGGACTATAGTGAGAATGATGATTTTCCTCTCCGGAGGAATGTGGGCAGGGTAGGCAGTGAGCTGTTAGGTTTTCAGGAGGACTATAAGACTGATAGTGGGAGTGCAGAACATTAAAACTATCATTTAATAATGATAATATTATTATTAATATTATCATTAATAAGGAAAAAGGTCATATCCAATCACTCCGGGCAAAATCTTGGGTAGAAAAGAGAACTACTGTTGAGGTGAAAGAATACAGTAAAGGTACATAGGCTCTATTCAGGAACCCAGATTGACAAGGAAGGAAGGAAGGCTGGCAAGCAAGGAATCCTCCCACACTATGTGAGAGTGCACTACCATGCCCAGAGAAACCTTACTCAAATTCCTTTAAAGTCTATACTGTAAGAAACTAAAAGCATGAGAATAGCCTTTGGGAAACTTAATGGGAACATCAGTGTATTTAGGAGAAGTTAATAGGCCAACAGGGCAGTTATAAGGTCAACACCCATAATCTCAAAGGCACCACAGTCGTTGGCTCTTGAGAAGAGCACACAAGAACACTAGCTGCAGATTTAAGGCCCACCAGGGAGTAGAGGCTTGTGCAATAGTCAATTGTAGCAGAACCAACAAATCAAAACCCACAGAACAGTCATGAGCCAATGAATAAGGATATGAAAGGATTTGGTGATAATCAGTCCCAAAATCAAGCATGATTTTCATCATCATTGCCTAGAAAATTTAAGATGTTGGGTTGGATTACGAAGATAATGATGATAATTTAAAGGATCACCTGAAGTTTGTCATGAAAGCAGAAATAGACTATTCCGGAGTTCCCGTCGTGGCGCAGTGGTTAATGAATCCGACTAGGAACCATGAGGTTGCGGGTTCAATCCCTGGCCTTGCTCAGTGGGTTAACGATCCAGCGTTGCCATGAGCTGTGGTGTAGGTTGCAGATGCGGCTTGGATCCCACGTTGCTTGGATCCCACGTTGCTATGGCTCTGGCGTAGGCCAGTGGCTACAGCTCCGATTCGACCCCTAGCCTGGGAACCTCCATATGCCGCTGGAGCGGCCCAAGAAATGGCAAAAAGACAAAAAACAAAAACAAAAAAAAAAAAACAAATAGACTATTCCATATACTCTAGAGGATCCTGGAATAGAAATTTCTGAACATAAGGTTTCACATCAGCATAAGGAATAACCTGACCTCTAAAATTACCTGACAATGAAATAAGTTTCCTCAAGGTGCTAAGCTCCCTGTCACCAGATGTATTTAGCAAAAAGTGATCAACTTTGGTGGCTTTTGTAAAGGAGAATCGCTATTTGGGTTTTTTGCTGTTGTTTTTTTTACCAAATATCTTTAACTTCATGTTTGTTTTTATCAAAGTTATCCATGAAGTGAGATTAAATTACTGAATAAATGCAAAGATTTATTATAAAAAACAATCATCCTCCATCTCAATAATTTCCCAATTCCCAGGCAGAAAAATTTTCAATTTTTGTAGCTGAATCTTTTGATCTATATCTCTATATCACTATATGCTTTTTCCTTTTTTCTTTTTCTCCAGTTTTAAGCACTATTACCTTTGCACTATAGAAGATAAAATTTAGCTCTCCTTCCACTTTACATTTCCATACTTGTGCACACTTCCCATCCCCACTCTTCCCAGTATAATTATATAATTCTATGAGATAAATACTCCAGGTTCACAATGATCCTATTCAGAGCTGAGCAGAGTTTCATGGCAGCCTAGTGATTAAGGATCTGGCATTGTCACTGCTGCAGCTCAGGCCACTGCTCTGGCTCAGGTATGATCCCAGGAACTTCTGCACGCTGTGGGTGCAGCCAAAAAAAAAAAAAAAAAATGGAAGAGAGAAAGAGCTGAGTGAGCATGCAGCACACTTATTAAAAAGGCAGGATAGGAGCTCCCACTGTGGCGCAACAGGATTGGTGGCCTCTTGGGAGCACTCGGACACAGGTTCCATCCCTGGCCTGGCACAGCAGGTTAAGCATCCAGCATTGCCACAGCTTCAGCTTAGGTTGCAACTGCAACTCGGATCTGATCTCTGGCCAGGAAGATCCATATGCCTCAGGTCTGCCAAAAATGAAGAAAAAGGGGGCAGGGGGGCAGGGTAGGCTATACAAACAATTTCAGAATATTAACCTGGTGAGTGAATACTCAGGTCATTAATTAAACCAGTTCTCTTCCAGAGTCATTCTAGGTCTCAGACTGATAGCAGTTCTGCCACCTTGAGTACAAGGCTTCCAAGGCTGTCCCAGGTATTGCATTCCAGATAACCAGCAGAGGCAGACAAAGAGGAACACATGAAGAGGTCAGGCCCATTTCCATTTCCACTCCACTAGAGAAAAGTTAAGTCATATTGTTTCATCAAACTGCAAAGGAGATTAGGGGATTCTGACTAGCAACATGCCCAAAAAAGGGGAGAACAGCTATGAACAGACAGTTAGTGGTCTTTGCCACATATACCATAATTACTTTTCCTCAAAAAATTCTGAGTGAAAAAATCTGTAATGGGGAGTTCCCATTGTGCTCAATGGGTTACAAACCCAACTGGTATCCGTGAAGATGCAGGTTCAACCCCTGGCCTCGCTCAGTGGGTTAAGGATCCAGCACTGCTGTGAGCTGTGGTATAGGTCACAGACACAGCTTGGCTCTGGCATCACTGTGGTTGTGGTGTAGGTCGGAAGCTGCAGCTCCAATTTGACCCCTAGCCTGGGAACTTCCAAATACCACACGTGTTGCCCTACAAAGACCAAAAAGAGACAAAAAACACTGTAACAGACCTTAAAAACAGACACTGAGGGAAGAGAAATTAAAGGATGTAAGAGTAAATAAATCAGTTAAGTAAATCTAAAGGAAGTTTATGAACATCCTACAAAAAAAGGAAAGGAAAAATTAAAAGATAACTAATTCATTCAAGAAACACTGTGCTCTTATCTACCAAACTCTGTGCTAAGTACTAGGGAAACAACAAAAAACATACAGGCGGAAAAGAAAAGAAAAGGCCATATAAACTAAATGCAATGTAGTATCTTCAAAACCAGGAACAGAATAAGGACATTAGTGGAAAAACTAATACAATTCAAATAATGCCTGGAGTTTATAGTAATGTACCAATGCTGGTTTCTTAGTTGTGACAAACATACCTAGTAACATAAGATGTTAGGAGAAACTGGGTAAGAGGTACACAGAAACTCTGTACAGAGAACTGTGAAGATGAAGGGTGGTGATGACTGCATGACAATCTGAACATACTTAGTACCAAAGAACTATACACTTAAAAATGGTCAAAACAGTACATTATATATATATTTTACTACAACTATTGAATGACAGAGGTTTTAACAGCATGTCCATCACCAGAAAAAGATCTTAAAAACTCTAACTTCCCTGAGACCATGATATCTAAGATGAGTTCTGAACAAAACAGTCATACTATGCAAAGAAATGGGGCAGCAGAGGTACAGCAAATGTGGTAACCTACAACAGAGGTCAGCAAACTATAACCCCACAGCCCATGTCCTCCCATCTTTTTTGCACACTCCACAAACTCAGAAGGTTTTTATATTATTTAATGGTTGAAAAAAATTAAAATAATAAAATTTTGGAGTTCCCATTGTGGCACAGTGGTTAACGAATCTGACTAGGAACCATGAGGTTGCAGGTTCGATCCCTGGCCTTGCTCAGTGGGTTAAGGATCCAGCGTTGCTGTGGCTGTGGCGTAGGCCGGTGGCTACAGCTCCAATTCAACCCCTAGCCTGGGAACCTCCATATGCCGTGGGAGCGGCCATAGAAAAGGCAAAAAGACTAAAAAATAGAAATAAAATAAAATTGTATAACATGCAAAAATTACATGAAATTCCAATTTTCTTTTTATTTTTTTTGGTCATAACAGCAACATGCAGAAGTTCCTCACCAGAGATTGAATCCACACCACAGCACTGACCCAAGCCACAGCAGTGACAACACCAGATCCTTAACCCAATGAGCCACCAGGGAACTCCTGAAATTAAAATTTTAGTGTCCATAAAGTTGCCCTGGAATACAGCCATGATCATTCATTTACACATTGCCTATATCTGACTTTATGCTACCATGGCACAAGTGAGTAGTTACTGATGAAAATAGTAAGTCCCACAAATATATTTACTATCTGGCCCTTTGCACAAAAAAATCTGGCAACCCCTGATCTAGAGGCCCGGGTGGGGAAGGGAGAATTTAGAACCTAGAGAAATT
This sequence comes from Sus scrofa, assembly GCF_054392235.1. Lineage (NCBI taxonomy): Eukaryota > Metazoa > Chordata > Mammalia > Artiodactyla > Suidae > Sus > Sus scrofa. The sequence continues at coordinate 139,052,335 of NC_139383.1, forward strand.
TTACATGTGTGTATGAGATAAGCTATAAGGTAGTAGGCTTTATGTACTAGGCTAAAAAATCTGAACTTGTCTCAAACTTGATTCCATTTATTATGAGAAGCTACTAAAAGAATTTTATTGAGAGTAATCTGATCAGATCCACCTTGTGTAAAAATAATTATTCCTGTCTAGAGTTACCTAAAATATTGATTTTAGTTACTAAAAAATAAAATGGGAGTTCCCGTTGTGGCGCAGTGGAAACAAATCCGACTAAAAACCATGAGGTTTCAGGTTCCATCCCTGGCCTGGCTCACTGGGTTAAGGATCCTGGCCTAGCTCAGTGGGTTAAGGATCCGGCGTTGCCATGCATGAGCTGTGGGTAGGCTAGCAGATGTAGCTCCGATTCGACCCCTAGCCTGGGAACCTCCATATGCTGTGGGTGCGGCCCTAAAAAGAAAAATAAATAAATAAAATATAAATAAGTAAAAAAATAAAAATTAAAAATCTTTGCAATTCTCACTTAAAATAAAAAATGAAAAAATAGGAGTTCCCATCGTGGCACAGCGGAAACGGATCCAACTAGGAACCATGAGGTTGCAGGTTCGATCCCTGGCCTCACTCAGTGAGTTAAGGATCCGGCATTGCTGTGAGCTGTGGTGCAGGTCACAGACTCGGCTCGGATCCTGCATTGCTGTGGCTCTGGTATAGGCCGGTAGCTGTAGTTCCAATTAGATCCCTAGCCTGGGAACCTCCATATGCTGCAGGTGCAGCCCTAAAAAGACAAAAGACAAAAAAAGAAAAAAAAAAGAAAATGCCACTAAAAAAAGGAAGCCTAGAAGCATACCAATAAGGCTGTGATAGTATATTAGAAATTTTTATTTCCTTCTTTGTGCTTATCTATATTTTTCATTTCTTGTCAAATGAGAAGAAAACTGCTTTTATAATTCAAATCCAAAAATAAGTACTTTTAAACTCATATTCATACACACACAAAATTTCTCTAGGTTCTAAATTCTTCCCTCCCCACCCCTCATCCCCAGCAGCCTTAGGTAGGAAGAGAAAATATGTTTTAAGAAAACCTACATATAGCAAAACTATAACAGGATACCTCTGTCGCACTTATAAAGGATAAATGACATTCCACCTTTTCAAATTACTGCATTTGCTTTATAGTTGTGAAAGAATAAAATGAAACCAATATACTGGCAGAGTACTCTTTTCCTACATAGGGCTTTCATCACATCAACGAGACCTATCAATAATATCTTTTTGAAACTAAAAATGTTAAAGAACAGGAGAAAATGCAGAGTTTGCAAGTCAAGTCAAAATGTTGAAAACTGTAGTTCCCGTTGTGGCTCAGCAGTTAACAAACCCAGCTAAGATCCATGAGGACACAGATTCAATGCCTGGCCTCCCTCAGTGGGTTAAGGATCCAGCGTTGCCACGAGCTGCGGTGTAGGTCGCAGACACGGCTCAGGTCTGGCATTGCTGTGGCTGTGGTGTAGGCCAGCAGCTATGGCTCCAAACTGACCCCTAGCCTGGGAACTTCCATATGCCTCAAGTGCAGGCCGAAAAAGAAAAAAAAAAAAAAAAGTTGAAAACTGATGCAAATAAAGCTTTGAAAATATAATTATGGGCTCTTAAGAAATGTAGTCTTTGATATATACCATAGTACTTTGCACTTACTGATACATCGCTTGTTAACATTAAACTCATTTTAAATGTTGTGTTTCAGTTCATCAGGGATTCATGTGCAGGAAATCATTACTTTTATTTCTTTTGTGTGTCCCCCACCCACAGAACCTCATACAGTGCCCATATATGGTGGGTACTCAGTAATGCTTACAATTGAATGACAAAATAATTAACCCTATTTAAGCTCACAGACTGAAACCCTCACACCTACAATTCACACCATTAAGCCTCCCTCTATGGAACAGCTTAAAGGACATTCCTGGGGTGAGTACTGCTGATTCTACTGGATTTATTACATTAGGTTTCTCCTGTAGCAAAGAGCTCAAAGTGCACATGTAATGTTAAAATAGAATTCCTGACTACTGAGAAGGTGGGTGGGAAAGTGGGCAAGTGAAGGAAGAATCTATTATAATAGCTTGCCTCTAAAGAACAGGCATTATTCAACTCTAGAGATTAAACCATTCCTAAAATGTCTCCGAACTAAGACTCCTAAGGGATGTCATTTCATTAAACTTAGTACTGGCTAAATGCCAGCACAATACCGTTGAAACCAAAAACTTACCATTAAAAAAAAAATCCTAAAAATCTCGGCTAACAATCCACATGATTGTATAAGATCTAATTTTAATTATTCACTCTCTTTTGCCAAAACAAAACTTCTGAACTTTTTCAAAGCATTAAATTGAGCAGCTACCACATGCTGAGCACTGGGGAAACAAGTGAATTAAAGAGCCAGACAAAATTAAGTGATTTTGTATTCTGCTATAAATTAAAGTACAAACAACAGAGCTGAGGAAGTACTGTGCAGTGAGGAGTCAACTTCTATCCATGGACGTTTGGGGAAATTAGATAGCAAATTTAAGCTGGACATTGAAGACTGATTAGGAGTTAGAGGCAACAAGCAGGAAGAAGGGTAGAAAGAGTATTCAAGGCAAATAGAGGGCTATACACAAGCAGAACATTGCATGGCAGGAATGATAGAGGATAAAAAGGAAAGAAAGGTAGGGTAGAGTTCAACAATGATAGGTCTGGTATGCTAAACTATGAAATCTGGAGTTATGCCCCCAGGTAATGGAGAGAAAATAGAAATTTTGAAGTACGGCAGTGACAAAAACCTGAAGAATCAGTTCACCTAGCAGGAAAAGCCTAAGTTAAATTATAATCATCTCAATGGCTTTATTTAATACTACACCATACAGACATCAGTAAATACTGCACTGATGCAGATAACAAAAGAAATCTATGAATGTGATCCATTCCTCTGTCCATGCTTTCAGCTGAGTCTCAGGGCTCAGTCATTATTACCCTCTTCCCTACTCCCTGGCTGATCTCACCAGACCCATGTTTCCAAACACCATCTAGGTACTGAAGACATCCCAAGTGTAATCCACAGCCATGACTTTGACTCTGGGCTCCAGACTTGAACAATCAACTACCTATTCCTGGATACCCAGTGAGAATCTCAAATTCAACATATCCAACCAAATTCTTCATGTTAGCAGGAAAGCTTCAAGTTTCTCACTCCTAGGTATGATGTTAGTTAGCTATAGGTACTTTTGTTTTTGTCGGCTGTGCTCAATGCATGCAGAAGTTTCCTGAGCTAGGGACTGAACCTGCAGTTAGAGCTGTGACAACACCAGATCCTAAACCCACTGAGCCACCATGGAATTCCCTAACCTCTTCACTTTAAACTCCAAACTAGCTCCTTCCAATTTTCCATCTCTGCACATGGCACTAGTTGCTCTAGCTAAAAACTTAGAAATCATCTTTGATTCCTCTCCTTCTCTCACAACTAATCAATCAGCATACTGTATTGGTTCTACCTTCAAAATATACCGAGGAAGTTCCCTTGTGGCACAGCAGGTTAAGGACCCAGCACTGCCACAGCTGTGGCACAGGTTGAAACTGTGGTGTGGGTTCAATCCCTGCTCTGGGAATTTCCACACGCCCCAGGTACAGCAGGGAAAAAAAAATACACACACACACACACACACACACACACGCCCTGAATCTGACCACTTCTCACTATCTCCATCAGCATTGCCTCCCTGATCCAAGCCTTATTTACTGCTCAATCCCTAGACTTGGTACAATACCCAGCATATAGTAGGGCTCATTAATTATTGGGTTGTTGAATGAATGAATTTACCTAACTACCCTAATCAATCTTATTTATATTTTCATTCCATTATGCATAATTGAATAATTCCTTTCTCACCTTTAAATTTAGATCTAGGAGTTCCCATCATGGCGCAGTGGTTAATGAATCCGACTAGGAACCATGAGGTTGCGGGTTCGGTCCCTGCCCTTGCTCAGTGGGTTAACAATCCAGCGTTGCCATGAGCTGTGGTGTAGGTTGCAGATGCGGCTTGGATCCAGCATTGTTGTGGCTCTGGTGTAGGCCAGCAGCTACAGCTCCAATTCGACCCCTAGCCTGGGAACCTCCATATGCTGCAGAAGCAGCCCAATAAATAGCAAAAAGACAAAAAATTTAAAAAAAAAATAAATAAATTTAGATCTAATTCATGGTTACCAGGCTGTACTTCCTCAGAGTTCTAAAACCATTGAAAGACTATTAAAACAAACTATACTATACTAATGATCTTTAATTCCTTTAATTCCTATAATTAGCTCTTTCAGTAATTTGGCCAGTTATATTTATTTGACTGTAACTTCTATTATTATCTTCCTACATTATCAACTTGTCAATGTACTGCTTATGATAAATGCTATTGATAAAAATGGACAGATATGCCCAGAATATTATAACAAATGCTTTTTCTGCTTAGAAGTAACACAAACTATTTTTAAAAATAGAAACTATAGAAAAACAAACAATTAAAACAAATTCACAGGCACATGATCAAGGTCAACCTCAAAAGTGACAAGTCGGGAGCTCCCATTGAGGTGCAGTGGAAACAAATCCAACTAGTAATCCATGAGGATGCCAGTTTGATCCCTGGCCTTGCTCAGAGGTTCGGGGATCCGGTGTTGCAGTGAGCTGTGGTATAGGTTGCAGATGAGGCTTGGATTCCATGTTGCCGCTGTGGTGCAGGTTGGCAGCTGCAACTTCAACTCTACCCCAGCCTGGGATCTTCCATATGAGGCAGGTGTGGCCCCAAAAAGCAAAAAAAAAAAAAAAAAAAAAAGAAGAGTGACAAGTCATCTTGATAATATGTACTCTAACCCCAAGCTAGTCACGAAAAAAAAAAAAAAAAAAAAAAAAAATCAAATCCCAACTGAAGGTCATGAAAAACAAGAAAAGTCTGGAGTTCCCGTGGTGGTGCAGTGGTAACCAACCCAACTAGTATCCATGAGGACATGGGTTCAGATCCCTGGCCTTGCTCAGTGGGGTTAGGAATCCAGTGCTGCCCTGAGCTGTAGTATAGGTTGCAGATGCAGCTCAGATATGGTGTTGCTATGACTGTCGTGTAAGCTGGCAGTGCAGCTCTGATTCACCCTCTAGCTTGGGAACTTCCATATGCGGAGGGTGCAGCCCTAAAAAGACAACAAAAAAAAAAAAGAAAAAAAAGAAGAAGAAGTCTAAGAAACTCTCGTAGCCAAGAGGATCCTAAACGGGACATGACTATTGAAACTATTATGGTTGTGGAACTTCCACTGTGGCACACTGGGTTAAGAATCCAACTGAGCCACTGCAGAGGCTCAGGTTTAATATCCAGCCTGGCACAGTGGATTAAAAGCTGAGTACGTCACAGCTGTGGCTTGTATTCAATTCCTGACCCAGGAATTTCCATATGCCATGGGTACAGCCATAAATTTAAAAAATAAAAGATTATGGTTGTATAATACAAGGTTCTGAGAGGCAGGAACTTTTTATGAAATCTCTGAAGATGCCTCTTGCCTTGTTTCTGTGACTATGTGGTTTTGATCCGTGGCCTCACTCAGTGGGTTAAGGATCCAGCATTACCACAATCTACAGCATAGGTCACAGATTCAGCTCCAATACCAGTGTTGCCATGGTTGTGGTGTATATGCCTCAGCTAAAGCTCCGATAGACCCCTAACCAGGGAATTTCCATAGGCTGCAGGTATGATCATTAAAAAAAATAGTAATAGAGAGTTCCCATAGTGGCTCAGCAGTAATGAACCCAACTAGGATCCATGGGGATGCACATTTGATTCCTGGCCTCACTCAGTGGATTAAGGATCTGGGACTGCCATGAGCTGTGGAGTGGCCCAGCAGCTACAGCTCTGATTCGACCCCTAGCCTGGGAACTTCCGTATTCCATGGGTGTGGCCCTAAAAAGCCAAAAACAAAAAACAAACAAACAAAAAAAACTACAAAGAAAACCCTTAAATGAACATCTTTGCAAACTTACCAATTAGTGTCTTAATAAAGAGGAGTAGCTGCTGAGTCAAAGGACATATAGGGTTTTTTTCGTTTGTTTGTTTGTCTTTTTGCTATTTCTTGGGCCACTCCCACGGCATATGGAGATTCCCAGGCTAGGGGTCTAATCGGAGCTGTAGCCACCGGCCTACACCAGAGCCAGGGATCCGAGCCGCGTCTGCAACCTACACCACAGCTCACAGCAACGCCGGATCATTAACCCACTAAGCAAGGGCAGGGACTGAACCTGCAACCTTATGGTTCCTAGTCGGATTCTTTAACCACTGCGCCATGAAGGGAACTCCAGGTTTTTAATGCTTACAATAAACATGGCCAAAATGTTCTCCAGAAAGGATATTCAAATGTAAATATTCACCAATAGCAGTTGTTTGAGTGTGCCAATTTTCCCACTCTTATGCCAATACTAGACAGTAACATTTCGTTAGTATACACGCCAATTTGCCACAGGAAGGGGGGTTGTTTTGTGTTGTTTATAAGTTGGAAACAATGTATTTTTATCCTTATTGGTTATTTTTACTACTCTAGGCATGCAAGCTACCCATTCAGGTCTTTTGCCAATCTATTAGATACTAAGATCATTAAACTTCTGGGTCCAACATATGGTGCAAATTTTTTCCCCCACATTTTGCCTGGCTTCACTCATCACTGGATCCCCTATACCTGAAAAGTTGCCTGGCACATCCTAAGCACCCAATAAACATGTCAATGAATACTAAATGACTAAATCTGTTTAATTTTATGGTGTGGTTGCCAACTAGAGGTTGTTTATGTAATAATTTGATCAATCTTGGGTTCTGCCTTTGCAATCATGCTTAGAACAGCTCATCCTATGTCAAGATTTAAAAAAAACTATTTACCCATTTTTTTTGGCCACACCCACAGCATGTGAAAGTTCCCAGGCCAAGGATCCAACCTGTCCCACAGCATCAATCCAAGCTGCTACAGTGATAACGCTGGATCCTTAACCCACTGTGCCACAAGAGAACTCCATGTTTACCCATTTTTTTAAAGCAATAATTTTCTGACTTCATACTTTTAAATACTTAATTCACCCAGATTTCATTTACATTTTAAGGTAGGACTCCATTTTTTGTTCAACTGGTTAGCCAATTGTTTCAACACAATTTTGGTGGGGGTTTTTTCTTTTTGCTTTTGTTTTGCTTTTTTAGGGCCGCACCCATGGCATAGAGAAGTTCCCAGGCTAAGGGTAGAATCGGAGCTACAGCTGCTGGCCTACACCACAGCTCACAGCAACACAGGATCCCCAACCCACTGAGGGAGGCCAAGAATCAAAACTGCATCCTCACAGATATTAGTTGGATTGGTTTCCGCTGCTCAAGGAAGGGAACTCCTATTACAACACAATTTTGAAATTCTTTCACAACTAATAAGAAATGCCATCTTTATAATACAAAATAGTCGCATATTTCTAGATTATTCTGTGCACTGCTCTGATCTATTCTACAGTTACCACTTACTGTTTTGATTACCATAGCTTCATTTGCATATTCACTAGTACAAGTGTCCCTTAACTTTCCTCTTTTAAAAACTTTTCTACTTTATAAGTTCATGCTTCCAAATGAAAATCAGAATGATTCTGTCAAGTTTTCAAAAGTAATTCTGGTTGGAATTATGTAAATTATCAGTGATATGACTTTGGGCAAATTACTTAATCTGTCACTAAATTTCCCACATTGGGAGTTGCTGCCATGGTGCAGGGGAAGTGAATCTGACTAGGAATCATAAGGTTCCATTCCTGACCTTGCTCAGTGGGTTAAGGATCCAGCGTTGCCATGAGCTGTGGTGTTGGTCGAAGACGCATCTCAGATCTGGCACTGCTGTGGCTCTGGCATAGGCAGGCAGCAACAGCTCCAATTGGACTCCTAGCCTGGGAACCTCCATATGTCACAGGTATAGCCCTAAAAAGACAAAAAGACCAAAAAAAAAAAATTTCTCACATTGGTAAAATAGAAATAATAGTTCTTAACTCATAGGTTTGTTATGAGAACTAAATGAATTAAGACATATAAAGTTCTATACTAGAAAAATGTTAACTCCTACTATAATTGTTTGAAAGTGATTACGATGATTGCTCAATAAATGTTTTCCAAATTGTGCTCCCACAAATTTCAATGGCTCTTTAAGATCCATCAAAGGGTAACATAAAACATAAGCAATGATATGAAAAATAAATAATTTATGCCTGCTTCATTTCACCAATGCCTTGATCATTGGTTAAAACCAAGAGCTGGAGCAGGGGGCAGAGAACCACGAAAAATACCAAAGGCTGGTGGCAGGAAGCCTCAAAATGTTTATAAAGTTTGGCCCAAGTGGAGAAAATGACTTCTTTCTAATCAGTATTACCAGGCACTAGCATGTCCCTCTAACTCCTTTTTTTTTCTCCATCTCCATAGTTATGACAATACTACCTATCTCTTGATTGCTTTCCAAGAAAACACATAGGAACTAGATGTCTAAGAATACTTTTCAAGAGAGACAGTGGGCATGTACAGAGTAAATATGCCACTGATAAATGCGGACAGACAGGGCCATAATATTATAACAAGCTACCTCCACCAAGCTTCCCACATCTCTGTGACGATGGGGGTAAGGGAGTTGTTGTGTATCTATCTATCCTTGTGGGCAAACGAGTTTGTCTCACATTGACTGTTAATGACCTGTTCGTTTTAAATTATTTTGCTATTAGCATGACCCTGGTATAAGATAGAGGTCATACACCTTTTAAGGACCTTTAGAAAATTTATTTTCTATAGAAAGCTAATATATAAGAAAAGAGAGGCCGAGGAGCAACATGAATTTGCTAACTGCAAAAGAAGCCAAAGGCCTAGACCCCCAAGTCTCCTAATTCCCAGAAACCTGCTCTTTCCACCACACCACACAGCCTCTCGCCGAAGCCTGCCACGCTTCGAGGTGGAAGGAGTAAAACAAAAGTGTCTGGTCAAAGCAAAGACACTCAAAACTGAGGGACAGCACAATCTGGAGCACATGACTGGCCACGCCTCTCCCGTCCCACCCTCCCCCCTTCCCCGCGCCAGCAGCACGCGCTGCCAACCTCGTCATGTGACCTTCACGCGGCCCCAGCGCTCCCCCTGCTAGGCGACTCTTTCCAGCAGCCATTTTGCCTAGAACTTGTCGCCCGTGCTCACAGCGGAGCAGGGCACCGCGAAAACCAGCGGTTAGAGTTTACAGGCCGCACACGCGCTTCGAAAAAGTGCCGAGACTGGTAGAGCAGAGCTGAACCTCACTGAACACGTCGCACCCCGGGGCGCCGGGGAAAGCTGTGGGTGCGCCTCGGCCTGCTATTGGCTCTAGCGCCCACGTGACACCATTGCCCCCCCACCCTCTCCTTCCCCCCCGACCCACAAAAACAACCAGACACTTTTAACACCTCGCGCCAAGTACGCGCCGCTGGGCGCGTGGGGACAGACGGCGCGCGTGGCAACAAGGGTGCCTGCGCGTACCTGCCAGGGCCGACCGGAGCTGACCCACGCGCCGCTCCGCTCGCGGGTCCGGGAATCCTCGCGCTGCTGGACCACCCGACTAGTCATTGGCGGCCAGGTTTGGTCACGTGCTCAGCTCGGGACCGCCCCAAACCGCTAATCACCTGGCACCGTGCTCGAAGCGGCGCCGAAAGTCATTCGCACGCGGAAAGGGAGGATAGTTGGAGGACCTCCTTCTCTGCTGTTATGTGGTTACGTTCCTAACGGGGAAACGAGAGAACAGGGTCTCAAAACTAAATAAGCTCACACCTACCGCTTTAACTTCGCGTGCCCCTCCAGTAGCCGGGAACCATCGCCCTTGGGCGCTCCCCGATGCACGCCGGGATACGTCTGGCGCCCCTCAGGGTACTGCAGAGCATGCCGGGAAAAGCACCTCTCCCGATTTCCTGGCTCTCACCTCTCTGGTGTTTCTTATCCCTTTGAAAGACCTGTCGTTGGGCTGGGATTGAGGTGGTTTGGGTAATTATGAGAGTGTGAATGGATGTAACAGGGACTTACATTCCCCAGTCGTTTGATCTGTGTGGTTTTAGAGAAACTGCTTAACTTTTCTTCGTGGAGCATGCATTTAGTGAGTACCTGCTGAGAGCCTTTTTGAACAGTGCAGAAAAACATCAAAGGTATTTGCCTGCAAGTGAAGTGTCAGAGGTTCGTGGTCAAGGGAAAAGAATGCTAGTTTAAATACAACTAACTGCAAACACCACTAGCAACTAAAAAAAAAAAAAAAAAAAAAAAAATGCTTAGACTTTTCCTTGGGATAGAAGACCAGACCTTTCTTGGTAAACTTAACAAAAAGAAAAAGAAAAAAAAAAAAAGAGAGAGAGAGAGAGAGAAAGAAAGAAAAAGAAAGAAAGGATATCCCATTGTTGGGGAAAATGAGGTGAAAGGAGCCAGAGGCATTTTAAAGGTGCAGGAGATGTGACCCTGTTACATTTTCTGGTTCAATGTTAGCTATGGTATATTGGAAAGGGATAAGAAAAAATTTACTAATGCTGAGGAAAGATGGTCTTGCATTGTAACATATTCATAAAACCAACTCCTTTCCTCAGCTTTGTTGATATCAAAACTTTGTTTTTTCAGTTAACAAAGGATTGACTAAACTGGTGGAATTTGACTAGCATAGGTCAGACTCACAAGAATGCTGATATATATAAGCTAGAAATTAAGTGTATTAATTTATAATGTTATCAAGTCAAAACATACAGTTTTAGGCACTCTTTTCTGGTTTCCAGGAACTTGATAACCCTAAATACTTATCAGAAAATTATTTCCTAACTGGAGAGTCAAAAGAAAGAGAATTGAACAATCATATGTAATAAACCCTTTAATTAAAAGCCTATCTATGTTAAACCTGAAGTTTATCAATCACTCCAAAATACTTTATTACATTTGATCCTAATATCAACCCTGAGAGAAAAGTACTATACTAATATTACCATCTCTTGAGACAATCTTGAGTGGAAAACTGGAAAACGTGTTCTCCAGGCAATTTTGATTCACGACCGCACTGGGGTCTGTTGCCTATGGTGGAAAGAGCCAAGACCTTGAAGTCAGACCCATCTGACTTGAAATTCTCCACTTGCTGTACTTTAACAGTGAATTTTGTTTGTTTGTTTTTTTAGGGCCTCACCTACAGCATATGAAAATTCCCAGGCTAGGGGTGGAATCAGAGCTACAGCTGCCATTCTACACCACAGTGACAGCAACACCAGATCTGAGCCATGTCTACAACCTGTACAGTTCACAGCAACTCTGGATCCTTAACCCACTGATTGAGGCCAGGGATCAAACCCACATCCTCACAGGTATTAGTCAGGTTCGTTACCATTGAGCCACAGCAGGAACTCCCTTGAACAGGTTTTTTAACATTTTTATCCTCAGTTCCTTTAACAGCAATTTGGGGCCAACAAACCTAGTCTGTAGATCATCATGATGATTTCAAGATAAACAATATTTAGAATACCTGTCAAGTCCCTGGTGAACAAGAGGCACTATATAAAAGTGAGCACAGGTTGTATTTTAACCAGCATCCTGTTTTCTACCCAATAATGGCAATTTTTGAATCCTTTTTTCTCCACTATGCTATTTCTCCCCTAGACAGTGCTAGAGACACACTAACAAATTCTTACCCTGCAGATCTAAAAAGATTCCTTGGCGGCTGTTGCCCATCTGTTGGTACATATTGTTACATTATCTCCCACCTTCATTTCAAGGGTTGTTTTTTTTTTTTTTTTTTTTTCCTCTTAACATGTCAAAGTAAAATGCTTAACTGTAGATATTATTTTAGTAAAATAATGATAATACAGAGATATTTAGAGGGTGAAAGGGGCACCTGTGCTTACATTTCAAGGAAGTTAAAAAATTGTTCACAGGAGTTCCTGTCGTGGCTCAGCGTTAATGAACCTGACTAGTATCCGTGAGGATGAGAGTTCAGTCCCTGGACTCGCTCAGTGGGTTAAGGATCCGGCATTGCCATGAACTATGGTGTGGGTCACAGATGTGGCTCAGATCTGGCATTGCTGTGGCTGTGGTGTAGGCTGGCAGCTGCAACTCCAATTCCATCCCTGGCCTGGGAATCTCCATATGCCATGGGTGTGGCCCTGAAAAGACCAAAAAAAAAATTATTTACAGTTAAATACCTCAGAATAAAGGCATCTTCAAAACACATTCTTCCCTTCACTTATATAAGTGTTTTAGACTCTCTTTTTCTAGTAGTTCTTTCTCCTCTCCTACCTGTATCCATTCCTAGCAAAAGGAGGTTTAGCTAGGGGAGAACTTCCCATCGACTTCTGGAATTAATATTCCCAAAGTCAAACTAATTATTTGTCTCTTCACCCCGCACAGCAGCTACACTACACATTGCCTTAAATGAGTGATGACACCAACATTCCGGTAAGTTTCCCAGTCTAGAAACCTCCACTACCCTTAACTGGTCCATCCCATCTATTTTCCACTTTCAATTGGTCACAAAGTTCTGTTGCTCCCAACACTTAAACATTTTTTTTAAGTCCAACCCCTTTTTTCCATTTCTTCCACCATTGCATTTTTAACCCTTATCTCTACCAGACCTTACAAATACAAGTATATGAACATTTCATTATAGTGATAATAAGGTGTTGATTTCAGAATACAGTATTTATCATTTTACAATAGACTAGTAAAATGTTTATTAATGCCCTACACAGAGAATGCTCTTAGTAAGAAAGAGTTCAATAATTTTTTAATATATCTAATTACTGGAAGTTTGAACAGGGTTTTTGTTTTTGTTTTGTTTTGTTTTGTTTTTTCTTTTTCAGCCACTTCCAGAGCATATGTAAGTTCCCGGGGCATATAGAAGTTCCCAGGCCAGGGCTCAAATCTGAGCCAGAGCTGCAACTACACCACAGCTGCAGCAATGCCAGATCCTTAACCCACTGAGCCAAAGGGGAACAAATCAGTGTGGCCACAGAGACAATGCTGGATCATTAACCTGCTGTGCTACAATAGGAACTCCTGGACAGATAATTTACTGAGTGCTGAAGAGTATTAGTAGTGATCTTGGAAGTAGTTGTTCACATTTATGCTATTCTCAAATATTTCTGGTTCTCCCAACTTCCATGAACATGATATAATTACTCTTTCTGCTCCTATAAAGTTAGAAATGATTACATGACTTGCTTTGGCGATGAAATATGAGTGGAAGTGAAGTGACATACATGCATGACCTCTGGGGAGACACTTTAAATGCCAGCGTGCAGTGCAGCCATTTTCTCTTTCCTTACGCCACAGCTACTAGCAATGCTCCAACTGATGGTAGCAGGGCTTTGGTGCCATGGTATAGATAACACAGAGCAGATAACCCCAACCAACTAGCACTGAATTTATAGCAAGAGCAAGAAATAACTTGTGTGGTTTTAGGACACTGGAATTTGGAATTATCAATTACCACACAAAACAGCACACGCTGAATTGCACAAAAATGGAAGACATGGCTAGAGGTGACCAAAATCTATTTTGTTAAGGAAGACCTCAACTGCCAATGTCCAAGTCCAATGTACAAGTTTAGAAACATGGGAGTTCCCGTCGTGGCGCAGTGGTTAACGAATCCGACTAGGAACCATGAGGTTGCGGGTTCGGTCCCTGCCCTTGCTCAGTGGGTTAACGATCCGGCGTTGCCGTGAGCTGTGGTGTAGGTTGCAGACGCGGCTCGGATCCCGCGTTGCTGTGGCTCTGGTGTAGGCCGGTGGCTACAGCTCCAATTGGACCCCTAGCCTGGGAACCTCCATATGCCGCAGGAGCGGCCCAAGAAATAGCAAAAGACAAAAAAAAAAAAAAAAAAAAAAAAAAAAAAAAAAAAAAAAAAAAAAAAAAAAAAAAAGAAACATAAGAAAGTAGAAGACTCAAGCAGTATGAAGAGACAACAGCCTGAGGGTGGTGTAAAAGAAGAGTCTACAGAAAAAACATGCACTGGATCATTCCTCTTCATCTGCCCCCACTATATAACCCATTCTTCACAGACCAGCCAAAATGATCTTCTAAAATGATTAAAATGAGATCTTATGACTCCTCTCCATGAAACTTAACAGTGTTTCACATTGCATACTCTTTACCTTGCCTATGAACCCTAAGTGATCTGGCCTTTGCCTACTTATCATTTTGTGGTTTGTGCACCCTTGATCACTTTCAGCATCCCCACCTTATATCCTTCAAATTGATTGTGCCTTCAGTTTCAGCCTGGAATGAAATCTATGTAGATGGTTCCTTCTCAATGATTCTCATCAACTCAAAAGTCACTTTCTAAAAGAAAGATCTCCTTTTCTTTTTTTTTCTTTTTTTTCTTTTTTAGGGCCACAGGTGAGGCATATGGAAGTTCCCATGCTACTGGACAAATCAGAGCTGCAGCTGCTGGTTTACACCACAGCCACAGCAATGCCAGATCCTTAAACCACTGAGCAAGGCCAGGGATCGAACCTGCATCCTTATGGATCCTAGTTGGGTTCATTACTGCTGAACCACAAAGAGAACTCCTAAAAATACTGACTACCATATCTAAAGTAGACTCCCTCAATCCACCAGTCATCTGGATTTTATCAACCTGATTCAATATCTTTATGGCACTTCGCATTATCTTTCTTTTTTGCTTTTTAGGGCTGCACTGGCGGCATATGGAGGTTCCCAGGCTAGGGGTCGAATTGGAGCTACATCTGCCAGCCTACACCACGCCACAGCAATTCAGGATCTGAGCCTTATCTTCGACCTACACCTCAGCTCACGGCAACGCTTGGATCCGTAACCCACTGAATAAGACCAGGGATTGAACCCACGACCTCATGATTCCTAGTCAGATTCATTTCCACCGCACCACAAGGGAATTCCTCAAAATACCTTACTTATTTATTTTGTTGTTTCCCTCCTGCCAAGAGAATGTAAACTTCATGAGACTAGAGGCCACCTTTGTACTATCAACATTTGCAACAGCATTGGGCACATAAAAGACAGTCAATGAGAAAGTATTTCCAAACCATATATCTGATAAGGGTTTAATGTCCAGAATATAACTCCTACAACTCAACAATAACAAAGGAAAACACAATGGGCAGGGAATTCCCTGGTGGTCAAGTGATTAGGACTCAGTTCTTTCATTGCTATGGCCCAGGTTTAATCCCTGGTCTGGGAATTGAGATCCCACAATAAGCCACTACCTGCCACAGACAAAAAATAAAATAAAAATGAAAAATGGGCAAAGGAGAGGAGGGATAAATTAATAGCCTAGGATTAACACATACACACTGCTGTATATAATATATGTAATCAACAAGGACGTACTGCATAGAACAGGGAACTCTACTCAATATTCTAAAATAGGCTTTTCTTGGGAAAAGAATCTGGGAGTTCCTGTCATGGCACAGAGGAAACAAACCCGACTAGGAACCATGAGGTTGCGGGTTCGATCCCTGGCCTCACTCAGTGGGTTAAGGATCCGGCATTGCTGTGAGCTGTGGTGTAGGCCACAGATTCAGCTTGGATCCTGCATTGCTGTGGCTGTGGCGTGGGCTGGCAGCTACAGCTCTGATCCAACCCCTAACCTGGGAACCTCCATATGCCACAGGTGCAGCCCTCAAAAGCAAAAAAAAAAAAAAAAAAAAAAAAAAGAAAGAAAAGAATCTGAGAAAGAATGGATATATGTATAACTGAATCATTTTGTTGTACACCTGAACCTAATACAACATTGTAAATCAACTATACTCCAGTATAAAATAAAAATTAAATAAAAAATAAAAATGGAAAAAGACTTAAATAGATATTTTTCCAAAGAAGATATGCAAATGACCAATAAGGACATAAAAAGATGCTCACCATCACTAATCCTTAGGGAAATGCAAGTTAAAACCACAATGAGAATAACCAACAAGGACTTGCTGTATGGCACAGGGAACTATACTCAGTATTTTGTAATAACCTATAATGGAAAAGAATCTGAAAAAATATATATACATATATATATATATATATATATATATATACACACACACACACACACACAAATGTAACTGAATCATCTAGCTGTATAGTTGAACCTAACACAACATTGTAAATCAACTACACTTCAATTAAAAAAAAAGCAAAATAAGGAGTTCCCGTCGTGGCACAGTGGTTAACGAATCCGACTAGGAACCATGAGGTTGCGGGTTCGATCCCTGCCCTTGCTAAGTGGGTTAACCATCCGGCATTGCCGTGAGCTGTGGTGGAGGTTGCAGAGGCGGCTCGGATCCCGTGTTGCTGTGGCTCTGGCGTAGGCTGGCAGCTACAGCTCCAATTGGACCCCTAGCCTGGGAACCTCCATATGCCGCGGGAGCAGCGCAAGAAATGGCAAAAAAAAAAAAAAAAAAAAAAAAAAGCAAAATGAGATATCACTTCACACCTCTTAAGATGGTTACTGTGAAAGAAAGAAAAAGAGGAGTTCCCGTCGTGGCGCAGCGGAAATGAATCCAATAATATCCATTATGTTGTGGGTTCAATCCCTGACCTCGATCAGTGGGTTAAGGATCAGCGTTGCCGTGAGCTGGGGTGTAGGTCACAGACTCGGCTCAGATCTGGCATTGCTGTGGCTGTGGTGTAGGCCAGCAGCAACAGCTCAGCTTAGATCCCTAGCCTGGGAACCTCCATATGCTGCGGATGCAGCCCTATAAAGACAAAACACAAAAAAAAGAAAAAAGAGAGAGAAAGAAAATAACAAGTGTTGGCAATGATGTAGAAAAACTGAAACCATTCTGTGTTGTTGAGGGAAGTCTTAAGTGATGCAACCATTACAGAAAATATTATGGCAGTTACTCAAAAAACTAAATATATATTACCATATAAGCAGCAATTCAAAAGAATTGAAAATATTTGTACACCCATGTTCATAGTAGCACTATTTAGAATAGTCAAGAGATAGAAATAACACAAGTGCCCAGGGATATATGAATGGATAAACAAAATGTGGTAGTACACATACAATGAAATAGTATTCAGCCTTTAAAAAGTAGAAAATCTGACATATGCTGCAACAAGGATAAACATTGAGGATATTATGCTACATAAAAAAAGACAAATACTTTGTGTCCACCAGAGTAGTCAAATTCATGGAGACAAAAGGAGAATGGCAGTTGCCGGGGGTTGGAGGGAAAGGAAGAAGAGAAACCTTTTTTTTTTTTTTTTTTGGAGCTCCCATGGCACAGTGGAAACGAATCCGACTAGGAACCATGAGGTTGTAGGTTCAATCCCTGGTCTCCGTCAGTGGGTTAAGGATCTGGTGTTGCCCTGAGCTCTGGTGTAGGTCACATATGTCACTTGGATCCCAAGTTACTATAACTGTGGCATTGGCCCGCAGCTGTAGCTCCTGCAGCTGTAGCTCCAATTCAACCCTTAGCCTGGGAACCTCCATATGCTGTGAGTGTGGCCCTTAAAAAAAAAAAAAAAGGAGTTCCCATCATGGCTCAGTGGAAACGAATCCAACTAGGAACCATGAGGTTGCGGGTTCAATCCCTGGCCTCACTCAGTGGATTAAGGATCCGGCATTGCCCTGAGCTGTGGTGTAGGCCGCAGACGCGGCTCAGATGCTGCGGCTGTGGCGTAGGCCGGCAGCAACAGCTCCAATTAGACCCCTAGCCTGGGAATTTCCATATGCCGCGGGTACGGCCCTAAAAGGACAAAAAAGACAAAAAAAAAAAAAAAACTATAGTGGAGTTCCCACTGTAGCACAGTGGGTTAATGATCTGGCTTGCTCTGTGGTGTAGCTGCTTTGACCCCCAACCCAGCTCAGTGGGTTAAGAATCCATTATCGCTGCACCTGTGACATAGGTTGCAGCTTTGGCTTGGATTCAGTTCCTGACCCTGGAACCTCCATATGCTGTTAGTGAAACCATTAAAAAAAAAATTAGGGAGTTCCCGTCGTGGCACAGTGGTTAACGAATCCGACTAGGAACCATGAGGTTGTGGGTTCGATCCCTGCCCTTGCTCAGTGGGTTAATGATCCTGCGTTGCTGTGGCTCTGGTGTAGGCTGGCAGCTACAGCTCCGATTCGACCCCCAGCCTGGAACCTCCATATGCCAAGGGAGCGGCCCAAGAAATGGCAAAAAGACAAAAAAAAAAACAAAATTAAGATGGGAGTTCCCTGGTGGTCTAGTGAGTTACAGATCTGGCATTGTCATTGTTGTGGTGTGGGTTTGATCCCTGGCTTGGGAAATTCTGCATGCCACAAATGTGGCTAGTAAAAATTTGTTAAGATGGTAATTTTTTTTTTTTTAAGGCCACACCTGTGGCATATGGAGATTCCCAGGCAAAGGGTTGAATCAGAGCTACAGCTGTCCTTCTGCAACACAACCACAGAAACGGGATCTGAGCCTCATCAGCAACCTACACCACAGCTCACGGCAACGCTGGATACTTAACCTGCTGATTGAGGCCAGGGATTGAACCTGCATCCACCTGGATACTAGTGCATGAGGACTAGTTACCACTAAGCCACAACAGGAACTCCTGTTGCATGATTTTTTTTGTGGGTTTGTTTTTTTTTTTTTTTTTTTTTGGCTATGCCCACAGCATATGGAAGTTCCCTGGCCAGGGACTGAACCAGAGCCACAGCAGTGACCCAAGCCACTGCAGGGACAACACTGGATCCTTAACTGCTGTGCCACAAAGGAACTCTGTCTTTTGCGTCTTTTTTTTTGAAGGTCTGCACACATGACATATGAAAGTTCCCAGGATAGGGGGTCAAATTGGAGCTTTAGCCACCAGCCTATACCATAGCCACAGCAACACTAGATCTGAGCCCTGTCTCCAACCTACACCACAGTTCATGGCAACACCAGATCCTTAAACCACTTATCGGGGCCAGGAATCAAACCTGTGTCCTCATGTATACTAGTCAGGTTTGTTACTACTGAGCCACAATGAGAACTCTGGTCTTTTGTGTTTTTTGAAGAAGTTTTATAGCTTTAGCTTTTACATTTTGGTCTACTATCTGCCTAAAATTAATACCTGTGTATGGTAAGAGATAGAAGTTGTTTCATTTTTTTCCCTTAAGGATATAAAATTTATCCCATACTATTTGTTAAAGATTATTTTCCCCCCTTTGAATTACCTTGGCACTAGGTTGTTTATCTATCATTGTATAACAAATTATCCCAAAACTTAGCAGATTTAAACAGCAATATTTATTACCTCATAGTTTCTGTGGTTAAGGAATCTGAGCGCATTTTATATGGGTGCCTTGGAATAAAGTTTCTAAGGAGGTTGCAGTCAAATTGGTGGCAAGGGCTGCAGTCTCATCCAAAGGCTTGAGTTGAGGGGAGAGAGGGGAGTGAGCTCCCAAGCTTAGTCATGTGGTTCTTGGCAGACCATGGTCCCTTGACACACGGGCCTCTCCACAGGGCTGCCTTACAGCATGGCAGCTCTTTACCAATAGCAAGCCATCCAAGAAAGAGAGTGACTTCAAGATGTAAGTCTTTTCTAAATCTAACCCCAGAAGTAACACTCTATCACTTCTGTCAGTCCACACTCAAGAGGAGGAGAGAATACATAAGGGAATGAATACCAGGGGGTAGCAATCGTTGTGGGCCATTTTAGAGGCTGCCTACCACAATATCCTTTTTCAAAAATCAATGTGCTATACATATGTTTGGGTCTATTTCTAGGCTCTCTTCTATTCCATTGACCTATTTTTTTGTCCATATGCTAATGCCATGTTGCATTGATTTCTGTAGCTCTTTAGTAAGTCTTGAGGTCAGGTAGTATAAATCCTTCAGCTTTATCTTTTTCTTTTCTTTTCTTTTTTTTTTTTTTTTTTTTTCCCTGCCTTTTCTACGGCTGCTCCTGTGGCATATGGAGGTTCCCAGGCTAGGGGTCCAATTGGAGCTGCAGCCGCCAGCATACGCCACAGCCACAGCAACATGGGATCCGAGCCACGTCTGTGACCTACACCACAGCTTACAGCAACGCCGGATCCTTAACCCACTGAGTGAGGCCAGGGATCGAACCCACAACCTCATGGTTCCTAGTTGGATTCGATTCCTCTGCGCCATGATGGGAACTCCAGTCCTTTGTATTTTCATATAAATTTTACAATCAGCCTGTCAGTTTCTGAAAAACTTGCTGGTATTTTAGTTGGAATTACAGATTAATTTGTGAATAATTAATTTCTTAATAATATTGTCTTCCAACCTATTAATATATAGTAATAACATGTGTATCTGACCAAGGACAAATATCTAGAATATATAAAGAATAAAGAACTGGAGTTCCCGGTGTGGCATGGTGGAAATGAATCCGATGAGGAACCATGAGGTTACGGGTTTGATCCCTGCCCTCACTCAGTGGGTTAAGGATCTGGCGTTACTGTGGTTCTGGCATGGGCCAGCGACTACAGCTCCGATTAAACTCCTAGCCTGCGGAGTTCCCGTCGTGGCGCAGTGGTTAATGAATCCGACTAGGAACCATGAGGTTGTGGGTTCGATCCCTGCCCTTGCTCAGTGGGTTAACAATCCAGCGTTGCCGTGAGCTGTGGTGTAGGTTGCAGACGCGGCTCGGATCCCGCATTGCTGTGGCTCTGGCGTAGGCCGGTGGCTACAGCTCCGATTCAACCCCTAGCCTGGGAACCTCCATATGCCGCAGGAGCGGCCCAAGAAATAGCAACAATAACAACAACAACAACAACAAAGACAAAAGACAAAAGACAAAAAAAAAAAAAAAAAAAACTCCTAGCCTGGGAACTTCCATATGCTATAGGTGCCGCCCTGAAAAGACAAAAAGACAAAACAAACAAACAAACAAAAACCTAGAAACAATTGATAAATGGATAAACAAATTTATTTCATTGGACTATTACTTAACAATAAAAGGGGAGTTCCCAGAGTTCTTTTGTGGGACAGTAGGTTAAGGATCTGACATTGTTACTACAGTGGATTGGGTAGATGCTGTGGCATAGGATCAGTCCGTGGCCCAGGAACTTCCACATGCTGCTGACACAGCCAAAAAAAAACAAAAGAAAAAAAGGGAGTTCCCACTGTGGTGCAGTGGGTTAAGGATCCCAGTGTTGCCACAGCTGTGGCATAGGTCACAACTGCAGCTCAGATTCATCTCCTGGCGTGGGAACTTCCATATGCCACCGGTGTGGCCAAAAAATAAATAAACAAATAAAAAGGAATGAACCACTGATACATGTAAAAACATAGATGAATCTCAAAACACACAGTGAGCAAAAGAAGTCAGACATGTAATAGTATACACTATACAAGTCCCCTTTTATGACATTCTGGAACTGAAATAAACTAAAGGATAATGTGGTGAAATAAAGATAGCCCAAATTCTTTGTCACTATCTGCACTGAAACGTGGGCTTTATTTCTCCACCCCTTTGAGTTTGGGCTAGCTTTATGTCTACTTTGACCAGCAGAAGTGATGCAGTACCAATTTGGAGCCTAGTCGTCTTCTTTTGCCACCTGTATAGCATGCAGAAGATCCTGGACCAGGGATGGAAACTATGCCACAGAAGCGACCACAGCCACTGCAGTGACAATGCTGGATCCTTAACCCGGTGTACCACAGGAGAACTCCTAGAGTCTGGTGTTTAAAAGGACCGGGATCTTCTACTTCTTCCTTGGAACCCATGCAGTGAGGAAGCCCAAACAGCATGTGGAAAAAAAACCAAGATCCATAACTGGCAGTCCTAGCTGAGATACCAGCCAAGAGCCAATCCCAACTTGCCAGCCATGTGAATGTTATCTTGGAAGCAGATTCTCCAGTTTCTGTCAAGCGATCTCAGCTGATGCCACAGAGAACAGAGACAAAATAACTTGACCAAGTTGCAATATCAACAGCAAATAAATGTTCTGGGTTTTTTTTTGTTTTGTTTTGTTTTTCAGGGCCACACCCTTGGTATATGGCATAGGGCTTGAATCAGAGCTACAGCTGCCAGCCACAGTCACAGCAAAAACCCCAGATCCTTAACCCACTGAGTGAGGCCAGGGAAAAAACCTGCATTCTGGAGTTCCCGTCGTGGCGCAGTGGTTAACGAATCCGACTAGGAACCATGAGGTTGCGGGTTTGGTCCCTGCCCTTGCTCAGTGGGTTAACGATCCGGCGTTGCCGTGAGCTGTGGTGTAGGTTGCAGACGCGGCTGGGATCCCGCATTGCTGTGGCTCTGGCGTAGGCCGGTGGCTACAGCTCCGATTCAACCCCTAGCCTGGGAACCTCCATATGCCGCGGGAGCGGCCCAAGAAATAGCAACAATAACAACAACAACAACAAAAAAGACACACACACAAAAAAAAAAACCTGCATTCTAATGCATACTAGTCAGGTTCTTAACCCACTAAGCCACAATAGGAACTCCCTGTTTTGTTGTTTCAAATCACTTGGTTGGGGTGAAGTTTTACATATTCAAATAACCAAAACACATCATAATAAAAATCTTATCAATAGTTGCCTTGCGGAAGAGGAGGGTTCAGTTGCAAGGGGCACAAGAAGAATTTCAGGGGTGATGGAAATGTTCTGTACTTTAACAAATGGGACTTAATCAGCTTCAAATCTTTTGCGCAGCAAAGGAAACCATCAACAAAAGGAAAAGACAACCTGCAGAATGAGAAAAAATATTTGCAAATGATATAATCAAGTGGCAATACACAAAATTTATAAACAGCTCATACTACTCAATATCAAAAAACCAAACAACACAATCAAAAATGAGCAGAAGAGGAATTCCTGCCATGGCACAGCAGAAAGAAATCCGACTAGCAACAATGAGGTTGCAGGTTTGATCCCTGGCCCCACTCAGTGGGTTAAGGATCTGGCATTGCCATGAGCTGTGGTGTAGGTCGAAGACTCGGCTCGGATCTGGCACTGCTGTGGCTGTGGCTGTGGCCGGCAGCAATAGCTCCGACTGGACCCCTGGCCTGGGAACCTCCATATGCCAGGGTGAGGCTCTAAAAATAAAAGAACAAAAGACCAAAAAAAAAAAAAAAAAAGCACAAGAACTGAAGAGAGAGTTTTCCAAAGAAGACATACAGATGGTTAACCAGCACGTGAAAAGATGCTCAACATGGCTAATTATTAGAGAAATGCAAGTCAAAACCACAATGAGATATCACCTCACACTGGTCAAAATTGCTATCATCAAAATGTCTACAAATAAGGAGTTCCCTGGTGGTGCAGCAGGTTAAGGATACAGCGTTGTCACTGCAGCTGCTGTGGTGTGCTTTCTCTACCTGGCCTGGGAACTTCCACATGCCACAGGAATGGCCAAAAATAAAAACAAAACAAAACAAACAAACAAAAAAAACAAACATATATAGCAAAAGCGAAACAGACTCACAGATATAGAAAACAAACTAGTGGTTACCAGTGGGGAGACAGAAGTGGAGAGGGACAAAATAATGGGTTTGTTTGTTTGTTTGTTTTGTCTTTTTGCTATTTCTTGGGCCGCTCCCTCGGCATATGGAGGTTCCCAGGCTAGGGGTCAAATTGGAGCTGTAGCCACTAGCCTACGCCAGAGCCACAGCAACTTGGGGTCCAAGTCTGCAACCTACACCACAGCTCATGGCAACACCAGATCGTTAACCCACTGAGCAAGGTCAGGGATCGAACCCGCAACCTCATGGTTCCTAGTCGAATTTGCTAACCACTGCGCCATGACGGGAACTCCAATAATGGGTTTAAGGGGTATGGTATTAAGAGATATAAAATACTGTGTATAAAATAGATAAGCAACAAGAATCTACTGTATAGCACAGGGAATTATAGCCATTATTTGTAATAATTTTTAATGGAGTGTAATCTGTGAAAATACTGAATCACTATGCTGTATATCTGAAACTAAAATAATAGTGTGAATCCACTATACTAAAATAAATAAATAAGTAAATGAATAACACTATTGGACAATTTAAAAGAGTTTACTCAATGTTCTATGATAACCTACATGGGAACGGATATGTGTATATGTATAACTGAATCACTTTGCTGTACAGCAGAAATTAACACAACATTGTAGATAAACTACAACAAAATTTTTAAGAAATTAAAATTAAAAGGAAATAAATATTTTAAAAAGAAATTAAAATTTAAAAATTTTAAATTTTAAAAAAGAAATTTAAAAAATTTTAAAAAGCTGGGGAATTCCCATCGTGGCTCAGTGGTTAACGAAATCCGACTAGGAACCACAAGGTTGTGGGGTCCATCCCTGGCCTTGCTCAGTGGGTTAAGGATCCAGCGTTGCCATGAGCTGTGGTGTAGGTCGCAGATTCGGCTCGGATCCTGCATTGCTGTGTTTCTCTGGCTGTGGTGTAGGCCAGCAGCTGTAGCTCCGATTTGACTCCTAGCCTGGGAACCTCCATATGCCACGGGTGTGGCCCTAAAAAGCCAAACAAAACAAAACAAACATTGAGGGCTCTCTGTGCACTAGAAAATAAAAACTAAATTCTTGTCTTGCTGGGAGATTCCTCACAAAGTGACCCCAGGCTGAATTCCCTGTATATTTTCTTCCTCTCTACACTAAAACTAAACAAAATGATTGGCAGTTCCACATAGACTCAGACCTCTTGAGATTGTTCTATCTTCCTGGCATGTCACTCCTTCTGATTTCAGGCTGCTGAAGTCTCAGTCATCCTGTGACGCCCACCCGCCTTTACCCACCCCTGCGCTGAGACAGGCTTAGTCACCACCTCCTCTTGCTCACAGAACACTTTGTGAATACTCTTATTATAAAACTTACCACATTCTATTGTAAATTTCTGTTTACATAAATGTTTCTCTCCTTCACTAGGCCCTGACTTCCTTCAGGAAAGCAACTCTTCCTGATTCATCTTTGTATCACCAAAATCTAAGTACCAGGCAGGTAATAAACACTCAGAAATGGTGAGTGGATTGTGGTACATTAGCCAGGATCCCTCCCTATCGCTCTCTCTCTTTTTTCTTAATGAGAAAAGCATGAGAAAAGTCCACAGCATGTGGAATTTCCCAGGCCAGGGATCGGACCTACTCCATTGCAGAGACCCAAACCATTGCAGTGACAATGCTAGATCTTTAACCTGCTAACTCCAGCCAGGGTCTCCTTTTGCTTCTCTTATTACTGCTTTTTCTCCAGCCCTGTGTGGTTCAGGAGAGTCTCCATCCACTGCCATCCTCCACTATCCACTTTCATCTCCCCCACCCCCACCCATCTGGCAGCCTCTAAAGGCTCACCTAACATTATGGCTGCAATGATTTCCTTCACTACAGATGTCTCCAAAAGTTACTCATTATCAGCAAATGTTTACTGAGCATTGAGGACACTGTACTAAAGGCTGGAATACAAGGACATACAAAAGAATCCACTGAACTTGAGGATTTGAAAAGTATTGAATGTTGAAGACAAGAGAGAGAAAGGAATCAAATACCTTCAAGAAAGTGAGCCTGTGTGCCCTAGAGAATGAGGAAGCATCATCAAATGGGGAAATATGAAGGAGGAGTTGGTTTGGGGAGAAAATATGCATTTCGTCTTAGTCATACTCTTATATATCAAGTGAAACTGCTATAAATGAAGATGTAGAATCTTGTGCGTTTGTAAATGCTTCCCTGCAAAAACATAGAGTTTACATATAATTATATATATATATATATGCACACACAAGTTTTGCCCTCATGAAGCTTATTAAGGTGACAGCATAAATCAAAGAATTCCGTAAACAAAGAAGTCAGGATGGCCGAGTGATCTAAAGAATTCCACATATAAAAATAAAATCGCAATTTATAATAAATGCTGCAAAAGAGGTACATGTTCCTATGAAAGCATAGAGTAGGAAAAATTAAACGGCTCAAAGAAATTGGCACTGATCCCTGAGGAAGCATAGAAGCCACCAGGGGATGAGGTAAGGCGAAAAATTCTAGGCAAAAGGACCAGCATGTGCAGAGGTCTACAACATAGACACAGAAAGTGGATTAGTTGTTGCCAGGGGCTGATGGAGGATTGGGGGGAAAAGAGTGCCTGCTTATGGGTATAGATTTTCTTTCTTTCTACCTTTTTTTTTTTTTTTTTTTTTTTTTTTTGCTTTTTAGGGCTGAACCCGTGGCATGTGGGGTTCCCAGACTAGGGGTCGAACTGGAGCTACAGCTGCCCACCTACACCACAGCCACAGCAACATGGGATCCAAGCCATGTCTGTGACCTACACCACAGCTCACGGCAATGCCAGATCCTTAACCCACTGAGCGAGGCCAGGGATCAAACCCACAACCTCATGGTTCCTAGTCGGATTTGTTCCCACTGCACCATGATCGGAACTCCTCTTTCTGTCTTTATGGAAGTTCCCAGGCTAGGGGTTAAATCAGAGCTGCAGCTGCCCACCTATACCACAGCCACAGAAACACCAGATCTGAGCCATGCCTGCAACATACACCCCAACTCACACCAATGGCAACACTGAATCTTTAACCCACTGACTGAGGATCATGGATACTAGTCGGGTTTGTTACCACTGAGCCACAATGGGAACTCCTAAAATTTTTTTTAAGGTGATGAAAGTGTTCTGGAATGAGATAGTGGTAATCTTGCACACCTTGTGAATATACTAAAGCCCACTGAATTGGATACTTTAAAAGGATAAATCTTGTGGTATGTGAATTCTATCTTAATTTTTTTTTTTTTTTTTTTTTTTTTTTTTGTCTTTTTAGGGCCGTACTGGCAACATATGGAAGTTCCCAGGATAGGGGTTGAACTGGAGCTGCAGCTGCTGGCCTACACCACAGTCATAGCAACGCCAGATCTGAGCCATGTCTTCAACCTACACCACAGCTCATGGCAAGAAGGGATCCTTAATCCACTGAGCA
This sequence comes from Sus scrofa, assembly GCF_054392235.1. Taxonomy (NCBI): domain Eukaryota; kingdom Metazoa; phylum Chordata; class Mammalia; order Artiodactyla; family Suidae; genus Sus; species Sus scrofa. The sequence continues at coordinate 139,079,215 of NC_139383.1, forward strand.
AGGCCAGGGATCAAACATGCATCCTCATGGATCCTAATCAGATTCGTTACCACCAAGCCATGAGGGGAACTCCTCTCAATTTTTTAAACAGAAAAAATTTACAAAATAGATGAAGATTAAACTGCTCAACATCAACAATTATTAGGGAAATGCACATCAAAACTATAATGAGATCTGGAGTTCCCATTGTGGCTTAGCGGTTAACAAAGCCGACTAGTATCCCTGAGGACAAGGATTCGATCCCTGGCCTCGTTCAGTGGGTTAAGGATCTAGTGTTGCCATGAGCTGTGGTGTAGATTGCAGACACAGCTCAGATCCCACATTGCTGTGGCTGTGGTGTAGGCCAGCAGCTACAGCTCCCATTCAACCCCTATCCTGGGAACCTCCATATGCCGCAGGTGCACCCCTAAAAAAGAAAAAGAGAAAAAAAAATGCTGGAGAGGGTGTGGAGAAAAGAGAACCCTCCCACATCGTTGGTGGGAATATAAATTAGTGTAGCCACTAAGGTGGGCCCTCAAACAACAAAAAACAGTATGGAGGGCCCTCAAAAAGATTAAAAACAGTAGTTCCCTGATGGCTCAGTGGATTAAGGATCCAGCATTTTCACTGCTATGGTGTGGGTTTGATCCCTGGCCCAGGAATATCTACATGCCCTGGACACAGCCCAAAAAACCCAAAACCTAGAACAGAGCTGCTATATGATCCAGCCACTCCTGGGCAGATATTGAGACAAAACTATAATTTGAAAAGATACATGCACCCCTATGTTCATCACCACATTATTCACAATAGCCAGGACATGAAAACAACCTAAATGTCCATGGACAGATGAATGGATAAAGAAGATGTGGTGCATATATGCAGTGGAATACTCCCCAACCATAAAAAGAATGAAATAGTGCCCTTTGTAGCAACATGGATGGACTTAGAGATTATTATACTAAGTGAAGACGGTCAGAAAGAGAACGACAAATACCATATAATACCACATATGTGGAATCTAATACATGACACAAATGGGAGTTCCCAGGTGACCTAACAGGTTAAGGATTCAGTGTTGTCACTGCTGCAGTTCTGGTTACTGCTGTGGGTCGGATTCAGTCCCTGGCCCAGGAACTTCCACATGGCATGAGTGTGGCCAAAAATAAGTAAATACTTCAATTAATTAATTAAAATATCACGCAAATGAACTTATCTATGAAAAGAAACAGACTCACAGACATAGAGAACAGAATTGTGGTTGTCAAGGCGAAGGGGCATGGGGAGTGATGGACTGGGAGGTTGGGGTTAGGAGATGCAAACTATTATATACAGAATGGATAAATAACAGGCTCCTACTGTATAGCACAGAGAAGTATATTAGGTATCCTGTGATAAACCATAGTGGAAAAGAATATGAAAAAGAGTATACATGTATCTACCTATAACTGAATCACTTAGCTGTACAGCAGAAGTTAACACAACATTGTATATCAACTATACTTCAGTAAAATAAAAATTTTTTAAGATGAAGATTAAAAGGAGTTCCCGTTGTGGCTCAGTGGTTAATGAATCCGACTAGGAACCATGAGGTTGCAGTTCAATCCCTGGCCTTGCTCAGTGGGTTAAGGGATCCGGCGTTGCCGTGAGCTGTGGTGTAGGTCGAAGACGAGGCTCGGATCTCGCTTTGCTGTGACTCTGGCATAGGCTGGCAGCTGTAGCTCCGATTGGACCCCTAGCCTGGGAACCTCCATATGCCGCTGGAAGCGGCACTAGAAAAGACTGAAAAAAAAAAAAAAAAAAGTCAGACAGGCCATAGCACCATCAAGAAACTAAAATAAGGCTAGCGTGGCCAAAACACAGAATGAGAGCAAGTGTGATGCCTGAGGAGTGACATTGGAGAGGTGAGTACAAAGAACAATGCAGGAGCCACACTTAGAGAAAGAACTGTAAAGCACAAGACCCAAAGGAGACGGAAGAGTAAGAGGACAGAGATAGATCAAGAAGTTGCATAGTGAACGTCCCTCTATGCCCGCAACCAAGGAGAGTAGAGGAAAAGAAATGAAACCCATAAAGGCAGAGAGGCCACAGGGAGGGAGAGGCAGCACGACAGACTTGCACCTATAGGCCAAGAGAGGAGATGCCTCAGAGCAGATAATTGACCATGGCAAAGAGGCTAAAGAGGACAGAAATCAAGAAAAGTCCTTTGAGGAATTCCTGTTGTGGCTTAGTGGTAACGAATCCGACTAGGATCCATGAGGATGCGGGTTTGATCCCTGGCCTTGCTCAGAGGGTTAAGGATCTGGGGTTGCCATGAGCTGTGGTGTAGGCCAGCAGCTGTAGCTGCTATTTGACCCCTAGCCTGGGAGCTTCCACATGCTGCATGTGCAGCCCTAAAAAAAAAAAAAAAAAAAAAAAAAAAAATAGAGAAGTCTTTTAAATTTGGAGATGGATGACCACAGACACAGCCATGTGAGAGTGGGGGTTGGGGGAAGGAGCCAGATGGCAGAGGAATAATGAGAGAGTGAGTCATAGACATGGAGGCACACAGTATTTGGCAGTGAAAAGAGGAAGAAAACGGGACAGTAGCTTAAAGAGATGGGGGTCATATGGAGGGAGGCCTTTTTCAAAATAGGAGAGACCTGAGTGTGTTTGAGGATAAGAAAAAGCAATCAATTTAAACTGTGAGGAAGAAAATACATTCAAAAAGTTCCCTTGAGATAAGAGAGAATGGCATCAAGACAGAGGTGGTGAACACGGACTTAAGAAATAAGACAAGTCTCTTACTCTGAGGTGGGGGAGGGATAATGACAGAGGTTTTTTTTTAGGTGGAGAGGAGTTTGGGTAATGGATTTCATGTCATTGGCCTCCGTGTTCTCAGTAATATTAAGAGCTAATATTTAGTAGGCATTTGCTATAGTACTGGCCTAAACGACTCTTATAAATTAACTCATTCCATCCTCACAACCACCTCATAAGGTAGGTGCTGTGGTTATCCCCATTTTACAATGAAGGAAACAGAGTCGCTGAGAAGTGAAATAACTTCACTGAGTCCCACAGGTATGAACAACAGAGGTCTTATCTCTACCTGTGAGGTAGAAGGGAGGGAGGGGATTTGCCAAGACTGAAAGAGGAAGTGGTGAGGAAGGAAGGAGAAAGGGGGATGGGGAACTTGAAGAACATTAAGAACGTTTAGACTAGTCAAAGTGAAATGTATGGTACTGAGGGTGCAATTCAAGTGAGACCTCTTCCAGGGGAGAAGTGCCCTCTTCCCCCACATAAAAAACTCTCAGATGGAGGATTCCACAATTAAGAATCACTCAGTTTTAGGTGGTTCAGCCCCTCCTTTCAAGTTCCTCAGCTCTGGGTCTGCCCAATGGGCAGGATTCTCCTAGTAAAGCTGAAGATGGCAGAGATTTATTCTGACTGACCACACACCTGCATAACTTTACTGAACCCTATAAAACGTATGTTTTATATCGGTGTGGAATGGGCATCTCAGTAGGCCCTACATTCCAAGGAAGATTTTCTAACTTACAGTGCGTTCAAGAGAAACAGAATATCTTGCTGAGGTTGTTTCTGTAGCCCTTACCACAGGTAACAAACCTGCTTTTCCAAAAGCAGATTCGAATTTGCTAAAAACTTTTTATATGCTTCCATAATTATTTACATCACCAAGGGAACAGAAGAATTTACAAGAAGCCAAACTGTCTCTATTCTCTTCCTCAAATGTCAGTGGTAATGTTGGCAAAGATTCTTAGCAGAGTGAGAACAGAAAAGCAGCAGTACTAAAAAGCCAAAAACCTCCTCATATAGACACATCAATCAAAAAATGCCACGGCCCAAATTTTATCTCACAAAAAGGCAAATTGGATTTAGAATAGTTATCAGGCAAATCTGCATCACTAGTATTACTTCCTCCAGCAATATGCATTAGTATATTTTCACCTCAAAATATTGTGAGGAACACCCAACTTCCTAATTACAATTCTCTTGAAGTAGCAACATTCACACAATTCAGTATTCTAGCTCACATGCACCGGTAAAGCTGGATTGCTGAGGTTTCATGACTCGAAAAGGATAAATACTGGCACACATGCTTGGCAAGTGAAGCAGCCTGGATATACCGCTAGACAACCAATTGAGAATCAGACTCAGAAAGATGTAGAGATCCATTGTTCCTAAAATGTGAACAAGGAGCAAACACAACACAGAATGGAACCGGGCTTAAGAATGTGTCATGTGAATCCGCCTACAGACAACTCTGGGAGCTGTTCCTGAAATGGGAGGAGGCTGTCATCACCTCTCCCTCAGTAGCACCATGTGTCACAGAAATCATTTTCGTTTTGGAAGTGCATTTGGATATGCTGTCTGCCTTCCCTCATTATCCTCCTCCCCGCTCTGGGAAACAGACTTGATGCTCGCTAACCTCTGCTTATGCCGACGGGGGAAGGAGGTGGGAGGAGTCTTACGATCCCCTCCAAAGCAGGGCCTCCAGCTCCACAGAGGCGGGCGTGCTCTCTGACTCCTCCTGGTGGATATGGAGGGAAGACATTCCTTACAGTGAGGAAGGAGGAAGGAGAACTAAACTGGGCAGTTGGGAGACCTCCAGGGAAGGTCAGTTCAGAAGGACTGATGGATAAGTTTGACCTGCGTCTTCATTCTTTGTGGCCAGTCCTGAGAGGAGTGCTGAATATCAACATCTACTCCTTTCCTGGAAGAGAAGCCCAGTTTTTCTAAGCACACTGTGTAAAGGCTGGGAAAGATCAGCCATGTCTGCACTACAGCTGACTTGAGTTTAGACAGTCAAAGCCAGGCGATCCCGTCATGGCGCAGCAGAAACAAATCTGACTAGGAACCATGAAATTGCGGGTTTGATCCCTGCCCTCGCTCAGCGGGTTAAGGATCTGGCGCTGCTGTGACTGTGGTGTAGGTCAGAGGCTACAGGTCCAATTAGACCCCCAGCCTGGGAACCTCCATATGCCGCAGGTGTGGTCCTGAAAAGACAAAAAGACCAAAAAAAAAAAAAAAAAAAGACAGTCGAAGCCATTACCTGAACAGCAAAACATTGTGCAGCCAGTCCTTGGGGCTCCACACACAGGAGCAAGTAATCTCTTATAACAGAAGGAGGTCATCTTCTAATTACTATTTCTAATCAGAGCTAGATATCATGCATCCACACGCACAAGGAAATCACAGATTGAGGATAACTTGTGATCATGCCAACTGACCTTAAGCTATCTGCAAGTCTTTTCAAGATTTCATACAGTCTCACCAAGATCCTGCCTCTCCTAACAGAACATGAAACCTACAGATTCTAAAAGTCTATCTTTCTGATAGGATGGAGTCGGCACAGGTAGTTTTAGAAGTTCCAATAAAGGACCATAGATAAGGGGACATTGGAAGATCACTGTAAGTTATTTGGGTTTTGGGGTTTGTTTGTTTGTTTTGCTTTTCAGGGCTGCATCTGTGGCATATGGAGGTTCCCAGTCTGTGGTGTACAGCTGCTGGCCTACACCACAGCCACAGAAAAGCAGGACCTGAGCCGCATCTGCGACCTACACCACAACTCATGGCAACGCCAGATCTTTAACTCACTGAGTGAGGCCAGGGATCAAACCCGCAACCTCATGGTTCCTAGTCGGATTCGTTTCTGCTGCCCCACATCGGGAACTCCTGATCACTGTAAGTTAATGACTGCTCAAGGAAGCCATCAGCACAGGCAGGCTTGCTTGATTAATGGAGGTGTGAGAAATGCCTCATTTTGTTAGGTGGGGGATGGGATGAGGCCTGCATTCAGCTTCAGACCAAGGGCAGGAGTTTGAGGACGGTCTTCTGCTAATTTGAATACACACCTCACCTGATACCAAGGAGGAGCTACTACTCCCAGAAAGGAAGAGGTAGTCTTTTCTGACCCCCACTCCCCTTGGATGATAAAACTGTAGCCCACTGGATCCTGGGGGCAGAGCTTCCACGCCTGCCCACTTGCTTCTCTCACAAGCGTCCTATCTTAATAAATCTATTTCTTGCCTATTACTTTGTCTCTCCCTGAATTCCTTCTGCACGGAGACATGAAGAACCTGAACCTCAGTGACTCCAGACACAGGGTAAGTGATTCTAATTTAAAACTGTGGGTTCAAGTCCCAATCTGGGTTTTGGCTGGGTTGAGTCAATTCAAGTCCCAGCTCATGTTCTGGTTAGCTTCAGGCCGTTAGTGCTGTCAGTTTCATTTCGCCCACTCCTTTTGCTCCTTGAACAGACTACAATCCTCCTCTTGAGTTTTAAGTCGTGTTTCACTCCCTCATTGTCACTGCTTATCTACATAGGTTTTTTTTGTTTGCTTGTTTGTTTGTTTGTTTGTCTTTTTAGGGCAAGACCAGTGGCATATGGATGTTCCCAGGCTAGGGGTCAAATAGGAGCTACAGCTGCCAGCCTATATCACAGCAACACCAGATCCAAGCCACATCTGCAACCTAAGACACAGCTTGTGGCAACACTGGTTCCCTAACCTACTGAGCAAGGCCAGGGATTGAACCTTGTAATCATGGTTACTAGTCGGTATCGTTACCACTGAGCCACGATGGGAACTGCTCTAGATAGATTTTTGATCTTTACATCTCTACCAGAGAGCAGCTTTTATTTTCTTATTCACCTTTCCTGTTTCCCTCTCCTACTGGTTTAGCGTTATCTCACTATAATCTCTTGCTCTTCCATTATTTATTCCTATAGCATTTTCAAGTTCATCCCCCTACACACACACATACACACTCTCTCTCTCTCAGTATTTATGTAGGGTCCAGATGTTCTAGGCCCAAGTAAACTTACTCTAAATATGCAGAGCCTTATTCTAAATAGATATGTAGGACTTCCCATCGTGGCGCAGCAGAAATGAATCCAACTAGGAACCATGAGGTTTCAGGTTCGATCCCTGGCCTTGCTCAGTGGGTTAAGGATCCAGCATTGCCGTGAGCTGTGATGTAAGTCACAGATGTGGCTCAGATCTGGGGTTGCTGTGGCTGTGAAGTAGGCCAGCGGCTACAGCTCCAATTTGACCCCTAGCCCAGGAACCTCCATATGCTGCGGGTGTGGTCCTCAAAAGACAAAAAAAATATATATATATGTAGACTTATTCTAAATAGATATGTAGAGATTTATTCTAAATAGATATGCAGAATCTATAGCTCTTAGGGAATTTGGTCCTGGAATACCTGCTTAACTGAATGAAGGGAGAACAAAAGTGTGAGCTGTGAATATTGGAGGGGGATCACTGCCCATAGAGCAGAAAATAAGACCCATTGAAAGGACAGACTTCATGTCAATCCAGTGATCCAGCAGTTGTTTTCCAAGTTCTCATCAACATTTCCTGCTGGCCCAGGGTTTGGGAAATTCTGAAATCATACAAATAAGACCATTCCTGACAGTCATAGTGAGGGACGGAGAAAGCTTGTGTTTTGGGGAAAGCAATTTCATCCTAGGCTATAGCCATCACATTTAACATTTGTTGGAGTTCCCATTCGTGGCGCAGTGGTTAACGAATCCGACTGGGAAACATGAGGTTGCGGGTTCGGTCCCTGGCTTTGCTCAGTGGGTTAAGGATCCAGCGTTGTCATGAGCTGTGGTGTAGGTCGCAGATGCGGCTCGGATCCCATGTTGCTGTGGCTCTGGTGTAGGCTGGCGACTACAGCTCCGATTCGACCCCTAGCCTGGGAACCTCCATATGCCGCGGGAGCGGCCCAAGAAATGGCAAAAAGACAAAAAAAGGAAAAAAAAAATTTGTATAGTAATTTGCAATATACAAAGCACTTTTATAAATGAGAGCTGATTTGATCTTGACAGTATTCTGGTGAAAAGGCCAGAGAAAGTGTTCTTATCTCTATTTTATAGACGCAGAAGATTCTGAAAGATTTAGTGGCTTATCCAGGGTCAAGCAGGACAAAAAGAAAACAAAGCAGAAGAAAAAGAGGGAAAACTCAAGAGAGAGATAAACTGCCTTCAAAGAGCTTCTGGCATCTCAACCTCTGAACCCCCTCTGCCAGTCTGGGGGCAGGAGAATGCAGCAAAGCCACTCAGCTCTGCTAGTCTCCCCAACTTCGACCTCCTCGACCACGTTGCAAGTTAGCCTACAGCTCTTCCCAGGAATGGGGACTGTGGAAACACCTCCCTTTATCATTAATTAAGGAATTCTCCTGTGTCTTAGCAGTTAAGGACCCAGTGTTGTCACTGCTGTTGGCTTGGGCCGCTGCTACTCTAGTGCAGGTTTGATTCCTGGCCCAGGAACTTCCACATGCCACAGGCCTGGCCAAATTCAACAAAAACAAACAAACAAACAAAAAAACCCTGCAAGCTTTCCTCCTTACTTTCATTAACCAGGAACTGAGTTAATATTATCATGAACACAACCCTGCCTTTCTGCCTTTCCCTCCCACTTTCATACTCCCAATTTTTTTCTGTTCCTGCTGCTGCTGCTGTTTGCCTTTTTCTCCTTCCTCAGCATCACTCACTTCCTCCCTCTTTTTGGCATGAGTCTTACTCTCTCCACTCCTCCTCCTTGCTGTTTTCCTCCTGGCCTCTTGAAGAAACCAAGCAGCTCCACTGAAAGGACTCTGTGAAACACAAGGAACAGGTGGTAGCTGACCGACCTGGTGAGTGGAAGACTTCACAGGAAACCACACTAGTATCCTAGGGCCAGTAAGCCTGGGCTGGTCTGGAGTTTCCCTGCTGTCCTATTGGCAACAACTCCAGGGAGTCCAGATGGTCCTGGAAAAATCTCTGGCCCACCAATATAAAGGCAGAGTTGATTTTAAGCTCCTAGAATGTTGAATTGCTGTCTGTGGGCTCTGGGATTGGGTGGAATCGTGGTCCCCTGACAGCTGGAATGTGACCTAAACCTAAGCCTACACGTGGCCAAGGGTCCTGAAACCCTGGCCACAGGCGGGAGCTGCCAGTTGGTGCTGGTTGCAGGAATATCAGGATGGACGGAAGACTGGGAGCAACATAACTACTCCTTGGAGTGGGGAAGGGGGCAGCCCAGAAACTTCCTGCCCGAAAGCAGTACCTTTCAGGAAAAGTTCCTCTACCCTGCAGGACCTCAGGAAGGGACAACACTGGGCTGAGCACATCATCTACACATTTCTACTCCTGCATCATGCTAAAGTGCTGTCCTGAGTCCGGCACGATGGAGGTGAGCACAGGCACATTTCTCATCTTTGTGGACAACAATGCCCCTTCTGGTGCTGGGAGCTGATTATTTTCTGCTTTAACATTTTTTTTTTTATTATTATTGTATTATGAGGGTGGGGGGGTAAATTAGGAGTTTGGGATTAAAATACACACAGTACTATATATAAAATAGATAACCAACAAGGACCTATTGTATGTGACAGGAAACACTCAATATCTTGTAATGACCTAAAGTGGGGCAGGGGGGAATCTAAAAATGTCAGGGAGATCCTTGGTGATTCAGTAGGTTAAGGATCAGGTGTTGTCAATGCCGTGGCTCAAGTGGCTGCTGTGATGCAGGTTCGAGCCCTGGCCTGGGAATCTCCACATGCTGCAAGTATGGCCAAAAAAAATTTTTTTAATTAAAAATAAAAATAAAAAATTATATGTATATATAACTGAATCACTTTGCTATACACCTCAAACTGACACAACATTGCTGACACAACATTGTAAATCAAGTATATTTCAATAAAAAGATTTTTTAAATAAAATACTATTATAAAAGGTAACAATGTGGCCTTATGATATCCATTTTCCCCTTCCTCACCCCAATCTGAATGGACATTTGCAGCGAAGGAAGGGGGTTGCAGCAGTGACTGGGTAGGAGCCCTGAGCCAGCCCTGAGTTGTGTGAGTCACTAGCCCTGGGGCTGGAGCAAAGGAGCTGCCAGAGGAAGAGAATGTAAAAGATAAACAGGGAGAAGAATTTTCTTCCCCAACAGATAATGAGAGTGGAAATATCTGGGATCCCTAAAGGCAAACTACACAGCCTGGGCAGGAGCAAAATGGCAACCATCTTGACAGCGGGACTTTCTGGAGAAAAGACCCTTTACATGGGGTTAGAACAATGCAGCAGAGAAACCTGACTTCTTCATCCACAAAATTATTCCAGGAATTTAGCTAGATAATGTGGTGGAGATGGCACAATCCCAAATCCCAACCTAAAGACCATATAGCAATTTGGGTTTTTTGTTTGTTTCTGAGTTTTGCTGCTGTTGTTGTTGTTTTAACAAGACTAGGATCTACTGGGAGAGGCTGCATACAGTGTATTTCAAGCCAGAGAGGTTATGGGGACCAGGAAAGGAAGTCCTAAGTCCAATCTTCCCAGGACTGGAGATGAGATAGACAAGAACAGAAGGGAAGAAACTCAGTCGACCTGGGGCTTCTATGTGCTCTGGGAAAGCTCCGTTTGTGGGAAAAAGTTGACAGCTTGGATATGGTCACAGGATGAGTTAGAACAAGCTCTAAGTGGGAGTGGATCTCTTAATTCAGAATTCCCTTTGCCTATTCCCCATGTATGTACGTCTCCTGCTTATAGAGTATTTGCCTTAAGATAATCATTCTTGGAGTTCCTGCATGGCTCAGTGGGTTAAGGATCTAGCATTGTCACTGCTGTGGCTCTGGTTACAGCTGTGTCGAGGATTCGATCCCTAGCCTGGGAGCTTCTGCATGCCATGGGTGAAGCCAAAAAAAAAAAAAAAAGACAATCATTCTCAAGGAGATGGAGGGTGGAGGTGGAGGGTAGGGAAAACGCATAGCAGATTCCCTCTGGGTAGACAAGGAAGTCGGGAATCGTGGGCAGTCATTGTTGGGTTTCCCAGGTGACTTTGAAATGTTCCTCCTTCTGCCTCTCTGAGGACCACTGCTCAAGAAATCACCTGGAGGGAAAAGAGAGAAGGGCTAATGATTTGTCAGGGTCAGTGTGCCTTCTGTTGACCCACCTAGAGCGGCAGTAAAGGGAAGGTCGTTTAAATCATTTAAAATGTCAATGGTGCATCCAGTCTGGAAGGATCCCGAACTCTTTGTCTTAATCCATTCAGACTGCTATCCTAGAATATCATAGACTGGGTGGCTTATACACAACAGAAATTTCTCACAGTTCAGGGGCTAGGAAACCATGATCAATGCGCCAGCAGACTGGAGATCTGCTGAGGGCTCATTTCCTGGTTCTCAGACAGCTGTCTCCTTTCTATGTCCTCACACTGGAGCTCTCTAGAGTCTTTTATAAGATCTCTAATATTGTTCTCCAGGGCTCCACTCTCATGACCCTATCACTTACCAAAGGACCCCACTTTTATACCTCACATTGGGGATTAAGTTTCCATATATGAATTTGGGAGGCATACAAGCATCCAGTCTACAGTACTCTTCAATCAACCTCAGAACCACTTTCGCACCACCCCGGAAATTTCATGTTAAGATGTGAAAAACTTACAAAGAGCTAACATGATCCAAACTAGATCTTCTCTCCTCCAAAATTAGAAGGATTTTTTTTTTTTTGTCTTTTTTTTTAGGGCTGCACCTGTGGCATATGGAGGTTCCCAGGCTAGGGGTTGGATCAGAGCTGTAGCTGCCAGCCTACACCACAGCCACAGCAACGCCAGATCCAAGCCGGTCTGCAAACTACACCACAGCTCATGGCAACGCCAGACCCCTAACCCACTGAGCAAGGCCAGGGATTGAACCCACATCATCATGAATACTAGTCAGATTCGTTTCTACTGAGCCACGACAGGAACTCCTAGAAGGATTATTACATGAAAAAGGTAGGTAGACTTGTTCTTGATTTATTCAGTGAGTAAACAAGCATTTATTCAAGACTGTATTTTCTATTTCTACTATAATAAATGATAGCAAATTTAGTGGTTTAAAACAACACACTTTTATCTCATGGCTCTAGCTATCAGAAGTTCAAAGTAGGTCTCAATGGGCTAAAATCAAATTGTTGGCAGGGCTGTTTCCCTGGAGGCTCCAGGGGGAATCCAATTTCTGTTTTTTTCTAGTTTCTAGAAGGTGCCCACATTCCTTGGCTCATGGCCACTTTCATCTCCAAAGCCATGTCCAGCACTGTCAGGGAGTCCTTCTCATACTATCTCTGATCTTCCCTCTTCTGCCTCCCTCTTCCACTAATAACAACTCTGTTGATTACCTTAGGCTCAATAGATAATCCAGGAATATATCTCCATCTCCAGGTCAGTTGATTAGCAACCGTAATCTTATCGGCAACCTTAATTCCCTTTTGCCATGCAAGCTACTATGTTCACAGGTTCTCAGAATTAAGAAATAGACATCTTTGGAGTTCCCATTGTGGTGCAGTAAAAATGAATCCAACTAGGAACCATGATGTTGCAGGTTTGATCCCTGACCTCGCTCAGTGGATTAAGGATTCGGCATTGCTGTGATCTGTGGTGTAGGACACAGACTCAGCTTGGATCCCAGGTTGCTGTGACTGTGGTGTAGGCCAGCAACTGTAGCTCCAATTCAAACCCTAGCCTGCAAAGCTCCATATGCTGAGGGTGCGGCCCTAAAAAGCAAAAAACAAAAAAACAAACGAAAAAAAGAAGTAGACATCTTTGAGGAGCCATTGCTCTGCCTACCATAGAGGCTATCATAGTCTGGGTAATTTTTCAGAGGCTGCTTCAGAGAGCAGTGAGTAGAAGTCAAACATGCTCATTTTGGGAGTTCCTGTTATGGTGCAGCAGAAATGAATCTGACTAGTACCTGCATTGCTATGGCTGTGGTGCTGGCTGGCAGCTGCTGCTCCGATTTGACCCCTAGCCGGGGAACATCCATATGCTGCAGGTGCGGCCCTAAAAAGAAGAAAAAAGTGCTCAGTTTATTATAGTTAATTATACCTCAACAAAGCTTTTAAGAAGTTAATAGCTTGACATTTGAAGCCCTCCATAATCTAATAGCAGCTATGGTGACCACTTACTGAGAGTTTACTATGGCTTTGTGTACATTACCACCAATTATCCTCACAACAACCTGTGAGGCAGGGGACACCCTATTCCCTTTCTATAGCTCAGAGAGATAAAGTGAGTTGCCCAGGCTCACACCTCCAGTTAGTAGCAAAGTAGGGACTGGAGCTGAGTCTGTGTGAACTCCATTGCCTATGTGCAAACCTCCAGGCTCTTCTTTCAGCACATCCTCCACACACCATCAAGGCAGCCTATGCTTCAGTTCCAAGGATGAGGTCACCAAACTGTCATGTACACCCTCAATGCAATATCTCTAAAGGATCTGCTTCAAAATCACTTCCTCTGAGAATTTCCCCTTGTGGCTCAGCAGTAACGAACCCAACTAGTATCCATGAGGATGCGGGTCCAATCCTTGGCCTCCCTTAGTGGGTTAAGGATCTGGCATTGCTGTGAGCTGTGGTGTAGGTCGAAGATGAACCTTGGATCTTGCATTGTGTGGCTGTGGTGCAGGCAGGCAGCTATAGCTCCCATTTGACCCCTAGCCTGAGAACTTCCACATACCATAGGTTTGGCCCTAAAAACAAACAAATAAATAAATAAATAAATAAATACACTTCCTCTGAGAAGCTTTCCTTGTCCCCCTCACTCACAAATCCTTGCTTCTTATGGGCTGACATAGCTCTACTAATCACTTCCAATAGAGCAGTTTTTAGTCTGTCTTATGGTGCTATGTTACAAATCATCTTCTTTCCCTAGATTCTATTCTCCCTGAGAGTAGAAGCTCTTATTCATTTTTCTAACCTCAGAGTGCCTTGTCAGTTCCTTGTGCATTGTGCATTCAAAACTGTTTTTTGAGATACTCTGAGTCAAGATGGCTCTGTGAGTTCACAATTCAGACACTCCCTCTGCTCAAAATACACAACAGAGATAGATAAAATATAAAAATAAAACACCAAAATGTAGTGCTGAGCTCAAAAACAAGCTGATCATCTCTATGGTTCTGAACTAAATGGATACACAAAGTCATGAGCAGGACTGAGACCTCAAGGCTGCAAGGATCCTAGTAGAGATTGGGGCCAGCAGCCAGGCACTTAGGGGGAAAAAAGTACTCCAGTCTGGGTCAGAGTCCAGAATCAGGCTCAGTGCTTGAAGCCAGGGTTTGGGGCTGTTTCTCCACTGGAGAATGACAGTGACATTGTCTGTGAGAGCTGCCAGAGAGATAGCTTGCTTGTGTTATAAAGGCCATTTTATGTAAATAATAAAAGATTTAGGTTTGGATGATAATGAAAGCAATATATGGCAAAACTAGTGGGGGAGTAAGGGGGAAGACTACAATAGTACAATAGCAGCAAAGTGTGACTGGAGTAGTAAACCAGAGACTGATGGATAATGTTTCCGCAAACCTAGGTGGCAAAGCATTCCTCTGAATCCGGATGCAAATTCAGGCAGGCAAGAATAATCCCTACCAGCTACAAGACTTGTGTGGGCTCAGAATCTGTGCAGGAGGAGGCACAGGGAAGGAATTTGGCTTTTGAGAACGCTGCAAGCAAGAGAACCCTCCAATAACCAACTCTTTTTTTTTTTTTTTTTTGTCTTAGGGCCACACTCACCGCATATGGAAGTTCCCAGACTAGGGGTCGAATCAGCCACAGCAATGCAGCATACAAGCCATGTCTGCAACCTACACCACACCTGAGGTAATGCCAGCTCCCCAACCCAATGCATGAAGCCAGGGATTGAACCCACATCCTCATGTATACTAATTAGATTCATTTCTGCTGCACCACAATGGAAATTCTCCCCAGTGACCAACTCCTAATGGAAGGTGGGAGGGGATCTTGCAGGGGCTAGCTCACTAGTGAGTATAACAGCACCTCAAAGATACAATAAGATCTCCTGGTGATGGGGAATACTGGGCCCTGTTCACTCAGAACTACAGACTTCCAACACGAAGACCTTCATTAATGAGAAACTTCTGGGAATGAAATCCCAGGAACAGGGGCAAATAGGAAGATCCAAGTTAAAGGGAAAGAAGCAGAAGAGGCAATCTCAGAAAATACAAGGCCATATATCTTTTTACATCGCTATGTGAATACAATTAAAGAGGAAGCTCTACTCTAGAACTTGAAACTATACATTGATAGAATATGCCACATATCTGGGAAAATTAATCCAGAATGGCGGGTACAGAGCCATGGTCTTCTGAAATTAATTGGACTTGAAAGAAAAAGAAACAGTTATTGGCATCCAGGCAAAAAAAAGAGGAGAAAAAAATTATATTGTTATATTTTTGGTTAGTTAACAGTTTATCTAGAAAGCAATAAAGTAACATATTTAAGACAAAGGAGTTCCCGTCATGGCTCAGTGGTTAACGAATCTGACTAAGTACCACGAGGTTGCAGGTTCGATCCCTGGTCTCTGTCAGTGGGTTAAGGATCCAGCGTTGCCACAAGCTGTGGTATAGGTTGCAGACATGGCTGGGATCCTGTGTTGCTGTGGCTGTGGCACAAGCTGATGGCTACAGCTCCGATTAGACCCCTAGCCTGGGAACCTCCATATGCCGCGGGTGCGGCCCTAAAAAGGACAAAAAAAAAAAAAAAAAAAGACAAAAAGTGTGAACCACAAGTTTTGTATCCAGCCAAACTGCAAAAGCTCAGAGACTGCTGTTCATCCTGAGTTCTGAATTATTTCTGAGAAATCAACCAAAGAAAAGAGTTATAGGTAACTTGAAAGGAAGAAAGAAAGGAAAGAAACAGGCACAAAGACTGGCAGCTGGGAGTTCCCTGGTGGTCTAGTGGGTTAAGGATCCCACATTGTCACTGCTGCGGCACAGGTTCAATCTCTGGCCCAGGAAATTCCACATGCTGCAGGTGCAACACACACAAAAAAAAAATAAAAGGGTTTTTTCTTTAATTTTTTAAAGCTTTAGACTTTCAGTGTTGTGATAATCTATGCTATAAAAAATGATTCAGTTATACATATACACACATCCATTCGTTTTCAGATTCTTTTTTTTTTTTTTGTCTTTTCTAGGGCTGCACCCGTGGCATATGGAGGTTCCCAGGCTAGGGTTCCAATCAGAACTGTAGCCACTGGCCTACGCCAGAGCCACAGCAATGTGGGATCCGAACCACGTCTGCGACCTACACCAAGCTCAGGGCAACACTGGATCCTTAACCCACTGAGCAAGATCAGGGATTGAACCCAAAACCTCATGGTTCCTAGTCAGGATCGTTAACCACTGCACCACGATGGGAACTCCCTTTTTCAGATTCTATGCCCATATAGATTATCAAAGAATATTGGGTAGAGTTCCCTATGCTATAGAGAAGGTCCCCCTTAGCCATTCATTCCATATACCTCAGTGCGCATTTGCCAGTCCCAAACCCCCAGTCCACCCCTCCCCCCAACCTGCCCCGCTTGGTAACCTTAAGTTTGTCATGGGTGCAGCCAAAAAAAAAAAAAAAAAAAAAAAGAAGGGAGTTCCCTTGTGGCACAGCTGGCTGAGGATCCAGCACTGTCACTGCAGCAGCTCAGGTCGCTGCTATGGGGCCGGTTTGATCCCTAGCTCAGGAACTTTTATGTGCTGAGGGTGCAGCCAAAAACAAAAAAAACAAAAAAACTGGCAG
The DNA here is from genome assembly GCF_054392235.1 of Sus scrofa. NCBI lineage: Eukaryota > Metazoa > Chordata > Mammalia > Artiodactyla > Suidae > Sus > Sus scrofa. The sequence continues at coordinate 139,095,745 of NC_139383.1, forward strand.
CTGGAACATAGTGTATGAGTAACCCAGCTTTGACTATACAGAAGAGAACAGCACCTTGGGAAACGTGGGATGATAAGATGGAAGGAATCTGGATCCCTGAATGAGCTTCTGGAAAAGAGCTAAGTACTAGCCTTAGATTATTCACTTCTATTTTACTTTTATTTTTTGCTTTTTGTCTTTTTTAGGGCCGCACCCACGGCATATGGATGTTCCAGGCTGGGGGTCGAATCAGAACTGTAGCCACCAGCCTACGCCACAGCCACAGCAATGCTGAATCTGAGCCTCATCTGCAATCTACACATCATAACAGTGCCAGATCCACAACCCGTTGAGCGAGGCCAGGGATTGAATACATGTCCTCATGGATCCTAGTCAGGTTCGTTAACCACTGAGCCACAATGGAAACACCATACTATTTACTTCTAGACAGTTGGATGAGAGTAAAAGAAACTATTCTGTCTGAGCCATTGTATTTTATAGTCTATCAATTTACCCTATATTCTATATTCTAATACTGTAGAAATTGCTACATGAAGTGAAGTTGCTACCATAACAAGAACTTAAAACATGAGGTTTTGACTTACTGGTAAGGCAGCTTGTGACAAAGAAACAGATTTTGTAGGCTGGACATTTGGTGACCTGTAAGAATTTCTGCAAAACTCTTCCCTGTGAAAACTTGGAAGTCACATCTATGGAAGAAGGTTGGACAGAGTCATAATGTTAGTCAGTATGCTCTTAGACTTGCTAAGGCACCTCCCTGCCCCCCCAGGCAATACACCTGCCTGAGGGAGTCCCTTGCTTTGATGCTCCTCCAGTGGCTTGGACTGCCAAGGACCAGAAATGCCATATAAGTGGGAAACCTCTGTCTGGAGCCAGGTCACACAGAGCTCTGGGTGACCAGAAATGCCTTCTTCAGATTTTTCTAAATCCCCCCCTGATGCTGGGATTGATCAGGTTCTGCAGCACCATCTAGGCAGAGCACCTGAGCCCAGACTGGACCTGTGTGGGCCCTGGGGACCACCTCTCCCCTTCAGGGCTCTCTCCCACTCTCTACACCTACCCATCCCCAAGCTAAAGTTATGGTTTGTCTTCCCCCACCCCCCACCGCCCACGCCTGCTTTACAGCCACACCTGCAGCATATTTAAGTTCCTAGGCTAGGGCTCAAATGGAGCTGCAGCTGCAGGCCTGCATCACAGCCATAGCAACACTGGATCTGAGCCCCATCTGCAACCTACACTGCAGCTTGCAGCAATGCCAGATCTTTAACCCACTGAGCAAGGCCAGGGAGCAAACCCACTTCCTCATGGAGACTGCAATGGGTTCTTAACCCACTGAGCCATTGCAGGAACTCCCTATTTTTTTAAATTGAACTGTCCTTGTTTGGTCAATAAATGGTACCTAGATAATTAGATATTATGAATAGGAGGGAAAAAAGAAATTATGTCATATACAAATATAATTCCAGATAAAGTAAAGATCTTGATATGAAAAGAAAATCTTTAAAACTTTACAAAGAATATTTAGAAGAATATCTATTTATTTATTTTTGGTCTTTTGTTTTTAGGGCCACACCCTTGGCATATGGAGTTTCCCAGATTAGGGGTCAAATCGGAGCTACAGCTGCCGGCCTAAGCCACAGCCACAGCTACACCAGATCTGAGCCATGTCTTTGATATATACCACAGCTCACAGCAACTCCTTAACTCACTGAGCAAGGCCAGGGATCAAACCCACATCATCATGAATACTAATAGGGTTCATTACTGCTGAGCTACAATGGGAACTCCCTGTAGGAGAATATATATATATATATATGACTTTGGGGTTAGGAAATAATTTCTTAAGTCAAACAAAGCTATAAAATATTAACACATTCGACTAGATTAAGACTTAAAATTTCCGTACAAAAACAAATTTCTGGGAGTTCCCGTCGTGGCGCAGTGGTTAACGAATCCGACTAGGAACCATGAGGTTGCAGGTTCGGTCCCTGCCCTTGCTCAGTAGGTTAACGATCCGGTGTTGCCGTGAGCTGTGGTGTAGGTTGCAGATGCGGCTCGGATCCCGAGTTGCTGTGGCTCTGGCGTAGGCCGGTGGCTACAGCTCTGATTCAACCCCTAGCCTGGGAACCTCCATATGCCGCGGGAGTGGCCCAAGAAATAGCAACAACAACAACAACAAAAACAACAACAAAAAGACAAAAAAAAAAAAAAAAAAAAAAAATTTCTGTATAAAAGGCAAGGTGCAACCAGGAAAAGATTGCTGTAGATGGCCAAGGGAAGAAAAAAAATAGTGTCCCATAAATATTTGAAATGATGCACAAACTCACTAATAATTGAGGAAATATAAATTAAAACAAAAATGACATATCATTTTACACCTATTAGGTTGTTAATTTTTTTTTTTTTTTTAGGGCTGCGCCCGCCGCATATGAATTTCCAGGCAAGGGGTTGAACCAAGGTACCTCAAGGTCAAAAACCATACGGTATTTCTTAAAAAACAATGAAGATTTAAATGTGTCGAGGACCACATTTATTATTTTCATCCATTTTACACATTATATTACAACATAATATTTCATTTTAACAGAGGATTACTACTGGAGTTTCTGTTGTAGTATCTATGAGGACGCAGGTTTTATCCTAGCCTCATTGCCAGGAGCTGTGGTGTAGGTTGCAGATGTGGCTAGAATCCCAAGTGGCTGTGGCTGTGGTGTAGGCCAGCAGCTATAACTCTGATTTGACCCCAGCCTGGGAACTTCCATATTCCGTGGGTGTGGCCCTGGAAAAGCAAAAAAAAAAAAAAAAGAGAGAGAGAGAGATTGCTACTAATCGTTAAAAATATATTGAAATTTTTTTTGTTGAGTTGAGTTATGGTTTGGGGCTTGTTGACCGGAAAAAAATACACAATCTGGAGTTCCCACTGTGGCACAGTGGAAATGAATCCAACTAGGAACCATGAGGTTGTGGGTTTGATCCCTGGCCTCACTCAGTGGGTTAAGGATCTGGCGTTGCTGTGAGCTGTGGTATAGGTCGCAGACATGGCTCAGATCTGATGTGGCTGTGGCTGTGGCTGTGGCTGTGGCGTAGGCGGTAGCTGTAGCTCCGATTTGCCCCCTAGCCTGGGAACTTCTATAAGCTGCAAGTGTGGCCCCAAAAAGCAAAAAAAAAAAAAAAAAAAACCACACAACCTAAAAAGTTGGAAGTTAGGTTTTATTTGGGGACCTTACTGTGGACTATAGACTGGGTGCTGGCCTCTCAGATAGCTCTGAGGAACCGTTCCAAAGAGGTAAGGAAGGAGCGAGGTTATTTAGGAGTACTTTGCCGCGGGGGTGGGGGAGAGGAAACACCAAAAACAAAAAAAAAGTCAAACATCAAACGATTATTCCAGATCACAAAGAACAGACCTCCCAGGTTAATGCTTCAGTGCTTTCCTGTGTGTGAGAACATGCAAGAGTCTGGGTTCCCTGAAATTATTCCTTTCATATGCATCTTAACCATCTAAGGGCCAATATCCCATTTTCCTCCATGCTGAATTTCCCTCATGGTACACTGTGGGTGGTAGGGGCAGCCAGCTCCAAGGACTTATGGCTTGATAGTGGGCAATCTTGGTAGTTTACTGAAGTGACAGGCAATATTTTTCATCCAAAGGCTTTTGCAACTTCCTGGGACCCTTCATTTACATTTTGTCCAGTAAGACACTGCAGACCTTAATTCCAGGCAGCATCCGCACAGCAGCAGCCACCTGCCTAGGACACCTTCAGGCCTCTGCTCTCGGGGCCCCAGGGCTCCGCCTACCTAGCTCTCTCCTCCTCCCTCCTCCCCATCTGCTGTCCAACTCTGCTCTTTCTGGACAAACTCAGCAAGGTTTTTCATTGCTTCCCAAGGCACAAGCTCCTTGGGCAAAAAATAAATAAAATAAAATAGTGCTCACAAGTCTTTTATATTCTTTGCAGCCAAGTCAATCCTTGTTGAGTTAAACTGTACCTCCTGAGAAGACAAACTTATTTATTTATTTATTTATTTATTTATTTATTTATTTAGGGTTTTGGTGGGGTGTTGTTTTTTGGGTGTTTTTTTTGTCTTTTGTCTTTTGCCTTTTTAGGGCCGCACCAGCGGCTTATGGAGGTTCCCAGGCTAGGGGTCTAATCGGAGCTGTAGCTGCCGGCCTACCCCACAGCCACAGCAAAGGACAAACTTTAGAATAGCTTTAGCAAAAAAAAAAAGAACCAGGACACATTTCTGCCTGATGGGAGGACCCACCCTTGACTTCCGGGTGGGGGAGCGCTCAGTCTGCCAACGCAGCTGCCCTTGGCTCCCGGGCCCGCAGCTGGGGCCCCTCTAAGCTGCGGACAAAGCGGCTTGTGTCCGGCCGCCGGCCTGAGCCTTTCTCTGCCCGCCGCCGCCACCGAGAGGCCTTCGCTGCGGCGGGGCGGAACGAACCGCGTGGCCGGGCTCCCTGGTGGGCCAGTTGAACTGGCAGGTTAGGCGGCTCTAGACCCCCCGGCCCCGCCTGCCCGAGCCGCCACCACTCTTCTCCCAAGTCTCTCCTGACTCTCCTTTTGTCGCATCCGGAGGGCAGAAAGGCCCAGGCAGCAAATGAGTGAACTTTGCCGGTACACAGTTCAGGCACAGCCCTCCGACTTGGGGCCTTTTGGCTCCTCAAGAATGGAAATGTAAAATTCCTTCCCTGCCTTTTAGTGATCCTAGGGCTTCCTCCACCTTTGTGTGTCTGAGGGCAGGGCCAGACAACCTCTCTCCTTTGCTTTACCCCAGAGAAAAACTGAGGGATTGGAGATGAAAAGAGAGGAGTCATACCTAACATTTACTGATATTTGGCTATGTGCCAGTCACTCTTCTAGGCACTTAGATATTGTTGCAGTTAATCCTCAGAAGGACTTGTGGAATAAGTTCACATTCTATCTGTACATTCTTAGGAAACTGAGGTTAGAATTTTCCCTCTGTGCCTGCCCTAGGCACTGGTTAATAATTTTATCATCCACCAAATCTTCTATTTATAAATTTTCCTTTCCCCTTAGTCCTACATCATTTAATGAATATTTTTCCCCATTGCCTGTGCCATGGGGAAATTCCTGCTCCAGGGATCAAATCCACACCATAGCAAAGACCCAGGGCACTGCAGTGACAAGGCCTGATCCTTAACCCGCTGCTTCACAAAAGAACTCCATTTAATGAATACTTATTGAGTGCCCACTGTGTGCTAAGATTCTGTAATGAATAAAGCAGACAAGATCCTTGTAGTCACACAACTGGGGGAGAGGAGGGAATCACAACTAAGTATTATGATGCAAAAGGCAAATGAGAGCCTTGAAGACAAATTCCCCAGGTGCTGGCTTTATAACCAAGTCTGCGTTGGGAGAGGTGAGGAAGCTTTCAGAGATGTTGCAGTACTCTAGGGGACAGGGGAGGTCTGAGGATGCTAATGGGATGCTGAAGGACCCATTTAAAAGAGACTAGGAGTTCCTGATGTGGTGCAGCAGGTTAAGGATTCCATGTTGTCTCTGAGCTGGCACAGGATTGATCCCTGGCCTGGTGTAGTGGGTTAAGGATCCAACAATCCCCAATTGTGGTGTAGGTCACAGCTGCAGCTCACATTTGATCCCTGGCCTGGGAACTTCATATGCTGTAGGTGCAGCCAAAAAAGTAAAATAAATAAATAAATAAATAAATAGAATGGGAGAGGAGTTCCCTTGTGGTGCAGTGGGTTAAGGATCTTTTGTTGTTACTGCAGCACTTCAGGTTGCTGCTATGGCTTGGTTTTGATCCCTGGCCCAGGAACTTGCACATGCTGCAGTCGCAACCAAATAAATAAATAAATAATTTTTGAAAAGAATAAAAGAGACTAGGAGAGTGAAATCAACAGGACTTAAAAAGGACCGTTTATTGTGGAATGTGACTAGAAAGTTGACCCAGTCTCTCTGCCACCTCTACCCTCCCACACTGGGGCACTGGAGAGATATAAGAACTAAGTAAATGCCTGGGTTCTGATGCTGATTGTATTCTTCCTTGCTTGGTGACATCATGGACAAATCACTGTTCTGTAAAGCCTTGGGAGACATGCATTCCTTCTTTAGACTGCAGGCATATCATGCCCTATAATGGTCTTCCTTAAACCTTAGGGGAACATTGCAAAAAATTTAAGAGGAAATTTGAAAAGATACATGCACCCCAATGTTCACTGCAGCAATATTTACAATAGCCAAGACACGGAAACAACTTAATGTCTACTGACAGAGAACTGGATAAAGATGTGGTACATGTATGCAATAGAATATTACTCAGCCATAAAAAAGGACAAAATAATGCCATTTGCAGTAACATGGGTGGACCTAGAGATTATCATATTAAGCAAAGTAAGCCAAAGATAAATATCATATGATATTACTTATATGTGGAATCTAATAAAAAATGATACAAAAGAACTTGTTTGTAGGACAGAAACAGACTCAAAGATTTTGCGATCAAACTTAGGGTTACCAAAGGGGGAACCCTAAATTGGGAGGATGGAATCAGCACATGCACACTACTATATACAGGGTAGATAACTAACAGGGACCTACTATAGCACAGGAAGGTCTACTCAATGTTCTATAAGAACCTATATGGGAAAAAAGAATGGCTATATATGTATATTTATAACTGATTCACCTTGCCTCAAACCTGAAGCTAATACAACATTGTAAATCAAATATACCCCAGTAAAATTTTTTTAAATATAAGAATCACAACACTGTAAATTAACTACACTTCAATAAATCTTTAAAAAATGAAAAATAAAATGTAAGAGGAACATGTAGGAAAACTACATCCCTCATCTACAGTAATTAAAATAGCGTAGTAGCGGTACTGGCACATGGAAATGGGATATAAAGTCTAGAAATAAACCCAAATACATATACAAGTATAATATATGATAAAAGGAATAACACATAGAAATACAGAGCTAGATTATTCCAGAAATGTTCAGAAAATATAGATTGTTCAATATGTGATTTTAAGACAGTGAATAGCCATCTGGGAAAAAAATGTTTGGATCTATATCTCCCTTCTTATCCCAAAAAATATTTTAGATGACTCAAAATGAAACAAAGAAAAATAACCTTTAGAAGCACTAGGAAAAAAACATAGGTTTTTTTAAAAACAATCTTGGAGTAGGAAAGTCCTTTCTAAGTAGTATAACAATAGCCCGAAGCTACACACATACACATGCATATATAGACATTCAAACAGCAACCACAAAAAACCCCAAATATATAAGCATATATCATAGATAAAGGAGTAACTTCCTTAATGTAAAATAAGCACTTCAAATTAGTAACAAGAGACCAACGGCCTAGTAGAAAAGTATATGACAAACAGTTCACAGTAAAGAAAATCAAAATGGCTCTTAAACATATGAAAAGATGCCTCATTCATAATGAGAGAAATACAAATTGAAATTTCAATGAAATAGCTTTCTCATTTATCAGATAGGCAAAACTCACCTATGGAAGGAAGCATGGCAATACCAACCAAAATTTTAAATCCACATTCTTTTGACTCAGCTATTTCTCTTTTAGGAATTTTCCTATAGCTATACACATAGGTATGAAATGACATGCCTCTAAAATTTGTTGCAGCACTCTTTGCAATAGCAAAGGATTGAAAACAACCTAAATGTCCATCAATAGGGAACTTATTGCAATAATACATTATATTTATATATATAATATATAGGAGTTCCCATCGTGGCTCAGTGGCTAATGAATCCGACTAGGAACCATAAAGTTGCAGGTTCCATCTCTGGCCTTGCTCAGCGGGTTAAGGATCCGGCGTTGCCATGAGCTGCGGTTTAGGTCGAAGACATGGCTCGGATCCTGTGTTGCTGTGGCTCTGGCGTAGGAATGCAGCTACAGCTCCGATTGGACCCCTAGCCTGGGAACGCCCAAATGCCATGGGTGTGGCCCTATATTTTTTAGAGCCGCACCTGTGGCATATGGAAGTTCCCAGGCTAAGGGTTGAATCAGAGCTACATCTGTCACCTATGCTGCAACTTGCAGCAATGCTGGATCCTTAACCCAATGAGGGAGGCCAGCGACTGAACCCACACCCTCATGGATACTAGTCCAGTTTGTTACTGCTGAGCCACAATGAGAACTCCTAAATTATAATATATTATACATCAATGTGAAGATGCATATGTACAGCTAGGGAAAAATCTTGTAGGGTATATTAGATTTGAATTGCATCTATAAAATGGAAACAATAATTGTACCTACTGTTGAGAAGGTTAAATGAATTAAAATGCCAAAAGAACTTAGAACAATGTCCAGAATATATATCATTAGCTATTTACTTACACATATATTGTTAATAAGAAGAATAAGGGGCCGAACAGATGTACAATTACCTACCATTTGTGTAAAAGAAAGATAACTATATGGGTAAAACATCTCTTGGAAATTTCTAAATCAGTAACAGGAGTTACCCCTGGAAAGAGGAACTGAGGGGCCAGCATCAAGGCAACATGTTTTTATTGTCTATCTTTCTATATTTGTTTAGTTGTTTTGGTTTTTTTTTTTTTTTTTTTTTGTGGCCACTCCCATAGCATGTGGACGTTCCCAGGCCAGGGACTGAACACGTCACAGCAGCAACCCGAGCTGCTGCAGTGAGAATGCTGGATAATTAACTCACTGCACCACAAGGGAACTCCTGCTTAATTTTTTTTACTATGGGTATTTGACATCTATTTGAAAAGATAAATTAATTTTTTAGTGGAAAAGTATTAATCAGAAACACACAAAGAAAAAGTAATCAGATTTTATGATATAGATATTAAATTATGTTCAATCTTTTCTGCTAGCGTTATTATGTTGAAATGATTATGTATTGCATTTATTGAATTTTTCAAACACTTGCTGCATACGTTCAAATTATCATTATTATTATTTGGTCTTTTTAGGGCTGTACCCTCGGCATATGGAGGTTCCCAGACTAGGGGTCCAATTGGAGCTGTAGCCAACTGCCTACACCAGAGCCACAGCAACTCGGGATCCGAGCCACATCTGTGACCTACACCACAGCTCACGGCAACACCAGATCCTTAACCCACTGAATGAGGCCAGGGATGGAAACTATGTCCTCATAGTTTGCTAACCACTGAACCACAACAGGACCTCCCACATGTTCAAATTATTGATAGAACATAGTGCTTGCACCTCAAAGTGTGGTCCCCCCAGGCCAGCAACAACAGCATCACCTCAGAATTTTTAGAAATGCAGAATCTCAGGTCCCACCACAGACCTACTGGATCAGAATCTACACTTCATTTGTTTTTGGTTTTGGGTTTTTTTTTTTTTTTTTTTTTTTTTTTTTTGTCTTTTTTGTTGTTGTTGTTGTTGTTGTTGCTATTTCTTGGGCCGCTCCCGCGGCATATGGAGGTTCCCAGGCTAGGGGTTGAATCGGAGCTACAGCCACCGGCCTACGCCAGAGCCACAGCAAGGCGGGATCCGAGCCGCGTCTGCAACCTACACCACAGCTCACGGCAACGCCGGATTGTTAACCCACTGAGCAAGGGCAGGGACCGAACCCGCAACCTCATGGTTCCTAGTCAGATTTGTTAACCACTGCGCCACGACGGGAACTCCAGTTTTGTTTTTTAATTTAATTTTTTTTTTTGGCTGCACTCATGGCATATGGAATTTCCAGGGCCAGGGACTGAAACCGTACCATAGCAGCAACCAGAGCCACAACAGTGAAAATGCTGGTTAACCCATTGTGCCACAAGAGGACCCCATCAGAATCTACATTTTGGGAGTTCCCATCATGGCTCAGCAGTAACCAACCTGACTAGTATCCACGAGAATGTGGGTTCAATCCCTGGCCTCACTCAGTGGGTTAAGGATCCCGCATTGCTGTGGTTGTGGTGTAGCTACAGCTCCAATTAAACCCCTAGTCTGGGAACTTCCATATGCTGCAACTGCGGCCCTAAAATGACAAAAAAAAAAAAAAAGGAATCTACATTTTAACAATATTCTCAGGTGAGGTGTCTGTGACATCACATTTAAGGTAGGAGAAGCATTGAGCCAGGATGAAACAGGAGGAAGAGGGGTAGGGCACAACCCTTAAAGAATGACAGAGTCATTGAAGATACAACATAAACTGGTTAGAACCAATAGGGCCAAGATGGCAGAAGATTTGGCTTCTAGTAGACTTTGAGACTCATTACATGCTCATTGTTAACACATTTGCATGCTAAATCACTCACCCACAGGTGCCACCACAGTTCCTTTTTTTTTTTTTTTTTTTTGTCTTTTCTAGGGCTGGACGCTTGGCCATACAGAGGTTCCCAGGCTAGGGGTGGAATTGGAGCTGTAGCTGCCAGCCTACAACCACAACAACACGGGATTCGAGCGGCGTCTTCGACCTGCACTGCAACACCGGATCCTTAACCCACTGGACAAGGCTAGGGATGGAACCCGCAACCTGGTTCCTAGTTGGATTCATTAACAACTGAGCAACAACGGGAACTCCTTTTTCTTTTTTTTTTTTTAATTTTTATTTATTTATTTATTTGTTTATTTTTGGCCACCACAGTTCTGAGGCCAAACATAAAAGGGCAAAAAGTGGGCGGTTACCCAATTCCTGGAAATTCCCCCCCCCCAAATAGTTGAAATAATCCTCCCACTCATTAGCCTGTGAAATTACCCAGCCCATAAACACTCACCACCCCATATTTCAGGGCCGCTCTCTAACCTTTTGAGACTGACCGCATTCTATGTCTATGGAATGTGTATCTGTTAGGGAAACATTGCCACCTTGGCCACGGACGACAACAGCCACTTGCAAGAGTTGTCTCACAACAGAAGGCACCGATGAGGAACATGACGGCTGCCCTGAAGACTAACCGGGAGGATTGGGGAGGGGCCCATATGAGAGAGGAAACCACCAACCTCCCAGAATCCTTGGTGCTGGCGTCTATCTTAGCTGAGAGGTGCGCCTGCCACCAGGAAGGACCCTGAATCAGACCAAATAAGGGCCAAGCAAGACGACTGGCCTGAGAAAACCCGGAAACTAGACCCATTCCCATAAAGCTTTTAGCCTGTGAGAGAGCAGTTCTCCTACGTTCCCTCACCCTACTGCTATCTGCCTGGGCACCAGTTCCCAATAAAATCTTTTGTTTGTCAGCACGTGTGTCTCCTTGGACAATTCATTTCCAAGTATTAGACAAGAGCCCATGCCCTCACCTTCTGAGATGGCCCATACTCTAAGGAGTGTTTCTGTCTCAAAAAAACTTGCTTCTTGAAGTTACCATCGTGGCTCAGCAGAAATAGATTTGTCTAGTAACCATGAGGATGCAGGTTTGATCCCTGGTCTCGCTCAGTGGGTTAAGAATCCGGCGTTGCCATGAGCTGTGGTGTATGTAGGTCGCAGATGCAACTCGGATCTGGCATGGCTGTGATGTAGGCCAGAGGCTACAGCTCCTATTAGTCCCCTAGCCTGGGAACCTCCATATGCTGTGGGTGCGGCCCTAAAAAGACAAAAAACAAAACCAAACCAAAAAAACTTGCTTCTTACCTAACACTTGGCCTCTCTTTAATTCCGTGTTTATAAACCTGAGCTTCAGTAAATCCTGACATCATTTGTGCAATTTCAATGAAAAGACAGTAGGTTCAAATCCAAGCCCATGAGTTCAAGTCCCAATCTAAGGATTTTTTTCTTTTTCTTTTTAGAGCCACGCCTACGGCAGGGAAATTTCCAGGCTAGGAATCAAATTGGAGCTGCAGCTGCTAGTCTTCACCACAGCCACAGCAACACCAGATCCCAGCCACATCTACAACCTACACTGCAGCTTGCGGCAACACTGGATCCTTAACCCACTGAGTGAGGCCAGGGATGGAACCCGCATCCTCATGGATACTAGTCGGGTTCTTAACCCTCTGAGCCACAACAGGAACTCCCCAGTCTGAGTTTTGGCTTGATTCAAGTCCCACATGAGTTGTGTGGTTTCAAGCGGACATAATAAAAAACAAAGAACTACAAAATAAAACAAAAACACTGTTCTATTCTTGTGTCTTCTCTTTGACCCCCACCTCTCAAAATTGGGGCTCTGAAACCGATCATGACCCTGTGGGGCCATCCTGGGTACAAAAGCCTTTTTATATCCCCCATTTCTTGTTTGTAGAAAAAAGGTTTTCAGCCTCCTAGATCTTCCCAGAGTTCCAAAGGGCAGATTCAAGCAGTTACTAATTAGGGGAATGAGGGAATGCAGAAACAAAGGAGGAGCAATCAAGAAAACAATAGTGCAGCGATGAGGCAGGGTCCTAGTTCCTTCTCAAGGGATACACATAACAATATCTTTGTGTTCTTCTGCAGAAACTAAGGCCCTCACCCAGTTGAAGGATAATGATTTAGGCCAGAGCATCAGCACGTGTACCCCAGACTGGTTGGAACCAGAAGGCTGATTCCTAAAACACTGCCTGTAACCACACCGCCAGCCAATCAGAGGAAGGTTACACACACTGCAGCCCTTCCCCTTGGAGTTCCTGGTGGCTCATGGGATTAAGTATTCGGCATTGTCATTGCTGTGGCTTGAGTTGCTGCTATGGTGCAGGTTCAATCCCTGGCCCAGGAAATTTACGCATGCCTCAGGAATAGCCAAAAACAAAAAAACAAAAACAAAAAAAACTTCCCCCAAAACATTGGGGAGATTGGGCTGTTTTGTTTTGTTTTGTGTTTCTTTTTCAGCCACACCCACAGAACATGGAAGCGAGGGAATCAATCTGAGCCACAACTGTGGCAATATGAGAGCCTCAGCCCATTGTTCTGGGCCAGGTATCAAACAGGTGCTGCCACAGAGACAACCCTGGATCATTAACCCACACTGTACCACAGCAGGAAAGTTTGGGCTTTTTGAGCATTTCGGTAAACATTTTTCTGCTTCCACAATCAATGTTTGTGTTTGCTTGGCCTCAGTATGCATAGTGTGCTTGGGTTTGACAACAGCTTGATGAGTCTGGAAAACATTGCTGAGTGAAAGATAAACATAAAATAATCCAACCTATATGATTCTATTTATATGAACTTCAAAACAAGCTACCAAAACTCGTGGTGGTAGAAGTCTGGATAGAGGTTACCTCTGGGGAAAAGAGAAGAGGTGGAGATGGGGCAAGGCCAAAGAATTGCTTCTGGAATGCTGGTAACATTCTGTTTCTTGATCTAGTTGCTGGTTATTTGGACCTGTGAAAATTCTTAAGGACTGTATTTTTTTTTTTTTTTTGTCTTTTGTCTTTTTGTTGTTGTTGCTATTTCTTGGGCTGCTCCCCGGCATGTGGAGGTTCCCAGGCTAGGGGTTGAATCGGAGCTGTAGCCACCGGCCTACGCCAGAGCCACAGCAACGCGGGATCCGAGCTGCGTCTGCAACCTACACCACAGCTCACGGCAACGCCAGATCGTTAACCCACTGAGCAAGGGCAGGGACCGAACCCGCAACCTCATGGTTCCTAGTCGGATTCGTTAACCACTGCGCCACGATGGGAACTCCTGTATTTTTTTTTATTAGTATAGTTCTTTTTATGTGTCTCATACTTCAGCCACTCTTATCATCTACCTCAAACCCCTTGACTGTTATGGGGGCCAAGGTCCAAGATGCTTGAAGGAGAGACGGAGCTGAAAAAAATTACTCATACTAATTTAATTACTAATAGGTAACTCTAACTTAGATTATTTTGTCACACACACACAATCTTATTGAAAATTTTGTGCATTTTTAAAGGTGCTTGCTATTGACAAGCATTCACCCAAAAATGGCATGATCGCCACAAAGCTTCAAGGTGCTCTTTGGAGTGGTGGGAGAGTTGCACAAGCTCTGCTCTCTGACTTAGTGGGTTTCAAGCCTGGATCAACTATTCAGTAACTACATAAGCTTGCACAAGTTACTTGCTCCACATTCCTGTCCTATCAGAGGATAAATATATTCCCATTTTATAGGAATGTTATTTGTATTAAATGAGATAATATACACGAAGTGGGAGTTCCCATTGTGGCTCAGGGGAAACGAACCTGACTAGTATCCATGGGGATGCAGGTTCAATCCCTGACCCCGCTCAGTGGGTTAAGGATCTGCCATTGCCATGAGCTGTGGTGTAGGTCACAGACGTGGCTCAGAACCTGCGTTGCTGTAGCTGTGGCGTAGGCTGGCAGCTGTAGCTCTGATTCAGCCCCTAGCCTGGGAACCTCCATATGCTGCAGGTGCAGTCTTAAAAAACAACACAAACACACACACGCACATGAAGTGCTAGGAACTGTGCCTGGCACATAAAAGGAGCCCAATTATAGCAGAAAATTATTTGAGAGTAAAGGTCTTCCTAGTCAATAATTCCCAATAATCATTGGGATACCTCACAGATAATCATTACCTGCAGTTAAATCTAATCACCAGTAGGAAAGATTCTGAAAGCCACCTCCCTGGAAATTACTTCAGTTCTCATGATCCAGGTGGGAACCACAATCTGGAGTGCCAGCAACAGGTTTTTCAGGATATTAGCTTTCACAAGCACCCGCCCCATTCCATTGCCCTCAGCCAGTAGCACAATACCTGTGTTCCCACACCCCACTACAGAGAGCAGCCTGTTTCTCACACCTCTTGTGGCTTGTTCCCATCAGCTTGCTCTAAAAGCTTCTAAAGTTTTCAGATGGAAACATTTGGAAGCAAACTTCACGCTCTTATATCTAATCTTCAAAAGGCTCACCATGCTCTTTGCCCATTTCTTCCCAGTCTCCTGGCTCTGTTCACATTGTGTGAAGGTGAGAGCGGTCTCGGTCTCCACATCCAGTGACAGACAAGAATCTGATAGAGGGTTAGGAGGCAGCCAAAGCAGTCTCTTTGTCCTTGTTCCAAGATAAAGAACTTTTTCAAAACATTGCATTTTCAAAAGGTTAAAGGTGGTATGGTTATTTGGCATTTTTAGACTTTCTGCATTTTCCTAATTATCTGCTATGTATTCTTTGGGACCTTCTGTAATTAGAAAAGCATTTTGTGCTCAAAACAAAAAACTTGGAAAACACAAAGGGAAAAAAAGTCCCCTTAATCACATCATGTAAAGATAACAGCTGTGAACATTCTGGCATATGTCTTTCCAGACTTTTCTCCATGCAGAGATGCTTCATTTTTTGTGATCTGGGGGAAAAAGTAAACATTTAAGAGACAAAGCCTTGGGTCTTTAGTCTTCAATTTATTTTTTAAACAGCATCTAACAGCTTGGAAAAGTCCCTAAGAGCAAGGGCCTGCCCCACGCATTCCCAGAGGCTCCCGATCCAGAGCTGGGGTCCAGGCTCCAGTAATTCCCCCTCACCTACACACACACCAGCCATCAGGCCAATTTCTCTCCGTCTCTGGAGACCTGGGACAAAAGAAGGCCTCCTTTTTAAGAGAGAAGGTTGGGACTAGGGGATGCTGCGTGGAAGGATCGGACTCAGACACAGCTGCCTTTGTTAGTCTTAGGATATTTGGGGATTTGGTAGCATGCTCAGACAGACTGTGGGAGGGCGTGAAGAGGGGCTCCTGGACTCCTCTCTGGCCTCACTCATTCCTGGGCAAGCCCTACTGCACCCCTTCCTCTTGCCAGGCTCAGTGCATTACCTTTAGAAGCTTGGCAAATGTAGCCTGTGTAATCCAGCACGCCTTGCTATGCCTGGTCAGCTGCACTTTACTCCTGGCCTAGGCAGGATGGGTAACCAGGAAGATGACAATGACTCAGACCCGAGTGTCCCACTGCCACCCCCTACAGGGCTTCGGACCTGACTGTACCAACCCCTTACCAATTCTCACCTAAAGGGGAATAATACAAGGGCATCTCTTTGTGAGGAGGGGAAAACCTGGGCCTTCAACCCCCAAGCACAGGCACAGATGGGCCCCCAGGCCAGAGATGCCTCAATGCATACACTAAAGCAGCAGGGGCAGCACAGCCGGGAGAGCAGGGGCCCACAGGGTTGGACCTACCCTCCCCCAGCCGCTCTCCACACCCATGGTAACCACGGAAACATAACCACCCCCTCTGCCAGCTGCCTGGGTTTAGACAACCAGGCCTGGCCTACCTCCACCCAGCCAAGGCCTGAACTGATGCCAGGCCGGCCACAGAGTGGTTGCAGGAAGAACTGGGATTGGGTCATTTGGTCAGTCCAGGCTTCCAGCACAGCTTAGGAAGACTACCACAGGAGCCTCCACGCCTTGCTGCCTGGGCTGGGGTCAGACGGGGCTTAGTCAGCCAGCACAGCCGGCCACATGGCCCCAGATGCCCTCTGCCTGTGGGCTAACAGCTACTGTGGGGTAGTAGCCCTTGCTGCAGCAGCAGCAGCCCCTGGGCCTCATTGACGGGGCTTTCTGGCTGCTGCTCCTCCTGCTCAGGCCGCTCAGCCAGCCCCCCGGGACTGAGAATGTACCGATAGTCACTGGGGATGCCCCCCACTGCCTCTAGGCCACTGCCATCCCCAGCTCTGCCACTGGCCTGGTCCCCACCAGGCAGCTCCAGGCTGCCTCCCTCAGCAGGCTCCTGAGCTCCCTCAAGATTGATGTACAAGGGGTCCTGACTGGTGGACAGCACAGACAGGCGGCCCAGGACATTCTCTAGCTCCATCCGCAGACATGTGAAGCTCGGGCGCTGCTTGGGGTCGGCGCTCCAGCACTGGTACATGAGCTCATACCTGGGGAGGAAAGGAGGGCGAGGGGAGGTAGTGAGGAGCCAGAGGAGGGAAAAGATGCTCCTTCCCTCAAAAGCAGAGGTCCCTTACTCATATGAAACTGGGATTTAAAGAAAAAATTTATTGGAGTTCCCATCGTGGCTCAGTGGTTAGCCAATCCGACTAGGAACCATGAGGTTGCGGGTTCGATCCCTGGTCTCGCTCAGTGGGTTAAGGATCTGGTGTTGCATGAGCTGTAGGTCATAGACACAGCTCAGATCCCGTGTTGCTGGGGCTCTGGAGTAGGCCGGCAACAACAGCTCCGATTAGACTCCTAGCCTGGGAGCCTCCATATGCCACAGGTGCGGCCCTAGAAAAGGCAGAAAGACAAAAAAAAAAAAAAAAAAAAAAGAACCAGGTTGGCAATGAATATTAAATTAAAAAAAAAAAATTATGGAATACACTCATGTATAGGGCTTACTATGTACCTGGCACTCTTCTAAGGATTTTACACTGATTATTAGTTCTCCCAATACTGTGAAATAAGTGATCCCCATTTTACCAATGTTCAAACAGGTATAGAGAGGTTAAGAACAATGACTAAGGCCACACAGGTAGAGTGACGAAGCCAGGTGGGTTGGGTCCAAAGTCCCTCCTATGTTTAGGGAGGCAGGTAGTAGGAGTGTTTTCATCTTGGGGAACACGGCCTGGAGTCAGGGTTATTTTATGGGGCCTGGGGGTCGGGGCGGGGGAGGGATTTGAGCCTCCACCCTTTGTCCTAAATCCTCACCCATTCAGGGGGTCTTAAATCCTCACAGTTCATGGACACCTCTGAGACTCTGAGAAGAGCTTCCAGCCCTTTTCCCCTGGCAGGAACATTTTTTACTTATACTCTTGGGAGCTTTACAGATTCCCTGTGGTCTTATCCCTGCTCCCAGGGAATGCCTCTGGCTGAGGGAAAAAAACAAAACAAACAAAAAAAAAACACTAACGGGAAGGGTTTGAGACTAGATCTAGTCAGAGCAAATTCCTGACTTCCTTGCCTGTGCCCACAATAAAACCCCTAGACACACCCCACACACCAGCCCTCCTGACAGGGGCCTCCAGCGAGGGGGGAATCATGCCAGGCCCTGAGTAGGTCGTGGGAATGGTCCAGACTGTGGCTATGTGACCAAGCTGGGACACACTGTCAAGGCTGTGCCAGGAGCCAACTGGCGCCTGTCCACCCGGATGCCTGGTGGGAGGCCAGCGCCTGCCCACCCTCTGTTGACAACACTAACTCCAGCCGGGCAGTACACTAAGTCGGGGCCTGGTCCCCACTGCCCAGCAGAGCCTCAGAAGCTCCAGAGGCCCAGGCAGGCTGCAGCCACTGGAGACCTGAGTGTCCCATCCCTGCCACGCCCCAGAGTAGGAGGGGCAGAGCCTGGTTTGTGGTACTCAAATTTCCCTCTCTCCCAAACTCCAGCCTCAGGGCACTTCAAACCCACTGTCCTAGAGAAAGAGGACCCCACCATTCAGGCTGGGCCTTCCTCTGCCTGTCCCCATTCTTGGACCTCTGGAGGTTCAACCCCAGAGCAGAAAATCAGGAAAGATCATTGTGGATGTACCCCTGCTACTCCCCATGCCCCCAACACACTAGTGGAAAGGGCCTCCGGGGGCCCAGGGAAACTCTGGCTTGCAAGGGGTGGGAGAATAAAACTAAAACAGGCAAATCATAGCCGGGGTCATGGTTAATAGGCACATTCTGAAATCACAGGGATCTAGGTTCAAGTCCCAACTCATTCACTTAATAGCCGTGTGACCTGGGTCATATTACTTAACCGCTTTAATCCTAGTTCCTCATCTACAAAATGGGGATAATAACAGTCTTTTCTTCATCGGGTTAGGGGAGGATTACCTGAAAGAATGCCTGTAAAGGACCCAGCTAAGGTCAGCAATACTATCTTCCAGTCACAAGCGACTCCTGACACTCCCCCTGCAGAGAGTGCATCACCACCCCACCCAGCCCCCAAGGGCTCCAGGCTTCCAGAGAGGACAGGAGGCACCACCCTTCTCCCCAGGATCTCAGTTTGTTATCTTAGGTCTCTCCACTACCACCAAGAGGAGGTTAAGACAAGAAAGGAACCCAACCTCCCGCCCCCAGCGCCCCCTCCTTGTCAAGCTCGGAATGTGATGCAGCAGCAGTTCTCTTCCTGCCCGTGCAGCACTCCCTGAGGGGGCGGGAGAGCTCAGCCTTGGCGAAGGAGCAGGAGCGGGGAGGAGGTGACAGGGAAACCTGCACTGTTGTTCAACCCTGTACCTTCTGCCCTTGGGTGGGGTTCCTGGTTCTCTCTGGAAACTGGAGAAAACAGAGTGATGGGAAAAGGCTGGAGCAAGAACCACAGGATGGTAAAGGCGGAGAGAAAGAAAACTGGAGTGGTAGATGAAGAGGCACTTAGGGGTCAGGCTTCCTTCCAATGACAAAGATGTTTAGACACACACAAGTCCAATGGAGCATTTGAGCTCCCACTGGGCCAGCAGCTGTGGTGGCAGCCATCAGCTGAAACCCCAAATACCTATTTCTTCCCGGAACCCCGTTCCCGGGGCACTCACACGTCCTCCATACACTCCGGAGGCTGTTTCAGGCGGTTCCCGCCGATGAGGTAGTTGTAAATCTCAGCGTTCTCGATGCCAGCATATGGTGTCTGCCCACGAGTCATGATCTCCCACATGGTCACCCCAAAGGCCCACTGCAACAGAATCGAGGTTGAAGGGGAAGTGTCACTAGGCTTCTGGAACCAGGCAGAGTCCCGAGGCAAACACATCTTGGGGCTTAGGGGCCTCAAAATGGGGCAGCCAAAGCCTGGAGAGCCAAAGCCGGGGCCCTCAGAGATGCTCAAGGTCCACCCACACCCAGGTCCACGCTACTGCTCACCACGTCACTGTGCACAGTATACAGGTTGTCAGCCAGGCTCTCCAGGGCCAGCCACTTGACGGGCAGTTTGGAGGCACAGCCCTGGCGATAGTAGTCCCCGCTATAGATCTTCCGGGACAGTCCAAAGTCGGCCACACACACTGTCATGTCTTCCGCCAGCCTGTGCGGGATGTTGGAGGATGGGTCAGCCTTCCCTGTGGCTGGCAGCCTTACTAAATCCAGGGTGTCTTTGCTCCCAAGCTGTCCCCTCAGTGTAGCAAGTACTGTTCCAGGTGGGAGCTGACTGTTAGCTAGTCATTCCTGGCTAGTCCTCCCACCCAAGCCCTCCAGAAGTACGTACATGCAGTTCCGAGCAGCCAGGTCTCGGTGGATAAAGTTCCGGGAGCTCAGATACTCCATGCCACAGGCAATGTCCACCATGAACCGGACCAGGGTCTGCAGGGGCAGGTTCTGGGGCGGGGGGGGTGGACAGGACAAGCTCAGGCTAGACCTTCTGCCCAGCTGAGGCAGGAGGAATGCGGTTCCCTGGCCAGAACGCTTAAAGGCTGCCCTCAGAATCACTGAACGGATGGGGATGAGGGGGTTTCCCAATGCAAGGAAGCTTTGGCTGGGCTGAGGGAGAGCACCCCAAAATCAAGACTCCTCCCATATGGGGCGCCACAGGACTCTTCCCCAAGGAAGGGGCCTTGCCCAGCCTAAATTCCCAGCAGGGATTTGTCAGGGAGAAGAAAACATGTTAGCATAATAAGAGTCAAACTTGGAGCCCATCTTCTCCCAATCAACTTAATCAGTCCTACCCACCAAACCCACCTCTCTCCCAGGTTCTCTGTCCCTTTCCAGCTCCTGGCTGCTCCCACCCCGGGCACTCACAAAGGGGTTCTCCCCAATCCGGGAGGCGAGCAGGAAGGCGTGCAGGTCCCCGTGCTTCATGAAAGGCAGGATGACCATGGGAATGGGGAGACGGCCTTTGGCCCTGCTCCGGAGGCTCACCCCTGGGGACAAGGGAGAGTCAGCGGGGCACAGAAAGGTCAAGGGATGGCTTAGGCATCTGCATGAACCTCCACCGGTTCAGACCAACCTCTAGCCCTAGCTGTGCTACCTCTTTTTATTTATTTATTTATTTATTATTTTTCCCCCTTTTTTAGGGCCATACCTGTGGCATATGGAAGTTCCCAGGCTAAAAGCTGAATCAGAGCTGCAGCTGCTGACCTATACCTCAGCTTGTGGCAACACCATATCCTTTAACCCACTGAGTGAAGCCAGGGATCAACCTGAATCCTCAGGGACACTAGTCGGGTTCTTAACCCACTGAGTCACAAAGGGAACTCCTCTGCTACCTCTTTCCCCATAAGTTTCCCACTGGCTGGTGACTACCCAGGAGGGACTCTGGCTGACCCCCAATCTCTGGAGCATCTTCTCTGTCTCCTCCTCCTCCTTCTCCTCCTCCTTCTCTGTTCACATGAGCAATCTTCACGGCACCAAGTCTGCAAACTGAACCCCTTACCTGGAGGCTGATGAGATTTCATCCAGGCCCCTCCTTGCTATTTTGACATCGGCTTACCTGCCAGGCAAGTCCAAACTTCTCTCTCACCAGCTGCCCTCACATCAGGGGAGCACAATTTTAGCCCTATTTTACATCTGCCTCCCTGCAAAAGGGGCTCACCAACAAGCTTGGCCACGTGTGGGTGGTCAAACTCCTTCATGCAGGCCGCTTCTCTGAGGAACTCTTCAATGTCGCTTGAGGCAATGATGTCAGCTGGGAGAAAAGGAGGGAGGGAATGAGGGACATGTGCCCTCCAGGGGCCCAGGAAACAGTCTGGGCACGAGCAGGAGAAACCCCCATGGACGGGTGCTATCCAACGATCTCTCCCCTTGCTCATGCCTTCCCTTTGGCTTGGACAGCTGAGTAGCACAACCAACCACAGCTTTAATCACCCCTAGTGCGACCACAGGACAGTCACTGCTACAGCAGAGGTCAAAAGGCTGTGGCACCAATGAGTATGGATACATGCCTGTGAATTATTCACAAGGTACAGACAGCATCCCAGTGAGTGCTGACTAATTCTCCTTGGAAAGTCTAGGGGCCCAGCAGAGCCTGCTTCAGGATCAGCCACCCCTCTCACCACCCCCCAAAGGACACCATCACCCCATAACTATAGTACTATTCTCCACTCACCTTTCAGCATCTTTACGGCCACTTTCACAAAGGAGCCATCCTCCTGCTTCAGCTGGGCTTCCCTCACTGAACCAAACTCTCCTAGGAACCGACCCAAAGGATGGTGAGTCCCCTTGGCCTCCTGTCCCCCACAGGCAGCCCTCCCAGATGGCCCTTCATAGGGACACAAAATCACTACACTCTGGGGCCACTGGAGGAGGCTCCCTCATTCGTAGGCAAAGCAAAGTATATTGGGAGTAACACCTCAGCCCTTCTCGTCCCCATTCCCCCAAATATCCCAAACCCAGGAGTCTACAAGCAAATCCTATTCATAAGAGCTGACCCAAATCCACACCCTCAGAGTGATGACAGCAAACAAACACACCCAGACGTGGCAACTCATGCCAGTCCCTGCACAGCCCCACACACCTTTGCCCAACATCCGGCCCAGGGTGAACTGCTGCTCTGGGATGAGCACATCCTCCAGTTTGTCCTTCAGCTCATCGCTGATGCCCAAGCTGTCCACTGTGGGGAGCAGGGTTGGTCAGAAAGGGGAGGGACCCCTCTGGTTCCTGATACAAAACCCAACTTGCTTCCCACACCCCAGACTCCACCCTCAGATCAGACGTAAGCTTAGTTCAACTCTTCCACAGCTAGGTTGGCGACCTGCAGGAGGTGGGTATATGTCTTTTCCACTACTCTGTGCTTGGGACTCATCAAGTTCAGATCAAATGAATCAAGGGGAAATGAGTAAGTCATTGGTCAAGTGACTGCAGGTAGGGGCCCAAGACAGCCCATTTTCCCCTCCTGCCATTCCCCATCACTCACGTGTGGCCTCAATGCGCTCAGGCCTTTCTCGATTGAAGGACCGCGCTGCCCGGAAGTGAACAGCTGGCTCCCCACGGGCCATAACGCTGTCAAAGGCTTGCCTAAAGAGAACCCAGAACTTGGAGTCAGCTCCAAGGTCTTCAGTCACCACCTGACTCTTCCTCCGTGTCCCCACCCTCTTACCCAAACCGTGTCTCCTTCCGCCTCTTTCGAAGCAGGATAAGGGCCAGGGCAGCAGCTGTCACTAGGGCTGTCAGCACACCCAGGACCACAGGCACCCAAGATGTGCGGCTGTGGGGAGGGCCATGCTGGCCTGTGGGAGACAGAGATAGTGGCATGAGCTAGGCTAACAGCAAGAGGAGGCCCTTTGAAATTTTCCAGAGATGGCCATCTGGCCTGGTCAAGAGGCTCCTTTCAGTCAATAAGATTCCCAAGTGGAGGGAGTTCCCTGGTGGCCTAGTGGTTAAGGATCCAGCGTTGTCACTGTTGTGGCTTGGGTTTGATCCCTGGCCTGGAGATCTTTTGCAAGCAAAAAAAAAAAAAAAAAAAAAGTCCAAGTAGAAAGAGGCTCCAAAGGAAGAGCCAGGAGTTACTACGCATATCAATGACAGAACCTGGCTGTTGGGACCTACAAGGTGCCCAGGGATTTCTACACTAGTAGCTGTGGGGCAGGGAGGAGAATGAGATACAAGCCTGGCCTCCACTGTTTGAGTCTTTGGGCGTATTAAGAGAGGAGGCGCTGCCAGGCTCCTCCCACCAGTCTAGGCTGCCCCTCCATCCCCTGTCCCCTCCCCCTTACAGGCCTCACCTGCGTGGTCATGAGGAGAGACCACCAGTGGCTGACTCCAGGGCCCACAGCCAACTGCATTGGAGACGCACACACGCACAGTCAGGTCCTTCTGGGGATCCCAGCCCGTCAGGTTGGCCCTGGTCCCCTCCACTGTCAGCTCACCCTGCAGCCAGGAAAAGCCCCCACCCCACACTGAGCCTGAGGAAAAGGCCTCCAGCTGAGGCCTGAAGGCAGAAAAAGGTCGAACTAGGAACACAGGAGTCTAGGGACACTGTGGGTTCAGGGGCTGCAGGCACACAACCTGCTGGGAGTCATCACATTCCTGCTCCAGGCTGCAGAGGCCTCTCCTGAACACAAACAAGGCTCAGTCCGCAAAAAAAAAAAAAAGAGGCAGGGCTGAGGCCAGGAATGCAGAGATGGGGGATGGGAGGGAAATGGCGGGGGAGGGGGGATAAGAAAGCCTTATCTGTGTCCTCTCTTGGTTTGTACAGGAATTCGCTTCCTGCTTTCTATTCAAAGTGGACACTGGAAGCAATCCTAACAGGAGACCTAAGCCAGCAGGAGTGCAGCCTGCAGGGGAGGGCGGGGAAGGGTAGACTCCCTGGGCTGAAAGGCCCACCAAGGCCCTCAGGCTCACCAAAGACAGCCATTCTGAAGTCCTAAAGGCCTCAGAGCCCTGAGGACAGACCCTAACACACTCGGAGGCTGGAGGCTTCCCTTACCTGGGTTCCGTTGTCTTGAACCCAGGACAGTTTATAGGGTCCCAGGGGGCCTTCCATAGGGCCCTCAGGGATCACTTCTTCCCATTCCAGGATGAGGCCTGATTCTGTGCGGATGGCATGGAGGTTCTGGGGAGCGCTGGCTGGGGCTGTTCCCAAAGAAAGAAGGCTGCTAAGAGCCCTGCCCTTCCCATGGCCACTACCCCATGCGGGCTTTTGCAAACAACTTCAAAAAACTAAACAGCTCGGAGAGCAGCAGGTGGAGGAAGAGTCCACCTCCCACTTCTAACTGCTCTCACCTACCGTCCTGAACCACCCCAGCTAGACAGGGCCTTGCTCTTCATCACCTTGGTTACTGCCTTAGTGGCATCCTTCACTACTCTGCTCTCACGGCCCGCTGGCCTCTTTGCAATCTCTAGCAAACTCCCAGCAAGTTTGTGCCAAGGATCGCTGCACTCTGTGCCCCCTTCCTACAGTGATTTCCCCCAGGTATGGCTCCCTCCTTATCACTCAGAGCTCAGAGCTCTGTACAGGGTATCCCTGGACCACCCTAGGGTAACTCTTGGCCATCACAATTACCTGGTCTTTTCTGCTTTCCCTGTCTGTTCCATCCACTAGAACTACAGCTGCATGGGGGAGGGGGGTTATCTAGTTCACAGGTAAGCAGCAGAGTGTTTCCTGAAGGAAGCATGATCCTCCCTCTCAGGTAGCCTTCTCTTAATCAACTACATTCAGAACCGGAGCCAACACCACCCCTCCCCTGCTCAGGCCCTGCCCAGGTACTCTGCTCTGTAGGTCCCTTACCTAGACCCTTTGTCCGAAAGGGTACCCAGTCAGCATATGGAGAAGGCCCCAAGGCATTGGCACAGCGAACCCTGAGGCTGTAGTTGGTAGCAGGTGCCAGGTCCCGGAGCAAGCACGTAAAAGGTGGTACAGGGACCACGACAGCCAGGACCTCCCAGCCTCCTGGGGCCTGCGTCACCTATGGAAAAGCAGAAGACTAATAATGTAAGGGAAGGAGGCTCCTATGGCCCGTGAGAAGAGACGGAAGATGGGTTAGGTGTTAGTATGGCTCGGGAATTTGAGTTAACACCTCCTCAGGTCTAGCAGCACACACTGGCAACCCACTCCTTCACGCCCACTCCCACTCCAGGTTCCACATCTCTCCATGTT
The DNA here is from genome assembly GCF_054392235.1 of Sus scrofa. Lineage (NCBI taxonomy): Eukaryota > Metazoa > Chordata > Mammalia > Artiodactyla > Suidae > Sus > Sus scrofa. The sequence continues at coordinate 139,120,998 of NC_139383.1, forward strand.
TTTGCAAATGTTGTTCCTTTTCCTGAGAATACCTGCTCTTCCTAGCAAAGTCCAACTCATCCTCTAAGATTCAGCGCAAATACCACTTTCTCTGTGAAAGCCTTTCTCAAATACTTGAGAGAAATTCGTGCCCCTTTGTGCTTGATGCACAATTATGTTAGAATGGTTACCACACTTTGTTTACATGCCAGTGCAAAGGCTCAGAGCTTCTCACAGGCAAAGTAACTGGGAGCCTAGGGGTACCGTGAACCAGGCTTGCACCTTACATCTTGGGACCCAGGGCAAGAATACAAATGGAGATCCGGTTGGTGTACCATACAGCTAAATATTACAGGGATGGAGTTCCCTGGTGGTCTAGTGGTTAGGATTTGGCACTTTCACCACTGTGGCCCTGGTTCAATCCCTGGTCTGGGAACTGAGATCCCACATCAAGCTACTGCACACCACAGCCAAAAAAAGAAAAAAAATTCAGCTAACACAATATTAAGTAAAATATTCTCTATCTTAATTTATTGACAAACAAAGCCACGAATCAACCAGGAAGATCAGGTTTGCATTTATAATTCTCCAAGGATTTGGAGTCCCAAGCCAGAATGTGGTGGCATAAGAGCCAGCCTCCAGGCCAGGGTCCGCACCATGAGAGACATTACGTGTACGGGTGTAGACAGCACTGCCTGCATACCCACCCCTCTAAAAATGGCTGCCCTTTGGGTTCAGAGGCGCACATACCATAGCATGATAGATCCTGGGGAGGGTGGATCAGGGAAGGGGCCCATACAGGCCCCAGAAGCAGATTCAGGTTAAGGGGAGAGGGGTGTGTCCTGCTCGTCTGGATGGGCATGTTCCCCTGGCTCTAGGGATTCCTTGTTCAAGGACAAGGGGTGCAACCAAAGGAGGGCCAGAGTGGAGTCCTTTAGTGGTGGAGCCCAGAACAGGGGCCTTTGCAGCCCAGAACTGTCTCAAACAATTTCCAAGGTGCTCATTAAATGCCTTTTGAGTGAATAGACAAAATGAACAAGGCTGCATTGCCTCTTATTTTTAGTATCACCTTAGGTAGCTTTTCTTCTCTCTGGGGCCTAGGGGCCCTTCTGGTCTCTCTCTTCTCTTTTGGCATGAATCATGGGGTGGGGCACAAAGTACAGGTATGAAGAAAAGTCAAGGGTTTGAGGTTTTTTTGCCACATAAGAAGTACTCTTCTTCCGGGCATCCCTAATCTGCTCTAGCAATATGCTTTCCAGCCTGAAGAACGTTTGGGTTGGAGCCGATCTGCTGTCACTTGGTTGCCCGAGCATCCTATGATAAAGGGCAGTGGCCAGGCTGTTCCTCGTCAGCCTGGGAAGGACATCTGAATAGCTGGAGACTAAGCCCCACGGGCAAGACCAGGTAAATGTGATACCACTGTCAACAAAGTGCCATCAAAGCAGCCAGAACAAGCCTGGCCAGATGAGTCTGTCCCGCCCTCTCAGCCTACCTGGACTGTACAGGACTGGAGCAGGGCTCGGCCATCAGCACCTGGCATCCAGGCCACGCTAGCATTGCTGCTGGAGAGCTTCGTCACTGTGATGTTGAAGGGGGCTGCAGGCAGTGCTGTGGATGGGGACTGAGAGTCACTGCCCAGGAAGGATGGGAGAGGAGGGAGAAGGCAGGGAGCCGAGCCTTGAGTCCCTCCCTAAGTTTCCCTCCCCCCAAACTTAAGATGGCTACTTAGCACTCCCAGGACCACGGTAATACACAAGCCAAGCAACTGGCAGCAGAGAGCTGCTCATACCTGGGAGAGTGCCTAGGCTGTGGAGAGAGGTTGTTTCTCCCTGAATCAGGGGCCCCTGTCTGACCAAGGAATAGGATGAGATAGTGGGTGTGACAGGGGACAATACCTCCGCCTCAGGAGGTTCCCATGAGAGGCAGCTGCCCCTGCAGCCACAGCCCATTCCTGCATACTGGCTCGCTTTCCCTCTCCACCACTCCGGTCTGCACACCAGCCTTCTGGGTCTCTTCTATCATTTTGCTAGGCTGTTTTCCCCACCCCCATTCCCTTCACAGGGGCTGGCAGAAGCAAGGTTAGGCATGAGCCTTGACCATCTCCCGCTGGCTCCCTCCCTCCCTCGCTCCCAAAGACTCTGCTTCGTGATGGGAAATCTGCTGTGACGTCAGGTTTCTATTCTCATCTCAGCTATGGCAGGGTCTCAGGTGCTCCCACTAGGAATGGAGCTTTGCCAATTAACCCCTCATCCCTCAGATCGCAGCAGGACCGAGGTGAGCTGGAACAGCAAATCATTCTAACTTCACCGCAGCCTGCTGAGACTGCCCTTGCCTCACCGACCCTCCCTCCCCGGGGTCCCCCTACCTTGAAGACGAACCGTGGCTGGGCGAGAGGAAGCCAGGCCTTTTAGGTTGTGAGCTTCACAGGAGAACTCGGTGCTCTGGGTCACCCCTGGGGCCAGAAAACCTCAGTCAGCCCCCCACCCCTGCCAAGCAGCAACTCCCACTCAATCTGGGATTGAGGAAGGGGGAGAGTTAGGCTCTGGATCTGAATTTCCTATGAGTCCCTCCAGCCAAAGGAAGGGGTTAGGCAGCAAGGGCCTGGATATCCAATCCCAGGGCTGGGGCTCTGTTTTCTCATCTTCCAAATGGGAGAACTGTGAGAACCAACTGATGTAACATATGTCAAGTGCATGGCACACAGTAAAGCCCTCCCACCCACCTCAACCCCAAGCTGCCTCCCTTTTCTGGTCACTCCAATATTGCACATTCCAGAGTCCTTCCCCACTTGCTCTGTGCCATATCATTGTTCTGTTTGCAGATTCTCTGCCTTTCAATAGTTCTCCACTCCTTATGAATGTGTCTTGTCTCCCCAATTATACTAACTCCTGGGGGGCTGGGTAGATGGCTTCTATTTCTCTTGTATTCCCTTGATCCCCTGCAGTGCCTAGCACAGTGTGGTGTGTGGAGTAGGAGTTCAGTGAGTGCTTATTATCAAGCTGCCTGCCTGAGGGTCCCAACCACGCACATCTGGCGAAAACAGAACCCAACCTCCCTTCTAATCTGCTCCAGCCCAGTGCCTCTTGAACAGGACCTGCCCTCGTTCCCAACAGATCCTGCAGTCCACCCTCTCAAGGTTTGTGTTACCAGGGGACTTGGCAGATCAGATTCCTCCCCTCCCACCTGTCACTACATGAGACCAAGCTCAGACTCCCATCTTTTTCAGCCAGTTCAAGCTGCCACCAGAAACATTAACTTTGTTTCACAGATGAGCAAGCCTCACAAGCATGTGAGGTACGTGCCTGAGGATCTTGGGGTTCAGGTGGGTGTGCTGGCTGCTTTTGGTCTGTGTGGCCATGTGGATGGATACAGTTATTTGGGGAAAAATCTGGAGATTTCTGGAGACGACCATAGGAGAGAGAAAGCCCCAGTATCTTTAAGCTGGCTTCCCCTCCCCCTCTTCCTTCCCCCTGCCATTCCCAACTCGGCAGCCTGAGACTCTTGTCTTCTAAACAAGTCTGCCAGACACTCCTCTTAGCTCTGCGTGGGCTGGTTCCTGGCTCCTTTTCCCTTGGGAGGGGTGGGGGGGATGGGTGCCCCGGTCCCATACAATCATCTCCCAGGGCCAGCTGTGCACGGCCTAGACTGCTGTGAACTGAAGAACGAGGCCCCAGCATCTCCTTAAGCACACGCATAGCAGGATCACCGCTAATTAGCCCACCCAGCCCGCCCAGCACACCTGACTAATGAATTTAGTACTGGTGCAGCTCACGTAGTCAGGCACTCTGGACACTCACATCAGCGAACTCAGGGATTTAAGCAGATCCCAACTCTGCCAGCCTCACCACCCCTGCTCAAAGCCCCTTCTGAGGCTCTCACCTGTTACATTTAACACAGAAGGAGAAGGAGCAGGTCCCCCAACCTTCGTGCCTCCTCTCCACCAGACAATGGTAACAGGTTCTGGGGGACCCACGGCCTCACAAGACAGTTGGAAAGGGGCATTGGGTGGCACTGCCAGGTCTTTTGGCTCCACAGTGAAAAATGGCACACCTAGGGAGAAAAATGCAGTTGGGGAGTGAGCCTTGCCACTTCGCAGCTTCCAGCTGCCCAAACCACAAGTCTGCTACCATTTGAAGTTCTTGACCCCACAGGTCCCACAGGCCCTTATGATTGGGTCAAGTGCAAAATAGGCTTCTAGCATGAGGGAGGGGTGAGCTTCTCTTCTTTGGTCCCCTTAGGGACAACCTTTACTGCTGTCCCCTTGGGCCTGATGGGAGTCTCCCTTCTCAGACCTGCTCTAACAGCCCTTCTCAAAGCCAGGGAGGCAGAGGGTGGGGAGCTAGGGGAGGGGCAGTAAACAAGGGGGAATGGGCAGGAGCTTTAGCAGAGTTCTGCTGGCAGGCCTCAGATCCAGTTCAGGGCCCTTTGTTACTTTCTTAGTCACTTTGTTTTCCTGGGTTGAACAGCTCTGAGCTCCTGCAGCTGCAGAGCTTTCTTCCCCTCCCCCACCCCTCCCCCTTTGGGCTTGGCCACTAGGCAGAACAGGGTCCAGCTCCAGATGGGTGATGGAGGCTTGTTGCTCAGATAATGGAAACTTGACTGTACCCCTTGGGTTATGGGTCCTAGTTGCCCCCTTCGTTCTCAAAGACCCAGTGAGTATGGGCTTCCATGTCTGGGCTGGTTCTAGAGCCCAGCATAATCAGGCCCCAGAGAACAGTGGGGCAGCCCAGCTTCCACTGAGCTTTCTTGGGCGGAAGTGTGGTCACTAGCAGAGAGCAGACAGCACCTGCTCCAGGTTGACATGCCCAGATGGTTCTGCCTCCTCACCTTCAACAGTGAGCCACACTGGCTGGGAGGTCTCAGTTTCGCCTCCATCCTCCACCTGGCACCAGTACCGGCCCGCATCAGAGCGCTCCACTGACTTCAGGCTGTGGAAACAGGACAACAGGCCTCCCAGAGTCAAAGGGGGCAGCTCTGCTGGGCAGACTCAATGGGTGCAGCCTGCCCCCACTTCTGGAAGTTTCCACAGGTTGCCAAATTAAAGGAAAAACAAACAAACAAACCACAGACCTCTGGACATCAGTATTGCCCCCAGCTCCCAAACCCCAAGGAAAGAGCACCACACAGCCCCAGGCTGGCATTCCATGCCTTCTCCCACAGTCCTGCACCTGAGGAAGCCAATCCAGTGCTGCTCACTGACTGGGATGTACACCTGATCCACGCTCTGGACCACAGCCCCGTCCTTCACCCACTGTATCTCAGGCTCCTCCATCCCCTCCACGCTGCAGTTGAGCTTCACCGGCTGCCCCTGGGACACTGTCAGCTTCACAGGGGCTCCCATGAGCTTCAGGCCTGAGAAGTGGGAAGGAGAATGTGTCATTCTGCTTGGGAGGGACCCCATTTCTGGAAAAATTCCCCATCTTCTTCCGGAACTTAAGTTCTGTGTCAGAAGGGCTCATTCTCAACCAATGGCCAAGGAAGCAGAGGCAGGACAGTGTAGGAGGGAAGGTGGCCTGGACCTGGGCTGAGGAAAAGAGCATGGCAAGCTCTCCTGGCACCATGTTTGCCAAGGCCAAGTTCCTCCCAGCCATAAGGAAGTGACCTCTTCCCCATACCTCCCTGCTGGGCGATGTTAAGTTCAGGCCCAACCAAGAAAAGGAAAATAAGCCAGGTTGCAACAGTGGGACGCTCTCATACACCTGGGGCAGATACTGTACCCAGTCAGTGCAAGAGGCAGCCAGCTTTCCCCCGAGGGGGTGAGCCCAGACCCTGCACTGCTGCTGGCATCCCCCTGAACCCCACCTCTCAAGTGTAAGGAGGCTGAGGAAGGGAAGGAGGGGGTGCTCCCCTGAAGCAGAGAACATATGGCTGCAGAACCACGTCAGATCAAACACATGGCAGCCTTCCTGGCAGCCATCCGCTCTATTAATACCTGAATGTGTGCAGGGGTGGGTGCTAGGAAGGTAGGAGGCAGAAGGGAGGGGAGGGGCCCTGAAGAGGGAGCCCAAGACCCCTGAGCTACTGTCACACCAACAGAAGGCCACCCTTTGAACACACACACATACACACACACACACACACACACACACCCTCCTGGTTTCCTAGCATGTTTTTAAGTGGAGAGGGGCAGGTGAACTATTCACAGAGCTGAAATCCAATTTTGCTTCTTCTTCCCGTCCTTGGCTGTGTGAAACTAAGCAAATTCCTGGACTCTCTGATTCTGAGATACACACCTTTCCACTTGGAAATAGTCACAGTTGCCTACCCTTTCCTACCCTGAGGTGCTGATAAGGCAGGGGGTGCTGTCTGTAAAAAAGGTGCTTGTTCTGTGGCTGCTGGTCTGGCCTGTCTCTTCCATACCCCCTTCATCCTCTCAGAACCAGGCACAGGGCAAGGAGGGGTAGCCTCACAGCCGATACCCGCCCAGCAGTCCCAGGGGTGTGTAATGTGAACTTGGGGATCCCGGGTGCTACAAGAAGCACTTCCTGCCACTGGCAAATGCCTCAGTGGCTATGTGGGAAGCAAGGCTAAGCAAAGACCAGTGCAGCCACTCCAACATGCTTGGTTTCAGGAAGCTCGGAGTGAGCACAGGGACTAGAGTATGCCCAGGTGTTTTCTGTGACTAGGTAATCTCACAGCCCCTGTACCGACATGATGTAAGGGTGCCTGTGGTGCTCAGCCCCAGCCCCTGTGGCTTCAGAGTGAGACCTTCGTGTGTGGGGCAGGCAGAATGGAGTCCCCAGTCCCGGGAGGGAAAAGCAAACAACTAGGAACATCGAGGCGGGAAAATCCTGTCCCAAACACCCCCCGCTGACCACTCAGCGCTCTGCCCTACTCCTCTCCCTTCCACCCCGACAGAAGAGCCCCGGACGCGAGAAAGTTGGGGGCGGGGGCCCCGACCACAGATCCAGGTGCGAACACCCGGCTGCGCCCCCTCCCCCCAGTGCCCGAGCCTCGGCCTTCCAGCTTGGGTCCCCCAGCCCAAATCTCCGGCCCGCCCAGGCCCGGGGTTCGCCCGGCTGCTGTCCCCGGGCTCCGACCCCAGCCGCGCCCCTCCGCAGACCCCGCTTTCCGCCGTCCCCCCGAGCCAGCCCCTACCTGCGGCCGCGGACTCCGGGAGCAGCAGCGCGGCCAGACCCGCCAGCAGCAGCAGCAGCAGCAGCGGCGGCGACGGCGGCGGCAGCGGCAGCGGCAGGAGCCCCGACCGCCCCATGCTCCGCCTCAGCGCCATCGGCGGCGACGCCGCACCATGCCGGGCCCGGCCCGCGAGCGACGAGGGAGGAGGGAGGAGAGGAGGAGCGGCGAGGTGGGGGAGGGCAGCGGGAGGGGCGGGGGGCGGCGCTGGGGCCGCGCTCCGAGACCCGCGCCCGCTGCGAGTCGCCGCGGCGGCCGTCAGCCGCACAGGGTCCCCGGGGCCGCTCCTGGGCCACCGCGCTCCTTCCACAGCCGTCGCCGCCGTCGCCGCCGCCGCCGCCGCTGATTCATGTTCTCGGAGCCGCCGCCTCCTCCCCGGCCCGCCCGCCCGCAGCCCGAGCTCGTACCGCCCCCCCGCGGAGCCCCGGGCGGCTCGCTCCGAGCGCCAAACCCGCGGCTGCCAGCACGGTCTCCAGCCGACCTCCACCCACAGACCTCCGCAGACCCGGCTGGCACCCCCTGGCCCAGCTACCCCAATGCCGAATCCGAGGATCTGGTTCGGTCCTCTGGATGGGCACCCCAGCCACGCCCCTCCTTCCCCTAAATACACTCCAGCATCTTCTCAAACCCAACACACTGATCCTTCCTTCGAAATTTTGCTAGAAGCCTCTACCGCGCACCCCAACTTTTCTCCACACTCTGATGCCAGAACCCAGCATCCTCTTCTCAGGACAGAAAGTACCTCAATCCCCTGAATACTCCCAACCATCGGGCCTCCTGAAATTGTCGCGACTCAGTGCTCCCCCCACTGGATCTACTAGGACACTTTCATGCCTCTTTGATGAGCCTTTCACCTATATTCCCCCTATGCATACTCCATTTCCCACCCCTTTATCTCCATGACTTCGGGCCTTCCGTCTTGAGTTTTCCAAGATCTTGGTAATTCTCAGGTTTTATCTGCAATCCCCACGGCTACAGTACATAAGTCAAAGCCCAGTGGCCTGTTTCTTTGGGGCGCTCATTCTTCCTAGTTGCTTCCTCTGCTTCTAGCCTCCATCTCTCAGGATGTGGTGTGAAAGTTGGGTATGCCCTCACAATATCCAGGAAAAATACTAGCTATTATTGGTTGTCCACCTTGCACACAGTAGGCACTCCATAAGTAAACAGACAGATGCCTTGTTAAATGAATGAATAATTGCCTCAGAGCTTGGCCTGCCCCACAGCGAGTAATCAAGGGGGTGGCTGTGCCCACAGACATCCTGTCAGGCAGATACAGAACTGGTTCCAAATCCAGCCTACCAAATGTTCCCCTCCTCTTGCCCTTGCCTCTACTGGTCCCCTGGCGCCTACTCCAGAAGGCTGTTCCCAGAAGTCTTGAGTGGGGAGGAGAGACAAGCCACCCAGCATCCCCCACCGCCACACTTCCATTTCTCTGCAGCCTCATTGGATCTTTCCAGGGATTCTCCTTCTGAGCAGCAAGGGCCTGCCTATTCCTCCTCTTGGCCAGCATCAGTGCTTGTTTATTAATTATACTAATGATAACAACAACAGCAGTGCTGGCAGCAGCCTTGGACCCAGCTGGGGGCGCCCCCTGGTGGCAGCACAGGGAGAAGGGCTGTCAGAACTGGATGGCCGGGGCCTGGGTGTCTTCCTTTAGCAATTTTCTTGGGCACTGTGGGTTGGCTTCAGGACTCTTTCCCAAAGGAAAAGTCTTGCTCCGTTCCAGAATCCACAGCTTCTGAGCTTAGGCTTGGTTGGATCAGGGCAGGCAGACAACAATCTGGGGCTGAAGCCAGATTCACTGGGGCCCCAGCTACTGCGGCAGTTTGGCTGCTGCAGCCCTGCACTTGAGCCCTCCACACTTCTCAAGGTCCTCCCCCACCCCCCACCTCTCCTCTCTGGAGGGGACTTCAAGTTTCTAGGGAAAGGAAACTGTTGACTCTGGCTGATACTGAAAAGACCTCTCCCAGAGGATGTCGAACCTAGAGCCCAAACCCCTGCCTTTCACTTCCTTTTCTTCCCTCATCTCCACAGCCCCACCCCTCATCATTTCCTGAACTCTGATGAGAATCCCAGGCCAAGGACCATCCTTTGCCATTAAGCAAAATGGGCTTCTGGCACATGTCATGGATACCTCTGCATTCTCCACTCACAGAGTTGACAAACTTCCTACCTCAGCTGCAGGCCTGAGGCACATCACTGTCACCCTGGGGCAGCACACTGACCATGTGGGGCCTGGAGCCCTGACTGCCTGCCTCCTCAATCCCTGCTACTGAATGCATCTCAATTCTTAGCATTTCTACTTGCAGGGTAGGGAGAACTGAGGCTTCCTGGTCTTCTGACTTTCCAGCTCCTACATAGAGTGCTTGCCTTCCCAAGCCCTCACAACCCACTCTTCTTACCCATCTCCCCCATCTTTCTCTCTCTCCGGGAATATACTTTAAGGGTATGTGAGCAGGTGTGATTTTGTGGAAGAGGTGTGTAGGTGGGTGAGAGGGTGTGCATTGTGATGTATGAGGGAGGGTGTGCATTTGTGCAAACTCTAAATGTGACTGGCGCTTTGTGGGTGGATGGGGAGAAGATATGTGTGTGTGTGTGTGTGTGTGTGTGTGTGTGTGTGTGTGTGTGTGTGTGTGTGTGACTGGAGGAGGTTGGCTGCCTGTGCAAATACATGCCTGCAAAAATCTCCCTTCCTTTGGTAAATGCATTGCTTGGAAGGAAACTAATCAAATCTACAGGAAATGTATTTGACCTAATGCATGAGCAGCTGTCCCAGGAATTCCTGTCCTCAGAACAGAACCAGAGCCAGCTATGATCTCTCCCAGGGGAGAGGAAGGGCCAAGAGCAGCCCCTTATTATGGGTGGAGATAGCTTGGGCTTTGGCATCATCATGTGAAATACATATCTGCCCAATCTCTGCCTTTTATAATCCACAACTGTCCTAGGAGGCCAGGTATATAGAGAAGACAAGGATAGGAGTTCCTGCTGTGGTGCAATGGGATCGGCAGCATCCTGGGAGCACTGGGACTCAGATTCGATATCCGGCCCAGCACAGCGGGTTAAGGATCTGGAGTTGCCCCAGTTGTATCTTAGGTCAAAACTGCTGTTTGGATTTGATCGCTGGCCTGGAAACTCCACATGCCTAGGGGCAGCCAAAAAAGAAAAAGAGAGAAGACAAAGACAAAATAGGAAAGAAAACCCACCTGCCCATGGCAGCAGAACTTCTCAATGGCAACTTCTAGCAGTCTTAGGAAATAGCTTGCTTCAGCTTTCTTAGAGTTAGGACTCCTCTTTCTGTCCCCATCTCAGGGAGTGGTGGGGGACCAAGGTAATTCATGGGGTCACAGCAGTCTTGCTGGCCCTGTGACCAAGACTATATTCTTTCCCAGCTACTGGTTAAAGAGGTAAGAGTTGGGAAGTTCCATGTAAGGAATGGGGCAGGCTGCAGGCCGTGTTCCTCATCACCTTAGAGAAGGCAGGGAGTCCACAGCTTTGGGGTTAGGGGAAAACTACCTTACAGATATGATGTCAGGGGCACTGGGGCCAGTTGTTGTACCTGCCAAACACTTCTTGCCTGAACTTCCTACACCAGAAACAATGCCACTCCTTATCCAGTTGAGGATGAAGCAGAAAGTAAATTCCTAGAAGGGACCACACTCTGAAAAAGGGACTTTCAAATGATCAGGTTTTTCTCCAAAAGCAGATTTAAAAAGTAGGAAGAGAGCAGTAAGGTTGGGGTTTCTCAAACAGCAGATGGGTCCAAATGTGCAGGAGAAAAATAATTGTCCTCTTCAAAACTGCACCTCGGGATGGCCCTGAAAGGAAGTTTCATATGCGAGATAGTGTGTGTGAATGCCATGTATCTGGCTGGCTGTACTTCTATTTTTTTTTGTTTTGTTTTGTTTTTTGTTTCTTTTGTCTTTGTATTTTTAGGGCTGCACCCACAGGCACATGGAGGTTCCCAGGCTAGGGATCAAATTGGAGCTGTAGTTGCCAGCCTACGCCACAGCCACAGCAACACAGGATCCGAGACACGTCTGCTACCTACACCACAGCTCAAGGCAATGCTGGATCCTTAACCGACTGGGCGAGGCCAGGGATTGAACCTGAGTCCTCATGGATACTAGTCAGGTTCATTAACCACTGAGCCATGACGGGAACTCCCCCTGTATTTCTGTCTTTGACCTGCTGTTTTTTTGGTGTGTTGGAAGGGGTGGCCTGCACCTGTGGCACATGGTAGTTCCTGGGCCAGGGATCAAACTTGAGGCACAGCAGTAACCTGAGCTGCTTCACTGACAATGTTGCATCCTTAACCCACTGTGCCACAAGGGAACTCCTATAGACCTGTTTTATTTCATTTTATTTTGCTTTTAAGGGCCACATCCGCAGTGTATGGAAGTTCCCAGGCTAAGAGTTGAATCGGACCTTCAGCTGCTGACCTACACCACAACTCATGGCAATGCTGGATCTCCGACCCACTGAGCAAGCCAGGGATTGAGCCTGCATCCTCGTGGATACTAGTCCAAATAGTTTCTGCTGTGCCACAACAGGAACTCCGTGGACCTGGTTTGTTTTGTTTTGTTTTGTTTTGTTTCTCTTTTTGCCATTTCTTGGGCTGCTGCTGCTGCGGCATATGGAGTTTCCCAGGCTAGAGGTCGAATCGGAGCTATAGCCACCGGCCTACACCAGAGCCACAGCAACCCCAGATCCCAGCCGCATCTGCAACCTACACCACAACTCACGGCAATGCCAGATCCTTAACCCACTGAGCAAGGCCAGGGATTGAACCTGCAACCTCATGGTTCCTAGTCGGATTCGTTAACCACTGAGCCATGACAGGAACTCCTGGACTGTCGCAAGACATGTTTCCTTGAAAACTCCATCTTGTCCTTCTTTACTTTATCCCATCTTCTTGTCTTACTTTATCCCATCTTCCTGCTTTGAAAAACAGTTGCAGTACTGGTAAATGACTTAAGCTTAAGAGCAAAGACTTAAAGGCATAAGTGACTTAAGTTTAAGTACTGTTATGTGCCTAGAGGTCAGAGTAAGAGCTTAACCCTTTCCCACCTAAGTGGCCCTTTAAATAGTAAAAGAACTTATATAATAGTAAACAAACCCTGTATCCTCCACCCATAGCCACTCCTCACTTGATCTCATCTAAAGAGCACAATAAAAGCAGTGTGGATTCTTGAGTCCTTGGCTCTCTTGGTCCCTGAGACCTTGAGTCCCCCGGCTCCCACCTTTACTTAAGATAAATGTCTCTGTGTCTTGTTTTATGTCAACTATTTTTCCTTAAGTTCCACAGCACCCGTTCTTCAGCCCCATCCTGATGAGCTGGCCCTGGCACTGGACCTGCTTTAATAGCAACATGGCAACTGAGGCTTTTATGGCTTTATTAAAAAAAAAAACCCACTTTTTTTTATTATGGAATACTTTAAACGTACACACAAGAAGAGAGAATAGCATAATGAATCCCCAATGTACCCATCACTCTGCTTCAGTGATTATCTTAGCCAAATGTGTTTTATTATCCCATTTTTTTTGTTCTTTTGCTAGAGTTTTTGAAAGCAAATCTTAGTCATATAATTAATTTCAGCTGCAAATATTACACTGTGTATCTGTAACAGACTTAAAAAAGCTCATCCATATATATATCCAGATGGTCACATATAGAAATATTTATAGACATGTGTACAGATAACAGTAAACACCTATATTTCCTTTGTCAGCTGAGAGGGGCCGAAAAGCAAGACACCCCAGTAGTAAGGAGCATACCAAACACCCAAATCCTGGTTTATTTTTTTTCCTTTTTTGGGGGGAGGGTGGTGCGTGGCACTCACAGAATGTGGCAGTTCCTGGGCCAGGAATCAAACCTCGGCTACAGCAGTAACCAGAGCCACAGTAGTGACAACACTGGATCCTTAACCTGCTGATCTGCCAAACTATTTTGGGAGTTCCCTCTGGCACAGTGAATTAAGGATCCAACTGCAGCGAGCTGAGCCACAGCAGCTGGATCCTTAATTTGCACCTCTCCACTGCTGCAGAGGTGCAAGTTCCATCCCCGGCCTGGCTTAGTGGGATAAGGATCAGGCATTGCTGCAGCTGTGACTTAGATTCGATCCCTGGCCTGGGAACTTCCATATGCTACAGAAGTGACCGAAAAAGAAAAATAAACAGCCCGACTGAAAAGTGGGCAGAAGACCTAAACAGACATTTCTCCAAAGATATACAGATGACCAATAGGCACATGAAAAGATGCTCAGCGTTGCTAATTATTAGAAAAACACAAATCAGGAGTTCCCGTCATGGCACAGTGGTTAACGAATCCGACTAGGAACCATGAGGTTGTGGGTTCGATCCCTGGCCTCGCTCAGTGGGTTAAGGATCCGGCATTGCCGTGAGCTGTGGCGTAGGTTGCAGACGCGGCTCGGATCCCAAGTTGCTGTGGCTCTGGCGTAGGCTGGGGGCTACAGCTCCAATTGGACCCCTAGCCTGGGAACCTCCATATGCCATAGAAGCGGCCTTAGAAAAGGCAAAAAGACAAATAAAAAATAAAAATAGAAAAACAAAAATAAAAAAAAAGAAAAACAAATTAAAACTACCATGAGGTATCAACTCACACTGAGCACAATGCCCATAACTTAAAAAACTACAAATAGCAAATGCTGGAGTGGGTGTAGAAAAAAGAGAACCTTCCTACACTGTTGGTGGGAATGTAAGTTGGTGCAGCCACTATGGAAAACAGTATGGAAGTTCCGCAAAAAACTAAAAAAAGAGTTGCCAAATGATCCTGCATCCCACTTGGGCAAATAATCTAGACAAAACCCCAACTCAAAAAGATATATAGGAGTTCCTGTTGTGGCTCAGTGGTAACAAACCAGACTAGTATCCAGGAGGGTTTGGGTTCGATCCCTGGCCCTGCTCCACAGGTTAAGGATCTGGCGTTGCTGTAATTGAGGCTTAGGGCAGCAGCTGCAGCTGATTTGACTCCTAGCCTGGGAACTTCCATATGCCATGGTGCAGCCGTAAAAAAAAAAAAAAAGAAAAAGATGTATAAATCAACTATACTTTAATAAAAAATTTCTTAAGAAAGATACATGAACAACAATATTCAAAGGAGCACTATCTACAATAGTAAACAGACATGGAAAACAGCCTAAAGGTCTGTGGACAGATGAATGAATAAAGAAGATGTGGCACATACATGCAATGGAATACTATTCAGCTATAAAAAAGAATGAAATATGGAGTTCCCATCGTGGCTCAGTGGTTAACGAATCTGACTAGGAACCATAAGGTTTCGGGTTCAATCCCTGGCCTTGCTCAGTGGGTTGAGGATCTGGCGTTGCTGTGAGCTGTGTGGTGTAGGTTGCAGACTCGGCTTGGATCCTGCATTGCTGTGGCTGTGGCGTAGGCCAGCAGCTACAGCTCTGATTAGACCCCTAGTCTGGGAACCTCCATATTCCACAGGAGCAGCCCTAGAAAAGGCAAAAAATAAATAAATAAATAAATAAATAAATAAATAAATAAATAAAATAAAAAAGAATGAAATAATTCCTTTTGAAGCAACATGGATAGACCTAGAGATTATCACACTAAGTAAGTCAGAAAGAGAAAAATACCATGTATCACTTATATGTGTAATGTAAAATATGGCACAGATGAACCTATTTACAGAAGAGAAACAGACTCATAGAGAAGAGACTTGTGGCTGCCAAGGGGGAAGGGGCCATGAGGAGGGAGGGAGCCGTGAGGAGGGAGGGATTGGGAGTTTGGGATTAGTAGATACAAACTATTATATATAGGATGGATAAACAACAGGGTCCTACAGTATGGCATAGGGAACTATATTCAATACTCCGTGATAAGCCATAATGGAAAAGAATACGAAAAAGAATCTATATATGTATAAATGAATCACTTTGCTATACAGCAGAAATTAACATAACACTGTAGGAGTTCCCGCTTTGGCACAGTGGGCTAATGATCTGCCTTGTCTCTGTGGAGGCACCCGAGGCATATGGAACTTCCATATGCCGCAAGTGTGTCTGGGGAATAAAAAAAACTATAAATCAACTATACCTCAATAAAATTTAAAAGAAAAAAGATTCATCAGTAAGTTAAAAAATTGGCCACCTGGGAGTTCCCATTGTGGTACAGCAGAAACAATTCCGACTAGTATCCATGAGAATGCAGGCTCAATTCCTGGCCTTGCTCAGTGGGTCAGTGATCCAGTGTTGTCGTGAGCTGTAATGTAGGTTGCAGACATGGCTTGGATCACCTGTTGCTGTAGCGGGCAATTACAGCTCTGATTCAACCCCTAGCCTGGGAACTTCCATATCCCACAGGTGCACGCCTAAAAAGAAAAAAAAAAAAATGGCCACCTGATCCATCCTTATAAAGTCCTCCTCGACCTTTTACCTAATGGTTTTATCAGTCATTGATTATCATTGCCTGGAAAGATTATTTCTTTAGTGGTTGCAAATAATGATTTTATACTTTCATTCTTCCTGCATTTTTGGCTCCAATTTTCCTCCCTATTCACTGTAACTTCTGACCAGCCAGTACCATTTGGACCCCAAGGTTGGCTAAATCCTAGTAGCTGAAATTTACTGCTGCAGCTGAAACCAAGAAACCTAAAGAAGGATTCTGTAAACTATTTGGAAAGTTGTTAGAAATGCAAATTCTTGGGTTCTGTCAAAGACCTATCAATTCAGAAACTCGGGTGAGGCCCAGAATCTGGTTCAACAAGCCCTCCAGGTGCTTCTGAGGCCTGCTAAAGTTTGAGAACTCCTGGACTAACATTGACTTCCCCGAGATGGCCTTCAACCAAGCAATAATTTACTAAAGTCCTGTGTGCATGGCAATATGCTGGGTGCTGAGCATTATCGGTGCAAAACAGAAGGCCCACTTCTCCCAAGGAACCCACAGTCTAGACCAGGGAACAGGGCACATGCTTGTGAAGAGGTAACCAGTGGTAGGTGATAGTCAGCAGTATGTTCCCAACATGGCACACAAGTAGTAGAGATGGAAGATTCCAGGAAAATTCAGTGCAGAGGCCCAGTTGGTAAAAGTTTATAGTTGATTCCAACTAGGTCTTAAAGGAAGAAAAAGACTTTGGGGTGGGGTGGAGGAAAAAAGAGGGAGGATTTCTTTTCTTTTCTGGCTCCACCTGCGGGATATGGGAGTTCCCAGGCAACTACAGCTGCCAGACCAAGCCACAGCCACAGCCACAGCAGATCTGAACCGCAATGCAACCCTGACCTACACCGCAGCTTGCAGCCATACCAGATCCTTAACCCACTGAGCGAGGCTAGGGATCGAACCTGCAGCCTCACGGATACCTGTTGGGTTCACTTCTGCTGAGCCACAAGAACTCTGAAGGAGGATTTCTAAGTAGAGATACTGGCAGGAGCAAAGTCAGGATGTCCCTGAAGAGAATCACCTGGCAGTCAGTGAGGCTGTTCTAGCCTCTCTTCTCATCACCATTCAGGCAGTGTTTCTTGCGCTTTGTCTTCCCTTTTTCCTGGTTAGCTTCTTGCTCGCCCATAATCACACTGGGGAGGCCACACGTGTGTATGCAGGTTTCTAAGTGCTGGCCCTGAGCTTGGGTGCTGGAGTGGTGGATGCAGTTACCCAAGCTGGTGAATGCAGGATGCCTGAGGAACCCTTTGCCTCTGTCAAGGGTGTTGTGAGTGTAGAAAGGCTTGTGCTGGCTATGCATCTGAAGAGTGAATGTTACGAGTGTCTGCCTGGAGCTCACGAAGTGAGGTAGACCGCGGCAAGCGGAATATATTCGCGTTCAAGCGTCCAAAACACCGCAAGGGCAACCTTTTCCCAAGAGTGGGCGGGGCCAGGCCATGGAGAGGAGGGGCCGGGTTGCGGAGCGGAAGTTCGAAATGAAGGCGGCGGAAGCCCGGCCCCAGCGGGGCAAAATGGCAGCGCCCAGAACGTCCTAGATCAAGTAAGTGGCTTGGCTGGAGGGAAGGACCTTAGGATATCTCGGTGAAAGGGGCTGGTACACGGTATGTAGTTCTTTGTCGTAGCCGTCCCCATTATCTTTGGTCCGGCCAGGAGCGGCCGCGGTCATGTCGATGCGGAGATCCCAGCCATGGCCCCCCATTCTCTGGCGGCATAGGCTGAAACTCGGTGATTTCTCTTTGCTGATGCGGGTGGTCCAGGAGCTCCGGCGACCGTAGAGCCCTAGGGGCGGTTGTGGAAGCCTGCAGAAAAAAGTCTTGAACTACTTTGGCGAAATTTATTCTTTTTAATGCTATAATAAATAGAATTGTTCTCTTAGTTTCGTTTTCTGATTGTTCTTTGCTAGTATATAGCAATACACATGTTTTTTTTTTCTTAATATATATCGATCTTTTATAGCCCAAGGTTTTAAATAATTTGAATACTCTTAGGCCAGGTATGTTCCCACCAGTTTGACACCAAATCACCACTCCTTGATTTGACACGTTTATATGCCTGGTTCCTGATGGCATTTTCCTTAGGTCCCTTATGGTTGTTCATGGGAGTTTTTATCATCCACAGATTGTAAACAACCTAAATCGGCAGTAAATATTGTTGTTGAGCTGCATCAGAGAGGGCTAAGTAAGGAGGGAATGGCGATAAGTTATGAATGAGGAGAAATGAGTTGATGTGAACTCAGGGAGAAAGAACCTTCTCTGATGCTCGGCTCACTGGTAGAGGGCTCATCATCTTTATTGCTTTTAGGGGTGAATGAGAGTGAGTCCCCTACACTGAAGCAGTGCTGGAAAGTCACACTAGGAAGGCAGCTGGTGTGCCAAGATGCTGTCGAGACCAAAGCCAGGGGAGTCCGAGGTGGACTTGCTGCGCTTCCAGAGTCAGTTCCTTGCAGCTGGTGCAACCCCAGCAGTACAGCTGGTGAAGAAAGGAAGTAGGAAAGGTGGCGATGCTAACCCAGACCAGCCTCCTCTGCAGGATCGTCGGGATGTGGTGATGCTGGACAGTGAGTGGCTGTGGGTATGAAGTTGAAAAGAAGGGTTTTCTCCCTCTTATTGATGTGGATGGATTCCCCAGCATTATTTCAGAACCACGTAACCTCTGTTGCTACAGCCCCATTTTACATATGAAGAAACTGAGGCTCAAAGAGGTTAAATACCTTGCCCAAGGTGACACAGCTTGAGCCAGGATCCCACCACAGCTGCCTTTCTTTCTTTGGCTTCCTACTAGTGCTCAATCTCTTCCTGAGAAGGTATGAGTAACCTCACATGTGGGTTTTTTCTTTCTCAGATCTCCCAGATTTGCCCCCAGCCTTGGTTCCTGCTCCACCAAAGAGAGCCAAGCCTAGCCTTGGCTGCCCCCTGCCTGAACACGAGGACCCTGAAGAGAGGCTGAACAGGCATGATCAGCACATCACTGCTGTCTTGACTAAGATTATTGTGCGTCTCATCCTGGTTTGGGCGAGGCATCCTAGGGCAGCAGGGATGTTGGGTGTGGGTGGTGAGCCTTATTGAGTAGAGGGTGATTCAGAAAGGTGGGACTTTATCTCTCTGCATTCAGATTAGGGGCTGGTTTAGAATCACTGTGTTCTGAGATGCATGGTGAGTTCATGACTCCGTAGAGTGGGGTTTTGGTCATATGGAACTGGGGCTAGTGGGATAGTGTCCACCCTGGGGAAATCTGTATCTTCACCGTTTTGTGCTTTGTTGCTGCAGGAACGAGATACGAGTTCAGTGGCTGTAAATCTGCCTGTGCCCAGTGGTGTTGCTTTCCCTCCCGTATTCCATCGCTCACAGGGGAGACAGGTAGGGAGAGGTGATCTTAGATAGTATTTAGAGCACAGTCATGTCACCATGATAGTGCATTTGAAGTTCCCCAGGAGGATTATCTTAATCATGGTTAGCAATTCCATTGTGAAAATAGCACCACATTAAGCACTTTATATGCATTACTTCATTTAATCCTAATAACCATGTAGAGCAGGTATCATTATCTCCTTCTTTTTTTTTTTTTATTTTTTTATTTTTCCTTTTTTTTTTAAGAGCCTCACCTTATGGAAGGTTCCTTCCTTATGGCTTATGGAAGTTCCCAGGCTAGGGGCTGAAACAGTTGCAGCTGCCAGCCTTCCTCATAGCCACAGCAATGCCACATTCAAGCCACATCTGCAACCTATGCGGCAGCTTGCAGCAACGCTAAATCCTTTAACCCACTGATCGAGGCCAGGGATCAAACCCACATCCTCATGGGTACTAGTCAGATTCATAACCTGCTGAACCATAATGGGAAGTCCTCCATTTTTAAGATGAGGAAAATGATAAGTAATTTGTCCAACCACACATGTAATAGATAGAAGAGCCTGAAATCCAACTCAAGTCTGTTAGAAGTAAAGGGGGCTGTGACTCTAGGCAGCAGAGTGTGTGGCCCCAATCACCACTCTTCTCAGTGGCTGGGAAACAACCCAGAAAAGTGCCTGATGGACATGGGACAATGTGGACCTGGGATGAGAATGGTACTTAGTACAGAGCAAGTAGCAGGTACCTGTTATATACTGAAGATGTCCTGAGGGATTCAGGCAGTAAGTAAAGGGAGCAAAAAGGTTTAAGTAGAATGGAAAAGATCTCATCATAAAATAAAGGTGGATGGAGTTCCCACTGTGGCTCAGTGGAAGTGAATCTGACTAGTTTCCACAAGGATGTGGATCTAATCCCTGGCCTCGCTCAGTGGGTCGAGGATCTGGCGTTGGCCTTTGAGCTGTGGTGTAGGTCATAGATGAGGCTCAGATCTGGCATTGCTGTGGCTGTGGCGTTGGCCCGCAGCTGTAGCTCTGATTCGACTCCTAGCCTGGGAACTTCCATATGCCGAGGATGCAGCCCTAAAAAGCAAGATTAATTAATTAATTAAATAATTAAAGGTGGAGAGTAGGGAAGTGGGGAGGGAAGAGAAAAATCAATGATTCATTCAGGTGACAGAAGCCTTGAGTTTTGCTGAAATGCAAGCTGATCCCAGGGCTTTCTGTAAAGCCCTGCTTTTTCTGAGGACTAGGGTTGTGACCCTCAAAGATTAAACAAGTCCCTTTTATCTTTGTTCCAGTGACCTTGGTATAAAGAGGTTGGGAAGAGAACAGAGTAATGAACATCAGTCATCTGGGTTTCCCTTTCGCCCTGTAGGGAAAGCCAGCAACATCTGGGAAGAGAAGTATCTTTGCCCAGGAAATTGCAGCAAGGAGAGCGTCTGAAGCCAAGATTCCACCAGTTAGAGAAGTTGCGTCTACCTTGGACCCACCAGGGGGTGAGTTGGGGTTGAAGAGTCTTGGATTCAGCCTCTTTATGAGAATTGTAGAGTCTTCTTTGGATATCATCTTTCCTGCCTCAAATGTGATGTGCATTTGAGCCATCTAAAGAGGGGCTGTCCCACATCCCCACTTAGAGTGTTGAGTATCGGCCTCTTGGGTCCATATCTGGGTTTTAGGTACAGGGAGAGAGCAGGTCATTACTTTACTATGGGAGAGAGAAAGGGGATAGAAGTGTCTGGTGGAGACTATAAACTAAAGACCAAGATTCCTTTTTTGTTGTTGTTGTTGTTGTTGTTGCTATTTCTTGGGCCACTCCCGCGGCATATGGAGGTTCCCAGGCTAGGGGTTGAATCGGAGCTGTAGCCACCGGCCTACGCCAGAGCCACTGCAACGCGGGATCTGAGCCGCGTCTGCAACCTACACCACAGCTCACGGCAACGCCGGATGGTTTAACCCACTGAGCAAGGGCAGGGACTGAACCCGCAACCTCATGGTTCCTAGTCGGATTCGTTAACCACTGCGCCATGACGGGAACTCCCCAAGATTCCTTTAATGATGCAAGTTACTAGCGGAAGAGTTGGGAGTTGGTCCCTGGAGGCAGATGGCTGCCTAGGCATCCAAGAAGAGAGTCAGGAGATAGGGTGTTTGTAAGGGAAACCGTCTCATAGAAGTCCAAGGGGAAGGATGAGTGGAGAGTTCATTACCCCAACCCAACCCAGGGAGCCTACACTCCTGTGCCAGACCGAGGGGAGTCTCCACTCTGTGCTTGGGAAAACTCTGGGGCCTCCGTCTGACTCCAGAGCTAACAGGATTGGAGAAGAGGGCCAGGAGGCCCAGCTAGGGTGAGGCAATGAAACTGATTGTATACTTCTTCCAGGTGCCGTGACCTCTGAGGCTGTCACACCCAGAGAACAGGGCAGCCAGCTTCCATGGGGCAGCTGCAGCTTCCAGGGACCCCATCTGGTTACAGGGAAGGGGCTCAGGAGCCAGGAGGCTGAGCAGGAAGCCCAGACCATCCATGAAGAGAACGTAGCGAGACTGCAAGCCATGGCTCCGGAGGAGATCCTGCAGGAACAGCAGCGGTTGCTGGCTCAGCTTGGTACAGTACCTGCCTTTCCTGCCAAGACCAGGCTGGGAAGGGACTCTTGCTTACTGAGGAAGGCTTACTGTGAGGGCCAGGCAGGGTACATGAATGCATTTCATTCTCTCCTCAAACTATTCCTGGGAGGCAGGTGATACTAACTTCATTTATTTATGAAAAAAGCAAAACTGAGGCTCAAAACGAAGAAATTCTCCCCCAGGTCACACAGGCTGGTGCCATATTCAGTTAATGAACTCAGATGAGATGTAAACCTAGTTCTGTCTAGTCTTGTGGGCTGTGTTCTTAACCACCATGGTAGGTGTACTGTACTACTGTAATGGAACTTAACACTGGAACCACTGCATTATCCTCTGGTATGATGCTCTGCTGTACCACACCTCTCTCCTAGTTTCCGTTCACCAAAACAGTAGTGCCAAGTCAGTCTCGTTCCAAACTGTATCTAGCCCTAAAAACAACAACAACAACAACACAACAAAAACAAAAAGGAGTTCCTGTCATGGCTCAGCAGTAACAAACCCAACCACGAGGATGCAGATTCGATCCCTGGCCTCGCTCAGTGGTTTAAAGATCTGGTTTTGCCATGAGCTGTGGTATAGGTCGCAGACCATGCTTGGATACCATGTTGCTGTGGCTGTGGCTGTGACATAGGCCGGCACCTGCAGCTCTGATTACACCCCTAGCCTGGGAACTGCCATATGCTGCCAGTGCAGCCCTAAAAAAAAAAAAGAACAAAAAAAAACAACAACAACATCAAACTATGGTATCTAGCACTGATCTAGAACATAATCTGTATTAGGTTTTTAGTGAATATTTGTGCAGCTCTGATTCATTTATTCCACAGCCCCCCCACCTTTTTTTTTTTTTTTTTTTTTGCTTTTTAGGGCCACACAGGAGGCATATGGAAGTTCCCAGGCTAGGGTCCAGTTGGAGCAGTCAGCCTACACCGCAGCCACAGCAACATGAGATCTGAGCCACATCTTTGACCTACACCACAGCTGACAGCAATGCCAGGTTCTTAACCCACTGAGCGAGGCCAGGGATCAAACCCGCAACCTCATGGTTACTAGTCAGATTCGTTAACCACTGAGCCACGATGGGAACTCCGCCACTTACTTTTGACCTCTGACTTAGAGCCAAGCACAGGGATAGGCAGAGACTCGGGGGCTAGGGGACTCTGCAGCCTGGAGGACTAGGTAGGCAGGCAGGTCCCAGTGACAGATATGGGTCATTGAGGCCCCAAGAGAGCCCAGGGAGCTCAGGCCAGGGCTGGGAAGTGGTTTGTCTTGGCCTTGATCCTCAGAGACAGGCAGTGTTCAGCAGGTTTCAGGTCTGTAGGAGGATTTACCCCCAGCCACCGCTCCATCCATGCTTTCTTCTAGATCCCAGCTTGGTTGCCTTCTTGAGATCTCCCAGCCGTACCCACGAGCAAGCAGGAGAGAAGGCCAGCGGGGAGCAGAGGCCAGGAGGACCCTCTGTTGAGGTCACTGGGGAGGAGCTCATCATGCCAGCTTCTGCCAGTGAGCCCAGGCAGGAAGATGAGCTGGAGCCAGGAGCCCCAGGTTTGAAGGAAGCGGGGACTTTGGGGAAATGAAAGCAGAGGAAAATATTCCTTCTCCTAAGCCTGACAGATGGGACGAGAGAGAATCTCCTCCGTCCGTGAACATCTAATGTTAGTTAATCTTCATTATTGGCTTGAAATCAGTCTTCACTTGCTGATGCATATATTCCTCCCGCGCTTGCTTCCCATCTTCTCGTCCTGTTCCTGCTCTGTCTCCCCCTTCCCTGGTCAGAGACCGAGCACTGTGATGGCTGCAGGGTCCCCGCCTCCCTAGACCATCTGCCCCCTGCCTTTGCCTTCACTCTCCCAGCTCTGGCTGCATCCTCCCCACAGTCCTTTCTGCCTCTGCCCTCCATGTTGGGGGGATGATGGCGCAGCCTGGGTGGTGGGAGAGGAGGAGTCTGATGCCAGTCTTCTGAATGTGCCAGACCTACGGCACAGGGGCCAGTGGGAGCAGTCATCTTCCGGGAATTGGATTATTTTTTTAATGATTAACCAAAAAAGAAATTGAATTAGGAGAGCCAGGAACCTCCTGCCCCTGGGTGAGCTCCAGGCCAGCAGAGCAGCTAGGATGGGGCTTGGGTGGGGTGTGGAAGGAGGATGTCGCAGGTATGTGTTTCTCCATCTTGCTCCGCTGAAGCAGTGTAGCTGCCCCCTCCTCATTGTCCCCATTCCCCCGCTCCTTAAGAAGGTTGGTACCAAAGTGTAGAGAACCATGTTTCCCCTGGTATATGTGGTCCTTCCTTCTTCCTCTGCTCCCTCTCTCTTCTTCCTTTTCCTCTTTCCCCTCCCAACAAATCCTTGGGGTCAGCAAGAGCCTAGAGCCCAGGACTGAGTGTGTTCTGCCGTTTCGGACATTCCAGTCTCTGGGCCATACCATTAGCCACAGCTGAGGGCAAAGGCTGCCAGACCCTTGGGCAGAGGTAGATATGGCAGCTGCCAGGTCATGGCTGGGACCCAGTGGATCTGTGAGCTGAGCCCCATAGGGAATACCACTCTGCTTCCATGTCCCCAGCTCTGGCACTGCCCGTGACCCGCCACAAAGAATGGCTGCACATGGACACTGTGGAGCTGGAGAAGCTCCAGTGGACCCAGGACCTGCCTCCACTCCGGCAGCAGCAGACACAGGAGGTGAGAAGGGGCTCCTGGCCTACTGGGGTGAGGGGGGTGGGACTGAGTGGGGCTCTTGCTCTTGCACCCAGAACTCAGGCTCTTCCCTTCCCTTGCGCTTGAGAAGCATCTCTCCTTTGCTCACCCTCTTCTTCCTCCCTGGCCCCTAAGGCCAGAGGCACCCCAATTCCCATCAGAGGTAGAGGCAGGACCTAAGTCCTGAGAGGCCTGGGATGAGAGGTGAGGAGTGGGTATGGGGAAGTTGCTGCTGCCCCCAGCCCGTGGTCCTATTCCTCTCCCCATCAGAGGATGCAGGCCCGATTCAGTCTTCAGGGAGAGCTGCTGGCCCCCGACGTGGACCTTCCCACCCATCTGGGCCTGCACCACCATGGAGAGGAGGCGGAGGTGAGACCTGGGGCCCAGCAGGTATCAGGCAGCTCTCAGCAAGTGCTTTTAACAACCATGTGGAGAAGGACCGCTGCTCAGCTGCCTTGGGCCTTCTGTGCGCCCTATTCCAGTTCATGGCCTTGCTGTCTTTACAGTTCTTAGACTTGAAATTTTTCTCTGCATTCCCTCACATTCCAGTCAGTCACTCACAACCTGCCAATTCTGTGTTTGTCACCTCGCCATAATACTTCCTAGAGCAGAGCCTCACTCCCTCTTGTCTTCTCAGTCGCCATGTCTTCCACTCGTTCCGTCAGGACATTCTCTCCCTCATGGGGCTGCTGTGCTGATTTCCTCTGGCACAGCTCAGGCTGTGCCTTGCCTCAGAAAGCCTCCTAGTGCGTGGAATGTTCGCAGAATAAGGTCTCAGCTCCTCGGCTTGGCAAGAGAGCCCTTCCACCGTCTGTCCCTGCTGACCCCGCAGCTCCGCCTCACTTGCTCCTGCTGCACATTCTGCTGCCTGCTCCCCACGTACACACTGTGCTCAGGGACCTCCAGGGCTCCATTCCTGAGGCCTGCGCCAGGGAATGCTTTGACCCTTGGCTCCACGCTAGGCCATCAGAGTTCTACCCCTCCACTGAGAGCACATCAACTTTTCCGGGTCATCCTTCTCTCTTTCTCCTGTTCTCTGGCTGCAAATCAAACACTGATCACTACATTCCTCCCAGGCTCCCTTATGCCCTGGTTACTTGTATGCGAGTCTTGTTTTCTTAGCAGTCTGAGGATCCATGGAGAGCAGAGGCAAGAGATACCACTTCCTTTCCTTGACACCTAACTCAGTGTGTGGCAGATAGGGGTTGCTGCATATTTGTTGGTGGGTGCTGCCCTGGTCTTGGCTCCTTCTGACTCCCTATCCCTGCCTCTAGAGAGCTGGGTACTCCCTTCAGGAGCTGTTCCACCTGACACGCAGCCAGGTGTCCCAGCAGAGAGCACTAGCGCTGCACGTGTTGGCCCAGGTCATCAGCAGGGTGAGTGGACTGCTGGCCCGGGTCCTGCCCACCCACCCCACCTCCCCCCTTAGGCTTTCCTACCTCTTGCCTGTGTCTCTCTGACTCATTGTCCCGTATACCAGCTGTCTGTGGGGCACCCTGGGAAAGGGACAGTCCCAGATTTCCTGGGTGGGCAAGTGAAGAATTTAGGACAAAGGCTCTTAACTTCAGGGTTTTCAACAAGGTTTTATCCTTCTGCCCTCAAGGCCCAGGCTGGTGAGTTTGGGGACCGGCTGGTGGGCAGCGTCTTGCACCTCCTTTTGGATGCCGGCTTCCTCTTCCTGCTGCGCTTCTCCCTGGATGACAGAGTGGAGGGGGTCATCGCAGCTGCTGTCCGGGCTCTTCGGGCTCTGCTGGTGGTTCCTGGAGATGAGGTACAACAGGCATGGGAGGGAGGCTTCAAGGATCAGGGTCCCCACTTCTGCTGGGCCTGCCCTCATTGCTAAGCTTTGCCAGGCAGAGCAGAGGACAGGGTGGCGGCGTCACCCTCTTCTAGAGGCCCCAGAGTCCAGGAGCCTTGCCTCTCTGTCCTTCATGGATGGCTTTTGTTCTCTACTCTTCCACTGGTTTCCTGGCCTGATCCCTTCTTTCTCTCTTCCCCACCCCTTCCTCTGGCAGAAGCTCCTCGACAGCACCTTCTCTTGGTACCTTGGAGCTGCGGTGTTCCCTCTCATGCCCAGCCAGGAGGACAAGGAAGACGAAGACGAGGATGCAGAGCCCCTAGGAGAAAAGGCAAAAAGGAAGACCCCTGAGGAAGGAAACCGACCTCCATCTGACCTGGCCCGACATGATGTCATTAAGGTAAAAGTGCTGCAGCAGCTGCCCCAGTCCCTTGACCTCCAGGGAAAGCACATGCTGGGCAAGAGGGGTTCAGCAAGGCCTGGGGCCCAGTTGCTCTTGGCAGTGGGTTGTGTCTCTGATCCTCAGGGTCTTTTGGCCACCAATCTGCTGCCTCGGCTGCGCTACTTGCTAGAGGTGACCTGCCCGGGACCTTCTGTGGTCCTTGACATCCTAGCTGTGCTCATCCGCCTGGCCCGGCATTCCTTGGAGTCAGCTACAAGGGTGAGAACAAGAAGGAGACAGAAAAGGTGTGAAGAGCCTACCTGGGCCTGGTCTTGACCTTCAGCCTCCCTACCTCCCTTTTCATTCCGTCCCACACAGGTCCTAGAGTGCCCTCGGCTGATAGAGACTGTGGTTCGAGAGTTCCTGCCCACCAGCTGGTCCCGCATGGAGGTGGGACCTACCCCCAGTCTACACAGAGTGCCCTGTGCTCCTGCCATGAAACTGCTTCGTGTCCTGGCCTCGGCTGGTAGGAACATTGCTGCCCGGCTGGTGAGCAGGACACAGGGCTTGGGTTGGTGCAAGTACGGCCCCCTGCATTCCGGTGGCCCAATTGTGCCATTTTTCTCTTTGTATCTATTCCAGTTGCTCAGAAATGCAATAGAAACCTCCAGGCAGAAACCTGGTCAGTCGGAGCCTAGTGTATCCTGTAGGCCTGCTCTACTCTCATGCCAAGAGAAGCCTCCCTGATCCCTAGACCCAGGCCAGAAGGGCCACATACAAATATGCACCCATCACCCATATCCAAGTAGCCCTGGAAAAGATGCTCTGCAAGTGCTTGCTAAAAAAGGGAGGGAAGGAGGGCGGGAGCAGGGGATGAGGTACTTTCACCCTAGGCCAGAACTAGGATCCTGTGGCACCAGAGGGCCCTGGAACAGGGCTGAGGTGAGCCAATCTCTGACGCTGGAACTTGGGGCTCCCAGCTGACCCTGATCCCCACCCTCTCTGCCCACCCCCAGTTGAGCGGTTTTGATCTCCGGAGTCGCCTGTACCGCTTTATAGCTGAGGCTCCCCAGGAACTGGCTTTGCCCCCAGAGGAAGCGGAGACGCTGAGCACCGAGGCCTTCCGTCTGTGGGCTGTGGCCGCCTGCTATGGCCAGGGCGGTGACCTATACAGGTGAGGCGAGGCAAGGGTAGGCTCCCTCACATACCCCTGTGGCTCTGCACGCTGCCCTCACCTGATGATTCAGCCTTGCTCAAGGTTCAAGCTCGGAGGGAGACCAAGTGTGAGGAAGAGGTGATTCGGGAAGGAATGAAGATGACTTAGGAGTTAGGACTGGCCAGAGGAGGGGGGAGCGGAGCTGGGTTAATCACATTCTCTGCACAGCATCATTGGTATCTTGGCGAAATCAGACTTCAGTTGCCTGTTGGAGTTCCCTTGTGGTACAGTGGGTTAAAGGTCTGTTGTTAATGCAGTAGCTCATGTTGCTGCTGTAGCTCAGGTTCCACATGGGCATGGCCAAAAATAAATAAAAATTTAATGCCCTGTTGTGGGGGGAAAGCTTGAGGGGCTGTATCCTTCCCTTCAGCCCCCAGCCTTCCCTCTTGAAGCCTTCCGAGAGCACTCAGCCCTGGGCCTCTCCCTCCTGCTCCTCATTAGCCAGACTCAGATCCCCTGGGGTGGGGCCTTGCTTTGTGTCTTTTTCTTTTTTTTTGCTGCACCCACGGTGTGCAGAAGTTCCTGGGCCAGGGATTGAACCTATGCCACAGCAGTGACAAACCAAGTCCTTAACCCACTGAGCCACCACCGTACTACATGTGTCTTTGTTTTATAGCTCCATCTCCCTTCTCACATTGAAGGGCAGCCCCTGTTCTCCCCCCCAGGGAACTATACCCTGTGCTGATGCAAACCCTTCAGGCTGTGCCAAAGGAACTCAGCAGCCACGTGCCTCGGCCTCTGGCCCTGCAGAGGATAGCCTCACTGCTCACTCTCCTCACCCAGCTGACCCTGGCAGCCAGCAGCACCACCCCTGAACCCAGCAGGTAGGTAATAGCCCTGAACTTCCGGTAAGGATATCCTATCAAGAGCTCTGGGACTGGCGGGAGTGCTCCACCACAGGGAGAGGGTGGCCAGAGCTTAGTGGGGAGTCCCGGCAGCTAGATCCTCACTATGCCCCCTTTTGGCTCTCCTGTAGTGACTCTGCTGAGGCCAGCCTGTCGGCCACCCCTTCCTCCATCACTTGGACACAGGTGTCTGGGCTCCAGCCTCTTGTGGAGCCATGTCTAAGAGAGACCTTGAAGTTGCTGCCCAGACCTGAGATGTGGAGTGCGCTGGGCCCAGTGCCCCCTGCCTGCCTGCTCTTCATGGATGCCTACTACCAGGCCTGGAGCCAACAGGTGAGTGCTTCCTGCCTGCTTTCCACTCTGCCCTGGTGCCCTGCCTTCTTCCTAGCATTCCACCCTCCTCCCTGTCTCCCCTTTCCTGCCCTCCATCTTTTCTTTTTTTTTTAAATTTTTTTAATTTTAGTTTTTATTTTTTGCTTTTTCTGGCCACACCCACAGCATATGGAGGTTCCCAGGCTAGGGATTGAATCAGAGCTATAGCTGCTGGTCTACACCACAGCCATAGCAACACCAGATCTGAGCCGCATCTGCGACCTACACCACAGCTCATGGCAACACCAGATCCTTAACCCTCTGTGTGAGGCCAGGGACCAAACTTGCAACCTCGTGGTTCCTGGTTGGATTTGTTTCTGCTGCACCACGACAGGAACTCCCCTCCATCTTTTCCCTCCTAACTTTCTTCCTCTTTCCACCTCCACATCCAGTGCAGCTTCCAAGGAGCCATGTTGCTGGGGACCAGGGAACCCCAAACAACTGCTCAGCCGCCCTGGAGCCTTTATGCTCTCTCAGGACCCCTAGACAGAGGGCCAGAGCATCTTCTCTCTCTATCTGGAAGGCAGAAGCCTCTAAACACTGACTCGTGGGCTCGGCCTGGGTACACAGGGTCTAGGAGAATGGAGATCCTGGGCCGCCAGCTCAGGGGGTCTCTTGGTTTTCCAGCCAGGCTTGTGCCCGGGGGACTGGCTTCAGGACATGGAGCGCCTGTCAGAGGAGCTGCTGCTGCCCCTGCTGAGCCAGCCTGCTCTGGGCAGCCTGTGGGATTCCCTGAGGTAGGGACTGTGTATGTGGTTGGGGTGTTGGGGGGAGGCAGTTCTTTGCTGGATTCCTGGGTCTGGCTCCCTGGTCCATCCCAGGTGGAACCCCTCAGCTTGAGAGGAACCTGAATCCCTAGTGGGAGACAGCTGGGGGCTCCAGGGAACGTGGGCACTGGTCTGCATGGCCAAGTTCCTGCTGGCTTTGGTCACAGACCAGGCAGCTCTTTCTAGCCTGACACACATCAGGCCAGAGCTCTCCTTAGCTTCTTTGTTCTGCCTCCAGGTGCTGCTCCCCTCTCTGCAACCCTCAGTCCTGTGCTCCAGCCCCTGAAGCACTCCCCAGCCTCGTGTCACTGGGCTGCACAGGAGGTCCCCCCCATCTCAGTCTGGCCGGCTCAGCCTCACCCTTCCCATTCCTCACAGCCCTGCTCTCTCTTTTCAACACCCTGGGCCGGATCCACAAGGGGCTCTGTGGCCAGGTGAGTGCTGGGCATCTGGTTAGGGGAGCCAGACAGGGCCAAGACGGTGGGAGTCAGAAAGCGGGGGGGGGCACCCCTTGGGGAAGGGAGGCCTCTTCTTCCAGCACCCCTTTCTCTTGAGCTTGGCTAAGGTAAGGGCAGCTCCCCAGAAAGTATCAAAGTTATCTTCTAACTCTAAACAAACTTGCTTTTCCTCAGCTGGCTGCCATATTGGCTGCCCCAGGTGTCCAGAACTACTTCCTTCAATGCATGGCCCCCGAGGTTGCTCCACAGCTCACACCCTTCACTGCATGGGCCCTGCGCCACGAGTACCATCTGCAGTACCTGGCCCTCTCCCTGGCCCAGAGAGCGGTGGGTACCCCCAAACCCCCATACCTCTGTCCACTCCCCCACCCTCCGTTATCCTTGTCCAGCTTCTCTGGAATTTGTGCTGCTTCTGCAGGCCATGCTGTTCCTTCTTTCCTGCAGACACGCCCAGGATTTGTGCCCATCAGCATATATTCTTTTCCTCACTTCTCTTTGCTTTATCCCCTCTCACCCGCTCTGTGCATTTCTTCCCCTCCCCCACCCCCTTTTCTGTCCACAGGCAACACTCCAGCCAGTGTCGGCCCCTAGTGCTGCCCTCCATCACGGCATGGCCTTGGCCCTGCTGGGCCGGCTGCTGCCTGGAAGTGAGCACCTCGCCCATGAGCTCCTGCTGAGCTGTGCATTCCGGCTGGAGTTCCTCCCGTAAGTCCAGGCTTGGTGGCATCAACTCAGCCGTTTGAGAAGCTGCTGTGGTTGTCAATAGGGCAACCCTGAATTTGGGTCCAGGAGACTTGAGTTGCATTCTTTCTTCCATGGATTGTGCTTAACCTGTGTGAGCTTCCATTTTCTCATTAGTGAAGTGAGGCTGAGGATAACACACTAGAGAATTAGCGAGACGTCTGTGTCTATATGGCTGAAAAATGGTACATAAACTAGCTATATGCCTGTGATAACTAACAGTTACTCAGTACCTATTCTTTGTCTGTTACTCCTTTAACTATTTGTCTCTATTTTAATTTCTGTACCATGAGATGCGTATTATTATAATTACCCCCCTTTTACCATGAGGAAACTGAGGCACAGAGAAGTTGTATAACTGTAGCTCGCTCTAGTGACCATCCTCCTAACTGTTCTACATGGAAGGCTAGTAGGGGGACAAGGAGGAGAGGATTCCACCCAGGAACCTCTGGGAAGCCCTGGAGAGTTGGCATGGCCTTCTGGTTCTAGCCCTGATTTTTGGCTTTTGGGTTCTGTTACAGGGAAAGAGCATCAGGGGGTCCGGAGGCAGCCGACTTCTCTGACCAGCTCTCCTTAGGGAGCAGTGGGGACCTTGGGTGTGGGCGAGGGGCTCTGCTCGCTCAGGCCTGCCGGGACCTCCCCAGCATCCGCAGCTGCTACCTGACCCACTGCTCACTGGCCCGAGCTGGCCTGCTGGCCTCTCAAGCCTTGTACCGAGGGGAACTACACCGAATCCCAGCCTTGCTGCTCCCTGTGCCCAGGGAGCCACTGCTGCCCACTGACTGGC
The DNA here is from genome assembly GCF_054392235.1 of Sus scrofa. Classification (NCBI taxonomy): domain Eukaryota; kingdom Metazoa; phylum Chordata; class Mammalia; order Artiodactyla; family Suidae; genus Sus; species Sus scrofa. The sequence continues at coordinate 139,152,550 of NC_139383.1, forward strand.
CTTTCCTGCCATTGATTCACCTCTACCACCGGGCCACTGACACCCCCTCAGGGCTCCCACCTGCTGACACTGTGGGCACAGCCATGAGGGCCCTGCAGTGGGTGCTAATCCTGGAGAGCTGGCGTCCCCAGGCCCTCTGGGCTGTGCCTCCTGCTGCCTGCCTGGCACGGCTCATGTGTGTGTTCCTGGTGGACAGCGAACTGTTCCGGGAGACCCCTGTACAACGTCTGGTGGCCGCCCTCCTGGCCCGGCTCTGCCAGCCTGATGTCCTACCAAAGCTCAACCTGGATTGCCCACTTCCTGGCCTGGCATCTTTCCAGGACCTTTACGCCAATTTCCTGGAGCATTTTGAGGCTGTCTCTTTTGGGGACCATCTCTTTGGGGCTCTGGTTCTCCTTCCCCTACAACGTCGGTTCAGCGCCACCTTGCGCCTCGCCCTCTTTGGGGAGCACGTGGGAGCCTTGCGAGCTCTGGGCCTGCCTCTGACCCAGGTACTTTCTCAGCCCAGCAAGACCCACCACAGACATCCTGTCCTGGGCCTTGGAGGCTGTCCTGAGCAGCAGGGAGCTTTGGTGGGCCGCAGGTTCCTTATCTTGAGGACTTTGAGGAGATTAAGGAATCCGTGAGAAAGGTTTACTGAAGCATGTGGCATATGGTAGGTGTTTATCATTATTAACAAGGCACCGCTTCTTGCTTGTGAGGTGCTGTAGTCTAGGTAAGAGATGTTCTAAAACCAACCTAGTTCTCAGTTATTAAGATTCTAGATGTTAAGTCAGGGTTCAGAGAAGGGAAAGGTCAAAGTGGATTTCCCATAAGGAGAAGAGTTTGTGGAAGAGGTAGGGATTGAGCTGGGCACTGAAACTTTGATAGAATTTGGATTGTTAGGAGTTCCCGTCGTGGCTTAGTGGTTAACGAATCCGACTAGGAACCATGAGGTTGCTGGTTTGGTCCCTACCCTTGCTCAACGATCCGGTGTTGCCGTGAACTGCGGTATAGGTTGCAGATGCAGCTCGGATCCCGTGTTGCTGTGGCTCTGGCGTAGGCTGGTGGCTACAGCTCCGATTTGACCCCTAGCCTGGGAACCTCCATGTGCCGCAGGAGTGGCCCAAGAAATAGCAAAAAGACAGAAAAAAAAAAAAAAAAGAAGTTGGATTGTTAGTGGAACAGCATATGCAAAAGCTCGGAGTCAGGAAGGAATATGACAGGATGGGAGGAGGAAGGAGTTTAGAACAGATTTCAGTTTGGGAACTTGTTGGAAACAAGGCTGATAAAGTTTTAGCCTCAGATATCAGGCTAGGGAGATAAATGTGTAAGCTCTAAAGAGTTACTTTTCTTTTTCTTTTAAAAAATTTTTGTTTTCTTTTTTTTTTTTTTAATGGCTGCACCCACAGCATATGGAAGTTCCCAGGCCAGGGATTAAACCTGAGCCTCTGCAGTGACCCCAGCCACTGCAGTCGGATTATTATTATTATTTATTTATTTATTTTCCTTTCTTTGCTTCTTATGGCAGCACTTGTGGTACATGGAAGTTCCCAAGCTAGGGGTCATATTGGAGCTACAGCTGCCGGCCTACACCACAGCCACAGCAACACCAGGTCCGAGCAGTGTCTGCAAACTACACCACAGCTCACGGCAATGCCAGATCCTAAACCCACTGAATGAGGCCAGAGATGAAACCCGCATCCTCATGGATATTAGTCAGGTTCATTTCCACTGAGCCACAGCAGGAGCTCCTGCAGTTGGATTCTTAACCCATTGCACCACAGCAGGAACTCCTAGTCTTTTTTATATGTGTGTATATACCTACCTATACACATATATATATATTTGTTTTGTTTTTTGTTTTCTTGCTTTTTTTTTAAGAACCCCACCTGCGGCATATGAAAGTTCCCAGGCTCTAGGGGTTGAATGTGAGCTACAGCTGCAGGCCTACACCACAGCCACAGCAACATGGGATCGGAGCCGTGTCTTTGACCTACACCACAGCCCACAGCAATGCCGGATCCCTGACCCACTGAGCGAGGCCAGGGATTGAACCCGCATCCTCATGGATACTAGTCAGATTTGTTTCTGCTACGCAATGACGGGAACTCCGTGCATATATATTTTTATAAAATTGGGATCACTGCATAATATTTCTTCTTTTAATGTTATGTAATAAGCATTTCTCACATCATTAGTATAAGAAATCAACACTTTTATCATTATATACTGATTCATTGTGCAGGTATGTCCCAGCTTATATTCTCAGAACCCCTTAGTGGGCACAAAAGTTTTTCCTAATTTTTTGCTATTTTAAGTAACATTATAGTAAACACTACTGGACTTTAACTCATAATTATTTCTGCCTGGAATTAAGAACAATTTTTTAGGAGTTCTAAAAAGACAAAAGACCAAAAAATAATAATTTTTTAGAAAGAGAATTACTCTTTCAAAGGTTTGGTGATAGAACTGAACAGCTGAACATGACATGACAAGTTTAAGTAGATTAAACAAATAGTGATGGCAGTAGAAATTCACAGCTGCTTAGTTTCCCCTCTTTCCAGCTCTGTCATCTTTAGCCTTGATCTTTGTGATCTCTGCCCTCATGATTTGGTTCACGTGACCATTAGCCATCCACTCTGTTGTCCAATAATACACATTCTCACCCTCATCATGTCTCATTTCCCTGTCACAGTTGCCTGTGTCCCTGGAGTGCTACACGGGGCCTCCAGAAGACAACCTGGCCCTCCTTCAGCTCTACTTCCGGGCTCTGGTTACTGGTGCACTCCGTCCATGCTGGTGCCCCGTGCTCTATGCTGTGGCTGTGGCTCATGTCAACAGCTTCATCTTCTCCCAAGACCCCAAGAGCTCAGTAAGTTGCATCCCTATCTCCAGAGGGAGGAAGGAAGTCTGCATTTGAACTTGGCAGCTAGGGGAGGAGGTGAGGACAGGCAAGGCCAATGTTAGTTACCTGCCCTTGGTTGGGAGCCACCTCTCTCTGTTCTGCCTCTAGGATGAGGTGAAGGCTGCCCGCAGGAGCATGCTGCAGAAGACTTGGCTGCTGACAGATGAGGTAGGGCAGGGCACATCTTGGAGTCGGGGAGAATGGAGGTTTTGGGGAACAGAGATCTCAACAGGATCTCACTACCCACTTCATAAAGTTTCTTCTTTGGAGTCGTGGCACAGTGGTTAATGAATCCAACTAGGAACCATGAGGTTGCGGGTTCGATCCCTGGCCTTGCTCAGTGGGTTAAGGATCTGGCGTTGCCGTGAGCTGTGGCATAGGCCAGTGGCTATAACTTCGATTAGACCCTAGCCTGGGAACCTTCATATTCTACGGGAGTGGCCCTAGAAAAGGCAAAAAGACAAAATAAATAAATAAATAAAGTTTCTTTCCTTTTCTGTAGGGTCTTCGGCAGCACCTTCTCCACTATAAACTTCCTAATTCTGCCCTTCCAGAGGGCTTTGAGCTGTATCCTCAGTTACCTCCTCTGCGTCAACAGTACCTCCAGAAACTGATCTCAGGGATGCTCCAAAATGGGGTATCTGAGACCTAGTATAGCTGTTGCAGAAGAAATGGACACATTCTCCTGGAGTTCAGCAGATGCCCACCAGAGAGAAGGGCTTTGTGTTCTGAGAGTGGGCAGGAAACAAAGGAGCAGAACGCTTGCCTTCCTTCAAGCAAGCTCTCTGTGCGTTCTGGGAGCAGGGTGAGCCTAGCCTTATATCCTGATATCTGGATTTCAGGAGCTGGGGCTTCTGAGGTCTGTGCTGCGAGTGAAGGGTGACTCAGCTACGTACCCCTCTTGGGGACAAGGCAAACTCACTACACCTCGCTTTCTCTCCCCACTCCAGGCCAGGGTGTGTGAATACTAGAGCTGTGTTACTAGAGCTGTGTATGGAAATAAAGAATTTTTTTTTTTTTTAATCTTCTGGGAATCTTATTGGACTGACTTCAGATGTACTAGTTCAGGATAGGTGTCAAGGGATGGGTTAACCCAGGGAGGGTGGGGGCAGGGAGCAGGACTCCTGTGAGAGAGACAGGGGAGGAATCAGGAATGGGAGGTGAAAACCGAGTCCACATCTGGGACAACGGAAATGTGGGTCCCAGTTGTGGAGTAGAGCCAGGCCAGGGCAATGCTGTTGGGAATGGAGACACTTCTAGAGGGACTCTCTTGGAGGATAGGTGTCCTTCATGAGGTCAGCATCTTGTCCCCTTATGGTCCCCTAATCCCATCAACTGCTATCCTGAGACAAGAAGAAGCCAAAAATCAGACTGGTGCAGTGGCTTCTGTCTTAATTTGTTTAGGCTGCTGTTTAACAGAATACCATAGGCTGGTGGCTTATGAACAAGATGTTTCTCACAGGTTGAGAGACCTGGGAAGTCCATGATCAAGGTGTTGGCAAGGTTGGTATCTGGTGCAAACCTGCTTCCTGGTTCATAGACAGCTCTCCCATGGCAGAAGGGACAAGGGAGCTCTCTGGGGTCTCTTTATATGGACACTAATACCATTCTACCCCTGAAGGTGGAACCCTCAGGACTAAATCACTCCTTAAGGCCCCACCTCCAGATGTCCTCCATTTGGGGATTCAGTTTCAACAAATGAATTTGATTGGTGGAGGGGGGACAAACACTGTCTACAGTGCTGTTCTGCAACACCCCTTCCACTGTGGACTTTATTGGTGATAGGCAAGGCTGGGGAAGAGTGAATTGAAGCATAAATCCTGGTTCGTTTGTTTATCTCTTTCTCTTGGTAGTTTCTAGGTTGTCTTTTTGTCTGAATTCCAACACCAAGCTTTCTTACAGTGTCATGTGCTGTATGGAATTACTTATCATTGTGTTTACAGGTCAAGGGGAGTGCAGTGTGCGATCATTGGGTAGAGAATCCACTCTATAAATGGAGCTGCTAAACACAGAATCATGTCATACATTTTATGAAGCAACTCCTATATCTGCAAAACAGCAATACTTCTCAAACCTTTTTTAAAAAATTCACCTAGAGAGTTCCCTTTGTGGGTTAGCAGTAATGAACCCGACTAATATCCATGAGGATGCAGGTTCGATCCCTGGCCCCCTCAGTGGGTTAAGGATCTGGCATTGCCATGAGCTGCATGTAGGTTGCAGATATGGCTCAGTTCCCTCATTGCTGTAACTGCAGCTCCAATTTGACCCCTAGCCTGGGAACTTCCATATGCCTCGGGCACAGCCCTAAACCCCCCCCCCAAAAAAATCACCTGGAGACCAGATCACTGGGTACCAGTATTTCTGATTCAGGAGGTCTAGGCTGAAACCCAAGAATTTGCATTTCTAAGAAGTGCCCAGGTGCTGCTGCTTGCAGAGTCAACCACATTTTGAGAACCATTGGCTTACAGGGATCTTGCAAAGTATAAATTCTGTGACCTCATAGTGAGCATTAAATAGGAAGGGTGTGGCCACTAGACTTTTTATAAAATCACCATTGTGCCTACACCCAATAGTATACTCTCAGACTTTACCAAGTAGCTAACTACTATAACTTCTTTTTTTCAGTGTTTAATATTCAGCAGTCCTCAGCCTTTAAAATTGGTATTTTGAGCAAAAGAATGAGGAAGACACAAAACCACCCAACGGCTGTGTAGCCCTCTCAGTCGTTGCCTGCCTTGTGGTTTACAGAGCAATTTCCCTTCCTATGGTTTTGCAGATGGTAGAGAAATTTTCTCTGAGCAGTTGTGATCTGTTCACCAAAACCAAGTGGTTAGGGCTGCTAATACTAGGATTCTGATCTTCTGACATCAGGTCCAGGCTTTTCACCAAATCGCGGTAAGAAGTTGTGCACAAAATTGTACGAGGTGGACCCTTGGGAATGGCTGGGCTGACTTTAGGACCCATGGCTGGACAATCCCACAAGCGGCACTCCAGGATAAAGTAGCAAGATCTGAGCCTGCAACTATGGCTGCAATTGCCAAACTGGCAATGGTTCAATCCCGCTAGCTGCTGCTATGGCTTGAGCCACAGTTAAGTACATTCTGGCAGTCAGGGAACCCTCATGTCAGAGGCACCTTCCTAGGCTTGGGAACCATAGTCTCAACAAAAGGGGTCCTAAGCGGCTCCTGCAGAGGCCTCGAACCCTCAGAGCCAAAGCTCTGGGGTTGGTGCATGGAGAGTGCAGGCAGAAGAGCATGGAGGGGTGTCTGAATCCAAAAATCCAGATCACACTAGGAAAGGAGGGACAGGCCTTGGATCTCAGCACTGCCTGGAGGTAGGACCACCAAGCTAAGTCAAGAAAAAGCTGGGGGACCTGCAGGACTGAGCTCAGTGCTGTGGCCAAGTCATCCACTGGAAAAGGCTCTTCAGGGGAGAAACTTGCACAGACCTAAGCAGGCCCCCCATGGGGCTTTGGCAACCAGAGTTGGCTTGGTGTTGGGGTGCTCGGCTGGGTGGAGTAGGGGCGTGGCTGCAAGAGGCTAAGGTAGGCTTCTCATCTCCCTATTAATATTGGTGCCCTCCCCTAAGACCGCTGTAGAGCTGTCACTTTTCAGGTGCCATTCTCTGCTCCTGCTTGGAGTCCCAGGTGCCTCTTCCCCTTTTGCCAGCTCCAAGCCCCTGGGACCCAAATATCACTGCCCCACCTAATAGCTTTGTGCCAGCCTCTTCCCCTATTTGCCCCTGGTGAGCTCCATGCTCCTTCCTCCCTTCTCTGCTCACCATGGCAGACCCTCATGCCCCAGCAGGTGCTCATGAACCTTTCCTCCCTCCCTGCTCCCAGGCATGGAGTGGTGTTGGCTGTTCTCCACCTGCCAGGTCAATGGCCCACATGCAGAGCCACGCAAACACAGTGTGATCAGGAAGACTCGGAGAGCAGCATGGTGGTGACAGTGGGGGGGGACAGGGCCTCTGAAAGGCCTGCAGTTGTGGCAAGTGTGCAGTCACAAGTGCCAGCCAGTATTTTTAAAGATAAAGCAGTAATAGAGTGGGGGTGACCTGCAAAACTGAGGTTCTGTGGTCAGGGGAACAAAGGCTACATGCGTACCACACTCCACAGCAACATGTTCCCCGGGCGGCTTTGACTGTCCCTTCCAGTGGACCCTGGGAAAGGGTGGCAATAGTCGCCACCAAATTAGCCATGCCCAGGAGCCTATTCCTGCCAAGTGCAGTGTCCCTAAACAGCAGCAGCCACAAGAGGTGGCCTGAGCCTTCCCCACCTCCATTAAGCCTCCCAAAATAAGTGTAAAATCGAATTTTATGGTGTGCATACTTAATCTCCCCATTCCTTCAAAATCGACTATGTCCTCTGAGTCCCTTGGATAAGAACTTCTGGAGCCACCTCTGTCACCAACTTCTGCCCTAGATTGGGGTGGGGGGTGGTGCAAGGATGGAGAGTCAAAGGCTGGGGATTCAGCACCTGCTTTCCTAGGATCTCAGTCTGTGGAGCCTTGGGCAGCAAAGGTGCCAAGAACCACTGTCTCTGGAGCATGGAGTCTTCATTTCTGCTGTCTTCTCCCTTGACATTCTCAGGAGCAGCTGAGAGAGGACACCAGTCCGGAGTAAATAAAGCCAGTGAGAAGGGGCGAGGGCCAGGGCGGCGCTCCTCGGGATTCAGACCTTGGCACTGCAAGGGGAGGGTTCCGGGCCCCGGCTAATTCAGACGCAGGCTTCCGCGGAGGCGGCAGGAGAGCCTGCTCCTCTACCTGAGAGTCTCCAGCCGCTGAGGAGCACGTGCGGACAGATGGGATCGAAGGGGTCCGGGGATCGTGGAGCTGGACTGGAGGGTGAGGGTGGCAGGGGCGCCACCTAAGTCTTTTGGGTATGTACTTGCATGGGCACGCCCCCTTCCCTCCACTCAGCATTGGGGTCCCCAAACTTCCTGTGGGCGGGCACGCATAGAGCTCCTTGGCATCCCCAAAACCCTGGGCCTGGCTGGGAGCCCCTTCCCTTGCTCCAGTCCCCGGAGCGGGATCCCTCGCCCAGGTCCTCTCTCGACGGCTGGAGAGCGCGCCCCTGAATCCGCTGTTGGCGCGGGTAGCTGCGCTCAGGCGAGCTGGAGCCGCTGCCGCTGGCGGCGGGTGGAGGCGGTCGGGCGTACTTGACGCGGAGAGACAGAGGCCAGACTCAGGCCGCCCCTAAGAAACTGGAGAACCGCTTGGCGGCGCCCGGGAGCAGGGGGAGAGGCGGGGGGCAGGTGAGGGCGTGGGCTGCGGGAGTGGGCGCGAGCTCCTCATCCCCGCGGCTAGCCACCCCGCGGGCTCTCTGCAGGTGGAGGGGCCAGCTGGACATCACGGGCCCCTCTCCGCAGCCCGGCAGCTCACCACGGAGTGGGGCGGAGAATGGCCAGGGCTGCGCAGAAGCTTGGGCTACGCTTGGCTGGGCTGCAGCCGCTGTAGGGGATAGGAAGAGGCGGTGGGGCCTGCCCTGCGGGCAGCGGCGGCTACGGGGGCAGCTGCACCTTTGGAGAGGGCAACTGGGCAGCCCAGAGAGTGAAGTGAGATTAGAATTAAGACCAAAACCATCAGGTATGGAGCCGCCCTCCCCGCAACCCCACTCCAGACCAGAACAGGTAGAGAAATAAACGGTTAGAAAAGGTCAGATAAGTTGCAAATCAAACGTGCAAAGAGGACTCTCTCGATTTTCATTTAAAATCCAGAACCTTTGTCATCACAACAGATCCCCTCTGTGATTTGCGTCAGTCCCAGAAACTTAGAGCTGGCTGAATGAGTTAAAACTGAGGGGGGGGGGAAGGCAGTGAGAGGTTAAGTCAGCAGTGCTCAAAGTGTGGTCCTGAGCCCAAAGCATCAGCACCAGCTAAGAAATGCAGATTCCCTCCTCCAACCTACTGAATCAGAAATCCTAGGGAAGGTCCCAATATCTGTGTTTAAATCAGTCCTCTAGGTGATTCTAATACATTCCAGGGTTTAGAAACTACTAATATAAAGAAACAGAGCTTTCAGGCTGTTAAGGATCTGGCATTGTCACTGCAGTGGTTTGGGTCATGATGCTCTGATATCTGGCCTGGGAACTTCCACTTGCTTCCAGTCAGCCGAAACACCACCACCACCACCACCAAAGAAGCAGAACCTTTGTGTCTGTCTGGGCTGTACTGTTCATAATGTACCTTATACACATTATCTCTGTTATCACAAAAGTGGAATATGTGGGTTGGGCCTCTTCTATGTCATAGCTGAGGTTCAGACAAAGAGCTGTCCCAGCCAACCTGTGCCACACCTTTGGATTCCAGCTGATTACTCCTTCCTCACCTCTCTGGCCCCTCAGCTACCACACAGCCACACTGGGATTTCCACCAGCAGACTCCAACTTCTCCACTGTTCATAAGCCAGCTTCCCAGCTGTGAGGCAATTGTGTGCTCCTTCCTCTCCCTATTTTGTACCCAAACCCTCTATCTCAAGTTCCCGGGGGGGTGATGCCTCAGAGACTGACAGCTTCTGGGCTGGTTGGGAATATGGGGTATCCTTCCTACACCCCAACAGTGAGCTCTACCTGCAGCCTCCGGCAGGTGTTGGCCCTATCCCCCACCTTTAAGCCTAGCCTGGCCCTTTTCCTCAGTCCCTGGGCCACCATCTGAGCCACCACCTCTGTGAACTGCCTCTTCCTATGCAACACAGGGATGCTTGGGACCTGGGCTGTCAGTGATGATGCCAGTATGGGGCATTCTGGTCTGCTTGTCAGATATCTTTTGCTATGAATTCTCTTCAAATACCCATGAGCTCAAGGGTGCCAGAAGGGTAAGCCTGCAGGCTTGACAGAAGTCCTCCAAGCTTGCCCACCCACTGTACATATCTGGTGCTGCTCCTTGTTCCAAAGTCCAGGGCTAAAATTAAACATGAGGCTGGAAAAAGTACATATGCCCTCCTCCCCACCCCCCGCAATATCAATTCTTTTACTCATAGTCATGGAGAGCCACGGAGAGGTGGAGATTTAACTGTACCTCAACTGCAGTCATTGCCTTTTGAAAATCTGCCAATGGCACACAGAGTTCTTGTTGGCCAAGTACATGTGCCCAGAGAGCATGGAGCCGGCTGTGGATAACATCACCTGCACAGGCATGTCCTGCTTTGTCCAAGGTCTGGACTCCCGGGGGGAGCAGTAGGGTACTGGGAAGGTGCTGTGTGCTGAGCACCGTGTTTTGCTGAGCAGGGGATTGGAGATGCAGCAGCACATGGTCTGCCTTCAAGGAGTCTAGTGGTCTAGTGTGGGAAGGGAGAGATCTATCACTTTCTCTATATCTACAGCTACATTTATATCCAGATACAAATATAGATGTAGACATATCTCATGGTGACAATTGCCATGGGAGGTGTAAAGTATTTTAGGAGTACTCTGGAAAGAGGTTGTGTTTGTTTAGGATAAGTGGGGAAAGTATCACGGAAAAATTAACACTTGAGCTGCATCTTGAGGTGCGGGTAAAACTTGGGGTAGAGGGACAGAGAGATATTTCCCACTGGAGGTGTCTATTTCTGAGACCTGCCCACCCCCTCAGGCCCTCTATTTCTTTTTCTTTTTTTCCTTTTTACCTCTGAACCTGCAGCACATGGAAGTTCCTGCCTCTCCCAGGGCTTCGAATCGAAACTGCAGCTGCCAGCCTATGGCATGGCCCGTGGCGATGCTGGATCCTTAACCCACTGAGCGAGGCCAGGGATCGAACTGCATCCTCACAGACATTATGTTGGGCTCTTAAGCTGCTGAGCCACAACAGGAATTTCAGGCCCTTTGATTCTGATGGTGGCTGTGGTGGTGACCATGATGCAGGGCCTCCATATGGTTTGTGGGGTCCCGGTTCTGGGTACAAAGTATCCATTAAGCATGGCTGATTTCCCCACTGAGCTGATGGCTTCTGTGGGATTCCAGGGGTGGACTGGCTAATTTCAAGACCCCTACTCTCCGCAGAGCAATGGTGGACTCCTCTGGGAGTTTAAGAGTAGAAGTAGCTGGGGAGGCCTGAGGACAACATTTATGTTAATGGGCATCTAGAGAGGTGCCCTAAGCAGGAGGAGGCAGGTCAGTGTGGGCCTGATGGGCAGATAGAGTGTTCCTCCCACCCTCAATGAACCATAAGAAGTGACAGGGCCTGTGGGGGCAAGACTGGCAGGCCCTGAGCTCCAGTTGAGCAAGTTTCAAGTCTCCACCATCAGAACAGCCCTCAACCCCTATGATTTCCAGGTGCAGCTTGGCCCAGCCCAGTCCTGGCTGCTGCCTCCAGGGCTTATGGAGGTTTCCCCAGTCAGTGTTTGCTCAGGTGAGTCTTCTCCCTCCTTCTGAGAACCTATGCACTCAGAATCCCCATTCCCCCCACATCCTGCTCACTGCTGTGGTGAATTATGGATCCCATGGAACATTTCCATTAAACCCCATAGTGGAGCTGTGTCCAAAGTCAGCTTTTCTTTCCAATTCTGGGGTGGCAGGGATCCTAGGATATCGTTCTTTTGGAGCCGGGGTTGCCTTCACCCCAGGGTGACTGCAAGGACCTAAGGGCAGGACAGAATCCCACCCCCACCTTTATCCCATACCTTCCCTTTCTTCTGCCCTGGCTCTGGCCTAGTCACTGTCACTCCTTCAGGGCTTGTACTTGGGGACATACCAAGATGCAGAGAGCTCAGATCCTCAGAGAGGGCCAGCTGGGCATATGGGGCGGGGGAGAACAGGGGGACAAGGGACAGCCTTCAAGGACACTTCCTCAGGCCCAGCCCCCCAATCCCTTCCAACCTGTCTTCCTGCAGAACCCCGGACCATTGTGCCTTTGGAGAGGTCTATGAGGAACAGGTAATTGGCCTTCCTGGGGACCCCAGGCCCCTGCAGGTGGCTATCAAGTGAGAATGGATGGGACTGCTGGCTGAGGGTGGGAGGGAAGGGCCCATGGAGGAGGAACAGTGGCTGGAGCTAGTGTCAACCTGCCCTCCTGCAGTATGGGGAGCTTGGCTCTGCCCTCTTCCTCCCTGGACTCTGCACGGGTAGAGCTGGATTTCCTCTAGAGGTGCTCATCAGCAGGTGCACCTGGGGGTGGGGGGGTGGGGGGTGGAGACAGGGAGGGGCAATGGGAGGGAGGCCCAGGACTAGCCACTCTTCACCCTGGGGCTGAGAGGTAGCAATCTAGGGACACAGAGGTCCTCTCCAGTCCTGTGGAGCCTAGAGCATGGTTTCCCTCCCTTGCTGGTCATGGGGTATGTGCTCCACTGGCCCAGCAAGTTCAGCCCTCAGAACATTGTGCGCTGCGTGGGGCTTAGCATCTGGGCTACCCTTCACATAATTCTGTGGGATTTGATGTCTGGAGGGGACATGAAGGGTTTCCAAAGGCACAGCTGGCCACAGCTGGTGTGACCCTTCTCCCAGCCCTCCAGGCCCCTGTACAGACCCTGCTCATGTGTTCCCAAACCTGCATGATCTGATGTGCCTTCCGGGCCAGCTGTCACCTCTGGCCATGCAAGACCTTCTCCAGCTGGCTTGGGACATAGCCCAGGGCTGTCACTGCCTGGAGGAAAATCACTTCATCCACAGCTTGGGAGTGCTCAGGGAACTCCCCACCCCCGCCAACCAGCTTAACTCCCTTACCCAAGGAATAGCCCTTCCACATCACTTAAGGAAAAGACTGAGGCTGGAGTTTCTGAGTCTGGGCAGTGATTTTTTTGCTTAACTCTGCAGGGATATTGCCTCCAGGAACTGCCTGCTAAACTGCAGTGGACCCACCCAAGTGGCCAAGATGGGGGACTTCAAGATGGCAAGAGATACCTACAGGTATAGGACCTAGGGATGTGGAGAAGGCTGACGCTCCATGGGAGTTCACCAGCACCTTTGCATCGTTTGAACAATGCATGTTCCCCTCCTCCCTCCAGCAGGACCAGTTATTACTGCCAGGGGGGCTGGGTTCTGCTGCTGTCCAGTGGATGCCCCCAGAGGCCTTCCTGGAGGGCCTCTTCACATCCAAGACACACTCCTGGCGATAACACTCCCTTTCCTGCCTTGGGCCACCTCATGTGGGGAGAGGGGAAGCTGTGCCTGATAGGCTTCGCTTGTTTTCCCCCACTTGCAGGTTAGGTCTTTCAGGGTGCTGCTCTGGGAGACCTTCTCACTGGGCTACAAGCCCTACCCTGGGTGCACCAATCAGGAAGTGCTGGACTTTGTCTCAAAGGGGGACAGAAGGACTCTCCCAGGGGCTGTCCAGGCCTGTGTGAGTATGGAGTGCTGCCTCGGGTGGGAGGTCTTTCACAGCCATGGGCAGGCATGAACTTTGCCTCTCCTCAGGTACCATACACATCACCATCCAGTGTTGGCAGCACCAGCTTGAACTCCACCCATTTTTCCAGCATCTCGGAGCACCTTCCACGCTGCACTCAGGTGTGCCCCCTGACCTGCCCTGACTATCCTGGCCTTAGGGGTCAGGAAGGAAGCCATAAAACAACACTGTGGCCCCCTGCTCCCCTATCCTCCCACTTTAGGACTCTGATGTGCTGAATTCACCCCTTCCGATGGAACTGGGGCCCATCCTAAAGGAGGAAGGGACTGAGCAGCCCATCTTTGAGGGGCCCAAGATTCCCACAGACCCGGGAACTGAGTGTGGAGTGCATAAAGAGCTGAGGAGGAAGCCTCCTTAGCCCCTGGCTGCCCTATGGCCTCAAGCCCCCCAAATCCAGGGGTCTCCAACCTCAGAACCTCTGGTTCCCACCTGTGGTTCCTGGGCCCCAAAGGGCCCTGAGGGTGAGGACTCTGGTGCTGATGTAGTAGTTCCTCCTTGCACTCCTCCCTAGGCTTCTAGGTGGCTGGTGTTCTAAGTAGCCTCGGTGCCCCACAGTCTGCTGCCTGTCTGGGCCTGTCTCAGAGCCGGCCTAGCACCGCTGAACTTTCCACCCTGGAAACCAGCCTCAGGCCTCCTGAGAAAGCCTGGCCACTCCCAGCCTTTGATATTTGGGACCAGAGGCTACCTTCCTCCACCACTACTTCCTGCCCCCCCCCCCGGGGGGGGGGGTAGGTGGGGAGTTGAAATTGCCTCCTGCAGGAAGCCTTTGCTTGATTGCCTTTACCCCATGGGCAGCCTCCATCTGGGTGGTCCCCACCCTGCAGATGCCTCTAATAAAGAGCTCTTCTCATATCCTTCAGTGATCTGGGTGCATGTGACGGATGCTAGCGAACTGAGAAAGAGGGGACTGGAGGAGGGAGGGGATGAGGCTTGAGTCAAAGCTGGTGTCTTTCAGTTTTATTGGGAAGGGGAGTCCATTGTAGTGTGGGAGGTTAGACCAATAAATCTAGTGCCTGTGAAATAATTCATTATCTGGCTTCTCTGGAGAGGTATGGAGCCCCCTCAGAAGAGCTGGGCTAAGGAAGAAGCCATCTGTCCCACTCTACCCCGCCTCCCCATTAGTGTCATAGGCTCTGGGAGCACTGGGGCTTGTATGGGAGCCAGGCCCTGTGCGTGCAGTGTATCCCATACTGATTGGCACCTGGCCCTGCAGGACCGTATGAACCACCCCGCACTGCGGGGTTTCAGTCTCTCGCCTGCATGCATGGCAGGGATGCAGGCGCAGGTCCATCTGTCAGACCCTCAGGTCCACGGAGACAGGGCCCAGCCTCATCTCTCAGCCAGGCTGGCCAAGATGCCAATGAGATTGTCCAGCCCCAGCAAGTAGCCATCCTCTCGGTTGCCCTCCTCCCAGGGCCGTCGGTGGTCCAGGGTCTGGCCGTCCGGGAGAGGTGTGGTCTTGCCGAAGTCGATGAGCCATACGCCTGCACGATGGCAGTGATCATGCACGAAGAGGAGCGAGCTGCCAATCACCTGTTGAGTCCCACGGGGTCAGGCTGCTCTCTATCCCAGAGAAACCCTCCACCTCTTTCCCTCACAGACTATGGACCTACCCCTCTTACCTCGTGCCTCCTAAAGAACTCAGAGACCTCCAGGGTGTCCCGGATCTGCTGCAGCCGGTTCAGATACCTCCTCTGGAGAGGGTAGAGTAGGAGAGGAGGGCAAATGGCTCAAATGCCAATTGAGCCTCTGTGAATATGAGGAGTGCCACGATGCATGCTTGGCTTGGCAAATATTGTGGTGAGGAAGGCACAGGCCCCCACGTGGCGCACAGCCCAGGAGGGAAGAAATGTAGAGCAAGTACAACACAGTGCGAGAAATGCTACAATGGGGGTCACATAGAGGAGGGCACTACATCAGATGACCCGACCTGAGAGCACCCCTCGGTTTCAGAACCCAACACCTCAGGGTTCTGGGATCCCTTGCTCACCAGCACTTCTGCATCTCCTTGCACGAACTCCTCGAAGACGCTAATCACCTGTTCCCGGCTTCTCGTCGTCTTGAAATCGGTGCTGCAAGAGCCATCGGCTTTCTGTGGGAAGTGGGTCAGAAACTGTCAGGGGACCCGTACCCACCCGAGGGGAGAGGATCAAGCTAGAGCAGCGGTACCTCCCGGGACCTGGAATGCCAGATGGCGAGACCACTGCCAGAGGGTGCCTCTTCCGGGGCGGTCGGGGTGAGAGGTCAGCAGGGTGATCAGACACCGCGAAATGGGACTGGGACGGAGAAAGGGACCGGGAGGTGCAAACCCAAGCGGGCCTGGCTCACCTTGATGCCTTCGATGCGGAAGCCGAGCGTGGTGCTTGAGCTAATGCCTTCTCGCCATTGCATGTAGCGCGGCTTCGTGACCGCGCGCTGCGCGTGCTCCTCCTCCGTGGGTGCTTCAGGGTCTACTGCCAGCATCTTCTTGTACATGTCCTTTCGCAGCTTCGGTCGCTCGCGGGCTTTGGTCAGCTCCTCTTCCAGGTAAGTCCTATGGAGGCACCGGCGACGGCGGGGCGTGAGAGGGCGCTCACCGGGACGCCGTCGAGCACCGCCTTAGGCACGCGGAGAACGCGGGTCCCCGCCCTGAGCCCTTTGCCCATCCCCACCGGGCGCGCCTACCTGACGCCCATCTTGCAGTCCAATACACAGGGCCCATCGAAGCCGTCGAGCAGGTCTTGCAACTGCAGGTAGCTCTCGCCATCGCGCTCCACCACGCCGTGGAAGGCGGGCACGCAGCCGCGCAGCGCGTCCGCCATGAGCCGCGCCAGGCAGTAGCGCTCCGGCTCTGAGCTGCGCTTTAGGATCAGCCCCGTGGTGCCAGCCGCCTTGAAACTCCCTGTGGGCAGGCGCCAGTTAGTGCTGCCTAATCCCTTCCTCCCCCGCCTCCGCCCACCGCACCGGCGTCTGCCACGTGCTCACCCGTGTGCCCCGCCAGCTGCACCCAGGCATAGCGCTTCTTGAAAGGGCTCATGACTGGCAGATTCACCATGGTCCGGATCTTCTGCCAGTGGCTTTTCTGAAAGCGACACGGTCTCGGTTGGCAAGTCAGCGTCTTCTCAGCCATGTATAAGCACCCCCAACCCCTCGAACGCGGTCTTGCCTCTCCCCATCCTACCGCAAGCAGCTAGGGCACGGTGAGTCAACCATTCATTCACTCAGGGAACGTTCATCGTGAGCCTGTGTGGCAGATCCTGAGCCAAGCGCATGGAGGTGACAGACATCCAGTTCCTCAGTGTGCTTAGCGTCAGAAAGCTCAGGTTTGCACCCCGGTTCTGCGGATCCAAAGCTTCATGGACAAGTTACTAAACTGCTCTGTCGAGGTTTTAGAGCTTCCTGGGAGCGTGAGAATCACATGATGGTCATCCTTGTTTAAAAAATGCAGATTTTCAGGTCTACCACAGAGAAATTCTGAGAAGTCTAGGGTGGGACCAAAATTTTGCATTTCTACCAATGCCTCAGGATATTCTAGAGCCTGAGAAGCCTCTGAGCTTGGTTTCATCTGTGAAATGGGGAAATAACCACTCTCACTGAGTTGTTGTGAGTACTAAATGAGGCTGAGTGTGACAGCCACCCCACCCCCACCCCACTCCTTGGCATGAAGTAGTAGCTGGACAAATCTGGATCATAGTTTCATTTACTTGGGACTATTGATTCCTCTCATTTAGGGAGAAAGATGGACATGGAAACAAACCATTACAAAGGCCCAGGGCAGGGAGGCCAGCCTGGTAGGGCTAGAAAAAGAGTGGCTGGGAGCTCCCCAAGGCTCTCTTGCTCTCCCTGGATGCCATCTCACTTCTTGCCAGGTGACAAGGCCCAGGGTACCCTTAGTCCTGATCTGGACCCAGAAACATGAGTTTTGAACATGGGATGCTAGACTGAGGGCCTGTCATCTCAGATGAAACTGGGAGGGAAATGTGGACTTTGGTGTAGCTCTTGCCTCTTGACCATTGCATCTAGCTTCCACCCAGCCCTGAGAGCATCTCATCCTCTGGCCCTTTCTTCTTCCCACCCCAAATTCAGCAGTCCTGTGTCTAGCCACTGAAGCGTACGTGTTTGCTCATCTAAATGGTGCTCTGTTGCCTCCTCCCAGGGTGCCTGTCTTTTAGAGGAGTTACACATAAGTGTCTCCACAGGGCTGGAACCCAAGAACTCAGCTTCACAGAACAGAAGTCATTCTAACAGGGGGAAGGAGAACTGGGGTGGTGGCCTAATAAGCAGGGGAGGCTGCTGACCCTAAAACCCTTTTCTGTGGGGAGGGGATGGGCCTTAGTAACAGAGCACTGGATGGGGAGTCTGGAATTGGTTCCAGTCCTGGCTCTGTCACTTTCTAGTTGAGTGAACCCAAGGGAGAATTTCATCTGTGTGAGCCTGTTTCCTCTGCACTTAGCTGCTGCCATAGCATGAGCCACCACTTACTGACCTCCTACCACATGCCAGGTACTTCTCATCTCCATCAGACAGCATTGCTCCTGCTTTGCTACTGAAGTCTCTACATGGCGCACTAGGGTGTGATCACATGTCCAATCCTCGGGGATCTGGGGGTGTAGCCAGAAGCAGCCCACTAGAAGCATGACGTCTCTTTCAAAACTCCCTTTTTCATTCTTTAAATACATATAAGGTTTGCTTTATGCTGCATAATAAATCCAAGTTTTATTATAAAACTCTCCCACCTCCAAAGCCTCAAAAAGAATTTCCAGGATGATGTATGTGCTGTGTGTATTGAGTGGCACCATCCTATACCCTCCTCCCCCACGCTCAGTATGACATTCATGATGCGGCTGCACAGGCACAGCAAGTGCATGAGGTGGTAATTATTGCCATTTTACAGAAGGCAATCAAAGTTCGGAGAGTTAACAGCCCTGCCATTCCTGCTTCAGCCTCCCAGTCTCTGCCTTAAAACCTTTACTGGTTCTACCCCCTTCCCATGTTCCAGTTGCCCCAGCAGGTTCCAAAAGCCATGCTACCACTCTGACTCCCTTTAGGGGTCAAATGGGACCCTGCATGGGAAAGCGTTTTGTACAAGGTGGAGCCATTTGCAGCCATAAAGTGGTGTGTTTTGACCTCTGGGGAAACACTGAGATCTGCCTGGGGACCCTTCTCAGTGGGCTGGATACCTTTGCTTCATCGAAGGAAGCAAAGGGCTTCAGGGGCTTGCTGGCAGAATTTGGAGGACAGTGGGACCTTGTTGGAGGGGTACATCTAGTAGAAGATGGAATGAGCCTGGGGTTAGGTGAGATGGGAGAATGGCATCATCCCTTCTCCCGGGACCATACGGAAGCAGTGAGTGGGGCTGGAAGGTGGAAGATGGGCCTGATAGAAGAGGATTTAACACCTGCATTCCTGGACCACTACCACTTAATTGATGTACGATAATATAGCACTGACTTGCTCCCAAACTGAGGTAAAATGGGGACATCTCTCCACTCTCCCCACCCCAATTTTGTGAGGATTGTATCATCCAAGAGTACCACAGCCTAAGGCTTGTTCCAGCCATGTGGGTTACAAAGGGCTTTCATACCTGTTGTCATCTGAGCCATCCCAGCCAGCTCTTGAGGTTGGTTGGTAATGGCAGGACTTAGCTCCCCTGCCAGTAATGGATATGGTCTAGCAGGGAAGGAGTTGATACATGTGCCATGGAGCTCACTGCCATCTTCCACCTCCCCCAGGGAACATAATGCATATAAAGATGCATATCCAAAAAGCTTCTTGGAGAATTATTCTTGGGTGGGTGGGTGGGGATTGGGCACATGAACAACAGCAGGGAAGATATTTTTGAGCAGGTAAGGCTTTTATTGTAGGAATATCAGGAAGCAGATTTATTTGTTTATTACAGAGTGAAATCTAGCTGAAGAGAGGGCCTAAAATCCCCCTCCTCTAGCCCAGCCTGTTCCCCCACAGAAGTCTGGGAAAGCAGTTCACAGCTACCAGGGGCTACCTGAACATCCTGGAGCAAAAAGCCCAGGAGAGCTGACCTTGTGAGAGTCTTAGATGAAGTCAGAGGAGGACCTCCTGATAATGCCTCACTGGTGGGGCTGGACAGGGAGCGCCTTTCTCTCTGGGCAGGGCTTAGCTGGATACTAGCCCAAGACCCTCCTCTGTCTGAGCTCTATTTGAAAGCCTTGAGTACTCCTGCTTCTTATATCATAGCAGATACTCAGTGTATGTTCTGCCAGAATGGATCCTTTGCTCTGTCTTTGGTATTCATCCCCATCCTTCCTGACTTCTACTCCCCACCTCCAGCGAGCCAGGCTCTAGCTGAAGCTCTCCTCCAGCCCAGCCCCCTTGCCATGTTCCCAGTGCTCTAACAAATAAGCGCTTCTGGTGGTGGCGGTGGTGGTGGTGAGAGCAATCAGTTTAAATTTATAAAATGATTTGCACTAAGGCATAAGTGACCCACGACTTCACCCTCCCAGGGGCATTTGCTTTTTAAAAAAGAAGTATGTTAACCTAAATTCTGCTCTATAATTAGTGAAAAGTGAAGTGTGCGAGTTCTGGGTCCAGGACAGGATCACATCCAGGTCTCCTTACCCATCCTGGAGCACTAAGAAGAGAATCAAATGAACAAGAGTCAAACACCCTCTCTTCTGCTACAGCAACACCCCCAAAATTGTTTTTAAGATGCCAGCTGCCCTTGGGGACAGGCCCCCAACTCCTCTTCTGGCCTGTATGGATTTCCCTGCCCATTACTCTTCCCTCTACCATAGGAAAGGGCCCAGGAGGAAGGCAGGCTGCCCAGTCCCAACTACCTGTGGTGGGGGGAGCCAGCTCCAGGCTCCTGGCAAGCTGAGCGCCATTCTTAGGATGAGAAGGTGAAGGTTGTAGTGCTAGGCAGAGGCTTCCCGCTATTCCCGTTATCCACCCAGGCCCCAGTGTCAAGAGCTGGCGAGCTGGGAGCTGCTGAGCACTGCCTTAGTACCCTTCTCTCAAGTGCATCCTTCACTGTCAGCCAGCCTATGGGCTTTGCTTCCTGCCTGGGGAAGCCCTAAAGGCAGCCTGGGCACGCGCACGGTGCCGCTCCCGGTCCGACAGAGAGGCAAAGTCCGCGCCGGGCCCTTCCACGCGGACGCAGGCGGCCTCTGTCAACAGCTCTTGGCTTATCTGCCTTCGCCGTGGCTGTTTGCCTTCGGGGAGGCCCCGGCGGCCTGGGGGTTGGGAGGGCCTGGGATTCGCAGCCTTGGAGCTGGAAGGGCCCTCAACAGCCATCTGCTCCAGCTCCTGCCGCACCGGGTGACAGCGAGGCCCAGGGTGGGAAAGGCCGGCTGAAGACGCCCAGGGCGCAGCTGCGACTGGTCCCCGGAGTCTTGACCCCAGCTGGCCTGCCTACGTTGCATGCAGTCCTGAGCCGCGGGACCTCCTCCGCCTTCGAGAGGAAGAGCAAAGCAGGGGGCTGCCCTCCTGGCGCCCTTCCTCCAGCGCCCGCCTCTCAGCTGTCAGAGATTCGAGCGGGGGAGCAATGGGCCCACAGCTACTGCTTCAGTTTTCAGAGGTGCGGAGGGAGAGGTCCTCCCATTGCCCCACGTCGCCGCCTTAGAAACTCCTGGGCGGCACCCGCCTCCTTTCAGAGGCCAGGGTTGCCCCAGGAATGATCACGGGTCAGAGGTAACCTTACCCCGGGGGAGGAGAAAGGAACTGCCTGCACCTTACACCTGCCGGTAGGGTGTGTTCCTGCTCTATGAGACTTTTTCCTGATTCCTTGTGTCATTTACAAACCACACCGCCCTCTGGGTAATGTAAGTCTCAGGGGTAACTGAGTCACAGAGCCACTTCAAGTCATTACAGTGACTCCCGCGCCTCGTCCAATACGAGAGAGGGGGAGCCCAGGTTCTGCAGGCCCTGGCAACCCCAGCGCGGGTCCGAGGCTCTCCACCGCCCTAATGGGCAGGCCCCCCAGCCACCAGAGCCTGCGGGGCGCCCTTTGCCTCTCCCTCTCCATTCCAGGGACACTTGCATAACGTGGATCTAGAGCAACTCCTTCGCGTTGACCGCGGATAGTTATTTAAAGTATTTGGCCTTGGTTAAAATGAGCGGGACAAGGCGGCGTATCCTGGGCGCGGCACACGCCGTAGGGGCAGGCACCGGGAATCACTCCACCGCGCTCTAGCCTGGGTTATCCGAGGGTCAAACCTGGTCCCAGAGCACCTAGGCTACCAGAGGCGGAGATCAGCAGCTGGTCCCTTCAGCCTCAGTTTACCTTCTCCGAGGCCAGAATTAGGAGCGGTGAAGCGGAGGAGGGCTGCGTTCTGCCCGCTGCCAATGCTCCCAGCCGGCGCCCCTCCCTCCCTGAGTCCAAGCTTGGTGCGCGCGCCGGGAGCAGACGGCAGCGGCTCCAGAGCAGAGCCTGGAGCGCGGTTCCACTCCCACTCAGGAGAGGGAAACCGTGGCAACGGCGGGGGAGGGGCCGCGGCGCGCGCGAGGGGGCGGCAAGGAGGGAGACTCGTTCGCCCCTCTCTCCGAGAGTTCGTGGGGCAACGCTAAGCCCCTCCGATCCCTCCAACCATCTCCCAGCCTGCAAGTCACACTCCCCCTCACCCCCGCCCCACCCAGTCCCTGTGGTCGGTCACAGACTCCTCCTCACGCTCCTTCTTGGACGCCCCAGGGCCCGGGCCCCGACTCGCCTGTGCACGGGGTGAAAACTGTCAAGGTGAGGGGTCGGCCTGGCGCCTCCCTTTGACCTCAATGCCCCTCCTAAAGAGCAGGATTCGGACCCTCAGAGGAGGGAGCCTAGGGCAGGAGTGAGCCCGCAGAGAGCTCAAGACAGGTCCGGGAGCCTCGCGCTGGCCCCGCCCCCGCGGCCCGTACCTGACCTACGTCCTCGCTCGCTTCCAGCTGCACGTTGCCGCGGCTCCGGCTCTCGCTGTCGCTCAGAAGATCGTCCTCCGAGTCCTCGGGCAGCGACGAGGAGCCAGTGGAGGAGAGCGATGAGGTGGAGAGGCGGCGCGGCTGCTGCAGGTGCGACGAGCCTACGGCCGGGAGCCAGCCACCCTCCGGCTCGGGCGGCCCAGGGCTGGCCGGGGGCACGTCCGGCTCCTCGGCCGTCACAGTCAGCTGCGGGATCACCGGGGCAGGGGGAGCCCGTGGAAGCCCATTAGGAACCTTTCCCCCCCGCCGCTTGGCCCCGCGGGCCCGGGGCTCCCCTGCGGCGGCGGCGGCAGCGACCGCGGCGCAGCGCGCCTCGAAGAGCAGGCGCAGCTCCCCAACACTCCGGCGCGGGGCCCGCTCCAGCCCGGGGCTGCAGTGCCCCCCGCCACCCGGCCTCGCCATGCCCGTCGGGCCCCCGGGCAGGGTCATTTCCCGGCAATAGAACCGCCGCGGAGCCCACCAGCCCGCGGCGCGGCAGGGACTGGAGACGCTCGGCGCCCCCGGCTTGAGACTGCCCCGAGGCGGAGCCTGCGCTGCCTCCCGCCTGGGCCCCGCCTCGGCCGCGCCCCCCGCCCACTCCTTTCACTTTCAGAGAAAGCGCGGGCCTTCCCGGGCCCTTGTCGGGCGGAAAAGTCTCCCAGTTGCTCCTCCGGGTGGCTGAGAAGCACAGACCTCCTGGATACACACAAAACCTGGCCCTGGCCCTCGAGGCCTCTTAGCGCCAGCCTTCGAGGAGACCGGAGGGGCCGCTCCACCCCACGCGGTGCTGCCTCCCCAGGGGATTCCTCCTGGCAACTCCAAGGTCCTTGGCCCCCCGCAGGGGAGGAGCTGGTCCCGCTCTTGCTCTCTGAGTCCCGCGGGCTCCTTTCCGCATTCAGCCCATCCTGGGCTAAGGCTTCCAGGTCTCTGGGGCTTTTCTCCACCCGGGGCGCCTTCGGCACGGAATTCGAGGTCTCATCCCAGAGCGTGCGCCCAAGTCGGGACTCTGTTTTGGGAACGAGCTGAGGCTTCTCTCCCCACTTCTCAGCTGGCAGAATACAAGGTCAGGCGCTGTGGCTCTCTCCGCGTTTTCCTAACGGAATCCTGGGCAGCACCCCAGGCTGCTGGCTGGCGGGGGCTGAGCCCGTTTTCCTCCTTTCCCTTTGGAGTTCGGGGGTTGGGGTCTGCTTTGGGGCTGTAAGCAACTCGTTTCACCTCCTGGAACTGCTGACTCTCCTCAGCAGGCTTGTTGTCCACCACAGAGGATTGCTGTGAGAATAAAATGAAAGATGTGATGTCTCTAAAACGTTAGAATAGTTTTAGTTAGAATAATTTTAGCCAGCCTCAGGTTCACCATGCTCCCTCCAGATGTGATTTTAGTCAGTCTCTTCACTCCTAAGTCCTGTTCTCCTGTAAATTTAGGAAAGCCCCACCTGATCCACGGAGTTGTAGCTGTGGAACTGGAAGAGGGTGTTCATGTTGACAAAGGGTCTCATACACCGCAAAAGCCTCATAAATGGCATTGTTGTGATGGGTGGTTGGCCACTAAGTATGTTAGTGGTCATTAGCTGCACTGCAAAGGCTACTTTGTGTAGAAAGTCAGTATTTCACAGCATTTCCTGTTTTCCCCAAAATGCCATGAGTGAAGATGCCTCACTAACTAGATGCCTGGTGCCTAGGGATTATTTATTGGGGGAATCCATGGGGAGACTGCCCTCAGAAAGATGGCCTCTGAGCTGATGAAGGCCA
This sequence comes from Sus scrofa, assembly GCF_054392235.1. Classification (NCBI taxonomy): domain Eukaryota; kingdom Metazoa; phylum Chordata; class Mammalia; order Artiodactyla; family Suidae; genus Sus; species Sus scrofa. The sequence goes on from NC_139383.1 coordinate 139,176,384, forward strand.
AAAGGAGGAGCTTTCCTTTCCTTATCTCCCTTCAGCCAGAATTCAAGGAGGGCCCAGGAGGAGAGAAAAGGAGAATTCAGAGAGAAAGTGGGAGCTTTCAGCAAAGAAGAAAAGAAGATCCCTGGGGGGAATTGATGAAGAAAGTAAAAGAGGAGGGAGGAGAAACTGAGGGAATGAAGGAGTGAGAGAAAGAAGGAATGTCTGAATACTGCAGTCCTCTGTGGAGACCCCGGGAGGCCACATGGCTACCTTCTCTGGGGCACAGAGGTCTGGAGGAGCCTGCGTGTCTTTGCAAAGACTATACTTCAGGGCTTGAAGGCCCAGAAACGTTCATCTCCTGCGCTCATTTTTTTCTCTCCTTCCCTTGGTTTGTGGTGAGAGCTGGGAAGATACTGCCCTCAGAGGCAGGGACTGAGGCAAACCCAAGGTGGGAGAGACAGCAAGGACCTCCCAGCACCAGAAAGGCGGGAAGGAAATCAAGAGGAGGGAATATGTACTGTGCACCTGTGTGCCAGTCAATGGTTGGGCAGTGTTGGAGGCACAAGTAGGCTGGGAGCTGGTGTCATCCTGGCTGTCATGAGAAAATTTGGGGCAGTTCCTTTTTCTTCTTGTATCAGGCAGTTGCCCAAGGGCAGCAACCAAAGAAGAGCTCTTTGCCGTACCTGCCCGAGTGTTCCTCACCAGAAAGGTAAGGGCAAATCTGGGAATGGGTATTGAAAGGAGAGCTAATTTCATGGATTGTAGAGTGGGAAGTAACTCTATTTTTTTTACTTTAAATTTTATTTAATTTATGGTTTTTTTGGCTGCATCCATGTCATGTGGAAGTTTCCAGGGCCAGGGGTCAAACCCACGCCACAGCAGTGTTCCAAGCTGCTATAGTGACAACACCACATCCTTAACATGCTACGCCACAAGAGAACTCCAATTTTATTTTAAATGATTTTTATTTTTTCCATTATAGCTGGTTTACAGTGTTCTGTCAATTTTCTACTGTACAGTAGGGTGACCCAGTCACACATGTATACGTATTCTTTTTCTCACATTATCCTCCATCATGCTCCATCATAAGTGACTAGAGATAGTTCTCAGTGCTATATAGCAGGATCTCATTGCTTATCCACTCCAAAGGCAATAGTTTGCCTCTGTTAACCCCAAATTCCCAGTTCATCCCACTCCCTCCCCCTCCCCTTGGCAACCACAAATCTGTTCTCCATGTCCATGATTTTCTTATCTGTGGAAAGGTTCATTTGTGCTGTATATTAGATTTCAGATGTAAGTGCTATCATATGATATTTGTCTTTCTCGTTCTGACATATTTCATTTAGTAAGAGAGCCTCTAGTTCCATCCATGTTGCTGCAAATGGCATTATTTTTTCTTTTTTATGACTGAGTAGTATTCCACTGTGTATATATACCACATCTTCTTAATCCATTCATCTGTTGATAGACATTTAGGTTGTTTCCATGTCTTGTCTGTTGTGAATTAGAGCTGCAATAAACATACGGGTGCATGTGTCTATTTCAAGGAAAGTTTTGTCCGGATATATGCCCAAAAGTGGGATTGCTGGGTCATATGGTAGTCTATATTGAGTTTTCTGAGGTGCCTCCATACTGTTTTCCATAGTGGTTGTACCTATTTATATTCCCACCAACAGTGTAGGAGGGTCAATTTTATTTAATATTGCAGTACAGTTGATTTACAATGTTGTGTTAGTTTCAGATGTACAGCAAAGTGATTCAGTTATACATATATCCATTCTTTTTCAGATTATTTTCTCATATAGGTTATCACAGAATATTGAGAGTATTGAGAATTCCCTGTGCTATATACAGTAGGTCCTTGCTGATTATCTATTTTATATATAGTAGAGTGTTTAATGTTAATCCCAAACTCCTAATTTATCCCTCCTACCCCCATTTCCCCTTTGGTAACCATAAGTTTGTTTTAGAAATCAATGAGTCTGTTTCTGTTCTGTAAATAAGTTTGTTTGTATCATGTTTTTTAGATTCCACATATAAGTGATATGTGATATTTGTCTTTGTCTGACCTACTTCGCTTAGTACAATAATCTCAAAGTCCATCCATGTTGCTGCAAATGGCATTATTTCATTCTTTTTATAGCTAAGCAATATTCCATTGTGTGTGTGTGTGTACACACACATGACATCTTCTTCATCCATTCCTCCGTCAATGGATGTTTAGGTTGCTTCCATGTCTTGGTAGGAAGTACCTTTAGATGCCCTATCATTCTCACAATACAGCAGAAGTAACAAAGAGGTTAAGTGATTCAGTCAAGAAGGATAAGGCACTTGTGCGAAGCCACACAACTAGTTGGCGAAAAAGCCAGAATGTGTCCTAACTTCTATTCCTCTGCTATGCTCAGTTTCTTTTTCTTTTTCTTTTTTCTTTTATTTTTGTCTTTTTGCCATTTCTTGGGCCGCTCCCACGGCACATGGAGGTTCCCAGGCTAGGGGTCGAATCGAGGCTGTAGCCGCCGGCCTACGCCAGAGCCACAGCAACGTGGGATCCGAGCTGTGTCTGCAACCCACACCACAGCTCACGGCAATGCCAGGGTCAGGGATCGAACCCGCAACCTCATGGTTCGCAGTCGGATTCGTTAACCACTGAGCCACGGGGACTCCCATGCTCAGTTTCTTAAATTAACATCTTGTAGTTCAGTCCCTAGTTCCTTACCTAATGAAGGCAGAGTCTAGTTCCATCTACCATGGGCAGAAAGTGCAGGGCATAAACTAGGGCAGGGCTTAGGGTTCCAATATAGCTATAAGACAAGGTCAGAGGGTTCTCATGTCTTCTTAGTTTAGCCAGGAATGACCTTTCAAATCCCAGAATCTTGTTTTTGTGCCTCAGTTTCTGCAGTCCCTGAAGCTGAGTAGAGGGATGTGACTATAGAGGGGCATGGAAGATCAGATTGACTGTAGGTGGAGGAGCAGTTTTTTGTTTGTTTGTTTTGTTTTGTTTTGTTTTTGGCTTTTTAGGGTTACACTTGTGGCATAGGGAGGTTCCCAGACTAGGGGTCTAATTGGAGCTGTGGCTGCTGGCCTACAGCACAGCCTCAGCAACACAGGATCCGAGTGGAGTCTGTAACCTGTGCAACAGCTCAAGGCAACGCCAGATCCTTAACCCACTGAGCAAGGCCAGGGATCAAACCTGCATCCTCGTGAATGCTAGTCAGATTTGTTAACCGCTGAGCCAAAACAGGGTTGCGTGCTGCAAAAAATGGGGCAAAAACATGGTTTTGATGGTCATTAGCTGGTTGATCTAAGATGGGCCATGAGAGTTCCTCTGCCTTATTCATGAGGTCAGCTACATGTCTGAGGAGAAAGCAGATTTTCCTTCTGTGGCATCTCAGTTCAGGGACCCTCCTATACCCTAGAGGCCTGCATCGCAGGGTGTCTCTCAGTCTTCATCGCAGGGTGTCTCTCAGTCTTCACCCATCTCCATGGCCTTTGGGATTTATCAGGCTTGAGGGGCTACATCCCTCCTGGGGGTAACAATCCTGGGGCACAAAAGCTGGGGAGGGGGGTGGGGCTTGAGAATGAGGTGTGTGAGGTGAGAGGCTTCTGGTTTTTATTCCCTAGTCTGCCTCACTTAGCTCTGCCCCTCCTCTACTCAACACGCAGGACAGCCCCCCCCCCCCAGGGGGGGAGCGGAAGCAAGGTCGCTATTCACCATCTCTTTGCCAATATCTGCTTCCCAAGGCCCTCAGGCAGGGCCTCTCACCTGGGGGGAGATAGGATAAAGTACTTGGCCTTTGACCTGTGCTCCTGAATAGGCCACCTATTGTTCTGAGGGGACTTGAAGGCCTTTCCAGAGAAAACTGAGCCTCTATGGGGTGTGTGTGTGTGTGTTTTGGGGAGGCAGAGGGGTGGCATGTGGTCCTACACTGTCTCACTCTAGTCAACAACTCCCAGACATGCTGTAGGGGGCTTGCTTAGTGTCCTCAAGGGTCTTTCTGACCCCCAGGATTCCAATATTCTGTGATAATACCTATGATTCATTTCTCATTCACAGAGGAAATAAACTTCCATTAAGCAGCTGCTATGAGCCAGGCATTGTGTGAGGTGAAGGACTGAGTAGCTCCTTACTGGGAGTGGTTCTGTATTATTTTACATTATCTCCTGGAAGAAGAAAACCAGAAAGTACCCAAAAGGAAACAGGCTCCAGGATGCTAAATGGCTGCATTTACTGTTTCTGAGGCACTCTCCGTGAAACTTTGGTCTTTCAACTGCTCCGTGCAAACCAGTCCCCTGTCGTGGTCAATCTAATGCCCTTCTCTGCCCAGAGCATAGTAGAAGGACCGCTGGAGGGCCGGCCAGAACCAGGATCCAGTGGAAACCTGCAGGCGGGGAAGAATTGGGTCTCCTTCCTCGTGGGAAGAGGAGTGAATAGCTGTCCTCACCTGACAACCCTTTTCCTTGCCTCTGGGTTTCTCCTCCTCATGCAATCTCTGACCCCATAATTGATAGACTTTGTGTGACTATCATAGCATAGTTTAGCAGGATTCAGGTTGTAGCAGTGTGCACTGACCCTCCACCATCTGAATCACTCTCCTCTAAAATGAACAAAATGTGTCACCACGCCTGTGTATGCGCAATAAGAACTTTTTTTCTCCTGACACACTTCAGAAACAAGGTTTCCCATCCCTCCCAGGAGCCTGCGTTCCTGTGGTTCTCTCTCCTCCTTCTCGCCAGAACTCAGAACCGGCAGACTTTCTCCCAGTGGCAAAGTGGAGGCAGAGGGGACCGGGAACATCTGAGGTCACGGAGGCAGCCAGGTCATTGCTCTAAGAACATCTAGGGTACAGTTGGCCTCTGTCCTTCACCAGGACGCTTCTCAGATCTTGTGACCTGGGCAAGGGGTGGGCGTATCCCCTAATTCCATGATCTCTGCCAGCGTGACCTCCACCCCGGGTGCAGCGACCAAGTCCACAGAACCTCTGATGGCCAGGAGCGGTCGGGAAGCCACAAGCAGACGCGGGGTCCGCGGAGCTGGAGTGCGCTCCGCCAGGTGCGCCCCTGGGACCTGAGCCCCCTGCTTCCAAGTGCGGGAAGCCGCCAGACGCGCGCTCTTGAGACTCGAGCGCGCGCATGTGCAGGAGGCTGGGCAGCCACGGTGCAGTGCTCTTGGACCGAACTCCGGGGTTACTAGGACTGCAGGGGCCGAACAGAGGCTGAAGCTGTTGACTCCGCGAGGCCCTGGCGCACTGGCTCAGGGAGAGGGAAAAGCAGCTGCTGCAGCTGCTTTTCTTGTGGCTTCAGGTCGAACTCATAAGACGGACAGCTTGGGTTCTAGTGTAGGCGGCATCGTCCATCCAGGTCTCATTTCCGCGTGCACTGCGGTCTGAAGACACGACGAAGGGGAGAGATGTGGTCAGTTGACCCAGAACGCAGAGGCTGGGCTGGGGAGGGACGTCCGCGCCCCCCCCCCCACATTTATTGGGCTAAATACCAGGCTGCAAAAGACACTAGTAGTTCCTAGCTAGGGATAGACTCGAAAATAACAACAGTACAGCTGCTGCTGAGGAAGCCTAGGTACTCTCAAAACCAAGCGGGAGGGAGGCAGTCAGGGGAGGCTTCCCAGAGGAGGTGACTTTTTGAGTGCTGAAGAATGAAAAGGCTTCTCCAGGGGAAAATAAGTGGATATAGACCATTGCATTCCAGGAGAGGTGAATTGCTTATGGCTGAGCAAGATGTGGTCTCCGCTTGAACTTAGCAAAGCAGGGTCATTGACAGCTAAGAGAGGGGAAAAAATGATATTTTGAAGAAGGCGTCAAGGTAGTCAGTCATCATAAAACATCAGAACTTTGTTGGACTGCTTTACACTTATATTCCCGTTTGGTGCTGGGTTTTTTTGTTTTGTTTAAAGTTTAATTGATTTACAATTGTTCTGCTAATTTCTGCTCTATAGTAAAATGACCCAATTTTACGTATGTATACATTCTTTTTATTATATTATCTTCCATCAAGTGATTGAATATAGTTCCCTGTGCTATACAGCAGGACCCCATTGCTTATCCATTCTAAATGTGATCGTTGGTATCTACCAACCCCAAACTCCTAGTCCTTCCCATTCTCTCCCCACTCCCCCTTGGCAACCACAAATCCCTTCTCCATGTCTGTGAATCTTTTTCTGTTTTGTAGGTAGATTCTTCTGTGGGATAAGATTCCACATATAAGTGGTATCATGGTATTTGTCTTTCTCACTTCACTTAGTACGAGAATCTCTAGTTCCATCCATGTTGATGCAAATGACATTATTTTGATCTTTTTATGGCTGAAGTATTTCATTGTGTATATGTACCACATCTTCTGAATCCATTCATCTGTCGATGAACATTGAGGTTGTTTCCATGTCTTGGTTATTGTGAATAGTGCTTCAATGAACATAGGGGTGCATGTATCTTTTTGAATTGTAGTTTTATCCAAATATATGCCCAGGAGTGGAATTGCTGGATGATATGGTAGTTCTATATTTAGTTCTCTGAGGACCCTCCATACTGTTTTCCATAGCGGTTGTACCAGTTTACATTCCCACCAACAGTGTAGGAGGCCTACCTTTTCTCCATACCGTCTCAGCATTTGTTGTTTGTAGACTTAATGATGGCCATTCTGACCAGTGTGAGGTGGTACCTCATTGTAGTTTTGATTTGCATTTCTCTAATAATTAGTGATGTTGAGCATTTTTCATTTGCCTGTAGGCCATCTGTATGTCTTCTTTGAAGAAATGTCTATTTAGGTTTTCTGCCCATTTTCAAATTGGGTTGTTTGTTTTTTGGCTGTTGAGGTATATGAGTTGTTTGCATATTTTGGAGATTAAGCCCTTGTTGGCTGCATCATTTGCAACTATTTTCTCCCATTCTTTAGGTTGTCTTTTTGTTTTGTTTGTAGTTTCCTTTGCTTTGCAAAAGGCTGTAAGTTTGATTAGGTCCCATTGGTTTATTTCTGTTTTTATTTCTATTGCCTTGGGAGACTGACCTAGGAAAACATTTGTACAGTTTATGTCAGAGAATGTTTTGCCTGTGTTCTCTTCTAGGAGTTTTATAGTGTCTTATGTTTAAGTCTTCAAGCCATTTTGAGTTTATTTTTGTGCAAGGTGTGAGGGTGTATTCTAGTTTCATTGATTTACATGCAGCTGCCCAGTTTTCCCCAGCACCACTTGCTGAAGAGATGGTACTGTTTTTATGTTTTAATTACTCTCCCTGCTGGTGGGAGGTCAGGACTCACAATCTTTTGAGCCTGATGGGGCAGTGGCAAGATGGAGGCCTTCAGAGCTCCTGAGGGCTGGGAGCAGAAGGACACTTTTAGCCTGGCTATTAGTAAAGAGGGTGTGTGTTGCAAGCTGGAGAGAATAGCAGCAGCAAGTTTGGCTCACAAAGCAGCCGTCCTCTGGATGGGTCTCCAAGCCAGTCCCAGAGCCCACTGGAGACTCAAGGTGGAGACCTGAGTTCTTGACCCCAGAGGTAGGGGCCACCAGGAGTCGCTGGGCCAAGTGCTCCCTGCTGTTGCTCAAGCTATTTTGTGCCTTCAGACCCCTATTTTGTCACACAGCCCCTTCTATCCCAACCCTTAATACTCTGCCCCAGCAGTCTCTCGTGAGGCCCAACGGCCGCTACTCTTATTCATAACAGCATTTATCGAACCCTTATTGGGGAAAGGGATACATAATCCTTAACAGGGTCCTGAAAGATCTAATATTAAAGATGGGGAATTTGGGCTCAGAGGAATTTACCAGCTCAGCCCAAGGTAGTAAGTGACAGAGCTGGAATATGAATCATGCACTGAGCCCATTTGCTTTGTGGCGTTTGGCTTTCCCTCAGGTCCAGAGCAGTCTGGAAGCCCTAGATGTGCCTGTGCTGTGCTGGCTAAGCCCTATGCAGGGCCAAGACACTTTGGTGCTGGGGCTGGCATGGGGAACCTAATGGAGAAAGCAGGCTGCGGCTCTCTTCCCACCCCTTAATGCTGCCGTTCCTTCCAACCCCTCCAACACTCTCCTCTCCAAGCGAGTTCAGCAGCCCCCTTTGGTCAGGGAAGTCAGGCCAAAAAAAAGTCTGAGCCAGAGAACCATGGCTTGCCTGCTCCTGGACACACCACTACCCAGGACACCCAAGGAGGTACTCCCTCCCCTTGCTCCCCCAACTCCAGAAAATAGTCAGTAGATCCCTGTACCCTCTCCCTTTGCATCCCTCCTCCTGAGGCAGTCACATCAAGTGGCTGCCTCACAGCAGGGAACCCTGGGAAATAACTGGACCGGCTGTCATCAGCTCAGAATCTCTGCTCTCCAGGGCCCAGGGAGCCCAGTCAGGTGGCTGGAGCCATAGGGTGTTGAGGAAAACCTCATTAGACCCAGTTGCTGGGTGAGGCCCAGGGACCCACCCCTTCCAAAACCAAAGGCAGGCTCGGACTGGGCTTACTATTGTGATTGTCACCTCCCACTTTCCCATCACTAAAGGAGAACCGATCCAGAATCTTGCTTCCTAGCTAACTCACGGTCAGAAAGGTTTAAGAACGAGCCTCGTGCAGTGGGGGCAGGGAGCCCTCACAGATCTCCCCAGCTTGGGCCATGAGGGAAGGACATCAATATTTCCTCCACAGCCACACTCACAGCCCCTGGGTTATTCCTTCACACTCATGCTAGGCACAAAACAGTAACAAAGGACTTGTGCCTTAGCCAATTGAAAGCTGGGAAGGAACAGACTCTCACGAGGGTACAGCAGTGTAGCAAGGGCCTACCTCGCTCCGTTAAAGCTTGTTGGTATCTTCCAAAGTAGGAAGTAAACCAGGCCAGTTTTGACTCTAGACAACTACCATATCAAGAGAGGCTTCTGGGGAGTTGACAACAGCCACTTTCACTTTGGGGGAGGGGTTGGGCTAAGAGTACGGGAAGGAGAGAAAGCAAGTGAAAGAGGCTCTCTTGGACTTTTAAAGCATGACTTGCAGAGTTGCCACTCAGAATGCAGTCCTTGAACTAAATCTGATTCCCTTGTTAAAACAGGGCATAAAGTTTATTTACAAATATCTTTACAGTTTGAGTGACAGGTCACGACTTCACAGAAACAAAGAAAACAAAAGCATTCTTTCTGAAGGGAAGTTGTAGGCAGTAGACTTTCCCTGCACCTGTCAGAAGTGAGACAGACAAACAGACCTATAACATCATGAGCTAGGCATATGGACATTGGCCTTTTTGCTTCTTCGAAGGAAGTGAAAAATGTATAAAGCACCCTTGGGTGCCGCACCCTTCAACACTGAAACCACTTGGAGGGGTGGAGCAGGGGGCCACTGCTGCGACTCCCCAGCACAAGAAATACTATTAACCACCAAGAAGCCCAGCTATTGAGACAAAGCCAATGTCTCATGCCTGGTCAAGATCTCAGTTTCAAGTCCTTAGCCTTGATTCCAGTCACCAAGCAGGCTATTCAGGTGATAAGTTAACTTTCGGTCTTCTTTGGTTGGCTTTTCTCCCCGCTGTGTCTTGGCGTCTCAGAACGAAAGTTTCAGCAGCTGCATGTGGGGAGGTAGTGGCAAAGTGGCTACAGTGTGATGCAGTTTTAATAAAAATTTTATTACACAGCCATAATGTAATCAACACTTCTCCAAATCCAAATGATACTAAATACAGATCTACATGGTGGATCAGAATGACTCCAGCAAATTATATGGATTCTATAATTTCATGTCTTTTAAAACCAGAAGGAAAAAAAAAAAAAGTCCAAGTTTGTCATTATAGGAGAGGTCCCAGCAGCCCCCAGGACTCGGCTGGAGTCCAGGCGATGTTTAACAGTCTGTGATTCCACATTTACACAATAGTCTATAGAGTTTCGGTTAATGGACTATTCAAGTATCTATGATTTTAATGAGTCCATCACCACTCCTTTGCCCAACCGAACTGCGTCACAGCCACCACATGGCTGTGTTACAGTCACATTTATCAATTTTACAGTCACAATTCTTTTTAAAAACCATCCATTGCTGCTTTTTTTTTTTAAATAAAATAAAGTGTAAACTAAGTTAAAGCAACACTGAGGCTCTACTAAACCCAGAAGAATTACCAAGTTCATTTTTATGTTTAAATACATGATTAATTCCATGATTTCACATCACCCCACTTTCTTATAGAAAGCAGGGTGACGAAATACAAAGTGGGGCTTCTAGATTCCTTTCCCTCTTGGAATCAGCAGCTCTCAGCTGTTCCTTTAGCTTAGTTATTGTTTTATATAGTCAGCTGTACTTTGTTCTGAAAAGATTTGTTAAATGCCACTTTTATTTACACTTGGAGCTTTACACCTGAGAATGATTATCAAGCAGTCAGCTTATCTCTTTCCAAACATTTCATAAAGACATACATACTTCTTTGCTGGCTTCACCCTAGCTGCACAACAATATATATGCTTATCATATATATATATGTATACACACACACAAAACTGCACATGCTTGTAACATTGGCAACCTAAATCTTTTTGTGTTTGTCCTCCCCACATTCATGTTGAATACTTTCTCTTAAAAAACAGAACAAAATATTATTCTTGCTGAAACGGCCAAACAGAATCACTAGGAAGAGACAAGTACATGGGGTGGGGGAAAGACACACTCTACATTCAGCCAAGAAGCCATGGGCTGTTCGCACAGGCTGAGCAAGACACCTGCACTGCCCTCCCTGGTACCTGGCCATGGGCTTCCCCCCAACCTGCCAGGATACAGCCTACAGGGTGGGGGGGGGTTGGGGGGGCAAACTGGGGCGATTTCTCCGGGTGGGGTGGGGACGGGGAAAAGGAGGTGGGGGAGGGGGAGTTACACAGCTACAGCAGTCAGGCCTGTTTAGTAAGAAGATCACATTTAATGAGTTTCTTTCTCGCAGTTTCAGATGCTCAAGTACAGCTGAAAAATATCTGAAACAGCTATAGACCCATGACAGACTGATACAAAGAGTACTGCATTTTTAAAAAATGATAAAAAAATCCACACACTTACAGACACATACACACATACACACTCTCTCTCAAATAGACCCCCCACCCTCCCCACAAATGTACACTTTTTGGAAACTAAATTGGTTTTGAAAACCCTTCTTCCACAGAGCTGGGAAGAAGAGAAAGATGAGGAGAGAGGAAGGAGGACTGCAGGTGCCCAGTCCCCACTCCCTCCACAAGGGTCAGGTGCCAAATGTTCAATGGTTGGGTCCACAGCAGTCCACAGAGGAGACTGCCCAGTGCTGCTGCCATCGCCCTAGGGGCTCCAGCAAGAATCCCAGCTCCGTGGTAATACTGAATGCGTGCAGAGTGGCCAATGAACTGCGCTGGTTTAAAAAAAAGAAAAGGCAAACACAAAGCTAAAGACATGGGTAGAGCCGGAGAGCACCCAGGTTCACACTGGGTGGGGCCTGGGGGGTTGGTGGGAGATGTTGCAGACAAGGGAAGTCTATACAGCGAATGGTGTATATTACAGATGACTGGCAGTTTAGAGTCTCTTCCCAGTTCTTCTGCTGCTCCAGCCCAGTGAGGGCAAATCAAAGGAAAGGAGGAAAGGTGGGACACTGATGGGACATGCAGGGTCAGAAGCAGCAGGCTGGGTGTGCTCAAATAAGCCCCCGTCGTTTTTTGTAGTCTTCCAAGTTCAGAGATCTCCTTGGAGCCCCATCCTTGGCCGGCGGAGCCTTGGAGGTGATGGCCAAAGCCTTTGACTCTATGGGAAAGAAGAGCAGATCAGCATCTGAGGTCCCTTGGTCTTGCTACTCCTTCAGGTAGCCTTCCTGACTACCCCCGTTCTCTCTCAACAGACTGGCCGCCATAAACTCGGGTAAGCAGACACCCCATTTCTTCCCTAAAGTCAGGCTTCCTTGCAGACTGAAAGCCAGAGAGCCACCTGGTCCTCGGCCATCACCACCCCCACCCTCACTTACCTGAGCTGGGAACTTGTAAATCAATCTTCACGTCGAAATCATGTACTTTAAACAAGTCTTCTGAGAGGTCGCTGGCTGACTTGGAATTCAAATCTTTATCTTTTCCCTGACCCTGCAACGTCAAGAGGAAAAACTAATTACAAATGCATAAATGCAAGCGGGCTTCAAGAAGCAGCAGCAGCCACTAATGGTAAAAGCTCCTGCTCAAGTTCGTTAGATCTTTTTACTAAAGGTCCTTTTCCAATTCCTTCTCTCAGAGAGGAGAGGAGAGGCAGGCCACAAAGTTTCTTTCCTGAGCCTGAAAGAGGAGAGGAAAGGAAAGCTTATGTTTGTGGTATGAGGCTAGAAAGGGTGGGCTTACGACAACACACCGCAAGATTTTAGGAATTTCTGGGACAGTCTGGGCTCCTCAGGAAAAAACAGAAAATGACTTCTAGAAGGACAGTTTCTCTTGGCTTAACATTTTAGTTTTCAAAGAGCTTTCACTTTTACAACTGTCTCATCCTCCCATGTCATCTAGTCTTTCTAACTGTCCCGTGAGACAGGCAGGGTGTTATCCAATATTACCGCCACTTTAGTTCTTTTTTGGCCGTGCCTGCGGCATGTGGAAATTCCCGGGCCAGGGATCGAACCCCTGCCACAGCAGAGACCCAGGCCTCTGCAGTGACAATGCCAGATCCTTAACCTGCTGCACCATAAGAGAACTCCGTTACCCCCACTTCACGTATGAGAAAATTATGGATCAGAGAGCTACAGGTCTGTTGCCTAAAGCCACAGTCAAGCGCTTCATTAAGTAGTGGTGCTGGGTTTAGTATTTCGGTCATCTGACCAAAGCTCAGTAGCTGTTTAATACATTGTAAATAATGAGGATGGAGAAAGGAGCCCACGCGGGCCGCCGTGTTCTTCCAGGTGGGGAAAATCAAGTCCTGACCAGGAAGCGTCTGGGCCGGCAGCCGAGCTCCAGTGTAATACTTGCCTTGCTCATTTCCTTTGGAGCATCTGGTAACACGCCAGAACCGTATTTTGCGTTCAGCTGGGCCAATATGGCAGCTTGAACAGCCGGGTCTCTGGACTGAGAGAAATTTCAGTTATTTTAGAGATTGTTCAACACTCACACAGTCCTACCGCCAGATTCTGTCCCACCCACCACCACAAGCACCACAGGAGACCCATCACCAGCTCAGTGGGGTTTTCCCTCCAGACTGAGGGAAGAGGCAGTGAAAAGCTTTGACACCAGTCCAGCCCAGCCAGGCCCCAGCTAGCGGCCCCAGCCTACACATTTCCTCGCATCTGTTGCGCTGATAAACCCACCCTGGCACAGGAGGTTAGTCCATAGGTTTCTACAAATCCATGCCAGGTTTTCACTACCTATGTGTCCTATGGCGAGATAAAAAAGGAAGTATCCAGACCCAAGAGTTTGAGGCAAGCAAATCCCACTAAGACAGTATTATTTTTAACTTCTTTATTCATCTCCTAATGGAATTCATTTTATGTCCCAGAATCTAGGTCCTGACTAAAAACGTCCTCTTTAGACACTCACATTAGAAACGATGGTAGGTTTACACTGTCGCCTGGTAAAGGGATCCATCTGTTGGTTCTTCATGTTGTGACTTTCAGCCTGAAAGAGAAAGCATGCATTACAGAACTGTATCTCTCTTCCCCTGCCTCTCATTCCTTATAAGCTTACAGATAAATAACGAGCTTTGCAAGGGCTTGAAAAAACTCGCAGGCTGTCTATCATCATCTTCCCTTCAAGAACACCAGAGCGGATTTATGGGGGCAACAACCAAAATAACGAAACTGGAAACTGAATATGCATGGACTAGAATCTAAAGATGAGGAGGGGGAGTTCTCTGGTGGCTCAGGAGGTTAAGGATCCAGTACTGTCACTGCTATGGCTCTGGTTATTGCTGTGGCACAGGTTCGCTCTCTGGCCCAGAAACTTCCAGATGCCTCGGGCATGACCAAAAAAATAAATAAATAAAGATGAGGAGGGGTAAGGCCGGGCAGAAGACTGATGCTTTTCATTATAAATTAACAATTTATGTGGTGTATGTGTTCATACAGAGAATCCACATATGTTAAGTATACATGTTACTTCAATAAAAAAAAAAATAAACCCCAGCAAGAAACAGACAAGATTACATGTTGTCTTAATAATTAAAGATTATTTTCAGTGATTCAGATAAAGCTTACTCACCACAAGGGCCTTCTCAGACTCCACAATGTTCCACTCCCGGTTCCGCTGGTTGATGTAACTGTGGGGTGAGTAAGACGGATGAGTCAGTGGGCTGTGAAGGAGGGAGGGAACCACTGAGCCCTGACCCCGGAGATACTGAGTCCGTGTGGCACAATGCGTCCAAGGCCACGGCTTGCCTGATAACTGAGGCAAGGTCTGTGGGCCAAGGATAGGAGCTCAACCAAAACAAGCTCTGTAACGCACCTGATAGCAGATATGTTCTTGGTCCGCTGGCGATCCAGGGCCTCTGCCCGCTCCTCCAGCTCGTTCAGCTGGTCTTGGATTTGTTTGGCTTTGTCCTGATCCCCCAAGTCTTCAGCCATGGCCTGCACACAGAGAGATGTGGGAGACTTTGGCTATGACTGGCTCTCTATCGAGTGTCCCCTTACTTCCAGCACAGGCAGGATGTCTCACATGATGAATAAAGGACAGGAGGTGTGAAAGGATACTGAAAGCAGACTTTATAAACACGAAGTATATTTTTTAATAGACTAAGACCATCCCATATGCTAGCTGGCACTGGGCCCCTGGTAGCACTGACATGTAACATGAACCTGAGAACCCAGGCCCCATATGACTGGCTAACTCACTGTAACAAGGCTTGCCCCACCCTGCTGTGAAGAATGGAACACCACCCACCCTGGCTGAGCTTGGCCATATTATTTGTTCAGACCCAGTGCTGCTACTAGTCTGGGGTCTATCTTATTACACATGAAACAAAAGTGACTAGAAAGTAAGGAGAATGGAACAAGCAAGATCGGTTTCAACTGACAGAAAGGAAAATGGCCAAGGGACGCTGCCCAGGTGCCAAAAAAACACTGTGTTGCTGACGTATGAGTCCAGCACTTTCTTCCAGTCCTGCCACCATGATCTTGGCAGAGGATGAACAAGTCTGATTCCCAGTCTCCTTACAGAATAGGGCAAGAGGTTCACACACAGTCCTCACCTTTTCCTTCAGCAGCTGTGTCTTCTTCATAGCGTAGTTGGGCGGAGCTTTCCTGAACCTTTCTTTCTCTTTTACAATCTGTATCAAAGAGAAGATACCAACAGTAAGATATTCCTAAACTTTTTTTTCCCCCCCAAGTGAGAGTTAGGCTTTATTTGGGGCATTACTGAGGATATAAGCCTGGGATACAGCCTCTCAGATAAAGATAAGGGAGGGGCCAGGATATATAAGAGTTTTTGTGAAAAGACAAAAAGAAAACCAAGATATCTCAAGTTAATGAATTCAGCACTTTTTTTTTTTGGTGGGGGGGGGGTCTTTTTTAGGGCAGTAACTGCGGCATAAGGAAGTTCCCAGGGGTTGAATTGGGGCTGCAGCTGCCGGCCTATGCCACAGCCACAGCTACATCAGATCTGAGCTGAGTCTGCCACCTGTACATGGCAACACAGCTCATGGCAACACCAGATCCTTAACCCACTGAGTGAGGCCAGGGATAGAACCCACATCCTTATGAATACTAGTCGGGTTTGTTCCCACTGCACCATCAGGGGAACTCCGAATTCAGCACTTTTCTGTATATCTTTCTAAAGTATTTTTAGTGGCCATGACAGGTGAGGCCATTTTGGAGGTGGTTAAAGGGGGCTGCTCTGCCTATAGCAGTGCCACGCCCCAGAGAGACAGAGCCAGTTCATTTCAAGGGATGCTCTGCTGCTTCTAGGGCCAGAGATTCTTCTGGGACAGTCTAAAGGAATGTGCAACAAACAGCCCCAGCCCCAGGACCTAGGACTGTCGGGCTAGCTGCTGTCTGAGAGAACAGAGTTCAAAGAATTTTACCAAAATGTTCCAGAGAAAGAAAACTTAAAGAACCAAGCCTAGCAAACTATAGATCCCTGAGCCCTGCATACACCTCTTTGGTCTTGACTTCTGGTGAGAAGGTATGGAGGAAATCTTGATGAATCATAAACAGCAAGGCAACAATATTAGTATTCCCTCGTCCTCATGCAAGAGTAGCATAGCTAAAAACGTCAAGATACAGAAGAGAAAAGAAAGGCGTGATCTCCTCTGACACTGGTTCCTGATGAACCGCCCAGCTCTGAGGTACCAGGTTTCTTACCTCTTCAATGTCCTGGTCATTGAATTTATAATTAAGAGCTTCTTTAATAGATAATTCCTTCTTATTGATTTCATCTAGAGTGGGCAACTGCATGCCAGCAGAGAACATCTAGACCAAAACAAGACAAGTTATTTAGAAGAAAGAATTTAGCCAAGAGGCTCTCTAGTGTTTTCATGAACAACTACTAAGTAGGTGCTGTCAAGCCACTTACCGCTTCTTTCCACTTCATGAATTCACTTTCAGTGAATTCTTGGTTTGAGACAAACTCCAGGCGGAACACTCGTTGGTCACTGCCGTGCCTACATGAAAAAAAGAGACAGCATCTTTAGGAACAGGTGTGTTGACTGCAGTCCCAATGGAGTGACCCTGCCAGACTGTACACTACCTACCTCTGTGGGTCTCCATCCTGACTATCCTTTAGAATCATCTAGGAAGATTTCTAAAAATTCCAATGCCAAAGCTCCACTCTAGATTAACTGAATCAAAATCTGTGGGCACTGAAATTATACCAACAAAAACACCTCCCAGGTTGTTCTAATTGACTGCCAGGATTAAGAAGCACAGCGAGCACTGGAGACAAGTGGAGCTGGCCAGTGCTTCAAAAGTCTCTTTACAGCAGAAATGATCATAATACCGGAAATCAACTATACTTCAATACAACTTTAAAAAATGAAAAAGTCTATTGACAATAAACTCTGTCACAGTCAACTGGCATCCAAAATATGAAATATTCTATAGACATACACATGTAGACATCTGAATGACAGAAAGCTCTATTCCCTACAAAGAAAGAATACTGCCTTTCTACTACTCCTGTGCTGGCAAAGTGAGGCAGAGGCACCCTCCCAGAGAGTCACTCTCTGCATGTCGTGGCGATTGCTAACCTCAACTGGCTTTATTTATTTGGCTGCACCTGTGGCATACAGAAGTTCCTGGGCCAGGGGTGGAACCTGCGCCACAACAGTGATACCACCAGGTCCTTAACCTGCTGTGCCACCAGGGAACTCAAACAACAGGCTCTCTCTCTCTCTCTCTCTTTTTTTTTTGTCTTTTTGCCTTTTCTAGGGCTGCTCCCACGGCATGGCATATGGAGGTTCCCAGGCTAGGGGTCTAATCGGAGCTGCAGCCGCCAGCCTAGACCACAGCCACAGCCACAACAACACCAGATCCAAGCCACGTCTGCGACCTATACCACAGCTCACGGCAACACCAGGTCCTTAACCCACTGAGCAAGGGCAGGGATTGAACCCGCAACCTCATGGTTCCTAGTCGGATTCGTTAACCACTGCGCCACGATGGGAACTCCCCAACAGGCTCTTTTTAAATAGACCAAGAGAAATGATGGGAATGGAAGAGTCCAAATAAGACCGTGGTAGAGCTGTGTCTGTTACTGCTATTTGCAGTGACCTGGTAAACTACTTCTTTTCTGTCCCGTATGAGGTCTTTAGAATTTTCAGTCTCCAACAGGACAGGGATTTATGTATTTTATTCTTGTCTCTATCCTGGTGCCTAGAACAGTGGCAGGTAGCTGGCATTCCGTCAATATTGTGTTACTGAAGCAGAAACTAAGTCCCAAAAGGTGACCTGGCTTGTCAAAGATGAGGTTAGTTAATGATGGAGCCAGGTCCAAAAGCCAGCCTCCTGACCATGCTCACTGAGGAATGCCTGCCATAGTCTGGGCGCAGGAGGTCTCACAGTCTGACTGCTCCCTTCTTCGTGTCCCATCATTCCATATCCATGACTTCTTTTATGAGAGAGAGATATCCTACTTTCCCTAGAGGCACCAGCAGAATACAAGTTTTCCTCCAAGTTCACTGGGGGAAAACGCACACAGTATTACTGTAACAAGAAACAGCACACTGGGAGAGAATAACAGCCCAACCAGGTAGGCAGTGCCTGTCTGCAGTGGAAGCAGAAGCTGCCTCGGAAGCACCTCTCCTACCTTAGTTGTAGCCCTTTGTTTGTCCGGGTGCCACCGAGCTGGTAAACTTTGGCAGTTTCCACAACACCAGTGATCTCGGCAACCTAAGTGAGGACAGAGACACCAGTCACAAAAGACACTTTTGGAGCGCTCCTCCCCACCCTCTGGCTCCATCTGCCTGAGTGGAAACTGTGTACTGGGAGGAGCCCACAGCTGCCAGTGGTCTGGGCACTTTTCTCACGGTTAGAATGCAGACAGTGAAGCACCAGGAGCCCTGTGCTTGGAATAAGCAAGCGCCAGGCCAAGGAGACAGGCAGCCTGCTGGGGCCCACTGGGGGCTTCCTCTCCAACTTAACTCTACCATACGAGGGGGACACTTGGGTTTCAATCAAATGTGAAGACCAGGAGGTCTATTTCTGCTGCCATGCTTCCTGGGACATGGCATGGCCACTGGTCCTCACAGAAGGAGGTAAACACGTTAGACCCATACAACTGAGAACAAAACAAACAAGGAGAGAAAACAAAAAATCAAATAGCTAAGTTTCCAGTCAACAGGACCACAGAAGCAGGGCTGGAACCCACAAAATAACCTCTATTAGGTTGGAGGTTTTTGTTGCTTGTTTTTAATAAAACCTCAATGTAATTCCCTGTTCCAGAAGTCACTTAGTATGTAACAAGGAAAATTTTCATTTATTTATTTTTCAAATGAACAAAGCTTACATATCGTGTTAATTCCTAACACATACTTCTTAGGTGTCTCTGTTCTTGCTTTTATCTGGAAGGATAGAGAAAATTATTCTAAATCCAAACCCTTGGGCTCCCCATACTCTTCGTGGCAACAAGTCACGCCTGATACCTGGTTACCTCACACTGTCACATTACTCCAGGCATCTCGGCTGGAGTCTATTTTTCTGGTAGCAGAAAGGTGACAGATTTGTTCTGTAGTTCCCACTCCTAGCTGAGAATCACTATATTTAAAACATGGACAATTGTCCACATAGAGAAATACCAACCCGGTAAACTGGTTTGCTGTTGTGGTTTCCAATGCCAATCCGCACAAAACATCCTGTGACAGTTTTAGCGAAGAAGGGCATGTGACACCAACGTTCCAGCTTATGCCGTGATAATCGAACCCGATTCAACTCCTCAGGTAAGGAGACTGGTTGTGATTTTGGAGGGATCTCTTCCTTCCTGTGAGGAACGAAGGACACTGGGTAAAATGTTCATCATAAAACAGATCAAGGTCAGTAAATACTATTTCTTAAAACTTAACCCAAGTACGTGTGATTTAACACAGTAGGAGAAATAAATGAAGCAACAGGAAAGAGTGAGAACAGAATCCTGTTCCTAACCAGGAATATAAACTGTTTCGAACGAGGCTGGATCCCAGATAATCTACCAGAGTAAGAACCTAATGGAAGCTCCGGGCCAAACTGAGGGTGACATGAAGTAGCTCCCACTTGCCCCACCCTGATGAAGTGTTCAGCAGTGCAGGCAGAGCCAGGGGCAGGAGCATTTTTGGGCTGATGTGCTGGGGACTCAGTTCACCAATTCAGAGGACAGAGCCAAACCAAAGTTCGCCACCCAAACAGGGAAATTTTGGAAACTACGTACACTAAGCCTTTCCCCAAAGAACCCACCTATCCTGACTACTAGCCCAAAATGTACACAGCTTACTCCTCTTCTTCATCAGATGACGATGTTCGGGATGAGCGGTCTGACTTCTCACTGGACTTGTCATCTTCCTCCTCTTCCTCATCGTCAGAGTACACCTCACTGGTTTTTAATGGCTGTTTCTTGGCGAGGAGCTCAGCTTAAAAAAAAAAAAAAAAGTTTACCTTCGTTCACTCAATAAGAAACTGAACCATGTTCCATGCCAGAAAAAGAATTGGAACATGGAAAAGGATTCAGCACACAGCTCCATCCCCTCTGGCTTGGACTGTGACTACTTGGATATTAAACCTGAAAGTTAAAATTCATCAGGTACTAAATGTCAAGCCCCGGGGGCCGGGGGCCGGGGGGCGGGGGGGGGAAGGCCTGGAAGAGTATCACTAAGTGGGCAAAAAGGGTCACCGGCTCTCCTGACAGTTGTCTTTTATCACATATAAGACACATGTCCGCACAGGGCAGTGGCTGAGTCACCTCTAGCACATTCACCCAAGGTACTACCCTGCAGCTGTAAAAAGGCATCAGCAGAGCAGGCACTACATTCTGAGTCAGAAAATGTCTTAAATGCCCAGACAGTAAATATTTCAAGTCTGTGCTTCATGTGGTCGCTGTGTCAACAACTACTCAATTTTGCTACTGAAGATAGAAAGAAGCCATAGATGATTATGAAACAAATGGGCATTACTGTATTCCCATAAAATTTTATTTACAAAAGCAGGTAGTCTGCCAACCGCTACTCGACATAAAAACCAAGGACTGATCTCTAGGATATATGGATAAGTGAAAAAAAAGCAAGCTAGAAAAAAGTATGCATAATGCACTACCATTAAGATAAGATGGGAGGTGAATGAATCTGTCATTTTTTGCAGAGGGGGTGGAGGGTATGCCCCCAGTATGTGGAAGTTCCTGGGTCAGGGAGTAAACCCATGCCTCAGCAGTGACAACCCGCTATGCCACCAGGGAACTCCTGAATCTATGTCCTTTTGTTTAAAAAATAAAAAGAAAGGATATAAAAAATGTTTTTAAAGCGGTTGCCTACCATGGAAGGGAGGCAAGGGGTGCAAGAGAACAAAAAGAGTACAAGATACTGGAGTTCCTGTTGTGGCTCAGTGGTAACCCAACTAGTATCCATGAGGGTTCGGTCCCTGATCTTGCTCAGTGGGTTAAGGATCTGGCATTGCCGTGAGCTGTGGTGTAGGGTGCAGATGTGGCTCAGATCCTGTGTTGCTATAGCTCTGATTCTACCCTTAGCTTGGGAACCTCCATATGCTGTGAGTGTAGCCCTTAAAAGAAAAAAAAAAAAAAAAAAGACTACAGGGGTTTTATGTAAAAAGGACTCAGGCTACTAAAACTGGTTGAAGTTAAAACACTCTGAGTCTCAATAATAATAATAATAATAATAGCAATGGAGTAAAAACATAAAATATGTTAAAAATCCATGAGTTCACAAGGATATTCAAAATAAATAAACCTCAGTAGTTACCTTTGTAGGTTGCAAAGGAACTATCTCATTCTTTTGAAAACCAGTAAATAAGGAATGAAAAAGCAGGCATTTATTCTGCTTTTCCTATACAGTATGTACCTAGTGGTAACCAAATAGCTGATAAGAAATTTCTCTTATAGAAGTAGACAAATAAATCAAGAAAGAATGATACATTAGAATGTCACCATTTTGCAACTTAGAATGGATGAAGTGATTGAGGTAATGAGTTCTGTCTCAACAGCTGGTAAGACAGAACTCATTATTGTTTGCAGTTCTTCACCCTTCTCTCTCTCCCTCTCTTTTGTTGTCCTTTTAGGGCTGCACTTGCAGCATACGGAAGTTTCCATGCTAGGGGTTGAATCGGAGCTGCAGCCACCAGCTACACCAGAGCCACAGCAACACGGGATCCTTAACCCACTGAGCAAGGCCAAGGATCAAGCTTGTGTCCTCATGAATACTAGTTGGGTTTGTTTCTGCTGAGCCACAACGTGAACTCCCACCCTTTTCTGAACCCATGCACTTTGCCACAGGACTCAGTAGTTCCTCCCACCCATTAAATGTTGGTCTTGGTCAGGTGCCTTGCTTTGGCCAATGGAATGTGGACCTGACACTGTGCCAACCCCAAGTCTAGGCGCCTTAAGAGGCATCTCAGGTTTCTGCTTGCCCCTATCACACTTTTGCCATTACCAGGAGAAGAATGTGTCCTACACATACTGATCTGAGGAGGGAGAGAGAAAGGTGGACCAGGCCTGGTCCCAACCTGCAACTTGGAGACAACCTCCAGCTGAACTACAGAGGCATGAGCAGGAACCCATGAATGTTTATTTGAGTTTTGGGACAGTTTATTTCATATTACTGTGGCAAAAGCTAAGTAACAGGGCTGGTAATGACACAAAACAAGAGACAATCAGATATTATGTATCTCCTGATGGAAGTATATATACTACCACCTAAACCTTGGTCTTCCCCTCCAAACACCAAAATAGAAACAACAAAATTGAATTTGTCTAATTCTATAGCTCGACCTTCAAATTATAGGAAATTCAAGAGACTAGAGAATGCATTCGATAACACCAATGGGATGTACTCAGTCCAGCATCTCAAAGAAACTACAGGACAACTTGTTTTCTTCAACAAATAAGCTGCAAGGGGGGAAAAAAGAGATGAACAGGAAAAATCTATAGGTCAAGAGACTTTCAGAACATTTTAACAAATCACAATGTGTGGATTTAAGATCCTCATTCAAATGATCAAATTAGTATATTTTAATTATAGAACAACTAGAGAAAGTTATTTTAAATATTATTAATTTTTTTGCTTTTTAGGGCTGCACCTGCAGCATATGAAAGTTCCCAGGCTAGGAGCTGAAGCGGAGCTGCAGCTGCTGGCCTATGCCACAGTCACCAGCCTATGCCACAGCCACAGCCACAGCCACTGGGGATCAGAGCTGTGTCTGTGACCTACACCACAGCTCATGGCAACGCCAGATCCTTAACCCACGGAGCGAGGCCAGGCATCGAACCCGCATCTTCATGGATACTAGTCTGGTTCGTAACTGCTTAGCCAGAATACTGAGCCAGAATGGGATCTCCCACCTAAAGAAATTTAAACACTGACTCAATGTTTGATAATACTAAGGGATTCACTGTTACCATTTTTTAGGTATAATGATGGTGCTGTAGTTCTATTTAAAATAAGAGTTATCTTTTTAGAGATACATATTGAAATATTTGTGGTTGAAATATGATGATGCTAGGATTTACTTCAAAATAACCCAAAGTGGGAGTTCCCTGGTGGCCTAGTGGTTAAGGATCCCATGTTGTCACTGCTGTGTGGCATGTGTTTGATCCCTGGCCCAGGGAGTGTGGCCAAAAACAAACCAAAAAACCAAAACCAAACAAACAAAAAAACAACCACAAACCCAAAAGCAAAAACCCAAAGGAAGAGAGCAGTATAGATTTAACAAGACTGGCTATGAGTTGATTGTTGAAGCTGGAGGATGGGTTCATGGTGGTTCATTATATTATTCTCTGTATGTGCTTGGAATTGCCTATGATATAGAGCTAAAAAAAAGGAAAAATAAAAATTGGCACCAGGAAGTCAAAGCATATGCTCAAAGACACAAAGTAGCCATTACATTTCCCCCATTTACCTGTTCTGTTCTTCCGTTTTTCTCGCTCTGCTTTTAGCTCCTCCATGGCTTGAGATTTCTTATCTAGTTTCTCATCCCTTTTGGAACGTCGTTCCTTGTTGTGGGATGTCACCTGGGAAGGCAAAGATGCGTAGGATGGTTCGCTTTACCAAGAGCTAGTGAAAATATTCTCTATACCTAACAATCATTCAGTTCTCCAATGTGAAATCTACATTAGCTGCAGAAACTTAAGTCTGTTTAAGGCAAGAGAGCATCCTCTTGTGGACAAAGAGAATACAGCAGTAAAGTCAGTCCCTGTCTTACTTGCCTAATAAAATGGAAAGCCTAACAATATATGAATAAACTCCCTACATCAGAGTCAATATTTGTTACCATCAACAAAGCTTTTTTTGCGATAAATGCAGAGATGACTAATTTTTCCAGCTACATTTATAACCAAGTCCAAGATGACATACACCTGAGTAAACATCATAACCAATGTGGCTACTTGAGACAGGATGTTTACCAACTCTCCCTTAAGTTGTGCTCACACACCCAAAAGCTGCTTTTTAAATTCAGACTTGAGTAGAATTCCTAAAGAGTTAAACAGCAGAGCTAATGGTGAAGTATGTCCAGAGATCAATGAAACCTAGAAGAGGAAGACATAAATAGTCCTGCACAAACTGCAATAGGCTGATGAATACAAACACATCTTTTACATAAACACATACAGACTCAAAATAAAGGTTTTATTCTTTGGATAATGAGGACCATTGAAATTCCTACCTGAGATTCTTGAATCTGTGTCAGCTTTTTCTTTTCCTGCTCCTCTTCTTGCTTTTTCTTTTTTTCTTTCTTTTCTTTCTTTTTGGCTGTTTTCAGTTTTTTCCTGATTTCAAATCTGTTTAAAAGATATTTGGTTTTAAGTGGCAATGAAATATTTGTAAAGGCGGATTTCTATTATACACAAGAAAGGAAGTAAATGGGGGGGAGGAGTTAATGCTTTGGTTTCCTGAAACTCTAGTGTATCTATAAGTACATTAAAAAGTTTGAATATACGTATACCAAAGTATTTGAAAGCATTTGTTGGAATAGACTTTTCTATCTTCTCATTATGAGAGCAGATATTCAGGATACTGTTATATCCTGTTGGTAACACACAGCTCCTCCTTAACCCTCACATAATGGAAGAAAATAGGTGATTCCTGATCAACTCCAATGATATCCCATTAGAAACATAACGAAGCCGTAGAAAGGCACTGTCACATCTTTAAGGGGTCAGGACAAAGGGTGTATTTTAAAAATATCACTCTTTATCCTTCCTCATTAGGAAATATGCCCCCCCACCCTCCACTCCACCCTAGCAAACACATGAATAAATATGCTACTCTATTAAACAAATGCAAGCTATACTCTTTCCCTATAACAAAAATCAGGCTTTCATTAAACAAGACTATTTTCTTGGTGAATTGAAGGAACTTTATGGAAGGAATAAAGAAGTATAATAAACCTCATAACATTATAAAATAACCCCATTTATAAAAATTTTTAATTCATTCTTAACAGGATCTGTATTCAAAAATTAATTGTACTCCTATATATTTGCAATGAATAATCCAAAAAGGAAACAAAACAATTCCATTTATAGTAGCATCCAAAAGAATATTTAGGAATAAATTTAATAAAAAAGTGCTAGTCTTTATACAAAAAACTAAAAGATTGTTGAAAGAATTTAAATAATAATTAAGTGGGGAGTTCCCGTCGTGGCGCAGTGGTTAACAAATCCGACTAGGAACCGTGAGGTTGCGGGTTTGATCCCTGGCCTTGCTCAGTGGGTTAAGGATCCGGCGTTGCCGTAAGCTGTGGTGTAGGTCGCAGATGCAGCTCAGATCCTGAGTTGGTGTAGGCCGGTGGCTACAGCTCCAATTAGACCCCTAGCCTGGGAACCTCCATATGCCGCGGGAGCGGCCCAAGAAATGGCAAAGACAAAACAAAAAACAAACAAAAAATAAATAAAATAAATAAACAAATAAATAAATAATACTTAAGTGGAAAGAGACCATGTTCATGGATTGAAAGACATAATATTGCGATAGCAATACTTCCAAATTTGCTAGACCAGATTCAACACAATTCCTATAAAAATCGCAGCTGCTACTTTTTGTTGGTGCAGAAACTGACAGGGTGATACTAAAATTCTTAAGGTAATGAAGAGGGCCCACATAGCCAAAACAATTTTGAAAAAGCAAGTTCCCTGGTAGCTTAGTGGGTTAAGGATCTGGCATTTTCACTGATATGGCGTAGGTTCAATCCTTGGTCTGGGAATTTTCTGTTGTCATTTTTGTTGTTTTGCTTTTTAGGGTCACATCTATGGCATATGGAAGTTTCCAGGCTAGGGACTGAATCAGAACTACAGCTGCCGGCCTACACCACAGCCCCAGCAATACCAGATCCAAGCCTCGTCTGCAACCTACACCACAGCTCACGGCAACACTGGATCCTTCACCCACTGAATGGGGCCAGGGAATCAAACTGGCATCCTCATAGTCACTAGTTGGGTTTGTTACCACTGAGGTATAATGGGAACTCCAGGCCTGGAACTACTGCATGCCACAGGCATGGCCCCAAAACCCCCACAAAAACAAAACAAAAAAACAATTTTGAAAAAGAACAAATTCAGAGGACTTACACTTCCCAAGTTAAAAACTGACTACATAGCTACAGTAATCAAGATAGTATGGGGAGTTCCCTGGTGGCCTAGTGGGTTAAGGATCAGGCATTGTCACTGTTGTGGCTTGGCTTTGATCCCTGGCCCAGGAACTTTCAAATGCTGTGTGCGTGGCCTAAAACCAACCAACTAAACAAACAAAACAATATGGTACTGACTTAACAACAGACATAATGATCAATGGAACAGAAATAAAAGTCAACAAAAAAAATCCGTAAATCCATGGGCAATTGATTTTCAACAATAGTGCCAAGACAAAAGAAAGAACAACAGCTTCAACAAGTGGTACTGGGATAACTGGATAGCTACATGCCAAAGAATGAAGTTGGAACCCTACCTCACAACACATACAAAAAAATGATCTCAAAATGGATCAATGATCTAAATATAAAAGCTAACACTGGAGTTCTCTTATAGCACAGTGGGTTAAGGATCTGGCATTATCACTGCAGTGGCTCTAGTTGCTGCTGGGTCATGGGTTTGATCCCTGGTCCCAGAACTTATACATGCCACAGGCACAGACAGAAGACAAAAGCAAGAACACTGGAGTTCCCATCATGGCTCAGCAGAAACAAATATGACTAGTATCCATGAGGACATAGGTTTG
This sequence comes from Sus scrofa, assembly GCF_054392235.1. NCBI lineage: Eukaryota > Metazoa > Chordata > Mammalia > Artiodactyla > Suidae > Sus > Sus scrofa. The sequence goes on from NC_139383.1 coordinate 139,203,135, forward strand.
ATCCCTGGCCTCACTCAGTGGGTTAAGGATCTGGCGTTGCCGTGAGTTATGGTGTATGTAGGTCGCAGATGTGGCTTGGATCTGGCATTGGTGTGGCTGTGGTGTAGGCTGGCAGCTATAGCTCCAATTTGACCCCTAGCCTGGGAACCTCCGTATGCAGCAGGTGGTGCGGCCCTAAAAAGACAAAAACAAAAAAACGAAAAACCTAAAACTATAAAACTCTTACAAGATAACATAGGGGTAAATACTCATGACCATGGATTTGGCATTAGAGTCTAAGCTATGATACCAAAAGCTGAAGCAAGAAAAAAAATTTATTGTATGTTATAAAAATTTTTTAAATTTGCACATCAAACAATATTTCAGAGTGAAAAATACAACCTACAGAATGGGAGAAAATATCTACAAATCATGTATCTGGTAAGAGTCTAGGAACCACAATACATAAAGAATTCTTATAACTCAACAATAAAAAGACAAATAACATAGTTAAAAAATGGGCAAAAAACTTGAACAGACATTTTATCAAAGATATATACATGACCAACAAGGATGTGAAAAGATTAGCAAATCAAAACCACAATGAGATACTACTTCATATTTACCAGGACAACCATTATTAAAAAAAAGAAAAAATAACAACTATTGGCAAGGATGTGGAGAAACTGGATCTCTTATACATTGCTGCTGGGAATGTAAAACAGTTCAGCTATTATGGAAAACAGTCTGGTGGTTTTTCAAAAAGCTAAAACAAAATTACAGTATGACTCAGCAACTCCAATCTTAGGTATATATCCAAAAGAAGCGAAAATAGATTCTACAATATTTGTACATGAATCTTTATTTTTATTTTGTCTTTTGTCCTTTGAGGGCTGCACCTGTGGCATGTGGACGTTCCCTGACTAGGGGTCTAATCAGAGCTGTAGCTGCCGGCCTACACCACAGCTCACAGCCAACGCCGGATCCTTAACCCACTAAGTGGGGCCAGGGATCAAACCTGCAACCTCATGGTTCCTAGTCAGATTCATTTCTGCTGTGCCACGATGGGAACTCCTATACATGAATCTTTATAGTAGCACTATTCACAACAGCAAAAAGATGTCAAACAGATAAATGGATAAACAAAACGTGGTGTATACATATAATTGAGTATTATTCTTCCACAAAAAGGAATGAAGTGCTTATATATGCTACATGGATGAACTTCAAAAATAGGCTTAGTCAAAGAGGCCAGTCATTTATATAAAATGTCCAGAAATAGGAAAATCTATAGAGACGGAAAGTAGGTTAGTGATTTCCTAAGGCTAAAAGGCAATATAGAAAACTGACTACCAATAAGTACAGGGTTGGAGTTCCCTTCCTGGCTCAGTAGTTAACCAACTCAACTAGGATCCATGAGGATGTGGGTTCAATCCCTGGCCTCGCTCAGTGGGTTAAGGATCCAGCATTGCCATAAGCGTCTGTGTAGGTCACAGACGCAGCACAATCCCACATAGCTGTGGCTGTGGTGTAGGCCGACAGCTATAGCTCTGATTTGACCCCTAGCCTGGGAACCTCTATGTGCTACCAGTGTGGCCCTAAAAAGCAAAATAAATAAATAAGTACAGTCCCCCCCAACCCACCCAAGTGATGAAATTAATTGTGGCAACAGCTACATAACTTTATCAATATATAAAAAGCCACGAGGAGTTCCCTGGTGGCAAAGAAGGTTAAGGATCTGGTATTGTCACTGCAGTGGCTCGGTCACTGCTGTGGTACAGGTATCAAATCCCTAGTCCAGGAAAGTTCACATGCCACAGATGCAACCAAAATAAAACAAAATAAAAACTACTGAGGAGCTCCCACTGTGCTGTAGTGGGTTAATGAACTGGCTTGTCTCTGTGGAGGTACCAGTTTGATCCCTGGCCCAGTGCATCCCTGGCCCGGTGCAGCAGGTTAAGGGTCTGGCATTGCCACAGCTGTGGTGAAGGTCTCAGATGATGCACAGATTTGATCCATGGCCTGGCAACTTCCATATGCCTCGGAGGTAGCAGAAAAACAAAGAAACAAACAAAACCAAAAAATAAAAAAAACACTGACCACTTTCAATAGATTCTATGGTATGTGAAATATATCTCAAAAAGTTACTTATTTTATTTTACTTTTTTGCTTTTTAGAGCCATACCCGCGGCATATGGAGGTTCCCAGGCATATGGAGGTTGAATCCGAGCTACAGCTGCCGGCCTACACCACAGCCACAGCAACGCAGGATCTTAACCCACTAAGTGAGGCCAGTGATTGAACCTGCAACCTCATGGTTCCTAGTCAGATTTGTTTCCGCTGCACCACAACAGAAACTTCTCAAAAAGTTATTTTTGAAAGTTAATACCTTAGGTCTGGGAAAACTTGACAGTTACATGTAAAAGAATGAAATCAGAACATTCGCTAATACCATATACAAAAATAAACTCAAAAGGCACTAAAGACCTAAATGTAAGACCAGAAACCATAAAACTAAATGAAATCATAGGTAGAACACTCTTTGAGATAGATCACAGCAATATTTTTTGGATCTGTCTCCTAAAGCAAAGGAAATCAAAGCAAAAATAAAGAAACTGGACCTAATTAAATTTAAAAGCATTTGCAAGCAAAGGGTATCATCTACAAAATGAAAAGATAATCCAACAAATGGGAGAAAATATTTGCAAATGACCTGACTGATAAGGAATTAATAGCAAAAATATATGTAACAGCTCATACAACTCAATAGCAAAAAAAAAAAAAAACAAAAAAAACAAACCCCAAAACAAACAAAAACCAACTTGATTTAAAAATGGGCAGAAGGCCTGAATGGACATTTTTCCAAAAAGGAAATGCAGATGGCCTACAGGCACATGAAAAGATGCTCAACACTGTTAATCATCAGGGAAATGCAAACCAAAACTACAGTGAGATATCCCTTACACCTGTCAGAATGCTGACCATCAAAAAGAACTCAAATAACAAATGTTGGCAAGGCTGTGGAGAAAATTATTTGGTGCAGCCACTATATAAAACAGTATGGAGGTTTCTCAAAAAATCTAAAAGTAGAACTACCAAATGACATAGCAATTTCACTCTTGGGTATATATCTGAAAAACACCAGACACACTAATTAGCAGAGATACATGTACCCTAAGGTTCAGAGTAGCATTATTTACAATTGCCAAGATATGGAAGCAACCTAACCTTTATCTATTTGTAAATGGATAAAGAAGATATAAGGAAAAAAAAGATGTTTTATACACACACACACACACACACGCAAAATGGATGGACTACCCTTCAGTCATAAAAAAGAATGAATTTTGCCATTTGTAACAACATGGATGGACTTGGAGGGGATTATATTAAGTGAAATAAATCAGAGAAAGACAAATAGTGTATAATGTCACTTATATGTGGAATCTAAAAAATACAACTAGCAAACCTAACAAAAGAGAAACAGATTCACATCTAGAGAACAAATCAGTGGGGAAGAGGGAAGTGGGGAGGGGTGATATAGGAGGTAGAGGATTACAAGTACAAACTATTATGTATAAAATAAGCTACAAAGATATACAATACAGGGAATATGGCCAATATTTTATTATAATAACTATAAATAGAGTATAACCTTTAAAAATTGTGAATCACTATATTATACACCTGCAATTTATATAACATTGTACATTAACTATACTTCAATTTGAAAAAGTAAATAGGAGTTCCCAACGTGGTGCAGCAGAAACAAATCTGACTAGGGACCATGGGATTTCGGGTTCAATCGCTGGCCTCACTTAGTGGGTTAAGGGTCTGGGCTGCTGTGAGCTGTGCCGTAGGTCACAGATGCGGCTCAGATCCCGAGTTGCTGTGGCTGTGGCATAGGCCAGCAGCTGTAGCTCTGATTCGACCCCTAGCCTGGGAACTTCCACATGCTGTGGGTGAGGCCCTAAAAAGCAAAAAAATTTTTCTAAAAAAGTAAATAGTTTTTCTTTAAAAAATGGCTGCACCCACGGCAATGCCAGATCCGAGCTGCATCTATGACTTACACCACAGCTTGCGGCAATGGTGGATCCTTAACCCACTGAGCCACAATAGGAACTCCAAAAGCAGTAAATAGCTTATATTTACATTATGTTCTCATATGTATCCTCTTAGTGGAGGCTTACAAGAATTACCAAGGAGGATGCTAAGGCAGGAGGAGGGTAAGTGACTAATTCAAATCACCTGGTCAGTGAATTGGACTTGAGCCTAGACCTTCTGATGGAAAATGTCAGTGTTTGTACCACAACTAAGCTACCTTTTTTGCTGCCTGCACCTACATTAAAAATTTTTTTTTGTTTACAAAAATGATCCAAAATGACATCTCACTACTGGTGCTGCTGGCTGTAAAATGGGATGCTAATGGTATTTTCATTAAAAAGTCATTATTAAGATTAAACAAATGAGACCAATATAAAGATCTTTATTAAGTGAAAAAGACCAAGTTTCTGAGTTACTATACTCAGCTAAACACAAGAGCTATTAAAAATCTCAATTTTCTGTGAATGGCTCTGGACTTCTGTCTTATCATCACTGTAAATATTCTTCCAATCACTAAAAAAAGTCACTGATAATCAGTCAACTACCTCATTCATATAAGGTGAATAATATAAAAACAAAGCTTGAAGTAAGTCACCTACTACTCTTGAGCTACTCTGTGATTATCATAGGGCCCTATTGGCCGTATATGAGAACCTCATTACACTCTCCACAGTTGAGAAACACAAATTTTAAAAGTCATTCTTGGAGTTCCCGTCGTGGCGCAGTGGTTAACGAATCCGACTAGGAACCATGAGGTTGCGGGTTCGGTCCCTGCCCTTGCTCAGTGGGTTAACGATCCGGCGTTGCCGTGAGCTGTGGTGTAGGTTGCAGACGAGGCTCGGATCCCGCGTTGCTGTGGCTCTGGCGTAGGCCGGTGGCTATAGCTCCGATTCAGCCCCTAGCCTGGGAACCTCCATATGCCGCGGGAGCGGCCCAAGAAATAGCAACAACAACAACAACAACAACAACAACAACAACAACAAAAAAAAAAAAAAAAGACAAAAAAAAAAAAAAAAAAAAAAAAAAAAAAAAGTCATTCTTAACCATCTGGCAACTCTGCTACAGTTTTTTTTTCCTGTTTGTTCCAACACAGGTAACCTTGGAAGCACATACACTCAAAACAAATGTCTATTACTTGCTGCTGACTGAAAGCCAAACATTCTTGTCTAGGATAACTCACCAGACTTAAAATGGTCTCCAGAAGGGACAAACAGGCTCCTAGAAGAAATGGAACTAACTGCTGCCAAAGAAAATGCTTCTCTGTATCTTTCACAATATTAGGTAGGGAGGGAAGGGATCCTAGTCCTGAGAATTATATGATTTCCTAAGATAAAAGCCAAGTTCATTTTTACCTTGAAATTCTGATAGGAGATAAGGAAAAAACTTTTGCCACTTAAATATGGCAAAAGTAATGCAAAATACTGAGGCAGCTTTGTATATCAAAAAGTATTTTAACATTTGAGCTTTTAAAACAATACAAAAAGCATGCTAGAAGGACAAATTCCGAACTTGTAAATAACGAAGAGAAATTCTTTTTTTTTTTTTTTTGGTCTTTGTAGTGCTGCAATTGCAGCATATGGGGGTTCCCATGCTAGGGGTCCAATCAGAGCTACAGCTACCAGCCTACTTCATGGCCACAGCAACATCAGACCTGAGCTGCATCTGTGACCTACACCACAGCTCACAGCAACAGTGGATCTTTAAACCACTACTCGAGGCCAGGGATCGAACCCGCAACCTCACGGTTCCTAGTCGAATTTGTTTCCGATGCACCACAACGGGAACTCCAAATTCTAAGTCTTGAAGCCTGTGAAGACAGGACTCCAAATGTAAATTCTGGGAAATGAAATTATTCTTTTATCATTATGGAACTACCACTTTACCTTTTTTTCAGCACCTCCCTCTTCTCTATGCGGTTGAATAGCTCTTGCTCTCTCTCTTTTTCTGTCATCTGTTCCAGACGAGCCCTATCTTCCTCATCTCCCATGAGGTCTTCTCCATAGCCATCATGGAACTCCTCATCTTCTGAGGAAGAGTCTGAATCCGAACTGGAGGAGGAGCTATTGCTGTCAGAATCTGACACTTCACCTGCAACAAAGGCCCAAACACAAGATAAGGTGATGCTGCAAAAGTCAAGAGCCTAGTGTTCATACCTCTTGGCTCTCCTAGGTGAGGTGGAATATGGCCATCTCACCTCCCTTGGGAAAGTCCTTGGTCTGCCTTTGGCAAATGCAAACACAGGTTATAGAAACTTAGGTTGCCCCGGGCGGGGGGTGGGGGGGTGGAGCTTGAGGTTAACGGATGCAAACCATTGCTTTTGGAATGGATTAACAAGGAGATCCTGCTGTGTAGCACTGAGAACTATGTCTAAATATTTACAACAGAGCACAACAGTGGGAGAAAAAATTATGTATACATGTATGTATAACTGGGTCCTCATGCTGTACAGTGGAAAAAAAGTGTGTTGGGGGAAATAATAAAAAAAAAAGATATTAGAAACTTAGGTTGGATTAAGAAACCAACATCTTTTTTAACATTTTTTTCTGAAAAAATTATGGAGGAGTTCTTTTGTGGCATAGTGGGTTAAGGATCTGGCATTGCCACTGCAATGGCTTGGGTTGCTGCTGTGGTGTGGGTTTAATCCCTGGCCCCAGAGCTTGCTCATGTCACAGGTGCTGCAAGGAAAAAAAAAGAAAAAGAAAAAATTGCAGACTTAATGAAAAAAGCTGCAAGAATAATTTGACTCCCATACATCTTTTACTTAGGTTCATTCATTGTTAACATTGCCAATTTACTTTCTTGTCCACATACATAAAATAAGGTATACCTTTGTGTGTGTGTGTCTTTTTACGGCTACACCTGCAGCATATAGAAGGTCCCAATTAGGGGCTGAATTGGAGATGCAGCTGCTGACCTATGCCATAGACACAGCAACATGAGATCTGAGCTGCATCTGTAACCTACACCACAGCTGACAGCAATGCTGGATCCTTAACCTACTGAGCGGGCCAGGGATCGAACCCACATCCTCATGGATACTAGCCAAGTTCATTGCCACTAAGCCACGATGGGAACTCTGAATTTTTATAATCTATAAAAATTATAGTTGCAGAGATGGTGATCTTTCACCTTTAAATACTTCTTGTAAAAAGGACAGTTTCCTACATAACAAAATATACAATGATCAAACTCAGGAAACTTAACATTTAAGAAATACCACTATCTGACATATAGTCCATATATTCAATTTTCATAACTGTTCTAAGACAGTCCTTTACAGCCACTTTTTTCCCAACAGAGGACCCAATCTAGAATTACACATTGCATTTAGTCGCTGAGTTTCTCTAGTATCCTTAATCTGTAACAGCCTTTGTCTTTTATGCCACTAAATTTTTGAAGAGTGTAAGCCTGAAAAATCAGCTAACAGAATTCTGTGAGGTAATGATAAAACTATTCTCTATCTGAATGGAAGCCACTACATGTGGCTACTGAGCAACTGAAGTGTAGCCAGTGAAACCGAGAAACTCAAATTTTTTTTTTTTTTTGGTCTTTTGTCTTTTTAGGGCTGTACCCACAGTATATGGAGCTTCCTAGGCTAGGAGTTGAATCAGAGCTGCAGCTGCTGGCCTACACCACAGCTCACGGCAATGCCAGATCCTTAACCCACTGAGTGAGGCCAGGGATCGAACCTGCATCCTCATGGACACTAGTTGAGTTTGTTAACCACTGAGCCACAATAGGAACTCTGAAAAACTCAAATTTTAATATTTACTCTTTATTTAACTAACTTAATTTTAAATATCTATAGTTATTAAATATCCTCCAAATTTGGTTGGTTAGAAATTATTCAGGTTACATGGGAGTTCCTGTCATGGCTCAGTGGTTAACAAAACGGACTAGGAACCATGAGGTTATGGGTTCAATCCCTGGCCTTGTTCAGTGGGTTAAGGATGCAGTGTTGCCGTAAGCTGTGGTGTAGTTTGCAGATGTGGCTCGGATCCTGAGTTGCTGTGGCTCTGGCGTAGGTTGTTGGCTATAGCTCCAATTCGACCCCTAGCCTGGGAACCTCCATATGCCGAGGGAGTGGCCCAAGAAATGGCAAAAAGACAAAAAAAAAAAAAAAAAAAAAAAGAAATTACTCAGGTTACAAATTTCTGGCAAGAATACCCCATAAGTGACTGTGTCCTTTTCAAAGTACCGCATCAGGAAGCACCTGACATCTGGTTCTTCTATTACTAGCGGTATTAATTTGGATAACTTATGTCCCCAGATGTCTCCTTTGTAAAGGCACCTTTCTCATTCATAGTTATTGAGTACAGGGAGATACTCTGAGACTGTGTAAACATTTTGTTCCCCAACAAACTGCTATCTAGTGGTTTTAAACACTTGTTGATAACTCTTTTTTTTTTTTTTTTTGTCTTTTTGCTATTTCTCTGGGCCACTTCTGCGGCATATGGAGGTTCCCAGGCTAGGGGTCCAATTGGAGCTATAGCCGCTGGCCTACGCCAGAGCCACACCAACATGGGATCCGAGCCACGTCTGCAACCTACACCACAGCTCACGGCAACACCGGATCGTTAACCCACTGAGCAAGGGCAGGAACCGAACCCGCAACCTCATGGCTCCTAGTCGGATTCATTGACCACTGAGCCATAATGGGAACTCCCACTTGTTGATAACTCTTAAGTAAATCAGTTATTACCACGATGGTAGGAAATGGTGATTTTCTAACTATAATTTCTTCTACATTTATTAACTGGCTTTTTTTTTTCCTGGCTGCACCTGCAGCACGTGGAAGTTCCAGGGCAAGGGATCAAACCTGGACTGCAGCTGGACTGTAGCAGTGCTGGATCCTCGACCCACTGTACCACACGGGAACTTCTGGCTTTTTTTAAAAAAATCAATGTTTTAGTGAGTATTAAACTGGTTAGTGAATTGCCAATGAAACTGTATCTTGGTAGGACAAAGAGTGATAGAAAAAAGCAGTATATATTATGACTGAGTAGTTAAACCAGCTATTCTGATCTTGATTCAGTTTGAGCTCACATTCACAGGCATGTGCTTAAAACACAGGTTAGGCCAATTCTATATAAGCCAGTTTATATATAAATATAATTTCTTAAAAGAAATGTAAATTTTACCATTTTAGTCCTAGAACAATTCACTTTCAAGCTAGTGTTAGCAAAATTCTGATTCCAAAACAAGAACATTTTTTTAGTGAGTTTTGTATCTTGGTCACTCAACGAATAGCTAAGAAAATGGAAAGGGAAGGCACTCAAGGTAAGGTGAATGAACTCTAACACAGGATCTCATGGGTTTCCTGAATGAGTTTCAAGGGCCTCAAAAATGCTTTGGCACTGTATGTATTTTTATTTCATTCAGATTCTCAACAGATCCATGACCACTGAAAAGATTACAGGCCCCTGCAGTAAAGGCAGAGGTCATGCTATATTGCAGGCACCTTTCCTCTCTATTTCTGACTCTGCAGCTTCAACCTAGTAAGAGCTCACTCTCAGGTCACTTGACTCACCTTCCTCAGGGGCTGAGCTCTCAGCTGAAGTGTCTTTGTCCGAACTGCCTGAGGAAGCAGTTTTGTTGGCCTGTTTCTTCATGGTTCCTTTCTTCTCTATTTTTCTGGCTTTTCCTTTTTTCTTATTTTTATTGCTCCCAAAAGTCCACTACAAGGAGAAAAGAAGAAAAAGAAAAATTGAAACAGGGACTTCATTGGGAAAAGCTGGAAGATTCAAAAGATGAGTTTCTAACATTCATCAAAATAATTACAACAGTCTCTATTGCTTTAGATCCAAAACAAATATACTTCATATGGAGAAAGATATGGATTTGTGGAACCTTGGTTACAACTTCATAACTTGCAGTTTGCAATTTCTTAAAGACAGTAGATAACTGACACAATAAACATAGAATTTAATTCATTTTTTATCAAAGGAAAACAAATATTTCACCATAATGGAAAGTCAACTGAGTTAATATTGTGTTGGGGAATTCCTGCTGTGGTAGAGCAGGTTAAGGACCTGGCATTGCTGCGGCTGTGGCACAGGTTGCAGCTGCAGCTCAGATTTGACCTCTGGCCCAGAGATGTTCATATGCAGTGGGTGCAGCCAAAAAAACCCAAAAACCAAAAAAACCTACACAAACTCATGTGGCACAGAAAACAGCTTCTAATGTTTCCTGTGGCAGAGAGGGTAGTAACAGAGGTTGGTATGCCTGGGTTTCAGCACAAAGAGCAGGATTTAGCTCTGGAGTGGGTACCAGGAAGGCAGGGCATAAAGATTGTTAGTAGGAGCAAATTGCAGAAAACATAGGGAGAAAAGGATGAAGGCCACTCTTTGGCATGGATGGTAACAATGGTACCAACTCCAAGGAGACAGGAAATAGATCATTTAAAAAATACATATGTGTGTATCTTTTTAAAATGTTTATTTATTATTTATTTTTAATTTTTATTTATTTATTTTATTTTTATTTAGCACTGTGGAATATGAAGTTCCTTGGTCAAGGATCAGATCCACGACACAGTTTCGGCCTATGCCATAGTTGTGGCAAGCCTGGATCCTGTAGCTCACTGTACCAGGCTGGGATTGAACCTGTGTTGAGGTGCTGCAGGATTGTGCCAATCTCCTTGTGCCAGAGTGGGAACTCCATATCTTTTCTTAAAAAAACTTCATATATCGGAGTTCCCATCATGGCACAGCAGAAATGAATCCAACTAGGAACCATGCAGTTGTGGGTTCGATCCCTGGCCTCGTTCAATAGGTTAAGGATCTGGTGTTGCTGTGGCTCTGGCATAGGCTGGCAGTTAAAGCTCCGATTCGACCCCTAGCCTGGGAACCTCCATATACCACAGGTGTGGCCCTAAAAAGACAAAAAAAATAAAGACAAAAAACAAAAAACCTTCATATGCTATACTGCAACATAATGTTTAAATCAGATCATAAATAGGAGATCCCATACATCCAGCCTAAACAAAAGGAACATACAATTTGTATTATTAAAGTAACAGGCAGCCAATATACAGTTAATCATTCCAAAACAAACAAACAAAAAAAATCATCTTCATCAAGCATTTAATTTTATTTAAAAAAAAATTTTTTTAGGGCCGCACCTGTGGCATATGGAGGTTCCCAGGCTAGGGGTCGAATCGGAGCTATAGCAGCCGGCCTACACCACAGCCACAGCAATCCCGGATCCTTAACCCACTGACCGAGGTCATGGATCGAACCTGCATCCTCATGGATGCTGGTCAGATTCATTTCTGCTGAGCTAAGACAGGAACTCCTTTCATCAACCACTTTAATTACAAGGTCAAAAGACCGTAAAGTCATTTTTAAAGAATTCACAAAGACCATTTAGTTACATTAAACCATACCTCCTCCTTTGATATTTTAACTTGTCAATTTAGGAGAATGATCTTTGGTGAAAAATGCTTTACTTGGAAACTTTATTTTATACTCTAAACTTAATATTCACCTTTCCAGCATCACAGATTAAATTAGAAACCTGGTATTAACATAAAATTTCTTCATCTAATATTTAACAAGTCTTTGCTCCTTCTATAATGTGACCATAAATTCATCTCCTACCTTATAATAGCTAAGATCAGAAGTAATTTATTTTGGGTTTTGTTGGGGGATGTGGGTGGAGGAGTAGTTCTGATGAGGTTTCCATCTTAGAAATATTCCAGATGAGCTATTTTGAAGAACCACAGCCTGTTAATTGACCTTGATAAGATAAAGTAAAAGGGTACTACTTTAATCTTCTGATTTTTCATTTTAATTTACTTATTTTAATTGCCACTTTATTTTTGTGCTCAGGAGCTAGGAAGAAGGGACAAGTGAAAATAAAACAGCCACATGTTCAAGAATGACATATTAGGGGAGTTCCCATTGTGGCTCAGCAGGTTAAGAACATGACATAATTTATGAGATGATGCCAGTTCAATTCCTGGCCTCACTCAGTGGGCTAAGGATCTGGCATGGCCACAAGCTGTGGCACAGGTCAAAGATGCACCTCATATCTGGTGTTGGTGTGGCTGTGGCATAGACAGGCAGCTGCAGCTCTGATTCAACCCCTAGCTTGCAAACTTCTATATGCTACAGATATAGTCTTAAAAAGAAAAACAAACAGGAATTCCCACTGTGGTGCAGTGGAAACGAATCCAGCTAGGAACCATGAAGTTGCGGGTTTGATCCCTCGCTCAGTGGGTTAAGGATCTGGCATTGCTGTGAGCTGTGGTGTAGGCTGCAGACATGGCTTGGGTCTAGCGTTGCTGTGTCTCTGGTGTAGGCCGGCAGCAACAGCTCCGATTTAGACCCCTAGCCTGGGAACCTCCATATGCCACAGGTGTGGCCCTAAAAAGGACAAAAGACAAAAAAAAAAAAGAAAAAGAAAAAAGAAAAACAAACAAAAACCCAGAATGACACAGGAGTTCCTTCTATGATGCAGTGGGTCAATGATCTGGCCTGTCTCTGTGGAGGCAAACACTGTGATCCCTGGTGGATTACAGTTGGTTAAGGAGCTGGCGGTGTTGCCGCTGTGGTGTAGGTTGAAGCTCTGGCCCTGGAGCTTTCCACATGCCATGGGTGCGGCCATAAAAAAAATTCTTTTAATGATATATTACGTTAATCAATAGCAATTTCTTCTTCTTCTTCTTTTTTTTTTTTTTTTTTTTGGTCTTTTTAGGGCCACACCTGTGGTATATGGAAGTTCCCAGTCTAGAAATTAAACCAGAGTTACAGCTGAAGGCCACAGCCATAGCAATGCCAGATCTGAGGCTCCTCTGTGGCCCACACCACAGCTCACAGCAATGCCAGACCCCTAACCCACTGAGCGAGGCCAGGGATAGAATCTATGTCCTCATGGATACTAGCTGAGTTCATTACTGCTGAGCCACGATGGGAACTCCAAGGAGATAATTTTTTGGTCATTTTGAAAGAATGCAAAAGGCCACCATGTTTAATCTTGTGGTTAACTTCACTAAAATATATCAACTTCCTATGATGATAATACAGATATTATAAGAGGCAATAATGTATAAAACATCTTCTGCATTGGCTTTAGTTATAAAAAATAGCACAACTATGCACATAATAGTCAATATTTATTGCTTGGTTATGAACATGGGCATGATCCATCTCTTAGTGTCTTTCTGGACTTCTTTGTACAGAAGTCCCTTCTTTGTATAAAGGAATCTCTTTGTACTTCTACCCAATGGAAATATGAAAAGCCTGAGAGCATAAAGGTTGAGCTACCAAGGGTCACATGTGTGTTAAAGTGGCTACATCTTTTTTTGCCAGCAGATCTGGGTCTCTCATGTGCAACAGAGTCAAATTCTAAACTCCTGGGGTTGGGGGGAGGGGGAGTGTTAATGAGAGCAAAAGTGGCCTAAATGTGAAGTCACTCAGGTGAACTCCATTCAGGAGATACTAGAAAGCTATCTGGCTTCCTTATCCTTCCACCGTCTATCTGCTTCAATCTGCCATTGCCTAAGCTTAGCAACTGTCATCTATAGCCTATGATACTTATCCCTTGGGGGAGAAGGAAGAAAGATAAGAGTGAAAATAGAAAAAGTAAAATGTTCCTATTTAACAAGGGCTTTCCTGGCTGAACCTCAATGTAGGAATGGGACCTTGTTTCTCCTTCCAATAATTTTCTAAAGAAATGAGATGACAAAGCTGCCTCACTTCCCATGAGGCTGACAATAGGGTCTGTCATGCCAATGGCAAACAACCAAACTCACTATGTGACAGCTTTTACGGGAATTTTAATAATGTAGGTAACTTTAAAAAATAAAATTTCTTGGAGTTCCCATTGTGGCACATCGGAAACAAATCCAACTAGTAACCATGAGGTTTGATCCCCAGCCTCACTCAGTGGGTCGGGGATCCAGCATTGCTGTGAGCTGTGGTATACATCGCAGACCCGGCTTGGATCCTGCATTGCCATGGCTGTGGCGTGGGCCCGCAGCTGTAGCTCTGATTCGACCCCTAGCCTGGGAACCCCCATATGCCACGAGTGTGACCCTAAAAAGAAAAATAAACAAAAAATAAAATTTCTTATTAATATATTTTTCAATACCAAGAGAAAAGAATAAGCTACTTGTATATTTACTTTCTAAAAAGTGTCTTGAGAGTTCCTGCTGTGGCGCAGCAGATTAGGTATTCAGGAGTTGTCTCTGGGTGGCTCAGGTTTAATCCCCAGCCCAGTGCAGTGGGCTAAGGATCCAGAGTTGCCACAGCTGTGGTATAGATTGCAGGTGTGGCTCAAATTTGACCCTTGGCCTGGGAACTTCCATTATCTCATGCATGCAGCCAAAAAAAAAAAAAGCATCTTAATTTTATTTAAAAAGTTCTTTAGGGAGTTCCTGTTGTGGCACAGTGGTTAACGAATCCGACTAGGAACCATGAGGTTGCGGGTTCGGTCCCTGCCCTTGCTCAGTGGGTTAACGATCCGGCGTTGCCGTGAGCTGTGGTGTAGGTTGCAGACGCGGCTCGGATCCCGCGTTGCTGTGGCTCTGGTGTAGGCCGGTGGCTGCAGCTCCGATTCAACCCCTAGCCTGGGAACCTCCATATGCCGCGGGAGCGGCCCAAGAAATAGCAAAAAGACAAAAAAAAAATAAAAATAAAAATAAAAAGTTCTTTAAAATCTAATTTTAAGAACAATTTGGAGTTCCCGTTGTGGCTCAGTGGTTAACGAATCCGACTAGGAACTATTAGGTTGCGGGTTTGATCCCTGGCAAAAAGACAAAAAAAAAAAAAAAAAAAAAAAAAAAAAAAAAAAAAAAAAAAAGAACAATTTATGTTTATTATATTAAACTTGGGAAAAAATAGAGTTTTGTTTTTGGGCTGTGCCTACAGCATGCAGAGGTTTGATTCCCAGGCTAGGAATCAAACCTGGACCACAACAGTGACAATGCCAGAACCTTAACCCAATGAGCCACCAGGGAACTGTGAAAGTATTTTTAAGGTTAAACAAAAACCAAATCCACCTGTGTTTCTACCACCCAAAGATAAATAATCACCTAAAATTTGGAGACCAGTCTCATTATTATTCCTATTTAAGTGAAAGAGACTCAAATAGGTCCTGATAATCTCCCACAAGAGTCCCCCCCCAACAATAGATCACATTTGTAATCTAACATTTTCCTATAAACCAGAAGTTTCTGATTTTTTTTTTTTTTTTTTTTTTTTTGGTCTTTTTAGGGCTGCACCTTCCACATACGGAGGTTCCCAGGCCAGGGGTTGAATTGGACCTGTAGCCGCTGCCCTACAGCATAGCTCACAGCAATGCCAGATCTTTTTTTTTTTTTTTTTAATATTGTTTATTATTACCTTCGCTTTTTTTCTAAGTCAATTTTTTTTTTTTTTGGTCTTTTTTGCCATTTCTTGGGCCGCTCCCGCGGCATATGGGAGGTTCCCAGGCTAGGGGTCTAATCGGAGTTGTAGCCACCAGCCTACACCAGAGCCACAGCAACGCGAGATCCGAGCCGAGTCTGTGACCTACACCACAGCTCACGGCAACGCCGGATCACCAACCCACTGAGCAAGGGCAGGGATTGAACCCGCAACCTCGTGGTTCCTAGTCAGATTCGTTAACCACTGCGCCACGATGGGAACTCCCAATGCCAGATCTTTAACCCACTGATTGAGGCCAGGGATAGAACCTGTGCCCTCATGAATACTAGTCAGATGTTTTCCGTTGAGCTATGATGGCAACTCCTGAATATCTTTTGGTCTAAGCACACAGACATCTTCTCTCGAGATGACAGAATCTAATAAACCATAAAGGAGATGATTAAGGCTTGTAGAAGGCAAAACTGACATATAAATATCTTAATCCAGCCATTAGCCCAGAGATTGTTCACCTATTCCTGCAAATGCCTTATTCTGTTGACCCTAAGACAGAAAGAAAGCAAATTCTTTCGTTGCCAGAGAGTGGTAGTAAATGGAATCTAAGTTGTAAAGGACAGAATTAAAGAGATGCTCTTAAGCTTTCCCTATCCAGCAGAAAGTAGAGGAAATGAGCTGGCTTTTCTTGATTTGTTTTGCGAACTATTGCTCCACTGAAAGCCAAGCTCTGTTGTGACCTTAAAAGTACTCGGAAAGGCACCACACAGAAGGCAAGAATAAGAAAATGAGTGCCTGCTAATCTGCATCTGAGTACAGAGGTCAGAGCATCCCTCAACAGAGAGCTGCTCAAAAACAATCTGGGAAAGGTAACGGATCCACTGTCAGTCAGGACTCCTGCTTTCCCTACACCCATGCAGGCCTGCGCACAATGCCAGAGAAATGTTCTGTATACATGCAGTGAAGAAAACCTAAAACAGTGACTAGAAGAAAGATGTTTTCTTTTTTTGGTCTTTTTAGGGCCAAACATGCAGCATATGGCTAGGGGTAGAATCGAAGCTATAGCCGCTGGCCTATACCCCAGCCCCAGCCCCTCAGGATCCGAGCCACATCTGCGACCTACACCACAGCTCATGGCAACACTGAATCCCCGACCCACCGAACAAGGCCAGGACTCAAACCCGAACCCTCATGGATACTAGTCAGGTTCGTTACTGCTGAGCCACAAAGGGAAATCCATCTTTTTTTTTTTTTTTTTTTTTGGCTGTCCTATAGCATATGGAGTTCTTGGGCTAGGGATCAGATCCAAGCAGCTGCAGTTGTGATCTACGAAGCACCTGTGAGAACACCAGATCCTTAACCCACTGTGCTGGGCCACCTGCATCCTGGCACTGCAGAGACGCCGCTGGGCCCACTGTGCCACAGTGGGAACTCTAGAAGACGTTTTCTTAACTAATAAATTACTCTGACCACTATAACAGATATTCTAAGGGACAGCAATTATCTAACGATACAAGGAGGGCTGGAAGTACTACACAACCCTGTGCCAGAAGTGAGTATGGGTTGTTATAACCTGGTCCCTCCCCTGGGAAGCAGAGGGTTTTCCTTGCACTCAGCTGAAAGACAAAAAGGAACATGGGTTGGGGAGTGGCTGCTTTGGACTTGGGTAGCATTGAGATGCTGAGTATTTTGAGTATCCTAGAAGCAAAAAGGCAAAGAAACTTCAACATTTCAGAGAGGTTATCTCTAATGGGCAAGGAAAATCATATTCTAGGTCTCAGGATCCAGAGTACAAACCACTGTGGGGAGTTCCCACTGTGGTGGGGTGGGTAAAGAATCTACCTATAGGAGTTTTGGTTGTGGCACAGTGGAAACAAATCCGACTAGTAACCATGAGGTTGCGGGTTTGATCCCTGGCCTTGGATCAGTGAGTTAGGGATCCCGTGTTGCTGTGGCTGTGGCGTAGGCCAGCAGCTGTAGCTCTGATTCGACTCCTAGCCCAGGAACTTCCATATCCTCAGGTGCCACCCTAAAAAGCCCCCCCCCCAAAAAAAAAAGAAAAAAAGAAAAAGAAAAAGAAAAAGAATCTGACTGCAGTGGCTTGGGTCACTGTGGAGGCGTGGGTTCCATCCTCAGCCTGGCATAATGAGTTAAGGTTCTGGTGTTGTGGCAGAGGACTCGGCTATGGCTTGGATTCAATCCCTGGCCCAGGAACTTCCATATGCCTGGGTGTGGCCAACCCCCTCCCCCCACAAAAAAATCCCAAAACACTGTAGCCCATTTACTCCTAAAATGAATTTACGGTGAAACGAAAATACTTTGAGATAAGTAGGGTTCAAGAAGAATAGCTGGGCCAGTGATAAACTATAGGATTAGAGGTTGAAAGAACTGGAATAAAGCCCAAGCCTTCAACCTGAAACTGTTTCCTTATCTGTAAAGCAGGAATAATAATACTGTTTTGACCACCTATCAGGGTAGTAGGAGACACAAAGGAGACAGAATAAAAGATGTTTAGAGCACATCAGAAACTACGAAGTTCTATATAAATGCAGGGTACTCTCTTATGATGGGAAAAGGAAACCAGAACTTCTGTGAGCCTCTGTTTTCTTATCTGAAACAAGCGAGCAAATAATCTCTATGACTTATTGGAGTTTTAAAATTGTAGGATTCTATATAAAATAGTGGTATATATACTTAATGAAAGCAACTGGCAAAACGGTTCTGTAGTGGAAGTTCCCACTGTGGCTCAGCAGTAATGAATCCAACTAGTATCCATGAGGAAGCGGGTTGGATCTCTGGCCTCACTCAGTGGGTTAAGGACCTGGCATTGCTGTGGCTGTGGTGTAGACCAGCAGCTGTGGCTCTGATTTGACCCCTAGCCAGGGAACTTCCATATGCCGCAAGTGCGGCCCTAGAAAGCAAAAAAAAAAAAAAAAAAAAGGTTCTGTAGTTATTATTCTAGATCCTGACAGTGGCCAACAAAGAGGTATGTGAAGAGCACTTGGTTCCAGGTTTAGGTGTACCCCCTCCACATCCCGAAGGTAGAACAGGGTCGGCAGAGTTGAAGAGTAAATGCAAATGTCAGCCTAAAGAACATGACAACAGCTAAGTTTTCTCTTAAAAGAAATAAATTACTATGTAATTAATCAGACAAAAGGATACAAAGGTATACAAAGGATACCACTGTATTTTATCATGAGGCAATCACATACATTTAACTGGAAAATGTAGAGAATCCCTACACTCAATCATAAAAACTTACGGTCTGGTCAGGGAGATAAAAACAAAAGTGAAACAGAAATGACACAAAAAAATGTAAAATATAATCAGTACTCTACTTTGCTGTTTGGGTAGGAAGTATCAGATTTATTGTACACAAGTTTAAGAAAATAGTCCATAAAATCACTTTATTCTCCCAAATTCTTGCAATCAGATTTTTATGGTATCTAGATAAATGAGTGCACTGCATGGTAATCTACATAGCCAAGAACAAAGAAATCTGATGTATTACATAAAGAAAAAAAAGGCTTATAAGCAATCCAAACAGTTACTGTTAAATTTAAGTACTAAAGCAGAGTACTCGAGAGAGCACTCTTGTGGTACAGCAGGTTAAGAATCCAGTGTTGCCACTGCAGCAGCTTGAGTCACTGCTGTGGCATAGGGTTTGTCCTTTTTTTTAGGGCCATACCTGAAGAATATGGAAGTTCCCAGCCTAGGGGTCAAATTGGAGCTGTAGCTGCTGGCTTAAGCCACAACCACAGCAATGCCAGATCTGATTTGAGTCTGCAGCCTACATCACAGATTGTAGCAATGCAGGATCCTTAACCCACTGAGCAAGGCCAGGGATCAAACCCAAGTCCTCATGGATACTAGTCAGGTTCATTACCACTGAAACACAATGGGAACTTGGGGTGTGGGTTTAATCCTAGGAACCATGAGGTCGTGGGTTCAATCCCTGGCCTTGCACAGTGGGTTACAGATCCAGCATTGCCATGAGCTGTGGTGTAGGTTGCAGACATGCCTCGGATCTGGTGTTGCTGTGGCTGTGGTGTAGGCTGGTGGCTACAGCTCTGATTAGACCCCTAGCTTGGGAACCTCCATATGCTGCAGGAGTGGCCCTAAAAAGACAAAAAATAAATACATAAATAAAAAATAAAGCAGTGTACTCCAACCTAAACTCTATGGGGCTTCCTGGTTTCCTGATGCCAAATCAGATCAAAGGAAGGAAATTGGAAGTAGAGCAGATTACCAGAGATGAGAACAATGGCCACTGCTTACCTATGGTAAGGGGCGGGAGAGAAGAGATGTAAAAATCAGTACCACACAGCTCGGAATTTTGGAAGTCATTATCTCATAGTACAAGAACTGCCATTCATAATCATGACTAAATCAGTTAAAAAATTATATGTAATAAAATCTGTCAACATTTGTTTCAAATATAGTGGTTTTATATTTTAAACTTTTAAGAGGTAGAGTTTCGGTTGTGGCTCAGGGGTTAACAAACCAGACTAGTGTCCATAAGGACGAGGGTTTGATCACTGGCCTCGCTCAGTAGGTTAAGTATGCGGCATTGCCCTAAGCTGTGGTGGAGGCTGGCAGCTGTAGCTCAGATTTGACCCCTAGGCTGGGAACCTCCATATGCTGCAGGTGCAGACCTAAAAAGCAAAAAAAAAAAAAAAAAAAAAAAAAGGCTCTTGGGTACCTAGGCCAACTTCCTGGAAAAGTTATTACTGAGTGAATTTTAACTAAAAGTTTTCTCTTTTCAAAATGTTCTATCAATAAAAATTAATAGCAAGTGATAATGACTAGGAATTCAAGTGCAACTAGATCAAAGTAGAAGAGCCCAAAAGATCAGATGGGATAAGAAAGAAAGAGAAGAAGCTTCAGAAAAAAAGAAAGTAGGGGAAAAATGGAGAGGAAGAAAAGCAAGATACCACAATCTCTGAAGAGGTACACTGGAGCATAAAACACATCCAGGAAGGCTGAGAGTTCTGGAGAAGAAAAAACAGGTGTGAAAGGTGCTGAACTACAGGGCTGGGCCAAATGCTTTTATTTCTTTTTTTTTTTTTTTTTTGTCTTTTTGTTGTTGTTGCTATTTCTTGGGCCGCTCCCGCGGCATATGGAGGTTCCCAGGCTAGGGGTTGAATCGGAGCTGCAGCCACTGGCCTACGCCAGAGCCACAGCAAGGTGGGATCCGAGCCGCGTCTGCAAACTACACCACAGCTCACGGCAACGCCGGATCGTTAACCCACTGAGCAAGGGCAGGGACCGAACCCGCAACCTCATGGTTCCTAGTCGGATTCGTTAACCACTGCGCCACGACGGGAACTCCTTATTTCTCAAAAATGTTGACAACAAGACTATTCATGCTGGGTCACTTTGCTGTACAGTAGAAAACTGACAGAACACTGTAAACCAACTATAACAGAAAAAATAAAAATCATTAAAAAAACAAGATTGTACATGAAGCTTTTTAAAATAATCATTCTTTCTTATGCAGAGTGTATTAGAACATAATTCAACTGTTTCTGTGCTTTGACAAATGTAGTTATATTCAATTCTGAACAATGAAGAAAGGGTTTTCTTGGTTTCTAACGATTTTTACTGGTAACAAGTGAAAATTTAGGCTTTCTTCTTATTTCTTATCTAGGTGCAGCTGTTTGCACAAGAGGCACCCTGTTTCTAAAAAGGACTCTGAACTACATGATTTAGGACTCTGTTCCTCCTAACAAATGGACTTTTTTCTGGATAGGAAACTTTTTTTTTAGGTCTTTTTGCCTTTTTAGGTCTGCCCCCGCGGCACATGGAGGTTGCCAGGCTAGGGGTTGTACTGGAGCTGTAGCTGCTGGCCTACACCACAGCCATAGCAACTTGCGATCTGAGCCATGTCTTCAACCTACACCACAGCCTACGGCAATGCCAAATCCCCAACCTAGTGAGCAAAGCCAGGGATCGAACCCATGTCCTCATGGATACTAGTCAGCTTCATTAACCACTGAGCCAGGACAGGAACTCCTGGATAGGAAACTTTGATAACCTCCCTGTATCCTTCCCCCTACCCCCCCATCAATTAGCTAGCTATCTTTTTTTTTTTTTTTGTAGTTGCACCCGTGGCACACAGAAGTTCCTGGGCCAGAGATCAAATCCTAGTCACAGTACTGATGCAAGCCTCTGTGCCACAAGAGAACTCCCAGCTAGTTATCTTCTTGCTCCAAAGTCAGCGCACAGCTCTCCTTATAACAAATCATATATTAACCCCCTAACTCAATTGTTCTTGACTAGTTTTCTGTCTTAGCAAATCTAAGGGAGCCAGCATACTTCTACCTATATTCATCATCACTAATGACAATAAACAACGAGAGGTGGGAGGGGAGAAGGGTTGGGAGGTATATTTGAAAATATGCCAGAGTAGCTTCTGGAACAAGCAGGCCCCACCTGACTGAGAACTAACTGTCACCTTAACCAACCAAATTTCTAAAAGCCTAGTTTGTAGATAGTAAGGATATTAAAGCCATAGCAGAAAATAGAAAAAAAAAAAATTTACTTCAGTGTATGGGTTTTGCCTATAAAGATGTATGAATATTCATTTTGAGAGAGAAAAAAAAGCAAGAGCCTCTGTCTCAAACTTTATATTCTAAGGATCTCTCAGATGTGTCCTACCCACTCTAAAATATTTCTATGGCAGCCATAAATCTGAGTTCACAATAATACCACTGAGTTCTTTAGTGGTGGGTAGTATTTTTTTTTAAAAAAGATTTTCTTAATTGTCCAAAATAATGAAATATTCATCCTAACTTTGAGGTGCTCTGTGCTTAAGCTAGTAGCCTGGGCCAGAAAGTGATAATGCAGAACAAAAAACAGGCACCTTTCAGAGTGGCCACAATATAAAGGCTGCTATTCACAGCGGGAGGGTGGGGAAGAGATAGGAGCAGAGCTGTAAGAAGCCAGTGGGCCTCGGGGGTGGGACCTGGAGACAGCAGCAAGAGCTAAGAACCTTGTGGGAGCAAAGTTACTCAAAGTCCCCTTCCCCACTAGGCAGGGAGCAGATTGCCTGCAGCTTTTTCACTAGTAACTACATAAGCAGCTGGTAGCATTCTAAGGTGAGGACTCTCAGACTTGGTTAAGTAGCTTCAAGTGACAAAAGGGAATCCTAAGCTGTAATCATTTTTACGGATGCTGGACCTACCCTAATGCAAGTTTGGGGCTCCTTTATTTTTATTTATTTATTATTATTATTATTATTTTGGTCTTTTTAGGGCCACACCCATGGCATATGGAGGTTCCCAGGCTAGGGGTCGAATCGAAGCTGTAGCTGCCAGCCTATACCACAGCCACAGCAACTTGGGATCCGAGCTGCATCTGCAACCTACACCACAGTTCATGGCAACACCGGATCCTTAACCCACTGAGCAAGGCCAGGATCAAACCCACGTCCTCTTGGATACTAGTCGGGTTCGTTAACCGCTGAGCCACGATGGGAGCTCCTGGGCTCCTTTAATGCTGTGGAATTAATACATACACTGACCTCCTGGCAGAAGCAGCTAAAAAAGATGAAGGGAATCCCTACAGTAATTGCACACTTAGGATCTAATGATAGGAATACGGAGAAAAAAATGTTTCAAAGGAGAGTTACTGATTGTCTCTTAAGGAAGAGCAAAGACCATAAATAAGTTACAGGTATTCTAAACACAACACGGATTCAAACTCAAGACAATATTGTGGGGGGGACCACCACAGCAGCTGACTTCTGAAATGTGGAAAATGAAAGTAGCTGATGCAGGGACAGTGGGAAAGGTAATTATTTCAAGATTCCTGTATTATCAATGCATTTTTTTTTTTTTTTGGTCTTTTTGCCTTTTCTAGGGCCGCTCCTGGGGCATATGGAGGTTCCCAGGCTAGGGGTCAAATCGAAGCTGTAGCCGCCAGCCTACACCACAGCCACAGCAACTTGGGATCCGAGCTGCATCTGCAACCTACACCACAGCTCACGGCAACGCCGGATCTCTAACCCACTGTGCAAGGCCAGGGATCGAACCTGCAACCTCATGGTTCCTAGTCGGATTCGTTAACCACTGAGCCACGACGGGAACACCTATCAATGCATCTTTTTAAAAAATTGAAAAAACAGGAGTCCCTGCTGTTGCACAACTGGATCAGCAGTGTCTTGGGAGCACCAGGACACAGGTTCAATCCTTGGCATGGCACAGTGTGTTAAAGACCTGATGTTGCCGAAGCTTCAGCTTAGGTTGCAACTATGGCTCAGATCTGATCCTTGGCCTGGGAACTCCATGTGCTGTGGAGCGGCACAAAAAAAGAAAAAAACAGAAAAAGAAAAAAGAAAAACAAAGCAAATTATTTCACAAAACCTGCTTTTCTAACAGATTAGGTTACTTGGAGTTCCCGTCGTGGCGCAGTGGTTAACGAATCTAACTAGGAACCAAGAGGTTGCAGGTTCAGTCCCTGCCCTTGCTCAGTGGGTTAAGGATCTGGCGTTGCTGTGAGCTGTGGTGTAGGTTGCAGACACGGCTCAGATCCCGCGTTGCTGTGGCTCTGGCGTAGGCTGGTGGCTACGGCTCCGGTAAGACCCCTAGCCTGGGAACCTCCACATGCCGTGAGAGCGGCCCAAGAAATAGCAAAAAAAAAAAAAAAAAAAAAAAAAAAAAAAAAAAAAAAAAAAAAGACAGATTAGGTTACTTTATCAATTGTAGAGGAATTATAGTTTCTCCATTAAAAATCAATGAAACAGGAGTTCCTGTCGTGGCGCAGTGGTTAACGAATCCGACTAGGAACCATGAGGTTGCAGGTTCGGTCCCTGCCCTTGCTCAGTGGGTTAATGATCCGGCGTTGCCGTGAGCTGTGGTGTAGGTTGCAGATGCAGCTCGGATCCCACCTTGCTGTGGCTCTGGTGTAGGACGGCGGCTACAGCTCTGTTTAGACCCCTAGCCTGGGAACTTCCATATGCCGCAGGAGCGGCCCAAGAAATAGCAAAAAGACAATAAATAAATAAATAAATAAATAAAACAAAAAGAATTAAAATTCACCCATTCACTACCCCTTGCTGTCAAAACAATTTTAGGCCTGTTAAATCATTAAAGATTAAGAGAAAATTACTAATTTGCAATCATTTCTAATTTTCATATACAGGGCACTGGTAAATACTCTTCCAGGTGCTAATTAAATTTCATTATAATAAAAAACCTTTTTTTACTTTAGTGGGACTTCATTGTTAAGTATACTGGCAGAAATACTTTCCTAGACAGCAGGGTAAAAGATTAGAACAGAAAGGTGATATGCAGCCTTCCTGTTGAAATTACTAAGGGAAAAAAAAGTATTTTATTTTAAATCAAATAAGGAACATGTAAGAGAGCTCCCAAGACCTTTCCCCAGCCTCTTTCTTCCATTACTGGATCTTTTAGAGCCTTGTTTGGCGGTAGAGAGCAGTTTGGGAAAGCCATCTTGGTTTGAGCAATGAACAGCTGGATTTTTTTCTCCGTTAAGGTGAATGCCACTACTTTGAGGGATGTTGATTCAATCTACTCAAAGAAAGCTTCTTGTCCTGCTCAAGTATTTCCCACTAAAATATGGCACTCCTGACAGAATTTCCTTCTAATGTAAAAGTGGGGTTAAAAAGATGAAGAAAAATAAAAGAGATGATGTCTAACAAGTCGTGTCCTCTCAGCAAAAGGGCTGAAAAGACCGAAAAATGGCCACCTAAATGCCCAACAGAGGCACCCACTAGGTAACTGGCAGTATAAAGAACATCACAATGTGAAAGCTTTCCATACGTAATTTCCTTTCCCCAAGAAGTTCTCATAGATCTTAGACAGGAAGGTCTCAGTTTAAGAAAAAGAAGCTGTCCAGGGGTCACTGACTGAGGACCCTCAAACACCTAGTAGTCCCAGGGGCCTAGCCCTCCACACTCACCTCATCATCGCTGTTGGACGTTTCGGAGTCTGAGGAGGCTGCAGGCTGACTCACAGGCGGCTCCTTCTCTTCAGAGTCACTTCGCTTCCGCTTTGCCAGGGACAAGAGCTCCTGAGAGGGTAAAGGTAGCCAGGTGAGTTTTGTTCACAGAGAAAACATATCCAAGAATAATGAAATGCCCACCTTCCTTAGATCTCTTATCTTTGTGCTTTCAATCGAAGGACATCATCAGGGGAACTTTGAGCACATGAACAGACTGCCAGCCAGTACTCCTGAGTGCTGAAGAAATGTTTTCAAAATCTGTCCCTTCCATCTTAGTGGGAAATGTATGTCTGAAATGGGAAAGTGACTAGAAAACTGAATGGGAAGCTACCCTCAAATTGTCACATTTCCTCTACAAGCTAGAGAAGATCTGATTCTCAGGAACTGATAGAAGAACCATGTCTACAAAGGTAATCTCCTCGCTGTTCTTACTGGCATAGCTAATACTCTGAGTGTCCTCCTACTATATGATTCTTGGTAAAATTGGCATTTGTAGGGCTGTTCTGAATAAGCTGACAAGCTACAAGTTCCTGAAGTCATTTATTTTGAATGCCTAAACCAGGGGGAAAAACATATAATTCTAGTGCTTAATCCAGACTTAAGCAGTAAGAATACTGGCCGCTAGAATCCTAATTTGACAACCCAAATATTTCTATTTCACCACCTCTGCCTTGTCCTGGTGATTTAAGAGAGATTAAAGGGGAAGAGATATGGCATTTACTAAGTCATGGCTACAACCACGATTTGCTCTCTCACACAGTTCCCCTCTCCTGTTACTTCCCCCCAATTCAGTCCAGTCACCCAAAAACACAACAAAAGGATACCTGCTATGATTCCGGCACTATGTTAATATCAATACCAGTCCAAAACTATTCTACACTTACTAGATGCCAGGTACTTTTCTAAGCATCTAACATTTAATCTTCACAACAACCTTAAGGTGAGTACTATTACCATTCCTGCTTAAAGATAAAGAAACTAAGAAGCAGGAGAGGTTAAGTAACTTACCCAAGGTTATACAGCTAGTACAGGACAGAGCCAGGATTCAAACCAAGGCAGGTAAAATTTAGCTCCTATTTCAGTCACAGTTTATATTATCCCCTTGTGCCAAGAAAAGAGAAAAATACAACTAATAAATACTAGAAATATTATTTCTTGATGATGGCAGTGCTATACAATTATAGCTTAAGTGCCAAGACTAATTTTTTAAAAAACAGGCTGCTGTAAAATAGCTGTTTTCTTCTTCCAGTCTCTTTCTATTTTAGGACTATACCCTCCTTGGCCAGAATGAGAAAATGACCTTCTCAGATTAACAGCTGACACCATCTCTTCTTTATAAGCAATCGAGAAATGTTACTCTTCTCATTTCATTAGAGAGAGCTAGCATATTAACTTCCTGAAAAGGCTTTACATGGTAAAAACACTCCTAATTTTTCATACCAAAATAACTCCTATGACCAAATGCAAAACAGCAATATTTGTGTGTTTAGTCTTTTAAAAACTTGAGGTATAACTTACATACAATACATTTGATCCTCTCTTATGGACAGTTTATGAGTTCCACAAATACATACAGTTGAACCACTCCCACAATCAAGATATAGGACAGTCTCATCATCCCCCCAAATACCCCTGTAATTTGCACTTGTCAATAGTACTTAACATTTTGATATGAAAAAGTAGAGCATTCTTATGATCTGAAGCCTTTTCAGGAAGTTAGTGCTCTTCTTATCCCTCCCTCCATCTGCTGTCAAGCAGACCTGTTTTATGAGCCTTACAGTTCTGCCTATGATAAAAAGTCATATATATAGAATCATAGAGTATGTAGTCTTTTGAGTCTGGTTTCTATACTTAGCATAATACATTTGAGCTCATCCATGAAGCTGGGACAGGTGTCAGCAGTTTGTTTCTTTTTATTGTTAAGTAGTATTCCATTGTGTGGATATACCACACTTTGTTTACTTATCTACCAGTTGAAAAACATGTGGATTGTTTCCATCTTGGGGGGATTATATGTTTACGTACAGGTTTTTGTATAAACCTAAGTTTTTATTTCACTTGGGTAAATACCTAGGAGTGGTATTGTGGGTCATATGGTAACTTGTGTATGCCCTTTAGTATTACCTTCGGTTTCACATTATTTTCACGCAGATTTATTATAATTAGAAAGACATCTGGTAAGTAATGTCTTTCCTGACCCTCTGAGGTTCACAAATGCAGGAGAATTCTGTTTTAATACCTATTCATTACAACAGGGATTAGGATATGCTAGCAATCAAATCCTTTCCTGGAACACTATTTTTAAGCAGTAGGTATCCATTTAAAGTTACTGTAACTAAGAGTTCCCTGGAGGCTCAGCTGGTTAAAGATGTTGTTACTACTTGTGGTGCAAGTTCCATCCCTGGCCAGGGAAAAGCAATGGCCTCCCCCGCCAAAAAGTTACTGTAACTAAAGTGTTAAGATGTTAGTATTGCCTTCCTGCTAAAGAGATTTCACTCTAAATTAAGAACCTAACAACTGCCTCTGGTAGGCACAGTCCTGCTTCTTTTAAGACATTAAATACCATATTAACAATAGTATAGAGGAAGCAAATATCTTCTTTTTTTTTTTTTTGTCTTTTTATCTTTTGTTGTTGTTGTTGTTGCTATTTCTTGGGCCACTCCCGCGGCATATGGAGGTTCCCAGGCTAGGGGTCGAATCAGAGCTGTAGCCGCCGGCCTACGCCAGAGCCACAGCAACACAGGATCCGAGCCGCGTCTGCAACCTACACCACAGCTCACGGCAACGCCGGGTTGTTAACCCACTGAGCAAGGGCAGGGACCGAACCCGCAACCTCATGGTTCCTAGTCGGATTCGTTAACCACTGCGCCACGACGGGAACTCCCCAAATATCTTCTTAACAGTGTGAAATATACCCTTTCCACAAGCTGAGAATTGTACAGGAGTTACTGGGGGAACTCATGGCAAGGCTACTCTTCATAGTTAAATCCTTTATATTTTATTGAAGGCTCATAATTAAAGCCAAACATACTAAGGTGCAACAAAAGGTCTTGCTAGCACTGCACACGTGAAGAGATCATCTGATTTGCTACCAATAGGGGCTGATTTATCCAACACCAGTACTCGAAAAAGCCAATCTAAATCTGATTGATGCACAGGGGTAGGTCCATCTGCAGCTCTCTCCTGCCAGCCCATTTCACTATGCCCCACTGGGTGAGCTGAATTTCTGTGTGTCCAGTGGTTCTCTCTGACCATCATCCCTGTATTTCATCTCATCTAATAAAAACCTTCCCTACTTATCTTGGCCTTCCTCTAGGATGGAATGGCAGTGTGTGGTGCCAGCATGGTATATCACATTTAAGCTGAAGATCTGCTGAGAGTGATGCTGCCCATGCCAACATACTATAGGTATGGCTGTGGAGGATGCCATTAACACTGCTTGAAAAGTCATATTTAAACTAGGCAGCCAAAACTGAGACCCTAAAATAAAGCAAGTCTAATTGCAAGGTAGTATTTATTAAAATAGTATTAGTCTGGTTAAAATTACAATTCTAATCCATTAATACATGAAGACTCATAAACCTTAGGATTTATTCCCCCACCCTTTCATTCAAAACAGCCTACTTTTGCAATGTCTACCTGGATCAACCTGTAATAAAGCAACTTTGCTTCCCCTTACTTAAAGGAAATTAAATCTCACGGTTTGTTGTTGTTGTTTTTGTTGTTTGTTTTTTTGGTGGACTACACCCCTGGCATGTGGATGCTCCAGGACCAGGGACTGAACCCATGCCACAGTTGCAATCTGCGCCACAGCTTTGAAAACACCGGGTCCCACAGGTGCCACACAGGAACTTCCAAATCTCTCCTCTTTAATCAAATGTGTCATGATCACTGGATACACTGTGCCTCAGAAAAGGAGAATAAGAGCCCATATGGATAATGGATAAACCTCAGAAGTTTATATAGCTAATTAGTATGCTGAGCTGTATTTCACTTATTCATTCCACAAATACAACTAATATAAGTGATTACTAGCAGCTGGGGTGACTAAACATCTTGGTTTGCTCAGGACTGTCCTGGTTTAGCACTGAAAGTCTTGAATTCTGGAAAATTAAGACAGAGAGTTCCCCTGCTACCAGCACCTACTATGTACTAAGTTCTGGGTAGACAGTCATGCAGAAAAGATACACAGTCCTTGACTTCATGGAATTTAAAACCAAGTGAAGGAAACTGAAAAGAAACAGGTAAAGAAAAAATTATATCTAGTGATAAGTGCTAAGAAGGAAGTGAATCAAGGGAATGGGGAACCTGTCTGCGAAAGGGTAATTAGGGGAGGCTTCTCTGAGGCAATGGTGTTTAGGTTGAGACTAGAAACTTGGGGGGAGGAGACAGGGTGCAGTCTTCTGGACAGAGGTCTTCAGATAGAATAGATGTCCTGAAATTAGCAACAGCTTGGCTTAGCCAAACACCTGAAAGGAAACCAGTATGACTGGAGCTTCACAGGCAAGGGGGTGGTGGTGGGCGGGATGCAAAGTGGTAGGTTAGAGGTAAGAAGAAACATCATTCCCAGATTTATAAAGAGAGATCAGGAGAATGAATTTTATTTGAAGGCAGTGGAGAGCTATCAAAAGGTTTTAAGCAGGGGTGTAACCATCCCCGAGGGCTTTTATTAATTAATTAATTTGTTTATTTATTATTTGGCTGCACCAGCTACATGCAGAAGTTACAGGGCCAGAGATGGAACCCTTGCCACAGCAATAACAACGCAGGACCCTTAACCCGCTGAGACACCAAGGAACTCCCCAACTCTCCCTGAGGGTTTTTTTTTTTTTTGTCTTTTTGCTATTTCTTGGGCGGCTCCCTCGGCATATGGAGGTTCCCAGGCTAGGGGTCTAAACAGAGCTGTAGCCGCCGTCCTACGCCAGAGCCACAGCAAGGCGGGATCCGAGCTGCATCTGCAACCTACACCACAACTCACGGCAACGCCGGATCTTTAACCCACTGAGCAAGGGCAGGGATCAAACCCGCAACCTCATGGTTCTAGTCGGATTCGTTAACCACTGCACCACGACGGGAACTCCTCCCTGAGGGTTTTTTAAAGAGCACTCTGACTGAGAGAGGAACAGGCCAGAGGGGCCAGGGAGGAAGTGGAGAGGAATCAGGAGGAATCCGGGGCAGTGTCATCAGAGTGGATGATGACCTGGACAAGCTAAGTAGCCAAAGGGACAGAGAGGAGTGGCAGGACTTGAGAGATGATGGGGAAAGGGTAGTAATTCATAGAGGTTTAAATCTGAGACATTAATTCCCATTCTTTCTTTCATATCAAAATTGTTGAGAATGGAACATCATTCCAACAGTGAACACTGGTTACTTTTCAGGAGAGAGGAATAGAGTCATTGTATGTATAGGTGTTTGTGGAACAGGGGGGTATTTCTGTTTTGCTGGTACTGTTTCAACAAGCAGGTACTATTTTTATAATTAAAAAACAAAAGAAAACAAACCAAAACAATGAACATACACACAAAACCCCTTCTGAATTAGTAATTCCAAAGTGGCAGTATAACATTCCTTTACATTTCACATGACTGGCACTAAATGTGGCAACATCCCCATTCAATTCCCAGCAAAATAATTATAATTACAGATAAAATACTGAGTTATATAAATGCCCACAATGTCAAAGAACTGATGAAATTAAGTTTTCCACTCATTCGAAATAAAAAGTAGATAAAAATTTTTAAAAATTCTACCATTCTACTTAGTTCCCACTTAGACACTTTCTAACTAATGCACATTTCCACGCCTTATAGAAGATATATCAGTATTATAATAGACTGGCTAAAGCAAGAACTCCCAAGCTGACAGTGTCCCTTTATCTCCAAGTAATCCTACCAATAGTCAGAAAAGTTAGAATCTAACTTTCCATCATGATATGACAAGCAGCATTTGCTTATTCCACAAATACTTATTAGTTGTCCACTCAGTGTCAGGCAGGCATTATTTTCAACCACCCACTCAATGTCTCTACTCGAAAATCTCATGGCTAACTTTTTTTTTTCTTTTTCTTTTTAGGGCCACACCTGTAGCTTATGGAGGTTCCCAGGCTAGGCGTCTAATCAGAGCTATAGCCACCAGCCTACTCCGGAGCCAAAGCAACTCGAGATTCGAGCTGCGTCTGCAACCTACACCACAGTTCATGGCAACACCGTATCCTTAACCCACTGAGCAAGGCCAGGGATCAAACCAGCAACCTCGTGGTTCCTATCCGCATTCGTTAACCACTGAGCCACGATGGGAACTCCACTAGTCAGATTCTTAAGCCACTGAGCCACAACAGGAACTCCCTCTCATTGATAACTTTAATCTCTACCTATCCAAGACTGAACACATGTTCTTCACCTTCAAACCTGATCTTCTTCCAGGGTTCCCCATCTCAAGCCGGAACTTCCTCTTCCTCACCCCCAACATCCAATCAGTCATCAAGTCCTCTCAGTTTGACAGCCTGGATATTGTGTCCAGTTGAATCCACCTTTTGCCATCTCTATCACTACATCAATTTAAGGATGGCATTGTTCAACAAATATTGGCAAGGTGCATGCTGCAGGCCAGGCACTGTTCCAGTATAGGGACACTACACTGAACAAACAGCCTTGCCCTCTTAGAGCTTCCATTCAAGTGGAAGTTATGCTCTCCACCATCTCTGACCTGGACTCCTCTATCTGCTACCTAACTGGTATCCTCTCTCCAGATTACTCTCAACAGAGCAAACTGGGAAACCTTTTTTTTTTTTTTTTTTTTTTGGCTTTTTAGGGCCATACCCACAGCATATGGAAGTTCCTAGGCTAGGGGTCGAATCGGAGCCACAGTGGCCAGCCTACACCACAGCAATGCGGGATCCGAGCCACCTTTGCGACCAACACCACAGCTCATGGCCACGCCGAATACTTAAACTCACTGAGCAGGCCGGGGATGGAACCGACACCCTCATGGATCCTGTTGGGTTCCTTAACTGCTGAGCCATGAAGGGAAGTCTGGAAAACTTTTCAAAGGACAGATCCGAACACCTCTTCCACCTTAAAACCGTTCAGTGGTTTCTCATTACTCTCAGAATAAGGTCCACGGTCTTTATATTGCCAACCTGGAACTTCTTTTTATTTTTCCTTTTTTTTTTTTTTTTTTTTTGCCACACCTGCAGCAGGTGGAAGTTCCCAAGCCAGGGATCAAACGTGCACCACAGCAGCAACCCACGCTGCTGCACTGACAACACGAACCCTTAACCCGCTGAGCCACTGAGCCACAAGAGAACTCCTAAAACATTTTTTTCCTTTTTAGGAACGCACCTGCAAGCATAAGGAAGTTCCCAGGATAAGGACTAAATCAGAGCTGCAGCTGCCAGCCTATGCGACAGCCATGGCAACATGGGATCCAGGCCATATCTGCAACCTATACCATATGTAGCTTGTGGCAATGCCGGATCCTTAACCGACTAAGCCAGGTCAGGGATCAAACCCACAACCTCATGGATACAAGTTGGATACAACGCTGGATTCTTATTAACCCACTGAGGCACAATGGGAACTCCCCTAAAACTTTTTAACCACAGCCCACAGTAAGATAAATTATACCTAGTGACCCAGTGTGTATACACACACGTATATATGTGAAACACAGGTTTTATTAAGCAATACTTATCTTTACTAGATCTGATATATGATGTTTTCTATTTGATTCAATTTTTTTAAATTTGATATTTTTTGGCTGCGCCCAGGGCATGTACAATTTCCCCAGCCAGGAATCAACCTGCACCACAGCAGCGACCTGAGCCATGAAGATGCTAGGTCCTTCTTGCCTCAACACTTTTGTACATGTTAGTCCCTCAACCATGAACTCTCACACGTCCCTCTACTCTTCAGTCTCCTAATCGCTTTGTTCTGACCCATATTCCAGGTCTCATTTAAATGTCACTTTCATCAGGCTAGCATAGGGACACCCTGGTCAAGCTCTCACAGAATCCTTGCTCTTCTTCAGAGCCTGTAATGCAAGTGTAAGGAAATGACTCTAAGCAATGCCAGCCCCTGCCCCTCCTTCCCCCCACTTTGAAGGTAGACACTGCTTCCATTTTGCTCCCTCAATAGCCCTATTGCCTAGCACTGAAACATTTGTTGAAAGATTAAAAAAAAAAAAAAAAAAACAACTTTGCCCTTGGGGAACTTAAGGTCTAGGAAGGGAGCAAATAAAGACACCAAGAGAACCAATGTCAAAGATAGGCTTTGAATTTTTCCTAAAAGAAAAGCTCCCAAGGGATTCAGTCTTCCCCAAAGAACCTTTCTAAAGAAGAATCAAGTGAAATCGGCAGATAAGTTACATCAGGCTAGATGCAACATTATGACACAAATTAAAACTTCTCAAGTTAACACTGACACATCTCACAAATTCATCCTATACTTCAAACTCTGCTCTGACTAATGTAAAAAGACTATCTTAATGAGAAACACAACTTTTAAATTTCCCAACTTTTCTGGGGAAGGTTTATTATGGAAGGATACTTTATAACAATGGTGTTTTTAACATATAATATCTAAAAATAATTCCTAGAGTGCTTGCTTCAGCAGCACATATACTAAAGTAGGAACAATAGAAGATTAGCATGGCTCCTGCACAAGGATAACATGTAAATTCATGAAGGGTTCCATATTTTTACTGTCAATTTTCTTAAGTGTGATCATGGGATTGTGATTACATAAGAGAATGTCCTTGGAAGTTCCCTTGTGGAGCAGTAGGTTAAGGATCCAGTGTTATCTCTGCTGTGGCTCTGGTTACAGCTGTGGTGTGGATTTGATCCCTAGCCTGAGAACTTCTACATGCCACTGGTGCAGCCAAAAAAAAAAATTAATTAAAAAAAAATTTTTTAGGAGTTCCCGCCGTGGCGCAGTGGTTAACGAATCCGACTAGGAACCATGAGGTTGCAGGTTCGATCCCTGCCCTTGCTCAGTGGGTTAAAGATCCGGTGTTGCCATGAGCTGTGGTGTAGGTTGCAGACGCGGCTCGGATCCCGTGTTGCTGTGGCTGTGGCGCAGGCCGGTGGCTACAGCTCCGATTCGACCCCTAGCCTGGGAACCTCCATGTGCCGTGGGAGTGGCCCAAGAAATAGCAAAAAAAAGACAAAAAAAAAATTTTTTTTTAGTTTTTAAAAAAGAGAATGTTCTTATCAGGAGATGTGTGCTGCCAACAGTTATGAGTGGAGTAGCACAAAATCTTTAACTTATTTTCAAATCGTTCATCAAAAAAAGGTGTGTATACATATACACATTTACAACTGTTGATTCTAAATGGTGGAAATATGAGTGCTAATGTTAATTTTTTGATATTTAAAATTTTTTCACAATAAAAATGCAGACACATAATAATAATTCCTAGAAAATACTTATAGGTCTATTTCTTTTTAAAAAGCAAAAGGTTACTTATGGCTACTTCAAGGAGAATGAGCAGAGAAAAACAGGAAAGGATAACAAGTCACTATTTTAAATAAGAATGGAAATTATGAAATAAAGCATTCTAGTATGCATACAGCTTTTTTTTTTTTTTCCTTTGAAAAAGACAGAGTAAAGTGTTTTGTTTTGTTTTAAATGGCTATACCTGCAGCATATGAAGTTCCCAGGCCAGGGACTGAATCTGAGCCACCACTGCAACCTATGTCACAGCTGCAGCAATGTCAGATCCTTAATCCACTGTGCCACGCCAGGGATCAAACCTGTGCCGCCACATAGACAACAAGGGATCCTTAACTCACATATCACAGCGGGATTTCCCAGAGTAAAGTTTTTATAAATACTGAGTTGTACTAAAATGAATAGACAACTCTGATTCCTTTATTATCAGGGATGCTTTACATTTTATAGGACCCATTGCATAAACATTATTCCATAAAGAATAACACACATTATCTCCATAGAGGTACAGAATGGCATTAAAAAAAAAGCCTAGATTTGGCTCAAATTGTTGTTGTTGTTTTTTCCAAGAGGTGCTAAATGCAAGTATCTTCATGATTTGCAATTCTAAAATGTTGAAGAAAGGGTGTGGCCAACAGAAAAAAATAAGGTCATTATTAGGTCACACATTAAATCCTTCAAATTCTCAAAGGTCTGAGTTTTTAAAAACCTTGAAAGTTAAAACACATTTTAAACAACTTCACTTCAGTTACTACATACCTCTTCCCACTAAGAAGAAAGGAAAAAAAAACAGGCCTAAAAAAAAAAAAAAAATCCCAACAATTCAAACAGCTTCAGAGATTTAGAAAAACAAGCAGGTTTTGCTACCTGAAAAATATGTTAAGGTCCTTCGGTTATATGTGAAGATATTTCTCTCCCAAACTACTTGGAGCATCTTACCAAAAAGATTAAAACTTGCATACAGACAGTGGTCTCAAAGTCTAACACAAATTTAAGCACCTGGGCTGTAAAAATGCAGATAGTACCCTGCGGGGGTCTGATTCAGTAGGTTCTGGGATGGGAGTCTCTGCAAAGTATACCTTAAACAAGTAACTCCAGCAGTTTCTGACACATTTCTCCTCCCACCCCCAGGAAATACCAGTGTAGAAGGCCCATCTCCCTCACCTTCAGTAAGGACTAACTTGAAGGTACTATTTCTGACATAATGGCTTAGATTCCCATCTGAAAAACAAAAGATCTCCTTACCACTGTGCTCCACTCTCACCATAAACACTCAGAGATTTGTCATAGTTTGTTTTTTTTCCACAAGGACCATACACTAGACAGCAAATACAATGTTATACCCCCAACAAAGGCCCAGAACTACTAGATGGAGCAGTCCAAGGCATCTTGATGAAGGCCCAGAATGCATTAATTTTGTTCTGAGGATTCCTAAAAACCCCAAAACCAGGTTGACTTTGAACATCTGCTAAAGATCTCTGGCAAAACTTCTGAAGAGCATAGACGTTTCTTTTTGATTTCTCTGAGAGCCTGGCAGAGTGCTGAACAAATAGAATGTACTGATGCCTCTGTTAGGATGTGCAGAAAAGGGAATTTTGATCCTGTTCCAATCTGATAACAGAATGCCAATGAGTAGTTAAAGAGGAGGAAGTTGAAATTGCTGTTAAAATGCATTAGGTATTACTTACAAATTTTATGCTAATGTCTTTTCACAAATAGATAAAGTTGGTTTTAAAGTTGCAATCTCCTCTAGTTCTCACTTTGGCAAAGCTTTTTGTCAATCAGGTAAAATCCCACTACTACAAAAGGAAATTTTCAACTCATGTCATTTGTTAAAATTCTGTGGAAAGTCACCAAAAACAGGATAATTTACAGCTTAGTTCGTTCAACTTCAGAGTAGATGTCTTAAGAGTGCTTTACCAAGGAAGCCCCCCAAATAATCTATTTAATTGATGTATCAATTTCTGCTATTCAATGTACTTTACAAACACAAATTCTAGCACTAGAGAAGATGGCTAAGAAACATCATTTTCATTTTGCAATATGAGAAACAGATTAAGTTGGTATGTGGAAAGAGTCTACAGATTTGGGTTCAAATTCCACCAACAAGTTGTGTAAATCTGGATAAGTTACATTTTCAACTTCCATTCTCATATCTAAAACCAGGGAAACAGGTACCAACTTCACCATAATTTGAAAACTTGACAATGTAAATAAATCACTTAATTGAGGTAAGCTGTTCACTCCAGGCCCTAAGTAAATGGTAGCTGATGTTATTATCAGAAATATCTATATTTCTAGATTAGGAAATAGGTGTGTTTTTTTTTTTTAAAGTTCCAATCAAGTGTAAGTCTAAAATTATCAATCAAATTTTTATAGTCAAGAGTGATTTTTTTTCTATTTTTGTAAATTTCAGGAGCCTTTCAGTACAAATATTTTCAACTTAACTTTCAATTCCTATCCCGTAACAAGGTTTCTATTTCTTTTAAAGTTTTCCACAGGTCCCACTATTTTCCCACCTCCCACCTCTCTACTACCATTTTCAAAACAGCCCTCTTTTCTTCAACACATCTCCAGCCCCTTTCTTAAAGTCCTCCCCTTTCATGACCTAATATTTTAGCCTGATACCTCTGGCCTAATACAAAGGACTCCCAAGAAGCCATTTATAAAAAAGCTTTAGTTCAGAAGTGCTTGAACTAACATTAATTCTTACAAACACTTAATCCTTCAAATAACCCAATCAGATATACAGGGATGATGTTTTATCTAGACTTTACAGTTATGGCCAAAGATACATACCCAGTAAACAACACTGTCCAGCCTAGAACTCAAGAATTTCAGACTCTAACTGGAGTACTCTCTCTACTCAACTTATAAAACTACTCCCTCTTGCATAGTCTTTCTTTACATAGTCTCTTCACAATATGGGGGGGAACCCTCTTTGTATTTCCTGGTACCACTAGAGCATTGCTACAAAGGACAACTTCATCCCTATAATATTTTCTAGAGTAAACATTTCAAGCAGTCCCAAGACAGACCAAAAGTTACTTTCAATGGTTCCTGAACATCTTTCAAGTAGAAAGAATTCTGCGATGCTACATGAAAAGGGCCAAGAGGCCTCGCCACAGTCCCTCCGTGCCGCCCTAGATATTTCTCCACTTCTGCCCTCTTTCCTCTTCCCAAGAGCTCTCTTCGGTCTGACATCTCAACGGGGACCCTTCTCAACCACAAACGACCCTAGCTGCTAAACAGATTCGTGCTCACAGCTAAGTCTTCCTCGCGAAGCAACGGAGAGGTTCCCCGGAACAGTACGAGTGTCCCTCCTCTCGGTTCAGACCCTTGTCTGAAAAACTTCATCTTCCAGCGCCCGCACATTCTCGGCCTCCCTCCCCCCCACCGCCCCACGATCACCCTTGCACCTCCTCGAAAACCTCCTTGCCTAGCGGGTTGGCGGGTGATACTTCCTATCTCTCCGTTCCTGGATTGCTTGCAGCCTGTCGCCCCGATCTGGATCTGGCAGATCAAGGACCCCTCCACTCTCCCGAGCCCGAGGCCCACCAGTCTGGTCCCTGCCCCGCCTCCCCGCCCAAGGCGCC
This sequence comes from Sus scrofa, assembly GCF_054392235.1. Lineage (NCBI taxonomy): Eukaryota > Metazoa > Chordata > Mammalia > Artiodactyla > Suidae > Sus > Sus scrofa. The sequence goes on from NC_139383.1 coordinate 139,241,592, forward strand.
AAGTCCTCGGGGCTCCGTCTCCAGGCCCCAGCCAGACTCCAAAGGCCCTGGGCACCGCGAGGAGGGCAGAAAGAGGAGGCAGTGGCGATCAGGGCCCGGGGCGGGCCAGGCATTCCGGACAGAAGGCCCGGGGCCCGACCGGCTCCTGACTAGGGTGGCCAGGACTCAGCCCTCCCGCTCGGCTGGCCCGCGCCTCCGCGGCCTGCCCTCACCTGATCCAGGTTCTCGTCGCTGCCGCTGTCCTCCGTGTCTGAGTCGATCACGACGCGGCCTTTCCGCTTCTTTACCATCGTGGTCCCCCGGCTCCCACGCCGGACGCCGCCTGGACTCCCCTCTTGCCCGCCTGCCAGTGGGACCGCCACTGCTGCTGCTGCCGCCGCCGCCGCCGCCGCCGCTGCTGCTCGACCCACACAAAGGCGACCGCGCATGCGCGCTCCACTCCGCCCCGGCCCCGCCCCTCGCTCGTCGCACGCCGTTCGCCGGCGCCCAGTGCCCCGCCCCGCCCCGCCCCCGACGCAGCGTGAGAGGCGGGGGTAGCAGACTGGGTTACTGGCTGTCCCATATCCCGCGCGGGCAGCTGAAAGCATTGGGTGTGTCTGCTGTGGGGATGAACTTCATGCGCTGCCTACCTGTCGTGGACTAGAGCTGCAAGCGTCTGGGTTCACTTTAAAGAGCCTTTCAACTGTCCAACCCTGATGGCCTGTTGAGGACAACGTCAGGACCGCCCGTCTGGAAGGCACAAATCAGCTGGACCACGCTGAAGGCACCTGTTTTGGGATGAAGCCTGCCTACCTGGGCTGTGCAAGTAGCAGCTGAACTCGGACCTGGAGGATGCATCTGATTTACCCAAAAGAAGAGAGAGGGAGGGGTGTTCCACGCCGAGAACCGCTCGGTCAACGGCCCAGCGATAACAGAAAAAGTTGGGTCAGGAAACAAAGTTCATTATGGCCGAACAGAGGGTATGATGTGTGGGGATGAGGCTGCGGAGGGACGAACAGCCAAATCATTCAGACCCTAATAAACTATAATAGAAAGTTTGAACTTCGGTTTTAAAAGACTCTAAACTGAAGAACTGTATTATCAGATTTGTGTTTTAAAAGGATTACTCTGGCTGCAGTGCGGTGAATTGATTAAGAGGGAAGGAGACTAAGGCAGGGAAACCTCTTTGGCTATTGATGTCATTTTGGTAACAGAGGATGGTGCCCTGAACTAGTGGAAATAGGCGTGGGTGGATCCTGGATCATTTAGAAGGTAGAATTATTAGGACTTGAAGATTAGTTAGTTGAGAGAGGGAAAAGGTGAGGTACCAAATACAAATGATGCTTTGGTTCTGACTTAGGAAGCTGGTGGTGAATGGGCCTTCATGGAAATAAGGAACTTAAGTGGAGAGGAGTTTTGGGAGACTAGTGTTCAGTTTTATGCTTGTTGAGGTCAGCTGATAAAAAGGACAACTTCAGAAGTAATTTCTTTGTGGGATCTGTAATATAAGGTAGGGAGCATAAACAATGATTTGAAACTGTTCTTAAAAGTTCTTGGAGTCCATTCTTTTTTTTTTTTTTTTTCTTTTTAGGGCTGCAAGTGTGGCTTATGGAAGTTCCCAGGCTAGGGGTGTAATCAGAGCTGTAGCCCAGGGCCTACACAACAGGTACAGTAATGAGGGATCCTTAACCCACTGAGCAAGGCCAGGGATCAAACCTGCATCCTCCCAGATACTAGTTGGGTTTGTTACCGCTGAGCCACAATGGGAACTCCCCATTAATTATTATCATTATTTTTTTTTTTGTCTTTTTGCTTTTTCTAGGGCTGCTCCCACAGCATATGGAGGTTCCCAGGCTAGGGGTGTAATCGGAGCTATAGCTGCCGGCCTACACCACAGCTCACGGCAACGTCAGATCCTTAACCCACTGAGCAAGGCCAGGGATCAAACCTGCAACCTCATGGTTCCTAGTCGGATTCGTTAACCACTGAGCCACAATGGGAACTCCCCCCATTAATTCTTTATTCTGGTAGTGCTGAGACCTCAGTCTTCCTTGGGCATTTCTTGGCACAAGCAAGCTGATGAGTTCTTGCTTATTTTCTTATTCTTTTCTCCTTTACTGTCTAAATTTTATTTCATCTAGCAACTTTATATCACAAATGTGCATACCTTAATATAATAATAAAAGAAGATGTATTGTAGAAAGAGAAATCCCTGGAGCTAAACACATACCTCTATGTCCAGTCTGCTGCCAACTAGCTTGAAAAGGGTTCAGGATTAAGGTAGAACAAACAACCTAAATAAGGCCCAACTACCTCTTTACTCCAAAAGATTTTTCCTAAGAGGAGTCCCCTATATTTCTCTTCCCCAACATATCCTTGGAACTGAGCCCATGGCCACGATGACCCAAAATGACCAGGACACTGCCCCTATTTCTAGCTACCCTGAAGACTGATGCCCTTCTCTGAGTACCCTCCTTAAAAAATCGTAATAAAAGAAAGCCATATTATAGGAGTTCCCATTGTGGCACAGTGGAAACAAATTTGACTGGTATCCATGAGGATGCAGGTTTGACCCCTGGCCATGATCAGTGGATTGGGTGTTGCCATGAGTTGTGGTGTAGGTGGGAGACATGGTTTGGATTACAAATTGCTGTGGCTGTGGCATAAGCCAGCAGCTACAGCTCTGATTTGAGCCCTAGCCTGGGAACTTCCATATGTACGGCCCTAAAAAGCAAAAAAAAAAAAAAAAAAAAAACACCTGCCCCAAAAAGCCACTATATAGTCAGTGACCCTTAACTGCAATTAAGAAAGATAGCTTCTTGGGAGTTCCTATTGTGGCATAGCGGAAACAAATCCGATTAATATCCACAAGGATGCACATTCAATCCCTGGTCTCACTGGTTTAAGGAGCCAGCCTTGCCATGAGCTATGGTATAGGTGGAAGAGGCCATGGATCTCAAGTTGCTATGGCTGTGGTGTAGGCTGGCAGCTATAGCTTCGATTTGATCCTTAACTGGGAACTTCCATATGCCGTAGGTGTGGCCCTAAAAAAAAAAAGAAAGAAATGGGTTCTTTATTTGGGTGAAATCAATTGATTTTCAGCTTTTGTTATTTTAAAATTAAAAAAATTTTTTTTGCTTTTTTTAGGGATGCATCTGCCCTATGGAGGTTCGAAGACTAGGGGTTGAATTGGAGCTGCAGCTTCCGGTCTACAGCACAGCCACAGCAACGCTGGACCCAAGCTGCAGCTTGGAGCAATGCCAGATCCTTAATCCACTGAACTTGGCCTGGGATGGAACCTGCATCATCACAAACACTATGTTGGGTTCTTAACCTTCTGAGCCACAATGGGAACTCCAGAATGCTTTTTTTTTTTTTTTTTGGTCTTTTTATCCTTTTAGGGCTGCACCCGCCACATGTGGAGGTTCCCAGGCTAGGGGTGTAATCAGAGCTGTAGCCACCGGCCTACGCCACAGCCACAGCAACGCTGCATCCAAGCTGCATCTGTAACCTACACCACAGCTCACGGCAGTGCCAGATGTTAGACTTCCAGCCTCCAAAATTATGAGAAATTTCTGTTCTTTATATGCCACGAAAATTACTATGTATTCATTAACAATTTTAAATAAACTTCTTTACAACTATATCTAAAAATATATTTGAAAATAGTGATACAAGGGGCATTCCCATGTGGCTCTGAAGGTTACGAGCCCTACTAGGATCCATGAGGTTGTGGGTTTGATCCCTGGCCTTGCTCAGTGGGCTAAGGACCTAATGTTGCCACAAGCTGTGGCATAAGTCGCAGATGTGGCTTGGATCTGGCTTTACTGTGGCTGTGGCATAGGCCAGCAGCTGTAGCTCCAATTCTGTGCCTAGCCTGGGAACTACCATATGCTGCAGGTACAGCCCTAAAAAGGAAAAAAAAAAAAAAGTAATACATGTATGTACGTGAACATTGAGAGGAGAACCAGGGAAATCATTACTGTGTATATTTGCCATGAGGTTGCAGGGTTCTCCTTTTGGTGACCCGACTTTCTCTGATGAGTTCAGATCTGTAAACTGGCCAATATCTGAAGGTGAGCAAAGGATGGTCATTTTCCATTGGGGCAAATGCCCTTGGTTCCCTGATTACCCAACATTAATTTCTTCTGATAGAAAATTGAGAAGTACCCTGGTTGGCTGCCTATTTTGCCTTTGGGATGCTGTTAACCATCTCCATAATTCTCTGAAGGCCACGCCTACTTGACTGATACTCTGACCTTTCCACTCATTATGTGGCATCTACCTGGCTTCTGGCAGTTAAGTGCTGCCACCTGGCCTTTTGTTTCAAGACCCTGTCACCCTTTTGTTGATAGTGAGCCTAGTTTTCTAACAGCCTCTCCTACTGTCAGTCCTGGCCAGCAGTGAACTTTAGTGATGCTGGCACACTTCTTACCATCACATTCCTATGGTCTTGGTAAATGCAGTATCCTCTAAGTCTTCCCATGGAACATAATCATTCTGTGGGATTTGTGACATTATATGGTGCATCCATTTCATGCTCACTTCTCTGAGTTTTTAAATCTCTTCCTATTCCATCCGTTTTGGCAGTTCTGGCATTTTTTACCTCATGTAGGCTGTAAAGTTTTCTGTACTTCTAAGAGTCATTCCAGTAACAAATTTGTACCATTTCCTGGGGTCCTTGACAGAATGATAAATTCTGTATCTTGGAGTTCCCGTGGTGGTTCAGCGATTAATGAACCCAACTAGGATCCATGAGGATGTGGATTAAATCCCTGGCCTCACTCAGTGGGTCAAGTATCCATTGTTGCTATGGCTGTGGGATAGGCTGGCAACTGCAGTTCTAATTGGACCCCTAGCCTGGGAAATTCCATATGCCACACTCACAGCTTTAAAAAAAGCAAAAAAACAGAACCTGGAAATTCAAGATCTTCAGAGCATCAATCAGATATCCCCATTCCATGTGTCATAATTCCATTATTTCCCAGCTAGGGCCCTTAGCTGACCTGCATTGCTTGGGAGTTTTACCTTATTGGAGCTTAAACTATTCTGATGATTATCCTGCCCTCCACAGCAGCAGGTGTTAAATTCCTCTTCCTGTGCTGTTGAGGAGGCCCTCTGGCTTTCACACTTAGCTTTCAGTAACAGAACCTAATTCTACTATACTTATAATTATTCTGCCCCCCCCAATGTTTTTTGAAGTATAGTTGATTTACAATGTTGTGTTAGTTTCAGGTAAACAGCAAAGTGATTCAGTAAAATACACACATATTTTTCATATTCTTTTCCTTTATGGTTTATTACAGCAAATCTTGCTATACAGTAAGACCTTGTTGTGTAGCTATGTTATATATAGTAGTTTGTATCAATCCCAAACTCCTAATTTATTCCTGCTGTAGTGCCATAGGATTGGCAGTGTCTCTGCAAGGTTTGATCTCTGGCCCAGCACAGTAGGTTAAAGGATTAATCATTGCTACAGCTGTAGCACAGGCTGCAACTGTGGCATGAGTTCGATCCTTAGCCCAGGAACTTCTGTATACCACAGGTGTGACCAAAAACGAACAGATAAAAAAAGAGATCAGAGGGAGTTCCTGCTGTGGGTTAGTGGTAATGAACCCCCACTAGTATCCATGAGGATGCAGGTTTGATCCCTGGCCTTGCTTGGTGGGTTAAAGATCCGTTGTTGCTGTGAGCTGAGGTGTAGGTCACAGACAGGGCTCAGATCCTGCACTGTTGTGGATGTGATATAGGCCAGTAGCCATAGCTCTGATTCCACCTGTAGCCTGGGAACTTCCATATGCCTTGGGTGAGGCCCTAAAAAGAAAAAAAAAAAAATGGGATTGGAATTCCCATTGTGTGGTACAGTGGGTTAAGGATCCAACTATGGTGGCTTGAGTCACTACAGAGGTGCAGCTTCGATCCCTGGCCCAGGCACAGTGGGTTAAGGATCCAGTGTTGCCATAGCTGTGGTTTAGGTCATAGCTGTGGTGTAGGTCACAGCTGTGGCTCAGATTTGATCCCTGGCCTGGGAACTTCCTCATGCTGCAGGTGCGGCAAAAAGGGGGGGGGGATTTTTTTTTTTTTACTTTCCCTTTCTGATATCTCATTGTTAGTGTAAAGAAATGCAACAGATTTCATTATGTTAATCTCATATCCTGCTACTTTGCTGAATTCATTTATTAACTACTAGCTGAATTCTAGTTTTGTATGAGTCTTTAGGGTTTTCTATATATATAGTATCATGTCATCTGCATGTAATGACAATTTTACAATTCTTCCCTTCCAATTTGGATAGTTTTTATTTATTTATATATTGTCTTTTTGTCTTTCTAGGGCCGTACCACATGGCATATGGAGGTTCTCAGGCTAGTAGTCTAATCGGAGCTGTAGCCCTGGCCTACGCCAAAGCCACAGCAACGCAAGATCCGAGCCATGTCTGTGACCTACACCACAGCTCACGGCAAGGCCAGATCCTTAACCCACTGAGCGAGGCCAGGGGTTGAACCCGAAACCTCGTGGTTCCTAGTCAGATTCGTTAACCACTGACGGGAACTCCCCTCCCTATTTTTTAAATGCTTGATACATCCCATGAGCTAGTACATTCCCTTCTATCGCATACTATCCCTATTCATCAAGGATGAAATGTTCAACAATTGGACCACCAGATCTTCATTTCCAGCTATATGGTGAGTAACCCAGCTTCTGAACATCATTTTTTGCCTGATTTTTCAGAGCTTTTCTAGCACCAACTGTTGCAGGTTGGATTCTCCAAAAAATGGATTTTGAGGTCCAGTTTAGTGTACAGAATGTTTATTAGAGAGTGTTCCTGGGATTGACAGCCATAGAAGGGAGGAAAAGGGGATGAAATTGAATGGTAGTGCGTAACTAACAACCATGTGAACCGATCACATGGGCACTCTAAAGCTAAAAGAGACAGTCAGGATGTATCACATTGGGCTGAAATGGCCAGACCTTTATTGCTCTGCCTCCATCATTCATTATATGGGAAGGCTATGACCTTGGGCAGGGGGTCTTTCTGCAGCTTAGCCAGATGTTGAAGTGTCTGAAAGCTAAAGGTCTGGAGGAGGTATCTCTGTGTCCTGGAGGATATATCTGTGTCCATCCAGAAACGGAGGCACAGAGAGTTTCCCAAGGTTACACAGTTGGAACCAGTATGACTCCAGAGTGGTGCTCTTAACTGCCATGAGCAATTTGGTGCCTTTCCCTGGTCTGTAAACAAGCACCTACAGACTGTTTACTCAAAGAAATCAGGGATCAGCACACTGGAAACAATTTTAGTGTAAAATTGATGGAGGGGCAAGATTGTAAAGGTGGTCAGGATGGGGCAATGAGTTCCCATTGTGGCTCTGTGGTAACAAACCCAACTAGTATCCATGAGGATGCTGGTTTGATCCTGGCCTCGATCAGTGGGTTAAGTATCCAACATTGCTGAGGCTGTGGCATAGACTGGCAATTGTATCTTCAATTCGACCCTTAGCATGGAACTTCCATATGATACACCTGTGGCCCTAAAAAGCAAAAACAAATAAACAACAACAACAACAAAAAAGCAAAAAATAAAAGAAGAAGAAAAAAAAAAAGATGTGTTGGGAAGGTAGAAACACTGTAGCTAGATGGGGATAGGGAAGGGAGAATTTTCTAATATGTCTCCAGTGCAGCAGAAGAGAGGGGACTTGAGCAGCTAGCATGCCCTGTCCATTACCTTGGTTGTACTTTCCTGGGAGGCCAGGAGTGGATGACGTTCCAGACTTCACCAGGTTGGCGAAAACATCGCTTAACAGCCTCAAATCCAGCTGCTCTGAAGCCGCTATTCTCCAAGCACTCCCACCCCCAATCCAGAAAGTGTGTTCCTCCTGGGTAGAGGGTATACTCTGTCACTGACACACAAATATTCTTTTTTTTTTCTTTAGGGCCCCACCCTCAGCACATGGAAGTTCCCAGGCTAGGGGTCAAATTGGAGCCTCTGCCACAGCCGTAGCAATGCCAGATTTGAGCTGCATCTGCAACATATACCACAGCTCAGGGCAATGCTGGATCCTTAACCAACTGAGCGAGGCCAGAGATCAAACCTGCCTCCTCATGGGTACTACTCAGATTTGTTTCTGCCGCACCAGGAGAGGAACTCCCAAATACTCTTGGAAAACATACTTTTCATAGTAAGTTGTTGGCCAGTCTTTTTTTTTTTTTTTTTTTTTTTTTTTTTTCCTTTTTGTCCACCCCCAAGCATATGGAATTCCCAAGCCAAGGATCAGATCCTAGCCCCAGTTGTACCTGCACCACAGCTGCGGCACTGATCCTGTAGCACTGTAGCGGGAACTCCAAGTTGTTGGTCGATCTTATAAATAATCCTCTCTGTCTTTGGTTAGTAGGAACTTGTTCACCAGAGCCTGAGCACTTTTCAGTAATGAACTGGGCAGCCAGACTTCAAGGAGAAGGGATGGCAGGCTGTGGACTCTGAGCTCAAGGTTGTCCTCACCTTAACACCATGCCTTTCCTGCATGACCCTAACTCTTTCTCCCTCTTTCTCCTACTTCTTTACCTTGGACTGGATGACTCTTTTAGACTAAAATCATTCCCTAATGCCCCATTGTGTGCATGGAATCATATTTTCCTACCCACTCCTCTCTTGCACTTCTATGGTTCCTAGTATGACAACTAGGAGATGGCATGCTAAAACTCCTTTGCTGTGTTGTGCTTTTGGGTTTTTTGTTTGTTTGCTTGTTTTTTTGAAGAGGAAGAAGAAGGAGAAGAGTGGGGAAAAGAGGATGGAAAAAAAGAGGAAAAGGTGAAATTAAAAGGAAAGGAAGACCGCAAACTACTGCTGTGTTGAGGGCAGAGCTTAAAGTCAAGTTTTCTTTCAGTTTTTCCTCTAGGCTCTTTTTTCACTCCACAAATGTTTTTGTGACTCCAACAAGTGCCATGCCTTTTTAGATTCTGTTCCTTTGAGTAAGGAATAATTTAATGCATTGGGGGAGTGTGGGGCATATTTCAGTCACTATTACTATTTCTCAGATCTTTTGAATTTACTTTTTTCTTCTTCTTTATGGCTGCACCTGCGTCATATGGAATTTCCCAGGCTAGGTGTAGAATTGGAGCTGCAGCTGCCTACCTGCACCACAGCCACAGCAACACCAGATCCAAGCTGAATCTGCCACAGCTTGAGTCAACACTGGATCCCTAACTCTCTGAGAGAGGCCAGGGATGGAACCTACATCCTCATGGAGACTAGGTCATGTTCTTAACCTGCTAAGCCACCATGGGAACATCTGAATTTACTTTTTAAGTGCAAAGTTAATATACGCCCACTGTAAATAAGAAATACAAATACCAAGTGCATAAAGTAAAAAGATAGGTAGCCTTCATCCTCATACCCCTTCCCTCCATATCTCATTTGATAAGAATAACTAGGGTCTAATCGGAGCTACAGCTGCCGGCCTACACCACAGCCACAGCAACACCAGATCCGAGCTGCATCTGTGACCTACACCACAGCTCACGGCAATGCCAGATCCTTAACCCACTGAGTGAGGCCAGGGATTGAACCCACATCCTCATAGTTACTAGTTGGGTTCATTTCCGATGTGCTGTAACAGGAACTCCAAGAATAACTTTTATGACCTCTTGTGTATATTGTTCCAGATCTTTTGGAGAACATATGTAAACACACCCCCAAACCTGGGTTTTCTTGTGTTTAATTGTTCCTTCCTGGTGAGTGAGATCTGATTTTAAGACGTTGTAGGCTCAGGGAGTTCCTGCTGTGGCACAGTGGGTTAAGAACCTAACTGCATAGGCTCAGGTCACTGCAGAGGTACAGGTTCAATCCTCGGCCTGTTGCAGTGGGTTAAGGATCTAGCATTGCTGTAGCTGTGGCTTAGATTCAGTCCCTGGCCCAGCAACTTCCATGTGCTGCAGGTGCAGCCAAAAAAAAAAAAAAAAAAAAAAAAGCCCTCTTTCTGGCCTTTCTCAGTATAGCTCCATGTTTCACAACCTTTTGTTCTTCTCAGCACATACAAGTGATGCTGTCTGTCTTTGATACACACATACCCTGAACTGTCCTCAATACTCAAAAAAATGCACTCAAGAAAAGCATGTCAGAATACCAGGGAGTGAAAGGGTTGTTACCATAGGAATAACCTTATATCTTTAAAATTATAGGTTAATTATTTGCCAACTTCGTCTTTTTCTTTTTTTGCTTTTCAGTGACACACCTGCAGTGTATGGAAGTTCCCAAGCTACGAGTTGAATTGGAGCTACAGCTGCCAGCCTATGCCACAGCCACAGCAATGCCAGATCCAAGCCATGTCTGTGACCTACACCACAGCTCACAGCAATGCTGAATTCTTAACCTGCTGAGCAAATCCAGAGATCAAACTTGCATCCTCACGGATACTAGTAGGGTTCCTAACCCACTGAGTCATGACAGGAACTCCTGCTTTTTTTTTTTTTTTTTTTTTTTTTGCCACACCTGCAGTATGTGGAAGTTCCCAGGCCAGGGATCGGATCCTTGCCACAGCAGCTACCCAAGCCTCTACAGTGACAATGTTGGATCCTTAACCCTCTGTGCTGCAAGAGAACCCCTATTTGCCAGTTTTGAATTTTAGTATGATTCATTACTTGTTGCTTGAGGCCTATAACACAATGGATGTAACACTCAGAACCACTAATTAAGTGAATCCCATAACTTAATTCATTTATCAAAAGCCAAACTTGTGGCTTATTTAGCAGCACAAGACTTCCTACTTTATTCATGTGTCAGATATTCAATCAAGCACCTGCTCTGTGCTAGGCACTGAGGAAATGAAGGTGACAAGACACCATCCCTGCTTACAGCCTAGTGCAGTGGTTCTTGAACTTTACTGAAAAGCACCTAATCTCTTATTAAAATGCAGGGTCTAATTCAGGAGGTGAAGCCAAGGAGTTTATACTTCATTTTTTAAATTTTTAAATTTTTTTTCTTTTTTGGCTACCCTGTGGAATATGGAGGATTCTTAACCTAGTGAGCCAGGCCAGAGATCGAACCTGTGTTCCAGCACTCCCAAGAAGCCAAGGATCCCATTGCACCACAGCAGGAGCTCCGGAATTTGCATTTTAAACAGATATCCATGGTAGTTTTCTCAAGGGTATGGGATGGTCTCATTTTGAAAAACTCTAGTCTGGACACAGAGAAGCCCAAAAGTCCGATTAGCTGTTCAGGATTAGGGACCCTTTTCTAACCCTGATGTTTTCTGAAATAAGCAGCACATATGTATTATCTTGTGCTGAGTGACCCTCTGAGAATGGCTCAGGAAGATTCAAAATGCAGAAGAATTCAGGCTTTTATGAACAAGTTGTCTGTCAATATGTAGGAGTCATCAGAAGATTCCAAGTCATTAACCTATTCACTTGGCAAATATTTACTGAGTGCCTACTTTATCCCAGGTACTGAGGGACATTCCCTTCTGTCCAAAGCTCCTCCTCTGCCCTATATTCTACTGCTTGTACTTCTAGGGCTGCACCGTGGCATATAGAAGTTCCCAGGCTAAAGGTGGAATTGGAGCTCCAGCTGCAGGCCTATGCCACAGCCACAGCAATGCCAGATCTGAGCCGCATCTGCAACCTATGGTGAAGCTCATGGCAACACCAGGTCCTTAACCCACTAAGCAGGGTTAGGGATCAAACATGCATCCTTGGAGTACCTGTTGTGGCACAGTGGTTAATGAACCTAAATAGGAACTGTGGGGTTGCAGTTTGATCCCTGGCCTTGCTCAGTGGGTTAAGGATCCAGCGTTGCTGTGAGCTGTGGTGTAGGTTGCAGACGAGGCTCGGATCCTGAGTTGCTGTGGTTCTGGCGTAGGCTGGCGGCTACAGCTCTGATTCAACCCCTAGCCTGGGAACCTCCATATGCCACGGGAAGCAGCCCTAGAAAAGGCAAAAAAAGCCAAAAAAAAAAAAAAAAAAAAACCAAAACAAACAACCCCCCCCAAAAAAACCCTGCATCCTTATGGATACTAGTCAGGTTCTTAATCCACTGAGCCACAATGAGAATTCCCAGATCCTTCCCTTTAACACATCCCTTGTCTGAAAATTAAAAATTCTTTGACTTTGTGTCTCCTCCTGCTATCATGTTCTGTTTTCTTTCCTACAACCCCATTAGTTAGGATGCTTTTGCCTGCATGTGACAGAAAACTCAACATGTATTTTGCATAAACAAAAGCACCTATTGGCTCCTGTGACTGAAAAGTCAAGAAGCATGTCTGGCTTTAGGATAATCTTGAGGAAGCAGCTCACATGGGGTCAGAAAGAGGCTCATCCCTTTGTGTTCTTGGCTCTGCCTTGATCCTTGGTGTCCCACTCCATTCACACCCTGGCAGTTTTAGGCTCTCTCCTAAATGTTGTAAAATGGCTCATATTGTCCCACCACATTATCCAGGAAATGTCACAGAGGATCTCACTGAGGAACCTCCAGTGAAGAGAGGGGGAAATATTTCTTTCTAGGAGGCCCCAGTACTTCTTTACACTGACTGGATTAGTTGTCAATCCCTGGGGCCAAGGAATGGGCTGTGCTGATTGGATTGAGCCAATTAGAGCAATCCTTGGAGCTGGATTTGAAGTTAATCCCAACCAAATCATGTGGCTGAGGGTGGGGCAAGATTGGGTTTTCCAAACAATGTTCAGGGAAGCAGTACTGGAAGGAGAGGAAATGCTGCTTAGCAACTCATAACAGGACTCACTGTGAAAACCAGGCTTCTGAAAGTAGAGGCCATGGTCAGGATTGAACTCTCTCATCTTCCACTTATTCCTTTCTTTTCGCCATCCCTGGGGCCAAGGATCAAACCCATGCCACAGCAGCGACCCAAGCCACTGCAGAGACAACGCTGGATCCTTTTTCTCTCTCTTTTTTTTTTTTAATTTAGAGAAGCCCTTTCAGTATTTCTTTTAGAATGGGTTTAGTATTGCTGTACTCTTTTAGCTTTTGTTTGTTGGAGAAATTCTTTATTTCTCCTTCTATTTTAAATTATATTCTTGCTGGATAGAGTATTCTAGGCTGCAAATTTTTTTCCTTTCAGCACTTTAAATATGTCTTGCCACTCCCTTCTGGCCTGTAGTGTTTCTGTAGAGAAATCAGCTGATAGCCTTATGGGAGTTCCCTTATAATTAATGCTTTGCTTTTCTCTTGATGCCTAGAATCCTCTCTTTATCTTTAACTTTTCCATTTTTATTATAATACGTCCTGGTGTGGGCCTGTTTGGGTTCAGCTTTTTTGGGGCCCTTTGTGCTTCCTGTATCTTGATATAAGTATGCTTTAGATTTGGAAAGTTTCCAGCCATAATTTCTTCAAATATATTTTTCAGTCCCCTTTTCTTCTTCTTTTCCTTCTGGAATTCCTTTATGCATAGATTGGCCTGCTTTATGTTATCCCATAGGTCTCTTATATTGCTTTCATGTTTTTTCATTTGGTTTTCTGTCTGCTGTCCTGATTGGGTGATTTCCATTATCTTATTTTCCACATCACTAATTCGTTCCTCTGCATTATTCATTCTGTTCTTTATTGCCTTAAGCTCAGTTTGTCTCTGCAAATGAATTTTCTAGTTTTTCTTGGCTCCTCCTTATATTTTATAGTGCCTTTCTATTTTTTTATTTTTATTTATTTATTTATTTATTTTGTCTTTTTGCCATTTCTTGGGCCACTCTCGTGGCATATGGAGGTTCCTAGGCTAGGGGTCGAATCGGAGCTGTAGCCGCCAGCCTATGCCAGAGCCACAGCAATGTGGGATCTGAGCCACGTCTACAACCTACACCACGGTTCACGGCAATGCCAGATCCTCAACCCACTGAGCAAGGCCAGGGACCAAACCCCCAACCTCAGGGTTCCTAGTAGGATTCGTTAACCACTGAGCCACGATGGGAACTCCTCTAGTTCCTTTCTAAAGGAATCTGCATTACTGTTAATATCCTCTCCTAATTCCTTTAGTATTTTCAATACCTCCCTTTTGAACTCAATGTCTGTCAGACTGCAGAGGTCTGTTTCATTGTTGTCTGCTTTAGGTGAATTCTCCTGTTCCTTTAACTGGGAATGGTTTCTGTGCTTCTTCATCTTGCTTGTGTTTTTCTTTTTCTGTGAGTTTGGGGAAGCCAAACTGTAGTCTTGTAAGGCTATTTCTATGCAAGATCACATCTTTGTATTTTTTTTGGGGGGGGTTACTATTTATTTTTGGTGCGGGAGTTTGAATACTTGCTGTTTCTTTCTTCGGGTGTGAGCAGGCTGTTTTCCCCAGGATGCTCAGTGTGTTTTCAGTGAGAAGGAGGCAGTGGGTAGGGCCAGCAGTCAGTGCCTGATTTTTGGGCTCTCAACAGCAGCAAGGACCTGCAGGAAGGTAGCACAGGTTACTCCTAGCTGCAGGGCCCTGGGAAGTGGTAATAAGCTCTAGGCAGATCGTCAAGGTGACCAGAGCATTTGACAGTAGCAACAGCAGGGTGTGTGAGTCCCCAGGGGAATGAGAGCAACAATAGCTTGTGTTTGATTGCAATGCCCTCCTCTGAGGTGATTGGAACCTCCGGTGGTGCCTGTTCAGGGACCCCTAGTGGGAGCAGGCCATGACTATCTCTAGAGTCAGTGATAACTGCGGTGGTTTGCCCCCCGCCACCTGTAGACCGTATATGAAGAAACCCATCTCACTTAGCCCACACAGGAGGTGTTGTAAAGGGTGCTCCTAGTTGCAGGATCCTGGAAAGTGACAGGGATCAGGTGTGTGAGTACTGCCCGGAACAACGTTGGATCCTTAACCCCTAACCTGCTGCTGCACCACAGGAGAACTCCTTCTATTTATACTTTAGCCTTGATCCTTGTTCAAAAATTGCCCTGCACACTCACATCATTAATTACTACCAAATCCATTATTCTTTCCCTGTTCTTACCCTGCTGAACTTCTCTGTGTCATTTGACACTGTTGACTCCTTCTCCTCTCTCTTGACTGCCTTGACTTAATGTGATGCCACTTTGTCTAGGTTCTACTCCTGTCTCTCTGGCCACTCTTTCTCAGGCTTCTTCAGTTTCTTCTTCCTCAACATTCTTTCACTCACTTAAATGCTGGTTTTTCATTTTAGGTCCTTTTCTCTTGTCAACTCACAAACTCTATTGTATCCAGCCCCTTGCCCAGCATAATATCTGCAACATATTCGCACTCAAACAATATACTGAATGAATGAACTAATGAATGGGTATTCACTTGGGTTGGCACTCCACTCTTCTCATGTAATTCCCAAGAGTGTAAAATCAGCTGATTCTGTTCTCAAGGTCTCTAGACAGGTCAGCAGACTTACTGTGCACCCCCTCCCAGATATACCACAAGTACCTTGGATTAACATGTATACTAACCTCCTTATCCTTATCTCTAAACTAATTGCTCCTCTTTTACTCACTCTGCTAATTGATGGGATTGTGGTCCATTCAGTTATCCAACCTGCTCCCTGTTATGTTTCTCAAATCTCCCTTAAACACTTCCTAAGTCTTCTGATTCTGCCATTCTCCTGTCTTTATTTCTTTTTTTTTTTTTATTTGGCCGTGCCTACAGCATGCAGTTCTGTGGGCCTGAACCACAGTAGTGACAATGCCAAATCCTTAACTCAATGCACTACGAGGCAAACTCCTCTTCCTTCTTCTTCTTCTTTTTTTTTTTTTTAGGGCTGCACCTGAGGCATATGTAAGTTCCCGGCTAGGGTCTAATTGGAGCTGCAGCTACACCACAGTCACAGCAAAACGGGATCCAAGCTGCATCTATGACCTACACCATAGCACACAGCAATGCCGGATCCTTAATCCACTGAGGCCAGGGATGGAACCCACATCCTCACAGATACTAGTTGGGTTCGTAACTAACAAGTATTGATAAGAAAGTGGAAAAATTGGAAAATTTATGCATTGCTAGGGGAAATGTAAAATGGTACAGTCACTATAGATGATGGTATGGTGATTACTCAAATTAGTAAACATGGAATTACTGTATGAGCAAGCCAGTCCACTTTTGGGTTTATACCCAAAATAAGTGAAAGCAGAAATTTGAACAAATATCTGTACACCCATATTCAGAGCAGTATTTTTTTGTCTGTTTGGTTTTTTGTTTTGGAGGGGTTTTTTTGGGTGTGTCCGAGGTATGCAAAAGTTCCCAGGCAGGAATTAAATTTGTGCACAGCAGTGAACTGAGACACAGCAATGACAATGCCAGATCCTTAACCCACTGAGCCCACCAGGGCACTCCCATAGTAGCATTTATTTACAGTTTCTAAAGGTGAAAACAACACAAGTATCCACAAATAATGAATGGATAGGGAGTTCCCATTGTGGCTCAATGGGTTACAAACTTGACTAGTATCCATGAGGATGTGGGTTCAAGCCCTGACCTCACTCAGTGGCTTAAAGGATCTGGTGGTGTTGTCAGGAGCTGCGATGTAGGTTGCAGACATTGCTGGACCCAGCGTTGCTGTGGCTTTAGCATAGGCCAGCAGCTGCAGCTCTGGTTTGGCCCCTAGCCTAGGAACTTACATAAGCCACAGGTGCAGCCCTAAAAAGAAAAAAAAAAAAAATGAACGGATAAACAAAATGCAGTATATACATACAATCGATTATTATTCAGCCTTGAAAAGAAAGGAAATTCTTTTTTTTTTTTTTTTTTTTTGTCTTTTTGCTATTTCTTTGGGCCGCTCCCGCGGCATATGGAGGTTCTCAGGCTAGGGGTCGAATCGGAGCTGTGGCCACCGGCCTACGCCAGAGCCACAGCAACGCTGGATCCGAGCCGCGTCTGCAACCTATACCACAGCTCACAGCAACGCCGGATCGTTAACCCACTGAGCAAGGGCAGGGACTGAACCCGCAACCTCATGGTTCCTAGTCAGATTCGTTAACCACTGCGCCACGACGGGAACTCCAGAAAGGAAATTCTTTAGGGTTTTTTTTTTTTTGTCTTTTTTTTTTTTAAGGGTCACACCCGCACCATATGATTAGACCCCAAGCTAGGGGTCTAATCAGAGCTGTAGCCGCCAGCCTACGCCAGAGACACAGCAACGTAGGATCCGAGCCTCATCTGCAACCTACACCACAGCTCACCACAACTTGAGATACTTACCCCAATGATCAAGGCCAGGGATCGAACCCAAGTCCTAATGGATGCTAGTTGGGTTCGTTAACCACTGAGCCACAACGGGAACTCCAGGAAGGAAATTCTAACTTGTGCTACAACTTTGAAGGTACTAAGCTAAATGAAATAAATCAGACACGACAAACCAAACGTTGTATGATTTCATTTAAATGAAGTACCTAGAGTAGTCGTATTCATAGAGACAGAAAGGAGGATGGTGGTTGCAAGAGGATTAATGAGAGTGGGGGAAGGGAAGTTAGTGTTTCGTGGGTACAGAGGAAAAAATTCTAAATGGATGGTGGTGCTGGACAGTAAATGTGAGTGTACTTAGTGCCACTGAACCGTATATTTTAAAATGGTTAAAATGATTAGTTTATGTTATATATGTTTTTTCACAAAAAAGCAGGCAAACATTGATGTAACTTGATCACTAATCTCCTTCTGAATAGTATAATTTTATGATTTAATGACTTCTCACTTATCCCTTTCCACCTCCCATCGGTTCTATTTCTGGAACTTTTCTGGATCTGTTTCCTCATCTGTATAGTGATAATGACAGCTGCCTCATGGGTTTCTTTTGAGCATTAAATGAGTTAACATATATACAACACTTAGAAAGTGGGTGGCATAAAGTATTAATACATATTAACTGATATTATCATCTCTGTCTTAATACAAAATTAAGTATTAACTTATGTTATCATCTCTCAATACAAAATTCAATTTTCTGTCTAAATTTGCAATTTAAAAAATTCTCTTATTTTGCTCCTTACTCCTCTAAAATCAAGATTCTTGTGCAAGCTGCTTAAACTGTTCTCACAGAGACTATGACCAGCATCAATGTATGACCATAGTTAGCATTTTTAATATTATGGTCCTTTGGAGTTCCCATCATGGCCTGGCGGAAACGAATCTGACTGGCATCCACGAGGTGCAGCTTTGATCCGTGGCCTCGCTTAGTGGGTTAAGGATCCGGTGTTGCCGTGAGCTGTCACAGCTTGTATGCTACGTTGCCATGCCTCTGGCATAGGCTGGTGGCTGCAGCTCAGATTTGACCCTTAGCCTGGGAACCTCCATATGCCCCAAATGTGGCCCTCAAAAAAAAAAAAGCAAAATAAGTGGTTGTATTTCCAAATGAAAGTAGTAATCCTGTGTGGAAACATAAAGCAGACTGAATGCTTAATGAGGTTACATTGAAATAATAGAAGTGAGTGAAACCTCAAGGTGGAAAAAAGCTTACATACTGAATTTGAGGATGCCTGCATTTAGATGAGGAAGAGAATATGCAGAATAATATCTTCCTGGTGGAAACCATCCAAGCCAATATTACTCGACTCTTCTGAAGTTTTAATCTGTGGCAACATTTATACTTGACTTAATCATGCTTCCCATTTCATATTTACTAATCTCTGGCTTTCACATGCTTACCCATTCAGGAGTAATTCAGAGTTCTCACTCCATTATCTAGGACCATATTAACCAATATGGTAACTCCTAGCCACAAGTGGCTATTTAAACTTAAATTAATTAAAATAGGAGTTCTCTGGTGGCTCAGTGGGTTAAGGATCCAGTGTTTTCACTGACAATCCAAGTTGTCAGTGGTTCAGGATCCCTGGCCTGTGAACCTCTGCATGCCCTGGGCATGGCCCCCCCAAAATTAATTAAAATAAATAGAACTAAAAATTCAATTCCTCATTTCTTTTCTTTTTTAATTATTAAAGTATAGCTGATTTACAATGTTTTGTCAAGTTCTATTGTACAACAAAGTGATCCAATCACACACATTTCCCTGTGCTGTACAGTAGGATCCCATTGTTCATCCATTCCAAATATAACAGTTTGCAGTCCAAAAACTCCCCAAATGCCCATCCATCCCACTTCCTCACTTCCTCTTCCTGTCCGGAACCCCAAGTCTGCTCTTCTTGGCCGTGACCTGTTTCTTTTGTTTGTTATTTTTAGATAGGATCATCTGCTCCATATTTTAGATTCCACAAATAAGTAATATCATATGGTATTTGTCTTTCTCTTTCTGACTTACTTCACTTAGTATAAGAGTCTCTAGATCCATCCATGTTGCTGCAAATTGCATTAGTTTGTCTTCTTTATGGCTGAGTAATATTCCATTGCATGCATGTATTACATCATCTTAATCCATTTATCCGTCGATGGACATTTTTTGTGTGTGTCTTTTTAGGGCCACACCTCCAGCATATGGAGAATCCCAGGCTAGGAGTCTAATTGGAGCTGTAGCTGCTGGCCCATGCCACAGCCATAGCAATGCCAGATTTGAGGTGCATCTGAGACCAACACCACAGATCATGGCAACACCAGATCCTTAATCCACTGATCGAGGCCAGGGATTGAACCTGCATTCTCATAGATTCTAGTTGGGTTCATTAACTGCTGAGCCAGGAAGGGAATTCCACGATGGACATTTAGGTTGTTTCCATGTGTTGGCTATTGTGAATAGTGCTTCTATGAACATAGGGATGCATGCATTGTTTTCTTTCTTTCTTTCTTTCTTTCTTTCTTTCTTTCTTTCTTTCTTTCTATCTGCTATTTTTTAGGGTCACACTCATGGCTTATGGAGGTTCCCAGGCTAGGGGTCTAACCGGAGCTGTAGCTTTCTTGCCTATACCACAGCCACAGCAATGCCAGATCTGAGCCATGTCTTCAACCTACACCACAGCTCATGGCAACACGGATACTTAACCCACTAAGGGAGGCCAAGGATTGAACCTGCAACCTCATGAGTGCTAGTTAGATTCATTTCCACTGAGCCACAATGGGAACTCTGCATGTATCTTTTTCAATGAAAGTTTTGTCCAGATACATGCCCAGCAGTGGAATTGCTGTATCATATGGTAGTTCTATATTTAGTTTCCTGAGGTACCTCCGTATTGTTTTCCATAGTGGCTGTACCAATTTACATTCGACCAACAGTGGAGGAGGGCAATTCCTCATTTCGAGTGCATAATAGCCACATGGGCCCAGTGGCTACCATATTGGACAGTACTGATAGAGAACATTTCCATCATTGCAGAAAGCTCAATGGGCTTAGGAAGTCTCTGCCTATTTGTCTGTCTTTCCCATTGGATCTACCTGGATGTGCTAATTTCACTAAGAAAGAAACTTGACCCAAATTTTGGGCAAGCTGTACCTTGTACAGATGTAGTGGTACAAACTGGGATAACCATGACCTTAAACTCCCACCAGGTAATCTTTTCTGAAATCATTTACTTCCTTGGCCTGGATCTTCCTTAATCTCTGAAGGGACTCCATCAAGAGGTGAAATTGCTGGGAGTTCCTGCTGTGGTACAGAGGGTTACGGATGCAGTATGGCGGCAGCAGTGGTTATAGGTCGTAAGTGGAAGCTGTGGCTCAGATTCAATCCCTGGCCCGGAAACTTCCATATGCTGGGGTGTGGTCATCAACAAGAGAGAGAGATGGAGTTCCTGTCAAGGCTCAGTGGTTCGTGAACCAGACTAGCATCCATGATGAGGGTTTGATCCCTGGCCTCACTCAGTGGGTTAAGGGTCCGGCATTGCCATGAGCTGTGGTGTAGGTCACAGACATGGCTTGGATCCTGCCTTGCTGTGGCTGTGGCATTGGCTGGCGGCTACAACTCTGATTGGAACCCTAGCCTGGGAACCTCCATATGCTACAAGTGCGGCCCTAAAAAACAAAAAGACCAAAAAAAAAAAAAAAAAAAAAAAAGAGAGAGAGAGATCATATTTGCCTGTTGCCTATTACAATGTTTTTTGATTGCTTGTATCATTACAGCCCTTCTTAAAAAGTGTTTTCATAAAAAGTCTTCTTGAGGCAGTACCCAATCTGTGTCTAAATTTGTGCAGGTTAGATATCTATTTAAAGTATATGACAAAAATCACTACCTTCAAGGGTTTTACCCTCCTTTTGAAAAGTCTCATATACATTAAATCAGTGAAAGGGCAGTTTAGTCTGTTTATAATCTAGCTGTCAGTTGAACACAATTAAGCGCCAGTGTTATGGCATAAAGAATAAATATGATAGGAGAAGTTCCCGTCGTGGCACAGCAGAAACGAATCCAACTAGGAACCAGGGGTTGTGAGTTAGATCCCTGGCCTTGCTCAGTGGGTTAAGGATCCTGTGTTGCCATGAGCTGTGGTGTATGAGTTTTGGTGTAGGCTGCAGATGCGGCTTGGATCCTGTGTTGTTGTGGCTGTGGCGGAGGCCGGCGGCTGTAGCTCCAATTAGACCCCTAGCCTGCAAACGTCCATATGCAGTGAGTGTGGCTCTGAAAGGACAAAAGACAAAATTAAAAAAAAAATCAATTAAAAAAAATAAATATGATAGGATGTTAGGAGGAGAGCAGCCATCATGGGACGAAGAGTATTATAACTTTTTAAGGAGAACATGGAATTTAAGGTGTGTTCTTAATAGATGGAGTCAGTGTATCAATTAAGACCTATTGATTGCAAATGATAGAAACCCAATCAGTTTAATTTAGGTGAAAGAATTTATTGGTGCTTAGAAGTCAAGGAAAAGATTAAACAGCCTTTCAGCTGAGCCTCAGGAACTAGAACTAGCAATATAAATGCTGATTGGATCTTCTTTTATCCTTCCATTTCTCTTAGCACCTTGATTTTCTCTTTCCATAAACCAATTTCTTCATAATAAATAGACTGAGCAGGAGCTCTGCAGGCGTCATGTGGAGTTAACAGGTCTCTTTTCCTCTTTTAGTTCAGAAAGTTCCTGAGATAACCTTATTGGCCCAGTACCGATCAGTTTCTACCACTAGCCAATCAGCTGAAACTGGTGGTGAGGAAGTCATGTGATCAGTTGAGACTAAACAAGGGATGTGGAAGAGGGAGGAATTCTGAGCAGGGAAAATATAAACTCAATTAGAGGAAGAATAAATGTGGTTTAGGCAGATACCACCTGGGATGATGTTGGCTGGATCTCACAGGCCTGCAGTCCTTGCAGTTACCCAGCCTCCAAATGGAGGAAAGAGGCTGGAAACAGCAACAGAGACATCAATAGTTTATTGGATAGAAGAGCTGAAGCAAAAGGTTCTGGAACGACAACCCCACTGAGGGTGGCAGACAACACATGGCAGTAATCTTTGTTACTTGGGAGAAGAAGGAAACTACTCTTTATAAGGGGAGTCAACAAGTTCCCATTGTGGCTCAGCGAGTTAAGAACCTGACATAGTATCCATGAGGATGCGGGTTTTATCCCTGGCCCAGCTCATTGGGTTAAGGAACCAGCATTGCTGCAAGATGCAGCTCGGATCCCCAGTTGCTGTGGCTGTGGTGTAGGATGGTGGTTGCAGTGCCAATTCATCTCCCAGATGGGAAACTTCCATATGCTGCAAGTGTGGCTCTCAAAAGAAGAAAAAAAAAAGATATGGGTTGTTGATGTCAGGTGGGCTCATCAATTACCAGTATAGGGACTAATTAACCCTATACTTAAGAGGATTGGATAGTCATGTAGTGAAGCGGAACTGGTTATCAGGGATTTGTAGATTAAAAAAAAAATGCACAATGTGAGAAATGCGAATCAGGTTTTGTTTGGGGAAAAATGAGGATTATAGCTCAGGAGGCAGCATTTCAGATGGCTCTGAGAAAACCCTCCAAGGAGGTGAGGGGTGAAGCCAGGATATATAGGAGTTTTGCAACAAAGGGCAAGGTAGGAACAAGAGGGTTACTGCTAATAAAAGGACACTAGATATCTCAAAGTATGTAATTTAGTGCTTTTCTACGTGTGAGAAGGTGCAAGTGTCTGGGCTCACTGAAACCATTCCCTTGATACTCACCTCAGCTCTCTGGGGCCAGTATCCTGTATTTTCACATCCTAAGTTCCCTTGGGGGTCAACAGTTCATTATAGGATATGGGTGCAATTGCAGATGACTGTGACATCTTTGACATCTTTATTATACTGATATGGCAGATAATATTTTATTTCTCAAGATATACAGAGAGCAAGAGAATGGTTTTGTTTGTTTTTTGCCAGGCCTGTGGCACATGTAAATTTCCAGGCCAGGGATCAAATCCACACCACAGCAGTGACCCAAGCCACTGTAGTGACAATGCTGGATCCTTAACCCTATGTGCCACAAGGAAACTCTGAGAACAGTAACTTTGAATGCCCTAGCTGTACAGATGAGAAACTGAGGATGAGTATGGTTAGTATAGATGGAGTAGATTATGGAAGTCTTAGAACTGATGCAGTGGCATATCTAGAAGTCAAAGGAATTTAGTAAATGTTGTTTCCCCCCCCCCCAAAAAAAGGAGTTCCCGTCATGGCGCAGCAGAAATTAATCCGACTAGGAACCATGAGGTTTCAGGTTTGATCCCTGGCCTCACTCAGTGGGTTAAGGATCTGGCGTTGCCCTGAGCTATGGTGTGGGTCACAGATGTGGCCCAGATCTGGTGTTGCTGTGGCTGTGGTGTAGGCCAGCAGCTGTAGCTCCGATTTGACCCCTAGCCTGGGAACCTCCATATGCCGCGAGTGTGGCCCTAAAAAGCAAAAAAAAAAAAAAAGTTGTGTCCAGAGTAGGGCAATCAGCAGATTGAATGTAAATTGCATAGGGCAGTAATTATTGAGGTTTCATGGGATTTGGAAAGGTATGAAATCAAAGGCAGCAACATAACAAAACAAAGAGGACTTAAAGTGAGTGAGAGAAAGGTTTTTTTTTTATGTTTTTAGGACTGAACCCATGGCATTTTTTTTTTTTATTTTTGTTTTTTGGGTTTTTTTTTTTTGTCTTTTTGCCTTTTCTAGGGCCGCTCTCGGGGCATATGGAGGTTCCCAGGCTAGGGGTCCAATCTGAACTGTAGCTGCTGGCCTATGCCATAGCTACATGTGATCAGAGCCAAGTCTGTGATCTACACCACAGCTCAGGGCAAAGCTGGACCCCCAACCCAACGAGCAAGGCCAGGGATTTAACCCGAGTCCTCATGGATACTAATTGGGTTCGTTAAGTGCTGAGCCTTCCATGGGAACTGCAAGGGGAGGTTTCAAAAAGAGAAGCCAAGGATGGCCAGGAACTTTGAGTTTAGAAGGATGTGGCCACTTACAGAAAAAGTGGAAATTGAGTTCCTGTTGTGGCTCAGCAGTAACGAACCCAGCTAGTATCCATGAGGACTTGGTTTTGATCCCTGGCCTTACTCAGTGGTTTAAGGATCCAGTGTTGCTGTGAGCTGTGGTATAGTTCAAAGACGCAGCTTGGATCCTGTGTTACTGTGTGGCATAGGCCAGCAGCTATAGCTCCTATTCAACTCCTAGCCTGCGAACCTCCAAATGCCGCGAATGCGGCCCTGAAAAGCAAAAAAAAAGAAAGAAAGAAATGAATAAGTGGCCACTAAGCACCAGCTTTGGAGGAAGAATGAAAGCTTGCATCTATCTTGATCCCTATCTGCGGCCCTATTTTCCACTCCCAAACTGTAAAACCACCTCCTAGTCTCTGCGAACGGAGGACACAGTTTTTAAGGCATTAGTCTGCTGTGGCTTCCTTTGCAGTGCCAAAGCAATAAAGCTATTTTTTTTAATCTATTTTGCATGCCCCCTCCCCCCCAAAAAAAGAAAAAAAATGGGAGGCGTTCCTTGGTGTCCTAGAAGGATTCACTATTATCACTGCTAATAGTTGCTTGGGTTCAATCCTGGCCCTGGAATTTCTGCATGGGGTGTGCGGCGGGGCAGCCAGGCCAAAAAAAAAGAAAAGAAAAGAAAAGAAAATGTATGTTGGTGTTTAGAGGAACATATTTTGGATTGTTTGCGTGTAACTCATGTCTGTGACTAGAAAAGAGGAAGGCACAGGCTGGGCTTAGGAGACAAACCCACATTTAAGGTTGTGGGAGTACAGAGTAAAGTAAGCAGCTAGAAAAAGCTCAAGGACAAGTTCCCATAGTGGTTTTGATCCCTGGTCTTACTCAGTGGTTTAAGGATGAAATGAATCCGATTAGGAACCATGAGGTTGTGGGTTCGATTCCTGGCCTCGCTCAGTGGGTTAAGGATCCCACTTTGCCGTGGCTCGGATCTGGCATTGCTGTGCCTCTGGCATAGGCTGGCAGGAACAGCTCCAATTTGACCCCTAGCCTGGGAACCTCCATATGCCGTGGGTGACAAAAAGACCAAAAAAAAAAAAAAAAAAAAAAAAAAGTTCAAGGAGGTTGCAGAGCCAGGCAAGTGTAGTAGAATCCGGAGAAGTCAAAGAAAAATTTGAAGACAGAAAAGGTGTAGAGTGGAAAAGAGTGACAGAGGAAACTTGGAAAAGGCAATTGTATTTGGTGAGGACTTGGAAGGTACTCTGGAGAACGGTGTTAACAGCCAATGGTTACAATTCATTCGAATTCATGCTGAGGGCTTAATTCCTGCCAGCGTTATGTTAGGTGCTGGGGACAGGAAGAAGAGTACTTTCTGGACCCAAGAAGCTCACAGCATGGCGGAGGAAGTGAGAAGTGAATGAATAATTAAGATACAAGTGTTGAAAGTGCTTAAACAGAGGGGTGCGCAAGATACAATCGAAACCCTGGGGAGTGGGCGACCCCACGGGGCAGGATTGGGGAAGGGCAGGTAGGAGAGTTGGTGTTCAAGTTTCAGGTGGGTCTCCCAAGATTCTTTGGGGGTTAATTCCAGGAGAAGTAGCTCTCTGTGGCCGTGGACTGCTCTTGGGCTGCTCTGTGGCCGTGGACTGCTCTTGGGCTGCTGCTCTTGGGGGCCAAGGTTATTAGCAATATCTGGGTCCTACTTGAAAGATACAGGATGAAGTTTGCAGCATGAAGGCGGAAAGCAGGAAGGGGAGGCGAAAATTTTCTCTAAATTCTCCCCACTTTCTGACATAGGGCAGAAAAGATCAGGAAGGGCAGGAGGAGCGGGTCCTTTGGGAAGCTAGTCGACCATAACCCTCATTTCGCTAAGCTTCGGGATCTTTATTACTCTTCCCCCGACCTGCGTACCTGACCGGAACTCTAGTGTCATAAGGCCCAGTTTCCCTGCGGACTGGAAAAGCAGATGGACCTACACAGGAAAAGTGGAGTAGCCGGCGGGGAAAAGCCAGGAGCACAGCGGAGGTTCACTCTGGGGTGTCGCGAGGGAGGGCTGCAGCGTCGGGACTTGCGAGGGCGACACAGCCCTAGCAGGTGAGAAATGAAGGGGCCGTGACAATGTCCAGACCGCTCCCGGTCTTGGATCAGGAGCTAAACGCCGGGGCTCTTGGGGATAGGTTTGCCGCTTAGTAGTTGTATACCTCGGGTGATTTAGTCTTAGAGCCTCCATTTCTTCATCTTTGCAATTGGAATAGTAGCCCCTCTTTTGGTTGTTGTGAGGAGTTAAAGTACACCTAGAATAGTTTCTGACACGTGGTAAGCGCTGGACATACAGTCTTCAGTAAGATTGCTTGCTTTTAGCTTCATGGTTTATGCTGCCATGAAAACTCACCAGCTTCAGCCCAGGATCATCCAGTTAGTGATTTTGACTATGTTTATTGGTAAAAATATGAAACAAAATATTCATAACTAACGTTATATTATTAGAGAAGTAATAACACTACTGAGGGGTTGGAAAATAGGGTGAATAATGGTACTCATAATTCCATCACCCTGCACATGGCTGTAAGCCTTTTTTTAACCCCCAAATCTTTTTTGTTTGTACATTTACATTTTTATACTTATATCGTTACCGTATATGCTTTTTTTTTTTTCTTCCCCTTTTTCTTTTTTAGGGCTGCACCCGCAGCGAATGGAAGTTCCCAGGCTAGGGGTGGAACCCGAGCTACAGCTGCTGGCCTATGCAACAGCCATAGCAACACTAGATACTAGCCGAGTCTGTGACCTACACCACAGCTCACAGCAATGCTGGATCCTTAACCCACTGAGTGAGGCCAGGGATGGAACCTGAATCCTCATGTATCCTAGTAGGGTTTGTTAACTTCTGAGCCACCGAAGGGAACTCCAGTATACATGCATTTTTAATTCCTCATTATTTGTCACTCAGTAGTGTAGCCTAAGCATGGTGTTCATGAGAATCTTTTTTTTTTTGGTGTTTTTTTCTGCACCTGAAGCATGTAGCAGTTCCTGGGCTAGGAATGGAACCAAGCCACAGCAGACTGCAGTGACAACGGCCAGATCCTTAAGCTGCTGTGACATGGAGGAACTCTGAGAATCATTTTTTGATTGTACAAATTCCATTTTATCACTTATTTCCCAAATTTTTGTGTGTGGAGAGAGAAAATCATTTGAACAAGTCAGTAAGGGAAATTTAAGTATTACCTATGATTCCAAGACCTGAGGTCAACTCTTGTTATTTTTCCTGGTTCCCTGCAATTTTTGGTCCATTTGAAAACATACTGTTCACACATTTTCATTTGTTTATTTATTTTTGGGCCGCGGGTGCAGCATATGAAAGTTCCCAGGCTGGGGTGGAATCTGAGTTGCAGCTGCTGGCCTACACTACGCCCATAGCAATGCCAGATTCAAGCTGCGTCTGCAGCCTACACTACAGCTCTCAGCAACGCCAGATCCTTTCCCCATTAAACAAGGCCAGGCATTGAACCTGAGTCTTCATGGGTACTAGTTGGGTACCACTGAGCCACGATGAGAACACCCACATTTTCCTTTTATTTTAGCAAACATTGAGCATCAATTATGTTCAAGCCATAGTCAGTAAGCTTAAGGTCAGGTTAGTTAGGTAGACAGATAAAAGCAAGATCCTAATAGTATGTAAGGGCTGTGAGATGTATGCACAGTTTCTCATGAGAATATCAAGGAAGATCAATGTCAGTGTCCTCCAGTTAGAGGCCACTAGGAACATGCCTATAGTTGAACAAGTTGGGTTTACTATTCCTGTAGTTGTTACTGACCAAACTTGGGTCTGTTTGCCCCAGTGTAGTAAAGCCAATCTACTGACACTGGGTCGTGGTGAAGGCAAGTGCAGCATTTATTGCAGGCACCAAGAGTCCAGTACAGCCAGTGCTTAAAAGTTCAGAACTCCTAGAAGGCTTTCAGGGGAAGGTTTTAACTCCTGGAAGGCTTTCAGGGTATGTGATCAGCTGTGGACATTCTTCTGATTGGTTGGTAGCGAGGTAATCTGGAGTCAACATCATTAACCTGTCGCCAACCTATCTGGGGTCTACCTGCTTGTAGGCAGATAACTTCTACATGGTAGGGGTTTCGGTATCTGCAAAAACAGCTCAGAGGGCATGGCTCATAATATTATCTATAACCCTTGAGGAGGAACTAAAGGTCTTTGACTTTGTGTGGTTTTTTTTTTTTTTTTTTTTTTTGCTTCTTTAGGGCTGTGCCTGAAGCATATGGAAGTTCCCTGGCTAGGGGTCAGATTGGAACTGCAGCTGCCAGCCTATGCACTGGCCACAGCAACGTGGGATCCAAGCCATGTCTGTGACTTTGTTTAATGGCTAAATTATTATTATTTTGTCTTGCTCAACTCCCTTTTTTCCTGCATTTTCTTACTTCCCTGATTAAATTTACTCTTTGGAATTCAGGGGAGGCCCAGGAAGGTACAGTTTTTCTACAGACAAGAGGCAGGTGGAGTTCCCATCCTGGCTCAGTGGTTAACAAATCCAACTAGGAACCATGAGGTTGCGGGTTCAGTCCCTGGCCTCACATAGTGGGTTAAGGATCTGGTGTTGCCATGAGCTGTGGTGTAGGTTGCAGACATGGCTTGGATCCTGCGTTGCTGTGGCTCTGGCGTAGGCTGGTGGCAACAGCTCCAATTTGACCCCTAGCCTGGGAACCTGTATGTGCCACAGATACAGCCCTAAAAAGACAAAAAAAAAAAAAAAAAAAGAAGAAAGAAAAAAAGAAAAAGAAAAACATAGGATCTCAGGCCCCATTCTACACCTACTAAATCAGAATCTGTATTATAACAAAATTCCTCAATGATTTATAGGCATTTTAAAGTTTGAAAAGCCTTTTATTAGCGGAATTATAGTAGTTCTGGTATGAAGCAATAAAACCCTGAACCAAGCATTGATGGTGGAGAAATGTGGAGATGTTATTTGTTTAACAAATATTAGAAGCCTCTTGCGTGCCTGGCACCATCCTGGGAGCTGGAGGTACCGCAATGAAGATAATCTCTCCCTTCAAAACACTTACATTCTGGTGGGGAAGACTGACAAATGAACTGTCAGTAAACTGAAGCAGGGAAAGTGTCAGCTCAGGATGCAGGGAGAACACATCATAAAGGTGCGGGTCTTGGTGGAATTGAGTAATCAAGGAAGGGTTCTTGGAGGAGGTAATGGATGTCTAAGCTGAATCCCAAATGATAAATTAGGGAGCAAAATTGGTAGAGGGCTTTTCTGGCCTGGGACCAGTATTCTGCCAAGGCATGAAGTCCAGAGAGAGAATACTGGGTGGTGCTTGCTGGATCATAGGTATTCTCTGTGATTAGAGCAGAGTTGGGTGGTACTGGAGGGGAGTTGGAGAGATGAGCAGAGGCCAGATCTGGAGGGGGGGGTCTTGTGAACCTTGTGGGGAAAGCTGAGTTTTATTCTGAAGACCAAGAGAGCCTCAAAAGAGCTTTAATCAGAGAAGATAAATAATCAGTCTTGTGTTTTAGGCCCTCTAGATGCTGATGGTGAGAGAAGGTGGAGGTAGGGGTTGCATTCCTGGAGTGCAGTGACTTTGGAGAGAGCAGGTGGTGAGCCACCTGATGTGGGGGGCGAGGGAGGCAGGGCAGTCAGGAAAGATGACCAACCCTCTGTTGTAGATAGAGTGGTCTGGGTGCTATTTTGATGCAGACTATTAAGCAGCTAAGGCAGGTGAGCTGGATTGTTGGATTTGGGGCATTTTTGAGGCTTTTTTTGGGTAAAGGTTTCAGCATTCCATTTAGTTTCTCACTTAGCACTGTGTTCAGACTAGTAGGTGGGTGGCTTTATTTTGTTTATTTATTTATTTTTCCCTCTCCTGGTCTCTGGAGAGAGAAAGATGAAATTAGCATTGCGTATTTAATTTCATTTTAGGGGTAGCTGAAATAGATGGGAGAGGGGACTGTTTAGCTTTCCTGGTTCTGGCAGCACTTCTTGCCAACAATCATTAAATGTTGCTGCAAGAGCAAAGTTGTTATTGCACTGAGCTATAGAAGAAATATTGCTAATATTTTACATACAGAGAGACAGTGGTATCTAAATGGGAGAATTTAAGGCCAGGATTCTAAGGCTAGCTCCCATACTGATTAGCATTGTGAGCTTAGGCATGTTACTTCACCTGTTGGTGTCTATTTCCTTGTGAAAGGAAATATCTCTCTGACTTGTCTTATAGGGAATCTTATGTGGACTAAATGGGATAATATATGTCAGGGTGATTTGAAAACATTAAGAATGGTATTTACATGTAATGGTATTATTGCTGTTATTGTTTAGATTATATCTTTGAGGAGTTCAAAAAGTGACTGATATTCAAAGTCTTGTTACTCAAAGTGGGGGCCTTAGACTAGGGGCTTCTTAGACATGAAGAATCTTGGGGGTCTTGTCAGACTTACTGGATCAGAGAACCCTCTTATAGCCATCATTCCATCTGACCTTCAGAAGAATCCCTTAAGGTAGGTAGGGGAGGAGTTATCTCGGCCTTTCCTTCAAGAAAGTGGAGGTCTCGGAGTTCCTGTCATGGCTCAGTGGTTAACGAATCCAACTAGGAACCATGAGGTTTCGGGTTCAGTCCTTGGCCTCGATCAGTGGGTTAAGGATCCAGCATTGCCATGAGCTGTGATATAAGTCGAAGACATGGCTCAGATCCTGCATGGCTGTGGCTGTGGCATAGGTTGGCAGCTGTAACTCTGATTAGACCCCTAGCCTGGGAACCTCCAGGTGCAGTCCTAAAAAGACAAAAAGCAAAGCAAAACAAAACAAAAAAAACAAAACAGTGGAGGCCTCAAAAGATCAACTGCTTTACCAAAGGGTAAATAGCCCTGTTAGTGTTCACAATACAGCCTATATTTGGGCAGAGCCAGGTGTCCTGACTCCACATACAATGCAGGCTGTAGGGGTTTCCCATTGTGGCTCAGTGGTAACGAGTCCAGCTAGTATTCATGAAGATGTGGGTTCGATCCCTGACCTTGCTCAGTGGGTTAAGGATCCTGTGTTGCTATGAGCTGCTGGGTAGATCACAGATGCAGCTCAGATCTTGAGTTGCTGTGGCTGTGGTATAGGCCAGCAGCTGCAGCTCTGATTCCACTCGTAGCCTGGGACCTTCCATATGCCATGGTGTGGCCCCGAATAGCAAAACAACAACAACAACAAACAGTGCAGGCTGTAGTCGTCTCTCTTTTTTTCTAGGTGAAGCGCTAAAACGCTGTCAGGTAGCCTAGATTCTGGAGTGAATTAGTTGAATATTATTTATTTTAGGAACCAATTATTTCTTTAAAAATCAAGCCTAAGGAGTTCCTGTTATAGTTCAGTGGGTTAAGAACCTGACTAGTATCCATGAGGATGGTGATTCGATTCCTGGTCTCACTCAGAATTAAAATCTGGCATTGCTGCAAGTTGCGGTGTAGGTCACAGATGAGGCTCAGATCTGGTGTGACTGTGGCTCCGATTTGACCCCTAGCCTGGGAACTTCCATATGCTGGGAGTATTGCCCGAAAAGAAAAAAAAAAAAAAAAAAAAAGCGTAAAAATTTGCTTTAAAATTGACACAATCATTTGAAGCACATACTTGAATTATTTTGATAATTAATTCCATAAAGGGGCTTATGTTTGTTCGTCTTGGCTTTTTTTTATAAGGCAGTGTATATACAGTGTAGACATTGTTTTGCTCATAGTAGGCCCTGGGTAAATGCTTATAGAATTAGAAAATAAGTCCATGAATTTCACAATGTATGATCCGTGTTGAATTTGAAATTATGATGCATTCATTACTACACTGGTAACTCCTCAATGTCTTTTTACTTATAGGTGGAACTGGGCTATTTGCTGAAGCTTCTTTCCCTGTTAGCCCAAGGAGAAATTTATATTTTAGCTTTTCCTTACCATGGCTTTGGTTCACAAATTGTTGAATGGCACTTATATTCGTAGAAAATGCCTGAAGCCAAGTGTTGCCTCATTGTCCAAGTGTGGTCCATTTTTGAGTACTCGCTTTGCAGACTATTGCTCCAGTAGCCTTCAGAAACCTTCAGTGCCTGCTTCTGGCAAAGCTTCTTCTCAGAGGAAGACCGAAGGAAATGTGGAAGGGCATCACCAAAGAGATGTTGCTTTGGATATAACTTCTCCTGGGGACAAGCCTGAAGTCAGTTTTGATAAAGCAATTAAAGAAGAAATAAAGGACCATTTAAGGCGTTTGAAGAATGATATAGTGAATCATTGGATAGGGCCTGAAGGTCGCCCTCTGCATGAGGTCTTGCTGGAACAAGCCAAGGTTGTCTGGCAGTTCCGTGGCAAAGAAGATTTGGATAAGTGGATAGTGACTTCTGATAAGACAATTGGTGGCAGAAGTGAAGCTTTCCTAAAGATGGGCAAGAATAACCAAAGTGCACTCCTGTATGGAACCCTGAGCTCTGAGGCACCTCAGGATGGGGAGAGTGGCCGAAGTGGGTACTGTGCGATGATATCCAAGGTTCCCAGGGTACGTAAGACCCAGGAGCTGCAGTTTTCTAGTGAGTTGGGCAAACTTCATTGTAGCATGAACTATAGCTGACAGGTTTTATTTCTGTAAATGAAAACAGCTGGTGTCTCATCTTGTGTATGGGGTTAAATAACTACTGGGCACAAGTGTAAAGCTTTGTGAGCATAAGGGGAAAGTTGTTCTGGTAGAGAGGCAGCTTGTTTTGGGGCATCACTTTGGGCCAGGGTGAGACATTCTTAGGTTTGAAGAGCCCTGAGACATTAGATATTTAAATGAGAAGCTGGAGTTGCCATTGTGGCGCAGTGAAGACAAGTCTGACTAGAAACCATGAGGTTGCAGGTTGGATCTTTGACCTTGCTCAGTGGGTTAAAAAAAGGATCTGGTGTTGCTGTGAGCTGTGGTGTAGGTCGCAGACTCTGCTCAGATCCTGCATTGCTGTGGCTGTTGTGTAGGCCAGCAGCTGTAGCTCTGATTCAACCCCTAGCCTGGGAACCTCCATATGCTGTGGGTGTGGCCCTAAAAAGCAAAAAAAAAAAAAAAAGAATCTGAGGAGATTTGTATCTCCTCTAACCTGGACCACAGACCCTATAATGGGTTGGGGTTCCATAGAGTGGAAGTAGGGTCAGGCTGTGGATTATTTTTTTAGGTAAACTTTTACATTTTAGAATATTTTTGGTTTTACAGGAAAATGGCAAAGATAGTACAGAGAGTTCCTGTATGACCCTCACTCAGCTTCTCCATTTGTTACCATCTTACATCACTATAGTACATTTGTCACAATTGAGAAGCCAACATTGGTGCATTACTGTTTAATGCCAGATTCTGTTTGGATTTCACTGGTTTTTCCATAATATCTTTTTTCCTATTTCAGTCTCCCATCTAAGACACCACATTACATCTAATTGTCATGTCTTCTTCTGTGACGATTTCTTAGTCTTTCCTTATTTTTTCATGAGGATTTGAGAAATACTACTGGTCAGGCAATTTGTAGAATGATCCTCAGTTTGGGATTTTCTTATTTTTTTTTTTTACTCTGAGTTAGCCTGGAGTTCTGGGCTTTTAGGAAGAATACCACAGAAATGAAGTACCTATCTCATCATATCAGTTATATACTAGCAGTACCCTGACCACCTGGTTACGGTAGTGTTTGCCAAGTTACTCCATTGTTAAGTTACCTTTTTTTTCCCTTTCTCTCCACACTCTGTTCTTTGGAAACAAATCAATAAGTGTACCCTACATTAAGATATGGGTTAGATATGGGTTAGGGTGGGGGATTAAGTTCAGTCTCCTGGAAGGAGTAGTGTTTACATAAATTATTTGAGATTCTTCAGAAATGAAGGCTTGTTTCTTCTCCCAAATTTATTTATTCATTCAGTCATTTAGTATGGACCCACACTTGGGTTATAATCCAAAACTGTGTTAGTTATTTTATTGTTCAAATTGTTGCACTTTTGGCCACTGAAAACTTTCAGGTTGGCCTCCCTTTGACATGCCACCATCTTTTTGGTTTTTTTTGAGCACTTTTTGGCACAAGATGCTGTTAGCTCATCTTGTATTTTCTCTGTTCCAACCCTAGAATTAGCCATTCCTTTTTTTTTTTTTTAAGGGCCAATCCTGTGGTATATGGAAGTTCCCAGGCTATGGGTCAAATCAGAGCTATAGCTGCTGACCTAAGCCACATCCACAGCAACACCAGATCTGAGCTGTGTTTGTGACCTACATGGCAGCTCATGGCAACACCAGATATTAACTGAGTGGGGCCGGGCATCGAACCTACATCCTCATGGGTTCTAGTCAGTTTAGTTTCCACTGAGCCACAACAGGAACTCCCTAGAATTAGCCATTTCTTGAAGGAGCCCTGGTTCTTTTTTTTCTTTCTTTTTTTTTTTTTTTTCTTTTTTTTTTGGAAATGGTGTTGGAAACCAAGATCTGGGCCCTGAGTATGCTTGTTACTAGTGGATTGTCACTATTTCTAGGACCTCTCAATGGATACAGTTAGGAAATATATATGCATACCAACTCAAGAAAACAGACATCTGTAATTATTTCTATACCTGTATTAAGGTGGTTTTTTTTTGCCTTTTCTAGGGTCACTCCCACAGCATATGGAGGTTCCCAGACTAGGGGTCGAATTGGAGCTACAGCTGCTGGCCTGCGCCACAGCAACGCAGGATCTGAGTCGTGTCTGTGACCTACACCACAGCTGATGGTAACGCTGGATCCTTAACCCACTGAACAAGGCCAGGGATTGAACCCGCAACCTCATGGTTCCTAGTCAGATTCGTTAACCACTGAGCCACAACGGGAACTCCTATATCTGTATTAAGGTAAATATGAGTTCATACTGATGCTCTGACTCTAATCCTATACCACATGGTGTATCCTAGCCTTCTCCCTCTTGTTTTGATAGCTTACTTTTGTAACGGTGTGAAATGTGTCTGCCACCATTTATGTACACTTTATTTATTTATTTTGGTCAGGTTTTTATTTTTATTTATTTCTTTAGGGCTGCACTTACCACATATGGAAGTTCCCAGGCTAGGGGTCAAATTGGAGCTGTAGCTGCCACCCTACACCACAGCAATGCCAGGTTTGAGGTGCTTTTGTGACCTACACCACAGCTCACGGCAACACCAGATCCTTAACCCACTGAGCGAGGACAGGGATCGAACCTGTGTCCTCATGGATGCTAGTCAGATTCATTTCTGCTGAGCCAAGATGGGAATTCCTGAGATTCTATGGATCCAGGGGTTGAACTTGAGTCCTCTTGGATACTAGTCGAGTTTGTTACCGCTGAGCCAATGGGAACTCCCTGCCTACACTTATTTACTAATTAAGTACATGTAAAGCAGTTTCAGAATTTCTAATCCATAAGCCTGTGAGAAACAACTTTACTGGCTCGAGTACAGTGTTTATGTATAGTTTCTTTTGTGTTTAGCCTTTTGGTTTCCAGTCAGAACACCATTTTCCAAAGTTACTTAGATTAGCTCTTTTGTTTTGCCACCAGCCTGTTGCTTTTGGCAAATTTGCTGATCAGGTATCATTTCACGGCTGCTCTGGATAGGCTCCTGTGCCTGGCCATGGCTACAGCCCCTGGGTGATTGTTTAGTTATGGTTAAGGAGAAAAACAAATGGTAGGAATAGTGTTAAGCTCCCTCTCTCCAGGTAATGATGAAAAGGAAAGGTATGTGCTCTTTCAGAAAGAGACAGCAAACTATGCATATAAGATTTTTTTTTCAGGCCTTGAAAATCCACAGATGGCTTCAGTCAGTTCACAATGGAAAATAATTCTGTGATGTACTGTGGAGTAGTGAAAATAGCTGATAACATTTCTTAAGTGTACCCTGCCAGTCCTTGTGCTAATTACCTAATATACATTATCCCTTTCATTCCTCACATCAATCCTGTAAGTTATAACCATCCTAGTTGTACCAGTGAGAAAACAGGCTTGGGGAGATTTAGTGGCTTGTCCAAAATTATATGGCTAGTAAGTAATAGTTCATATCAGAGCACTAGTATTCTTAAAATCATATTACCTCTGAGGTTGCTATAAACACCTTTGGAAATAAATGCTGCATTCTGCTTTCAGAGAGAGACAGTTTAGGTAGTTGTTAAGAACATAGATTTTTTTAAGCCTTTGGAATAGATAAGCAATGGGATCCTGCTATATAGCACTGGGAACTATGTCTGATCACTTGTGATGGAGCATGATAATGTGAGAAGAAAGAATGTATACATGCAGGTGTGACTGGGTCACCTTACAGTGAAGCAGAAAAATTGATAGAACATTGTAAATAAGCTATAATGGAAAAAACAAAAATCATTACTAAAAAAAATTTAAAAAATGAAATAATTAGAAAATACAAGAGCATAGGTTTTGGAGTTAAACAGCACTGGACCTACCACTTGTTGGTTGAGTGCTCAATTTCTTCAGTATATAAAATGGAGTACAATAGTGCCTATTCTCATGGGGGTGTTGTGAGGATTGAATTATGTATGCAAAGTGCTTAATGTATGTTTTCAATGGATGGTAGCTGTTATTAAAAAAATAACCAGTTTTAAAACTTTATGGGAAGTCTTGGAGTTTCCGTTGTGGCTCAGTGGTAATGAACTCGACTAGTATCCATGAGGACTTAGGATTCTGTCCTCGCTCAGTGGGTTAAGGATCTGGCTTTGCCATGAGCTGTGGTGTAGGTCGCAGACATGGCTCAGATTTGGCACTGCTGTGGCTGCGGTGTAGGCTGGCAGCTACAGCTCCGAGTTGGCCCTTAGCCATACGCTGTGGGTATGCGCCCCCCCCCAAAAAAAACTTTATGGGAAGTTTTAAAACATATTTTTCCTGATTTATAGGACGGCAGTTGTCAGAAAATGGCCCACTGAGAAGCCGTGTTGCTCCATAGGCCCAGGGAAAGAAAGCATATACCGTAATTCATTTCTGTTCAGTAACACAAGTCAGTGCCTACTGCACATAAACACTGTCCTGGGCCAATCATGTCTTGAACATTACCTTAGAAACTTTTAACTAGGTCAGTATTCTGTACTGAAAGAGGCATCAGCAGATTTATCTGGCTCCTTATGGTGGTAGAAAGCAGGAAAAGGCAGAAAAATGGCTTGTGGATTCTTTCGATGCTGTAAGAGGTGATGACACACATTTTGCTAATAGTGGAAAGTGAGGTGAAATTAACTTTCCTTTTTGTACCCTAGGGACCTTTTGAGATAAAGAAGTCTTATGATTGGTCTCAGTTCAACACTCTGTATCTCCGTGTTCGTGGAGATGGTCGGCCTTGGATGGTGAATATCAGGGAGGACACGGATATAATTCAGAGGAAGGATCACATGTACAGTTACTTCATGTTCACCCGTGGGGGGCCCTACTGGCAGGAGGTCAAGGTAACATAGCAGAAATCTTTACTGTGTATGAAATGAGGCCTTTTGAGGTCATGGTTACATAGTTTTTTTTTGGTCTTTTTGCATTTTCTTGAGCCACTCCTATGGCATAGGGAGGTTCCCAGGCTAGGGGTCTAGTTGGAGCTGTAGCCCCTGGCCTACACCACAGCCACAGCAATGCCAGATCCCAGCCGAGTCTGCGGCTTACACCACAGCTCACAGCAATGCTGGATCCTTAACCCACTGAGCAAGGCCAGGGACTGAACCCACAACTTCATGGTTCCTATTTGGATTCGTTAACCACTGCGCCACGACAGGAACTCCCATAGTTTTGTTTTTTTTTTTTTCATTCTTTGTTTTTTTAAATTCCTCTTGGAAGTTATGAGAAGGGAAAAAAGGAAGAGGACTTAAGGGCACAATTTACATAATTGACTTTGTCTTTCGTTAATAAATACCTTATTAACCAGTAAATATTTTTTAAGAGAATTTCTCCTACTCTTTTTTTTTTTTTTTTCTTTTTGCCTTTTCTTGAGCTGCTCCCACAGCACATGGAGGTTCCCAGGCTACGGTATAATCGGAGCTGTAGCCACTGGCCTATGCCAGAGCCACAGCAACGCGGGATTCAAGCCGCATCTACGACCCACGCCACAACTCCAGGCAATGCTGGATCCTTACCTCACTGAGCAAGACCAGGGATCGAACCCGCAACCTCATGGTTCCTAGTAGGATTCATTTCCTCTGTGCACAATGGGAAGTCCATTGTGTCCTTTTTTTAGATTCCACTTGTAATTGATAGAAAACTATAGGCCAATATCTTTGCTGAATATAGGCACAAAATTTCTCAACAAAATATTAGCAAATTGAGGAGTTCCTGTCGTGGTGCAGCAAAAACCAATCCATCTAGGAGCCATGAAGTTGTGGGTTTGATCCCTGACCTTGCTCAGTGGCTTGAGGATCTGGCTTTGCTGTGAGCTGTGGTGTAGGTCACAGACATGGCTTGGATCCTGTGTGGCTGTGGCATAGGCCGGCAGCTGTAGCTCTGATTCGACCCCTAGACTGGGAACCTGCATATGCTGACGATGCCCTAAAAACCAAAAAAAAAAAAAAAAAAAAAAAAAAAGAACTGCTTTTGCTGCATCCCGTTGATTTTATATAGTTGTGATTTCATTATCATTTGTCTAATGGCATTTTTAAATTTATTTTGCTTTCATTATTGACCCATTGGTTTTTTAGTAGCATGTTTTTTAGTCTCCATGTAATTATTATTTTTCTCATTTCTTTTTCTGTGGTTGATTTCCAGTTTCATGCTTGTGCTCAGAAAAGATGCTTGAGATAATTTCTATACTCTTAAATGTGCCAAGGCTTGTTTTGTGCCCTAGTGTCTGGTCAGCCTTGGAGAATGTTTCATGTGCACTTGAAAAGAATATGTATCCCGGGTTTTTTCGATGTAATGTCCTGAAAATATCAATTAAGTGTAACTCTTTTTTTTCTTGGCCGTGCCTGAGGCACGTGGAAGTTCCTGGACCAGAGATTGAACTTGAGCCAACAGCAGGGACAATGCTGAGTCCTTAACTGCTAGGCCACCAGGGAACACCCTTAATTCTTCAGTTTTATCTTTTAGGATTTCTTTGACTTATTGATTTTCTGTCTAGAAGATCTGTCCATTGATGTGAGTCATGTGTAAAGTCTCCTATTATTGTATTCCTGTCACTTTCTCCCTTTGTGACTGTTAGTATTTGTTTTATGTATTTGGGTACTCCTATATTAGGTGCATATATGTTGATGAGTATAAAATCCTTTTCTTATTTTTATTGTTATATAGTGTCCTCCATTTATCTTTCTTTATGGCTTTGTTTTAAAGTCTATTTTGTCTGATATGAATATTGCGACCCCCCACTTTCTTGTAATTTACGTGAAATATCTTTTTACATCTCCTCGCTTTCAATCTGTGTGTTCTTTTCCGTAAAGTGGGTCTCTTGTAGGCGGCATATATTTTTGGCTGTTGGCTTTTGTTTTATTTTTTCAATCCAGTCTGATACTCTATATCTTTTGTTTGGAGCATTTAGTCCATTGATATTTAAGGTAACTATTGAGATACATATTTATTGCCATTTTAAACTGTTTTCCAGTTGAATTTGTTATTCCTCTTTGTTCTTTTGGGGTTTGATGATTTCATTTTACTTTATGCTTGTATTTTCTTTTTGGTTTTAGTAAATCTATATTATGTTTTTGATTTGTGGTTACCCTGTTTTTCGAGTATGTTTACCCCTTCCTATATCTACTTGTCTTTGACTGGCTATCATATAGGATCAAACACATTCTAGAAAAAAAATTTTCATTTTCTCACTCTCTTTCCTCATATTTTATTTTGATGTCCTCTTTTACATCTTCATGTTTATCCTTTTGCTGTTCATTGTGGTTATCATTTTCACAAAAAAATATTTTGAGTTTTTTTCCTTATTCTGTGTACTGGCTTATTTTACTTATTTATTTGTTTATTTATTTATTTATTTATTGCCATGCCTGAAGCATACAGAAGTACTTGGGCCAGGGATTGAACTTGCACCACAGCAGTGACCTGAGCTAGAGCAGTGACAATGCTTGCTCCTTAACTGCTAGGCCACTTGGGAACTCCTCTACTGGCTTATTTATTTTTTTATTATTTTTAAATTTTTTTGTCTTTTCTTGGGCCGCACCCATGGCATATGGAGGTTCCCAGGCTAGGGGTCTAATTGGAGCTATAGATGCCAGCCTACACCAGAGCCACAGCAATGCCAGATCCAAGCTGTGTCTGCAACCTACACCACAGCTCACGGCAACACCGGATCCTTAACCCACTGAGCGAGGCCAGGGATCAAACCCGAAACCTCATAGTTCCTAGTCAGATTCGTTAACTGCTGAGCCACGACGGGAACTCCCTATTTTTAAATTTTTTGTCCTTTTAGGGCCACACCCGAGGCATATGGAAGTTCACAGGCTAGGGGTCAAATTGGAGCTATAGCCACTGGCCTACACTAGAGCAAATGGGATCTGAGCCATGTCTGTGGCCTACACTGCAGCTCATGGCAACGCTGGGTCCTTAACCCACTGAGCAAGGCCATTGATTGAACCTGCATCCTCATGGGTACGAGCTGGGTTCATTACTGCTGAGCCTCTATGGGAACTCCCTATACTGGCTTTTTAAAGTGATTTACTTTCCAATTATGATTTTGTCTTTATTTTCTATTTAGAGAAGACCTTTCAATACTTCTTTTAGGATAGATTTAATATTGCTGTTTTCTTCTAGTTTTTGTCTCACAAATTTCTTTTTTCCTTTTTTTTTCTCTTAAGGCCACCCCTGTGGCATATGGAAGTTCCCAGGCTAGGAGCTGAATCAGAGTTGTAGCTGCAGGCCTACTCCCCAACAATGCCAGATCTGAGTCACATCTATGATCTTGTGATGACTTGGGATCCTTAACCCATTGACAGAAGCCAGGAATCAAACCTGCATCCTCATGGGAGACTATGCCAGGTTTGTAACCCACCAAGCCACAATGGGAACTCCCTTATTTCTCCTTCTATTCTAAATGTTAATTTTCCTGGGTAGAGTATTCTAGGTTGCTATTTTTCCCTTTTAGGATTTTGAATAAATCTCGCCACTTCCTTCTGCCTGCAGTGTTCCTGTAGAGAAATCAGCTGATTGCCTGTGGGGTTCCCTTGTAATCAACCTTTGGAATCCTGTCTTTTTTTTGCCACACCAGCAGCATGTGGAAGTTCTGGGGTCAGGGATCGAACCTGTGACACTGTAGTGATCTGAGCCACAACACTGACTCACTGGATCCCTGCTAATCCACCAGGGAACCCCTAGAATCTTCTCTTTAACTTTTGCCATTTTTAATATAATATGTTTTGGTGCAGTTCTGTTTGGCTTCATCTTGTTTGGGACCCTTTGTGCTTCCTGTATATGGATTTGTTTCCTTTAGTTTTCAGCCATAATTTTTTCCCATCTATTTCCTTTCTTTTTTCTTTTTCTTTTCTTTTTTTTTTTTTTTTTTTTTTTTTGTCTTTTGTCTTTTTGTTGTTGTTGTTGTTGCTATTTCTTGGGCCGCTCCCACGGCATATGGAGGTTCCCAGGCCAGGGGTTGAATCGGAGCTGTAGCCACCGGCCTACACCAGAGCCACAGCAACGTTGGATCCGAGCCACGTCTGCAACCTACACCACAGCTCACGGCAAGGCCGGATCGTTAACCCACTGAGCAAGGGCAGGGACTGAACCCGCAACCTCATGGTTCCTAGTCGGATTCGTTAACCACTGCGCCACGACGGGAACTCCTCTTTTTTTTTTTTTTTTAAGGGCTACATGTGCAGCATATGGAAGTTCCCAGGCTGGGGATCCATCTGGAACTGCAGCTGCAGGCCTACGCCACAGCCATGGCAACACCAGATCTGAGCCGCATCTAAGACCTGTGTTTGCAGCAATGCCGAATCCTTAACCCACTGAGTGAGGTCAGGGATTGAATCCATATCCTCATGTTGCATTCTTAACCCACTGAGCTACAACGGGAACTCTTTTTTTTTTTTTTTGCTGCACCCATGATATGTGAAGTTCTTGGGCCAGAGATTGAACCCCTGTCACAGCAGTGACCTGAGCCACAGCAATAAAAATGATGGATCCTTATCCACTAGGCCACCAGGGAATTCTATCTTGCAATACAATACATTTTCTTTCTTTCTTTTTTTTTTTTGCTTTTTAGGGCCACACTCACAGCATATGGAGGCTTCCCAGGTCAGGGGTTGAATCAGAGCTATAGCTGCCAGCCTACACCACAGCCACAGTAATATGGGGTCTGAGCCACACCTGCAACCTACACCACAGTTCATGGCAATGCTGGATCCTTACCCCACTGAATGAGGCCAGGGATTAAACCTACATCCTCATGGATGCTAGTTGGATTCGTTTCCCCTGCTCCACAATGGGAACTCCTTGCAATACATTTTCTTTCTTTTTTTTTTTTGTCTTTTTGCTATTTCTTTGGGCCGCTCCCGCGGCATATGGAGGTTCCCAGGCTAGGGGTCAAATCGGAGCTGTAGCCACTGGCCTACGCCAGAGCCATAGCAACGTGGGATCCAAGCCGCCTTGCAACCTACACCACAGCTCACGGCAACGCTGGATTGTTAACCCACTGAGCAAGGGTAGGGACCGAACCCGCAACCTTATGGTTCCTAGTCGGATTCATTAACCACTGCGCCACGACAGGAGCTCCGCAATATTTTCAAACCACTTTTCCCTTTCTGCGATTCCTATTATGTGTAGATTGTCATACTTTTTATTATACCTTAAGTCTTTTATATTGCTTTCTTGTTCTCATTTGGCTTTTTTCCTGCTGTTCTGCTTGGGTGATTTCCATTATTCTATCTTCTAGGTCACTCTTTTGTTCTCCATTATTCATCCTGTTCTTTGTTGCCTTTTGCTCAGCAGCCTGGCAAATGTGTTTTCTAATTTTTCTTGGCTCCTCCTCATAGTTTCTAGTTCCTTT
This sequence comes from Sus scrofa, assembly GCF_054392235.1. Classification (NCBI taxonomy): domain Eukaryota; kingdom Metazoa; phylum Chordata; class Mammalia; order Artiodactyla; family Suidae; genus Sus; species Sus scrofa. The sequence continues at coordinate 139,284,663 of NC_139383.1, forward strand.
TTTTTTTTTTTTTTTTTTTTTTTGTCTTTTTGTCTTTTGTTGTTGTTGTTGTTGTTGTTGCTATTTCTTGGGCCGCTCCCGCGGCATATGGAGGTTCCCAGGCTAGGGGTCACCAGCCTACGCCGGAGCCACAGCAATGCGGGATCCGAGCCGCGTCTGCAACCTACACCACAGCTCACGGCAACGCCGGATCGTTAACCCACTGAGCAAGGGCAGGGACTGAACCCGCAACCTCATGGTTCCTAGTCGGATTCGTTAACCACTGCGCCACGACGGGAACTCCCTCTAGTTCCTTTTTTACCTCTCTTTTTTTTTGAAATTGGTGTCTCTTAGACTGAAGAGGTCTGTTTTCACTGTTCTTTCAGGGGAATTCCCTTGGTCTTTTAACTGGGAGTGGTTCTTCTGCTTTTTCATTTTACTTATATTTCTATCCTTGAGTTTAGAAGAAACATTTGTCTACTATGCTTTGGAGGGATATTTACATGTGGAAGTGTCCATCTGTAGTGGGCTTAATATTTTTGGTGTGAGGCTTGTTTTTAGTATGGATGTCTGTTCCCTCTGTTCTCAGTGTGTGCTGGACGTTATCCCCTTCATAGGGGGTAGGCAGACATGGTGACTGATGCTTACTCCTGGGTTGTCATCAGTGGAAGCTTGTGCCCACACCCAGAGCCTGAGACGTCCGTGGAGGAGGCCTGTGACCACTTCTAAAGCCCACAGTCAGTGGCTTGTGACCATTTTTGGTACCTGTGCCTGCTGTGGGAGCTCATGTAGGCAGTGTCCTATTGCCTGAGAGCATGTGCAGGGAAAAGGCTGCAATGGTGGGACCGCCCTTCCTCTCACACACTCTCCCACACTGTGGGTGCCTGGCTTCTAGGGTAGGCCTGGGCTTCTTCCTTGTACACTCTCAGTTGTGGTCATGCCAGACTTCAGGCCCTTCAGGTTGTTTCTGTGCAGCCCATGCCAGTCCTTTCCCTGTGTTGCAAAGCCCAAGCTTCAGCAGCCAGCCCCCGCCTGTACCAGAGACACATTTCAGACTGGGGAGCCATGGGGTGGTGCAACTGACTGTGCAGTTCTCTCTCAGTTCTGGCTGCCTGGGTAAGTTGCTCTGCTCTCCTCCCACGCGCTGAAGCTCCCCCTCTGTCCCAGCTGATCTCCCTGCTGGTGAGAGCCTTTAAAGCTCCCTCCCAGGGGTGTGGGTCCTGACTGATTCCTTTCATTTTCTTCTTTTGTCCTGCCTGGTTAAGTGGAGATTTCCTTGCTTTTTCAGAAGTCTGAAGTTTTCTGCCAGCGTTCAATAGATATCCTGTGAGAATCATTCCATGTGTCGATGTATTTTTGAAGTATTTGTGGGAGGAGGTTAGCTTCTTCATGTCCTACTTTGCCATCTTGATTGCTCCACCTAAATAGGCTTTGAATTGAATTTGTATTTATGTCAACAAGTGTTTTTGGTGATAATAATCTGAATAGTACATTTTTTTTTTTTTGGTCTTTTTGCCTTTTCTAGGGCTGCTCCTGCGGCATATGGAGGTTCCCAGGCTAGGGGTCTAATCAGAGCCGTAGATGCTGGCCTACACCACAGCCACAGCAACATGGGATCTGAGCCGCGTCTGCAACCTACACCACAGCTCACGGCAATGCCGGATCCTTAACCCACTTAGCAAGGCCAGGGATCAAACGTGCAACCTCATGGTTCCTAGTCGGATTCGTTACTGCTGCACCATGACGAGAACTCCAGTTTGGTGTTTTTAGAGCTGCACCTGTGGCATATGGAGGTTCCCAGGCTAGGGGTCAAATCGGAGCTGTAGCTGTTGGCCTACACTACAGCCATAGCAATGAGGGATCCAAGCCAAGTCTGTGACCTATACCACAGCTCACAGCAATGCTGGATCCTTAACCTACTGAGCAAGGCCAGGGATCGAATCTGTGTCCTCATGGATGCTAGTCAGATTTGTTTCAGCTCAGCCACAAGAACTCTCTGTATTTTTAAAATTTAGATCCTGGAGACCTTTTATATGATTACATGGAATTATTCCACATTCTTTGTTATTTTGTTTGTATATGGAAGTTCCCAGGCCAGGGGTCAAATCAGAGCTATAGCTGGCGGCCCAAGCCACAGCCACAGCAACATTAGATCCAAGCCGAATCTGCTACCTACACCACAGTTCACAGCAACACCGGATCCTTAACCCACTGAGAGAGGCCAGGGATCGAACCTGCATCCTCATGGATCCTAGTCAGGTTATTTAACTGCCAAGGCACATGGAAACTCTGCCAGCTGCTTTCTAAAAGAGTTGTACTAGGGAGTTCCTGTTGTGGCTCAGAGGAAACAAATCTGACTAGCTGTGGTATAGATCCCAGACATGGCTTGGATCCCACCTTGCTGTGGCATAGGCCGGCAGCTATAGCTCTGATTCTATCCCTAGACTGGGAACTTTCGTTTGCTCCAAGTGTGGCTGAAAAAGCAAAATGAAAATAAGAGTTGTACTAATTTGCACTCCTATTAACAGTATACAAAGTGTGCCTATTTCTCTACCCCCATTTTTCTATTGAGTTGTTTAATCTTAGTTATTTGTAAAATTTTGTGTATGGGATACTAGTTTTTGCCATCAGAAAGTTTTAATTGTACTGTTTTTTCCTTTGTGACTTCTGGCTTGGAAAGGTTTTCAGGTATTCTCTTCTAGTATTTATATTATTTCATTGAAAAATTTGTATCTGTGTTCTAAATGACTAGCCACTTGTTATAACTTAACATATTAGATAATTTTAGAATAAAATATAAACTATCACTTTTATCATTGCAACTTTATGCAGATGCCTCAGTTGCTTACATTTTAGCTATGAAATAAGTGTTTCTGCTTTCAGATTCCTTTCTCCAAATTTTTCTTCTCCAATCAAGGAAGAATCCGGGATGCTCAGTACCAGCTTCTGCTTGATAAGGTAACATTTTCCTATATTTTCATTCCGAACTGTATTATCTTTAGTGGAACAGAACTCCTGTGAGGATGACTTCAGTCCCTTTTTTTTTCTTTTTTGCTTTTTAGGGCTGCACTTGCAGCATGTGGACATTCCCAGGCTAGGGGTTGAATTGGTGCTACAGCTGCCGACCCACAACACAGGATCCAAGCCACATCTTCGACTTACACTACAACTCATGGTAACATCAGATCCTTAACCCACTGAACGAAGCCAGGGATCGAACTTGAAACCCCGTGGTTCCTAGTTGGATTCATTTCTGCTGCGCCACAATGGGAACTCTGAGTTCAGTCCATTTTTGAAGGCTGGCATGTGAAAGATGAAAATTCCTATTTGAGGAGTTCCCTTCATGGTTCAGTGGTTAATGAACCCTACTAGTGTCCATGAGGAGTCGGGTTTGATCTCTGGTCTTGCTCAGTGGGTCGGGGATCTGGTAATGCTGTGAGCTGTGGTGTAGGTCACAGATGTGGCTCAGATCTGGTGTGGTTGTTGCTGTGGTGTAGGCCCACAGCTGTAGCTCCAGTTCGACCCCTGGCCTGGGAACCTCCCTATGCTGTGGATGTGGCCCTAAAAAGGAAAAAAAAAAGATAGATGGGAGTTCCCTGGGTGGCTCAGTGAGTTAAGGATCCAGCATTGTCACTTCAGTGGTTTGAGTCACTGCTCAAATTCCTTTTTAAGTATAGCCTTGTCATACCTAGACAGATGCTCAGACCTATCCTGTAAGGCAACCCCAAATCTTGGAGAAATTTCAGTATTGTCATCTTTTTAGCATGCTTACATTTCATTTTAGCTTTAAAATAAGAACAGTTTTAGAGTTCAGGAGAGAGTCAAGGAGCCTCCATTAGGTATCCGTGTTGTAGTTACTAGTCTTGACGGGCACTTTTTTAAAAAAAATATATTTATTTTTTTATTACCACTTCAGAATCTTTTGGCCAAGCTAGATTGACAGGTTTTATTTATTTTTTTGCCTTTTTAGGGCCACACTTGTGGCATATAGAGGTTCCCAGGCTAGGGGTCTAATCGGAGCTACAGCTGCCAGCCTGTGCCACAGCCACAGCAGCACAGGATCTGAGTCATGTCTGCGACCTACACCACAGCCCACGGCAATGTTGGATCTTTAACCCACTGAGCAGAGCCAGGGATCGAACCTGCAACCTCATGGTTCCTAGTCTGATCTGTTTCTGCTATGCCACAATGGGAATTCCTCGTTTTTTTTTTTTTTTCTTTCTTTTTCCTGGCCTCCCTGGCATATGGAATTTCTAGGCTGGGGATCAGATCCAAGCCACCTATGGCTGTGCCAATGCTGGGTTCTTTAAACTACTGTGCTGGACGGGGGATTGAACCTGTGTTCTGGTGCTGCAGAGACATGGTCTAACCTATTTTGCCGCAGTGGGAACCCCCCCTTTTTTTTCCCCATTTTATTATTTTTAAAAAAGTTTGAGGAGTTCCCATTGTGGCACAGTGGAAAGGAATCTGACTAGTATCCATCAGGATGTGGGTTTAATCCCAGGCCTCACTCAGTGGCTGGGGGATCTGGGGTTGCCGTGAGCTGTGGTATAGGTTTCATATGCCACAGGTGCAGCCCTAAAAAAAAATATAGAAAAAGTTTTTGGGTTAAGGATCAAACCCAAGGCACAGCAGTGACTGAGCCAGGGCAGTGACAGTGATGGATCCTTAACCAGCTAGACCACCAGGGAACTCCTGGCATTACTTTACAGAGAAGAGAAAAGTAAAAAGAAAAGCAGCCTTATACTTCCTTTTATAATCTTCCTTTTATAATCTGCTACAGCACATGAGAACTATGGTATACTTGCTTAGGGTTGACAGTATAGACTCACCTATAGTAATTACCTCATGGGATTTTAAAACTCTAGGAACAACATCAGAGTAAGATTTTGATCAATTTCTTTATTTGAAATTTAGATCTCTTCTGTCGGATTCACCTTGGCTGATAAAGTGGATGGTCCATTCTTCCTGGAAATAGATTTTATTGGAGTATTTACTGATCCAGCCCACACAGAAGAATTTGCCTATGAAAATTCTCCAGAGCTTAATCCAAGACTTTTTAAATAAATCTGTGGCATTTCTATATTACTAAACTAAGGTTGGTAGAATCCATAGTGACACAAAAAGTATTTCTTTAATGACATCCAAACAGTGGCTGATAACATAGTTCCTAAAGACTAATGCTATTGCTAAGAGGAACCAGGATCTAACCTATACCTTAACTTAAAATCCAAGTACTAAGGCAGAGGTACTATGTAAATAACTGGCTTTGGTTAGAATGATTCCTGTTAGGAATAGTTTTTTACCTTAGTAGGTGCTTTTCCAAAGCAGGGTGGTCTCTGAGATGACTGAGGATGGCCGCCTACCATTCTATTCCTCATAGCTTTCTTTTCTTTTTTAATTAGGAGAGGCGGCTGCCAAAGAATACTTAGATGCTATAAAAGCCATGGGGAGGAGATACCTGTTTTAGTCGGCTTGGGCTACTATAACAAATTGTTGTAGACTAGGTGGCTTAAACAAAACTGCATTTCTCAGTTTTGGAGGCTGGGAGGTCCAAGATCAAGGTACCTGCATACCTGGTATCTGCTGAGTGTCTGCTTCTTGGCTTGTAGACAGTTGCCTTCTCACTGTTTCCTCACTTGGAGAGAAAGTTCAGGTCTCTTTCTCTTCATGTAATACCACTAATCCTATCATGAGGGCTCCACCGTCATGACCTAATTACATCCCAGAGGCCCCATACCTCCAAGTACCAAGTCACTCTGGGAATTAGGATTTCAGCAAGTCACTCTGGGGGAACACAAGCATGCAGTCCCTAACACCTACTAAGCTGGTCCTCTAGAGATGCATGAACTTTACCAGTTCTTACTTTATAGACTTATGTCCCCAAACCTTCTCCATTTTCAGCATTAGAGACTGCATTCCCAAAAATAAGACTCTGATTAACAGTTTATTGATCAATTCTTATCATCTTAGAAAAAGAGATAGGACACTATAATATAGCCAGAGTACCCTAGGAGAGCCTGGTTTGAAATAAGAATACATAGGGAGTTTCTGTTGTGGATCAGTGGTTAATGAACATGGTTAGTATCCATGAGGATTCTGCTTCAATCCCTGACATTGCTCAGTGGGTTAAGGATCTGGTGTTGTCATGAGCTGTGGTACAGGTCGCAGAGGAGGCTTGGATCTGGCGTGGCTGTGGCTGTGGTTGTGGCATGGGCTGGCGGCTATAGCTCCAATTGGACCCCTAGCCTAGGACCCTCCATATGTATTGGGTGTGGCCCTAAAAAGCAAAAACAAAACAAAACACAAAAGCTGATAGCTTTTCCATTATCTTGGCTTAGATATGCTTTGTGTGTTTTCATGTAATTGCCTTTTCAGATTTATTATTACCTTATTGAGGTATGTACCTTATATAACAAAGTTCATCTGTTTTAACTATACAATATTGTTTAGTTTTTTTTTTTTTAAACAGAATTTTGTAGTCTTTACACAAGGTAATTTTAGGAAAATTTTCTCATCCTAAAAAGAAATTTCAGTGCCCCTTTGTAGTCACTTAATTCCCATTCTCAGGCCCATAACTACTCTTTATCTATAGGGTTATCTTCTCTGGCTATTTTATGTAAATAGAATCATAATATTATCTTTTGTGTCTGGCTTCTTTTCATTTGGCATAGTGTCTTTGTGATTCATCCATTTGTAGCATCTTATCAGTACTTCATTCTTTCTAGTGCATAATATTTTTTAATCCATTCATCTATTGATGGACACTGGATTTCTCTCCATTTTGGCTACTATGAAAAATACTATTAAAATATTAGCACACAAATTTTGATGTGCACATGTGTTTTCATTTCTCTTAGAAGGAGAACTACTGGGTCATATGGTAGTTGCACAGTTAACTTTTTAAAGAACCACCAAATTGTCTTCCAAAGTGGTTGTATCATTGTACCTTCTCACTAGCAATGTATTTGACAGTTACCAGAGAGTTCTTGATTGATCTGATTTCTGCCCCTAGATAGCAAAATCCGAGTTTATTAAATACCCTGTAGTGGGAGCTCCCTGGTGGCTCAGCAGGTTAAAGATCTGGCAATGTCACTGCTATGGCGCAGGATCTATCTTTGGCCCTGGATCTTCTGCATACTATGGGCGTAGCCAAAAAAAACCCTAAACACCCAGGAACATGCCATGTTCTACGGACTCATGTATTTGTAACAGTAAGTACAGCAGAATCTGACAAGTGCTGTGAAAATGCAAAGGAAAGATATAGTCATTTCTTCTAAAAGTAGGAGTAGGAGGTCAAGAAAGGTTACACAGAGTACAAGTCAACTATTGTTTGTCTTGGCTGGTCAACCAAATTTTGGAGGCAAACTAGTTTACAAAGCACAAGAAAAAATTTTATTTATGAAAATCTTATAAAGTAGAAAACTCAGAAGCTCCACTCAAGTGTAACAAACATGGATATGATGGTAAACAACTCTGTAATCTTTTCTAGGAACTGAGTAAGATCTAAGTTTGACAGCATAGTAATCCTTAAAGTAGCAATCCTCTAATTTCAACATGGCTTTCTATATTTTTAAATAAGAAAGACTAGAATAAGCTATAGTTTTTAAGAGTATATAGATGACAGATGACAGTTACATGAAGTAATATGAACAAAGTTACACAGATAAATATTGACCTTACCAAACCATATGGTCCTGTTTCAGGAACAGTTCTAGATTCTCTAGAGGATGAAGAGGTGGCCTTTGACAGCTTACCCTATTCATAACTTGTTAGTGTTCAATTTCTACTGAAGCTTGTGGTATAATAAGCTACTATCAGGTAAAGACTTTTGCCTAGAAGAGGATTAAAGTTCTGTTAATATTAGAGCCAGCAGAGGGAACTTGATATTAAAAATCTAGGTCAAGAAATCTATAGGATTCTCTTTAGAAAACTGAGTCAGTTACAAAAGGGCTTATATAAAAACTATTTCAAAATAATATGTGAGTTTGAAAGGTAATAACATCTTTTTCGGGGTATAACATGTGAAGAAGCCACCAACACTACATATATATGAACAAAAGTTAAGAGTAGGAAAAGGTCTTCTGACTAAAGTGAGAGGATAATATAAAAATATTTACAAAAAAGGATTCGGAATAAAGGAATATTTACGGGATGTTGAATTTTCAATGTTTAGCCGTAATGAGGCCCCTTCGAACTTCCAAAATCTTTTCTTTCTTCTCCTTTCGTTCTTGCTCATGTTTCTTCCGTTGCTCCTCCCTAAGAGGGACAGGTATTCATTAGGCTCTAGCAAAGCTCCAAAGAGAACACTTTAAAAGACCTGTTACTAGACTAATGTCCAAACTTAAAATGACATCCAGCACACTTTGGTAAAACACTCTTAGAGGATACTGTGCTCTATGTAGTGGTCTTTGTGATGGCAGCCATACCTATTAGTCATTGTTGTGTTAAAGGGCTAGAAATTGGTATCTTTTTTTTTCTTTTTAGGGCCGCACCCACAGCATATGGACGTTCCCAGGCTAGGGGTCAAATTGGAGCTACAGCAGCCGGCCTAACGCTGCAGCCACAGAACTCGGGATCTGAGCCGAGTTTGTGACCTATACCACAGTTCATGGCAACGCCAAATCCTTAAGCCACTGATTGAGGCTAGGGATTGAACCTGTAACCTCATGGTTCCTAGTCGGATTCATTTCCACTGCACCATGACGGGAACTCCGGTATCTTCTTTTTTGTGTTAAGGTAGCATTCTAAAATCAAGCATGAAAAAAAAAACCAAAAAAACCCACTGCGGTACATGTGGTGCAATGGGATTGGCAGTGTCTTGGGAGTTCTGGGAGGCAGGTTTGATCCTCGGCCCAGGACAGTGAGTTAAGGGTCGGGCGTTGCTGCAGCTGAAGATTAGGTCAAAACTGCAGCTTGGATCTGATCCATGGCCTGGGAACTGCATATGCCACAGAGCAGCCAAAAAAGAAAAAAAAAAGCATGGGATTGGAACCAGAAAGCACCTTGGAGATGGAATCCAGTCACTATAGTTTTTACAGTTTGTTTTAAATGAGAAACCTCTACCTCTGGAAGCCAAAGATCAAGCTCAAAATCACACTGTCTCAAGAATGTACTACAACTGGTATCAGGGTCTACTGACTTAAACCACTGTTTTTTGGGGGGAAGGAGAAAAAAATAAAAGGCCTTGAATCATGTTAATGATTTTAAAAGCAAATAATAAGGTCTTGGTGGTAGCTGACAAGTCAAGTGATAGGTAACCTTGTATCAGAAGAGTTTCATGCAGGGAACAGACTGACCAAACCAGGACCAGCTGCAGCCCATGGCTTTCATGCACCAAGAAGCCTCTAAGGAGCATCCTGGGCTTTCCCCCTGTAGAGTCTTAAAGCCTAGTAAGTCTGGTTTCCCTGGGAGTGAGGAGTTTATACCTATCTGCACACGTATCTGCATACCTAGGTGCCCTGGACACTTGGATTAGTATCTGGAGGGACATTAGGTGCATTGTTTGGACAAATGGGTCATCTAAGCTCTGAATCCAGTGTCATCTTCTGAATCACCTGCAGAGCTTTGGAAACAATACAGATGCTTGGGTTCCTTCTCAAACCTACTGAATTAGGACCCATTGTGGTATTATTGCCTTAGCACATGTACTTTTAGAAAGTTCTATATATAATTCTACTTGTACTCTCTTTAACACCACTATTGCTGCAACACTCCATCCGTAAGACGCTGCTTTTATATAGTCTTACAAAATTTAAAGAATTATAGAACTGGGCATTTAGGTACTTACCTGGTCTGGAGATGAGGTTGTTTATAAGTTTTCTTGTGGAAGCTAACTCTGTTTCCATGCTGACTCAGAGAATTATTTTCCTTAGATTGGCCCCATGGTTTCAGTTTTCCTGATTTAAGACAGAGATAAAGATAGATTTAAGACTCTTGTATTTATATTCCTCATTATCTCTTCATCTGTGGCTACCTGCTTGCTGTCAACATTTATTCATTTATTTATTTGCCTTTTTAGGCTGCACCTGCAGCATATGGAAGTTCCCAGGCTAGGGGTCAAATAGGAGCTGTAGCCGCCAGCCTATGCCACAGCCACGCAGGATCAGAGCCACATCTGTAACCTACACCACAGCTCACAGCAACGCTGGATCCTTAACCCACTGAGCGAGGCCAGAGTTCAAACTTGAGTCCTCATGGATACTGGTAGCGTTCATTAACCACTGAGCCATGATGGTAACTCCCATAGAAAGAAATCTTAATAGAGAAAAAAAATACTAATACTGAATACAATTACTTAGCACATTAAAAGAAGTCATAATAAACCAAGTAGTTTATCCCAAGGCTGCATAGGTATTATGTAATATTAAAGTAGTATTTCACCTGTGCAGTTTATTACCACCACATATTAACAAAGTATTTGGAATGGATCAAGTAGAAAGCTTTTGGCTTTAGAACTGAGACCAGGAGTTTCATTTGTGGCTCAGTGGTTAATAAATCTGACTAGGATCCATGAAGGTGCAGTTTCAATCCTTGGCCTTGCTCAGTGGGTTAAGGATCTGGCATTGCTGTGAGCTGTGGTATAGGCTGGCAGATGCAGCTCTGATTTGACCCCTAGCCTGCAAACATCCATATGCCATGGGTGTGGCCATAAAAAGCAAAAAAATAAAAAATAACTGAGACCAAATATTTAGATATTTATGTACTACTTATATTTGTAGTTTGACCTATTTCTGAGTACCAATGATTATCATTTGCGGTGTTTCTCATTTTATAAAAAGGACTTTCACATCCGTTGCATCTTTTGATCCTTTAAGTAACCACTGAAGTAGTACTTATTTTCCCTTCCATAAAAGAATTGTGACTTGTCTAGAACATAAAATAGCAAACACAGATGAAGCTCTATACCAGGTCTTGTACCATAAGGAGAAATCAGTGGTGGTTAGTCATTCCCATAAATACTTTTTGAATACCTGGCATGTGCCAGAGACAGTTCTATGCTAGGAACGTAGCAGTGAACCAAGCAGTCAAAGGTCCTTGCTCTCTTGGGCTTACATTCCAGTGATAGAGTAGATAATAGTAAGACAACATCAGGTGGTGCCATGTGCTATGAAATGTAAAACCGGGTAAGGAGTAAAGTGTGTGTGGGGGGGTGGGGAGAGCCTTTCTAGGTTGCTGACAGTTGAGTGGGTGCCCCATTAAAACAAGGGAGCAAGCTGTGCAAAGGTCAATGGGAACAGTATTCCAGGTGGAGCAGGGTGATAACAAGTTCAAAGAGCTGGAGGAGGGAATGAGCTCTGTGAGTTTGAGGAGCTGAAACACCAGTGTGGTTAGCACAGAGTCAGGGAAGGGAGAAGGCAATGCAATAAAAGTGGGAGAGAGATTAGCCTTAGGAGGTTCTGAGCAAGGCAGGTATTGCTCTGATTTGTTTTTAAGGTTATAGTGGGGCAAAGAGGCTATTCTGGAGGCCCAGGTAAAATGATGATGATGCGGACTACATTGAGTCACAGTGGAGGGGCAAAAGGTGGTCAGATAAAAGTTGTTTCAATGATGGGGTTGAAAGGACTAGCTGATGGACTGGATATGGGGTCTGAGGGCATGAGGAGCCAAAAATGATTCCTAAGCTTCTGACCTGACCCTTGGCAGAGGTGCCATTGCTGTAGATGGAAAAATGGGGTGAGAGAAGTGTTTTTAAACCATAGGTTAGTTTGACTCTTACCTCTAAATAAGACTTACATTATCATTATACATGTTTCATTAACATTAGTAATTTAAAGATAAACATTGTTACATGAACATGATTCTTATAGGAAGTTTTTTTGTTTTAAAGTAATTCTAGGAGTTCTCTTGTAATGCAGTGGGTTAAGGATCTGGAGTTGTCACTGCAGTGGCTTAGGTCGCTGCTGTAGTGCAGGTTTGATCCCTGTCCCAGGAACATACACTACGGGTGCGGCCAAATCAAACAAGTAAACAAAAAACCAAACGAAGTAATTCCAGAAGCACTAGATATATCACATTAAGTATGGCTGTTTTAAACAGATGTAAAGATACTTTAATATATTCCCAAGAGTAGTATTTGGCCCATAAATATCCCAGCTTGTTGGACTGATGGTTCTCAGCCTGGGATCCTTTAAAAATTAAAGAGAGAGTTCCCTTCGTGGCTCAGAGGTTAGCAAACCTGACTAGGATTCATGAGGACGCGGATTCGATCCCTGGACTTGCTCAGTGGGTTAAGGATCCACCTTTGCTGTAAGCGTGAGCTGCAGTGGTGGTGTATGTCACAGATGTGGCTCGGATCTGGCATTGCTGTGGCTGTGGCGTAGGCTGGCAGCTATAGCTCCAATTCAACCCCTAGTCTGAGAACCTCCATATGCCACAGGTGCAGCCCTAGAAAATTAAACATTTATTTACCCACAGGCTAATAACTTCCAAGTTTTCTTGATTTTGGCTGAAGCTCTATTAATTTGTTGTAGTAACACTGGTTAGAAGTTGTCTTTGATTAACAATAACGTGAGATAATTATTTAGTATTTGTTTCATGGATAGTTTTAAAATCATGGGTCATGTGGATACATGGGCAGAGACAGGAATTCTAGGTCAAGTATGACTTCCACTGAGTCACTAAAATTCTTTACATTCTCAGATAGATGCAGAATTGTTTAATCAAAACACCCATACATACCTTTGTGTGGTTCGTAGGTGAGGGGACGAGACAAACTTGCTTTGAGATCAAACACTGGTTTTCTCTGGGAAGTCGGAGTCTGTGAGGCCTCAGCCGTTAACTTGAACGGAGTAATAACTAAAATACAAAATCCAAGAGCTTAATTAGAAAAAGACATGTTAAAGTATCATTTCTCAGTCTTAAAAATGGAATTTAATATGAACAGTATGAAACAGATGTAGGTTAAAAAGGAGGAGAAAAGAGTAATTGAGGAAAACTAACCCCTGAGATTTGTTTGCCTGTTAGCAGCTTCCTATGGAGCCTAAATATTGTGACATTTCCTAGGATTAACTGGAGTTTAGATTCCTGTTAAAAGAATTAACTGGGTAATTTCTCAGACTATTTCTGATATTATCTACTCTTTAAAAATTATTATCATTGGAGTTCCTTCCATGGCAAAGTGGGTTAAGTATCTGACTGCATTGGCTCAGGTGCTGCCGAGGTGTGGGTTTGAGCCCTGGCCTGGCACAGTGGGTTAAAGGATCTGGTGTTGCCACAGCTGTGGCTCGGATTCAATCCCTGGCCCAGGAACTTCCGTATGCTGTGAGTGTGGCCATTAAAAAAAGTTATGTATTATTAATAATAACATTTTCATTAACAGATACAAATCCTGCAAGGAACCTAATCACATAGAGATAAAAAGATCCATGGCTCTGGTTGTTACTAATGAAGGCTGTTATTAAAGAATGTGAATGTAGGTTACGAAGCTCAATCACACCAGGATGATGTAATTTAGTAAGCCCCATTTTTGCTACAGTTGGGCAGCACATATCTGACTCATTTTGCAAAATCCTTTCTCCTCATAGGTTGTATTCAAGACCATTGTCAAATGTTAGCACTTGCTTGTATATGTGACCAAGTGACCAGGATCAGGATTGCCTAGTGAAATGACACACAAAAGCACAGAACTTCTGTGCTGAAGCCATCCCACTGTGTTATCCCCATATGCTGTCAGGGTGGTAAACAATGGGGCTATCACTCACTGCTCACGAGAGAATACACTGGGACATTCAACCAGTAACAGAAGTATCTGCATACCCAACTATTCAGCAATCCACTCCTCATCTTGAGAAACTTTCTTTTTTTTTTCTTTTTAAGGCCACAGGTACAGCATATGGAAGTTCCCAGGCTCAGGGTCAAATCAGAGCTATAGCTGCAGGCCTATGCCACAGCCACATCAATGTGGTGGGATCAGAGCTATATCCACGACCTATACCACAGCTCATGGCAATGCCAGATCCTTAACTCACTGATTGAGGCCAGGGATCGAACACATACCCTCTTGGATACTAGTTGGGTTCATTTCCACTGAGCTACAAAAGGAACCCCCTCTCCAGAAACTCTTGTATGTGGACAGGAGAATGTTCTAGAAGGGTCATAGCTATATAAAATTACGACAGTTGGAAATACCCACAGATCCATGAGCAGTAAAATGGCTAAGATGGGAGTTCCCGTCGTGACGCAGTGGTTAACGAATCCGACTAGGAACCATGAGGTTGCGGGTTCGATCCCTGCCCTTGCTCAGTGGGTTAACGATCCGGCGTTGCCGTGAGCTGTGGTGTAGGTTGCAGACGCGGCTCAGATCCAACGTTGCTGTGGCTCTGGCGTAGGCCAGTGGCTGCAGCTCCGATTCAACCTCTAGCCTGGGAACCTCCATATGCCGCAGGAGCGACACAAGAAATAGCAACAACAACAACAAAAAGACAAAAAAGACAAAAAAAAAAAAAAAAATCACAGTGAAAATGAATGAACTGTAGCTCCTTTATCAATATAGATGAATCCTGAAACATACTGAGTGAATAAAGGAAGAAACCACAAGAAAAAAACTAATACTTTGATTTTATTTACATAAAGTTCATATTTGATAACTGGGTAAAAAAGTGATCCCATCCAAACTGGGCACACCCGAGTTGCTCAGAATATGGCAAACATTGTGAGCATTTGTGAGGCCTTTCCCATTACTAGACAGGTGGCTGCTGCTCAGTGTCCCCTGCTCCATGTAAAATGACATGGCAAGTCTACTCTCTGGTTTTTTTAGCCCTGCTTTCTGCCCAGGCCTCTTTCTTCCCCTATTATAGGATAATTTAGAATGTTATGTGGAATGTGTGTTTGCTATGGTGTAAGTAAGATTAAGTGTTAGTGGGAATAAGAAGTCATTTAGAAGAATATAAATTTGCTATTCCCACCTCTGCATTCTCTAGCAATTTAGTTTGTCAGTTTCACTATTCAGTCTTTTTTTAATTTTTTTGCCACACCTGAGACATGTGTAAGTTCCCAGGCCAGGGATCAAACTCAAGCCACAGCAGCGACCTGAGCTACTATAGTGACAATGCTAGATCCTTAACCCACTGTGCCACTAGGAAACTCCTCACTATTCAGTCTTTAATTTAGGTGTTTAAAGGCATGACAGAATCCTCAGAGTTGTCACACTGATAATTACCAACAATTATCCTCTAGTCTCGGGGAACCTGGCAGTCCTTCCTTCCTGTGTAATCAAGGCTCTTAACAGCCATTCAATAGGAACCCCCCCCCTTTTTTTTTTGCTTTTTAGGGCCACATTCACAGCATATGGAAGTTCCCAGGCTAGGGGTTGAACTGGAGCTGCAGCTGCTGGCCTACACCACAGCAACAGAGGATTGGAGCCGAGTCTGCAACCTATACCACAGGTCATGGCAATGCTGGATCCTTAACCCACTGAGCAAGGACAGGGATGGAACCTGCGTCCTCATGGATCCTAGTTGGGTTTGTTAACCACTGAGCCATGAAGGGAACTCAACAGGACGCTGAAAAGAATTCTCATATACTCAGAGCTAATACATAGGCCTACCTAACCCTGATGGTGATACTGTTTTAAACCTTCACACTGCTTTTGCAGTGTTCTTTCGAAAACCACCTGGTTCTTCATAGGTGAAGATTAAGTAGACTGTGTGTAGAAAATGATCTATATGGCTTATTCTGGCTTATATAATCTATTAGTTCATTTAGTCCATGAACTCTTGGTCTTGTCAGTTTCAGAGTCTTGCAGAACCATTCAGAGACCGTGATGAATACTGTGATCCTCCCCTAATCCCGGAAGGGGCTGAATGTTCTTTGAGGAGGGTCACCACCTTAGGATTTGTCTTGGACAGGATGGAGTCCTCAGGCAGATATCAGTTTTTTGGTCTGTGTTTCTGGCATTTTCTTCACCAGTATAAATGACAAATGTTCTATAGAGAAATCTTTACTTTAGATTCTGTAGATATGGAGAGGCTTTAAGGAAACAGAGTTAATCATTTTAGGAAGTTATATGGCTTAAAAATGAATTAGAAGGGTTTCTGTTTACCAGCGGTGGTCTTTAACTTGTGTGTCCCAAACACAGCCTGGTCTTTTGGGGTGCTCCTAGATGTAGTCACATGGGGGGACTTTCTGGCAGGAGTCTTGGTCAGTGAACGCTTATGCTCATTATCTTGAGTAGCAGCTGAAAACCTAAATAGGATGGTGGAGTGTAAGACATGAATACTTGTGTCAAAAAAAATAACTTGTGTCAAGCTTCTCAACAAAATCCCTACCCATCACCAAGCACTGAAAGGGCTTCAATAAATATTTGCATAAATGAACCTCTTTTGCAGAAAAGACATGTTCTCTCTTTTTTGTTGTTGTTGTTTTTTTGCTTTTTAGGGCCACACTTGTGGCATATGGAAGTTCCCAAGCTAGGGGGATAAGAGCTACAGCTGCCGGCCTACACCACAGCTCACAGCAATGCCAGATCCTTAACCCACTGAGCAAGGCCATGGATCGAACCTGCAACCTCATGGTTACTAGTTGGATTCATTTCCACTGCGCCACGACAGGAACTCCCAAAGACATGTTCTTAAGCAATGATATTAGAGCAAATCATTTATCAGCTTTTGTTATTGGAAAATAGGATTTGTATTCTCTGCTCTCACTGTATGGGACAATGACAGTATAAAGCAGACCTTGAAGGAGATGACTTGGCCTCAAGGTGTTTGAAGAATAGGTGTTTGAAGAAACTCCTCTTTTTTCTCTTCCTGGTGAGGGCAAGTCAGAGGGAGTGGAAGACTGCTATGCCAAATGAGCGATAGGAACATTTCTTCCATCTTCCAAGAAGAATGGCATTCATTTCAGTGGTACCTAAGCCCATTCTCTACTCAGAGCAACCTGCTATAAATGTTTCTCATTGATTTTCTTCCTTTCTTTTTTATTACTTTTGTTTTGTTTTGTTTTTTAGGGCCACACCTGTGGCACAAGGAAGTTACTAGGCTAGGGATCAACTGGAGCTGCAGTTGCTGGCCCATGCCACAGCCACGTGGGATCCAAGCTACACCTGTGACCTACACTTGAAGCTTGAGGCAATGCCACATCTTTAATCCATAGAGCAAAGCTAGAGATTGAACCCACATCCTTGTGTTTACTAGTTGGGTTCTTAACTCACTGACCACAATGGGAACCCCTCTCATTGATATTCTGATGCAGACTTTTTCTACATTTATCACCTCTGAAACTAGAATGTGTTGTACAATTGCTAGCATGTCAGAGTTAGTTGGCAGTGATTTTTCTTAGTGGTTCATAAAATAATAGTAAGCTTTCAGTTGACAGTGTTTTAAATTCAGTGAAAATCCAGTAATGGCAGATATAAATATACATAGGGTTGGTGGTGGGGGGTTAACAGAAGGGAACTTCTGGACTTCTAACTAAAGAATGATAGTGATCCTGAACCAACACCCAAAATCGTTACTAAAGACTTTTGTGTTAGGAGAGGTGCTACCAAGTCCGGGCTGCTCCGCCCCCTATGTGAAGCAACGACTAGCCCCTGACCATTGTGTTCTTAACTAGTAACAAATAAAATCAGAACTGCCAAGTATAAGTACTTCTATTCCAAGCTCACCTGATGAACAGAAGTTCAAACTCAGGTATTTTCCAGCTTTAAAAACTATGTCAAATTGGAGTTCCTGTTGTGGCTCAGCAGGTTAAGAACCCAACTAGTTTCCATGAGGCTGGACGTTTAACCCCTGGCCTTGGAGATGTGGCTCAGATCTGGCATTGCTGTGGCTGTGGTGGAGGCTGGCAGCTGCAGCTTCAATTCAACCCCTAGCCTGGGAACTTCCATATGCCACAGGGGCAGCCGTAAAAAAAAGAAAAAAGAAAAAAACTATGTCAGATAATTGTGTGTGTTGGGAAAGTTACCATACACCAGTTCTATTAGATGCTACAAATGTCCTTAAAAAAGAGAATCCAATTTTAGTATTAAAACAACAGTCTGGGAGTTCCCGTCGTGGCGCAGTGGTTAACGAATCCGACTAGGAACCATGAGGTTGCGGGTTCGGTCCCTGCCCTTGCTCAGTGGGTTAACGATCCGGCGTTGCCGTGAGCTGTGGTGTAGGTTGCAGACACGGCTCGGATCCAACGTTGCTGTGGCTCTGGCGTAGGCCGGTGGCTACAGCTCCGATTCAACCCCTGGCCTGGGAACCTCCATATGCCGCGGGAGCGGCCCAAGAAATAGCAACAACAACAACAACAACAACAACAAAAAAGACAAAAGACAAAAAAAACAAAAAACAAAAAACAAAAAAAAACAGTCTGAGTTGAAGGCCACACTGATGTCAGGAAAGGCACACAAAAAACATGGATCAGCAGGGCATGAGATAGCTATGCCACTGCAGTGTCCAGTGGGGTACCAGGTTCATACTTTAAGGTGACTTAATTCTTTCATTCACTGCCTTGAGAGATTTTTGTTAGCAATTTGGCTTTAACTTTATACTTCAATCAATGGGAAAATTTCTCTTTACACATCTTTGCAGACAGCCATTAAATTAATAAAATATCCACATCTATCTTACTTTCTATCTTTCTTTGCAAATCAAATATGCACTTAGGGAAGGTGAATAAAACAAGAAAACTAAACACAAATTTCAGGGGAGAAAAGATGAGAACTTATAAAAACCATTTGCTCATCTTTCTCTCTGTTCCCATCCACTTTCCCCTTTTTCATCAACATTAACATGTATTTGATGCAGTCCACCTGAAATGTACCCGAAGTAGTAAGGACCTCACTTTGAGACCTCACCCCCGCATACATTTTGCAGCTCTTCTTTACCTGACGTTCATTTTGGCTGCCGAGAGAGCGGGACGCTTGGTGGACCCCTTCCCACATAAGGCACTCCGACCTGTGTGGGGCCAGCCTTGGGAGCGCCGCTGGCTGCCAGGGTTACCAGCGCCGGACAGTCTTCCTCGCAGAGGAACTGGAGTTGCCAGCACACTCTTAGTGATGAGCTGCTTCTGAAGAAAAGGGAAATGCACCGCATTAAAGCTTGGCTCCTTAGACAGTGTTGTCTCCCAGGCAGAGGGCAGGAGAGTGCCCCCATTCATCCCGTCCCATCCCCACTTAGAACCCTGTAACCCTTCCTTCTCCACTGCCTCACTCTGGCCTACCTGCCTGGCTGGTGGGGCAGTTCCCTGCACCTGGGTTGCTAGGGGGACTCTGATTTAAGAGAAACTTCTGGTTGTGCTGGATGATGTGTTCCAGAAAGCCTTTCCTGGCTACCACTAGCCAGGTATTCTCCAACTAGAGAAAGCAGGTGGCTAAACAGTCCCCTGTGGCCAGAAAGGGAGGATAAATCAGTTCTCTTGGAAAGATTGTTCCTTTAAGAACATATGCAGTTTACTAAATACACACTCAGACTATGTAAATAGCTCATGGAATCTACAAATAATTTAAAGTTCTTTTAAAATTTGTTTTTAATTTTAATTTTTTTCTGGCTACACCCTTGGCATGTGGAAGTTCCCAGGCCACAGATCAAACCCACTCCATAGTAGCCTCCCAAAATGCAGAAGTAACAATGCCAGATTCTTAACCCACTGTACCACTAGGGGACTCCTAAAGTTCTTTTTAAAAACCTCAAGTAAAGCAAGGAGGGAGGGAGGGAAATGCTTTCTCGGAACTGGCAGGGAAGGGTTCCACTCACATTACTTTTTTTGGATAGTGTCAAAGCCCAAAGAGTGATTGAATGTTTTACTATCATTAGTCTAAGCTCTGCTGTAAGTGGAAGAAATCTAACTTCATGAACTGAAAACAGAGGTAGGACTATTGAAAGTGACAATGTAAAGCCAAGACATAACATTCTGATTATATCCTATGAAATACAATAAATTAGAATTATGTGAACTTCACAATTTGACCCACAAGCAGAAGAGATTCTCATCTTGTGAGACCAATTTAAAACCAGGATATTTAGTCAATACATATCTTTACCATAAGCTGAGAACTCACTTGGATGTACCAAGTATCATGTTACATCTAATCACATCTTTATGCCTTCTTCTATCCTTCACTTAAATTCCGACTTTCCACACTGTCTCCTCACAGTTCACTTGCTGCCAGTTGAACCATCAATTCTGCATCTTTGTTTAAGCAACTCATAATGTTTCAATGATTGTATTCACACTGAGTACCAATCTTTATGACTTTTCCAGGAAGACTATTAGGCTCTGACTCTAGTAGCACTAATTTATTTTGTTTGCAGTGTATCTAATCAATTCTTCCCTTTCTTTGAACAACAACAAAAAAATCCTAAAAAAGCAAACGGCTCAATCATACATACATAAAAATGTGAGTTAAGGATGAAACATACAGAAAAATAATAAAAGTACAAAAATAAATATAAGAGCATATCTTTATGATCTTGGGACAGGCAGGGCAGGACAAAAAACTCAGATTTAAAAGGAAAAGTTGATGGAGTTCCCATTGTCACTCAGTGGAAACGAAGATGTGGGTTTGATCCCTGGCCCCGCTTAATGGGGTAAGGATCTGGCGTTGCTGTGGCTGTGGCCAGCAGCTGCAGCTCCAATTTGACCCCTAGCCCGGGAACTTCCATATGCCACGCTGTGCCCTAAAAATAAAACAAAAACAAAAAAAAGGGAAAAGGTGGACAGTTGAATAAAACAATAAAACCTTCCACAAGGTGAAACTGTGGAAAAATATTTGGAACATATAATATATATCATTAATATAGACAAGTGGCTCATAAATTGGCAAGAATTAAGAAAAAGCCAATTCACAGAAAAACTGCCAATTATAAAGAGTTGTAACATAAACATGTAACAGATAATGATCAAAGAAATGCAGAATCACCTGGGATTGTTTCCATCTAAAGATCAAAAAATTTGATCATTCCCAAAACATAGGCAGAATGCACTTTGACATAAATCACAGCAGCATCTTGTTTGATCCACCTCCTAGAATAATGACAACAAAGGCAAACCAATGGGACCTAATTAAATCCAAAAGCTTTCACACAGCAAAAGAAACCATTAAAAAAAAAAAACCAAAAAGACAATCCACAGAATGGGAGAAAATCTTTGCAAACAATACAACAGACAAAGGCCTACTCTCCAGAATATACAAACAGCTCATACAACTCAACAACAACCAAAAAAACTCAATTGAAAAATAAGCAGAAGATCTAAATAGACATTCTTCCAAAGAGGACACATGGTTGGCCAGTAGGCACATGAAAAATTGCTCAACATCACTAATTATTAGAGAAATGCAAATCAAAACTACAATGAGGTACCACCTCACACCAGTCAGAATTAACAAGTCAACAAATAACAGATGCTGGAGAGAGTGTGGAGAAAAGGGAACCCTCCTACACTGTTGGTGGGAATGTAAATTGGCACAACCACTGTGGAAAACAGTGTGGAGGGTGCTCAGCAAAATAAATATAGAACTACCATATAATCCATCAGCTTCCCTCCTGGGCATGTATCTGGACAGTACTACAATTCAAAAAGATACATGCACCTGTATGTTCATAATAGCACTATTCTCAATAGCCAAGACATGGAAAAAACCTAAATGTCCATCAACAGATGAATGGATTAAGATGTGGTACACATATAATAGAATATCACCCAGCCATTAAAAAGGACAAAAAAAAAAAAAAAATGCCATTTGCAGCAACATGGATGCAACTAGAGATTCTCATACTGAGTAGTCAGAAAGAGAAAAATACCAGAATATATCACTTATATGTGGAATATAAAATATGGCACAAACGATCCTATCTACAAAACAGAAACAGATCATGGATCTGGAGAACAGACTTGTGGTTTCGGGGGGGAGGGGGAGGCACTGAGATGGTTGGGGAGTTTGGGTTGAAAGATGCAAACAATTACATTTAGAATGGATAAACAATGGAGTCCTACTGTAAAATGCAGGGAACCATATCTAGTTTCTTGGGATAGAACATGATGGAAGATAGTATGAGAAAAAGAATGTGTTTACAGCAGGAATTGACACAGCACTGTAAAGCAACTATGGTGTAATAAAAAATAAAATTAGGGAGCTCCTGTTGTGGCTCAGCAGGTTACAAACCTGACTAGGATCCATGAGGATGTGGGTTCAATCCCTGACCTCGCTCAGTGGGTTAAGGATCTGGCGTTGCCGTGAGCTGTGGTGTAGGTCGCAGAAGCAGCTTGGATCTGGTGTGGATGTGGCTGTGGCTGGCAATTGCATCTCCAGTTTGACCCATAGCCTGGGAACTTCCATATGCTGCAGGTGTGGCCCTCAAAAAAAAAAAAAAAAAAAAACACACACACAAAAAACCACAAAACAAAACAAAAAAACTTGATCATTCCCACCGTTAGCAAAGTAAACAGACATCTTGGAGCACAAGGTTTCTGATCACTGTAGCAGAAGAGCCATTTGGCAATTAATTCAAACAGGTTTCCCTCCTCTAATCATGAAAGGAGAGACTGGTCATGGCCAGGATGATTCTAGAATATCTGCTCATTTTTTATTATCCATCACTACCTGAATAACTAATCCCCAAACATGTCAACTGTCAAGAAAAACTTCATATTAGCTATGGTGAAATCTCTGTAATTGTTTTTCATTCATCAATGTCCAAAGAGATCATACCAAATAACCCATCTTGATTGGCCAATTCCTTAAACAATGGGTGTGGGGTGGGACTTAGAACTGAATCATTCAGGTGGGGCTATCTTCTAAACAACCTGAGATAGGAGTTCCTTTTGTGGCTCAGTGGTCAACGAACCTGACTAGGATCCATGGGGGTGCAGTTTCGATCCCTGGCCTTGCTCAGGGTTAAGGATCCAGCATTGCTGTGAACTGTGGTGTAGGTTGCAGACAAGGCTCGGATCCCATGTTGCTGTGACTGTGGTGTAGGCCAGCAGCTATAACTGATTAGACCCTAGCCTGGGAACTTCCATATGCTGTGGGTGTGGCCCTAAAAAACAAAACCAAAACCCCCAGAACAAGATAAGCTACTCATGTATTCAGCACAGCTTCAAGGCTACATACAAGTGTACGGCTGAAGCAGCTGTTTTGCCATAACTTTTACCTGGAAAATTAACTTATCCATATTATGTACTATAGAAAGCTTGACTTGCAGTAAATACTTAAGAAGACTCAGCTTCATGGTAAGGAAAGTGAGTGGCCCTCCTTCCGGGCATATTTACAGCTAGCTCATGTATATGCAGAAAAAGAAGCTAACTGTTCACTTTTTGTAAAGCATCAGCATGTCCCCTCCCTTTTTAGTTTTATTTTTAGCTCTCGGCATGAGGAAGTTCTTGGGCCAGGAATCGAACCCAAGCCACAGCAGTGACCACACCAGATCCTTAACCTCCTTAACCCGCTAGGCCACCAGGGAACTCTCCTCCTCCTCTTCTAAGTCCTCCTAGCCTTCTGTGTTAGTATTCAGCTATGAATGTTTTGATACTTAGTCCTTGCTAATATTTAAGAGACTTTTTTTTTTCTTTCTTTCTTTTTAGGGCCACCCCTGCAGCATACGGGAAGTACCTGATCTAGGTGTTGAATCAGAGCTGCAGCTGCCAACCTACACCACAGCAACATCAGATCCGAGCTGCATCTGTGACCTGTGCTGCAGCTTGCAGCAATGCTGGATCCTTAACCCACTGAGCGGGGCCAGAGCTTGAACCTGCATCCTCATGGATACTAGCTGGGTTAACCTGCTAAGCAACAACGGGAATGCCTTAAAAGTCTGTTTTATAAACATAATGAGTATCTCTTCTCTGGATTGTCCAATCCAGATTGTTAAGTCAGTATGAAGGAATGGAGATCTTTAATGCCATGACCTGGGTATGCTGCTGTTTGCTAAAAGATTAATAAACAGTGTCTTCAACTGTGGTAACAAGTGGTTTTATAAATACTGTTCAAATAAACATTCATCACCCAAGATTAAGCTTCTCACTAAGAACTGTATTTTTTGTTTGTTTAAATTATTTAGAACTTATTACCAGTGCATTTCCCCATTGGCACTGGTATCAGAGAGCTCAAGACTCAAAGGAGTGACTGATATAACAGACATTGTACTACATTTTCTGCCCCTTTAAAATCAGCCTAATACTGTTTTGTGTTATGTGTAATACCACAAACCGCCTCAAATTCCTTACCAAAAAAAAAAAAAAAAAAAAGCAGGTTATTATATATTAATAAATTCAAAAATGTTTCCCAGCCATCTATGAGATATCCCATCTATGTAACACCAGATACCATGTAAGACAGTAATAGCAACTTCTTAGGATGTTATCAACACACTATTCTGCTAACTCAGCCTTGGGGTTGACTTCACCTTTTCTTACTCAAAGGCACTTTGAATCCAGCAGGACTTGGCCTGAAGGACCACACTCAGGGAGCTCATTTAAGATAAGACTTCAAGTTAGCCATTGTTAATCGCTTTTTTCCTTTAGTTAGGAAATGGGGAAAGAAGATAGATTCAGCCATAAATCAACTCTTCGCCAACAAAAGTTGACAGGCACAATGTCTGAATGTGGAAAACAGAACAACTTAATCTTTTTTCTTTTACTGTTTACTTTTGGAATTTTTTTTTTTTCCTTTTACTATTTACTCGTGTGGTTTTATTTGAAAAATTTGAAGAATTTTTATAGAATTCTTTTATAGTAAGGATTCACTCCTTTATCTGGAGGATTTTGAAAATTCTCAAAACCCAATTTAAAATAATAAAGATACAAACTTGAACAAATCCATTCCACTGGTAGAGTAATAGAAAGCTGGTTGTATTAACCAT
The DNA here is from genome assembly GCF_054392235.1 of Sus scrofa. Lineage (NCBI taxonomy): Eukaryota > Metazoa > Chordata > Mammalia > Artiodactyla > Suidae > Sus > Sus scrofa. Next base: position 139,309,430 of record NC_139383.1, read on the forward strand.
GGTGTATACATAGTTTACTGTGTATACAAAATAGTTTAGTGCCATAATTTTGAGAGTCTCTTGATGGTTTAGTGGTTAGGATTCGATGCTTTCACCACTGTAGCCCAGGCTCAATCCCTTGTCTGGGACCCAAGATCCCACATCAAGCCACTCCACCGCGCACGTACACACACACACACACACGATCATAATTTTATCAACATACCTTCAGTTCATTAAATGAATTGCGTTCTTCAAAATGTTTCTTTTTTCTCTCAATATATTGATCAATGGACTCCATTTCCTTAAAATGAGCCTCATGAAGCTTCTTAAAGTCTGGAATATTCCCCCAAATATGAAAATTAACAACACGAAATCCATGTATTCACCTCCCCTGTGTTTTTCTGTTAACGCTGTTCTTGTCTCGGCTTCCTGACATTCAACTTCAACATCATTTTTGCTAAAATTTTAATTTCAAAACATTTAGTTTTTGGAAATGCAGGGGGCAAAGCATAGTCATATTCTAAATTATTAAACATTAACCATTTCTCCATTGTTCATTTCACTGCTAACTGACATCTTGGTTTGGTCCACAGGATAAGAAAAGATAAACAGATTTATCTTTTCTCCTCATCAATTAATGAATGGCCTTTACCTAGTCATAAATTTGACATTTTATAATGCTTATTTAGAAAAGCTCTTTGCCAAGGACTGGCAACCTTTTTCTGTAAAGGGGCAGACAATAAACATCTTAGGCTTGATGGCCACATACAGTACGGGATCTGTCTCAGATTCTTCCTTTTTTTTTTTTTTCGGTCTTTTAAGGGCGGCACCTGAGGCACATGGAGGTTCCCAGGCTGGGGTCAAATCAGAGCTGTAGTGGCCAGCCTACACCACAGCCACAGAGCAACATAGGATCCAAACTGCATCTGCGATCTACACCACAGCTCACGGCAATGCTGGATCCTTAATCCACTGAGCAAGGCCAGGGATCAAACCCACATCCTTATGGATACTAGTCGGGTCCGTTACCACTGAGCCAAGATGTGAACTCCCAGACTCTTCCTTTATACAAACCTTTAAAACTGTAAAAACTAAAACAAAAAACAAAGTGTAATAACCATTCTTAGCTCAAGGGCTATAAGATAGGCCAGGGTGCTCTGTGCTGTTCTAATTAGTTATAATTAAGTATTAGAATTTCTAATATATGCTGAGCAACATTTTAAGTTCTATACACATACATCACTCAGTGAAAATTTCATGTGCCAGGCACTAGAGATAGAGAATTACATGCCCAGAAATGGAGTCCCTTAGACTTACTACTTTTTTTTTTTTTTTGCTTTTTTAGGGCAGCACTTGTGGCCCTAAAAGGGGTCCAATTGGAGCTGTAGTTGCCAGCCTAAGCCACAGCCACAGCAATGCCAGATCCTACACCACAGCTCATGGCAACGCTGGGTACCTAACCCACTGAGCAAGGTCAGGACTCAAACCCCAACCTCATGGTTCCTAGTTGGAGACATTTCTATTGCGCCATGACAGGAATTCCTAGACTTACTACTTAAAAAAAAAATTTATTACAAGATGGACATTGCTAAATATTTTATACACATTAATTCTCAGATATTTATTGAATATTTGCTACACATCAGAAGTGGAAAACTATCATAATTAACCCATGTATAACATGATGAAATAGGCGGTTTAATTATTCCCACTTTAAACTGAGGAAGTGGGTTATTGAGAAAAGTAAGTTGCCCAAGGTCTCATATGGAGACAGTGAGGGAATGAGGCCACAAGCCACAGATCTAGCAGCTGAGGGAGGGCACTGCCTCTGCAACATCTGCCCAAGGGGGCCAACCATTATTCATTCCTTCGTGTGCAAAACTTACTTGGAGTAGTGCTTGCAGTTTTTTTATTTTTTCCAGGTTTGGGAAACTCATCTGTATAGACAGACTTCTTTTTTTCTGAAGGTACCTTTGAAACTTCAGCACCTAAATCCAGAGATACAGAACTAATGAAAGATTTCCAAAAAATCATTCCCATTTAGAAACGCTTATTAGTTAACATGGAACATTTTCATGTGAACGCTCTCTGGCAAGGTACTGGGAGAAATAGCACAAAGAATTAGTTCTGGCATCACCACGATTTTAGCTCATATTTCAACAAAACAGAAATTTTACATTTCCTGTATAGAAGTCTTCAAAATACACCAGAAACTTAAAAACACTATTCCAGAACTTTTTTTTTTTTTTTGTCTTTTGTTGTTGTTGTTGTTGTTGTTGCTATTTCTTGGGCCGCTCCCGCGGCATATGGAGGTTCCCGGGCTAGGAGTTGAATCGGAGCTGTAGCCACCGGCCTACACCAGAGCAACACGGGATCCGAGCCGCGTCTGCAACCTACACCACAGCTCACGGCAACGCCGGATCGTTAACCCACTGAGCAAGGGCAGGGACCGAACCCGCAACCTCATGGTTCCTAGTCGGATTCGTTAACCACTGCGCCACGACGGGAACTCCTATTCCAGAACTTTTGATGTGAACATGTCTAGTTGCTTTAACTAGAACAATAGAAATCACATAATCCTACTAATCTAAGAAACACTATTATAATTTTGCCATATTTTCTTAGGTTCTTTGCTTCTGTACTTGTTTTTGTTTTTTAAATCCAGTTGAAATCATGATATATATAGAAGGGTTGCTTTTTCCCCCCACTTATCTTTCACATTCTGATATCTTTTTGACTTGAGGCAATCTACTAAAATATAGGTAAGTAGGTTTTCAAGAAATGCTACTTATAAAGTCACTTATTCTTTTTTATTTTGTCTTTTGTCCTTTTAGGGCCGCACCTGTGGCATATGGAGGTTCCCAGGCTAGGGGCTGAATTGGAGCTGTAGCCTCCAGCCTATACCACAGCCACAGCCATGTCAGATCTGAGCTGCACCAGTGACCTACATCACAGCTCATGGCAATGCCGGATCCTTAACCCACTGAGCAAGGCCAGGGATCAAACCCGCAACCTCATGGTTCCTAGTCAGATTCGTTTCTGCTGCGGCACGGCAGGAACTCTTATTAAAGTCACTCATTCTTAAGATTTCCTATTGTATCCATAAAAGAGAGCAAAAGAATGACTGGATAGAGCAGAAGGGGCTGCAGAAGCTTTTGCATGAACCTTTGCCATGAGAAACAGGATACACCTATTTCTTCCTTTTGGCTGTGCCTCGGCATATAGAAGTTCCTGGGCCAGGGAATGAATGTGTGCCACAGCGTGACAAACCAGATCCTTAAGCTGCTGAGCCACCGGGGAACTCTGAGAAAACAGGGTTATTTAAGTTGTCAGAGCTACTCCTCACAAGATAACTTATTACAAATGGAAATACAATAACTGTAGCAAAAAGGAATAAGCAAGCAGACACCACCATAACCAGGTGATGGACATTACATGACAAATCATGGGACAAATCGACATCCGAGCCCTTTGGGGTGGTGACTAAGGACACAGACCCACTTTGTGGGATTCTTGCCAGTCGTGCATGATCTGAATCTAACTGTCAACAATATTAGACAAACCAAGTCAGCAGATTTCCCAAACAGGCCTGTATTAAAAAAAAGTCAACATGCTGGGAGACAAAGGAAGACTGAGGAACTGTTCCAGATTAAAGTAGCTTAAAGAGACATGGCAATGATGGTGTTTCCACTGTGGCACTGGCAGTGTCTCTGCAGCGCCAGGATGCAGGTTCAATCCCACACATGGCACAGTGGATTAAAGATCTGGCATTGCCGCAGCTGTGGCACAGGTTGCAGCTGCAGCTTGGATCTAATCTCTAGCCCGGAAGCTTCCATATGCCATGGGGTGGCCAAAAAAAAAAGATATATGGCAATGAAATGCAAAGCATGGGCTGAAGGTTGCCTGTGCTCTAAGGGACACTATGGGATAAGTGATAAAATCTTAGTAAGGCCTGTCTACAGCTTATTTAGCAATTTCACTTTCTAGTCGCAAGAAACATTTATGCTCTCAAAACTTACTGAGGATTCCAAAGAATTTTTGCTCATGTCTGTTATATCAATATGAGCCATACTAAATATTAAAATTAAGGCATTTAAAATATTTGATTTGCTAAAAATATACCAATTACACATCAACATAAATAATTTATGAAAAATGGCTAAAATTTCTAAATCAAAAATAGTTTTTTTTTTTTTTTTTTTTTTAAATACAATTTCTTGGAGTTCCCATCGTGGTGCGGCGGAAATGAATCTGACTAGAATCCATGAGGATGTGGGTTTGATCCCTGGCCTTGCTCAGTGGTTAAGGATCTGGTGTTGCTATGAGTTGTGGTGTAGGTCACAGACTCAGCTTGGATCCTGCATCTTAGCTGCAGGCCAGCAGCTATAGCTCCAGTTCGACTCCTAGCCTGGGAATTTCCATATGCCACTGGTGCAGTTCTAAATAGACATACCAGGAGTTCCCGTCGTGGAGCAGTGGTTGACAAATCCGACTAGGAACCATGAGGTTGCGGGTTCGGTCCCTGCCCTTGCTCAGTGGGTTAACGATCCGGCATTGCCGTGAGCTGTGGTGTAGGTTGCAGACGTGGCTCGGATCCCGCCTTGCTGTGGCTCTGGCGTAGGCCGGTGGCTGCAGCTCCGATTCAACCCCTAGCCTGGGAACCTCCATATGCCGCGGGAGCGGCCCAAGAAATAGCAACAACAACAACAACAACAAAAAGACAAAAGACAAAAAAATAAATAAATAAATAAAGACATACCAAAAAAATCTGGATTCTGCTTCTGCACACATTATGTTGCAATATATTGTTTGGGTTGAATTATACATGGAAAAAATTATGCAACATACAGCTATGTGGTTGAAAGGGAAGAGTATTTTAACAATACTTCTTGTCAGATAATTGTGGATTTTTTTTTTTTTTTTTTGTCTTTTTGTCTTTTTGTTGTTGTTGTTGTTGTTGCTATTTCTTTGGATATTTTTCTTTAATACTATACCAAACTTTGACAAGTGGATAGTTTCTTAGGGTTTAGTTGTAATGTGGAATACAATGCTCTATCAGTGAAATTTCTGCACTCTGTACATTTCTAAGAGAAAGTCCTTGTGTAGTAAGAAACACAAAGGAGTTTCCTGGTGGCCTAGCAATTACAGATCTGGCATTGTCACTGATGGTGGCGTGGGTCACTGCTTGGTGCAGTTTGATCGCTGACATGGAAACTTCTACATGCCACAGGCGTGCACCCCTCATCCCCAAAAAGAAAAAAAAAGATAACAATGGAAAGAAAAGGACACACGGGGAGAATGCCACATGAAGAGGAAGAGACAAGAGTGATGCAGCTGCAAGTCAAGGTCTACAGCCACCACAGAGAGATCAGGAAGGGTTTTCCCCAGAGTCTTGGAGGAAAAAGGCCCCACTGATGCCCTGATCTTAGACTCCAGCCTCCAGAACTGTGAGAGAAAACATTTCTGTTGTTTTAAGTCACCCAATTTGTGGCACTGCTTTATGGCAGTCCTAGGAAATTAATGCACATGGTTACCCTAGCAATTTTGGATTTTTTTTTGTAAGTTACTTGACATACCATTTATTCCACTTTTTCCTGAGGGCACTGCATTCTCATCTTCTTGACTCTCATTCGATAGAGAAGGAACGCCTACAGCAGCTCGGAGAGCCTGGCTTTCATATGTTTCTTTACTCTGGAATTCAGGAGGATCACATATTTTGATCTCTGAATGATTCTGCCACAAATTTTAAAAGGAAATAAGTGATTTAAATGACAAATAAAAAAGCAATCACATTTGAAAGTTGCTCGGAGGGTTATCCTAAAAGTTCTGATCACAAGAAAAAAATTGTAAGTATGTGAAGTGACGAATATTAACTAGCCTTATTGTATATATTGTGAATGATCAGCACAAATAATTGGGTCCTTGCATTGTACACCTGAAACCGATATGATGCTACATGTCAATTACACCTCAATTAAAAAAAAAAAAATTAAGAGTTCCTGTTGTGGTTCAGCAGGTTAAGAACCCAACAAGTATCCATGAGGATGTGGGTTTAATCCCTGGCCTTGCTCAGTGGGTTAAGGATCTGGCATTGCCGTGAGCTGTGGTATAGGTCGCAGACATAGCTCAGATCTGCTGTTGCTGTGGCATAGGGTCCATCTGCAGCTCCAATTCGACCCCTATCCTGGGAACTTCCATAAGCCGCAGGTGCGGCCCTGAAAAGAAAAAAAACTCATTAAAAAAACTGCTAATAGGATTTCCCTGGTGGCTCTGAGAGTTACGGATCTTTGGAGCTCACAGCAGTGTTTAGCACCACCTGGTATCATAAGGGATTAAGAGAAAGCTTCCTAATAGTATTCCAGCACAGGCAGAGGCTCATTTTCATTTTGCACACTTCCATCCACCTGGGGGTCAGGGCTCCTGTGGAATGTCCTGTGCCTTCTCCTCATTTTGGTCACATGGCAAACTGGCTCCCTCTTAGCTTGTTCCTGGCTGCTCATTTGTACCTCTGTCTCATCACAAGAGGATGCAGAAGTTTGAACTTCATCCTGAAAAAGAGAGACATTAATGGGCCATGTTGTATGTATGGAATTATAATGCTCAGGATGAATCAGAATTAAACTGAATAAAAAATATATTACATATGCAAGGGGTAACTTTTCATTGGCTGAGCCTGTGGCATGTGGAAGTTCCCCAGTCAGAGATTAAACCTGCACTACGGCACTGACCCAGGCCACCGTAGTGACAATACTGGATCCTTAACCAACGAAGAAACAAGGTTAGCAAAGCATTCAAAAGTATCTTAGTTTGAATAAATAAGCAAATTATCGAAAGTGCATTAGTGTATTGAATATACACTGTGTATTAGGCAATACGCTGTAACTATTAACAATTACAGCTAGTGTCAAAACTTACCCAGCTAAGTATTCGCATCGATTACCTCATTTATTCCTCAAAGCCAGTGAGACAGGTATTAATATTATCTGCAATTCACAGATAGGGAAACAGAGGCTTAGAAAGCCCCAAATAACTTGGGTCAGCCTAAGGGAGTAAGGTAAGAAGGGCACCTGCAATACCACAAACGAAAAGCAAAGAGCTGCGGGACATTCTGGTACCTGTGCCAAACAGACCTGCTGATAGAAGACATCATCATATGACAATGGGTGCACTTCACATTGGTAGGAATGGTTGGATTTATTATTCAACACATGATGCCAAGAAAACTAACCTATATTTTTCATATTTTTGGTGAGAGGGTGGTTATTCTATCACACTAAAAATGAAATCTGAATAGAGTAAACGTTTAGATGTAAAATAGGGAACTATAAAAGCACTAGGAAAAAATACATAAATTATATCACTGAGTGTGAGGAAGGCACTAGAGACAATAAAAAAGAGGCTTGATTTGTTTTTGGTGTTTTTGCAGCTTTTTAAACATAAATTCCATTTTTTTCTTGTTAATCCTAATTTTTAAAAGTAAACTAATATATACTTATGGTTAATATAATTACTTAAGCGATTATAATGAAGTGATTGATTCTCTGCCCTACCTGTCCCATTTCTAGGGTTTAATTTTAAGTGGCCATTTATATATACTAATGATTTGCTGATGGGATAGTCATTCTTTTTTTTGGTCAAAATTTTTGTGCAAGTTTCCAGGCCAGGGATCCAACTTCTGCCATATCAGAGACCAAAGCCACTGCAGTAACAATGCCAGATCCATAACCCACTGAGCCACCAGGGAACTCCTCATTTGTATTTTCTTTCTTTCTTTTGTGGCCACACCTGAGGCATATGGAAGTTCTAAGACCAGGGACCAAATCTGAGCTGCAGCTGTGACCTATGTCCTAGCTGTGGCAATGCCAGATCATTAACCCATTGTGCCACAACGGGACTCCTTGTATTTTCAGTAACTATTTTTAGTGCCTATCATGTACTAAGATTAAGTTCATTTGTACCACTTTCATCTCCCCATCTTCTTCCTAATAGAAGTATACCTTTAATAGCTTTTTTTCTCTTTTCTTCTTTTTAGGGCTGTACCTATGGCATATGGAATTCCTAACCTAGGGGTGGAACTGGAGCTGCAACTGCTGGCCTATACCACAGCCACAGCAACACCTGATCAGCCCTGCCTGCAGCCTATACCACAGGTCACAGCAATGCTGGATCCTTTAACCCACTGAGTCAGGCCTGCGATTGAACCTGCATCCTCATGGATATTAGTCTGGTTCTTAACTTTCTGAGCCACAACAGGAACTCCTGCAGCTTTGAATATACTTAAATCTTTAAATCTGGTTCCACAGCTACAGACATGGATCCTATAAACTGCAAATATATTAGCATCCTTGTATTTTCTTTTACCTCTAGTTCTCCTTTTATCAACTTACTTCTGTCATCTATTCTCTTTAACATTTACAGCTTGCTATGTAACCTTAACTGAGTCATCTGTACAGCTTGATTCCAAGAGTGATTATTTTAGACCATAGTAGACAACTGATAATCTGCATATGGCGGCAGTGGGTAGAATACTGATATCCTGACTTTTCATTTCATGTCACTATGGTGACTGGACCCCAACCTCTGGGAGTTCTGTTGGCCTGGGATTTGATGAGGCCTAAATATCAGCGTTTTTAAAAAGCTCCCCAGGAGTTCACACTGTGACACAGCAGAAACAAATCCCACTAGGAACCATGAAGTTGCAGGTTCAATCCTTGGCCTCACTCAGTGGGTTAAGGATCCGGCATCACTGTGAGTTGTAGTATAGGTCGCAGACACGGCTCAGATCTGGCATTGCTGTGTCTGTGGTGTAGACTGGCAGCTATAGCTCCGGTTACAGCCCCTAGGCTGTGAACCTCCGATTAGACTCCCTAGCACTCCCCCCCCCCCAAAAAAAAAGCTCCACAAATGATTCTCCCACATGTCCTGGGTTGAAAACCACAACATAAAATAAATGTGCTGGGTGATGGGATTAAGATGGCAGAGTAGAAGGACTGGAGAGCACCTTCTCTCAAAATCAACAAAATTACAACCAACTGCTGAACATTCTTCAACAAAATAGACTGCAAACTATCAAAAAAGATATCCTACTCCAGAAGACAAAGAGGAGGCCACATCAAGACAGTGGGCGATTATGTGATATAAGCAACCCAATATCTGCTGCGTGGGCAGCTCATAGGGTTGAAGTAACTGTATCAGAGGCTAACCCACAGGATTGAGAGTTCTGAGCCCCACAATGTCAGGTTCCCATGCCTGGGCAACTGGCATTGGGAAGAGAAGCCTCCAGAGCATTTGGCATTGAGGGCCAGCATGGCTTGTGTGCAGGAGCTCCATGGGACTGGGGGAAATGAAGACTCCATTCTTGAAAGGCACACACAAGCTTTCATGTGCACTGGGTCCCAGGGCAAAGCAGAGACTCCATAGGAATCTGGGTCAGACCTAACTACAGTTCTTAGAGGATCTCCTGGAAGATGAGGTGACTGTGGCTCATTGTGGGGAAGGACACTGGAGGCAAAGGTCTTGGGAATAGTCATCAGCATGAACTCCTTTATAGGTGGCAATTTTGGAAAAATCTAGCCCCAACCATCAGGGCTCAGAATCTGCAGGCCAAATAATTTGAATGGGAACACAGCCCCACCCATCAGCAAAAAGGAAGCCTAAAGACACCCCAGGCACACAGTGCACTTTGTCTCCAATCACACCCAGAGACACAGCCCTACCCACCAGAGGATTAAAAATAAGCTCCGCCTACCAGTGGGCAGGCACCAGTCTCTCCCATCAGGAAGCCTATAGCAAGCCCCAATACCAACTTCAGTCACAGGGAGGGCAGACATCAGCATCAAGAGAGGCTACAACCCTACTGTCTGCAAAAATGAGACCAAACCAAAAATCTATATAAAATGAAAAGGCAGAGAATTATGACTCAGATAAGGGAACAAGAAAAAACCCCCAGAAAAAGAACTAAGTGCTCTGGAGATTACCAACTTCCATGAAAAAGACTTTAGACTGATGACAGTAAAGATGATTCAAGATCTTGGAAATAAATTGGAGGCAAAGACTGATAAATTACAACACTGAGCAAAGAAATAGAAGTTTTAAGGATTAAGCAAGCTGAGATGCAAAATACAATAACTGAAATAAAAAATTCACTAGATGCGACCAACAGAAGAATAGAGGCAGAAGAACAAATAAGCGAAGTGGGGGACAGACTAGTGGAAATCACTGACATGGAACAGAAAAGAGAAAAAAGACCAAAAAGAAATAAAGACAGTCTAAGAGAACTCTGGGACAACATTAAATGCACCAGCATCCGTATTATAGGGATGTCAGAAGGAGAAGAGAGAGAGAAAGGGCCAGAGGAAATATTTGAAGAGATAATAGCTGAAAACGTCGTTAACATGGGAAAGGAATCACTCTCTCAAATCCAGGAAGCACAATAAGTACCATATGAAATAAACCAAAAGAGGAACACCCTGAGACACATATTAATCAAACTGACCAAAATTAAAGACAAGGAGAAAATATTGAAAGCAGCTAGGGAAAAAGAAACAAGTAACATACAAGGGAACTCCAATAAGGTTAACAGATTTTTCAGCAGAAACTCTGCAGGCCAGAAGGGAGTGGCACCATATACTTAAAGTGATGAAAGGAAAAAAACTCCAGCCAAGATTACTCTAGCCAACAAGACTCTCGATTAGATTTGAAGGAGATATCAAAAGCTTTATAGACAAGCAAAAGCAGGATACTGGAGGTACACTTGCAATTAAGAGACCAGCATCTTAAAACAATCTTGTATATGTACATAAAGACTCCTATATCAAAACTTCATGATAACTGCAAACCAAAAAGCTCCAATTGATACACCCACAAATAAAAAAAGGCAATCCAAACACAATTCTAAAGATAGTTATCAAACCACAAGACAAGAGAACCAGAGGGAAGAAAAAAGACCAACAAAAACAAATTCAAAACAGTTAAGAAAATGGCAATAAGAACATACATATCAATAATTACTTTAAATGTAAATGGACTAAATACCCCAAACAAAAGACATAGACTGGATACAAAAACAAGACCCATGTAGAAGCCGTCTTCAAGAGACCCACTTCAGTTCTAGAGACACATACAAATTGAAAGTGAAAGGATGAAAGAAAATATTCCACGCAAATGGAAATCAAAAGAAAGCTGGAGTAGCAATACTCATATCAGACAAAATAGACCTTAAAATAAAGAATATAAGAGACAAAGAAAGACATTACATAATGATCAATGGATGATTCCAAGAAGAAGATAACAATTGTAAACATACAGGCACCCAACAGAGGATCACCTCAGTATATAAGGCAACTGCTAACAACCTTAAAAGGAAAAATAGACAATAACACAATAATAGCAGGGGACATTAACACCCCAACTAACAGCAATGGACAGATGGTCCAGACAGAAAATCAACAAGGAAACGCAGGCCTCAAATGATGCATTAGACCAAGATAGAATTAAGGGATACTTATAGAACATTCCATCCAAAAGCAGAATACACATGAGTTCACCTTACAGCTCAGTGGAAAGGAATCTGACTAGCATCCATGAGGACACAGGTTCGATCCCTGGCCTCTCTCAGTGGGTTAAGGAATTGGAGTTGCCATGAGCTGTGGTGTAAGTCACAGATACAGCTCAGATCTAGCATTGCTGTGGCTGTGGTGTAGGCCACCAGCTACAGCTCCAATTCAACCCCTAGCCTGGGAACCTCCATATGCCATGGGTGTGGCCCTAAAAAGATAAAGAAAGCAGAATACACATTCTTATCAAGTGCACACAGAACATTCTCAAGGATAGATCACATTCTGGGCCACAAATCAAGGCTTGACAAATTTAGGAAAATTGAAATCATATCAAGCCTCTTTTCTGACCGCAATGCTATACAATTGGAAATCAACAAGAATAAAAAATGTAAAAAACACAAACTCGTGAAGACTAAGCCACATGCTACTAAACAACCACTGGATCACTGAAAGAGGAAATTAAAAAATACCTAGAAGCAAATACAACAATCCAAAGCCTACGGGATGAAGCAAAAAGCAGTACTAAGGAGAGGATTTTATAGCAATACAAGCCTACCCCAGGAAACAAGAAAAAGCTCAAGTAAACAACTACAAGTAAAGCAACTAGAGTGAAGAACAGACAAAACCCAAAATTAGCAGACCTATACTCTAAAAACCATCAAGATGCTGATGAAAGAAATCAAAGATGACATAAACAGATGGAAAGATATACATTGCTCTTGGATTGGAAGAATCAATATTGTCAAAATGACTATACTACCCAAGGCAATCTACAGATTCAATGCAATCCCTATCAAATTACTAAGGACATTTTTCACAGAGCTCGAACAAAATATTTTAAAGTTTGTTTGGAGGCACAGAAGACCCCAAATAGGCAAAGCCATCCTAAGAAAGAAAAATGGGGCTGGAGGAATCAGGCTCCCTGACTTCAGACTATACTACACAACTATAGTCATCAAAACAATATGGTATTGTCACGAAAACAGAAATATAGATCAGTGAAACAGGTTAGAGAACCCAGACAAATGAGGCAAGAATATACAATGGACAGAAGACAGTTCCTTCAATAAGTTGTGCTGGGAAAACTGGACAGCACATGGGAAAGAATGAAATTAGAACACTTCCTGACACCATATGCAAAAATAAAGTCACAAATGGATTAAAGATCTAAATATAAGGCAGGATACCCTAAAACCGTTAGAGGAAAACACAGGCTGAACACTCTCTTGACATAAACCACAGCAATATCTTCTCAGATCCACCTCCTAGAGTAATGATAATAAAAACAAAAATAAACAAATGGCACTTAATTAAACTTAAAAGAAACCCTAACAAAACAAAAAGACAAGCCCCGGAATGGGAGAAAATATTTCCAAATGAAAGGAAATCAAAGATGACACAAAGAGATGGAAAGATATACCATGTTCTTGGATTGGAAGAGTCAATATTATCAAAATGACTATACTACTCAAGGCAATCTACAGATTCAATGCAATCCCTATCTAATTACCAATGACATTTTTCACAGAACCTGAACAAAGTATTTTAAAGTTTGTTTGGAAGCACAACAGACCCAGAATAGCCAAAGACATTCTGAAAAAGAAAAATGGAGCTGGAGGAATCAGGATCCCTGACTTCAGACTATACTATAAAGCAAGAGTCATCAAAATCATATGGTACTGGCACAAAGGCAGAAATACAGATCAGTGGAACAGGATAGAAACCCACACACCTACAGCCAACTCATCTATGATAAAGGAGGTAAGAATATACAATGGAGAAAAGACAGCCTGTTCAATCAATGGTGCTGGGAAAACTGGACAGCCACATGGAAAAGAATGAAATGAGAACACTCCCTAACACCATACACAAAAATAAACTCCAAATGGATTAAAGACCTAGATATAAGACCAGACACTATAGAACTCTTTGATGAAAACATAGGCCAAACACTCTCTGACACAAAGGACAGCAACAACTTCTCAGATCCACCTCTTAGAGTAATGACAGTAAAAACAAAAATAAACAAACGGGACTTAAAAGTTTCTGCACAGCAAAGGAAACCCTAAACAAAATGAAAAGACAACCCACAGAATGGGAGAAAATATTTGCAAATGAATTGACTGACAAGGGATTTATCTCCAAAATTTATAAACACCTCTTACCTCTCAATACCAAAAACACAAACAGCCCCATCAAAAAATACGCAGAAGATCTAAACAGAGGATTCTCCAAGGAAGACATACAGATGGCCAAAAAACACATGAAAAGATGTTCAACATCACTCATCACTAGAGAAATGCAAATCAAAACCACGATGAGGTACCACCTTACACCAGCCAGAAAGGCCATCATCAAAAACTCTACAAACAGTAAATGCTGGAGAGGGTGTAGAGAAAAAGGAACCCTCTTACACTGTTGGTGGGATTGTAAATTGGTGCAACCACTGTGGAAAACAGGATGGAGATTCCTCAGAAAACTAAACATAGAACTATGATCCAGTAATCCCACTCCTGGGCATCTATCCAGAGAAAATCATGACTTGAAAAGACACATGTACTCCAATGTTAACTGCAGCACTATTTGCAATAGCCAAGATAGGGAAACAACCTAAATGTCCATCGACAAAGGAGTGGATAAAGAAGATGTGGTACATATACCCAGTGGAATATTACTCACCCACTAAAAGGAATGAAGTAACAGCATTTTTAGCAACATGAATGGACCTAGAAATTATCATGCTAAGTGAAGTCAGTCAGCCAGTGAGACAGAAAGGTCATATGCTATCACTTGTATGTGGAATCTAAAAAAGGATCCAATGAACGTATTTGAAGAACAGAAACTGACTCACAGACTTTGAAAAACCTATGGTTACAAAAGGAGACAAGTTGTGGGGGCAGGAATGGGCTTGAGGTTTGAGATGGAAATGTTGTAAAATTAGGTGATGATGGTTGTACAACTATTACTATAATAAAAAATCACTGATTTTTTTTCTTTAAAAGAAAATTAACATACACAAAATATAAAGACATAGGTATAAAAATAAAACAGGAGTTGGAGTTCCCGTCATGGCTCAGTGGTTAATGAATCCGACTAGGAACCATGAGGTTGCGGGTTTGATCCCTGGCTTGCTCAGTGGGTTAAGGATCTGGCGTTGCCATGAGCTGCGGTGTAGGTCACAGAAGGGGCTTGGATCCTGCGTTGCTGTGGCTGTGGTGTAGGCCGGCGTCTACAGCTCCGATTAGACCCCTTGCCTTGGAACTTCCATATGCCGCGAGAGCGGCCCAAGAAATCGCAAAAAGACCAAAAATAAATAAATAAAAAAAACAGGAGTTCCCGTCATGGTGCAGCGGAAGCAAATCTGACTAGCATACATGAGGTTGCGGGTTTGATCCCTGGCCTCTATCAGTGGGTTAAGGATCTGGCATTGCCATGAGCTGTGGTGTAGGCTGGTGGCTGCAGCTCTGATTCAACCCCTAGCTGGGTGAGAACCTCCATATGCAGTGGGTGCTGCCCTAGAAAAGACAAAAAGACCAAAAAAAAAAAAAAAAAAAGAAAAAAGAAAAAACTCTAAGGACTCAACCCAAAAACTACTTGAACTAATCAACAAATTCAGCAAAGTAGCAGGATATAAGATATACATTCAGAAGTCAGTTGCATTTCTGTATACTAACAATGAAATAGTAAGGGAATACAAAATACATTTTAAAATTGCACCCCAAAAAATCAAATACCTGGGAATACACCTGACTAAGGAGGTAAAGGACTTATATGTGGAGAACTATAAAACATTCATCAAGAAAATTAAAGAAGATGGCAAGAAATGGAAAGATATTCCATGCTCCTGGGTTGGAAACATTAATAATGTAAAAATGGCCATATTACCCAAAGGAATCTACAGATTTAATTCAATCCCTATCAAATTACCCATGACATTTTTCATAGAACTAGAACAAACAATCCAAAAATTTATATGGAACCACAAAAGACCCAAAGCAATCCTGAGGAAAAAAAATCAAGCAGGAGGCATAACTCTCCCAGACTTCAGGCAATATTATAAAGCCATAGTCATCAAGACAGTGTGGTAGTGGTACCAAAACAGACATACAGACCAACGGAACAGATACAGAACCCAAAAATAAACCCAGACACCTATGGTCAATTAATCTTTGACAAAGGAGGCAAGAACATAAAATGGGAAAAAGAAAGTCCCAAGAATTGCTGCGAAACCTGGACAGCTGCATGTAAATCAATGAAACTAGAACACACCCTCACACCATGAACAAAAATAAACTCAAAATGGCTGAGACTTAAATATAAGACAAAATACCATCAAACTCCTAGAAGAGAACATAAGCAAAACATTCTCTGACATCAACCTTACAAATATTTTCTCAGGTCAGTCTCCCAAAACAACAGAAATAAAAGCAAAAGTATGTGGCTTTGGCTTAGGCCAGCAGCAACAGCTCACATTAGGCCCCTAGCCTGGGAACCTCCACATGCTGTGGGCATGGCCCTAAAAGAACAAAAGACAAAAAAAAAAAAAAAAAAAAAAAAAAAAGAAAAAGAAAAAAGAAACCAATGGGACCTAATCAAACTTACAACCTTTTGCACAGCAAAGGAAACCATAAGAAAGATCAAAAAGACAACTTACAGAATGGGAAAAAGTAGTTTCAAATGATGCAAATGACAAGGGCTTAATCTCTAAAATATACAAACAACTTATACAATTCAACAGCAAAACAGCCAATAACCCAATGGAAAAATGGGCAAAAGACTTGAAGAGACATTTCTCCAAAGAAGATATACAGATGGCCAACAAGCTCTTGAAACAATGCTCAACATCACTGATTATTAGAGAAATTCATATTAAATTACTATGAGGTACCACCTCACACCAGTCAGAATGGCCATCATTAGTAAGTCCACAAATAGCAAATGCTGGAGGGGTTGTGGAGAAAAGGGAACCCTCCTGCACTGTTGGTGGGAATGTAAATTGGTACAACCACTATGGAAAACATTATGGAGGTACCTTAGAAAACTATACATAGAATTACCATATGACCCAGCAATCCCACTTTTGGGCATATATCTGGACAAAACTTTCCTTTCAAAAGACACATGCACCTGCATGATCATGGCAGCACTATTCACATAGCCAAGACTTGGAAACAACCTAAATGTCCATTGACAGATGAATAGATTAGGAAGATGTGGTATCTATACACAATGGAATACTACTCAGCCATAAAAAAGAACAAAATAATGCCATGTGCAGCAACATGGATGGAATGAGAGACTCTTATACTGAGTGAAGTCAGTCAGAAAGAGAAAGACAAATACCATATGGTATCACTTATATCTGAAATCTAATATATGGCACAAATGAACCTTTCCACAGAAAAGTAATGCATGGACTTGGAGAACAGACTTGTGGTTGCCAAGAGGGAGGGGTGGGAGTGGGATGGACTGGGCATCTGGGGTTAATAGATGCCAACTGTTGCATTTGGAATGGATAAGTAATGAGATCCTGCTGTATAGTGCTGGGAACTATATCTAGTCACTTGTGATGGAACGTGATGGAGAATAATCTGAGAAAAAGTGTGTGTGTGTATATATATATATATGTACATATATACATATGTGACTGGGTCACTTTGTGGTACAGTAGAATCACAGAACACTGTAAACCAACTATAACGGAAAAAATAAAAATTATTAAAAAAAATGCACTCAAACAAAAAGTGGGTACTGCAGAAATACAAAAAACCAGAAGAGAATACTATGAACAATGATATGCCAACAAATTTGACAACCTAGAAGAAACGTACTACTTTCTAGAGACAAACAACAGCACACCAAAACTGAAAGAACAGATCATTTGAACAGATCACTAGAAATGAAATTGAATATATAATAAAAACACTCCCTACAAATAAAAGTCCAGGACCAGATGGCTTCACAGGTGAATTCTACCAAACATACAAAGAACTTATATCCATCCTTAAACTTTACCCAATGACTGAAGAAGTAACACTCCCTAAGGCATTGTATGAAGCCACCATCACCCCAATAAGAACACCAGACAAAGATACTACCAAAAAGGAAAATCATTGCAATTAAAACTTGGAATCAAAGAGAATTTTGGGAGTTCCTGTGGTGGTGCCGAGGAAACGAATCCGATTGGGAATCTTGAGGTTTCAGGTTTGAGCCCTGGCCTTGTTTAGTGGGTTAAGGATCCGGCATTACCGTGGGCTGTGGTGTAGGCTGCAGACGAGGCGCAGATCTGGCATTGCTGTGGCTGGCAGCCGTAGCTCTGATTGGACTCCTAGCCTGGGAACCTCCATATGCTGTGGGTGTGGCCCTAAAAAGACTTAAAAAAAAAAAAAAAAAAAAGAATTTTGAGTTTCCTTGTGGGGCAGTAGGTTAAGGATCTGGTGTTTTCACTTCAGTGGCACGGGTTGCTGCTGTACGGGTTTGATCCCTGGTCTGGGAACTTCGACATGTCACAGGCGTGAGCAAAAAAAAATAAAAAAATAAAAAATTTTGAATATTGAAAGTTTCAAAATGTTTGTAACCTGGAATATAGTGCATTACGAAGATTATGAAAACAGAAGGAATTTAAATTTTCAGTGCATGTTTATATTTACCTTCATTTTCAGATACAGAATGGATGCTCTCCAAGGCCCAGTTCCTTAAGGTGTTTCAACATTTTCCTGTATTTCAAGTTAAGAATCCCAGTCTAACAATAGCATTCATTGATCCATTTAGATATCGAGCTTTGTCAAAAATCTCTGGTGTGGGCCTGAAGCATCCATGACAGCTGCTCCCTTCAGCAGTGATTTAGATATTTATTGCCCATCACTTTCACAGTCCTCAACTTCATTTGATTCTTACAACACTCAATTCCAAACAGATGTTATTTCCATTTTAAAGAACAGGAAACTAAGAATCAAGGAGTCTAAGTTTTCTAAGAGCCCACACAGAAAAAAAGATAGGAGCTGCTACTTAACTGGGCTTTTCTGACCTCAAATCTAGTTCCTTTCCTACAAACACCATTTGGCATAGGTGTAGCAATTAGTAATTAATCTCTGCATTTGTATGAGAACATCTTTTTTTTTTTTTTTTTTGCCATTTCTTGGGTTGCTCTTGCGGCATATGGAGGTTCCCAGGCTAGGGGTCTAGTCAGAGCCATAGCCACTGGCCTACACCAGAGCCACAGCAACGCGGGATCCGAGCTGCATCTGCAACCTACACCACAGCTTACAGCAATGCTGGATCCTTAACCCACTGAGCAAGGCCAGGGATCGAACCTGCAACCTCATGGTTCCTAGTCGGATTTGTTAACCACTGAGCCACGACGGAAACTCTGAGAACATATTTTTGATATTTGTTTTTTCAGGGCTGCACCTGTGGCATTTGGAAGTTCCCAGGCTAGGGGTCAAACGGGAGCTACAGCTGCCAACCTACACCACAGCCATAGCAACACGGGATCCTGAACCCACTAAGCGAGGACAGGGATGGAACCCACATCCTCATGGATACTAGTCAGGTTCGTAACCCGCTGAACCACAAGGGGAACTCCCTGTATGAGAACATCTTATTCAACAGATTACACAGGCAGTCTTGCCATTTCTAATAATTATGAAAGGATTTACAATTAGCAATAACATTCTTTTTGGTAATAAATAGCATGTCTTAAGTCATCACCAATGGTTTTTATCACTCATTAACTGACTGTTTTGCTATTTAATAGGTGGTGAAAATGTTACTTACCTGATTCTCTTTTTCTTCTTTTAATTCATTTTTAAGGTGGGCTTTTAAGGCTCTTAACAATTTGTCTGCCTGTAGAAAAGTTAAATGCCTTTATCAGTAGAGTGAAAACTCAAATATAAGCAAGACACACTGAACATTTTCTCCTGCTCTTGTCTTCATCAAACGTCCTCCTGGCAGGCTTTGGGAGTAGGATGACCAAGATAGAATTAGTCGCTGTCCACACAGATGCCACAGCAAAGTGGGGAATTCAGAGAGGAAAGTGCCAATTACCAGATCATGCAATAAGTGCCAATGTGAGGAAGCTCAGATGTCCTGTGAGATCACACGTGGGCTGGGCCACCAAAGCCTGGACTGCTAGGGTAGACTTCAGCAGGTAACTGGACACACACACCATTTCTCTCTCTTTTCTTTGGGGGGTGGGGGGGGCTGTGGTGTACAGCAACTTGATATGAGATCTCAATTTCCTGGCTAGGGATTGAACACAGGCCGAAGTGGTGAAAGCACTGAGTTCTAAGTACTAGACCACCAGGGAACTCCCCATACCAGTTCTAAGATAAAACGTGAGGTCTCTAGCTGCTGAGGCTGAAGAACAAATAAGAGAGAGGGAGGCAAAGGGAAAAGGGTAGGGAAATAGCATGGGACGCCAAAAGGGAGTAGAGAGTGAACTCAAGTTCACTGTGGGCTGAAGCAGGGAGCTGTTAGAGGGGATGATGAGAGAACACTGGGAAAGTAGGCCTGATCCTGCCAGCACTTGCAAGAACTTTACCCTCGGGGCAAAGGCAGCCTGCAGCTTGCAGCAGGGCAGTGGGTGACCAGTTTTGTATTCTTTAGAACATTTACTCTGGCTGTACAGTGTGCAGGCTGCATTTGATGAAGGTAGGATCAAAGATAAGGAAGCAGCTGTGAGGCTGTTGTAGAAAACCAGAGACGACCTCAGCCCGAGCTGGTACAGGCCTGAGGCCACGTGGGTGGACTAAAAACCTTCCTAGGAAGTAAAATCAATGTGAATGTGCGGGTTGAGGAACAGGGAGATTTTACTATGTCCAGGTTTCTGGCTTGGGGAGGGGAAGAACCCCAAACATGTCCATCTTAGGAGAATGGTTACAGGCCCCTTCAGGTAGGACCTTCTAGTTTCTCCTCCCACCCCAGGAAACCGTCCCTTTCTATTCTTTCCTGGAAGAGAAGTACTAATTTGATAGTTTACACTTTCCTGCCCTTTAAAAGGGCAAGGGCATGGCTGGGCTCTCTTGCCCTCCTCCTCCATCAGGCATGCAGGTGAGAGCCAGAGCCCCTTCTCAAGTGGGGCCCAGACACCAGGCTCAGCTCTTCTCTGCTCACACCATTCACCAATGGCCATGTGTCTGGCTGAGAGTGGCAGAGATTCTGATTTGGTTTGGGCTTCAGAGCTCAGGAGAGGCCGTGGAGTTAACCAGAATGCTCTGCATCAAGAGATCAGGCACTACAGCTGCTCAGAGTAATAAAGCACTGCCCTATTTTCCACATGCCATTGTTCTTTGAACCCCTCTTGGGGTCTTCTATGTGAAGTGGGTGATGGGCAAGGCAGAATTTAGGCATTCCTGATTCTTCTCTTTTTTAACCCCTCAATCACTTTATTGAGGTAGGACTGACAAATAGCTGCCAATATTTAATGTATATAAATTGGTTATGTTGAGAGATAAATATATATTTGTGAACCCAATATCACTACCATAAATTTATCACATAAATGTTTTCTACTGCCCCCTTTGAATATTTGCTGGGGGGGAGAGTGGTAGCAAATTTTAAATAGGTTTTTTTTTTTTTTTTTGGTCTTTTTAGGTCCGAGCCCACGGCATATGGAGGTTCCCAGGCTAGGGGTCTAATCGGAGCTGTAGCTGCCAGCCTATGCCAGAGTCATAGCAATTCAGAATCTGAGCTGCATCTGTGACCTATACCGCAGCTCCTGGCAATGCCAGATCCTTAACCCACTGAGCAAGGCCAGGGATTGAACCTGCAACCTCATAGTTCCTAGTCGGATTCGTTTTTGCTGTGCCACGATGGGAACTCCTGGATTCTTTTTTTTTAGGTTTAAAGAAAGTCACCGAAGGGCACTGAGCAGGAAAATGACACAACCTAAATTTCAAGTATCACCCAACTACCAGGAGAACACTATTGTGAGGCAAGAGTAGAGATAGGGTCTCAAGCAATGGTCAAGCGATGCAGGCACCATGGCCCAGGTTTACAGCACTGGACATGGTATCCAAGCCAGATTTCAGGTTTGAGAGCAAGAGCTTGCCAGGATGGATGGGTTTGGGCAGTGAAGAGAGGAATCAACCAAATCTTAAAAAAAAAAAAAAACAGAAAAAAAACGCTTTTTTTCTTTTTAGGGCTGCATCCATGGCATATGGAAGATCCCAGGTTAGGGGCTGAATTAGAGCTGCAGCTGCTGACCTACACCACAGCAACACCAGACCTAAGCCCCATTTGCAACCTACACCAAAGCTTGTGGCAATGCCAGATCCTTAACCCATTGAGCAAGGCCAGGGATCGAACCCACATCCTCATGGATACTAGTCAGGTTCTTAACCCGCTAAGCCACAGTGAGAACTCCAACCAAGTCCTGAGACAGGGAAGAGGTCTTGTTTTGACCTGACCTCGCTCCTTAATATGCACTTAAGTACACGAGTAGCAGATCAGGTAAGAGGTCTCACTGGAGATACGAAATCAGGAATCATCAGTTTCAGGTAAATTTAAAGTTCTGAGAATTGATGAGATCAGCAAAGGAGAAAGCACAGTTAGAGAAAAGGCCCAGGAGGGAACTCTGGGGCATTCCGAATGTGGAGATTTGGCAGAGGAAGAATCTGCAAAGGAGAATGAAAAGAAGTACTACTAATGCAGGAGAAAAATATCAAAGAAGTCTAGGAAAGAAAGTGGTTCCAGAAGAAGGGAGTGGTCCATTCTGCCAAATGCTGCTGCTGGGCAGGTGTGGATAGAGACAGCCCACAGCTTTGTAAAGCACAGGGCAGAGTAACATCAGTAAGATCAGTTTCAGCAGGAAAGAACAGAGAAACTGGGCAGTAGATAAAGGACATGGGTCAGGAGAGGGGTTTTGTTTCTTTCTGAAAAAATGCGTGAGGAATTCCCTGGTAGCTCAGTGGGTTAAGGATCTGGAGTTGTCACTGCTGTGGCACAAATTCGATCCCTGGCCCAGGAACTTCCACATGCCTGGGCATGACCAAAAAATACACAAAATACAATAAAAAGATGGGTGATATTAAGACTCTATTGCATGCATTATGGAAAGGAGCCAGCCGAGTTGAGAGAAACTGATGCAGCAGAGGAATAACTGCAGCACAAAAGGCAAGACTGGTCTTAGGCTCAGCCTTTTACTCTAAGATAAAACAGGTGGAAGGCAGAGAGGCTCTGGGACAGGTTCAGACTGGCTGGAGGGTTTGGTGATGAAAAGACGAGGTCATTCTCAGCTGACTGCATCTATTTTTCCAAGACCTGTGAGGGAGAGTTATCAGGTGCGCTAAGGGAGCCAATTTGAGGTGAGAGGATATGAAATAGTAGCTCTCAATAATGGGAAAATTAAGACTACTAAGGATGTTAAGAGAATCAAAGAAATAATAAATTTAGGGTCACATTTAAATTAAGCTCAGTCAACCAAGTTAGGTGACTTTCAGGTCAGCTGGTTTAGGTACAAACAAGGATTAAGTACAGAGCTGGGTTTAATCAGGTGAAGTTTTGCCAGGTGAGGGAAGCTGCAAGAAAATGGAAATGGCACCAATCTTTATAACCTAAGCTTGCAAGAGTGAGAAAAGGACCAGTGGCCATACGATGAATCTTAGTAACTGACTCCTTCATTTTGTCTTAACATTAAAAGTACTGTCTCACAAAAGAGTTAATATTTTTTCATCTAATTTTATTTTGAATGTCATCATATTGGTGAAATTTATTTAAATCTTATTTTGTTAGGTTTTTAAAATATAATCAAATCTTGATAATTTCTTAAGAGAAATTTATTCATTTTTTGTTACATACTTGGAATTTTTCTTTTTTTTCTTTTTTTAGGGCCCCCCCCCATGGCATATGGAGGTTCCCAGGATAGGAGTCAAATCAGAGCTGTAGCCATTGGCCTATGCCACAGTCACATCAGATCCAAGCCTTGTCTGTGACCTACACACAGCAACACTGGATCCTTAACCCACTGAGCGAGACTAGAGATCAGGCCCACATCTTCATGGATACCAGTCAGAATCTTTTCTGCTGAGCCACGATGGGAACTCCCTGTATTTGTAATTTTTAAAAGGCAAGTGATTTAACAAGTTAAGCAGTAAAAACTGTAAATAATTTAAAACATTTTAATAATGGGAGATTTTAAATGCATACAAAGGTAGAGAATAGAGCAATGAACCCCTCTGTATCCATCACACAGTTTCAACAAGTATCAAAACTGCCCTTTACTTGTCTAGTCCCCGTTTCGTTTTGGTTTTCCTGGATTATTTTGTAACAAATTCCAGGCATCATAACATATCTGTAAATACGTGGCATGTATTACTAAGAAGTAAGGACTCTTTTTTTTTTTTTCCTTTTTAGGGCCACACCTGCAGCATATGCATGTTCCTTAGGCTAGGGGTCGAATCAGAGCTGCAGTTGCCAGCCTACACCAACAGCACCACAAGATTTTTAACCCACTGAGAGTGGCCAGAGATTGAACATGCATCCTCATGGATACTAGTCAGATTCTTTTTTTTTTTTTGTCTTTTGTCTTTTTGTTGTTGTTGCTATTTCTTGGGCCGCTCCCGCGGCATATGGAGGTTCCCAGGCTAGGGGTTGAATCAGAGCTGTAGCCGCTGGCCTACACCAGAGCCACAGCAAAGCAGGATCAAAGCCACATCTGCAGCCTACACCACAGCTCACGGCAACGCCGGATCGTTAACCCACTGAGCAAGGGCAGGGACCGAACCCGAAACCTCATGGTTCCTAGTCGGATTCGTTAACCACTGTGCCACGACGGGAACTCCCCCTAGTCAGATTCTTAACCCACTGAGCCACAATGGGAACTCCCAGAAACAAGGACTTAAAATAAAAAGCATAACCACAATACCATGATCATACTTAAAATTAACAATACCATCATATAATTTAATACCTAGTCCATGTTTAATTTTCTCCAATTATCTCAAAAGTTTTTTTATAGTTGGTTATAATAATGCCTTGTAAAATCAAATTTGTCTGGGAAATAGTATCCCTCACCAAATATTTATTGACACCTACTATGTGCCAGATACTGAATGGCAGGCAGGTACTGGGGTCTGTAGTGACAAGAAATACTGTTCAAAGAACTTAACTTTTAGTAGAAGAGAGAACATACCTACAAAAATTGCCAGTGGAAGGTGGAAAGCCTACAGGGTCTCAAAGAGAGTGATAACATTCTTGTTGGACTGGAGAGTAATTGGGAATTATTCATGCACATGAAGGAGAGAAAAAAGGATCTGAGATTAAAGGGCCAAAATTAGCAAAGAAAGGATGATGGACAAAGGTGCCAAGTGTTCAGGGATCAGTACAGTTTGGATGGTGCTTTGGGTAAAAGAGTCCAGCCAGATTACAAAAATAATTTAGAGATTTAAGGTACAGAATTAAGGTTTGTTTATAAAAATATTGAGGAGCAATTAAACACAATAGCTCAGAAATATTTCCAAAGATAGTCCTTTATCATTTAGCCCCAACAGGTGCAGAGACAGATTATTTTCTTTAAACCACCTAGAAACACTTGTGAGGACTGATTTAGGCATTCATTCAGTGTAAATACGACAGCTTGCTGAACAAATCTCCAGAGTATACATTAATACTGTGTGGGAAAACTCCTCTAGAATATAAAAAACTTCAATCCCAAATTAAAACCCTGCATTTCCCCAAGGGGTTTGCAGTCTCGGAGTCAAAGACTTTACCGGCTTTGACTAGAACACTACCACAGCAGTGGCCAATGAAGGAACTATCCTACTAGATCAGAGCTGTTATAAAAACTTTTCCAAGGTGATGAGAGGGGTCCTCTAAAAGTTCTTTCTTCCAGGTTCCCCATGAAAATAGATTTGGGGCGCTGTTATAACACAAAAAGTGTTCGTTGTTTGCAGTTTTCCAGAAGCCTAGGCAATTATTTCTGCGACTGCCTAACAATCGGCATTTAGAAGCAGCATTCCTTTCGCTTTCTAAGCCTGCGTTTTGTAATTGAAGCCCTGACAATTACTATCGAGTACTTCAAAAAAAAACCCAAGCCAAACCCTTTTGGAGCCGGGGCCTTCGTGAGCCTCCAAAAAAGTCAGCCGCAACATAAGCTGAAAACTACGGCTCCCTTTCGGTTTTGCAAAGTTACTAGGACCCTTGGGTGAACCAAACCAACCGCCCCAGGGCCAGGACAGCCGCCTCAGTCTTTCAGGTTCCCCCCACCCAGCCCCCATCGAGTCTTGAAAAGGCCGCTCATACTACCCCACCCGCCACCGGCCCCATACCCTGAGATTAGCCCGGAGGCCCAGATTCTTGGCCAAGTTCTGCAGGTCACTGTATTTGAAGGAGTCCAGCTCCTCCAGGGAGGACACAATCATGGCGAACTGCAATCCAGGCGACCACGAAGAAGATCAGTAACCCCCTCTCCAAAGCACGGTTGAAAACTCTGGCGCGGCTCGAAGCGTTAACCAAACCGAATTTTATAGAGAGTTTAAATTACGAATGATGCACTTCCATTGGTTAAAACTGCCTCATAGGCAGGGTCTCCCGGTATTGACCAATAGAAAGGCTTATTTCCCCTCCCAGTGACGCACATTCTCCTCCACCCCTCGCCAACACCTGGGCGCCAAACAGTGTGTCCAGGCAACGAGTGCGCGGCAGAAACCCCGATACACGTTGTCCAATGAGGACTCAGGAACTGAGCTTGGGGCGGGGCCTGGCGCGTCTTTGAAACGGAGGCGGGGGCTGCGGGAAGATGGCGGCGCGGCCGCGGAGGCATCGCTCGTGCTATCCAAGGCAGTCGCGGCGTGACTTTTGTGATGGCCCTAAGAAGGCGACTGACGAAACTTCTCTTACGACTTCCATGGAGTGGGACACGCAGGTGGTGAAGGGGTCTTCGCCGCTTGGCCCCGCTGGGCTCGGGCCGGAGGAGCCCCCAGCGGCCCCGCGGCTGCCATGGTGGCTGCAGCCCGAGAGGTGCGCCGTGTTCCAGTGTGCGCATTGCTACGCTGTGCTCGCCGACTCGGTGCACCTCGCATGGGACTTGTCGCGGTCCCTTGGAGCCGTGGCCTTCTCCAGTGAGTGGGAGCAGTGTCTGGGGAAGGCGTAGGCGGGTCGAGAGGGAGTTGCGGCTTTTTATTGGGGGCTTAGAACTCACGGGGAAGAAAACGAGTTGAAAATTTGAAAAGAAATGAACTCCTTTGCCAGGGGTGGGTGGGGGCGACTTTTCGTAGTTTTTTTTTTGTGGCTGTGATGAGTCTTTCTGGAAGGAAGAGGTTTCCCCTTTCATTGCCTCACAGGTAGTCATTCTGACCCGTGTTTGTTTTCCTAGGAGTCACAAATAACGTAGTTTTGGAAGCTCCTTTCCTAGTTGGCATTGAAGGTTCGCTCAAAGGCAGGTACGTACTGAGAATTCCAGATGGTCATTAAGTCATTCCCAGATTTAATGAGACCGAGGGGGGAATGGAACCGACTTGCACGAGGAGAAAACAGTTTATTCCTACCTTGTGCTAGAAGAAAAGTTTCTTCCATCCATATCTGAAGGATTCTCCTTTTACCTGATTGAGTCTTGTACGAGGTTGATATAGCAATGAAATGGAAAAGCTGTATTTGTGTGTAGGTTTTAAAGTCTGAGGGCCACATCTACCTCGCGCCTTGTGGAAGTGAGTTTAAGAAAGTTATGTCTGGAGTTCCCATCCTGGCGCAGTGGTTAACGAATCCGACTAGGAACCATGAGGTTGTGGGTTCAATCCCTGACCTCGCTCAGTACGTTAAGAATCCAGTGTTGATTTGAGCTGTGGTCTAGGTTTCAGACTTGGCTCGGATATGATGTTGCTGGGAACCTTCCCCTTCATATGCCTCCGGTATGGCCCTAAAAAAACAAAACAAAAAAATGTGGCCATTCTGAATTGAAATATGCTGTGATTAAAGTTTTGAAGAATTTTAAAATATTGATTATATGTTGAAATGATATTTTTGAATAACAGGTAGCATAAAATATATTAAAAATAATTTTGGAGTTCCCATCGTTAAGCGGTTAACCAACCCAACTAGGATCCATGAGGGCACAGGTTTGATCCTTGGCCTTGCTCAGTGGGTTAAGGATCCAGTGTTGCCATGAGCTGTGGTGTAGGTGGCAGACACGGCTCGGATCCCGCATTTCTGTGGCTGTGGTATAGGCCGACAGCTACAGCTCCAATTCAACCCCTAGCCTGGGAACCTCCATATGCAGTGGGTGTGGCCCTAAAAAGACAAAACAAAAAAAACAAAAAAAAAAACTTTCACCTGTTGACAGATTTTTTTTTTTTTTTTTTTTTGTCTTTTTGCCATTTCTTGGGCTGCTCACGTGGCATATGGAGGTTCCCAGGCTAGGGGTCGAATCTAAGCTGTAGCCACTAGCCTACGCCAGAGCCACAGCAACACAGGATCCAAGCTGTGTCTGCAACCTACACCACAGCTCATGGCAACGCCGGATCCTTAACCCACTGAGCAAGGCCAGGGATCAAACCCTCAACCTCATGGTTCCTAGTCAGATTCGTTAACCACTGAGCCATGACAGGAACTCCGACAGAAAATTTTTTAAGCAAGACTGATAGAAAATATAAAATTACTTATGTGGCTTGTATTCTTTTTTTTTTTTTTTTGTATTTTTAGGGCTGCACCTGTGACGTATGGAAGTACCCAGGCTAGGGGTCGAGCAGAGCTGTAGCTGCTGGCCTAGATCCCAGCAACCTGGATCCCAGCTGTGTCTGTAACCTACACCACAGCTCATGGCAATGCGGGATCGTTAACCCACTGAGTGAGGGCAGGAATCGAACCTGCATCCACATGGATAATAGTCGGGTTTGTAAACCACTGAGTCAGAACAGGAACTCCTAAAATTAATTTTTTGTTATATCTTTGAAAGAAAAATCCTGATTTGAGTTCCATTAATAAATTGCTTAGTAAGCCCTAATCAAGTTTATTATCATACTTCAACTGGAAATCAATTTGATGGTGGTTAATTTATATGGTCATGTGTAGTTATATACATTTATTTATTTATTTATTTAGGGCTGCATCTGTGGCATATGAAGTTCCCAGGCTAGGGGTCACATCGGAGCTGCAACTGCTGGCCTACACCACAGCCACAGCAACGCCAAATCCAAGCCGGATCCTTAACCCACTGAGTGAGGCCAGGGATCGAACCAGCAACCTCATGGCTCCTAGTTGGATTTGTTCTGCTGCAACACGACGGGAACTCCACAAGTTAACTTTTCTTGAATGTGACATTTCTTCGCTCTCATTTCTATTACAGTCTAATTTTTAGGAATGGGTCCAGAGACATTTTGTCTTTGTTCTCTGATTTTCTTTCTTATCCATATTCTGTTTTTTCCCTCAGCACTTACAACCTTTTATTCTGTAGTTCCTGTGTGATTCCCATTGGTTTCCATTTGTATTCTACCCATGCTGCCCTGGCTGCCTTGAGAGGTCACTTTTGCCTTTCCAGTGACAAAATGGTATGGTAAGTAGACTCATCTTCTGTATCAAATAAATTTTAAAAGATCTTACAAAAAAGGCAGAATGTTTTTACCAGAGAAGATAGTAAACCAAATGTTGTTTCTCACAAAAGAGATGGCAGTAGGGCCAAAATAGAGTCTCATTATCATTTTAGGTGTCTCATAATTGTAATGTTAATAATCAAACCATGGAATAACTGAAAGGATATTCTTTCGCTACAGGAACTTTTGGAAGGTAAGTTTTTGCAAAATCATGTTGTAGTAGACACTGTTTGGGTTTGTGCCCAGCCCTTGTCACCCTGCCTATAGAGGGGACCTTGTGGCCATGTTTGTATTCTGTGTGATACCACTCCTGGGTGGTGGGATCAGGAATGGATACCTGACCTAAGCTAGGTCAATCATGCTTTCTACCTTAAGGATTTGAAATAACCCAGAGACATTGGTCATTTTAGATGGTGCTGGTACTGAAGTTGGGAAGTGAAAGCTCTAGGTTTAGGGTAGATGTTTTCTATGTTATGCATGTAAGTAGAGAGAAATTCTGTCTTCAGAAAAAGAAGAATGAAGCAGAGACATACAGAAAAGTAAAAATGAGGAATTCGCTGGTGGCCTAGCAGGTTAAGTATCCAACTTTGTCACTGCTGTGGCATGAGTTCAGTCCATGGCCTGGGAGCTTTTGTATGATGTAGGCACAGCCAAAATAATAATAATGATAACCATGTGGCCTCATTAAGTCAGGGAAAAATTCCCTTTTGGCTGTTCCTTCTCATGAATTACTTTGGATATTTCTTATCTAAGTATGAATTCTACCTTTTACTTAACTTTTTTTGTTATTACAACAAACTGAAGGATGTTTCAATCCTTCAAAGTCTTTTTTTTTGTCTTTTGTCTTTTCAGGGCCGCACCTGCAGCATATGGAAGCTCCCAGGCTAGGGATCTAATTGGAGCTACAGCTGCCAGCTTACGCCAGAGCCATAGCAATGCCAGATTCGAGTTGTGTCTGCAAACTACACCACAGCTCGTGGCAACACTGGATCCTTAACCCAATAAGCGAGGCCAGGGATCGAACCTGCAACCTCTTGGCTTCTAGTCGGATTCGTTTCTGCTATGCCACGACAGGAACTCCCAAAATCTTTCCTTGATCATTTAAAAAAAAAAAAAAAAATACAAACAGCCATTAATGACCTAGTTTGTGCCAGGCACCATGATTACCTCACTGAGTTCTTAATATAAGAAAACTAGGGCTTGAAAATGTGCAGGAGCTGATATTTGAATCCATGTCTTAATTCTAAAGCTCGTTTTCCATTCTTAAAACAGAAAATTTCCTTTTTCTCATTTAACATGCTTAGGTGTTTCTACCTTAGCAATAAATCTTATAAATAAAGCCCATCCTTTACCATGAGGTTTTCAATATGCATTAGGTACAGTATTTGTTCTTTTTTTTTACTGCACCTGCAGCATATGGAAGTTCCCATGCCAGAGACTGAATCTAAGCTGCAGATGCAACCCATGCTGCAGCTGTGGCAATGACGGATCCTTAACACACTGTGCCTTGGTGGGAACTCCCACTGTTAATTCTTCATTGCAGGTTTTTTTTTCTCCACACCTGTGGCATGTCGAAGTTCCCAGGCCAGGGACTGAACCCATGCCACAGCAGCCACCTGGACTGCTATGGTAACAACACCAGATACTTAATCTGGTGCTAAACCACACAGGAACTCCCATTGCAGGTTTTCAACAGGATGTATGTACTTGAGATGGACTGCTATTTTACTTTCAATTTCCAGCTGAAATTAAGTTTAAAGAGGCAGGGAAAAGTATCTTTAAATGTGTGCAAGTAACCTCAAATCTCTTTTAGAAACGGTTATAAATAGTTATTCCACCAAAACTGTAATTGAGTTTTTGCATAGGAAAGGAAGCTTTCAGTAACAAAAAATTTTAGTATAAATTTAAAAAGCAGGGCACTCCCATTGTGGCTCAGTGGTTAACGAATCCGACTAGGAACCATGAGGTTGCCGGTTTGATCCCTGGCCTCACTCAGTGGGTTAAGGATCCGGTATTGTCATGAGCTGCGGTGTAGGACGCAGACACAGCTCGGATCCTGCATTACTGTGGCTGTGGCATAGGCCGGCAGCTATAGTTCCAATTCAACCAAAATCTGGGTTCTGTTGTCAAGAAAGATTTGAGGAATGCCTATGGGGAAGATAACCAACAGTACTGGTCACGAAGTGGTTACTTTTCTTCCCATTGTGCTACACGATCTACTGGTAGAGTATGAGGCTTATATGCATCACAGTTATCCATTTGACCATGGCCTTTTGTCTTTAGTTTGTCCTAGGATAGTATTTCTTTGTTTTGTTTTGTTTTTTTATCATGTCCACGGCAAGTTCCCAGGCCAGGGATTAAACCTGAAACACAGCAGTGACAATGCCAGATCTTGAACCTGCTAGACCACCAGGAAACTCCATGTCTTAACATAATTTTGACTCATGTATTCCAGGCTGGTAAAGGGTGAGACGAGATAGAGTCTCTCTGATGATGTGTTAATTGAGAGTGTTTTTCCTGTAAGATACTTGAAAAGGAAATAGTAAGAAGGCAATTTGTTGCTTGACAGATAATTGCAAGTTTGGTTCCTTGATAATTCTAACTGTGGAATGGTAGTAATACTTTCTCTTTGTATTTTCTATCTAGCTACCTCTTAAAAACAAAAGCCATAGTCAATGCAAGTGAGATGGATATTCACAACCTACCCCTACCAGAAAAGGTTGCAGAGGTAAAATTACATGATAGTTGTGTGTTTCCTTTCTCTTTCTTTCTTTCTTTGTTTCTTTCTAATTTAGTCTTTTTAGGGCTGCACCTGCAGTATATGGAAATTTCTAGGCTAGGAGTCAAATTGGAGCTGTAGCTGCTTGCTTATGTCATAGCAACAGCAATGCCAGATCTAAGCCGTGTCTGTGACCTACACCATAGCTCATGGCAACGCCAGATCCCTAACCCACTGAACGAGGCCAGGGATCGAACCTGTGTCCTCATGGATACT
This sequence comes from Sus scrofa, assembly GCF_054392235.1. NCBI lineage: Eukaryota > Metazoa > Chordata > Mammalia > Artiodactyla > Suidae > Sus > Sus scrofa. The sequence continues at coordinate 139,341,487 of NC_139383.1, forward strand.
AGTCAGATTCGTTTCCTCTGAACCACAATGGGGAACTTTGTGTTTCCTTTAATGTAGACAATTCCTGGTAATTCGTACCCATGAACTTAGGGGAAATGAAATCATAAATACCCCAGTAATCCTTTATACTTAGTTTGGCATTATTGAATTTGTGACACAAAGCAAAATCGACAATTATAATGTCACATCTGGTTCAGGAAGAGGTGGAGAGCTGTCCTGAGCTCTGCATTCCTATATTCCTTCTCTCTGTGCTAGGAATGGATGCTGTTCTTCATAGGTCTGTCCTCTCTGCAAGCACTTTATGCCTACCTATCGCAGAGGAAAGAGTGCTGAAACCATCACTAAGAATTTTTACTTGAATAGGTTTTAGGGAGTTCCCTTGTGACCCAGTGGTTTAAGGATCTAGTGTGTCACTGCAGCAACTCGGGTTGCTGCTATTGTACAGGTTCGATTCCTGGCCTAGGAACTTCCATATGCCTTGGGTGTGGCCAAAAAAAAAAAAAAAAAAAAACCAAAAAAACCCCAAAAAGAATGGGCATTCCCCTTGTGGCTCAGTGGGTTACAAACCTGACTAGTATCCATGAGAATGTGGTTTTGATCTCTGGCCTTGCTTAGTGAGTTAAGGATCCAGTGTTGCTGTGAGCTGTGGTGTAGGTTGCAGACATGGCTCAGATCTGGCATTGCTATGGCTGTGGCATAGGCCTGCAGCTGCAGCTCCAGTTGGACCCCTAGCCTGGAAACTTTGATATGCCTTGGGTGTGGCCTTAAAAAGAAAAAAAAAAAATTTTTAGAAAAATGAACTGGGCCTAAGAGCCCAGTTGGACACTATCAGGCACACCTAAATATCCTTTTGGTAACTGGAGTACAAAAGGGAGAAGAGAGAAAGAAGAAAAAACATTCAAGGAAATTATGGTTGAAAACTTGCTGAATTTGGGACTTCCCTTTGTGGCTTAGTGGGTTATGAACTCGACTAGTATCCATAAGGATGTAGGTTCAATCCCTGGCCTCACTCAGTGGGTTAAGGATCCAGTGTTGCCATGAGCTGTGGTGTAGGTCACAGATGTGGCTTGGATCTGACCTTGCTGTGGCTGTGGTGTAGGCTGGCAGGTGCAGCTCCAATTTGACCCCTAGCCTGGGACCTTCTATATGCTGCAAGTGCAGCCCTAAAAAGCTAACAAAACAAAACATCTTAACGAATTTGATGAAAAATAATCTGCAAGCCCAGGTAGGAAAAATGCAGAGATCTGTATCCCAGCACTTACCAGATCCTTAACCTGCTAAGCCAGGCCAGAGATCGAATGTGCATCCTTACAGACATTATGTTAGATTCTTAACCCACTGAGCCACAACAGGAAATCCACACAGCTACTTTTGAAGACCATTAGCAGAATATTAAAGATAAACATTTATTATTGTGAACAAGAATTAGGGACCCAACCAAAAAAAAAAAAAAAAGGCTCTTTCCACTGGAGAAAGAGGGAAAGACTGGTTAATGCTTCTGTCTCCACAAGCTTTCTAACCCACTTTATTCTTGTCTTCCTCCCCAAGTTTTAGAGTTATCACCAACCTGGTGATAAAGGCTAGGAAGGAGGGGAACCAGAAGCAGTGATACTCAGCAGTAGTCATATCCCATAAGAAACTTTTTATCTGTCACTTTTTATTTATTTATTTATTTATTTTGGCCACACCCAAGGCATGTGGAAGTTCCTGGCCCAAGGATCAAACCTGAGCCACAGCAGCAACCTAAGCTGCTGTACTGACATTGAAGGATCCTTAACCCACTGCACTACAAGAGAAATCCTGTATCTGTCACTTTATTGTACTCTAGGTTTGTTGTATAAAGTTCTTTAAGGAATAGAACAAATGTACTTATGAAATGTGTTGTAATATTGCCAGTTCGCAATCACTAGCTTAAATCTGAAGTGGCTTCTAGAACCAGCATATTGACAGTTAAGTTTAAGATGTCCTGATATCTATATATTTCTGTTCCCAGCTGAAAGAGAAGATCATGTTAATGCATACTCGCTTAAATTCACTGATGAAGATTCTGAAGAAAGTGACTCCTGACCAGTCCAAGCCAGTAGATTGATCCAGAATCAAAGCTTGAGTGTCAGGGTCAGGCCTTATTGCTGTCCTCAACATCAGGTGATAAAGCCAAGTGGTGGTATACAGAGAAATTAACATGGTTCAGATGTAGCTAGCAAAATAGCAGATTCTTTCCATTGTACACTGCATAGAGGATATTTTCCTTTAAAAATATTTTAAGCTGTCCAGAGATCCCTGGTGGCTCAGCAGGTTAAGGATCTGGCCTTATCACTGCTGTGGCTTAGGTTGCTGCTGCAGCACAGGTTGGATTCCCTAGCCTGGGAACTTCTGTATGCTGTGGGCCAAAATTTTTTTTTTTTTCTTTTCAGGCTTTTTAGGGCCACACCTGTGGCACATGGAGGTTCCTAGGCCAGGGGTCCAATTGGAGCTGTAGCCACCAGCCTACACTGCAGCCATAGAAACACAGGATCCGAGCCACATCTGCAACCTACATCTCAGCTCACAGCAATGCTGGATCCTTATTAACCTGCTAAGCAAGGCCAGGGATAGAACCTGTGTCCTCGTGGATACTGATCAGTTTCGTTAACTGCTGAGCCACCACGAGAACGCCCTGATTTTTTTTTTTTTTAAACTGGAAAGAATTCTGACTTGATGCAAAATTTGGCTCTTTAAGTTAAGGGCGCTTGAAGCCTGAGGAGCTCTTACTTTCTACTCTTAAAGAATAAGACTTAATAATACTATACTGAATCATCCTGGGGTTTTGAATTGTGTGTAGGTATGTCTACCTCAACATTTTCTTTATCTAAATGAAAAAGGTGTTCTTATGTAGCTATTTTCTTTAATGTCTGCCTTTGCTGTTTTGGTAGACTTTCAACAGCAAATTAAATTCTTGAACTTGACATCAAATTAAGCTGGTTAGTTTTAAACAGCTTTTTGTTTGCCCAAATACAAATTACATGTTTACTCTAGGAAAAAAAATTCAGATATAGATTGTGACAAAATAATGGGTAAAATATACTCCCCCTTACATTTTTGAGAGGCAAAATATAGCATGCTGGGAAGTGAGCAGCTTCTGGAGCCAGATGATTTGGATTCACATTATGACTTGGTTACTTATTAGCCATGAATTTGAAGAATTAAAACTCTTCTTGTAAAATAGAGATTTAAAAACTAGGGCTATAGTAAGGATTAAACCAGTTAATGAATACATCTAATGTACTTAAGACTAATGCTTAGCACATAATAAGCACTCAATAAATGCTAATTATAACCTTCATGCATGTAGACAGATACACAGAGACATTTAAAAAGGGCAATTATAAGAGTTCCTGTCGTGGTGCAGTGGTTAACAAATCCGACTAGGAACCATGAGGTTGCGGGTTCAATCCTTGCCCTTGCTCAGTGGGTTAAGGATCCGGCATTCTGTGGTGTAGGTCGCAGGTCTCAGATGCGGATCCGGCGTTGCTGTGGCTCTCTGGTGTAGGCCAGTGGCTACAACTCTGGTTAGACCCCTAGCCTGGGAACCTCCATATGCTGTGAATGCGGCCCTAGAAAAGGCAAAAAGACAAAAAAAAAAAAAGGCAATTATATATTTTCACATTATTCTGCAACCTGCTCCCCACACAATAAACACCATGGATAGCCTTCTGTATCAGGCCTCACAAACATCTACAAACGACTCAATCGTATGAACATATCAGAATTTTAATTAATTAAACATAAAAGCTTCTTAAATGTTTTACAAATTTCAATAGGAAGGATTATCTGCGATAGCTGTATCATTGTTACTATTTTTTGCTTTTTAGGGCTGCACTTGCAGCATATGGAAGTTCCCAGGCTAGGGGTCAAATCTGAGCTACAGCTGCTGACCTACACCACAGCCACAGCAACATGGGATCCTTAACCCACTGGGCAAGGCCAAGGATTGAATCATGGATCCTAGCCAGGTTACCACTGAGCCTCTATTGGAACTTCGGTTGTATCATTGAACTTAGCTGGCTATTTCCTTAGCAGAAACTAAACATTTGCCCCTAGACCTAGCATAATGTTGGCCCTAAAGGTAAAAAGGAATGGTGTAAATTTAAATGGGATGTCTCTTTATTCATATGGTTTCCTGTTTTCTCCTTGGACTACACCAGAAACTCTCACAGTTTGCTATCAAGAAACCCAGGTCCTTTTCTCTTTTTTTGACATCTAGAGCCTACTTTAGCACAGGTCTGTGGATAGGTTCCTTCTTCCACTTCCATAATCACTTCATTATTAGAAATCGCCCATTACAAGTAACAACACAGTGAATTTTCAGTGCATTCTCAGCCCATGCTGCTTTATTGCCAAAATATATATGTACACAGGTGCAGAGATCCCAATCTTACAGCAGTTTCTCTTTACAGCAAAGAATAAAATTTCTTTTAAATTCCCAAAGATGCATAGATTAGAAAGCAAGCTGCCTTTTGTAAAACTTCAAACATTCAATGAAATTCTTTAATAGTATCTTTTATACCAATGGAGCAATGGAGAAGGTGCTAAATAGCAGGTAAAAACAGCAACAACTACTTAAAGTCCTGTGACACAAAGAAATCTACCCAGCACTGTGTAATGACATGTATGGGAAAAAAAATCTGAGAAGAAATGGACATATATAACTGATTTACTTTCCTGTACACCTGAAACTAACACAACTTTGTAAGTCAACTATATTCTAATAAAAATTAAAAAAAAGGTTATTCTAAAATGAATCTTTTAAATTACCAGTAATAGGTGGTTTTAAGTTAAGCACCAAAAGACTGTTACTGTTGTTTAAGGATTGATGATAATGTATTGCCAGAACAGTTTTCTTATCCCTTGGAGAAAAACATATTGTAATCTATGGCATGACATAGATTAAGGGATGCAAACCTTTTGAAAATTCTAACTTTAAAGATAACTATTCTGACTTAAAGAAGGAGATTTAGTACAGGTTCCTAGAGAAATCTGTGATGACTGGGTTTCTAATAACAGTTTAATACGCCCTAGTGAAGTAACAGGAACACAGTTTAGAGAGACTCTGTCCTTAAATCTTTATTGGTTTCATTGTTTGGCAGACATGTTACTGTCTATTCTGCCACATAGAATCTGTACATGTGGGATATGACATTCCACTTCCTGAACTAAGTAAAATGACTACAGTAATTCAATTCTGAATTCCTTGAAAGTTAACATTCCATGTAAACATTCCTAAAGGTATATGGAGTAAAATCCCACAGCAAAGATTAACATGAGTTGAAATAACTTTAGAAAAAATATTTTTCAATCATAGAACATGAAACCTGGAAGGGGCCTGGTAAAAATCATCCAGTCTAATCCTGAATTCTCTTCTATTTAGGCCTCTTTCAGATATAATGAATTTCACTTTTCATGGTCACAGGTACTTATAAGGGTTATTTCAAAGTCAGGAATCATCTCAAAAATTTTAAGCTACCACAATAAACTGATCTATCTTCTTCATCAAGTAAGAAAATAAACAGCAAAGCTCCCCCCCCCCCCCCCCCACAATGGGAAAACTTGCTCCTCTATACTTGCATCAAGCTTTAGGCAACAATTAAGTCTAACCAAAACTCAAGGATAAAACTCTGGCTATAAGCAATTTCTTCTAAAAGTTTAAATATAAAACACTAAAAAAAGAGAAACCAAACTATATTTTCAGGACTATTTCCACAAAATGGAATGGGCTCCTTTGTGGAAAAGATCCTTTATGGATGGTTAATACCAATACCATCCAAAGTTGCCTAGTTATCTGAAAATCCTGGAACATCTGAAATATGTACATATCACTCTGTTCACCTGCAGGATTCTAGTTTTAAGAGACCAACCTTAAGCCATATAAACTTTATCAGACAAACCCCATCCCAAGATACTGGTAATTTCCATACCCTTTCTGAAACTCTGCACCTTTCTAGTATAGTCGTAGCAGCTTATTTATTCAACATGCTTAGTTTGTGCCTTTTGTTTTTAAACATGCTTGGGGACTAATGGAACTAGGAAAGAGGTTAGAGGGTGAGCACTATTGTGCTCTATTCCTGACAGTTTGAATGTCTTGTGGTTGCCCCTGTTTATCTTCTAGCTCCCATTTTCAATGGAAGTAAGATAATCTTTAATTAGAAAAAACTAACAATCCACACAATAAATTCAAGCTACTGGTTTAAGTCTCTATTGCTTCCTTATTAATAAATGCATACATATAACTACAAGTAACCACATAACACTGAACATTTTCAAACATGCATTAGAATATGATACTCTAAAATAAAGAGTTATGGGCCTGCCACTATTGCTTACATCCAGACCCAGTTTTAATAAACATGCAGAGTAAACCCCTTGACTCAGAGGAATTAGGGGGATATAACAAGGATACATGCAAAGTTTCAACTGAAAATGTGGGTTAGTAAAGTGATTGCTTAGAAAGGCAGGCAGGTGCTCCACATCTACCACAATGCTGCTTCAGAATAGAGGTACAAAAGTCACACAAAGGGTTAAAATTAGGACCACTATTCAGTTATAAAAAGCTTCATTGCAAATGCTGGTCCTTTTGGATAGAGTATGATGTAAAAATTTGGGAAAAGAATACTGAGAGATGTCCTCCAGAGCAGTAAATTTTCCTGGCCATCCACTGATGGTGATAGCATAGAAGAGCATATGTGGTATAGTATAAAGATGGTGAAGAGGCTCTTAGGCAGAATGTTGTTTTTTCTTTTTTTTTTCTCTGATTCACATTAATGAGCATTACCTGCACAGCTCCCTGGGGAAAAGGAGTTTATGAATAGCAAAGCTAATACAATGTAAACTCAAAATCAATGCCCTGAAGTATAGCATAGCCCTCTGCTTCTGAAAACTGTTGGCCAAGAAATCCTTCCAAATATGGTATAATTAACAGCCAAACAATGTTCTGAATAAACTAGAAGCAATTTGCTTGCACCAGCAGCACCATGAGAATGTAAACTCCTGGAGGCCAAGGGTCTCTTCATATTTTGCATATCACAGGTACACAAAGGGTAAACATGAGACCATAACATTGAAAAGTAATCCAACACATACTCTGAGACTACAAAAACTTGTAGCTCATTAGAGCATTTAGAACTATTAACGTGGCTGTTAAGAGTAACTTTTAATTGTTCTAAGTAACTAAACTGCTGACATCACTGTAACATGCAGTGATGTCCTCATGATCGTGCAGATGTCTGAAATATTGCTTGGTTATCTCAATGTCTCTAACACCACCTGATGGCATAGGACATTTAAAGAGGAGCTATAATCAATTTCTCTCTATCCTTTGGAGTTGCCATAAAAGAATTTAATATTCAAGAGGCACTATTTTCTCAGATCCACTCCACTTGCAGTTTTTTCCCCTGGGAAAACAAGGGAACACAGACCCAGTATTTTTAGGGATCTTCAAGGTGCTAAATAGCCAAGATGAACACGAGGTAAAAGGGAGTAAGAAGTCACCCTTATTCTACTATTATATCCTGATGTGAGAGCTGTGTTTCCTCAGATTGAGAAACAGTTTGCTGGGTTCTTGTTAAAATAAGCAGTCATAGGCCGAAGGCCTCAGCCCTGCTACATTAGAGAAAGTTTAAAAAAACAACTGTTGTCTTTGGCTATTCCCTTCAATACTTTTGCTTTACACCTTTAGATCCTAACTTCCCTACACTAATAGGCATGAGGAAGACAGCTATCCCAGTTCTTGGGTTTTTTTTTTTTTTTTTTTTTTCCTTTTAAAAATCCTAACTATATACACACCCAGGAAACTAATGGAGAAAGATGAGGTGACAAAGCAAAGAGTATGTCATTTTATAAATGCCTGTTGCTAAATAAACATCAGAAGCAAAATCCCTACATGATGAGCTTCAGTGGGACTACATCAGTAGCAGCACATTTGTTTCCAGGTTAAGCATTAGAAAAGTTTCATTCAATGGCGCTACCCCTCTGCTCTAGGAAACAAATACGGTTTTAACCTTAACTTACACAAAAGATGCTATTTCTCACATAATGACATTTCACACATTCATATTTTTAAGAGAAAGTACCTTTTATATACTCTTTACCTAGAACATCGTTTTCCTTTCATGGAACTCTGTTGATCAGAGCCTCACAAACTCAAGCAGTAGTCTACTATACAATCTAACGTGACATGCAAAACTGTTATTGCTACTAAAATTCTACCTCTTGAAAATTATTAGTTTGTTTTATGGCTTTTTTTTTTTTCAACAAGAAACATCCTTTCCTATATACTGTGCTATTTTGCATTCATTACCTTTTCAGAGGTATTTTTCAAAAATGTTTAAATGGTTTTCAGAAATGGAGTCTCCCAGGCACTACACTACTTGAAACCAAGAGTACAATTACTTTAAGTACACCATGAGAATCTAAACCTGGGTCCCTGGAGATCTGTTGCCCAAGAGTCAATTTGTTTAAGCCTACTTCTGCACATGTGACACACCACATTAAAAAAGTTTTGCATAAATGATTCACTTTGCTGTAACCTGAAGCTAACATGACATTTAAGTCAACTATACTCCAATAAAATAATTTAAAAAAAGTTTTGCCTTTCCTATCATACTAACTGTAGAATCTATGTCAATAAATTCTAGACTCTCCTAATACTGAAATTTAAAAATCACCCTAGAAAACTACTGTTTCAGAGTTCTCAAGAAAGCTTTTTAGAGGTAGGAATATCTTTGCTTTCAGAACAAAACAACTTTTATTTCTACAAGGAAAGTAGAAAAATGTGAAAGCTATCTGAGGCAATTTACTATAACCAAGCAGAGTTAGTTAATACACAGCAATCTAGGCAGGCTCCATTTAACAATGTTTCTGATTCTCATGAAAAGGTCTGGAATCGCAACAGTACACAATTCAGCAGATTTAGAAACAGGAAATGCCTGTGAAAAATTAATCTAAGACACTGACCAGAGTTCTTCCATTAACACATAGCACACCGCAGACAGGAAACATAAATGGTCTGCAGATTAGAAAAGCACTCGAGCAATTAACACAGCATCTCAGTAAGACATGCAAAATATAATCTGATGCAAAAGGAATGGGAACATAATAAACCTAGAAGACAACGTGAAAACAATGCCAGAACAATCTGACTTCAAACTCAGAGAGCAGAGTCATGAAATGGGGCCTCATTTTGAATTAAGGTTTTGTAAGACATAAAGGCAGCTGGTTTCCAGCTACTCATAAAAAGCTCAAATATCCTCAAAGACAGTATTTCACATTGTGACCCCACATTTCTATTCATAAATGAGTCTTTTTGGCCTTAAGCTCTTTTCCCCAGGGAGAATATCACAGATTCAGATATTTATGAGAAAAGAAAAGATCTAGATTTTCCACTCTTTTTACACTATTAGTTATTATCAATAATTCATCCTGAAGTTTAAATTATTACTAGGCTCATGCACTAACCCCTAACATGGCACTACAATATGCTACCAAGCACTAATGCTTACAAAACTATACACATCTCAAAATGGAAGACATTGGTGATTTTGTTGTTCTTAAACAACTTGTAACATTTGTCCACAAGTATTAAAATATACATATATATATTTCTATTGCACATATCCCGTTTTTGTTCAACTTTTTAAAAGAAAACTGCCAGCTAACATGGATGAGTAAAGGAAGTAGGCACAGCTATAGACTGAGGCACAGTCCTGCCTAAAATTATAGCTTTGCCATCAAGAAGGGAACCAAAAATAGACCAGAAAAAAACAATGTAGATGTAAGCAAACGCTAGGTAAGCACAACTGGAATATACCCATTGCGCTAAATGCCATCTGGTGAAAATCATAGAAAATGCAGAAACAACTTGAAAGAGAGCATTAAACAGTCATTCTCTTAACTGTGAAACAAAAATATATAAAGCAACTGGAGAAGCTGAGTCTGGTACATACATATATTCAAACAAGTAGAGACGGTTTCACTGTTGCTAATAGTACAGGGACTCTATCTCCTGCCAAAAAGTTGCCCCCAAACATGGGTAAGATGGATAACAGACAACTGTAAAGATGCAAATTCTCCATGGTAATATATATGACAAGCTCAACACAGCAATGGAATTCATGTGTGGAGGTTTCCATTGTCTTTAATGATTCTAAAATACTGAAAGAAAACATCAGGAAATGGCTGAGAAGTTACTTACAGAAAAATTTAAGTTACCTTTATCCAAAATTACTTCTACTGTGCTTTACTACTCAATAATTGCCCTCAATTAAAGGAAATTAGGCTTTATCTGTATTATTTATTTTACTAAAACGCTTTCTTAATGCCAATTCAAGTTGGTTGACCAACTTAACTAATCATTAAGAGTGCTCAGTATTTCACATTTTTGGCTATTTCTACTACCCTCAAATTCTGGTAAATCTTCCCCAAGATTTCAGCAGCACAGCATGTATGGCCCTGGGGGCGTTCCCTCTATTACAAAGATGATCTGAGATGACTTGTTCGTAATTTCTTCTAAGTAGCTTTAAATTCTTTCTCTACTCACAAGGACTTATAATTTAAGGTGTCATTCTTCTTATGTAAAAACCTGGCCAATCATACAACGGTCCTTTGTTGATGTGGAAGCAAGGACAGCTTTACGCGATAGTCCATTCATCAGATAGTATGTTTCAACAGAGAGGAAACTATTATTTATTAGAACTATTTTTCTTGTTTAAGTGTTTTTTTTCATACCCTGATTTTCTTCTAAATTTACACTGACCCTCCTAACATTTCTTCTGAGGCCCATTAGAAAGTTCATTTCCAACTAGGGAAAGTTACCTGAGTCCCAGCCTTTTCAGCCGAACATTACACCTATTTGCCTAGAAAAAAATAAATCAAACACCCAAGAACCTATCCCGGGTCAAAGGAAAGAAGTCATTTATGCTTTTACAGAAAACAGAGCTGTAGAATGTGAAGTGCCATAAAGTGAGATGGAGCTGCATAAAGCATTTTCACTTTTTTTCCTTAGGAGAAAGAAATAGTATGAAGACTGTCATCATTTTTTCTGCCACTCCTCTAGGTCCAAAGTTGAAGGCAGGTCATACTGTAGGGTCCATCACATCTTCTGAACAGAAAAACCACTTATGCCACTTTTCTTCCAGCCTCAGCAGCATGTAAAACCAAGTCTCAAGTGCTATATAATGTCCAAAAAGTGAATGAAGTAATCTGCAATACAGTAGTCTCTCATCCTAGGAAGGTGAAGAGGGTTCCATCACTGGACTCAAAACTGTTTTGTTTCCTTTTACCAACCTTTCACTAAACGCAAGCAGGCATTCAATAGGGTTACCATCTAAACATTGTGGTCTTTCCTTAGCAGAATGGAAAAAAAAAATTTAAAAATACCAAGTATCCAAAGACTTCTAAGAAAGAAGTCAGCACAGCTTCCTTCTTTAGGAGAAAATCCCTCTTATCAGCCAAAAATGTGGATTTACACGTGTAAAAATGTGTATTTATAGTTGAGATGGTCTATTCACATATGAAATTAACCTTGTGATATCTTGTCTTTATGTTTCTTTATGACATCAAAGGTTTTATTGCGAAATTGGACCTTTGTTCTTATCTAGTAAATCCATGTCAGAGGATGAGCCAGGATTTAGATATGTGTAATTTTTAAAGCATCTCATTTCAAATTAGAACGCATAATTTGGAATCTACTGCTGCAGTCTCAACTATGCGTACGTATCATGATGGTGACAAAAACTGGAAGACATTAAAAAAAAAAAACCCTCATGTCATCCATACTTGCTATTTATTTAGTTTTCTTGTTTGGAACAAAATGTAAAGAACTCACAGATATCACCATTTAAGCACCTGCTTTAAATTAGGTACCGGCCTTTAGCATGTAAAATAATTTCTTTGTGATTAAGCAAAGAGCAGCAGAAGATGCATGTCAGTTGCCTCTTTTTTCCTGGAGAAGTTGGCAGGATGAATGCATCCCAGGAGCTTCTCTGTGTTGAATCTGAGAAGGTGGAACGAAAAGAAAAGCAGCCTTTTCCAATCCAAATCACAGAGGTAATGTGTAGAGAAGAGATATCCACATTTTAATGGGGAAGGTGGCCCAATAATTGGAGCAAGACAACCTCACTCAGGAGACAACACAGAAATACCTAAAAATACAAAATAAATTAAAAGCAGGAAGATTAAGATAGGTACTTCTACATGAATCTTTTTACTTTTAAAAAATATTTAGAACACATAGAAAAAAAATTTTTGGATTATATAGTGTTTAAAAGAAAATGTCCAACCACACCACCAAATTTAGTATTACCATCAGAAAAGCAGAAGCAGTAGCCAGAAAAATATGTAAGTATGATATAAAAAGCTAGATTTATTTGTATTATACAAAATGAGATATACATGTCAATTTCCTCTTACACAAATGGAGTAATATACTCCAAGTTTTTATAGCCAAAAACTGATTCTATATAAAACATTTGTGTTTAAAAGCAATACTGTACTTCAAAGAAATCATATACTTCAAAGTTGATGTCTAAATACTTAATACTCAAAACCGTATGTATCATCTTACCTAGAATTATCTTCAACCACCTAAGACCAACAGTGAACAATAAAAATTTTGTGGGAGTTCCCGTTGTGGCTCAGCGGTAACAAACCCAACTAATACCCATGAGGATGTGGGTTTGATCCCTGGTCTTGCTCAGTGGGTTAAGGATCTGGATGTGGATTTGATCCCCGGTCTTGCTCAGTGGGTTAAGGATCTGGCATTGCCATCAGCTGTGGTGTAGGTCCCAGACACAGCTCAGATCCGGCACTGCTATTGCTGTGGTGTAGGCCGGCAGCTGCAGGTCCGATTTGATTTGACCCCTAGCCTGGGGACTTCCATGTGCCAAGGACACAACCCTAGAAAGCAAAAAACCCCCCATAAAGCAAAACAAACCTAAAAATTTTGTAAACCATGTGAAATAATATGTACTATATACCATGATTACCAAGTGCAAGCATGTAAAAAACACTATCAGTTCAGTGCTATTAAACCTGCCACTTGTTAAACTGCAAGTATTTGCAAAAGTAAATCAGACAAGGAGTTCCCATTGTGGCGCAGAGGAAATGAATCCAACTAATATGCATAAGGATGGAGGTTCTATCCCTGGCCTCACTCAGTGGGTTGGGATCCACCACTGCTGTGACTTGTGGTGTATGTCGCAGATGCGGCTTGGATCCCGTGTGGCTGTGGTGCAGGCCAGGAGCTGTAGCTTTGATTCGATCCCTAGCCTGGGAACTTCTGTATGCCAAGGGTGCAGCCCTAAAAAGCAAAAAAAAAAAAAAAAAAAAAAAAAAGTAAACCAGACAAAAAAGAACATATATTGTGTAATTCCACTTACACTAAGTACCCAAACCAGGCAAATTCAGAAATATAAAGTGGAACAGAGGAGTTCCTGTCATAGCTCAGTGAAAGGAATCCGACTAGGAACCATGAGGTCTCCTGTGGGTTCAATCCCTGGCCTCGCTCAGTGGGTTAAGGATCCGGCATTGCCATGAGCTGTGGTGTAGGTCGCAGATGCGGCTGAGATCTGGCGTTGCTGTGGCTGTGGTATAGGCTGGCAGCTACAGCTCCAATTCAACCCCTAGCCCGGGAGCCTCCATATGCTCCTGGTGTGACCCTAAAAAGACAAAAAAAAAAAAAAAAAAAAAGAAAGCGGAACAGAAGTTACTAGGAATTGGGCGAGTCAGCAGGGTGCGGGGTTACTGATTAATGAGTACCGAGTTTGTTTGGGATGATGAAAAAGTTCTGGAAATAGATAGTGGTAATGGTTGCAAAACAATGTGAGTATACTTAATGCCAGTGAATTGTACATTTTTTTAATTTTATTTTTTGGCCTCGCATGTGGCATGTGGAAGCTCCCAGGCCAGGAACTGAACCCACACCACAGCAGCAATCCAAGTCACAGCAGTGATAATGCTGGATTCTTAACCCACTGTGCCACAAGGGAACTCCAAACTGTACATTTAAATATAGTTAAAAGGATAAATTTTATGTATAAATAATAAATACATCACAGATGCATATCAGAAGCTTAAATAAATTACTTAATCTTACAAAAAATGGCCATTGGTGATTTGCTTTCTAGCCCTCCATCTTCAGCACATTACATAATTAAAAAAAAATACCTTAATTCCAAACTGAACTTGAATAATCTCTTCTGGTTGAAGACAAGACCGTTTTGATTCAAAACCTATGAAAGGCAAATGTAAATTAATTCAGAGGCAAATCAGAAGGAAAAGAACTACAGAATTTGCATTTGTTGCAAAAGTAGCAGAGGAATTTACAAGAAAAACTGAGAAGACCCATAGACAGGCCTTTAGAACACTATGGGGAACAGGGATGTTTCATTATATAAGCTTACTCAGGCTAATTCAAAGCTTGCACCAGCCATTAGGCTATTCTGTAATTCAATTCTAATGGCCAGATAATTGGCAGTAATGTTGACGGGGAAAGAAAATACAAGCTAGTTCTACACACAAATAAATATGCTGAAAGAATTCTATACAAAATTCTACTTAAACCAAACAAGCACCAAAGAAGTCTTTAAAATTCACCTTTTTGGAGTTCCCATGGTGGCCCACCAGTAAAAACCTCGACTACTATCCACGAAGACACCAGTTAGATCCCTGGCCTTGCTCAGTGGGTTAAGCATCCGGCATTGCTGTGAGCTATGATGTAGGTCATAGATGCAGCTGGGATCTGGCATTGCTGTGCCTGTGGTGTAGGCTGGCAGCTATAGCTTGGATTCAACTCCTATCCTAGGAACGTCCATATGTCACAGGTGCAGCCCTAAAGAGGAGCCCCCTCCCCGCCACCCAAAAAAGCACCTTTTCTTAATAAGGAAACAGTCTAGACTCTTAAAAACAAATTCTGGAGTTCCTATCATGGCTCAGCAGTTAACAAATCTGACTAGGAACCATAAGGTTGTGGGTTCAATCCCTGGCCTTGTTCAGTGGGTTAAGGATCTAGCATTGCCATGAACTGCGGTGTAGTTCGCAGTCGCAGCTTGGATCTGGTGTTGCTGCGGCTCTGGTGTAGGCTGGTGGCTACAGCTCCAATTGGACCCCTAGCCTGGGAACCTCCATATGCCACAAGTGTGGCCCTAGAAAAGGCAAAAAGACCAAAAAATTAATTAATTAAAAAAGAATTCCTGGAGTTCCCGTCGTGGCACAGTGGTTAACGGATCCGACTAGGAACCATGAGGTTGCGGGTTCGGTCCCTGCCCTTGCTCAGTGGGTTAACGATCCGGCGTTGCCGTGAGCTGTGGTGTAGGTTGCAGACGCGGCTCGGATCCCGCGTTGCTGTGGCTCTGGCGTAGGCCGGTGGTTACAGCTCCGATTCAACCCCTAGCCTGGGAACCTCCATATGCCGCGGGAGCGGCCCAAGAAATGGCAAAAAGACAAAAAAAAAAAAAAAAAAAAAACAATTCCTTCAGCAATAGCAATTAAAAAAAGCATACATTCATCACATATAAACCTCATCCTTCCATCTACATCTTAGTATAAGTCAATAATGCTAGATATTAGGAAATGCTAGATATACTGCTTAATATCAGGCAATATTTTCTTCATAATGTACTTTCTTCATAATGCCCAGTTTCAGATCTGAGAGAGGACTACTCAACTTTATATACTCTGAACTCATATGTATTGAAAACAGAATGAATGAGAGCTTAGTTTAAAAGCCAAAGTTTCAACAATTACCCATAGTTCTCCTTAAGATCTCCATTTCTTCTGATGCCAATTCTATCTCCCCCTCCATCACGAGTTCCAGCCACAATGGACTCTTTGCTCTTCCTGGAACGTCAAACACCCTCCTACCTTACAGCCTTCTGGCTGTTCTCCTTATGAGAAGACTCTTCCCCCAGGTATCCACATAGCTAATCCCTTCACCTTAAAGTCTTTATTCAAATGTCATTTTCTCAGAGTTCCCATGGTGACTCAGTGGAAATGAATCTGACTAGTATGCATGAGGACTCGGGTTCAATCCTTGACCTTGCTCAGTGGGTTAAGGATATGGCATTGCTGTGAGTTGTGGTGTAGGTTGCAGACGTGGCTCATATCTGGTGGTGCTGTGGCTGTGGCGTAGGCCAGTGGCTACAGTTCTGATTCGATGCCTAGCCTGGGACACTCCATATGCCATAGGTGTGGCCCTAAAAAAAAAAAAAAGACAAATAACTGTCATTTTCTCAAACAGGCCTACTATGAGCCCTGATTTAAGATTATATTGTCCCCCCATCCTATCCACAGACATACTCTCACCATTCTCCTCTACCTTGTTCTACTTTTCCTTATACCATGAAACACCATACAAGATACTTATTATATTTCCTTTTCTTTTCATTTTTAAAAGCTTTATTGCAGCATAGTTAGTTTACAACTTAAACTATGTTTCTCATGTGTAACATCTAAAATGTAACTTCCGGAGTTCCTGTCGTGGCGCAGTGGTTAACGAATCCGACTAGAAACCATGAGGTTGCGGGTTTGGTCCCTGCCCTTGCTCAGTGGGTTAAGGATCTGGCGTTGCTGTGAGCTGTGGTGTAGGTTGCAGATGCGGTTCGGATCCCACATTGCTGTGGCTCTGGAGTAGGCCAGTGGCTACAGCTCCAATTCGACCCCTAGCCTGGGAACCTCCATATGCCGCAGGAGCGGCCCAAAGAAATAGCAAGGAGACAAAAGGAAAAAAAAATAATAATAATAATAAAATGTAACTTCTTCCACCAGGAAGGAAGCTGTTTTGTTCACTGATGAATCCTAAGCACCTAGGATTGTATGACCCATGGTAAGCACTTAATAAAAATTTGTTGACTGAATGAATAGCAGCATTCTTAAATATACTTAACCAATATGAGCTAAAATTTAAATAGTTCTAGAGTTAGGTGAAGAAACACTCTGATCTACAAAACTTATAAATACATTCCCGAAATATGATGCCTTACTAGGCATTCCTGGCTCTCTGAAAAGGGAATTCCTGGCTCTCTGAAAAGGGAAAACAAAGGTTTTCTTTTGGGGGGGGGGGTGCTGTACCCACAGCACATGGAAATTCCTGGACCAGGGACTGAACCCTTGCCGCAGTTGTGACCTACACAACAGCTACAGCAACACTGGATCTTTAACCTGCTGTGCCACATGGAAACTGAGTTTTCTTTTTTTTCTTGTTTTTGCTGGGGCCGCAGCATGGCATATGGAGGTTCCCAGGCTAGGAGTTGAATTGGAGCTGTAGGTACTGGCCTACGCCACAGCCAAAGCAACGCAGGATCCAAGCCTCATCTTTGACCTACACCAGAGCCCACAGCAATCCTAGATCCTTAACCCACTGAGCAAGGCCAGGGATGGAAACTGCATCTTCATGGATGCTAGTCAGATTCGTTTCTACTGAACCATGATGGGAATTCTGGAAACTGAGTCTTCAATGTAGCACTGGGACCAGCCAGATCTGAATCAAATGACTTTACAAAGTAGTCAGCTTAAATATGGTCCCTGATTCTTGCTGCCTCCTGGTATTCACACCATTTAATAGTCCCTTCTAAAAATAAATCAGGGTTGATGTAAGTGACTACTGTATAATAAATGTGACTGGCTTTTATCCCTAGATGGAGACTATGAATCCTTGCATAGTAAATGAACCAATGGAAATTAAACAACACACTCCTAAATAACCAATTGGTAAAAATTTAAAAATATGTTCAGACAAATGAAAACAAAAACACAACATACCAAAACTTATGGGATACAGCAAAAGCAGCACTAAGAGAGAAATTCATAGCTATAAATGCTTAAATTAAAAAAGAAAGTTAGGAGTTCCTGCTGTGATGCAGTGGGTTAAGAATCCTATTGCAAGGGCGTAGGTCTCTGCGGAGGTGCAAATTCAATCCCCCACCAAGCGCAGTAGATTAAAGAATTAAAGGATCCAGTGTTGCCACAGCCGAAGCTTGGATTCAATCCCTGGCCTGGGAACTTCCATATGCCCCCCCCCGGGGGGGGAAATCAAATCAACAACCTAACTTTAGATCTAAAGGAATTAGAAAAAGAATAAACTAAGCCCAAAACTAGCAAGAAGGAAGGGAAAAAAAATATTAGAGCTCGGCTAGAGAACAGAAAAACAACAGAGAAAAATCAATGAAATCAAAGGTTGGCTCTGATGTCATGGGAGCCCCACTTGGTCAGAAATGCAAGTGCTCTGGGGATCCTCCAAAGTGCTACTCGCATCTAAAATGAGGGCAGTTTTGTTGGGGATTATACCCTTTGACTTATGGGGTATGCATTAATTCTAGATAGTTAAGCCTCGGAACTGTATTGCAGTATACTGTTAGTGTCAAAATAGTGACCAACAGAATGAGGAGGAAGTGATAGTGACTTCTGAAGCAAGGTCATAGATGAGATTGTGGTTTCTGGCTTGAACTGCTTGTTCTGGGAGAAGACAGCTCTATAGTATGAGGACACTCAAGTAGCCCTGGAAGCCACTGACAATGGAAGGAACTGAGACTTTCAAAAACCAGTAAGAATTTGTAGCCTGTGAATAAGCCACCATGGAATCAGATTAGATGACTCCCACCTCATCTTGATCACAACCTTAAAAGAGACCCCAAGCCAAAAACCCCCATTCAAGCTGCTCTCTAACTCCTGAACCACAAAAACTATGAGATAATAAATGTTTACTGTGATTTTCTAATCCACTAAGTTTTGGGTAATTTGTTATACATCAATAATAGCTCAGACTACTCTGCTTCCTCTAACGACAGAAAAAAATGATATAACTGTGAAAGTTAAATACTTTCTTATTTTGCTATGTTAATAGTAAATTCAGGGAGTTCCCGTGGTGGCTCAGCAGTTAAGGAATCTGACGAGGAACCGTAAGGTTTTGGGTTCCATCCCTGGCCTCGCTCAGTGGGTTAAGGATCCAGCATTGCTGTGAGCTGAGTTGTAGGTCGCAGACAAAGCTCAGATCCCCCACTGCTGTGGCTGTGGTGTAGGCCGGCGGCTCCAACTCCAATATGACCCCTAGCCTGGGAACTTCCCTATGCCAAGGGTGCACCCTAAAAAGCACCTCCCCCAAGCCAAAAAAAGAGAGAGAGACAAGAGGCCCAAAATGGTGTCTCCTGTGCTAAATCCAGATCACCAAACCAAAACTAATACCTAACCCAACTACGGTTTCAACTTCTTCCAGGAACGTTACCTTTACTCAGTCAATCTGGAATTACCTGCTCAGCAGAACCCTTTCACTCCTCTTAGGAGGATGACCTTTCCTGAAACAATGCATTCTTTGCTAATAATTTCCTTTTTCTGCCCCTCGTCCACCATTCTTTACTTTTCTACAACTCAGAGGAGCTCCTTTCTATTTGGTAGATGGGATGCTGCCCAACTCATGAATCATTTACTGAAGCCAATCTGATCTTTAAATTTACTTAGTTGAATTTTTGTTATTTAACCCTGTCTGCCTAGACTTAATTAAGGATATAAATGCAAGCAACAAAGCCTTTGCTCTAATGGGCATTTATTCATCTCCCCCCCACACTTATTTTATTTTTGCTTTTTAGGGCCGCACCTGCCGCACGTAGAAGTTTCCAGGCTAGGGGTCAAATCAGAGCTATAGCTGCCAGCCTTTACCACAAGGTCCAAGACATGTCTGCAACCTACACCATAGCTCATGGCAACGCCAGATCCTTAACCCACTGAGAGAGGCCAGGGATTGAACCCACATCCTAATGGATCCTAGCTGGGTTCATTACTGCTGAGCCACGACTGGAACTCATTTTTCCCCCTTTTTATTCCTTTTCTGAATATTGAAATACATATACAGTTGGAGTTTTTCACTTACTTTTTTTCAATTTTTAAAATTTTAAGATATATACAACATACAGTACATAAAATTCATTTTAAACCCCTTTTAAGTGTTCAGTTCAGTGGTATTAAGTACACTCACATTATTGTGCTACCATCCCCAATATCACCCCCAGAACTCTTTTCACATTACAAAACCAAAACTCCCTGCTGATTAAATAATAAATACCACTTCCCCTCCCCAATCCCCTGGCAATCCCCATTCTAATGTCGCTATGATTTTGAGTACTCTAAGTACCTTATACAAGTGGCATGCAATATTTTAATCCTTAAAGCAGTAGTACATTGAGTGTTTTTGAGGTATATGACTAAGTAGATATTACAAGTTGAACTAAGCCATCACTAAACTCGTTGTCATAGGAGTACCTCAAAATTTGACCTTATTTAGAATCTCAGCAAATGTAATTAGTTGAGGTCATACTGGAGCCAACTGGGCCGGCCCCTAATATGACTGGTGTCCTTATAAAAGGGAGAATTAGAACACAGACACACACACGGAGAATGCCTTGTGAAGACTGAGGTTATGCTGCCACAAGCCAAAGCAAAAAAAAAAAAAAAGCTAGAAGAAAGGCCTGAACAGATCCTTCCCTGGTGCCTTAAAGGACAGCATGGCCGTGCCAACACCTTGATTTTGGATGTCTGATCTCCAAGTCACCCAGTTGGCAG
The DNA here is from genome assembly GCF_054392235.1 of Sus scrofa. Lineage (NCBI taxonomy): Eukaryota > Metazoa > Chordata > Mammalia > Artiodactyla > Suidae > Sus > Sus scrofa. The sequence goes on from NC_139383.1 coordinate 139,362,064, forward strand.
TATTTTGTTATAGCAGCCCCAGGAAATTAATATAGGAGGTGTGAACTCTAGCTTGCAGACAATGTTATCAATTATGGAAGCACTATCACCTCTTGCTCTTTGAGCAAGAGTGTACTTTACTTCTGTGGTAAATTCAGAAAAACAGACTCATACCTAGAAATATTAAAGGCCTACTGAAAAGGCTTTAGAAAGTAAATATTAAAATATCAACATCTGGGGAGTTCCCATTGTGGCGCAGTGGAAACGAATCCAACTAGTATCCATGAGGATGCCAATTCAATTCCTGGCCTTGCTCAGTGGGTTAAGGATCTAGTGTTGCCGTGAGCTGTGGGTGTGGGTCGCAGACATGGCTTGGATCCAGTGTTGTTATGACTGTGGTGTAGGCTGGCAGCTGTAGCTCTGATTCGACCCCTAGCCTGGGAACTTCCATATGCGCAGGTGCAGCCCTAAAAAGAAAAAAAAATTACGGTCACTTTTGATGTTCATTTTCTGTTGAAGCTAATGATTTACTGTTCCACTTCTATGTATTTCCAATCTGCTTAAACAAATATTTGGATACATTAGTCACTATTACTCACTTGCCAAATCCTGAGTTCAGAATTTTGTGTTTTTTCTAAGATGAATATAAAACCACCTAAAAGTCAAGAAAAAATGTTCTGCCTTTGATAAGGAAAAATAAAAAGAACATTACAGTAAGGATACAGCCTTCACTAGAGCTATATGCATTCATGTGCAAAATTATTCAAATGAACCAAATTATTCTTAAACCATCACTATCAAATAATCAAACTCTGAGTTACTCTCAGAGTTCCCACAGTGGTTGGGTGAGTTACAAACACAACTAGTATCCCTGAGGATGCAGGTTCAATCCCTGGCCTCACTCATTGGGTTAAGGATCCGGCACCACCATGACCTGTGGCTCACTCGGGTTGCCCCGAGTTGGTGTAGTTGTGGTGTAGGTTGGCAGCTACAGCTCCAACTCCACCCCTAGCCTGGGAATTTCCATATGATGCAGATGTGGCATTAAAAAGACAAAGCAAGGGAGGAAGGGAGGAAGGAAGGAAAGAAAAGAAAGTTACTCTACCTGCACTGGCATTAATTTTATAAAGATGTCCAAACTCGTGGAGCAGTGTTCTCAAGTTTTTAATTAACACCGTCCTCTTTGAGAACCTTTTTCCATAAAAGACTTTGCTTTAGTACAGATAACCACTCCTCTTTGTAAGGTAGAAAGGAAGAATATTCTGTTCCTTTTTCCTGCCCCATACCTTATTTCTTCTCCTAGATGAAATGAAAAATTACTCCTGACAAGAGCAACAGAAAATTCTTATTGAGAAGTGTTTCTTTAACCTCGTATTTTCAGCTCTGCTAGGTACAGGGCCAGGAAAAGGCATACCGGATACATTCATTTGTATTAGCACATATTCTAACCGGGCCCAAATAACGTGCCAATTTTAAACAAGCTTCACCAACTTCAGAAACAAGGATTTTCCCCAGAATTTAAACGGGGGGATGAGTGAGAGGTTACAACAACCCAAATTACAAAATGAGATATTCCAGGGAGTTCCCGTCGTGGCTCAGTGGTTAAGGTCAGTGGTTAAGGAATCCGACTAGGAACCATGAGGTTTCGGGTTCCATCCCTGGCCTCGCTCAGTGAGTTAAGGATCTGGCGTTACCGTGAGCTGTGGTGTAGGTCGCAGACGCGGCTCGGATCCCGCGTTGCTGTGGCTCTTGCGTAGGCCAGTGGCTTACAGCTCCGATTGGACCCCTAGCCTGGGAACCTCCACATGCCGCGGGAGCGGCCCCAGAAAAGGTAAAAAAGGCAAAAAACAAAAACAAACAAAACAAAGAGATATTCCATAAAATTAAACAAGAACCGAATACAAACGCCTGACAGTATTATACTTTGTAACCCCACCACATTCCGCAAATTGCTTTCTCATAATTCCCTAAACTCTTTCATTCTAAATAAAAATTGTACAATGACTCCTTTGTGTGAAAAACAACGGTGAATTCAACCTAGAATCATCCGAGATTAAAGCGCCATTAGGTAACTATCAGGTCATACAAGGACAAAGCTGCTTACACCGATCTTAACAAAGTTTGAGAGGTGGAAGTGGGAACGCATGGATATAATAAAGATAAGCACGAGAAAGTGCGTGATACACAGAGTCAAACTAAAATCCCGGGATGGAGGTGGGTGACCTATTACCCAAATCTCAAGGTCAACAGGCCAGGAACACAAAATACTCAGAGCCGCAAGAAGCCTCAATTGATACCCGAACCTTAAGCCAAACAGGCGAGAAGCATAAATAAATCAATAAAACAAAGCTACTCTTCAAAAGATAAGCGGATGGCAGACGCAGAGAATGCCAGATACACACTCGCGTAGGTGCAATCGCTGGGTAACAAGCGGAAAGTACCAACTCAGCCAAGGCAAGGTACAGAGGTCAGTGGCGGGTCGGGGACTCAAGCGTGTGTAACACACCGCCAAAAGCAGGGGCGGCTGCCCTGGGGCAGCTCGGAGGTAAACCTCGCCCGGCCGAGGCCTGCGCCCGCGCGACTAAACTCCATGCGCTCCGTCTCTCGAAAGGGATAGGCCGCGCCACTTTCTGCTCATTCCTCCGTCGCTAGCCTTCTAGGCTTACCTCGCACTGGCCAGAAGAAGCACTCGAGCGCCCGGGGGCCGCCCGCCCCCCGGCCCAAAGGCCAGCGAGCTGCGACGTGCCTCACTCCGCCATCTTTGCTCCTTCTCAAGTCCGCCAACCCTGCGGTGGCCGTCTCCACTTGCCCCGCCTCTTCCGCTGACGCTAAGTACGGGTTGAGTTACGCCTCACGCAGGCGCACTCTTCTTCCGTTGTAGATTGGTTGGAATGTACGTCAATCAATAGCTCTTGACCCACTGTTTTCGTCCCTCTAGTAACGTTTGGTCTGAGAGTAGTAATGGCGGGGGAATACCTTTCGTAATTCATTTGTTAGGAATGTAAAATTATTTCCGCGTAGAAGCAGTGTCACGTCGTGGTAAGGCAGTCTGGGTAGGCCCCATGACTTTTTTTTCTTAAGTTTATTTGTCATTTGTCTTTCTTGGGCCACACCCTTATGTGGAGGCATGTGGAGGTTCCCAGCTAGGGGTCGAATTGAAGCTGCAGTTGCTGGCCTACACCACAGCAACAGCTACGGGGATCCGAGCCGCGTCTGCAGCTACACCACAGTTCATGGCAATGCCAGATCCTTAACTCACTGAATGGGGTCAGGGATCGAACCCATGTCCTCATGGATACTAGTCCTTAACCACTGAGCCAGGACAGGAACTCCCGCATGACTATTTTAAGCCACCCTTAAACTATGCTACTAATAATTTCCTTCTCAGATCCAAGAGTTTTTAATACACTAGGTAAACAGTTTAATAGCTCCAGTTTGTCTCTTGACTTTGACCCATTTTGACTCAAAGAGCCCAAATGTCAAACTGCTGTTTACAGCTCTGGTTAATACAGGAGAGCAGATTCGCCACTTTTCTTTGAGCGCCATTCTGTAGAATGTCAAACTGTTAATAACTGACACTTTTGTTTCTTCTTAAACCCAGCTGCAGGGCTTTTGAGATTCTCCCTTCGTGATTCTCCCAGGAGAGGCAGGAGTGTCATTGGGAGCGCCTCTTCTGGTGAGCGACCAGCGGTGGGCGGTATAGGTCCTCAAACACCTTCAAGAGTGTCACCTGAGCAGCTTCTTAGAAGCAGAGATTCCTTATGGCAGCAGTTCCCACAGATTCAGTTCCAGGATCTGAATCCACTCAAACTGTTTCCAAAGTCTATGCTCTCAAATTCCAAGTTAAACCACCTAATTATGTCCTCTAGAAAAAATAATATAGAGCCATTCAATTACAGGTCTTTAGCTATCTGAATACCACAGATACTAAATATTTTAATATAGCTACTTTACTTTTTTTTTCTCTAGACCAAAGCCCCGGTTCCTATACTCACCCTATAGTAAGTTACCTTAAAGCTTTCACCTTTTTGTTTCTTGGGAATATGTCATTTCGGCAATGTCCTTCTAAAAGGCGATGGTCTTCAAACTTTTGATATCTTAAAATATGTCTCTCTTACTTGCCATCTCTCTTTTTGCCCTAAATACAGGAATTTACATTTATCTTTGTTTTTGTTTGGGTTTTTTTGGGGGTTTTATTTGTCTTTTTGTCTCCATCGCCCTCGGCATATGGAGGTTCCCAGGCTAGGGGTCTATTTGGAGCTGTTGCTGCCGTCCTACACCAGAGCCACAGCAACACTAGATCTGAGCTGCATCTTCGACCTACACCACAGCTCACAGCAACGCCGGATCCTTAACCCACCAGCAGAGCCAGGGATCAAATCTGCAACCTCATGGTTCCTAGTCGGATTTGTTTCCACTGTGCCGTGACGGGAACTCCTACATTTATCTTTGTTAAAAATATAGGTTGTTGGAGAGTGAAATGGTTAAGAGCATGGACTCTGCAAACAGAATTCCTGGGCTTGAATCCAGGCTCTACCACTAACTAGCTGTGTGAGTCTGATCTTGTGGGGAGTGGGGGATCATTTAGCCTCTCTGGGCCTTAATATTCTCACCTGTAAAATGGTGACATTAATTGTACTTGCCTCTTAAGGCTACTGTGAGGATTAGAGTTAACAACTACAAGCACACAAAACAGTGCCTTGCCTATAATAAATGCCACATAAATGTTAGCTATTGTTGAACACACTATTAAATTACTATTAAGGTAATTTAGTCTCTAGTCTCCCATGGAGGGACTATATTAACTACTTTTATGGCTTTATGTTACTTTAAAATATTAATAAACACTATTTTTATGCTTTGTTTTTGGATTTTTTTTTTTTTTTTTTTTTTGGTCTTTTCTAGGGCCGCTCTGTGGCATATGGAGGTTCCCAGGCTAGGGGTCAAATCAGAGCTACAGCTGCTGGCCTACACCACAGCCACAGCAACGCCAGATCCGAGCGAGTCTGCAACCTACACCACAGCTCACGGCAACGCCGGATCGTCGGGCCCACTGAGCAAGGCCAGGGATCGAACCCACAACCTCATGGTTCTTAGTCGGACTCATTAACCACTGCGCCACGACGGGAACTCCTGTTTTTGGATGTTGAAAAGGACTGACAGTAAAGCCAATGGTATGGCATGGAAGGTTTTCATTAAGTCTGACACTAATCTTTTAAAAAGTTTATTGAGATAACCCATTTGAAATGTACCATTTGGTGGTTTTAGTATATTCACAAAATTGTGTATCCATCAACATATTTTATAACATTGTCATTAATACCAAAAAAAAAAAAAAACCTGTATACCCCTTGGTTGTCACTCATCAATCTCCCATTCCTCTAGGCCCTGGAATCATAAAATATTTGCCCTTTGGAGTTCCCATCGTGGCGCAGTGGTTAACAAATCCGACTAGGAACCATGAGGTTGCGGGTTCGATCCCTGCCCTTGCTCAGTGGGTTAAGGATCCGTTGCCATGAGCTGTGGTGTGGGTTGCAGACGCGGCTCGGATCCCTTGTTGCTGTGGCTCTGGCGTAGGGCAGTGGCTACAGCTCCGATTGGACCCCTAGCCTGGGAACCTCCATATGCCCCGAGAAGCAGCCCTGAAAGAGGCAAAAAGACAAAAATAAATAAATAAAATAAAATATTTGCCCTTTTGTGACTGGCTTATTTTACTTAGCATAATGTTCTTAAGGTTCATCCATGCCATAGCATGCATCAAAATTTCCTTCCATTTTCAGGCTGAATGATATATGACTATGTATACATCACATTTTGTTTTTCCATTAATAATGTGTTGATGGACTTAGGTTGCTTCCACCTTCAGCTATTGTGAATAGTGCTGCTATGAACATGGGTATACAAATACCTCTTGAAAATTATGCTTTCAATTTTTTGTGGTATATACCCAGAAGTGGAACTTCTGGATCATATGGTAATTCTATTTTCATTTTTAAAATTTATTTATTTAGTCTTTTTAGGGTCGCACTCACAGCATATGAAGGTTCCCAGGCTAGGGGTTGAACTGGAGCTCTAGCCGCTGGCCTACATCACAGCCACAGCAATGCCAGATCTGAGCTGTGTCTGTGACCTACCCCACAGTTCATGGCAACGCCAGATCCTTAACCCATTGATCGAGGGCAGAGATCGAACCTGTGTCCTCGTAGTAACCATTCACACTTAGCAAGATATGATTTGCAGATATTTTCTCCTGTTTTGTATATTGTCGTTTCACTTTTTTTTTTTTTTTTTTGTCCACACCTGCAGCATGTGGAAGTTCCCAGGCCAGGGATCAAACCCGTGCCATAGCAGCAGTCAAGGTTGCTGCAGCGACAGTGCCCCAATCCTTAACCCACTGTGCTACAAGGGAGCTCCTCTTTTCACTTTCTTGGCAAGATGTCATTTTATTTTCCTGTGGCTACACCTGTGGCATATGGAAGTCCTGGGCCAGGGGTCAATCGGAGCTGCAGCTTCCGGCCTTCATTACAGCCACAGCAATGCTAGATCCAAGCTGTATCTGTGACCTATACCACAGCTCACAGCAATGCCCAATCATTAACCCACTGAGCAAGGCCAGGGATTAAACCACATCCTCATGGATACTGGTAGGGTTTGTAACCCCTTGAGCTGCAATGGGAACTCCAACACTGATCTTTTAGATTCTTGGTGTGTGGCTATTCAACTACCATCTTTAACATGTCGAGTGTAATCCAACTCAATTTCCTCTACCTTAACCATGTGAATATTATGAGAGACCTGGTCATATGATTTGGGGCAAACGACATTCTATCTCACTGATCAGACACATAAATATAATAAAGGTTTGAAATAAGTGAAAGAAGAGTAATTTGGCATACTTAATTCTTTGCCACAAACATCATCCTGGTGATTATCAGATTCTTTTCCATGTACTCACAACCATGTAGTGACTTATTCCAAAATTCTGCTGAGGAATAATGTCAAACAAATGAGTGGATCATTTCTGAAATCTGCTCTTTTCCCCTTTTGAAAACTTTGTTAGTATCTGCCTCTTTTGGTTCTCTAACCTTTTACCAATATCTATGATGTCTCTGTGATTCCAAAGGGCACAGGTGAGAAGCTCACAGAACACAGAATCATCCTTTACAAACACATTGTTTATTATCCTAGTTTGTGACTCTGACCCTACATCTGTCAGGAAGAGGTAGGAGGCAGCACAAAATCATTTAAAGTACAGTACATGCATTCTGCTAAGGTTGAAAGTTTTTATTCTCGGATTGCGTCAGTTCTGAGAAAACCTTTAATAAAATAATGAAAGTCTCCAAGTCAGCCTTCTTTCCACAGACATCCTGCAGAAGACATTTATTTATTGATTTTTTTGGTCTTTTTGTCTTTTTAGGGCTGCACCCACAGCATATGGAAGCTCCCAGGGTAGGGGTCTAATCAGAGCTGTAGCCACAGGCCTTCGCCAGAGCCACAGCAATGCCAGATCCAAGCTGTGTCTGCAACCTACACCACAGCTCACTGCAACACTGGATCCTTAACCCACTGAGTGAGGCCAGGGATCAAACTTGCAACCTCATGGTTCCTAGTCGGATTCGTTTCCACTGCGCCATGACAGGAACTCCCCAGAAGACGTTTTAATAACAGCCAGAAATTTGTTGTTCCCTTGTTGGGAGAATAAAGATAACTCCTACTCCCAAGAAATACAGTATTATGGAGAATAAAGCTTTTTCTCTCCACAGTTTGCGTTATATAAGTCAGATATAAGTCTCTAAGCCATGTCACCATCAACTATTTTTTTTTTAACCAAAAAATGATAAGAAAAAAGATGTGGAAAAGGAAAAGGAACAACCAGGCAGGAATCACTGAGCTTGACTAGCACAAATAGTGTCAAGTTATGCAGATTTGGGTACAGCCTGAATTACATGCAATAAAATTAAATTTTTTTAGTATTATCAGGCATGTTTCTCACATCAGTAAATTTCCATTTTACTTAAGCTTAAACCTCTAAGCATCAGCACATTTTAGATCTTTTCTTGATGACTTGCGGTCTTTTTTTTATAAACTCATGTTGTTGAAATGCCTTCAGGTTTAATGAACGACTTAGGATTATCTGGTGTGCAGTGGAATGAATGTCTAATGAGTTTATTTGGTTTCTCATATGGTTTCCTCCTTTGTCAAGTGCCCTTCTTGGTTGTCAACTTACTAATTTCTAGTAGTGCCTGTTAATTTAACTACTTCCATTATGTTATGGGTTGGATGACAAAGTCACCAAGTTTATTAGAATTTATCTGGAGTTCTCATGGCTCAGCGGTTAACAAACCTGAATAGTATCCATGAGGACACAGGTTTGATCCCTGGTACCACTCAGTGGTTAAGGATTCAGCATTGCCATGTGGTGTGGTGTAGGTTGCAGATGTGGCTCTGATCTCACGTTGCTGTGGCTGTAGCGATTCGACCCCTAGCCTTGTGTGGCCCTAAAAAGACAAAAGACTAAAATGATAATAATAATCATAATAATAATTTATCAGAATTGTTTCTAAAAAAATAATGTGTGCATGTTTTAGGGAATGCTAGATTTTCTTGTGAATAAAACACAAACTCTGGTTAATGGTGCTGGATATCTATTGTGGTAGCAGAGAACTTCTTTGATCAATTCTTAATTCTCCAGCCACGTTCAGGTACTAGGTAGAACAATTCACCTACCTGCTTCAGTTTGAATGGACTGCAAAGGATGGTGGGAAGTGCCAGGACCATGCCTCCAAATAAACAGCTCTGCTAGTTTTGATGAGAGATCAGAATCTAGTGTTTAGAAGACTGAAGAGCTTAGAGAAGAAAACTGAGTCCTGGCATCTCAAGACCAAGTCCTTGACCAGCTTATACCTTAAGTGAAGGTATCAGGCCAGTTAAAAGACATGACACCCTTCATTGCTGTCTACTCCTTCCAAAAGCTGTGAGGAAACTTCCTGAAGTACCTCACAAACTTACCAAGTAAATCTTCCATCACTGCTTGGCATAGAGGAAAAGAAAAAGAAATCTCTAAATTGGAGTCTAACTGGATGTGAAATGGGTCTGTACTAGCAAATACCAGCCATCTTCAGTTTAAATCGCTTGTTGGCTCAAAGCTTAGCCAAAGTAATGTGAATTTAGGGACTTTCAGTCCAGTAATGATCACTTGCTCCCATGCAATTCTGCTTTCAGTGTCTGAGGGACAGGATAAACACCTGGTTTGCAGTTTAAGAAATTCTGTTTGTAAAGATAGTCCTCTTCAAGGCATCTCTACAGTAAATACTTGCTTTAAATCCCAATAAGACGATCTAATAGTGTTCTAAATACAATACTTGATAACATGATTCTATAATCAATTTGAAAAAATAGGTGACCCTGGAGAACACTGAAATTAAAGGAGAGTAATTCAATTGAGTGTAGCATTCTCTTGAAACTATATCAAAATCTCTGCCCAAACTTTGATTTAGTAAAAAAAAAAAAAAAAATCTAGTATAGAAAAATCTGCAAAATTTTTTCTACGAAAAAAGTTACATGCAGGAGTTCCCGTTATGGCTCAGTGGTTAATGAATCCGACTAGGAACCATGAGGTTGCAGGTTCGATCCCTGGCCTTGCTCAGTGGGTTAAGGATCCGGCATTGCCATGAGCTGTGGTGTAGGTTTCAGATGTGGTTCGGACCCCGCGTTGCTGTGGCTGTGGCTGTGGCATAGGCCAGCAGCTACAGCTCCGATTCAACCCCTAGCCTGAGAATCTCCATATGCCGTGGGAACGGCCCAAGAAATGGCAAAAAGACCAAAAAAAAAGTTACATGCAGAAACGCATTCACTATATCATTATTTTATAACAAAAAATTGGAAACAATAAGCAAATAAGATAATGGTTAAATAAATATTAACCATTTATTAATGGTTAATAACAATTACACTGTTATATATAATAATGCATGTTATATAATTTTATATAATTATTATTATTAATGGTTAAAATAAAAAACAATAATTATTTTATATAATGTAATTAATGGTTATATTAATTATATAAACTAAAATAATTATATTAATGGTTAATAATGGCAACATAACATATGGTTATGTTACCATTAACATAGACTAGGAAGAACAGTTAACATGAGGAAATATTACAATATGTTAACTTCTAAAAGCTGATATGATCTTATGTTTCATTTAAATCAAAAATACATACTGCATGGATAGATCAGAAGAGAGCAAGGGAAATAATCAGTTAAGGGATTCCCTTCAAGTTGTATTTAATATTGTAATGTTTAAAAAAAATTTTTTTACAGTATTGGTTATGTTTAATTTAGTCACAATCTGGTACACCTATGGCCATAGTCAGTAACACTAAGTTTCCTCCAAAATCAACTGCAAGATCACGCCATTTATTTCTCACTTTCTCCAAATCCTAAAATCACACTCTAAGTGAAGCAAAGCTGAAACGGTGCAAGTCATCTTGAAGTAGAGGGATAGGAAGAGAGGATACTGTGTTAGAATTTATAGGACTGACTCCAGTTATCACTGCTTTCAGTCCTGTGGCATGACATTAAACCTTACAGTAAGAGAGACTTGTGCCCTACAGACATAGCAGACTGAAACATGAAGATGTGAAAAGCCATTTAATAATAGCTGCGTACAATATGACATTGAGGCTGTACACACAAGGGGGTGGACAATTTAATAACAAGCAATAGAAAAGATACCCCATTTTTTAGGCCTCTTCTACACTTAAGGAGTCAGGGAGTCAAAAACAGAAATGGAATCTTACCTGGAGCGAGTGGGAAGTGACCGAGGCTGACAAAGCCTCACCCAGAAGCATACAGTGCTGGCTCCTAGATGAACGCTCCCACCTATATGTCCAGGCAGCAGCAGATATAAAAGCTGATATAATCTCTTGTCATGTTGCATTTATGTTCAAATAAATGCAAGTGATAGCACAGACATCAACCTGAGTAAGGGAGACATGGTGATTTCAAACTTGTAAAAGGGGACTGAGTTATGTAAAATTCTTGTAAAACACAGGGACAAAATCAACCAAGTTATTTTGTTTTAACCACAAGTATTTATTGATGGATTGAAGAATACAATTTTGATGGAACAATAAGGCACAACCGTGGATTAAAACAGTTTGCTATACAGCCAGGAGGAGGAAAAAGCCATACTCTTGGGAACTTTAAATATGCAGGTCAAGGAGCCTCTGAAGTACCTCTCTAACAGATCAGTGTCAGACAATTTGTCCCTTTTATACAATTCCTATATTACATCACTTGATCACAAAGTCAGACTGATACTTCACCACGAATTCCTCAGTCATTTTTACTTGAGTCATCCAGGCTGGCCACTCTTTCTTCCCCACTCTTTCCAATTTGTAGTGGTATTTTTTTTGTAAGCAATTCCCTTCCTAAAATATTATGTATACATCTTGGGTACCCTTCCAAAGCAAGGAAACAAGCAAGCAGGCAACGAGTCAGAGAAAAGCAGCCAAGGACAGATAAATGGATGAAGAGACTCATAAAGACGATGTAAGGATGACAACAGCCTGATTCAATGAGGTCTATTAAGCTGACTTAGGCAGAGAAGTTCTTCTAGTTCATGCAAAGGCCTGTAATGCCACCTCATGTTGTGCCACTAGTGCCCCTTGTTCCTAAGGGATCAGCAGTGGTCTTTGAGAGGAGCTGGGAAGTCAATGTTACCAGGCAGCTAATGATATAATACATTCAATGCTTTGCACCTGTATTAGGAGCTGACTATGGCTTCCAGCATTGACTTTTTCCAGATGTAAAATTCATAGAGAATTTTGTGCAAAACTTCAAGACACTGAAGAAAATCTTTAAATCCTGTGGACTGGGATAAGTTAGGCACTTCCATAACACTAATCTTTCTACTTGAAAATGAGACGTGAAAAACATTCCAGGGCACGTAACACTGAGGCATGAACCATACTGCAGAGGTGGGAATACATAAGACTTTGAGGGTGCCCAGCCTCCTTGTTCAAAAAGCCATGAGAAGTCCCACAGCATACTGTCAGCCATTCTAGTGGTGACAGCATCCCCAAGCAAAGCAAGCCTGCAGGCATACAGCTAATTTCTGGAGAGTCCACACTGTACTAAGAAGACAGCCATGTAGGTGTGTATGTTGAGAAATCAGAGGCCAGAAGTAGAGTGACCTGGGAAAGCCACCTAGAAGACCTGCCTCTATACCTCTTACCAAGGCCACCACCTTTCAAGAACACCTCCAACCAACAGCCCTTTGATGACAGAGCAGAATGCAGGGGACCAAGAGATGGTTACATTCTTCAGAGCGAAGTGTTGGTCACTGAAAAGCTCCTGGAGAGGCAACATCCCAGAGACCCATTTAAGAGTGAAGGTAGATTAAAAACTGCCGGACCACTGATATAAACTGCCAAGTCAGAAAGACACCAGCTTGGGATGCCAAGTAGAATAGAGGGGACGGGAAGCTAAATAAAAAAGCAGGGAAGAGTGAGAGATTAAGGGAAGATTTAAGTGAATAGTGTGTGAAGTGAGCAAGAAGTAGGAAGCAAAGGATGTATAAAAAAGGGTAAAGGAGCATGCCAAAGCCTAGCTGGAGGGAAGGAAGCCTGGCTACAGCCCACATCCAGTCAAAGAGCTTGGCTGGCTGGTTCTTGGCAGGAATCCCTCTCACTTTCTCAGACTGGATGGACACATGGCATTCAGCAGCAGAACAGGGGGAGATGATATTTAGAAATGGAGAGTTCCAGCGAATGATACTGACAGAAAGAAACTGGGTGTACCATTCTGTAATGCCCTGTTTATACACCAAAGGCAGGTTTGTGTTGATGGAACATACTTGGGGGTGTCATGCAACAGCAGCAGTACTCTGGAGAAGGGGAACGATGGAGTGGAGGTGGGGCTGGTGGAAAGGAGGACTTTCAAGTTCCAGTTCTTAAATACTAGAAAGCAAGGAACAGTTTGGTCTCAGTCCTTCAGTGAAGAAATCGGATGCTCATTTTCTGTTCTACATCCACCTTCTCTAAAACCTGTTTTTTTAAAAAAAACAAAAAAACCCAACTTCAGTTATGAAGGTCACAACAGGAGATACTGTCTCTTTATTCATTGTCTGAATAATGTTTCTCACCCTCCCTCCTGTGCAGTAGGATTTAACTTTTTCAAACCAAGACGTAGGTGACTGACCTTAACAAATTCCGTGAAAGAGATGGCGCTGTCCCCATCCTGGTCAGCCTCCTGGATGGTCCTGTCTGCGATGCTGCCCAGCTGCTCATCTGAGATATTCACCCCAACCATCATGCGTAGCACCTTTAGAATCAAGAACCAGGAATTATAGGAGACTTGGGGGCCAGGGGGAACCTTTTACTAAAATTAAAGATAAAAGCCACCCCCACCCTCTTTTCCTTTGATGTCCTCCAGTGTAACAGCCAAAAAAGCTGTTGGCCTATCTTCTCATCTAGGCCATTCTAGACAATGACACAAGCAGAACTCCCTGGCAAGGTCACTGAACAGGAAGACAAAGCCTCCCTTCAGGGAGAGTCCCTTGCATTTTGCTCCTCTTAATTCTTCCGGCCTAGAATGTAGATATTATGCCTGGTGGTACAGCAACCATCCTGGGACTGTGATGTAAAAGTCAAATGTGCTATGGACACCAGAGCAAGAAGACGCCTGGTTCTTGGACATCGTTTAGATACTATACCAACCTGGACAATCTATCCCCAGGCTTCTTGTTGCATGAGGCAAATTAGCCCCTTATAGGTTTAAGTCAGTTTGGTAGAGCTTTCTGGAACCCTATCCAAATACAGTCCTCTCTGAGGCAGTGCATTAGCCCCACTATTCCTAAAGTATGGTCAAGAAAAGCAAAGATCCTTGAGGGGATAAATACCAAATCTCCACCTTTACAAAAATATTAAGCACATTTAAAGTGCTATGAGAACTCTGATAAAGAGAATTAAACGCTTCCACCAAATTCGTTCTTTTTTTTTTTTTTTTTTTTTTTGGTCTTTTTGCCTTTTCTCGGGCCACACCCAAGGCATACGGAGGTTCCCAGGCTAGGGGTTGAATCGGAGCTATAGCCACTAGCCTACGCCAGAGCCACAACAACGCAGGATCCGAGCCATGTCTGCAACCTACACCACAGGTCACGGCAACGCCAGATCCTTAACCCACTGAGCAAGGCCAGGGACCAAACCTGCAACCTCATGGTTCCTAGTCGGATTCATTGACCACTGAGCCATAATGGGAACTCCCAAATTCATACTTAAACATAAGAAAGAAACCACTCACCCCCACTTATTCTGCTAACATCTTTAGGGTGTGAATATACACTGAAAATTGCTACCTTAAACAAAACAAGCAACTCTAGTGACATGACCCTTAGACAGGGGGACAAGATGCTTTATGATGCCCTGTGTTACTCCAGTCACCTCTGTCTTCAACAGATAAGAGCTGAGCCTTTCCACAGGAGAAAAGGGGCTTCTAGCCAAGCTGTTCACAGGCCTCCCTTTCCCCAATTCTTTACATCCTTCTCCAATCTCATGAAACAAATATTTAAAAAATATATTACAGGATATTCTGAAAGGGAAAAAAGAGCTGAACAATTGATTTGCATCAACATTGTTTTCCCCCCAAGTCAATTCTTGAAAGTTGGAAGCTATACATTTACGTAGAAATGTATATAAGTAGAAGGATGAATACAAAGAGGCAATGCTAACAAAAATATTAAATGGTTGAGCCATTTGCCATTGTCCCTGTTATGTAGCCACCTAGACAAATCCATCCTCAGGTCCCAGTTCAATAATTCTCTGAGGTGTTTTATTTCAATTTTTTTTTTTTTTTCTTTTTTAGCCGCATCTGTAGCATGAAGCTCCTGGGCAAGAATCAAACCCACACCACAGCAGCAACCCAAGCCACAGCAGTAACAATGTCAGCTCCTTAACCCAATGAGCCACTAAGGAACTCCAGTTTTATTTTTAGAATTATAGAATTGAATTGCTGTGTGTATAAAGGGGGGTGGGGATAGGAGTGGTGGTGTCTTAAAAATCACTGATCCACTCTGTCAGTGAGAATATAAAAGTCCAGCAGTACCTGGATATAGGTTCCAGCAGTCGTGGCCCGAGCTGTCTGCCCAGGCCTCCACACCTAGCTGGTGCTCTTTCCACCTCGCCATAGTGTCATTTTGGTTCTAGTCAGAAGTGTATTAGCAAGTGGAATTTTCTTTCTTTGGCCACACCCATGACATATGAAAGTTCCCAAGCTAGGGATCAAATCTGAGCCAGAGCTGCAACCTATGCCACAGCTGTGGCAATGCCAGGTCCTTAACCCACTGGACCACAGCAGGAATTTTTAGGTGGAACTTTTTTATTACTATTTTTTAATGTGTTGAGGATTTTTGAATATACCCTTTTTAGTTTAAGAAAGCTCCTGTCTCTCTTTTTCTAAGACTTTTTAAAAAATCAGGAGTTCCTACTGTGGCTCAGTGGGTTAAGGACCCAACATTGTCTCTGAGAGTATGTGGGTTCAATCCCTAGCCTGGCTCAATAGGTTATGGATCTGGCTTTACTGTAAGCTATGGCATAGGATGAAGATGCATCTTGGAGCTGTAGAAGTGTCGGGGCCAGGGATCAGATGTGAGCCACAGAAGTGACCCCAGCCACTAAAGTGACACCATGGGATCCTTAACTCATTGTGCCACAAGAGAACTCCTGTAATTTTCTTTTCTTATACAGTCACCACAAGGTTTTCATGTCCAAGTTATACTAATCTCATAAAATGAGTATTAACAGCTATCTTTATGTCAGTTATACAACTGACATAAACTGTACACATTTAAAATGTACAATCTTATTAAATTCTGACAGATGTACACTTGTAAAAATCATCACCCCAATCAAGTTAAAAACATATCTATTACCCTCCAAAATTCAACTAGAACTTTTTATAAAAATCACACTAGGAAAATATGACCAACAGCCTTTCCTTGTAATAAACTTTTTTTAGCATAAACTTTTAAATATCTACTGATACTACCAAATGTTTTAGAAATAGTAGCATCTAGAAAGGTAAATGTTGTAAACATGGGTAAAATGTTCAAATCTTCTTCTTGCTAGGATAAAATTAGTTTTCTGACACCTCAACAATCCATGAGCACATCTGTTCTAAAGTCACTTCACATGCTCGTCACTGGCACTCTGGCCTAATGATCTCCTTCCCACTCCCTGCCACGGGCTTTTTTTAATCCCCATTATAGAAAATGAATCAACTTTAATTCCAAAAGATCTAAGGGATATCATGCAGATCTAAATACTAGATATAAATGATTTCATGAAGTATTTCTGTTTCTGTCTGGTTTATTTTACTGGTTCACGATATTCTTTTAATGGATATGGCTAGTAAAGAAAGTATTCATAATCAATAAAGAATAAATGCAACCCACTAAAAAAAATTGCACCTACAGTGTTTGTCTCTATTTTTTCTCTTCAGAACTCCGAAGCCCATATGTAGCAATTTTTTAAAAGTGAATTCTTCTTATAGAAGAAAGATATCCCCAGTTCAAACGAGGACACTAACACTGACCTGCAGACTGTTTTGATTTTTATTCAGACATAGAAATGTAGGAATAGCCTGGGTTGGTCCTAAATCTCAACTTAGAAGACTTCTTAAGACAGTGACTTCAGATTTACTTCAGGGTGAGTGGAAACCACTTTACTTTTAGGTTTATATTAAAATAGAGAAATCTCCCTATGGAAATTTTTTTTTTTAATTCTTTTCTCTCTTTTCTTTTGGGTAGTGATGGCTGATGATCCTTAAGCTTATTGTAGTTTAAATCTCTCTTGCCCTTTTATTTTTTTAATTTTTTTATGTCTTTTGTCTTTTTAGGGCTGCACCCACAGCATATGGAGGATCCCAGGCTAGGGGTCTAATTGGAACTGTAGCTGCTGGCCTACACCACAGCCACAGCAACGCCAGATCCGAGCCGCGTCTGCAACCTACACCACAGCTCACGGCAACACCGGATCCTTAACCCACTGAGCGAGGCCAGGGATCGAAACTGCAGGAGACCTCATGGTTCCTAATTGGATTTGGTTCCGCTGCACCATGACTGGGAACTCCATCCCTATGGAAATTCTTGAACATGTTAACCTCCTAGGGTCCTCAAGATTCATAAATATTAACGAAAGAAAGAAAGAAGGAAAGAAAGAATTTTTTTCCCCTCCTATGCTTGTATTTAAGGAAGGGAGTGTGGGGAAGAGAAGGGCAATGCTAATAGGGTGAAATGCCAGTGACTGCCATTAGGACAGGAAAGTGTCTATGGGGTGCAACAAAGGACAGTGGGCAGTGGCTGAGTGTACACCGTGCCAGCAGCAGTTTCTTGACTCATCAGGCCCAAGGACAGATGAAACAGCAGCATTTACCTAAGTGTCATCGGAATTACCAATCGGCTGAACTATCTGTTCTAAACTACCTTACATATTTTAGTTCAGCCAGTCAGCACCTAAAAGAATTTATTTAGCTTTTATGTAGTGGAGACCTCTGTGAGAACTCAACAAGCCACTTCAAGTTTCCCCAGGTCATCTGCTCTGCTTTATACCTAGGACAGGATTCTGTATACAGCAGGTGTTAAATAAATGTTTACTAAAGGAAAAAACAACTCCTGCTTACAAGAATAAGCCGGCGGGGCCCAAACACAAGTTAACTGTGTGCACAGGAGCTCTCCCACATACCTGTAACAGCTCGTCACGGGAGATCTTGTCATCTTTATCCAAGTCATACAGTCGAAAAGCAACTAGTAGGAAAAAACAAGAATATAGTGGAAATTCAGTAGTGTTCTGTCCCTTTTCAAGGAACTAAATATTTAAAGGACACCAGACAGAAAACTGACAATGAATTGGAGTTCCCTGGTGGTTCAGCAGGTTAAGTGTCTGGTGTCGTATTGCTCTGGCTCTGGTTTACTGCTGTGGCAGGGATTTGATCTCTGGCCCAAGACCTTCTGCATGTCTTGGGCACGGCCAAAAAAACCCCCAAACCTGACAGTGAATTATTAGTTTTTCCAAGAGCAGCTGCCATGGCTCATAAAGCTTTTTTTTTTTTTTTCCTTTTTTTCTTTTTAGGGCTGCAGCTGCGAATATGGAGGTTCCCAGGCTAGGGGTCAAATTGGAGCTACAGCTGACGGCCACAGCCACAGCCACAGTAATGCTGGATCCGAGCTGTGTCTGCAACCTACACCATAGCTCATGGCAATGCTGGATCCTTAACCCACTGAGCGAGGCCAGGGATCGAACCTGGAACCTCATGGTTCCTAGTCAGATTCGCTTCCACTATGCCACAACCAGAACTCCTACAGTCAGATTCTTAACCCACCACACCACAGTGGGAACTCCAGTAGAGGAGAGCAACACACACTCTGCACTTTAATGCATTCTAAGATCTATCATACATATGAAATCCTGGGGAACAAAGCATATAGCAGATAGGCCTTTCTGGTTCAAGTAATAAACAAGGTTTTTTTATTTTATTTTATTTATTTATTTATTTTTGTCTTTTTGCCATTTCTTGGGCCGCTCCTGTGGCATGTGGAGGTTCCCAGGCTAGGGGTCCAATCAGAGCTGTAGCCGCCAGCCTATGCCAGAGCCACAGCAACACGGGATCCGAGCTGCGTCTGCAACCTACACCACAGCTCATGGCAACGCCGGATCATTAACCCACTGAGCAAGGGCAGGGATCGAACCCGCCACCTCATGGTTCCTAGTCAGATTCGTTAACCACTGCACCATGACGGGAACTCCCTAAATAAGGTTTTGAAAGGCAAACAGACATCTGATGAAGGGTGGCATCCCAGCAGAGCCAATGCTAGGTACAAAGGCACATGAACATGGATGATTATCTAAAAGTTTAAACATCACCCTTTGCCTCCACTAAAAGAAAAAAGGCGGAGGAAGCTGAGTCTACTAAATCCATTTTAACATTTTAGAAAAAGCTGTTACTCTTTATAAGGTAAATATTAAAATTCTGGAAGGGGAAGTAACAAGGAGAGACTCTCTTTGATGTGTGTCTTGGATTTTTGTTTGTTTGTTTTCTGGCTGCACCTGTGGTATGCTGAAGTTCCCGGGCCAGGGACTGAACCTGAGCCACAGCAGTGAGCCAAGCCACAGTAGTGATAACACTGGATCCTTAACCCACTGAGCCACCAGAGAACTCCTTGTCTGTTTTCTTTAATTTGGTTAGTTGAGTCACTATCTTTACCAAAATTGAGACTGTATATGCTTAGGAGGTTTGAATTCTAAGGTAAGGGAGACAAGGATCATAAGTGTTCCTACAGAAATGAGTGTTTAATACATCCCCCAAAATAATACATGCGCGCGCGCACACACACACACACACACACACACACACACACACACACACATGCTGTCATCTTTCCAGCATGCTATTTACTCAGTAATCTTTGGGATGATTTTGGGATGGAAATCTGTTTGCTATATGAACCATAGCTATCTGTTTCTGAATTTCTTAATTGGGTAATTAGAATAGACACTTATATCCCTTTCTGCCAAAGTATTTAAAGAAGGCTGAAAAGCTAATTTTTGAAATCTAGCTGTCATGGACTGAATGTTTGTGTCTCCCCCAAAATTCCTATGTTAAAACCATAATCCCCAATGTAATGCTATTAGGAGGTAGGGCCTTTGGGAGGTAATTTAGGGTTAGATTACATCATGAGTTTGGGGCCCTTGTGATAGGGTTAATGTCTTTACAAAAAAAGGAGCCAGGAGATCTCTTCTTCCTTCTCTCTGTCTCCACCTCCCCCCGCCCCCACTACTTGAGAATACAGCAAGAAGACTGTGAACCGGAAGTGGGCCCCCCACCAAGAACTTGACCATGCTGGCACCCTGATCTCAGAGTCATCTCCAGAACTGTGAGAAATGTCTGCTTAAGTCACTCAGCCTATGGTATTCTATTATTGCAGCCTACAACTAAGACACCAGCAGAGGGCTAACTAAAGAGATCACATGATAGGACCTTTTAGAAAAAAACTGCAGCAACAAGTTCTTTCTTTCTTCTTCTTCTTTTTTGGCTACCCTCCACCATATAGAGCTCCCAGGCCAGGGTTCAGATCTGAGCCACAGTTGCAGGGACACCAGGTCCTTAACCCACTGTGACAGGCTGGGGATGGAACCTGCATCCCAGTGCTCCCAAGATGCTGCTAATCCCATTGAGCCACAGCGGGAACTCCAACAATAGTTATGTCTTAACTGACCTGGATTCCTATCAGTCAAGTCTGGTACTGAACCAATAGAAACAGCATTTTCCCCCAGATAATGTCTGGTCAAATGCCAAATGAGTGAGCCATTTTGTTAGACTCTCCTCTCTTCCTATCTCTTTCCCCCCATTCTAGGTCCTACAACTTGGACTCACTTTGTCTCCAGGGCTATAGTCTCTCATCTCCAGTTCCACGGCTATAAAAGCCATCTAATGGGATGACTCCCAAATGCCATCTCCAGTTTGGACCCTTTGTGTGACCTCTTGATGCTGATGTCAGAGCAACACAAAACAGTTGTTAAAACTGGCTCTGCCAGATCCTGGCTTGGAGAGCCCACAGGCTATGTGAACATGAGCAAGTCCCTTAACCTTTCCGTGCCTCAGCTGCCCAAGAGGTGCAAAATGAGAGTAACACAATCCCCCTCACGGGCTTGCGAGGACTGAAAGGGAAAGGCATTTTTTTTTTTTTTTTTCTTTTTATGGCTGCACCTGCGGCATATGGAAATTCCTGGGCTATGGGTTGAATTGGAGCTGTAGCTGCAGGCCTATGCCACAGCTTGCAGCAACACCAGATCCTTAACCCACTGAGTGAATCCAGGGGTCAGACCCACATCCTGAGGGGCCAGGGATCAAACCCGAATCTTCATGGATTCTTGTCAAGTTTGTTACCACTGAGCCACAATGGGAACTCTTAGCTAGAGTTTCAACTTCTCAGAGAAATTTCACTGACAAGTCATTTTTTTTTTTCAGGGCTACGCTTGCGGCATATGGAGGTTCCCAGGCTAGGGGTCAAATTGAAGCTGTAGCTACCAGCCTACGCCACAGCCACACCAGACCTGAGCTGTGCCTGCGACATATATCACAGCTCATAGAAACACTGGATCCTTAACCCACTGAGTGAGGCCAGGGATTGAACCTGTATCCTCAAGGATGCTAGTCAGATTCGTTTCCGCTGAGCCATGACAGAACTCCTGACTACTCATTCTAAAGCAGTGACAACCCCCCATGACCTTCTCATCTCACTTTATTCATTTCCTTCACAGAACTTGCCATGATCACAAATCCTGTTTATTCATTTGTCTTTTTTCCATGTAGTTTGTCTCCCTTATTAGATCATAAGCTCTATGAAAGCAAAGACCTTGTCTGATGTATATACCATCCTGGGCCTAAAAGAGTACCTGGCAAATAGAAGCTGCTCAAACATTTACTTAATATAAGACCAAATGAATGACCTAGGTCAAACCTTTACCTTTTAATTACAATTATTTCTTTAAAAAAAAAAAGCTATGAAAAAATAACATAAAATTGACCCTTTTCAAGAGTACAGTTGAGTATGTTTGCACTATTGTGTAACTATCACCACCAACTCCATCTCTAGAACTTTTTCATCTTCCCTAAGTGAAATTTTGACCCATTAAACAATAACTCCCCATTTCCCCCTGTCTCTAGGCTCTGGCAGCATTCTATGAATCTGACTACTCTAAGAACCTCAAACAAGAGGAATCAAGGAATATTCATCCTTCTGTGTCTGGCTTATTTTTATTTAGCATAAGTAAATTTATCCATGATATAACATGACAGAATTTCCTTTTTTTTTTTTTTTTTCCATTTTTGGCTGCCCCACAGCATATGGAATTCTCACATAGGAACCATATTGAAGCCACAGTTGCAATCTAAGCTGCAGCTGCTGCAACACTGGATTCTTAACGATTAACCAAGTGCCAGGCCAGGGATTGAACCTGTGTTCCAACACTCCCAAGACACCACTGATTGATTCCATCATGCCACAGCAGGAACTCCCAGAATTTCCTTTTTAAGGCTAAATGATTTTTCTTTGGATATATATACCATTCATCTGTTGATGGATACTTGTGTTGCTTCCACCTTTTGGCTGTTATGAATAATGCTACTCAGTTTGTTCTTGGCACTTCTCCCAAATTCCACCTGAACAATCATCATCCAAATAAAATATCTTCATACAGACTCATTCCCCACATCACTCATTACGTGTTATAAAAAACTTTAACCAGGAGCTCCCATCATGGCTCAGCAGAAACAAATCTGACTAGTATCCATGAGGACTCGGGTTTGATTCCTGGCGCCATCAGTAGGTTAAGGATCTGGTGTTGCTGTGAGCTGTGGTGTAGGGCATAGACACGGCTGAGATGCCGTGTTGCTGTGGCTGTGGCATGAGCTGGCAGCTGCAGCTCCAATTCAACCCCTAGCCTGGGAACTTCCATATGCCACGAGTGTGGCCTAAAAATACAAAAAAAACAAAAACAAAAAAGATGCTTATAGGTCTCTCCCTTACTAACCCTACCCTGAAGCATTCTCAGATGGGTTGGGTTTTACCTTCCACATAAATCACTGTAACCTCACTGACCTAAAGAGGAGAACAATAAGGAACTATTCCTAGGAGACAAACAGCAGCAGTACTCTGTGCTTGGGCCTGTGCCTACATAGGTACAGTTCAGCCTTGGTGACTGTCCTTGACATAAAAAAGAAACAGGACAGGAGTTCCTGCTGTAACTCATCAGGATTGATGGCACTTCTGTGGCACTAGGACACAGGTTCAATCTCTGGCCTGGCACAGTAGGTTAAAGGATCCAGTGCTGTCACAGCTGCCACATAGGTTTCAACTGTGGCTTGGATCTGATCCCTGGCCAGTGAACTCCATATGCCACAGGGTGACCAAAAAAGAGGAGGAAAA
Organism: Sus scrofa; assembly: GCF_054392235.1. NCBI lineage: Eukaryota > Metazoa > Chordata > Mammalia > Artiodactyla > Suidae > Sus > Sus scrofa. The sequence continues at coordinate 139,385,038 of NC_139383.1, forward strand.
AAAAAAAAAAAAAAAAAGAAGAAACAGGACAAAGCTCTCAGAGTTACTCAAGAGACTTTTCTCTGAAGAAGATGGATTATAAACAAATTTGCCTTAGTGGCAAATGTGTTTGCAGGTGTATAAAGTTCAATTGCTATCAGTCTACAATAAGAGGTACTTTCCTGATGCTTCCAACAAGCTCTGTGGGAAATTTAGAGAAAACCAACATATAGACAGAGAAACAAACATCCAGGACTCCCCTCTTATAGCTTTGGTTTCATTGGTCTAATGACATGAATGTGATCCTAACACAGAGAATGCAACAGAATTCTAATTCATGTTCATCTTCCTGTACAAGTTGCTCTGAAAGCCAAGACCAAAGTACTGGTAAAAACCATGCATAACTTGCACGGCACTTAATATTCTAGCTCACTCCAAAGCTTGCCATTTCTGTGGCACTCAGGCCTTCTTAACAGAAGCTCATCCATGGCGTTAGGGGGGCATTCTGCCTTTCTGTTTCTGTCTTTCCCTTCCACTGTCAGATATGAACAGGGAAGCATATAGCCCAGCTGCCACTGAAAGTCCTCATGTGGCCATGAGGAGTCACGCCTTTGGATGAAGCAGAACCTTCAGATGGCAGAGCAGAGCAATAGGAAAAACTCAGGTCCTTGATGGCACCATCAACCCTGATGCTTGCCCCACCATGCTTGTAAAGTGAGATAATAAGTTTCCCTACTAGTAAAGTCAGGTGACGGCATCTTAACACTAAGTAACTACCAGATTCACTGATGCTACCTGGAATATTTTCTTTTGGGTCAAAATGAATTAATGAATTTGCTTATCCATTCATTCTCTGATGAACATTTGGGTTGCTTTCTCGTTTTAGCTATTGTGAACAATGCTGCCATGGATGTGGGCATACAGGTATCTCCCTGACACCTTGCATATACCTTCATCTCAGCCTCTCCTGATGGTGACATCTCATGTAACTGTAATGCACCATCAAAACCAGGAAACTGAGAGAGTTTGTTCAGATTTCACCATATGTGTATGTACACAGGTGTGTAGTTCTATGCAATTTTATCATCTATGTAGTTTCATGTAACCACCATCACATTCAAGATTCAGAGCTCTTCCACAGCTACAGGACTCCAGTGTCACATCCTGTTATTTAGCGTTTAATAATGAAGCACCTCTATTACTGTATCACAAAGTTCTTTGAACATTTTGTTAACTGTATTTCAATATAATTGGTTTCATTTATGATCCCATGTATTTTATTTTATGTATTCACAAACATTCTGAGATGGTGTGGATAGGATTTACCAGACTGCCAAGGGAATTCATAACTTGAAAAAAGTAGAGCCCACACTGTAGAGGGAACTCAGGTAGCAAGTCTGTGTTATACCTGATAACCTTTAAAGCCTCCTCTAATCCTGGATTAGAAAAGCACGCATGGTTTCGAAGAGCACAAAAAAAAATTATAATTGATTGGAAAGGGTTTTTTTTTTTTTTAGGCCACACCAGAGGCATTTGGAGGTTCGTAGGCAAGGGGTCCAGATCCTTAAGCCCCCGAGCGAGGCCAGGGATCAAACCCGTGTCCTCACTGATGCTAGTCATGTTCGTTAACCAATGAGCCACGAAGGGAACTCCAAGTTTTGTTTTGCTTTGTTTTTGTTTTTTATACCTGCAGCATATGGAAGTTCCCAGGCTAGAGGTCCAATTAGAGCTGTAACTGCTAGCCTGTGCCACAGCCACAGCAATGCCAGATCCAAGCCACGTTTGTGACCTAAACAACATCTCAGGGCAACACACTGAGCAAGGCCAGGAATCGAACCCAAGTCCTCATGGAGACTAGACAGTTTTATTACCTTAAGCCACAATGGGAACTCTGAAAGAGTCAATTTTTAAGTCACTGAAAGAACCCCTAAACTGTAACTAAAGTAGGTTTGACAGAAAAACTGCAAAAGTCCAAGGGAAAAATGTAAACACCAGAAAGATGCTATTCTCAGAATGCTTTATGATTAAATTCTCTTTCCACTGAAAGGAAAGTGCAACCAGAAACCTTAGATTATACATTATAGATGTGTTCTATGGAAAAACAACACACAACTCCCATCAGTAGACTTTTACTAAAACTAATCAAACAGAATAACTCTTGATCTTACATCCAAAAACTGGCCAGTGAATGTGCTTTTAAACATTTAAAGTGAATAAAAATGTTAAACCATGTATCGTTTTCTATGATTCTATGCTATACCTGACTTTTCCAATTATTGGTCAACTCCTGCTCTGACAAAACTGAATTAGAAAATTTCTGCTATACTAATGCCAACATCAGGCAAACATGTACTAAAATATGCTAAAACCCATAAAACATTAAGATGCAAGGCTTTGCCTCAAACAGTGTTTAGACTTGAAGGAATTCACTAGTAAACATAAAGTATCCAAGGGAGTTCCCATCGTGGCTCAGTGGTTAACGAACCCGACTAGGAACCATGAGGTTGCGGGTTCGATCCCTGGCCTTGCTCAGTGGGTTAAGGAACCGGCGTTGCCATGAGCTGTGGTGTAGGTTGCGGACATGGCTCAGATCCCGAGTTGCTGTGGCTGTGGCGTAGGCCGGTGGCTACAGCTTCGATTGGACCCCTAGCCTGGGAACCTCCATATGCCATGGGAGCAGCCCTAGAAAAGGCAAAAAGACCAAAAAAAAAAAAAAAAAAAAAAGTATGTTTTGTATTACTGAGTCACTTTGCTGTACAGCAGAAATTAGCACAATGTAAATCAGCTATAATTTAAAAAATTAAAATAAAAAAAAAAAACTTCCCTGTCTTATATGAGGATAATTATTTAAGTACTTCTCAAACCATTTACTTGAAATATCACCAGAGGAGTGAACTCATATTCCTATAGCTAGGAAGATCTGAGCATATGGCCCACAGGCCACAAATTAAAAGTTCAAGCCTCATGTACCATCTTTCAAATGTACAAACATTTGGCATTACATTCCATTATGTACCTGTTTCAATATTTTTTTTTGTTGTTTTTTTTGTTTTTGTCTTTCGTTGTTGTTGTTGTTGTTGTTGTTGCTATTTCTTGGGCCGCTCCCGCGGCATATGGAGGTTCCCAGGCTAGGGGTCGAATGGGAGCTACAGCTGCTGGCCTACGCCACAGCCACAGCAACGCCAGCTTTGAGCCGTGTCTGCGACCTACACCACAGCTCACGGCAACGCTGGATCCTTAACCCAATGAGTAATGCAAGGATCGAACCTGAGTCCTCATGGTTCCTAGTCAGATTCGTTTCCACTATGCCATGACAGGAACTCCATTAAAAAGACTTCTTGAGACAAAAAGACAAAAAAAAAAAAAAAAAAAAAGACTTCTTGATTTTTCTTTAAATAAATCATCCAGTAAAAACTTGATGGGCCCCACTTAGTTTGTGGCTCCACGGACCTCACTAGACACTATTGCGCACCCTGGTAAGAGAAGCCTGGGCTCAATCAAGTCAACACAATTTCACTTGTGGTGAATGAAAAAAGAAATTCAATTTTAATTTCTTGGAGAAGTACTGTAAGGGATTAAGCAATATCATACATGGACCAACAAAGGGCAGAGGGAAATCTAACAAGTATCCAAAGAAAGGAGGCAAGAGGCATGGGGAGAAAAATTTAATCTTACACTAACTCAGCTGTCCACCCCTACGTGAATCACATTTTATGATGGGCTGTGTCTTTTCATTGTTGTCACTCTGGAACACAGGATATATTAGTAGCTAACTCTTACTGCCAGGTGCTGTTTGATGTACTTGACATACTCATTAAATCCCCACAACCTTCCTATGCAAAACCCCTTAATATCCCATTTTACAAAAGAGGACACTGAGGTCCAAAGATTTTAAGTAACTTGCCCAAAGTCACACAGCCAAAAAGTGACAGAGCTGGGATTCAAACCCAGCCAGTTTAGCTCCAGGGTCTGAGCTCTTAATCACTTTGCTTAAGCAAATATTTGCTCAATGAATGAAGGACTAAATAAATGATTTTTAAGAAATGAAAAGAAGATACTTTAAGCCAGAAGACTTTATCTCCTTACAGTGCAGTTTGTTGCTTCGGCTATTGAGTGGTTCTGGTCCATTCATATCTTTGCTCTTTTCATTATCCTCAATGGGTCGGAAATGAGCCAAAGTTCTCATGAAGCCACGGAAGTTTACCTGGTCCTCTCTGATTGGGAAATATAACAAATAGAACATCACGTCAATCAAGTGATTATTTCTTATGAATTCAATACTTTGGCAACAATTTTAGCTACCGTTGCCTGAAAGTCCATTTAGTGAGGTCTCTTCCCATATGCATGGTAATTTAGGACTCATAAAGTATCTCCAGTTAAGTCTTGACTCTACTTTGTAAGGTATAATTATTCCCACTTTTATAAATGATTAACCAGACTTAGAGAGGTAATAGGACTTACCTATTGAATTTACTTATATCTCTTTTTCCCAAAGAGGATTTTGAGTAGCACCAGGGATGTGCTATCAGGCAAGCCAGAACCTGAACTCACTGCTTCAGACTCTACAGCAAACATGAAGTTAGTCATTTCAACCCAATGACTCCCCAACCATCTCCCAATGTCTTCCCTGTAGTCACAAATACCTAGTAATATTTTAAGGTTAAAGCATTTTAAGAAAAAGCTGCTTTTGAAATAAATTTTAATTAGTTATAGAAGTAATAAAAACATTTTTGGAAATTTGGTAAAAAGTTGAAAGAAAACCACCCCTAGTTCTACCAATCAATTACAATCATTGTTAATATATTTTCTCCCAGTAATTTTCCTATGCTTTTTGGATAATTAGGAATATAGTACACATATAATTTTATATCCTTCTTATTTTTAAACTTTTAAGCATATATCGAATCAATATAAACAATTTGAAACATTTTAACCATCTGTATAATAACTGTACAGCTGTATTATGATTTTATTATTTCCTCATAATTGGATAGATATTTTTCCCATAATGTTTGCTTTTCTGTTTGTTTTGGCCATATCCCTGGCACAGGGAAGTTCCTGGGCCAGGGATCGAACCCATGCCACAGCAGTAAAGAGAGCCTGCAGTGACAATGCAGGATCCTTAACCTGCTGAGCTACCAGAGAACTCCTTCCCCATAATGTTTTGGAAGACTTCTGTGTATAAAGCTTTTTGGGTACTTAATACTATAGAAAATCTTTTTATTGTGCCAGAGGCTAATCAGTAACCTTATAAGAATTAATCCTAAAACTTAAATGAATAAAGAATGGTTTTTAGTATTAAAAAAAGAATGTCAGAGTTCCCATTGTGGCTCAGTAATAACCATGCAGGTTCCATCCCTGGCCTTGCTCAATGGGTTAAGCATTCTGTGTTACTGTAGTTGTGGTATAGGCTGGAAGCTATAGCTCTGATTCAACACCTAGCCTGGGAACTTCCATATGTTTTTTTAGGGTGAGGCCCTAAAAAGCAAAAAAAAAAAAAAAAAAAAAAAAGAATGTCCCATGTGACACAACTATTTATTTAAGAAGCCATGGAAAGAACAAGTTGCCTGGTTGCTGGGGCTACCTAAAAATAAATCCTAGTCTTTGTGTGGCCCATTAAATAGTTGCGGAATGTCAGGTCTCGTAAGTGCCAGGTATACACACAGATCAGAAACCTTTTATTTTTTTTAATTTTTTTTATTTTTTTATTTTTGGTCTTTTTGCTATTTCTTGGGCCGCTCCCGCGGCATATGGAGGTTCCCAGGCTAGGGGTCTAATCGGAGCTGTAGTCTCCGGCCTACACCAGAGCCACAGCAACGCGGGATCCGAGCCGCGTCTGCAACCTACACCACAGCTCACGGCAACGCCGGATCGTTAACCCACTGAGCAAGGGCAGGGACCGAACCCGCAACCTCATGGTTCCTAGTTGGATTCGTTAACCACTGTGCCACGACGGGAACTCTGAGAAACCTTTTAAAGGTAAAGTTCAAAAGCTAGCTCGTGAGCCCCTTGTACTCAAAAGAATGACCTTTCATTCTTTAAGGAAGCTATACTGCTAATGGAACAGTATCTCTAAAAAATGTGAGTAAGAGCTGAGGAATAAAGTAATGTGTAATAAGATTTGAGTCATATGGAACTTTCATATGCTGTGGGAGCGGCCCAAGAAAAGACAAAAAAAAAAAAAAAAAAAAAGAGAGAGAGAGAGAGAACTAAATGCTAATGTTCTACTTTCTTTCTTTTTTTTTTGGTCTTTTGTCCTTTTAGGGCCACACCTGTGGCATATGGAGGTTCCCAGGCTAGGGGTCTAATCGGAGCTACAGCTTCTGGCCTATGCCACAGCCACGGCAACGCCAGATCCGAGTCATGTCTGCGACCTACACCACAGCTCACAGCAACACTGGATCCTTAACCCACTGAGCGAGGTCAGGGATTGAACCCAAAATCTCATGGTTCCTAGTTGGATTTGTTTCTGCTGTGCCATGACGGGAACTCCACTAATGTTCTACTTTCAAATCTCATTCTTTAAAAACAAATTGAACTAGCATATGACAAAAACCCAGAAGCCAAATATCTGTATCTGATTAGAGCAAGAAACAGAGGCGCTGCTTGCTAAGAGTCTAGCAGTGTAGCCCAGTGCCATCCTTGGCTTCCTCATATACACCTCAAATACATCAGCACACATTGTCAATTAGCAAGAGATGAATGGATAGGATGACTGGCAACACTATCGTCATAACAAAGTTGGTTTGGCCTTTATACAACAGCTTTCCACAAGCTGCTTCATCAAATAATCAATAGTGACTAAGGAATACTGAAAAAAAAAAAAAAAAAAGTTGGCAAAATGGCTCTGTGAGGTTTACTTTTCATTGTAAAAAGTCTAGATACAAAGCATAGAAGCGAAAGATATCTCTGGACAGGGTTCAGTTCTCTGCATGGGCTAAAAAAAGGAAGTTAGGAGTTCCCTTCGTGGCTCAGTGGTTAATGAACCCGACTAGAAACCATGAGGTTGCAGGTTTGATCCCTGGCCCTGCTCAGTGGGTTAAGGATCCGGCGTTGCCGTGAGCTGTGGTGTAGGTCACAGACACGGCTTGGATCCCATGTTGCTGTGGCTCTGGCGTAGGCCAGCGGCTCCAGCTCCAATTCAACCCCTAGCCTGGGAACCTCCATATGCTGAGAAAGTGGCCCAAGAAATGGCCAAAAAAAAAGGAAGTTAAAAAAGAGAAGAATTCAGCACTGAAACCACACCTGAAACAAACAGAGCAGTTCACGGAGAGAAAAAGCGGGGGAATGAGGAAGTGTAGGCCATTACTCACGGCCAACATAAATCTGAAAAGGGCAGGTCTCATTCAGACAGAGTCCTGTCTTCTAGTTCATGTGAACTAGACATGAACTAGTCTTCCCCTCTGTCACTCAAATATATTGAGTGACAAATTTCTCAACTTGTAAATTCCTTTGCTCTCAATTCAGAGTTCTAAAATTTCCTCTCTACCTATTTCACCCGATAGTGTTCTCACCGACACTTTATCTCATTATTAAGAATTGGCAACCACATAACATTTTAAAGTTCTCTGGGTCATATAAACAAGTCACGAGGAACCAGGAAGAGATTGTTAGAGAGATTATTTAAAACAAGATTATATCATAAGCTTTACTCAAGAAAAGGTACTTAAATCAGTAAATATTGACTCAGTACTTTGAAGGCAGTGTATTAGGTAGTGAAGCATATCGAAAGCCTAGTTTTACATTACACAAACCTAAATCTGTTTGAGAAAATGTGTGTGTGGCAGAGGAACTATATCCTTAGCTGTCAATGTCAGAAAAAAATAAATAAAGGCTGTGGTAATGTTCCAGATTAAAGGAGGCTAAAGAGATGTGACAACTGAGATAGACTAGCTCCTGTTCTAGAGGAAGGAAACATACTAAAAAGGAAATTATTAGATAAACTGGTAAAACTGAAGAATCAATAATATTTTTTATAGCTGCACCCGTGGCATGCAGCAAAGATCCTGGGGCCAAAGACTGAACCTGCGCTGCAGCAACAACCTGGGTCACAGAAAAGACAATTCCAGATCTTTAACCTGCTGTGCCACCAAGGAACTCCCCACAATAATATTCTAGGATAGGCCTTCCTGCTGTGGCTCTGCAGGTTAAGAACCCGACAAGTCTCCGTGAGGATGTGTGCTCAACCCCTGACCTCGCTCAGTGGGTTAAGGATCTGGCATTGCTATAAGCTTCAGCATAGGTCGCAGATGTGGCCCTGATCCAGTGTTGTCACGGCTGTGGCGCAGGCCTGCAGCTGCAGTTCCAATAAGACCCCTAGCCTGGGAACTTCCATATGCTGTGAGTGTGGCTGTAGAAAGAAAAAATAATAATTTAGAATAAAATAGATAATGGAGGAAATAGATGAAGGTAATCAAAGGGTGCACACTTCCAGTTGTAAGATAAATACATTCTGGTAATGCAATGTACAGCATAGTGACACCAGTTAACAACACTGAATTGTATCTTTTAAAGTTGCTGAGGGAGATCTTAAAAGTTGTCATCACTAGAAAAAAGTAACTATGTGAGGTTATGAATGTGTTAATTAGTCTATTGTGGTTATCATTTTTCCATATATACATATAGAGAATCACTATGTTGTACACCTTAAATTTATGCAATGTTATATGTCAGTCACTTCTCATTAAAGCTGGGAAAAAAAGAATAAAATACATAATATATTAATATTATTACAGCACTTGATAGGTGTGGTAAGAATAAATTACACACCAGATTTAAAAAACTTAATATGAAAAAGAATATACAATATAATAATAATTTTAAAATATTGGTTACATATTAAATGGTAATATTTTGGAAATATTGGGTGAAATAGCATATACATTGCCAAAGTTAATTGAACTTATTTCTCTAAAATTAATTTAACCTATTTATTTTTACTTTTTAAATGTGGCCACTAGAAAATTTGTAGTCATTATGTATATGGCTTGAATGATGTTTTTATTGGCTAGAACTGGAGAAACAGCAAACACAAATGAAGCAAAATGTTAACAATATAACAATAGAGTAAAAGAAGGTGTTCTCTGTACTATTTGCAAATTTTGTAACTTCTCTGTAAATTTGAAATGATTTCCAAATCAAAGTTTTTAAAAGTTTAGTTTACATCAAAAATAGGGAGATTAAAGACAGAATTTTGAAGATGGACTCAGATACCTATCCAAAGTTTACAACAGGGAAGAGGGTAGACATATTCTAGATATGATTGAGTTAGGGAGGCTCAATATAACCAGGAGGGTCATGGTCTGAGATGACCAAGCAATATCAACATTCCAGATTAGCCCCAGAAAGGAAGCAACAGCAAGGACTCACCCTTCTGGAAAGAAAGCATTGATGATCCGGTCCCCTAATGGGTTGATGGCAAGTTCTGGAATCCGCTGGAAATCTTCCCGGCTGCCACGAGAATCACTTTGAGTTAGAAACCATTGGCCCTTAGCATGAACTCCTTCAGTCATGCCAGTGTACAACCTAGCAAGAATATTACCCCCTGGAATTTACTTCTGTGGCAAATTATACCAAATAACTGCAAAGAATAGCACTTTAATAATTGCCAAGTGTTTCTTGCACCAACTCAGGAGTGGAAGAAGCCAGATTTGACTATGCCACATTCCAGTGAATTCAGCACACAGGTTATATCAGTGAACCAACTGGGAAGCAAATACTAAGCTATCCCTGTAAATGATTCCTTGAACATTACCATTTTGTACTTAGTTATTAAGTTTGGAGAATGAACAGCAACTGCAAAGTATCAAACACTGCAGAGCTTCAATACGAGAGGAAAATTCAGAGAGGCCTCTGCACCCTTGGTAAGAAGACACACAGTACCTATGAAATGCAAGGAAGTCTTAGGTGATATTTAAATCCAAAGAGAGAATAAAATGTGAAAACTGATTCCATATGTCCTTGCTCGGACTGGCTTTTCTCCATCGCCTTCCACAGACTAGAGCCAGAGAAGTATTTAACCCTGGAACAGGCAAGAGCAGTCATCCTCTCACAACTTGTTGGTCTGCTGAAGTGAATATTGTTAGTTTCCCTTCACTGGATACACATCATGTGCTGCTCTAACTCTGTTTATATACTTTATTTCATTTCTTCACGTTAACATGTTAACTTTATACCCTTTTAGAGCTGAGGAAATTGAGAGTCAGTGAGATAAAGTAACTTGTCTGGTGCTACAAAGGTAAAATGTGGCAGACCTGCAATTTTTTTTTTTTTTTTTTTTGGCTGTAGGTTTGGCATGCAGAAGTTCCTGGGCTTGCTGTCACCCTAGTGACAGCAGTGGCAACACTGAATCCTTAAATGCTAGGCCACCAGGGAACTCCAGATCTATAATTTAAGTCTGTCTATAAGTCAAAGCAACCCTAAAAAAACACACTTCTTTCCCATATTAAATAAACTTTTTGAAAGGAAGGTGCTCTCCCAAAAAATATTCATAAGTATTACTATTATTATTTTTTGCTTCTTAGGGCCACACTCACAACATATGGAGGTTACTAGGCTAGGGGTTGAATCAGAGCTACAGCCGCTGACCCACGCCAGAGCCACAGCCACGCAGGATCTGAGCTGTGTCTGTGACCTACAGCACAGCTCATGGCAATGCTGGATCCTTAACCCACTGAGCAAGGCCAGGAATCAAACCCACATTCTCATGGATCCTAGTCGAGTTAGTTAACTGCTAAGTCACGAAGGGATTTTTTTTTTTTTTTTTGGTTGATATTCTGTATCAAGAATATAAAGCTGTCTACAACATAACCACAAAATATCAGTGTCATGAGGGACAGAGAAAGGCAGAGTATTGTTTTCAATCAAAGGGGACTAAAGAGACATACAAATGAATTTAATGAATGATCCTAGACCAGGAAAAAACTGCTATGAAGGATCTGACTAAACCATAGGGTAAAAATGGAATACAGATCACACAGAATATGGAATACTATATAACAGAACTGTATAAAATGCTAAATTTCTTGATTTTGATATGAGATATCCTTGTTATAGGAAATACTCTCTGAAGTATGTGGCAAATGTTAATAAACGGTAAATCTAGGTACCTAGGTATCAGGTGTATGAAAGTTCTTTGTATTATTTCTTGTAACTTTTCCATAAGTTTCAAATTATTTCCAGATAAAAAGGAGGGGGAAAATTGGAATATAAACTCAAAATCTAACGGAAGAGATAAAACTTATTCCTCTACCTTCTTCATATGAAATACTAATGAAATGTTCCTCTTTTACCCAGGTGCCTTCAACTCCCTGATCCTCTTAAGGCTTAACATTTACAGGTGCTTATTTAATTCAACAAGCTTGTATCCACCACCTCTGATGGTGACACAGGCAGAAATTAACCTAGGGGACAGAGCACAAAGCTCTGGTTAAAAAACAAAACAAAAAACCCAAACAACCCTCTGGATTCTCATCTTCCTTGATTACCTAAAGTAATAAGTTTTGTATCATGTAATGTCTCAGAAGAAGCCATTCACAAGATAACTGGGTTGCTTAAAATGATAAAGAAAATTACCGAGGTCCTGGCTATTTAAGTCAACAAACATGTTCTAAGTTCTTATTACATAATGTGTTCTTTAATACAAAGTCCACTTTATCACCAAAATGTTGCTCCTCTTGTTTGACAGAGGTTAAGAAACAATAACTACTCCCTTTTAAATGAAGATTAAGGCTGATTTGAATTGCAAGGCCACATACCTCAGTTTAATGTCTAACAAGCTTAAGCAATTTTAGCTTTGAAAAGATACAGTTTAAATACCAGGTCTAGTGTCAGGTGGCGAGTCCACAACCTAGCCTGAACTCCTTCAGGCTCAATGAAGGATCTAGTCCTGGACTTCCAATGTCACTAAGGACCTAAACCGTGTCTTTTGATACTTTTTAACTCTATTCTTAGAATTTTGATTGTATATAGAATGGGGTCTATAAGACCAAGGGAATACTGTTGAAAGCATCAACATAAAAGTGAAAGAGTATTAATAAAGTTTGTAAACTTTTCTTTCTTTCTTTTTTTTTGGGGGGGGGGGCAAACCCATGGCATATGGAAGTTCCCAGGATAGGGGCCCAGTCAGAGTTGTAGCTGCCAGCCTATGCCACAGTCACAGCAATGTGTGATCTAAACTGCGTCTGCAACCTAGACCACAGCTCAGGGCAATGCTGGATCTTTAACTCACTGCGCAAGGCCAGGGATCAAACCTGTGTCCTCATGGGTACTAGTCAGATCTGTTTCTGCTGAGCCACGAAGGGAATTCCTGTAAACTGTTAAATAATACATATTTAATTATTGTTGGTTGTTCTATAGTGGAATGGAAATCGTCTGGACAGTTCCTCTAAAACTTAGCTCCTCAAATTTGTCCACCAACAGAAATCTAATGGAGAAAAATAATATTCCAAGTGGTCCACAGATCATAAATGTGCAGATTTGTGTGTGCACATAAAAAGAATTACCAATGTGATATTCCATCTCATGGTATACATAGGAAAATCTTCCTTGAAGATTATTTAAGATACTATTACTGGTAGGAGGCAAATTTAAGAGCAGAACCACGTACAATGGCATTCTTCATGGCCCAAAAAACCCCCTCGCAATGAAGAGTGGTTTTCCAGATATTCACGGGAACCTGGATCCTCTAAGAAACCAGTGTTTGAGAGAACTTTAGTAACCAGAAGTGCCGTCCCTCTACACTGATCTTCACTGTGCAAGTTCCTTCTCTTACACAGAGAGGCAGCCTCACAGTTAACTGCTTATATTTCAAGGACTCAAAGTCAATGCTTAGATGACTTACACATAATGAGGACATTAAAATTTTGTTAACTGGACATACCTATGGGAATACACATTTAATTAAGAAAAGTTTTCCATATTTAAGTGGTATAATGGAGATGAATCATTTATTATTTACATTTATTGTGTAATTATTTACATTTATTAACACTGAAATGACAATAGTTTCCATTATCCAAAACATTTAATTAACATTTTAAGTTAGATCATTAATAATTTTTTCTTTCTTTCTTTTTTCTGGAGAGGGAGGCCACACTCACCACATATGGAAGTTCCCAGGGTAGGGGCTGAATCAGCACTGCAGCACTGCAGCTGCTGGCCTACACCACAGCCAGAGCAGGATCTGAGTGGCGTCTGTGACCCACACCACAGCTCACAGCAACTCCAGATCCTTAACCCATAGACTGAGGTCAGGGATCAAACCCACATCCTCATGGATACTAGTTGGATTCGTAACCTGCTCAGCCACAAAGGAAACTCCAATAATTTTTTTTCTTTTTGGCTATGCTCTCAGCATGCACAGGTCGGTGGACCAGGGATTGAATCCATGACAGAGCAGTTACTTTAGCCATAGCAGTGATAATGCTGGATCCTTAACCACTAGGCCCCCTGGGAACACCTTTTTTTTGTTTTAATAACAGATTTTTTTTTTTTCTAAATAGAAAGTGTCAGTAAGTGCTGAATCCAGTCATTGCCTCTTATTTTAATATTTTGCAAGGCTATACCTGACTTTTGGTGGAGCATAGTGACCACATGTTTATATCCTCTCATTTTCTAAACCCCGCTGAAATGTCGGTAAAAATGTACACACAGGAATGTTGTCTATCCATAACATAAACAACCAGGGTGAGAGGAGTGTACTAGTAGACAAGGGATTGTGACAAATTCTGGAAGTCAGAAAATAGATGCAAATGGAGTGACAAGTAAGAGAAGAAGGCCGTGAAACTGCAGCAGAGTTCACAGCCACTCTGCCCTGCAGTCTCAGCAAGGCACTGCATGCAGAGATGACAGGTAAGGACAGCAGCATTCTGGGAAATTAACTAATGGAACTTTAGAAGACTGGGCCAGCTGCCCACTGCTGCCAGCACCCATTCCAAGAATATAAAACCCTTTGTCCCTAGTATAAAAATAGAGAATTGCTATGAAGAAAAACCAAAAAATCTACCTGGGAAGGGTTTCAGCCAAGTGCAGGAGGGGTCCTCAGGAACATAGTCCTTTTGTTTGGGGAAGGGAGTTGCAAGTCTGTGCCCATGCTCCCTGTCCACATACACTAAAGTGAGGGTCACCCACTTCTTAGCCCTGTTCAGAATATAGAGGGCTTGAAGTCAGTCCTTCTATCCAGGGAAAGAAATGGAAAACCCAACCACAAGTAAGTCCATGCCAATTTTCTACAGTAATCAGCCCAGGCTTTTTCATTATTATGAGCAGACAACAAATGCTCAACAGATATTTGGGGAAAATTAAGAGAATAAAAGAATGGGCTCAAGATTAGAAATAATAATAATACAGGGAACAAAGGGTAGTTCTGAGAGATTCTAATACGTAACCCAACAGACATTTGTTAAGTTTTTGTACCTGTTAAACAAAAATAAGCTACTATGATAAAGCAGACATCAGGAACAAGAAAGTTTCTTAGAAATTAAAAATATGATTGAGGATAAGTTCATCAAAAGGTCCTCAAAATAAATTCAAGGATATCTTTCAGGAAGCAAAGGGGAAATCAAAGAGTCAGAAAATATGAGAAAAAACCGAGTCATGGTAGTCCAACGCCAATCAAAAGAAATGCCATAAAAAAATAAGGGGAGGAAATAAAGAAACAACAGAAGAAAACGTTCAAAAGGATATATTTTTAGTTGAGAAGGTTCACCTGATACTGAGCAATGAATAACACAAAATAACTCAGAAAAAGATACAACTTTAACAGATTTCAGAACAGCAAGAGGATGTATTTGAAGCTTTCGGAGAGAGAGAAAAAAAAGATTATCAACGGCCTTTTGCCTCGTTGCAGCTAAGAAAGCAAGATGGGTCACCAGCAGCTCTATAGGAGCCATCCGAGAAAATTCGGTCAGGGTTCTCGCTCTTGCCATGTCTGCTCAAACCTGCACAGTCTGATCCGGAAATATGGCCTCAATATGTGCCGCCAGTACTTCTGCCAGTACGCGAAGGATATTGGCTTCATTGAGTTGGACTAAGCTTCCTTCAATGGGTCATCCGGGACATCTACCTTATGCAGAAACAATGCTGGTTCTTTGTATATAAAATAAAATTTAACCCCTCCCCCCCCAAAAAAAAGATTATCTACGAAAAGAATAAGAATTAGACTGGCATCATGGTTCTGATCAGTGACACTCCTTTCTGGAATGACTGATACCGCTGTGTACACAAAGCAAATGCTTATCCAGGATATTGAACTCATTTGTCTTCTGGATAAAGTCAAACAAGAAAATGAATCTCAAAGTTCCCATTGTGGCTCAGCGGAAACAAACCTGAGTAGCGTCCATGAGGACACAGGTTCAACCCCTGGTCTCACTCAGTGAGTTGAGGATCCAGTAGGTATTGCCATGAGCTGTGGTACAGATTGCTTGGATCTGGTGTTGCTGTGGCTGTGGCATAGGCCATCAGCTACAGCTCCAACTGGACCCCTAACCTGGGAACCTCCATGTGTCGTGTATACGGCCCTTAAAATAAATAAATAAATAAATAAAAAGTGTTGGTAAGGATATGGGGAAATATGACCCCTCATTAAATTTGCTGGTAGGAATGTAAAAGAGTACAGCACTCTGGAAAATAGTTTGGCCCAAGAAAATTAAAACATTAAGTCCACACAAAAATGTCCATAATAGCCAAAAGGAATAAACAACCCCAAATGTCCACCAACTGATGAATGGATAAACAAAATGTGGTATGTGCACACAGTGGTATATTATTCAGCCATAAAAAAGAAAGAAGTACTGATATATTCTACAACATGGAAGAACCTTAAAAACATGCTGTTAAAGCAGTCACAAAAGGCTACATACTGTATGATTCCATTTATATGAAATGTCCAGAGAGAGAGGAATGGGAAGTGACTAATCAATGGGTATGAGATTTCCAGCGAGCTGATGAAATGTCCTGGAATGAGACTGCGGTAATACGTAGCTAAACAATGTAGTTATGCAATGTTGTGAATGTAGTTAATGCCACTAAATCGTACACTTCAAAATGGCAAATCTTATGCTATGTGCATTTTGCCTCAATTAAAAAAAAAAAAGACAAAGATAAAGCACCTACGGTGGTCTTTCACATGATAGTTATTCCATAATCATTGACTTTACTGACAGTGGAACATGGTTTTGGTCAATCCCAGCTTTTAGCGATGCCAGATTTTCCCTAAACGAACATGGCCCTATGGATTTACTAGCATCCTTTAGCTCTTCCACCTGAAGATTAGGCTTAGAAACTATGTTCCCTTCCCACTTAGGCTATATCCCACACCTAGGCTAGAAGCCTTCCAAAGAAGTCCTAACGTGTTTCTTGACAGCCACCAGAAAGGCAAATAGCTTCATTTCATACCAGTCCATCAAAGCTAAGGACTAATGGCAACAAAATGCTGCTGAGAATTAGGTTGGGAGGTGGTAATAAGGAGATATTCGTTTGACTATGAGAAGACAATTACAAATATAAAATGATAGAGCATTACATTAGTCTTAATCATACACTTACTCTAGACTAGTTTCTCAACTTTGGCACTACTGACATTTGGGCAAGGTGGGGAGGTTTTGACCTGTGAATTGTAGGATGTTCAGCAGCATTCCTGCCTCTACCCATTAGACATCAGTAGCATTCCCCAGTCCTGTCAATCAAAAATGCCTCCTGATATTTGGCCACTCAGGGGAAAAACAGTCCTCTTTCAAGAACCACTACTTTAGACTAAAAAATTGAATATCTTATCTAAGATTAATACATAGAAACTGGAGTTCCTGTCATGGCTCGGTGGAAATGAATCTGACTAGTATCCATGTCACAGGTTCAATCCCTGGCCTCGCTCAGTGGGTTAAGGATCTGGTGTTGTCATGAGCTGTGGTGTAGGTCACAGACAAGGCTCGGATCCTTTGTTGCCGTAGCTGTGGTGTAGGCCAGTGGCTACAGCTCCAATTTAACCTCAGGCCTGGGAACCTCCACATGCTGCAGGTGTGGCACTAAAAAGACAAAAAAAAAAGAGAAAAAATACATATAAACTGATGTACCTTAGGGTTATGGATTGTGTTAGGAAATGAGATAGAGGACAAAACAACCTAGACCACCTTGGATTTCTATGGGTCAACCTCCTAAGAGCTAACATGTTTGGGAAAGGGCTGTGGGAAAACTCAGGCAAAGAGAGCTGAAATTTCCAAAGGTATATTTGTAGGACCAGTACAATGACCACTCAAACTAAGGGGACCTGGAGTACGGCAGCAGGCATCTAGTGATAAAATTTTTTTTTGTCTTTTGTCATTTTAGGGCCGTTCCTGGGGCATATGGATGTTCCCAGGCTAGGGGCTGAATCAGAGCTACAGCTGTTGGCCTACACCACAGCCAAGGATCCGAGCCGGAACTTCGACCTACACCATGGCTCATAGCAACGCTGGGTCCTTAACCTACTGTGAGGCCAGGGATTGAACCCATGTCCTCATGGATGCTAGTCGGGTTTGTTAACCACTATGCCATGACGGGAACCCCCTGGTGATAAATTTAAATCCACTGTTCTGCTTATTTAAGTCCTTTATGGGTTAATGATACTCAAAGATGAGTGAGGAAATGGGGTCCTTGCTCTCTGCAAGCCAGATGCCTATGGTATCTGCTCCTGGATAAAGGCAGCTATTCAGACATTGCCAGAAAATAAAGAAAGGAACTGCCTACCTGAGAGTCCCATTCTCTCCTTTGTCCAGGCTGGTGAACCGGCTGTAGAGGCGGGTGATCTGACTGTGGGAAACTAAAGAACACAAAATTAGTCCCAGCTGGAGAGGTTGTCCTCCATTCAAACTGAACCTGAATGTGGCCCTTCAGAAGGCAGCTGCCTTTCTGGTCCCAGTCCACCATTAAATGCCTCAAAGTCAGTAAAGTGGGGTGATGTCTCAACTCTAACTTATCTCTAGAGTGTCAAAGCAGTAAGTTTAAAATATGAAAGGAGTTAGAAAGTAAACTAAAGAGTAAACAAAATTAACTCTCAGGAATGAAGTCTGGGCTTAATTAACCCTGCGTTGGAGTTCTCTTGTGGCACAGCGGGTTAAGGATCTGGTATTGCCACTGCAGTGGCTTGGATTCCTGCCATGGTGTGAGTTTGATCCTTGGCCTGGGAATTTCACAAACTGCAGGTGTCCCCCCCCCCAAAAAAAATGACTGTGTTAAATGTCAGGTAGTTAAGATTTAACAAAACACAGCCAAATTTAGTTTAAAAGGAAATTGTGAAATTTTCACCTTTAAGTGCCCTGACTTAGAGGCTATAAAAATGCATGCTTTGATTAAAAACACATCCCTATTTAAAAAAAACAACAACACATCCCTATTGTTGTAAATCAACTATAATAAAATAAAATAAAAACAAAAACAAACAAAAAACACATCCATATTAACCAGCTTGATGTTTCATGCTGATAACAGCTAGGTAGGTAACTTGTACTGAAATAAAGATTGGGGCATGTGAAATGGTTTATATTTTTAAAATCTGGTTTATTCCTTTTCCAAGCATTAGTGGCTTCATCTTTTCCCTCAGTACTGATCTTTGGGTAAAAGATCACTACAGCCTTGGGTCAGCCTCTGCACTGTGACTGCACAAGCTCTACTGACTTCCAGTGAAGGAATGGGTTCCAAGAAAGGAAATCAGGCAATTTATAAAATGGTCATTTTTTTTTTTTTGTCTTTTGTTGTTGTTGTTGTTACTATTTCTTGGGCCGCTCCCGCGGCATATGGAGGTTCCCAGGCTAGGGGTTGAATCGGAGCTGTAGCCACCGGCCTATGCCTGAGGCACAGCAACGCGGGATCCGAGCTGCGTCTGCAACCTACACCACAGCTCACGGCAACGCCGGATTGTTAACCCACTGAGCAAGGGCAGGGACCGAACCCGCAACCTCATGGTTCCTAGTCGGATTCGTTAACCACTGCGCCACGACGGGAACTCCTATAAAATGGTCATTTTATCATTAGATGACATCTACGAAGAAGCTATTTTGCTCCTCATTTTGGACTAACTCTGGCACAAGCTGACAATTAAAATGAGGTAAAAAATACAGGTAGACAATAAAACTTTGAAAATACAAAAAAAGGAATTTCTGGGAAATAGTCTAGTCTGGCAGATTGGAGGTACAAGCTAAAAAAAAATAATCAAAGGAGAAAAGACAACAGCCAAAAAGGGTGTGGCAAGTGTGGACTCTGTCCTGGGGTGCACCTCAGGGGTAAGAGGTGGCTGAGGGAGTTCTTATGGTTGTCCCCCCACCCCCGCCCCACTCATAAAAAAATCTACCTGCAATTTTAGGAACAATGGGACAAAATAAACAGGGTCATGCACAGGCGAAACAGGAAGTGAGTGGCAGAGCTAGGACAAGAGGACACACCCCAGGCTGGCTCTGTTCTGTCCTCTCTAAGGAGAGCAGAAAGCAGAGGAGATAGAAGAATTCCCAGCCAGGGCAGAGCCAGCAGGGGCCCAAGCACCAAGAAAGCAGCTGTGGACCTTTCTGCCAGCCAGGCCGGTGTAAAGGGTACTGACAGACTCTGATTCCAATCATGTCACCACCACTTACCCATGAGGGGTGAGTGAATGGGTCTATGGAGTGAACTGAGTCCATGAGAGGGAACTGCTTGACAAAGTGTCTGGCCCTTGGGGAGTTCCCATTGCAGCTCAGCAATGGGAATCCAAGTAGTTTGGCACTCCAGGTTAGCTATTATTATCATCATTATCCTTACATCGAGGGCCTACAGGTACATTTTACTGCTATACAGTAATTAACCTCACCTTCCTCCTGATTCTGCCAGCCACAACCATTTTCTTCAGGAACCTGACCAGTCTATCCTGGCTTTGGCCTCAGGCCTCAAAGGCTGCTTTGGAACTAAATTTCTCTTTAGTTTTAACAAAATAAATCAGTTAAAGAATGACTAACTTTCCCAAAAAGATTTTTTGAAAAGACAACATTTGCTCACAGTCCCAACACCACTGTTTAATTTCTTCTTATACAATCTACTATGTTACTTGTGCACTTTACAAAGTCACATAGCTTTTTTTTTTTTTTTTTTTTTTTTTTAATGTAACCAATTCCACTGTAGCTCGTGGAAGTTCTGGGCTAGGGATTAAACCCGTGCCATAGCAGCAACCTAAGCCACTGCAGTGACACTGACAATGCCAGATCCTTAACTTTCTACACCATGAGGGAACTCCATAATAGATCATTTTTCATTTATTAATAGTTTTTCCATATTGCTTTGGAGTCGTTTTTAAGAACTGCCTAATATTTAGTCCACTGGATTAATTTTTAATACTTAGAGTATTATATGTTTCGGGTTACTCTTCTTCAACAAGGAACACATTCAAACTGTATCTCTTTTTTTTTTTCTTTGGGCCGCTCCCGCGGCATATGGAGGTTCCCAGGCTAGGGGTCCAATTGGAGCTGTAGCCACTGGCCTACGCCAGAGCCACAGCAATGCGGGATCCGAGCCTCGTCTGCAACCTACACCACAGCTCACGGCAACGCCGGATCGTTAACCCACTGAGCAAGGGCAGGGACCGAACCCGCAACCTCATGGTTCCTAGTCGGATTCGTTAACCACTGCGCCACGATGGGAACTCCCAAACTGTATTTCTTTTAACACTAGTTTTGTTTTGTTTTGTCTTTGGCCGTGCCTGTGGCTTGTGGAAGTTCTCAGGCTGGGACTGAACCCACATCACAGCAGCAACCTGAACCACAGCAGTGACAATGTTGAATCCTTAACCCTGAGCCACATGAGAATTCCTAGTTTTTTTTTTAATTTGAGAAAATAATCTATGCACATGGTAAAAATGCAAATGGTATAGAAATGTACATAGTGAAAAGCCTAATAACCCAGTTCCCTACTCTCCCTTGCCAGAGGCAAACACTATTGCCAGTTTAGTGTGAATCCTTCTAGAAATTCCACATGTGTATACATAAATATATATAACAATTTATAAAATTTTAAAATTGGAAAAAATGTCTAGCCCAACCTCTTCAACTAGCAAATGACCCATCAGATGTCTTCTAATCTAGAACATCCTCTGGAAGAAATGGACACTGAAACCTTATATTATGATTTCTTTAAGTTCCCTTAGGAAATACTGGGATGGCATTATACCCCATATTTCAGAAAAAGAGATCAGTTTATGGCTGCATGAGTTCATAATTAACCAAGATGTTAAAAATGAATATGTAAATAAGTAGCCAACAACCATAAAATGGCTATCTTCTAGGACAAACTGGGCTATATGGAAATCAGTAAAGAAATGTCCAACCAAATGGCAACTTTTAACACAATCAGTATGGTTACATCTCAATCTGTCTCCTAAATTTCAGAGCTAATGTTATAATGATATTGCTAAAAAGCAAACAGAAGAAGCAGCAGCTGCAGCAGCAGCAAGCAAGCAGGCTTTAATTTAGGTGCTAAATCCATTATGACAAAGAATATAACACAACCTCTAAGATGTAGAGCTCAGAGTAACTTCAAAAAGCAAAAAGGTACTGGAACCGCCACAAATGAAGGCAGGACAAATTTCCAGTAAACTGTTCTCACTAGAAGGCATTAGGCTAGCAGGACAGGTGCCCCAAACTTCCACCATTCTTGGTAATACAAAGTCTCAGGAGTTTACAAGTACTCTCAGAAAAAGCTGTGCATGAAGGCATATCCTGAATGAAGTTACATTTTTTTCCATGTTTGGGCAAGTAATTAGTTTTTACTGTTGAAAGATTACTTAAAAGACCCTGCTAATCTTCCTGAACTAAAACCTTTCTGACTATCCTCAGAGAAAGAAGGCATTTTCAGAGAATTGCCAAGCACCAAGGAGGAAAAACAGTATGAAGAATAAAAATGCAAAGGGAGTAAGAAAAGAGTTATTCTGCCCTTGCCTTTATCCTAAATATATCTTTTTAAAAAATCTTAATGCAGAAGAATGGATTGATAAACTCGATAAATCATATACATGCAACCAGAGGTAATTCTAGATAAAAGATTGAGAAGTTGAAGTCTATACCTCTGCATTCCTCCTGAACACACCTAACCATTTCACATTTCCCCGGGGCAAGAGGACTTCAAGAGCTGGCCTACTCTTTCAAAAAAATCTGTAGATTAAAAGAGACTTAAAAGACATTAAAAAAAAAAAATCTACCTTCTTATAATTGGGAAAATTTGAATATGGACTAAATGACAAATAGTTATAGAATTATAATCAACTTTCTTAGGTGTGATAATTGTATTGTGGTTATGTAGGAAAAAATCCCTATTCTCAGGAGATACACTCAGAAGGATTTAGGGATGGAGAGTTCTGATATCTGCAACTTTCAAATGGTTCATCAAAAGATATACATAAATAGACAAAGCAAACTTAGCAAAGTGGTAACAACTGTTCAATTAACATAGGAGGTACATGGATGTTCATTATACTATTGTAACATCTCTGTATGTTTGAAATTTTTCATCATAAAATGTTGGGGGTTGGTGAAAGTACAGAGTTCTACAAATCACGTAATCTCAAACCAGCTAAAGGTGTTAGTTATGTGTGCGATTCCATTTCATTAAGACCGAGAAGACAGCAGGGTCTCCTGTAACGATAGAACCTTCAGGAACTACGGCAAGGCAGGTGAGGCCCACGAAGGGGTCCTGCATTTTGAGGCAGGAGCAGCCTGACATTGAACTTCCACTTACATTCTAGCCCAGGAAATTATGCTCAAGCAAATTGCCTTTCCCAGGCTTGTGTTCTTTAACTACAGAGAAATTCACCATAATTCTATCACCACTCCACCCTTTCAAACAAACAAAACCTCACCACCCAGGAAAACTTACTTCCCAAACCTGTTCAACACCTTCGCCATACCACATGCCACACACCAGAAGCTAGGGACTAAAAATAAATGAATTGGCTTTTATTACTACTCAGTTGGCATGAATTGTTTCTCACAGGTTATGTGGCTATTTTTTTTAAATGGTTTTAAGTAATTCACTCCAGGTTATTGCCACATAGTTAAGTGAACTAAAAGGTGAAGATTACAGAAACTCCCAAGACACTTGTGACCTTTCCCCTAATGACAACTTTTATTCGAATGACTTTATGGGAATGCTACAGTGTGAAAGAAGGTAAGAGAACAAAGACAATACATCAAATGTTTTACGCCCACACGAAGTGTTTTTGACAGGGTTTGTGTGTGTGGTTTTTCTTTTCTTTTCTTTCTTTCTTTTTTTTTTTTTTTTTTTTTTGTCTTTTTGCTATTTCTTTGGGCCACTTCCGTGGCATATGGAGGTTCCCAGGCTAGGGGTCCAATTGGAGCTGTAGCCGCTGGCCTACGCCAGAGCCACAGCAACGCAGGATCCGAGCCTCGTCTGCAACCTACACCACAGCTCACGGCAACGCCGGATCGT
The DNA here is from genome assembly GCF_054392235.1 of Sus scrofa. Taxonomy (NCBI): domain Eukaryota; kingdom Metazoa; phylum Chordata; class Mammalia; order Artiodactyla; family Suidae; genus Sus; species Sus scrofa. Next base: position 139,408,450 of record NC_139383.1, read on the forward strand.
TAACCCACTGAGCAAGGGCAGGGACCGAACCCGCAACCTCATGGTTCCTAGTCGGAATCGTTAACCACTGCGCCATGACGGGAACTCCCTGTTTTTGTTTTCTTTTTAGGGCTGCACCTGTAGCATATGGAAGTTCCTGGGCTAGGGGTGAAATTGGAGCTGCAGCTGCTGGCCTATACCACGGCAACATGGGATTCGAGCCACATCTTTGCTGCAAGGCCAGATCCTTAATCCACTGAGCAAGGCCAGGGATCAAACCCACAACCTCAGAGAGGCTATGTCGGGTCCCTAGCCCACTGAGTCACAACAGGAACTCTTAAGATTACTGCTTTAAGAATCAACTATGCTGATGAGCACTAACTGGATACACTGGTGGCTCAACTTCCAGAGCAGAGGAATAACGGTGTACCAGGCCAGGGGAGGACAAGGGTAGAAGCCACTCGAAATGCCCTAGGTTAATTTATCCAAACATAATCAAATCATGCATGTATTAAGGCCCAATTCCAGTCCTCCTCAGGCCACCTCACAAGAACTCTTCCCTGAATTCTGAATGTGGGTACCACACAATTTCAGGTACCTAACCCTGTGGGCTTATCTCCACAACCAGGTTGTGGGCATCTTATGTCACCATCTGCTTTGAATACCCAGCATGGTACTGAACTAAGACACTGCAAAAATTCAATAAGTAGTTGTTTCATTAGGCTTTCTGACTTAATTCGTACTTTTACACTGGCTGTGGGTGATAATTCCCTCAGCTTGATTTACTTTTCAGCAGCTAGGAAAATAACTGCAGGAGTACTCAGTTCTCACAAGTCACATAGGAAAATAACCCAGACAGAGTTCTATAGGAACAGAGGCCCCTTTCATTTGTTAAAATGTAATAAAACCAGAATGGGATTACTGCTCCCTTCATCTTAAGACAAAAATTGCTTTTTCCACCTTCACTCTGATGCACACTCCCTCATTATATGACTTTTATTTTAAGCACAAACACTTTAACTCTGGTGTCACCTAAGAAAGTAGTTCTCACAGGATTTATCGTTGTGGTACAGCAGAAATGAATCCGACAAGTATCCATAAGGATGCAGGTTCTATCCCTGGCCTTACTTATTGGGTCAGGGACCCAACATTGCTATGAGCTGTGGTGAAGGTCACAGACAAGCCTCGGATCCCGAGTTGCTGTGGCTGTGGCATAGGCTGGCAGCTGTACCTCCAATTTGACCCCTAGCCTGGGAACTTCCATATGCTACAGGTGTGGCCCTAAAATAAATAAATAAATGAAATAAAATAAAGTAGTTCTTATATTTACAAGTGTGGCCAGAGGTCACAGCCACAAAGTGTTAAAATTCTTGCCCATATTTCCACTCTTGGAGTCAGAGTAAGTCATAAAATGACCATAAGGTCAAGTGGCCAAACATACTGCACATTATAAACAGCTAACTATTTTCTGTCATTTGTTCAAAATCATAAAAAGGACTACTTTGGAAGGTGGAGTTCCCATTATGGCTCAGGAGTAATGAGCCTGACTAGTATCCAAGACGATATGAGTTTGATCCCCGGCCTCACTTGGTGGGTTAAGGATCCAGTGTTGCTGTGAGCTGTGGTGTAGGTAGAAAACGTGGCTCAGATCCCTTGTGGCTATGGCTGTGGCATAGGCCAGCAGTTGAAGCTCCAATTTGACCTCTAGACTGGGAACTTCCATATGCCGCAGGTTTGGCCCTAAAAAATAAAATAAATATAATAAAAAGAACTACATTGGAAGGTGGTGAGCTCACCATCCTTAAAGTCATTATGGAGAGACTTAATGACCATGAGTTTGGAGATGCTGAAAGCAGTAAACCAATCTGAGAAGGGATGAGACTAGATAAATAACATCCCTTCCAACTTGAAGATTCTAGAAAGTTAAACAGCATTTAATTTATCTCAGGCCACCACTGCCTGAGTAATTCTGAAGTTACCCAAGCACTCACTATTATCTGCAAATGGACCATTCGGTGACTTACTTGTCATCTCATTATCAAAGACAGGTATCCTAAAACTCAGAACCCAGATGCTTCCACAAATCATGTAAAATACATGAGTCATAATGGATTAGTGAGAAGAGAAAATATCATACGCATTATCGAGGGCCAGCTACACAAATATATGATGTTTTCTGGGATTCTGAAATCCCAAAGCCATGTTACCCCTTTCTGGTTAATGAGGAAGAGACTGGATTATTAAAGTCAGTTCCTAAAACAAATTCACACTGAGATTTTTGGAGCACATCCAGTTTCTATGGCGACTGCATAAAGTAAACCAGCATAATAGAAATCAATATATCTGAAATCAGGACAGCAAACATCCTCAGTGTAAATTTAAAAAACTGGTAGTCACAGAATCCGTACTTTCTCTCCACAAGTTCAAAATGAAAGAAGTCTCACTCTCAGATCCCTGACTCTTTAAGGTCTCCCATCAGCAGGTCATGTCTTCCAAAGCCTTACTATACGATCTCACTTTCTGTATTTATTTTTCTAGCTGAGGCAATAATTTGTTTGATTTCCCACCGTTGTCAGTAGCTGTAACACCCTGCCCAGAAACGTCACAGAAACGGACAGAATGTTTTCTACAGGATTCCTTCAGAAATTTGAGGTTGTTCCAGAAAGATAAAAAATTCGGAGACTTTCAAGTGCAAGAGGAGAAAAGAGCGGGATTACTTTGAGCAGGACAACCCCACAGGAGCCAGAGCCCCACTCTGGGTAGCTGTAGCTGTAAGAACTGGTTCTCCATCATCCCCGAAGCTCTAGCGCTGGAAACTTCCCAGGAACCCCACAACCTCCCGGCACCCCAGCTTCAGACTTCAGCTACAGTTACCCTCCCTCCTGAGGCCAACCGGCGGCGCCCGGCCGCGTTGCCACCCCCTACCCGAACTCACAGCCAGTCTCCTTCTTGATCTCCTCGAGCTCTTCGTCCCGCAGTAACGTGGAGGCCCGGGACCCCATCACTAAGCCGGGAGCTCCTCCGGGAGCAGGGGCGCCTGAAGCGACAGCGGCTGCAGGAGAGAGGGAAGAAGGGGAGGAAGGACCGGGGTCAAAAACGGAGAGGGCAGTATTTCTACTGAGGGCCGGGAAGGGAACCCAGGGGTGGCGCGCGGAGAAGGGCGGCCCAGAGGCCCAGCCAATTGGGAGTGAGACTGCGCCCGGCTCAGGAGCCGACGTCGACGTTCCTAGCTCCAGCCCCCGAATGAATCAGCCCAGCGCCAGGCCAGGTCTAGCTCAAAACGGACCACGCCCCCGGAACCATGATGCCACCGGCCTTAAATGGGCAATGCCACTCTGGCCTTAGAGACCGCAATTAAAAGGGCAACGCCTTGACCCACCGTTTTACAACACGCAGACCTGTGACATACAGCGTAGCCAACCCCTTTATCACAGAACTCTAATTCTAGAAACCCCACCCTACAACTGGCATGGATCGCGGAGAGAAACAATCAAAATAGACAAAACGTCGCTTGGGTGAAAGCCAGGGCGTGTCTCCTGGGAACTGCATGCTGGGAGTTGCATCTCATTTTTCCTGCCTGGGGGGCGCTCGGGTGCCAGCTTCGGGGCCGCGCGCTGATTGGCTCCTTGGGAAACAGCCGGGACCTTCTGTTCAGGCCGGTTGGCGTCCGCTCCGCTGCGTCGGTGTCCTGCGCTGCGTACTTTTCTGTAATTTGTTTTTTTCTGGACTGTCCTTTGGTAACAGCCACCGCGGGCTTGGAACTTCCCGAGAGTTCTTCCTTAACAGCAGTCCCTCTTTTGTTAGTTCAAGACTGAAGCGCGAGGAACTCACCATTTGGCTGAAATAGGGACCAGATTTCCTAAACTTCCGTCGGAGAAAAAAAAATCTAACGGTGGAGGAGAGAATTTCTAGTGTATGGCCCGCAGTTTGTTTTTAAGTTTCTTATTTTGCCTTAAAGATGAGGGATTTTGCATTTTGTTCTCATGGCATATTTTTGTTTTCCTGAAAACGCTTAAAGCCACTTGTTAAATTAGTACACCCTGCCAGGTGAACCAGATCTTTAACTGTGGCTTCAGTGCCTTTACACCCCTTCACTCGATTGTTGGGCTTATTACAGAACAGATTTGAATTATGGAAGAACCAAATTTTGACCTCTGTCACTTAGTACCTAAGTACTAGAAGGCTATTTTAGCGAGCTGCCCAAGTCAACTTAGATTACTAGTTTTTAAGCTTTACCTAAGGCTTTGATAGATTGGCATGAGATCAAGTTTATAGTCTTACTGAGTTTGTTTTCGTGATTGACTTACTCTGTTTTGTCCTAATAATGTCTGCCGTCATACACAGAATGTAGCATTTTGGATATGCTCGTCTAGACCACAGGAGCTTCCTTTTATCCTGCGAGTATGAGTATGGTAGAAAAAGTTTGATGTCAGCGACATGTGTCCATTTTCTGAGTCTGCCTTGAAGCCTGTCTCTGGATCCTGACCTTACTTGTTCTTCCAAATTTTGAATCTTACCTTTTGCAGCTGTCCTCAAGGCTTTCTTTGCTTTGTGTTGTTTTTCTGATTTACTTTAACATTTCTTAAATTTCCTTATTGTCCAAGCATTTCACAAACTTGTTTCTTATGTTTTTAAAAATACAGATGATTATCTCTATGAAGGGCTGGTATTTCCAGTTTTAGGTTCGCTGTTATTTCTGTAAAAATTCCCCTTTGCCTGTTGGATTAGTGAGCAAAGAAGAATGGTCTTTCCAGGTGCTCTGGTGACTTGTTTTATGCTGTCTCTGAATGCATAACACCAGGGATCTCGTAGGGGTTTTAGTTCAAGTTTCAAGTTCTAGCTCTGTGACTTTGGGCAGGTGTCTTACATCTTTAAGCGTCAGTCCTACATCTGTAAATTAGGTAATTATTGAGGCATTAAATAATTTTTGTGAAAGCACTTGCTAGACCTTAAATTTTAAAATGTGTTTTTCTGGTTAAAAATGATAACTTCTCATCTTCTTTCTAGTTGAATTGGGCCTTATTTAGTCAATGTTTTATAGTTAAATAAGTTGCAAAATTCACTTGTTGTCTATGCCTAGTGTGGCAAAAGCAAGCCACTTTTAAATTTAAACCATTCTCATCTTCTTCCTAGTTGAACTGGGCCTTAGTTATTTGGTCAATGTTTTATAGCTAAAGTAAATGGAAAATTCACTGGTTGACTGTTCCTAGTGTGGCAAAGGCAAGCCACTTTTAAATTTAAACCAATGTAAATTTAAACATTTAGCTGGGGTTCTAAATGCAAAGACATCCAAATAACAGGATTGTTCTAAAAGATACTTTTTTTAAAAAAAAGGATTCATCTTTTAAATTACAGTATTACACTAAGGAACATAAGAGTAGGAGTTCCCATTGCGGCTCAGCAGTAACAAACCCAAGTAGTATCCATTAAGATTTGGGTCTAAGCCTTGGCCTCACTCACTGGGTTAAGGATATGGCGTTGCCGTGAGCTGTGGTGTAAGTTGAAGACGTCGCTTGGATCCTGCGTAGGCTGATGATGATGTGGCTATGGCGTAGGCCAGCAGCTGCAGCTCCTATTCAACCCCTAGCTGGGAACTTCCACACGTGTGCCCCCACCAAAAAAAGCAAAAAAAACACCCGAAACTAAAACAAACAAACAAACAAATGTAAGAGTATCTTCAATGAGTGATAGTTATTTCCAGGAGGTCAGTTTTTTCTTTGTACATTTCTGCATTGTTATTTTTGTAATGAGCATGTATCATTTTAAAAAAAAATTGAGTTTTACAGAACCAGTGTGGCATGGGGCAGTTTAATCTGTTAGGCTGCACAGCCTGGTTGGTGATATTACAGCAGCCCAAGCCCTGAGCTCTAGCTACAGTGTGGTGGAATGGCCCTCACAGTGACATGACAGCTGGATTGGTAATGTGTAAATTATGATAGTTTTAAGTCATTTATTCTTTGGTAACCAAATGTCAGACTCTGGAAGTGTGACTAATCTGGAAGAGGCTACATTCAGAAGAGGCTAGGTCCCAGACATATCTAGGTAAACAATTCATCACAACGTGTGGTGGCAAATATTTGCCGATATCAGTTTTTTTCATTTGTTCTTGTACTTTTTTTGGTTGATGTTAAGAGATGTATGTATGTGCTATTAAAAACCATCTAAATGTTCTTCTTATCCCATTTAGCTAAGGAATGAAAAGTGCTATTAAGCCATTTTATAGACAAAGAAGTCCAAGCCAAAGTTTTATAATTTTCAGTTTCCCATGTATAAATTAGAATTGGTACTTAAAATGATCCTTTTCTCATTATCACTCTAAAAAGATGAACAGGTTTGAATTACTCTAGTATTTTTATTCTTCTTGTCCCTTCCAGTTATGTGCAAAGGAAAAATAACTCTGTTCTTCCCACACTATTTTTTTTAAATAATGGATCTCTTTTATTTTCAAGTGTTTGGATACTTAAAGAAGATTACTTGAAGACTGCTTTTGGAATCAGGTAGTATGGATCCAAGCAGTGACTACCATTTCCTCAACCAGATTTTGTGGAGAAGAGTGAAACTCACATTGATTTGTGGCATCTTTGAGGGAGTGCTTCAGCATGTGGACCCTAACAAGATTGTTGTCCTGAAGAAAGGTCTCATTTTATTTTTCTTAATCTTCTGCCTTTTAGGAGACTAATAACAAAGTTTGGGGGATGGCTCTGGGCTCCCTTAGCAGCTGGGAGAGTGGCATTATTCCTATTTTAGGGAAAGGGTGGTGAGGAAGATTAGAATGCAGTTTTCTGTCACAGAGCAGTATGGCTATATATGCTGGCTTGTCTCCACTTCTATACTTTTATTGACATGAGAGTGAACATTTTCAATATGGAGAGTTTTTTTTTTTTTTAAAAAACTGGGTACTACTTTTAATTTCTTTGTATAGGCATCTTGAAATTAAAAATAACCACTGTATTAGATAGAATTGCCTTTGGCTTCAATAGGCAAATTCAAAAGGCAATAAGGGATTAATTTTTCTCATGCTATCCCATCTTTGAGTGGCTCAAAGATGCCAGGAGGGATCAGGTGTCTTGTGCTCCTGCTCTGCCAACTCAGTGATCATCTGTTATCCTCATGGTTACAAGGTAGCCTCTGTACTTCCCAGCTTCAATACTGGTTCATATAAAGGATGCAATTCAGAAACAGCCAAGTGGAAAGGATTTGTAGGGTAAGGGCTAGAGTTTCTACCCTCTCTGGGAGTGCTACCCTTCTAGTTCCTTCATGTGTTCACCTTGAAGCTCCAATATATTGTTTTTATTCAGCTAGAATATTGACTTGCTGGAGGAGTTGTTTTCCTGGTATGATAAGTTTCAAGTTCACAACTGAAACGTGTAAATGACATTTGCAAGATTGGTGTCATTGTTAAGCCATATTATGAGTTAAAATGGACTTTTATGGGGGAGTTCCCATTGTGGTGCTGTGGAAACGAATGTGACTAGTAACGTGAGATTGCAGGTTCAATTCCTGGCCTCACTTAGTGGGTTAAGGATCCAGCATTGCTGTGGCTGTGCTGTAGGCCAGTAGCTATAGCTCCAATTCAACCCCTAGCCTGGGAACCTGCATATGCATTGGGTGTAGCCCTAAAAAGCAAAAAAAAAAAAAAAAAAAAAAGGACTTTTGTGGGCTAAGGTGGGACTATACCAGGCTCTCGCAATATTATTTCTCTTGGTAATCAGTTACTGAGTTTTGTACCCCAGGCACTGTACTGGGTACCAGGGCTTTGGATAAGAATAACATGTCTCTGTTTTCGAAAAACTTGGAGAGAGATAAACAAGTAGAAACATATGATCCAGTGTGATATCCTCTCTGATAGAGGGATGCACGGATGCTATGGAGAAGTTCCTGTGGTGGTGCAGTAGAAACAAATCCGACTAGGAACCATGAGATTGAGGGTTCGATCCCTGGCGTCACTCAGTGGGTTAAGGATCCAGTGTTGCTGTGAGCTGTGATGGAGGTCGCAGATGTGGCTCGGATCCTGTGTTGCTATGGGATAGGGTGGCAGCTGTAGCTCTGATTTGACCCCTAGCTCGGGAACTTCCATGTGCTGCACTGTGGCCCTAAAAAGCAAAACAAAACAAAACAAAAAACCTTGCTGCATTCAGAAAACCTAAGTAAATGTCACTGTGAGGATTTGGTGAGAGAAAAGGCTGTAGAAGAGAAGTAGGCTTGGGACAGATCAGAAGAACCTCACATGTCATAACATTTAGACAACTCTGAAAGTGAAGAGGAACAGTTTGAAATATTTTTAAGTAAGGGTCATATAGATTTTCAAGTTAGTTGTCTGAAATTCTAATGTTATGCTAGTTAGAAACCATGCCCAGCTGCTAGAAACAGATTCACTTTCAGTAGCTTAAACAAATGAGTTTATTCTTGCATATAAAAGAAGGCAGGTATTCCAGAGCTACTGGGACTCTCCCCAGAGTTGTCAGGGACCCAGGATTCCTTATCTTTCTGCATTACCATCTTTAGCACATGGCTTCAAACCTCAAGGTTATATGATAGCTGGTGAAGTTACAGACAAGAAAAAGAGGAAAGGTAGGGTGAGGGCTGTTTGGTTGGAGGTGGGGGTCGGGGGGATGTGTTCCTCATCTTAATGAGATGTCCTGGAAATCTAATAGACTACCACTGTCTGCAGGGGGACTGAGCACACTGCTAGCCTGAATAAATGGCATCGAGTAGACAGAAATCAGTAAATGCCAAATCCTTGTTCAACAAAGTATTCAGTTCAGGCGAAACATTTTGGTGTATTTCTCTGTAGTATTTTGTTTGTTTGTTGGAGTTTTTTTTTTTTTTTTTTTTTTTTGGCCACACCCATGGCATGCAGAAGTTCCTGGGCCAGGGATCAAACTGGCACTGCAATAGTGATCCAAACCTCAGCAGTGACAACGCTGGATCTTTTAAGTGCTAGGCCATCAGGGAACTCCTCCCTGGAGTGTTTAATAATGTAAATTTAATATAGTTAACATAGTAAGCTGGGTGTATCACATATTCATTTTTTTTTCCTTTTTTTGGCCGTCCCCTCTGTATATGAAGTTCCCGGGCCAGATCCAAGACACAGTCACAACTTAAGCCACAGCTGTAGCAATGTCAGATCCTTAACCCACTGTGCTGGGCTGGGTATCAAACCTGAGTCCCAGCACTCCCAAGATACCACCAATCTTGTTGTGCCACAGTGGGAACTCCATTATATATACTTTTTTTTTTTTTTGGCTTTTTAGGGCTGCACCCGCTGCATATGAAGGTTCCCAGGCTATGGGTGGAATCTGAGCTACAGCTGCTGGCCTACACTATAGCCACAGCAATGCAGGATCCAAGCCATGTCTGCGACCTACACCACAGCTCACTGAAACACGAGATCCTTAACCCACTGAGTGAGGCCAGGTATTGAACCTGCAACCTCATGGTTCCTAGTCAGATTCGTTTCTGCTCTGCCATGACGGGAACTCCCTATATATACATTTTTAAATTAACACTGTAACAAACATTTTCTCATGTTATTTAAAAACTTCAGGAGTTCCTATTATGGCTCAGTGGGTTAAGAACCCAGCTGGAGTTCCTGTCGTGGCACAGCAGAAACAGAAACAAACCTGACTAGGAACCATGAGGTTGTGGGTTCGATCCCTGGCCTAGCTCAGGGGGTTAAAGATCTGACGTTGCCGTGAGCTGTGGTGTGGGTCAAAGATGCAGCTCGGATTTGGTGTTGCTGCAGCTGTGGCATAGGCCAGCAACTGTAGCTCTGATTAAACCCCTAGCCTGGGAACTTACATATGCCACACGTAGAACTCAGCTAGTATCCATGAGGATGTGGGTTTGATCCCTGGCCATGATCAGTGGGTTAAAGGATCTGGCATTGCCATGAGCTGTGGTGTAGGTCACAGATGCATCTTGCATCTGACCTTGCTGTGGCTATGGTGTAGACCTGCAGCTACAGCTCCAATTAGACCCTAGCCTGGGAACTTCCATATGCAGCAGGTGCACCCTGAAAAGAATACAAAAACACCTTGAATTTGATGGCTAAACATTTTAAAGCAAAAAGCTTAAAAATATTTGTTGTGTTTTATAATGATAAGTTGTATTTGTATATTCGATAGTTAAGAATTAAAACGAGTTACCACAGTGGCATAGTGGTTTAAAAATCCAACTGCATTGGCTTGGGTCTCTAGGGAGGCACGGGTTCAATGGGTTAAGAATCTGGCATTGCTACAGCTGTGGCATAGGTCACAGCTGTGGCTTGGATTCAGTCCCTGGCCCAGGAACTTCCATGTGCTGCAGGGCATGGCCATAAAAAAAGTAATTATAACAAATTCTAATTATAAAATACAATTTAATGTTTGTTTTATTTTATAATTATTTTCTTAGGAATAGTTCCTACAAGTGAAATTACTGAGTGAAAGTTAAATATATTTGAAATGTTTTTGATGCATATTTTAAGTAGTTTTTCTTTCTTTCTTTCTCTTCTTTCCTTCTTTCTTTCCTTCCTTCCTTCCTTCCTTACTTTTCTTCCTTCCTTCCTTCCTTTCTTTCTTTCTTTCTTTCTTTCTTTCTTTCTTTCTTTCTTTCTTTGTCTTTTTAGGGCTGTACCCTTGGCATATGAAAGTTCCCAGGCTAGGGAGTCGAATCAGAGCTACAGCTGCCAGCCTCAGCCATAGCCACAGCAGCGTGGCATCCGAGCCCAGTCTTCAACCTACACCACAGCTCATGGTAACACCAGATCCTTAACCGACTGAGCAAGACCTGTGGCCTCATGGATCCTAATCGGTTCATTAGCGGGTGAGCCATGAAGAGAACTCTTCCAAGTAGTTTTTCAAGTCTTGCCTTTTTACTTTGCTGCTAGTAATGTGAGAGTGAATTATAGTAAATAATCTAGTCTTGGATTTTTAAAATGCAGATGTATATCTTTCCTCAGTGTTTGCTAGTGTTATAGGCAAAAAGTGGTATTTAATTTTGACCTTTTTTTTTTTTTTTTTTTTTTTTTTGCTTTTTAGGGCCACGCCTGTGGCATATGGAAATTCCTGGGTTAGGGGTCAAATTGAAGCTACAGCTGCTGGCCTATGTCACAGCCACAGCCACGCCAGATCTGTGACACATCTGCAACCTTCACCACAGATCATGGCAACGCTGGATCCTTGAACCACTGAGCAAGGCCAGGGATCAAACCAGAATCCTCATGGATACTAGTTGGATTCGTAACCCACTGAACCACAACAGGAACTCCATTTTTTAACATGTTTTTAAAAATATTCCTAAAGAGGTTGCACATGTTTCTTTCCTTTTGAATAATTTTTTCCTTTTTTTTTTGAACATATTTCTTTATACTCATTTACTGACTTTATGTACCATTTGGTCAAAGCAGGGAGTGACATGACTATGACAGCCGTGTGAAGGAAGGTTTGAAGGAGACAAGGAGAGACAAGGAGAACTATTCAGACAATCATGGGACCCAGTAAAGAGAAAGTGGTGGCAGTTAGATCTAGGGCTTAGCAAGGAATGGATAAGAGAAGACAGATTCTAGAAATGCTTAGGAGAGGGGATAAGTAACTTAGTCATCAATTAGGTAATCAAAGAGCCATGGCAAATAACTCCCACATTTATGACTCAGAGGTATAGTACTGTTATTATAGAAACGGGAAGAGAAGCAGGTTTCTTGGTTACTGGGAGAAGATAATGATCAGGTTGAAAATCTTGCAATAAGTCTGCCGTTAGTTGAAAATGGAAGTGGTGCTCAGAAGAATAATCATACTGAAGAAATAATCGATGTCAGGACACCTAGGAAGTGGCTGTGCTCATTCAAGGAGAAGGAAGAAGGATGAAGAACATAACCCTAGGGATTATCAGTGTGTAAGGGGCAAGCAGTGGTGGTAGAGGCAGCCAAGGAGACTGGAAGGAGCAAATCAGGGAGATGTGGAACACTGGTTACAAGATGTATATTAAAATTACTGAGGCCTGGAGGAAGCGGGGGGTGGAAGTTGAATCAATTGCCAGGGCCAATGATTTAATCATTATGCCTAGGTAATGAAGCCTCCATCAAAACCCACAAGGACAGGGTTCAGAGAGCTTGGTGAACTTGTGGAGATGCTGAGAGAATGGCATGTTTGGAGTGGGCCTGGCAGCCCTGCCCCCCTTCCCACATGCCTTGCTCTGTGCATCTCTTTGTTTGACCGTCGATTCATATTTGATATCTTTTGTAATAAATTGGTAATCTAGTGAGTAAATGGGTTTCTTGAGTTTCGGTTTTTTTTTTCCCCCTAGGGCCAAACCCACGACATATGGAGGTTCCCAGGCTAGGGGTCTAAGCTGAGCTGTTGCAGCCGGCCTACACCATAACCACAGCAACACCAGATCTGAGCCACGTCTGTGACCTAAACCACAGCTCGTGGAAATACCGGATCCTTAACACACTGAGTGAGGCCAGGGATCGGACCTACAACCTCATGGTTCCTAGTTGGATTCGTTCCCGCTGTGCCACAATGGGAATTCCAGTTTCTTGAGTTTTATAAGTCACTTTAGCAATTTAATCCAACCCAAGGAAGGGGTCATAGGAACATCTGGTTTATAGAAAATCAGTCAGAATCCCAGTTAATAACCTGGGCTTTCAATTAGCATCTGAAGTGGAGGGTAATCTTATGGAACTGAGCCCTTAATCTGTGGAGTCTGATGCTATCTACAGGGAGATACTGTCTGAACTGATTTAAATTATAGGACATCCAGCCACCGTCCCCAACATTGCTTGGTGTTATGTGGAGAATTGCACCTAAGAATCCAAAATAATGTTCAACTTTGTATGTTTGACATTTATCCATATTAATATTTGTCATTTATTTTAACTGGAATTGTATTCCATTGCATGAATGTTTTAAATGTTATTGATTCTAAGGGAAATTGCTACCCTTGCTGGTTCACCAAGCAAATAGACTCCTGGTGAACTGGCCCTATCAGTCTATCAAAGAAAGGCAGACAACCTTGGATTCTAATATAGACTGAAATAAAGCTCAAGCTAAGAACTGTCCCCCCTACAAAAAAAAAAAAAAAATCAGTGAGGTCTGGAGTTCCCACTGTGGCACAACAGAATCAGCAGTGTCTCTCCCAGCACAGTGGGTTAGGGATCCAGCATTGCTGCAGGTGTAGCATAGGTTACAACTGCAGCTCAGATCTGATCCCTGGCCCAGGAACTCCAGAGGCCATGGAGTAGCCAAAAATGAAATAAAAAAATAAAATCACTGAGGGCTGGGTTTGCATCCTGACTGTCTTTCAGTAGAGGTGTGACCTTGAATAAGTTATTCAACCTTCCTGAGCCTCAGATTCCTCCATAATGGAGAAAATGAAATACCTATCTCATTATGTTACTGGATAATTAAACGTAGGCAAATAATTGGCATGATTCCTGGTTTGCAGTATGTGCTCAGTATGGTGGCTCCAGGTAATTAGTATGAAAAGAAAGAAACACTAAGAATGTCCTGTAAGCCAGAGAACAAAGGCAAGAACAGTACTGTCAAAGAATGTATGAGAGCCAAATACAGATTGTAAACTTTTTTGGGGATTTGTCAAATAGGCAGTTGGTGATCTTTGACCTCAGTGAGAATATATTCAGTGGACTAGTGAGGGTGAAACTCAGTTATTTGGAATTTCTGAGAGATGTGGAAATATAGAGGTGCTGCGAACACTTCCATCTAGAAAAAAATGACACCATGTGGTAGATATGACATCTAAACTTATCCTAAGTCCCTCACCTACTCACAGTAGAGCCAGTAATTAGGCCAGGAATTGGATTGTTGTTCCTGACAATTACCATTTTGAGCATGTAGCATGACATGAAACAGGGTGTGGATTCTATAAGTAGTCAGAGGCCTTACATGTTTTTCTGGAATTAGGTACAATAAAAATCAGTAAAGATTATATTAAATAGATAGTCCTTATCCCCAAAGGCCTTGGAATATTCTTGGAAGACACTTGAATTCAGTGTACTACTACTGCCCTTTTAGTTTCTCTTGGACCATTCTTGGGTTCCCTTTATTCTCTATACTACTTGTTTCAAGGTTATAGCTTTGTATTTTATTACTGACTCTCTATGTCTTGGGCACGATAATTTGGGGATTTTTATAGAACTCAAATTTGGGCACTTTTGAGAGGCATCATATTTTCTTATACTTTTAGGGAATATTACTTATTTTTAACCAAATGAATTGTTTTCCATAACAGTGAAGAATGTGGAGACTGGTCGAAGTGTCCCAGGAGTGAAGATGTTTTTTGGACATGAGATTGTGAATGGTGAGAGTTCATGTTCCTTGAATAATGGTATCAGAATTTTCAGTAGCAGTAAACTCACTGCTCTGCCTCATTCCGTTATTTGGGAAAACAAACAAGAAGTTTCCACTGTGGTGCAGTGGGTTAAGGATCTGGCATTGCCACAGCCATGGTGTAAGTCACAGCTGCATCAGATTCAACCCCTTGCCCCAGAACTTCCATATGTCATGGGTAAGGCCAAAAAAAAAATTATCTTGCATTTATGAGCTCTTAAAATTGGTATTTGAGAATTGACCCATATCTTACTGTTTTGGTAGGTACTATGAGCAGAAGAGTCTTAGAGAATTTTCATCATCTTGGTTTTATACTGTGAGGGCAGCTGGTGCTCCTTCCTAGAGACTTAGGTCGCAGGTAGAATTAGGAATATAAACAGAAAGGAGTTGTCTTGCTCAACAAGTGAGTTTAATACCACATGTTCGCAGAACAGTCTGTTATCTGAAACCTTGGGCCCAAATCTTTCAAAATCCAGGATTTTTGGAAAACCTAGCAAAGGGTATATTCTGTTCATATTACATAGCACCTCAAGTGGATCTGGTCAGCACTCTGTAATAAAACACATTTCTACAGAGAAAGGGTGGATAATCATACTAAGTGGAATAAAATAAGACTGTAACAGCATGTCAGTTCAGGTTTTGCTGCCAAAAGAGTTAGAAAAAAATCTTTTCAGACATTTTGGGATTATGGAATTGCAGGAAACAACCCTGTACTTTATTTCTGCCACCAAAAACCATTTAGCAAGAATAAATCCAATTGTCTGCCTAAAGGAATAGACATAGAAGCTCATCTGGTCAGTGTGTTTCAGCCAAGCCAAATGGCGTAAGAGGAAAGGGTTGGATGCAAGAACTGGTGCTTGCTTTCCAGAACTCCAAAGCAAAAAGCCCTCCAAGGAGGGGTAAAGATCACTGTCGGTGGAGAAGGGTGGGGGAATGAGAGATCTTGGACCTCATAAATTTGTGTATTTCTTACCAGGGGGGCAGATGTGAGGCAAGGAAATGACTCCTGTAAGTGAAAGATTGCCACTGACTGAAAGATTGTCTTGTGAGAGACATAGAATTTAGGGAGAGGTTAAGATCTCACCAAATTAATGACTGCCAATCCAGACCTACCTTAAGGCAGACAAGTTCAGCTAGCTGTATAACTGTCCTTCCTCACTGAGTATGCTGCTGTAAATAGTTTTGTCCCTGGAACACCTTTTTAAAATGGCAGTGATGGTAGCAGTAGTAGAGGGAATCTTAATTGTGCTGTAGCTGTTAGGCTTTACAGTGAAGCAGGGCTCTGGACTGGAACAAAGCTAGGCCGTGGATGAGTTTACAAAGAGAAATGAAGGAGTCATTACTACCATCTCCTAACTTGGGAGAAGGCTGACCACTGACCAGATTCGTAATCTGTATACATGGATTAATTTCCTTCTGAACACATTCTCAGAACTTGGCCTTGTTCATAATTTTTTAAGCTCAAAAGATGGCCATCTCCTTTCTCTGCCATGTGGTTCAGTCAGCCATGGAGGGGTCTCCATGAAAAGCACCTTAAATAGGAATTATCAAGATGAAGGATAATAATTGATTAATATGTATTTTTAATGAATTTTACTTTCTCTGCCCCAGACCCAACTCCTCTAGACAGTTCAGGAGAAAGAGGCATTTGCAACATAGTGGCCCCTGAGAAACTTTCCCCTGAAATGTACCTAGGTGTATCTAATTGAACCTAAAATGCCACTAATGAAAAAGTAGACTATTTCTCTTCCCACTGCTGCAATTAAACTATCATGTGCACTTACTGAAAATCAATTCCAATATTGGAGTTGTTTAAAATGTGCATCTTAGGAGTTCTCATCATGGCTCAACGGAAACAAATCCGACTAGGAACCGTGAGGTTGCAGGTTCAATCCCTGGCCTCGCTCAGTGAGTTAAGGATCTGATGTTGCCGTGAGCTGTGGTGTAGGTCGCAGAGGCGGCTCAGATCTGGCGTGGCTGTGGCTGTGGCATAGGCCAGCAGCTGTAGCTCCAATTGGACCCCTAGTGTGGAACCTCCATATGCTGCGGATGCAGCCCTACATCCCTTAAAAAAAAAAAAAAAAAAAAAAAAAGGAAAATGTTCATCTTAGAATCAGTAATATACAATATTTCCCTGTATTCCCTGTACTGTTAGGTTAAAAATAAATGGTTTCAGAGTCTCTGTGGAATACGTCTCTCACATTTCTTTTGTGATTTCCAGTCTAGCTGTTATTACTTTTCATGTCACTGAACTGTTAAATGCATGAAGATATAAAAGGGACAGATCGGTGAAAGATTTAAGAGAAAACCCTCAAACAGTACATAGTGTGAGGGAAGATATATTAGGATCGGAATAAATAGGAAAGAAAAGATCTCTCTCAAACCAATCTGCATGACCACAAAGGTGCCCTGAAACAAAAAGGGTAAAGTGGACATGTAGAGAGGTTCCTAATCCTGCTAAATGACCAAGGAAGCTATGTAAGGATGTGAGATTACAGATCTTCAGTACTTGGGATGGTCTTTTCTGCTCTATTTATTGCTGGCCAATGAAGGCCTCTATGGACCAACATTTCATTCCCAATTACTGTCCATGGTATGTATTAAAACTGTGGGTGTGGTGGGGTGAGGAGGGGAGGAAACAGATAGTTAACTGCTTTCAGATTGGAAACTCTGTTGGAAGCCATTTGGTTATTTTACAGTGGAACTACTGGATGAAGTGGAACAAGGTGCAGTGAGAGAAATGGCATCTTCTGTCAGGTATGATGGAATAATTTTAATTACATTGTTACCCAAATGTACACATCAAGGTAGAAAGCTTTAGTTCTGATTCACTAGCCATGTAATTCCTAAACTGAGAGGAAATAGGTGGATGTTTCCTTCCATCTTTAGGCGGTATCTTCATGTCAGTGCAACCAGTGGATGAATGGGTTCTCTGTGAAAAGTGGCACAATCTGTGTGTGGTGTTAGCAACAAAGAACAATTTTGTCTAACTGTTGTTTTTTGTAAGCATAGTTTAAATACAGAAAGAGCCAGGATGGAAAGAATGAAAAATGAAGACCTAAATGTATATAAGCCTTCTTCTACCCCTGAGGCACCAACCACCTCTCTGCTGAATGACCTCAAGTACAGCGCATCAGGTTAGTACCAGGGCTCTGAATTTTTTTCTTTGGCTGCACCTGCAGCATGTTAAAGTTCCCGGGCCAGGGATCAAACCTGAGCCGCAGTAGTGACAGTGCTGAATCCTTAACTGCTAGGCCACCAGGGAACTCCCACAGGGCTCTGAATTTTCTAGGCTCTCTTTCTTATGGTTCACAATTCTTCAGAGTTGGTATAAGCCTAAATTAAGATTCTATGTGGAACTCTCAGACCATTGTTTCTAGGGTCTGAATTAAGGTAAAACATCATTATTAATTAGTTTACTTAATATTTGAGTGCACACTAAATGCCAGGTGTTGGAAATACCAGAGTTTGGTATCTCTACCCTCTTTGAGTGATGGTGCAGGGGAACAAACATTAAATAAGATAAATTGTTACAATATACTGTATGTTGGTGTCACATATAAATAGGAAAAAAAAAAGAAGAAATATTTGGAGAGGATGGTTTTAAAATTCTTGAATATCCAAGACAGGTCTCACTGAAATGGGGACATTTTTGTCTTTTTCTTTCTTATTTTTTTATTTTTATTTTTTCTACAGTTGCACCTGTGGCATATGGAAGTTCCCAGGCGAGGGGTTGAATTGGAGCTGCAGCTGCTGGCCTATGCCACAGCCACAGCAACGCAGGATCTGAGCCGTGTCTGCAGGCTACACCACAGCTCACAGCCACAACAGATGTTTAATCCACTAAGCGAGGCCAGGGATCAAACCTGTGTCCTCATGGATACTAGTCAGGTTCTTAACCCGCTGAGCCACAATGGGAACTCCCTGAAGTGGTAACATTTGACTAAAGGCCTGAAGGAAGTGAGGGATCAAGATGTGTGGGTATCTCCGTGGAATTTTTTTTTGAGTCATAAAAAAGAACAAATACAAAGGCCTGAGATAGGAACACACCACGATCTTGAGGTGTGGCTGGAGCAAGGAGAGCCATAGGAGATGAAGTGGGCTGGGTGGGTCTTGGAAGACTTTGTAGATCACTGAAAGGACTTAGTTTTTACTCTGCAGTGAGAAGAGAAGTCGTTGGAGGTTGGTTGGTTTCTGTAATGACCGAGGATGTTGAGGGTTTTTTTCCTGTGCTTATTTGCCATCTGAATATCTTTGGCGAATGTCTGTTCATATCTATTTTCATTTTCTTATTGGATTGTTTTATTATTCAGTGTTGAGAGTTTCTTTATATATTCTGTATACAAGTCTTTTTTCAAATATATGCTTTGCAAATATTTTCTTCAAGTCTGTGGTTCGTCTTTTCATTGTCTTAAAGCATCTCTTGAAAAGCAGACATTTTATTTATTTTATTTTGTTTTGTTTTTTGCTTTTTAGGTACCGTATCCAAGGCATATGGAGGTTCCCAGGCTAAGCGCCTACACCACAGCCACAGCAATGCAGCATCCGAGCCGTGTTTGCGACCTACACCACAGCTCATTACACTACAGCTCACAGCAACGCCGGATTCCTAACCCACTAAGCAAGGCCAGGGATTAAACTCACAACCTCATGGTTACTAGTCGGATTTGTTTCCACTGCACCACAGCGGGAACTCCAAAGAGCAGACATTTTAAATTTTGATGATGTACAGTCTGTCCATTTCCTTTCTTCTGTGGACCATGGTTTTGATGTCATATCTACGAAATTTTTCCTAACTCAAAAGTCACAAAGATTTTCTCCTATGTTTTTTTCTAGACATTTCATAGTTTTAGGTTTTACATTTAGGTCTGTGATTCATTTTCAATTTTTGTATATGGTGATATGGACAATTTTTTTTTCATATGGACATCCAAGTACTCAGACATCATTTGTTGAAGACACTGTATTTTCTGCATTCAGTTACCTTCACACCTTTGTCAAAAATCAGTTTTCCATCATATACATGTAGGTTTATATATGACACTCTATTCTGTTACACTGATCTATTTTTTTCTATCTTTACACCAATACTAGTCTGTTTTATATACTGTTGATTAATGATACATCTTGAAATCAGGTACTATTAGTTCTCCAGCTTTGTTCTTTTTTCAAAGTTGTTTCACCTGTTCTTTGTTCTTTGCATTTCCTTATGAATTTTATAATCAGCTTGTCAATCTCTATCCAAAAAAAAAAAGTGCTGCTGGGACTTTTATTGAGATTGCAATGAATTTGTTTTGTTTGTTTGTTTGTTATTTGACCTCACCCACGCCGTGCTGAAGTTCCTGGGCCACGGATCAAACCCATGCCACAGCAGAGACAATGCCAGATCCTTAACACTCTGAGCCACCAGGGAGCTCCAAGATCAAAATGAATTGATAGATGAGTTTGGGGAATATTAACATCTTAACAATGTTGAGTATTCCATTCCACTAACTCAGTATATCTCTCCATTTATTTAGATCTTTAATTTCTTAGCAATGTTTTGTAGTTCTCGTTGTGTTTTACATATCTTTTGCCATGTTTATCCCTAAGTATTGCTATTTTTATACTATTATGAAATAGTACCTCTAAAGGTTTTTTTTTTTTGTCTTTTCTAGGGCCACAACCGCAGCATATGTAAGTTCCCAGGCTAGGGGTCTAATCTGAGCTGTAGCCACCGGTCTACGCCAGAGCCACAGCAGCGCGGCATCCAAGCCATGTCTGTGACCTACACCACAGCTCACGGCAACACCGGATCCTTAACACACTGAGTGAGGCCAGGGATCGGACCTACAACCTCATGGTTCCTAGTCGGATTCATTAACCACTGCACCACGGCGGGAACTCCACCTAAAGGGTATTTTTTAAGAACTTCCACTTCCCACTTGAGAGTTTGGAGCAGAAGAGTAGCATGATCTGACTTCTCTTTTTATAAAATCACTCTGGATGCTGTATAGATACTGAGAGTAGGGCCAGGGTAAAAGCATGGATACTAGTTAGGAGCCACTTGAAATAACTTTCAGACAAGTGCGTATGGTGGTTTGGACCCTTGTGGTGGCAGTATGGTTGGTAAGAAGCAGTGGAATTCTGGATGTATGTTGATGGAGAGCCAAAATAATGTACCGAGAGATTAGATGTGGTTGAGAAAGAGAGGAAACAAGGATGACTTCAGGGGTTTGAGCCTCAACAGCCTGAAGTATGGAAAAGACTCTGGGTAGGAGAGGTTTTAGAGAGATGATTAGGAGTTTAGTTTTGGCCAACCTAAGTTTGAATGTAAGCTGAGAGATGAAGATAAAGCCTTGTGATGGAGATATAAATTCTAGATCTAGCCTATAGATGATATTTAAAGACTTGATTCTAGATGAGATCACCAAGAAAAAAAAGGAAGATGTATGTGGAATACCACACCAAAGTTTTAGCATTTGGGAGATGAAGAACTGTATGTTATGCTATACCTCTAATCTTTTAAGCTACATAATTAGAAAAATAATTAACTTTCAGGGTCCATAGAATTCCAGAAGTATGGACATTGGCCCATCTCCAGGGCTAATTTATTTTAAACTGTTATTTTTATTATGAATATGCTTTTAGAAAGTGCATGTCTTAAATACTGTATGATATCACTTATATATGGAATCTAAAAAATACAACAAACTAGTGAATATAGCAAAAGAAGTAGACTCACAGAGAACAAATAGTGCTTTCCAGTGGGGTGGGGAATATAGGGGTGGGAGAGTGCGAGGTACAAACTATTGGGTGTAAGATAGGCTACAAGAATGTATTGTACAACATGGGGAGGGGATAGCCAATATTTTGTAATAACTGTGAATGGAGTGTAAGCTTTGAAAATTGTATAAACAGAGTACCAATTGTGGCTCAATGGAAACGAATCTGACTGGCATCCATGAGGACGCATGTTTGATCCCTGGCCTCGCTCAGTGGGTTAAGGATCTGGAGTTGCCATGAGCTGTGATTTAGGTCACAGATGCGGCTTGGATCTGGCATTGCTGTGGCTGTGGTATAGGCCAGTGGCTACAGCTCCGATTTAACCCCTAGCCTGGGAACCTCCATATGCCAAGGGTGCAGCCCTAAACATTTTTTTTTTAAAGAAAAAAAAAAAAAAAAGCACATGTCAAAGTATTCAAAACATAAACCCATAATGAGGAAAACACTACTGAATTATCACAGGAAATGTGTAAATAGTGTATTTTATAAGATTACCATTGGTGGGGCTTTTGTTTATCCCTAACTGACAGATAGGATGCTAATAGTGTTCACTGTGATGGGCTGACACAAGTGATCATAGTTCTCAGTGCTTAGACATAATCTCATTACTTCTAGATATGTGAGGTGTATTAGAGTAGGAGTTTAGGAGTATGGCTAAAATTAGTGGAGGGTTATTCTATTGCCAGTGAAGACATATATATCTAATACTACCATTCTCTTGTAGAGGAAGAGGAGGTATCATACACAGTCATTGATCAGTTCCAGCAGAAGTTTGGTGCTGCAGTAAGTATTGCCCTCAGTCATTCTCAGTATTATCTGCAAATGGGTTTCATGTCTGGGTTTCATACATTTTTCTCTTATTATAAGATCATTAATGTTTTCCCTAATAATTTAATAAAATATCTGGGAGTTCCCATCATGGCACAGAGGAAATGAAACTGACTAGTAACCATGAGGTTTTGGGTTTGATCCCTGGCCTTGCTCAGTGGGTGAAGGATCTGGCGTTGCCATGAGCTGTAGTGTAGGTCACAGATGCGGCTTGGATCTGGCGTTGCTGTGGCTGTGGTGTAGGCCAGCAGCTTTCGCTCCAATTTAACCCCTAGCCTAGGAACCTCCATATGCTGTGGGTGTGGCCCTAAAAAAATAAATAAATAAAAGCAAATAAATAAATAAATAAATAAAATATCTGAATGCCTGCTATTTGCCAGACATTGTTCTTAAATCTGGGGTAAAACAAAAATCAAGACAAAATTCCATCCCCAAGGAGCTTATATTTTATTTATTTACTCTTTATGGCCGCACCTGCAGCATATGGAGATTCCCAGGCTGGGTTTCTAATTGGAGCTGGAGCTGCCGGCCTACACAGCAACACCAGATCCAAGCCCCCTTTGTGACCTATGCTTCAGTTTTCAGCCATGCCAGATTCTTAACCCAACAGATTCTTAACCCACTGAGTGAGGCCTGGGATTGAACCTGCTTCCTCACAGACATTATGTCAGGTTCTTAACCCACTGAGCCACGGCAAAAACTCCTCAAGAAACTTATTTTAATGCAAGAAAATGAACAAATAATTGTATATCATCTGGTGATAAGTGTTATGAAGAAAAATAAAGTGTGGTATGGTGACTAGAGTGGCAGGGAGTTCCTACTTAGAGTAGATAGAGAAATACTCTGTGAAGAGGTAGCACTGGGCAGAAACTGAAAGAAGTAGGGGAGTTCACCATGTGGATATCTAGGCAGAGAACTTAAGGAAGGCATAATTAGCCAGTGTAAAGGCTCCGAGGCTAAAGCACACTTGACTTGAGTGGAGAAATAGCAGGGAGGTCATTGTGTCAGGACCACGATGGAAAAGAGATAGGAAATGGAAGGGGCAGGAGGCAGATCAGGTAGGGATTTTTAGACATAAGTACTGTTTTTTTGTTTGTTGGTTGGTTTTTACTCCACCTTCAGCATGCAGAAGTTCCTGGGCCAGGGCCTGAACCCATGCCACAGCAGTGACCTGAGTGCTTCAGCGGAAACCACAGGAAACTCCTATTAGTCATAAGGATTTTGAGTTTGACTTTGGTAAGATGGAGAGCTGTTGGCAGTTTTAGAGGAGAGTCAGAATTATTTTTTCTTATATATTAAAAAGATGAATCTAGATGCTCTACTGAGGCAATTTTTCTATAATCATTTGTAATTTAAGATGTGGCAGTAACTAATTATTTAACCTAGGGTATAGTTCACAGATGGACTTTAAAGAGTTCATTAAGTTTTCTGTTTAGAATGCAAGGTTAGGGAGTTCCTGTTGTGGCGCAGTGGTTAACGAATCTGACTAGGAACCATGAGGTTGCGGGTTCGATCTCTGCCCTTGCTCAGTGGGTTAACGATCCGGCGTTGCCGTGAGCTGTGGTGTAGGTTGCAGACGCGGCTCGGATCCCGCGTTGCTGTGGCTCTGACATAGGCCGGTGGCTACAGCTCCGATTAGACCCCTAGCCTGGGAACCTCCCATATGCTGCAGGAGCAGCCCAAGAAATAGCAAAAAGACAAAAAAAAAAAAACAAAAAACAAACAAACAAAAAAAAACTGGAGCACAAGGCAGAGTCATGGCCATCCTCAGCACTGTAGACAGTTGGCAGTTGACCCTGGACACCAAGGAAAGGCCCCAAAGATTAGACTTAAAATCTTGTCTCTACATGGAATGGCACATACATATGTGTATACATTACAGCATTAATTCATCTACAGTGAATGGTAAAAAAAAATTAAAAAAAGAATGCAAGGTTATGCTCATGTATACACAGGTGCACATTTTAAGGGAGAGTTAGCTTTCAACAGATTTTTCTTTTCCTTTTAGGGCCACACCTACAGTGTATGGATGTTCCCAGGCTAGGGTTTGAATCAGAGCTGCAGCTGCAGGCCTACGCCACAGCCACAAGGGATCCAAGCCGCATCTGTGACCTGTGCTGCAGCTTGCAGCAAGCCCTGATCCTTAACCCACTGAGCAAGACCAGGGATTGAACCTGCATCCTCATGGATACTAATCAGATTATTAACTTGCTGAGGCACAACGGGAGCTCCTTAACAGATTTTTTAAAAACAGCTATACTGAAATATAATTGACATGCTATAAAGTTTACCAGTTTAAAACATACACTTCAGGAGTTCCCGTCGTGGCGCAGTGGTTAACGAATCCGACTAAGAACCATGAGGTTTCGGGTTTGGTCCCTGCCCTTGCTCAGTGGGTTAACGATCCGGCGTTGCCGTGAGCTGTGGTGTAGGTTGCAGACGCGGCTCGGATCACGCGTTGCTGTGGCTCTGGTGTAGGCCGGTGGCTACGGCTCCGATTGGACCCCTAGCCTGGGAACCTCCATATGCCGTGGGAGCGGTCCAAAGAAATAGCAAAAAAAGACAAAAAAAATAAAAATAAATAAATAAATAAAACATACACTTCACTGGCTTTTAGCCTATTCACAGAGTTGTACATCTATCACCACGATGAATTATAGCACAGTTTTAATACCTGAAAAGGAAACTCAATATTCCAATCCCTCCTCAGTTCCCTAACCCCTGGCAACCACTAATCTATTTTCTGCCCCTATGGATTTGTCTGTTTAGGACATTTCAATATAAATGGAATCATACAATGTGTGTGGTCATTTGTGACTGGCTTGACTTCTTTTGCCTAGCATGATATTTTCAAGGCTTCTCTATGTTATAGCATGTATCAGTTTTTTACTTATTTTTATTGCCAAATAATATTCCATTATGTGGATGTGCCACGTTTCATTTATTCTTTCACCATGAGATTGACATTTGGGTTGTTTCTACTTTTGGCTATTATGAATAATGTTGCTATGAACATTCATGTACAAGTTTTTGTGCTGACATATGTTTCTTTTTCTCTTGATTAGATATTTAGGAATGGAACTGCTGGCTTATATAGTAACTCTGTTTTTAACTTTTTGAGAATTGGCCATACTGTTTTCCAAAACTATTGCACCCTTACTTTCCTACCAGCTGGGTATGAGGATTCTAATTTCTCCACATTCTCATCAACACTTCTTGATACCTGTCATTTTAATTATAGTCATCCTAATGGTGTGAAGTGGTATTTCATTGTGGTTATGATTTGCATTTCCCTGAAGGCTGATAATATTGAGCATCTTGGTTCCCATCATGGCTCAGTAGAAATGAATCTGACTAGCATCCATGAGGACGCAGGTTCGATCCCTGGCCTCGCTCGGTGGATTAAGGATCCAGCATTGCTGTGAGTTGTGGTGTGGGTTGCAGACACGGCTCAGATCTGGCGTTGCTATAGTGTAGCAACCCCTAGCCTGGGAACCTCTGTATGCCACAGATGAAGCCCTAAAAAAAAATATTGAGCATCTTTTCATGTGCTTATTGGCAATGTCTATCAACAGATTCTTTAAAGGGTCCTTGATAACAATAACAAAAATGCAGGATAAAATCTTTGCTCTGGAAATTTAAAGAGGAGTTGGACATTCTTATCCTGGTTTTACAGCTTTCTTGTTGAGGACAGAACTGGAATTTAGTCCCCCTTTTTTCATCATTGATGAAAGATACTTAGACTGTAGAACACTTTATGTTCTGTAAAGAAAGATATCGTGCTAGAGTAAATTACTGCACCTTCCTTTTCTTGAGTATTTTATCTACCTGTAAAATTGGGAGAATCTTGTGCCATATAGTTATTTTCATGAATTATGAATTAAGGATTTTAGAATTGTATAATGTTTTAAAATATGATAAGGTTATAGATAATCAGGAACAGCATGTGTTTCTGGGATACTACTATGTCGGTTTTCAGTAATTTAATGAATCTAAGACTTTAACAATTGAATCCATGTTTCTCTCATTCTGAACAGTAGATACTGTGAGACTCAGGCACTGCATGAGTTGCCCTTAGGTAGAGTAATTGCCATGTTAGGTCACTGTTCTTTGCATGGGGGAATCTCGTCATAAAGACTAGAAATCTTTCATTGTAACATCAATGGTAACAAAAGCTATCTGAGTTTTCAGCTCTTACTAGCATTTGCGATATGAATCAATGTATTTTCCAGTTGTGGAATAATTTTATGCACACTGAAAAGCAAATCAAAAGCATTCAGTGGTGTGTGTGTGTGTGTGTGTGTGTGTGTGTGTGTGTGTTGTGCAGACACGTGTTTTGGATTAGTCAAATTTTGTAAGTTTAAAAAAATATGATCCACTTTGTTTCTCACCATTTTACTTATGCCATTCATGATGTCCTAATTACAGTATTTATTCCCTAGAGATTTTTATTTTCTTCCTTTTCTCACTAGATGCTCCACGTCAAGAAGCAAAGTGTACTGAGTGTAGCGGCAGAAGGAGCTAATGTGTGTCGTCATGGGAAACTGTGTTGGCTTCAGGTAAAACATTTCTTAAAGCTTTTTATTTTGAAATAATTGTAGATTAACTGGTAAGTTTATTTTAATATCTTTTTTATATCAGCCCAGTTGCACTGTCCTATAACTTGTTTGGAATGTCTTTCAGTTTTATTATATTCAGTTTATTCTTTTCAAGAGGAAGAACTTCTCTTTATAGATTTAATTTTTGTCATCATCATTCCTGTCTCATAGGCTCTGCTTGAGGTCTTCTTTCCCAGCCTCATGCTCTCACCTTAAATATATGGAGAATTTCAGTCTTTCCTTCTGGATGGCAGCTTTCCACAGTAGGTTTCTGCCACATCATTTTCATTTTCCTGGATCAAGGAGATGTCAGGAGGGTCCTTATTTTATCCAGAGAAGTTTGTAGTGAGCCTTGAATAGCTGGAGGATGGTAACCACCTTTGGATCAAACTCAGCCACATCAGAATTTAAGGGGCAGAGGGACAAGAAAGCCAACTAAATTCCCAACCAATGTCTTCCATCCCTGGAGTCAGGACCTACCTCAGCGTACTGGAATATTTTTATTAGGATTGGCAGTCTGTCCTCTTGAAACTCTGGAATGTTTGCCTTCTCAAAGAAAAGGGAATGGAGGTGTCAAGCTCAGTTATGCTCAGGGATTAGATCGCCTCTCTCTTGTTCCCATGTGCTTTCTAGGTAAACCTTAACCTTTATTTATTTATTTGCTTGTTTGTTTGCCATGTCCACTGCTCATATGGAAGTTCCTGGGTCGAGGATCAAACCTGCACCACAGCAGGGACTCGTGCCACAGCAGTGACAAAGCAGGATCCTTAACCTGCTAGGCCATTAGGGAACTCCCTGAACCTTAGCTTTTAGGTGACTAGGTTTGAGTTAGCAGCACAAATGCAAATTATTTAAAATGAACCTCCACAAGCAACAAAAATAAACAGTATGGACTACATCAAACTAAAAAGCTTCTACACATCAAAAGAAGGATCAGCAAAATGAAAAACTAATCTATGGAATGGGAGAAAATATTTACAAACCATATAGCTGATAAGGGGTTAATAGCCAAAATATACAAGGACCTTATACAACTCAACAGCAAAACCCCCCTGCAAATAATCCAATTTAAAAATGGGCAAAGGAACTGAATAGACATTTTTCCAAAGAAGATATATAAAATGCCAACAGGTACATGAAAAGGTACTGTACCTAATCACTAATCATCAGGGAAATACAAATCAAAGCCACAATGAAATATCACTTCATACCTGTTAGCTGTTACAAAAAAGATGTGACAGGAGTTCCCATTGTGGCTCAGCAGGTTAAGAACCCAGCATAGTTTCTGTGAGGATGCAAGTTGGATCCCTGGCCTTGCTCAGTGGGTTAAGGGTCAGGTGTTGCCATAGGCTGGGGCATAGGTCACAGATTCGGCTCAGATCCAGTGTTGCTGTGGCATGGCACAGACTGACAGCAGCAGCTCTGACTCAGTTCCTAGCCTGGGAACTTCCATATGCCTCAGGCCATAAAAAAAAGAAAAGAAAAAGATAAGAGATAAGTGCTAGTGAGTATATGGAGAAAAGGGAACCTTTGTGCACTGTTGGTGGGAATGTAAATTGGCGGAGCCACTATAGAAACAGTATGGAGGGTCCTCAGATTAAAAATAGGAGTTCCCACTGTGGCTCAGTGGGTTAAGAAGCCAACTAATATCCATGAGGATGCAGGTTCGATCCATAGCCTTGCTCAGTGGGTTAAGAATCCAGCATTGCTGTAAGCTTCGGCTTAGGATCTGGTTGTTGCTGGGGTGTGAGCTGGTAGCTACAACTCTGATTCGACCCCTAGAATTGGGAACTTCCATATGCTGTGGGTGCGGCCATAAAAAGACAAAAAAATTAAAAATAAAACTACCATATGGTTTAGCAATTCCACTTCTGTTATATACCCAAAGGAAATGAAGACAGGATCTTGAAGACATTCCTACATTCCCATTTTAATATTGCAGCATTATTTATAATAGCCAAAACATGGAAAGAACCAAGTGTTCACGGGCGAATGAGCAGCAGTTGGATTCTTAACCCATTGCACCACAGATGGAACTCCTGCTTTTTTTTTTTTTTAAAAAAAAAAAGACTCCAATAGCAAGGTTGTTAAACTACATGTCTACAGCACTTTATAGTTGACAAAGTACTTTGACAAACATTATTTTATTTACATTTTTCACTTTATTCTCCTTCTGGGAGCCCTGTGATAGGAATGTTTGACCATTTGATATTGTTCCACAAGACCCTTAAGCTAGCTTTACTTTTTTTCCACATTGTTTTTTCTTTTTGCTGCTCTGAATGGGTTAGTTTTATTGCCCTATCTTTGAGTTAACTGATCCTTTCTTCTGCTTTATCTAGTATTATTTTTCAGTTCAGTTATTGTATTTTTCAGGTCTGTGATTTCTATTTGGTACTTTCTTATATTTTCCATCTCTTGTTGAGGTGTTCATCCATTCTTTTTTCCAGTTTGGCTAGCATCTTTATGACCATTACTTTGAACTCTTTATCAGGTAAATTACTTAGCTCCATTTCATTATGATTTTCTTTCTGAGGTTTTATCGTGTTCATTCATTTGGAATGTATTCCTCTGTTTCTGCATCTTTTTTGGTTTCTATACAGTAGATGAAACAACCACTCCTCCCAGTCTTGAAGGAGTGGCCTCCTATAGGAGATGAACCTGTCATTCAACCCTGCCTCAGCTCTTGTTTTTTTTCAAATCTCTGTGTTTGTCCAAGCAGCCTATTTTTTTTTTTTTTTTTGTCTTTTTAGGGCTGCATCTGTGGCATATGGTGGTGCCCAGGTTAGGGGTCTAATTGGCGCTTTAGCTTCTGGCCTAAGCCACAACCACAGCAACGTGGGATCCAAGCCACATCTGCGACCTACACCATAGCTCATGGCAAGGCCGGAACCTTAACCCACTGAGCAAGGCCAGGGATCAAACCTGTGTCCTCATGAATGTTAGTAAGATTCCTTTCTGCTGAGCCACAATGGGAACTCCAAGCACCCTATTATATTTTTAGTCCCTGGTAATTGAGGATGTGCCAAGACCTATCAGTGTTGCAGAGGGGGGGATCTCAGTGCCTAGATTCAGGGTGAGGGGATTATCTCCAGGCATCAGCTTTTTAAAGCATGCAAATATGTGAAATCCTATGGGACTACAGGCATAAACCCTGCTGGCCAACAGAACTAGGCCACCTGGAGGTGTGCCCTGAATGGCAGTTGCAGAAATCAGGGCTCCTGGGTAATATAGGTGAGCTGGAACAAGGAAAAGCATCAAGGTGGAGTCCGCAGCTTGTGCTCCCTAGGCCATTATCATGTACAAACCCTGAAGCCTGCCCCTCAGGTCAAAGCTCTAGGACAAGCAAAGAACCCTTCCTCACAGAAAGACTGGAGAATGGGCCTCAGTCCACTGTCTGGGCAGTGCCTTGCGGGGGTGGTAGCCTGCCAAGAACTGTCTTTTCCATTGCCATAGTCCCATTGGGACCCAGGAATACAAGCATCACTGGCCACCAGAGCCACACCATCAAGGGGCATCCCCTGGTAGCAGCTTCAAAAACCAGGGAAGGGAGTTCCCGTCGTGGCGCAGTGGTTAACGAATCCGACTAGGAACCATGAGGTTGCGGGTTCGATCCCTGCCCTTGCTCAGTGGGTTAAGGATCCGGCGTTACTGTGAGCTGTGGTGTAGGTTGAAGACGCGGCTCGGATTCCCATTCCCACGTTGCTGTGGCTCTGGCGTAGGCCATTGGCTACAGCTCTGATTAGACCCCTAGCCTGGGAACCTCCATATGCTGCAGGAGCGGCCCCAGAAAAGGCAAAAAGACAAAACAAAACAAAACAAAACAGGGAAGAAGACACAAAAAAGTACAGAGGCAACTGCTTCTAACATGTTGAAATGTTTCTACTGTTTTCCTTTCTCTGCTAGTATACTAATTGCTCTCTCTTTATTCATTAGTTTTGAAATCAACTTTTATTATTCTAAATATTTTTCCCCATTATAGCACCCAAACCTCCCTAGAGCCTCCCAATTTGGTTATATCCAAATTTAAAAATTTTTTAATTTTTATACAGTTTTAAAGGTTACTTTCATTAGTTATTACAAAACTATTGGCTATATTCCCCATGTCATACAATACATCCTTGAGCCTATCTTTTTTTTTTTTTTTTTTTTAATTTTATTTTCCCACTGTACAGCAAGGGGGTCAGGTTATCCTTACATGTAAACATTACAATTACAGTTTTTCCCCCACCATTTCTTCTGTTGCAACATGAGTATCTAGACATAGTTCTCAATGCTATTCAGCGGGATCTCCTTGTAAATCTATTCTACGTTGTGACTGATAAGCCCAAGCTCCCGATCCCTCCCACTCCCTCCCCCTCCCATCAGGCAACCACAAGTCTCTTCTCCAAGTCCATGATTGATTTTCTTTTCTGAGGAGATGTTCATTTGTGCTGGATATTAGATTCCAGTTATAAGTGATATCATATGGTATTTGTCTTTGTCTTTCTGGCTCATTTCACTCAGGATGAGATTCTCTAGTTCCATCCATGTTGCTGCAAATGGCATGATGTCATCCTTCCTTGAGCCTATCTTACACCTAGCGATTTGTACCTCCTACTCTCCCACCCCTATATTCCACCCCCAACCCTGACTGACAACCACAAGTTTTTTTGTTTCGTTTTGGCCACGCCCACGGCATGTGGAAGTTCCTGGGCCAGGGATTGAACCCGAATCATAGCAGCAACCCAAGCTGCTGCAGTGACAACACCAGATCTTAACCCATTATACCACAAGGGAACTTCTCGCAACCACTAGTTTGTTCTCTATATCTGTGAGTCTGCTTTTCTTTTGTTATGTTTACCAGTTTCTAGTATTTTTTTACTTTTCATACAGTATTTCTCTGACTTATTTCACTTAGCATAATGCCCTCCAAGTCTTCATTCATGTTGTTGCAAATAGCAAAATTCCATGCTTTTTATGGCTGAGTAATATTCCACCCTGTGTGTGTGTGTGTGTGTGTGTGTGTATACCACATCTTTATCCATTCATCTGTTATTGGACATTTAAGTTGTTTCTATGTTTTAGCAATTGTAAATAATGCTACTGTAAACACTGGGGGTATGTATTTCTTTTTGAATTAGTTTTTTTTTCAGAAGTTGTATCCCAGTTTTTGGTTAAGACAGGATTCAGGCTGTATATGATTATGACTGTATAGCCATCACTCTTTATTGAGTCAGTCAGATTATTTCTTTTCTTGCACAATTTTTTGTTTTTCATAGAATTGAAAATTGCCTCATCATACTAGCTTTTTTTTTTTTTTTTTTGTCTTTTGTCTTTTTGTTGTTGTTGTTGTTGTTGTTGTTGTTGCTATTTCTTGGGCGGCTCCCGCGGCATATGGAGGTTCCCAGGCTAGAGGTTGAATCGGAGCTGTAGCCACCAGCCTACGCCAGAGCCACAGCAACGCGGGATCCGAGCCGCGTCTTCAACCTACACCACAGCTCACGGCAACGCCGGATCATTAACCCACTGAGCAAGGGCAGGGACCGAACCCGCAACCTCATGGTTCCTAGTCGGATTCGTTAACCACTGTGCCACGACGGGAACTCCCATACTAGCTTTTTATTCCTTGCACTTGTGATTAAGCCTTCCTATATTTTCTCCTCAGTATAATTTTTTCACATATATATATCTATCCTGATAATCTGTGTTGTATTTTTGTCTTGAAGCCATCTCCTCTGGAGCCCTCTGTCCTCCTGTTGCAATGCAGGCGGTGTTCTCAAGCTAGAAGCTATAAGGGTAGAGGTCTGAGGCTCACAATTCAGTGTGCAGACTCATTTTTCAGTCCATTACTGACCCCCCTGCCCTCTTCTATATCTTATACCCCCAACCCTAGAGCCTCTCTGGTTGAATTTATCCAGAGGATATATCTTCTGTCCTCCATGGGAGTGGAAAGGATAACCTGGAGGCTTATTTCTTCTTATACAGACCTCCAGCCCATCCCCCTATTTCCAGCTCCTCACTTTTCTTAGCATCTGGCACCTTTAATTCCTAAGCCTTTATTTTATTGTATATGTTTCTTTCTTTGTTCTGTCTTGTTTTTCCTAACCTACTCTCTTTCTGTCAGTATTTCCCACTGCTTTTCTTTAACTTTAAATTATATAAATGTTTAACCTTCATCTGTGGTCAAATACTTTCAGATATAATATTATGCCTTGGAGTTCCTGTTGTGGCACAGTGGAAGTGAGTCCTACTAACATCCATGAGGATACAGGTTCGATCCCTGGCCTCACTCAGTGGGTTGGAGATCCAGCGTTGCCATGAGCTGTGGTGTAGATCACAGACGTGCCTTGAATTCTGAGATGCTGTGGCTGTGGCCTAGGCTAGCAGCTGTAGCTCTGATTTGACCCCTAGCCTGGGAACTTCAATATGCCGTGGGTGTGCCCCTAAGAAGGGAAAAAAAAAATTATGTCTTAAGATGAAGGTAGCAAATATTTGTTAATAGTCATAAAGTTTTTTATTTCC
Organism: Sus scrofa; assembly: GCF_054392235.1. Lineage (NCBI taxonomy): Eukaryota > Metazoa > Chordata > Mammalia > Artiodactyla > Suidae > Sus > Sus scrofa. Next base: position 139,441,451 of record NC_139383.1, read on the forward strand.
TTTGGCCCACTTCTTAGGATTATTCAAATCTGGGAATCTATTCTAAATAATTTAAAGTATGAGGAAAAATTCTATGAGAACCTATTCATCTCGCCATCATTTTTAGTGGTGAACAGTCAGAAACTACTTAAATAGGGAGTTCCCATGGTGGCGCGGTGGTTAACGAATCCCAATAGGAACCATGAGGTTGCGGGTTCGATCCCTGGCCTTGCTCAGTGGTTAAGGATCCGGCATTGCCTTGAGCTGTGGTGCAGTTTGCAGACGCGGCTAGGATCCCACATTGCTATGGCTCTGGCGTAGGCCGGTAGCTATAGCTCCGATTGGACCCCTAGCCTGGGAACTTCCATATGCCGTGGGAGCGGCCCAAGAAATGGCAAAAAGACAAAAAAAAAAAAAAAGAAACTACTTAAATAATTAGCAATAGGACACATTACAGTACATTTGATAGGTCTGATGGGGCTGCCAAAAATTAGTGAAACATAGAAGTGAAATACAGAAAAGTTTACGAGGGGAAAAAGTGGGATATAGATTTGAATGCATATTATTAGAGTCCAACATATTTTTTGTATGTAAAAAAATGGAAAGGTGTGTTGTACAGCATGATGCACTGATTTACTAAAGAGATGTATCACAGCCATCCATGTGTCTGGCTCTCTTTCAGTTGTTGCTTCAGGTATGAGTGATGAGTCTGACATAATCTCTTCTCTCACAGACTTTACAGTTTAGCAGAGAATTATTTTCCAAACTTCTATGTCTGCTCAATTTTTATACTTAAAGAGATATTTAGAGGAGTTCCCGTTGTGACACAGTGGAAACGAATCCAACTAGTAACCCTGAGGTCACAGGTTCGATCCCTGGCCTTGCTCCGAGGGTCAGTGATCTGGCATTTTGTGAACTATGGTATAGGTCGCAGACTTGGTTCAGATCCCGTGTAGCTGTGTCTGTGGCTGGCAGCTACAGCTCCAATTTGACCCCTAATCTGGGAACCTCCATATGCTGTGGGTGCAACCCTATTAAAAAAAAAAAAAAAGAAAGAAAAAAAAAAAAGAGGTAGATGGAATTCCCTGGGTGGCTCATTGGGTTAAGGATCCAGCATTGTCACTGCAGTGGTTTGAGTCATTGCCGTGGCGTAAGTTCAGTCCCTGGCCCTGGAACTTATGCATGCCACAGGCATGGTCAAAAAGAAAGTAGAGAAGCAGCAGGGATTGACCGTTTTAGATATCTAGCAGACAACATGAAAGATCTGAGACTGGGTGCCAGGTAGGCCTGGTAATTATAGCTGTATCAACAGTGAGCCCCTAAAATGACAAACAGCCTCAGACTGTCATGTGGCTGGCTCTTTGACCTATTTGGATCTGTTCTTGCCTTCATTCTTTGATTCAGTACATGATCCTGTACAGCTGTATGGTCTTTGTAACTTTTGTGATCAGAAACAATCTAGAATTCTTATCATTGTATGAAATTGATTGTAACAGCAGTATTTCACATCTTACTATTTGTGCCAGTGCATTAGTTGCTGGTTTTAAACTGCTAGAGGACAGAGATCTTCTTTCTCTCTTTCTCTTTATTTTTTTTTTTGTGTGGGCAGGGGGGCACATGTCTGTGGCCAGGGAATGAACCTGGGCCATAGCTGTGACTAGGCCAGGGAAGGAACCTGGGCCATAGCTGTGACCCAAGCCACAGCAGTGGCAGTGCTGGATCTTTACCTGCTAGGCCACCCAGGAACTCCCTCACGAGTGTTTCTTGATCCTGAGATCCCCTTCCCTAGTTCTTTCTTAAGTGTGTCTGGATGGTTTATTGTAGGTAGCCACAAATAGCCGAGTTTACTTATTTGACATTTTGCTTCTGGGAAGTCGCGCTTTCAACAATGGACTTCAAATGGTATTAGAAGACAAAAGAATTTTGAAGGTGAGTGTGTAACCTGATGTCTCTGCTAGTAAGAATAACAGCCAGAGTCAGCCAGTGGAAATTGATTACCTGGGGGCAAAATACTGGTTTGGATTTTCCTAAATGACTTAGATGAGAGTTCCCATCAAGGTACAGTGGATTAGGAATCTGACTGCATTGGCTCAGGTCACTGTAGAGGCAGAGGTTCAATATCTGGCCCAGCACAGTTGGGTTAAAGGATCTAGTGTTGCTGCATCTATGGCTCAGATTAAGTCTCTAGCCTAGGGACTTCCACATGCCACAAGTTTGACCATAAATTTAAAAAGTCTCAGATAAATACCAAATATGTTATTCACCTTGTGTTATTTGAACCTGCACTGTTTTTCCTACTATTTTAATAATTAAACCATTGAAAACTCAAGGAAAAAAAAGAAAAAAGAATAATCAATCAGGTTCTAGTAACTCTGTCTATGTCTTCTGGTTCCTTAGGTTATCCATGATTGTCGTTGGCTTTCTGACTGTCTCTCTCATCAGTACGGGATTTTACTGAATAATGTCTTTGACACACAGGTATGTACTTGAAAACAGTGGATTCAATCCAGTGTCTATAACTCTTATAGAAAATAAGCCTTGTCTGATGAATGATTGAAAATCTTGTTATGTGTGCCTCATTCCTGCTCACTTCTCATGTAAGATGTTTGCACAGTATGTGAGAACATTTGATGAACTGTAGAAGCACTCCATAAAAGTTACTTATAGGTATTTAGGGTTTTTTCCCCAACACTTTGCTCTAGAATTTGTCAAATAAGAAGCAACCTCCTTGGGATGGAAACATTCTAAAATTAGGTTGTGATGGTGGTTGTACAACTATAAATATAATAAAATTCATTGAATTTTTTTAAAGGGAAAAAAAAGAAGCAAGCTGCACATTCTAGTGTTGCCTTGTGGCTCAGTAGGTTCAGGATCCAGTGTTGTCATTGCAGCGGCTCAGGTCACTGCTATAGCACAGGTTCGATCCCTGGTGAGGAAATTTCCACATGATGTGAGAGCAGCCAAAAATAAAAAACAAAACAAAACAAAACAAAAGGGAATTCCCCCTGCCGCACAGCAGAAATGAATCCCACTAATATCCATGAGGATGCAGGTTCAACCCCTGGCCTTGCTCAGTGAGTCAGGGATCAGGCATTGTTGTGAGCTGTGGTGTAGGTCACAGATGCAGCTCAGATCACATGTTGCTGGGTCTGCGGCGTAGGCTGGCAGTCGTAGCTCGATTTGACCACTAGCTTGGGAACTTCCAATATGCTGCGGGTGCAGCCCTAAAAAAAAAAAAGCAAGAAAAACCTCCAAACAAACAAAAGAAGCGAGCTCCATGTTATGTTATATTCAGGAAATTGAACAATTTTGTGGTCATTTGGAAATTTGACACAGTACTCAGTGTGAGGTAGACAGTCACATTTATGCCTTTACCACATGTGTATCAGTTAAGGCTAATGGCTAATTGGCATCTAGTTCAGGAATGCAGGTTGTCCTCAATATGCCTCTGAAGCCTATTCTGGCCCCAAATAGCCTGAAGTTATGTGATTTTTCTGTGGTCTAAAGGACCTAGAGTAAAGAGGAATTCCTAGGCTATACTAGATCTTAGAGCTGATCTGGGTTTCTGGTTTGGTTGTAAGATCCATAAAACCACTAAATTTTCTGATGGCATTGTCTATCATGTGCGTCCTTGGGAAAAATGGAATTTCAAGACATTTCTCTAAATATATTTCTGCTATTTCTGTCATAAGATAGCTCTCTTTATATATTCTACAGACTTATCTATGTCTTTTTAATGCCACAGGTAGCAGATGTCCTTCAGTTTTCCATGGAAACAGGTGGCTTTCTTCCAAACTGCATCAGTACTTTACAGGAGAGTTTAATCAGACACCTTAAAATAGCCCCTAAATATCTCTCCTTTCTGGAAGAAAGACAGAAACGGATTCAGGTAAGTATTAAAGGATGTGACATATAACATTAAATTTTTTCTGGTGTCTTGTGAGTGGGATTATCAGCATATTATATAGAGAAGTGACAGCTGCTAGGTAAGCATATGAGTGCTGCCAGAGTCTTAGTTGTTCCAAAATGGAACAATATGTTTGTGGTCTCAAGTGGATAAAAGTCAGTATCCAGATTCATTGTTTATCAATTAAAAAACACTCTGAAATAAATTTTCATGTTGGACAAATGGGCATTTTATTAGGAATTTGGATTAAGGCAGTGGAACAAAAATTATGCCAATTATTTCTTCCAAAGTAAGGTAGATTTTCTCTAGCTTCTAATAGCCTTACATGCACACTTAGTTCATGACCATATTAGCTGCAGTTTTTGCTACATAACCAATTTTGCTGCCTCCAGCTTTGAGTAAGTCCTAATCTCTCTCTCTCCCCCCTTTCCCCTCTCTCTTTCTCCCTTCCTCCCCTGCGTCTTTCCCCCATCACATTCACACACTCACTGTATACACACATAATTGTGTGTATGTGTGTGTGTGTGTATTCTCAGAAGGCTGGCCATGGTGTGAAAGTAGAAGGTGATAATTAGAGAAAATGACAGTGATGTTGTTTTAAGTTAATCAGCACTTATATAAACCATTATTTTCCTTAAAGTCTTGCTTACTAGTCAGAGAAAATTGTTTGGTGTCTCTAGGAAAACCCAGAATTGTGGTTCACACGACCTCTTTCACCTTCTTTGCTAAAAATTTTGGCCCTGGAAGCTACCTACCTGCTCCCCCTTCGCTTGGTACTTCTGGATGAAATGATGTCTGACCTAACCACCCTTGTGGATGGCTACCTAAACACCTACCGAGAAGGGTCTGCAGACCGGCTGGGCAGCATGGAGGTAGGTGGCATCTTCTCTAGCTGTGCTTTCAGGACTTCCACTTCTGCCTTATTCCTCATGTGGGCAAGGGAATACCCAACCTTCACAGCCAACTTTCTTTTGGCTGACTTAGGGATAAATACTCTTGAGGGGGCTATCCCTTTGACTTAATTAATCTCCTTGAGTACTTTTTCACTGTGAGTGTGTGTGCGTTCTTTTTGTTTGTTTTGGTCACTGACATTTATTTTGTATGATGCAACTGGTGATATGCATTTCAATAAAGCTAAAAATTGATGTCCTTGGAAAATACTGTCCTTTTTAAAATATTGTACAAACTTTTGCACAATATCAAATTATGTGTCCAGTAAAAATTTCTTTCTTTTTCTTTTCTTTCTTTTTTTTTTTTTGCTTTTTTAATTTATTTTTATTTTTATTTATTTATTTTTAATTTTCCCACTGTACAGCAAGGGGGTCAGGTTATCCTTACATGTATACATTGCAATTACAGTTTTTCCCCCACCCTTTCTTTTTTTTTTTTTTTTTTTGTCTTTTTGCCTTTTCTTGGGCCGCTCCTGCGGCATATGGAGGTTCCCAGGCTAGGGGTCGAATCAGAACTGTAGCCGCTGGCCTACGCCAGAGCCACAGCAACACGGGATCCGAGCCGCATCTGCAACCTACACCACAGCTCACAGAAACGCCGGATCGTTAACCCACTGAACAAGGGCAGGGACCGAACCTGCGACCTCATGGTTCCTAGTTGGATTCGTTAATCACTGCGCCACGACGGGAACTCCGAACTTACCCCATCATCTTTTTTATTTTAATTTTTTTTTTATTGGCTTTTTTTTTTGGCTTTTTTTTTTTTTTTGGCCTTTTCTAGGGCCGCTCCCATGGCATATGGAGATTCCTAGGCTAGGGGTCCAATTGGAGCTGTAGCCACTGGCCCATGCCAGAGCCACAGCAACGGAGGATCCGAGCCGAATCTGCAACCTACACCACAGCTCACGGCAACGCCGGATCCTTAACCCACTGAGCAAGGCCAGGGATCGAACCTACAACCTCATGGTTCCTAGTCGGATTCGTCAACCACTGCGCCACCATGGGAACTCCTTTTTTCTTTTTTTAAATTTTTTTTATTTAGCTTTTTAGAACTGCACTCACGGCATATGGAGATTCCCAAGATAGGAGTGTAATCAAGCTACAGCTGCCGGCCTATGCCAGAACCACAGCAATGCCAGATCCAAGCCACATCTGTGACCCATACTACAGCTCATGGCAATGCTGAATCCACTGAGCGAGGCCACGGATTGAACCCACAACCTCATGGTTCCTAGTCGGATTCGTTTCTGCTGTACCACAACGGGAACTGCAAAAATTTCTTTCAAAGAAACATAAATTTAACATTTTATTAGTTATTTTTGGAGTTCTCTTGTAGTATAGTGTGTTAAGGCTCCAGTATTTTCACTGCAGTGGCTTGAGTCGCTGCTGTGGCACAGGTTCATTCCCTGGCCTGGGAACGTCTACATTACACAGGTGTAGCCAAAAAGAAAAAAAAAATTTTTTTAAATGATAATTATCACCACTACTTTAGTAGTTTTTGAAGCTATTAGCCAGTGAGGTTAGGAAAAAAAATATGAACTATAAAAGTGGAATGGGAAGAATAGGATTTATGACTTGCCTTTGATATAGCTGAATAGTGAGGAGAATCAACTGAAAAAGACTACCACAAACAAAAAGGCAATATAGTAGAATGGATACAAATAGAACATAAAACTTAATGGCTTTCCTATATCCATATACACAGCTAGAAAATATAATGTGAGAAAAAATTCATTTATAATTATTACAACATTAGATTATCTAAAAATAAACATAACAAATTGGAATATAGAGATGAAGAAGGTGTTAAAATATTACTGAATGGCATAAAAGAGGACTTGAATGGGAACACTACGTATTTTGGGCTATCAGCTATTCCTAAATTAACTTTAAATTTAACTTTATTCCAAGAGAAATATTAAAGCCAGAATTATGGTGGCAACTTTGATTATAGTGTTTATAGAAATAAATAAGCATAGGTAAGAATAATCCTGTCAGTTATTAAAACATATTATATGTCTGTGCTAAATGCAACTGGTACATACATGTGCAGGCAGATAAATGGAACAGAGTATATATGCCAGTAATGGCTAGGATAAAGGTAGAATTCCCAGTCAATGAGAAAAAGACAGTTATTCAGTAAATTGACTTAGGCAATTGAATAACCATTGTTAGTTGAGGAAAGAGAAGAGGAGAATGAGAATTGGACTCTCTTTTTCATTATTCCAGAATCAATCCACAGAGCAAGTCATATGTAAAACCTGGAATTACAAAATTTATGGAAAAAACCTAGTGTTAAAATAAATAGTAAAAGAAATAATATTTAAATAATATTAAAGAAAATTATCTCAGAGTGGGAACATATTCCCCCAGATTTATTGAGGAGTAGTTGACAAAATTGTGTATATTTAAAGTGTACATTGTGATGATTTGACATCATAAAAATTGTGGAGTGATTACCAAGAGCTAGATAATTAACACATATCAACTCATAGCTAACTTTTTGTTCTTTTGTGATAAGAACCATATAATATGAGACTATTAACTGTAGTAATCATGCTGTATGTTAGCTTCTCAGAACATTCTTCTTAAAACTGAAAGTTTGTATCCTTTGACCTACGTCTCCCTATTTCCATCTCCCTCAACCTCTGGCAACCACCATTCTATTCTGTTTCTATGAAATCAGTTTTTGTTTTTAGGATTTCATATATAAGTGATATCATGCAGTATTTGTCTTCCTCTATCTGGCTTATTTCACTTAGCACAATACCCTCCAGTTCATCTATATTCTTGCAGATTGCAGAATTTCCTTCTTCTTATGACTGAAAATACTCTATTTTATGTAAATATACACTGCATCTTTATCCATTTATCTGTTGATAGACACAGGTTATTTACTTATCTTAACTATTTTGAATAATGCTGCAATGAACGGGGAAATTTATGTATCCCTTTGCCATCCTGTTTTCATATCTTTCAGATATGCACCCAGTTGTGGGGTTGCTGGACCATGTAATAGTTTGATTTTTAATTTTTAAGGAACCTCCATACTGTTTTCCGTGGTAGCTGTACCAGTTTACATTCCCATCAGTAGTATGTGTTTCCTTTTCTCTACATTCTCACCAATGTATGTTATCTGTCTTTGCAAGAATAGCCATCTTAACAGGTGTGATTTAGTGGAGTTCCCGTCGTGGCACAGTGATTAACGAATCCGACTAGGAACCATGAGGTTGTGGGTTGGGTCCCTGCCCTTGCTCAGTGGGTTAAGGATCTGGCGTTGCCGTGAGCTGTGGTGTAGGTTGCAGACACCGCTCGGATCCCGCGTTGCTGTGGCTCTGGCGTAGGCCGGTGGCTACAGCTCCGATTCGACCCCTAGCCTGGGAACCTCCATGTGTCGCGGGAGCGGCCCAAAGAAATAGCAAAAAGACAAAAAAAAAAAAAAAACAGGAGTTCCCGTCGTGGCGCAGTGGTTAATGAATCCGACTAGGAACCATGAGGTTGCGGGTTCGGTCCCTGCCCTTGCTCAGTGGGTTAACGATCCGGCGTTGCCGTGAGCTGTGGTGTAGGTTGCAGACGCGGCTCGGATCCCGCGTTGCTGTGGCTCTGGCGTAGCCTGGTGGCTACAGCTCCGATTCAACCCCTAGCCTGGGAACCTCCATATGCCGCGGGAGCGGCCCAAGAAATAGCAACAACAACAACAACAACAAAAGACAAAAGACAAAAAAAAAAAAAAAAAAAAAAAAAAAAAAAAAAAAAAAACACAAAAAACAAAACAAAACAAAAAAAACAGGTGTGATTTAGTATCTCATTGTGGTTTTGATTTGCACTCCCCTGATGACTAGTGATGTTGAACACCTTTTCAGGTACATATTGGCCATTTAAATGCCTTCTTTGGAAAATTGTCTATTCAGGTTCTTTGCTCACTTTAAGATTTTTGCTTTTGTGCTCTTAAGTTGTATGAGGGAGTGCTTTTCTTTTTTTTTTTTTAGAATGTGTTCGTATTTATTTATTTATTTATTTTGTCTTTTTTTGCTGTTTCTTGGGCTGCTCCTACAGCATATGGAGGTTCCCAGGCTAGGGGTTGAATCGGAGCTGCAGCCACCAGCCTACGCCAGAGCCACAGCAACGCGGGATCCGAGCTGCGTCTGCAACCTACACCACAGCTCATGGCAACGCCGGATCCTTAACCCACTGAGCAAGGGCAGGGACCCAACCCGCAACCTCATGGTTCCTAGTCGGATTCGTTAACCACTGCGCCACGACGGGAACTCTAGGGAGTGCTTTTCTATGCAATACAGAATTACTCAGCTCTCATAAAAGATGCATATATATTTGACTTTTAAAAGTTTGTGTGGCAAAAATACTGTGAATAAAGTCAAAGGGCAAGCAACCTGGGAAAATTATTTGCCTCATGTAACCAAGAGGCTATTTTCTTTTCTTTTCTTTCTTTCTTTTTCTTTCTTTCTTTCTTTCTTTCTTTCTTTCTTTCTTTGGGCCAAATCCTTGGCATATGGAAATTCCTAGGCTAGGGGTCAAATCGGAGCTACAGCTGCTGGCCACAGCCACAGCAATGTGGCATCCGAGCCGCATCTGCGACCCATACCACAGCTCAAGGCAACACCAGATCCTTAACCCATTGAGTGAGGCCAGGGATCGAACTCGCAACCTCATGCTTCCTAGTCGGATTTGTTTAAGCTGAACCATGACGGGAACTCCAAGAAGCTGCTTTTTAGAAGATGCACCTGCTAAGGTACTTGGACAGAGGTTGAAATGTATTGTTAAACACATATACGCACAAAACACACAAATCTGTATTCAAAATATTTAAATTACTCAAAAAATAGTGTTACTATGCTTGCAGGCACTAGAGGGTGCCATAAGAACGCATTTGAATAGACCCTTGCAGGCCAAATACTCAGTATAGTAGAAGGGATTTTAAGCCCCTCCCCCACCCCCTTTTTTTTGGTCTTTTTAGAGCCGAACCCCGCAGCATATGGAAGTTCCCAGGCTAGGTTTTGAATTGGAGCTGCAGCTGCTGGCCTTCACCACACCACAGCAACACCAGATCTGATCCACATCTGTGACCTACACCACAGCTCTAAGCAACACCCAATCCTTAACTCACTGAGCGAGGCCAGGGATCAAACCCACGTCCTCATGGATACTAATTGGGTTAATTACTGCTGAGCTACAATGGGAATGCCTAAGGCCCATTATTAGAGATTATAGTAGACTTGTGTTCATTTTCTTTTCTTAGCCTGCGTGTATGGAGCTTCCACAGGAACTGCTTCAACTCAAGGACTTCCAGAAGCAGCGCAGAGAGAGAGCTGCAAAAGAATATAGAGTAAATTCACAGGGACTCCTAGTAAGGACAGTATTACAGCCAAAGAAATCTGTGACAGAGACAGCAGGGAAAGTAAAAGGTTTCTTGCTTTGTAAAAATTCTAGGCTAGATAAAGCTCCAACTTTTACATCTCCTGAGGATGTAAATTTGCTAAAAGAAGAATTGAAGAGCAAACAAACCATAGCAGAACCTCAACATCTACCTCCCATAAAGGAAGAGCCCAGTGAGGATTCCAGTAACAAACTCTGCCCTGAGTCAGAGGGGTCGAAGGACCAGCGAGTAACTAAAAAAGAACTCTTTAAGATAGCTAAACAAGAATTTCAGACAAGTTTGTCTTTGAAAGAAGAGCTAGAACGATTACTGATGGTGGAAAAGGAGGAGGATCTGAAATGTACAAAACAAGATGTTTCAGTGTCTCGGTCCCTTCCTCAGGAAACCAGAGTGTCTCCAAGTGACATCTTTCATCCTTTTAGAAAAGCTGTGCTTCCCACACTTCCTCCCTGCCCAGCTTTGGAGAAGACAGATTCCTGGATAAATCCAGATTCTCTCAATCTGCCTTAGAGTTCTGCAGTTTGTTCTTAAGGCCAATAAAGTTGGCTTATTTCCTCTGCCATCAGGGCCTTCCTCAGTGCTTAGGTTTCTCATGTTGTAAATTTGGTTTTGTCTCAGTCACAGTCTTCAGGGAAAATTATATTCTCTTGCTTGCTCCTCTGTTCCTGGAATTTGATTAGGAATGGAATAAATCGTTAATTAATGGAAGAACTGAATTTACTGATTATGTCACTGTATAGAATTGTTCCCTGTGGCCAAACTGAATTGTTTCTCATAATTTGGCTTTAAATGGTTTGAAGAAGGGAAAAATATTGGACTTAGCATCTGAAAGAATCTATACTTTAAAATTTTTGTTGTTTTTTCTGGTTTGAAGGGGATTGGTAAAACTCTTAGCCATAAGTTTAAAAAAATTGGTACCTGACAACTTTCCCGGTACTTTTTTCCTTTTTAAAATATTAACATTAACTTGCCAATTATACATCAATAAAGCTGAAAAATATTAAATTTATTTTTGAATTTGAAATGTATGATCTGTCTTCTGTCAAAGGCAAACTGTTGTTGTTGTTATTGCAGAAATCAATACCCCCGTTTTAATTTCTTTTCATTCCATTTACTTTTAGAAAGAGCTTTGTCCATTTTCCTAACAAAGCAGGAACTTCTATAGAGTATGTCTATTATGTAAACTTGAAGTTTGATTCCAAGTTTGCCTGGAATTGGTATGTTTTCTTAGGGTGAAAGGAAGGCAGCTTGTATTGAGCCCTTTTTATATTGAATAATTGCAAGTTACTCACATCCTTTTGTGTGTAATAACCAATAAACCTGTTTTGGCTATAATGGTTATCTCTCATTTTTCTTCGTTGGGTGAGGGTAGGAATAAATTGGAATATGTCTGGATTTCAGGGTCTAGCATGGAAACCTGTAATTTGGCTGTTATACAGGCCTCTATTACTTATTGCACTTAGGGGAAACTTAGGGACAGCCTACAATTAGGAACATCTTTGCCTGCTTTTGTTGATTCTATCATGAGTCTCACTAAAACAACAGCCGTGCCAGAGTTCCCTGGTGGCCTGATGGTTAGGGATCCAACATTGTCCCCCACTGCTGTGGCTTGCATCACTCCTGTAGAGTGGGTTCAGTCCCTGGCCCAGGAACTTATTCATGCTGTGGGCACAGCCAAAAAAACCCCAAACAGTAACTACAAAAAACAGCTGTGCCTTCCAAAATCCAGAGCCCAGATATGGTGTAGGCTTAAGATGAAGGCAGGCCTAAGAGAAGTCAGCTGAACCCTAAAAATGCTGTGTTTGACATTGTAGTTTATAATGTCATTTAAGGCCAAGATGGTTTCTGGTTCATCTTGAGTGAATGCACCTTCAGATTGGTCCCAGAGTGCAGTTAATCTAGGTGTATTCTGGAAAGGGCATAATTTCTGTAAAATTCATAGAATTGGTTTAGCTTCTTATGGAATCATTAAGTTACCACACACAACATATATGCATACATACATACATATATAGCTACAAAGAAAAATATAACGTTCTTCATATTTTTAGAAAAAGGATTATTCCGACTGCAGTGGCTCAGGTCGCTGTGAAGTTGACTAGCCTGGCACAGTGGCATTGTAAATTGCAGCTGTGGCTTGGCTTCCATCCCGGGCCTGGGAACTTCTACGTGCCACAGGTGCAGCCATTAAAAAAAAAATTCATCTTTCATTATGTGCGTTTTGTGACTCTACTTAAAAAAAACAATAGGACTGTGTTGGACCTTTGCTGTGCTGCTCAGTGTGGTAGCTGCTAACTAAATGTGGCTATTTTAATTTAAAATTAAATTATTTGAAATAAAATGTAAAATACAGTTCGTCAGTTGCACTTGCCATGTGTCCAGTTGTTAACAGTCCCATGTACCCAGAGGCTGCCATGTGAACACTGCAGATATAGAACATTGCCATCATTTCAGAAGGTTCTATTGGACAGTGCTATCTGAGAGGTACTTTCATTCCCAGAACCAAATGAGGCTTTTAGCTTTTACAACAGTATTTTCTTAGTGCAATGCTTATATAAATGGAACTGCATTTTTCTTAATATCCTCATTCTAGCCTGGATTGCTTACCTAAATTCCATGAGGTCAGATCCTACCATGAAGTTCTGTCCTTTGCTGGACAGAGTATAAAAAAAAATCCCTAGGAGTTCCCGTCGTGGCGCAGTGGTTAACGAATCCGACTAGGAACCATGAGGTTGCGGGTTCGGTCTCTGCCCTTGCTCAGTGGGTTGCTGTGGCTCTGGCGTAGGCCGGTGGCTACAGCTCTGATTCAACCCCTAGCCTGGGAACCTCCATATGCCGCGGGAGCAGCCCAAGAAATAGCAACAACAACAACAACAAAAAAAGACAAAAGACAAAAGACAAAAAAAAAAAAAAAAAAAAATCCCTGGGTTATTCAAGCCCTGCTGCTAGTGATTTGTGCCATTACTCAGACATCTTGTCTAAATTTTGCTCAGAGTTTTGGGAAACCTTTGGTTCTTGTCCTAATGCATTGTTGAACTCTTTATATTTTTCTAGTTGAGCATTCATAAACCATACTGCCCGCTTTCCTAAACTCTTGGGGTCCTGCTTCACTCTATACTAATTTCCTGCATCTGTCTTACCCAGGTCTGACCTTTCATATCTGAACTTTCTGTAGATGATCTTCATTAGAGATTCTTCAAGTAATCTGATCCTTTTAATTTGGGAATTAGGAAACAAGAGTTAAACGACTTCCCTGAATTAAAAAATGATACATCGAGGCTCAGCGGAAACAAATCTGACTAGTATCCATAATGACGCAGGTTTGATCCCTAGCCTCCCTCAGTGGGTTAAGGATCTGGTGTTGCCGTGAGCTGTGATGTAAGTCACAGACAGGGCTCAGATCTGGTATTGCTGTGGCTGTAGCATAGTTGGCAGCTACAGCTCCAATTCAACCCCTGGCCTGGGAAACTCCACGTGCTGCAGGTACGGCCCTAAAAAGACAAAAAAAAAAAAAAAAAAAAAAGATACACTTAGAACCAGTGTTTCTTTTCTTTAAAAAAAAAAAATTTTTTTTATTGTTATTTTCCCAATACAATTTTTTTTTCTACTGTGCAGCATGGTGACCCAGTTACACATACATGTATACATTCGTTTTTCTCCCATTATCATGCTCCACCATAAGTGACTAGACATAGTTCTCAGGGCTACACAGCAGGATCTCACTGCTAATCCATTCCAAAAGCAATATTTGCATCTATTAACCCCAGGCCCCCAATCCATCCCACTCCCTCCCCACAGAACCAGTATTTCTTGCTTCTTGCTCCATTCAATGTTCTTTCAACTATAGTATGAAAAATCACTGCAACAGATTTGCCTCCAATCTGGCTGTGGGCTTGATAAATCCTAACATGACATAATAGAATTTTAATGCACTATAGGCCTCTTATTTTTTGATGCATGGGAAGGTCCAGCAGCAAGCTGAGATGAGCCCTGGCGCAAACTTAGGGACCTGAGGGTGATTATCCAGGTATACTTATCAAAATGTCATTTATTATAAAGTTAACATAGATAAATACCTTATAGAAATTTACAAAGTAAGGAAAAAAATCCTCAACTATCATCCAACATTGTACAACCCTTCCTAGCATTTTGGCACTTTTCTTTCAATTTTTTCTCTCTCATCTACCTCTTTCTCTGCACACACGTATACACACACTTCAAACATAGTCACAACCATAGTGAATACATTTATTGTGGTTTTAATATAATGAAGTTTTCCATTTTATAATCCTAACAGCCAACATTTTATTTATTATTCATTTATATCTTTTTAGGGCCACACCTTGGCGTGTGTAAGTTCCCAGGCTAGGGGCTGAATTGGATCTGCAGCTGCTGGCCTATGCCACGGTCATAGCATTGCCAGATCTGAGCCACATCTGCAACCTGTGCCACAGCTCAGGGCAACGCCAGATCCTTAACCCACTGAGAAAGGCCAGGGATTGAACCTAAGCCCTCATGGATACTAGTCAGATTTGTTACTGCTGGAGCCAACTTTTTAAACAGATATTTCATTTTTAAATTAATATGCTAGGAGTTCCCGTAGTGACTCAGTGGTTAATGAATCCCACTAGGAACCATGAAGTTGACGGTTCCATCCCTGGCCTCGCTTCAGTGGGTTAAGGATCCGGCATTGCCGTGAGCTGTGGTGTAGGTTGCAGACGTGGCTTGGATCTGGGGTTGCTGTGGCTGTGGTGTAGGCCGGTGGCTACAGCTCTGATTAGACCCCTAGCCTGGGAACCTCCATATGCTGCAGATGTGGCCCTAGAAAAAGACCAAAAAATAAAATAAAATAAAAATAAAATCAATATGCTAGAGTTCCCTGGTGGCTCAGTGGGCTAAGGCTATGGCATTGTCACTTCTATGGCTCTGGTTACTTCCGTGGCTGAGGTTGAATCTCTGGCCTGGGAACTGCTGCATGCCACAGGTGTGACCAAATAAATAAATTAATATGCTATTAAAAAGAACTTGGAAAATACAGGAAACTAAGAAATAATTATTTCTCTAACCCAATAGAAGAAGCAGGTAACTTTACTGTTAACTCCAGAGTTTATGCATAGATTTTCTCCCTACATTGTTGAAAACATATATATGCGATGTTCTTATCTACTTTATGAATGTTTTCCTATGCTGTTACACAACCTTTGTGAAGATTTGTAATGACTGCATAATATTTCCAAGAGGATGCAGTATGGTTTTAGTTGTATTTTGGTGTAGTCAGGTTGTTTCCACTTTCTTTTTTTTTAATTTATTTTTTATTGTTACTTCCCCCAACACACTTTTTTTTTTCCACTGTACAGCATGGGGACCCAGTTACACATACATGTATACATAATTTTTCTCCATTGTCGTGCTGCGTTTTAAGTATCTAGACATAGTTCTCAGTGCTACACAGTCAGAATGGCCATCATTAATAAGTCCACAAATAACAAGTGTTGGAGGGGCTGTGGAGAAAAGGGAACCCTCCTGCACTGTTGGTGGGAATGTAAGCTGGTACAACCACTATGGAGAGCAGTATGGAGGTACCTTAGAAATCTATACATAAAACTACCATATGATCCAGCAATCCTCCTCTTGGGCATATATCCGGACAAAACTTTCCTTAAAAAAGACACATGCACCAGTGTGTTCATTGCAGCTCTATTCACAATAGCCAAGACATGGAAACAACCCAAATGTCCATTAACAGACGACTGGATTAGGAAGATGTGGTATAGATACACAATTTCTTTTTTAAATTTTTTAATTTTTTTGTCTTTTTAGGGCCATACCCACGGCATATGGAGGTTCCCGGGCTAGGGGTCGAATTGGAGCTGTAGCTTCCAGCCTACACCACAGCCACAGCAACGCAGGATCTGAGCCAAGTCTGTGACCCAGACCACAGCTCATGGCAATGCCAGATCTTTAACCCATTGATCGAGGCCAGGGATCGAACACACGTCCTCATGAATATTAGTCGGATTCATTTCCACTGCGCCACAATGGGAACTCCTTGTTTCCAATTTCTTATTTCTTCTTTTTCCATGTTTTTAATCATTTTGTCAGAATTAAATTCCAGAAATAAAACTAGCAGGTCAAAGAGATATTATTTTGTTTTTACAAGTTTTTATAGCTCTTGCTAAGTCACTTTCCAAAAGTATTCTCCAATCATATTGCCACTTCCAAATTTTGTGGTAATGATGCACCATTGAGAGCATTAGATTTTTTTCTTGAGAGGCGTGGGATACATTTGACTTTCAAAATTCTAACTTCTTTGTCCCTAAATCTGAACAGTTTACTGTCGTTTTTTGGAACTTACCTGCATTGAATACCAAGAAGATTAATGAGAATGTAAATACTGGGAATATTTGAACCCTGATAAATGTCTCTGATCTCTAAGGACAATATTATGGGTAAAATATTTAAATCATAGAACCCTAAAATAAAACCAAAGTCTTTATATTCATGATAAAAGTTATCTTTGAAATGTCTTGGAGCTCTCATCAGGGATATCATAAAAAATGATGTTTATTGTTACATGAAACAAGAATCTTAGCCTAAATTGCTACATTTACCTTAAGATAAAGTTTAATACTTTCTATCCCACTACTCATAATATTTGAGCCTGTAACTCTACAATTTATAGACCTCCTCAAATAGGAAAAGCTGTCGAATTATAATCAGGGATAATCAACAACCCAATCTTCATATAGGTCATTGCAAACAAAAAGTCTACACTGTGCTTCAATTTAGTCAGTCACAAACAGTATTTCTTAAAATATGGAATAGAACATAGAGAATGTTAGAGTGTGCTATATGTAGTAAGGGAAAGTATCATTTTGTGAAACTTTTTTTCTCTGTTGTATGCCAGGGTATGTGTGTTTTACTATTGGTTGCAGTGAAAAAAATGGCTAAAGATCAGTATAGAAGGAAATTTATATCTTTTTTTTTTTTTTTGTCTTTTTAGGGCTGCACCTGTGGCATATGGAAGTGCCCAGGCCAGGGGTCCAATCAGAGCTGCAGGTGCCAGCCTATACCACAGCCACAGCCACACCAGATCTAAGCTGCGTCTTTGACCTACACAACAGCTCACGGCAACGCCGGATCATTAATTCACTGAGTGAGGCCGGGGATCGAAATTGCATCCTCATGGATGCTAGTCAGATTCATTTCCACTGAGCCACAATGGGAACTCCTATCTTTTTTTTCTTTTTTTTTTTTTTTGGCCATTCCTGCCTCATGTGGAAATTCCCAGGCCAAGAATCAAACCCATGCCACAGCAGTGACAAACTGGATACCTTAGCCCACTAGGCCATCAGGGAGCTCTAAAAAGACACTATTGAAAGAGAAAAAGGTAACCCACAGAATGGGAGAATATGTTTGCAAATCATGTATCTGATAAGGGATTCAAAGCCAGAATATATAGAGAGTTCCTAAAATTCAACAACAAAAAAACCCCAAACAACCTGATTCAAAACTGGACAACAAGCTTGTATAAACATTTCTCCAAAAAAATATACAAATGGCCATTCTGCACAAGATTCTCAACATCACTAATCATTAGAGAAATTCAAATCAGAACTACAATGAGTTACACCTCACACCCATTAGGATGGCTACATGAAACTTGAGCACATTATGGTAAATGAAATAAGCCAGTCACAAAAAATAAATATGAGTTATCATGAGTAATCAGAATTACAGAGACAGTAAGCAGAATGATGGAGTTTCCATTGTGACTCCAGCAGAAACGAATCCAACTAGTGTCCATGAGGTTGTGGGTGCAATCCCTGGCCTCATTCTGTGGGTTAAGAATCTAGCATCGCTGTGAGCCCATGGTGCAGATTGCAGACACAGCTGGGATCCTGCACTGCTATGGCTGTGGTGTAGGCCAGCAGCTGTAGCTCCGATTTGACCCCTAGCCTGTGAACTTTCATATGCCATGGGTGCAGCCCTAAAAAAAAAGAAAAAAAAAAGTCAGAATGGTGGTTGCTGGGGGCTGGGGAAGGAAAAAATGGGAAGTTATTGTTTAAAGGTTATAGAGTTTCGATTCTGCAAGTTGAAAAGAATTCTGGATATTGAGGGTTGTGATGATTGCACAATAATATGACTGTGCTTAATACTAGCGAACAATACCTGTAAAAATGAATGAGATGGCAAATTTTGTTATATGTGTTTACTACATTTTTAAAAATTTGGAATAAAACCTATTATTAACATCACACTTATAATGATGAAAGTGTGACTTTTTCCCATTTAATATAGAACAAGAAAAAGATATCTGTCCTCACTGCTTCAATTCAAAATTGTACTGTAGGTTCTAACTAGTAGAATAAGGCAAGAAAAATAAAAAGCAAATAGATTAGAAATTTTTAAGGTAAAATTATATGTTGACATGACATGATTGTGTGCACATAAAATCTTAAGGAATCTGAAAAAAAGTACTAGAAACCCACAAGTGAATTTAGCTATGTTACAGGGTATACTGCCAATAGAAAAAAAAATGCAAATATATAAAAATACTAGCACTGATAAATCAGTAACTGAAAAATTTTTTGGTCTATGGCATGAAGAATTTCCTGGGATAGGAAACAAACCTGAGGCACAGCAGTGACAACACCAAATATTTAACTGCTAGGCACCAGGGAACTCCAGTAACTGAAATTTTTAAAAATTCCATTTAGGGAGTTCCGTCGTGGCTCAGTGGTTAAAGAATCCGACTAGGAACCATGAGGTTGCGGGTTTGATCCCTGCCCTTGCTCAGTGTGTTGACGATCCAGCGTTGCCGTGAGCTGTAGGTTGCAGACACGGCTCGGATCCCGCATTGCTGTGGCTCTGGCGTAGGCTGGCAGCTACAGCTCTGATTAGACCCCTAGCCTGGGAACCTCCATATGGCGCAGAAGCGGCCCAAGAAATGGCAAAAAGACAAAAAAAAAGAAAAAAAAAATTCCATTTACAGAAATTTCCAAAAATCATAGTATCCTTAAGGATACTTTTAATAAAATGCGTGCAAGACTTGTGTTTTGAAAACTACAAAATATTTCTGGGAGAAATTAAAGAATATATCATGGAAGGCTCAGTATTGTTAAGATGTCAATTATTCCCAAATTGATTTATAGATTTATTACAATCACAGTCAAAATCCAAGCAAGTGTTCATGTAGAAATTGACAAGGTTATTCCAAAATTTATAATGGAAGTGCAAATCTAGAATGATTTAGATAAGAAAGAACAAAGTTGGAGAATTTTTACTACCTGGTTTAAAGATTTTAAAGCAACAATAATCAAAATAGTATGGGAGGGAGTTCCCATCATTTCTCAGTCGTAATGAAACTGATTAGTATCCATGAGGACATGGGTTCTATCCCTGGCCTCATTCAGTGGGCTAAGGATTTGGTGTTGCCATGAGCTGTGGCATAGGTCACAGGGGCTGCTTGAATCTGGTGTTGCTGTGGCTGTGGTGTAGGCTAGTAGCTACAGCTCTGATTCGACCCTTAGCCTGGGAACCTCCATATGCCATGGATGCAGCCCTAAAATGACCAAAAAAAAAAAAAAAAAGAAAGTATGGTATTAGTATAAGGTAATCATGAGATCAATGGAACAGCATAATGAGTCCAGAAACAGAGACACAAATTTTAATTGAATTTAAATTTAATTTAATTTAATTTAATTTAATTTAATTTAATTTGTTTGTTTTTTTAGGGTCGAACCTTTGGCATATGGAGATCTCAGGCTAGGGTCTAATCAGAGCTACAGCTGCCAGCCTACACTACAGCTGTAGCAATGCCAAATCCAAGGAACGTCTGCCACCTACACCGCAGCTCACAGCAATGTGGGATCCTTAACCCACTGAGCGAGGCCAGGGATCAAACCTGCATCCTCATGGATCCTAGTAGGGATCGTTAACTGCTAAGCTATGAGGGGAACTCCGAGCCACAAATTTTTTAAAAAAAATTTTATTATCATTGATTTACAATGTTCTGTCAATTTCTGCTGTAAGCACCATGCATATTAAGTCCATTTTTATTTTTTGACAATGGTGCCAAGGTAAATTCAATGGAAGAAAACTGTCTTTTTAACATATGGTTGCAGAACAACTAGGTGTCCTTACGGAAAAAAAAAATGAAGCTACCCCTTGCTTTATACTATACCAAAAATTGACTCAAAATGAATCAGATACCAGAGTTCCCACTGTGGCAAAATGGGATCAGTGACATCTTGGGAGCACTAGGACACAGGTTCAAGCCCCACCCCAGCACAATGGGTTAAGGATCTGGCATTGCCTCAGCTGTGGCTTAGGTTGCAAATGTGGCTCAGGTCTGATCACTGGCCTGGGAATTCCATATGCCTCAGGAAGGCAAAAAAAGAAAAGAAAAGAAAAAAAATCAGATACCTAAATGTAAAAGCTAAAAACGAATGGGAATTCTCTGATAGCCTAGCAGTTAAGAATCCAGATTTGACACTGCTGTGTCTCGGGTTACTACTGTGATGCGGTGGGTTTGATCTCTGGCCCAGGAACTTCCGCATGCCGTGGGCACACCAAATAATAATAAAAATTTAAAAAAAGCTAAAACTATAAAACAAATGTTAGGAGTTCCCAGTTGTGGCACAGTGGAAGTGAATCTGAATAATAGTCATGAGGATACAGGTTCAATCCCTGGTCTCAATCAGTGGGTCAGGAATCCTGTGTTGCTGTGGCTGTGGCTTAGGCCTGGTGGCTGCAGCTCTAATTCAACCCCTAGCCCAGGAACTTCCATATGCCTCGGGTGGCCCATAAACAAATAAAATAATAAATGTCAAAGTAGGAGTTCCTGCTATGGCACAGTAGGTTAAGAACCTGCTGTGGCTCAGGTCACTGCAGAGGTACAGGTTCAATCCCCAGCCTGGCACAGTGTGTTAAAGGATTTGGTGTTGCCACAGCTGTGGTGTTAGGTCACAGCTGTGGCTTGGATTCAATCCCTGACGTGGGAAATTCCATATGCCGTGGGTGTGCCATAAAATTTTTTAAAAAATCAAACAAAATCTAGGAGAAAACATTCATGACACTGAGACAAAAATATCTTACTTAGGATGCAAAAAGCACAAACCAAAAAGAAAAAGAACTATGAATTAGATATCATCAAAGTTTAAAAGTTCTGCTCCTTGGGAGTTCCCGTTGTGGCGCAGTGGTTAACGAATCCGACTAGGAACCATGAGGTTGCGGGTTCGGTCCCTGCCCTTGCTCAGTGGGTTAACGATCCGGCGTTGCCGTGAGCTGTGGTGTAGGTTGCAGACGCGGCTCGGATCCCGCGTTGCTGTGGCTCTGGTGTAGGCCGGCGGCTACAGCTCCGATTCGACCCCTAGCCTGGGAACCTCCATATGCCGTGGGAGCGGCCCAAGAAATAGCAACAACAACAACAACAAAAAAAAAAAAAAAAAAAAAAGACAAAAAAAAAAATCACAATGAGAGATCACTACATACCTATTAGAATAGTAAAAATTAAAAAAAAAAAAAAAAAAAAAGTTCTGCTCCTTGAAAGACTCTTCAAAGAAAATGAAAGAGGAGTTCCCATGGTGGCACAGCGGTAATGAACCTGACTAGTATCCGTGAGGTCACAGGTTTGATCCTTGGCCTCGTCCAGTGGGTTGAGGATACAGCATTGCTGTGGCTGTGGTGTAGGCTGGCAACTGCAGCTCCAATTCAACCCCTAGCCTGGGAACTTCCATATGCCATGGATGTGGCACTTAAAAAAAAAAAGACCAAAAAAAAAAAAAAAAAAAAGAAAATGAAGAAGCAAGCCACCAGACTGGGAGATATTTATGCCATACATGTATTCTGACAAAGGATTTGTATCCAGTACATATAAAGAAATCTTATACTAGATAAGACAATTTGAAAATGGACAAAAGATTTTAATAGAAACATCACAAAAGAATATATAAGAATGACAAGTAAGCACATGAAATGATACTTAGTATTTTTCATTATGAGAAAATGTGAATTAAAACCACAATGATATACACCACACATTCACTGCAGTGGCTAAAATTAAACAGATCAACACTACCAAAGATAGGTCAGAACTCATGCATTGTTAATGAAAATGTGAAACGGCACAACCAGTTTTATTTTTTTTCTTTTTAGGGCCGCCCCTGCAGGCATATGGAAGTTCCCAGGTAAGGGGTTGAATCGGAGCTTAGCTGCTGGTCTATGCCACAGCTACAGCAACGCCCAGATCCAAGCCTCTCCGTCTGTGACCTACACCACAGATCACAGTAACACCAGATCCTTAACCCACTGGGTAAGGCCAGGGATCAAATTTGCATCGTCATGGATGCTAGTCAGATTTGTTTCCACTGAGCTACGTCGGGAACTCCAAGCTCTGGTTATTTCTTATAAGTTTAATATTTACTTATGATCCAGATTCAACTCCTAGGTATTTATGCATCAATAAAATTGATTTTTTTATGTTAAAGAAAGATAGAAAAACCAAGTATTGCAGGATGTGGAGCAACCAGAACTATAAAATGCACAACCACCATAGAAAATAGTTTGTCGATTTCACCCCTCCTCCCATAATCCACTACTAGGGATTATTTATTTCAAGAGTAATGAAAGCCTATATCTACACAAAGACTTGGACACAGATGCTCAAGATGGCTTTATTCTTTTTTGAGGGGCGTCTGCACCCATGGCATGCAGAAGTTTCTGGACCAAGGATAGAACCCACACCACAGCAATGACCCAAGCTACAGCAGTGACAATGCTGGATCCTTAAGCAATAGGCCACCAACAGTTACTTTTTTTGTTGTTGTCTTGTTATATTTTTTCTTTTCTTTTTTTGTTAGTTATTTCTGTTGTTTTGCCTTGTTTATTCTTTTCTTTTTTTTGGTATCCATTTTTATTGTTTATTTATTTATTTTAATTGTAATGGAAAATGAGTTTCTTCCCAAAGCCATTAAATAAATGTTGAGCAAATAATTAAGATAAATCTAGATTTGGAGACGTGGGATATCCACTTTTAATATTTTAATTTTTCACCTCTCTTTCCTCAATGGATTAAAGAGTAAACTGGTAGATACAGAATGATGGATGAAAGGCATTTAATTGTAATGTAAACCAGTAACTTAAGCCCAGTGTCGCTGATTGCTCCGCGCGGGAACAGTGGCCTCTCTGATTTGTACAACATACTTCCATATTCTGGAATTCTAAAATTCCCCAAAGTGAATTATTGTTTATAACTTGAAAACCACCTGATGGCTAAACCCTGAATGTTTAAAATTAAAGCTTTGTAATAGAAATACATTCTAATGAAAACATTCCTTAGGAAGAGCCAAAATGGCAAATTCCAGGAATGAGGGAGAAAATGGAAAGAAATTCTCTTCATTATTGTGTAACTTGTTGGGATACCATCCATAGTTTGCTTTTTAAGAAGCCACTGAAATAGCAAAATCTTGATAGCGGAAAGGAAATTTGTACTCAGTCCTTCTTTCTGAAGAGAACTTAAAAGAAGTAAAAGGTAAATGAAAATTATACATCTATGAGTAGCATGTACTCATATTTGCCTTTAAAAAAGAGAACAGGGAATTCCCGTTGTGGCGCAGCAGTTAACAAACCTAACTAGCATCCATGATGATGCGGGTTCAATCCCTGGCCTTGCTCAGTGGGTTAAGGATCTGGTGTTGCCATGAGCTGTGGTGAAGGTCGTAGACGCAACTCAGATCCCATGTTGCTGTGGCTCTGGCGTAGGCTGGTGGCTATGGCTCCAATTGGACCTCTAGCCTGGGAACCTCCATATACCGGCGGGTACGGCCCTAAAAAGACATAAATAAATAAATAAATAAATAAGAACACTGGGCATTCCCTTGTGGCTCAGCAGGTTAAGGATCTGGCATTGCTACTGCAGCCGCTCAGATCACTGCTGTGGCTGGGGTTCAATCCCTCACCCGGAAACTTCCACATGCTGTGGGTGAGGCCCAAAACCCAAAGAAACAAAAGAGAATGAGAGAACATTGAACCATGAATGTAAAATTTTCTTACTGCAGTATCTCATATAGTTGGCTTCATTTGTGCATTTGTTATCAAATATTTTGGAGTGACTTTAAGAGCCAGGCACTGGGCTGGGTTGTGGAATCAGAGATAAAAAGACACAGGTCTACTGTCAGAGAACTTAGAGTTCTTATAGAATATTGAAATAAAAGTTATGTTGGAAGGTGTACCAATAAATTGGTGGTGGGTGTTGGGGTGGAGGAGGCAGCGTAGCCTTGGAGAGGAGATAGCACTTGCTTTTGCGACTGAGTTGTGTGTCAAAGGACTTTGTAATAGGGGAAGGGTGCTTTTTGGCTAAGAAAACTACAAGGAGTTCATTAATAAAAGAGGAAAAAGTAGGCTATGTGAGAGTTAAGGTTGGGAAATAGGCTCCATGCTTCTGTTATGGTTTTTTTGGTTATAAGCAGAAGAACTGACTTGGCTAATGTAAACAAAAAGAATTTATTGGAAAGATGAATGGCTCACAGAATTGACGGGAAAGCTGGAGAACTAGGCTTGGAAATAGGATCAAGGGCAGCTGCAGAACTCCGGGCAGCAGGAACTACTCAAATGTCTTGTCAGAGTGAGTGAGTGCCAATATGTTTTTTTCCATCCTCGCATAACTTAACTCAGGATTCAAAATCCTGAGGGAAGTGGAGTTCCCTTCGTGGCTCAATGGTTATGAACCCAACTAGGATCCATGAGGACTTGGGTTCAAACCGTGGCCTTGCTAGGTGGGTTAAGGATCCAGCATTGCTAAGAGCTGTGGTGTAGATCTCAGACGTGGCTCAGATCTGGTGTTGCTGTGGCTGTGGTGTAGGCGGGCAGCTATAGCTCTAATTAGACCTCTAGCCCGGGAACCTCCATATGCCATGGGTGTAGCCCTAAAAAAAAAAAAAAAAAAAAGCAAAATCCTGAGGGGTATAATTGATTTTACATCATAAAACCACCCATCCAGGGCACCTTGATTTATTGTCCTACAAACACTGCCCACAGTAGGGAAAAGGTAATTCCCAAAAGGAATCTAATTGCACTGAAGGTATGCCTTGTTGAGTTTATGTTTTACCCTATAGGTTCTAGGAGACCATTGAAGAATTATGGACAAAAAACTAAGATGAGAGAGATCCCTGGTTAAGGATCCATGTTCACTGCTGTGGCTCAGGTTCAGTCCTTGGCCTGGGAACTTCCATATGCTGCAGGTGTGGCCAAAAAAAAAAAAAAAAAGGATGACCATAAATATAGATATTAAATTATCCTGATTCATATTGGAGGATGAAGCTGAAGGGGAGCAAGAATAGTATGAGGGAGACTGGTACAAAACTCTTATACTGAATTGGGGGATATGCTGAATGCCTGCATTTGATAGAGATATGGAAGTTGATAAGCTGAAGAGGAATATACATTGGAAAGGTATTTAATAGGAGAATGAACCAAAAGACCAATTGAATATGAGTGGTAAAGAAGAGAAGGGGTCTCAGTTGATCCCAAGATTTCTGTGTTGGACATCTGTTTGAAAGTTGGTGCCATTTCCAGACAGAATGCATTAAGGGGGCAGTTTGAGGGAAGGTGATTCCATAGTAAGTTGAATATTACATGTTTCCCACTTGAGATACATTTGGAATTTTGAAATGCATTTATCTAATAGGCAGTTGAATATACGTGAATATAGGGCAAGGAAAAGATCTGAGCTATAGAGAGATTTGGAAGGTATCACTATGTAAATGGTTTTTGAAGTCATGGCCTCATACCACATTTTCCAGGGTTTAAGTATCGCATGTAAGAGAAAAGGGATGAGAATCATTCTAAAAGGAGGATAAGGGAGGGAGTTCCTGTTGTGGCTCAGTGGTAAGGAACCCGACTAGTATCCACAAGAATGTGAGTTTGATCCCTGGCCTCACTCAGTGGGTTAAGGATTCCAGCATTGCCATGAGCTGCAGTGTAGGTCGCAGATCCTGCATTGCTGTGGCTGTGGTGTAGGCCGGCAGCTGTAGCTCCGATTTGATCCTTAGCCTGGGAACTTCCACATGCCATGGGTGCAACCCTAAAATAAAGAAAAAAATTTAACATTTTAGGAGTTCCCATCATGGCTCAGTGGTAAACAAATCTGACTAGCGTCCATGAGGATGCAGGTTCGATCCCTGGTGCCTCTCAGTGGGATAAAGATCTGGCATCACCGTGAGCTGTGGTGTAGGTTGAAGACAAGGCGCGGATCCTGCATTGCTATGGCTCTGGTGTGGCTCCACTGTGGTGGAGTAGGATTAAGGATAATTGTTACAGCTGTGGCATAGGTCCCAGAGATCAATCCCTGTGCTGGTGTTGTCACTGCTGTGGCTTGGGTTTGATTCCTGGCCCAAGAACTTCTGTATGCTGTGAGTGTGGGCAAAAATAAATAAATAAATAAATAAATAATTTTTTAAAAAGGAGGGTAAAGAAACACATAGATACCAAGAAGGAGTAGACAAATAGGAAGAAAATTCATGTAAACCAGAAGATAATTCACTTGTAATTTGAGGAACACTTACTGTGAACACATAAACCAGAAACAATTTTTAAGAGCTTCACTAAGATATAATGGACATACCACACGATTCACTCATTTAAAGTATACAGTTCAGTGTTTTAGTATATTCTCAGGGTTGTGCAACCATTACTACAATCAAATTTTAGGACACCTTATCTCCCCTCAAAGAACATAACTCCCCTGTTATTTGCTACTCCTTACCTCCCTCGCATCTCTCCCCAGACCTAAACAACTGCCAGAGTAAATATTGCCTATGAATGGAACCATATACCATGTACTATTTTGTAGCTGGCTTCTTTCACTTAGCATAAGTTTGCAAGGGTCACACACGTTGTAGCATCTATCAGTATCTTATTACTTTTTTTTTGTTTTTTGTTTGTCTTTTTGCTATTTCTTTGGGCCGCTCCCGCAGCATATGGAGGTTCCCAGGCTAGGGGTTGAATCGGAGCTGCAGACACTGGCCTACGCCAGAGCCACAGCAACGTGGGATCCGAGCCGCGTCTGCAACCTACACCACAGCTCACGGCAACGCTGGATCCTTAACCCACCGAGCAAGGCAGGGACCGAACCCGCAACCTCATGGTTCCTAGTCGGATTCGTCAACCACTGCTCCACGACGGGAACTCCTGATTACTTTTTATTACTGAATAACACTGTATTATATAGGTATCCCACATTTTATTTGTCCACTCATCATTTGATGGACGTTTGGGTTGTTTACACTTTTTGGCTATTGTGAACAAAGCTGCTGTGAACACTTGTGTACAAATTTTTATGTGGACATGTTTTTATTACCTAGAATTTAAAATACTGAGTCATAATGGGAACTATATGTACAATTTTTTGAGGAATTTCCAAACTATTTTTCAAAGTAACTGCATCATTAACCATATTTTTTTTTTCTTTTTATGTCCAAACTCACAGCACATGGAAGTTCCTGGGACAGGGGTCAAATCCAAGCCATAGCTGCCACCCATGCTGCAGCTGTGGCAACACCTGATCCTTCAATTCACTGTGCTAGGCTGGAGATGAACCTGTAGCTCCGCAGCAGTTGGACTTTTTTCTTCTTCTTTTTTGGCCACCCCATGGAATGCTGTTTCCAGGCCAGGGACCAGATCTGAGCCACAGTTGTGATCGATGCAGCAACTGCGACAACACCAGATCCTTAACCCACTGTGTCAGGCCAGGGATCAAACCTGTGTCCCAGCGCTTCAGAGATACTGTAGATGCCATTGCACCACAGAGGGAACTCCTGTGGCTGGATTCTTAAACCACTGTGCCATGGTGGGAACTCCAAAGCACAAATTATTTTAAAGATTTCCTAAGCCAATACTTTGGATTTATAATTACTTTTAGAAAATAGGCATTTTTATAGCTTACTAAAATAAGGTGAATACTCTTTGCAACAACCAGCCAGTTCATGCAATAGAACTTCACCAGCTACCTCAGACTATCCTTCATATGCCTCAACTCCATCATAATCCCTAGGTTCTCTCCAAAAGTGAGCACCATCCTGATAATCACATTATAGCTAAATCTCTTCCACATAAAGAATTCTGGTTCTGAAAGACACAGGGATTGTTAACTATCCTATATCTACTTTATGCTTTATCTACTTCATGCATGCAGAAGTTTTGTAATAATGATGCTAGAACCATTACCATCACCAGATTATGGTTACTAAAAAGAATTTTTTTCGGCACACATTGTTCTCATTCTCTCCATAATATTTAATAATTGTAATAGGTCTACATTTTCAGATCAGGTAGAAATTACATACTACAATCTATCTCTCTTATCTTCATTTAGACTTAGTTCTAGAAGGAAATATATAATTAATGTTTACCACCGGTTCTTACGGCAGTGATTCTCTAGTCATTTTGATTGTCTGAAGCTCTTCTTCTAGGAGAATCACTAGCAGGGACTCATGGGAGTTATATTCCCTGAGTTCTTGAATGATGTAAAAAAGGTATATGTGCTCTTTGTATTCAAATGTCAGTTTTCTGGATATATAGTCCTTGATTCATATTTTTTTTCCTTGAATATCTTAAATATGTTACTCCATTTCTTCTGGCACAAAATGTGGCTATTGAAGTCAACTATACTAATCTAATATTATTTCTAAGTTTATGTCATGCTCTTCTTGTCTAGATCACCAAAGGATTTTTTTTTCTTTAAAGGCAAATAATTTTACTAGATTATATTTTGGTACTGGCTACTCTAGATCACCATTCTTCAGATACACAGTGTATTTTTTAAAATGTGTAGTTTTAATTTTGTTTGCTTGTTCTGGGTTTTTTTTGTTTTTTTGTTTTTTTTTTCTTTTTAGGGCCACACCAGTGGCATATGGAAGTTCCTGGGCTAGGAGCTGAATCAGAGCTGCACCTGCTGGCCTATGCCACAGCCACAGCAACACCAGATCTTTAATCCACTGAGCGAGGCCAGGAATCAAACCTTCATCCTCATGGATGCTAGTCAGACTCTTAACCCACTGAGCTATAACAAGAACTCCTGTTTGTTTTAATTTTAGGGATATTTTCTTGAATTACATTGTTAGTGTTTGTCTCTTCCCTTGCTTTGTTCTTATTCTGTGAAGATTTCTTTTACCCACGTATTGGATTTTCTTTGCCTGTCTTCACTGTTTGTCATTTTCACTCATATTCTTTTACTTTTTTTTTATTTAAGTGGTTTCTCCTTTTC
Source organism: Sus scrofa (assembly GCF_054392235.1). Lineage (NCBI taxonomy): Eukaryota > Metazoa > Chordata > Mammalia > Artiodactyla > Suidae > Sus > Sus scrofa. Next base: position 139,470,946 of record NC_139383.1, read on the forward strand.
ATTCTCCTTTTCTTAACATATTGCTTGTGTTTGCTCTAGTGTTGCTTCTAGTTTAGTATTTATTATTTTATTTTATTTTATTTTGGCCACCCCGAGGCATATGGAATTCCCAGGTCAGAGATCAGATCTGAGCCACAGTTGCAACCTAAGCTGCAGCTGTAGCAACGCCAGATCCTTAACCCATTGTGCTGGGCTGGGAATCAAACCTGCATCCCAGAGCTCCCAAGATGCTGCCAATCCTGTTGTGCCATAGTGGGAACTCCAAGCTTAGTATTATTTGAAAAAAAAATTTTTTTTAAGGGCCACACCCGCGGCATATGGAAGTTCCCAGGCTAGGGGTTGAATCAGAGCTACAGCTGCTGACCTGTACACAGCCACAGCAACTCGGAATCTGAGCCTTGTCTGTGACCTACATCACAGCACAGGGCAACTCCGGATCCTTAACCCACTGAGCGAGGCCAGAGATCGAACCTGTACCCTCATGGATACAGGTCGGTTTCATTACCACTAAGCCATGATGGGAACTCCAAAAAAATTTTTTTAAATGTATTACTTTTTTTGGTTCTGTTGCCTCACCTAATTTCTGAATATTTCTAATTTTTATGCTCTTTCATATCTTGTATAATACTTTAATAGCTTTTATGTTGTTATGTAATTGTGCATTAGAATGTTGATATTTTTTTATTACGTCTTTCTGGCATGATTTCATTGGGATGTTATTCTGCTTCTTATTCTCTTTTTCTGATAATAAACGTGTATGGCATTTGAGTGGCACACTTTACTGTTTCCCATATTTATGTAAAATTAGTTTACCTAAAACTTTGGAAGGAGGCTTGGTTCAGTTGTCTTTTTACCTTCACAGAGCTCCCTCTTTTGTTGTTTTTGAATAATGTTAAAACTATGGTGATTTGGGAGTTCCTGTTGTGCTTCAGTGGTAAGGAGCCCGACTAGTATCTGTTAGGAAGCAGGTTTGATTCCTGGTCCCATTCAGCGGGTTAAGGATCCAGCATTGCTGTGAGCTGCAGTGCAGGTCACAGATGTGGCTTGGATCTGGTGTTGCTGTGGCTGTGGTGTAGGCCGGCAGCTGCAGGTCTGATTTGACCCCTAGCCTGGGGACTTCCATATACCGCAGGTTTGGCCCTAAAAAATAAAATAACGACACTTCAGCTTGTAACGCTGGATCATTAATCCACTGTGCCAAGCTTCGGATTGATCCTGCATCCCAGCTCGCTCCAGAGATGCCACCAATCCCGTTGAAGCCACAAGAATTCCTCTCTTCTTCTTTTTTCTTTTAACTACCCTGCTCAGCGTTGACTCTATTTCCAGCAGTTTCTCTCCAGTGTGACCCTGTCCTGGAGAGCAGCTGTGGTTGGTTATTTTCTAGAGTCTAGACTTCTCTAGCCTGTAATGACATTCATACTCTGGGATCCTTACACTCACTTGCTCTTGGAGTGGGCAAAACCCTTCTTGGTTTCAGATATTATTCTTAAACTTGTCCTTAACACTTTCTAGTGACTGTCTATTGGCTATTGTAGGAGTTTCTTCTTAGGTCTGTCAGATGTCCCATTGTTTCCCTTTTTTCCTTACATAGTAGATGCCAGTAGCTCTTGGTGGTTAATCTCCGCCTGCTTGTAAAATTTCAAGTTTATGGGATACTTTGTCACCAATTTCGTTCAAATATTGTCCAAGGTTTTATATTTTGTAATCTAATTATTCTCCTTTTGTGCGGGAATTTGAAAAGATGTAAAAACTATTCCACCAAAATCATTGCTGCCCTTTCCCCAGAAACTAGGTATATACTTGTATTTTCACTGAAAAGTGTAATAGTCTGGCTTCCTTCCTTTTTTTTTTTTTTGTCTTTTTGCCTTTTCTAGTGCCACTCCCGCAGCATATGGAGGTTCCCAGCCTAGGGGTTTATTTGGAGCTGTAGCTGCCTTCCTACACCACAGCCACAGCAACGCCAGATCCTTAACCCACTGAGCAAGGCCAGGGATGGAACCTGCAACCTCATGCTTCCTAGTCGGATTTGTTGACCACTGAGCCACGATGGGAACTCCTGGCTTCCTTCTTGGTTTTACTCCCTGTCAGATACTTGCTTGGAGGAAGGTCAGCTACCATGTCTAGAAAACACCCAGGCAGTCCTATGGAGAGGTCAACCTGGCAAAGAACCGAGAACTCCAGCCAATGGCCTGTAAGGGACTTTGACCTTCCCACAACCAATGAGTGAGTTTGGAAGTGCATCCTCCCCAGTCAAGACTTCAGATGACCGTAGCCCCAGGAAACCGCAACCTCATGAGAAACTCTAAACCCTAACTACTCACCTGGATTCCTGATCCTCAGAAACTATAATACATTTTGCTGCTAAATTTAGGGGTAATTTTTTTACCCAGTAACAGATACCAATAAACACTTGTGAACAGATGATCTCACTTTGTGGGCCTAGATGTCTTGCTGAGCTCAGTGATGTTTCTCTAACATTTTATTGTAGAAAATTTCAAAGGTACAGCAAAGTCAAAAGATTTTACCCACCACCTAGATTCTATCAGTGTTTTTCTGTTGCTTTCAGTGACATCGTATAGAACTTGTAGGAAAACATTCCACCTGTAATACTTCAAAATATTGACAGAATTATGGACTTCAAGATCACAACTTTTTAAGGGAAACTATTCCCCCTTTTATTTTTTTTAAGATTTTTATTATTTTTATTACAGTTGATTTACAATTTTCTGTCAATTTCTGCTGTACAGCATGTTCCCCCTTTTAGATAATTTAAATATTCTTTTTTTTTTAAGGGCTGCACCCACAGCATATGGAAGTTCCCAGGCTAGGGGTCCAATCTGAGCTACAGCTGCCAGCCTATGCCAGAGCCACAGCAATGCCAGATCCAAGCCACATCTGCGACCTACATCACAGCTCACAGCAACACCAGATCCTTAACCCACTGAGCAAGGCCAGGGATCTAACCCACAACCTCATGTTTCCTAGTCAGATTCGTTTCAAATGCACTATGACTGGAATTGCTAAATATTCTTTTTTTAAGTTGAAATTCATTTTACTAAAGTTTCCCTCTGTTGATCCTCCCAAGGTGCTATGGAGAATAAATCCATTCCTTTTCCCAAGCAATAGCCCTTTGACTATTTGGAGAAAAGTGGTAGGACTTCTCTGAATCCCCCTTTTCACCCACGTCCATTTCTTGCCCTTCCCCTACCCTGCTTCTGTTGTTTCTCAGCTGGCTCTGGATAGTGTGAATCACTGGTAGAAAGGTAAAAGGAGGGAGAAGCCAGGATATATGCGCCTCCCTCTCTCTGCTCTGGGTGTTATCTCCCACACTGACTGCACCTACTCCATGGTCCTTTTACCAGCCTAACACGCCTGCCTTGGTTTCAGCTTATGCAGGGTGATCCTGGCCCCAGTAATACCACTTCTTTTTGTTCCTCCAGTCTAGAGATGTAGTATAGTCTTCTTTTTTAAAATTTTTTATTATAGTAGATTTACAATGTTTTGTCAGTTTCTACTGTGCAGCAAAACGACCCAGTTTTTTATATACACACACACACACATTCTTTTTCTCACATTATCTCTCATCATATTCCATTACAAATGATTAGATACAGTTCCTTGTGTTATATAGCAGGATCTAGATGTAGTAGAATCTTCTTGCTGTTGGTAATCTCTGGACTGCCTGACCATCCACTCTATCAGCTGTGTAACAAATTTCCTGCATTAGGAGTTCCCACTGTGGTACAATGGAATCGGTGGCATCTAGGGAGCACAGGGACATGGGCTCAATCCCTGACTTGGCACAGGGAGTTAAGGATCCGCCATTGCTGCAGCTGTGGCTTAGGCCGAAACTGCAGCTCAGATCTGATCCCTGGCCCAGTTACTCCATATGCCATAGGAAAGCCAAAAATGTCCTTCTCTAAGTTCTCTCTTTCAGGAGTTCCTGTTGTGGCTGCATGTTAAGGATCCTATGTTGTCTCTGTGAGGATGTGGGTTTGATCCCTGGCCTCACTCAGTGGGTTAAGGATCTGGCGTCATCGTAAGTTGCAGCATAGATTGCAGATGTGGCTCCGATCTGGTGTTTCTGTAGCTGTGGTAATAGTCCTGCAGCTGCAGCTCCAACTGGGACTTTCATATGCCACAGGTGCAGCCATTAAAAAAAAAAAAAAAAAAAAGATACTCTCTATTTCAAATACTTGAAGTGTTTTCTGCTTTGGGGGTTAGGTTCTGACTGATATAGGTTGTACCATATATTTTTGAGATATGTCCTAAGAGTGTACCTGTAGAGTACCTGTAGTGTTTACCATAATCACCAGAGACAGGAAATTGCATTATATGGATTTATGTGATCTGATCTCTGCCCTGCCACCCATGTAATGCCTGGAGGTATAGGAGAAACCTGTTTTCAGAGATGCACTCGGAATTAGATGAGAAAGGTTTGCAAGGGTATTTTGGAAAATGGTATATTAATGAGTTGTAACTGTAGAAGAGGAAGTAGTCTTTGGAGTGATATCTAATAAATAAGATTAGATGAAACTTGATAACCATTAGGAAATTAAGGTCAGCAGATGCTGAAAAGCTGAATGTACACTGAAAATCTCCCTTCAGTTAGGGGGAAAAAGGCCCAGTCATGATGAACTGCAACATCAGTACTATCATAAGACTCATTACAAGTGTTTACAAAACAACAAGGAAATCAAAGCATTGACCATTAATAGCGCTTCTCTATTAATAGTGCTTGTCTAATTTAATCTATTAAATATTCTATTTATTGTAATTTTTCTGAAATCTCAACAGTCTATCATTTTATTTTCATTCATCTCCATTTATACTGCAGGTGCTGAGTAAGTAATAGGAATTAGGGAAGAATGAGGAATAAATACAAGAATTTCAAAAAATGTCCCTGGAAATCACCATCATGCAACTCAATCTTAAATGAAATAGTGGAATAAATATTTAAAAAGAAAAAAAATGTGTAAGCCTCTAAAGAATGAAGGAATTCTGACTAATCAACAGCAGTGATAAATTATAAATAGTGGACCTTGCCAGATTGGTGTGAGTGGTTTTCTGGGGGGTTTCTGGATTATGAATTCCAGGAACAAGAGAAGAAGAAAAGTGTTAGATATTCTAGACTGGGCTATCAGTAAAGCACTTTGAGTTAGCATCTTGTGAAATCTCAATTACGAAATTAATTTAAAGTGATTTCCAGGTGAGAGTAGTAACTGGAAACTTTCAAAGAAGGCTTAGAGGAACAAATGAGCAATGAGAGGGAGTTTTTGAATTTTTTTATTGTGAAATATACATAGACATTTAGATAATGAAAATGCACCATTTAAAGAAAAATCTAAAGTGAGCATTCAGTCCAAGAACTAGAGCATTTCCTGGAATTCCCATCGTGGATCAGCAGAAACAAATCTGACTGGTATCCATGAGGACGCAAGTTCGATCCCTGGCCTCACTAAGTGGGTTAAGGACCCAGCGTTGTCGTGAGCAGTGGTGTAGGTCGAAGATGTGGCTTGGATCTGGCAATGCTGTGGCTGTGTTGTAGGCCAGCGACTATAGCTCCGATTCAATCCCTAGCCTGGGAACCTCCATATGCTGTGGGTGTGCGCCCCTCCCCCCGCCCCAGAAAAGAACTAGAGCATTTCCAGTTCCGTGGAACCTTACCTTGTATGAAGTTTCCATCACAAGTCCCTTCCACTTCCCCACCCCTAGAGATAACCATTATTCTGACTTTTATGGCAATCCTGTCCTTCCTTTTCTTTCCAGTGTCATCATCTACCTGTGAATTCCCCAGCAGGCAAGTAGCTTCACCTGTTTTTGAAGTTTATGTACACGGAATCATACTGTACATATTCTTTTGTATCTGGCTTTTAATTTTTTAAATATTTTTATTTTTTCTATTACAGTTGATTTACATTGTTCTGTCCTTTTTTTACTTAATATTATTTTGTTGTTGTATGTTGTATATGTCTATGTCTCATTTTCTCTGCTGTATGGTATCCCATTTTTGGTATATACCCCAATTTATCTATTCTATTGTTGTGTATTCATTCTGCTGCAGTAAACAACCCGTTAGTCTCACTGGCTTACAATATAACAAACATTTGTTTTGATACTTGTAAACTGTATCAGCTTTGGTTCTTTTCCATGTGTTGGCTCATTCCAGGATGAAGGCTGAAGAAGCAAACTCTGACTGGGACAAGCCTTTTTGTGGCAGAAGTAGAAGCAGTTGTTCTGATAGAAATTCATGGGTGTACTATACATTATGTCTACTCTGCTCACATTCTATTGGCAAAGCATGGCTCATGGCCAAACCAAAAGCTAATTAAGTGGTAGTTATACCCTTCCCACAGGAGGCATGGCAAGTCACAGGGTGTGGAAGGATATACAGTTCTTTGAAAAAAAAATGTGGTAGAATTTACCACCACTATCAATGTTCCCATATTTGGTTATCACAAACAGTGTTACTATTAATTTCCTTGCATGTGTACCCTGGTGCAAATGTGCATGAATTTCTCCAGGAGTGGAATTGCTAGTTATGTATGTTTTCAATTTTACTAGACCCTGACTGCTATTTTCCAAAATGGTTTTACACACCTATCAACAGTGTATGAAAGTTCCAAATGGGCCACATCCTGACTGACTGTAGGTACAACTTTTTAAGTTTTTGGTAACATAATCTGGTGAGTAAATGGTTACCTCTCATTGTGGTTTTAATTTGCATTTCTCTAAATACTAAGGAGATGTTTTATATACTAATTGACTAGGAATTTTTTAGTGTGCCTGTTCATATCTTTTTCGCAGGAGTTCTCATCGTGGCACAGCGGAAATAAATCCGACTAGTAACCATGACGTTGCGGGTTCGATCCCTCACCTCACTAAGTGGATTAAGGTTCAGGCGTTGTTGTGACCTGTGATGTCACAGACGCGGCTCAGATGCAGCGTTGCTGTGGCTCTGGCATAGGCTGGCAGCTACAGCTCCTATTAGTCCCCTAATCTGGGAACCTCCATATGCTGCGGGTGCGGCCCTGAAAAAAGCAAAAAAAAAAAAAAAAAAGATCTTTTGCCCATTTCCCCCCCACTCTGTTTCCTTCTTCACTGGCCATGATATCCTTTGATGAGTAGAAGTTTTTAACTTTGATGATGTTTTCTTTCAGTTAATGCTTTTCTGTCTTAAGAATATTTTTACTCTATGTTTCTGAAGATATTTCCTTTTTTATGTTCTTTTTATTTTGCCACTCACATTTAGGTTTATGATATACTCAGGATTGACTTTGAAATACATTATGAGGCATGGATTCAATTTTACTGGTTTCTCTATGCAGATTCCTCATTATTTGGCATCATTTATTGAAAAACTACATTATTCCTTCTCCCTTTAATGGTGAAGCTTATTCCTATTAAACTTAGACTGTGTCCTTTTTTTTTTTTTTTCTCCCTCATCTGATCCTGAATTTGTGAACTCTCTCATTGGTATATCCTTTATTAAACTGCACTGTTTGTTTGTTTTTTGTTGTTGTTGTTGTTTTTGTCTTTTTGCCTTTTCTAGGGCCGCTCCCGAGGCATATGGAGGTTCCCAGGCTAGGGGTCGAATCAGAGCTGTAGCTGCTGGCCTACACCACAGCCACAGCAACTCAGGATCCAAGCCGCGTCTGTGACCTACACCAACAGCTCATGGCAACCCTGGATCCTTAACCCACTGAGTGAGGCCAGGGATCAAACCTGCAACCTCGTGGTTCCTAGTCAGATTCATTAACCACTGTGCCACGATGGGAACTCCTGCACTGTTTGTTTAGTCAAAGTAAAGAAGTCGTTCTGTATCTGAATAACTTGGCGTGTCTTGTGTGTTGTGATGTGAGAAGCATTGTGGTCTTTCTACACTAATGACATGCAAATAAAATTTTTGTATTTATGAATGACAAAAAAAAAAAAACTTACGTCATTCCCACTATCAGATATCCAACACTGATACACTCTAAAACAACTCATTCTTGTTCTTCAAAAGAACGTTGGCTGGAGTTCCCGTCGTGGCGCAGTGGTTAACGAATCCGACTAGGAACCATGAGGTTGCGGGTTCGGTCCCTGCCCTTGCTCAGTGGGTTGATGATCCGGCGTTGCCGTGAGCTGTGGTGTAGGTTGCAGACGCGGCTCGGATCCCGCGTTGCTGTGGCTCTGGCGTAGGCCGGTGGCTACAGCTCTGATTCAACCCCTAGCCTGGGAACCTCCATATGCCGCGGGAGCGGCCCAAGAAATAGCAACAACAACAACAAAAGACAAAAAGACAAAAAAAAAAAAGAAAAAAAAGAAAGAAAGATACAGACCCAGTCTGACTGGAGTTAATAAGAGAGAAGGGGGAATCAAGACAGTTTCTCAGAAGAGTGATAATTTTTAATTCAATAATTTTTTTTCCTTTTCATTTTTGGCCACCCATGACATATGAAACTCTTGGGCCAGGGATCAAATCTGAGCCACAGTTGAGACCTAAGCCGAAGCTGCAGCAATGCCAGACCCTTAACCCACTGTGCCAGGCCAGGGATCAAACCTCATCCCAGTGCTCCCAAGAGGCTGAGATCCCATAGGACCACAGAGGGAGCTCTAGAACAGCGAGAATTTGAGAAGAGCTTGAGAAATGAATGCTAAGTATGGAAAATTAAACTTACTGGTCTCTGTTAACAAGATCTCTTCTGGAGCCCTTCTCATGGTTGAAAATTACATAGAAATTTATTGAAATCTTGGCTTAGTGACATTTAAATTATTTTCATTATTTGAATGCAATTGAATACTAGAATTTTTCAAAAATCTGAAACCAAGCAACCTGTGGGACCTCCCTAGTTACAAATCCTTTCTGTGTCTCCCATTTCTTATTTGTAGGAAATAAGTTTCACCCTCCTAGACCTTTCTTGAGTTTGCAAAGGGCAGATTCAAACAGTTACTAATCAGGGAAGTGAAGGAATGCAGAAACAAAGGAGTCACAGCCTGGGCCAAGGTCCTGGTTCCTCCTAAAGGAATATACATAACACTATCTTTATGTTCTTCTGCAGGATCTAAAGCCCTCAGTCAGATGGAGGATGGTAACTTAAGGCTGAGCACAAAATTTCTTGAACATCTGTTGCCCTGTTATCTCACAACCAACCTAACAGAAGAAAGTCACATGAACTCTCCAGTCCTCACCCCAGGTTTTGCCTATAAAAACTCCTTCTCAGAAACCGTTGAGGAGTTTAGGTTTTTTGAGCACAAGCCACCTGTTCTTTTTGCTTGGCCCTGTAATAAACCTTTCTCTGCTCCAAACTCCAAGGTTTCAGTTAGTTTGGCCTCTGCATCGGGCACAGGAACTTTCCTTTCAGAAACAATTTCTGGAGTTCCTGTCATGGCGCAGCGGAAACAAACCTGACTAGGAACCATGAGGTTGCAGGTTTGATCCCTGGCCTTGCTCAGTGGGTTAAGGATCGGGCGTTGCCATGAGCTGTGGTGTAGATTGCAGACATGGCTCAGATCCCGAGTTGTTGTGGCTGTGGTGTAGGGCGGCATCTATAGCTCTGATTAGACCCCTAGCCTGAGAATCTCCATATGCTGTGGGTGAGGCCTTACAAAGCAAAAAAAAAAGAAACAATTTCTGAATGCATGTTTTATTCTAGTGACTTTTTTTTCCCTGGTATTGACAGAAGGGAAGGGAGCAGGGCATAACCATTAAAAGAATGGCATAGCCATTGAAGATACAACAAAAACTGCTTAGAACCAACCAACATGGTGAATGAAATATTTGCTGCCAGTAGAACTTGAGCCTCATTATGTGCTCATTGTAAAACATCAGCATGGTGAATACTCACCCACAGGTGCCAAGGCAGTTCCAAGGCTGACCAGAAAAAGTCAAAAAAATTGGTGGTGACCCAATTCCTGGAAATCTCTGCTCTTTCCTCAGAATAGTTAGAATAATCCTCCCACCCAGCCCATACCCTGGGGTGGCTTCTGAGAGGGACTGCATTCTGTCCCTTTGGAATGCCTCTCTCCTTAATCTCTCAACTTGCTTTCACAAAACTCTCACTCCCTTTTGAATTCTGGTGAGAAGCCAAGGGCCCTCACTTGCCAGCCTATCCCAGGGACTCACCAAAGGCTTGGGGCATGACTGTCCTCTCGCTTCCCTTTCTCCTGTAACAGTATCTTATTATAAAAATACCAGAAGTTCCCATTGTGGCTCAGCAGAAACGAAATCAACTAGTACATAAGGATGCAGGTTCAATCCCTGGCCTTGCTCAGTAGGTTAAGGATCCAGCATTGCCATGAGCTGTGTAGGTTGCAGAAGTGACTTGGATCTGGCATTGCTGTGGCTGTGGTGTAGGCCAGCAGCTGCAGCTCCGATTTGACCCCTAGCCTGGGAACTTCCATATGCCACAGTGAGGTCATTAAAAAAAAATTTGAAAAAAATCATATATACACACAAGTTATTTTACAGTGAATATTGCATCCACAACCTAGATTCTACAATTGCCATCATACTTTTTGATGCTTTTCAGAGTAAATTAGAGACAATAGAACACTTTGCCCCAAACACTTGCTGTGGCTGTGGCATAGGCTGGGAACCTCCATTTGCTATAGGTTACTGCCCTAAAAAGCCAAAAAAAAAAAAGAGAGAGAGATTCAAAAGATCCTGAGCATCAGTCCAGAAAATTCCCTCATATCTCCAATTGCAAACTCAGTTCTGATCTTTTCTTTCTTTCTTTTTTTTTTTTTGGTCTTTTTGCCTTTTTTAGGGCAGCTCCCTTGGCATATGGAGGTTCCCAGGCTAGGGGTCTAATCAGAGCTGTAGCCGCTGGCCTACACCAGAGCCACAGCAACTTGAAATCTGAGCTGCCTCTGCAACCTACACCACAGCCCATGGCAACGCCAGATCCTTAACCCACTGAGCAAGGCCAGGGATCGAACCCACAACCTCATAGTTCCTTGTTGGATTCATTAACCACTGAGCCACGACGGGAACTCCATTTTTGTTTTGTTTTGTTTGTTTTGTTTTTTAGGGCTTCACCTGAGGAATATGGAGGTTCCCAGGCTAGGGGTCTAATTGGAGCTACAGCTGCTGGCCTATACCATAGTCAGAGCAACGCCAGATCTGAGCTGTGTCTGCAACCTACACCACAGCTCAGAGGCAATGCCAGATCCTTAACCCACTGAGAGAGTGCCAGGGATCAAACCCACAACCTCAAGTTTCCTAGTCGGATTTGTTTCTGCTGCACCACGATGGAAACTCCTGTTTTGATTTTTTTCCATGATATATTGGTTTTGCCTAATCTAGTGAAACTGCACAAGTCAGATTGGGACTTGAATACACTGTTTTGTTTGTTTGTTTGTTCAGCATTTTGTTCCATGTTTATACCATAATTTATGTTTCTTGGTTTGAATATTTTTTTTATTTTGACATAATTTCAGATTATAGAAAAGTTGAAAGAATAGTACAAAGAATTCTAGATATGCTTTATCTATATTCTCCAAATGTTAGCACTTACCTACACTTGCTTTCTCCTTCTCTTTTGCTTTCTCTGCTTTTTTTCTGAATCATGTCAAATTGCAGATATGGGGAGTTCCCGTCGTGGCGCAGTGGTTAACGAATCCGACTAGGAACCATGAGGTTGCGGGTTCGGTCCCTGCCCTTGCTCAGTGGGTTGATGATCCGGCGTTGCCGTGAGCTGTGGTGTAGGTTGCAGACGCGGCTCGGATCCCGCGTTGCTGTGGCTCTGGCGTAGGCCGGTGGCTACAGCTCTGATTCAACCCCTAGCCTGGGAACCTCCATATGCCGCGGGAGCGGCCCAAGAAATAGCAACAACAACAACAAAAAAAGACAAAAGACAAAAAAAAAAAAAAAAAAAAAAAAAATTGCAGATATGTTATCCTTTTACTCCTGAATACTCTGGTGTATATTACCTAAAATCAAACAAATTCTTTCATATAACCAGAGTACATTTAACAAAATCAGATGACAGTGAAACAGTGCTATTTTATAAGCTAAAAAGTTTGTTCAAATAGCAAAAGAAAATTCAGGAATATATGTAGAATTCAGTTGTCATGTCTTTTTAGTTTTCTTTATTTTGGAACAGTACCTGAATACTTCTTCATATGTTATGACATTGACAATTTCGTTCTCTTTTTTTATGGCTGCACCTGTGCATATGGAAGTTCCCAGGGTAGGGGCTGAATTGGAGCTGTGGGCCGCAACAGTGTGGGATCTGAACATCTGCAATCTGTTGCTTGTGTCAACTCTGGATCTTTAATCCACTGAGTGAAGCCAGGAATCTAACCCACAGCCTTTGCGGATACTAGTTGGGTTCATTACTCACTGAGCCACAACGAGAACTTCGATATCAACAATTTTTGAGGAAAATGGGCAAGTTATTTTTTATTTTATTTAAGCTTTTATTTTGAGGTAACTGTAGAATTGCACATAGTTGTAAGGCATAATACAAAGAGATCCCAAGTATCCTTTACCCATTTGCCCCACTGGTAACATCTTGCAAAACTATAGCGCAGTATGAAAACTGGAAAGGTGACATTGATACAGTCAAGATAGGGAATATTTTGGAGTTCCCTTTGTGACTCAGCAGAAATGAACCCGACTAGTATCCATGAAGATGACCATTTGGTCCCTCGCTTTGCTCAGTGGGTTGAGGATCTGGAGTTGCCATGAGCTGTGGAGTAGGTTGCATATTTGGCTCAGATCCTGCATTGCTGTGGCTGTGGTATAGGCTGGCAGCTGTAGCTCCAATACGAAAGTTCCTGGCCTCAGAACTTTCATACACCTCAGCTGCAGCCCTAAAAAAATAGAAAAAAGAAAAAAGATAGAGAACATTTCCATGGGGAGTTCCTGTCGTGGCTCAGTGGTTAACGAATCCAACTAGGAACCATGAGGTTTCAGGTTCGATCCCCGGCCTCGCTCAGTGGATTAAGGATCAAGGGTTGCCATGAGCTGTGGTGTAGGTTGCAGATGCTGCTCGGATTCCGAGTTGCTGTGGCTCTGGTGCAGGCCGGCGGCTACAGCTCTGATTAGACCCCTAGCCTGGGACCCTCCATATGCTTCGTGTTCGGCCCTAGAAAAGACAAAAAGACCAAAAAAAAAAAAAAGAGAGAGAGAGAACATTTCCATCACCAGAAGGATTCCTTGTGTTGTCCTTTTATAGCCACCCCCATTTCCGTTCCATCCCTACCCCTCTACTCTAGTAAGCACTAATCTGTTCTCCATATGTATAATTTCATCATTTCAAGAAGGTTATACAAATAGAACTATATAGTATGCAGCATTTCAGACTGGCTTTTTTTTCACTTAGCATAGTTTTCTGGAGATTCATCCAGGTTGTTGCAGGCATCAATAGACAGTGCCTTCTTGCTGAGGAGTGTTCCATGGTGCGGATCTACCAGGTTTGTTTAAACATTCACCTGCTGACAGATATCTGGGTTGCTTCCATTGTGTGTGTGTGTGTGTGTGTGTGTGTGTGTGTGTGTGTGTGTGTGTGTTAACTCTATGAATAAAGCTGCTATAAATATTTGTATCCAGGCTTTTATGTGAACATAAGTATTTCTCTGGGATAAATGCCCAGGAGTGCAACTGCTGGGTCTATGGCAATTACATATTTAGTTTTTGAAGAAACTGCCAGATTGTTTTCCAAAGTGCCTATACCATTTTGCATTTCCAGAAGCAATGTTTGAGTAATCCAGCTTTTCCAAACCATCAGTAACACTGGGTACATACTTTCTGTATTTTTTACTCTAGCAGTGTGAGTGGGAGTGAGGTGGTACCTCATGGTGATTTTATTTTGGATTTCCCTAAAGGCTAATGATGTTGAACATTGTTTCATGGGTTCATTTGCCATCTGTATGTCTTTTTGGTTGAAACGTCTCTCTGTGTCTTTTGCGCATGGTTTGTATGCTTTTGGATTGTTTGCTCTTTGGAGACAAACAATGCTTTTGTTTGCTCCTTTTCGCTATGGAGTTTGTTATTATAGGAAGAGCTAGTGTTGTTTCTTTTGACTGGTAGACGTTTTGGAGGATCCATTCAAGGAAGATCACTTACTCCAGTTTCCTGACGCCCCATATTCTTTGCGCACTGGCGCAAACAGGGCGGCACGCACTTCTGCATTTCCGGATCAACCTCCGGAAGTTTAAGGAGTGAGGAGGTGAGAGTGAGGACCTTGGCGGAAGGTTGGTGAGCGACTCCAGAACTGCGAACAACTCATCATGTTTTTATGGATGCGACAAGGGAAAAGTCTAGTGAGTTTTTAGACTTTTTAATATCATCTAGATTCTTGTATTTATTGGGTAGGTAGTTTGTAAGTACTCTCAAGTCTGTAAGCTTGTCTTTTCATCCTCTTAACAGAATCTTTCATAGAGTAAGTTTTTCATTTTGATGAAGTAAAATTTATCAGTTTATCTTTATGGATAACAAGTTTGGTTTAAAGTCTAAAAACTCTTTGCTTCATTCTGTATCTCAAAGACATTCTGATGCAGTTTTTCCTAAAAGTTGTATAGCTTTACAATTTGCATTTGAGCCCATGATATACTTTGTGATAATTCTTTATGTGATGTGAAACTTGGGTCAAGGTTCATTTTTCTGCCTATGGATGTTTAATTACTCCAACACCATTTATTGAAAAGGCTATTTCTTCCATTGATTTGCTTTTGCAGTTTAGTTGGTGTTTGTGATCTTGGTTTAGGCAATTGTTGCCTAGATACCACAGGAAAAGCATAAGCAACAACAAAAAAATATATATTAATTGAACTTTATCAAAATTAAAATATTTTTTGCTTCATAGGACACAGTGCTAGATTTACATTCAAGCATTGTATTTTGAGTGATATTTTATTTTATTTTATTTTTTTTGCCTTTCCTAGGGCTGCTCTCCACGGCATATGGAGGTTCCCAGGGAAGGGGTCCAATTGGAGCTGTAGCCCCTGGCCTATGCCAGAGCCACAGCAACGCCAGATCCAAGCCATGTCTGTGACCTACACCATAGCTCACAGCAATGCCTGATCCTTAACTCTGAGTGAGGCCAGGGATCGAACCCACATCCTCATGGACACTGGTCGGGTTCGTTACCACTGAGCCATAGCAGGAACTTCCTTTCCTCACTTATTAATTTACCTTTAACTAAAAGAAGAGCTTGCTCTTTTCCACTATTCATTCAGTCATTCCTTCATTTACATATTAATTTATATCAGCTTATGGATTCTTATATTATAAATAATAGTCCTTTGCTATTATTACTTATTTGATGCTCAGATTGCTTCAGATTTGACCAATGGGGTCCCCTTTATTTACCTCCTACCTCTCTTTGACATAGCCTTATCCAAGGACAACATGGTTATGTAGAAGATCCCAAAGAATCGCCAAAAATCTACTAGAACTATAAATGAAGATTAATACATAAAATCAATCATATTTCTATATAATAGCAACAAGCAACTGGAAATTAAAATGTTAAAAATACCATTTACAATAGCAAAAAAAACATGAAATACTTAGGGATAAAACTAACAAAATATGGAGTTCCCCTCATGGATCAGCGGTTAAACCCAACTAGCAGCCATGAGGACGGGGGTTCCATCCCTGGCCTCACTTGGTGGGCTAAGGATACGTTGTTGCTGTGAGCTGTAGTGTAGGTCACAGATGCGGCTCAGATCTGGCTGTGGTGTGGGTCGGCAGCTACAGCTCTGATTGGACCCCTGGGTACCTCCATATGCCATGGGTGTGGCCCAAAAAAGACACATGCACACAAAAAAAACTAACAAAATATATGCAGGATTGGTATTATGAAACTACCGTTGATGACAGAAATTAAGACAAATACATGGAGCGACCTAATTTGTTTATGTGTTGGAAGAGTCAATATTGTTAAGCTGTTAATTCTTCCCAAATTTATCTGTGGATTCTAACAAACCCACATCAAACCACAGCATGCCGTAGCCAAAAAGATTGAACTTTTTGGCTAAAAAACCAAAAAGATTGAACTACCGATTGATAAGTATGCCCCAGTTATGGGTATATATGCAAAGGAGATAAAAACGGGATCTTGAGGAATTACCTGCATTCTCATGTTCATTGTGGTATTATTCACAATAGCCAAGGTATAGAAACAGTCTAAGTGTCCATCTGCTATTTCTTCTCAGTTAGTTTAGTAGTCATCTTATAAATAGTCAGAGACAACTCTAAATGTCTTGAACCTATAATCCAGACTACCAGAGAGCTGTGTGTGTGTTTTGGGGCACATCTTCAATATTCCATCTTGCTCTTCTGGCTTCATACTGTCCCTTGCTAAATACAGAATCTGGGTAATAAAATAAAGTCCAACCTTTTGTGTATGTGTGTACTTAGTCTAGTCTCACTTGCTCACAGGATACTGGTGCAGAGGCCTTGCAACTGGCACTTCAAACCAGAATTCCTCCTGTGAAATGGCTGCAGCCGACACTTCTCAGTGGGCTGTGTGCAGAAGCACTGTACACACACTGCAATTGAAGATGGAGGGTGGAGGACCATGTACAGAGATGTGACACCTGGCACTGTGAGGTAGAGCTGTAAGCAGCACCACTGCGACTGACTTGTAAGAACCCAGACCCTTCCCTGCTGACAAGAACCCTGTAAAGCAGCCCTGCTCATGGCCTGTTGGGGAGAGTGTATATTCTGTAGAGCATGAGCTTGCACCTCTCCATTCTTTAATCCAAGAATCAAACTTTCCTTTGCTTCTGAACCGAACTTGGTCTCCTTCTATTGACTTGAACAACACTGAGCAGGAGGACCTTTGTTGGCACTGGACTCAAAAGTGTCAGTAACAAATTTTGGTGACTCTGATGGGAGAGACCATGGCAAAAAAGTTTGCCTGAACCTATACGCTAGGTTTCAAGGCTTGCCCTGGTTCCAGCAGGAGGATTGCAGAGGCTTTGGGAGGTTTACATAAGGATGACTGACTCCGGTCTTTGAGTTCGCTCTGATGGGGTAGGAGGTTGGTAGCCTTGGGTTGAATTCAAAGCAATTCTGCCCAGTAAACCAGTACCCAGGCGTAGTGCACAGCGTATTCTGGACTGTGCCCCCCTTGAGAGGATCATACTGTGGCATCATTGGGGATCAGAGACTAAAGCTCATGCATGTCTGCTCACTGCTTCTGCCTGGCCTTCCTGAGGTACCAGATGTGCAGGGACAGTGGGGAACCTATGGAAGAGAAGGAGCCATGGCAGTCTTGCCCACTATCTTGCCAGTAGTGCCATTCTTTTGACCTTTGTGCAAGGCAGTAGCAGTTGCATCAGGGCCTTTTCACCTCCTCACTGACGTCCAGGGCTTAGCTGTACCATTCTCCGCAGTCCCATTCATTTTGGTAAAGGAAAGTGACCAACTCAGCAGAGAGGAAAGACCAATTAAAGGAGTAGGTAATAAGGACTGCCTGGCAGAACAGAATGAGGATACTGGAGCCAAGTACAGGAAAGGATACTGGGGATGCCTGAGTATAAAAGGGTCTCTGAGTTCCTATCATGGCTCAGTGGTTAACAAATCTGACTAGGAACCATGAGGGTTCGATCCCTGGCCTTGCTCAGTGGGTTAAGGATCCAGTGTTGCCATGAGCTGTGGTATAGGTTGCAGACGTGGCTTGGATCTGGCATGGCTGTGGTGTAGGCCTACAGCTACAGCTCCTATTCAACCCCTAGCCTGGGACCCTCCATATGCCATGGGTGTGCCTCCCCAAACAACAACAACAACAACAGCAACAACCCAGCTAGGACCAGGTGGCTTCAAGAATAGTCTGGTCATTGACCTTTAGTTCACTATACCTTCATTTTAGTACTAAAAATCACTCCCCCTTATGCCATGACAGTTCCGGGGTGAACTGTAAAAAGCCAAAAAGTAGACAGTGCCCCAGTTCCTGGGAAATCCTTACCCTTTCCTGAAATAGCAAGAATATCCCTTCCACTCATTAGCATATGAAATTACTCAGCTCATAAAAACCAATAACCCCATGTCTTGGGGCTGCTCTTATTTTCTGAGACAGACGCATTCTGCCAATGGTGTGTTTATTTCTTTAAGTAAACTTGATTTAGCTTTTCTTTGGCACACCCTTGTATTTGATTTTTTTTTTTCTTTTTAGGGCCACACCTGCAGTATATGGAAGTTCCCAGGTCTAGGGGTAGAATCAGAGCTACAGCTGCCAGCCTACACCACAGCCACAGTAATGCAGAGTCCTTAACCCACTGAGCAGGACCAGGGATTGAACTTGCATCCTTATGGATACCAGTCGGGTTTGTTACTGCTGAGCCACAGCGGGAACTCCTTCTTTGGCTCACTTTTGAATTCTTTCCTGCTCCAAACCAAGGATCCTACTAGGGGGAGTCTGTCCTAAGAACTCATTGAGGTCTCAGGACGTGACATTTTCTGCCCCTGCAACAATTCTTTTTTTTTTTTTTTTGTCTTTTATCTTTGCTATGGCTGCACCCGAGGCATATGGAGGTTCCCAGGCTAGGGGTTCAATTGGAGTTGTAGCCACCAGCCCACACCAGAACCACAGCAACTCTGAATCCAAGCTGTGTCTGTGACCTACACCACAGTTCATGGCAATGCCAAATCCTTAACCCACTGAGTGAGGAGGCCAGGGATCAAACCCACAACCTCATGGTTCCTAGTCGGATTCGTTAACCACTGGAAACTCCTGCTCCTGCAACAATTCTAATGCCTCATTCTGCCCTGAATTTGCAGGGATCACACTGTAGGTACATCAGAGTGAAGAGGACCCTGAGCCCCAAATCTAGAGACAGCCTGGGGTAATGGACCCCCTTGACCACTCTCTGACCTGAAGCTTCTCTTCCAAAAACCAACAAAAATGTGACCAGGGATGTTCAGGCCAAGGGAGTGACTCTAAACATCAGGGCACACTTATCTACAGGAAAAAGAATGAGATACCTGCATTTTTAGGAAAAATTTCTCTTGCTAATACTTTTTTATTTTTGTCTTTTTAGGGCCACACCCATGGCATATGGAAATTCCCAGGCTAGGAGTCAAATTGGAGATGTAAGCCATCAGCTTACACCACAGCCACACAGGATCCGAGCTGCCTCTGCGACCTACACCGGTCTCAGCAACACAGGATCCTTAACCTGCTGAGGGAGGTCAGGGATCGAACCCGCATTTTCGTGGATACTAGTCAGGTTCATTACCGCTGACCCATGATGGAAACTCCTTGCTCTTGCTAATACTTCTGTCTTAAATTATCTGATGTCCCTTGTCTCCAAAAGGTTAGATAAATGGTGTTCACTAGGGGATATGAACAATTAGGGCTAAGATCTGGTGCTATCAAACATACCTAAAGGCAGCACAGCTCCTCTACCCGGATTATGACACCGCCCCAAATCAGCAGGAAGTAGTTACATAAGGTGGACCTTCACCCTCAGCACCCCTCAAGAATAAGGAGCTGAACAAAAAAGCTGAGGAGGGTTTTGTCACCAGCAAAGCCCATTGACAATTCCTGGGAGGTAAAAATAGAACTGAGTAATTAAAGTCTAACCTTTTTTTTTTTCCCTTTGTGCTTAGTCCAGTTTCACTTGCTCATAAGGGCAGAGGCCTCGCATCTGGCCCTTCAGACTAGCGTTCCTGGTGTGAAAGGGCTGTGAGGAGTGGGCTGTGAGCAGAGGTGCCGAGCCAGACACTCAATTCAAGATGGCGGCTGCGGGCCATGTGCAGAGATGCTGCGTACCCGGTGCTTGGGCTCCACTCAGCTGTGACCATCCTTCCAGAGCTCAGTACCTTCCCAGCTGAAGGGAACCCCATAGAGCAGCCCTGTCCCTGGCCTCTCAGTGGGAGCGCGTTTGCTCTAGAGAATAAGCTTTCACTCTCCATTCTCTGATAAAAGAATAAAGTTTTGCTTTGCTTGTGAATCAAACTCTGTCTTGTTCTCTCGACTCAAACGACACCAAGCAGTGATAGGGATGGAGTAGGTACAGGTAGTTGTAGAAGTCCCAGTAAGGGACCATAAATAGAGGGAAACCTAGGGGACATTGGGAGATCACTGTCAGGTCACTGGGTGAGGGCTGGGCCAAGGAGACACTGGCACCAAGGAAGAGCCTGGCGCCACTGGTACCCAAGGCCCCCATAGCCCTGCTGGAGAAGAAGGAAATCGAGGAGCGTGAGCTGAACCTGGACCTGCTGATCTGCCTGGACCCCCTGGCTTTGTTGGTTCTGCTGGAAAAGATGGAGAAGCTGGAGCTCAGGGACCCCCTGGACTTGCTAGCCCCACTGCAGGCAAACCCAGTGAACATGGTGTTCCTAGAGACCTTGTTGCTCCCTCTGGAGCAAGTGGTGAGAGAAGTTTCCCCAGCGAGCATGGTAAGCCTGATCCTCCTGGCCCTGCCGGCTTCGATGGCCCCCCTGATGCTGTTAGCCAACCTGGTGCTACTGGTTTCCCAATACCTGCTTTAAGCATAAAAGGGTAAAACTCCTGGAGGGGAAAATGATACAGATGGAGTAGGCACAGGTAGTTGTAGAAGTCCCAGTAAGGGACCATAGATAGAGGGAAACCTAGGGGACATTGGGAGATCACTGTCAGGTCACTGGGTGAGGGCTGGGCCAAGACCCACCCCCGGCGAGCCTGGAGCATCAGGTTCCATGGGTCCCTGTGATCCCCCTGACCCCCTTGGCAAGAGTGGTAAAGTTGGAAACCTGGTAGCCTTGGTGAAAATGAAGCTCCTGGTCAGACAGGCCCCCGTGGTGAGAGAGATCACACTGGACCTCTGGGCCCTGCTGGTGCTTGTGGAAATGATGCTACTGGTGCTGTTGGACCCCCTGGTCCCATTGGACCCCCTGGTCCCATTGGCCATGGTGGTCTTCCTGTCTTCTCTGGTGCTGTTGGTACTAGGAGTGAAGCTGGTCCCTGAGAAGGCCCTCTGGACCTCAGACACCAGCGGCCCCCCTGGTCCTAAGGGTAACAGCAGTGAACCTGGTGCTCCTGGCAGCAAAGGAGACACTGGAACCAAGGGAGAGCCTGGCCCCACTAGTATTCAAGGTCCCCCTGGCCCTGCTGGAGAAGAAGGAAATCAAAGAGCCCAAAGCGAACCTGGACCTGCTGGCCTGCCTGGACCCCTGGCGAGTGTTGTGGACTGGGTGCTGCTGGAGAGCCTGGAAAACCTGGAGAGTGAGGTGTCCCTGGAGCCCCAGCACTGTTGAACCTGCTGGCAAAGATGGAGCTCAGGGACCCCCTGGACTTACTAGCCCCACTGTAGCCAAATCCAGTGAACGGGTGTTCTTGGAGTCCTTGGTGCTCCTGGCACCTCTGGAATAAGAGGTGAGAGAGTTTTCCCCAGTGAGTGTGGTGAGCCATTGATCCCCCTGGCCCTGCTGGCTTCGCCGGCCCTTCTGGTGTTAAAGGCGAACCTGGTGATGCTGGTGCTCTGGTGTTAAAGGCGAACCTGGTGATGCTGGTGCTGAAGGTGATGCTGGTCCCCCTGGCCCCCTTGATAACATTGATGCTCCTGGACCCAAAGGTGCTCATAGAAGCACTGGTCCTCCTGGTGCTACTGGTTTCACCATACCCTGTTTAATCTCTAGGGTGGCTGGGAAAATTATGTTAACCAGAGTGACACCGGCTTACAGCTCGCCCAACAGAAAAGTACAGGGAGCCAGGTGTTTTACTCCTTCCCTACACAAGCCTACACCCTATCTTAGCAGGAAGTAGTTACTGAATGGTTGGCGCCCAACATTCCCTTTAAGCATAAAGGGGTAGGGAGTTTCCTTCGTGACTCAGTGGTTAACAAACCCAACTAGGAACCATGAGGATGTGGGTTCAATCCCTGGCCTTTCTCAGTGGGTTAAGGATCCGGCATTGCCCTGAGCTGTGGTGCAGGTTACAGACTTGGCTCAGGATCTGGCATTGCTGTGGCTGTGGTGTAGGCCGGCAGCTGTAGCTCCAATTCAACCCCTAGTCTGAAAACTTCCACATGCCACAAATGTGGCCCTCAAATTAAAAAAAAAAAAAAAAAAAAAAAAAAAAAAAAAAAAAGGCATAAAGGAGTAAAATACCTAGTGAGGGGAATGATAGGGATGGAATAGGCACAGGCAGTTGTAGAAATCTAGTGGATGTTAGGAGATCACTGTAAGTTAATAATTGTTCAAGAAAGCCCTCAGAACTAAGCAGGCTTGCTTGACTAGTGGAGAAGCGAGACATTCGGTAGGGGATGGGATGAGGCCTGCACTCAGATTCAGACCAAGGGCAGGAGCTGAGGACTGCCCTTCTGCTGATTTGAATATACACCTTAGTGGATACTAAGGAGGAGTTACTGCCCAAAGAAAGAGGAGGAAGTGGTCTTTTCCAACCCCCTACTCCCCTTGGATAATAAAACTGTAGACCAGCAGATCCTCGGGGCATAATAAATCCCCAGGTACCAGTAACCACACTAACAGAATTATCAACATTCTAACATTCTTATTTCATTTATTCTTTTTCTTCTGAAGGCACATCTTAAAAAAAGAAAATTAATTTATGAATTCTTCTAGTAACTTTGCAGATGTATTTTTCCATTTGACACAATTTTAATCTTTCAACTACCCAGAGAAGCACCCCACCTTTTTTTTTGAAAACTCTTTTCCACTTTACAAGCTCATGTTCTATAGTAGCTCTCAGAACCTACTACTCAGGGTGTTACCGTTGTGGCCCAGCAGGTTAAGAACTGGTATCCAGAAGGCTGGGGGATTGATCCCTGGCCTAGCCCAGTGGGTTAAGGATCCTGGTGTTGCTGCAAGATGTGGCGTAGGTCACAGATGTGGCTTGGATCCCGTGTTGCTATGGCTGTGGTGTAGGCCAGCAGCTGCAGCTCCAATTCAACATCTAGCCTGGGAACTTCCATCTGCTGCAGGCATGGCCACAAAATGAAGAAAGAAAGGAAAGAAAGAAAGAAAGAGAGAAAGAGAGAGAGTGAGGGAGGAAGGAAGAAAGAAAGGAAGAAAGAAAGAAAGAACCTACTATTCCAGGTAAGTCTTCTGGAGACCAGAAGTTCCTTGTACATACATAGGAAATGTACCCCAGAATATACACAGTAGTTTCTAACTTAACTATGCTTTAATGGTATAGCTTTGTTTCATTTGTGTTAGAAATCTTTTTTGTTTGGGTTTTTTTTTTTTTTTTTTGGTCTTTTTTAGGGCTGCACTTGAGGCATATGGAGGTTCCCAGGCTAGGGGTTTAATCAGAGCTGTAGCCACTGGCCTACACCAGAGCCACAGCAACACCAGATCCGAGCTGCATCTGCAACCTACACCACAGCCCACAACAACGCCAGATCCTTAACCCACTGACGAGGCCAGGGATTGAACCTGCAACCTCATGGTTCCTAGCTGGATTCCTTAACCACTGAGCCATGACGGGAACTCCCAGAGATCTTGAATGATGAGACTTAAGGTCTAAACCAAGGTTGTTGCACTGACCTTGCATTCTGAATTCAGTGTCTCTCTGGGCCTCATGCTCCAGACTTGGTTCCATTGACTGATTCTTTCTTCTCACTACCTCTCCCTCAAATTTACAAGTTAAGCCCAGCAGAAGGAAACAGAACCACAGACCCTTAGGGAAAAGATGAAATACAGAGACACTCCCTTCTGATTAATGTCCCTGTCCTCTGGAAACTCAGCTTCAACATGTTTTTACAATCCAGAGATGGAGTTTGGTAGGGCAAAGGGCACTGCAGAAAGTTGTTGACTGAAATGGAACAGAGTGTCTTCTTGAGGAGTGGCAGGACCTAGCCCTGCATCACTCTAGGAAGGCCTTCTAAGACTTGGCTGTGGTGGAGCCTGCTAGAAAACTGCCTGAATGTTTCCTACTTTTCATAGAATGAGTGAACCTGTTAGGAGTTGGCTGGATTTGGTCCTCTTGGAGTAGGGGATCTGCTTTCCCTGGGACTTGCCTTGAGCACATGTTAAGGGGAAACAAGCACACGGAAACTTTTCCAGACCCTTCCTAGTACTCTGTTTACATAGAGAAAGAGGATAGGGTGGTGAGAGAAACAACATAGAACCCGTGATTGGGTTTGTCTCTTGCTTTAAAACTAGAAGAGAACCTCTCTTCTCCTTCAGCGTCCACTGTGCACATGTGGTTCTTCTCGAGTCTTGTCATGTCACTTCTAGTGCTGGCATGAAGTCAAACTGGTTTCTCCCCTTTTTTTGGATCTGACACACAACATTCCCCAGGCATACACTGCCTGAATTGGCAAAGGGATGAGATGATGAGTAGTTATTCATCCTGTCCCTAACATCTGTCTAGATATAATCCAGACTCATGGGGTGTGAATTCAAATTAGAATAGGCCTGGGAGGTGTACAGGTACTCGGTTGCTAGGGTCCAATGGAAGAACACTCTAGAGCCTGACAGGTTCGTCAGATTTGGGCTAGAATCAGGGTGTTATCTAGGCTATCCTTTTATCACTTTCTATTTGATTTCAGTGATAACCATGCTGTGATTCTTCTGCACACTTTTTTTTTTTTCTTTTTAGGGCTGCACCTGCAGCATATGGAAGTTCCCAGGCTAGGGGTCGAATTGGAGCTGCAACTGCCAGCCTACACCACAGCCACAGCAACGAGGGATTCGACTCGCATCTGTGACCTATGCTGCAGTTTGTGGAAATGCCAGATCCTTAATCCACTGATCGAGGCCAGGGATCAAACCCAAATCCTCATGGATAATAGTCAGGTTCTTAACCAGCTGAGCCACAAGGGGAACTAACTCCCCGTGCTGTGATTATTCTGAATAGCTAAAATGTGGATACATGCACTATCAGATTAATTAAAGAACACCTCTAGTTTTTTTTTTTTTTTTTCCCGCTTTGTTTTGTTTTTAGCATTAGGAAAAAGAAGAGAGTGCTAGGGGATGTTGCTAGGAGAGATGGTCTTAAATTTTTTCATGCTGTTCCTTTTTTAAGTTTTATTGAGATATATTTCCATATTAAACAACTGATCAATTTAAAGTGTACAGTTCAGGAGTTCCCATTGTAGCTCAGCAGGTTAAGAACCCGACTAGTATCCACGAGGATGCAGGTTCGATTTCCGGCCTTGCTGTCGGGGTTAAGAATCTGTCATTGCCACAAGCTGCAGTGTAGGTCTCAGATGTGGCTTGGATCCAGTGTTGCTGTGGCTGTGGCTCCAAATTCGACCCCTAGCCTGGGAACCTCTGTATGCCATGGTGCAGCCCTAAAGAGACAGAAAAAAAAAAAAAAAAAAAAAAGAATTTGCATTCCCACAAACTAAGGCATAGATTGAACATACAGCTGGGATTTGAGTTACTGTGACTGTGGTGTAGGCCCGCAACTGTAGCTCTGATTAGACCCCTAGCCTGGGAACCTCCATACGCCAAGGATGTGGCCTTAAAAGGCAAAAAAAAAAAAAAAAAAAAAAAAAGATTAAGAACATCTAGAAATCAGTTAAGAAACACACATGCACACACTAGAAACATAAGCAAAAAACATGAACAGGTCTTTTACAGAAAAGCAACACAAAAGGCCAATAAACATTTGAGGAGATGTTCAACATTATAAACAATTGATACCAAAATCTGGAAAGCTCGTAATCCAGTCTCTCTTTCTTATTGCTGGTGAGAGTGTTTATTTGCACAACTACTTCAGAGTATGGATTCCAAAAAGTTTTTGTGGGGTTTTTTTTTTTTTTTTTTTTTTTTTTTTTTTTTTTTTTGCATTCTAGGGCCACATCCTCGGCATATGGAAGTTCCCAGGCTAGGGGTCAAATGGAGCTGCAGCTGCTGGCCTACCCCACAGCCACAGCAACACCAGATCTGAGCTGCATCTGTGGCCTATAGTGCAGCTTGAGGCAACACGGGATCCTTTGACCCACTGAGTGAGGCCAGGGATCGAACCTATAGCCTCATGGATACATTTCGGATATGTATCCACTGCGCCACAATGGGAACTTCTAGTGCATATTTCTTTAAACAAGGAATTATATAACACAACTATCAAAATCAGGAAATTAACATTGATAGACTACTGTTATCTAATCTACAGAGTTTACTCAAATTTTGCCAATTACCTCAACAATATGCTTTATAATCTTGACTCACACATTGCTTTCAGTTGTCATATCTCTTCATTCTTCTTTATTCTGGAACAGCTTCTGAATCGTACTAGAGATAATAGCTTTGATCACTTGGTCAAGATGGTATATACCGGGTTTCTCCACTATGAAGTTACTATTCTACCTTTTGTAATTAACAAATATCTGTGAAGAGATATTTTGAGACCATGACACTACTATGATTTTAAAACATCTAGAATTAAATATACATATATTTAATAAATGTACATAGATCCAATAGGAATCAAGAGAATAATGAAAATGGAATTCAGGATGATGGTTATATCAGGAGGTAGAAGGTGGGATTGGGGGATGTGACATGGTTAGACACAACTTATTGCCAAGGACCTAGCCAGTAAGTTTGCAGGTGCTTTTACAATACTGAAAGTAAACTAAATAAAAAGGAACCAATGAGGGTTAAGGATTCAGCGTTGCTGTGAGCTGTGGTGTAGGTCACAGACATGGCTTGGATCGTATGTTGCTGTGGCTGTGGTGTATGCCAGCAGCTGCAGCTCTGATTCAACTCCTAGCCTGGAAGCAAATATTATATGTTTAATCTGATTTTGTGAATCTGAAGTCCTTCAAGTTTAAAAATAATAAAATATAAATGATTTAAAGGTATACATTTTGACATGGATAAACTTCAAAAACATAATATGTTGACCGAAAAGAGCAAGTGAAGATATATATAGGATAAATTTTATGGAGATATATATAAAACATGGATGAGTATGTATGGGTATGTAACTTGGATGGGTTAATAACCAATTCAGGATAGTGGTTACCTCTGGGAGTGGGGAGAGAGGGGAAATGGAATCAAAAAGGACTATATGGAGTTTCCATCGTGGGGCAGTGGAAACGAATCTGACTAGGAACCATGAGGTTGCGGGGTTCGATCCCTGGCCTTGCTCAGTGGGTTAAGGATCTGGCATAGTCATGAGCTGTGGTGTAGGCTGAAGACTTGGCTTGGATCTGATGTTGCTGTAGCTGTGGCATAGGCCAGCAGCTTCGGCTCCGATTTGACCCCTAGCCTGGGAACCTCCATGTGCCGAGAGTGCAGCCCTAAAAAGCAAAACAAAACCAAACAAACCTACATGGGTGGCATCAACTACATTTGTAATGTTTTATTAATAAAAATAAAAATTCAACACTTAGCCTGGGAATTTCCATATGTCACAGGTGCTGCCATTAAAAAAGAATACAAGACTGGATTTCCCTGGTGGCTCAGTGGGTTCAGGATCTAGCATTATCACTGCTACGGTTCTGGCTACTGCTGTGGCACTGGTTTGATCCCTGGCCTGGGAATGCTGTGGGCTTGGCAAAAAAAAAAAAAGGAATATAAGACTGTATTGAAGATTCGAAAAAAACAGAATTTAACATGACAGTCATAGATGAAAGTTGTATATCAAAAGTTCTAGGATAGGAGGTTCCTGCTGTGGTGAAGAAGCTGGCCTCTCAGATTCAATCCCTGATTGAACCCTGGCTGGGGAATGTCTATATGCCACAGCTAAAGCCCAAAAAAAAAAAAAAGTTCTAGGACAGATTGCAGGGGGGAGGGTTAGGGGGGTTGGGGAGGAGCAGGGGGGAGGAGGCCAAAGGGTAGAACAATGGCCTCTCCCCAGGGATATCCACAGTTCCTGTGAAAATATTAGGTTACAGACAAAGGTGAATTAAGGTTGCAGTGAGCTACAGGTTGCTTATCTGTTGATTTTAAAATATGGAGATTATCCTAGATTATCTAGATGGGCCTGATGTAATCCTAAGGATATTAAAAGGGTAAGATTTGGTCAGATATGACGTGAGAAGGACCCAGCCTGCCATTGCTGGCTTTGTGATGGAGGAAGGGAGTCAGAAGCCAAGGAAGGCAAGTAGCCTCTGGAAGTTGGAAAAAGAGACAAATTCTTCCCTAGAGCTTCCAGAAAGCAAGACAGCCCTACCAATATCTTGATTTTAGCCCAGCTTGAGACCCGTGTCAGATTTCTGACCTACAGAACTCTAAGATGCTAAGTTTGTGTTGTTCTAAGCCAATATGTTTATAGTAATTTGTTAGCAAAGTGAAAGAAAACAAATACGGCAATCCACATTTGAACTTTAAAGGACTCTACAACTTGGTCTCTTCCTAGTGTACTGACTTTTCCCCTATTTATTCTCATTTTGATCTACGCTTTACTCAGAGGGTTGTTAGTCAAATATTACCCTCATAGGTTTTAGGTGTTTGTTTTTGAGTATGTGAAACATACAACTTTAAAAGTCCTATACTGGTGGAGTTCCCATCGTGGTGCAGTGGTTAACAAATTTGACTAGGAACCATGAGGTTGCGGGTTCGATCCCTTGCCTTGCTCAGTGGGTTAAGGATCCCGAGTTGCCATGAGCTGTGGTCTGGGTTGCAGAGGCGGCTCAGATCCCCCGTTGCAGTGGCTCTGGCGTAGGCTGGCAGCTACAGCTCTGATTGGACCCCTAGCCTGGGAACCTCCATATGCCACTTGGGAGCTGCCCTAGAAATGACAAAAAGACAAAATAAATAAATAAATAAAAAGTCCAATACTGAAATATTGACAATCCTGCTACTTTGTTTCCCATTCTTTCTTTCTTCTCACTTGCCCCACGTAAAACATCATTCACTTTAATTTCTGGTTTATCTTTCCCTTCCCCAAATGAACAGGTATTTGTGTTTTCTTTGTCTCCTTCTTTCCTTCACAAAGGGTGTATGTTATTTTTTAGGGCCGAATCTGTGGCATATGGAGGTTCCCAGGCAAGGAATCAAATCGGAGATACAGCTGCCAGCCTGCGCCACAGCCACAGATCTGAGCCGCCTCTGCAACCTACACCATAGCTCATGGTGACGCTAGATCCTTAACGCACTGAGGGAGGCCAGGGATCAAACCCACAACCTCAGGGTTGCTAGTTGAATTAGTTTCCGCTGCGCCATGACGGGAACTCCCCTTTAAGCAAAATTAATTCTTTTTTTTTGGTCTTTTCTAGGGCCGCTCCTGCGGCATATGGAGGTTCCCAGGCTAGGGATATAATTAGAGCTGTAGCCACTGGCCTGCGCAAGAGCCACAGCAACTCGGGATCCCAGCCGCGTCTGCGACCTACACCACAGCTCACAGCAATGCAACACCACAGCTCACAGCAATGCCGGATCTTTAACCCACTGAGCAAGGCCAGTGATAGAACCTGCAACCTCATGGTTCCCAGTCGGATTCGTTAACTACTGAGCCAGGACGGGAAATCCAGCAAAATTAATTCTTTAAAGTCCAGTGAATTCGGCCCAAGAAGGCTTCTCAGTGACCTTAACCAAACTCTGTTCTGCTTAAATGCTAAGGGCCAGACTGAAATGAATTAAAACATGAGACCCGAGGGAAATGAAATAGAATCCTTAACTTTCACTAAATTCCTCTAATCCTTATTTGCACTCAAGCTGTACACTAGATACTTCTCAACATACATGCTGCTCATTGAGCTATATTAACTTAAGTAAATGTGGGTTGCAGGAGTCTCAAACTACGGAGTTGGCACAGACAAATCAATTTCAGAGGTTCACTGAGTGAGTGTGAGAAGAGGGAGAGACTTCTGATGACAGGTCTGTGTTTCTAAGTGCTTGAATCTTAAAGCCTTCATTTATGCATCCTGTCCAAACTAAGAGTAGTTCTACACAGCAGGCATTTTCCCGAAAAATGTACAACTCCGCCCAAAGGTGCCAAAAACAGGATAAAATACCACGCCCAAGCCTATCCTTTCACTCAAGTGATCTCAGCAGTGCTTAGTAGCCCCTAACAAACTAATCACAAGAACCCTCCCAGATCCAGTCTGCGGATTGAACGTTCCCAAGATCCCGGGATGTTTCGATTGACGTTACTTCCGGGAAAAGTAACCTTTCTTCGGCGGTTGCAGGCCTGAAGAGGTCTCGCGACATTTGCTCCCGCGAGATCTGCTTGCTCACTCTAGCGATGACATCCTCCTCCTCCTCCTCGCCGCCTTTCGGCAATCTTCGCCAGTCCCAGCCCCGACCAATCTGCACTCAGATGGCATGGATCAGGGTCTCCCCCCCGAACCCCGGTCTGCGCGGGGCGTCAGGCGGCAGCTGCGGGGTGCGAGCTGCACGAGGTCGACAGCAGCGGCACTGCGGACGGCCACGGGCTGGCAACGAGCAGGGAGCGTGGGCGGGGCAGGGGTAAGCCCGCTGAGTAGCAGTTCGATTGTTCTGGCCTGGCTATGGCGCCTCTCCTCCCCCCCGCCATGGCTCCCCGTGTCCCTGCTCCGCTCCTCTCAGTGAGTGAAAGTGGCCGCCGCCGCCGCCGGCCCAGCGCCCGCAGCCGCCTCAGCGCCGCCGCCATCTTGGGGTCCCAGGAGCCGCCGAGGGAGCGAGCTAGGAGCGTCCACGCCCAACGCAGTCACCGTCCCACGGCCTCAGAGAGCAAACCGCGGCTCCACCGTCGGCGGGGCGACCCCCCCCCTCCGGACCCCGCCCGCACTCCGCCCCCCCTCCGCCGCCGCCGCGGCGGCGGGGCCCGGCGGCCCGAGGTGAGGCGACTAGACGTGGGCGGGCGAACGGAGGGGGGGTTGTGTAGGCCCCGTTGCGCCCCTCTCTGCGGGCGACGACTGGGCCGCGTCTTAAAGGGGCCGTCGCCCCCGGCCCTTGGATTTGTTGGGGTTAGTAAGGAGGATGGGTATGGACACTCCCCACAAGATTAGGACCTCAGGGGACCTGGGCCTCGTCCTTTCCTCCTCCTGCCTCTGGAGACCTGGGGTCACGCGGTGACCTCAGCCAGCCTAGGAAGCCCGTGGGGCGCCCACACGTGGGGAGTGTGTTAGACCAGGTGCACGTGGGACCCGGTGGGGCGGTGTCGGGCTAACACGTGTGTGGGTTTGGGGGTGGGGTGGGGCAGGGCGGGGGCTGGTTTGGCTCAAGTGGGAACCTGGTGAGGGCTATATCTGTCCTTTTAAGCAGATGAGCTCTAAGGGCTTGACAGTGTGTCAGTTTATGGGGAACAAGTTGAGATCTGGGTGTATGGTGCACGCTGCTCGTTGGTGTTGGGTGGGGGCAGCCCAACACGTGCGCAGACTGAGGAGTGTGTAGGTGTCACCCCTTTCAGTCTTTTAGGCTTTTTTTAGGGCGTCTAGGCAAGTGTCATCCAATTTGACATTCCTTCTTGAGGTTGCTGATAAAAACTACTACTTCCGTAATCACCGAGGATGGAAGCCCCCTACAGTTGAGGAGTGAAAGATCCTAAGAAAACACTCACTATTTTAGTTAACAGCCAGCTGTGCCTGAGTTCTTTGATCCAAACACTGTCTGTAGTTTTACGTTCATATAGTTGCTGGAAGGAATGGAAGAAGAAAATAGGAATTTGACCTTCCTAACGTCACAAGTAACCAGCTTACTTTTCCAATCAGTGACTTTCATGACTTCCTTTCCCAAAGAAATTTTCATCGTGGTTTACTAGTGCCAGCTTTTTATTATATATTTTTAAAGTAACAGCTTTATTGAGATATAATTCACATACTGAAAAGCTCAGCCTTTTGAAGTGTACAGTTCCATGATTTTTGGTATACTAATAGACTTGTACAGCAGTCACCACTATAATTCATCACCCCCAAAAGAAGCCCCCTTAGCAGTTACTCTCTACTCTCCTTCCCTTGGCCCCTTTTAACCACTAATTTTTCTGTCTGTGTAAATTTGCCTAGTCTGGATATTTCACATAAACATAATTATACAATATTTTTGTGGCTGTCTTCTTTCACTTTACCATGTATTCAAGGTTCATCCATGTTGTAGCATGTATAAGGATTTAGTTCCTTTTTATTGCCAAATGTTCCAATTCCAGTTGTGTTTTATGCTTGAAATTCTCAAACTCTTCCTATAAAACATCAACTCGAGATTATTATATATGGTAAAAGTTACCTACCTACCAGATTCTAAAATGAACTTGTGTTTTTTAAGGATTAAATTCTATTATTTTGGTTCATTATGTTCTTTCCCTCTACATTTTGTAACAGAAGAATCCAAGTCAATTTTTAAAGATCTCTGTTTTTTAATAAGAAATAACTGTGAAACTCATAAAGATGATTAGAAGGTTCATGACTGATAAAAACTTTCTGAGTACATTAAGGTGGAAATGTGATTCAGTCTCAGCAACATACTATAAACCATGGCATTATAATTTCACTTAATGAAAGTTTGTCATAGCATTGCCAAGGGAAAGTATCATAACAGTTTTTGACTGCTGTTACTTGTGAAGAAAGACATAGGGCTATGAAAAGCCTAACAGACATCTTTTCTGCCCACAAGGTTAAAACTGGCTTGAAGAGTTAACATGTCAACATAAAAGTTCCGAAAAAATACAAACAATGGGATGCAGTGAATTTTAGAGTGGACAGAAAGGTATAGGGTTAATAGAAAACTTCGAATTTATGTAGGGAAATAAGTGAAGTTGATGACAAGTTTTAAAGTTGCATCTTAAGCATAAGGATTTATGCTTCTGCTAGGCTGTAGCGTGCAGAAGAGAAGAGCGTGGCTGTTAATTCTTACTAAACACCTTTTATGAGCACTGATCCTAATCATGAGGGCTCCAGTCCTATGTAATACTATTTATCACCCGGGAGGTTAGGATTTCAACATAAGAGTTGGGGGGAAGGGAGGACACAAACATTTGGACCATGGCTGTACGTTAAGTCGGAAATTGAGTTACAGGAGCCCTGGATTCACCTGCTAATTACACAGTAGGTTTGCTTAGGATTGAAAAGTTGGTCACAGAAGTTTAATGCCTGGGTTTAATAAGTTTGTAAGAGAGATTTCCTTGCGTGTTAGATCAGAAGTACGAGATGAGTAATAGCAAATACAGTTGACAAATTAAATGTAAAAAAATCACTGGTACTAAATGCTATCCATGTTTTTAACAGACTAGAGGACAATGAGTAAACAGTGACTTGCCTTTGTAAATCACTACCAAGGATTGACAGATTGCTTGTGTGATGGTCTCTAGAGTAGCGTTCTTTCATTTTTTATGTGTCCTGAACCCCTTTGTAGTCTGAGGAAACCTGTGAGCCCCTTCCCAAAATGTGATTTTTTTTAAATGTATAAAATATAGTTCACATTTACAAAAACTATTTATGATGTGAGAAATTTGCTTATTAACATTATTTGGCTGTACCTGGAGCATATGGAAATTCCCAGGCCAAGGATTGAACCTGAGGTACAGCTGTGGCAGTGCCAAATCTTTAACCCACTTCGCTGGGCTGTGGATCTTGACAACACCAGATCCTTAGCATGTTATTTGTTATTAAATAACAGATAGTGATAGTCCTGCTAATACTGCTTTTGTATGCTACCTACATTCAGTATTAATGGAAATGTTAATTTCAGTTATAGTTACATGAAAATAAGGATGTAAATTTTTTTCTGTCCAAGTTCTTGGACCCTGGTTTAAGAGTCTTTGCCCTGGAGAGTCCTGGACACACAGCTAAGTTATTTCATATACAACAAACCACGGGTTTCCATAACAAGAAGTAGGATTATTCAGTCAAATTCATGTTCACATGAGCAGGACTTCTTAGGAGAAGATAAGTGATAATTTAGCTGAGGAGATACTTGGTAGTAGAATGGAAAGACATTGGTTTTAGACTTTAAAAGACTTGCATTTGAGTCTCACTTAGCGTTGGGTAAGTTACAGAACACTTTTGAGTTTCACTTCTTATCTATAAAACAGGTACAATAATTTTCACTTCTGATGAGATTAAATGACATGTTAACTGTAAGCATATTTAGGAATGTTTGTTTTCATCTTTGAAGAACTTCAAAAGCTTTGACATACAATTAGTTTTGATTTGGGCGGGGAAACTTAATACGACAGAACAACATGTATGGCACGTAGAATTTTCTAAGGATATTCATGTATAGTGTTCACCTCTTTGTAATGGTACTAAAATTACTCATTTTTCTTTTTTCTTTTTTTTTTTTTTTTTTTTTTGTCTTTTTGCCTTTTCTTGAGCTGCTCCTGCAGCATATGGAGGTTCCCAGGCTAGGGGTCGAATCGGAGCTGTAGCCCCCAGCCTACGCCAGAGCCACAGCAACGCGGGATCTGAGCTGCATCTGCGACCCACACCACAGCTCACGGCAACACGGGATCCTTAACCCACTGAGCAAGGCCAGGGATCGAACCTGTAACCTCATGGTTCCTAGTCAGATTCGTTAACCACTGCGTCACGATGGGAACTCCAGTTACTCATTTTTCTAATAAAATATTTCTTTGGGTTTGCAGGTGACAGCTTTTCTGGGGAAGAAGTTAGTTGCTAAGTAGGATAAACTCTGGTTAAGGGAGTTTCATGGCGGCTCAACAGGTTAAGGATCTGGCATTGTCACTGTATCAGCCGGGGTCGCTGCTGTGATCCAGGTTCCATCTCTGGCCTGAGACCTTCCAGCATGCCTCAGGCTTGGCCAAAAAATCTCCCCCAAAACAAAAAACTGCACATAGATCTTTCATATCCTTGTGCATGAACAGAAAAATGGCTAGTGCACATGATATGGTAAAAAGAATGCTAGGCCAGGTGGTCAGTTTATTCCTGAGATTGTGGCCTGAATATTATCAGAAAGGCCATCAAAATGTTAGTCACTCCCAAGAAAGATATGAAAAATAAAATTTAGAAATAGACTGTATTATCTTGGTAGGAAACAATACATCCACTCTTAGACTATTGAATTATTATATCTCAAGAAAGAACAAGCTAAGCAAGGGGAAATTTCCAGTATAAATGGTGAAGGCAGTGGTGAGTGAGGCTTTCATGTGAGGATAAATTTGACTTCACAATGGAGTGATGGAGACTGAGATGGACTATGATTAAATTGTATTAAATTACAAAAAACGTGAACACTAATCTGGAAAATTAGAACTAACTTGAAAGATGACTGCTGTTTGACAGTTGTATAATGAGTTTGTGAAACTTAATAGCACAGAAAGTGGTTAAAGCTCAAGAACCGACCAGAACCAATTTAAAGGTTAGAAAGCCAGAGACTTTGGTGATCCAGCCCAGTTCACTTCAGGTCAACAAACCATTTACTGAGACTTGAATCTAATGGTTTATGAAACTTTCCTATTCTGTTCATTCACTAAATAAATATTTATTGAACACCTAGTGAATGTTCTTCGATCCAACTACAATTTGTTGAGCATCTGCCACACTCAAGGGTTGTAGTAAACTGGGGGGTGAGGGCAGTGTACAAGTGAATTAATCCAGCTAGCTGTATGTATGTGTATAGAAAATACCAAGGGGCTCTGCAAAGAGAAACACAGAATTTTGCGAACTCTCAAGTGCCATAGAGAAGTATAAACGTAAATGTTTCTCATGAGGTGCTAATATGAATTACTAGTACTTAGTTTATTTTTTATATTTTTACTTTTACTAAAAGTATTTATTAATATATTAAAATATTAAAATATAGTTGATGTGCCAGTTTCTACTGTATAGCAAAGTGACCAGTCTTGTGTGTGTGTATGTTTGCATATATATTTACACACATATATACATACACACACATACATTCTTTTTGTTACCATTTTCCATCATGTTCTATATCAAGAGATTGAATATAGTTCCCTGTGCTATAGTGTAGGACCTCCTTGCTTATCTATTGTAAATGCAGTAGTTTGCATCTATTGGAGTTCCCGTTGTTGTGCAGTGGCAATGAGTCCGACTAGGAACTATAAGGTTGCGGGTTTGATCCCTGGCCTCACTTGGTGGGTTAAGGATCTGGCATTGCTGTGGCTGTGGTGTAGGCTGGCAGCTGTAGCTCAGATTCAACCCCTAACCTGGGTACGTCCATATGGTGCCACCCTGAAAAGCAAAAAAAAAAAAAGTTTGCGTCTGCTAGCCCCAAACTCCCAGTTCATCCCACTCTCTCACTCCTCCACCTTGGCAACCACAAGTATGTTTTCTATGTCTTTGAATCCTTTTCTGTTTTGTAGATAGGTTCATTTGCGCCATATTTTAGATTCCACATAGAAGTGATATCATAGTATTTGTCTTTCTGACTTCCTTCACTTAGTATGAGGATCTCTATATCTGTGTTGCTGCAAATGGCATTATTTCGTTCTTTTTTATGGCTGAGTAGTATTCTGTTGTATTTCTGTACCACATACCCCCCCGCCTCCCCGCTGTACAGCATGGGGATCAAGTTATTCTTACATGTATACATTCCCGCCCCGCCCCTTGTTCTGTTGCAATATGAGTATCTAGACATAGTTCTCAATGCTACTCAGCAGGATCTCCTTGTAAATCTAAGTTGTATCTGATAACCCCAAGCTCCCGATCCCTCCCACTCCCTCCGTCTCCCATCGGGCAGCCACAAGTCTATTCTCCAAGTCCATGATTTTCTTTTCTGTGGAAATGTTCATTTGTGTTGGATATTAGATTCCAGTTATAAGTGATATCATATGTGTTTGTCTTTGTCTTTCTGACTCATTTCACTCAGTATGAGAGTCTCTAGTTCCATCCATGTTGCTGCAGATGGCATTATGTCATTCTTTTTTATGGCTGAGTAGTATTCCATTGTGTATATATAACATCTTCTTAGTCCAGTCATCTGTTGATGGACATTTGAGTTGTTTCCATGTCCTGACTATTGTGAATAGTGCTGCAATGAACATGCGGGTGCATGTGTCTCTTTTAAGTAGAGTTTTGTCCAGATATATGCCCAAGAGTGGGATTGTAGGGTCATATGGAAGGTCTATGTATAGGTTTCTAAGGTGTCTTCAAACTGTTGGCCATAGTGGCTGTACCAGTTTACATTCCCACCAACAGTGCAGAAGGGTTCCCTTTTCTCCACACCCCCTCCAGCACTTGTTATTTGTGGACTTATTAATGATGGCCATTCTGACTGGTGTGAGGTGGTATCTCATGGTAGTTTTGATTTGCATTTCTCTTATAATCAGCAATGTTGAGCATTGTTTCATGTGTTTGCTGGCCATCTGTATATCTTCCTTGGAGAACAGTCTATTCAGGTCTTTTGCCCATTTTTCCATTGGTTGAGTTGTATAAGTTGCTTATATATTCTAGAGATTAAGCTCTTGTCCATTGCAAGAGCTTTAAACTATTTTCTCCCATTCTGTAAGTTGTCTTTTTGTTTTCTTTTGGGTTTCCTTTGCCGTGCAAAAGCTTTTCAGTTTGATTAGGTCCCATTGGTTTATTTTTGTTCTTATTTCTATTGCTTTGGGAGACTGACCTGAGAAAATATTCATGATGTTGATGTCAGAGAGTGTTTTGCCTATGTTTTCTTCTAGGAGTTTGATGGTGTCCTGTCTTATATTTAAGTCTTTCAGCCATTTGAGTTTATTTTGGTACGTGGTGTGAGAGTGTGTTCTAATTTCATTGCTTTGCATGCAGCTGTCAGGGTTTCCCAGCAATGCTTGCTGAATAGACTTTCTTTTTCCCATTTCATGTTCTTGCCTCCCTTGTCAAAGATTAATTGACCATAGGTGTCAGGGTTTATTTCTGGGTTCTCTATTCTGTTCCATTGGTCTGTCTGTCTGTTTTGATACCAGTACCACACTGTTTTGATGACTGTGGCTTTGTAATATTTCTTGAAGTCTGGGAAAGTTATGCCTCCTGCTTGGTTTTTGTTTCTCAGGATTGCTTTGGCAGTTCTGGGTCTTTTGTTATTCCATATAAATTTTTGGATTGTTTGTTCTAGTCTGTACCACATCTTAATCCATTCATCTGTTGATGGACATTTAGGTTGTTTTCATGTTTTGGCTATTGTGAATAATGCTGCAATGAACATAGGGGTGCATGTATATATTTTTTATAATGATTTTTATTTTTTCCATATAGCTGGTTTACAGTGTTCTGTCAACTTTTGAATTAAAGTTTCGTCAGGATATATGCCCATGGGTGGGATTGCTGGATCATATAGTAATTCTATACTTAGTTTTCTGAGGAACCTCCATACTGTTTTCCATAGTGGTTGTACCAGTTTATATTCCCACCAACAGTGTAGGAGAGTTCCCTTTTCTCCATACCCTCTCTAGCATTTGTTATTTGTAGACTTATTAATGCTAGCCGTGCTGACCACTGTGAAGTGGTACCTCATTGTAGTTTCGATGTGCATTTCTCTAATAGTGATGTTGAGCATCTTTTCATGTGCTTACTGGCACATCCTGTTTTCCTAAAAAGTATATTGAGGGAGTTCCCATTGTGGCACAGTGGGCACGAATCCAAATAGTATCCATGAGGATGCAGGTTTGA
Organism: Sus scrofa; assembly: GCF_054392235.1. Lineage (NCBI taxonomy): Eukaryota > Metazoa > Chordata > Mammalia > Artiodactyla > Suidae > Sus > Sus scrofa. The sequence goes on from NC_139383.1 coordinate 139,509,262, forward strand.
TCCTGGGCCTCACTCAGTGGGTCAGGGATCCAGTGTTGCCATGAGCTGTAGTGTAGGTGCCAGATGTGGTTTGGATCTTGTGTTGCTGTAGCTGTAGTGTAGGCTGGCAGTTGTAGCTCCGCTTTGACCCCTAGCCTGGGAATTTCCATTTGCCGTGGGTGCGGCCTTAAAATAAAAATGTGTGTGTGTGTGTGTAGGGATTTCTCATATGTTTAAAGGCCCTAATCTGCCTTGTTAACAGAAGCATTGTATTCCACTGTCCCTATAGCATAGCCAGACTCTTTTCTGGATCCTAAAGCCAAATGACCTCAAATTTTAGCTTTCCCTCTTATTGTGTGGCCTCTGGAAAGCTATTTAAGCCTCAATTTCTTCATCTGTTAAATTAGAATAATAGTGATATCTACTTCGTAGAGGCTAATTGTGAGAAATAAATGCTTAGAAATGCCTAGAATGGTACCTGGCACATAGTGCTCTCAACAAATGTTAGCTGTAATTATAAGTACCGTTTTGTTTTGACAGTTTTATCTAGAGGTTGTAAAATATTGAAAGCAGAACCTTTTTTTTATGAATAGACACTACCTCAAATCTTTTTTTAGATAGGCAGGTAAAAATATATCAGTCAAGAAAATTGTTATAACACATTAACTTTGTGTTTATGTAATGAATCCTAGTAGATAGAGATATCTAGTCTCTCTAAGATTAAAACTCAAAGAGGTAATGTTTTACATTAAACTTTTTAGTTCAGGGTCTAAAATATTTTTGTCTGGGATGTCATTCTGATGTTAGTAACAGTTTGCCTTTTTTAGGATCATTCTTAGAGTATAATTGTAACCTAGACTCTAGAGCGGGATTTGGAAAAGGTTTTCTTTCTTTCTTTTTTTTTTTCTCACAGCAACACCAGATCCTTAACCCACTGAACAAGGCCAGGGATCAAACCCACATCCTCATGGATACAGGTTGGGTTCTCAACATGCCGAGCCACAATGGGAACTCCAGAAAGGTTTTCTATAAAGGATCAAATAATAAATTTTAGGCTTTGCTGGTCATGCCTTCTCTGTAGCAGCTACTCAGCTTTGCCCTGTAGTGGGAGAGTAGCCATGGTTAATATGTAAATGAATGGGTGGGGCTGTGTTCCAATAAAACTTTATTTATGGTCACTGAAATTTTAATTTCATATAATTTTCATGTGTCCTGAAATATGAACTTTTTCCAGTTATTTCAGAATGCAAAAACCATTCTTAACTGTCAGGATACAGAAATGGGCAGTGGACTGGATTTAACGTGAAGGCCATTCTATGCCAACTCCTTCTGTAGAGTCCTGGCTAGCACCCTGGCTAGGTGATCTTTTGCTAGTTAATGTTATTGTCTTTAATTCCACCTTTTAAATAGGGATGATACACAGTAGTATTTATTTATAAAGAGCCATTAGAAATAAATGAGATAATCCATGTGAAATGCTCAGCATCATTCCAGACACATAATGTTTAATAAATACTATAAATTATCTTCATCTAGTTGAATCCCCCTCATTTTACAACAAGGCTGTTGAGACCGGGAGAGGATAACTAGTCCTAAAGTCTATCTGTGACTTGTCAGTAGCATTAAACTAGAGCTCTTGATTTCAACCTCTTTTTCTACCTAGCCATGCTGCTTCCATAGAGGATTGTAATACCATTTAATTCAGTTAAAATACTACTTGATAAAACTGTGTACTGTATTCTATTGGCTACAGTAATGGTTGGATGCATGACATCATGCATTTGCCAAACTCATAGGGCTGCTTTTTTTTTTTTTTTTTTTTTTTTTAACACCATGCCTGTGATGTATGCAAATTGTTCCAGGGCTAGGGATCGAACATACACTTCAGCAGTAACCCAGGCTGTTGCACTGACACCACCAGATCCTTAACCCACTGTGCTGCAAGAGAACTCCATTATAGGGCTTTATAACACAAAGAATAAACTTCGGGGGTTCCCAGGAAGGAACGCAAATTGTGATAAGAGAATCTAGTTAAGTTACAAATGTGGGAGATAACCTTACTAAAGTGGGGGGGAGGGGAGTGCTGACCTATGTAATCTTGGAAATGAGTGGAATCTAAGACGAGAAACAGCATGTATGCACTGTAGTCTAATAAAAATGTGTTTTTTGGGGCTACCAGTTAATTCTGATGCTGAAGTATATATATACTGCAGTTGAACAATTAAGTAAATGGATAATGGGAGACAAGCTTCTTGCTCTTAGGTTGAGAATTTATAGATAAGCAAGGGGAAGGGGCTAGAAGGATCCTTGATAGGTTGGAGTTGGAGATATCAGTATGAACCTATGTTTAACTTAATACAGATACAGATGATTGCATATTATAGTACATACATGGGTTTATATACACCAGGTATATTTCTGAGCTCTATCAGCGGAGAAGGTTAAAAGAAACTCAGGAGCACACGTAGTATCCACTTCTTATTTTCTCATACCGTTATCTAGTAAAAGGAGCTAGAGTTTTTAGAGAAGTGGTTGATTATAGGCCTGGGGTAGGAAATACACAAGATGAGTTTGGAGCATCTAGTAGTGCCATAAAGTAAGGAAGTGCTTCAACTACCACTACCACCACCGCAACTCTACATTGATGAGGGTGTGTCAAAGGAGCAAAGGGGCCAAAATTGAACCATTTGTGCAGCAAAATAAAACAGCGCTGGATTATAACCCATAATATAAAATCAATGTTTATGAGTTTATATTGGTCTAAATAAATGATTGAATAAATGAATATACTGCTTGGAATACTTCATTAGCATAACTTTATGCCTTAGAAGCTGCTGCTGCTGCTGCTTTTTTTTTTTTTTTTTTCTGTTGTCTTTTTAGGGCTGCACCCCCAGTATATGGAAGTTCCCATGCTGGGGTCGAATCAGAGCTACATCTGCTGGCCTACACCAGAGCCGCAGCAATGTAGGATCCAAGTCGTGTCTAAGACCTACATCACAGCTCATGGCAACACCAGATCCTTAATCCACTGAGCCAGGCCAGGGATTGAACTCACAATCTCATGGTTCCTAGTTAGATCCATTTCTGCCTCTACAAGAACTTCTGCCTTTGGAAATTCTGGCTTGCTGGAGGTCTTTCAGAAAATATTGGAGTAGTTAAGTATGTGGCATTTTGGAGTCAGACTTGTAGGATTCCAATCCTGGTTCTGTCACTTTTGGCTGTGTGACCTTGGTGGAGGACCTTAAGCTTTCTTTCTCTCTTTAGCCTCATCTGCAGCATGCAGAAGTTCGTGAGCCAGGGATGAACCTGTGCCACAGCAGTGAGAATGCCAGATTCTTAACCCACTGCACTGCCAGGGAACTCCGAAGTTTACTTTATCTATAAAATAGAGGTTTTAATAGTATCTGTGTCTTATAAGGATTAAATAGGTGTGTATATAAAGTTCATATGCAAATGAAATGTTTGGCATATAACTCTCAGTAGAATTGGTATAGTAGCATTTAAATTAAATGCTATTAAAGCAAAAATTTGGGTTCCTAGTTGGAATTCTTTATGATGGAGTTCCCCCTACCCCCCAAGCTTCTTAAATAGTGGGAAGAGTGTTTATTGAACATCTAGTTTGATGTAAACATACCTGCCTTGTTCAAATTAACTGTGTATGTTTTATGGTGAAGACGATGAGAGTAATTTATATCTGGTGTTAATGAAATCATCATACATCTAAGTGACTGAAATATCTGACCATTGAAAAGCAAGATCTGTTTAGTATACAATTAAACTCATGTGTATTTACAAATGGTTTGTCCCTGTGATGAATTACCTGAACTTTGATTTCTCAGACTTCCATTGGAGAATGCAATTCTGTACAACTTCTCTGTTACCACCACACTAGTTCTCTCCTAAAATGAAAACTGACTTTTAGTATAGGAAAACTAAATAGAAAAATGAATTTTGTAACATTGGCAGTTTATGAATTTCTTACCTCTTTTTTGGCCCCGCCCCTGGCCTGTGGACCTTTCTGGGCCAGGGTTTGAACCTGTGCCATAGCAGTGACCCTAGCTGCTGCAGTGACAATGCTGATCCTTATTCCTCTGTGCTACAAGGGAACTCCAGATGTCTTTTTATTCTTTATAACCTCTTTTTATTCTTTATAACCTCTCACCATCGCTTTTGTATTAATGGACAGTTAACATATAAGGAACTGATAACTAAATTTTCACAGCTTTTTCTGTGAATCTCTATTTTTCACGAATACCTAGCGTGTAAGCTAATGCTAACTTCCCTTTGCTGAGGAATGAACTGAATTGCTCAAGATTTTCAGGCTGTGAATTCAGTCTTGATTTCTCTTTTATGGGAGCATCTTTCTCAGCTATCTTGTTCCTTTAAAAAATAAGTATTTTCATGGATTTATCTGTGAAAGTTGTTGAAGTTACTGATTCTCCAATAAAGGGGTTCTTTAGCTATGTTTTCAAATTTAAAATCTGATAAATTGTTTGTGGGTTTTTTTGCTTTATTTTTCCCCAGGGCCACACACACGGCAAATGGAGGTTCCCAGGCTAGGGGTCCAATCGGAGCTACAGCTGCCAGCGTACACCACAGCCACAGCAATGCCAGATCTGAGCCTTGTCTGTGACCTACACCACAGCTCACGGCAACACTGGATCCTTAACCCACTGATCGAGGCCAGGGATCAAACTCACAACCTCATGGTTCCCAGTCGGATTCATTTCCGCTGGGCCATGACGGGATCTCCTGATAAATTATTAATTCAGATTGGGTGCTTTTTATCAGAAGACTTATGAAATACCTAACTTAAATTTCTTTCTTTTTTTTCTTTTTTTTTTTTTTTGTCGTTTTAGGGCTGTACCCATGGCATATGGAGGTTCCCAGGCTAGAGGTCGAACTGAAGCTGTAGCTACTGGCCTACACTGGAGCCACAGCAACGCCAGATCCAAGCTGCTTCTGCAACCTACATCACATTTCACAGCAACGCCAGATCCTTAACCCACTGAGTGAGGCCAGGGATTGAACCCACAACCTCATTGTTCCTAATCAAATTCATTTCTGCTACTCCACAACAGGAACTCCCTTAATTAACTTTAAAAAAAAAAATTACCTTGTGAAAGTTCCCCTGGCTACCTCAGGAAACACTTCCTCCCTTTAACACTTTTTGATTTACTGATATTTACACCCTAAATTATTAATTAAATGGATTAAACTTGTTTGACCAAATGCTGTGTCTGTGGTATATACTCAGGAGTCCCTGGAGGCAGTCGTCCTAGTAAGCTATTTCTTTTTTTATTCTGATAAGATATGAATTGTTCTCTGTCTTGGTGAAGATACTCTTCTAGGAGTTGAAATAGTTCTTTCCGTGAAGAAAGCAAGTGCGCTATAAATGATTTTGTTGTTGTCCTTGGAAACATATTTCTTTTTGGTATAATCCAATTTCATTGATGAAAAGTGGGGATGGGAAAATGTAGATAAGCACTTTTTTATTTCTCACAGTATACCTATGAGGTAGGCTAAAATACTTTGTCTTTGCCATTTTGTTTTTATTTTATTTTATTTTTATCTTTTTGAGGGCCGCACCTGCAGCATATGGAGGTTCCCAGGCTAGGGGTCTAATTGGAGCTGTTAGCCACTGGCCTATACCACAGCCATAGCAACGCACAAGCCAAGCTGCGTCTGCGACCTACACCACAGCTCATGGCAACGCCGGACCCTTAACCCACTGAGCAAGGCCAGGAATTAACCCGCAACCTCATGGTTCCTAAAAGAAATACGTTTCATGGTTCCTAGTCAGATTCGTTTCCATTGAGCCACAATAGGAACTCCTGTCTTTGCCATTTTATAAATCTCTGGAAGTCATCCTTTTTAAGCTAGGAGTTCTTTGTTATGTTTACAATGCAGGTGTAAATTTTGTCTTTGAAAACTTTGTTCGTTGGGGAACTCTAGGCTGACTAAATTGTTCCCATGTTTTCACAGTAAAGAACTGTTCCTTTGGTTGAACAAGTGGATTTTGTCTGGCCTCTAAGTAGAGGTTTTGCTCTGAGCCTCTGCTCTTTGAGAGCAAGGTTTTTTCCTCTTACTTACCAGTTTAGTGTCTGGTACATAGCTTCTTAGCGAATATTAGATGGTCTGAATGGAAAGTTTCAGTTCACCTAGAATATTTAAAGAATGCTTAATGATTGATTTATCTCTTATTTGCCATGTGTAGGGTGACCACAAATTTATTGTTGAAACATGGATTTTTTTTTTTTTTTTTGTCTTTTTGCCATTTCTTGGGCTGCTCCCGCGGCATATGGAGTCTCCCAGGCTAGGGGTCTAAACGGAACTGTAGCTGCCAGCCTATGCCAGAGCCACAGCAACGCGGGATCCGAGCCGCGTCTGCAACCTACACCACAGCTCACGGCAACGCCGGATCATTAACACACTGAGGAAGGTCAGGGATCGAACCCGCAACCTCATGGTTCCTAGTTGGATTCCTAGTTAACCACTGTGCCACGACGGGAACTCCTGAAACATGGATTTTTTTTGAAAATGAGGAGAGACTATTAGTTATTATGTTTCAGACCACAGGCATAAACTTGAACTCTCTTGGGCAAACCAGCTAGGAGGTAGGGTCACCCTAGTCTTTTTTGCTGTTTTATCATAGCAGAGTCTGATGGTGAAGATTTGCAGCTTTTGGGAGTTCCTGTTGTGGCTCAGTGGAAACAAATCTGACTAGTATTTGTGAAGACACAGGTTTGATCCCTGGCCCTGCTTAGTGAGTTGGGGATCTGGTATTGCCATGAGCTGTGTTATAGGTTGCACATGTGGCTCAGATTCAGCGTTGCTGTGGCTATGACATAGACTGGTGGCTACAGCTGATTCCACCCTAGCTTGGGATCCTCCACATGCCACAAGTGTGGTCCTAAAGAGCTGAAAGAAAAAAAAAAATTGGGGCTTTTGAGTCACTGATGATACAGCTGAGTTCTAGTTCAGGCTTGGGCAAGTTATTTAACTTACCTAAAATGAGGATTTGGTTTAAATTACTGTGAAGATTAAATGAGGTAGTTTTTAGCTCATTTAATTTATAAAGCAGCTAGGACAGAAGAGCCCCTTACACTGGTGTGTTCTTATTCAGTGTTAGGTCCCTTGTCCTCTCCTCTCATCACATCATAATTAGAGGTTTTACTTTTAACTGAGACTGGCTTTGAAAGCTGTTTTTTGTTGTTGTTGTTTTTCGTTTTCTCCTTACTTTTTTTTTTCCTTCCCTTTTCCTTTTTTGGCTGCCCCACGGCATATGGGGTTTCTGGGCCAGGGATAAGATCTGAGCTGTAGTTGCGACTTACGCCACGGCTGTGTCAGCTCGGGATCCTTAAACCACTGTGCCAGGCTGAGGATCGAACCTGCATCCCAATGCTCCGGAAAAATTGCTGATCCCATTGTGCCATAGTGGGAACTCCTGAAAGCTTTTTTTTCCCCTTCTTTTTAGGGCCACACCTGCAGCACAAAGAAGTTCCTGGGTTAGAGGTTGAATCAGAACTGCAGCTGCCAGCCTACACCACAGCCACAGTAAGGCCAAATCCAAGCCACTTCTTTAGCCTACATCACAGCTCACGGCAGTGCTGGGTCCTGTAACCCATTGAGCAAGGCTAGGGATTGAACCTGCATCCTGATGGATACTAGTTGGGGTTCATTACCACTGAGCCACAACAGGAACTCCAAAGATATGCTAATAGTTTAGAGTTACTAGTTTAGCAGTGGAGAGAAGTCACTAAGTAACTTTTTCTTGTCTTTTTATCTTTTTCTAGGGCCGCACCTGTGGCATGTGGAGGTTCCCAGGCTGTAGCTGCTGGCCTGTGCCAGAGCCACAGCAACGCCAGATCCAAGCCGCGTCTGTGACCTGCATGCACCACAGCTCAGGGCAACGCCACATCCTTAACCCACTGAGTGAGACCAGAGAGCGAACCCTCAACCTCATGGTTCCTAGTTGGATTCGTTAACCACTGCACCAAGAGGGGAACTCCATCTAAGTAAACTTTGTTTCAACTAAATGGAGTGATACAAAAAAACTTTTATTGGTTAGGAAAAAAATGATTTAAATGAAAATTTCATTAAGTTACTTGTCAGTATTTTATTGCATAGAATTGTGTGTTTTCTTTTGATTGGGATTATTTTTACCCTTTTATTTTTGATTATTTTATTGCCTTTTTTTTTTTTTTGGCTTTTTTAGGGCCGTAGCCGAGGCATATGGAGGTTCCCAGGCTAGGGGTAAAATTGGAGCCTATGCCACAGCCACAGCCATACGGGATCTGAGCCGTGTCTGCAACCTACACCACAGCTTACGGCAACGCCAGATCCTTAACCCACTGATTGAGGCCAGGGATTAAACCTGCATCCTCATGCATGCTAGTCAAGAGTTGTTTCTGCCGTGCCAGGACGGGAACTCCAAGCATAGCATGTATTATGGAAGCATTTAGTATCTACCTTACCTGGATACTGGAGAAATTAAAAAAACAAAACAAAAAAAAAACAACTTTTAAGAGCCATTGTTAGAAATCGAATCCTAATCTGAGATGCAAAAGGGAAAGTGTAATGAGGATTTTCTGGAGTAATTTGGGATGGCCTTGGAACCCATCAGACTTCCATTTGTGTTAGAGGGAATTTGCACCTTTATTTGGTGTGGAAATGCAAAGGAGGCCACTACTCCTGATTGCATATAATTTGCAGTAATGTCCTCTACAAACTGATTTTTTAATACCCTTGCAAAATGATAGTGAAACCAAGCAAAGAATGATTAACAGGTTTTTTTTGTTTTTTTTTTAATGGTTAGTGCATTTTCTTTTATGGTTAGTGCTTCCTGTGTCTAATAAATTTTTACCTACTCCAAGATCACAAAGATATGCTCTTAATTTTCTTTTAAAAGCTTTATCATTTGAACTATTTAAATCTGATTCATCTCTCACTTTTGTGTATGGTATGAAGTGTAGAGGTTCAAGGTTCTCTTTCCCTTCTCCCCTCCTCCGTATGGATCTTCATTTGTTCCAGCACCATTTGTCAGAAAAACCTTACTTTCCTGTTAGATTGTTTTACTTCCTTTTTCAAGAACAGTGTGATCATATCCGTGTGGGTCTCTTTATGGATTCTCTTCTGTGCTTTGTGCCAATGCAGTACTATCTTGATTTTAGTAAGTCTTGAAATCAGATAGTGTAAACTCCAACTTTGGTCATCTTTTCAAACTTGTTTGGACTAGTCTACATCCTTTGTATTTCCTTTGTATTTCCACTTTCTTCAAAAACCCTTCTGGGATTTGAATGGGAAATCTGTAGATGAATTATGGGAGAATATACATGAAGAATAATATATTTGACAAAAGAAATATGTCTGTGATATATTAAAGACTTCTGTAACTCAGTAATAGACTAAAATTTTTCATAAGTGGTCCAGTAACTTTAACAGACATTTCACAAAGGAATTTATACAAATGGCCATTAAGCGTGTGGAAAGGTCACACTTTGTCCGTCATCAGGGATGTACAAAATTAAAACCACAGTGACATACCACTATAACACTAATTGTTGACAAAGATGGAAGCAACTAGAACTCTTATTCATTGTTGGTGGAGGGTAAAATAGTAGAACCATTTTGGAAAATTGTTCGGTGGTTTCTTTTTTTTTTTTTTGTCTTTTGTTGTTGTTGCTATTTCTTGGGCCGCTCCCACGGCATACGGAGGTTCCCAGGCTAGGGGTTGAATTGGAGCTGTAGCCGCCGGCCTGCGCCACAGCCACAGCAACACGGGATCCGAGCCGCGTCTGCAACCTACACCACAGCTCACGGCAACGCCAGATCGTTCAAGCAAGGGCAGAGACCGAACCCGCAACCTCATGGTTCCTAGTCGGATTCGTTAACCACTGCGCCACGACGGGAACTCCATCGGTGGTTTCTTATAAGGGTAAACATAGCTATCTATGACCTAGCAGTTCCATTCCTAGGAATTTGCCCAAAGAGAAATGAAAACCCAAATATCCATCAAGAGGTGAATAGATAAATTGCGGTTATACTCATTCTTATAGTGGAATTCGATTCAACAACAAAAAGGAGTGAACTGTATGCAGTAACATGGACGAATTGCAGAAACGTACGAAGAAGAAAGAATCCGGACACGAAAGTATATGTGCAGTATGACTCCCTTTTTATAGTAAATTTCTAATCTTTTTTTGTTTGTTTTTATGGCAGCACCTGCAGCATATGGAAGTTCCCAAGCCAGGGATTGAATCTGAGGCTCAGCTGGGATCTACACTGCAACTGTGGCAATGTGGGTTCCTTTAAGCCACTGCACTAGGTCAGGGATTGGACCTGTACTACTGCAGCCACCTGAACTGCTGCAGTTGGATTCTTAACTCACTCTGCCACATTGGGACCCCCATAAATTTCTCATCTTTTCTTTTTTCTTTTTTTTCCCCTTTTTAAGGGCCACACCTGAGGCATATGGAAGTTCCCAGGCTAGGGTTGAATGAGAGCTGCAGCTGCTGGTCTACACTACAGCCATAGAAACGTGGATCTGAGCTATGTCTGGAACCTACACCTCAGCTCATGGCAACCCTGGATCCTTAACCCACTGAGCAAGGCTAGGGATTGAACCTGCATCCTCATGGATACTAGTTGGGTTCTTAACATTGGGATCCACAATGGGAACTCCTAAATTTCTGGTCTTAGAGTATCATGTTAAAAGTGAGTACTCAGTAGTCAGATTGTCTGGATTCAAATCCATATTCCCCATTAAGTAGTAAGACCTTGAGCAAGTTACTTAACATGTGTAAGCCTTTGGTTTCTTAACTGTAAATGGAATAATAGTAACAATTTCTTTCTTTCTTTCTTTTTTTTTGCTCTTTAGGGTTGTACCCGCAGCATATGGAGGTTCCCAGGCTAGGAGTCGAATGGGAGCTACAGCTGCTGGCCTCCACCACAGCCACAGCAATGCAGGATCCGAGCTGCATCTGTGACCTACATCACAGCTCATGGCAGCGTGGGATCCTTAACCCACTGAGCAAGGCCAGGGGTTGAACCCTCAACCTCATGGTTCCTAGTTGGATTTGTTCCTGCTGCACCACGACAGGAACTACATCAGTAACAATTTCTTTAAACAGAAAATTATCGGGTGGGTTCTATGTCCTGGAGGTGTTATACGACTGTTAGAATTTTCTAAGAACCCTCTATGAGTTTTTCAAAAAAATTTTATTGAAGTGTAGTTGATTTACAATGTTGCTGTACAGCAAAGTGATTCAGTTTACATATATGTATATGTATATATACACACATAGCTCTTTTTCATTATGGTTTATCACGGGATATTGAATATAGCTCCCTGTGCTATATGGTAGGACTCTTGTTTTTTCATCAATTCTATATATAATAGTTTGCATCTGATAATCCCAAACCCTATTCTTCCCTCCCCTACATCTCCTCTCCCTGGGCAACCACAAGTCTATTCTCTATATCTGTGAGCCTGTTTTTGTTTTGTGGGTATGTTCATTTGCATTGTGGTTTTTTTTTTTTTTTTTTTTTTTGGCTGCACCCATGGCATATGGAAGTTCCTGGGCCAAGGATCGAACCATCGACACTGCAGTGACACCAGATTCGTAACTTGCTGCACAAGAGAACTTCATTTTTTTAGATTCCACATATAAGCGATATCATATGGTATTTTTCTTTCTCTTCTGACTTAATCTCTAGGTCCATCCATATTGCTGCAGAGGGCATTTTTTCACTTTCTTATGGCTGAGTAGTATTCCATTTTCTGTGTGCATGTGTCTATGTTTGTGTATATGTATACACCATATCTTTGTCTATTCATCTGATGGACCTTTAAGTTGCTTCCATGTTTTGCCTATTGTAAATAGTGCTGCTGTGAACATTGGGGTGTATATATATATCTTTTTCAAATTATAGTTTTATCTGGGTATATGCACAGGAGTGGGATTGCTGGATCATATGGCAATTTAGTTTTTTGGGGGGGAACCTCCATATTCTTTTCTATGGTGACTAAACCAATCTGCATTCCCACCAGCCTTGTAGAAGGATTTCCTTTTCTCTACACCCTCTTCAAACTTTTTTTTTAATTTCAATTAAAAAAAATTTTTTTTGGACTTCCCGTGTGGCTCACAACATAACTACTTGGCGTTGCTTCTACAGTGGCTGTGGCTCGACCCCTGGCCTGGGAACTTCCATATGCCGCAGGTGCAGCCACTTGTTTATTAAAAAAAAAAAAATTTTAATGGCTGCACCTGTGGCATATGGAAGTTTCTGTGTCAGAGATTGAGTCTGAGCTGAGGCTGCAACCTACACTGCAGCTGTGGCAACACTGGATCCTTTACCCTACTGCACTGGCCAGGGTTTCAGCCTGCACCTCTGCAGCAACCTGAGCCACTGCAGTTGGATTTTTTTTTTTTTTTTTTTTTTTTTTGTCTTTTGTTGTTGTTGTTGCTATTTCTTGGGCCGCTCCCTCGGCATTATTGTTGTTGTTGTTGTTGTTGCCATTTCTTGGGCCGCTCCCGCGGCATATGGAGGTTCCCAGGCTAGGGGTCCAATCGGAGCTGGAGCCACCGGCCTACGCCAGAGCCACAGCAACGCGGGATCCGAGCCGTGTCTGCAACCTACACCACAGCTCACGGCAACGCCGGATCGTTAACCCACTGAGCAAGGGCAGGGACCGAACCCGCAACCTCATGGTTCCTAGTCGGATTCGTTAACCACTGCGCCACGACGGGAACTCCTGCAGTTGGATTTTTAACCCACTGTGCCACAGTGGAACACCAGTATTTGTTATTTATAGATTTTTTTTTTCTTTTTTTTCCCCCACACCCATGGCATGAGGAAGTTCTGGGCCAGGGATCAAATCCACACCACAGTAGGCACTGCAGTGACAGTGCAGGATCCTTAACCCTCTGTGCCACAAGGGAACTCCTGCATTTGAGATTTAAATTTGTAAAGTGTTACGAGTTATTTTTCATGATTTAGCTTTACTTTTAAACTTTTTTTCTGTGCAAAAATGATCCATTTTTACATGTCTATTGATATATTCCCCAGTTGATAAAATTCACCATTTTAAGTATATATGGTTTTAGTATATTCATTGGTTTTAATATATTCACAAGAGTTGGAGCAGTCACCTCATTGTTGGTTTAGAACATTATCATCAGCCCAGAAAGAAACCCTTGCATATAGCAGTTACTCTCCCATTCCCACCTATCCCATCCTAAACCTCTGTCTCATGCAAACACTCATCAATTTTTTGTTTCTATGAGACCTACCTTTTCTTTCTCTCTCTCTCTCTTTTTTTTTTTTTTTTTGCTTTTTAGGGCCACACCTACAGCATAGGGAGGTTCCCAGGCTAGGGGTCAAATTAGAGCTATAGCTGCCAGCCACAGCCACAGCAACTCAGGATCTGAGCCTCATCTGGGACCCACACCACAGCTCACAGCAATGCCCGATCCCCAGCCCACTGGGTGAGGCCAGGGATTGAACCTGGAACCTCATGGTTACTAGTCAGATTCATTTTCGCTGCATTACAGTGGGAACTACTGAAACCTACCTTTTCTGGATATCTCAAATAAATGTAGTTGTACAATATGAAGCCTTTGTTGTCTGGCGTGTTCACTTATAGTTTCAGAGTGCCTTTATGTTATAGCATCTGTTAATACTCCATCTCTTTCTATTGCCAAAAAATATTCCATTGTATGGATATATCACATTTTATTTACCCCATTCATCAGTTGGTAGACATTTACACTTTTTGCACTTTTTGGCTATTGTGAATATTGCCAGGAAGATTCATGTCTAAGTTTTAATTTTGTGAACATGTATTTTCATTTTTCTTGGGTATACCTAGAAGTGGAATTGCTGGGTCATCTGATAACTGTGTTTAACCTTTTGAGAAACTACCAGACTTTTCCAAAATGGCTTTATTCCCACCAGCAATATATGAGGGTTCTAGTTTCCCTACATCCAGTGTCAACACTTTGTTATTATCTGTCTTTATTATGACATTCATTCTAGTGGTTTTCTTGTGGCTTTGATTTGTATTTCCCTGATGCATGATGATAAACCATCTTTTCATGTGCTTACTAGCCATTCATTGATATATCCCCTTGGAAGAAATGTCTTCATATCCTTTGCTCACTTTTAAATCAGTTACTTGTCTTTTTGTTTTGTGTTTTAAGAGCTTTTAAAAGTACATCTGGATTATCAGTCTCTTATGAGATGTATGATTTGGAAATATTTAAGTCCAATTTATCTGTTTTTCCTTTTGTTGCTTTTGCTATTGGTATATTATCTAAGAAACCTTTACCTCAGAGTTCTCTGGTGGCTCAGCAGGTTAAGGATCCAGTGTTATTGCTGCGGCGCAAGTTTGGCCAAGAAAAGAAACCATCATCTCATCCAAGGTCATGAGGATTTACCTTTATGTTTCCTTTTAAGAATTTTTTTTTTTTTTTTTTTTTTTTGGCCCTCAGCTATTTATTACTGAGGCAAAGTGCTATGCAGAAACACCAACACAAAGAGGACCCATTTCCTGATATATCCAACTGTGGCTGTGGTGTTTTCAGTGTGATATAAGATGCAAGTGACTGCCACCCAGCATAAATATGTGCGTCACCTCATATGCAGAGTTATAGACCCAGCTTGGTTCTTCTCCAGTGTCTTCTCAAGTTGTACCTGGTTGGTTGGTTTCTTTTTTTGCTTTTTTTTTTTTTAGGGCCGCATCCACGGCATATGAAGGTTCCCAGGCTAGGGGTCCATTTGGAGCTACAGCTGCTGGCCTATGCCACAGCCATAGCAATGCAGGATCCGAGCTGCGCCTTCAACCTACACCACAGCTCATGGCAATGCCAGATCCTTAACCCACTGAGCGAGGCCAGGGAGATCCCACAACCTCATGGTTCCTAGCTGGATTCGTTTCCACTGTGCCATGACGGGAACTCCATGTACCTGGTTTTATTACCAGTTTCCATTCGAATCCATGGGGGGATGGAATGATTTTTCTTTTGCTTTTTGGTCAGGAATTGCTTGATTCTCAAAAGTCTTGTGAGAAGACATGGCAAGGAGCTAATTCAGCTTCACAGAGGACGGTAGAGAAGAGAAAAGAGTTTTTTTTTTTTTTTTTTTTATTTCTTTGTTGTTTTATGGCCACACCTGTGGCATATGGAAGTTCCTAGGCTAGGGGTCTAATTGGAGCTACAGCTGCTGGCTTACACCACAGCAACTCAGGATCTAAGCTGTGTCTGTGCCCACACCACGTCTCATGGCAACGCTGGATCCTTAATCTGCTGGGCGACCAAGGATCAAACCCTCATCCTCATGGATACTGTTTGGGTTCATTACCGCTGAACCACAATGGGAACTCCTAAGATTTTTTCTAATGTAGGTAGGTCTGTGAGCTCTTTTGAGTTAATTTTTATGTATAGTGTAAGGAAGAGTTTCACTTCATTCTTTTGCCTGTGACTGTCCACTTCTCATGACACCATTTATTGAAAAGGATGTTTTTTCCCCCAATTGAATTACTTTTGACACCCTTGTTGGAAATCAGTTGACTCTAAATGTAAGGGTTTATTTCTGGACTCTCAGTTGTTCCATTGATCTGTATTTCTAGCCTTAGGTGAGTACTACACATCTTAATAACTGCTTCAGCTGTGTAGTAAGTTTTGAAATTGGAAGTATGAGTCTTCTAAATTTGCCCTTCATTTTCATGATTATTTTGCCTCTCCTATATCCCTTGCATTTCTTTATGAATTTTAGAATCGGCTTGTCTATTTCTTCAACAAAAGCCAGCTTGAATTTTGATAGAAATCAATGTTTAGGAGTTCCCGTCGTGGCGCAGTGGTTAACGAATCCGACTAGGAACCATGAGGTTGCGGGTTGGGTCCCTGCCCTTGCTCAGTGGGTTAACGATCCGGCGTTGCCGTGAGCTGCGGTGTAGGTTGCAGACGCGGCTCGGATCCCGCGTTGCTGTGGCTCTGGCGTAGGCCGGTGGCTACAGCTCCGATTCAACCCCTAGCCTGGGAACCTCCATATGCCGCGGAAGCGGCCCAAGAAATAGCAACAACAACAACAGCAACAACAAAAGACAAAAAGACAAAAAAAAAAAAAAAAAAAAAAAAAGAAATCAATGTTTAATATTGTTGCCCTGTTAGAAATGTTATTATCAGGAGTTCCATTGTGGCATAACGGGATTAGCACCAGGATGCAGGTTTAATTGCTCGTGAGGAACAGTGGGTTAAGGATCTGGTGTTGCTGCAGCCGTGGCATAGGTCACAACTGTGGCCCAGATCTGATCTCTGGCCCAGGAACTCCATGTGCCATGCCATAGGGCAACCAAAAAAGAAAAAGAATGAGAAAGAGAAAGAGAAAGGAATGAGAAAGAGAAAGGAAGAAAGAAGGAAGGTTGTCATTTGATCTGTGAGCCATAGGGTGTCTTTTCATTTTTTTAGTTCTTTTATTTTTTTCAGCAATGTCTTACAGTTCTTTGGTTAACTATAAGTTCTTTTTGATGCTACTATAAATGGAATTATTTTCTTAATTTCATTTTCAGATTGTTCATTATTATTGTATAGAAATGTAATTGATTTTTGTACATTGTTCTTGCATCCTACAAGATTACTGAGTTTGTTTATTCTAATTTTTAGTTCATTCCTTAGAATTATCTATCTATATACAAGATATGTTATCTATAAATAGCGAGAGTTTTACTTCTTTGTTTCCAATCAGGATGTTCACCCTCCCTCCCTTTCTCCCTCCCTTCCTTCCTTTCCTAATTGCCCTAGTTAGAGTTTTCAGTATAATTTTGAACAGAGGTTATGAAAGCAGACAACTGTGTCTTGTTCCTGATCTTAAGGGGGATAGCATTCTGTCTTTCACTATTAGGTATGATGTTAGCTGTGAGTTTTCTGTAGGTGTCCTTTATCAGGTTGAGGGAGTTCACTTCTATCCCTAGTTTGTCAAGTGTTTTTATTTTGAAATAGTGTTGGATTTTGTCAAATAATTTTTGTTTCTCTTGAGAAGATCAAGTGATCAATTTGTCATTTTAATGTAGTATAACATATTGATTGATATGCAGATATTACACCAGTCTTGCATTCCTTGTATAAATTCTACTTAGAAATGTTGTATAGGAGTTCCAGCTGTATCTCAGATTCCATCCCTGGCCTGGGAACTTCCACAAGGGCGGCCAAAAAAAGAAAAGAAAGAAATGGTGTATGATTCTTTTTATATGCTGCTGGATTCAGTGTTAATACAATTGCCCCTTTAACAACATGACTTTGAGCTTCATGGAACCACTTTTACGTGAATTGTTTTCCAGTAACTCCAAACTGCACCACCTGTGGTTGGTTGAATAGGTGGATATGGAACCACAGGTACAGAACTACACATTTGGAGGGCTGATTGTAAAGTTATATCTGGATTTTCTATTGCAAGTTGGGTTGGTGTCCCAGCCCCACCCCCTGCCACATTGTTCAAGGGTCACCTATATTTTGCTGAGGATTTTTGTGTCTGTGTTCTAAGGGATGTTAGTCTATATGGTTATCCCTTGGTATCCATGGGGGATTGGTTCCAGAACCACCTGCAGATACTGAAATTTGTAGAAGCTCAATCCCTTATATAAAATGGCATAGTCAGTGCTCCATATTTGTGGGTTCTGCATTTGTGGATACAGAGGGCTGACTAGTTTTCTTGTGATGTTTTTGCCTGATTTTGAAATTAGGGTAATGCTGGCATTATAGAATTTTTGTTTCTGTTATTTTGAAGAGTTTGTGAAGTATTGGTATTCTTTTTTAAATGTTTGGTAAAATTCACCAGTGGAGCCATTTGGCCTGTGCTTTTTTTCTTTCTTTTTTTCTTTTATGGCTGCTCCCAAGGCACATGGAAGTTCCTAGGCTAGGGGTCAAATCGCAGCTGCAGCTGCAGTCTGTGCCATAGGCATAGCAACACCAGATCCCAGCCTCATCTACAACTTGTAGCAGTGCCAAATCCTTGATCCCTGAGCAAGGCCAGCGTTTGAACTTGTATCCTCATGGACATTATATGAGGTTCTTAACCCACTGAACCGCAAGGTGAGCTCCTGGCCTGGGCTTTTCTTTGTGGAGTGTTAGAAGCATTAAATTTTAGATGATCTTTTTCATCACACTTTTCATTTTCTGTTCCTTTGACCATACATACATTATAAAGGATCCATACCCTAACCTGCTGTTTCCTCATTCAGAGATAGGGATATTTGTAAATAATGCAAATTCCTCATTTAACATTTAACATGGTTTAACACCTGTAAGTAATAACAACAGTTTGAACTCTCATGGCACTTTATCTGTATATATCTTTTAAGTGATGTATCACCTTCAGTCGTAATAGGTTTAGGCTACAGATTGCCTGAGTGATGGGGGAGTGAAGGTGGGAAATCCACTTATTTTGTTACTTTAATATTTGGCCTTTTATATAAGCTGTAGCTAATAACCGGCTACATACTGTCTTTAGTCTCTTAAATGCTTTAAAGCTATAATTGTTCTCACAAGAACTTTACTTTTATTCAGCCTTTTTTGTACTAACCTTGGCAAATGTAAGTATTACTTCTTTTTTTCCTTTTTTTGGCCATCCTTGCTGCATGTGGAAGCTTCTGGGCTGGGATCAAACCTGAGCTACAGCAGCAGCCCAGGCCACTGCAGAGACAACACGCCAGATCCTTAACCCACTGAGCATGGGAGAACTCTGTGTATGGATTACTTCTTCTTCTTCTTTTTTTTTTTTTTTTTTTGTTTTTTAGGGCTGCACCTGCGGCATATGGAAGTTCCCAGGCTATACTGAATTGGAGCTGCAGCTGCTGGACTGTGCCATAGCTATGCTGGATCCTTAACCCACTGAGTGAGGCCATGAATTGAACCCTTATTCTCACGGATAGTAGTTGGGTTTGTTACTGCTGAGCCACAATGGGAACTCCTGGGATTACTTCTTAAAGGCAGATATGATTGAACACTTTTAGATATCTAACTAAATCAGTGATTCTCACTCTTCTGAGATATTTTGATATCTTCTTTGTCTTCTCTGAGATATTTTGATGGGTAGTTTGCCAAAGAATGGTCAGATAAGTTTGGAATTCCTCTTGGAGAGAGATGCTAAGAGCACATTAACATATTAAAGACCAAAGAATCTTAAGTCTGACTTTAATGCTTAAATATTTTTAATATTAGTGGTCATTTGTTAATATTTTGAGCTAGTACTCAGAGAAGCAAACTTTGGGAAATGCTTCTCCAAATAATTGTTATGAAACCAATTTGGGGCTGCATTTATAGATAGAAATGAGAAGTGAAAATAGAGTTAAGTGTGAAAAGTTTAATTGTGTAGGTCTTAGAACAAATACTTAAAGGCCATAGTTGTGACTTTAGTATTTTATGATGTAGTCATTATATATCTTGTTCTTAACATTGCTATTAGGAAAAAAAATAAAACTCACCACTTTCCCTTAAAAATGCTGTTTAAAAAACCAGACTATAAACTGTTTCTTTTTTCTTTTCTTTTCTGTCTGTCTGTCTGTCTTTCTGTCTGTCTGTCTGTCTGCCTTTTTAGGCCCGCACCTGCGGCATATGGAAATTCCCAGATGAGGGGTCGAATCGGAACTGTAGCTGCTGGCCTCTGTGACAGCCATAGCAACACCAGATCTGAGCCATGTCTGCAGCCTATACCATAGCTCATGGCAACGCTGGATCCTCAACCCACTGAGCAAGGCCAGGGATCAAATCCACAATCTCATTGGTTCCTAGTCAGATTTGTTTCTGCTGCCCACGACTGGAACTCCTATAAACTGTTTCTTAGACTAGACTACTATTTGCACAATGCCTCTTAACTCATTTCCATCGAGAGATAGGATGGCTTTCTCTTGAAGTAGATGTCTTTGTTAGGCTTTTTATTTGAAGGAAGATGGAAATCCTGTCCTCAGGTAAGAATCAGCAATTGGTGCAGGTGTTTTTCAGGTTCTTGTCTAGAAATAATACTTTGATCTCTCAGCTCTCCGTATTTACCTAAGCTTGCCTGAAAGACAAATTTTATGGAGGATTCCTTGAAAGATATTTAGTTCATCTATTCTCCTGTCATTGTTCAGCAAGGATAGATAATGAATGAATGAACCTGCTTAAGTTTGTTACCTGGCTTTTGAAGTCTTATTTAAACTTTCGTCCCTAAATCATATGTCCAGGATGGGAGTAGATGCCTATGGTCATTGACTACAGATTGTCTTTATATAGAAAGTAACATTAGAACTAGAGTTTTGTAGCCTTGACGTTTAAAACTATGCTTTAACAGCAAGTTAAGGAGTTCCTCTTGTGGCTTAGTGGGTTAAGGACCCAACGGCTGTCTCTGTGAGGATATGGGTTCAATCCTTGGCCTCATTCTGTGAGTTAAGGATCCAGTGTTGCCATAAGCTGTGGCATAGGTGGCAGTTGTGGCTTGGATCTAGTGTTGCTGTGGTTGTGGCATAGGCCTCCGCTGCAGCTCCATTTCAGCTCCTAGCCTGGGAACTTCCATATGCTACAGGAGTGGCCATAAAAAGAAAAAGAAAAAGAAAATTAATATATATTCATTTATAATATCAGGACTCATGAGATAGGGACTCTTTGCCCAGATAGTTTATAGTTTAGTAAGGGCGCTAAGGAGTCCGTGTATAAAGTAAGTAGACTATGAGATCATATAAGTGCCATGCTTTGTATAAATAACCATTTAGAAGTTCAAAGAAGACAACAGTCTTAGCTGAGAATAATCTGAAAGTGTTACCTGGAATAGGGTATTTCATTTTGTCTTTAAAGGATTTTATTTCAGCTTGGTAAGACATTTTTTTTTTTCCTTTTTTTTTTTTTTAGGGCTGCACCCATGGCATATGGGAGTTCCCAGGCTAAGGGGTCAAATCAGAGCTGTAGCCACCAGCCTACTCCACAGCCACAGCAACAAGGGATCTGAGCTGCATTTGTGACCTGCACCACAGCTTATGGCAATGCCGGATCCCCGAACCACTGATAGAGGCCAGGGATCAAATCCGCATCCTCATGGATACTAGTTGGATTCATTCCCGCTGGGCCACAATGGGAAGTCCAAGACTTTTCTTTTTTTTTTTTTTTTTTGTCTTTTTGGCATTTCTTGGGCTGCTCCCGTGGCATATGGAGGTTCCCAGGCTAGGAGTCGAATCGGAGCTGTAGCCACTGGCCTACGCCAGAGCCACAGCAACGTGGGATCTGAGACGCGTCTGCAACCTACACCACAGCTCACGGCAACGCCGGATCGTTAACCCACTGAGCAGGGGCAGGGACCGAACCCGCAACCTCATGGTTCCTAGTCAGATTCGTTAACCACTGTGCCACGACGGGAACTCCCAAGACTTTTCTTATGGGGACATTATTCATAGAGTAAGGGCAAGATAGCATCCGTAAAGGCATAGGCAGTAATTAAACGGTGCAGATCAGTCAGTCCAAGATTATACTTGAACACAGATAGCTAAGTCTGATATATGAGAATATGATTTGAAGGCAGATACTTTACTCTTGCTGTCAATCTCTAGTCAGAGGAGCAGAAGAATGATCACCGTCCAGTTGCAGGATAACCATTAAAGAGCCCAGAGTTCAGGGTAATGCACCAGGGCAATCACTGGTGAATTGCTCTGACAGCATATATTGATAGTTCTTCTATCCTTTGAAATGGCGCTAAGAGCCTGTGATTAGGCGAATTTTAAAGAGCTCTTCCCTTGAAGATTGGAATGGATCTGACAGGAAGCTAGGAGACATTTTCAGGGTATGCTTAATCTGTGTAGATTTTAGGAAAGTAGTAAAAGATTAAATTGCAAAAGTAACTTGAAGCCTTATGATAAAGGTCTTTGAATTTCAAGTTGAGGAATTTAGACTATATTGAATTTTGGAAAGCTGTTGAGGGATAACAGCATAATCAGAGTGATGTTTTGGGAATACTGATCTGGCAGTAGCTGCAAAGATAGAGTGAGAAGAATCTGGAGGTGGGAAGCCAAATTAGGAAGCAGTAGTCTGGGTGTGTAAGTACGTGTGAATGTTCTTAATGCCACCGAGTTTTATACATAAAAAATGATTAAAATGTATTTTACAACAATAAAGATCTAATCAAAGCCTTTAAAAATACTCCCTGACTCTCCAGATATCATCATAAGATTTCTTCTTGTGGAGATATGTCAGGAACTTCATGCTTTTAGCACCCCCTCTCTTTAGCCTTGTGGATATAAGAGAGTTCTATTTCATGGCTGCTATTTCAGCTATCAATGGTGATATGCTATAAAGGTGAATTCTGGGAGAATCTGACTGTAGGATTGGTATTGGTGTCACAAGGGGGCACTTAAATTGAACACTGTAAGACCATAGAAGTAACTCTAATCTTTCCTGGACAAATTGGTTTTGACTTCCTCATATTATGTAGCCAATCACTGAGGAATTATTTTTGAAAATAGCTCTTTTTGAGTCACTGAGTATTTCTTTGTAGTCATACCTTCATACCCCCTTAATGAGGACCGTTTTTCTTATTACCCAAAATAAGTAGATAATAAGGTCGTTTATTTTGTAATGAAACCTTAGGCGGGAGCTAAGCAGCATTTTTTTTTAACTATAGTTTATCTACGGTATTGTATTCGTTTGAGGTATACAGCGAAGGGATTTAGTTTTATGGATATACATTTTCAGATTTTTTTCCACTATAACTGATTATAAGACATTGAATATAGTTTGCTGTGCTATACAATAATCCTTATTGTTTATTTTAATATAGTGCTGTATATCTGGTAATTCTATAGTCCTAATTTGTCTTATACTCCTCTTTCTCCTTTGGTAACCATAAATTTGTTTCCTATGTCTGTGAGTCTGTTTCTGATTTTGTTTTTGTTTTATGCTCACAGTATGCAGAAGTTCCCTGGCCTGGGATCGAACTTGAGCCATAGCAGTGACGCTGGATCCTTAACTGCTAGGCCGCCAGGAAATTCCCTTTTCTTTTTTGCTGGCTTCTTTAACTTTTTGAAGTTCATTCATGTTATTACATGTATCAGTTGTTTAGTCTTTTTTGTTGCTGAATAACATTCCATTGTGACTTGACATATTTTTATATTATATGGTGCAGGTTTTTCCCTTTTTTTTTTTTTTTTTTTGTCTTTTTAGGGCTGCATTCATGGTAGGGAAGTTCCCAGGCTAGGGGTTGAATCAAAGTTGCAGCCGCTGGCCTACAGCACAGCCACAGCAATGCCAGATCCAAACTGCATCCTCATTCTAAACTGCAGCTTATGGCAGTGCCAGATCCTTAAGCCACTGAGAGAGGCCAGTACTGAACCCACATCCTCACAGAGACATTGTCAGGTCCTTATCTTGCTGAGCTACAATAGGAACTCCAATAATATTCCGTTGTATAGACATACACATTTTGTTTATCCATTTACCAGTTAATGGATGTTTAGATGAGGTGTACAACAGTAAACTTGTGGTACAGATTTGAATAATTGTGAATAATTGTAGGGTGAAAGGGAATTGGGTAAATATTTTAAGGTACTGTTTCATGAATTTTATTATGTCAGTTGACAGTATTTCTGTATTTTGTTGTTTTTCTCATCCTTTTAACTTCTGTCTTTGAATTAGGAGGCAGTGCCTGGTGAGATCTTTCTGCAGATTGCTATATTCTCTTGTGTTCTAGAAGGTCTGATTTCTTTTCACATTGATAGCAAGCAGGCAAAATAGAGGGGGAATAAATAGTATTTAACCTTTTGCTTTGTGTCTCTGTTCCATAGCCGTGCAGTCAGAAACTTGTGCATGAGGACAGATTTGTTCTATGGCCTCGGAGTTGGGTGCCGGGGACGATGGCGGCTATACTGAGCTCGCAAAGCCCCTCTATCTTCAATACTTGGAGAGGGCCCTTCGGTTGGACCATTTCCTGCGACAAACGTCAGCCATCTTCAATAGGAATATTTCTAGGTATGCTGTTCCATCTTCCCAGTATGTTTCACTACATTTCTGATTCTCATTATTTCTGTAGATCTTAGGGTTAAAGTGTTTTATGGGTTTTGAGATGTTTGATTTTTTTTTTCTTCTTTCTTTCAAATAAAATACTTCTATAAAGTGTTCATAACCATAAATTATAATATTTTGCTGGGTCAGCTTTTATTGTGGCTTCACCATTTTTCAATTTATAGTGATGAAAGTGAAGATGGACTGGATGACAGTAATCCTTTATTGCCCCAGTCTGGGGATCCCTTGATACAAGTTAAGGAAGAACCTCCAAATTCATTGCTTGGTGAAACTTCTGGAGCAAGCAGTTCTGGAATGTTAAACACATACTCATTGAATGGAGTTCTGCAGTCAGGTCAGTGTGGTATGAGATCCCGTTTTGGCTGTTGGTTCTGTTAAGGCAGTAGTCCTTTCATATTTTTATTCTTTGTTTCTCTATACAGAATCAAAATCTGACAAAGGGAATTTATATAACTTCTCTAAGTTGAAGAAAAGCAGAAGGTGGCTAAAGGTAAGAGATGAGGCAGAATCTTTTTTTTTTTTTTTTTTTTTTTTTTGTCTTTTTCTAGGGCTGGACCTGAGGCATATGGAGGTTCCCAGGCTAGGGGAAGAATTGGAGCTTTAGCTGCTGGCCTACACCACAGTCACAGCAACACTGATCCAAGCCGCCTCTGTGACCTACACCACAGCTCATGGCATCACTGGATCCTTTAACCCACTGAGCCACAAGGGAACTCCTTCATAGGTATTTTTGAGAATGGAGCACTATTCTGAGTGAGGGAGTACAAGCAGAATTATTAATTTATTTTTTATTAGTTCCTGAGTAGTTCATTCCCTGTACTGGGAGATGCCCTTGCAGATAGAAAGGCTTTCTGCCCTGAGGAGCTTACATTAAGAGCATTTCAGTCAGAAGGAACAATTGTAAAAGTGCTGAGAAATGAAGCAACTTGGTTTGTTTGGGGAAAAAAGACGGTAGAAGCTAAGGTTAGCTGATCACGTTGAGCCTTGTACACTATGTTACAGAAGTTGTATTTTAACTCTAGTTACAGTGGTAAGCAGTTGGAGTATATTTAAGCCAGGGAGTGACATAGACTCATTTACACTTTTACAGGATTACTTTCATTAGCTAAACTGAATTTAGGATGGCATTTCTTCTATTGAAGCTAATTATTTCTTTATTTCATACTTTTCTTGTGACTGAGCTCAAAATAATTTAAAGATCTTGTTTCATTTTTTTAATCACCAGGCCCTTTAAAGGCTCCTGTTTTAAAGGTTTTTTTTTTTCATATCAGTGAGGTTTTAAACTTTTTGGTAGTATAGTAACCTTTATGTGTAACCATCACATTTTAAAAGATTGAAACTAATGGACATGCCATAAAATCTGCCCTTTTAAAGTATGTAATTTAGGGGAGTTCCTGTTGTGGCTCAGCAGTAATGAACCTGATTAGTATCCATGAGGACTCAAATTCAATCCCTGGCCCTGCTCAATGGATTAAGGATCCAGCATTGTAGGCTGGCGGTTATGGCTCCGATTCGACCCCTAGTCTGGGAACTTCCATGTGTCTCAGTTGTGGCCTTAAAAATACCAAAAAAAAAGTATGTAATTTAGCAATTTTTAGTGCATTCATAAAGTTTGTGCAGCCATCACCACTATCTGATCCCAGAAAACTTTCTATTTTCTTTCTTTTTAAGGCCACACCTGAGGCTTATGGAAGTTCCCAGGTTAGGGGTCAAATCTGAGCTGCAGCTGCTGGCCTACACCACAGCCACAGTAATGCCAGATATGAGCTGCATCTGCAACCTATACTGCAGCTTGTGGCAGTTCAGGGTCCTTAACCCACTGAGTGAGGCCAGGGATTGAACCTGCATCCTCATGGATACTAGTACCACTGAGCTGTGACAGGAACTCCCAGAAGTTTTTCATTACTCCAGAAAGAAACTACTCATTAACAGTTAACCCATTCTCTACTTTTCCCAGCTTTTGGCAGCCACTGATCTGTTTTCTGTCTCTCTGAATTTGCCTCTTTTGGACATTTCATATACATGGAAACATAAAACATGGCCTTTTATGTGGCCTCTTTTACTTAGCATAGTATTTTCAAGGTTCATTCATGTTGTGTCATGTGTCAGTACTCTTCCTTTTTGTGGCTCATTAATACTTTGTAATCTGGATAACATGACATTTTGTTTATCCATTCGTCACTTAAAGGCTTTTTGGGTTGTTTCTCCTTCATTAACCATCATAGCTTGCTTTCTATATTCTCTTATGTACTATAGTACTTTTTAAGGTTTTGTTTAGGTTTTTTTGTCCTGGTATTTGACATTAGTTAAATTATCTTATGTGTAGCATATGTGCTAAGTGAAATTTAGCCTTGTTTCTATTTATAGCATTTCCCATGTTTTAATACTCTTTAATTCATGACCACTAGGTTTAATTGGTATCCTTTTGTTTTTCAGTTGAATTGGTAAAGAATAGTAAAAGGGAAACTGGAAAGACTGTCTTCTACTTGTTTTTGTCATTGTTTTGGTATCTGGAAAAACTGCTTTGATTATAAAAAGGAATTGCTTCATAGCAGAGGTTCCATTTTCATTTCCTCCCTTTTTCAGAGCATTCTGCTAAGTGATGAGTCCAGTGAGGCAGATTCTCAGAGTGAAGACAATGAAGAAGAAGAAGAAGACGATGAAGAAGAAGAAGAAGAGCTCAATCTCAGTAGAGAAGAACTTCATAATATGTTGCGTCTGCACAAATATAAGAAACTTCACCAGAATAAGTATAGTAAAGACAAGGAGGTAAGAGTATCAGGAGAAATCTCAAATCTTCATGCTGGGTATTTACCCTTTGGTTTATATTAATTGAAAATACGTCATTTTAACTTTATATTTAAATGGTGGTGGTGATTCTAATAATTGAAATATATTTCACTGTAATAACATAAAAATTCAGCCTTTTAAGAATCCGCAGTTCAGTTTGTAGTATATTCATAGAGTTTGTAACTATTGACACTATCTAATTTCAGAATATTTTCTTACTCCCAAAAGAAACCCCACTCCCCTTAGCTCTTGCCCCTTATTCTCTTCATTCCCCTCAACCCCAGGTAGCTCTCTGTCTGCCATTTGTCTCTTTAAGTGTGCCTATCCTAGACATGTTGTATAAGTGAAACAACATGTGGTCTTTTGTTTCCAGCTTCTCTTATGTAGCATAGTGTTTTCAGGGTTCATTCATGTTGTAGCATGTATCAGGACATCATTCCTTTTTATTACCAAATAATATTCCATTGTACAGACATACTGCATTTTATTTATCCATGTATCATATGATAAAGTAATTGGATTGCTTCTACTTTTGGGGTGTTATGAATCATAGGTAAAGATAGTGAGTCTTTTCACTTTTTGACTCCTATGAACAATGCTGCCATGAAGATTTGTGTATACGTTTTTGATGTGGTCATGCATTTTTATTTCTCTGGGGTATATACTCAGGAAAAGAATCATGGGGTCATATGATAACACTATGCTTACCCTTTGGGGGATTGCCAAGCTGTTTTCCAAAGCAGCTGTACCATTTTAAATTCTAGTGGTTGGGTTTTTTTTTTTTTTTTTTTTTTTGCCATTTCTTGGGCTGCTCACGTGGCATGTGGAGGTTCCCAGGCTAGGAGTCTAATTGGAGCTGTAGCCACTCTGGCCTACACCACAGCCACAGCAATGCGGGATCCAAGCCGTGTCTGCAATCTCTACACCACAGCTCATGGCAACGCCGGATCCTTAACCCACTGAGCAAGGCCAGGGATTGAACCTGCAACCTCATGGTTCCTAGTTGGATTTGTTAACCGCTGAGCCACGACGGGAACTCCTTAAATTCTAATGGTTGCTTTTTAATGTAGTTGCTCTTTGGAAGTATTCCTATCTTGGAAAAACTCCTTTTCTTCACATAGTAACATTAGATTGATAATGGTTTTTTTTGTTTGTTTGTTTTTTGTTTGTTTGTTTTTGCTATTTATGGCCAAACCCAAGGCATATGGAGATTCCCAGGCTAGGGGTTGAATCAGAACTGTAGCTGCCAGCCTACACTATAGCCACAGTAACGAAGAATCTGAGCCTTGTCTGTGACCTACACCACAGCTCATGGCAATGCCAGACCCTTAACCCACTGAGCGAGGTCAGGGATCAAACCTGCATCCTCATGGATGTTAGTGAGATTCGTTAACCACTGAGCTGCAATGGGAACTCCTGATAATAGTTTCAAGTGGCACCTATTTGAATGCTATTACCAAAACCTCTGATTTTTTTGTCAGAAGTGTAGCACTTTGTAGATAATGAGCAATAGAAAATTTGAAGACCTGAAAACTTTCCAGCAATTAGTTAAGGTCCAAAGCTACTTCAGAAAGCTTTTAATAATATGCTAAGGGTTATAAACCTGTAGAAGTGATAAATAGTAACATATCTGATTTTTTTTTTTTTTTTTTTTTTTTCTTTTCTGGGGCTGTACCCTAGGCATATGGAGGTTCCCATGCTAGGGGTCTAATCGGAGCCGTAGCCACTGGCCTACGCCACAGCCACAGCAACACCAGATCCGAGCCATGTCTTCGACCTACACCGAAGCTCACGGCAGTGCCAGATCCTTAACCCACTGAGCAAGGCCAGGGATTGAACCTGCAACCTCATGGTTCCTAGTTGAATTTATTAACCACTGAGCCATGATGGGAATTCCTGATTTTTTTTTTTTTTTTTTAGACAAAGAGTCCCTTGTTAAAATACAGAGCTGTGGCAGTTGGTACACAAAATATTTGGTCTTCCTTTTTTTTTTCTTTTTTGGCTGCCTCATGTTATATAGAGTTCCTGGGCCAGGGATCAGATCTGAGCTGCAGGCTTGACCTAAGCCACAGGTGTGGCAATGCCAGATCCTTAACCTACTCTTCTGGGCTGGGGATTGAACCTGCGTCCCAGTGCTCCCAATTTGCCGCCAATCCCATTGCACCACAGCGGGAACTTGTGGTTTTTTTCTTAATTGAAGTAAAACACAGGTGTGGAAAAGTCCATATATTTTAAGTATACAGCTCAATGAATGCTTTGACAGAAGACCATTAATAATTCTCTGTCACTCTGCTGTCCAAGTTTCGGTCCTTTAACAAGTCATTTGGCTATAATTCAGGAGAGAGATTCACCAGTGGACTATCTAAGTTTATGTATCTTTATATTTACCCATTAGTAATAGGTAAATTTGAGCTTTGGAAGTCTTTTTTCTTTTTTCAAGTACCACTCCTGCAGCATATGGAGGTTCCCAGGCTAGCAGTTGAATTGGAGCTGCAGCTGCTGACCTACACCATAGCCATAGCAACGCCTGATCCATGCCATGTGTATGACCTACACTGCATGGCACACAGTGGCTTGTGGCAATGTGGGATCCCCTAACCCACTGACTGGGACCAGGGATCAAACCCATATCCTCATGGATACTCTTCGGGTTCAGTACTGCTGAGCCACAACAGGAACCCATTTAGAAGTCAATTTATATGAAATGTTTGAAAAGATACTCACTGAACAGAAAAAAAACTATTCATATGTTAGAATTTTGGCAACAAAGACACTATGCATAATATTTTTAGACTCTCTTAGTGACAAATGAAGAGTGAAGACTTGAAAGATTGGAGAATTGGGATGGCTGGGGACTATTCAAATAGAAGACTAAGGGAATTCTCATGGTGGCTCAGTGGTAACAAACTCTATTAGTTTCCATGAGGACTCAGATTTGATCCCTGGCCCTACTCAGTGGGTTAAGGATCCAGCATTGCTGTGAGCTGTGGTGTAGGTTGCAGACGTGGCTCAGATCTGGCGTTGCTGTGACTGTGGCAGAGGCTGGCAGCTATATATAGCTCCAAATCGAACCCTGGCCTGGGAACTTCCAGATGGCTGTGGATGTGGCCTTAAAATTATTGTGTGTGTGTGTGTGTGTGTGTGTGTATAATGGAGTTCCTGTTGTGGCTCAGCAGTTAGCAAACCTAATATACATGAGGATGCTGGTTCAATCCCTGGCCTTGCTCAGTGGGTTAAGGATCTGGCGTTGCCGTGAGCTGTGGTGTAGATCGCAGACGTGGCTCAGATCTCGAATTGCTGTGGCTCTGGCGTAGGCCAGTGGCTACAGCTCCAATTGGACACCTGGCCTGGGAACCTCCATATGCTGACGGTGTGGCCCTAAAAAGACAAAAAAAATACAACCAATATATATAAAAGACTAAGAGCTGAGGGGAGTTCCCTGGTGGTCTAGTGATTGGGGATTTGGTTCCATCCCTAGCCGGGGAACTTTTACATGCTTCAATAAAACCAAAAACTAAGAGCCAGGAAAGTAGGCATCAGCGACCTTATTAAATCTAAGGACATATTGGTAATTGAAATATGGCTTATTTCTTGTTGATGAATCTAAGAGGAGACCTTTCTGCAGTGATAAGTATGTGTCAGGACAAAGTAAATATTCTGGTGGAGATTCAGAATCAAAGTTTTTTTTTTTTCTTTTTTTTCTTTTTTTTTAAAAAGTTATTTCCAACAACTTGGCCATGTGCATAGCCAGGGACCTATTTTGTTTTGAAGTTTAAGGAAATAGTTCACTTTGATATACTAAATCTTTCTTGGTTTCTTTGTGAGAAGAATGCTGTATGTAGGAAATATGGTTTTTCTCTGGCTCAGCTTTCTTTAGTAAAGATAATTTGAAGACTGTGCTCTAGGACCCAGACAGACCCTTCTAAGCATCATCTTTGCCTATTTCAGTTGCAACAATACCAATACTACAGTGCAGGCCTACTCTCCACATATGACCCTTTCTATGAGCAGCAACGGCACCTTCTTGGACCCAAAAAAAAGAAATTCAAGGAAGAAAAGAAACTTAAAGGTGAGCATATTGACCTGCCGTCTGCCTTTAATCATCCTTAGTCTCAGGACTATGTGACTG
This sequence comes from Sus scrofa, assembly GCF_054392235.1. Lineage (NCBI taxonomy): Eukaryota > Metazoa > Chordata > Mammalia > Artiodactyla > Suidae > Sus > Sus scrofa. The sequence goes on from NC_139383.1 coordinate 139,540,195, forward strand.
GCTGCTATGTTTGGACTTTGAACATAATTTGTGTAGTAAAAATTCACTGTATCTGAAAAGCCCTAGTCTCCCTTACCTAATTAATTACTAATTCTAAATACTACTAACCTTAGTTTAATCCTTTTTTTTTTTCTACATAATCTCCAAGTATTGAAAATGTTTGTGATAAGAAGAAGTTGGTTATATACAGGAAAGTATGAAGAGTAACCTGAAGAATACAGAGTAAATTATAATTATTGCTGTGTGTAGTGTTTTAAAATACATCACCTCCTGATGCTCTTTTGTAGTGTTTTTTGTATGTATGCCAGGAAGTGTCTTTTCCTCTCTTACTGAGCTGCAAGCAGCTGCAAATGAGGAAGGAAATAGGAAAGTTTTAGACTGTCTATATTAGGCAGATTTTATTCTCTTAAAGGCATGAACCCTACTCAGAAATATTCTTTTCAGCCTTCTTCTGTTTTTTCCTTAACTGCCTTGTTTATCTCTATATTTTCTCATCCTTCCACTCTTCCCCTCAAACTAAATTTTTTCTTTTCTTTTCTTTTTTTTCCTTTTTTTTTAGGGCTGCAGTAGTGGCATATGGAGGTTCCCAGGCTAGGGGTCCAATTGGTGCTATTGCTGCCAGCCTACGCCAGAGCCACCACAATACTAGATCCCAGCTGTGTCTGCGACCTACACTACAGCTCACGGCAACGCTGGATCCTTAACCCACTGATAGAGGCCAGGGATCCAACCCACAACCTCATGGTTCCTAGTCAGTTTGTATCTGCCGCGCCACAACGGAAACTCCTAAATTTCTGTATAATGTATAATATTCCTTAATCACCTTGCGTCGCAAGCAGATAGAAATGTTTCCTTCTTTTTAATCATTGCTTGAACTCATGCTATTTCATAAGCCTCCTTTCCCATTATTGGGTTCAAAACAAATTCAGTTCTTAGGTTCTCTGCTGTTCCTCTTTCATGTAAACAGACGGAGTATCCAGTGTCCTTTTCTGAAGTAATATGATCTTCTTCTTGGAATATTCATGTACCTGAATAGATAAAGGGATGAACATTGTTAGTCTCAGTGGAATGAGGAAAGAACCTTGAATTCTCTTAAAGTGAGGTTTTGTGGCTATTTCTTATGGAAGGGAAGAAAAGCAACGTTCTGAGGGTCTCTTTCCTTTGCAGCTAAGTTGAAAAAAGTGAAGAAAAAAAGGCGAAAAGATGAAGAAGTTTCCTCTGAAGAATCCCCTCGTCGCCACCACCACCAGACCAAAGTCTTTGCCAAGTTCTCTCATGATGCACCTCCTCCTGGCACCAAGAAGAAGCACTTATCCATTGAGCAGCTTAATGCCCGTCGCAGGAAAGTATGGCTCAGCATTGTGAAAAAGGAACTACCAAAGGTAAGTGAGTACCTCCAGATTGGAGATGCCTAGAATGTTGTCTCTTCCTGTCCTCCAGCGAGGAAACTGTGAGAGCTGGATACTTTGAGAGGGTTCAGGGAAAAAAAAAAAAAAAAAAAAAAAAAAATCTGTTGGAATTAAGAGAATCCTGAATAGTATTCTCTTCAGTTAACTTGTTTCGTGACCAAAATTCGGAACATAATTCATGTGTTATGCTCCTTAGCCACAAAAATGGAGGGAAACTTCTTTGAAGAAGGAATATAGTTTTCTTACATATGGCAGTAGAGATATGTGATAATTGCACATTTATAGGTGACAGTACAGGAAATTAAAATAAAATGGTAGGAGTTTTCATTTTGGTGCATCAGAAACGAATCCGACTAGTATCCATGAGGACTCGGGTTCAGTCCTTGGCCTCACTCAGTGGATTAAGGATCTGGTGTTGCTGTGAGCTGTGGTGTAGGTTGCAGATGAGGTACAGATCCCACATTGTTGTGGCTGTGGTTTTGGCTGGCAGCTGCAGCTCCAGTTTGACCCCTAGCCTGGGAACTTCCATATGCCGTGGGGTTGGCTCTAAAAAGACACACACACACAAAATGGGTTATCACCTCATACCGATCAGAATGGCTGTCACCAGAAGGACCATAAATAACAAATGTTAAAGAGGATGTGGAGAAAGAGGAACCCTCCTACACTTTTGGTGGGAATATAAGTTGGTACAGCCACTATGGAAAACAGTTTGGAGATTCCCCAAAAAAAAACTAAAAGTAGAACTACCCTATAATCCAGCAGTTCTACTCCTGGGCATTATTCCAAAGGGAACAAAATACGCTAATTCAAAAAGGAATATACAGAGTTCCTGTTGTGGTTCAGCAGATTAAGAACCCGCCATCGTTTTTGTGAGGATGCAGGTTTGATCTCTGGCCCCTCGCGGTGAGTTAAGGATCTGACATTGCCATAATCTGCGGTGTAGGTCCCAGATGCAGCTCAGATCCAGTATTCTGTGGCTGTGGCCTAGGCCAGCATCTGCAGCTCCACTTCGATCCCTAACCTCCGGAACTTGGATATGCCAAAGCTGTGGCCGTAACAAAAAATGGATACTTGCACCTCAGTGTTCATAGCAACACTATTTAAAAGCCAAGGTGGAAAAAACCTAAGTGCCCATCAGTAGATGAGAGAATAAAGAGGATGCATTATATATATCCAACGAATATTACTCAGCCATAATAAGGAATGAAAGGCTGCCTTTTGCATCAATGTGTATAGACCTAGAGAATATTATACATAGTGAAATAAGTCAAACAGAAAAGACAAAAACTGTTTTCTATTGTTGTTTTTTAGGCCCTCACGTGAGGCATATGGAAGTTCTCAGGCTAGGGGTTGAATGGGAGCTGTAGCTGCTGCCCTGTGCCACAGCCATAGCAATGCCAAATCTGAGCTGTATCTGTGACCCACACCACTGCTTATGGCAATGCTGGATCCTTAACCCACTGAACAAGGCCAGGGATGGAACCCATGTCCTCTTGGATATTAGTCGGGTTTGTAACCTGCTGAGCCATAGTGGGAACTCCTGACAAATACTGTATGTTAACGTTTATATGTGGAATCTAAAGAGTAAAACGAATGTAGAGAAACAAACCTAGTGGTCACTAGAGGAGAGAATGAGGGGGGAGGGGCAAATTAGGTGTAGGGGCTTTGAGATACAAACTACTAATAGGAATTTCCTGGTGGTCTTGCAGTTAAGGATTCAGCATTGTCACTGCTGGGGCTCAGGTTTGATTCCTGGTCCAGGAACATCTGTATGCCATAGGCGGGTCCAAATAAAATACATAAGCAAGAAGGTTCTGTGGTATAGTAGAGGGAATTATAGCTATTGTCTTGTAATAACTTTGAATGGAGTATAATCTTTAAAAATACTAAATCACTGGAGTTCCCGTCGTGGCTCAGCAGTTAACAAACCCAGCTAGCATCCATGAGGACTTGGGTTCGATCCCTGCCCTTGCTCATTGGGTTGAGGATCTGGTGTTGCTATGAGCTGTGGTGTAGGTCACTGATGTAGCTCGGATCCCACGTTGCTGTGGCTGTGGCGTAGGCCAGTGGCTCCAGCTCCGGTTCAACCCCTAGCCTGGGAACGTCCCCTAGCCTGGGAACATCCATATGCTGCAGGTTCGACTCTAAATGCCAAAAAAAAAAAAAGCCCCCCCCAAAATAAAAATACTGAATTACTGCTGTACACCTGAAACTAATAGAATATTGTGCATTAACTGGAATGAAAAATAAATAAAATTTGTTCAGAACAAAAAGCTTTTAAAAATGTATGGCAAGAGGAGTTCCCATCGTGGCACAGTGGTTAATGAATCCGACCAGGAACCATGAGGTTGCAGGTTCGGTCCCTGCCCTTGCTCAGTGGGTTGACAATCCGGCGTTGTCGTGAGCTGTGGTGTAGGTCACAGACACGGCTCGGATCCCGCATTGCTGTGGCTCTGGCATAGGCCAGAGGCTGCAGCTCCGATTTGACCCCTAGCCTGGGAACCTCCATATGCCGTGGGAGTGGCCCAAGAAATAGCAAAAAGACAAAAAAAATTTTTTTTTAAATAAAATAAAAAATAAAAATGTATGGCAAGAATAATACAAGGAACTGCCATCTATTTTTTACTTATATTTAGCAATTGTTTTCCTAATATGCTTTGGTACATAAGTGCATACATTTTTCCTAACCCATTTTGAAGATTAGTTTGAGATTTTGTACTGAGTTTACTTGTAATAATTCAGTATGTATTTCTGAAGAGAAAGGAAATCCTCTCATATATAACTGCAGTGCAGTTATAAAAATTGTTACCTGACCCACAGGCTATTTTCCTACTTTATCAGTTGTTTGGGAAATGTCCTTTATAGTCTTCCCCCTGTCCCTGCCCTGATTCAATCTAGAGGCACATGTTGCATTTAGTTGTCACATCTCCTTAATCTCTTTTATTCTGAAACAATCATCATCTTTGTTCATCGTTCACAACACCTGTTTTGAAGAGTACATTATTTTTTTAGAATGTTTTCGTACTTGAATTGATGTGATGTTTCCTTGTGATTAGATTTGAATTACGAGTTTTTGGCAGGATTATTAGAGTAGTGATTATATTCTTGGTATATCACATCAGGAGGCACTGGACACATCTCTTCCAGTATTGGTGATACTAGCTTTGATCCCTTAGTATGATGGCGCTGCTATACTTAACAATTATTTTTCTCTGTATTTCTGGAAAGAGAGTGTATATATAAGCATTTTTTTTAATTGAAGTATACTTGATTTATAATAGTTTCAGGTGTATAACATTGTGATTCAATTTTTTTTTTTTTTTTTTTTTTTTTTTTGTCTTTTTAGCTATTTCTTGGGCCGCTCCCGCGGCATATGGAGGTTCCCAGGCTAGGGGTCAAATCGGAGCTGGAGCCACCGGCCTATGCCAGAGCCACAGCAACGCGGGATCCGAGCCGCGTCTGCGACCTACATCAGAGCTCATGGCAAATCTGAATCCTTAACCCAATGAACAAGGGCAGGGACCGAACCCGCAACCTCATGGTTCCTAGTCGGATTCGTTAACCACTGAGCCACGATGGGAACTCCTCATTCTTTTTTATGGCTAATATTCTTGTGTGTGTGTGTGTGTGTGTGTGTGTGTGTGTGTGTGTGTATGTGTGTCAGTATCACATCTTCTTTTCCATTCATCTGTTATTGGACACTTGGGTTGCTTCCATATCTTGGCTATTGTAAAGAATGCTGCTATGAACATTGGGATGCATGTATCTTTTCAAATTAGTTGTTTTCATTTTCTTTGGACATATAACCAAGAGTGGAATTGCTAAACAGTATGGTAGTTCTGTTTTCAGTTTTTTTGAGGAACTTCCATACTCTTTTCACAGTGGCTGCACCAGTTTTCATTCCCACCAACAGCAAACAAGGGTTCCCTTTTCTCCACATCCTTCCTAACATTTGTTGTCCTTTTGTCCTCACCTGACAAAATGAGGTGATGTATGATTTTTGTTTTGATTTTAATTTCTCTGATAATTAGTGATTTTGATCATCTTTTCATGTGCCTATTGACTTATATGAACATTCTTTTAATATTCAAAAAACTCTTAAAATATAATATTGTTGATTTACAATGTTGTGTTAGTTTCAGGTGTACAGCAAAGTGATTCGGTTATACATAAGCATATATATCCATTCCTTTTCAGATTATTTTCCCATGTAGGTTTTATAGAATATTGAGTTCCCTGTGCCATATAGTATAGGTCCTTATTAATTATCTTTTATGTGTAGTAGTGTACATATGTTAATCCCAAACTCCTAATTCATCCCCCCACACCTTTCCCCTTGCTAACCATAAACTTGTTTTGTCTGTGAGTCTGTTTCTTATTTTGTAAAAAAGTTTATTTGTATCATTTTTTTTAGATTCCACATATAAGTGCTATCACATGATACTTGGATTTGTCTGACTTACTTCACTTAGTTTGAAAATCTCCAGGTCTATCCATGTTGCTACAAGTGGCATTGTTTCATTCTTTTTTATGGCTAATATTCCATCGTTTAGATGTATCACATCTTTATATACCACATCTGATTAGTGGTTAGCATCTTTTCATGTGCCTCTTGAGTTTGTATGAACATTCTTAATGGGGAAAGTTACAGAAAAGCTTGCTTCATACCTGGTGAAGAGGCTTTAGGTGATGCACTTCTGATGATGAGGAATTCAGTGGGAATATTTGAGTTTCTTATCCTTTAAAGTGACAGTAGCTGCTTAAGAATTAGAGAAAGTTTTTGATAAAAGGCCTAAAATTCCTTTAAGCAGATAGTCTGAGGTGGCAATATTATAGAAATGGCTTTCAGGCCCTTTGTATTACTTTGAACTCATTGTTTCTTTAGAAATCAGGGGAAAAGCTCTTTAATAGTCAGAGAGCCACTCAGCTCTGACTCTTCTCTCCCACATCAAATAATGGACCATCATGGGAAATCAGGTTTCTTTATTGAAGGTTGTTTTTTTTTTTTTCTTTTTCCTGACTGAAGTGGAAGACATAATAAGCGGCTCCAGACTGGGTTGTGGGCTACTAAGTCATCTTGTGCTAGCCTGCTTTGGATCTTTTGGTGAAAATGAGGTCAAGTGGTGGCATAAATTAAGTACTAGTGGCCGTGGGTTTGCCCTGGCTGGAGATGGGGCTGATATCACAAACTGGGAGGGTAGTTTACCTTTCTTCTAAGTATTTCTTTGTCTGAGTGCCCTGCTGTCTTAGCTTCTTTGCAGATTGGCCCTAGAGAGCAGAATATTTAATCAGGATGGTACTAGGGTAAAGGTGCATTGTTATATTTTCTTAGTCCACTTTAAGCCTTAAATATAACTTAATTCTTTCCAGAAATATACAGAAGACTCTTTTGAATGCAACCACAACACCAGCTTTTTCTTTTTAATGGGGTTTTAGGAGCTTTACTTGTGGTTTTGAGTTGGTACATTTGGAGGATTCTTAGAAGTAATGTGTTTTGAATATGCTTGGTTTGATATTTTATTTTTTTTTAATTTTCAAGGTAAATAAAGGACAATGCTAGTCTACGCACTCTTATTTCAGAAAGGAATTCTAAATGAAATATTGTTTTAAATATTTTAGGCCAACAAGCAGAAAGCTTCAGCTCGTAACCTGTTTCTTACTAATAGCCGCAAGGTAAGATTATAGTTTTATATTTCCCATTTTGTTTTGTTGAAATAATGTTTTTGTTATTTAGGTCTCTGGTTGGTTCCCTTGTCTCTTGTGACCTGTTGATAATGAATTGAATAGTCCTAAAGAGATTTTTTGAATGTTCTCAATCTATTTTGTAAATAAAATTGCTCTTTTTCACATTTCTAGTTTTCATACCTTTTTGGGTAAGACTGTACCCCACTCTAATTTTTTGGGCAGATCATAGGATCATCTTGTGCTCAGTCTCTTCATCTAAGAAATGATGATATTAATACCTTCCCTTAGAGGAGATTAACATGTTTTCTTTGAGTATTGTTAGGAGATTAGATGAGGTGACCTTACTAGTTATGTTTCCCTGGGCTAATTACTCATCCTCATTTCCTCATCTATAGATTAAATGAGGATGATAATACCAACTTTATAGGGTTTTGTGGAGAATGAATGAGTTTAATATATGGTAAGCTTAGAGTGTTGCCTAGCATATAATAAGCATTGGCAGCTATTATTATTAATGTGTGTGATAATACTTCAGAACTTCCCAGAATATCTGAGGTTATTATACTTTTTTTTTGTCTTCTGAGGCAGTATGTTTGTGTATTTCTCATCCCTGATAGTACTTTGTGGTCTGGGACTGGCTCATAGTACTGTACAGGGACATTAATCAGATTAGGGGAGAAAGAGATGTGGCCGTAGGAGGACCGTGTGCCCTGAACAGATTGAGGTATGCTGTAGTTTAGAGCTCACGGAGAACTGGCCCTATGTTGGGTCCTTCTCCATTGTGGTAACACTGTTGTCCTCTGTAGCTTGCCCACCAGTGCATGAAGGAGGTGCGTCGAGCTGCCCTGCAGGCCCAGAAAAACTGTAAGGAGACCTTACCTCGTGCCCGCCGCCTCACCAAGGAGATGCTTCTGTATTGGAAAAAGTATGAGAAGGTGGAAAAGGAACACCGAAAACGTGCAGAGAAGGAAGCCTTGGAGCAGCGGAAGTTGGATGAGGAAATGCGAGAGGTAGGGCAATATCATGAAGTTTGAAAACCATAATTGTTGCAGCCATATCCAGAGATTAGTTTATATTTCATAAATTATAAATCTAACCAGTGAAATCATTGAAAAAATATTTTAGGATATAATTTTGAATATAGTGATTTTAGTCCATTATATCAATTCTGTTTTTATTCTTTTAGTAAGGCCCTCTCCCTGGCCCTCACTGCTCTTCTTCTGTGCTAATTTCCTCCATTCTCTTTTTTTTTTTTTTTAATGGCCATACCCGCGGCACATGGAAGTTCCCAGGCCAGGGATCGATTCCAAGCTGCAGCTGTGACCTACACCACAGCAGTGGCAATGCCAGATCCTTTAAGCCACTGTGTTGGGCCAGGGATCAAACCTGTGCCTCTGTAGTGACCCAGTCCACAGTAGGATTTTTAACCTACTGTGCTACAGTGGGAACTCCTCTGTTCCCTGTAGCCTTATTCCTTTGTATGTTTCTGGAGGAACAAAAATAAATAAGTAAAAGGTATGAATGTAAGAAAACAGCTTATAGTTTATCTTAGCTTAGTTTCAGATGCTAGTTATAATTTTGATTTGCTGGAAGATTGAGGCTGGTTGCCAGATTTACGGCCAGATAGAGCCAATGGACAACTAGCCCAGTTTTCTGAGACCCGCCTCCCACCTACTTTGCTGTTTTATGTAGTCACTTCTCTTGCTAAGCTTAACATCAACTGATGTAGGCTGAGTATATGTTTCAGGGAAGCAAGAGTAGGGATTGAGAGGACAAAGTCATTGTGTTGCCATTGGTAAACTCATTGGGATGAGGGGAAGGAAAGTTCAGGTCTGGGGAAGAAAGGGAATCAAGGATTGGATGTTTTCTTTCAAGTATAGGTAGTACTCCTGTCAAAGCCGAACTATGAAGACTTCTGAATTCTTGCTCTCCTCCAGTCTCATGCTTTGAGGGGGAATATGGATTTTGCCCAGTTCTCTCTAAGTCGCCAGGTGACTTGTGTCTTTGCATGCAAGATCAACATATTATTGACTTGGTAAACTTTTGATGCTTTTGGAAACACTTGCTCACTTAGTTTAGAGGCATTTGAGAGTTAGTTACAGATCTTGAAGTTTCGTACGTGGCTTGGCTAATGATCTAGGTTTGTGAGACATTCTCTGAATTATATTGATAGCTAACTGATGAGAGTTTCATCTATGTGGTCATATCAACTTAGGTATCTTTTTCTCTAATTTTTTTTTTTTTTTTTTTTTTTTTTTTTTTGGCTGTACTCTTGGCATGTTGAGAGTTCCTGGGCCAGGGATTCAACCCATGCTGCAGTTGCTATGTTTGCCACAGCTGTGGCAATGCCAAATCTTTAACCTGCTGTGCTGCATGGGAATTTCTATGAATTTTTGAAACAGAACATTTTTGACAGATCTTTGTTCCCTTAATTTGCTTTGTTTATTTAAACATGTAGTAGTTAACTTCTTTAAGGTGAAAGGAAATGTTATTATTTTTTGTTTTAATTTAGAAAGGTTTTCCTTTTCCTTTTTTTTTTTTTTTTTTAGGGCTACACCCACAGCATGTGGAGGTTCCCAGGCCAGGGGTCCAATCTGAGGTACAACTGCCAGCCTACATCACAGCCACAGCAACGCCAGATCCTTAACCCACTGAGCAAGGCCAGGGATCGAACCCGCACCCTCATGGATCCTAGTTGGGTTCGTTAACCACTGATCCACGATGGAAACTCCTAGAAACATTTTCTTGACAGTTCTTTAGATTTAGAACATGGACATCTGTATCCATTATGAAAGTAACGGTTTTCTCTCAAACTCTCAGATTTTCTTCTAATCTGAATCTGGCTAAAGTGTTATAAAATCTGAAGTAGAAAAATCTTATGTCCTTGCTTGGCCGTGTTCCTTATTTTATTGTTGTTTCTCTTTTGTGGAGGTGGGGGGAGTCAAAGATAAATCAAGTATCTACTTCATATAAATTTTATTATAAAACATTTCATACAAAATAATGACATTTACTACTTATTGTGTGTGAGATATTTCATATTATTCAATCTTTTGGATCATGTGCTTACTCATTTTATTGTTTTTCTTAAAGAATGATTTTTATTGAAACTGAATATTTTTCTTACCAGATTATTTCAAAGGTACTTCAAATTTATTAGTTTTCTCATATTTAAAAAAAGTATATGTATTTGTGTGTGTATTTGATCTATATTCACATTTTGTAGCTATCATCACAGATGAACAGTAGGTTGTTTGGGGGAACATTTTCCTTTTTTCATGCACTTGTTCTTAGATAGCTCCTGCATTGACTTTCATGGTAATTCGCAGCTCTTCGTTACGTACTTTGACTTTTGGTGTTAGAAGAGTTTGGACACATTTATGTTTTTAGAAATAATAAATATGTGCACATGTACTTACTACCCAAGTTATGAAGTAAAATGTATTGTTTGAATTTAGATGGTATCTCACTGCCAGTAGAGAAAAGTAATGTAGTAAAGAAATAAGCATTTTATATAGAAGCCTAGTGGAAAAAAGATTTTATATTGTAAAGGAGAGCAAAACATAGGTTTTATTAGACTATAAGTGAAGATTATTCCTTGCTTTCAGTATCACTGACTTATTGTTCATTAGCACTTTGTACCTTTTTTTTTTTTCTTTTTTTTGGTCTTTTTCTAGGGCCGCAACTGCGTCATATGGAGGTTTCCAGGCTAGGGGTCTAATTGGAGCTATAGCTGCCGGCCCACGCCAGAGCCACAGCAATTCGGGATCCGAGCTGCATCTGTGACCTACACCACAGTTCATGGCAACGCCAGATCCTTAACCCACTGAGCCAGGAGGCCAGGGATCAAACATGCAACCTCATGATTCATAGTGGGATTTGTTTCCGCTGAGCCATGATGGAAACTCAGCAGTTTGTACCTTTGTAGAGAGAATTTGTAAAGGAATTGTATGCAAACTATGTGTAGGTTTAGTGGATTCTCTTGACTGCAGTTGTATGTGATTGGTGCTTTGACTCTCTTTTCACATTCAGCTTTTTTCCCCTGTAGGCCAAGAGACAACAGCGAAAACTGAACTTCCTAATCACCCAGACAGAACTGTATGCCCACTTCATGAGTCGAAAACGAGACATGGGTCATGATGGGATCCAGGAAGAAATCTTAAGGAAGCTGGAAGATAGTTCTATGCAGAGACAAATTGATATTGGTGGAGGAGTGGTAGTTAACATCACACAAGAGGATTATGGTGAGTCCTAAATCAGGAGATAAAGGAAGGAGGTAACCGGAATATTTTCTTGTCCCAGGTTATACTAATCATTAATTCTTGCAAGTTTTTTTTTTTTTTTTTTTTTGTCTTTTTGCCATTTCTTGGGCCGCTCCCGCGGCATATGGAGGTTCCCAGGCTAGGGGTCCAATCAGAGCTGTAGCCGGCCTACACCAGAGCCATAGCAACGTGGAATCCGAGCCGTGTCTGCAACCTACATCACAGCTCACGGCAACACTGGATCGTTAACCCACTGAGCAAGGGCAGGGATCGAACCCGCAACCTCATGGTTCCTAGTTGGAGTCATTAACCACTGCGCCACGGCGAGAACTCCAATTCTTGCAAGTTTTGATCAAAAAGGTGGGTTTATTTTTTGGAGTAGGAAAGTGAATATTTCTATATAACAAGCAGATAAAATAATTTTTATTAAAGAATTTCAACATTCCCTTGTGGCTCAGAGGTTTAAAGATTTGGAATTGTCACTGCTGTGGCTCGTGTTTGATCCCTGGCCTGGGAATTTCCACATGCTGCAGCCAGCCAAAAAAAGAAAAAAAATAATTTGAAAAGGAAAGGGTGTGGTGATATGGTCATGCAGATTTGGGAATAGCTTATGTTTTGATTTGTTAGTAGCAACAAAGGTATCAATCCAGAAGAATTTAGTGAATATATCTCAGCAGGGAAAATCATCTCTTGTATAACAGGATTCTTGGTGATGTGAGTCAAACATGAGAAGAGACTGTTTAGTGTTGGTATTTGTGTGACTACACAGAGAGGGAGGAATTATTGTAAAGTTTGAGAGGAATTTCACAGAGAATAGTTGTTAAGATCATGTTGAATAAGAGAAAATGAGAGTGCTTCAGAATATCTTGGATTTATACATTCTTTATTCTTCTCTTGGAATAGTTTCATCCAGTATAAATATATTACAGTTTTGGCATTGCTTTGTTCATGAAACGCAGGATTGGGAAACTGGAGCTCAGTCTTTTGTTGGTTTTTGTGACCTGGCTTTGACTTCTAGAGACCATGGCAGCCCTCTTCTTCCATTGCCACTTGTAGGTCTTTACCTCTGTCAGGTAATTTGAGGCTTTCTCCTCCCTTTCCTTCTGTGAACCTAGGGACAAGTAGAATGTGGGCATCAGGCATCCACATGTGCTAGTGTACATTACATTTCTGAAGGAGATCAGTTAATGAGGTGCGATAACCTACATGTTTTCCTTTTCAGATAGTAACCATTTCAAAGCCCAGGCCCTGAAGAATGCTGAAAATGCTTACCATATTCATCAAGCTCGGGTGAGTTTTAAAAATGAACTATAATGGGCCCAGGAAATACCCCACAGCCTTTTACTTGGTCTTCCTTTAGTCTTAATCATATTTTCAATTGAAAACATTGATGAACGTGTATGTGTGTATATGTCCGTGTTGGGTGGGGACTATGTCTCTACTTACTTTAAAATAATGTAGGAATACTTGAGAAAAGATGAGAAACGAGCATTCACTTGTTTTAGGAATGTGTTGATTGAAGCTAAGATGGTTTGTCTGGTTTTTGTCCTCCTTAGTAATCATGGTTAATACAGTATGAAGTGCTTCATGCTTATTTAGTGAAAAAGGCTACACTCTTGCTTCTTAAGAAAGCTGTATTGTGCCTTAAAACTGCTAAGTTAATACCTTCTTTCACTTTAGCTATAACTTGCTTATTCATGATACAGTGATATTTAATGCAATCAGGAAGAAACTACAGTTGGATCAAATTAAGAAAATACAATTTTTTTTTTTTTTTTATCTTTTGTCTTTTTTTTTTGTTGTTGTTGTTGTTGCTATTTCTTGGACCGCTCCCGCGGCATATGGAGGTTCCCAGGCTAGGGGTCGAATCGGAGCTGTAGCTGCCAGCCTACACCAGAGCCACAGCAACGCGGGATCCGAGCCGCGTCTGCAACCTACACCACAGCTCACGGCAACGCCGGATCGTTAACCCACTGAGCAAAGGCAGGGACCGAACCCGCAACCTCATGGTTCCTAGTCGGATTCGTTAACCACTGCGCCACGACGGGAACTCCCCAATTTTTTTTTTTTTTTTTTTGCCACACCAGTGGCGTATGGAAGTTCTGAGGTCAGCGATTGAATCTGAGCTGCAGTGGAGACCTGTGCCACAGCTGTAACAATGGCGGATCCTTAACCCACTGCACCCGGCTGGGATCAGACCTACATCTTTGTAGTGACCTGAGCCACTGCAGTTGGATTCTTAACCCACGGTTCCACAGGGGGAACTCTAAGAGAACACAATTTAATACATTATATAGGAGCCCCTGTGTAACTTTGACAGGGTCCAAGTCAAGAATAGAGACAAACTCACCTTATTACTTACCAACCCAAACCAGTTAAAGAATTTTAAATCAAATATTTAATAAATTTTTTGACAAAACAAGTAATTGTGTAATAAGGCTTGATATCTGTCAAAAGCATGTAATAGTTAAATTAATTTTAAAATATTAGTAATATACTTTAATGTACACTTAACCCTTGGACTCTAGGAATTAGGGGTGCCAACCTACTCTATAGTCAGAAGTCTGCATATAAATTTATTTTTTGCTTTTTAGGGCTGCAACCACAGGTTCCCAGGCTAGGGGTCAAATCGGAGCTACAGCTGCTGGCCTATGCCTCAGCCACAGCAATGTGGGATCCAAGCCACATCTGTGACCTACACCAGAGCTCACGGCAATGCCAGATCCTTAACCCAGTGAGCGAGGTCAGGGATCGAACTGGCAACCTCATGGTTCTTAGATTCATTTCTGCTGTGCTATGTCGGGAGCTCCTGCATGTAAATTTATAGTTAGCCCTCCATATCTGTGGTTTCACATCAATGAATTCAACCAACTGTAGGATCTTGTCGTACTGTAGTACATATTTAGTGAAAAAACCTCACCTATCAATTGACACACAGTTCAAAGCCATATTGTTCAAGGGTTAACCATATTATGCTTTATATAAGATGATATATTACATTATATTAGAAAGTTTGTTCCAACTAAGATAGATTAAAAATGTCATTGTGAATTTTGCTTGAATTTAATTATTTTCCTTCCAATATACTTTTATTTTGCAGACAAGGTCATTTGATGAAGATGCAAAAGAAAGTCGAGCAGCTGCCCTACGGGCAGCCAACAAGTCTGGCACTGGGTTTGGGGAGAGTTATAGCCTCGCAAACCCATCTATACGGGCTGGGGAGGATATTCCACAGCCTACAATTTTTAATGGCAAATTAAAAGGTTATCAACTGAAAGGCATGAATTGGTTGGCAAATCTCTATGAACAGGTGAATTTTAGAACTGTGTCATACCTACTCTCTTTTGTTATCTGTTTCTCTAAAGTCATTGGTTCAGTGTATCGTGAAATGAGAACAAGATATAATCTTTTAGATTTCATCCTTTTTCCTTTGGCAGGAATCAGAAAGATGTCTCTATATTTTTAACCTGGATATTTTATTGGAGAATATTTGTATCATGTATATATCTTGTCTTAAGTGGTTTTTGTAAACCTGTTGCCTGGATTAGATTAGCAGAAGAACTAGCTTTGGGCCGTTTGTCTCATATGTCAGGATTCAGAGTTGTAGCTAAGGAGGTGACAAAAGGAATCATTACAATAATGAGTAATAGTGCTGAAGCCGAGTATCTCTAGTCACTTTTGTTTGAACAAATCTGACATTTTGGTTAGTTCTTTCTGACAGTAAGTTGAACCCTGTGTAATGCAGTGTGAGAGCTTGTTGACCATGTGTATTTTTTTTTTTCCCAGGGTATTAATGGCATTCTTGCAGATGAAATGGGCCTTGGTAAAACAGTACAGAGCATTGCCCTCCTGGCCCATCTGGCTGAGGTAGGTAGCTCCATACAGTCTTTTCATCTTCCTTTCTCTTGATCCTAGGGTCATTTTCTGTTGAGAATCAGTCATTACCAAGAACTGCTAGACTCTGTAGGGCTTGCTGTTTGCCTTCAAGGCCTTTTTGAGGCCTTGGTGAAACATTTTGGTTTTCAAAAAGACCAAGACAAGTTTTGAGCATGTGTGTTTTCATTCCCCCCTCCCACTTCTGTTGAGAACCACCAGTGTAGTGGCAAAAACACTGCAGTTAGTTGGATCAGAAGACTTGGGTTCACATCTCAACTCTGCTTACTAGCAGTGTAAACTTGGACAATTCACTTAACCTCTTTTGATCTGACTTCACTTTAATTCTCTGAGGTTTAGTTTCTACTTTGGCAAAGTGGAGATAGTATCTCCTAATGTGAATTTTGTGAGAATTAAATGAGAAGATATGCATGAAAGCATTTTGAAAAAAGCAAAAAGCTCTGTACCAATTGCATAATAGTAAGATTGTTGTGATCACTTAGTTAGTGTAATATGTGAAAGAACACATATTAATATGTCATAAGTGCTTTGTGAGTGCTGTAAATTAGGACCTATAAAAGGTGGAAGGGTGGGAGTAAGGCTTGGTATTTTTTCTCATGTTGCGTATAAGCAACTTCCTTGCCTACATTATTATTAACATGGGATTTTTTTTTAAAGTTAGAATATTGAGTGTACAGATATGAGAGAGAGGAACCAGTTTTCTTCTTATAATGCACTTCCGTTTCTTAAACTACTCTTGTAGCTATAATTTTGAATTAAATTTTTTTCAGTTTTCCTGCAGTTGGCTGACCCACTTTTTCTGTTTCAGAGAGAGAACATTTGGGGACCTTTCTTAATAATTTCACCTGCTTCTACACTTAACAATTGGCACCAGGAGTTTACTAGATTTGTTCCAAAATTTAAGGTAAAAATCAACCCAACAGAAATTCTCTTGCACTTTAAACTTTCTGACTTTTTTGTTGTCTTTATTTAATTGCTCTTAATGACTTAATTTCTTGCATTTTTTTTCAAAATAACTTTGCATACGTTTCCTATCAAAGTTACTAATGGTAGCAGTAAGAGAGCATAGTACATCCTTATGTTTTATAAGTGAGAAAGCCAAAATCCATTTCGAATAATTTGCTGCATTGACCACATGAATTGTAGCTCCTGATTGTACTGCTGTTAATAGAAAATATCAAAAAAAAAAAAAAAAAATGGAGTTCCTGTTGTGGCTCAGTGGTTAACGAGTCCAACTAGGAACCATGAGGTTTCGGGTTCGATCCCTGCCCTTGCTCAGTGGGTTAATGATCCTGTGTTGGCGTGAGCTGTGGTGTAGGTTACAGATGCGGCTCGGATCCCGCGTTGCTGTGGCTCTGGTGTAGGCTGGCAGCTACAGCTCCGATTCGACCGCTAGCCTGGGAACCTACATATGCCGCAGGAGCGGCCCAAGAAATGACAGAAAGGCAAAAAAGAAGAAAAAGAAAAAAAAGAGAAAATATCTACCTTGCTGGCCTAATGTAGATTTTGACAAATCATATCAAGGCACATATACTATAATTTATGATATTGTCCACACCCCTTCCCCAAAATATATTCATAGTTAATCTGTTTTCATGGCCCTCTAAAGCCATATCTTCAGTCGTGGTCCAGATTGTAATGTTTAAGGTAGATAGTGTAAAAATTGATTTTAGGAGTTCCCGTCGTGGCGCAGTGGTTAACGAATCCGACTAGGAACCATGAGGTTGCGGGTTCGGTCCCTGCCCTTGCTCAGTGGGTTAACGATCCGGCGTTGCCGTGAGCTGTGGTGTAGGTCGCAGACGCGGCTCGGATCCCGCGTTGCTGTGGCTCTGGCGTAGGCCGGTGGCTGCAGCTCCGATTCGACCCCTAGCCTGGGAACCTCCATATGCCCCCGGAGCGGCTCAAGAAATAGCAACAACAGCAACAACAACAACAACAGACAAAAAGACAAAAGACAAAAAAAAAAAAAAATTGATTTTAACTAATTCAGTGGAAAAGGATTGACATTGAGAAATTGATCAGCAGGAAAGTATGTTGCATCAAGTATGGGCAAGTTTTAAATGGAGGTTTAATTATGGAAAGTTTCTGGGGTATAAGAAAGAATGAATGGAATTTATTATATTATTCACAAGTAAAAGGGGGAAAATGAGTTAAATATATGTTTTGTCCCTAAAGGAATATAGTGATAATGAAGTTGCATGGTGAGGAGGCTTTTATGGAGATTATGGGTCAGGAGATATTGACATGATCTCTCTGATTTTGGGTCTCCATAATAATCATGGGTTCCCTGCAGTTTAAGGCAGCGTGGGACAGGGTAGAAGAGGGAGGCAGGTGTTTTTCTGGCTTATACTTTGTAAGAAATAGAGACATGTCTGGGATTTTCCACTTTGGGGCACCTATGTGTCTGTAGCCCTACCTTTGTGGCTATATTAAAGACTTGGTTTACTGCTTACGAGGCACATTAGATGTATGGCTTTTAGCTTGGCTGACTCACTCTTAACTTTCTAAGGAGGTGAAATTATCCTAAGACAATTTGTTGAATGTTTCCTCTAGAGTTTTTTTCATATGAAATATGGAGCTCCTCATCTTTTTTTCTGCTTTTTTGTTGTTATTGCTGCTTAGTATACGTCAGACAATTAAGAGACCTAAAAAAAAAATTAAGTCTTTTTTTTTGTCTTTTGTCTTTTGTCTTTTTAGGGCCGCATCTTCGGCATATGGAGGTCCCAGGCTAGGGGTCTAATCAGAGCTGTAGCCACCAGCCTACGCCAGAGCAACAGCAACATAGGATCCGAGCCACGTCTGCAACCCGGATCTGGCTCATGGCAACGCCAGATCCTTAACCCACTGAGCAAGGCCAGGGATTGAACCTGAAACCTCATGGTTCCTAGTTGGATTCGTTAACCACTGAGCCACGACGGGAACTCCCTAAAAATTAAGTCTTAATTTTCCTCCAAATCACTAAGGTTTTTGATGTTTCCTTCACTGGCCGATAGATGGCAATGTAGTCCTACTTATGTCATTGATTCCTTTCCTTTGACTTTATACTCATGCCTGAAAATGAGTTTCATTTGCATGTTGAGCTTCCTTTTGAAGCTTAGTATAGGGGTCAGTAAAATATAGCCTGTGGGCCAATTGAAAGTGTACAATTCAGGAGTTCCTGTTGTGGCTCAGCAGAATCGAACCCAACTAGCATCCATGAGGATGCGAATTCCATCCCTGGCCCCTCTCAGTGGGTTAAGCATCCGGCATTGCTGTGAGCTGTGGTGTAGGTTGCAGATATATCTTGAATTGTGTGTTGCTTGTGGCTGCGGTGTAGGCTGGCAGCTGCAGTCTGATTCGACCCCTAGCCTGGGAACCTCCATATGCTGTACCTGCATACCCTGCAGCCCTGAAAATAAATTAAATAAATAAATAAATAAAAATGTGCAATTCAGTAGCATTAAGTACATTTACAATGTGGTCCAATAATCACTGCCATCTGGTTGCAGAATTTTATTATCATTCCAAACAGAAATCTCCTCCCCATTAAGCATTCACTCCCTTTTCTCCTTTCCCTCTAGCCCCTGGCTACCATTGTCTGCTTTGTGTGTCTATGGATTTGCTTATTCTGAATATTTCATATAGTATAATTGTATAGCATGTGGCCTTTTATGTATGGCAGCTGCTTTTCATTTAGCAGTTTTTTCAAGGTTCATCATGTAGCATGTATCAGCGCTTCATTCCTTTTGATGACTAAATTAATATTTCAGCCATAAATTATAATGAACAACATTGCATTATCTGGGAATATCATGTTTTGTTTATTCATTCATCTGTTGGTGGATGTTTGGGTTATTTGCACCTTTTAGCTGTTGTTAATAGTACTGCTCTGGACGTTCACGTACACGTTTTTGTTTGAGCTCTTTGTCCTCTTTTCACTTGTTTTGGATATATACCTAGGAGTGAAATTGCTAAATCATTTTTATATATGTAAGATGGCGGCATATGAAGTTCCCAGGTTAGGGGTTGAATCATAGCCACAGCTGTCGGCCTCTGCCACAGCTACAGCAACAAGGGCATGCCACAGCATAGCTCACGGCAACACCGGCTCCTTAACCCACTGAGCGAGGCCAGGGATTGAACCCACATGGTCATGGATACTAGCCGTATTCATTTCTGCTGTACCATGACAGGAACTCCACGAATCATTTTATATTTAAATTATTGAGGAATCCACTGCTTGTTCTTTTGTACAGCTAAAAGTAGTCTTTACATTTTTAAATTATTGATTAAAAAACAATATTTCATAGGAAATGATATATGAAATTTAAATACATATGTATTGGAATACAGTTACACCTTTGATTATGTATTATTTATGGATGCATTTTCACTACAGTAGCAAGGGTTGAGTGTTGTGGCAGAGACTCTGTGGCCTACAAAGCCACAATTATTTACTATCCAGCCATTTCAGAAAACGTTTGATGACTCCTGCTCTATTAATTCATTGTTTCTATTATAGTTACTCCTTTAGATTAGTGTGCACATCACTAAAGAGCATAGTTAGAAGTAGACTCTGCTCAGATTTGTAGTTGCTTACATTCAAAAGATTAGATCTGTGATGATAACATAGATGTTTATTTGGCATGTATCTGAATAACATTTATTTTATGGTTCTAATCTAGTATGATTAGTGCCTCTGATCTCCTCCTTTTCCATGAAATAAGTTACCATTTTTTTCTCTTTTCATTCTATGAACTTTTTTTCCTAAAATCTTAAGATGAAGCTTAGATTGTTGACTTTGAGCTTTTTCTGATGTATATTTATTATTTATTAATTGTTTTCTAAGCATGACTGTAGTGATCCATGTTTGATGTGTCACATTTTCAGTACCTTACAATTCAAAATACTTTGTAGGAGTTCCCATCATGGCTCAGTGGAAACAAATCTGACTAGTATCCATGAGGACACAGGTTCAATCCCTGGCCTTGCTCAGTGGGTTAAGGATCTGGCATTGATGTGAGCTATGGTGTAGGTCACAGACAAGGTTGTGATCTGGTGTTGCTGTGGCTGTGGTATAGGACAGTAGCTACAGCTCCCATTCAACCCCTAGCCTGGGACCTTCCATATGCCTCAGGTGTGGCCCTAAAAAGCAAAAAAAAAAAAAAAAAAAAAAAAACCCTGAAAAAAACAAACTTCAACTTCTGCTATAGATATTGTATCATTTTATAAATAAAGCTCAGATATATCAATTAAAAAATAATAGGGATTCTACACTTGTTTACCATAGTGTTGTATATATGTTGATTAGGTCAAGTTTGTTAACTTGTTCAGCTCTTCTGTATCTTTACTCATTTTTTTTGCTTGTCTTATTATTGACTGAAAGAGGTATATTGATATTTACAACAATCAGGGATTTATCCATTTCTGCCTTCTTCTCTCGGTTTTTGCTTTGAGGCTGTGAGATGTACACAGATTTACAGTTTTTAAATCATTGTACTAATTTAAATTTTTTTGTTATAGTTGATTTACAGTGTCTTGTCAATTTCTGCTGTACAGCAAAATGACCTGGTTTTATATATATACACACACACTCTTTTTTCTGACATTATCCTCCATCATGTTCCGTCACCAGTGATTAGATAGAGTTCCCTGTGCTATACAGCAGGATCTCATTGCTTATCCACTCCAAATGCAATAGTTTGCATCTACTAACCCCAGACTCCCCATTAGTTAGTGGTCTGCTAACCCCATTCCACTCCCTCCCTCTCCCCTTTTGGCAACCACAAGTCTGTTCTCCATGTCCATGAGTTTGTTTCTTTTCTGTGGATAGGTTAATTTGTGCCATGTATTAGATTCCAGATGTAAGTGATATCAGATGGTATGTCTTTCTCTTTCTTACTTCACTTAGTTTGAGAGTCTCTAGTTCCATCCATGTTGCTCTAAATGGCATTATTTTTCTTTTTTATGACTGAATAGTATTCCATTACGTTTATGTACTACATCTTAATGTTCATATACCAGCGTCTTAGGTTGTTCCCTTTTTTAGTTTGCCTTTCCTATTGACTGTGAAAGAGGTATGTTAATATTTAAACAACTTTATGGATTTATCCATTTCTACCTTCTTTCAGTTTTTGCTTTGAGGCTATGAGATATATACACATACACAGTTGAATCTTCCCAGTGAATTGAACCTTTAATTATTACAGAATCCCTTTCTATAAGACTTTTACCTTAAAATCTATTTTCTTTCATATTATATAGCTTTCTTTTGGTTAGATTTTTGCATGGAATCTCTTTCTTCTTTTTACTTTCAACTATTCTTTATCCTTACATTTAAGATGTATTTCTTTTAATTAGAATATTTGTGATTATTTTTAATGTAGTTATTGATATCTACCTCTTTCCCCTGTTCAACTTTTCTTTTTTTTCCTTTAGAGTTCTTTTGGATGAATTAGATTTTATTATGCTTTTTTTTCCCTTGCCTTTTTACCTTCTAGTTATAAATTCATTCTATTCATTATATATCCAGGAGAATAAAACATTCATCCTTAAATTTTTCAAAAGTAGGAGTTCCTGTCGTGGTGCAGTGGAAGCGAATCCAACTGGGAACCATGAGGTTATGGGTTCAATCCCTGGCTTTGCTCAGCAGGGTAAGGATCCGGCATTGCCGTTAGCTGTGGCGTAGGTCGCAGATGCAGCTCGGATCTGGTGTTGCTGTGGCTCGGGCATAGGCCAACAGCAACAGTTCCGATTCGTCCCCTAGCCTGGGGGGGAATATGCCCTCCATATGCCGCAGGTGTGGCCCTAAAAAAAGACAAAAAAAATTTTTTTTTTCAGAAGTAGTATAAATTAATATTGTTAATATTCTCCAGACAGTACAAAAACTTAAGTGTAATATAACTACACCCTCTTTTCTAGACTTACATGCTGTTGTTTGTGTGTGTGTGTGTGTATGTGTGTGTGTGTGTGTATTTTTGGTTTTTTTGGTCTTTTTGCCTTTTCTAGGGCCGCTCTCGTGGCATATGGAGGTTCCCAGGCTAGGGGTCGAATTGGAGCTGTCACCGCTGGCCTCCGCCAGAGCCACAGCAATGTGGGATCCGAGCCACATCTGCAACCTACACCACAGCTCACAGCAACGCCAGATCCTTAACCCACTGAGCAAGGCCAGGGATCAAACCCACAACCTCATGGTTCCTAGTCGGATTCGTTAACCACTGTGCCACAACAGGAACTCCTGTTTTATATTTTCAACCCAGAAGACATTTTATTATTACTTACACATTTTAAAAAGAAAAAAAATCACACATAGAAATATCATAGAAAAAGTGCTGAATTTTTGCATTCTTTTATCTCTCCATGCTTTAGTCTAGGTATTTCTTTGGTTTTTTTTTTTTTTATGTATTTATATTTATTATTACTATTTTTTTTTTTTTTTTTGGTCTTTTTTTGCCTTTTCTCTGGTGGTTCCTCTCAGCATATGGAGTTTCCCAGGCTAGGGGTCTAATTAGAGCTGTAGCCGCCGGCCTACACCACAGCCACAGCAATGCGGGATCCAAGCCGTGTCTGCAACCTACACCACAGCTTATGGCAACGCCAGATCCTTAACCCACTGAGCAAGACCAGGGATCGAACCTGCAACCTCATGGTTCCTAGTCAGATTTGTTAACTGCTGCACTATGATGGGAACTCCCCAAGCCTCATCTTTGACCTACACCACAGTTCTTGGCAACGCTGGATCCTTAACCCACTGAGTGAGGCCAGGGATCGAATCTATGTCCTCATGGATGCTTGGCAGATTCATTAAACTCTGAGCCATGACTGGAACGCCAAACTAGCATTTTTTTAAAAAGTCTGTTTCTGATAATTTCATTAACTAGATCTCTTGTGGATTTGTTTCTTTTGTTTTTCATGTTAGTTTTCAGGTATGTGGTCTAGTCTTTCTGTTTATCTGATTTTTTTGTTTTGTGTTTGTTTTAATGCCAGACATTATATAGGAAAAATTTTAGAGATAATTGTGAGCTCTGGATACTATTCTTCCTGAGAGTGGATTAATATGTGTTATGAGTTTTGTTCTGGGTTTTTTTTGCCAGTGGTGATTTATTTTTTTCTGGGGCACTAATAAAGTTCTCTTGATCTAGTTGGGAATTGAGCTGATTTGAAACTGGGATTCAGAACCTATTAAGTAAGGCAAGTGTATGTATAGTTTACCTTTACTACCAGTGTATATGCATCTTTTGATTAGCAACTTAAGGAAGGCCAGGGAGGTGGATGATTATCAGAATTCCTCCTCCTTGGACTACATTTTTTGTTTTGTGGGTCCTGTCTCTTAAAAAAAAAATCTTCTCAGGCTACTGGTGAGGCCCTAAAAAGAAAAAAATCTTCTTAGTTTCTTAGCCTCTCAACTACAACTTTTGGAAAGGATTAGCACCCTCAAGGCAAGTGAACCAGATGCCAGACTTTTCTCTCTTTTCTGGATCTTGGCTTTGTAATTCTACCTCAGTAGCTCTCTGATAACTTCAAATGAATGTTTCATATTTGTGTTTTAACTTGGTCTAGCACCTAGTAGGGCAATGGCAGAGGAGGAATTCCTGTATTCATTCTATTAGGCTTTTAAAAAATCATTGTGAATTACATATTTGTGATAATAGTTTAAGATTATCAGTAGGAAATAATCTGTATATTGGTCCTTCTTCCAGGTGCTACCATATTGGGGAAATCCTCATGATAGAAAAGTCATCAGGAGGTTCTGGAGTCAGGTAACTTTCAGCCTAACTGTACACATGCATACACACATACACATATTCACACACATACACAAGCATTTCTCCAGTTGATTTGAGTGATTTCTCATATATATGATATATATATATTTCTGGATACTAGGCAAATGTACTTTTTAATTTTACACTGATTTTCCTGTTATAGACAATCGGCTGGACTTGAAGTCCTGAATTAAATAAGAACTTTTTTCTTGAATAAACTGAAGACTAGTTTTTAACAAGAAAAAGTTTGTGATTAAGGCGACTGCTTTAAAAACAGTTATGCTTTAATTTGCTGCACATCTGCTACATGGGAGAAGCATATCTTTAGGGTATCTTAAACTTCTTGGCCACTGAAAATAAGAGTCCACTCCTCAATATCTTATTATGAATTGTTAGGTATCTCTTTTCACCCTTACTCTCTTACATTTACAGAAGACCCTCTATACCCAGGATGCCCCCTTCCATGTGGTTATCACCAGTTACCAGCTGGTGGTGCAGGATGTAAAGTATTTCCAGCGAGTCAAGTGGCAGTACATGGTATTGGACGAGGCTCAGGCGCTCAAGAGTAGTTCCAGGTAACGTGGGTAGTAGAAATAAAATCCATGTACTAAGAATATGTAGGTATACAGATATGTGTGTGTGATCTACACACATGTGAGTGAAGATCAGAGAGATATCAAAACATGCCATGGTGTCATCTCTCCAGAAGCTATATATCTGACCAGAAGGCAAAACTTCTCTTTTGCATTTTTATAGAATATAAATTTAATGTTTAGAGTACAAGGATTTTTCTTAGCTTCTGTCTTCCTACTCAGTAATAATGACATTTTCAACAGATCTTTGTTCTTCAAAGAAATTTTCTGTGGAGGAAGGAGTGTCTGCCCTTTCCTTGAGGGATTATTTTATTTTATTTTTATTTACTTATTTATTTGTTTATTTTATGTGGCTGCAACTGCAGCATGTGGAAGTTCCCAAGCCAGGTATTGAACCTGAGCCACAGCAGGGACAACACCAGATATTTAACCTACTGAGCCACCAGGGAACTCCTTGAGGGATTATTGTAGATGGGAGGTCTTAGTAGGAAGTAGAATGTTACATTATGTGTTTTATGGAAGTTGTCCTAGTCACTGGATGGTTATTAGATCCATCAAGAATTTTTTATTGGAAATTATATGTTTAAAATGTTTTAACACCTTTAAGACCCCAAACTGAATAGTAAATAAGTGCTTGTCTGTGAAATGTATTACTCAGTGCTATTAAATCTTGGGTTTTTAAACCAGCTATAATGGGAAAAAAAATCATTATATTAAAAAAAAAAATACACTATGAAAAAAAAATTTAAAAAAACTTGGATTTGATGCATTTCTGTAAACTTTTGCTGAGCCCATAGGACTTTCCTTAGAAGTCTATGATAACTGGCAGAATGGTGTTTTCCTTGGAACTTTTCATCCTCTGAAGTGCATTACTTCAAATTTCACTCTTTTGAAGTAGGGCATGCTTGAGGTCAGGAGCAATAGACTCACCTTTTCTTCTCAGACCCTTTCTCTTTCTCCATTGCTTGTTCCAGCTCACACTGGAAGAATATAGAATACTAATTTTAGAACTTTCTTGCTAAAGATAATGCCTTATAATTTTATGGTTTGTATCAACCAAACTGACCAACCATGGTAGAGAATTTTGTCAAGCCAGAAAGAATCCTACTCTGCCTATTTTAGGGCTTTTTTGTCCCAATGCCATGTTTTCAGTGTAGAAGAATCAGTTCCTTTGAAATTACCTGTCCTCAGCTTTGTTGAATAATATTTTTCAATTGTAGTCATGATAGAGGACTTGATTCTGAGTGTTATTTTTTTGAAAAGCAATTTTGAAAATTAGAGTTCTCAGTTGGGTGAATAAAGATTTACTGCTAACTTGAGATTTGTGCTTTATCTTATTGGACAGCGTTCGTTGGAAGATACTCCTGCAGTTCCAATGTCGGAATCGGCTTTTGCTTACTGGGACCCCCATTCAGAACACCATGGCAGAGGTAGGCACTAGTAAAGACTTCAGTTTTATGTCTGCATTAAACGAAGTCATTCTAGCCAGAATAAAATTCTTTTTTTTGGCCATGCCTATAGCCTTTGGAATTTCCTGAGCCAGGGATGGAACCTGCACCACAGCAGCAACCCAGGCTGTTTCACTGACACCAGATTCTTAACCTATTCTCCCACAAGGGAACTCTCTGAATAAAATTCTTTCCCCATGCCAACCTGGAGTGCTACTTTTCTGTACAAATTATATTCCCCACATAAAAGGAAGAATTTGACCATGACTTGCCCTAAGTGGGCTTTTGGTTGAGGAGCGGGAAGGATCATGCATTATTCCTATTTTCTTATTCTCTGGAATAAGGAAAATAACTTTATTGTTTGATATTTATATAATAAATAGTGATCACATTAGGAATGTTACTTATCAATGCAGAAATATTTTTATGCTGTAATGAGAAGGTAATACTCTTGAACACTTAGAGGAGCTAAAATTCTTTCTTTAGGAAAGATAACTTGGTCATGTAGAACAGGGGTCAGAAAACTTTTGGTAAAGAGCTGGAGAGTAAATATTTAGTCTTTATAGGCCATCTAGTTGCTGTGCAGCTACTTAACCTTCCATTGCAATGTGAAAGTAGCCGTAGATGATAGGTAAATGAATAGATGTGGCTATGTTCCAGTATAACTTGATTTGTAAAAAGAAGTGGCAAACCAGACATGGCACCACAAGTTGGAATTTGCTGATGCCGAGTTATTATTAGCAAGTTATGCTTTCTCAAACTATATTCAGTTGTGAAATGGATCTTTATATAAGATCTTTAAAACTGTCCCACTGTAAAAGCTGAGCAGGACTTGTAGTTTCACTGTGAAATTATTTGAAAAACAATCACATTTTGCTACAGCATCTTATAGAGTTAGAGTTGGTTGGTGAGGCAGTATGCTTACACACTGATTCTCTCTCACTCACTCACTCATATACATAGGCATAGATACACACATACACGTGCAACTTCAACTTCACATTCTCTCTTTTTTTTTTAGGGCCGCACCCGTGGCATATGGAGATTCCCAGGGTAGGGATCTAATCGGAGCTACAACTGCCAGCATATGTCACAGCCACAGCCACAGCAACGTGGGATCTGAACCGTGAGATCCGAACTGTGTCTGCGACCTACATCACAGCTTATGGCAATGCCAGATCCTTAACCCACTGAGTGAGGCCAGGGATGGAACTTGCAACCTAATGGTTCCTAGTTGGATTTGTTTCCACTGCACCATGACAGGAACTCCTCTCTCTCTTTCCAGACTCTTTATTTTATCCTCACATACTGTCATTTTGTTGCTCTATAATTATTTTACTTTATTTCCAGCTCTGGGCTTTGCTGCATTTCATTATGCCAACATTATTTGATTCACATGAGGAATTTAATGAATGGTTTTCCAAGGACATTGAGAGCCACGCTGAAAACAAATCTGCCATAGATGAGAGTGAGTACTTTTATTAACTTTATTTCTTTTTACCTCTCAGTTTGGCCACCACATAATTACATATTTTCCTCTAGTATAATGGAAGGATTAGGGAGAGAAGTTTTTTTATCTTTCTTTTTTTTTTTTTTTTTGGTCTTGCCATTTCCTGAGCCACTCCTGCAGCATATGGAGGTTCCCAGACTAGGGGTCTAATCGGAGCTGTAGCTGCCAGCCTACGCCAGAGTCACAGAAACTCGGGATCCGAGCCATGTTTGTGACCTACACCACAGCTCACGGCAACACCGGATCCTTAACCCACTGAGCAAGGCCAGGGATCGAACCCGGAACCTCATGGTTCCTTGTCGGATTCATTAACCACTGAGCCACGACGGGAACTCCAGAAGTTTTTTTTACTTATAAGACAATTATGTGCTTTGGGCATGTGTAAAAGAATCAAAAAAAGGAATAACTTGGGTGATGCTGCTGTAGTGTTGACTATTTAATCAAGGCAGAACAGGCAAAGTTCATAAAGTACCACATAATGGTTTATGAAATCTTCATTTTCCATGTAGATCCTAAAAAAATTCATATCAGAATTATATTCTTTGTGGAATGGGGTAAGATTTTTTGCCTGTGATAAAAACAAAATATTTAAAGGGTCATTTTTGTTACTTCCTTTTTTTTATTAATGATTTTTATTTTTTCCAACTATAGTTGGTTTACAGTGTTCTATCAGTCTTGTACTGTACAGCAAAGTGACATATATATATATTCTTTTTCTTACATTATCCTCCATCATATTCCATCGCAAGTGACTAGATATTGTTCCCTGTGCCGTACAGAAGGATCTCATTGCTTATCCACTCCGGATGCAGTAGTTTGCATCTGTTAACCCCAAGCTCATAGCCATCCCACTCGCTTCTCCTTCCCCTTGGCAACCACAAGGCTGTTCTCCAGGTCCATGAGTTTCTTTTCTGTGGAAAGGTTCGTTTATGCCATATATTGGATTCCAGATATAAGTGATAGCATGTGGTATTTGTCTTTTTTTTCTGACTTTCGTTGTTTTCTATATATATTAGAATTTGTTTCTACTGTGAACATTTTTAACCACTTTTATCAATTTTTTTGACTTTGTTAGTATCTTTTAAGAGCTCTGAGGTGTTATTTATTACATAGACATAAAGTGAGATCTACTATTAGAAAAGTCCTTAAGTACTTTCTTGAACTACATGTTGTTAATTTGCTGATGTATTTTGAAAAATGATTTTGAGTGAATACTGGGAGTCCTATATACCTTGAATTTGACCTATGTGAGAACTTTATTATTAATAAAATGTTTCTAAAACACTAAAGGTAAATTCAGATAAAAATAAAGTGGTCCTTATTGGTCTGAGTAATTGAGACCAAAACACATTTGCCCAGTTGACTATAGGAGGATGTTATGGAAACTTCAGAGGCCTTGGCTTCTACTTAAGAAAAGAGTAGTTTCACTCATCTTTCAGAGAATTACTAAGCCAAAACGTATTAGAACAGTTTAGTGAGAGATGATCATGATACTTCTTTTGTTATCTTAAATTGATAAAATGTTTTATTTGTCGGGGGGGGGCTCCTTGTATTTCAGATCAGCTCTCTCGCTTACACATGATCTTGAAGCCATTTATGCTGAGGAGAATTAAAAAAGATGTGGAAAATGAATTGTCTGACAAGGTAAGGAAAGATTTTGTGAGTTTAGGCCTTAATAGGCATCAACTTAGGATTCTGAGTGAAAAAAATTCCTTGGTAAATGTTTAGTTAAAGGGTAATTTGAGAGAGTCAGGACTTAAAATGAGTCGGGTAATCAAGGCAAGTAATAGCTTTTTTCTTTTTCCTTTATACTTTTTTTTTTTTTTAGGAGAATTTGAAACATTACAGCAGTAGAAAGAATAGTATAATGAACCCTCCATATAGCTTCAGTGATCAGCTCATGACCTTTCCCTACCCCTTTAGATTATTCTTTTTTTTCTTTTAGGGCTGCACCGGCAGCATATGGAGGTTCCCAGGCTATGGGTTGAATCAGAGCTGTAGCCACCGGCCTATGCCAGAGCCACAGCAATGCCGGATCTGAGCTGAGTCTGTGACCTATGCCAAAGTTCACAGAAACACCAGATCCTTAACGCATTGAGCAAGGCCAGAGTTTGAACCTGCATCCTCATAGATGCTAGTCAGGTTCATTAACCACTGAGCCATGACGGGAATTCCCCCTTTAGATTATTCTGAAACAAATCCCGAATGTCTTTTTTTTTTTTTTTTTAATTACTCAGCGAATTTTATTACATTTATAGGTGTACAACAATCACCACAACCAAATTTTACAGTATTTCCATCCAAACCCTCAGTGCGTCCCCCAACCTGTCTTCATTTGGAAACCATAGGTTTTTCAGTATCTGTTCTGCAAAGAAGTTCATTGTGTCCATTTTTTATTTCTTTTTTTAGATTCCACATATAAGTGATAGCATTTGATGTTGGTGTCTCACTGTCTGACTGACTTCACTTAGCATGATAATTTCTAGGTCCATGCATGTTGCTGCAAATGCTGTTATTGCTTTCCTTTTAATGGCTGAGTATTATTCCATCATGTATATGTACCACATCTTCTTTATCCACTCCTCTGTTGATGGACATTTAGGTTGTTTCCATGTCTTGGCTATTGTATAGAGTGCTGCAATGAACATTGGAGTACATGTGTCTTTGTGAGTCACGGCTTTCTCTGGATAGATGCCCAGGAGTGGGATTGCTGTATCAAATGGTAATTCTATTTTTAGTTTTTTAAGGAATTGCCATATTGTTTTCTACAGTGGTTGCACCAATTTACATTCCCACTAACAGTGTAATAGGATTCCCTTTTCTCCACACCTTCTCCAGCACTTATTGTTGGCAGACTTTTCAATGATGGCCATTCTGGCTGATGTAAGGTGGTACCTCATCATGGTTTTGATTTGCATTTCTCTAGTGATGAGTGATGTTGAACATCTTTTCATGTATTTTTTGGCCATCTGTCTGTCTTTTTTGAAGAATTGTCTGTTTAGATCTTCTGCCCATTTTTTGATGGGGTTGTTTGTTGTTTTGGTATTGAGCTACAGAAGGTGTTTATAAATTTTGCAGATTAATCCCTTGTCAGTCGATTCATTTGCAAAGGTTTTCTCCCATTCTGTGGGTTGTCTTTTCGTTTTGTTTAGGGTTTCCTTTGCTGTGCAGAAAACTTTTAAGTTTAATTAGGTCCCATTTGTTTATTTTTGTTTTTACTGTCATTACTTTTAAGAGGTGGATCTGAGAAGATGTTGCTGTCATTTATGTCCGAGAGTGTTTGGCCTATGTTTTCCTCTAAGTGTTTTATAGTGTCTGGTCTTATATCTAGGTCTTTAATCCATTTTGAGTTTATTTTTGTGTATGGTGTTAGGGAGTGTTCTAATTTCATTCTTTTCCATGTGACTGTCCAGTTTTCCCGGCACCATTATTGAACAGGCCATCTTTTGTCCATCGTATATTATTGCCTCCTTTGTCATAGATCAGTTGGCTGTAGGTCCGTGGGTTTAATTTTGGGTTTTCTATCCTCTTCCACTGATCTATGTTTCTGTCTTCATGCCAGCTGGATGTCTTTTTATTATTATCAGCTCTAGAGTTTTCCACATACTGCATTTTGCTAATTGCATCATTGTGGTGGTGTTTAACATGTTCTTCTGTCTCCTGTATTTCTAGAGACTGAGAGAAGTTTAATGTACTTTGGGCGGTAATATTTTTTCTAATACAAAAGCCAATAGTTTTTGTTTATAAATATCCTTTTTTAGATCCTTTCCAGACTTCTGCAATTTTCTGTTACCTCTTGTGAATCCATCTCTTCCCTTTTTTTTCTCCCACTTCCCAGTCCTTTGGAGTATTTCCCCATCTCCCATACATTGCACCTTTTTCTCACAATTCTGCTCTCTGAGTAGAAGGCATCTTTCCCCGTTTTTGATAATATCAGGAGCTTCTCCTCTAACACTGCCAGAAGGCTGGATCATTTTGAAATTAGTAATTCTCTTACATGATTATGGCAGAGATGTACCTTCAACAAGAGGAATGAAAGTGTACCTTTGTTTTATCCCTTAAAAAAAAAAAAAAAACTTTATGGCCATTTTGTGAAACTAGCTGATTTTAACTAATAGCATTGTCACACAGTTGTGCCTGACAGAAGAAAAGTGCTTTTTTATTTTATTTTTATTTTTTGTCTTTTTGCCATTTCTTGGGCCGCTCCTGCGGCATATGGAGGTTCCCAGGCTAGGGGTTGAATCGGAGCTGTGGCCGCCGGCCTACGCCAGAGCCACAGCAACACAGGACCTGAGCTGAGTCTGCGACCTACACCACAGCTCACGGCAATGTCGGATCCTTTACCCACTGAACAAGGCCAGGGATCAAACCCGCAACCTCATGGTTTCTAGTCGGATTCTCTAACCACTGAGCCACATTGGGAACTCCAAAAAGTGCTTTAAAAAAAAAAAAAAAAAAAGAATCCTTGAGGCTTTTATATCAGAAAGAGCTTAAAATCAGCAGTATCATATCTGTTATTTAGTTGTCAGTAGGGTGGTGATCAGAAAATGTATGATTTTTAACTGCTGTCCTTTGTATAAATTTCTTAAACATCAATAATGTTTCTAATCTATCATTAAATAATGTATGTATTATTAAACTATTGCTGTCTACCAGCAACTAATACATAAAGATGTTGCTTCCAGGATCTATTCAGATTTCCAAGGGAGATGAGTATATAAATAACTAATATTGTCTTGTAAGAAATATAGTGATTATCTATGTGAAGTAGATTGAGAATATAGATAAGGGCGTAGTTTTGTTAGAGAAAGTTAGAGAAGACATGAATGTAGAGATGACATGTGAGCTAGATCTGGAATGAGTTGGCATTTACTGGGAAAATCTGGTAAGAAGGAGTACTAGGCAATAAGAATGGTGTGAACAAAGGTAAAGCAACATTCAAAAATGCAGCATGCTTTTGTTTTTGTTTTCTTTCTTTCTTTTTTTTAAAATTCTTTTTAAGGCCACACCCATGGCATATGGAGATTCCCAGGCTACGGGTCAAATGAGAGTTACAGCTGCTGGCCTATACCACAGCCACAGCCATGCCAGGTCCGAGCCAAGTCTGCACCACAGCTCATGGCAACGCTGGATCCTTAACCCACTGGGCGATCCAGGGCTCAAACCTACAACCTCATTGTTGCTAGTCAGATTTGTTTCTGCTGCACTGCTATGGGAACTCCTGTTTTTGTTTTCATTTTTTTTAATTTTATTGAAATATAGTTGATTTACAATGTTGTGATAATTTCTGGCATACAACAAAGTGATTCAGTTAAATATATGCACACAACCATTCATTTTCTGATTCTTTTCCCAAATAAATTATCACGGGATATTGGGTAGAGTTCCCTGTGCTATACAGAAGTTCCTTGTTTGGCCAGTCATTCCATATACCAAATATGCAGCATGTTTAGCAAACACTATTCACACTCTTGTTGCCAAGTTATTTATGAGAACATGGTGATGATATTGGGATAGCACAATAGGTAAGATTATGGCAGAGGCAGTGGCTTCTACCTACTGGATAATTTTTTAATATTTAAGGCAGTAACTTACATTGAAGATTTTCAGCAGTTAACTACTTTATAAGATTTGTATGGAAAATTTCTTAGAACCAGGAGAGACTGGAGGCAGGAAGCTCCCACAGTAATAGCGGTCTGGATTAGAGTTAGTGAGGTTCTGTAGTAAGGTGGTAGAAATGGATGGAAAGAGTTGTTGGAGGTAAATTTCCAGGTTCAATTGAGAGTGTTAGGAAACGATAGAACATGATGTATAAGAGAGGAAAAAAAAATCAGAGGTGACGAAAGTTTCTCTTTGGGTAACTGAGTGATTGGTAATGCTTGTTAATTAAGTAAATTGTAGAAGAAAAAAATTTTTTTTTCTTTTTTTTTTTTTTTTTTTTTTTTTTTGTCTTTTTGCCTTTTCTTGGGCCGCTCCTGCGGCATATGAGGTTCCCAGGCTAGGGGTCTAATCGGAGCTGTAGCCACCGGCCTATGCCAGAGCCACAGCAACTCGGGATCCCAGCCACGTCTGTGACTTACACCACAGCTCACGGCAATGCCGGATCCTTAACCCACTGAGCAAGGCCAGGGATCGAACCTGCAACCTCATGGTTCCTAGTCGGATTCGTTAACCACTGAGCTACAACGAGAACTCCAAAAAATTTTTTTTTTCTGACATTTCACAAGTACAATTTGCTGCAGATTCTCAGGGATACTGTTATAGAAGGTAGGTGGAAATATAGGGCTGACATTGTTTGGAAATGGCTAGTGTTTCCTTGGGTAGGCTATTTCTTCCATTTCCAATAGCACCAAATACCATCCACTGTGACAGATGTTATGGCTTTTGGAAATGGAAGAGATAGCCCAATGACAGCACATAGAATGAATGACAAGGGAAAATGGCCAAGAAAGGAACATTTTTTTCTGGATAATCAGCCATATCACAGGTTTATCAAGATACTGAGTTTCTAGAGATATGTATTGTTTTTTTCTAATCGTGATCTGTCTTGCATGCATTTCCAACTGTGTGCTGATACTGTTTTCTTACAAACTGTTTTTCGAAATATTAATGTTCTTTTTTATTTTTAGATTGAGATTTTAATGTATTGCCAATTGACCAGCCGACAGAAACTGTTATATCAGGCACTAAAGAACAAGATTTCCATTGAGGATTTATTGCAGTCTTCTATGGGCTCTACCCAGCAAGCACAGACTACCACCAGCAGCCTCATGAATCTGGTCATGCAGTTTAGGAAGGTAAGAACTTAGGCCAGGTGCCTTGGAGTTGTCTTTATTAACCTACTTCAAGAAAAAGGCTCTAGCTAGCTAGGCTTGATGCCAGATAAATAAAAGCTCTTTAAAAAGGATGAAAATGAGGGAGTTTCCATCATTCTTCAGCAGTGACGAACCCGACTAATATCCACGAGGACATGGTTTGATTCCTGGCTTTGCTCAATGGGTTAAGGATCGGGCATTGCCATGAGCTGTGGTGTAGGTCACAGATGCAGCTTGGGTCATGTGTGGCTGTGGCTGGCAGCTACAGCTCTGATTTGACCCCTAGCCTGGGACCTTGCATGTGCCACGGGTGCAGCCCTAAAAAAGAAAAAAAGAAAAAAAAAAAAAGGGATGAAAATGGGAAAATATAAATTCACAAAAGTAAACATGCAGAATTTGGAATCGCCCATCAGATTTCATGGAATGATGTCTGTACATGGAAATGTTGTCTTATCATTTCCCTTCCTCTTAGGTGTGCAATCACCCAGAGTTATTTGAACGACAAGAAACTTGGTCTCCGTTTCATATTTCCCTAAAGCCATACCAGATTTCAAAGTTTATCTACCGTCATGGACAGATCAGGGTCTTCAACCATTCACGAGACAGGTGAGCAAATATTAATATGTTTGCTTTAAGACTGTTTTTGTAATTTGGGGTTTTCTGGCTTAGTAGGTAAATTTGATGGAGAACGTTTTGAGTTCCTCAACAATCAGGTATTTAAGTTTAAGCAGTATGTGTGTGGATGATTGTTTGTTGAGGGATCTTGTGATAGGATCTTTGTACTACTGACATTTTAACTGGATGACTTTAAAGGCCCGAGCTACTTCCAGTTGCCTTTTTGAATGAGCAGTGTGCACCTTTGTGCAAATATGTACTTGTACTGAGAGAGATCAGCAGATGTTTCTGCCTCAGAATTGAAATTGCTTTGTGGTGGCTTATTTCACACTTAGAATAGCACTTTTGGAAGAACTGATTGAATTTCAAATTAATCAAATTTACCTTCTTCCCAGAATCAGCCAGGGCAGATTTGGTAAAAGTGGAGTGATTAAGTAAGTAATCAGTACTTTTTGACATAATGTGCTATGATTTTTGCCTAGATATGGCAACACACTTCTCAAAAAATGAAACAGTTTCAAACCTTAAAAGATTCTTTTAGTTTGGAACCTCCAGTTTATTAGTTAACTTTCCAATATTTATATTTGCATTTGGATTTATTTCATTTATTTATTTTACAGGTGGTTAAGGGTTCTTCTTTCTCCATTTGCACCAGACTATATCCAACAGTCTCTCTTTCACAGAAAAGGTAGATATTTTGATCATTGGGAAGGAAAATATGCAGGATTTACCAGGATGTTCTTTTTTTTGCTGAACTGGAACTAGTAGTAGTTTTACCTGAATGCTAGACCTTTATTTTTAAAGTTTTGCTAAGATATAAGTAAATTATTTGTTTTCATCTGTAGATGCTAGGCTTTGTGGCTATAACAGGAAGCAATAAAAGTTTTTGATTGACCTTCAGTCTTTATTTTACATCTGCCTCTTAAGCATTTCTTACACCCTTGAATAGAGGTGCAATAGAGATAATGCAGGACTCTTGTTAATGTGACCTAGGACTGTTCTTCTAAGTCTAAAAAAAAGAAGCTGCATTGTCCAAAGTGTTAATGCAGAGGTTCAGAATCTTTCACCTCTGTGCTTGCCTTTACTTTTTTTCTGCTGTGATTAAAAAAAAAAAAAAAAAAAGGCAGTTAGCCAAGGTCCAAAACCTTAGAGGTAACTGATGAGCCAACTCCACTCTGGCCCATGTATGCCATATCTCATAGGCTTGCCTCTTCTACTTGTAATTGTGGTACACTCTGACTTCTGTTTTGGAACTTTTAGAGTAGTTTTTGATTCCTAAGTCAAAATTGACCAGTTCAGCAGGCTTTGGTTGAGTATTGTCTCTTGGTTTTCTTTGGGGTTTAACTTTGTGCTTTGATATTCCAGGTGTTAATGAAGAAAGCTGTTTTTCTTTCCTTCGCTTTATTGATGTATCTCCAGCCGAAATGGCAAACCTCATGCTTCAGGGACTTTTGGCCAGGTGAGAAGTTTGCTCATGGTTTGATCAGCGAGCAGTTGGGAATAAACAGGGACAAAGGCTGAATACTGTGAAACTAAATATTTAATATTATAGCATCTTAACAGAGCTTCTCATTCTTGTATTGTTAAGAATAAAAATTTTGGAGTTCTCTAGTGGCCCAGTGGGGTAAGGATCTGGCATTGTCGCTGCAGTGGCCCGGATTGCTGCTTTGGCACAGGTTCAGTCCCCTGGTTTGGGAATTTCCACATGCTGTGGGTATGACCAAAAAAAAAAAGAATAAAAGTTTTTTTTAAGGAAACCATAACTTTCTCTCTCTTTTTTTTTTGTCTTTTTGCCTTTTCTAGGGCCGCTCCTGCGGCATATGGAAATTCCCAGGCTAGGGGTCTAATTGGAGCTGTAGCTGCCGGCCTACACCAGAGCCACAGCAACGTGGGATCCGAGCCGCGTCTGCAACCTACACCACAGCTCATGGCAACGCCGGATCCTTAACCCACTGAGCAAGGCCAGGGATTGAACCTGCAACCTCATGGTTCCTAGTGGGATTCGTTAACCACTGAGCCACGGCAGGAACTCCGGAAACCGTAACTTTTGATCATTTAATAATTGCATGATGCTTCATGATATACCTTAAATAAAAACATTCAGGCTTTTCTCCCAAGTGTATCCAGAGGACTTAATATCTAGACAGACTAGTATGTTTTATTTGTTTCTACAGGGCAAATGATGGCTGATGATTTCTTTAGTAGTGATTGCAGCGTAGCCTGCCCTAAGTACTCTGGGAAACTTAGTTCTTTGGAATAATGGCTTTTACTTAATTTATTATTTTGTATTTATGTAAAAAATAATGAACTCATTAGGAGAGGCGATCTCCCTTGTATGAGAATGTTTTTATGAGAGTTTTTGTGTTAGAGTTGAATATTCCTTAATTCTGAAAGGAACTTTATGGAGGATTTTCCTTTTCATAGTAGCAAACCAATTCATGCCAGAGATAAAATTTATATAATAAAAGTGTGAAATGGTTTTGCCTGAAAGTAGGAAAGAATTGTGTCTGAAATGCACAGGATTTACAAAGAGACATGTTAATGTAAGACAAGGTTCCTCGCTGCTATGAACTACCCTCAAACCTCCATGGAGCACTGAATAAGCATGTCTGCTGTGGTTTGTTTCAGATGGTTAGCTCTTTTCCTGTCTCTGAAAGCCTCCTACAGGCTCCATCAGCTGCGTTCCTGGGGAGACCCAGAAGGGGAGAGCCAGCAGAAATATCTGAGAAACAGGGATTTCCTTCTTGGGGTTAATTTTCCACTCTCCTTTCCCAACCTTTGCAGCTGCCCTTTGTTAAAGGTAAGCAGTTATTTTAGCATCAGTTACCTGTGTAGTACTCTCTTGCCTTTTGTTTGATTCAATAAAAGTAATAAAGTTAATGATAGCCTGACAGAGCCAAAAAGTTCCTAGAGCAGTGGGAACACTGTTTTATTATAATTTATTATATATATAACTTTTTCTTTTTTTAATTAATATATTTTATTACATTTATAGGTGTACATTATATATATAACTTAAAAGGCATTTTATGTGTGTGTGTGTGTGTGTGTGTGTGTGTGTGTGTGTGTGTATATATATTTAATGTATATTTGGTATATATCTTGGTGGAGTACCCAGATTCTAAATGTACAACTCTTTGAATTTATACTTGTTTGTACACTTGTGTAACAGCTACTTAGATTAGGGTATAGAATATTTCCAGTACCCAGAAGTCTCCCTTGTCTAGTTCAGAACAAACCAACAAATAAAGGTAATCACTATTCTGCTGCTATCGTCCCAGGTTATTTTAATCTGTTTTTAAAAATTATGTACATGAAATTATTGAGTATGTACTCTTTGATGTCTGGCTTCTTTTCTTCAATTATTGTTTTTGAGAGTTGTCCATGTTGCACTATAGCATTCTTTTTTTAAGCTATAAAGTGTTCCATTGTCTGTTTCTTTTGTTTGTTGGAGTTTTTTTTTTTTTTTTCTTTTTTGGCCACCCCTCAACATATAGAGTTCCTAGGCCAAGGATCATATCCAAGCAAGATCCTTAACCCACTGTGCTGGGCTGGGAATCAAATCCATGTCCCAGCACTCCAAAGACACTGCCGATCCCAGTGTGCCACAGTGGGAACTCCCCAGTGTCTGTTTCTAATCACAATTTATTAATCTATTCTACTGTTTGTGGATATTTAGGTTGCTTCCAGTTTAGGGCTATTACGAATAAGAGTGCTGTGCACATTCTTCTGTACCCCTTTTGATGAATCCAAATATGAATTTCTTTGGGGTTTATATCCAGGAGTGGGATTGCTGTCTCATCCCATATATGTATGTTTAGATTAAGTACTCACTGCCAAATATTTTTCCAAAATGGTTTTTCAAAGTTAAACTCTCACCAGCATGTGAGAGATTTGCTGTTGTTCATTTTCCTTGCCTACCTCTGGTATTGGCAGTCCATTTTTTTGAATTTGTGGTTTTAAGTTGCAATTCCATGGAAGTAGTGTTGAGCACTTTTTCATGTAATTTTTGGCCATTGTATAGTAAGTAAAGGGGAAAATGATAGGAAATAAGGTTATAGATCATTTGAGGCTTCATAAGTTATTGCTAAGGATTTGGATTTTATTCTGAATGGGTAACACTGGAGAGTTTGAGAAGAGACTTGTATGTTTATATGTTATAGTTCAACTAGTTTAAAAGTTAGAAGGTAGAACATTTTCTTTGTATCCTGTAGAAAATTTAATGGGTCATTAGTCGTACAGTTATCTGCTGTTGAAAGTGGGATGTTCTTTGGCTGCATCTAGTGTTTGTCCCCCATACACTGAAGAACCTGTACAGTATCCTTTTCTTCTCTTTTCCCCAGTTGGTTTCTCAAGCATTGCTCCATGCACTTTTTTTGGACTCTAAAGATAAGATCCATAATAGAGAAGAAGAGAATTGGGTTTTAGCCTGTTTGGAATAATGGTCAGTGGTCACAAGATGACTTCCTACTAGTGTTTACTGATATATCTGATGAAGAGTTACTTAGCCTTCTGTAGACCCATTTCTTTACATTTGGTACTGTGTATTTCTAGTTATAGGTTTTTACTACATTCATTTTTGGTACTGAAAGCACATTCTCCCAGGGGTTTATTATGCCCTCTTTTGTAGATACCCGCATCTTACTTAACCCTGAAAGATATACATCACTTATAAGTATTCTGCTTTCTGAAAATACACTTGTGTGTTCAGAGCACACTGAGCACAGTGAGGTCCTTGTATCAATTAATGCAAAGTGAAATTTAGATGTGGGCAATATGTTTCATGTGAAATTGGTTTTTCCAGTAATTTTTCCAGGGTTATATTTACTTCCGTTTTTTCTTCTTTACTTTTAGTTTGTGTTGTAGTTAGATGTTTGCTGTCGTAGTGACTTAGAATATATACCATGTTACTGAGCAATAGGTAGCTGAAAGCTAATCGTGTATGTGTAGAGATGCTGCTCTGCCTTTGGTCTCATCATCCTTTTCTTCAACACCCATACATTGCAGTAACCAACCAGGCAGTATATATTGCCAGAGATGGTTTATATATCTATTCCAAGAAATAATTTGGTTTCAACTATTTACATGGGATCTTGCCGTAAAGATTAGACTGCATTCTGAATGAAGAGTTATTTTGTTGAAGCGCCATCTGTAACAATTAATAAGAATATAATAAAGCCCACTATATCTGTGGCTTTTAAAATGTGACCATAACTTACAAGAATGTAGATATACCAAAATGTTGCATACATACACATAAATTTTTAAGACAAAATATTCACAAAACAGTGTTTACCCTCATACAGTACATCATAATTTTTTTCTTTTTTCTTTTTTCTTTTTTTTGTTACTTTTTAATGGCTGCACCTGTGGCACATGGAAGTTCCTGAGCTAGGGGCGAATTGGAGGTGCAGCTGCCGACCCACACCAAAGTTTGTAGCAACACCAGATCCTTAACCTACTGAGCAAGGTAAGGGATCAAATCTGCAACTTCATGGACATATTATGTTGGGTTCTTAACCCCCTGAGCCACAATGGGAACTCCTGGTTTTCTTTTTCTTTTTTAGGCCGTACCTGAGCCTTAAGGAGGTGTGGCATATGGAGGTTCCCAGGCTAGGGGTCAAATCAGACCTGTATCTGCTGGCCTACACCACAGCCATAGCAACATGGGATCCAAGCCACATCTGCGACCTACACCACAGTTCATGGCAACACTGGATCCTTAACCCACTGAGCAAGGCCAGGGCTTGAACCTGCGTCTTCATGGTTACTAGTCAGATTCATTTCTGCTGAACCACAATGGGAACCCCCTGGTTTTCTTAACGTTAGTTTTGGAACCTACTGAAAAATGATCTCATGACCCTTACTACTCACAGCTTGAAAAATATAGCATTCGGTGACTGCATAATATTAAAATAGCCAGAGGGCTAGATAAAGAGAGTCACCATGTAGAAAGGTTCTAGATTATTCTTTTTAATAGTCAAAAAAGAAGAAAACTGTAAGCTTGGGGACTTAAGGAAGTCTCATTTTCTGAATGTGAAAGAGACCACCGGAAGTCACTCAGAGAGCAATAGGCACATTTCATTGCAGAGTTACCTTGACATGCCGGTGGCAGTTGAAGTCTATCTCTGTCTTAGTATATTTTGCCATATATCTGTTAGATTGCTAGTATTCAAAGATAGTATAAATAAAAATAAGTAATTTTGAAAAAAAAAATTGATTCAAACTTGAGCAAAGTAGTTTATTATAGGAACTATGCCCCAAGAATGGCTTTGTTAGAATATGCCTATCACCACTATTGTGCTGTTTCTCACACCAATTTCTCTTAGCTGAGTTTATCTTATTTAAGAAACATTTCTTTAGAGAACATAATGTTGTCTCTTTTGCAAAAAAAGGGAGAAGGGAAATTTGAACACCTAATCTTTTAGAACAGATTTCCAAAATACGTTAGTTAAGAATATAAAGTAGGAGTTCCCGTCGTGGCGCAGTGGTTAACGAATCTGACTAGGAACCATGAGGTTGCAGGTTCGGTCCCTGCCCTTGCTCAGTGGGTTAACGATCTGGCGTTGCAGTGAGCTGTGGTGTAGGTTGCAGACACGGCTCGGATCCCGCGTTGCTGTGGCTCTGGCGTAGGCCAGTGGCTACAGCTCGGATTGGACCCCTAGCCTGGGAACCTCCATATGCTGCGGGAGCGGCCCAAGAAATAGCAACAACAACAACAACAACAACAACAAAACAACAACAAAAAAGACAAAAGACAAAAAAAATATATATATAAAGTAAAAGCTAAAACTTAAGATGCATGATATTTTAGCATATATGCACACATCAAAAACATACTTCCAAATTTCATAGTCTACTCTGATCCTGCCGGTTTAATAGTTTTTTGCAAAAACATGATTGACAAAAATGAGTCTTTTTTAAAAGGTAACTTTTCCAGTATGGACAACAGTGTTGAGACTTACATGTAATAATTATCTGTCTTGCTAATGTTTGGATTTGTTGATTGGTCTTGTGTTCTTTTTGTTTGTTGCTTCGTATGGGATAAATTCATCGTGTGTGTGCTTTTGTACCTTTCATTCCAGATATGACTTGTTTTTTGTCATTGAGACCTACAGAGATACTTTCTGGTGTTATTAATACAATCTACAAATCCTTTGGAAGACTCCTTTGCTTAAATAGGGATGGTACTACTATGGAATCAAACTTTTTATTTTCACAGAAAACAAAGTTAGAATTGTGCTCACTGTTTTCAGCAAATATCTTGAAAATATGAATTGAGAGGTATTTGCTGTCATTCACATGATGAGTTAGAAACTTGGGAAGGACAAGAAAAGTCCTAAAGGGTTAGAAAAGGACTGACATATAAATGTGGGCTCCATCTTTTTTTTTTTTTTTTTTTTTTTTTTTTTTTGTCTTTTTGCCATTTCTTGGGCCGCTTCTGCGGCATATGGAGGTTCCCAGGCTAGGGGTCTAATCAGAGCTGTAGCTGCCAGCCTACACCAGAGCCACAGCAACGCGGGATCCCAGCTGCATCTGCAACCTACACCACAGCTCATGGCAACGCAGGATCGTTAACCCACTGAGCAAGGCCAGGGATCGAACCCGCAACCACATGATTCCTAATTGGATTCGTTAACCACTGCACCACGACGGGAACTCCTGGGCTCCATCTTTCAAGCTCGAGTGGGTAAGAAGAAAACTTGGGAATGATAACCAGTACCCCAACCCAATATTTGGGAGTTTAAATTTTTTTAATGAAATTAATTAATAACCATTTGAATTCATGAATCTAAGAAGTAGCTAAGTTGATTCTGAAAATATGACCATTTGGTTTCCTTTAATAGATAACAACAGGCCAAGTAGATTAGAGAGAGAAAGGGAGAAAATTTTAAGCCTTTCTCCTGTTACCTTTGCTTTTCTTCTAGAGATATTAATATGCATATAGGAAAGTATACAGATTATAGGTGTACATACAGCTTGATAACTTAACAAAACACTGTCAGAACTTGACTTCAGAAGCCCCTTTGTGCCTGCTTCCATTCGCTGTTCCTCGCCAGTATCTTCCCCACAAGTTATTGTAAACAAATATTTGAGTGGTTTGTAGTTTTTGTTATTACCAGTAGTGCTATTATGAACATTACTGTACACATCTTTTAATGAAAATTCATATGCATTTTGTGAGGTTTATATTTAGTAGTCAGATTGCTGGGTCATAGGGTATGCATATGGTTATCTGTGCCAAACAATTTTCTAAAGCAATCGCACCAATTTTCATTCCCATTATCAGTGTATAAGAGGTTCTAGTTGCTCCACATCCTTGTCAAAATGTGCTATTGTTTTGTATGTTCATTTTAGCCTTTCTGTATAGTAGTATCTCATTGTGGGTGGCTTTATTTTTATTTTTATTTTTATTTTGGCTATGCCTGTGGTATGCAGAAATTCCAGGGCCAGGGATCAAACCTGTGCCACAGCAGTGATGATGCCAGATCCTTAACTTGCTATGCCACCTGGGAACTCCTTATTGTGGCTTTAAATTACATTTCCCATATGCATAATGATATTGAATATACTTTTTCCAGTACTCATTGGCTGTGTGAATAACCTCCTTTATAACATGCTTATTTGAGGCTTTTGCTTATTTTTCTACTATTATATCTGTACTTTTCACAGTGATTTGTAGTTCTTTATTACTGCAGATATCTTCTACCCAGTAGCTTAATTTTTTATCCTCAGTGCTATCTTCTTTTGAATAACATTTTCTGCGTCCTGCTGAAGAAATCTTTGCCTGTACTGAAGTCATGAAGATAATCCTCTCTGTTTTGCTCCAAAGGTTTTTTTGATTTACTGTTCACATTTAGATCTATGTTATGGGTTTTTTTTTTTAATATAGAGATATCCATATCCATTTGACCCAGCTTCATTTGATGGAAAGACCATCCTTGTTGCACTGCGGCATCACTTTTGTCAAACAGGTGGTTGTATATGTGTAGGTCTGTTTCTGGACTCTCTCTGTTCCATTAGTCCATTTGTCTATCCTTAACCAGTACCACTCTATCTTAACAACTATAGCTTCATAATAAGGCTTGATAACTTGTAGCACAAGTCCTCTAGCTTTGATTTTCTTCAGTATTGCCTTCTGTTCTTGGACCTTTCCTGTGAACTTTGTTTTTTTTTTTTTTTTGTTGTTGTTGTTGTTGTTGTTGTTGTTGCTATTTCTTGGGCCGCTCCCGCGGCATATGGAGGTTCCCAGGCTAGGGGTTGAATCGGAGCTGTAGCCACCGGCCTACGCCAGAGCCACAGCAACGCGGGATCCGAGCCGCGTCTGCAACCTACACCGCAGCTCACGGCAACGCCGGATCGTTAACCCACTGAGCAAGGGCAGGGACCGAACCCGCAACCTCATGGTTCCTAGTCGGATTCGTTAACCACTGCGCCACGACGGGAACTCCTCATGTGAACTTTGGACCATCTTATCTACCTTAGTTTAAGCTCTTTTCAGCAATGTTGATAGTATGTATACTTCATTAGTGTTTTTTTATTATATCTCCCTGTTATTAAAACATTCTTTCTTTATTTTGCCAATACTTATGTATTATTTCATTTAAAATGATGTATAGGTAGTAGCATAGTAATATTATTTTATTTACATTGTGAAGCTTGCACATACTTTCCTTGGAGATCATTCAACTGGACAGTAAAAGAAGCCTAATTGAGCAAGGAATATTA
The DNA here is from genome assembly GCF_054392235.1 of Sus scrofa. Lineage (NCBI taxonomy): Eukaryota > Metazoa > Chordata > Mammalia > Artiodactyla > Suidae > Sus > Sus scrofa. The sequence goes on from NC_139383.1 coordinate 139,584,902, forward strand.
ATAGAGGGGAGGACACACTATTTACTGGAGAAAGTACTCCTTTTTTTCACACACTCTTCAGTCTTTCTCTCATGCTGTTTTTACTTGCTTGATCTCAAGGGCCAATGGGATTGATTGAACAGGTGCAATCTCCAGTGGTAGAATGTGATCTTGGCTTAAGGGTTGGGGTTTTTCTAATGCTCTTTCCTTCCAATATCAATATACTCTCATGGAGAGAAAGCACATGTAATTAATGTTGTTTGTAAAACCTGTCATGCACCAGTGTCTGTCTACTGTGGGCATGGTGTGTTAACAGTTGTGGTCCGTGTTTTCTGGTTTGAAAAATCATTCATATGTATAGTAAAAATACATGCACAAAGTTAAAACAACTTTAAAAATGATTCAAAATCAGAGTTGAAAGAAGACATAATTAACTGCCAGATTAATGGTTGATGATTAGTGGGAAAGTTCAGTATGGGAGATCACTTTAGGTTGAAATGGACAAAAAACTCTATAGAAATCATATTAAGTTGAATCTTGTGGTACGGACTTCGATGGGAGGAAATATATTCCAAGTTAAAGATTTGAGCCAAAATAAAGAGCAGTAGTGAAAATAAGGGCCAGAAAGGTAAGTCTAAATTGCCTTCTTCCAAGAAATCTTTGAATGCCAATCTTTTTTTTTTTTTTTTTTTTTTTGGTCTTTTTTGGGCCATACCCTGGCATATGGAGGGTCCCAGGCTAGGGGTCTTAATAAGAGCCGTTGTTGCCGGCCTACACCAGAGCCACAGCAACCAAATCCAAGCCACGTCTGCGACCTATACCACAATTCACGGCAACACCGGATCCTTAACCTACTGCTTGAGGCCAGGGATTGAACCCGCAACCTCATAGTTCCTAGTCAGATATGTTTCCCTAGCTACAACAGGAACTCCTGAATGCCAGTCTTTTGGGGTTTAGATTAAGCCATGAGTTTTGGCTCCTTTTTTGGGCTCATCTTTCTTCAAACAGATGCTACAGTTGTAATCCTCAAAGAGAATAAAGTTTTGGTGGCTGCTATCAAGCCATGGGAAGGAATAATCTGGTAGTTGGTTTTAGGAAGGCTATTAAATCACTCAGGTAGTTATAGCATACCACTGTTGATCTCTGCCATTGGTATTTGATGACTAATCTCAAGGATGTGATGACAGGATAGGTTGGACATGAGGGGTCGTGTTACAAAGGACCCAACAGGAATTGCTGTAACCAAAAGATGGTAAAGAAAGGCTCAGGGGACTGTGATTGATGTGAATAAGCACTGGTAGTGAAGGATTCAAAGGCTGTGGTAAATTTTATGTCTAGTTTAAAGAGAGCATTAGGACTACAGATGTGATAAATTCATTTGAGTAATAAAAAAATAAAAAATAAAGTGAGCATTAGGAATGAAATTAGGAGCTCTTTGATGTTATGAGTGCAGATAGGATGGAGAAGACCCAGGTGTAGAAATTTACAAGGAGAGAGATTTTGGTTAAGCAGTGCAAAGAGTGGGTTATGGGAGTTCCCACTGTGGTGCAGTGGGTTAATGATCCAGTTTGTCTTAGTGGGGGCCCTGATTTAATGCCCAGCCTGGTGCAGTGGGTTAAGAATGTGGAGTTGCTATAGCTGTGGCTTGGATTCAGTCCCTGGCCCAGGAATTTCCATATGCTAAGGGGGCGGCTGAAAAAGGGGGGGAAATGAGTGGGTTATGAATTATGACAGTTAAAAAGAATAGGAAGGTATTTCAGGAAGGACAGTTGGGTTTAACTAAAAGCTGAATTTGTAAGAGAGTTTTGTATTTGAAGACGAAAAAGGAAGAAGGCAGCTAAGAGGAAAATTGAACATGGAAGAAAGATGATTGATAGGGATGAAAAAGTGGTTAACTGTCCTTTTTATATGGTTGAAAACCAGTGAATACTGGTAGGAGCTCTCTAATTAATAGTAAGATATTTGTCTAACACAAAGAATATTTTACAGTGTTTAGAAACACCGAAACCAAGCTTAACATGAAAAAAGAAAGTGCTACTAAGGTAGCAATTCTCTCATTTTTTTTTTCTTTGTTTTTCTTGCTTCATTCCTTTTTTGTCCAAGTGAAAACAGAATTTAGATGTTTGGACATTTTATATAGTCCCTATTGTCTTTGTGGTCAGGTTATTTTAGGCACCTTGCACTTACAAGGTTAAATGTTTACTGATTGACTTAGTGAGTGTTGGTACATTGTACTAGTGTTATTTTTCCCTTTGGAACTTTGTGTGTATTCTAACCTGAGGGAATGTCCTCCAACCTAAAATTAGAAATAGAGTTTTACTCTATTTAAAATAGAATTTTGTGAAAAGTCCTAAGTTTTCCTTGGAGGTTAGGAAATATGGGTAAGGTTGGTATCTTGTTTGATCATTCATTGAATTTATTGCACATTAGTATTTTTGCTTTGCATTTGATCTGAGAACTAGAGGCATTTCTTAGGCGTGAGAAATACCAGCAGAAAGAAGCTAATTTTTAGACATCACAAGAGTAATTGCAAAAGGGTGTTAATTGTGGATATTAGCCCCATTATAGTTATCTATTCCTATATAACAAATTACCTCAAAACCTGGCAGCTTAAAACAATGAACATTTGATATCTCATGATTTCTCTTGATCAGGAACTTGGGAGCAGCTTAGGTAGGTGGTTCTGGCTCAGAAAATTTTAGGAAGTTGTAGTCAGGATATCAGCTAGGGTTGTAGTTATCTGAAAGAATGACTTGGAGCCATGGTATCTGCTTCCAGGTTAGCCCACTTATATGCTTGGTAAGTTGGTGCTGGCTGCTGGCTAGAGGACTCATTTCCTTGATATGTAGACTTTTCCAAGGGGCCTGCTTCATTTTCTTCATGGTATGGCAGCTGGCTTCCCCCAGAGTGATTTAAGAGAGAGAACAAGAAGGAGCCTCACTACCTTTTATATTAGTTACTTCACTATCCATTTTGTTTTGGTATTACCTGTCCTGAGATTTTGGCTTAAGCTGTAGATGGGTTGTTACAGTGATACCATTGAAAGTTCTTAAATTGGAAAGGATATTGGCCTTTCACCCTACTCTCCATGTCACCTGTCTGTTCACAGTTTTATTGCTATAGCACACACCAGCTGGGAAAGATACGAATACCGTATAGTATGTGCATTTTATCTTCAACATGAATTAATTGCTCATAAATCCTAACTCATTGTCAACAAATTTTTTTCATTGCAAGCTCTGTTCTTTTCTTTATCTTGCATTTTCATTTTTTTACCAACTCAGTTCTGATTCTGTAACTTTATGTGTAAACATGATGCTGTTTCTTCAACTCTTTGTTTTACTTTCTTTTGTGATACTAGGAAGTACAGTAGCCTTTTCTTAATATGCAAAGTAATGCAAATTATGTTTAAATATTTTGATGGGAGAACATGAGTCCAGATGCCATGTTCAAAATCAATCTTAAAAAGTAAAGTTGGGGATTATTCTTAGGCAGACAAGCCTGAGAGAAGAGACAAGGAGAAATACTGAAATTAGAATCGAATACTAGGATTCTTTCTCTTGTTCTATTCAAATAGTAATTTAATTTAATTTTTCCATGTTCACCTTTATCCTCTTACTGCAGAAAACCCTTCATTCTGTTCTATTCTGTGTCTTCATTTGTTTTATAAAGGGTAGTAGGTATTGTTCCAGCAGCCTGTCTCCTAAATACAGCTTCCTATCATCAGATCAAGGTGAACGCTTTGTTCTTAATCCTCGGAGGGGACAGTTGATGAATATTGGCTTACCTACACGTTGTCCTCTTGTTCTTGGTAAACTATCTCACATCACATACTGCCTGAGTGATATTTAGCAGTGTAACCCAGTCCTCCCATCTTTTTCCCACCCATGGATGTGAATGAATCTGGGCAGTGAGAAACTCTTTTTCCCCCCTGAGTGTGCCCATAGTATACCTCTTCTTACCCTGCAATGAATATTAGATATGAATTCTGTGCTACAGAGTTCAAGGAGGTACAATTCTCATAATTCTGGTTTTTTCAAGGAACTAAGATCTGGGCTAAGGATGTGGATCAGATGACACTTAGGGGTATTTGAACAAGGTTTAGGGCCTTTTAAGTTCTTTTAATTAATGTGATATTGCCTTTTCTTGTGATGCTTAATGGAGCAAGAACCAACGTGATTCTCTATGTTCCCCTTAACCACACTCTGCTCCACCCTCCTTTATTGGTGATAGAATAGTATTTAGTTCACAACTTTTATAAATTCATTCTCACATACCTCCCTTCCCTCTGTGAGCTCTGGCCAGAGCTCCTTTCTTGTATGAATTTGCAAGGGTTAAAGTGCAAGTCCCACATATGTGAATCTTTTTTTTTTTTTTTTTTTAATCTTATTTTGCTTAGAAAAATAAAGACTGGAGTTCCCGTCGTGACACAGCGGAAACGAATCCAACTAGGAACTATGAGGTTGCTGGTTCAATCGCTGGCCTCGCTCACTGGGTTGAGGATCTGGCATTGCTGTGGCTGTGGCATAGGCTGGCAGCAACAGCTCCAATTTGACGCCTAGGCTGGGAACCTCCACATGCTGTAGGTGTGGCCCTAAAAGACAAAAAAAAAAAAAGAAATAGAAAGACAAAAGTCAGGATCTGGGAAATACACCATTTAGTCATCTTTTAGGGAGACAGAATAGATTTTGTACTATATCTGGTTAAATGTGATGATTGGCAGAGAAAGTGATGATTGGCAGAGAAAGAGTACCAGCATTGATTCCATTTCCTCTCCCAGTCTCAGTGAAACTTGTCATGGTAGTGGTCTGCTTAGGCATTATATGTATTGAAAGCTTTATATACTGAGCCAACTAGCTCATAGAAATCGGGGGCATTTCAGATTTTGCCATTTAAAATATACAAAAGAATCTAAACATAAGGAATTCTTTTGAAAAGAGTGGTGTATAAGTTTAAAACACTATTCTCTATTAAATGTTTAGAGAGCTTTAATTTAAATGTCTGTTGATGGAATCCCCCAAAGAGGAAGTTTCCAAAAACCCTTCTACTAGATGTTAATTTGCAACTACAGAGTTGTATCTATCATCATTTCCTTAGATCTTGAAAGCTGCTAGCACCACTTGTGGAAAGTTCTGGGAAGCCATAGTTTTCAGGGTTGTTCTGTATTTTATTTCCCCATTTTTGTTTGGTAACTTAAAATATCTGTGGAAATCAAATCCATTTAGTCTATAAACACTGTGCCCTTTCATTTTATTTTATTTATTTTTTTCTTTTTAGGGCTGTACCTGCAGCATATGTAGATTCCCAGACTAGGGGTCGAATCAGAGCTTGCACCTGCCGGTCTGCACCACAGCCACAGCAACGTAGGATCTCAACCTCATCTGCAACCTACACCACAGCTCACAGCAACACCGAATCATTAACCCACTGAATGAGGCCAGGGATTGAATCTGCATCCTCACGGATACTAGTCAGATTCATTACTGCTGAGCCACATGGGAACTCCTGCCCTTACTTTTTTGCTTTTTAAGGCCACACGTGCATCATATGGAGATTCCCAGGCTAGGGGTAAAATTGGAGCTGCAGATGCTGGCTTATGCCACAGCCACAGCCATAGCAATGCAGGATCTGAGCCAAGTCTGCAACCCACGCAACAGCTCATGGCAATGCCCCAGATCACTGCTGTGGCTTAGGTTGCTGCTATGGCACAGGCTTAACGACACCTGGGCTGGGAAATTCTGAGAGCTTTGGGCTCGGCCAAAAAAAAGAACAAAAGGAGAAAAAGAATTTCTAAGTAACGAAGACCTGATGTTAGCATAAGTATTCTTTTTAATTATAAATAAGACATGGAGAGCAAAATATGACCCCTTGTTAAGTGGGAAAGTCTGTGTCTGAGGGGAAAACATCAGTATGTTTTCTCTGCTACTCTTTGGCAAGAACTGTACAGTTGTAAGATCTGTCATATTGCCCTACTTATTTTCACTTGATACTTTTGCATGGTGCCAAAAGACTCTTTACAAAAACCTGACTTCACTGCTCTGGGCATATTGCAGTGCTGGCAGCAAGGCACATACAGTTGCCAGAGGCTACAGGGTGAGGAAACATGAGGAAGGAACAACAAAAAAGCAAAACCTGTGAACACATTATTACCAAGTCACATCTCCCATAGTGTAAAGTATAGATTGAGTGTAATATGCTGGAGCTAGTCAGGATTTCTCTAAAGCTAAGGCTGTGTGTGTATGTTCAACATTTTGAGTTAGTGAATTATTTTTTTACTCTGGAATCAGCTACAAATCACTTTGACTTGGTGACTTTTGGTAAGAATCCCATCTTAACCTGGCTGATATAAGACAAGTAAACATGTTCTAATCTAGGAATGATCTCCCATGGAAATAGAATCATCATTAGACTTTTCCCAGAAAGGTATCACAAATAACATGTTGTGTTAGAAAAGACTCCCTATAGTAATTGTTGTATCCCTTTCTTGTTAATAACTACAGTATTTTTTTCAGAAGTTCCATCATGGCTCAGTGGAAACAAATCTGACTAACATCCATGAGGATGCAGGTTCCATCCCTGGCTCCACTCAGTGCGCTAAGGATCCAGCGTTGCTGTGAACTGTGTGGTGTAGGCCATTGGCTATAGCTCTGATTTGACCCCCTAGCCTGGGAACCTCCATATGCTGCAGATGCAGCCCTAAAACGACCAAAAAAAAAAAAAAAAAAAAAAACTATAATGTTTTTGGGTTTTGTTTGTTTGTTCATTTGTTTTGCTTTTTAGGGCCGCGCTTTCGATATATGGAAATTCCCAGACTAGGGGTTGAATTGGAGCTGTAGCTTCCAACTCATACCACAGATCACGGCATCTTTAACCCGTTGAGTGAGGGCAGGGATCAAACCCACATGCATCCTCATGGATACTAGCCGTGTTTGTTTCTGCTGAGCCACAGTAGGAACTCCAATAACTACAATGTTGAAGTGAAAATAAGTGAAGGAAATGGTTATTCTTTCATCTCTCATTTAGGAATATTGAAAATGAGGTTGACTTTTAAGAGATCGTTGGCAGAGATATTGTTTAGATACTCCTCTTTAGAAGTTAGTAAAGAATTCACAAGTCTTTAGGCCAGCCACTGCTGCTACCTCAGCCACCTGGGTGGCAGTGGATACCCCAACTAGCACCCTGAACTAGTACTTATATGAGCAGTGGTTGCTAGATTTCTGTAAGCTCTTCTTTCCACCCCCCAGGAGGGGCAGCGGGAGCTGTTGCTGATAATCAGAACTAAACTTTTGGAAAACAAGAAAATTGACCCCTTTTTTTCTTTTCTTCATCTATGCATCAGCAACAGGAATTTTTTAAAGTAGTGTTCTTAGCTCTTCTGTATTCAGGTTGGAAAAACGGTGACACCTGGTCTATTAATCTTCATGATACTCCTCACACTAGGCATTCAGATGATAATGAACATAAACATGTACAGAGATGGATAAAGCTCTGTGCAGATGCTAGCCAACAGAAAGATGAGAACACAGATATTGTTGAAAAATGGCATCAGAAGATTAAAATTCTTTTCTGGTTAAGGATGGGACCTCAACATCTAGAGAAAAATGTCAAGTGCGTCAAAGCTACATGGGTCCAGCATCGTAATAAAATATTGTAAAGACTTCCATGTGGTGTGATTAGAAACCACTGAAAACATCCCAAGTCTGCTGGAAACAGTTAAAGCCTTTCAGTTTGTTCATGACCATTATTTAGAAGATACTGATTTCTTCATGGAAGCAAGTTACAATACCCATGTCCTACCAGAGAGCTTGAAATGGCTTCTTTCAAACTGTGACCCAGAAGAAACCATTTACTTCAGGAGAAGATATATACTAAACAAACATTGAAGAAATTTGGTACTGGACACTTTTTTTTGTTGTTGTTGTTCTTTTTGCCTTTTCTGTGGCGGCACCCGCAGCATATGAAGGTTCCTAGGCTAGGGATCTAATCGGAGATGGAGCCGTCAGCCTACACCAGAGCCACAGCAACGCAGGATCTGAGCCGCGTCTTCGACCCACACCACAGCTCATGGCAACACCAGATCCTTAGCCCATTGAGCAAGGCCAGGGATCGAACCCACAACCTCATGGTTCCTAGTCGGATTCATTAACCACTGAGCCATGATGGGAACTCTGGTACTGGACACTTGTGGTACTAGAATTCTCCTGCAGAGGCTCCTGGTTACTGTTTTATCTTGTAGCTTTTTTGTATTCATTCAAATGATTATTTAGGTTATCAACCTACTTTGAGAAACCAGGAAGACAGTTTAAGTGAAGTAATCAGGAGTGACAATCCAAAGATAAAACTGGGGGTTCCCCTTGTGGTGCAGCAGAAATCAATCTGACTAGTATCCATGAGGGTGCAGATTTGATCCTTGGCCCTACTCAGCAGGTTAAGGATCTGGCGTTGCCATGAGCTGTGGTGTAAGTCACGGATGCAGCTGGGATCTGGCGTTGACGTGGCGTAGGCCAGCAGATACAGCTCTGATTCAACCCCTAGTCTGAGAACTTCCATATGCTGCGGGTTCGGCCCTAAAATAAAACAAAAACAAAACAAAAACACCAAAGATAAAACTGAACTATAACTGAACTGAAGAAAGAACTGCATCTGCAATATACAACACTCTCATCCCACTGATAGATGCTTTATAGGTGAACATTCCCTACTTAAAAATCTTTCACATGAATCACTGCAAATTGAAGCTTTACCATGAGCTTCAAGTCTGTTAAAATGAATTGATATAGTGATATAAGTGAAGAATTTGTATTTTTTAAATGACAGAGGAATTCAAGAGATATTATTTCCTGTTCATGACCGCTTATATTGGTATCTCCAAATAAATAGAATAGCTAACCTTGTCAGAACCACTCTGTATTGTTAGTATGCTCATATAAAATTAAACAGATCTGTCCAAAAAAAAACTTAGAAGGAAATATCGTTGGTCCTTGTTTTAACTCAAGACATGGGTTTGTACCTGTGGTTTAACAGATGAACCAAACTTCCCCAAACATACACAAAATATTGTTTTGTCTAATGTAAGTTTTGCTGTGACTATTTATAATAAGCAGTGTCTCTTCCAGAAAAAGGTAGAATTAGAGATGACATTTACTTAAGGTACATTAATAAAAGCACATTTGGAAATTAGCATGAACCTCAACTATATGTGACATTTTTTTTTCTGTTTTGCTTGCATTAAACTATCGTCAATGGCACTAATTTGCATTTTTGTTTTGTAGTCTCTGGTTTTCAGCAGCCACTGTAAAGCAGTGAGTGGCTACTCAGACCAGGTCATCCATCAGCGGAGATCAGCTACCTCCTCGCTTCGTTGCTGCCTGCTCACTGAGCTGCCATCTTTTTTGTGCGTAGCCAGTCCACGAGTAAGTTCCACAGGAGGGAAGAGATAAAATAGATGGTGTTTGTAGAAATGAACCAGTTTTCAAGGGATCCATTTCTTAAACAGAACTGTTTCATTTAGACCTTGAGAAACATAAATGCTCAGTAATTAGGAAGAGCATCCACACTTCCTTGATTGAATTTGGGAGGCTGAGCACTTCTTCATACATTTATTGGCACTTGCATATGTGTGGTCCATTTTTAAATTGAATGATTTTCTGTTTTTACTGTATGTTATGGATAGTAAGCCTATATAATTTGAGTGGTCAGACCTGTCATGGCTCCCTTCTTGGTATTGGAGTTTTGAGTTCCTCTTATAGAGGTCTTCCCTTCCTAAATTTTTTTTTTTTTTTTTTTTTTTGGTCTCTTTTTGTTGTTGTTGTTGTTGTTGTTGTTGCTATTTCTTGGGCCGCTCCCTCGGCATATGGAGGTTCCCAGGCTAGGGGTCTAATCGGAGCTGTAGCCACCGGCCTACGCCAGAGCCACAACAACGCAGGATCCGAGCCGCGTCTGCGACCTACACCACAGCTCACGGCAATGCCGGATCGTCAACCCACTGAGCAAGGGCAGGGACCGAACCCGCAACCTCATGGTTCCTAGTCGGATTCGTTAACCACTGCCCCACAACGGGAACTCCCCTTAAATTTTTTTAAATAAAATTATTTTAAAAGCAGGGTGGAGTGGGGGGCATCCATGGTCCTGGCTTTCCCAGGTCAGCATTCTTCATTTTGAATTGTGTTGTTTTGAGAATAGTTGTGTGGTGGATAGGAGCAGCTTCTTTCCCTGATGTTGCTCCCATGTAGTTCCTCTCATTTAGTCTGGGGCACTAAACTACCATGGGAGCAAACCATCTGTCAGGTAGGTTATCACTCAGTAGCAGGAACAGTGAGCTGTTTGAAAAGGAGGGGGAGCCATTTGTCACCTGTGTTGAGGTTTTTGAAGTTTTTTCAGAGGAGGGGGCCAGATTGGGAAGGAGGTTTGATCTGGCCTTATCATCTCAATACAGTCTCCAGATAATAAAAGGAAACATAACACTCCAGCATCAAAAAACTTTTTAGCTGGTATTCTCTTGCTTTCCTTAGCACCCCTACTAAAGGGACTGTGGTTCACAAGCATGTTCCCTCTGAAAAGTTACTGTTGCGCCATATTTGTCATTTAGCACTGGTAGTCAGTCTTATTTGCAGATTGAGGGTAGTTTCTATGGCAGTCCTAACTTTGAACAGCTGTAAGATACTTCCTAATACCCTTTTTATCAAAATAGGACACTGGTGATTGCCAGCAGCATTGCTGCAAAGGCACACCACAGCTGTTTACTTTGCTTAGATCTTCTACTCTTTCCTGTTTTTCTGATCAGAGCCAAGCAGAAGTTCTGTTAAAACCATGAAGTGTACATGAAGAGAGAGGGGCCAAGTAGAGATGTAGCCAGACTGCGATCAGAGCAAAAACGAGTTTCTGTCTTCCTAGCTTGTTTCCATGTGCTCTGAGGTCAACTTTTAGTTAGCCAGAAGACTTGAAGAGGCTGACTTTTCTTATTACCCTTCTGTGTTTTTATCTTTTCTCCACTCATCCTAGTAAGTCTGCGGTTTTCACAGTTCCATTCAAATAAGATCAAGACTTTAAAATCTTCCTTAGTGATATTTCTCTACCATTATTTATATCAGCTTGCATCCTTACTTTAAGTCATTAAGGGTCAGAATCTGGCAGGGGATCCTAAAAAGGTGACAAGTGGAAATAAGATGATGTTACTAAGTCTCATTTATTCCCACCTGCCTAGATTTCTTTGCTAGCCTTCTGCTACATGAACTTACTTCTCTTAGCACTCTCAACTTTGTTTGATCTATACTGATTCTCCAGAAGGCATTTGGAGTTTGTAAGTATCCAGTACTTCCAGAGCATTCTTTGTCTTTGAAGTTTAAGTTGATGAAGAGAACAGCACTTTTTCTAAGAAACATCTAAAGCCAAGTGCTTCCATGGAAAGCAGCCTTCAGGCTTCCTAGTTGTGTGGTTTACTTTTTATTCTCTTAATCTTTTGTGTATTTGGAGAGGCCTGTAAGAGGAAGTCTAGATTTCTAAGAGAGGGATGTCAAGACATTTTTTTATTTCTTGTAGTACTAGTGTTTTATAGAGCCAATAAAAAGTGAACTGCCCTGGACTGTATTTGCATTTATGGACATAAAATCTCTTGACTTATACCACTCAGAGCTCTGTAGTCAACCATTCTGAAGAATAACCCTATTCTCCTGACATACTTAACACATGCAGACCCCCACTGTACTACTTAAGTATTGTTTTCTCAGGAGCCTGAAGTCTGAAGTACCATGCATGGTTCTGATACTTCCCTAAAAAACAATAGTAACTTGAAGAAGACTATAATAGTATAAAGATGTGGTGGCAGGAAGCAAGAGAAAGGTTTTCTTGTCTGGCTTAGGGGCTCCTTCCCATCATGCTTTCCTGTTTAACCCCTCTCCCCACATTGATAGAATTTCTTCACATAACATGTGCTAAGCCTGAATTGGGAGTAATTATACCATAGTCATAAGGACAGGAAGAAGAATTTTAAACATGTCTGAATGTTTTATACACGCATACACAGGCTCTTACCTTTCAGATCAGGCCTGGGGTGTTAATAAGGCAACATTTCATGAGATATTTTACTTATATTAATTTCTAACCCATCTGTGTGGGAAGAAACTGATTTCCTTTAAGCCTCAACCCTTACCTTGAGTTAAGACAAATTACTTTGCATAGCACATGCAATGAGAACTTTAGGGTCAGTTCAGGAAGAACTGTGCCACTAAGAAAGGAATTATCATTAGCTGAGGAAATCATTCCACAGGGTTAATAAAACTAAGACCCTGAGAATTCATCATAGCAAAAAACTGAAGTGTTTGGAGCGGTCACGCTTCCTAGAGCTAGTGCAAGAATATACGTGTCCTCAGGAAGGACGCGCTGAATGCTTGAGGAGGCAGCCCCTGAAGATACTATAGTTTAAGAAGTTAATGAAGCAAGAAACAGAGGTTAGCTCATGTGAGACTGAAGGGAGTCTGCATTTCCATTTGTGGAGGGGGAAGAATAGTGCCTTACTTCATCTCCTCCTGCTTCTGAGAGGTCAGGGAGGCCACTTAGGGTTAGCAGAATGAGTGGAGGCTGTTTAGGATAAAGTTGACTTGGAAAGCACAATTTAAGTAAAAATGGACTTGTTTACCTCCTTTTGAATCTCATGAGTTCACTGCTTACGTACTTACAACGTGACATTCTATGATTCTGCATGTTTCTTGATCCAGGGCTCTTGCCAAAGACACTTATCAAAACATTAAAAAGTATTTTGCTAACAACTGTGCCTTGAAAAACTCCTGGTTTTTAATCCTGGGCTTGGAAGGCCATCAGCAAAATGAAGTTGTAAAATAGGTGAAAGTTTATAAGTGGAAAAAGTTGTGTTCATTTATTCATTTATTTATGGCTATACCTGCAGCATATGGAAGTTCCAAGGTCAGGGATTGAATCTGAGCCATAGCTGCAGCTCTGCCACATCCTTTAATGCACTGCACCAGGCCAGGTAGCGAGCCAGCACTTCTGCAGCCACCTGAGCCATTGGAGTTAGATTCTTAAGCCACAGTGCTAAGGCAGGAACTCCTGTTTTGTTTTGAAACTGTAAGAGCGTCTAGAAATGAGTCCCAGACAGGAAAAACTTTCTTTCCTGTGTCACTGTTCTCCCCCATTCCTTCACAATTTTCTAGCTTTTAGTTTTTCATCTTGAGAATATGAGCCCAAAGTTTTTATGTATAATTCCAACATAAGTTCTGCTTTTCCACAAAGTTCATTATGTATATAAACCAAGGAGTTTCCTGGTGGCTCAGCAGGTTAAGGATCTGGCATCATCACTGCTATGGGTTGGATCACTGCTGTGGTGCAGGTTTGATCCCTCATCAGAGAACTGCATGCCATGGGTACAGCCAGGGGAAGAAACCATCAAAGCAGTTATCTCTGAGTGTAGAATTGGTCAGTAGAGGCTCTCATTAGAAAAGACTAAGTATGTGGAGTTCACACTGTGGCTCAGCAGGTTGAGGACTCAACATAGTCTCCCTGAGGATGTGGGTTCTATCCCTGGCCTTGCTCAGTGAGTTAAGGATCCACTGTTGCTGTGGTTGTAGCATAGGCCACAGCCGCAGCTTCAATTCGACCCATAGCTAGGGAACTTCCATATGCCACAGGTGTGTCCGTGGGGGGGATTAAGTATGCTTGCTTGTCTAAGAGTATTCATATTGTTTGAGATATATATATATATATATAAAATTTTTGCGGGGGGGTGGTGGGTGTGCTTACGGCATGTGAAAGTTCCCAGGCCAGGGAGCAAACCTGATCTGAGCCACTGAAATGACATAACAGATCCTTAACCTGCTGCAACATAAAGTAACTCCTCAAACCATTTCTATGGAAGTATAGCCACTACTGATTTGTCAGGTTCTAGAACTCACCCTAGATGATAAATATTTACTCTGGTCCAGTATCTGCTGGGCTACTATTAGGACAAGCCAAGGCAGGGAGAAAACCCAATTTTTAAATCACCTACTTTGTTTTAGTCTTTATTTCTCTATGCTCAACTTTCAGTAGGAAAAATGAATAACTTGGAAGAAAGAGAACAAATTCCTTTTGGAGTGGGTAAATGTGATGTGAGATTACCAAACCTGCTCCTAGTACTGTCTGGGTAAACTGACTTATGTAAGTTTGTCTATGTTTTGGAGCTTCTAGGGCCCAGCTTGCTATGATCCACTGTAGTTTTGCATCAGGACCATAGATGGCACTGCTCCCTAGCAAACTCCTTTTAGCTTCATCTGCAAGCCAAGTAGTATACTCTTTGGTTCTTGGTAGATGATGCTCTTTCTCTGGCTTTGGTATCCTCTAGTTTCCAGCAGAGGCACCTGCAGCCTCATCATCAGCTAACTGACTGTTTATGTAGCACAAGATGTATTTCTCAAGACTTGGACTGAAATGCCGTGACTCCTCCCCTAGGCCTTGATCAAAATATGCACATTAGATAAGCTCCTAAGAAGACTCTTATGCCTAACAAAATTTGAAAACCATTGCCCTAAAGATTGATGGGCATGAAAATAGAAAAGTGAGTAGCAAGATAGATTTTTCCTAAATGTCTAGCTTCCAAGAAATAATAGAAATACTAGAACTAGGTAAAGCTAGTACTTCATGTTCTGATCTTTCCCATACCTCTGCCATGGCTCCTTATATCCACTTTCTTCCCATCTCTTGGTACTATCTCCAAGGTTCTTCTGAGCAATTTGCTGCTTATAATGGGACTTTAGCATTTTTATCAACCTGAGCTTACAAGTAATCAACGCCTCCAAATTTTAACAACAAAAAAAAACCTCAGGCTCCTTATCAGATGATTTCACATCTATCTGAATAAATAGCTGCTTATTAGAGTGGAAATAGACCCAGGTTGTTAGAGAAGGATAAAGCCTATATTTCTGTATTGAGGGACAGTATATGACTGTTGTTGCATCTTGTGGTGAGATAAGAATTTGTACAAAGGATCTGCCTTAGCCAAGAAATAAATTCATTACTTTCTGGCTTTATCTTGTCCTAGCCCCCTACTACTTCCCACAGCTTATGGCCTGAGTGAAAGGTTCTCTTGTTTTCCATTAGTTTTGTCAGTCATCAACCTGGTCAGGGAAGAGGAAAAAGAAGTGTTGATAAACTTAGGAGCTATGCCACAGAAGCATTAAAAATAGCTCCAGGGGAGTTCCCGTCATGGCGCAGTGGTTAACGAATCCGACTAGGAACCATGAGGTTGCGGGTTCGGTCCCTGCCCTTGCTCAGTGGGTTAACGATCCCGCGTTGCCGTTAGCTGTGGTGTAGGTTGCAGACGCGGCTCGGATCGTGAGTTGCTGTGGCTCTGGTGTAGGCCGGCAGCTACAGCTCTAATTCGACCCCTAGCCTGGGAACCTCCATATACCGCAGAAGCGGCCCAAAGAAATAGCAAAAAAAAAAAAGCTTCAGGTGCACCAGGCAGACACTCTTAATTTTTTTTATATTTATTTATTTATTTATTGGTCTTTTTGTCATTTCTTGGGCCACTCCTGCGGCATATGGAGGTTCCCAGGCTAGGGGTCGAATCGGAGCTGTAGCTGCCAGCCTACGCCAGAGCCACAGCAACGCAGGATCCGAGCCGCGTCTGCGACCTACACCACAGCTCATGGCAACGCCGGATCGTTAACCCACTGAGCAAGGGCAGGGACCGAACCTGCAACTTCATGGTTCCTAGTCGGATTCGTTAACCACTGCGCCATGACAGGAACTCCTTTTTTTTTTTTTTCCTTAATTCTTTAATGATGGCTATCTCCAGCTCCCATTTTCGCCTTACCATCCTGTGTATGGCTAATAGAACTTTGCCCAAAGCACTGTCTGGCGATGAAGGGAGATGGCAAAGCTATTGTGTGTGTGTGAGAGAGAGAGAGAAAATTATTCCTGTGATTTCATCTGTGGTAGAATTATTCCTGACCTGGTATCCTAGTTTATCTGCAAACTCTAGCATTCTTTGGATCTTTAATTTGTTGCAGGTTCATGTTACGATGATTGGCCTTTTACCTGGAGAAGCTAACTAAATCAGTTATTAAGGACAGCTTAGTTTATCACAGTGGGGAAGTTAGAACCTCTAGCCTAAGAATTATGCACATTGGTCTTATTTCAGAGTCGAAGTTCCCTAAAGGCTTAGTGGGTATGGAAAATGTGAAAGAGCCATCTCATGTGAATCTTTGATTGCAGGTCACCGCAGTGCCATTGGATTCTTATTGCAATGACCGAAGTGCAGAATATGAGCGGCGAGTGCTGAAGGAAGGAGGGAGTCTGGCAGCCAAGCAGTGTTTGTTGAATGGGGCCCCTGAACTAGCAGTGGACTGGCTAAATCGACGGTCTCAGTTCTTCCCAGAGCCAGCTGGAGGACTGTGGAGTATTAGGCCTCAGAATGGCTGGTCTTTCATCAGAATTCCAGGTGAGTCCTCCTCCTTTCTCTTGGCGTATGTTCAGAGCTTTGACACAGGAAGAGCCAAGGAGATACTCCATGTGGTGGTTTCAGATATTTGGAATTCAGAATTTTTGAGGTATCTATTTTCTCTTTTGCCCTTAGTGACTGTAGGTAAGGATGCTTAAGTAATTTGTAACTTGAATGGAGAGAGAAGTATTTTCAGAATTCTGCCTAATACCCTCCTTTGACAAGCTAACAGCTGAGAAAAGAATACTTCTCTGTAGGGGTTTGGGGGCATAAAAATAAACTTGATAGGAAAGGCTCTAGGTCAAGTGAGTGTAGTTGCCTTGTGCCATTGCCAGTGGGATGAATGAGAATGTCGTCACTCCCAGAAAGCCTGGTTTAAGTAGCATAAACAGTGTCCTGCACGAAGCACTAGAGATCTGAATGATAACAAGAAGAAAAACAGCGTTTTGTGCCAAAATGCTAGCAGATTCCCAGATCTCCTAGGGTCAAGGTCGACACTTGAAAGGAAACCAGGTTTTCATCTTTGCTTTAGTGAGACGACTTTTAAGGAAACCAAACAAGCGTTCATAGGCTTATGTCCTTTGCTTACACCTGCTGGCAAACTGAAGTGGCAGCTTAAAGCTACCGTGTTCATTTCAGTTGTCCAAATTCTCTGTTACTTTTATTGTATTCATCTTATTGGCATGTAATGGAAGTAAACTAGAATTAAACATTCAAAAGAGAGGCTCTGCTCTTTAAGAGATGACTGGATTCTAAATTTTAAGGCCTGGCTTTTCCATTTAGTGTTAACTTTGTTAAGTGTTGAGGGACTTTGGGTCAACCTGTTAGTAGCTTTGGTGTGCTTTGAACTGGAAGACTGTTTTATGTATTTAAGAGCAATGCTTATATGGCTTCATAGCTGACTTGGAGCACATGAAAGCAGTGAGTGAAGGTATGTTGTTGGGAAACAAGCGGAAAGCCCAGGTGTAAAGCAGGCCTGAATAGTAGTAGGAATAGAGGAGTAGAGTCCAGCGGGTATGGAAACCACAGAGTCCCAGGCAGAAGATGAACACAGGTATTGAAAGAAGCAAGACAAAACCTTATTTCTTCTTCCTCCCTTCTTCATTCTGACTCCTAAGTTCCCAGTACAAGGGGAGAAGGCTTATTGCTGGCGCTGTGGGAATCTCTTGTGGCTTTTCCTGTTCTTTGAAAGAAAAATGGACCTTGTTTAAATAGCAGGAAGTGTCTGAGTTCTTTTTGCATCGATAAAAAGCACCAGCCTCACTGGCTGTTTACTGTGAGAACCAACCAGCTCCTCACTGACCCCATTGTGCTTGGTAGACTGGCTGGGCAGGGCAGTGGGGGGTGGAGGGGGTCACTGGAACCTATATTTTATCTCTCTTTCCTTTATACTTTCACATTTTCTGTTTTCCCTGGGAAGGATTAGTTCCATTATATTCCTTGAGAGACTGGCCAAAATCTCCTGGATTTCACACCTCGAATGCATCTCTGTGTTTCACCAGGAGAAACATGTACAATACCTTCGAAAGTCTCTTCTCATTGGAAAAAGGAGAAATTGTTTATAATTTAATCTGTTGGCTGAGCTTTACTACCATGGACTACCTTCATTTTGTCTGTGAGCAGGATCTTATACTGTGGTCATTACAAATGTGTATCTGAGTGAAAATACTATAAGATTGTAGGAAAGATTGCAAGAAAGTAGCATGGGTCTGTTTATGTTAACATTTTTTGAGCTTCTGTTTTAAAGAAGGGGCCAGGAATAGGTTTGACTTGGCAGAACCAGCCTGATTTCTAGGGAATTGTGCTCTTCTTGGCTCTGCGCCCTGCTTAGCAACAGGTGGTGCTCTTGTCCAATGCAGCTTTGGTAGTGCTTAAAAATTGTGTATGGATGCCAGCCCGGAGGTACCAGTGTGTGCAGTGAAAGAAACCTCTTTTTTCTGCTTAAGTGTTTTAAGGCTGTTGCTGAAGTCACTATCTTCTTCACTTCCTTTAGGGACATCCAGAGATATCCAGTCCATCCACTTTCACCACCACACCTACACAATAATAAGCTAAAACAGTGTTAGTGCAACTTCTTGCTGCTTTTAGGCACATCAGAGTTCTCCTCTTCTAAGTGTGCATACATCTTGACTGCAGGGGGCACACCTGCGGCATATGGAGATTCCCAGGCTAGGTGTTGAATGGGAGCTACAGCTGCTGGCCTCCACCACGCCACAGCAACATGGGATATGAGCCGCGTCTGCAACCTGCACCACAGCTCACAGCAATGCCGGATCCTTAACCCACTGCGTGAGGCCAGGGATTGAACCTGCATCCTCATGGATACCAGTCAGGTTTGTTTCCACTGAGCTACAGTGGGAACTCCCAAATTGTACATACATCTTCATTTCTTGAGTTTTCCTGATCCTAGCATCAGTTTATTCTGCTTAGCAAAGAGAAGTAGATGTGGGAAGCAGGAATGTGTGAAAACCATTGAATCATGATTTTGAGGTGAATTGAAGCCTCTCAAAATTCAGGCACAAGACAGATTTGTATATGCTTAAATATTTGTATTGAGGGAGCAAATGGAGAGAGTAGATAAGCAGGCTACAGAAATCTGATGAGCTTAGCTTGCCCACTCTCACTCAGTGACTGAAAAATATGAGTCTTTTTTTTTCACCTTCCTGTGCTTTTCATGAAGAAAAAAAAACAACTTATTGTCTAATGCTGATTAGTACTTTTGTGGGGATGTTTAGGAGCTATCAGAATTGGAGGACCCCAGGGAACCCAATTAAAGGAGAAAGGTAATTGTGACAAGAAGAAACCCTTGAAGTTGTTATGAAAGCATTGCTGCCTGATCAGACTGGGAATTTATACAGGCCTCCTTGACTGGTGCCAGCAAAAGGGCTTAGCAATTGGTTCTGTCCCAGCTGCAGTCATTTGATTGTGTCGGTAGGAGACCAACAAAAAGGAGAGCATTTCAAATCTAAACAGGACCAAACAAAGAGGCTGAACAAAGGTGTGTGCCATAGCGTCAGGGGAGGGGGTGGCAGAGGGAGAAATGTGGCCTGGCAGCGTTCCGAAGGTGGGAAAAGGCAGGCTGCGGTGCAGAGGAGTAAACATCCAGGACCTGTGGCTTTGTAGCAAAAACAGAGTAGCTGATGATTTGTTGTGGTGCTGTCAGCACATCCGTTCTTGTTCGGTTTATACAATTAATTGTGTACTTGGCAGATAGTGACGAGAACAGAGAAATGGCCGTTAAACTCTTGGATTGCTCTCAACAGTCAGTTTCCATAGTCTGGAGGAAAAACTATGGGTTCAAACCCAGAAACTACGGGTAGATGGTATATTTTTCTTAATGGTTTCTTTTTTTACTTTTAGGGGTTAGTTGTCTGTGTAATATCTCTAGCCTTTCCGTCTCCCTCTTTGCGTCTGATATCAAATGTGCTCTTACATCTCCCAGCCCCTTAAGTTTCATCTCTTCCTCTTAATAGCAGCAATTGTTCAGGGCATGTTTATGGACCAATCTGCAAACAGGAAACTCTACTTCCTGAAATGTGATGGGAGTTGAATGATACTGAATGGATAAGATGAAAATTTGTGAGTTAAGTGTTCTTTAAAGATCTCTGGCTGAAATGCCTTTTTTTTTTTTTTTTTTTTCCTTAATGGGAAGAGGAAGGAGAAAGCACAAGTTAGTGAGTGAAAGCAGCTTCCATTTCACAGAAACCCCAAGTCAGTCTTGCTGAAAAGCTAAGTAAGTTCTAGTGTCTTTATTAATGACTAATGACATTTACCAGTCAACCTATTTGAAATCATCTAAGAGAAGGAGTTTTGGTTTTGGGGGTTTTTTTGGTTTTTGTTTTTTGGGGATTTTTTTGTTGTTTTATTTGTTGTTGTTGTTGTTGTTTTGTTAAGTTCACTTCTTGGTGTTTAAGTGTCTCCAGAGACAGACAAGAAGGAGCCCTTATATCTTTGCATTCTCATGCCTTCCGGAGGTAACCATTTAGCCACAGAACTAGCAGAAATGGATATCTAGAGATAGGATGAAGAAAGAAAAAACACATTTCTCAGGTCACTTTCAGCACAGACATTACTCTCAGATGTCCACATGTATCTGCTATCTCTTGAATAAGAATGTGAATCAGGACAGCTTTCTGATGCCTTAGCAGCAGCTGTCTGACTGGAAACTGTCAGTTGGGAGGGAACCTACACATCCTTCTTTCAGGATTTTTCTTCCCAGAGCACTACTGGATATGATTTTGCATTCTTCCCTAGAGTACTTTCCTGCTCTCATGATGATAAGCATCCTGGTTGTAGTAGTTTTGGCTGCATACAGCTTTGCAGTGAGTGATTTTGCTGCTTCAATTAAATAGTTTCCCGCTTCCCCTCTTTTCTTCTCCCTAGGCAAGGAGAGCCTCATCACTGACAGTGGGAAGCTGTATGCCCTTGATGTCCTGCTGACTCGGCTCAAGTCTCAAGGACATAGGGTCCTTATCTACTCCCAGATGACCAGGATGATAGACCTGCTGGAGGTAGGAGAAGGAGCCTTGGGGACCTAGGACAACTTGATATTTAACTTGTGTTAGTGTGTGACTAATGTCAGTCCTGCTTATAGGAACTCAAAACTTGTCTTTGTGATTTTACTGTCTGTAAAGGGAGGAGAAGCAATTCCTAGCAGATATGAGAGTGTGCAAAGGACTTTTGCCTCCTTCCTTATATCAGTGAACTAGAATCACCTCCTTTCCTTCCTTTTACTAGGAAAGAAATGCCCTAATTTTTTTTTTTTTTTTTTTTTTTTTTGTCTTTTTGCTATTTCTTGGGCCGCTCCCAAGGCATATGGAGATTCGCAGGCTAGGGGTCTAATTGGAGCCGTGGCCACCGGCCTACACCAGAGCCACAGCAACGTGGGATCCAAGCCGCGTCTGCAACCTACACCACAGCTCACGGCAATGCCGGATCGTTAACCCACTGAGCAAGGGCAGGGACCAAACCCGCAACCTCATGGTTCCTAGTTGGATTCGTTAACCACTGCGCCACGACAGGAACTCCAGAAATGCCCTAATTTTAAAGCATATCAGTGCCTAGAAATTTCTTGAAAAGTCCTCTGAAATTCCATATAGAAAACAGGATTTGTGTGAAAAACCAGAGAACAGCTATTTAACCTAAGTTAATGTGGTAGTTCTCCTCCTGACTGTATTTGTGGTCCTCTGGGAGAGCTTAAAAAAAATACTAATGTCCAGTTCCATCCTCAGAGATTCTTATATAAAAAGTTTGGAAGGAGGCCAAGGCATTAGGATATTTAAAAGCCCTCAAGGTGAGTTCCCATTGTGGCTCATCGGGTTAAGGACCCAACTAGTATCCATGAGGATGCGAGTTCAACCCCTGGCCTTGCTTAGTGGGTTAAGGATCCGGCGTTGCCATGAGCTATGGTGTAGGTTGGCAATTACAGCTCCAATTCGACCCCTAGCATCGGAACCTCCATATGCCACAGGTGTGGCCCTTAAAAGCAAAAAGTAAAATAAAAAATAAATTTTAAAAAGTTCCCAAAGTCATTCTAATATGCAACCAAAGTTGATAACTACTGGGTTATAGTGAGAGATACAACCCTGTTTTATTGTGCGAGAAAGCTTTTGGTTTTTTTTGTTGTTGTTGTTGTTACTTTTGTGTTACTTATCTGCTTTCTTGTGGTTGAAGTAGTGGCTTATTATTTGAGGGACATAGAAATGGGAGTGAAAGTGAGGACAAATAAATCACAGACCACTAGAGTAGGTCTTTCAGTGCAAGAAAGTTGGAAAGCTACCTGTTGAGAAGCTAAAGCACCTAGATGTCAGTACTGTGTAAATATTCTCATGTTATTCCATGGGTTTACATATCTAAGGCTTTAAATTCTAACCCCTGGGGACTAGTTGGTACTAAATAAGTAGAAATTGGAACATGATTATTCCTACCTAGGAATAAGGGAGTAGAGATTCTGTCAGTACAGAAGGAATGAAAGGTAGCAATGGGGAAGAATTTTAGGTTCTTCAGAAGCCAATACTGGCTCTCTAAATTCTGCAGTGAATTTATCTGAACTTGGTGCTAGGCTCTTTTAAATAATTACGCAACTTCTTTTAGCAAGAGACGTAACAAATTATGCCCGAGGTCAATTTAATCACTCAGTATTCTGTTTAATTCAGTGTTTACCCCCTGGAATGCTATCAGCAGGCAAAACTTTCTGGTTTCTATGTGAGTAGGTCATCTATTTCTAAATAATGGAAAAAATGCTTATAAGTGACTATAGGTTACCATGTTATGGTTAATAGTCCTACCAGCAATAATCCAAAATAAAAGGACTGCTTACATCATTAATGTTCTGTTCAAACTAAATGATGCCAGTAGCCAAAAGCAAAATGAGTAACTTTTCTTCAGTGGGACTCTTTATGGATAAAGTACACTTGCCTTTTCCTGAAGAGTCAGAGAAGTATAGATGAACTGTTTTCTTTTGCTGCTAAGAATTGTAGAAAAAGCAATATGCTAAGGATTTTGTAAGAGAGTTAATGATCTTTCTTTTCCAAGGCTTTATCAGTATATTAGAGAGTCCCAAAGCCTGATTCATATTAAAGAGAAGTTCCAAGGAAAAATAGGAAAAAGTAGGTGAACCACCAAAATAGAAGGTAGCTCTGGAAGGTGAATGTAGATGGGTTAAATTTGACACAATCCTGCATTTTAGTCCCTTATTCTGTATATTGTATATTTCTAGGTACTCATAAAGATAAGTAGTTCAAAATAATGATAATGAGTTTTGTTCAGGATGAGTGCTGTAAATTCTACCCACCAGGGTCACTTCCTATCTGTCTATAATCCAGCAGGATTTTTGGAGGGGGTATGGACTTTGTGGGTAGGCTTTGCAAACAGGGCAGCTTGAGAACCTTCTCTAAATATAGTTGCATCTCTCTGTGGGGCATTCTGAATTAGGGAAAAGCAAATTCAAAGCCTGAATTTCACAACTGCTAACATTCCTTAGCATCTAGGATGCAGAAGCCAGGAAATGTTGCAACTATTTGTACTGAAAAACTAAAATGAAACTGTTGTCTAGTTTCCTTAATACTATACTGTTCTTTTTCTTTCAACATTAAATTTCCTTCTTTTTTTCCCCTTTGGTTTATTTTTTCAAGTGTTGTTTATACTAACCACATTTTGTATTCTAAGAGGTTAAGTCCTCAAAATGTATTTTGTTGGTGTAGAAGGACAGTGCTTACAATGTTTAGTATATAACTAATCATTTATAGAAATGTAAATGGTATTATGGATCTTGGGACAGTGCAAGATTAGGTCTACTTTTCAAAGAGTATTGTGGGTTTTTCAATCATTTTTATAATGGAAGCTTTCACTGTAAACATTTATTAGAGCCATGTTCCAGTTTAAAACTAGTACATGAAACCTAAGGATGTTGTAGAAAGATATATAGATGCTTTCCCTTTGGTACACTTGTACCTTTTCTTTAAGAAAATACCGTGACTCTTGGCCTTGCTTCTTCGTTCTCAAAGTGTTGTGGATTTTGTTTGCTTGTTTGTTTTTTAAGAGTAAAAAAATTTTTTCAGGGAATTCCCATTGTGACTCAGCAGATCAAGAACCCAGCTGGTATCCATGAGGATGAAGGTTTGATCCCTGGCCTCACTCAGTGGGTCTGAAGATCTAGTGTTGCTGCTAGCTGCAGTATAGGTCACAGATGTGGCTCGGATCCATTGTGGCTGTGGCTGTGGTGTAGGCCAGCAGCTGCAGCTCTGATTTGACGCCTAACCCGTGAACTTCCATATGCTGCAGGAACAGCCCTTAAAAAAAAAAAAGTTTTCAGCATTCTCTTTTTCACTTGGTATCTTATACCCTATATATCAAAAAGGAAAGCAAAACTTTCCAATAGAGCAGGAGTTAGAACTCACCTGGTCTCTTGAAACTCTGTTGTGTAGCTGTGGACCTTCTCTTATCAAACAGCATTTTTGGGGTTTTTTTCTGTGCGTTAGCCTTACCTATGTGTTTGCCATTTCTGGGACTCAGAAGAACTAAACGATAGTAAAAATCACACACTTTAACACATCCAGGTTTTCATTTTGTGAAAAATACTAGTTCTGCTTGTATTTGCTCAGTATTTTCTAAAATGATTGATAGCCTCCTTAGGCAAAAATCTGAATTTAAATTTCTGGTGAATATATCTGATCTTTTCCCAAATAGAATTCTATTCAGAAATGTTTTATCTTTTCTCAAGGAATCCAAATAATGTTTCTGGATAGAGGATTTTAAAAGGAGCCTACTTAATTTCTAGGGCCAGGAATTTTTAATGTGCCAAGGGTAGAAGTCAGGGACATAAATAGGAGAGATATGGTGGGTCCACTGAATGTTATGTATCAGTTTCTTTATTTACTGAGTCACCTGTAGGGTCTTGGCTGATGGGAGTACTGTGGACTCAGACATAGCCTCTGTACAGTTGGGATGGTGGCATCCAGCTAGATGTTAGACAAAACTTTTTCCACTCTACCATTTTACCCTAGTTTGGGACACTGCCCCTCCATCCTATAGTCTAGTAGTTGCAAAGAACTTTTAACTCACTACAGATGGTTTAATTATCTCTGGGTCGTCTCATTTGAGATTCATTCCTGATGCATCAAGCAGCTGAGTCTAGTTGAAAGAAATAAGCCTCGGTATTTTCTGTGCAATACAAAAATACTTGGAAAGGGTCAGCCAGCTGGTGCTGTATGTGGTATGATTGTTAAGTACTGAAATTCAGACAAATCTTGAACTGCACCAGCATATGAAAATAATGCAACACGAATCAAATTCAGATAATCCATAGCTAATGATGATATTTGAGACATGGGGTTGTGTAACTTGCCTAGTCAGCAAGTACCTCACTGGGGAAGGATTCATTCTGAGCAGACATTCTATCATTTATGGGCTGGCTTTTCTTAGAACTACAAATAACTTTTGGGAGCTATGATTCCGAACATACATTAAAGCTAGGTATTTTAAAACTGCTCCATGGAATGAGAAGCAAACTGGGGTCACCGTTAATTAGCATTTTCATTAGATATTAGGAACGATAGAAGGAAGTGTGTCACCTTACAGCCACACTATTTATTCTGTTTAGTTCATTTCTTTTTCATGCCACCTGTGAGCAAGGCATTGTGTTATACAGAGGTAAATATCAGTTATATGTCATCTTTAACTTCAAGGGTTGTATCTAGTGGAGGATTTATATGTAAAGGTAATCATACTTATTTTTCACACACACTCAAATAACTGTCAAGTGTACCCTGATACTAATGCCAAAAATAAAGCATAAATAGAACTGATGATAGCAAGAGGAATACGTTTATTGCTGAGTCACTAGGGGAAGGCTTCACAGTGACCTAACTGAATTTAAATAGAATTTCAAACATCAGGAAGAAGAGCATTTCCAGAGTAAGGAAGCCAGATGTAAAAAGACGGGAGTTCCCGTCGTGGCGCAGTGGTTAACGAATCCCACTAGGAATCATGAGGTTGTGGGTTCAATCCCTGGCCTTGCTCAGTGGGTTAAGGATCCGGCGTTGCTGTGAGCAGTGGTATAAGTTGCAGACTTGGCTTGGATCCCTCGTTGCTGTGGCTCTGGCGTAGGCTAGTGGCTATGGCTCCGATTTGACCCCGAGCCTGGGAACCTCCGTATGCCGAGGGAGTGGCCCTAGAAAAGGCATAAAGGCAAAGTAAATAAATAAATAAATAAATAAAATAAAAAGAGAGGTAGGAAGGCATGAGACATGGGGGCTGGGGGTGGGGGGATAATTTAGTGTAACTGGAAAATATGGTGTAAGAGAAAAGGGAATAACATAAGTAGGGTGAAGGCGGATTGTGGTGGTCCATGAATGCCTCGTGATTAGGTCTGGTCTTGTTCCAAAGGGCTCTCTATTAAATAAGGGGAAGGATAACTGTCATATTTCACTCACTTGGTACAATTTGCTTGGACAAAAGAGAGATTGTAATAGACATTGAGAGTAACCTTACTTTTTGCTGGTGATATATCCCAAATATGGAAAGGGGCATGTCCAGGAAAATAAAATTACACTAGGTCTACAGGTTTGTGGATCATACTGAGTCTTAGAATTGTTTTGTGAGAGTGAAATTGGGTTGAAATGAACATCAAAGGCCACTTTTGAAATAGAAAAGAAATCTCAGAATAGAAGGTTTGTGTTAGGGATATGTAAACATTTACCTTTATTTTTTCAAGTGCCCAGTTAACTCTTTCTTTGTGCTGATGATGGTTGGGGGTTATGGTTATAATGTATGAAGAATCTTAAGGGACTTCTCCCTTCCCCTTTTTTCTGCTAGTGGTGGTGAGCTTCTGTTCTATAAGGGAATAGTAGGTGGAGGGATTAAGCCAAAGGCTCTAGATCCAATCTACTTGAGTTCCCTTCTAGCTCCATTATCTACTGCCTTTGTCACTTTAGAGACCTTACTTAACATCTGTAAAACGGGAATGACAATAATAACATCCACCTGAAAGGCTGTAGTGAGGATTAGATAAGCAAAACCAGGTAAAATACACAGAATAGTGATTGTCACTTAGTACATGTTTAGTAAATGCCAGCTATCATCATTATCTCTACTACTTCGAAATGAACTTAGTCCCTTTGTCACTGGGTGTCTGACCTTTTACTTTTATTTAGTGTACTTTAAAAGATTGAGAGGCATTTGCTGAAACTGTTTGGAGTTATGTTTGCATGCTATTGCTTAAAGAGTAGGACTTAAGAATGTGTTCCAGAACTGACTTTTTTTCCCAGAATGTATTCTAAGACATTGGTTTTGAAACTGATAAGGTTGGGTACAGGACAGGACACCTAGGAGTAGACATTAAACAGGTGGGGCCCTGGACTCCCTACCCTTCTTCATTAACTGGAGTAGTAGTGCTTTTTTAATCTATTTTCTATTAAAGGGGGTTCCATTTAAGATTTTTCTTAAAAAAAAGTGTTCCAGTGCTTTAAAAATAACATAAAGGTATGTTCTACAACAGTGTAAATCCTTACAAGTCACACCTGTTAAATGCAAATTTTGACTCACTGGAGTGTGTCCTTCAGTTCTGCATTTCTTTTTTTTTTTTTTTTTTTTTTTTTGTCTTTTTGCTATTTCTTGGGCCGCTCCCAAGGCATATGGAGGTTCTCAGGCTAGGGGTCGAATCGGAGCTGTAGCCGCCAGCATACGCCAGAGCCACAGCAACGCAGGATCCGAGACACGTCTGCGACCTACACCACAGCTCACGGCAACGCCAGATCGTTAACCCACTGAGCAAGGGCAGGGACCGAACCCACAACCTCATGGTTCCTAGTTGGATTCGTTAACCACTGCGCCATGACAGGAACTCCCAGTTCTGCATTTCTAACAAACTTCGTGTGTTGCCCATCTGAGGGCCATGCTGAGATAGCATGATTTTAAGGGACACTGCCCTACCTTCTGTCTGTAGTCGTTGTTCCAGCTGCATGTATAGGGTGTCTATTGCTCATCTTTGGAGCTTTTAAAAATAAATGAGTCCAGACCCTAACCCAGACCTACAGAGACAGAATTCCTGGGATGGGACCCAGGAATTTTAATCCCAGTTGAAAATCACTACTTAAATGCCAAGAGTACATCTTGTCCATAACTCCTTTGGCTTCTTCAGTAATTTTTAAAAATGGTATCTACTAGGAATTCCTTGGTGGCTCAGTGTGTTAAGGATCCAGCATTGTCACTGTTGCAGCTTGGGTTGCTGCTGTGGTGCGGGTTCAGTTCCTGGCCCAGGAACTTCCACATGCCGTGGGCACGGCCAAAAAATACATTACATAATTAATTTTTTTAAATAAATAAAAATTGTATCTACTAGAACTATACAGGTCTCAAGCCTTCCTAAAGGTTAAAATCTGTAATTTTTATTTTGTTTTGTTCAAGCAACTTTAGAGTTTACTTTGGTTAGTGATTATTGATATACATAAGAGTACTGATCTTCATTTTTGTTTAGTTAAAGGAAGATGCTAAAATTTGAGACTTCTGAGAGAGGAAGAAGATCTACATTTGGTTTCTCTTTTCTCTTTACTTCTTTGTGTGTGTGTGTGTGTGTGTGTGTGTGTGTGTGTGTGTCTTTTTAGGGTTGTACCTGCTAGGTGTTCCCAGGCTAGGGGTGGTAATCAGAGCTGTAGCTGCCGGCCTAAACCACAGCCACAGCAACGAGGGATCCAAGCCATGTCTGCAGCCTACACCACAGCTCACAGCAATGCCAGCACCTTAACCCACTGAGTAAGGCCAGGGATCGAACCTTTGTCCTCGTGGATACTAGTCAGGTTCGTTAACCGCTGAGCCATGATGGGAACTCCTCTCTTTACTTCTTTAAGTGGAGCAAAAGGAATTCTTCCTTTACAGGGCTTCAAGAAATTTAATCATACTGATGGATCATTTTCTGATCCTTTCCTAAATGCCCCAAGTAAGATTTGGGTGAGAGATGCCTTTGGTTTCTACAGAGTGCCAAGTGTAAGGAAGAACTGGGTAATGGTTGGCCTTTCTGTCCCATAAGCCCTTCGTAATGCACAGGAGTGCTGAGCCTGACACAGTTCCTACAAAATGTAGTAAAGTCATCCAGCAGTGGTCTTCAGGCATGGGAGTGAATTACAGAGGGTTGTGGGCTGAATGGGAATGCTGTACCATCTTTAAAAGATATTTAACTGCAAAACTCAGCAAATAGTTACTAATTAACCATCTTGGAAATTCCCACTGTGGCTCAGCGGAAATGAACCCAACTAGGATCCATGAGGATGTGGGTTAGATACCTAGCCTCACTCATTGAGGATCCAGAGTTGCCGTGAGCTGCAGTGTAAGTCACAGATATGGTCCAGATCTGGCATGGCTGTGGCTGTGACGTAGGCCAGCAGCTACAGCTCTGACTTGACCCCTATCCTGGGAACTTCCATAAGCCACAGGTGGGGCCCTAAAAACAGCAAAAAAAAAACTAATCTCTTAGCTTCTTCCTGGCTTTGAGAAGAATATATTAAGCAAGGCTCTTAAGATGGATTTTAGAAAACCTTTTGATATAGAGATTAAGTGGGCATAGGGCATAGGTTTTTTAAAACGTATTTTTAAACTAAATTTTCAAAAGTGCTGTGAGTACTATCAAATCTTTTTTTTTTTTTTTTTCTTTTGTCTTTTTAGGGCTACATCTGCAGCATATGGAAGTTCCCAGGCTAGGGGGTCGAACCTGAGCTGTAGCTGCCGGCCTGCACCACAGCTCACAGCAACGACAGATCCTTAACCCACTGAGCAAGGCCAGGAATGGAACCCGAGTCCTAATGGATACTAGTCAGGTTACCGCTGAGCCACGACAGGAACTCCTATCAAATCTTTTTTTAACTTATTTATTTATTTATTTGGCCACACCTACAGCATGTGAAAGTTCCTGGACCAGGGATTAAATCTGTGCCATAGTTGTGGCCTACACCACAGCTGCAGCAACATCAGATCCTTAACCCACTGTGCCACAAAGGAACTTCTAAAATCATCTGTTGATAGAATTTATCTTTTTATTTTAATGAAATAGAATTGAATTTTATATTAAATCGTTAGATGTTTTTAGGATCCCAGGAAAACTAAGAATGGAAGTGGGCACAATTCTTGAAATTAACAATGGGAAAAATAAGGCTTTTCTTTCCGGATGAATGTTTGATTAACTATCTTTTCATGAACAGCATAAAGTTTTAGAGAGACGTCTAGGATAGCTTTGGTGTGGCCAGAATTTGTGAGTGAAAGAAATACGGAATTGCTTTTTTAGCTCAGTCTTTATCGTTTAGATGTTTTCCTGTAGTAAGGATATAGCTATTCCTCTTTTCTGTTCTTAACTGCTTTTTACATGTCCATTTACTTGTTTTGAAGCTATTTACTGAAATAGGATCTAAATTCATCTAAGCGTTCTGAAATCCCACTATTCCCCTGGGTGGGAAAGCAAAGGCTTAAAGCAGCAAATGGGAAAGGTTCACTTCCGTTGCCTCAGTAACAGGCTGTCTGTAATCAGTGTTGGTTTGATTATGGTCTAGGATTAATATCTCTCATGTTGTTCTGACCTTGATATATAAATGATGTGAACAAGATCTACAAGAAGATTCACTCATCAGTGCTCTCACTGAGTTAGAAGTTCTGGTTGCCCACTCAGGAAGCTCACCTTTTGGTTACAGTTCAAATCTGTGGGCTGTCTCTCCATAATCTAGGTATTTTGTTGTTCTGGATGACAACATCTTCTGATTGGGTTAGCAACCCAGAGAACATCACATGCTGTCATTTTTTCATCTTTTTTCCTGAATTCCTTTTTTTTATTTATTTATTTTTTTTTTTGCTTTTTAGGGCTGCATCTGCAGCATATGGAGGTTGCCAGGCTAGGGGTCAAATTGGACGGAGCTGTAGCTGCCAGCCTACACCAGAGCCAGAGCTACGCCAGATCCTAGCAGCATCTGCGACCTACACCACAGCTCACGGCAATGGCAGATCTTTAACCCACTGATCAAGGCCAAGAATCAAACCCACAACCTCGTGGTTCCTAGTCAGATTTGTTTTTGCTGAGCCACGACAGGAACTCCCTGAATTCCTTCTTATCCAAAACACTCCCTACTCTGTGCCATTAACCCAGTCCATTTATAGGGCTATACCACTAAATGTGAAGCTCATTTTGACTGAATGTTTTCTGCCCCACTTTGATTAGCAAAGCCCTGAAAGAACCACCTGGAGGCAGAAAGAAAGAAATAGGGGGGAAAAAAACCCCTATCTATCTATGTAATAGAACACAATGAAGGTATGTGCCTCAGTGGGCTTGTCTCCTTTGTCAACCAGCTTCACCTCACAGGTACCCTAATTAGAGACCTCCGGGGTTTTGGCACTTAACTTGCTCTAAGAAAAGTCTGCCATATACACTTCACCAGCCATCCCAAGCTGTTAACAGCCTGTGTGCTGAAGTACCCAGCCAAGTATAAGAGCTACATCATGAGAACATTTCAAAAAAAGAATATATGACCACAGAAAACTAATTAACAGACATCTCTCAAGTGCAGAAATGATTTGTCTTTTTCAATAGGAAAAAGGTTTTTTTTTTGAACTGGAAAAAAAAAGTTACATGTCTTTTATAAATAGGCAGCTGTTTTAGCTTTTTATAATAGTCCCTCCACAAGTAGACTTTTTGAAGTGTAATCTGTATGATTGGAGAGAAAAAAGGGGGGGAATCGGGTTCCTGCCGCGGGTCAGCAGTAACGAACCCAACTAATATCCATGAGGACCCAGGTTTGATCCCTGCCCTCCCTCAGAGGGTTAGGGATCCGGTGTTGCCTTGAGCCGTGGTGTAGGTTTCAGACGTGGTTCAGATCTGGAGTGGCTGTGGCTGTGGTGTAGGCTGGCAGCTACAGGTCCAATTTGACCCCTAGCCTGGAAACTTCCGTGTGCTGCAGGCGCACCCCTTGAAAGACAAGAGAAAAAAAATAAATAAAATTCCTGTACTTTTGAGATTGCTTTCTCCTCATTCTGGAGAGGTTCCCCCACTATGGATAAGATGGGTAATGCTTATGGGAATTAGAATGCAGTAATTTGTATCAGACTTATTTATATATCTTTTTACTCTGGCAGGAATATATGGTTTACAGGAAGCATACCTACATGAGGCTTGATGGCTCATCCAAGATCTCAGAGAGGCGGGACATGGTTGCTGATTTTCAGAACAGGTAATGTTAATTGGTATTACAAAAATCGTCACTTGATTTTCCTCTGATTGAGAAGGTGAGTTTAAAAGAAATACCAACACATCTCAGATTGTTAAGCAATCATGCTACATAGTTCCTGCCATTTTAAGAGGTAACTAGTTCTGCTTATAGTGGTTTGGATCTGTGTATCTGTAAGAGAGATGAATAGTTGGTAATTTTTGTGTTTGAAATAGCCTTTCTACCAAATCAGTGACTGTTTCTTTGGTCAATAAAAGAAATGATTTCTGATTAACAACCAGGATCCTTCTTTTGTGAATAATATGTATATAGAAAAAAAAAGGCCATATTCCTAAATGTTAAATGTGCCTATCTCTGTGTATTGACCTACAGTTGATTTTCATTTTGTTTTTGCTTACCTGTTTCATTTTGAGTAAGTTTAAAGAAAAATAACCTTCCTTTTTCCTGCTTTCCTTTTAGCCTTGTAGTAGTACAGTACAGTGTGACAAATGATGATAGTGTGCAATCCATTCAGCTGGCAGCTCTCAATTACAGTACTTGTCCCACCTGATAATGAGCCTTTGAAGTTTCAGATACTGCCTGCTGGATGCTGATGGCCTGCAGAGCCATAATTATCCTAAGTGCAGGTTCTCATTATAATATACAGAGTCTGGTTACTGCTCTCTTCAAGGAGAAAGCCAAACTCCACTAGTGACAGCTCTGCTGAACTCCACCCTTTATTTTCCTTAGGCTTGGAGATAACTGAGGAATAGAGTAGATCTTAATGTCTGCAAGTCAGAACAATTCTGAATTTTTGGCCTTTAATTGTGTAGTGTGTTAATACTTAACTTTTGAATTCTTGGGAAGAAAATTAAGCACTTGTATTTAGGTTACAGTTTTTGTTTTATTTCTGTTTTAAAGCATGGTTTACTCCAGATATAAAACAATTTAGCATAAAACAGTCCATTGTTAAACATAAAATGCCCTCTGAGAATTTTTGCTATTGCATTATCCTTTGTTTTGGTTTACAGTATATACTTAGACCAATAACTTAAGTCGAAATTACTTCTGAATTCAAGAGCCTGTTTAACCAACAATGGAAGAGAAGAGCTATTTTGTACCTACTTTAGTTCGTTACCTTGGAGCAACTTGTGAATGGCCTAACCTTCCTGCTCACCTAACAGAAGCTTTTGGCTGATTCTTAAATTGATTATTTGAGACATGTATAAGCATAGTAGTACCTCCTAGCACTCCATATAGCAACCTTGCCAGCTGATTGTTTTCATTTCTTGATTTTGAAATCAGATGAAACATGTTTCACTATGACCTTACTTGGTCTAACCCTCAAAGATCAAACTGACAAGAATCTTATACACAATATCTATAGACTTTATGTTTTCCACAGGGTGCCTATATTTTCTCCAAGCATTCCAGTGCGTCAGTGATTGGGGCACATTGGTGTGGGATGGCATGAGTTGTATGTTGGAAGAAAAGCCATTAAGTAATACGTCTTACTTACTACGGTTTGAGGGTTTTTTCCACCACTAATAGGTTTGATAATTTGCATTTGATTATCTCATTTATAGCAAAGATATTTTTTTTTCCAGTAACAGTTGGGACCTTTATATATTATAATGCCTATTGAGGAAAATTTGAGAAATACTTGGTAAGGAAAGTAAAAATCATCCATAGTCCCATCACTGTTAATATTTTCGTATATCCCTCTAGTTTTCAATGTGTTATATAGTTATATTTGTATGTTGGTACCATATTGTAGGTAATGATTGTGTCCTCATTTCTTCCACATAAGAGTATATCATAAATATTTTCACATACTATTTAAAAAGTCTTTGTCATCATATTTTTAATGACCGGTATTCCATTACACTAGATATACCACTTTTTATGTTGTCAAAATGTTGAGTATCTTTGTTTATAAAGCTTTGTCATCTTTTTGGATCATTTTCTTAATATAGATTAAAACAAGAGAGTTTATTGGGTGAAGGAGTATGAATATTTAAGACTGCATATTCACAGATTGCTTTGTAGAAAGTTCTGATTTAGATTCCACCCAGAGCTGTCATATGTTGACTCCTAATAACTTGGGCTTTTGAGTTGCAGAGCTACAACTTTTCTTCTATCTGAACCAACTCCTAGAAAACTGGACTGTGAGTTCCAGGGCTCAGTATATTTTACAGCGACTTTTTGGTAGGAAAAAAATCACTAGATATATCTAACTTATTACTTCTAAAATCTCTTATTTAACATGTGAAGCATTTACTTGGGCAATCCCGGTAGCGTGCATTAGTTTTGAAAATCTTCACTTTAAAAGAAGGGTATTTTCACCATTAAATTTTACTAGATCTACTTAGTAAATAACTTGTTTTAAGCTTTCCTGAGTAACCTTACCTACAACTTGAGTATTAAGGAGCGAAGAGTTTTATTTAGATTCAGTATTTGAGGAACCATCATTTTAACACCTGCATAGTAGGCAAAACAGAAAAACAGACTAAAGTGTCCTTCCCTTCCTACAATGTGAGGTAGATGATTAGAGATAGGATTATGACTAGGAAATAATCTCCTTCTTATGTATGGAATCTTAACTGTCCCTGTGCTGATCAGAAGCTTGTCAGGCAGACCCCTCCAAATAGAAGGAAGGTTCTCAACTTAGAAATCTGAGTGGCTGTAGTAGGCCAATATAGAAGGGGGAGAAAAAAAAAGAAAAAAACAGGTGTTTTTGAAAACAAAAAAGCATGCCTTGCCAAATATTTTCATTATTATTAATGAAAAGACATCAAAAGGAAAAAAACTGTAGTTTCAACTGGAAAGCTGTGTGGCTCAAAGGTCAGCCAGAGTAAACAAGAACTCCTATAAAAAGCCATTTACATTCCCTTCATACAAGATTTATTTATGAGGGATCCTTCCAGGAAAGAGTCTGACTGAGACTAAAGACTATTTGGCCAGGATGTCCTGACTGGGCAGCATTCAGAACATGTGACCAGTGCGTGATCCTAGAAGCCATTCACAAGGTCTTTGCTCTGGGATGCCTTGGCCTTTGTTTCCCTTCCTCCTACCCTATGACATTATCTGATTATCTGATTACTTGGGGTGACCCTTTGGGAAACATGTGAAAAAGTGAGTGTAATGTGGATAATTTCTTGGTAAACATATAAAGCTCCAGTGTCTTCTTTCATTCTGGATCTCTTAGTCATTTCAGCTAGTCTTTACTGCAATCAGCTATGTGCCCAGGACTATCTGTGTATTTTGATGCAGAGTAACCTCAGGGACCATTTACTAAAGAAAAGTAAGAGTGAGACCTAGGAGTTCCCATCGTGGCTCAGTGGTTAACAAACCCAACTGGTAACCATGAGGTTGCAGGTCTGATCCCTGGCCTCATTCAGTGGGTTAAGGATCCAGCATTGCCATGAGCTGTAGTGTAGGTTGCAGGCATGGCTTGGATCCTGCATTGCTGTGGCTGTGGTGTAGGCCAGCAGCTGTAGCTCCGATTCAACCCCTAGCCTGGGAAACTCCATATGCCACCAGTGAGGCCCTAAAAAGACAAAAGACCAAAAAAAAAAAGGTGCGAGACCTAGACGTGGCTTTGCTATATGATTTCATAGACTCCTTCACAGACCTCCTTTGATGCCTGGTCTCTAAGGCTCAACAGACCCTGAGTTGAGATTCCTTTTTAACCCTCTAGAGGGCACCCAAACCATCATATTGCCCTCTGGGATTCTGTTTTCTTCCTTTCGATCAGCCCCTAAGACATTAATTCTCATTGTTAATATTAGATTCATTAAGTAGAAAGCAACCATTCAGCAGTTCAGTTTAGATGTTTTTTGTTTACAAATGATCCAACAGTGTAATATAGGATAGACACTAATTTCTTTGATTTTAATAACCCAAGGTTCCCATAATCCTTATTTTTCTATTATAGAATGATAAAATTACACTAAATGCAGCCAGACATTTGCTACTTACCATCTGCCTCATCATTAATAGGCATCTTCTCAATACATAGTTAATATCCCCCCAAAAGCATTTTCCACTGTTGCGTTTTCTAAGTTTTGCTACTAAGTCATTTTTACCTCAATTCCTTTCTCTGGTGTTTTTTCTGTATATAGTCCCTATTTGTGAGTGATTACCACATCTGGAGACTTAACTCTCTGTCTATCCAGACTATGGAAATAGCCCGTAGTTCTGCCTCTACTCTTTCTATTATTATGGATCCCAACTGCCATCTCTCTCCCTCTGGATCCCATCCCTCTTCCTTCATCCCCACACTAACAAGAAGTCCTAGCCATTGGATGACTCCATCAGCTCTTAGACAACTGTTGGAGAGGAGTCCCTGCCTCTGTACACACCAGAACAGGAGAAAGAAATGTATGGGACTAGGCACTCTTCTTTTTCTCTCTCTTTTTTTTTTTTGGCTGCACCTGTGGCATATGAAAGTTCTCAGTCCAGGGATGGAATCCGAGCTGCAGCTGCAACCTATGCCATAGCTACAGCAATGCTGGATCCTTAACCTGCTGTACCACAGCAGGAACTCCTTGAGCAATCTTCTTAAGGCCACAGTGGGAAGGATTATTCTATAGAGATTAGTATGGCCCTGGAGAGCTCTATCAATTTTTATTTGAAGCCTTATTGTGGTTAAATATTCTCCTATGGGCTGTGAGGTGTCACACTTCCATTTACATCATCCCATATCTATGGGAAATTTGTAAACTGGCAGATGCCTTTTAGCTTTTTGGTTTGCCCTTTATGATTTAGCCATGAAAGATGAAATCTTATAAATACAATTATGAAATATTGAACTTTATGATAAAATTCAAGGATAAACAAGCAGAACTCTCATGAGAGTACAGAATTTTTGGAGTTATGCCCTGCAAGAGACCTCCAAACATGATCTGTTATCCATGTTTGCCTTTAGGAAAGTTGTGTTTAGTTGAATCCAAATAATGGACAGATTTCTCCTAGAACCTACCCAGCTTAGTGATTAACCAGGATACTTATTTCAGAATAGTTCCTTTATTGGTATTCATGTTTGCCATTGATATGTCATCAGTTAGTCACTTCAGTTATATTCAGAGCACCCTCATTTTATAGCTTGGGAAACAGACCTTCAGTAGTCAAGTGACTTTAGCAAGGAAGAACAGCATCATGGGATAAGAGCATCCTGATGTCAGTGAGATTCTTTTTTTTTTTTTTTAAACTGGAACCCACAGAATAAAATTCATTTTACATTGGGATTTAGTACATATATACCATATCTGAAATAACAAAATAATTTATCCTTATATGACCTGTAATGTATTATAAAATTTTCTAATCTATTTTCTTTTTTCTTTAATTAATTAATTAATTAATTTTTTGTCTTTTTGTCCTTTTTAGGGCCGCACCTGCGGCATATGGAGATTCCCAGGCTAGGGGTCTAATAGGAGCTACAGCTGCTGGCCTACACCACAGCCACAGCAACGCCAGATCCTTAACAAACCGAGCAAGGCCAGGGATTGAACCTACAACCTCATGGTTCCTGCTCGGATTCATTTCCGCTGTGCCACGACGGAAACTCCTCATTTATTTCTTTATGTGGTCCAGACCCACCAAACTGACTTCATGACCAAATCTGATTTCATTACCAATGGTGGATGTGACCTGCAATTTGAATAACACCATGTCAGTGAATTTCCAGTTTTATTATTATAGTCATAAAGAAAAGCTACTGTGGTTCAGTAGCTTGATTTAGAGGACTCTAAAGTTTGTTCACCAGTGTAATGCAATTCCTTTCCCTTAGAATATTCTGGAAGATAACCTCAAGTGGCAGGAACATGAAAATGCAAGATAATCTTAAAATGTATTTATGCTATCTGCAAGAACTGGCTTCAGACTGAGCCCCCTAGTTGTGTGTGTGTGTGTGTGTGTGTGTGTGTGTGTGTGCGCGCGCGCGCGCGCACATAGATAAATCTTACAATCAGAGTCTGCTCTTTGTGAGCTGGCATGGGCCTTGTTCCTAGAAGATATTCAGTAAATGTTTGCTACCTGAATGATTGACCCCTACTGACTTATATGTAATTCTAGGTTTCTTCAAAAGGAGGTAGGATGTAGAGGGAAATTGAGGAAACCTTATCTTATCATTTCTGTTATGGGCTATTTTGGCATTCATCAAAAAGTTCTTCAGTTCCAGCCTGTCTTCATGGATTGATCCTAGCTAAATTCAGCTTAATACTTAAAAGTCGTAACCTGAGTTTGTTTGTTTGTTTGTTTGTTTTTTAATGGCCACACCCATGGCATGTGGAAGTTCCTGGGCTAGGGGTCGAATCAGAGCTGCAGCTGCTGGCCTACACTACAGCCACGGCCAATACTGGATCTGAGCCTCATCTGCAGCCTGTGCCACAGCTTGCAGCAATGTTGGATCCTTAACCCACTGAGCAAGGCCAGGGATTGAACCTGCATCCTCATAGACACTATGTTGGGTTCTTAACCTGCTCAGCCGCAGTGGGAACTCCCATAACCGGGGTCTTAAACCTGACCTCAGACCATTTTTCTGGGACTTTCTTCATATGAGATTGAGTGCTTTAGAGTTATAAGCACTAGTTCTCAGATGATTGGAAGTCATGATTCTTGGGGAAAATATCAAGAAATACTGACATATTTGTCCCATCTTTAGAAACAAGGGATGGTTTGACTTGCTAAAAACATGGCTTACATAGAGATTTGTCTACTTCCGTCGCATATTTTTGTTTAAACATGTTTGCCAGATGTTTAAAATTACACTGCCTATGAGTCAGTATTAGTAGGCAGCAAAAGTTTATCTGCAAATTGGAAGACGACTGCCATAGTTTGATTTTAGCAGCAGGGCACCTTTGTACAGTGTGTCAGAGAAACATGGACCAGGTCTGGGTAACCACCAGAACTCTTTCTAGGCCTTAGACACTGTTCTGTATCCAGAGATCCCTCTCTGTTGCCACATGTCACTTTCCCATTTCAGTTTTTCCTTTTAAAATATCCCTCCCTCTTCTGCAGGAATGACATTTTTGTGTTCCTGCTAAGTACGAGAGCTGGAGGACTGGGTATCAATCTGACTGCTGCAGATACAGTAAGTAATGAGAGCACAAAAATGCACTGAATATGCAGTTTTCCTACTGTAAATAATGTTGTTCAGTTGGTATTACCTTTTATTTTGTGTCACCAAGCTGTTTCTTTGCCTCTTGTTATGTTAAAAGATAGCATTGTACTTTGCCTAGAACTGGAACATTTTAGCTTTCCTTTTGGAATTTTTCTCCATTCCCATGGAATAAGTTTCTTACATACAGTCATTCATTAATGCTTAGTAAATGCCTACTATGTGTCTAATATTCTTCTAAACACTTGGAATATGTCAGTGAATAAACAGACTGAGAAAAAAAAAAAAATCAGTCAATTCAGGAGTTCCCATCGTGGCTCAGTGGTTAACGAATCCGACTAGGAACCATGAGGTTGCGGGTTCGGTCCCTGCCCTTGCTCAGTGGGTTAAGGATCCGGCATTGCCCTGAGCTGTGGTGTAGGTTGCAGATGCGGCTCGGATTCTGTGTTGCTGTGGCTCTGGTGTAGGCCGGCAGCTACATCTCCAATTGGACCCCTAGCCTGGGAACCTCCATATGCCTCCGGAGCGGCCCTAGAAAAGGCAAAAAGACCAGGAAAAACAGAAAAAATCAGTCAATTCAGCCAACCATATTTGTTTGTTTAGGAATTATAATTGAACAAATCAAAAAGGATTGTTTTATTACTCTTATGCATTATTCCATCATAGGAAAAATACATGTTTTTGTATTCTGAACTTCAGAAGGTGGTTGGAGAGCAATAAAATTGATCCGTTTAAAAAATAAGAATATTTTCCATCAAATTATCTATCCTTTCATACTCAGTCTCCTTGGAGGAATACTTCAGCATCTGAAAGGGAAAAGAAAAGAGTATTCCTTTTGTATTACAGAATTATTCCTAGGGTTCAAATATATTTAATAACAATTTCAGTAACCTTGAGACATAAAAATGAATAAATGGGAAATTGTTTTGTGTAAGGTAAGACTCAAAAAATGTCATTTAATGTGCTCATTTTGGTGCGCCTTTGTAAAATACAGAGCATCAAAATCCCTACAAATATGAGGTGCATGCAAACTCTGGAGAGTCATGGAGAATTGAATGAAGTACAAAGGTGAAGAGGCTTGAATAAATTCACAATAGAGCTGGAACCAGATCCCATGTTCCCCTGGTTCCACTTCCAGGCTGTGTCTATGAATGAAAAACAGATTCTATAATCACCAAGTAGAATGTCAGTCATAGGACTCAGCTATTCCTTCCTCGGCATCCTAACCTCTTCCATCAGTTAACCAGGTTGGGGCAGGGTTCCAGGGCCTGAGAACTGCTGGAGGGATGACTGGGTGATGCTGTATCTACTGTGCACATCATCAGTCTCAATCATCTTAAGACAAGGTTGACATTGGTGGTAGGTGTTGCTCTTGTAGGTTCTCCAACATGGTAGTTCACTTGGTGCCATGTCAGAAACTTGCCTTTGTCTTTTCCCCTTGGTTCTCTCCTCTGCTTATCAAGTGTACTGTCCAAGTTAGTCATACTCTTAATGTGAGTACAGGATTCATCACTTTGTCCAGGCTAATCTTTTAAACTCCAGTCTCAGGTCCTAGCCCCCACCTCTTCTCTTAGTTTGTTCATACCCTTCTTTATTAACCATGCTGCTCCCTTGCTTAAACCTCTTTTAGGGAGTTTCCATCATCTACAAGATAAAGGATAAGCTTTTACACTTACAAAGACCCTTCATTTTGTGGCCTTTATCTCCCTTTTCAGGCTAATTGCTAGACTATTACTACTTTCACAGTTTATGTTTCAGAAATCATGCCTCACTTGTTTCCTAAACATGTCATACTATATCACAATGTTACATAAAGGACTCCCTCAGCCTAAATCATTCTCCTGTACACACCACCTAGTAAACTTCTGATTGTTTTTCAAAACCCCACTCATGATCAGGGGTTACTATTTTATATGGGCTGTTAAGGCTTCTCTGATGAGGTGACATTTGAGCCAAAATCTGAAGAAAGTGAGAAAGGCAAGCCAATTATCCGGCAGAAAGAAGAGCATTCCAGGGAGAGGAAAGGAGTGCAAAGCCCTCATTCTTGGCATAAGCAAGCAACTTATGTAGGTGGAACGGAATGAATGAGAGGAGAGTGGTATAAAATGAGTGTGGCAGAAGCAGATCATGTAGGGCTTAATAGGCCATGATTAGGGTTTTGAAGTGGGAGACTCCTGGAGGAATTTGAACCGAGGAGGAACACGTTTTCGCTTGAGTTTCATTTCTTTGTATACTTTGCTTTTTAGGGCCACACTCACGGCATATGGAGGTTCCCAGGCTAGGGGTCAAATGGGAGCTACAGCTGCCAGCCTACACCACAGCCACAGCAACGCAGGATCAGAGCCTACAGCCATCTGCAGCCTACACCACAGCTCATGGCAATGCCAGACCCTTAACCCACTGAGCGAGGCTAGGGATCACACCCCACAACCTCATGGTTCCTAGTTGGATTTGTTTCTGCTGAGCCACTATGGGAACTCCTCACTTGAGTTTTAAATGTGTCATTCTGGCTTCACAGGGGTAGGGTGGGGAAGACTACAGGAAGAAGAATAGAAGCAGAAGGTCATTTAGGAATTAGACACAAGATGATGGTGACTTTGACAGGATTTAATCAGTGCAGGGGATGAGAAATTGTTAGAATGTGCATATATTTTGAAGGCACAGCCGGTGGGGGTTTGCTACATTGTATGTGGATGATGCAGGAGGTATCAAGGAAAACTCCAACATGTTTGACCTGAGTACCTAGAATGATGGAGATAGCAATTGCAGGTTAAGGGGGAGGAAGGGGGAGGGACAGGTTTGAGAGGGGAAATCAAAAAGAGTTTGGTTTGGGGGTGGAGTTCCCTGGTAGCCTAGCAGTTAAGGTTCTTGTGTTGTCACTGCTATGGCATGGGTTCGGTCCCTGGCCTGGAAACTTTTGCATGCCATGGATGCAGCAAAAAAAGTTTTGGGGAGTTCCCATCGTGGCTCAGTGGTTAACGAATCAGACTAGGAACCATGAGGTTGCAGGTTCGGTCCCTGGCCTTGCTCAGTGGGTTAAAGATCCCACGTCGCTCTGAGCTGTGGTGTAAGTCGAAGACGCTGCTCGGATCCCACACTGCTGTGGCTCTGGCATAGGCTGGCGGCTACAGCTCCGATTAGACCCCTAGCCTGGGAACCTCCATATGCCACGGAAGCAGCTCTAGAAAAAGCAAAAAGACCAAGAAAAAAAAAAAATTTGGTTTAGAGTAAGTTAAGTTGAAGGTTCATTTAGTGGCAGTGTCACCCAGGCAGTAGGGTCTGGAGTTTAGGAGAAAGATTGAGGCCGAAGATGTATTTTGGAATCATCAGGTCATAGATAACATTTAAGGCCATGGGGCTGGATGAGATCATCTGAGGAAGTCAAGCACTGGTTCTTTTGATTAAACTACCTTTCCCTTCAACTCAGTCTGCGTATCTCAGGTTTGGTCTGTAGTTTCTTTTTTTTGTTTTGTTTTTGTTTTTGTTTTTTGTCTTTTTGCTATTTCTTTGGGGCCACTCCCATGGCATATGGAGGTTCCCAGGCTAGGGGTCGAATCAGAGCTGTAGCCACCGACCTACGCCAGAGCCACAGCAACGCGGGATCCGAGCCGCGTCTGCAACCTACACCACAGCTCACGGCAACGCCGGATCGTTAACCCATTGAGCAAGGGCAGGGATCAAACCTGCAACCTCATGGTTCCTAGTCGGATTCGTTAACCACTGCGCCACGATGGGAACTCCGGTCTGTAGTTTCTTAAGGAGTAATTCCCCTAGTCATTCATTTGAGTGGCCAAAAAAATCATTGGGTTTGAGGGGGCAGATCTACACCATGCTTCTAGTTTTCACGTAGTTTGCCTTATACAAGTAAGTTGTTCCTGCCAGTCAGAAAGAACCAAAGTAGGCCCTTAGCCCCACAGCAAGAGGAATAGAAATAGGAATTTATGTACCCTGGGGCCTAAAGAGACAGCCTCTGAGTACTCTGAATTCCCAGTTCCAAAATAATTTACATTTAATTTTGAGAGGAGGGCTTAGGGACTCACTTGTAAATTAGAACCTCCTGGAATACTACTCAGAAAAAAAATGAGACCGCAAGACTGAAATGAGTTCCTAGGTTATGGTCTGTATGGAGTCAAGTTTTACTTACTCTCTGTAGTATTATTAGAGAAACAATAAGCTTAACTGCTTGCCTGGCGTTTTTCCTTTGTCCTAAGATTTATTTAGCTCTGGAAGATTCCCTGGAACCATTTATGGGCAAGGAAGAGGTTCGTCAGCCTAAAATGTCAAGAAAAACTTAATGTCTTATGATCGAGAATGTGCATGTAAACATGAATTTGTAAACAGTGGGACTCTGTCTGGCTCTCCCTGTTAGTAAGAACGTGATTTTAGTATGAAATTAATAGCAGCTGCTCCTTACCGCCTGTGTTCTTTGTGTATCCCTCCTGAAGTAGGAGTCTCTGCATTTGACATTGTTTAGTCAGGGATTGTTATAAACTGTGCTGTTGGTTTTGTTTCTGTGTCAGATCTGTTCTAAATGTTTATGTGCAGAGAGAGATTGAGGAGCTTTTGTCCTTTAGTAGCGGTGTGAGAAGTCTTGTGTCCCGTGAGACAACATAGGACTGCTTTCAGCCCTCCCAAGGGACTGAACTTCCACCCATTCTATTGGGGGGGGGGGGAAGAGTTCCACCCTCCAAGTGTTGGTCCAACTTTTTCCAGTTTCTCTCAAAATTTTCATGTTCTCCATTTCACTCTCACCTCCCCTGAAACTCTCTCATAGACCTGTATAGCCAGGTGCCTCCGCCCCACCTCAACTCTCACCTCCTTCCCTTGCTGCCCTTCCCCCTCAGCCCTCCCCAGTGCTAGCCCAGCTTGGTGTTTACAAGTTCAGAAAGATGCTGACAATTAATATATTTCCCCTTAGTCATTGTTGGGCCACGCTTTGTGGATTGACTAGCTTTAATCTTTCTTAGTTAAGTCAGTTGTTGTAGTTCTTTCATTGTTATTTGCTTTTCTCTAGAATGTCTCACTGAGGTCCATAAACCTGACTACCAAATACAGGCGTCATCTCTCTCCTACTCTGGTGGGCTTTGTCTCCCCTGAACTCCTCTCCCTGAGTTCATGTCATGGTCGATTCAGTGTTCATTTTATTGTCAAACTAGATAATAACTATATGTCTAACTTGAATTTTAGTTCTCTCTTGTTCTTAGCTTAATATACTAGCTTATAGATATTTCGTATTGTTTTTCCCGAGTAGAATCTTTTTCCTTCCTTCCTTCCTTCCTTCCTTCTTTCCTTCCTTTCCTCCTTCTTTCTTTCCTTCTTTCTTTCTTTCAAGATACCAACAGTTTAT
Source organism: Sus scrofa (assembly GCF_054392235.1). Lineage (NCBI taxonomy): Eukaryota > Metazoa > Chordata > Mammalia > Artiodactyla > Suidae > Sus > Sus scrofa. The sequence goes on from NC_139383.1 coordinate 139,629,457, forward strand.
TGGATAGGGCAAGTAGAATCTTATTTTATTCTCTTTTCCACTCTAGTTCCTCACATCTTTTAATCCATTTGAATGGATTAGATGAATGAAGAGGGGACTTTAAAGTTAAATTGCAAACCTGTCTCCTTTAATCTCCTTACTGTTTATGATCTCAAAAGAAGCTAAGTTGATTCAAGTGAAGTTGCCTCCGAGACTTCCATGAAAAAAATATGAACATGGAGGAAGCATCTATGAAATGATTCATAGTATAGGATTTCCCATTATGAGTTCACGCTTAACCATTGCCTCAGGCTTGGACTGCTAAAGGTACTATCTTTTGAGTGTGACATCAACTCTCATTTTCCTATGTATGACTACATATGTAGTCATGTTAGATATGTTGGGTAAATAATGCCCACCCCACCCCCCAGTCCAGTTGGAAGTTTCATCTTCATTAACTGTCTTCTCTTCCTTTGCTCCCCCTGAAAGTTTAAACTGAATTTTCTAGAATTTTACATATCCTATTAAAGTTCAAGAATGTTCTGTGGTCAGGTTTGCTATAATCCTCTACAAGTGACAGATACTGTACGCTTCTGAATCCTAGATCTGTGGACACTGAATTAACAATAAGCTTTCATAATGGTTTTTTTTTCTTCGGCAGGCAGTTATAATTTTTTCCTCAAGGATTCTACCTACCCTAAAAATTGAGGGATTATACCTCCTATGAAAGCAAGACAAAAGGAACACCATAAGAAAGATCCAGTGGGGACCTTAGTAGAGGCAAGAGCTTTGAAAATGCTGATGCCTTTATCTGTCTTCGCCCAAAGTGAATTTTTCAGAAAATGGCAGGAGAATTGCTTCTGTTTTCAAATAAGAAAATAAGTAAATTACTAAGGAATAGAGTTAAGGAATGGAAAATGCATCTAGAGGAACAGTGTCAAGAGAAATGGATCATTTCTTCAGTTTCTATTTTCGGCCCTGTCTAGTTTTGATCATGCCTTAGAGATTCTAGTGTCAATTGATTAGTATTTGTAGAATTCTCCTTTTTAGTGGAGGGTAGTATCTGTCCTCAAATCAGACTACATAGGAAGATTTTTTTAAGTATGTAATATACATGAAATAATTGGAGACCTATAGGAGATAATGGAACTTGGACCAGGGTAGGCAGTGCAATGTTTTGCTAATAGTGCAGATTGTAGAAGGAGACTGAACTCAGGCCAGTCTCTTCTTAATGTATAAGATGAAGGAAATATGTAAGGGTTTTTTGAAAATATAGTGAAATATGTATGCACATCTGTTTCGAGTACTCAGCAGATTTCAGCAGTTGTTTTTTCTTTCTTTCTTTTTTTTTTTTTTTTTTTGTCTTTTTAGGGCTGCACTCGCAGCATATGGAGGTTCCCAGGCTAGGGGTCAAATCAAAGCTTTAGCTGTTGGCCTACACTACAGCCACCACAATGCAGGATCCGAGCTGCATCTGCAACCTACACCACAGCTCAAGGCAACGCCAGATCCTTAACCCACTGAGCATGGCCAGGGATCAACCTGTGTCCTCATAGATGCTGGTCAGATTTGTTTCCACTGAGCCACAATGGGAACTCCCAGCAGTTGTTATTTCTGATAGGAATCCATGAGGAATAGGAAAAGGAGACAGTGTTATAGGCAAGAGAAATCAAGGAGGTCTTCCAGAAAGTGGTGAAGTTTAAACAGAACCTTAACCTGCTTCATCACCTGGGAACTCCCAAAGGAATCTTAAGTAATAGAGAAGAGTTGAAGGATTGATTCTAGGTCAGAACATAAACTTCAGCAAGAAGCAATACAAAAAAAAGGTAATATAAGTGAGGAACAGTGAAAAGACCTATCTGACAAAAGAGAAAGATGTTGGCATAGTATAGCAGGGCCTGATCATTGAGGGGAGTTTGGGCTTGATGTGTTACAGCATAATCAACAGAGAGATGGAGTGGTCTCCAGTGGTACCCAAAGTAGACTGAAGAAGAAGGGGATTGAGATCTTGGAAGCCTGCTAGTCTAGAAGCATTAGTGAGCCAGATGTAGGTGGTGAGGGCCTGGTCCAGGAGAAGGACAGTGCACTATAGAAAGGATAGGTTTATGTCTGAAGAAGCACTGGCTGGGTTTGGTGATGTGGTTGAATGTAAAGGACACCTGAGAGATGAGGGTCGTTTTGAAGTGGCTTGCTTTTAGGAGGTCCACTGTATTGAAAGTAGCCTCAGGGCTGAGGACCCAGGATTCTACTGGTTTTAGGATCACTTGTAAAGCTGGGGAAGGGGGGCACATTTTGTTGTTGTTTGTTTGGCAAACTAGAAGTAGCTTCCAGAGAACCCTTTAAACATTTCTTGCCTGGAATCTAAGAGACAGGAAATGACCCTATTAATAGCAACCTGAAAATTCCAGGAAAGCCATGTCAAGTCTCTTAGCAAGGTAAGCCTAGGGTTGAAGAGAAGGCTTTCACATCCCTCACATCCCAGGCCCACTGCTTATTTAGGCTGTGTGATTTTGGATAAAGATCACACAGCCTACTTCCTTTGTGCCTCAGTTTCCTCATCTATAAAAGGTTTTTTTTAATAGTACCTAAATCACGGTGGTAGTGGGATTTAAGTGAGTTAGTACATATAAAGCACTTAGTACAATGACTGCCCCAAAGTGTTTATTAATATAATTGCCACTCCCTCCTTTTAAATGAAAAAAAGCAGAGTATATATACCTTTTTTGTTTGTTTTTTTTTTTTAAAGGCTGCACCCACAGCATATGGAAGTTCTCAGGCTAGGGGTCAAATTGGAGCTGCAGCTACAGGCCTAAACTACAGCCACAGCAACACTAAATCCAAGCTGTGTCTGCAGCCTACACCACAGCTCAGGGCAACTGCCAGATCCTTAACCCTCTCAGGGAGGCCAGAGATTGAACCTGTGTCCTCATGGATACTAATCGGGTTACCTACCACTGAGCCGCAACAGGAACTCCCAGAGTATATATTTTTTGTCCAGGACAGTTGAAGGAATGATTGATTTTATGAATGGATATCTGCTCATTTTTCTAGCATAGAAAAAAATCTGGGAGTTCCCGTCATGGCTCAGCGGAAGCGAATCTAACTAGGAACCATGAGGTTGCGGGTTTGATCCCTGGCCTCACTCAGTGGGTTAAGGATCCAGCGTTCCCACTAGCTGTGGTGTGGGTCTCAGATGCAGATCAGATCTGGCATTGCTGTGGCTGTGGTGTAGGTCAGCTGCTGTAGCTCTGATTCGATCCCTAGCCTGGAAACTTCCATATGCCACGGGTGCAGCCCTAAAAAGCAAAAGAAAAAAGAAAAATTCTGGCATCGAACTATTGCAATAGATGAGTGGCTTGAATGCTCTCAGAATTCCTAGTGTTGCCCTGAGAGTGCTCCAGTCTTTGCTGTATTCTTGTCCTTCCTATGCAGGTGATTTTTTATGATAGTGATTGGAACCCTACTGTGGATCAGCAGGCCATGGACAGGGCCCACCGCTTGGGGCAGACAAAGCAGGTTACTGTGTACCGGCTCATCTGTAAGGGCACCATTGAAGAACGAATTCTGCAGCGAGCCAAGGAGAAGAGTGAGGTAAGTAGAAGACAAAATACTGTGCTGGTAGAGAAAATAGTCCAGCCATGTTGACTGGACTAAGACAGACTCTTGCTTTTCATTGGTCATGAAGGCAGTAAAATTTCTCCTGAACGGAAAATAAAATGATGTCTTATACAAAAGCAGTGTCTGTTGTCCTGGCCATTCCTCACTTCGTGTGTACAACCTACTTCAGCTGTTGTTCATGTGAAGAGGACACCAGTCATGGCCCTCACGTTTGACATAGTTTCACATTCAGGGGAAGAAGGAGTGGTGTTTGCTTTTCCCCTAGTACTCTCAATGTGATCAGCCTCTGCGTTGTATGCCAAATTTGCTAGTTTCTAAAGTGATCATTTGTGGGTTGGGGGGTTTGTCTTGATTCAGTGGATCTTATAGCTATCACTTAACAGTCCCAAGCAAAGAAGTTCTCATTGTCCTTTTTGTTGGACCAGTGATTTGGATGAGCCAGCCACATAAATGAAAAAGAAATGAGAAATCCAGGGGCCTCACCAAAAGAACAGATTGAGAAAGATGTTTCTTTCTGGATATTTGCCATAAGGGAATGAATGTCTGGTGGTGATGTTTTGATCTGTTTTGGTATAGATTCAGCGGATGGTGATTTCTGGTGGGAATTTCAAACCAGATACCTTGAAACCCAAAGAAGTGGTTAGTCTTCTTCTAGATGATGAAGAGTTGGAGAAAAAATGTACGTACTCTCTAGACCACTTAGTAATGCTTTCTCCTCCTTATAAAGATGTTTCTCTGGCCCTGAACATCCAAAAGTAGAAGTATCCCTTAGCTGAGTGCCAAGGTTAGGCAAAGCCAAAGCCTGTGTTTGGGGAGAAACATTTTGTTGTTGTTGTTACTATTTTATGTTAAAACCCAAACAGGGATATGTTATAGAGTAGAATGCAAAAATTTACATATTCACATGTAGTTTTGGAATAATATGACTTCAAATAAATGTGTACCAGGAAGGCCGTATCCCTAGACTCCTCAGCAGTAAGGAATTTACTCTGTTCTGCTCAGAGAAATGTTTTTATGAGGCAATTGGAAAAGCACGCTGCTGTATGTAACATACAGACTCTTCCCCCAGTATTTCTGGCTTTTGAGAATAATGGGTTTCAGACTGACCTTGTAAACCTCTGAGGACTTTGTCAGCATCACATCAGAAAATGTGATGAAGCTCCCTTCTTAAGGTGCTCACATTTGCCACCACCTTCTAAAAAACCTTTTGGGCCTCTACAGTTGTACTTGATCTCTGCAATGCAGAGATACTAAAAGGCTGAAAAGAAAAGGAAAAAGAATAACGGCAAGATAAGGCCAATGATAATGAAACTGAATCATGGTTTGAACCCCAAACTATTAAGACTGTCTGCCTTAAATGGCATAGTCATACATTGAAACATAAATATCAAGGAATATGACCACCTTAATTTTATTTTTTTTACTTTTTATTAAAGTATCATTGATTTACAATGAGGATTAGGATTACCACAGGTAGTTCATTACATCTTCTTAAAATTTTCTCAATAGTGAGACTCCGGCAAGAAGAAAAACGGCAGCAGGAGGAAACAAACAGAGTTAAAGAGCGCAAGCGCAAACGGGAAAAGTATGCAGAGAAGGTGTGTCAAGCTTGGGGTGGTTGACCAGGGACTGGTGGTGTGGTGGGATAGTCCTTACAGAACAGGCTTCAGAGTACATGCTTGTCTTGGTTACTGGTTAGGATCTAGCTCCATCTACCTGTGCTCTGTAGCAGTTCTGTGGTCACTGACAATCAGGCAGGAAAAATGCAGCCTTGGTAGAACTGTACTCCCCACACAGACCTACCTTGTCTGTGGTCACATGTAATTATGGAAACCATAATTGGGACTGTTAAACAGCGTAAGGCTAAATGTGAGAAAGATGGATGTTAGTTACATTATTAGAGTCTGTAGATTCTTAGAAAGGGCCTGAGAGGTCATTAGACCTAGTCCTTCTACCACAATTCTGCTAGTATACTGTTCGTGTTCATCTCTTTCTCCAGTTCATGCCAAGGATGTGAGCTGGGTTTTGTTTCCCTTGCGACATTTCCTCCTTGAGCCCACCAAGCTAGCTGCAAAGTAGGATGTAGTTTCCCCTACATTTCTCCCTATCTTGCTGTGTCTACCAAAGTATTAGGTCAGTAATCCTTATCCCTGGTCTTTACTGACATGTAAATCAAAAATGAGATTTTCAGGACTTATTCTTGTTTCAAGAGTCAGCCCATTAGTTCTCAGTAGATTGCCAAACTTATTATGCCTAAAGACTGTTGATTTGAAATCATTTTATTACCTTCCAGAAAGTGACTCCTAACTTTTTCTGGTGGGTTTGGCCTACCTTTGGGTTGTGCTGAGCCTCAGGCATTGCCATAGCTCTGGGCCCTCAAGTCTGAACGTTGTCTTTGTGTCATTTCCCAACTCTTCTGTTTGTCTGAAGCATGTTATCTGGTTACCTGTTAAAGCTGGTTCTGTTTTAGGTGGAGGTCAGCTTCTTCCCCTTATCCCAGCTTGTGTAGGGCCTTGTGTCCCTTGGGTCACGTGGCCTTAATAGTCAGCAGCCTATATATGTTTATCTTCCTGTAGATACACCAGCTCTTCCGATTGTAAAATTCACACCCCCAACTGTGCCTTCTGCTAAGCAGAGCTATTTCTAGCTTGAAGGATGCCCCTGGTACTTACTGTATTGACAGAGTTGAAAAATCTCAGGAATGGAGGCTCATGTTCCTCCTAGTCTGGGCTGCCATTTCTATCCATTTCCTCAGGTTCTCTTTTATGACTCTACTTGTAAATCTCCAACCATTGCTTACTACTATTCAGAAACAGTATCAAAGAAGAAAAGGTAGTATTCTCATACAGGACGTTGTAGGGCCTAGTGAGTTTGCAGCAGGTGCCATCCCTACTCTCAACATAGAAGTTGTAGAAATTCCCAGTGATGATATAAACTACGCAATGACATACCATATTCACCCTAATATAGGTCTAGATACAAATGTAGTTATGTGCAGTGGGTAGCTGTGAGGCCCAGAATTTTCCAAGCACATCTGTGATTCCACATCTCTAATCTGTGACAGAGCCCTACTGAACTTGGCTCTAGAACTGTTTCAGTGTAGCTCAGTAACTCAGCCCTTAAGCATCTGCATGTAAATTAAGGAAATAATGACAAAAGCCACCTCAGTATTCCTTGTATGTGAGAAGAACCTTCATTCTCCTTAAGCATATTTAAAAAGAAGGCAGAGTAAAAACAGATGTGTGGAGGGATGCACTGGCCCTCCCTCTTGTGAGATTGCATCAGTTCAGCCCCTGCTAAGTGCTGCTGCTTGGACATGCTGGAAGCTGAAGGTGCACCTCTCTCCGCAAGGACTAGTTTTGGCACAGCTCCAGTTCAGTGTGACTGGCCTTTCCACTTTCTATTATTGTGGTAGACTATGTATAGACTCTTACTAAGCCATCCCTTTCCTCCTTCCTTAGGAATCTTTTTTCGTAATATGCTAATTGGATAAAATGAAACCTAGAAGTTTTTTACAAAGAGTCAAATTTCTGTCATCGCTTTCTTCTCCAACCCCACTTTCCCTTGGTGCCTATCCTCATGCTTTCCCTGTATTTTTTGATTTGTGTGTTACCAGAAGAAAAAGGAAGATGAATTGGATGGGAAAAGGAGAAAGGAGGGCATAAACCTGGTGATCCCTTTTGTCCCCTCGGCTGATAACTCCAACCTCTCTGCAGACGGGGACGACTCCTTCATTAGCGTGGACTCGGCCATGCCCAGCCCTTTCAGTGAGGTGAGGCTCCTTTTAGATGCCTTCATTGCAGCAGTGGGGACTCTGTCCTGACCTGGTAGCCTCTGCTTTTCCTGAAATTCTCCTGCCTCCCAGGAGGGGGTTACACGTGGACTACAGCTGCTGTAGTCCATAAGGAGAAAAGCAAATGAGATCAGGCTGGCTTCTCTGGAACCAAAGCAGGAGGTTTGACTCTCAGGAGTGAAGCCAGGCAGGAGAGGGAAATGGTGGTGAAACCTGAGACGCACACCCACACACAGGCACGAGGGCTGTGGGCGCTGGGCACTAGGAGCAGTGGTGACCATGATGCTTCTTCCTCTAGATCTCCATCAGCAGTGAGCTGCACACTGGCTCCATTCCACCCGATGAGAGCAGCAGTGACATGCTGGTCATTGTGGATGACCCAGCCTCCTCAGCCCCTCAGTCTCGAGCCACCAACTCTCCTGCTTCCATAACAGGCTCTGTCTCAGACACTGTGAATGGTAAGTGATGCTGCTAGCCTATGCAACCTGGGTGAGGTACTGATTCCTGCTAGGATAATGGCGTTTTCAACTTTCTTTAAAAAGGAATGGAGTAGGAGTTCCTTTTGTGGGGCAGTGGAAACGAATCTGACTAGGAACCATGAGGTTGTGGGTTCGATCCCTGGCCTCGCTCAGTGGGTTAAAGATCTGGCATTGCTGTAAGCTGTGGTATAGGCCAGCAGCTGTAGCTCTGATTCGACTCCAAGCCTGGGAACCTCCATGTGCTGTGGGTGCGGCCTAAAAAGCCAAAAAAAAAAAAAAAAAAAAAAAAAAAGGAATGGAGTAAAGCAAAAAGGATTTGTAGATAGAACTAGAGACTCTCATACCACATAAACCCAGAAAGAGAAAGACAAATACCATATGATATCACTTATAAGTGGATTCTAAAATATGGCACAGATGAACCTATCTACAGAACAGAATCAGACTCATGGACATGGAGAACAGACTTGTGGTTGCCAAGGGAGAAGGGTCGGGAGTGGGGCGGACTGGGAGTTTGGGGTTAGTAGATCCAAACTATCCCATGTGGAGGGGGTAAGCAATGAGATTCTGCTGTATAGCACAGGGAGATATATCTAATCACTTGTGATGGAACATGTGAAAGATAATATGAGAAAAAGAAAGTATGTGTGTGTGTATAAATGACTGGGTCACTTTGCCATACAGCAGCAATTGACAGAGCATTGTAAATCAACCATAATTAAAAAAAAGAATTTGTAGCCTCATTTTCTCTTAGCCCATTCAAGGGAAAGGGAGAAGGAAAAGGAAAAGGTTTAGGGAAAGCGAAGTAAGAATTTCATAAAGATTTCAAACTTCTTTATTTTCTAGTCATCCCTGTCTTTCCTATTTCACTCTTACTTTGCTAGTTTTTAATTAAAGTGAGGGATTCTGTGGGACCCAGTGTTGCTGCTGTTTCTCAAGGAGTTCTAGGTTTAAAATTTGGGAGTAAAAGTTGACTGAGTAAGGAGGACATTGGAATGTGCAGGTGAATACAGACAGCAGGTCCCTGGGTTCATTTAGTAATAATCTGGTTTAAAGAAGAAATTCAGGAGTCACAGAACCACTCTTGTAGAATGAAAAGCAGCTTGAGGTGTTGGCTCTTTTAGCTGTTTACAGTTCTTACTAATTCTGCATGACTCTGTGGCCCTGCCATTAAACTGGGACATAGACCTCCCTGGGAGTCCTGAAAGCCATCTTCCCTGTCCAGGAGAATATTATGTTAACATATGAAAAGGTTGACTTTTTTCCCTTTTGGCCCATTTGTTCCCACAGGAATTTCCATCCAGGAAATGCCAGCTGCAGGACGTGGTCACTCAGCCCGAAGCCGAGGCCGCCCCAAAGGTTCAGGAAGCACAGCCAAAGGAGCAGGGAAGGGCCGGAGCCGGAAGTCCACTGCAGGCAGTGCTGCTGCAATGGCAGGGGCCAAAGCAGGGGCTGCAGCGGCCTCCGCAGCTGCCTATGCTGCATACGGGTACAATGTGTCTAAAGGTATGCAGGCTCCAGGAGGCTGCAGGCTCTGTTCTGGTTGGGGGCAGTCTAGAGGGTCTAGTGAGCATTCTGCTGAGTAGAGTGGTTGGGGTCCCCCAGACTGAAGTCTCCTTCCCAAAACCCACATGGGATTCTGACTCTGCACTGAGCAGTCCTGACTCTCCTCTTGTCTTTGTGACTCAGCACAATGGTGGAAGTAACTATAAAAAGATAGCGCTGAACTTTTTTTTTTTTCCTGTCTTTTTAAGGCCACACCCGCGGCATATGGAAGTTCCCAGGCTAAGGGTCGAATCAAAGCTACAGCTGCCAGCCTACATCACAGCCACAGCAGCTTGGGATCCAAGCCATGTCTATAACCTATACCACAGCTCACGGCAACTCCAAATCATTTAACCCACTGGTCGAGGCCAGGGATCAAACCTGCGTCCTCATGGATACTAGTCGGATTCATTACCAGTGAGCCATGACGGGAGCTTCTGAAGTTTTTGACCATACATCTTTAAACAGAATTTTTCCTGCCTTGAGAACTGATTTTTTTCCCCAGACCCACATTTTAGTAGTTACATTTTAGCAGTCCAAGCAGGCATAGTTAACATTTACCCAGCCTTAGGGTTAAACACTGCTGTGTTCATAGGCAGGAAACACATGGACCCTGTGCCTGAGTGTATAGTGAAAGTGAGAACGGGAGGCTGTGCATGGAATATGTTTAACAGCAGCAGAAGGCAGTGTGTGTGTGTTGAGTGAAAAAAGAGGGAAGGCCTGAATAGTCGTTGTGGATCAGAAGGAAGGAGAAGGATGATGAAGGACCTGGACTGGCAACAGAGAGTTGGCAATCACCAAAGCATGTTGGGGTCATCGAGCAGGCCAGTCAGGATGTGCTGAGGAGGAGCTCTGGGAGTCAAGGTTGGAAAGACCTGAAGGGCAAGAGCTTCTCAGATGTGTAAGTGTTAGTTCACCTCCCCTTTCTCTTCTTGCAGGAATATCAGCTTTCATTTCTCTGTTCATTCAACAGCTATGAAGTATAATAGCCTAGCCCAAGTATTTCTTAACCTTGTGCCAGCTCATCATATCCTTGGAAAAGAGCCATCATACCCATAGTCAAGGGTGTCATGGCAGGATTTCACCCATGGATGGGGCAAAGCATGACACTCATTAGGCTTTCTCTTTGAGACCTGGCCTGAGGAGGGGGCAGGAGGTAGAGCATTAGGAGAAGAGTTCACAGAGCCTGGTGACTGGGAATGGAAAATAAGGCAAAGGACCAGTTCAGACATTACCTGCAGCTCCATTGTGGGTGAGAGATGACACGAGTCTGCCTACCAAGCACTTAATTCTTTTTTAGGAAAGTTAAAAAGAGTTATTGCCCAGGAAGCCATCACTGGAGATGGGAGATTTGAATTGGGTCCTTGAAGTGGCAAGTCTTCGAGCATAAGGGTGGACACGTCAAACACAAGGAGAACTGCCTGAGCGTAGACGCAAGATAGGGCAGCCTTGTGCCCTCGGCCAGACTGATTGGGGAGTAGAGGATAGCTTTTGAAATTAAAAAGGAAGCACGTAATAATGAGTGGTGTCCCAAGAAGGAGGAAGAAAGGGGTAAGAAAATACATGAGTGTAAGTTACAGCTTCTCCTGCAGCCTCAGCATCCCCACATTGTGTAACGTGTGCTCTGTCCTTGAGTGCCAAGGTGACATCTTTACTCCCTATAGATGAGGTAGTGTGGAGAGGGCTGCATAGGCATCGTTTTCCTCTTTAGAAACACATCCCTCTTACTGAAAAACAGTTTCTGGATGCTAAGAAGTGTGTCGGGAAAGGGGGTTCCCCATGACCTCAGCTCCAGCCCAGACTCCAGTAACCAAGGTCAGGCGCTGAGGCAGCAGAGACAGGACGGGTGCTCACGCTCTTGCCTCCCTTTCCATCCTCACAGGAATCTCCGCCAGCAGTCCGCTACAGACGTCCCTTGTTCGGCCTGCTGGCCTTGCTGACTTTGGACCTTCAAGCGCCTCTTCTCCTTTGAGCTCCCCTTTGAGCAAAGGAAATAATGTTCCTGGGACTCCCAAGAGCCTCCACTTGACCAGCAGCCTAGCCCCAGACTCCCTGGTCCGGAAACAGGGTAAAGGCACCAATCCTTCTGGAGGACGGTAACCACCTGGCCCTCCAGCTTTCTTCAACCAAACCAGGGGCTAGAGTCCTGGCCTGCAAATGGTCTTTGGATGGCTTGCCCAGTGCAGCATCTTCCATCCCAAGTCAGAGGGCAGCGACGACCAATTGCAACAAGAAAAAGACAGGCAGGTGGTTGTGAGCACTTTCATCACCTGTGTCTCAAGAGGAATGCTCTGGGGTTGCCTGTAGGAAAAAGGCCAGGGACAGGGTCAGGCCCACAGCATCTCAGATGAACTTATAGGCAAGTCTTAAACCTCATACTGGGGAAGGGCCTGACAGAGACCCCCCTTTAGATGCTCAGGCACACGGTCTCCATCCCCATTCCACTCTTTGGCTCTGGCCATGTCCCTTGCAAAGGCTCCACAAGTGCTGTGAAGAGCCTTCCATGGTGGAGACTTCCCTTAGGGCTGTGATTTCCTGTGGGGCTAGGAAGGAAGGAAATCATGTACATGGTGTCTTCAGTGGTTGGGCGGCTCCTCAGGTCTCCAGACCCCATTTGCCAGAGTGTCACCATTGAGGAGAGCAGTAAATGCAAGAGAAGGAAGTGGTCTGTAAGGACGGCAGAAGGCTAGAGGAAGCATGCCTGGAGGCAGTTGTTTTCCCAGCATCTCTTCCCCTGTCCTGCATGGTTCACACCGGAGAACCTTCAGGGCCCACCAGCAACAGTAGCAGCAGCTCCCACCCCGGGACTCCCAGAAGCCAGTAGAGAGACCAGGAGCCACCTCAATCAGCAGGACATCCTCACTGCCCCTCTTGCAGTCTCCCCTTACCCTTCCTGAATGCACAGTCTCCCCACCCTTGCCCTTCAGCCCCCTGCTTGGCTGTATGCACTGTCTGTATTGCACTGAGAAAGGAAGGGAGAGCAGAGCGAGGTGGAGAGGATGGAGAGAGGGCAAGCTCAGCACCCCCTCCTGGCCAGGCCCTACCAGCCTGAGCTTGCTTCCTCCAGGAGAGGCAAAGGGGTGGTGTTTGCATGGGAGGTGTCTGCCTGCCCTCAGCCTGATGTCCCTGGTGGAGCAGGTGCTTCTGGGTGGGCCAGCCTCTAATTTGCACACCTGAAAATCGCGAAATTGAATTTAGATAGATTGATTTTTAAAACTTTTTTTTTTGGAGTAGGGATGGTAGGGGAATCATTTAATTTAAATCATTAAGATTCCCCTGCCCAAACCCAGACTCCTGTGTACAGATGCTATTTAGAGGGAATCAGAAAAATGCCAAGCCTTTTTTCTCTTTGAATGTGCTGTCTATTTTTATAACTGAACTTGTACATATGTATAAAGAGAGACACATCTTTCTTTTACTAACTGGAGAAAAAAAAATCTTAAATAAAATGGAGTGAGATAATTTTATGTAAATTGGGGTGTCTGTGGTCTTTGCACCTGCTTCTCCTTGGGCTTATCTTAGGGTTCCTGGAGGGGGGTTGTAGCAGGTTGAAAGGAAAGCAGAGCCCTAATGTCATCATCATTCTTGTGGCCATGAGAAGATAGGTGGTCAGTGGGACAAGGATTGCCCCCGTGGGCATTAATCGGGCAGAGGAATTTGCCTCTAGCCATTTGAGAGGAGGCTTGACCAAGTGCCTGGCAGGCCATGGCCTTCAGGGTATGGGCTCCTTATGACTCCAGACTAGCCCCAGGACCTAGGTGTAGGAAGCTTGACCTGGTCCACCATTAGGCAGTTACACAGTAGTAATCTTTTTTCTCTTTTTTTGCTCTTCAGGGCTGCACCTGCGGCACATGGAGGTTCCCAGGCTAGGAGCTGAGTCAGAGCTGCAGCTTCCAGCCTACGCCACAGCCACAGCAATGTCAGATCTGGGTTGTGTCTGCAACCTACACCACTGCTCACAGCAACACCAGATCCTTAATTCTCTGAGCAAGGTTCAGGGATTGAACCACATTCTCATAGATCTTGTTGGGTTTGTTACCGCTGAGCCATCATGGGAACTCCCATGGTGATAATCTTAACACTGACATATTCTTTCTCCCAAAACCACAAGGAAACCAAAACCAAAAAAAAAAAAAAAAAAGTATAGGCCAATAATCTTTGATGAATATTGATGCAAAAATTCTCAACAAAATTTTAGCCAACTGAATCCAAACAGCATATAATGGGATTCATCCCACGTTCACGGGATGGTTCGGCATATGCGTATCAATCAACGTCATACACCACATTAACAAAAGAAAAGTCAAAAACCACATGATCATCTCAATAGATGCAGGAAAAGCATTTGACAGAGTCCAACATCCATTCATGATTTAAAAACTCTTACCAAAGTGGGTATAGAGGGAGCATACCCTAACATAATAAAAAACCGCAAGGGAGAGATCATTCTGGCAGTGAATAATATCCCCAGCTAATAGGAACTTAATGGTCCCAGTTTCTGAACTCTAACCTATGTACAAATATGTGTATATTAATGCTTGTTTGTAATTCCGGAACACACTATGGGTCAATTAAGCCAGCAGAAATACTCAGGAATTGTGAAGTGAACTCAGTGTTCTCAAAGTTAACTGTACTGGTAAGAATCTTCAAAACAGTGAAATTCTTTACTAGGGATTCCAGAGACATCCAGGCTTTGAAAACGTAGCTCTCTGATCAGCTGGAAAAAGAGTGGGTTTCTAGCCTGGACTGGCAGTGTTCCTCTGATTGAGGTAAATAACACACTGATATGCTCTTGCATCATCTTTGAGCAGGGCTCGTGCTGTTCCAAATGTGCTGGCTGTGTGGCCTCCTGAGCCTTGGCTCACCATGCGTACCCTTGATGGGGGTGGACTGGCTCCTGAGCCACTGCTGCTTGCCCCATCACAAGGGTAAGCCTTTTCTTCATCTTGTTGATCCTGGTAGCACTATCCTATATGCCTGGTCTTGTTTTTCTTGCTGGTAAACTTGACCAAGGCCTCCCAGAACAAACTAGTGTCATGTCCCAATTAACCATGCCCTATTGTCACCACTGTGGCTTCTTGTCAACAAGCCCACTAGGATGGATCCTCTCCAGTCCTCATAAATGCAGCTTGGCCCCTAGTGCTCAAACTTGGTTTGACTGTTCTAACCTCGCCAAGGCCAGCAATGGCTGCCTCTGCTGACCTGACAACTCGGATCTTCATAGCTTCACCTAGATGGGAGTTTTGGATCAGAGCTCTCCAGTCTTCTCTGTCCCCAAACGTGCTTCCATACTCCCCTTTTGCCTATTTTCAATCCAAACCCTGAAGAAAACAGCAAACATTTCATACCGAAGGACACTCAAACCCTTAATGTCCCTCTTCACCTGTCCCCTCCCTTACTTGAGGGTTCATAGATGGCACTTGAATCTTAAGTGAAGGCTTCGGGAGTTACTGTTGTGGCGCAGCAGAAACAAATCTGACTACCTTCCATGAGGACGCAGGTTCTATCCCTGGCCTCGCGCAGTGGGTCAGGGATCCAGTGTTGCCATGAGCTGTGATGTAGGTCACAGACATGGCTCAGATCCTCAGTTGCTGTGGCTGTGGTATAGTCTGGTGGCTACAGCTCCAATTTGACCCCTAGCCTGGGAACCTCCACATGCCACAGGTGTGGTCTTAAAAAGCAAAAAATAAATAAAAATAAATTTAAAAATAAAGTAGGAGTTCCCGTTGTGGCTCAGTGGTTAACGAATCCGACTAGGAACCATGAGGTTGTGGGTTCGATCCCTGCCCTTGCTCAGTGGGTTAACGATCTGGTGTTGCCGTGAGCTGTGGTGTGGGTGACAGATGCAGCTCGGATCCCTCGTTGCTGTGGCTCTGGTGTAGGCCAGCGGCTACAGCTCCAATTAGACCCCCTAGCCTGGGAATTTCCATATGCCGGGGAAGCAGCCCTAGAAAAGGCAAAAAGACAAAAAAAATAAATAAATAAAATAAATAAAAGTGAAGGCTTCAAACACACAACTTGAGTCCAGTCCCCAAGTCACAGCTTGTTCTCATCCATCCACATTCTAAAGGCTTGTCCATCTCCCATGTGAGAGACCCCAACTCACCCACGAACTGAGAGTCAGTCCCTTAACACACAAGAAGGCTAGGAGGGCTCCTGCCTGCTGAAAGAAATATCTCTCAGGAAGCCTAGAAGCCTAATCCTAGAGTGCCGATCACAGAGAGGGCCATCCTTTCAGCCAGGGCTACCTTGCCCCCTGAGCCAGCTCTTGCAGCCCTAGATTAAGTAAATTTTTAAGATTGTGGGTCCCTATGAGCAGCCCTTGAAATGTGGAGTCTGCACTGGGCTTGCTATCAGTTTCCATGCCTAGTGCTTTGTTGAAGCACTCAGTGTCTGGAGACCCCTTGGACCCGGAGTTCTAGAGATCCTCGGATGTGCCTCAAGGGGTGTTTGTGAGTGATGAGCAGAAGGGATGCAGGCCACCCAAATTAAACGAAGCAGCTCTGTTCTTACTGCCAGGTAAAGATTTTGTGTGGCGTTAAACTAAAATAAAAAAGTAATGTTTACAAACTTCAGTATGCATATGAATCACCTTGGGTTTTCTTAAACTGCAGATTCAATTTCCAAAGTTCTCAGTTAAGACCTGAAACTGAATTTCTAACATAATTTCTAACATCATTTCTCAGATGATGACTGCTGGTCATTGGACCACACCAGAAATACCAGGCCCTGGGCACTCTCCAGCCCTGTCAATCAGAATCAACTCTGAACCAGACTAGTATCTGAACCAGACTAGTATCCATAAGGATACCTGGCCTCATTCAGTGGGTTAAGGATCTGGCATTGCCACAAGCTACACGATAGGTTGCAGACATGGCTTGGATCTGACGTTGCTGTGGCTCAGGCTGCCAGCTGCAGCTCCATTTTGACCCTTAGCCTGGGAACTTCCATATGCTGCAGGTGCGACCCTAAAAGAAAAAAATTTTTTGAAAGATAAAGAGAAGATTAGCATGGCTCCTGCTTAAGGATAATATGCAAATTCATGAGGCATTCTGTATTTTTAGGTGTTTTAGGCACAGCCCTAAAAAGGAAAAAACAAACAAAAAAAACAACTCTGATCTCTGCTTATATACCCCCACCCCAGCCAAGAAGCCCTATGTAGGAAATACAACTTTATTTTTTCTATTGTTCAACTTAATCCACTTGATGACAGAAAGTAAAAAACTAGCATTTCCAGGAAAACTTGGTCCTGTACATGTTTTCTCACTTTCGTCATTTTAAACCTGTTAATTCATTATTTTCTCCATCGCCTTTCTCCTTTGGGAAGGCATGTTAGGTATGAGAGAGGTTCTCTGATCTGCTGCCGCCTCTCTGTTCTGTGTTCCTTCACCAAATTGTAGCCTCTTTAATTGCTGAAGGATCTATGATCCCTGGACTCACTCGTTGCTGCTGCATGTGTCTTCTTAGTGTGGCTACCAGACACCTCAGGGCCAGTCAGCTTTCTCAGCTATTTTTGAGCCTTTCTCGAGGGCATGGAGAAATTTGCCAGAGTGTGGTTAAACAATGCAGTTTGGGAGGCAGCCCTGGTCAGTGCCAGCTGCCTGAGTTGGCCTCTTCAAGCTGCCTTCAAACCATTTAGATATGGCGGGCTGTTCTAGAGAAAGCAGGATCTCTGTGTGTCTTAAAACTGTGTGCCCATGTACTTGCTCTCCGGTAGCAAATGGTGCTAAGAAAGGCATCTGCCTAGAGGAGAGGCCCCTGCGTGGAGGTGCCTGAGGACTCCCAGGGTAGCAGGAGGTTGGGCTATGTCAGCCCTCACAGGAACTACCCCATTTGTCATCCTGGAAGTGTCTGGGACAGTCAGCACCATGATTGGACTTTGGAGATGCCAGTTCCAATTGATAGTTGCAGGGACAGAGAAGGAAAAGGAAAGAGAAAGAAGGATATGCCTGAGACCCACTTCCTCAGTCCCTGAGCTGGGCACCTCCCTTATCAACAGGCCCCTGAACTCCTCCTATGCTGCCATTTCTTCACTTGCTTTAGGTCCTGGAACTCAGCTGGATCTCCTTTCCTCTTTGAAACAGCCACCACCAGAGTTCCCGATGTGGCTCAGCAGGAACGAACTTAACTAGTATCCAAGAGGACGCAGCTTCCGATCCCTGGCCTCGCTCAGTGGGTTAAAGATCCGGCATTGCTGTGGCTGTGGCTGTGGCTGGCAGTTACAGCTCTAATTCAACCCCTAGCCTGGAACCTCCATGTGCCATGGCTGTGGCCCTTAAAAAAAAAAAAAAAAAAAAAAAGCCACCACCTACTCTTATTCCAGTTTCCCCCCTTTATGGCAAGCTGCTGGGGGCTGTACTCCAGGTTTTCTCCTAGCTGCTGCCAAAAATGAGCATCTTGCTTTTTTTTTTATGTTAAGGGTTTTCTTGCTCATCAAACAAGGACATCAGGTAAAAGCAGAACTGGACATAGGGAGTTACAAAGTTCAAAATAAATCTCACACGCTCAGAATCCCTGGTCTACAGTTCCTGGCACCTTGAATGAAAGAAACAAGGATTCCTGAGTGAGAGGGTCTCTTAGAGAGGTAAGATCTCCTCCCCCAAAGGCCAGGGAATGGACTTGAGTGAGCACCCCTGCAGGGCCCATGCCTCTCAGCTCATGCCCTTGGGATTTCAAGGTCCTGGGACCCAACCACTCAAGAATGAAAGCCTGGATCAAGGGCTTGGGGTGGCATCTCTAGGTCTGACCTGGACTGGGAATTAGGTGCACAGCCTATGAAGGGAAAAGGAAGCAGAGGTACAGAGGGTCACAGGTTCAGGTGGTGGTAGGGAGTTTTCTAAGCTCCCCAGCCAGGGAGAATGCCCAAGGCACTCAGAATATCTCCCGTCCTCCACCTCCACCTCACAACCCCCAACCCCACCCTGGCTCAGGCCAAGCTGCAGCTTCTCCTGCTACCAGAGAAGAGAGAAGGGGCTCCCTTCCCATTTCCCAGGTGAGGGGTCATGGAAGACCCTGGGCAGCTCCAGGCTTTGCACCTTTGAAACCACTTACCTGGGAATGTCTGAGGAGGACAGCAGGGGATCGAATCCAGTGGGTTGTAAGGGCCAAGCGGCTTCAGTGGTCTCAGTCTGTCCTCAGCCCAATGGCTTTGGAAAGGGCAGTATGAACTCTGTCATGCAGAATCTTTCTGAATAGCTAAGCCTTTCAGAGAGCTGACATTTAACCCTTCGAAGCAAACAGAATTTATCTTGGTTAGGACTCTTTAAGAGTGTTTATGAATATCACTGCTTAAACAGACCCTACTGGACATATCTTAACCTCTCCTGAGGATTTAGGTCACATGAGCTCCTGGGGCTTGCTCAGGCCCACTGCACTGTGACTACTGTGTACCCAATACTAAATGCCAGCAGCCACACTGGTATGGGTCTCAAATCTGTTTTGAATAGGACCTGGGCCCCTTCAGTGTTTTTGTACTGATAACTAACTTACCTCACTCTTCTAACTTACCTTTTCCAAATTCTTGAGGGCTTGGAAACCATTTTACCTAATTCAGAACTTCCAAACCAATCAACAGTACTCTGAAGGAGGAACTGCAAGGTCTCCCAGGAATAAAGCCATTGAGCTTCAGTGCACGCCTCCTGTCTGGCCTGCCTCTGGCCTCTGCTGGGCTCCAGCACCCAAGTTCTGGATAAATCCAGTGTTCTAGCTGGGTGTGTTCTGGTTTGAACCAGTTCACTAAAACTTGTGGATTTTTTTTTTTTTTTAGGGCCACAACTGTGGCATATGGAAGTTCCCAGGCTGGGGTCGAATCAGAGCTGCAGCTGCCGGCCTATGTGCAGCCAAAATTGTAGGGAAAAAATTTTAGGTTGAACAATGTGATATTGCTTATTAACCTACAAATATGACAATTTTATATATTTCAACCTATTGATAAATAAGTTTAATGATTTTTGAGGTGTTTGTCATCTTTTTCTATTCTAGATATTTACTTTTGTGCTTAATTTTGTATTCTTTTTCTTTCTTTTTGGCTGCACCCATGGCATATAGATGTTCCCAGATCAGGAGCTGAACCCTTGCCACAGCAGTAAACGGAGCCACAGCAGTAAAAATGCCAGATCCTTAACCCACTGTGCTATGAGGGAACTCCTTGTGTTCTTTTTCTTAAGGTTTTTCCAAATTATATAAGCTTTAGGGCCCACACACCCAGACTAGAGTGGAAATTCAAAATGATAGAGCCTTGTATAGGACAATTTGACAATTTGCGTCAGGATTTTTAGAAATAGTCATGCCTTTGACCCAGCCATTGTACTTCAGGGATATATTTTCAGGGAATAATCCAGTTTGCTGTAGGGCAGAGCTTATCAACTTTGCACCTTGGGAAAATGGAGCAGGAGCCCAGACTAATCGTTGCCAGAAGTTCCCTTCCTTGTACATTTTGAGTTTCACCAATAATTCCTTGGGTTAAGTCCATCTGAACT
Organism: Sus scrofa; assembly: GCF_054392235.1. NCBI lineage: Eukaryota > Metazoa > Chordata > Mammalia > Artiodactyla > Suidae > Sus > Sus scrofa. Next base: position 139,649,349 of record NC_139383.1, read on the forward strand.
GGATTTTCTGTTATATGCAACTAAAACAAAGAGTTCATGGCAGCATAATTGAACCTAGCAAAAAAAAAAAAAAATTTAAAATTGTTAACAACCCAAATGGAAACAGTATAGGATTAGCTAAATAATTTTTGTCCATCACTATGTTGGACTATTAGGTGGCCATTAAAAATCATATCTGAAAGAATATTTGGGATTTCCCATTGTGGTGCAGTGGAAATGAATCTGACTAGTATCCATGAGGATTCGGGTTCAGTCCCTAGCCTTGGTCAGTGGGTTAAGGATCCAGCTTTGCCGTGAGCTGCACTATAGGTCGCAGTTGTGGCTCAGATCTGGCATTGCTATGGCTGTGGCACAGGACAGCAGCTAGAGCTGCAATTTAACCCCTAGCCTGGGAACTTCCATATGACGCGGGTGCAGCCCTAAAGAAGCAGGGAAAAAAAAAAAAAGAAAAAGAATATTTGATGACAAAAAATGTTCACAATGTAATCATAGATGAAAAAATAGGACACAAAATAGTGGCTAAAGTTTATGTTTTTATTTACATATGTATATATATATATATAGGGTTTTGGTTGTTTCGTTTGGGGTTTTTTGGCTGCACCTGTGGAAGTTCCCAGGCCAGGAATCAAACTCATGCTGCAATTACAGCTTGTGCCACAGCTGCGGCAATGCCGGATCCTTAATCTACTGCACCACATGGGAACTTCCATGTGGGTTTATAATTTTTTTATTATTTTATTTATTTATTTATTTATTTATTTATTTTTGGTCTTTTTGTCTTTTTAGGGCCACACCCGTGGCATATGGAGGTTCCCAGGCTAGGGGTCTAATCGGAGCTATAGCTGCTGGCCTACACCATAGCCACAGCAATGCCAGATCCAAGCTGCATCTATGACCTACACCACAGCCCATGGCAATGCCGGATCCCCAACCCACTGAGCGAGGCCAGGGATCGAACCCCCAACCTCATGGTTCCTAGTTGGATTCGTTAACCACTGCACTATGACGGGAACTCCCCATGTAGGTTTTTTAATAGAATGGTAAAAAGGAGAGCTCAAAGGAAGGAAGCTTTCCTGGATGGTGGAATTATGAATTATGAATAAATTTTAATTCTTCATGCCACTTTATATCTTCCAAATATTCAACTATGATGATATGTTATTTTATATATAATTATAATAAGCACTTTAATTTAAACAAGCGTGTTTTTAAGGGAAATTTAGAAAAAACTCAGAATACCCACTGTGGTGCAGTCGGATGGGTGGCATCTCTGGAGTGCTGGGACGCAGTTTCAATTCTCCAGCTGGGTTAAGGATTCGGCATTGACCCAACTGTAGCACAGATCGCAACTGTAGCTTGGATCTGATCCGTGGCAAACTGCACTTCAGGCAAAGGCACCAGCTGGAATTTGGGCACCATGGGGAGATATTTTAAGGCAGGCATGTCTTTTTGCATCCCTCAAATTAGATTCTGAGCATCGATATCTGCTCTGATTTGCAGTGCTGGTGTTCTGGTTTACCTGGGCCTAGGGCCAGCTTTTCCTCTGGGTAATAAAGGGAGAGCACCCAAATCAGTGCTCTCAACCTCTGAGGGTATATCCAGCACCTCTTAGTGTAAGGCCTTTTCTTTTTCAGATCTGCATTTTATTACGTATTTGACTTATTTACATATGAATAACCAATAAATTTGCACAGTTCAAAATCAAAACATACAAAAGGGCATAAGAATAAAAAGTCTCTTCCATCCCCTGGCCCCCAGTTCCACTCCTGGGAGGCAAACTGTGTTGACAGTTTCTGGTGATTCCTTCCAGACATATTTCTAGGGTTTTTTTTTGAAAACAGGATTGTATTCATACTACGTGTCTTAACTTCGTATACTTTTTTTTTCCCCACTTACCATAACTGTGTTAGAATAAATATGCTTCCTAAACATGCATAATGACTGCAAATATGCCATCGAAGGGAGACGGGCCATTTGGTTGTCCTACTGCTGGAAAATTAGGATTTTCTCCCATCAAGTCTTCTGAGTCTGTCCAAAAGAAACTGTCCTAGGATCAGCCAGCAAATTGCATTTGATTTGGACCCTGATTAGCCATAGGCTCCCTGGGGACACAGAGCTCTGAGGTCAGGATGAGGCCCAGAACCCAACCCAGAGGGATGAGCGGGTGGTCCCTGGCCTTCAAGGGCTGGCTGTGTGGTCCAGGCCAGCAGGGGAGATATATTTAGCTGGGTCAGATGCTGCTGACTGTATCATGACCCAAGAGGACTGTGCTATTGGCAAACAAACCAGAAGGGCCCGGCCGGCCTTCAGCCCTCCTTCCTCCTCCCTTTCCACACTTGCTGGCAGGGCAGGGGCTGTGAGAGGTGGAGGCAGGCACCGACCAAGGAGACAGCTCTTACAGAGGGGCCACCTCTGAGGCACCCAGCAGAATTGTGTAGCCTCGTCTCATGGCCCCAAGTTTGTTTTTCCCACCATTCCCCACCCCCCGGTTTTCTTCACCCAGCCTCCCCAACATAGCAGAGTAGGACAGTCCAGAAAGCAACCTCTTCCTCCTCTGCCTCTGTCCCCTTTTCCCTTTCCTCCTCTACCCATCAACCTGATTTGCCCTCAGTGCTCCCCTAGGTGAATGGACTTCATTCATGTTGTCATTTACTCAAATTGATTCATTTATCCATTTATTTGTTGAGCAATATATTTTTAGAAAGCCTGAGATAAGCCAGGCTTGGTGCTGGGCACCAAGAAACACAAAAATAAATGGGGAGGTGCCAGCTCTGGTCCTGGTAGAGTTTACATTCTAGTAAGGTTAAAGATAATCCAGCGACCAATTAGATGTTGGTGAAAAACCACAGTGTTAAATAATAACCAACATTCACACAGTGCTTTAAAGTGTATAAAGGGGGTGGGGGGGTCCCCTTGTGGCTCGGTGGTAATGAACCCAGCCAGTATCCATGAGGATTCGGGTTCAATCCCTGGCCTCACTCAGTCGGTTAAGGATCCGGTGTTGCTGTGAGCCGTGGTGTAGGTTGCAGATGTGCCTCAGATTCCACACTGCTGTGACTATGGCATAAACCGACAGCTACAGCTCTGATTCAACCCCTGGCCTGGGAACTTCCATATGCCGCCAGTGGGTCCCTAAAAAGCAAACAAATAAATAAAAAGTGTATAAAGGGTCTTTTACCTGATAGCACATCTAGTCCCAAGAATCTGAGAGATATGATTATCTTATAATTTCTGCTTTAGAGATGAAGAAGTTCTAACTCAGAGATATTAAATAACCTGGCCATGAACTCAGAGGGTACATGGAGCCCTGGTTCTTTTTTTTTTTTTTTTTTTTCCATTTTAGGGTCGCATATGTGCCATATGGAAGTTCCCAGGCTAGGGTTGAATCAGCACTACAGCTGCCAGCCTACACCACAGCCACAGCAATGCCAGATCCAAGCCATGTCTACAACCTACACCACAGCTCATGGCAATGCTGGATCCTTAACCCACTGGGCAAGGCCAGAGATCGAACCTGCCTCCTCATGGATACTAGTCGAAGTTTGTGACTGCTCAGCCACAATGGGAACTCCAAGCCCTGGTTCTGGAACTCAGTCCTTTTGATCCCAAGCCTATATCCCTCCTGAAAAAGAGGAGCCACCAGAACTGGATGGGAGCAGGTTTCTGGTACAGCTCTTCATTTTATGTTTGAGGAGATGGAGGGCCGCAGAGAAGAAAAGTGCCTTGCCTAAGACACACAGCTGAAAACAGGACTGGAACCTGTGGATCCCAGCCCAGTATTCTTTCTTTGCATCTAAACAGCATTCCAATGTCCTGACGAGGACATGAGGCCCTGGCAGATTTGGGGTGGGGGTAATCATGGTAGATCTGTTACCCCATCCTTCCTCGGCAATCCCACCAAGCCCAACCCCCTTCTGCTGCATAGTCCTTTTTGTAAGGAGACAGCCCAGAATACCCTCCCCAGCACCCAACCTCTTTTCCCCAGTGCCTGCTTCCTGCTGAGTGCGTGGGTCTTCATTCAGCAAATGCAGTGTGAGCACCTACTGTGTGCAGACTCTTGGGAAGCCCTTCAACGGCTCACAGACCACCGAGGAGGCCAAAAAGGAGCAGTGCTATCAAATCCACAGAAGAAAAAGCAGATGTCAGAGATGCATGGCAGGGCCGCAAAGCCAAGTCATGGCGGTCTGGTAGAAGAGGTTCAGGGAAGGCTTCCCGGAGGGGGTGACATCTCCACTATGCCCTGAAGTTTGAGTGACAGTTAATTAGCCAGGCCAGACATTGGCAGGGAAGAGACTTTCAGGATGAGGGAATGGAAGGTGCAAGACAAAGTAAGAAGGCACCTTGCCTGTCAAAGGCACGTTGCAGGCTTCTGTCAAATCCGTTCAGTGTATATTAAGCCTCTCAGGTCTGCAAGTGGCCTGTAAGCAGGAACTGGGTATCACTTTCTATGGGTGAGAGCCTATTCCTGTGGATGGATGACTCGGGCACCCCGCATGAGCAGCTTTCACCACCATGGACACAGCATCCTCCCAGCCAGAGCCACCCTCCTCACCTGACATGGATGTTACCATGCAGGAGGGGCTATGCCTAGTAGGAGTCTTTGACTGCAGGGAGGGGAGGCCACAGGTGGGTCCATTACTGTCCCCTTCTTCCCCCAGTAACCAACACCTTCTGTGGGGACAGGAAGCCTCCCATGACACGGGCACAAACAGCCCCCAGTTTAGCACCTAAAAAGGGAGGACTAGCAAGGACACAACCCTGCCTCTGACATGACTGCCAAAAGGCAGCTTTCCCCTAGTATGTGCTTAGGATCTGACCTCTCTCAGACCAACCAAGAGGGAGAGAGCGGTCAGCCCAGAGTGGGTCAGCGCTGCCCCAGTCAGGTACGCACTGGGGTTGCTCATGCCTGGCTGCTGCCCTTGTCCTCATGGCTCCCAGTCCCACATTCCTCAGCTGTGCACATAAACATTCGCTTTGACTATTAGCCTAAGAAGAAAGCTTGGCTGCGTTTGAGGTTTTCATGAGGCCTTTCCCTCCAAGGAGAAGTGTGACTTTGTGTTCAGAAGGGCCTCTCATGAAACCTGGTTCTCCGTAGGTCCCCTGAGTGTGGGCCTCAGAACTGTGCTACGTGCTGGAATACATTCAGTGCCTGCCCTGGGGAATTGGGGGTGGGGGGTAAGGGGTCAGTTTAGCAAAGGACGGGCAGATCACGTCAGTACAATGTGCTGGGCACAAAACAGCGGTGGAGGCTGCAGGGTAGCGAAGTGATACTGGCGCTGAGTTCCAAAGGATGTGAGAGAGCTGGGCAAAGTTGTTGCTTGGGAAAGTAGTAGTAGTAGCAAAGACTCCGTGACCAGAAATAGCCTGAGGGAGGAGGAGATGGTAGGCCTGGGGACAGAGAGGCGGAGGAGGGAGGGAGAGCAGGGGTTGGGTGCAGGGAAGTTTATCCTGAGCGCCTTGAAGCACTATGGGAATCTGTCTGCGTACAACGTCGTGGTGTCGTGGTCAGAGTTGCATTTTTCACTATACAGAAAATGAATATCCAGGAGGGCGCCAAACTCAGGAAGGCATATCAGTTTAGAGGGCATGACAGTCTTCCAGAGACAGAGCGTGAACATTAGGGAGGGAGGTGGTGCGAGGCAGGTCGGGTAAGAACTGTTTGAGGTTTGAGGAGGGAAATGGGGCCCACTTTTAAGGGTGGGCGTGGGGAGCGGTCACCCTTGGCTCTACCTTCCTGGGGGCCGGGCGGGAGGGAGGAGCCGAACCTGAGAGGCGCCTGCTGGGGGCAGGGTCCCAAGATGAAGTAGTGAAGTGGAAGGGACCCACACTAGAGTAGAAGGGGGCAGGGCTGGTGACAAGAGCCCCGGTGGCTGAGTTTTCAGGTTGTGTCTACTCTCTCTTGCCCAAGGTAATGTGGGCCTGAACCGGGAAGTGCAGGCCTCACAGGACCCTCCAAGAGCAACTGGGAAGGACAGAGGAGGGTGGCCTCCTCTAGCCCCTGGGCTGGCAGGCCTGAGGGACAGGGTGAGGAGGGCAGAGGACAGACATGGTCAGGGACTTTGGTTAACCGCCTCTGACCAGCACAGATAAAGCAGTCCTGCGAGGTCCTGGTTTCCACAGCCACCATGCAATTTACTGTCCAAACCTAGGAGCTTTTGAGAGTGAAAGTAATAATTACCTCAGGACAACAGGAGTATACTAGGCCTGTCCTGGGCACACTGGGATATGTGGTCACCCTAGCCATGGGGCGGGAGGCTGGCCCTTGTGCTCAGACCCTGGCCCTCGGGTATACTTTTCCTATGACCAGGCTTCCCCAACCTGGCCCTGGAGCACTCTGACCTTCCTCAGAGCCAGGCCTGGAAAAAGACGGGGTCTCCCCCATGCAAGGCCCATCTCCCCACACCCTCTATTCTCTGACAGGAGATCCAGTCGCTCAGAGGAACATAGTCCTTCCTGGCACCTGGTGGGGGGCAACCTGGAGAACTCTGAAGAGTCTGTCAGCCCTAGAAGGCACACAGCCCCAAATGGTGTTTGCCCACGTCCCCCTATACCATCCGTGCCCATCTCAGCAAGACTCTGGGATCTGCACTCTCCTCCCTTCCGCTTTCCACCTCAGTTTTCAACCAGCTGCCAGAAGGTGTCCCCACATTCTATGTTCCTGGTTTTAGTTCAGCCTTCCCCAGCACCTGCCCAATCATGTTTCCCTGCCACAAGCACGAGCTTCCTTAACCCCAGCCCTGAACACAACACTTGTCTGCTTGACAAGCAGACAAAACAAAAAGACAAAAACAAACAAAGACTCTTCTGTGGGAGGAAAAACATGAAAAAACAAAAACATCACCACACAACTCAACTTCCCTGCAAGATAAAGTCTAACACTTCCTCCAAGAACTGACTGCAAAGTAGCTTTCAGCCTTGTCCCCAGCACCCCAGAGCTTCCTCCACACAGCCACTTGCCAAGCTCTGTGTACTTCCCACCTTTGCTGAAGCCATCTCCACACACCTGGAATACCTCTGCCTCTTGGTGGATTCCTGCAGCTGCATTAAGGCCCTCCCAGACCTGACCACCTCTGCTCCATCCCCTGAGCTCCTGGAGTTGCCCCTACCCCAGACTAGATTTGAGGGAAACTCTATTAGTCTGTTTCCCACAGTTGGAGACCAGGGCCCCTCAACCTACTGTAGACTCAAAAACTGCCAGTGAATTGGCTGATCTTCCTATTCAGTCCCAGTTCCCCAGAAGGATGCCCTTGAGGGACAGACAGGATGATGATTTCTGAGACCCTGCTAAGCGAAATCCCTTAATGCTGAGGCCTAAGTTTGGGCATTTGATTGCCCTACTTGAATCCCTCCAACTAAAAGAAAAGGAAATGTTTAATGCTCTATACCAGAAGTCCTCAAAATGGCTCAGGGACCCCTGGGAGTCCTTAAAACACTCTCAGGAGGTCAGCGAGGTCAAAACTATTTTCATAATACTACTAAGAGGTTATTTGCCTTCTCAATCTCATTCCTCACAAGTGTCCAGTGGAGTTTTCCAGAGCTATATGATAGATGAACTTGCAACAGAATGAATGGAGAAGCAGATAAGAATCCAGCGGCTTCCATTAAAGTCAGAAATAAAAAAGATAAATCAGGAGTTCCCTCAAGGCTCAGCAAATTAAGGATCCAGTGTTGTCATTGCTGTGGTGTTGGTTGGATCCCTGACCTGAGAACTTCCATATGCTACAGATGCAGCCAAAAAAATTAAAAAATAAAACAATGCCACTCCTTTCACTAAATAGTTTTGGAAAATATAATCCTTTTTTCTTAAAACTATGTTAACATATAATAGATTTTTTTTAATTGATAAATGTTTTAAACTTTTCAATTTCTAATAACTAAATGTTGTCAATTGCTATATCCCACATAAACAAAACCTCTTGGGGTCCTGAGACCCCTACACCCTCCCCACACCCCCAGTACTGCTCTGCTTCTCTCTCCTCTTAGCAGGCAACTTTCTTGAGAGCTGTCTACTTCCCCCGCATTGGCTCCTCAGCCGTACCTTGTGGTTTCCTGCCAATTTCCCTGAAGTTGCTCTCACTGAGGCAAATGAGGATCCATAGCACTTCATTCAGTGGACACTCCTCTGTCCTCATTTTTCCCTGGCATTCTAGCAGAGTTACCCTGGCTCTCAGAACACCACGCTCTCTGGTTCTCCTGCCTCTCCAGCTACTTGTTCTCAAATCTTGCTTCACTCACCCCACCAGGTGTGGGGTCTTCAAGGGTGGCCTGTGTCCCTTTCTCTTTGTACACCCAGGGCTTCAAGCACCGTTTTGATGTGTATGACTCCCAAATCTCTAGCTCTAGCCCATAATAATCTGGGTCCCAGACCCACACATCCAGCTGCCTCCTGAATATCCATGTGGATGCCGCTGCCTCACAGGCACCCCAGTGTAAACACTCACATTGGGCAGATCTCCACCCCCATCCTTTCCAACTCTGCCACTGAAGCAGGAGCCCAGGCCCTCTACCCTCCCCCTCCCTCTCCTCATCAACCAGCCACACCCAGTCCTGCTGACCTCGCCCCCTAAATTGCCCTCAAACCCATCTTCCTGTTCATTCCCACTAAACACCTTAGCTCAGGCCACCTTCCCCTCTCCCCCGCCTATCTTTGACCTTCCTTCTCCAATCGGATGCTGCAGCCAGTGTTCCTTTTTTCTTTTTTTCTTTTTTCTTTTTAGGGCTGCACCTGCAGTATAGGGAAGTTCCCAGGCTAGGAGTCAAATCAGAGCTGCAGCTGCTGGCCTGCACCACAGCCACAGCAATGCCAGATCTGAGCCACATCTGAGAACTGCACCTGAGCTCACAGCAATGCTGGATACTTAACCCACTGAGTGATGCCAGGGATGGAACCCCCATCCTCATGGATGCTAGTCAGGTTTGTAACCACTGAGCCACAATGGAAATTCCCAGTGTTCCTTTTTAAACAGCCCCCCACACCCACCCCCTGCACAGACCCAGGAGGAAAGCCACCTCCACAGCATAGGCCAACTCACCAGAGCATCCAGTGGGATGAGGTCCTGCCACCTGTCTGGTCACCTGTTCCCTCCCCATGCCACACTGTCCCAGATGGTCTTACCTTGCTTCCCCCTCTTATTCCCTGCCTCTGTTCACCAAGAGACCCCTTCTCAGGCCCAGGGCTTGGCCCCGTAATTCTCTCCCCCAGAAAGTTTCTCTTCACCTCACCAGCCCCTCAGGCACAAGAGCCCTTTCTAAGCCGGTGCTCTATTCCCATCATGACACATTTCATGTCAAATGGTCACATTTGAAGTTCCTTGAAGAGGATTTCTTTCCTGCTATATCCCCAGTGCCTAGATGGGTGCCTGGCATATAGTAGCAGCTTAGTAAGTACTTGCTGAATGAATGGCTTGAAGAATGCAAGCCCATGTGTAGCCAGCAAGCAGCCCTCTACACTCCCATTCAGTATAGAGCAGGGCTCTACTGTGAACACCCAGACTGGCTGTCTGGCCCTGCCCTGGCACAGGAGGTGGCCTCCCAGGGCTCCCTGCCACCCACTGTCTCCCGTTGTTGTGTTGTTCTGAGCTCCCAGAAGAACCTGGCTGGATTCCACATTTTTCCCATCAATGGCCAAGACACAGACTGCCAACACATGTGCACACTCCCCAGGCACAACAGTTGCCCAACTTGTTCAGAGCTGACCCTGCTGGGGACACACAGACCAAACCAGGGCACCAGGCACAACAAGAGTGGCAGCAACACATACCACACAGCAGCTCAGAGGCTGAGTACTTTTCTGGAGGTCACTGGGTCAATGACGAAGAAGAGGCTGGGTTGGAGCCAGGCTCTTCTGCTGTTAATGCTTCCTCTGGGCCCCTCATCCATTCTGCAGATCCAGAAGTAGAGGATGAACCCAAGGGCCATTTACAGTTGAGGATTCAAGGGCCAGGCTGAGATCTTGGGGGCTGGGATTTGCCCCTGGGGACCAGGGTGAGGGAAGAGTAGTCAGGGGCATGTAGATGGTGAACAAGCAGCTGCCTGGGGGGCACCTTGTAATTCATCCCACCGTGGGCGAGAGTCGTAGCAGGTCAGCATAAGTGAGAAGGCACAACCCACACCAGAGGCCCAGGTGATAAGAATGAGCCCCTGGACCACCCTTTGACTTAAGGGCCACCAGGTCCTCCAGACCTGCACTTTCAGAATTGTCTCACAAGTTGTCATCACCTTACTCTTTAAGCTCCTTTAACCTACATGGTTCCTTTAGCAGGAGGCCAGAGGTCTAGCCTCACTGTCCACAAGAGGCAGCAGCTGACACTGCAACTGGAGGAAGACCTGGTCTGAACTCCAAGCCTGCCAGTCTCTTCAGGGCATCTGAGGGGGAGAAGCAGGGTACCAAATGGGTGGCAAGGACTGCTCACAGGGCAGCCAAGTGGAGCTGCCTGGCTGAATTCTGCATGCCTCAGGGGGCATCCTTTGTGTACACTAAGACGTGAATAGTGTCACAGGAGTGATATAATCTGGTAGTCCTGTGTCCTCAGCTGCCCCCTCTCTGGGAGAAGGGGATAGGGATGTATCAGGAGCCCTGTCCCTACTTATGAGCCTTTCAGGGCTTTACCATCTATTGGTCCCAACCCCGGATCTGAAGAAAGAACCACATTCCAGCAGAGCATAGATAATGAGATCAGTTTATGGATAAAGGTATGGGACAGACTGGGAAGGTTCCAGAGCCTTTAGCAATGAGCTTCCCAGGAATAGACTGACAGACAGGAGTGGTCCAGACAGAAAGAGGGACAGGGAAACAAAGCCAAATGGGTAAGAGGACCAGATACAGCCTCAGCAGCTGTGTCTGGGCTCCAAATCCAGCTCTGCCCTGGGCACCTGGAGGATGAGCAGGACTGGCAGGAGCCTCAGTTCTTGTAGGGCTGCCTCTCCTCACTCCCTCCCACACCCTCAACAGCAGACTGGGACCTTTGGCAAGTGGTATTTCTGGGGCTATGAAATGGTTGGTCTGGGCTGGGGGGCAGAGGTCAAGGCTCTTGGAGGCTCCCTGGGGAGGTAGAGGCCTGGGTAGTATGGGGTTAGCAGCAGCACTGGGGGGAATCTGGTCAGGCACCAGGTGCCTGGGATAGGGCACCGCTCAGCAGGGCCCCTGTGTCCAGGGCAGGCCCCCCACCCTGCCCACCACACCAACATGGTGCAATAAATAAAGTTTCAAGTAGTCAGTGTCAAGCAAGAGAGCTGGGGGCTGGGGCAGACAGGCAGGGGCTTAAGAGAGGCTCCCAGCCAACCACCAAGGTCTCTCAGAGGGCCCCAGCTGTGTCAAGTCTGTCTGTGTGCACTGGAGTGGGGACCTGGCCTCAGCATCCACGTAGGCACTCCCTGCAGGGGCTCAGCCCCTCAGACCAGTGCCAAAGCCTGCTCAGTGGGGCAGAAGCAGGGCAGCATGGTTCCTACAGCATCCACGATGGCTGCCAGGTGCTCGTCCTGTGCCTGGGGCCCACAGAGCTGCATGAAGTCCGCCAGGCGTAGCAAGTACTCAAGGTTGTGGCCAGAGAAGCCTCGGCAGGCCAGGATCTGTGTAGCGATGGCCTTCTCGGGCGCAGGGCCCAGGTAACCAGGGTTCTGCGGGGTGGCCACGTAGGCCAGTGCCTTGAGTGGTTGGTCAGGGCTATCTTGAGGGTAGAAGGTGACCTCCTTGGTGTCATAGCCACCGAGCACTGCCTCCCGCACATTCAGGTACTTCAGGGCCTCATTCACCTGCTCTCCACGCACCTGGTACACCACGCCCCAAGTGCAGCCCTAGGAGAAAACATGGGCACCGAGGTCAGTCACACAGCTCCTTCTCGGCCCACCCCCCAGGACTCTGCTCTGTTAAGGAAGGTTGACAGAGGGCTGATGAGCCCTCTAGTAGAAATTCATCAAGCCCCCATTCTCCCTTAATAGGGTTTTGATAAGTTGGTCTCAAGAACAGAAATCCTATTAGAGTAATGTCTGAGAACCATTGGCATCACCTGTAAGCTTGTTAGGAATGAGTTTCAGTCCACACTAAATGTTATTAAATTAAAATCTACTTTTTTTTTTTTCTTTTAGGGCCACGCCTGCGGCATATGGAGGTTCCCAGGCTAGGGGTCTAATTGGAGCTACAGTTGCCAGCCTATACTACAGCCACACCAGATCTGAGCAGAATCTGCGACCTGCACCACAGCTCACAGCAATACCAGATCCTTAACCCACTGAGCGAGGCCAGGGATCGAACACACAACTTCATGGTTCCTAGTTGGATTCGTTTCCACTGCACCACAACAGGAACTCCAAAAACCTACATTTTTAAAATTTTTATTTTTTTGTCACACCCACGGCATGTGGAAGTTCTTGGGCCAGGGATCCAACCCATGCCACAGCAGTGACCTGAGCCACTGCAGTAAAAATGCCAGCTCTTTAACACACTGTGCCACAGCCATAAAAGAACTCCTAAAATCTACATTTTTAACAAGATCCTCAGGTGATTCTTGTGAGAAGAGCTTACCAAGACCACCCTTCCCCTCAGCCAGAGGGACATCTAATCTAGGCTGCAGCCAAGGACCCACATCCCTCCATGCTGGGTTTCTCTCTTGACTCTGGCACTTACCTCACAATCTTCAAGGAGGGTTACCACACGACCAGGCTAAGGAGAGAAGAGAGGTTGGGGGGTGGGGGTGGGGGGGAAACAAGTTAGGAATGAGCTCTGCCATCAGTGGTTGAAGAAATCCTTATTAACCCTTCTGTCCCAGGCCTCAGAGAGCCAGTGCAGGAGAAATAGACATGGCAGTGGCTCAGATTTGCAATCAAAAATATTCATCAATACGGTGGTCGACAGGATCAGACTGGAGCCATTATACAGTGACCCACTAGGCACAAAAATTTAAGCCAGAACACCCGCCCCACGCCCCCCGCCCCCCCGTCCCCCCAACAGGTCACATTTCCCCCATCAGGATGGAGTCACCCTCTGCCCAAACGGGCCCGGACATTCCAGGGCATGGGTAAGGAGCCCACTATTCTGCCCCCAGCCTCTTCATTCACTCGGGCATGGTTGCATGCTCACCATCTTGTCACTGCCCCGATGGAAGGTGTCTCCCTGCCAGAAGCGGCGGCTGTAGCCGCGCACGAAGCCCACCCGGCTGTCGCTGTAGGCGAAGTCGGGCCTCCACACCAGGGAGCCGTACCCGAAAATCCACAACGCTTGGGGGTCGCTGTCGTCCTGGGGGTGCGGCGAGGGGGACGGTGAGGCTGGCGGGGTGTTCTGGGCTGCAGACTCTTGCTTCATGGTGCCGGGCACAGGGACGGGCCCGGGCGGCCTCCGGGGCTGGTCTCCGGCGGGGGCACGGAAGGACCGACGGACGCGCACACCTGGCCTGGCACCGCTTGGTCGCTCCAGCTGCGCGGCCCGGTCCGAGGCACCCTTTAAACCCTCCGGCCAGGAAGCCCCACCTACCTTTGCCAGCTGCCGCGGTTATTGGGGCGGGACAAATCTCTTCTGGCCAATCACCTTCGTACTTTGCTGCTCGGTTAACCGCGGAGCCCTCTGAGTGGGTAACTGCGCGGCCTGTCCCAGGCCCAGCTCTCCGGCTGATTGGTTCAGCTCCACCTCAGTAGCAAACCTTGAGGAGTGATGCAACGGCGGGGGAGGTTTCCCCAGCTCCCGCATGCAGCAAGGGTGCCTCGGATTGCGTCAGGCGGCGGGCAGTGGGCACGGACACGGGCACCGGTCGTCTCGACGGCAGCCCCTCCATGGCCTGGGTCCCTCGGGAACCATGGCGGTCGGGCCTCAGGCCTGTATCTCCCAAGCAGTCCTGCCGGTGCACCTGGCGGAGTCACTGCCACCTCCGGCTGCACGAACTCATTACCAAGGCCAGTGCAGGACACATCCAGAAGGAGCGCTCTGGGCGGCGTAAATGCCCGTCTCTGGGACTTGGCCTGGGAGCATGTACCCTGGAGAAGCTGTTGGAGGCACCTCCGCATTCCGCACAGGTGCCTCACGCCGTTGGCGCGCGTGAGCAAGTGGAGAAACTGAGTCACGGGGTTGGCAAGGGGTTTTGCAGAGGCTGCGAGAGACTGAGTCAGACCCGGCGTCCCAAGCTTATGGGCCTCACGTGAGGGCTACGCCCCGGGCTAGGAATGGGACGCCGTTGAGCCCAAATAGTCTCAAGGGAAAGCGGGTCAGAGCGCTTGGAAGTGCCGTCTTCATTTTGAAGGTAGTGACCGGACCTGCAGAGAAAAGCCATAAAGACAGGAAAGCTGGGCCAGTTATGCCTCAAGGCGATGGGTTTAGTTCTGACCCGACAGCAAGGAGGGTCAAATTGAGGCACCCAGAGGACTGTAGGGGCCCTTTGCCCTTGGCTACTGGCTTCCCGACCCACAGAAGGTCCACAGGCCACCTGAGGTTAACTTTCTAAGCAGCGGCCAGGGGCTGTCTGACTGGAAAAGGGAAGCAGAGGCGGTAGAACTGGCTCCGAGGGACTCCTGATAGGAACAGGGTGAGGCCCCTGGCAGGGAAAATGACAGTATTGCTTCTCATACGGTTCTAATTAGATATTTAAACTAAAAATTATCTGCACACTGAACCATTCCAAAGGTGCCTAAGATATATTTTCCAGTAGGAATGTTGGACTATGGAGTGTATAGTATGAAGCTAGATCTTTAAAAACAAAACAAGTAACACATTAATATTAGTAAAAGATGGGAGTTATCTTGTGGCACAACAGTTTAAGTATCTGGTGTTGCTTCTTCTGTGGCTTGGATTGCTGCTGTGAAGTGGGTTTGATTCCTATCCTGCAAACTTCCACATGCCACAGGCACAGCCAAAAAAAAAAATTAGTTAAAGAAATAATGTACCTAAACTGTTAGCAGAGCCTGTCACCAGACTAAGACTTTCCATGTTAAAAGTAAATATTTGTGGAAAAATTTGGGTAAAAAACCCAAAAACGAGGAGCATGAATAATTTTTCCAGTTGGAAAAAATACAGGCAAATGGTCATTTCTGGTTATTTTTCTCTTTCTCTCCATTCCCCATGTTCAGTCTCCCCTCTTCTCTTCTCCTCTCTATCCTGTCCCCTTTAGTCCATTTGAGCACCTCCTTTGCTGCTAGCTGCTTAGGAAAATATTCCCCCCTCCATCTACCACCTTGTGAGTAGTGGGGTGGAAAGTGGGAAACTGGTACTAACACATTGCTGGGAGTATCTGTATTGACAAAATAGCCCTTTGAAAAAGCAACTTGGTGATACAAATCGAGAATCATAAAATGTCCCTGCCCTTTGACCTAATACTTCCACTCCAGGAAATTATTCAAAATATGGGAAAAGCCAAATTCCTCAAGATTTTTCAGTGCATTGTTATTTACTATACTGCCGCATCCAGTGCTGCAAGGCAACGGGGAATCCTGGAAGAGGGATGTGCAGGTGCCTAGGTTTTAGCCCTCATGATTTTTATTAAGAAAGGTGATGCGATTATTAGTGGGATTAAGGAAGGTGACAAGATTAGTGGGCAGGAACAGGCATAGGCAATAACAAGGTTATCTTCTTAGTGATATCAAAGGGGGTATCCTTAGGACATAGTGCAGCTGCTTATAGAATAACATGGTTAATACATAAGTCCTTTATCTTGTCTTTGAAGGAGACTCTGTACTTTAGAACTCTAATCCATAGATATTCGCCTTCTGCAGAGTTCAGCTATTCTGTGGTCTCCAACACTATACCAAAAACAAAAGAAGAAAAGCTACTTAAATATCCAAAAATAGCTAAATGTTTAAGTAATTATGGTTGATCCACATACTGCAGATATACACACACAACTTAATATCCAGCAATAGATGAATTGTTACATAAATTTAATATAGACATAAAATTAAATCTGTATACAGTCATTAGAATCTATGATGAATATATAATTAAGTGAAAAACAGATTTTAAAATAACCTAATATAATGATTTAAACTTAAAAAGATGGCATGTGTTATTTGCATAGAAAAAAATCTAGAAGAACACATAAAAATGCTCAATGATTATCTCTGAATAGTAGGACTTTCTCTTTTTTTTTTTTTTGGCCACACCTGCAGCAAGTAGAAATTCCCAGGCCAGGTATCCATCCCCAGCCACAGCAGCAACATAAGTGGCTGCAGTGACAATGCTGGATCCTTAACCTTCTGGACACAGGAGAACCCTGCACTTTCTTTTTTGTACCAATTCAGATTGTCTAGAAGTTTTTAAAGAGAATATAAACCTCCTATATTTAGGGGAAAATTTTTTTAAATAAAAATCCGTTAGGAAGATAATGTAATAAAAATGCTTATGATTGCATAGTAAGGCAAAAAAAAAAGAAAAGCAAAAGAGCAACTGTCACATGCACTATGATTCAAACTATTAAAGCAGGAGTTCCCACTACGGCACAGCAGGTTAAGTACCTGGTGTTGTCTTTGTGGTGGCAAGGGTTCCATCCCCAGCCTGGCACAGTGGGTTAAGGATCAGCATTGCCACCACTGTGGTGTAGGTCACAGATGTGGCTCAGACCCTGAGTTGCTGTGGCTGTAGTGTAGGCCGGCAGTGCAGCTCCAATTCAACTTCTAGCCCAGGAACTTCCATATGCCGAAAGTGCAGCCCTAAACAAACAAACAAAACAAACAAACAAAAAAGCTCCAGGTTTTAATAACTCCTTTGGTGAGGTCATCAGTAACCAGCTCTTGCTCCAGGCAGAGTTAGGCTCTCCCTCCTCTGCTCCCAGATCCCTTACCTCACTTCTGTCCTTTCCACCTCATACTTAGAACAGAAACATTTGAGTGCTTATATGAACTAGGCAGTCTGCCAAGCACTTTTACATCAATTCTAATTACAAACTTCTCTGCTGCTTTGTTAGATAAATATTATTTCACAGATGAGCAGACTGGAACACAGGAAAGTCAGGTAACCCGCCGCGGTGACGCAACAGCAAGTCTCAGAGCCTGGGGCCCAAGGCATACAGTCCAGCCCCAGAGTCTCCTTGCTGGTGGGCATTTGACATCCTGCCTCCCATAAACTTGAGAGTTCCCTAAGAGCAGACTTCATCTTTGAGGGCCCAAGGGAACCAACACAGTGCTAGTTCATTGGAGGTTCTCTGCAAAGGTAAGTAGAAGAAGAGAAGCTCTTGGAAAAGGCCAGGGCACTTGGGTTCCACAGAGGAGGAATCCTGCCAGACAGATTCAACCTTGACCCTCTCAAAATAGGAATCCCCACAAAAGTTGGCCCAGGGGTCTTGGCCATCTTCCCAGGAACTTGCCTCCCCTGTTCCCATTCCTTTCTTATCCTTGCCAACATCTGTCTCCTTCCCTCCCAGGGGGACATTCCCAGGCAGTAAACCACCCACATCAGCCAGTTCCTCTCCAACATCTGCAGCAACCAACCCATCTTTCCTCCTAAAATCCCCACAGGGAGGGGCTGCAGACGTCATGCCCACAGAGGTACTAGCTCGTGAGAGGTGATGAGTATTGCCTCCACCTTCAGAGTCACACATGATTTGCAGGTGATGCATATACAGTAGCTTCCTTTGGTGAGCTTTTCCCAAAGTAATCCTTCCTTATTGTTCTTTCAGGAGGTCACGTCTCATTTCCTTATGATCTGTTCTTTCTCACTTCTCGTTCCAGTCCCTGCAATCAACGCCTGGTGTTGGTGGGCACCATTCTCTGAAACAACGATGTGAGGGCATGTTCTAACTTCATTGATTTCCATGTATCTTCCCACCTTCCCAGAACCATTAGAAGCCAGGGGATCGTGTGAATTTATTATGCTAAATGATGAAGTTGCTTTATGAAGCTGCTGATTCCAGAGGGATGGAAAACCTTCCCAGATATGGGCTCTAAGCTCGGCTTGTCCAAAGTTGAGCCTAGTTCCACCATTTACCATCAGGGTGACCCTGTCTCTAGTCCTCAGTTTTCTAAACTGTGAAATTGGGAATAATAGTACCTACCTTGTAGGTTCTGATGAGGATTGAAAGAAATAACACCTGGCATGTGTAAGCACTCAGTAGACATTGCTCCTTATTGTTTTTATGCCAGAGTTTTCACTTTCTGCAAGATGCATGTAGATCACTGGTGCAGCTCAGATCCAGCTTTGCTGTGGCTGTGGTGTAGACTGGCAGCTGTACCTCCAATTCAACACCTAGCCTGGGAGTTCCATATGCCACAGGTGAGGCCATAAAAATAAATAAGTAAATAAATAAATAGACACAATATTGTGTTAATTTTGGATGTACATCAGTGATTCAGTTATATATACATGTATATATTTATCTATTTCATATTACTTGACATTATAGGTGATTATAAGATATTGACTATAATTCCTTGTGCTATACAGTAAATCCTTGTTGCTTATGTATTTTTTTTTTTTTCTGTTTATGGCCTACCCATGGCATGTGGAAGTTCCCAAGCCAAGGATCGAACCTGTACCTCCACAGCAACCTGAGCTACTGCAGTCCTATTCTTAACCCACTGCACTGCAGTTAATTCCTCTGCCCATTTTTTGATTGAGTTGTTTGTTTTATTGATACTGTGTTATATTAGCTGTTTGTATATTTTGGGTGTTACCCCTTTGTTGGTTGCTTTGTTTACAAATATTTTCTCCCATGCCATACATACGTTGTCTTTTCATTTTGTTGATGATTTCCTTTGCTATGCAAAATCTTTTATTTTTTGTCATGCCCACAGCTTGTGGAATTTCCTGGGCCAGCGATTGAACTTACACTACAGCAGTGACCCAGGACACTGAAGTGACAATGCTGGATCCTACCCTGCTCCGCCATAAGGGAACTCCTGCAAAAAGCTTTTAAGTTTGATTCGGTCACATTTGTTTATTTTTGCTTTTATTTCTATTGCCTTGGGAGACTAACCTAAGAAAATATTGGTAAAATTTATGTCCAAGAATGTTTTTGCCTATGTTCTCTCCTAGGAGTTTTATGATGTCAGCTAATATTTACATCTCTAAGCCATTCTGAGTTTATTTTTGTGTCTGATGGGAGGGCATGTTCTAACTTCATTGATTTCCATGCATCTTCCTGCCTTCCCAGAACCACTTGCTGAAGAGACCATCTTTTTCCCATTGTATATTCTTACCTCCTTTGTCGAAGATTAATTGACCATAAGTGATAGGTTTATTTCTGGGCTCTTTATTCTGTTCCATTGGTCTAAATGTCTGTTTTTGGTGCCAGTAACCATGCTGTTTTGATTACTATAGTTTTGTAGTATTGTCTGAGGCCTGGGAGGGTTAGGCCTCCAGCTTTGTTCTTTTTCCTTAGGATCGCTTTGCCAATCCTGGGTCTTTTGTGGTTCCATATAAATTTTAGAATTATTTTGTTCTAGTTCTGTGAAACATGTTTTGGGTGTTTTGATAGGGGTCACATTACATCTGTAGTTTGCTTTGGGTATTGTAGCTATTTTAACAATATTAAGTCTTCCAATCCTAGAGCATAGGATATCTTTCCATTTCTTTGAATTATCTTCAATTACCTCTCTCTATCAATGTTTGGCATATAGGTCTTTCACCTCCTTGGTTAAGTATATTCCTAGGTTTTGTTTTGTTTTGTTTTCTTTAGATGCCATTTTAAATGGAATTTTTTTTGAAACTTTCTCTTTCTGATATTTTGTTGTTATTGTAAAGAAACCCAAGCACACTATTTAAAAAAATTTTTTTTAATTTTTTTGTCTTTTTGTCTTTTTTGGGCCACACCTTCGGCATATGGAGGTTCCCAGGCTACAGTCTGTAGCTGCCAGACTACACCAGAGCCACAGCAATGCCAGATCCGAGCCATGTCTGGGATCTACACCACAGCTCAGGGCAACACCAGATCCTTAACGCACTGAGCGAAGCCAGGGATAAAACCTGTAACCTCATGGTTCCCAGTTGGATTCGTTTCTGCTACACCACGACAGGAACTCCCAAGCACACAATTAATAGAGTAGTTGCAGAGTTCCCTTTGTGGCTCAGTGGGTTAGGAACCCAACGTAATGTCTGTGAGGATGCAGGTTCAATCCCTGGCCTTGCTGAGGGGTTAAAGATCCTGTGTTGCTGCAAGCTGCAGCATAAGTCACAGATGTGGCTGTTGCTGTGGCTATGATGTAGCCGGCAGCTACAGCTCCAATTCAGCCCCTAGCCTTGGAACTTCCATATACTGCACATGCAGCCCTAAAAAGAAAAAAATATATATATAGAATAGTTGCTTGAGCAAAGAGAGAGATTTTCTTTGTATGTTGGCAGAGGGGCACTTTAATTAATTAGTTAGTTAGTTAGTCCACAGTCTATGAAGGGCTATGCCTCCTGCAAACCTCTGAGAGAGAAATATGTCCTCAGGTCCTTGGCCCACTTGCAAAAGGGACATAAGTCCTACTAACTCTCTGGCAAAGCCTGGGAAGGAGTATTTGAATCCCTTGATACAGTCCACCTCAGAAGAGAGAGAGAAGAGGAGAAGACAGCTGCTCTGATGGTTAGACCAACCAAATCTAGGGCCAAGGGGGAAGGCTGCTTAGTCCCCTATCCACAAAAGCAGGGACTTGAAAGATTCCTTGTGTCCTGGCAGAGGAGTGCATGGGATAGTGGGAAAACCAGGCTCCCTGCCCATCTCTAGTTGCCAAGGAGGGAGAAAGACACAGCTGAAAGGGCACCCTGCAGTGGCCAGTGTTCCAGTTATTCAGGTCTTGGGCCTAGTCCACCTGGAAGGGCAGGGTCCAGGGCTCCAACAGAGGATTGAGAGGTGGGATCTCCCTCTCAATTCCAAGGAGAGATCAAAATGTAGTTTGGGAGGCAGGAAGTGGCCGGCTCAGAGCTGAGGTAAATTGCACTGGGGAGCAGTGGGAGTAACAGGGCTGGGCTGCACAGAGGGTAGACCCACGGGGTCAGAGTCAAATGTCAGCCCCCATAGAAACACTGGAGTGTGGTAGGACATGGCTTTAGAGAAAAACCCTAGGAGTTCCTGTTATGGCTCAGCAGATAAAGACCTGATATTGTCTCTGTGAGGATGTAGGTTTGATCTCTGGCCTTGCTCAGTGGGTTAAGGATCCCCTGTTGCCAAAAGCTGCTGCAGAGATCGCAGATGTGATTCGGATCCATTGTTGCTGTGGCTGTGGTGTAGGCTGGCAGCTGCAGCTCTGATTTGACCCCTAGCCCAGGAACTTCCATATGCTGCAAGTGTGGCAGAAAGAAAGAAAGAGAGAGGGAGGAAGGAGGGAAAGGGGAAAAAAAAAAAGAGAAAACTCTAGAAAAACAGCCCATGTGGAGAAATATGGCTGCTCAAAAGGGGCCTGACTCTGGGACAGACTCTGAAATCTAAGGAAGTAAAGCCCCTTGGAGTTCTCTTGTGGTGCAGCGGGTTAAAGACCTGGCATTGTCAGTGGCTAGGGTCACTGCTGTGGCTTGGGTTCAGCCCCTGGCCTGGGAACTTCTGCATGCCACAGGTGCGGCCAAAAAAAGGGAAGTAACGCCCCTTAAATAACAGCAGCTGGGACACCATCCCCAGGGGCCTACTGCCTACTGCAAATGTGCAGGACATCCCAGAACTTTTTAGATCTCTTTTGTATGTTTTCTAACCAGAGAGTTAGAAGAGGAAGCACCGAGTGAAGGAGTCACTGATGGAGGTGAAACTGAACAGTCCTGGCCTAGTAGAATGGGCCTGGCCCAGATATCTGCCATTGTATAAAAGGGACAACAATCATCGTAAGGGCCAAGGCATGGACCTGTCTGCTAACCCCGAGGGCCTGCTTTGCCTCCAACCTGAGTCAGGAGGTGAGATCACTGGAGATAGGCTGGCCATGCCTGGCAAGGCTTTGGCTTTGCCCTGCAGGGGGTGCCATGACACAGGACAGACTTGGGCCCAGAGCTGACCTGTTGCTAAATCCATACTCCTGAGATGCTAATTATCCTGTACCTGGCCATAGCTTCCACTAACTTTGTGTGGATCCTGCACCATGGCCTGAGAGGATCTTTGGGGATGAAGGGTACATCCTGAGCCCACTCTTGGCCAGAGTGCTAACAGGAGCAGGGGCAAAAGCCACTTAAGGCAGATCTCCAAGGGGTCAGGGGCTCTTGAGGACTTCCTACAGGCCAGGTCTCCTTTCTGCTACTCCACAGGTCAGAGGAGGTTAACTTAGACTAGCGGTGTTCCTTAAATGCAGGGACACAAAGAGAAGAAGTAGTGGAGGCAACCTGGCATCTCAGCTGCCTCCTTGGTGCTAGGGCTACTGCTGGGACTATCCAATCAGACTCCAGTCTCCTTTAGCCCAGCTCCATCCTGTGGGCTGAGATTGTAGAAGCTCTTGAAAGTGGTTTGCTCGTATCAGTCTGGGGATTAACCACCCTGTAGGGGAGACCTGTTACTCACAAATATTTTCTTTTTTTTTTTTTTTTTGTCTTTTTTTGCTATTTCTTGGGCCGCTCCTGCGGCATATGGAGATTCCCAGGCTAGGGGTCTAATCGGAGCTGCAGCCACCGGCCTACACCAGAGCCACAGCAACGCGGGATCCGAGCCGCGTCTGCGACCTACACCACAGCTCATGGCAACGCAGGATCATTAACCCACTGAGCAAGGGCAGGGACCGAACCCGCAACCTTATGGTTCCTAGTCGGATTCGTTAACCACTGCACCACGACGGGAACTCCACAAATATTTTCATTTAGGAATTCCCATCGTGGCTCCGTGGTTAACGCACCCAACTAGTCAATCATGAGGTTGTGGGTTTGATCCCTGGCCTTTCTCATTGGGTAAGGATCCGGCGTTGCCATGAGCTGTGGTGTAGGTTACAGATGCGGCTCGGATCTGGCGTTGCTGTGGCTCTGGCTTAGGCCGGCGGCTACAGCTCCAATTGGACCCCTAGCCTGGGAACTTCCATATGCCGCAGGTGCGGCCCTCAAAAATACAAAAAAAAAGACAAAAAAAAAATTTCATTTACTAACTCTTTTCAACCTCTTAGTAATGTCCAAGAGGTATTATAATCTTCTGAGAACTTAAAGATAATTAACTAGATGATTAGCTTCCTTGGGCAGAGACTGTGTGTGTGTGTATTTATACATGTGTGTGTATATTTATATTTAGATGTATATTTATATATGTATGTGTGTGTGCCTCTTTTTTTGGCTGTGCCCATGGCATGTGGAAGTTCCCAGGCCAGGGATCGAAGTGTGCTACAGCAGTGACCCAAGCTGCTGCAATGGCAATGCCAGATCCTTAATCCGTTAAGCCACCAGGGAACTCCTTTTTTTTAAATTCTCAACTCTTCTTCCTTCCTCCCTTCCTTTCTCTCTCTTTTTTTTTTTTTTTTGTCTTTTTGTCTTTTCTAGGGCCCCACCTTCGGCCTATGGAGGTTCCCAGGCTAAGGGTCTAATCGGAGCTGTAGCTGCCAGCCTACACCATCACAGCCACAGCAACGCCAGATCCAAGCTGCGTCTGCAACCGACACCACAGCTCACAGAAACACTGGATCCTTAACCCACTGAGCCAGGCCAGGGATTGAATCCAAAACTTCATGGTTCCTAGTCGGATTCGTTAACCACTGCACCATGACAGGAACTCCTCTTTATTTTTGGCAGCATTCCTGGCATGTGGGTCAGGCCTGGATCCGACAGGACACAGCAGTGACAATGTAGAATCCTTAACTGCTAGGCCACCAGGTAACTCCTGAGACCATATTTTATCACCAATGCCTGGCATATAAAAAGTACTCAATCAGTGTGGAAGGAATAAAGAAATGGATGGACTTGTTGCAGGTCACCTGGCAATGAGGTGGTGCTGGAAGACAGCTTCAGCCTCCCAACTCAAACTCGGTGCCCTATTCCTTTGCATTCAGGATGCGGGCAGGGATGACCCTGAGGACAGCAGGGTGGGTAGAGAGCTGTCTGAATTCACTTGATTGGGGCTGGCTGCAAGGACAGCTCAGGGTAAGTAATGAACCACTTCCTTGGACATCCTGAACCGTATTTAGGGGAAAGTATCACGCGTAGCTTTCTCCAGTTTAGTCTTTCTGCTTAGGGGCCCAGGGCCTGGAAGGAGCTCTGCGCAGCAAAGAGGACCACTAAAGTCGCGTCCGGCTGCCCCCTCCTCCGGCTTGTCTCAGTGGCCTCCAGGGCCGAGAAAGGTTGACCTCAGAGCCTGGGCCGGCGACTGCGGGCCCTGGCTGCGCGCAGCCCCGCGACTGCACAGCGCCCCCTGGTGCCGGACAAGCGGGGCCCGAGCGGTCCCGCCCTCTGGCCCGCCTGCGATGCCGACTACGCGCGGCCGCGGCCCGCCGCGGGCTCCCAGGCAAGGGCGGGATTCCGGGCTGCAGAAGGCGGAGCCGAGCGGGCGGAGAGTCTCCGAGAAACTCGCGGCCTTCGGCGGCTTCCCGGCCCGGGAAGTGAGCCGGGGTCGGGAGGCCGCAAACAGGAAGTCGGGCTGTAACAAAGAGCGCGGGGAGGGGGGGATGGGGCGCCGGGGGCGCCCGGGGCGGCGGCAGGTGGAGGGCTGACCCGAGCCAGTGCGCCGCACCTGCGTCTTCCGCCGCTCGGTGCTCCAGGCCCTCCGGGATCCGGCAGCGCCGTGCGCCCTGGGTGCGAGGGAGGGCGCGGCCGGCCAGGGCCTCCCAGGCGCATCCTCTCCCCGGGAAGAGACACTCACAGTTCCCTGCGTGAATCACTTCCATCCCTTCCCGGAATGCAGCGGGCCACGTGGGACACAGGGCTGGCTCACCATCTGGCAGACCCACAGGGAGAGGTGGGGAGAACCCTGTGGGTCCCCGCGAGAGGTGAAGCGTTCATACTACTTGAGTTTGGTCGCCTTATCTAGTCCTGGGCGGCGGTGGCGGGGAGGTGGGGGGAAGTAGGAACCACTGTCCTTGTTTACTACTCCCTAACCAGTCTGGCTGTGGCCCTGAGGCAGGAGAGGGAACCCTAGCTGAGCAAATGCATAAAGGCATTCCCCTCTTCACAGCCTTTCCCTGCCTCACCTCCCTACAGGGATACCAGCCAGTTGGCCCTGGAAAAGCAGCTGTCCTCAGAGCTGCAGGTCACCCTGGGGTCATACTTATCCTTTACAGAGGGGGCACTGCCTGCAGGACAAGGAACTGCTATGTTCTGAATTCTCTTGTGAAATACCCATGCAGATTAAACATGGGTATTTGCTAAGCCATGGACAGTACTTCACAGTGAGTCTATAGTTATCATCTGGCCATGTTTCTGCCAAGCTTGGGACCTCTCCTGTACTCCTCAACACTCCGTCAGTCTTAGGAACCTTACCCAAGAGAAGGGGCTGGACCCTCAGGGAGTAACCTCCTGGAAGTTTTGGGAAGAGAAGGGCTTCCACTGTGGCCTGTTCACACCCCCAAGTGCCTGGCTCAGCTTCTGCCATGTCTAGAAGTGGAGTCTGGCAAGCGCTACAGGTTGAAGCTGAGCCGAGCAAGTCCATGAAAGGATCCTCTCTTTACCCAGAAAGCTGGTGCTGTGGACTCTCCCAACTCCCTGCCTAGGGTACCAGAGCCAGTGAGTGGTTTAATCAACCAGCTATCCTCCAGGGCTCTTCTCT
Organism: Sus scrofa; assembly: GCF_054392235.1. Classification (NCBI taxonomy): domain Eukaryota; kingdom Metazoa; phylum Chordata; class Mammalia; order Artiodactyla; family Suidae; genus Sus; species Sus scrofa. Next base: position 139,674,884 of record NC_139383.1, read on the forward strand.
GAGTTGCTGGCAGCCCATGCAGCTCAGCACAGCCTGGTGGTGTGGACGTGCAGGCGTGCGGGTGTCCTACCTGTCCCCCACATGGGAGCCTCGTCATCTCGCCTTCGTGTCCCAGCCCAGTTTCCCCCACCCCCCAGGGCCCGGGAGCTGCTTTCCTGTTTCATTTTGGGCAGGAAGAGTGAGGTCGTGTTGTTCTTCCCCCTGCTGCCGGCTAAGGCTGTGGGAACGGTTCCCTGAATGCTTTCCTGTTTGATACCCTGTGTATGCAGTGAGGGGAACAGGGAGCAAGGGGCGAGGCACGGAGCGTGTGCGCTTGGTGAGTGCGGATGAGCCTAAATCTCTTGCTCCCTTTCTCTCTGGCATAAGCACCCAGATTCGGGGTAGACATGCTGTGTGTCAGGGAGAAGGAGGAAGAGGGAGGGCAGGCAGTGCTGCCTGTATTTGGACTCCACTGGGAGCATGTGCTGTGTCTATTTTGCTTACTGTTGACCGGCTGAGAGGTGGGAGCATCTGCTCAGCTTTTTAATCAATGGCTCATATTTTCATCACTTGCTCTCCGTAGGTATGTTTGTGGCTGAGGGGAGAAGATTGTGGCACCTTAGGGACCATCTTGTGCTTTAGAGGGAACTGGCCATGAGGTAGAGATTGGAAACTCCCTCAATAATGCCTCAGCCAGAGAAACCTGGACTCAGGGAAGGGTTCCTCTTCTTCTTCCTCCTCCCTTCCCTCCAGTCTTCAATCAACTCTAGCAGCTCTGGGCAGACCAGGTGCCCATACCCAGCTCTGTGGCCCAGCTGCAAGGAGAACAGACCCAAGGCAAATCCCTCCACAGTTAACACCAGTGCCCTTCCAGGTGCCAGTCCATCTAAAATCCTGCAACAGTCTAAAGGTCATCATGGTTCAGAGACCCCGTTCTCTGACAAGAGAATCCTTTTGAAAGGAGGAAAAACAGGCAGGATTGTCTCCTTCCCCAAATTCCTGTATCCCCCAGGCTAACTTGGGTGTCCACAAGCTTTTTCAGATTTGAAGAGAGAAAAGGGGGACAGATTCAGGTCAGGGGGCTTATCCCGCAAGCAATGGTGGGAAGCCTGAGGCTGCAGTCAGCCTCAAGCCATCATGCCGACTGAGCAGGCTGGTCTGGGCTTTAGACTAGGTGGATGAGACCCGGTTCCCCAAGGACTGGAAGAGGACAAGGGCTGAGAGCACCGCAGGCCAAGCCCAAGTGCAGGCCCAGGTCCCAGGGATTCCGGGGGCAGGGCAGCTGGCAGCAGTATGAGAAGGGGAGTCAGAAGGATTCCCACTCTGCCATGATAAAGACAGGACCCAAGAAGTAATAAACTCCTGTACACATCCGTTCCATATTATAAATACACATTATATACAAAATAATGTTATAAAATGTAGAAAGGTCAGTGCTTCTGATTCTTAAATTATCGAAATACTAGACTCCAAAATAAACTACCAAAAAAAACAAACAAAATAAAAACTCATATTATTGATTTCTGAAGATCAGCTTCAAGAGTGGTCTGGGGGCAGTAGTGGGTGTGGGCAGAGCCCAGGCTCGAGGCCATAGGAATGGGCTTGAGGGAGGAAAGGGCCTAGGTGACGATAGCACCCAATTTCTCCCTCACCAGAATTTCCATCCTCACTGCCCTGAGCTCCCCAGTTAGGCTGGGTGCCCCTGGCTGGCAGGAGGGGCAGTCCCTCCACCTGTCTGCTCACAGGGCCAGTGGCTGTGGAAGCCAGGTAAGGCTTACCAGTCCCCTTGCCCAGAGGGTCTGGGCCAAGGAGAGGCCAGGGTGGTGTTAAGAGCAAGGCCCACGTGCAGTGGTTGGAGGCACAGGGCAGAAAGTGCTTCTCCCGCCGGGGGGCGCTCACCTCACCTGCAGGGACACTCCTGCCAAGAGCTGTACCAGATGGTTTCCTGGCCCATAGACGGCCCTGCCCTTACTGGCCTCCTCTCTCCTCTCTGATTTGGACCCAGCTGTTGCCATGGAGCCTGGGCCAAGGCACTTTTGGAAACACAGATGCCAGTGGAGGCCACAGCAGCTCCAGGCCCCACGGGGCCACTGCCACTCCCTCTGGAAAACAGGCCAGAGCCCCAAAGGAGCCCTCTGAAGGCCACTGCTGGCAGTGCAGGTCCAAGCGGCACCTCTCCTCTCCTCTGTTTCCCTGGCTGGCGCGGCTGCCAATCTGATGCCAGACAGACACCCAAAGATGTGGAAGGGTACTGCATCTCTTGGCAAGTTCACAGTCTGTCCAGTTCATGCCATTCCCTCTTCCTCCTGAGAGCAGCACGTTGCATATTAAAAATGTCCCATCCAGGATGCAATGTAAACAATGCAGAAGGAAGGTCCAGCTGCTGGGCCAAAGCTGGGATGTCCTGGGGAGGATCCTGCCTTATACCTGGGGAACATGTGGACATCAGAAAAGTGGGTTACCATGGGATTTTATAAGCACGACCTCCATGGCTGCCCTCGGCCTCCCTGGGAGAAGTCAATGGAGGCAGGTGGTGTGAGGGGAGGTCTTCTGCATCAACCCGTACCCATGTCTGGGAGCCTGTGCTCATGAAGTGGCCAGTGAAGGAAGCCAGTGAGTAGGGGCAGGAGGGGCACAAGGCAACCACCCTCACCCACCAGCAGCTGGGAAGCAGCGCCTGGGAGCTGGCCGGGTGCCATGGCCGCCCAGCCCAGGACTAGCACAGCAGGAAGAGACCGGGCTGGCTCACCCCCACGGCTCCTGTTTCACACCCTCTGTGGCAATGAGGCCAGCAGGGATCCGAGAGCCACTGAACTCGACCTCCCAAAGAGGGGTTCCGACCCACCCTTCAGGAGCAGCCCCTGGGGTCAAGAGTAACCGGGCTACTTTCTCATCTCCAAAAGGCAGGAGGGAACATGCTAGAAGGGAAGGCGAGTCCAGTACTCACCTCTGTGGCAATGACACATTCATTCCTCTCTTCTGATATCAAACACACAGACTGGTACATGGAGTCCCTGGGGGAGCATATCGCTGATATCCGACACTCTGGCTTTTCACTGAGGGAACACAAGACAGGCTGGTGAGGGAGGGATGGGGAGAGGGCTGGAGGGAGGTGGAGCGCTAACCTGGACCACAGAGAGCCAAAGGGACTGGGCAGAGGTGGCTCTAGGAAAAGACACAGGGACTGGGGAGGCTCAATGCTAGCCTGGCTGGCAGTTAGGGACAGGCCCTAAGAGAACCACAGGTCCCTGACTTTCCCAGAGGGTCTCAGGCCTGCAAAATGTCAGTTTGCCATTGGAGGCAAACCATGCTGTGGGAAGATGGAAGTCACAAATGACGCTGTGTGGATACTTGACATTCGTGAATGAATAAATGAGTGAATGGGAAGATAGGCAAAGGGAACCTGGCAGAAATCTTGTTGGAGGAGGCTCCTGTCAGCGGCAAAAGCCCGTTTGCCTAAAAGCAGTCAAGGGCCCGGTGCTAGCCTCCCACCTGTCCTGAGGGAGCCTGGGCAGCACCATTTGGGCATCTGTGGTGGGCCTTGGGCCTCGGGGTGCTGCTTACCTGTGTAACCGCAGTGGCGCCTTCTCCCCTAAGCTCTTGTCACTGTGGGGATACTTCCCAGGCAGGGTCCCCCGCCCCAGGGGCCCTGGGGCCAGATTATAGTCCAGTGTGTGGTTCTGCTGTTTGCCACAGTTGGACTTGTCCAGGCCACAGTCCACTTCCAGCTCCTTCTTCTGGTTTGTGTTCTTGAGCTGGGCGGCGGGGATCAGATTGTCCTTCTGGAAGTCCGACAAGTTGTTCATGGCCTCCCTGCTGCCGTCGTCAGGCCGCCTCAGCCGCAGCTGCCGCACCGCCACTGCCACCATGCACAGTACCACCAGCACCACCACCAGCCCCACGCCCAGGGAGACAGCCACCCAGGGGAAGCTGGGGGGCATGCTCACAGGGAACTCGCAGCGGCTGCCCACAAAGCCATAGGGGCAGTTGCAGACGAAGTTGTCGGGGGGGAGGCCAGTGTAGCAGGTGGCCCCATTGAGACAGGGTCCCGAGGCACAGGCTTCAGTGGGTATCCGCACCTCACAGCGCCGGCCAGAGAAGCCAGCAGGGCAGGTGCACACGAACCCAGTCTCCAAGTCATGGCAGGTGCCCCCATGGGCACAAGGGCTGCGGGCACAGTCACTGATGTGGAGTTCACAGTGGGCACCCGTGAAGCCAGGACGACAGCGACACACGCGGTTCGGTCCTCGGTTCAGGCACTGGCCCCCTGTGGGTACACACAGGGCACAAGTCACCAATCTCCTGGGAACCCCCTGGTGCAGAGGGCGCCCCCTCCCAGGAATGAGCTCTGAGCTCAGGTCCTTCTGTCTCCAGGAACAGAGCCAGCATCTGCAGATCCTGTTACGAAGAGTCAGGAGACCAGGAGTGGAGGGTGACCCTGGTCCCTTACCCCCCAATGGGCTTATATATCAAAATGACTAGCATCTTACAGAGATTTACAGTAGAAGCGGACAGATATGTTTGGGTTTTGGAGTTCCTGTCGTGGCTCAGTGGTTAACGAATCCGACTAGGAACCATGAGTCTGCAGGTTCGATCCCTGGCCTTGCTCAGTGGGTGAAGGGTCTGGCGTTGCCATGAGCTGTGGTGTAGGTTGCAGACATGGCTTGGATCCTGCGTTGCTGTGGCTCTGGCGTAGGCCGGTGGCTATAGCTCTGATTAGACCCCTAGCCTGGGAACCTCCATATGCCGCCAGTGCGGCCCTAGAAAAGACAAAAAGACAAAAAGACAAAAAAAAAAAAAAAAAGATATGTTTGGGTTTGAATCTCATCTGTCTCTCTCTAACTGGGGATCTGGCACCCGTTGCTTTATTTTATTTACAAGCCTCAGTTTCCTTGTTTGTTAAATGGGAGTAGAACTCTGTGCCCTCCATAGGAGACCTCTGAAGGTTGGGTAGGGCGATGCAAGGAGGCAGGAGCATGTGCCTGGGTTATAGTACATGCTCAAATGCCTATTGTTGTTTCACTTAATCTTTTTTTTTGTCTTTTTAGGGCTGCACTTGTGACATATGAAGGTTCCCAGGCTAGGGGTCAAATCGGAGCTGTAGCTGCCAGCCTAAACTATAGCCACAGCAACTCTGGATCCTTAACCCACTGAGCAAGGCCAGGGATCGAACCTGCGTCCTCATGGATTCTTAACCCACTGAGCCACAACAGGAACTCCTGTTTCACCTAATCTTCACAACCACCGGAAAGACAGAGGACAGGTACTGTAGTTTCCTATTCAGTGATGAAGAAACAGTGACTCCAGGGAGTTAACTAAGTGATTAGCCGGAGAACAGATTCCATCTTGACCCTTCCAACCCCTTTCCACTTCCTGAGGCTTCTCCCCTGCACACGCTCTCTGCCTGACTCACAGAGAGAGGGTCACCCGAAAACCAAGGAGACAAAGATAACCAGCATGTTTGCCCCCACCCCTCACCCAGTGCTGAACATTCCAAATGCCTTATGCCATGCCAGGCTCCCCGTGGCCATGGGGTAAGGTGAAGCCTCCAGAAACAGGACCCTGATCATGCTATCCCCCTTCAAGGAGGAATGAGAGGCCTCCCAGGTCCCTCTCTCTAGCCCAGGACTTCCTGGGAAGAGTCAGAGACCACCTGAACCAGATCAGGAACTGGGAACAGGAGGGGAAGCCAGGCAGGATGCATACTGCTCCATCTCCAAAGACCTGCACCCACTGCTAACCTGCTTCTCTTCCAAAGCCACCCAGATGATCAAGTAAGCGCTTCACCATCCAGAAAAGATGGGGATCCATCTCAGCCTGCCCAGAATGGCAGACAGGACCTCTCTTCTCTTGTGACCCTCCCACACCAGAATGTTCTCTTGGCCCCAGGGCCGGTCCACCGGGTTAGCAAGGAACAGGACGCACCATTGGCACATGGGTTGCTGGTACACCTGTCCACTTTCTTCTCGCAGTTGGAGCCAGTGAAGTTGGGGGGGCATTCACAGGCATAGCTGGCTCCCTGGTTGCGCTCCTGACAGGAGCCCCCATTGAAGCAGGGGGAGTCGGCACAAGTCAAGGTGCTATGTTCGCAGTGCAGGCCATAATAGCCCGGGGGACATAGGCAGCGATAGCCATCCTCTTGGTCCTTGAAAGAGAGTAGAAAGGGACCAGTCAGAATCTGGGGGGCAGGGATGTGTGGCTGGGGGCTAGGGCCCACCCACCCACCTTGCCTGCCTATGGCTGCACATCCACTGGCCGCTGGGGCTGGGGATGCACAGGTGCCACCTGGCTAGAACTCTGCCTTCGTGCACTGGCCTCGGCCTCACCTTGCAGCTACCTCCATTGCGACAAGGATTGCTGTCACACTCGCTGAGCTCCAGCTCACAGTCCACGCCAGTGTAGCCTGGGCGACAGGTGCAGGTATAACTGCGCTGCCCACTGTTGGAGCACGTGGCCCCATTCTTGCACGGGGAGTGGTGGGTACAGTAGTTGAGATCTGCAGGGACACAGGAACCAACCAACTGAGCAGAGAATGGTTCCCCACCACCACCTTCTAGCTCCTTGGTGTGCAAGTTCACTCTCCATGTTTGGCTCAGAGGCTTTAACTCAACATCTTCCAGGCTCAAATACCCTTCCTCTTTCTCCAGTGAAATCCTCTATATCGAAATACCTAGAACCACCTCTGAGGAGTGCGACCAATCAAAGTTGAAAAAAACCCAGTTGGACCACTGCTTACAGGTAAGCTCACAAGCACTGGCCAGAATAGAATGAAAGTAAGGAAGAGGAGTGGACAGCAAGGCCACATGTTGAGGAGGAAGTCAGAAAAGGCTTCATGGAGGAGGGGCAGCTGAGATAGGCCTGGAAGTGGGGGCTACAATTTTAATAGGTGGAAAGAGCAGAGGGAAGGTGAAAGCCACTATAGGCAGTTACCAGGCCTTTTTTTTTTTTTTTAAAGACAACGCATTACAAAGGTATTTTGAAATATAAGGATTTGTTTTCTTATTTGGGAAGGACAGGGAGGGAAAACCAGACAGAGCAAATATGGGGACTATAAGGGCTGTGTTTGAATAAGATGAGTATATTATTGTGTCACCTGGGAGCAAATGTGGGGACAGGAAAGAAAATGGGCAGGAACCAGGTGTGGGTATGTGTATGTGTGTGTCTGTTTAGGGGAAGCAGAGGGGCAGAAAGCAACACACACTCACACACACACACACACACACACACACACACACACACAAAGAATGCAGGGGCTGAATTCCAAACTCCTTGTTGTGAGCAAGTCAGGGTCCAGGCAAGTTCTTTCTATCCTGGCAAGCATCCTGCCAACCCTACCCAGGCCTGTGCTGGTGTCTCCATGGCAGCAGCCACCCCATTTGACCCTGAAAATGGGAGGCACACGCTGCAGCTGGCCAGGAGGATGGAGAAAAGGCCCCCTCCCCCATGGTTGGGGCTGGCAGACCCCTGTACAGCCAGAGAGTGACCAGCAGCCCCAACACCAGGAAAAGACAGTGTGGGCTCAGGCAGCTGCCTGGCAAGTGCAACTGGGGAGAACAAGGGAGGCTGTTTCTGCCGCACCAAGAAGGCGGTTAGATGTCACTCCGCCCAGAGGCCCCGCTCACCCACAGCCTTGGGGCAGCCAGTGGGCACACCCCACCAGACAGCTGTTTAGGGGAGAGCTGCTCAAACAGCCCTGGCAGGTAAGCAAACACTTAGGGGGTTAATAGGTAACTACGAAGTAGAAAGAGGAACTGAGCCCCGGCATCCTTCTCTCTGGCCTTGCTGGAATTTATGAGTGCAACTTTCAGGCTGCCAACTTGTCACCTCTGGCTTCTTCAGCCACCCTACCTCCCCAGCACCTGGAGGACGAAGGACCCACCATCTCATTCTAAGCCAGCTGTTGAGATTCTTACAAGTTTCAAGCTCCCTGAAGGATCATGGGAAGGCCAGTGTAGCAGTCACCAAGTAAGAAAGGTCCAGATGATAATGGTTGCCACCCCCTGGCCATATCTCCAATCTTCTATTTTTGCCCTGACTCACCTTGGTCACAGAAGAGGCCTCCCCAGCCCTCATCACAAGTACATTGCCAGGGGGTGCTGCAGGTGCCATGGCGACAGCCATTGTGGGGGATGCATTCATTGCATAGGCGGCCCTGCCAGCCTGGGCGGCAGCTGTAAAACAAAAGAGAAGCTGAGGGTGAGGTGAGGGCCTGGCCAGGGGACAGATCCTCCCTCACTGCTTCCTGTCCTCTACTCACATGCACTCCGCTGGCTTGCTGCAGTAGCCATTCTGTTCATGACAGCCAGAAAGACAGACAGCTGAGGAAAAAAAACAGGGCTGGGTGAGGGTGGGATGCCAATGACTCTGAAGCTTCCCTCTTCCTCTCCTGGCCTTGAGGGTGCCCCCAGCTCGCCTGGGCTCACTTCCCACTCCTGGCCTCCCAGGGGAGCCATGGATATCTTAAAGAGAAATGATAGCACAGGAAGCAGAATCCAGGCTGGAGGGAATGCAGTCATGAGGTCCTTGTGGGCCTTAGCATGATGGGGAGGAGCATTAAGAAGACAGGGCAGAGTCCAAGCCCATCCTAAGCATCCCCAGCTGTTTCTGAGGCCCAGTTAGTGGAGAGTCAGACCTGCTCTCCATAGGAGGATGCAGCTGAGAAGATGCTACAGTATTTGTTTCCGGGACCCCCCTCCATGCAGGCGGGGGTTTGGCTGCTTACGCTGTTCGCAGTACTCCCCAGTCCAGCCAGGCAGGCAGGAAAGGCTGCCATCTGGCTGGCACACGTAGTGGCCGAAGTGGTCATTGCGCTTCTTGCATAGACGTGAGCAGCTGTCCCCATAGTAGTTGTCACTGCAGATGACCCGGTAGGAGTAGCGCAGCCTTGTGAGAGGGCTGGTCTGCTCATCCAGTAACCACTTCTGGCCCACAGGAAGGGAGCCCTGGATGGCGATCTTGCTGATGAGTGCGTCTGGTGGCAAGGCCTCTGAAGGGGCAGAGGGCCAGGTCAAGGAAGGGCAGCCAGGCCCCAAGAGTGCCAGCAACTTCTGGATCAAACCAGTTGTCCAGATGATCCCCACCTGCCAGCAAGCACAGGCCAGAGGAACCCAAGTGTCCCACTGCTTAGCTGCTCTGTGCATGCATGTGCAGAGGGCCTGATACCATTCAAAAAGGGGACAATAGAAGGATGTTAAGCTATCCAGTGTTCTGGAGGCAGATAGGCAAGGGAAAGAGGAAAAGAGGTCAAAATGGGGTGGGGGGAGAAAAAGAAAAGCTCTCCAGGCCTTTGAGGACTCTGGGAGCAAGGGGTCCTCTGGTGCCCATTCAGGGGTTCTGCCCTCAGAGATGGGTACTGCTTTTCTTTTTCCTTTTCAAAGTGAGGATTGTTGTGCTGCTGAAATATCCTTTTCCTCTGTGTCAGAACAACATCCCAAAGCCATTATTCCCTTTCCAAAGGAGCGGAATTCGCGAAAGGTGTAAAATACAGGAAGGGGCCCGTCAGCGGCGCTGGCAGCTTCGGCCTTTCTCACCGCCGTGCTCCCCGCGTTCCCACGCCAAAAATAACCCGCAGGAAACGCAATTGTGCTCAGAGTCCAGGCAGCGGGCGGAATCTGAGCGTCCAGCGCGGGGCGCAGCTCCCGGCCAAGCTAAGCGTCCTGCCCCCCACCCTCCACCCCGCACTTCCCCCGCCTATTTCAGATTAACTCTTTCGGCGCTGCGCCGTGTCGCCCCCCTGTGGCCGCGGAGCGAGCTACTCACCTGGTCGCAGGTCGTCTCCTGGCGCGTGCCAAGCTTCGATGATGAGTGAGAAAGTACCCTGGGAACGGAAAGGAGGGGGCGGGGGAAGACAGAAAGAAAGCAAGTTGAACAGGGGGTGGTGGGAGTGCCTTGTTGCAGCCGGTTTAATTAATCTAATTGCAGGATACAGTTACTGTACCCGAGTCAACATAACGGGCTCATCATCCCGCGCAAGCAGGGAAGGGGAAAGAACCCCGGGTAGGAGGAGGGTTGAGGGATGGGGGAATGTACGTGAGACTCATTCGAAGGTAGAGGACCCGCTGGGGTGGTAGGTGATGAAAATCGTATTTCAAGAGCTAGGGGAACAGAGGGCGCAGAACAGGGAAGAGAGAGACGAGTGAGAGCCTACTAGAGGGTGAGGTCCCAGGCATCGAAAGAAAGGATCCTAAGAGAGCGCCCCACTTTTTTGGAAGGGAGTGAGGAAATCTAGGGAGAGGGCTTTAATCTCAGGGAGATCCCTTCTCTCGGCCTCCCAGTGAGCCCAGACTGTGCTCACCGGCCAGGTGAAATTGAAGGGCAGTTGGAGAGGGTTGCGTCCGCCGCCGCTACTGTCGTCCCCGACGGCGAAGGAATTGGTGCCCAGCACAGGCGTGGAGACGCTGCCGAAGGTGCAGGGCCCGGGCGAGACGACCGCCTGAAAGTGCTTAAGGCAGACGCGGAAGAAGGTCCGGCAACCGGGTTCGCACCGCCGCCCGCTGGCTAGTACGCCGCGCTCGTTGGCAAACTCCTGCAGCTGCAGCTGGAAGACGCCGGAGCCGGCCGCGCGCTATTGCACAGGGACGGAGGGAAGGAGGAAGGAGAGCGGTCAGGTCGGCGGACGCCAGGGGCTGTAGCCCGCGGCGCGGTGGGAAGGGGCGGAGGGGGCGCGGGACGTTACCTGCTGCCAAAGTGCCACTAGCAGCAGTAGCGCCCAGCCAGAGGGGCTACGGGACGCAGCTGCCATTCCCCGGGGCGTCGCTCTCTCCACCCGCCGACCGTGAAGCTTTCCCGCGCGTCCAACCGCCGGAGGGGTCCCTGAAAAGCCAGGCTCCACTCGGGGCTTTCCTCACGCCTCGCTTTCTCGCTAACTCCGCTCCAACTGCCGCGGTAGGTAATCCAGGTGAGGACGACCGGGCGGCGACCGCTCTGAGGACGTGTCCTCGGGCTAATCCTGGGGCTGTAAGCAGACGAGGGCCCGGGTATACTGCACTGAGGCGGCTTGAACTGCGGCTCTTGGCCTCGCGTTCCCAGTCTGCGCTCAGCGCCGCTACTGAAACCTGCGCGTTCGGGAGCTTTCCTTATATATATTGGCTCCTCTCTTAACCCGCCTGTCACTCAGACTCGTGGTCACTCTCCCCTCCCCTCGAGCCTCTAGCTGCTACAGCCCCAGCGCCGCCCGGAGGGGGCCTCCGCCCCCGCCTTCCCCCCTCCCCGTCAGCCAGTCAGGCACAGGTCCCCGCCCCTCCGTGCAGCTCTCAGCCCCTGGATCCCCCAGCTCAGCGCTTGTCGAAGAAACCAATTCTCCACAACTGGGGGTTACAAGCCGCGACCCCGGCTGTGCGAGGATAGGGGGAGGGCCGAGAGGAATGGGGCGGGAGGTGAGCGAGTGTTTCCCGGATGGCTGTGGGGGCGGAGACATTGGGGAGTCCCCGTGGGTGGTGTGTCCGCAGCCGGCATTAGTTACCTGCAGCACTAGAGCAGGTAAAAAGAACTTAAGCTCAGAAAGCGAAACTAGTGCTAAAGAATTCCAATCTCCACCTTCCCCAAGCTTCGGGAGCCCTGGCGTCGCCCGGCCGCAACCTGTGAGCGTCCACCCACCACGCCCCCTCCCCTGTACAGCAGGGAAGCTAGCGGAGGCATTATCCTTTCAGTGGCCACTCGGGGCAAGGCGAAGAGCCAAGCGTCTAAGACTCAGGGGCTCGGCCCTCCACCTGGTGGGCTTCTCCCACTCCGGTTGCGCGGGGGTAGGGGGCGTCCAGAGCGTGCCTCCTTCCTTCTGCCTGCCCCTTCTGCCTCCCGCCTGGGCTCTGTGCGTGCCAGTCCCCAGACGCACAGTCCCGGTGCAGGGGATAGGAGGCGTGGTCCGGGAATAAGGGGGGCGCGTCCTCAGCTGTATGGTAATAAGGGTCTGGCCCCGCCTCCAAGCGCCTCCCCTCACCTAGGTTTAGCTTCAGCTTCAGCTCCAGCGCCCACCTTCTCCCTCCACCCCAGCTGCCCCAAGCCCCCGACCGCCCGCGTCCTGTCGCTCCTTTGAGGCAGGGAGGAACTCCCCTGGCTCCTGAGTTGGCTGAAGCCACTAGCGAGTCAACGTGAGAGGCTAAGTCTGGGCAGACCCGGGTCCTCTCCTCATACGGCGAAATGTAGGGTGGAACTGGAAGCGCGGGGACTCGTTTAAGTTTCAGGCAGTTTCACCGTCTTGCCTTCGCAGCTCCCTCGGGTGGCCCCACTTCTCAGAGCGGCGGCAACGCAGCTGCTTTCCCGGAACCGGCGTGATCCCCGGAGGCTTTAGACTGGGGAGAGCCGGCTTCTACTAGTGTCGGGGGTGCCGGAGAGTTCTCTCTGCGACGCTGAGGGTGGCGGGGGCTCTGTGGCTTCAGCTGTCAGCCCGCCCGCACAGCGATGGCTGTCGTCCGGCGATAAGATCAGCGCAGGGGCGGGGGGAGCAGGGACGCGTTGCGGGCCCCGGGGAGACTTGGGGTTGGGGGGCGGCGCGAAGCCCAACAGCTGCCCAGGCCGCGCATGGGTCTGATTTTTTTTTTTTTTTTTTTTTTCTTGAGGGTGGTGGCGGAGGACTCGGGGAGAAGGATGAGAAACAAGAGGTTGGGAGCGTGGGTTGGGGGAGGGGCGAGGTGAGGAGACGGGCTCCGGGGTCCCCCACGCACGGCCACCCCTCCCAGCCACCATCTGGCGCGAGCGGGTTGGCGTGGGGAACCGAGGTGGGGCGGGGGCCGGCAGATGGGCCCAGGCTGCGCTCCAGAGTTAATGTAGGTTATGGACAGGCGGAGTCCCCAGACCCGAGGGAGGAGGAGCCCCGGGCTTGCCTCCCAGGGATCCTGACAAGTGGGTTTTCCGCTCACACTCTACGGTCCTAGTTCTGCCCAGGGTGCCAAAGAGCGCCCCTTGATTTCTTCTGAGCTGGCATCCAGCCCCACCTAGTTCTGTCCACCTCCGACCCCAAATCCTGGCTTGGCAGTTCATTAAAAACAAAACAAACAAAAACGCAAAACCTCTCCTTTTCTGGCTCTGGCTCTTGCCTGAACCTCCAGAGATACATCCAGTCCTACAGGAGGCATCTTGCTCAATATTGGCAGATCTGGAACACATTCTATCTCTCATACACATCTGGACTAATGTGCCCAAAAGCAAACAATCAAGGAGCAAACAAAAGTATCATCATTATTCGCAGAGTCAAGAGTTCTTGCAAGGGATCCCAGAGACCTAGAAATCCTCTGACCTGAAGAAGAAAGGATTAAATTCTCTTCACCATCAAAAGGCATTAATTAAGCACCTATTTGCTACATCACTGGTGCTGTCCCAGAAATTCATTTACTCCCCTCAGACGCTGGGACTTCACCCTTGGGCCTGAACACCCACTAGTGCTCCAATCTGCTGGGGTCCAGCTTTGCACACATTTGCTAAGCTGGAGAGGGTTGCTTTGTGGGCAGGGAATAGAAACCCAGACGGCTCCTCAGATGGGGCCCCCCTACTTTTCTCCTATTCATAACTTGTGGACAGAATGACCCAACATCATATTCTGGGGGTTCCAAGGAGCTGGAGGTTGTGAGGTGATCAGAGGCTGCTAATCACAGTGGGATTGAAGCCACGTGGACATCTACGATCCTACTCCAAAGTAAATGCTAGGCAACCCCTGGAGAGGCGGCATGGATGCAAGGCCCGAAAGATCTGGGCTTCCAAGCCAGAGGGGTGTTGACGCCTGACTTCAGGCAAGGCCCACAGCCTCTGCCGCAAGGGCCTTCGGCTTCTGCTGTCCTCTCTGTTTGGGCCCTGCACACAGCCCCCAGCAGGAGGAACTTGCACCTGGGGCCGGGACGCGCCAAGGTGGCCTCCCAACCTTGCCCCCGAGCTGACCTCTAGTAATTAGGCTGGACTAGGGCCCAGTAGAGCTTCGGTGCCCCCCCGCCCCCGGTAGCCTACGCGCGGTCCCCAGGGCAGGCGGCGCAGCTCCTGGGACTCCGGCGCCATTTTCCACCTCCACTCCCACCCCCCGGACAGCGTTCTCCGCGGACGAACTGCACTCAGGTAGGAGCGCGGTGGGGGCCGGGCCACAGCGCCTGCCGGGCAGGCCAGGAGCGGGGGGAGCTGGCCTGGCTTGGGCGGGGCGCTTAAGCCCTGAGGGGCGCCGCTGTGGTCGCTGCGGAGAAAGGGCCACGTGCAGGGAGCGGCGGCCGGGGAGCTGCACAGAAGGCGGGGAGATTTGCAAACTGTTGCTGCCACATGGCTGCTCCATTCGATCCATTCACATTGAAATGAGGCCGGCGCGTGCCTCATCTGCTGCAGGGCGCTGCCACGCGTCAGCCCGGCCCGCCGCGTGCCAACTGGGGCAGTGGGGCTGGCAGGGCCTGGCAGCCGTGGGGGCGCAGCCCAGGCCCTGAGGCCAGGCGGGCGGGACGGGAGGGAGAGGTGGGGGGAGCCGAGCTACACTAGCCGCTCAGGCGCCGCAGTTTCGCGGACCTTGGCCCTGCAATTGCAAGCCGGCCGACGTGAAAGGACCAGCACCGACGGGTTTCGGAGGGGGGCCAGGATCGATGCCGCCGCTCCCCGCAGATGCGCCCCAGCAGCGCTACTCTCCATCTGCCGCTGCTCGCACCTGCCGGTCAATAAATCGATTTTACAATTTAATGCAGCAGCTTCCCGCCCGCCTGGGACAGATGCCGCCGCAGAACCACCTCCGCCCTCGCCCCTCCCCTCGAGGGGCGCCAGCGGTTAGGGCCGGGATTCCCGCTCAGCAGGCGGCGCCCCGCGGGGCCCCGTTCACCTCTCTCTAGAATCCCTACAAGGAACTGCCTGCTCCGGGTCTTTCCCGCGGGACAAGTGGGTTCCCCACAGGACTGACCTGAGGCTGGTGGAGGAGAAAGAAAGATGACTGGGTGGTGGCCTTGAAGACTCATTTGGGGCCTTCACAGCGGCTGGGGGAGAGGAACAGAATGCAGTGGCTGATGACTGGATGTGAGAGCCTCTGTAAGAAGGAGGAAGGGGTAGCACCTAGGGCATGGGCACTGAGAGCCACTGAGTTCTGAAGAATCTCCATGAGAGAGCCCTGTGGGGGGTGGGGGGTGCAGTGGGGGTTGAGGTAGAATGTGGCCTCTCCCAAACTCTTCTTGAGTCTGTTAGCATGATATTATGATCTGGCTCTTGGCGCTTTCCAACCATATGGTCTTGGACTTGTGGTTTAACTAGCTCTACACCTCAGTTTTCTCATCTGTGCAATGGGGATAATAATGATAGCCACCTGGAAGGTGGCTGATTATGTGTTTGCTAATGAGTTCCTGGAGGAAAGGAAAGAAAAATGAGAGCTGAAGGCAAACAGTCATAAAGAATGAGGCAAGAGGAGCAGAGGGTAGAAACAGAGGAAAGCTAGGTGGGGCATAGAAAGGAGATGGACACTGAAAAGCTTCCACTGTGAGGGCCTTTTGTGGGAAGAGGATGTGACAAGATTCTCAACTGGAGTGAGAAGACTGGAGCTTCCAGAATGGATTTGGATAAGAGATGATTTGGAAGAGCCAATTGCCTGTGGCAAGATGACCCTCCAGGCAGGACCAAATGAGGTCTTAAAATGGTACCCTTCCTCCTTCACGGTGATGTTTCAGAACATAGAAGAAGTCGACTTCTGAACTGTCCTGGTCATTGCAGCTCCTGGCAGCTCAGGGGTCCCAGGGCTCCCCATGTCACCAAGAGGGCACAAAGACTGGGCTGAGCTGTCCACTGGCTTATGGCCATGAATGATGACCCATATGTCCCAAGGAAAGGATGTCCAACCGGGTGAGGCCATTGAACATGAGTCAGAGTGCTTGCTCTGGCTTCTCATGAGATCAGGGGGGCTTCCCACCTTCTCTCTGCCAGGTTCCCAGGAGCCTGAAGGCCTAGGTAGGCTAGTCCCGTCCTCCATCTCCTTTACCTTCTCAGAAGACTGGGGCAGATGGTGCTTGGGGCTGGGGCAACTGCTGTGCACTGAGCCCTCTCCCTCTCAATGAGAACAGCTTTGGCGTGAAGAGACAATGGGCCCAAGAGAGAAGCAGCTGAGGGCCCCTGACCCGAGAAGCCTCTTTTAACTGTGTAGGAAGGAAGTGTTCCCTACACAGGCCTCCTGTGTGCTGATCAGAAGGAAAGAAGGGGAGAGAGGCGCAGGATAGAGACCTGCTTGCTGGAAGCAAGAGCCTTCACTGATGGTGACCCTGCAGCTGCCCCAGCTTCATTTGCCAAACCCAGGGGATGCCTGGAAAGCTAGGGCCAGGAGCCACACAGTGGGTATTTCCAGCCACAGAGGAGTCCAGGCTTTAGGGCAGCCTCTATGGCAACTTTCCCAGAGCCCCTGGCTTCCCCCTCCCTAGCTCCTTCCTGTTGCCACCCTCAAGAGTGAAAAGGGAGGCTCAGGGGAAGGGAGGGAAGGCTCAGGGAGGCCTCTGTGTGGAGACCCTCAGGCTTCAGGCCTTGTCCAGCCTGTCCTTGCCTCCTACCAGATCTCTCAGGACAGAGAGGGTTCTGAGAGGGCTTACAGAGCTAGTGAACAGAGGGCACAAGGCAAAGGCATTGCCGAGAGCCATGGGGCCAAATGGAGAGGGGAAACAGAGCCTGAATTGAAAGTAAAGGTTCAGGAGTTCCCGTCGTGGCGCAGTGGTTAACGAATCCGACTAGGAACCATGAGGTTGCGGGTTCGGTCCCTGCCCTTGCTCAGTGGGTTAACGATCCGGCGTTGCCGTGAGCTGTGGTGTAGGTTGCAGACGCGGCTCGGATCCCGCGTTGCTGTGGCTCTGGTGTAGGCCGGTGGCTACAGCTCCGATTCAACCCCTAGCCTGGGAACCTCCATATGCCGTGGGAGTGGCCCAAGAAATAGCAACAACAGCAACAACAACAACAACAGACAAAAAGACAAAAGACAAAAAAAAAAAAAAAAAGGTTCAGGCATCCCTTTGACCCTCGATCTTGGACCAGTTTCTCTGCCCCAAGGATTTTCTTCCCACTTGGGAACCTCCTCGCCATTCATCCTCTGCTCTGGCTGTGCTATTCTCCACTATCATCTACTCTTGTCCCCTCCCTGGCATACAGCTCACCTGTCCCTGGAATCTCTCTTCTCTGTAAACTTTGACAGGTGGGAAGCTCTCCCCAGCCCCACCTGCCTGGTCAGGCATCACTCTCCTCTTCTGGCTCTGCCTTTCCATTTACATCTAGGCCCAGCTTCGTACCTGACCCCTCAGTGCCCCCAAGTCCTTGCCTGCAGTTCGCCTTCCTTGGCTGAGCAACAGCTCATCTCCTGGAAGAAACTCTGACCTCTCCTCATTTCTCCACATAATCTCTGATCTCTGATCCTAGTTGCCACCTAGGACTCGAAGCCAGCAAGAGATAGGGGATGGGGTCACACCTTTCCCTCTCTGCAGCCCCAGAACCTGGGAGTGGGACTTACTCAGACAGGCCATGGTCCCCTGCAGTCTCCCTGGGAGGAAGGGTCAGGCCTGAACCAGGAAGTGCTGTGCTTCAAATACTCTCAGTCACAGAGAAAGAAACTGGGGACAGGTGCCAACTCTGTGAACAGCTGCCTGAGTAGGCAGCTCACTGTTCCCTGTAGAAGGCCAAGGAGGAGTCTGTTTGCCACGGTCAAGTAGGTGATGGGTCTTAAGCAGAGAATGGTGACTGGCCGTCTCCATCTCGCACCACAGTCAGAATGAGAGGAAACAGGCTTCAATTGTGGCAGGAAGGATTTAGGTTAGACATATGGGAGAACTTCCTGTGACAGTGTCTACACTCTGTATCCCAGTTGTTAATCCAAGTTGGACTCTCCCCTGGAATTGATGAGAATTGCATATTGATGCTTGCTAATGAGTAACTTGCCTTACCTGGGGTTAGCAAAGAACCTCCAACCCAGAGGATTCTCTTTGTGTCTAGACTGTCCCCAGGGAAGAAGTCCAGAAAGGCACCAGGACCTGGGCCTGCTCTCAGCCTCAAGAAGTTTTTGGACAATGTTAGGCCACTGTGAGTCACTGTGACTTTGCCTCCCCTGCTTCTAACCCTCTGGCTACTGCTCCCAGAAGAACAAGCCCTGTGGAGCTGTCCAGTCACACACTTTGCAGCAAAGGGGCAGGCTGGATTTAAGGTCTGGGAGCTCACAGAGAATTTCCAGAATGATGGTGAATACTCAGGGGCTCTAACACCAGGGGCTTCAGTAACAGCCTCAGCTCTCTCTCTATGTTTATTTATTTATTTTGCTTTTTAGGGCCGCACCTGTGGCATATGAAAGTGCCCAGGCTAGAGGTTGAATCGGAGCTACAGCTGCTGGCCTATGCTTCAACCACAGCAACGCTGGATCTGAGCCTAGTCTGCAAACTACACCACAGCTCATGGTAACGCCAGATCCTTAACCCACTGAGCGAGCCCAGGAATCAAACTCACATCTTTATGTATCCTAGTTGGGTTCGTTACCACTGAGCCATGGTGGGAACTCCCTCTCTAGGTTTAGAAATAGACAGGTGTCAACCCAGTTTTGTGCCTCTTCATCCCAGTCTCATGAGTCCGCTCAGGCAGCATGACCACTCCCATTGTTGGAGTCATTCTGTCCTGGAGATCCCTGTGTTGCTCTGTGGCCGTTGTCACCCCCTGTCTCTTGCTTCCCCTCCTCTTCTAAGAGGCTTCATCCCCTACCGTGGTTATCACAGCCCTTTTCCAGGGAAGGAGGATGCTGGGGAGACCTGGGCTGGGGCTGTCAAACTGCCACCAAAAGAAGAGAATGCAGGAGTTCCTGCTATGGCACATTGGGATTGGTGGTGTCTTGGGAGCACTGGGACGCAGGTTTGATCCCCTGCCCAGAATGGTGGGATAAGTATCCCGAATTGCCCCAGCTGTGGCTCAGATGTGACCCCCAGCCCGGGAACTCCATATGCTGCAGGGCAGCCAAAAAAGAAAAAAAAAAAAAAAAGAAAGAGAGGGAATGCAGGCAAAAGATGTGTTCCATTTGGGGCACAGCTCTATGCACCCCACCATTAGTTTCCCTGGGGCAGGGCCTGTGGCCACATGCATACGTAGAGTTTGCCCCATCAGTCAGCTAGTTGTGAATGAGGTCAACCACGTGCCTAGCACAGGGCTAAGGTCAGTGAGACCAAAAGGAACATCAGATTCAGCTCCTAATGCCCATGGGACGTGGAGATGAAATCAAAGGCCTTGAAAAGAGAGTGATGACCTGGAGAACCAGGGTTCAGAGAGAAACTGGGGTCCTTAGGATCAGAGGAGGTTTTGGGAGAGGGGATGCACTGGACCTGGAAAAAAAGAGTAGAACTTAGAAAAAGAGAAGAGAGGCATTCCTGCCAGGGGGAATGGAGAGAGGAAAAGGATCTGGATGGAAATGAAGTAGGTGGAGCTGGAGCAGACTTCGTGTGTGGAGGTTGGGACATGAGTTTAGACAGCTAGGCTATAGAGACCCTCCAGACAGGTGAATTCAGACTTGACTGATGAGCCTTGAGGAACCTGTGTGTTCTTGAGCTGAGGAGGGTGTTCAGCCACCATCTGGCCGTGGCATGCAGGCGGTCTGAAGCAGGGAGGTACAGAGGGAAGGCCAGAGGCAGCTAGAAGCCTTTCTGCTTCTGTGGCTGGTGGCCAGGTATGAGCTGAAGCCTGGGTTCTGTCCTTGAGATGGCTGAGAATCTGAGAATGCCAGACCCCGATGACTTATTGGGGCAGATCCCACACTGTCCTTGCCAGCAGCCCCTCTTCCTTTCACCCCCCACTTTCCAGACAGAGCCCAGCAAACATGACCAGCCTTAGGGCTTTCCTGGCTCCTATACTGAGAGTGGGGGCTGCTTTGGCCATGCCACTCTCCCACCCAACCCTCCCCCTTTCCTCCTTTTTCTCTCTGAGGCCTGAGACCCTGCCTGGCAGCCTGCCTAGAAGAGGGTAAAGGGTTGGATCAGGCCTCGGGCCTGGAATCCACCAAAGGAGTCCAGAAGTATCTTGAGGAAATGACCTGGGGTCTTATATCTAGAAACTCAGGGTGAGGTGAGCTCTCAAAATCACCCAGACCAACCCCATATTCTGTAGCCAAGGGCTTGAATACCTCCAGAGACAGGACCCTCACTGCCTCCCCAGGCTAATCCCTGCTGTTTAGATGGTTCTGGTTATAGAAAGTGCATCCTCTTATTGATCTGAAAGTCCTGCGGTGGTCCATGTGGACTTGTGGTGTGGGATAGCTCTGTCTGGGCCTTGCTGATGGCTTCTGGATTGGTACTGCTAGAGGGAGGGTCCACCAGCCTCTTGGGTCTAGGGTGGCTCTGCTGGTTCCCGTGGGTCCCCCTGCTTCGCCTGCTTGGCGCCCTGGGCTGGAGCAGTTTAAGCGTGAGAAGGGCCAGTCAGTTCCCAGCCTGGCCCCAGGGGTGGGGCAGCTAGGGTGAGGCCAGCCCTGGTCAGTCCTTCTCAGCCCCACCGGGCAGGCCAGGCCAGGGTCAATCTGTCGCAAAGGCCGGCCCTCCCCAAGCTGAGATCATCGCCCTCCGGCCTCCATGGCAGCCCCCACCCCCAGCTGAGCTCACTGCCCTGGCCTGCTGGGGGACATTGTTGTCTCCTGGGCCCCTCCCCCGGGCTCAATGAGCTGTTTGTTGGCATGTCCGGCGCGGGCAAGGGGAGGGCGGGCACGGGGCGCCCGCACACAATGGGGATTCCGTCCATTCTGAGGTGGCTGCGGGAACCAGGCTGGCTTTGTCCCTGGGACCCTCATTCCCACCATTTAGCGGAGCCGGAACTCCAGGCGGAAGGCCCCGTATAAGAACAACAATGTCGTCACCTTGTCTATGGGGGAGGGCACTACAACCCAGGCCTCCCGGGGCCCAAGGGACCCACAGTCCAGGACAGCCTGAGAAGCACTTGGGACAGGTCTTAGGGCTGAGGCTGTGTTTTGAAACTAAAGGAGACTTAGGAAGCAGGTTGCCCCCCTCCCCGCGCCATGCCACCACTCGCCCCTGCCAGTCTTTCTGCAGCCTGCAGCAAGTGCGGAAGTGCTTTCCTGGCATCCCTAGCTGTTCTCAGATCCTCCACATGCAAAGATGAGCCCTAAGGTGCAGAGGGGACGAATGCATGCTACAAGCTCTGTTGGGTATGCGGTGCTGTAGAGGGGCTGAGTTAGAGGCGGCCTGACCCACCAGCCTTTCTGCATGCATCTTAGGCAAAGGCCTTGGCTCAAAGCTGGGCTCATGCCCATTTCTGAGCCTCTAGTCCAGCCAGCCTGCCCCTTCGGAAGCAGCGCTGGCTGCTCAGACAACAAGTGTTTATTTTCCAGGGTGAGGGGGGAACAGGACGTCACGGCGTTTCCCTCCTGCCTGGTGCGGCAGTGGTTCTCACAGTCTGGGCACTGGTGACATCACCAGCCTTTCCTCCTCAGCCTGGCCTCCTGCCTCCCCCTGCCCCCCACCGCATGCTCTGGCCAGGCCATGCAATTCTGAAGCTCCTGCTTCCGGCGACGGCACTTCTGAGCAGGTCCTCATGGAGGACGTGAGGGCAGCCGGGAGCACTGGACCAGTGCCTCTCACTGCCCTTGGGCATTCAGACTGTGCCTAGGGATAGCCCCTCTGTGCTCACCCTCACCAGAGTGCTTGGTGTCCCACCCGGGCACGCTCCTAGAGTGAGGCTGGCCCTTTAAGGGTCTTGGGAAGCCAGAACAACAGGAAATCCAAACGGCCTCATTAGGCAGCTCGGAGCTCAGCACAGTAATTAGTGCCCTGAAAACAAAACAAGGAAAAGCAGGTGGTGGTGCCCCCCCTCAATCTCGGCTGCCCCTGCGCGGCCTGTTAGTACCCAGAGCTAGGCAGCTGGGACTGGAGCCCCTCCCTTCTCAGCCCCCTCACCCCAAGCTCCTGAAGCCTGCTGCCCACTGCCCAGGTCAGGGGTCAGAGCCTAAGCTTCTGGGGAGCAGGCAGTGTCCTCTTGGTCAGCCGGTTCCCCCTGGGGAGGATGAAGCCCCAGGGACATGCGCCGGGGCTTCCCCTCTCCTGTAGCCAAGGTGGCCACTTGTCCACAGCATCCTCCACCTGTTTCAAAAATGCTGTAATGGGGGTTGGGAGCTGGGGTGGTCTCCTCTGGAGGGAAAGGGGAGACCCCTGGGAATCCCAGGTTAAGAAGACCATCTTAGAAGAAAGGAGAAGCCTGCTCTGTGGTCCTGCTTCAGTGGTCCTCCTGGATCTCTGGGGATTCTCCAGGTGGGCAAGACAACTTGGGCAGAGAGGGTGGTAACCCACTGACCCTCTGGACAGACGCTGGGGATCTGTAAGCCCCCTCAGTTAGTAAAAAGGCTGACCAGGAGCCAAAAAGGACCCTAGTGAGTTCTCTTCAGCCAAGCCGCAGGCCTTGGCATGTTCTACCCCTACCCTCCCAACCCATTTGATGCAACAGGAACCTCACCTCGTCCCTGACCCCTGCGATATCTCCTTATGTTTGTACTGCTAGGGGAAGGACAGCTGTGCTCCACTCAAGAAACAAATATTCATTCAACAAACATTTCTAGAGTGTTTGAAATACTCTGTGCACTGTGCTGGTGGAGAATTCCTGGGAAGGTTTCAAAGAATTCAAATTGTACTACCTTGTGATAACTCATTATGGTCCTGCCCTCTGTCTTGAGAAGGCCTTTGAGTGGAGGGACTGTGGCTCCCTGCATGTGTGTACCCACCTATAGACCTAGCATTTAGGCGACTGGTACATGCTTATGAACAATCAAAAATGAACCAGGAATGGTCTCTGACTTCAGAGTAAGCCCACGTAAGCCTAGGATTTGGTGTGGAACAGCAGCAGCACTCTGGAAGGGCTCCCCAGCCCTTGAGGAAAATCGCAAAGGGCCTAAATCTCCCCTGGGGACTCTAAGTTCGGTCCACAGCAAAGGCTAAGGATATACCGAGGGAAGAAACCTCAGGTCCTCCTGAGAACAAGGCTGGAGATAACCCTGGGATGTGAGAAGGAGCTGTTCTGGGCTTGCTTGGGCTGCAGGCCTTGGGGAGGGGTGGGGGTGGGTGCTGAGCGGGAGAGCTGGGCAGGTTGAGTGTGGATGGTGGCCAGCCTATGGCCAGTGAATGGGGCTGTAATTAAGCTGTGGGTAGATTTCTGGTCACACTCTTGTTGGCTGAGAACAAAGGCCCCAGGCATCATTGCCCAGGGGGAAGGAGAAGGAGCAGAGGGAGGGGGCGGGGTAACCCAGAACCTGCTATTGGGTTGGGCAGCTGGCCTCCAGCTGGTCAGGGAGCTCTGCAGGCACCTCTGGAGGCCACCAGCTAGGTGGTAAATTCTGAGGGGCTCCAATCTGGAACTGAGGGGCCAGTGCTGATGCTAGAGGTGAAAGGGATCAGCCAGAAAGGGACTAAAGGGTCACAGGGTCCTGAAGCAGGGGTTCATATCCCTGAATGCACACAAGAATCACCTGAGCAGCTCCCTAGGGGCTCCAATACAATTAGTTAGGGATGAGGCCTGAGAGGCACTGGTAGTTTCCACAAGCCCCCTAAATAGCCCAGTGTGCAGCCAGAGCAGAGAACTACTGCTCACTGGCAGCACAGGGTCCTGCTTTAAATCCAAAGGTCTCACCTGTCCCTCCCCAGAATCCACAGTGCTCAGAGCTCACATCCACTGGACCAAATAGTGCAGGTGCCCTGGGCCTAGAGGGGAATGGGCAACAGAGTCCCCTGGGCTTGGGGGTGGGGCTTTAGGAGACATCCTCCCCTTTCTTGAAACCCGCACCCCCAGTGGAAATTTACCCAGAGGAGCAGCTGTGGACAGACAAGGCAAGAAAGCCGGGGGAGGCGTGCCTGTGGGGTGCCCATGGCCTCTTCAGGCCCCCAGGAGGGGACTATCCTGCCTCCCCCCCAGCAAAGCCCCCAGACTTGGGGCGGGAGCGCGGACAGCTCACAGGAGAACAGGCTGCGGACTGAGAGGGAAGAGAGGTAGACCAGAGCACCTGAACTGATGGGGCCTGATCCCACTCAGGGACGTGCACCGGTCCTGAATCATTTCCCGGATATAGCTCAACAGCCCAGACTTCAAGGTTTTGGGGGGGAAATCTTTTTTCCAAGTTCCTCGATCTGTCATCCCCCTCCCCCGCCGGCCGGATAGACCTGGACCCGTGTCCTCTCTCAGCTCCCCCTCAGCCTCCCAGCTCAGGCTTCTCCACTGAGCTCCCTGGACATTGTTTCCCGCCTCAGGAAGTCTCTGATGCCCTGCGCTGGATTTTGTTTTCCTTGTTATCGGGACAACTAATATTTTTTCCTGTGCGGGAAAAAAAAAAAAGAGATTTTCCCAAGCAGATTACAGCTGTCAGTGATGGGGGGAGGGGGCTGGAGGTTGAGCCCTCCCTTCACCCTCCCTCTCTGCCACTCTTACAGGGCTGGGCTTTTGAATGGAGGAGGAAGCGCTGGCCTCAGAGCCAGCCAGGCCAGTTGGAGCCAGTGACAGCCCCGGCCTTGGCAGAAAAGTCAGGCCCCTAGCTTCTGCCTGTGGGGCCCCGGCCCCCTGCTAAGGGGGCTCACCCATGGGCTGGACCACATTTCCAAGGGCAGGGAGAGGATCCTGGGCTTGCCTTCCCTCTAGTGGGGCACAAGGGGCAGATACTCCGCAGCTGCATGGGGGCAGAACCTGAGGAGCGACACCCTGGGAGGGGTGGGAGCACACAGGAGACCCAGCTCTGCCCAACTGTGACCTTCCTGTGCTGTGGGCTCCTCACCAGCAACGTGGACGTATTGATACCCACCTCACCTACCTAAACACTTACGTTGTGAGGATGCAGATGAGATAAAGTATCTGATTCAATGTCAGGAGGTTGTGTGACTCAGGTTGGAAGGGTTAATGGCAGGTGTCTCTGTACCTGTGTGACCTGCATGAGGCCCCCGCAACCAGCAGAGCAGAAAACAGAGGCCATCACCGAGCAGGTTGTGTTTGAATGGCAAATCCTGGGTGCTCACGCACGTGTAGGCACACACAAAACACACATCCTGGGCCTCTGCATTCTTCCCTGATAGACACTCGCTTTCTACATCAGGTGCTGTGGCTCTAGGGACAGGCTGCCTGGGCCTTTGGGGTCAGGAGCTGCAGCATAACCACCACTGCAGCAATAGGGCCTTATCTAAGATGACCAAGTGTCTTTTAAAGTTCACAACAACAACAAATAGAAAGGCTTCAGATGTGGGTTACTCTATTGTTTGTGCTTTGCCAGAATCTAAAGAAAACTAGCCCCGCCCCCATGCCCTGTACAAGGTAACTGGTCAGCTCTGAGAGGGGCTCTCTTGCGTTCATCTCTCAGTTGGTGGGCTCTGCAAGGGATTGTGTGCAGGAGTGAGCAAGGCCATCTGTCAGGGGTGGAAGGAAATAGGAGGATTTCTATTTAGATTCATTTTTTATCTACAAAATAAATTGAACTTTAATAATATTTAATATGTTTCAACTGTCATGCATAATCTATACATAAATATTCATAATCAAAAAAGTCTGGAGAAGTTCCCACTGTGGCGCAGTGGTAACGAACCCGACTATAATCCATGAGGATGAGAGTTCCATCCCTGGCTCTATTCAGTGGGTTAAGGATCCGTCATTGCCGTGAGCTATGGTATAGGTCGCAGACATGCCTTGAATCTGGCATTGCTGGGGCTGTGGTGTAGGTAGCTCTGATTCGACCTCTAGCCTGGGAACTTCCATATGCCATGGGATGAGGCCCTTAAAAAAAAGAAAAAGGAAAAAAAATTGGAGACCACCACCCTGGAAGGTCAGCAAGGGCTTTATAGCCTATCAGAAGCCTGTTTCCATTGGGTGCTGGTGAGAGAAGGGAGCTGTGGAGGAGGGGCTGGTGAGCTCTGGGTGCAGAACCACTTGGGTTGGGTCAGACTCCTGGACATCAACAGCAGTGTGGACTTTCCTGGGCATCACTACCCCCTGTGGCCTCCATTCTCCCTGCCCACCCTCTTGGGTCTGCCTGTGCCGCGCTTGGGTTCTAGGAACCTTTGGCTGCCATGCGTCTCACAAGGAAGAGGGTGGTCCTGTGTGACGCTCCCCTCACCCCAGGCTGGCTGAAGTGCGGCTGGGGTCCCTGTAGCTGTCCTGGATGCTGTGTCACCCCCAAGAGAAAAGTCCCTGGCGGGAGGCGGCCCTCTGCCGGGAGGCTGTTTCCTCAACCGGCCAAGGTAAGAAGTGGGGGATTTCCAGCCCTGTCCACGAGGCTGACTTTGTGCTGGGGGCTCCTCTCCTTTCTCATGCAGCCCAGGCCAGGGTGAGGACAGAAACTCCAGAGCAGGCCTGGTTGTAGGCAAGGGAGTGCAAGGGCAGCAGAGCCAGCTAAGGCTGCAAGCCTCTCCAGCTGCTTAAACCTGCTCTGGAGGGAGCCAAGCCCAAGGCCGAAGCCCAGGGCTGCACCTGGGAGAAATGGGACCGAGCCCTGGAAGACTCTGACAGGCATCTTGGGCAGGGGGTGGGGTGGGGTGGGGCTGGGGCTGGAAATCCAGAGCCGCACTTACTCATGGGCCTGTGGGGAATGACTCAAATCAATGAATGCCCCTGCCTAACCCTGGTTCTGGTGGTGAGGGGAATGGCAGGTCTGAATTTCACCTTTTAAGCTTCCGCTAACTGGCCGGTACTTCCAAGGGCACTGGAGAGTCAAAGGAGTCTATGTGGGCCCCCCAGAAGCTGGGAGCCAGCAGTCTCAGGATCTGGACATCATGCCCTCAAAAAATTGATTCCCGGATTCCCGGGAAAGGGGAGCCGAACCCTCACAGCATTCCCTGTCTTCATGCACTGTCGCCAGCTGGGCAGGGAGGGTGGGTGTGATCTTGGGAGCTAATTGGAGAGAGAATTAGGCAATTATAGTGACCTGGTGATGGTGGTACCTACAGAGGTCTCAGCTCCAATTTCAGTTCAGGTTCACTCAGGCCCAAGTAAGGGCTTGGGAAACAGCTAGACTCTTCCTCCACTGTCATGAAGATTCTCCTGTGCCTCAGACACTTGTGATTTTGAATTCATTACCTGGCTTTGTGTGTCTGCTGTGTGCATGTATGTGCGCTTTGTGTTTGCAGGCTTGTGGGATTGAGGTGTGTGAGGAGGAGGAATGGGCAGGAACTCTTGCAGGGTGCCTGGGCTGGAGAATATCTGAGAGGTAAAATAATAAATCTAGCCACCATCAATGCAGACTAGCAACAGGCCATAATAATGTACATACATTATACCGATCTGCATAGCAACCAATCTTCAGATGAAGTTGTTATAATCTCCATTTTTCAAATAAATAAACTGAGTGAAACCTAGAGAAGTTAAATGACCAGCCTGAGGTCACACAGCGAGCAAATCCAGGCGAGGATTTGAACCCAGGTCATTCCGAGGCCAAACAAGAGGTCCTTCTACCAGGCTCTCTCAGCACAGTCCTCCTCAATTACACTCCATCTGCTCCTTGTCTCTGAGGTTCTGGCTGCCCTGGTCTGAGGTGACAGGCTCTTCCCCTCCCCACCTCCCCTCCAATTTAGGTGGCAAGGCAGAGCCTGTTCAAGGCTGCATGGAGCCCAGATCATCACCCATCAAGCCAGTGCCCAGTTCAGAGAGGGTCTGGCTGGCCCTGGGCGGGATCAGCTAGGGCTGAGCTGGGGCAGCTGTTTACAGTAAACAGAAAGCTCCCGAGGAAGGAAGGAGGGGAGGGGCTGGGGTCGTCATGGAGACAGGGACTAGCAGCCGGCCTCAGCCCTGATCCACAGCTACTGGTTACGCATCCCTGCCCCTTCCAGAGCTGAAGGAGGCCCAAGGAAGGTCCAGACAGGCAGCCTAAGCAGGAGAGGCAGGGGCAGACCAGGCTCAGAGGAGTGCACACTTCATTATGTATTTCTACTTATTGTTAACAATAACAACTAATGTTGATTGAGGGTTTTTTGTTTGTTTGTTGTTGTTGTTGTTGTTTTTTAACAGCATGCCTTAAGCTGGGCCCTTCAGAGTCTGTTTTCTTATTTAACCCTAGCAATAACTAGGAGATAGGCAGAATAACAATCTCTAATTTATAGATGAGGAAATTGAGGTTCAGAAAGATAAACCCATTTGTAAGATCACACAGTTTGTTAAGTGACAGAGCAAAAATTTTGGATCAAAAACTCTTTACCAAGGCAGAAGGGAGATAAGCTCTGAGCCCCTCAGCTGGTGGGGAAACTGAGTCCCTTGAGTACCAAAGGGACTTTCCCAGGCTTCTGGCTTTAGTCAAAGAGATTGCCTGGGACAGAACCCGAGTGTTCCAGCCCTAACCACTAGACCACACGGCTTCTCCATGGCTTGAGCTGGGAAGGTCCAAAGAGAAACTCCCTTTCCAGCCCCAGCCTGGATCGTAGACTCTTCCCCCAGCTAACAGGCTGCCCCTGTGGAGGCCAGGCCAAGCCAGGGTGCCGTGGGGGATGCTGGGGGGTTTCTGCCCACACATATGGTTTCCAGATTCCAGGGGATGAAAAGGAGGCCCTAGGGGCGGAAATGGGGGATGTGTGATGACAAATTTAGACTGATTGCTTAAAAAAAAAAAAAAAAAAAAAAAAGAAGGCCAAGAAACCCTAAAAAATAAAAGCAAAAACTCCACTAGAAAAACCAAAGGGAATTATCTGATTGCAAAGCCAAGTGCTGTGAGGCGCAGTGTGGTTTAATGTGGAACAGTATCAAGGGTTCTTCTGCCTCTGACTGCTCAGAGGATTGGCGGAGGACAGGGATGGAGTCAGGCAGGGCACCTGGGAGGATGTCCGGAGCTCAGAAGCACTTGTTGGGGGCCTCTCTCCTAAGACTTGGGCCCTTCAGACTCCAAGAACCCTGCTGGCTTGTGGCCATGGGTCCCCATTGGCTCACAGAGAGAGCTGCCCTGGGGAGGCTCCAGCTGGTCTGTACCGAGAACATGTGAATGGATGAGCTATTAGGTGGGGGTTTTGGGGTGTCTCTGAGTACCAGCCTTAAAGAGGAATGGCCAGGAACAGAAGGTAAAAGAGAGGACAGCTGCCTGGAATTCTGGCCTACAGCAGGCCCAAGGGGTCAAAGGTCAAGGGGGGACAAGGGGGACTTCCTGAGGCTCTCAGGGGAGTGCCAGCCAGCCAGGCTGTTGTGCAAGTTCTGAGCTGGACCATGAGCGCAGGCTGGCAGATGAGCCACGCCTGGCCCAGTCCTCTCTGCCTAGCCTATCTGTCCCCTGGAGCTGGAGTAGTGCCCTCTCTCTTCCAGGACACCAGGACCCTGTCCCCCCTCAGTGGCCATATTCTGTATGCCTGAGGGCTTCCTCTCTTGTATTCATCCTGAACCTCTCTCCCCCAGAACCACCATCTTTTGAGAAAATAGAACTGTGATAGGGCTCACAGGGCCCCAGCCCTAGAGGAATGGGCATAGAGTAATGTGGAGGAGAAGCCATCAGGGATGTGTGGGCACCAGGCCCTGGGCTGGCCTCGGATGTGCTGCATGGCTCTTCCTCTCTCCTAAGCTTCATGTGAGCCTCTCAAGCTCTGTTATGTTTATTCACATTTTGCAGGTGAAGAAATTGAGCTTCTGAGGGTGTGATTAAATTGACAGCTGGTAAATGGTAGCACAGAGACTTGCACTTGCTCTTTCCAGATTGCCTCCCTGTCCCTCAGCTCAATCCACTTGGCTGGAACTGGTGAGTGAGCACAGTGAAGGGCATAGGACTGTGTCTGGCTCCCAGGGGGTGTGGGATCACTGCCCACTGATGCTGAAGGGACCAGATCCTGGATGGAGCTTCGTGTTAGCCACAAATTTCTCCTCTTAGATTCAACATCTATAAAATCAGGAGGTGGGATGGGCAGCTCAGTGGTTTTCAAATTTGGTTCCTAGGCACCCTGGCATCTTATAGAAATTGGGATGGGGAAGGAAAGGATAGGAAATAAGAGTTTTCCCTGCCCTCCGCCAGCCCTGCTCCTACTAGGGAACCTCGGCATAGCAATTTCAGGTACTGGACATCCATAGAGATGTTTTTACTTGACCAGGGTTCCATAGCATTCTGTGGCTTCTGAGGTTTCTGCAGCTTTGACTTTCTGGGGGCTGTGACCTAGGCAGTTTCAGGTTCTGGGCTGAGGAGAGAAGCCAGATAATCTGGTGACGGAAATGGAGTAGACCATGTCTGGGCTCCTAGTCTGTGGGAGGAAGCAGGTCCACATTACAGCAATGAGACTGGGCCTTGGCAGAGGTGATGACCTGGAGAGACGGCACCTGCCTCCTGCCTCTACACCTGGGAAACACAAATAGACCTTTGGCCATGGCTGCCTGGAAACCAGGCATAGCACCCACCTTCCTGGGGGCCAAACCAATGCCCCTTTCTCCTTTTCTGCCAGGCCTGCCCGGGCTTGTTCTCACTGGACATCAGTTGCTGGTCACCAACCCAGGGCCACTCTAACCTCCAGGACCTCATGGTTCCTACAGCTCAGCTCAAGGACTCCTTCAGGGTGTGAGCTGAGAAAAGGCAGATCTGCTCAGGAAGAGGAAAGCACCCGATAGGGGACATTCAGCAAACTAGGGGCTTAATCCCTTTGGAAGAAGAACCCCACTTTGTGCCCCTTTTATGGGCCATCCCTAGACCAAAGTTTGCCCTTCTGCTTCAGTTTTCCCTTTTGGAAGCTGGGCCTAAGAATGAGGTCTCTCTCCTGGTGGCTTTAGCACGTATAGCTCCCTGAATGTCGCGGGCTCCATGCTCTAGGGGGAGGAGAAAGCTGAGGGTGGCCCAAGAACTGGAACTATCTAGCATCCTCCTTCTATCCCACTGCCCACCCCAGGCCTGCCTCTGACCATCATCCACCCTCAACCTGCTGCAGGGCCCAGCCTCACTCCACATAAGCAAAGCTGCCAGCAGGGTCCTTTGTGGGGCTGCTCCCGTGTGGCACTGCCTAGGGGCCCCACCATGGGGCAACAGATGGACCTATGGTCTCTACAGAACAATGGTGGGGGAGGGGCCCTGGCATCGCCTGCCCCAAACAGGAAGCGCTGCATGAGCTTCAAAGAACTGGCAGGGCCAAGGGGCTGAGTGGCTGGAGCCAGTGCCAGGACTGATGGCTGCCTGAAGAGCTGCCCGCCAGCCTAGGGATGCCCAGCCTGCAGTGGGGGTGGGGCTGCAGTGGCAAGGACAGCTGGGTCTTGGGCAGAGGACGCTTTGCACCCTCAGGGCTACAGCCTCTGACCTGGAAGCAGGCTGAGGGAAGGGGCTCCGACACAAGGCTGTTTCCTGGCTCTGCTGCCACCCACCAACGGGGCTGCAGGTTCTTTCCCAAGCCACAGTGGGTATGGCTCTCCGACAAGTAACCATGAGGGGCAGGGCTGGCACCAAGCCTGCTGCCCGCTCCCTGCCTCCTGCTCCCAGCTGCTCTGCTCAGAACCTTTTCCTCTCCACTTCCTGTTCACACAAGGGGGGGCGGGAAGTGGAGGGAGGAAGTTAGGGGGAGGCGTGTAGGGGGGACCCATTGAATAAAAGGAATTAACCGTTTCCCTCCTCTGACCTCTGGGAATTTCCGCCTGTGAAAGTGTCTCGAAGAATCTGCAGAGCTGGGGGAGTGGGGAGGAGGACTGCCCCTCATGTTCCCCACCCCCCCCCCCCCCCCCCGCTCTCCCCCGTAGTGGTGGGGCCAGATAACTCCCTCTCGGCCCCCTAACCTTTTGTTTCCCTGGCGCCAAGGGGAGCAGCACCAAGGGACGCCTGGAGCCTGGTGGCCTCAGAGCCCCCTCCAACCAATGGGGTCGTTGCACCCGGCCTCCCCGGGGCACAGGCAGGGCGGGAGGGGGTAGTGCAGGAACTGCCGGAGTTGGTGGTCCCAGAGTGAATGGGCTTACACTAAGGCTGACCAGGCTCTGAGCCAGGGTCGGTGCCCTCGGTGCCCTGGGGACAGGAGAAGGGCAGGCACACCCTCCGGGGGCCACTCCCCCTGGCGCAGGGGAATGGAGCGGGTGGGTTTGGGAAGTCAGTAGACAGCGCCCCCTAGTGGCTGCTGCCGACTCGGCCGGGCGGCCCCCCAGGGCCCTCTCAAGGGCGGGCCTCAGGAAGCACCTGCTCCCCAGGACCAGTGGCCGCCCTGCATCTCCCCCAGGTGGCTTCCTTGTTTACAGGCCTCCTGCCCTGATCCCAGCGTCACTGCCTGTGGCCACTCCTCCTATTTCCAGTGACCGCTCCAGGAGCAGCTCATTCATCTTGGCCCCTGCCCACGCAGCTGCTCCCCCACCCCACCCCTCCTGGCCCTCCCCCAGGCTTAGGGCCAAGGCCCTGAGGACCTTCTCTCTCCCCTCGACACCGGGCCTTGCTTGGTTTCCAGGGATCTAAGAGCTGTAGCTTCCCGTTGCCCTGACTCAACGGAACCCCATTCTGTCAGCACCAGAGAAGCTTGGGGCTTTTTTCCAGGAAAGAGGAAGCGGCCTAGGACCAGATGGGCAGGCTTAAGAGAAGACAGAAGGGGCAGGGGTGTCCCAGGCTGTCTTAGCCAAGTCCTCTGGGAGGAGGGAGCAGTAGGGCAGTGTTTGTTTAACTAACAAGTAGTAGGCACCCATTATGTGCAAAGACAGAGGCCCCAAGCTGTTCTAAGCCAGTAACCAACCCCGTGGTGGGCCAAGGTTTATACCCAGTACTGACAGTGGGGAACAGAACCTTGAGCCCTCTACTAGGCATGGGGAGAGGAAGGGACCAGGAGCCCTCCAGATCCTCCTGGAACAGGGGAAAGGGAACAGGATTAGGATGCCCTGCACCCACCCAGTGGGACTCTATCCCCCATTTGCTCCCACTTTTGCTTCTGGGGGAAGATGAGTTCGAGGCTCATCAAAAATGGGCAGCTTGAGGCCCTCTCCCTTGGCAAAGGCCGCGAAGAGACCCTGCTGTTCTAGTGGCTGGGGAAGAATCAGCAGGGGAAGATTCTCCCAGGACTATGGAAGTAAAAAGTCTTGGAAGAGGATTAGGCTGCAGGGACAAGAGACCTCAGTCTGATTCCAAGAACACTCACTTGTTATTTTGTTTCAGTTTGGGTGCCTGATAGACCACACCCATTAAGCTGGGCAGTGGACTGTGAACACCAGTCCATGGAGCAAAGGGTGCTCAGCTGATGTCACAGGAAGGCCCTGCTCCACGTCTCCCTAGGGCTTAGCCTCTAGCTACAGCTAAAGAAGTGTAAGCTGGGGGCGGGGAGGGGCAGGTCACAGGAACTCAGTGGGAAGAAAACATTTCTGCCAAATGCCATGGATGGCAGTACTGGCAGTCTCACCTCCATGCTGGACCTCAACATTATGGTTAAATGCCAGCGGTAGGTAGGGCAGCATCAAAACTGTGGAGTTGGAAAGCAGGGATTCAGGCTGGCAAAAGAGGTGAGCAAAATCTAGCATGCATAAGGCCCTTGGGAGGGAGGAGGAATGAGGGGCTTAGATTAATGGTCAGGCAGTGGAGGTTCAAGAAAACTCTTGGGACAACTAAGGTGGGAACAGATCAAGGAACTAGAGAAAGTGACTTGAGAAATCAGCGCCCCCAGCTGCCTGAGTCTGAAGGGTTCTGTGGGGAGCAGCACCACCTGCTGGCCAAAGGGAAGAACAGTTCCCCCTCTGAGACTTAGGAGGGCAGGCCTGGATTCCCAAGTGAAGCCTCGAATCAGAAAGGATAGAGTGGAGGACCAAGAAGCAAGCAGAAAAGAGCAAAACTGTCCCGTTACATCTCCACGAGAAGGAATGAGGGCCACAGCTTGAAAGCATGCAGGGTCCTCGTGGCCGCCCTGTGGCACCCCAGCCCTTCCTGGAGAGAGGCCCACACTCCCAGGCCACTGAGCCCAGCATCAACACAGAGCCACCAGTGCAGTGCAGACAGTTTAATGCTCTCCATCCCCATCACCATCTTATACTGTCTTCTGTGAGGCCCTCTACCCCAGAGCACCCTTCACACTGGAGCCCCAGATGGTATGCACAAGAGCACTCTCACCAGCAGTGCCACCTTCCCCCCACCCAATGCCCAGGACTTAGAGGGACCTAGGGGCAGACAGTAGAGAGGGATTTTCTGAGGAAGAAGAGCCACAGAGTGAAAAGGAAGAACAGTAGTTAGTGTTACAGAAGGTGAACAGGATATATGCAGGGAGTAAAAGGGAAAAAAGAGCTGTTAGATGCAGGGGGATGGTAATGCATCAGAATTCTGACTTCTCCAAGCTAAGGCTCTCTATTAGGAAGCAGGCTGACAGCATGGCAAAACATCAGCTCTAAGGCAGCCGTGAGGAAGAGCATGGGCAGTTGGCAGAATGCACTCAGAGCTGACACCTTGAGGGCAACAGCTGTGATCTACTCCCACCACCATAGTCCCTGCCCAGCAGTCTCCAGGAGACCAAGCACAGACGCTGTGGCCCTCCCAAGAAGGAACAGCCCACGATGGCTGGCCCGCCTGATGCCTGCCTACAACCAACTGAGGTGCTCCTCCTCATAGCACTGGGGGTCAATAAAGGGCCGGTCAATAGAGCGGATCATCAGCTCCCCACAGTACACACACTCAGCAGCCACCAGTTCGTCCAGGTCGGCCTTGAGCTGTTCCCGGCTGGGGCCGGAGGCAGCCACCCCTGCCTCAGCCTCCTTAGCCCGGGCAGAGCCCTTGGAGGGGGGTGGAACAGCCCCCAGCTTCCGCTGCAGCTCCTCTAGCCGGGCCTGCTTGTAGGCTGGCAGGCCAGGCCGCACGGCCTGCAGAAGGCAGTCAGCGTGGAACATGTGGCCACAGAGGAAGAGGTAAAAAGGGCGGTTAAGCAAGGGGAAGTCGCAGGTGGCACATTTGTCCTGGGGTTCCACAGTGCCGTAGCGGCCCCGCAGCTCCTGCAGATCTCGCCGGATGCGCTGGGCACTGGCTGTGGCCTCTTCCATCTCTTGCTGCAGCTCTTGGATGTGGTAGTTGTAGGCCTTGAGTGAGCTGCAGATGGCTTCTTTGAAGTGGTCAATGGTGACGAAGTCTGGGAAGAAAGGCAGCACGTCTTCAATCTTGAGCAGGGGGCAGCTGGCCAGGCAGGCCATGGCTGTCTGCACATCTTCCTCCTCCTGCACTACGTGCCGGGCAATCTTCAGCCACAGTTTCTTGCGCAGCTCCTCATCTTCCTCGGGCAGGTCAGCACACTGCTTGGCTAGGTCCACATCCACCTGTGGGGAGACTGAGTGTTAGGGTCAAGCCCCCATCTCCACCCAAGACAGAGCCTATGGGAAAGACAGGTGCTTTGGAAAGAGCCCCAAGGAGGATGCCCAGCATTCCTGGCAGCAAGCGAGGTGGGGCTTCTGGGGGCTGGGAAGGAACCTGTCTCAGTAATGGACCTGCTGCATCAGAGTTTTGCAAACGCTACTTATGAGGGTGGGCCTGCAACTTTAGTCAATTTATTTATTTATTTATTTTTTCTTTTTTTTTTTGTCTTTTTGTCTTTTGTCTTTTTGTTGTTGTTGTTGTTGCTATTTCTTGGGCCGCTCCCGCGGCATATGGAGGTTCCCAGGCTAGGGGTTGAATCGGAGCTATAGCTACCAGCCTACGCCAGAGCCACAGCAACGCGGGATCCGAGCCGCGTCTGCAACCTACACCACAGCTCACGGCAACGCCGGATCGTTAACCCACTGAGCAAGGGCAGGGACCGAACCCGCAACCTCATGGTTCCTAGTCGGATTCATTAACCACTGCGCCACGACGGGAACTCCAACTTTAGTCAATTTAAAGATCACCTGGGGAGTTCCTGTTGTGGCTCAGTGGAAAAGAATCTGACTAGCATCCATGAGGACGCAGGTATGATCCCTAGGCTTGCTCAGTGGGTTAAGAATCCAGCATTGCGGTGAGCTGTGGTGTAGGTCGCAGATGTGGCTCGGATCCTGTGTTGCTGTGGCTGTGGCATAGGCCAGCGGCTACAGCTCCGATTCAACCCCTAGCCTGGGAACCTCCATTTGCCTCAGGTGCAGCCCTAAAAAGACAAAGAAAAAAAAAAAATCACCTGGGGAACATATCCAAAATACAGATTTGGGGTGCCCCACCCACAGACATTCTGATTCACTGAGTCCCGTCTTCAGACCAGGAATTCACATTTTATTTTATTTTTTGCATTTTAGGGCTGCACTTGTGGCATGTGTAAGTTTCCAGGCTAGGGGTCGAATCAGAGCTACAGATGCCAGCCTACACCGCAGCGACATCAAGAAGGGATCCAAGCAGCATCTGCGACCTATACCATAGCTCACAGTAACACCAGATCTTTAACCCACTGAGCGAGGCCGGGGATCAAACCTGCATCTTCATGGATACTATCAGGTTCCTAACCCACTAAGCCAGAATAGGAACTCCAAGGAATTCACATTTTATTTTATTTTGTCTTTTTGTCTTATTAGGGCCGTACCCGTGGCACATGAAGGTTCCCAGGCTAGGGATCCAATTGGAGCTGTAGCTGCCGGCCTTTGCCACAGCAACGCCAGATCTGAGCCGCATCTGTGACCTACACCACAGCTCATGGCAATGCCGGATCCTTAACCCACTGAGCGAGGCTAGGGATCGAACCTTCAACCTCACGGTTCCTAGTCAGATTCGTTTCCACTGCGCCATGACGGGAACTCCGGAATTCGCGTTTTATTTTATTTTATTTTTTTTGTTTTTTATTTTTTTTTGTCTTTTTGCTATTTCTTGGGCTGCTCCCGCGGCATGTGGAGTTTCCAAGGCTAGGGGTCCAATTGGAGCTGTAGCCACCGGCCTACACCAGAGCCACAGCAACGCAGGATCCGAGCCGCGTCTGCAACCTACACCACAGCTCACGGCAACGCCAGATCATTAACCCACTGAGCAAGGGCAGGGACCGAACCTGCAACCTCATGGTTCCTAGTCGGATTCGTTAACCACTGTGCCACGACGGGAACTCCCGGAATTCGCATTTTAAATAGCACTTCATATGCTCCTAAGTAGGTGATAATTCATAATTCAAATCCTGACTTCTGAGCCCATGTTCTCAACCTCTATACTATGCCACCTCCTGGAGGGAAGCCAGCACCCCCTAGCCACAGCACCCCCCGCCCCCCGCAACCCTTCAGCATCTGAAGCTACTGCTCTCAGGCCCCACTCCTGGATGGAGTCAAGCAAAGCTCATTGGCTCACCTGCAGGGCCAGGTCCACAGCCTCTTCATACAGCTCCAGGACCTTATAGACGTGGACACAAGCGCGGTGGTGGCCATGCTCAGCGCAGAGCCGCAGTGCATACTTGAGGTCGTAATGCACCCGGTGCGGGCTAGTCCCGGCCTGCTCCAGGTAGGCCAGCAGCGAGGCTGGCTGGCCTCGGGCATAGAGTGACAGCAGGTAATTGTGAATGGCCTGCTCAGTCTCGCCCAGAACATTCACGCAGAACTCCATGTAGCGGATGGCCTGGCTCACCTGCTGGGCCTCGCCACCCTGGCTATAGTTCACCAGGGCAGGGATGAGCTGCCGGGCATCCAGCCGACTGCCCAGCTCAATCCAAGCGTCCACCAGCTGGCGAGGGATATGACGGATGAGGATGGGCGAGAACTTGTAGAAGAGCTGGGGGTCACGGTGGCGGGCCAGCACGGCCAGTGCCTCTTCATAGGCCTCATGCTGGCAGTGGTACGCCACCACGCGCTCGTAGTCCTGCATGATCACAGCAAAATACACCATGTGCTCCGTGTCCCCATGGCTGGCAAGCAGCTCGTGGATGGAGGCCCGGCTGGCGAAGAGCCACTCCTTGTGGCGGGGGCTGCTGAGGAAGGCGCGGAAGCGCTCCCGGGTTTCCCGGTAGAGGTTCAGAGCCTCGGGGTCACCCTGCAGGGCCCCAAGCCGGCTCAGGTAGAGCTCCGTCAGCCAGGTGGTAAGCAGCGTGGCCTGGGTGCGCTCAGCCGGCTTCAGACTGGCCAGTTTTCGCTGCAGGAACTCGGCCAGAGCCTCCTCCTGCCGGGCCTCCAAGAACTTGAGGGCAATCTCTTCAAAGTAGCTCTGGGTCAGGGCATAGCAGCGTGCGCTCTCCAGGTAACGACGTTGGCGAAAGCAGAAGTCGGCCTCCCGGGCCAGGACTGTGTCCAGGCAGTCAGGCCGCTCTCGACAATACTCCTTGGCCAGGTCGAAGCGGTTCATGTCCAGGTAGGTGCGCCAGACATCCCGGGCCTCCCTCTGTACGTGGTAGCGGAAGACAGCCCGCTCGGTGTGGGCCCACAGGTGGCCCGTGGAGGAGTCCTTCACCATGTGCCTCAGTGGCCCAAACTTCTCCAGGAAATGGTCCCGCAGCACCACCTGGCCCGTCAGCGTGCACACCGCCTCCACGCGGTCTGCCAGCAGCAGGAGGAAGTGGAACTGGGTCAGGACGATGGCCAGGGGTGGGCTGCCGCCAGGACCCACCCCCTCTGGGTACTCCCAGACCCGTTCCTCGCTCAGCAGGGAGTCAGGCCGCCCGCAGTCCAACGATCCATACAACACGCCATCCCCCATCATCCAGGCGAAGGCCCGGGGCGCCGAGCGTAACTTGGGGGTGTAGAAGGCCAACTCGCTGTAGCCCAGACTGCTGGGGAACTCACGGAATGGAGGGGGGTGGTCAGCATAGGCAGCAAAGAGCCCGGAGAAGCCCTGAGCCTCAGCTCCCTCTGATGCTCGGCCTATGAACTGGAAGAGGCGCTGCCTGGTGGTGGCGATCACAAAGCCCCGCCCTTCAGGGCCCCGCTCGGCCTCCAGGGAGCACACAGGTGCTGGGCCCCCTTCTTCATTTAGCACGTACAGTGGACGGAAGTAAAGATCCGGGGCAGGGCCAAAAAGCCCACCCTCACTGGCGGAGAGCTCTGCTTCGAAGATCTGGCCTTGGGCGGTGCCGACCAGGATGGGGCCTGTGCTGCTCTCGGTGCCCAGGGCCTTGTTCCAACCCACACTCTCCACCAGCTGCCCCTTCCAACGGGCCAGGGGCCGAACCTTCTGTCCATTACGGTTCACGTAGAGGACCTCTGTGCTGCTCAGAGCAATCAGCAGGTGAGAGCCTGGAGTAGGGGAGAGCGTGGCACCCTAGAAGATGCAGCCATTCCCACCCTTGGCCTCCTCCTTGCCAGTACCATCCTCAGGTCCCACCCGCCCAGACAGTGACCTACCCTCAGTACCACCCCTACCCCCACCCTGGAACTCTACCACCACTTACCAGTATGGTCCAGGAACATCTTGTGAACTTTGGCATCATCCTTGCGCCCCAGCTCCATGTGGTTGGGTTCATTTGCTTTGCCTAAGTCAATGCTGTCGGGACAAGAGTCATAGCATCACTCCAGGGGAGGACAGATCCTTTTTTAAAATCAAAGACCTTTTTATAATCTGATGAAAGGCATAGCCTTTCTTCCCTGAAATCTAAATAGACACATAAAATTCTGAATACAATCCCAGGGTATTGAAACACATATGGGGTCCTCCTTAAGAACTCTCAGCTCTGAGAATCCCACTTCATTTTGAGAAGCTACTAAGCAGAAGTCTTTTCCTTCTGCTCAACGTACCGCCAATGCATCTAGGAAGATGGGCAGAGGTATCCCGGAATGCTGGGGTAAAAAGGGAATAACAAATAGTAGCTAATGGTTACTGAGCACCTTCCGAATACCAAGGACCACACCAAGAGCTTGAGCTACTATGATCTCAATTAATCTTCACAGTAATCTTGAGGGGTACTCCTTTAAGATTACTTCCTATTTAAGGTATTTCCCTTATTAAATTCTTTGCAAATTGTATGTTCATTCTAACTAAAGAATCAATGCAAAGGTGTATGAAGAAAAGTTAAAAAGATTTTCTTCCCAAACCCCTCTTATTCCCAACAGAGAAAACTGATGTTAACAGTTATCTCCATGTTTATAATATAAATAAAGTTATTTCACTGCCACTGTTTTTACAAAATGTCTTCATATTGTACATATGTGTGTATACATATTAATTTATAACTTGCTTTTCTTAATGATATTTCATGAATATTCCATTGGGCCAACAAACTCATTGCTTTAATAAATGCATAATATTCCCTTTTATGAAGCATAACTTAATCATTTTCCTACTGATAGGCATTAAGCTTGGGTCCAGTTTCTCCTACCACAAATACTGCTACAACCAACATCCTTGTTCCTATACCTTTGCAAACTGATACTTTTCTTTCTGTGGTTATGTATTCCCCGAAGTGGGATTGCTGGGTCAAAGTAATAGATATTTTAAAGTTTCCCAGACACTGCCAGATTACTTTTCCAAAAGATGGTGGCAATTTATACTTTTACTGGCAATGTCTGAGAATCCATCTTTGTGTATCTTTACCAGTACTACATATTACTGGTTTTAAATTATTGCTAATCCAATAGGTTAAACCAGAAAAAGGTATCTTACTGTTATTTTTTTTCTTTATGGCTAAACCCATGGCATAGTGGAAATTCCCAGGCCTGGGATCAAACTCAAGCCACAGCAGCAACCTGAGCTGCAGTAGTGACAGCGCCATGTCCTTAACCAGCTACACAAGGAAACTCCCTTACTGCTATTTTTATTTGCATTTCCTAAAGGTTGAAAATATTTTCAGCTGATTACTGGAAATGTGGTGTTCCTCTTTTTTTTTTTAGGGCTATAGGTGTGGCATATGGAAGTTCCCAGGGTAGGGGTTGAATCGGAGCTACAGCCACAGCTATGCCAGATACAAGCCGTGTCTGGAACCCACACCACAGCTCACGGCAAAGCTGGATCCTCAACCCACTGAGTGGGGCCAGGGATTGTACCTGCATCCTCATGGACACTAGTCAGGTTTGTTTCCATTGAACCACAATGGGAACTTCCCAGTGTTCCTATTCTGTGAACTGCTTGTTTATATTGTTTGCCCTCCCTTTCCAAGTGAATTTTTCTTATTAATTTGTAAGGGCTTTTTAAGGAACAGAGATGTAACTCCTTAGTCATATGTGGAAAAACATTATTTTCCCACTGTCTTTTGTCCTGACCTCTTCATATGCTTTTTTGTTTTTATTCTGTCATAACAGCAATTACTACGTAGTTAAATATAGCTACCTTTTCCCTTGTGGATTCTGGACTTTCTAGCTTTAAGAAGGTCTCCCTTCAGCCCAAGAACAGAGAAATTTACTAAATGTTCTTTTAACATTCAAACTATTTTTTACATTTAAACAATTATTCCACTTAGAATTCATTTTTTGCGATACAGAGGTTTATCTCTGTTTCACCCCAGATGGTTATCCCAGTTAATTCTTCTGTCACCTTTGTCACATTATTTTCATTTACTTATGCATTTACTTATTTACTTCCAGTTTTATTGAGATATATTATTTCCATTTCAGCGGATTCATTTCAGGACTCTAGACGGTTCCCCTGATCTATGTGACTAACTTGTGGGTTAGTCCTATCTTTAACAGATGAAGGGACATGGGTGTCTTGCTCAAGATTCCATCACTGGGGGTTCCCCAGGGGCCTAGTGGTTGGGGATTTGGCCTTGTTGCTGCTGTGCCTCAGGTTCAGTCCCTGGCCCAAGAACTTCTGCGTGCCAAGGTCATGGCCAAAAAAAAAAAAAGATTCCACCACTGGTAAGTGAGACAGCTGTGATCTGAATCCAGGTCTACCTGATTCTTCACTACTACATTACACTGGTTGTCCTTGGGAAGGGATAAGATATTTCCTGACAATTCCAAATCCACCTTTTCACCTGCCCAGAGTGGAAGAAGGGCCTAGTCAGTCAGTAGTCCCCAAATACCACCAATCCAGTCCCCAGTCCTAAACCTTCTAGATCCTCACTTACCGAAGTAGTGTATCCTTGCCCAGGCTCATGCAGAGCTGATTGCAGGAAACGACAAGACTGGTGATACGCTCGGAAGGGGTAAAGTCAATGCGCTGCTTCGAGAAGATGGGCGCTTCCTTCTCTAGCTGGGCATTCACATACCCTAGGTGAGGAGTGAAGGAAAGCTTAGCTGTGGAACAGAGCAAGGAAGGGCAAGGGAAGGCAACAAAA
This sequence comes from Sus scrofa, assembly GCF_054392235.1. Lineage (NCBI taxonomy): Eukaryota > Metazoa > Chordata > Mammalia > Artiodactyla > Suidae > Sus > Sus scrofa. Next base: position 139,716,754 of record NC_139383.1, read on the forward strand.
GAGTGCTTCTTTCCACCTTCCCAACATACTCCTACCCCAGGACCTTGTTAGCCAACATTTTAATAGCAATATATCAAACAGTTTGCTAATCACCATTAGTCCTAGGCCATGTTAGGGGTTCTGGGCTCTTCCCACACTTCTGACAACAGTGAGGGGTTGATTCTTTGAACCCTTGGGTTGCATGATGTACCTGCTCCCAGTGGTAACAGGGGTGGGGTGGGGGGGCAGCAAAGGGTTGGGTGTTCTCCTTATCAGCCTTTGGCCCAGCAATCCCAGCTCAACTAAAGTGGTCTAGTTCCACTCTCTCTCCTCGATCCATGCAGTAATGGTCTCAGTGAGTCTTTAGAAGAATGAGGGCAGAGGGGTTCTTGGGGGACAGTTCCAGTCAGTTGGTTAACAAACTGCTGGTGCTTCCTGTCTAGCCTTTAACTCTCATTCCTTCACCACTGCATAAAACATTCCAGCACTTCAGACCCCTCTGCCAATTCTGTACTACTTTCCACAAAAATATCCCCTCATTGCCCAGCTGCATGGAGCTTTAATGATAGCCTAAAATACTTCATTTTTCCGTGTTCAGTGACAAAGTTCCCTCTAGGACCATGCTCCTCCCCCTACAACATTTCTCTTTCACCAGATTCTTCATCCACTCTCTTCCTCTCACCTCCACAACGGGTCTGGAGCCTATTCTCAGTTTTCCCATCTGCAGCCCTCTAAGCAAGTCACTTCCTTATCTGAGTCCCAGTTCCCTCTTATAAGGACCCTAGTGGCAGGGCCTAGATCACGCGGCTGCTCTTGCTGCTCTTTCAAACTTTGACCATCCACCCGCTAGATTAGAGCCTGAGGAGAATCTAGGGCCTAGATCCCTACTGCAAGTCCGGGGAGGCTAACCCGAGCTCTTGGAGCCCCCCTCCCCGCCCCTCTCCTGCAGATGCCAGGAAAGCTGAGAGGTGCAGCGGCGCCCTCACTTTCCTTACCCGAATGGGGGATGCCCACGCTGGGGCAGCCGGGCTGCAAGACGGCCGAGCGGGACAGGGAGTCCTCATATTCATCCAAGATAGACGCCATGGTGCCCGGCCGCTGGGTCCTCCGTCCCAGGCCCAGAGATTACAACAGGGCTCCCCACAGGGATCCCCGTCTCCCCAGATGGGAAGCTGCGACTCCTCAGCTTCGATCTGGATCTGACAGATCCTGGTAATTCGGCTCCTCCTCTTTAAAATCCTATGGATCTTCTCGCTCTCGCCTTATAGAGCGAGAAGACCAGGGAGCCCTCCCCCCCTTGAAGGGGGCTCAATTCAGCACCCAACTCCCGCGCCTAAAAAAACATCGGCTCCCTTCGATCACTCTCAGGTGATCCCAACCTCGCCCGAGGAGCTCAGCTGACTCCCGCCCCCAGGACGCGCGCCTATAACGTAACTTCCGGGTTCTCAGAAGCCGATGTTTGCTCGCGCAGGAACGTCGCCCGGCCGGCCACTGGGAGGAGGTGAGGAGTGAGGAAGGGCGGGGCCAAGGCCTAATCCCCTCTCCAGGGGAGCCCTCTGCTTGTGCGGGAGCCTGCACGCCTTGCAGCGGGAGAAGAGCCGGTTGCTGGGCGGGCCCTGCTGAACACAAGCCCCTCCCTCCTGGACCCTGCTGCAGTTCCGGATTTGGACACCGGGAGGCAATCCCGGCTTTCCCAGCCCCCTTCCCCGACCCTCCCAGGGCAGTCCAGCCCCAGCCTCGGAGCCAGTCCCTAGCACATTTCACACCCAGGCTTACCTCCGTGAGAAGAACGCTCAGGCTCTCTCTGTCCAGCTCCGGCTCCCATCTTTTTAAACAGCCCGTTGTCCGAGTTACCCAGGAGAACCTCCTCAATCTAATTGCCGTCTTGACCCTACCTTCACAAGGCACAGGCAAACACTCCTGGCTTCTCCCACATCCAGGGACCCACCGGCTTCCAGAAAGTGGCAGAGCTGGTGGTCCGGCTCGCAGGAAGCCATGTGCTACCTAACCTGCTCCGTAGTGGCTCCTTGGTGTCAGAGGAGACAAGAGGAGCAACAGAGAAGACGAAGAAGCACTGCTAAGAGGTAGTGGGCCGCTTCCATTCACTCATTTAACAAAAAGGTGTTGAGCCCTTACTCTATGCCTGGCCTTGGGCTAGGTGCTGGGGTTACTTAGGTAAGTACAACACCGTCCTTGAAGGTCATAATCCAGCGGGGGCGATGGGTCAGTAAATAGATAATTAATACCAGAAAAGCGATTGATGATTTGTTCGAAGCTCAGTCGTTCTCACGTGAGCAGACACACACTCTGTCAGACACTGTTCCAGGCTGGGGCGGCACCATAGAGAACAGAACAGATAAAAAATGCCCTTCGCTCCTGACGTGTAGCCAGGTACGTGGTCACAGTGCTATGGCAGCACGAAGGAGCAGGGAACAAATACCTGAAAAGCAGGCAGGAATGAGGGACAAGTGACTTTGGAGGTAGGTGAGGAGTCCAGAGCAGCAGAACAGCGAAGGTTCGGATGCTACTGCCACTGGGTTTCTCTCTTCCATTTGCCTAGGCGACCCATACTGCAGTCTTTTCTCTCCTGGGGCTCATTGACTTTGCTACCTTGCTAAAGTGGAAGGCTCTTGGCCAGCGTCACCCTTTCCTGGTTTTAATCGGTAGTCCCCAGTTATGACTAAGAGCGCCCCCTTTACCCTCAAAAGAGCCCAGGTGCGCACCATGCATTGTGTGGAGAGTCCACACTTGCTGAATTTCCCTGACAGGCCTAGAGAGTGAACCCTCACCAGCCCTTGCCGAAGGCTCTCTGGGCCTGGACTGCCCCTCCCACCGCCCGTCTGATTTGCGGTAAAACATGACTTCCCTCTGGCCGGGTCTTGCTTCTCCCGCCGTCTATGCCGCCAGGGGCGCTGCGCTCAGGTTAGGTCCCTGGAGGGAAGGTGCCGAGCTGGGAGGTAGGCAGGTCTCTGGCCTGGGAAAAGTAATCCCAGCCAGGGAACTGCCCTGCCCTTACTTAAAACTCCATCTCAGATCACCTGCATTAGGGAAACACAAATAGGTCCAGACAAAGGTCAAATAACCAGAAAAGGTACATTTACAGTGTGCTGACGATGTGCCAAGCACCATGCTAAGTTTCTAATATTTAATGTTATTTCAGCTTACCCTCGCACTAATGCTAAGAAGTAGGCACTGCTCCTTTCCCCACATTACAAAAGCAGAAACTGAAATTCGACCTGGTGGAGCAATTTGTCCAAGGTCACGTGGCCAGGAAGTGGAGGAAGCCAGGAGGCAATATTCAAATCCAAACAAACGCTGAAGAGTGGATAGTGAAACACACTGTTCACGCCCCCAGTGCAAGCAAGAGAAGAGGGCTACAGCTGCATCCTTAGGTCAGGTCTGGACGCTGCAGAGCAAGTATCCTCCCTGCGTGGAGCTGTTTAGCACAGAAGGGGTGTCTCAGGAACTCAGAATCTTTCCAGTCACCTCCTCACTGTCCCCAGAGCCTCCCTCCTGGTTCCACTGCTCTCTGGGATATATGGGATGGGGCCTAAGTGGGCTTGCCTGCTGCAGATTCAGTTCATACTCCCTGTTGGTTGATTACAGCAGTTTTCCCCCATATCCTCCTTCTTCAATGTTAGGCCAGTCTTTGAAGTAAGAGTCAGAGGCCAGCCTTTTTTTTTTTTTTTTTAATCTTTTTAGGGCCACATTCACGGCATATAGAGGTTCTCAGGCTAGGGGTCAAGTCGGAGCTGTAGCTGCCAGCCTATGCCTCAACCACAACCAAAGCAACACCAGATCTGAGCCGCATCTGCGATCTACACCACAGTTCACAGCTATGCCTGACCCTTAACCTACTGAAGCCAGGGCTGAACCTGTGTCCTCATGGATACTAGTCAGATTTATTTCTGCTGAGCCATGATAGGAACTCCCAGAGACCAGCCTTTACTCCTGCCCAGCCACTCACTAGCTGTGACACTGTGTATATATATATATATATTTTTTTTTTTTGGTCTTTTTGTCTTTGTTGTTGTTGTTGTTGTTGCTATTTCTTGGGCCGCTCCCGCAGCATATGGAGGTTCCCAGGCTAGGGGTCGAATCGGAGCTGTAGCCACCGGCCTACGCCAGAGCCACAGCAACTCGGGATCCGAGCTGCGTCTGCAACCTACACCACAGCTCACGGCAACGCCAGATCATTAACCCACTGAGCAAGGGCAGGGACCGAACCCGCAACCTCATGGTTCCTAGTCGGATTCGTTAACCACTGCGCCACAACAGGAACTCCGACACTGTGTATATTTGATGCTGTTAGCTTTGGTCTCCTCATCTAAAGAAATAGATATAATGATACTTATCTCTTAGGTCTGTGTTGAAGAGTAAATGAGGTGATCTAGGTGAAAGCTCATTGTAATAACATGTGCTCAGTAAACTCTAAATATGGTTTTAATCTGACAGTCACTCTCAAGTCCACCTCTTCCATGAAGACTCCCTGGACCACAACTTCTCTCTCAGAAATGCTGTGGCTTATCTTGTATTGATCACTTACTGGCACTTACATATGAAGTGTGGGCATTTTGCTTTGATATGACAGAAGCTGACTGTGAGGATAACTCAAACACTCCTGAGCACCTGAATACAGAGGTGCCTTAGGGAACTCGCAGCTGGAGATTGAGCTTCACCAGCTCCTACCCCTCAGAATTCCTGTGGTAATTGCCATGAGACAGGCAAGGACTGACTGCTGAGCCAAGGAGAGAAAGGATTGTTGTATGAAAGCAGGTGGTTTGTGCTAAGACTTGAAGTGCATATATGATTTTCAAGGGCAAAAAAGGGAAAGTGTTAGGCAGCCCTCAAGAAAACCAAGAGCAGGAGTTTTAGTTGTGCTCAACAGTAACAAACCCAACTAGTATCCATGAGGATGAGGGTTTGATCCCTGCCCTCGCTCAGTGGGTTAAGGATCCAGAGTTGCCGTGAGCTGCAGTGTAGGCTGCAGGTGTGGCTCGGATCCAGTGTTGCTGTGGCCATGGTGTAGGCTGGCAGCTGTAGATCTGATTCAAACCCCTCACCTGGAAACTTCCATACCCTGCATGTGCAGCCCTAAAAAGCAAAAAAGAAAACCAAGAGCAAAGGCCTGCAAGTAGTGTGATGTTTGGGGGCTGGGTGGAAAGCTGGAGCATGGGAAGTAGGGCAGTTGGAGAAATGGGACTGGCTGTGCCCAGATTGTGAAAGCTATTGAATGGGCCATCAGAAAGTTTTCACTGGGGATGAAACCATCTGATGTGGGTTCTGGAAAGATTTGTGGTGGCTTGGGTGAAGTCCGCATTAGAGAGAATGGGATCTGAGGCAGAAGCAGAGGAGAAGAGGTGAGGGCCCAGCCCAGAAAAGAGAGAGTAGACTGGGAAGACTCGGGGGAGACATAAATGAGGAAAGGCCGCTGGGTGTATTGTCAAGTTAGACATTGTGGGGAGAGGGGTTGTGGGGAAGGGTGCAGGATGGCTCTGGGGAGACCTGGCAGATGGAATAGTGACACCTTTGTCTGGGAGGGGGAAGAGCTGGGTAGGGGTGGGACAGAGGTCACAAGGGCCCACAAAACTTGAGGGCCCTGCAGGGCATTTATTCCAAGAGACCCAGCACCTGTGGGGTATTCACTAACTCACTGATAAAAATTCAGCAATTGCACGAATGAGCTTTTCTCAAGCTTCAGTTTCTAAATTTGTAAAAGAAGAAAACTTGACCTTGTAGTATTGTGAATAATATAGGCTGTTTTGCAAGTCACTCTGAGCCCTTGCCCGCACCTAGAAAATGCTCAACAAAAGTTAACTGTAGTGGTAATTGTTGTCTGAATGAAGACCCAGACCAAAAGGAAATGATTTAATTGACTTAAGTAAGTAATTAGGTTTTTAAGACTTTCTTTCTTAGGATGGTTTTACATTAACAGAAAAAAGTGAGATGATAGTAAAAAGTTTTCTTAAACCTTACTTCCAGTTTCCCTTATTATGAACATCTTCCATTAGTGTGGTACATTTGTTAAAATTAATGAACCAATATTGATACATTATTATTAACTAAAGTCCGTACTTTATTCAGATTTCTTTAGTTTTTAACCTAATATCTTCTGTTCTGGGATCCCATCCACGATAAAACCTTGTATTTAGTTGTCTTGTCTCCTTTGGCTGTTCTTGACTGTGGCAGTTTCTCAGACCTCCCTTGTCTTAGGTGACCTTGACAGTTTTGAGGAATACTGGGCAGATAGGATGATTTCCATTGGAATTTGATGTCTTTTTTTTTAGACTGGGGTTATGGGTTTGGGGAGGTAAAATACCCTTATCATCATATCATATCAAGGGTGCATACCATCAACTCAACTTATCACTGTTGATGTTGACCTTTATTTTGGCCTCAGCACTCAGAAGGTCCGGGGCCAGGGATCAAATCCATCCCACAGCAGTTACCCAAGCCCCAGCAGTGACAACACTGGATACTTAACCCATTGAGCCACCAGGGAATTCCCATTAATGTTGAGCTTGATCCCCTGACTGAGGTTTGTCAGATTTTTCCACTGTGAAGTTACTCTTCCCCTCCTTTCCAGACTGTACTCTTTGGAAGGAAGTCACCATACACAGCCTATGCTTAAGGAGTAGCGGTGTATGCTTCCTCGATGGTAAAGTACAAATCATTTGGGATTCTTTTGCATGGAAGATTTAGGAATTTGTTTATAAATTTAATTGGTTTTAATCATTTATATATGCATACATATAAAATGAACTCCACTGTGTGCTTTTTGGCCATCTGTCTGTTTTTGGAGAAATGTCTGTTTATATCTTCTGCCCATTTTTTGATTGGGTTGGTTGGGGTTTTTTTTATTTATTTTTTTGTATATTTTGGAGATTAATCCCTTGCCAGTTGCTTCATTTGCAATTTTTTTTTTTTTTTTTTGGTCTTTTTGCCATTTCTTGGGCCGCTCCCGAGGCATATGGAGGTTCCCAGGCTAGGGGTCGAATCGGAGCTGTAGCCACCAGCCCACGCCAGAGCCACAGCAACGCGGGATCCGAGCCGCGTCTGCAACCTACACCACAGCTCACGGCAACGCCAGATCGTTAACCCACTGAGCAAGGGCAGGGACCGAACCCGCAACCTCATGGTTCCTAGTCGGATTCGTTAACCACTGCGCCACGACGGGAACTCCTATTTGCAAATATTTTATCCCATTCTTTGGGTTGTCTTTTTGTTTTAGTTATGGTGTCCTTTGCTGTGCAAAGGCTTGGTTTTTGTTTTTGTTTTTTTTTTGGTCTTTTTGCCATTTCTTGGACTGCTCCCGCGGCATATGGAGGTTCCCAGGCTAGGGGTCGAATCAGAGCTGTAGCCGCCGGCCTACACCAGAGCCACAGCAATGCGGGATCCGAGCCAAGTCTGCAACGCCGGATCCTTAACTCACTGAGCAAGGCCAGGGATTGAACCCGCAACCTCATGGTTCCTAGTTGGATTAGTTAACCACTGAGCCATGACAGGAACTCCACAAAAGCTTGGTTAATTAGGTCACATCTGTTTATTTTTGGTTTTATTTTCATTACTTTAGGAGGTGGATCCAAAAAGATATTGCTGGAATTCCCATCATGGCACAGTAGTTAGGGATCTGACTAGGAACCATGAGGTCACGGGTTCAATCCCTGGCATTGTTCAGTGGGTTAAGCATCTGACGTTGCCGTGAGCTGTGGTGTAGGTCACAGACGTGGCTCAGATCCCGCATTGCTGTGACTGTGGCAGAGCCCGGCGGCTACAGCTCTGATAAGACCCCTAGCCTGGGAACCTCCATATGCCACGGGAAGTGGCCCTAGAAATGGCAAAAAGACAAAAAAAAAAAAAAAAAAAAAAAAAGACATTGCTGTGATTTATGTCAAAGTGTGCTCTGCCTGTTTTCCTCTGAGAGTTTTATAGTATTTGGTCTTACATTTAGGTATATTATCCGTTTTGAGTTTATTTTTGTGTATGGTGTGAGAGAATGTTCTAATTTCTTCTACATGTAGCTGTCCAATTTTCCCAGCACCGCTTATTAAAGAGACTGTCTTTTCTCCGTTGTATACTTTTGCCTCTGTTGCTGTAGATTAGTTGCTGGGTTTATTTCTGGGCTTTCTATCCTGTTCCATTGTTCTATATTTCTGTTTTTGTGCAAAATACCATACTGTTTTGATTATTGTAGCTTTGCTGTATAGTCTGTAGTCAGGGAGCCTATTCCTCTAGCTCCATTTTTCTTTCTCAGAATTGCTTTGGCTACATCTGGTTTGTTCTTATCTTTCAGTGCTGATCTAAGGATGTTCCCAGAATGCACTCCACCCTTACAGACACTTGAATATTTGGTCTCAGGGGTTTGCTCCATCTGGATTGACTTCTTCCCTGGTACTCCTCCCCTTGACAGGATGAGGGCCACTCCTGGATGCTCTCTCAACCCCCTGTGCTGGTCACCCCACATTATGGTCACCCTGCGTTACAATTTCCTAGTAACTCCCCCCCACCTCTCTCTCCTCTTCCTCCATCCCCTCCTTCCCCTCTCTGCTCTCTCTCCTTCCCCCTCCCACTCTCCTCCTCTCCTCCCTCCTCTCTGGGTCAACTACTGTGTGCTATATAAGCTCACTGAAGGCAAGGACAGGTGTCTTACAGACCCCCTCTTGGCACAGGGCTGACACATTATTGCCTCCTATTAAAATATGCTAAAGGAAAGAAGACCCTTGCCTTACTCATAACACCACTTTACAACACTTTACAAGAGGTAAATCTCTTCTTCTTGTTTGATTTCCTTCAAGATGTTTCCAAATCTACCCAAAATTGTCCCAATCCTCAAAAAGCCTTCTTCCCAACCTGTTACTGCCATCCCTTCTCTCACTGAGTGACAAAGCCTTGCCCTGTCTGCCTTCTTTCTTCCCACCATCTTCTATGGTTCTGAAGACCCCATAGAAGCCATTGGGTGGAAGGGGATAGGGTACTTTTTTCATCTGTTTAGGTGGGAAATGGAAGTATCTTCAGGTGAAATGTCCTGAAACTTGGGTTCATAGGTCCTTAGGGGTATGGATGTCTCTCCCAAGGAGCACAACACACCAAATAGTTTAAAGGAAATCAGTGTGCAGTTTCCCTGGGCTAAAACTGACCAGCAAGAGAAGGTGCCTGGAGCAAGGTCACAGCCCCTTCCACCTCCCCTGCTCCTAACTCTTCAAGAGCAAAGTGCACACACACCCACCAGGATGGTGAAAAGGAAACCACCCACCCCAGAGCACTTTGTTTTGCGGGTCTAAAAATCTGCAGAGAGCCCAGCAGAGAGACCGCTGGAATTATTGTTGATGCTCTCACAAAGAGAATAAAGACCAGGTGACAAGAAACATCAAATGATTTTCTAGTTCTCTAAATTGAATACAGTTTGAGAACCTAGGCAGGTTTTAACTGACTGAAAACAAAATTGCTAACATTTTTGGCATACATTTTGGAAGGGAGTCAAATGATCAAGTAACATTGGTATACCAAACCTCCTTCCATTGGTATCTAATTGTTATGTGAACAGTTTTCTTCATTTACACTAAACAAAACAAAAAAATAAAAGAATTGATGCTGAACTTTTTCACATGCAAGCATCCTACCCATGAATATGGAAACTAATTGAAAGCAAACCCAGAAAAGCCCTATGCATCTGCTCAAAAGATGTATTTATTATATAATTTTATTTTTTATGTGTAACTGTCTATCAAAATGTGTCATATATTTATGTTTTGATCAGTTGAATAACTTAAATGATAATGTTAGGAGTTCCTGCTGGGGCTCAGCGGGTTAAGAACCCAACTAGTATCCATGAGGATTTGGATTGGATCCCTGGCTTTGCTCAGTGGGTTAAGGACCTGGTGTTGCTGTGAGCTGTAATGTAGTTCACAGTCGTCACTGACGAGGCTTGGATCCTGTGTTGGTGTGGCTGTGGTGTAGGCCTGCAGCTGCAGCTCCAATTTGACCCTTAGCCTGGGAACGTTCATATGCCGTGGGCATGGCCCTGAAAAGAAATTTTTTTTTAATTTAAAAAAGAAGACAATGTTAAAATGTAGAGACTCACAGTCACAAGATATATTAACATTATATTGTTCAAAAAATAGGAGTTCCCGTTGTGGCGCAGCAGAAATGAGTCTGACTAGGAACCATGAGGTTGCGAGTTTGATCCCTGGCCTCGATCGGTGGGTTCAGTATCTGGTTGCCTTGAGCTGTGGTGTAGGTCGCAGACGTGGCTCAGATCTGGCATTGCTGTGGCTGTGGTGTAGGCCAGTGGCTACAACTCCGATTTGACCCCTAGTCTGGGAACCTCCATATGCCACGAGTGAGGCCCTGAAAGGGCTAAACAAACAAACAAACAAACAAACAAAACAAAAAATATATATCCTAGAGTTCCCTGGTAACCTAGGAGGTTAAGGATCCCGGCATTGTCACTGCTGTGGCTCTGGTTACTGCTGTGGCACAGGTTCGATCCCTGGCTTGGGAACTTCTGCATTCTGCATGTGTGGCCCCCCACCCCCCCAAAAAATGTATATACTAATTACACACAGGAAAAGCTATCAATAAAAACTTTCAATCATAACATACATTACAGTATGATTGGAAACATTGAAAGAAAAAGTGAATAACATACTTTCCCCTGTTAAAGTAGAATTTGTTCCCATTGTTTTAAATGGATGTGATAGGGTATCAAGCTGCTTTGGTATTTTAATTTAATTTTATCTGCAGCATATGGAAGTTCCCAGGCTAGGGGTCAAATCGAGCTACAGCTGCTGGCCTATGCCACAGCCACAGCATCGCAAGATCTGAGCCACATCTGCAACCTACACTACAGCTCACGGCAATGCTGGATCCTTAACCCACTGAGTGAGGCCAGGGATCAAACCTGCATCCTCATGGTTACTAGTTGGGTTTGTTACTGCTGAGCCACATCAGGAACTCCCTGCTTTGGTATTTCATATTTCAATGTGTATTTGTAAAAGAATGAGGTCATAGTTTTATTTAAACATCAATATCCTAGTATGCTAGAAGTGGCATCATTTGCAACTGTTTGGTCTTAAGATGAAAAACTTATAGTTGTCAGTACCTATAATTTTATACACTTTGAGGAAGTTTGGGAGTCTTGGTGGGGTGCCTGCTTTGTACCAGCACTACTTTGCCAGGACCCCTACCCAGGCTTCCCGAGGTTCTCCCCATCACCACCCTCTGTGCTGTTGCTCCAGCCCCCTTCTTCTCAAGATGTGGAGACTAACTCAGCCTGATGCTGCTGTACAGGTCACCTAGGCCCTCTGAACTGCTCTCATTTCCTCAACTGTAAACAGTGAGGGAAGAATGAGACCATCTCTAACAGTCTGTGATTCTCTGAAAGCCAAACCCTTGTCCCAGTTTGCTTAGAGATACTTGGGGACAGCCCCCAGGGAATAATGGTTTGCAGAGCACTGCCTCCAAACCGTTTTGCTATGCTTCTTATCTATCCCTTCATTCATCTAGGATATATTTCACAAGATGCCTCAGCCAGGAAGCTTTCTCTGACTTATGTGAAACCCAATAAAATCTATCTACCAGCCCTCATCCTGCCTCCAACCTTCTAGATCATGAGACCTGAAACACCGTCAGTACTTGAGAAGTGTTTGCTGAAGGAATGCATGACTTGATGTGTTAATGTGCACTTATAGGCACACGCTCCACCACACTGCACATGTGGGAATTCAACTTGCCTATACACTCACCCACATGGCCTCTTCCGGAAACTTTTTTGAAACTTGTGAAAAAGAATGAGATTTTTAGGAGTTCCCATCGTGGCTCGGCAGAAATGAATCTGACTAGTATCCATGAGGATACAGGTTTCAGATCTGGCGTTGCTGTGGTGTAGGCCAGCAGCAACAGCTCGGATTCAGCCCCTAGCCTGGGAACCTCCATATGCAGCAGATGCGGCCCTAGAAAGACAAAAAAAAAAAAAAAAAAAAAAAAAAAAAAAAAAAAAAAGAGAGAGAGAGAGATAGATTAAAAAAATTTTAAACAGCAGAACAACACAACCACACAATAAAATCCAAACTGTTTAAAAAGACCACCAATACTTGGTGTTGTGAGGTAGTGAAGCAAATGGAAATCATGGCTGGTGGGAATATAAAATGGTACAACCGTCCATAGCCACTTAACATGCACTGATGTTATAACCCAGCAGTTCCATACTTAGGTATTTACCTAAGAGAAAGAAAACCTGTCCACATGAAGATTTGGATATGAATGTTTATAGCAGCTTTATCTATAATAGCCACCAATTGGAAACAACTCAAATGTCCATAAGAACAAATAGTGCTACAGCCATACAGTGGAACACTAGCCAGCAATAAAATAGAACAAGCTATGCTTATACATGACAGCATGAATGAATCTAAAAACCATGCTGTGTGTAAGAAGCCAGATGTAAGAGAGTACACAGAGTATCATTATGTTTATTTGAAATTCTAAAACAGGCAAAAATTAAGCTGATTAGTGTTTGCCTGGGACTTGGCATGGGGGTAGAGGATTGACTAGAAAGGAATAAGGAACATTTTGGGGGAGATGGAAATGTTTTATATCTTGATTGTGGTGGTGATTACATAGATGGACACACCCATCAAAACTCATTGAACTATGCACTTAAAATGCATGCATCTTAGGAATTTTCCTTGGTGCAGTCAGTAGGTTAAGGATCCAGCGTTGTCACAGCTGTGGCACAGCTTGCAAGTGTGGCGTGGGTTCCACCCCTGGCCTGGGAACTTCTACATGCCATGGGTGTGGCCAAAAAAAATTTTTTTAAATGGGTGTATCTTATGCATAAATGATATCTCAGCAGAGTAGTTTACAATACTCAGTTTTAAAAAGATCTCTGTCCAAATGTCAAAATGGTAATTAGTGTTTACAAGGCAAAAGATAATAAAGCAATAGATAATCTGCTTTGTAGCCCATACTTTTTTTTCCACATTTTTAGAATTGTAGTTGATTTTCAATACTGTGTGAGTTTCAGCTGTACAGCAAAGTATCTGTTATCTTTTTCAGATTATTTTTCATTATAGGTTATTATAAGAATTGAATATACTTTCCTTGTGCTATACAGTAAATCCTTGTTGCTTGTCAATTGTATATATAGTAGTGTGTATCGATTAATTCCACATTCCTTATTTATCCCTCCCCTGCTCTTCCTCTTTGGTAACCATAAATTTGTTTTCTAAGTCTATGAGCCTGTTTCTATTTTGTATGTAGATTCACTTGTATTATTTTTTACTAATACCATATAATTTTTTTATTTTTCCTCTGACTTACTTCACCAAGATTAATATTCTTTACGTCCATCCATGTTGCTGCAAATAGCAATATTTCATTCTTTATTATGGCTAATATTCCAGTTTGTGTGTGTGTGTATACACCATATCTTCTTTTTTCTTTTTTTTTTTTTTTTTTGGCTTTTTTAGGGCTGCACTTGCAGCATATGGAGGTTCCCAGGCTAGGGGTCCCAATCGGAGCTGTAGCCGCCAGACTACACCACAGCCGCAGCAATGCCAGATATGAGCCAAGTCTGAAACCTATACCACAGCTCACGGCAATGCTGCATCCTTAACCCACTGAGCAAGGCCAGGGATTGAACCCACATCCTCATGGATGCTAGTCAGATTCGTTAACCGCTATGCCGCGACAGGAACTCTTACACCATATCTTCTTAAAGCAATCAACTATTGATGGTGTAGCTGTCATGCTAAGGAGAAGACTGAAAATGGGGTGGGGTGGAGTAACAGACCGGGCACTGCAATCCAGGCTTTACCTTAGCCGTGAGGCCTTGGACAAGTCACTTAACTTCTATGAAAGCTCAGTTTCCTCGTATATAAAGAGAATAACAATATCAGTATATTAGAATGATGACTTTTCATGTCCCTATCTGGGTCACAGAAGACAAAATTCTGAACTTACCTTATCTGACAAATTTGTATTTTTCACTCTCAGGTGGGGCTATGACTTTATCTGAAAAAACTTGCCCTGACTCAAGAGGAGATAATTATAATCCTAGTACACCCTTGCAGAGCACTCTCTATGTACAGGCTCTATTCTAAGCAGTCTCCATAATTCATCTAATCCCCAACATTCTATGAGACAGGTACTATTTTAATCCCATTTTACAGACAAGAAAACTGAGGCCCAGAGAAGACAACAACTAGCAAGGGACACACCCTGGATACCAATCCAGGTGCTTTGGCCCAAAGCCCATGCTCTTACTCATCAAGCTAACATCTCTTATTGACAAAAGAATAATTTTCCATAAAGGAAGGGAAAGGAACTTGACTTAGACATACTAGCTTTAGGAGTTCCCTGGTAGCCTAACAGTTAAGGATCTGGTGTTGTCACTGCTGTGGCTCAGGTTGCTACAATGGCTTTGGTTTGATCCCTGTCCCGGGAACTTCTGCATCCTGTAGGTGCAGCCTCCCTGCCTCCCCCTGCCCCGCCACCAACCAATAATAAAGAAATACTAGCTTTCTGTAAAATTAAACGTGAACAAAACCCATGCCTTTCATGTTAGCACTTCCACAAAAAATAGTGAAACCTTTTTTCAAATTGGTTTGGAAAATCCTGTTCTGTTTCTAGTTTCAACTCTTGTGATCTTTTGGAGGAGCAGGTTGGACATGGTAATAGGAACAGAAGAGATCTAGTTAGGTGGACCAAGCCCCCTGTTTTTGGTGTTGTGTGTGTGTGTGTGTGTGTGTGTGTGTGTGTGTCTGCACCAGTGGCATATGGAAATTCCCAAGTCAGGGATTGAATCTGAGCCACAGCTGTGACCTATGCCACAGCTGCAGTAATGCCAGATCCTTCAACCCACTGCATGGGGCCAGGGATTGAATCTGCACCTCCCCAATGACCTGAGCCACTGCAGTCAGATTCTAAACCCACTGGGCCAAAATGGGAACTCCCCAAGTCTCCTGGGTTTGTTTGTTTATTTATTTATTTACTTACTTATGCCTTTTAGGGCCACACCCTCGGCATATGGAAGTTCCCAGGCTAGTGGTCAAATTGGAGCTACAGGGGCTGGCCTATACCACAGCCACAGCAACACCAGATCCTTGACCCACTGAGTGAGGCCAGGGATCAAACCCGCATCTTCATGGATATTAGTCAAATTTGTTACTCTGTGCCACAATGGGAACTCCTTATTTATATATTTTGGGCGTGCCTGAGGCATGCAGAAGTTCTCAGGACAAGGATTGAAACTGAGCATGCAGTAACCTGAGCCACAGCTCTGACAATGCCGAGTCCTTAACCCACTAGGCCATTAGCAACCCTCCTGATTTTAGCACTGAAAGTTCTGTGTCCCTGCATACCCCCTAGTCCTGGTTACTCTAGGCCTAGCTTTTCCCTGAAGGAAAAGAAAAGCTGTGGTGTGACCTAGATTGAACTCCTGCCTGCCTTTCCAGTTTGTTCCATGCCTTTCTCTCCCTCAGCCAGACTAAGCTCGTTTGAGCTCCAAAATGGATCAGACTCTTTTCCTTCTGGGCCTGATTGCTGCTGTCCTTCAGGCTGTTTCCAAGTCCTCTTTGGTTCACACTCATTCCAAATCCAAGCAGACTGATGAGGTTCATCAGGTACACACCAGTGTGGCCACACCAGTTGTTAAAATATCCACTTCCGGTGTTCCCGTTGTGGCTCAGCAGTTAACGAACCAGACTAGTATCCATGAGGATACAGGTTTGATCCTTGGCCTTGCTCAGTGGGTTAAAGAGCCGGTGTTGCCATGAGCTATGGTTTAGGTCACAGACACGGCTTGGATCCTGAGTTGCTGTGGCTGTGGCATAGGCTGGCAGCTAGAGCTCCAGTTCGAAGTTCGACCCCTAGCCTGGGGATCTCCACATGCTGCAGGTGCAGCCCAAAAAAGACAAAAAAAAAAAAAAAATCCACTTCCCTGAGTGTGCCCCTCCCCTCTCCATCACTACTCCCCAGGATCCAGCCACTAAAATGTTAATATCAGGCACAATACAGATCTTCTGAAAAGCTGCTGCAACACAAGGACTGTCATCTCTCTGAGGCCATACCAGTTGTTCAATAATGTAAATATCATCTCTGATTAAAATTATGTAAAATGTTGGAGTTCCCTGGTGGCTCAGCTGGTAAGGACCTTGTATTGTCATTTCTGTGACTCTGATTGCTGCTGTGGCTTGGGTTTGATCCCTGGTCCTGGAACTTTAACATGCTGTGGGCATGGGGGAAAAAAAACCCTATGTAAAGTGCAAATTTATATAATCAATGCCAAGAAGAACATTTGGAGTGATGTCATTATTAATTGAATGCTTGGTTATCGGGTCTTCTTTTAAAGTTGCTGGTGTGCATCATGATCTCATCGTCAAAGGCAAACATGCGTTCTAGGGTTAACCCCAGAGACTTGAATGGACCTCAGTTATCTCAGGCCTTGGCTTCTATTCAAGAGGAGGTTTTGGACTAGTGGAGCCCATCTTCGAGGGGAAGTAGCTAAGGATTTGGCTGAGCCCAGGGCCTGGCCATTTGGACAAGTGCTTGTGACATCAGGGAAGTTGGGGCTGCCCACCAGTCTCTTTATCATTTGACAGATATTGCCTCACCATTCATTTATTCAGTCCACAATGAGTTAATAAGCTCCTGCTAAGTGAGATGCCTCTGGCCTAAGGCAGTAAGAGTCAGAAATTATAGAGGACCTTCCCTGTCCCCAGCCACTTGAAGTATGAGATATGCACACAGGAAACATGGCATGTTCTCAAAATGAGTGAGACGGGCCATGAATTTAGAGAAGGGGGATTAATGTAGGGTAGAGCAAGGTGGGAGAATAGATGAGCCCAGTTTTGTTCACTGCTGTGCACTTAGCACTTTCTGCTGAGCCTGGCCCACAGTGGGTTCAAAAGAACCTCATGGAATGAAGAAATGAATGAGTACAAACTGTTCATAATTCTGTATTCAGAGGTAATCATTGTTGACATGTTGGTGCATTTCCTCTTTTTTTTTTTTTTTTTTTGGTCTTTTGTCTTTTTAGGGCCACACCCCAAGCATATGGAGGTTCCCAGGCTAGGGGTTGAAACGGAGCTGTAGCTGCTGGCCTACACCACAGCCACAGCAATGCCAGATCCGAGCCTCAACTGTGACCTACACCACAGCTCATGGCAACACCATGAGTGATGCCAAGGATTGAACCCACAACCTCATGGTTCCTAGTCGGATTCGTTTCTGCTGCGCCACAATGGGAACTCTTTTTTTTTTTCTCTCTCTCTCTATATGTATATATGTTTTATATATGTGTGTGTTATATATATATGTGAGATATATATGTTTTTCTTTTTAGGGCCACACCGCAGCATATGGAAGTTCACAGGCTAGGGGTAGAACTGGAGCTGCAGCTGCAGTCTACTTCGTAGGCACAGAAACGCTGAACCTGAGCCACATCTGCAGCCTATGCTGCAGCTGCAGCAACGCCAGATCCTTAACCCATTGAGCAAGGCCAGGGATCAAACTGGCATCCTCATGGATGCTAGTTGGGTTCTTAACCTGCTTATAGGCTTCAACTATTAACAGTTTATTAGTTTAAGAGAATTGTGCTACCGTTGTCCGAAATAAGGGAGTTAGGGAGTTCTCTGGTGGTCTAGTGGTTAAGGATTTGGCATTCTCACTGCCGTGGCTCAAGTTCAGTCAGAGAACTTTCAAATGACTCCATGAGGCCAAGGGGGAAAAACACCCAACAAAACAGGAGTTCTCTTGTGGTGCAGTAGATAAAGGATCTGGAGTTGTCAAAGCAGCTGCTTGGATCACTGCTGTGGCATGGGTTTGATTCCTGGTCCAGCAACTTCCACATGCTGCAGGTGTGGCCGAAAACAAAAACAAAACAAAATAAAGAAGTTAGGAGGGGAGCGCAATTAATGAAAGGAGGGGGGAGTCCTTTTAGATGAATGTTTGAGGTGGCAACTCCTGCAGGAGTGCCAAGAAATAGTGGCCAGGGCTTGAGTTCAAAGTCTAGGCAGGAAAGAAGTTTAAGGAGGCTGTAGCAGCTGGGATCAGCTGGACAGAGAGGAAGTAGAGAGAAAGGCAGGGAGAAGCTTAAGGCTGGGTGTGGGAGTGGGCAGGGAGGGACAGGAGCCCAGGAGGTGACCTAAGCCTGAGGACAGATGACATGAAGGGGGTTGGACTGTGGAGGCTGGAGGGCTGGCCATCAAGATCCTGTTCCTGGAGGCACCAGGAGGCTGACTCAGCCCAGGCGCTGAATTTTGCCACCAATTCCCTCCCAGGACACCAGCACAGTCAACAGAGAAAAACCCTATCAACTGGAAGGATTGGCAAATGTGCAATCTAATTATTGTGTCATTATTACCATCAGTATATTAGTAAATAAGTGGTGTTTTCCCCAGCTTTGTTGACAAATAAATTGTTATTAATAAATTAATAAATTGTCCCGAGTTCCCATCGTGGCTCAGTGGTTAACGAATCCAACTAGGAACCATGAGGTTGCAGGTTTGATCCCTGGCCTTGCTCAGTGGGTTAAGGATCCAGTGTTGCTGTGAGCTCTGGTGTAGGTTGCAGACGCGTCTCAGATCCCTTGTTGCTGTGGCTCTGGTGTAGGCTGGTGGCTACAGCTCCGATTAGATCCCTAGCCTGGGAACCTCCATATGCTGAGGGAGCGGCCCTAGAAAAGACAAAAAGACAAATAAACAAACAAACAAAAAATAAAAATAAATCATCCAAAGAAATTGTGGAGAAAGAAACTGTTATATATAAAATTCTTTTTCTTGTATCCACTTTTTCTTTCAGACCTGCCCATCTGACTCTCTGGGCTCCTTCTGAGCAGCCAGCCTGATTTGGAGGCCTTGGAGTGGAGTGTGAGAGGATATAGAAAAGGACAACACCAGGGGCATTTCACTCACAAGGAACTTCCGTACTGAACTTTTTGAGTAAACTCTTCCTTTTTTGTTAATCCCTTTTCCAGCAATAGGAGAATCGTGGTGGTGGAATATGGATAGATTTCTTTTGATTTATTCTTGTTTGGGTTGAGTTTTGCTGCAGGCATTCCAGTGTATGCAGTAATTTTAAATAAGATAAGGGCTTAACAGAAATGCCTGAGAATTTGACCACACCTGAGGGTGAACCTGTGGACTGCTGGTTCTGGGACTGTCCGCCACTTTCTAGCCTTTTTGATGTTGAGGCTAGTCTCCTAACTTCTCTGGGTCCCAGTATACCCCTCAACCCCTCCCCCAGTAATCACACTTGGGTATCTTATGAGATTAGGGCAAACTAAAGCCCTTTTGTAAGTCTAAAGCTCCATACAGTTGTGTTGAACATTTTGGAAACAAAGATGTTATGACTGCCGTGATTCAATAACAGAGCCATCTTTTAGGGGTTTTTGTTTCTATTTTTCCCTTAATTAACACTATTCTATTAATCTTATGTTCTCCCAAAGGTAGCTAAATTTTTTTTTTTTTTTTTTTTTTTACTTAGGGATTGGTTTTGTTTTGTGTTGTCTTTTTAAAATATAGTTGAAGTACAATATTATGTTAGTTTCAGGCGTACCACATAGTGATTTGACATTTGCATACACTATTAAATGATCACCATAGGTCTAGTAACCATCTGTCACCATACAAAGTTATTACAGTGTTATTGACCATATTCCTTAGGCTGTATGTGACGTCCTTGTGGCTTATTTATTTTATAACTGGAGGTTTGTACTGCTCAGTCCCTTCAGTATTTTACCCCTGCCCTCTTCCCTTCTAGCATCCATCTGTTAGTTTTCTGTACCTATGAGTCTGTTTTGTTTTTTTTTTTTTTTTAATTTTTTGTGTTTTTAGGGGCATACCTGCAGCATATGGAGGTTCCCAGGCTAGGAATCAAATCGGAGCTGAAGCTGCAGGCCTACACTATAACCACAGCAACTTAGGATCCCAGCCACATCTGTGACCTACACCACAGCTCAAGGAAACGCCAGATCCTTAACCCACTGAGCAAGGCCAGGGATCGAACCTGTATCTTCATGGATACTAGTCAGGTTTGTTACCTCTGAGCCACAATGGGAACTCCTACAATAAAGTTTAAATTCCTGCCTACCGCAGACCTTACCTTCCTCCACTACATCCACCACGCCCTAAGCCTTAAGGGCTCTGTCAGTTTCTCTGGCCTCTGGGCCTTCAGTTGTGCAGCTTCTTTACCTGACATCATCCTCTCCAACCCCCACTTATTTGCTAACTCTATCCTTTAAGTCAACGCTTGATGAATTTCTTCCTGAAAGCGTACCCTCTGAGTATACCAAGACCACTGTTGTCTTTTTTTTTTTTTGTCTTTTCCAGGGCCGCACCTGCAGCATGTGGAGGTTCTCAGGCTTGGGGTCAAGTTGGAGCTACAGCTGCCAGCCTATGCCAGAGTCACAGTCATGCCAGATCCGAGCTGCTTTTGCAACCTACACCACAGCTCACCAAAAGAAACACCAGATCCTCAACCCACTGAGCAAGGCCAGGGATTGAACCCGAAACCTCATGGTTCCTAGTTGGATTCGTTAACCACTGAGCTACCACGGGAACTCTCTTATGAGTTTGTTTTTATTTTGTTTTGTTTTTTAGATTCCACATATAAGTGAAGTCTAATGGGGAGTTCCCATTGTGGCTCAGTGGGTTAAGAACCTGATAGTATCCATGAGGATTCAGGTTCCATCCCTGTCCTCACTCGTTGGGTTAAGGATCTGGAGTTTCTGTGAGCCGCAGCATAGGTTTCAAAAGAGGCTCAGATCTGGCATAGCTGTGACTGTGGTGTAGGCCAGCAGCTGCAGCTCCTATTTGACCTCTAGCCTAGAAACTTCTATATGTCTCGGGTGTGGCCCTGAAAAGAAAAAACAGTAAGTGAAGATATATGGTATTTGTCTTTCTCTGACTTATTTTACTTAGTATAGTACTCTCTATATCCATTCATGTTGAAATGGCAATACTTGATTTTTCATTTTATTTATTTTTTTAATTTTTTTTGTCTTTATAGGGCTGCACCTGTGGCATATGGAAGTTCCCAGGCTAGGGGTTGAATCAGAGCTACGCTGCTGGCCTACACCACAGCCACAGCAATGCCAGATCCAAACCATGTCTGCGACCTACACCACAGCTCACGGCAACACCACTGAGCAGGGCCAGGGATCTAACCCACATCCTCATGAATAATAGTCAGGTTTGTTGCCGCTGAGCCACAGTGGAAACTCTGGTTTAATTTTTTATATCTGAGTAATAGTCCTTTGTAAATATATACGACACCTTTTTCCACTTATCTATCAACAGACACATAGGTTGCTTCCATATCCTAGCTATTGTAAATAATGCTGCAATGAACATTGGCATGCGTATATCTTTTCAAATTATTGTTTTTGTTTTCTTCAGGTAAACACCTAGAAGTGGAATTGCTGAAACATTTAGTAGTTCTATTTAAAAAATTTTTTTTGTCTTTTTATAGGGCCGCACCTGTGGCATATGGAGTTTCCCAGGCTAGGGGTCTAATTGGAGCTGTAGCCGATGGCCTACACAACAGCCACAGCCACAGCAGCGCCAGATCAGAACAGCATCTGCAACCTACACCACAGCTCATGGCCATGCTGGATCCTTAACCCACTGAGTGAGGCCAGGGATCGAACCTGCGTCCTCATGGATACTAGTCGGATTCCTTTCTGCTGAGCCACGACGGGAACTCCTATTTTTAATTTTTTGAGGAAACTCCATACCATTTTCCATAGTGTCTGCATCAATTTACAATCCTACAACTAATACGTAAGTGTTCCCTTTTCTCCACATTCTTTCCAACATTTATTATTTGTTGTCTTTTTTTTTTTTTTTAATTTTCCCATTGTACAGCAAGGGGGTCAGGTTATCCTTACGTGTATACATATTTGTTGTCTTTTTGATGATAGCTCTTCTGACAGTTGTTTTAATTTGCACATCCCTAATGATGAGCGATGTTGAGCATCTTTTCTTTTCTTTTCTTTTTTTTTTTTTTTTTTTTTTTTTTTTGCTTTTTGGGTCTGCATCCATGGCATATGGAGGTTCCCAGGCTAGGGGTCAAATCGGAGCTGCAGCTGCCAGCTTACACCACAACCACAGAAACTCAGGATCCAAGCCAGGTCTGTGACCTACACTGCAGCTCACAGTCAGCGTGACCCATTGAGCGAGGCCAGGGATTGAACCCTCCTCCTCATGGATACTAGTTGGGTTTGTTTCCGCTGAGCCACACAGGAACTCCCGAGCATCTTTTCATGTACTTGTTGGCCATCTGTATTTCTTCTTTAGGAAAATGTCTATTCAGCTCTTCTGCCCATTTTTTAAATTAGGTTGTTTTGTTTTTCTGTTTTTTGTTTTCATTTTTGCCATACCTGTGGCATGCGGAAGTTCTCGGGCTAGGGATCAAACTCATGCCACAGCAGCAACCTGAGCCACTGCAGTAACAGTGCTGGATCCTTATCCCACTGAGCTATTACGGAAGGAACTCCATTGTTTTGTTGATAGTTTCTTTCCATATGCAAAAGGTTTTTAGTTTTATATAGTCCCATTTGTTTATTTTTGCTTTTGTTTCCCTTTTGAGAAGACAGATCCAAAAAAATATTGCTGAGATTGGTGTCAGAGAGCACACTGCCTATGTTTTCTTCTAGGAGTTTTAGGGTTTCCCGTCTTACATTTAAGTTTTTAATCCACTTTATTTTGTATATGGTGTGCAAAAGTAGTTCATTTTGATTCTTTTGCATGTAGCTGTCCAGTTTCCCCAACAGCATTTATTGACGAGCCCATCTCTTTCCCATTGTATGTTCTTGCCTTGCATGGTCGTGTAAGTGTGGGCTTGTTTCTGGGCTCTCTATTCTGTTCCATTGACCTATGTGTCTGCTTTTGTGCCACTACCATGCTTTTTTTTTTTTTTTTAGTAGCTTTTAAAATAAACTTTATTTTAGATCAGTTTATAGAACAGTTTGTAGAAAAATTGTTCTTTTATTTTTGTCTTTTGTCTTTTTAGGGCTGTACCAGCGGCACATGGAAGTTCTCAGGCTAGGGGTCTAATGAGAGCTATAGCCACTGGCCTAGACCACAGCCACGGCAACGCCAGATCTGAGCAGCATCTGCGACCTACACCAGAGCTCACGGCAACACCGGATCCTTAATCCACTGAACGAGGCCAGGGATCAAACCCTCAACCTCATGGTACCTAGTCGGACTTGTTTCTGCTGCGCCAAGATGGGAACTCCTGTTCTTTATTTTAGTACAGTTTAGAGAACAGTTTATAGAAAAATTGAGAAGATAGCACAGAGTTTCTATCTCACACCCAGGTTCTCCCATTACAAATATCTTATGCTAGGAGTTCCCTGGTGGCCTAGCAGGTTAAGCCCACACCACAGCTCACAAGCAACCCCGGATCCTTAACCCACTGAATGAGGCCAGGGATTGAACCCACATCCTCATGATGCTAGTTGGGTTTGTTATTGATGGGCCACAACAGGAACTTCTTGCCAGTTTTGAGGAACACTGGGCCAGCATGTCTCTCAGTTGGAACTTTCCTGATGTTTTTCTCATGATTAGACTGGAGTTCTTGTGAGGAAAACCAGAGTTAAAATGTCATTCTTATCACATCACACTAAGGGTATATACTATCAACTTGATTTATCAGTGTTGATCTTAATCTTGATCACCTGCTTGAGGGAGTGTTTGTCAGCATTCTCCACTCTAAAATTACTTTTTCCCCACCCTTTTCATACTGTCCTTTTTGGAAGTCACCATGCACAGCCACTGTTTACACTCCTCAAGGGTGCATTGTCTACCTGTATTATTTGGAATTCTCTATGGAAGATTGGTCTATTAGCCCCCGTTTGGTAATATAGTCAATCATTTATATCAGAACTGACTTGTGTATTTTATACTTTGGGTTATAATGAAATACTACTTTATTTTGTTGTTCAGATTGTCCTGGACTTAGCCTGTGGAAGCTCTTTCAGTTGGCTCCTCTGTCATCTAATGTATCTCCATCTTCCTGTTGGGTTTGTTTGTTTACCACTTCCTTACTTTCTGTACTACAAAATGTTCCAGGCTCATCTTGTGTATTTCCTGCTCTCATCCTAAAACCAGTCATTTCTCCAGGGAGAAAGTCAAGATGATGTTTTAATCTTAGCATGTGTGCATCTGACTGGAAGTTGGGATGGACAGTCAGTCAGGTGGGCAGGAATAAGATTCAAGTCACCCCCGGGAGGGGACTTTCCCAGCACTAGCAGCCAGAATTGCTAGTTCTTAGCTGAGAAATAGGTGACTCATCAGCTCCCTAGGTTGTCTCCTCCCTCCCCCTCTTGCTGACAAGACTGTCCCTAAACCAGCTCAGACAGAGGGACTTAAGTTAGAAAGTGTCTCCACCCATGGGGCCAGGGAAGAATGGCCTGTTGCAAGCCCAGTTAGGGCTTTAACCATACCCAGCTGATACTTCACCCCCATTTGTGTACTACTTATACCCCTTCTACCTGCAAAATGATTAAACAGGATTACCCTCAAATTTATAGCTACAATAAAACTATTATTAAAACTTAGGTGAAAGGACAAGAGTGCTGTGAAAGAGTATGTGTGTGTGTATGTGTGTGTGTGTAGTAGTCGTAATAGTAGTAGTAGTAGTTCTGTCCTGCACACCTGGGCTGGGGCACCTTCCCTGTTTTCCTTGAATCACAGCTTGCCAGCTCCGAAGGACTTCAAGAAATAAACATGCTTCACTGGGCATTTTATAGCTCTGAGATGGAGCAAGTGATTCTTCTCAGGACCCACATAGCTAATGAGCTGAAGAACTAGGAATACTGGGACAGGTATCTTGATGTCCAGTTCTTTTTCAAATTCCCATTCTTGCCTCCCTTTCCAAGAGAGCAAAAAGAATAGCTTTTAGACCTTCTGGGTGATGCAATGGCAAGACAACACGTTGAGGCTTCTTTCACTTGAGTGAATAAACTTGTGTGGATGTGTCTGAGAAGCACTGGGGCTCTAACTAGGAAATATTAGATCCCCAGACACTGGGCTGTAGGGTAGGGAGGATGTGGATTCTGGGATGCAGAAGTGGATACTGGGATGCCACCATTTCCTCACAGTCAAGCTTTTAATGGTTAAATCAGCAATTTTCTCGTTGTTGTCTTCAACTTTTGACCAAGAACGGGGGGAATAAATAAATAAATATCAGGGATCCTGGGGCTTTTTCCAAGAGATTTAGAGATTTGGACTTAGAGGTTTTTGTATCACCAGCTGTTTGAGAAAGGTCATCTCTTTTCTTTAACATTCACTGCCCTCTCCTCTCAACACTCTCCCTTCAACAATTCATGAATGAGGTGTTTTTTTCTTTTCTCTCTCTCTCTTTTTTTTTTTGGCTATACCTGCGGCATATAGAAGTCCCCAGGCCAAGGATCAAGCCCCCGAGGTAGGTCGGGCCTGCACCACAGCCTTAGCAAGACAGGATCGTTAACCTGCTGTGCCGCAAGGGAACTTCCATGAATGAGGTGTTTTCAGTGATCTTTGTATAGACTTGGAATTCAAAGAAAAGGATTCTGGGCCTAGTATCACTTGGTATGGCCGCAGTAGAGAGAGGAAATTGGGATCAGGCTATTCTGCGCCTGCTCTCTTGGTGACCTTCCTTGGGCTACCTGGGATATCTCCTATCTGTAAACTTCTAGGGCAAGGACAGTGGGTGGCCCAGAACAACATCAGCAAATAGCTAATTACTATGTGCTTTTGAGGATGATGATGAAGGTAATATTAGGGACTTTGGGGATTTAGAAAATATTCAACTGGAGAATTGTCCTTGAAGGTCCTCCCCAGCTAGCTTCTTCAGCACCGTGAGTTGGAGCAAAGTGAAGGTGTTTCAAGCCTCCCTTCAGGCCAAGCCTAGAGAACTGTCTTTCATGGAAGAGGGTAAAAGACTTTCCTGCCTGCTGTGTTCACACATGGATTTATCTTTTGGCTCTTCATGATCTTTATATTTTTTAAAATAATTATTAGTAAAATATTATTCCGACTTTTTTATACTAACATATATATATATCTACAATTTAATTTGAACATGCTGCATTATGTGTTCTGCAACTTGCTTCTTCCTCCTAACAATCAGTCCTGGATATATTTCTTTGCTAGGATACCTAGATCTGCTTCATTTGGGCGATTCTTTGTCCTCGTACCTATGTGATTGTCAGTTCGGCTCCCTTTTCTTCCCTCAGTTTAGAGATTGCCTGACCCCGCAGGGTGGTGCGCGGCAGAGGGAGGTCCGGGAGGAGGTTGGGGGGGGTGGGCGGGGTCTGAGACCGCTCGGATACGCAGGTGAAGTGGGCGGGGCTCCACAAATACCCGCGGGTAGCGGCGGGCAGGCGAGCTGGACTCAGTCAGAGGCAGTCTGCGGAACCGGCTTACTCGAGCGCGCCGGAACCTGGTCCCGGGCTGTACCCGGAGCGGGCCATGCCCCCGCGGGAGCTGAGCGAGGCCGAGTCGTCCCCGCTTCGGGCCCCGACCCCTCCCCCGCGGCGGGGCAGCGCGTCCCCGGAGCTGGGCATCAAGTGCGTTCTGGTGGGCGACGGCGCTGTGGGCAAGAGCAGCCTCATCGTCAGCTACACCTGCAATGGGTACCCCGCGCGCTACAGGCCCACGGCGCTGGACACCTTCTCCGGTACGTTCAACGGCCCTGGCGGCTGCGTGGCTGCCCGTGGGGTTGTGCACCGGGGGGGCTGGGGCCCGCGCCGAAGCGCGAGTACACGGAAGCCCAAGGGGAGGGAGGCGGGTGCAGGCCCAGAGGTGGCGCTGGTGAGGCCTGGTGGGACCTGGGACCCTCTCCTAACGCGGACTATCCCCTGCCCCGCCCCTGCAGTGCAAGTCCTGGTTGATGGAGCCCCGGTGCGCATTGAGCTCTGGGACACAGCGGGACAGGTGAGAAATTGGGAGAGGTCTCTACTGGTCTACGGTGAGGTGGGCTGGAAGCTGGGAGGATCCCAGATCCATCGGGAATGGAGAAGGCCTTGGGCCCTCTGTTTGGAGTTTCAGTCTCCAACCTCAGGTGACAAGACGATTCGCGCTTCCTGTGACAGGGAATAATCCTACTAATGGTCTGGCCTTTCCATCCCAGGAAGACTTTGACCGCCTTCGCTCGCTCTGCTACCCAGATACGGATGTCTTCCTGGCCTGCTTCAGCGTGGTGCAGCCCAGCTCCTTCCAAAACATCACAGAGAAATGGCTGCCGGAGATCCGCACTCACAACCCCCAGGCGCCAGTGCTGCTGGTGGGCACGCAGGCAGATCTGAGAGACGATGTCAATGTACTGATTGAGCTGGACCAGGGAGGCCGGGAGGGACCTGTGCCCGAACCCCAGGCTCAGGGTCTGGCAGAGAAAATCCGGGCCTGCTGCTACCTGGAGTGCTCAGCCTTGACGCAGAAGAACTTGAAGGAGGTGTTTGACTCTGCCATTCTCAGTGCCATTGAAAACAAAGCCCGGCTGGAGAAGAAACTGAATGCCAAAGGTGTGCGCACCCTCTCCCGCTGCCGCTGGAAGAAGTTCTTCTGCTTTGTTTGAACAGCTGTGGCAGCACAATGATCAATAGGCTAATGGCCACAGACTTCTAGAACCTGGGGCACAGGGCCTTTGAGGGCTGTGCTGGCAGGGCCCAGCCACCCCATGGGACTCAGTTCTTGTCTGAACACTGTGGAGACTCGGGCCTTTACTTCTGTGTGCCCGGGTGAGCCTAGGGCCTGGAGGAGGGAAGGCTCTGACTTGGATTTCTATGGTCAGGGCTCACAGAGAGATCCCAGTACTTGGATTTTCATGGGGTGATCCAAACAGTGTCAGCCATCTCCAAGCAGTTTGGGATCCAATTTCCAGTTTCTTGTTGTGGGCCCTCAGATCATCCTGCATGAATTGGGACCCCTCATAGTGGTCCCCACCCGCTCTTTGGCACCAGGGTGAGGAAGAGCCTGGGGAACAGCATCCTGAAGGGCTGTGGTGTCTGGCCCTGACTTGGAGAGGAGATTAGGATGGATTAGTTAAGACAAAGGTCAGTGAGAGATTGAGAGGGAGCAGAGGGTAAAGCCTTGGAACCTTGGGACCGGAGGCAGGCTGGAGAAGAGGAGGCAGATCAGAGGGCCAGGCTTGGAAGGAAGAAAAGAAAAGGAGAGCAGAGAAGTGGGGCAGCTGGGAACCAAGGCTGACACCTGGGCTGCCCTTAACCCCCAAGGCCATGGAGGGCGGGGCTGGTCCCTGGGAAGAACTGGGTCTCAGGTCTCCCTAGGCACTGCCCAAACTGGCTGGGCCAGGAAGTGAGAGGCAAGGCGCAGCAAGAGGAGGGGGAGGAGCTGCAAACTGGAGCCTGAAAGAAGAAGGGGCTTTCTCCAAGGTCACAGTCTGGAAGATAGGGCAGTGTGGAGTCTACAAATAAAGCCTTAAGTTTCTGAAGCTGCTGTCTCTGTGTCATTTTCTGGAGTGGTCAGCACATTGGTCGCTCAAGGCCCTGCAGTTTGGTTAGAGACGGATTGTGTACCAAGGACAGACTAGTTTGAAAGGTGGGGCTGGACTAGTTGGGACAGTGTGATGGAAACTGGACTTGGGGGGGGCAGGTTTGGGGCTCCTCACCTGGGGCTTAGCTGGTTCCCAGGAGAGCTAGCGTGGGAAGCAGCCTGGAAACGGGTTTCCCCAGGTGTCAGCGCCAGAGCTGCTTTCCCATGACCTCACCAGGCGGGTGGTGCCCCTCCCCTCTCTCCCTCCCTTCTGGAGAAAGGTGCTCAGTGCTGGGCTCTGGGGAAATCCTGAGCCCTCTAACCTTCCTCCTTCAATCCTTCTGATAGTCCACAGGGTCTCAGCTTGGGGGGCTCCCCCGTTGAGACCCTGAGCATGAAGAGACCCACCGGACAGCTCAAACACCAACCACCGGCCAAACTTCTTGGACTTGGGTTGGTTGGACCCAGTCTTTGGTCTTGGCTCTCAAAGTCTGCATAAGGACCTAGTGACAGTCAGGATGCCAGCTGTCAACAATTTAAATAGAAACTTGGTCCCAGAAAACCTTTGAGAGTGAGCATTCATCGAGTAAGGACTTGGAGAGAGCAGGGATCCCGAGAACATTCTCTGGAACTGGAGCTGGAAAGGCACATTTGGGATGAGGTAAGGGGAAACCACCTTATTTTACCCATAGGAAAGAGAGGTTCAGAGAAAAAAAAAATGGTAACACCTCAAGGGAGATATTATCACTAAGTGGCTATAAGAGTACTTTGCAGACTCTAGATTTGGTACTTGGGTGAGTGTTATTCTAAGGCACACCTGGGACACTTGCTAGGCAACTAATGGGCCAGGTGAGCCCTCTGTCCCAGCCCAGCTCCCTCTGCAGGAAGTTATAGTTGTGAATAGGAGAAAGAACATGGCTGAGGGACAGAAATCCTAGCCAAGTGAAACCTCAGATAATCCTCAAGTTTAGTTTTAGCCAAGACTGTCCGGCTTCTGCCCCACCTGGGCCCATCCCCCAGAGCTCCAGCCACCTATTTCCCTTGGTCCCCTTGCCCCCTCAGGTGGAGGTGCTGAGCTGTACAATTACAGCCAGGTCTTGAGGGGGTCTCACACCACAGCTCCATCGTGGGCTCTCACCTCAACCCAGCCTGATACACTCCCTTCCTGGGGCAGAGACCCTGATTCAAGTTCAGGCACTGGTACTGACCATGACCTTAGGCAAATTTTTTCCCTTCTCTGTACCTCAGTTTCCTCATTTGCAAAAAGAAACACTTAAGGAGTTCCCACTGTGGTGCAACACTATCGGCTACATCTTGGGAGTGCTGGGACTCAGGTTTGATCCCCAGCCCATCACAGTGGGTTGAGGATTCCATGTTGCTGCAGCTGCAGTGTAAGTCATGACTGTGGCTTAGATCTCTCTGATCCCTGACCTGGGAACTCCATATGCCATTGGCTGGCCAAAAGAAAAGAAAACAAAACAAAAAACCAAGGAAACACTTAAGACTTTGGTTGGATTATAGGTTTTCAAACTGTTCCCAGGGGACTTAGAGGTGCCATGAGTAGGGGGAGGAAACCCAGTCACATGATCATGGGACGGGGGTAGGTAGGGGGGAAGCGGGGGTAGGGTAGGGTGGAGTGGGGTGCACCTCCAACTTCTTCCCTATTCTCTGAGGTACAAATAACATCCTCGTCACTGTGTCTCCTCTCCTGCTGGGTCCCTGAGCCTTGTCAGTCTCACCCCTACATCTCTGTCACTGGCACTTCCCACTCCAGTCCCTCTAGGGCTGCTTCCTTCTCTCTGGCATCTTTCTGACTCCAGACTGTTACTAGATCTCAGTGCCCGCAGGGAACTCCCAGCTCCTCATTTCAGCATTCAGAGCCTCATATCTGACACCAACCTGGACAAGGCCTGCTTGTCCCAGGGATTCCCACTCCCTGATCACCAATAACTTTTTTACTTCTGACTCCATCTTTTAAAAAAAATTTTATTATGGTTGATTTACAATGTTTGGTCAATTTCTGCTATACAGCAAAGTGAACCCAGTTACACATACATACATTCTTTTTCTCACATTATCCTCCATCTTGTTCCATCACAAGTAACTGGATATAGTTCCCTGTGCTGTACAACAGGACCTCATTGCTGATCCACTCCACATGCGATAGTTTGCATCTGCTTACCCCAATGACTCCAAGCCTTGCTTTTGCCAAATCGCCTCCCAACCCCCAGCGCCAGATGCCGTGTTTCTCCATTGACTACCTTCCAGTCAATACTCCCCTCTTCTCCAGGAAATTTATTAGTGTCCCCATTGCTCTCTTGGCACATTGAGGGGACTCTCAATTTGGTCACTTGCTGGGGCTGCATCTCCCCAGTTAAATGGAAAGAGAAAGTCCCACTTATGCTCCTGTGCTCCCACAGGATCTTGGGCTCAGGCAGCGTTTGCTGCTGGCCATTAAATGCTTAGATTAAAAAAAACAAAAAACAAAAAACCCACCAGAGAGCCCTTCAGGGGATCCTGAGGACCAAGTTCATCCCCAGGTTTGTGTCTCAGAGGCCTGGAGACAGTCCTAAGAGCCATGGTTTCCTCTGAGGCACGGGGGTGAGAGTCGGGGTGGAGCCCATGCAGAGCAAAAGGGATTTATCTTTGGTTCCAAACTCTTTCTCTAACATGGTCTCTATTTTTCTGGGACTGTTTTTAATCTTTTTATCATTCTTTCTCTTGCCTTTTCTCCCTGCTTTTTCTGCTCTCGAATCTAAATTTAAAAAGACATTGATTATATTAACTGGATAAAAGTGTATGTTTCTGGAGTTCCCTCATGATTTAGCAGGTTAAAGGATCACTGCTGTGGCTCTGGTTACAGCTGTGATGTGGGTTTGATCCTGGAACACCAGCATGCCACAGGCACAGCCAAAAAAAAAAAGCGTATATTTCTTATATATACAATCTCACATTCGTCCTTACTGATGTAAATTATTGTAATTTTTTTCTTTTGCTTCTGTATGTGATTTGTGAATGTTTTTCCTTTTTTTTTAAATTAAAGTATAGTTGATTTACAATGTTGTGCCAAATTTTGCTGTACACCAGTGACTCAGTCATATATATATACATTCTTTTTTTATGATTTTCATCATGATCTATCCTAGGAGATTAGATATAGCTCCCTGTGCTATGCAGTGGAGCCTAGTTGTCTGATGTAATTTAAAAAAATTTTGGGGGTGTCTTTTTAGGGTCACACCCATGGCACATGGAAGTTCCCAGGCTAGGGGTAGAATTTGAGCTGCAGCTGCTGGCCTATGCCACAGCCACAGCAACGTGGGATCTGAGCCACATCTGCAACCTACACCACAGCTCATGGCAACACCAGATCCTTTAACCTACTGAGCAAGGCCAGGGATTGAACCCGAGGCCTCATGGATACTAGTCTGGTTCATTACTGCTGAGCCACAACGGGAACTCCAAAAATGTACTAATAGTCTTCACTCCCAAAGTTAAATGTTAAAATAATAACATGTTGATGTACTTCCTTCCAGTCTTTTTTTCTACTCACATTTTAAAAAGAATTCTTGTGATTGTGTGGTATGTACAATTTTGTATTTTTTGTTTTTTATCCTTAAAATTTCAACAGCGTTTTCCATGTTATTATAAACTGAGCAGAATCTGTAACCATATGTGTATGTTTGCTTACTATTTCACCCTGACTATAATTTCTTCAACTAGACCCCCATTTGGGGGCATTTAATTTGTTTTCCTTTATTTTCTTTTTCTTGTATAAATGAGGCTACGTCCACAGTTGATTATTTTTTTTCACCATGGGTTGGTGACTATCTACAGAAAAAAAGTTCTTCATCTCTGGCTTGGAGACTCTGCCCCATAGAATCCCAGGTAGCTCTTGTGACGGAGCTTGGGTTTCTGTGTCTCTGTGAATCATGGGGGGCTCTTTCTGTTGGAGCATGACTAGCAGATTGTGGGCGTTCAATAAATACTAAATGATGGCAGGTGAATATATATTATCTATTTGTGTCCATATACATTTCTGCGTTCCTGTTTTTGCTCTTGTATATTTCTTATTACAAAACTTTCTATGATAATTGATTTACAATCTTCTGTCCATTTCTGCCTTATAGCAAATTGATCCAGTTATATGTATATATACATTCTTTTTCTCATATTATCTTCTATCTGCTCTTGTGCATTTCAAGTGAGTATTACCTTTGTGCAAAACTCTAAGTCATTCCATATATCTGCCTCTACAGAGGTGTATCTACATCTGTAAACGTGGGTGCCTATCTTTTGCTTTTTTGGCCATGCCTGCAGCCTGTGCAAGTTCCCAGGGCCAGGGGGGATCAAACTCAAACCACAGCTGTAACCACAGCCACAGCAGTGACGTTGCCTGATCCTTAACCTGCTGAGCTACCAGAGAATTCCTATGGGTGCCTATCTTTATGTGAGATGTGTGTGGCTCTGTGTGTATGTCTGTGTATCCATATGATGTTGGCTCTTAGGAGTGTGTATTATACACAACCCTATGTGTGGGTCTGGGTGTGTGTGTGTATCTGTACCTGTGTGTGCATGTCTTGGTTGGACCAGGTTTCTTGGGGACCATGTGTCTATGTGTCTGTGTGTGGCCAGGCTCTACTCTGTGTATCCAGCGAGGGAGCTGTCTCTCTCCACGGCACCTTTGTGCTGGTGTGCGTGCTGGCTGGTGTGTGAGTGTGAGCACACCTGAGGGAGCTGGGCCTCGCTTGCTTTCTGCCTGGGAGCAGAGCGGTGCCCAGGGCAGAGGTGACGCACCCTCTGAGCTCCTCATTCTCCTGGGAACCAGCTTGGGAGAGTGAGACCGAGAGCAGACTGCGTCAGTAGTACCAGCCCCTTTTGCAACCAGCCCAGGCCCCAGGCGGTAACCGGGCTCTCACAGGTCAGACCTGCCCACTGTGCCTGGCTGCCAGGAACCCTGGCTCCCAGCAGGGCTGTGCCGTCAGCGTCCTCCTTGGGCCTGGGCCAAATCTTCCAGTGAGCAGAGGGGCCACATTAGTCACACTGTGGCAGCAGTGGGGAGTGACTTCCTGGGTCTGGGCCGTGCTGGCTGCTTTTTATCCCTATATGTGGCAATGCTTAGGCAGTCTAGTCTGTTCCTTGATCACCTTCAGTTCTTACAACCCCACTTCAAGACGGGCCACGTGGCTCTTATTAGCTCCAATTTTCAGACATGGAGAATGAAGGACAGAGCCACAGGGAAGCAGATGGAGCAGGGGCCCGGGTCCTGGGTCCCGACTCTGGGTCCAGGCTTCTTTCTGGTGTGCCACCTGGAAAATGGTCTTCTCAGAGGGTGGGGCTGGGAGGCATGGTTTATGGACAGATTAGGTTGTCCTAAGATTGAGAGTGGGCAAAGGGAGACAGGGCTGGAGGTAAGATGTGAGGAGAGATGTTAGCATTCAGTGGGGCCTGCCCTCCCAGTGGAATGTTCTTTTTGCGGGGGGACACACGGCATATGGAGGTTCCCAGGCTAGCGGTCCAATCAGAGCTATAGCCACCGGCCTGCACCACAGCCACAGCAACATGAGGTCCGTGTTACATCTGCGACTTACACCACAGCTCACAGCAAAGATGGATCCTTAACCCACTGATCGAGGCTAGGGATCGAATCTGCGTCCTCATGGATGCTAGTCAGATTTGTTTCCACTGAGCCACCATGGGAACTCCTTGAGGCTTTTTCCACTGAACAAAGGTTTGTTCCCTAACTGGAATGACCACGGAATTCACTATCAGACTCAGGATATTTCAAGATTGAATGAGGTCACTGGTTCAATCCCTGGCCTCGATCAGTAGGTTAAAAGGTGTGGCTTTGCCATGAGCTTCCGTGTGTGTTGCAGACGAGGCTTCCATCCCTTGTTGCTGTGGCTGTGGTGGAGGCTAGCAGCTACAGCTCCAATTTGACCCCTGGCCTGAGAACCTCCATATGCCGCAGGTGCAGCCCTAAAAAGAAAAAAAAAATAACCTGGGTTTACAGTCACTCTACTCATAACCCCTCTGGAAGGCAGAGCCAGTCACTGTCAGCAGCTCCACGGCATCCTTGACCCTCACCTGCACAGTCTCTGCCTCTGCCCCTAGGTGTCTAGCTGATTCCCTGGACCCTCAGCAGTGAGAGGGTACAGGGGAGCCTTTGGGCCCACTACGGGCCTAGGGATTCCCTGGGGCCCCTGGAATCTGGCAGAAAAGCAGGGAGCATAGTCCCCACCCAGGCCTCTGACCTGTGATTACCTTCACCCTCAGATCTGTATTCTCTGTGGCCAAGATCCGCTGCCTCTGCCCATCTTCTCTCCCTGCCCAGGACCCCAACCCAGCTAGAGGCAAGCAGAGCTTGTCCCCAGCCATCTCCCTCCAGGGACAGAGAGACCACTCTCCTGGTGAGACATGGGGTCCTCGACGCCTGAGACTGTGGGCATTTGTCTACCTCTGGCACCGTTTCACCCCCTGTCCCCCAGACCATGTGATCCTCTGGCCACCCCCTCTCCCACGGGGACCTCCTGTTCCAACCCCTCCCCGACTTGCTGGGCGACTTTGGGCAAATTACTGCCTTTCTCCTTGTCTGAGTTTCTCCCACTTATGAAGCGGGGCTAGTACTCTCTGCCCCTCCCTGGCTCCCAGGAGACCTGCAGGGATAAGCAAGATAATAGTGGGGAACCGATTTGGAGGAAGCTATCCAGAGCCAAGAGAGCGGTATCAGTGCTGGCCTGTGTTTACATGGGCGTGGACCTTGGGTTCCCAGCCTCCTGAGGCTTGGAACCAGCCCTGACAGCTTCTTGGCCTGGTTCCTGGCTCCTTTGTCCCACTTCCAGAGAAAGGACAGAAACTGAACCCAGGAGTCTGGTCGTCTAGAGAAGGGGAGACGTCAGAGCAAAAAGTTGGGGGCTCAGGCCTCCAGGCCTAGCTCTGTTCGCAATCACTGGCTGTGTGACCTTGGACAAGTCACTGCCCCTCTCTGGGCCTCAACAACTTGACTCTGACAGCCTCCCCTAGCTGTGCATTCAGGGGGCCCTAGAGCCTATAACCTGTAACCATAGTTTGGGGCTAGAAAGGATCTTGCCATCTAGTCCAAAGTCTTTACTTTTCATAGACTACTATGGGGTTTCTGGGGGCCACAGACTAATCCTGGTCAACCTTGTTAACCCAAGGGCATAAACTAGATGCAAAGAGGATCATGCAGTGGGTCAGAGAAAACCCACTGGGAAGACAACCCCGAGTGAGTGGGTCAACCATATCATCCTTTGTACTCCATCAGCCTCTCCCTCCACACCTGAAACCCAGCAAAGACCTCTCCCTACCCCACTGCTCTCCAGGGCTGGGGTGTGGGCTCACCTTCTCTCCCCACGCTTCCTACAACAGCCTCCATCCCGGCCCTGCTCCTCAGCCTTCATGATGACCAGCTGGCTCCTCGGCCAGAGCCCCTCCTTCCCGACCCTACCAGGGCAGCTCTGAAAGCCCCCTTTAGGCTTTGCTCTTCCTGGGTCTTCTCCGCCTCTCTGGCCCCTCTTCCGCTGCTTCCTCCCTCCAAGAAGAGGCTCCAGCCTCACTTTCTGCTCTCCTCTCCGCCCGCTTTCTCTCTCCCAGTAATCTCTCCCCACTCCTCCGTTTCACCCTCACTCGGGGCCCAAATCCAGGGGCTCGTTCCCTCCACCAGGCCCCACATGCACCTCCGGAGGGTTTGGGGCCTCATCAGGATGCACCACAGCTGGAACCCAGAGCTAAGTGGGTGGCCCAAAGCCTGCAAGACGTGTATGTTTTTGCCTCATTCTTAACCCTGTGTTATGTTCCTTCCTGCTTCCTAAGAAAATCTTGTTCCTACTTTATACTCCTGTTATCTCATAGTTTTGTAGACCCTTTGGAGCTGCCTTTAAATCCTTCCCTGGGAAGTACAGGCAAAACAAACAAAACCCAAGTAACTCACAATAAAATCAATGGAACCTGCAGGCCCCTCACTTTCTGCCAGGTTCTCCTGAAGCTGCCCTCCTCCCCTCAGCCCTGTTTCTGTTGGTGGTGGCGGTGGGCTCCTGGGACAGAAAACCTGAAGGCCCCACTGACTCAGCATCTCCCTCTGCCTGAGCCAGTCATCAAGGGCTTCTCCCTTCCCCCAGAACTCCAGAAGCTCTGTCTCCCTCTCCAACCCCTGTTTCTGTCCCACCTCAGAACTTCCTGACCTGATGAGTTGTTTCTTTCTGAACTAGATCTCAATATTTTTTTCAAAATGTAACTTTTTCTATTTGGGGGCAGTGCCTGTCACATGCGGAAGTTCTGGGGCCGGGTATTGAACCCATACATGCCACAGCAGTGATAACACCAAATCCTTAACCTGTTGAGCCACTAGGGGACTCCAGTGAACTTTTTCTTTCTTTCTTTTTTTTTTTTTTTTTTCCGGCATGTGGAGGTTTCCAGGCTATGGGTTGAATCAGAGCTGTAGTCACTGGTCTATGCCAGTGACTACAGCCACAGCAACAAGGGATCTGAAGCTCATCTGGACCTACACTACATCTCATGGCAACGCCAGATCCTTAACTCACTGAGCGAGGCCAGGGATCGAACCCGCATCCTCATGGATCCTAGGTGGGTTCGTTAACCACTGAGCCACGAAGGGAACTCCAGATAACTTTTTCTTATTACAAAAGTAATAGATAGTCCTTGCAGAAAATTTAGAAAAGGAAGATTGACAAAAAGAAGAAAGTGAAAATCACCTGTGATTTTATCCATACGCGAGAAACACTTTGGATATTTGGGTAAATGTATTTTTTCAGTTTTGTTTCACTAAACATATTGCCTTTTAAAATATTATTAGTATTTTAGCTCCATGACAGGGCAGGTGGGGGGGGGGTGCCCTCAATTTCTTTCCCAGTCTATTTTCATGGTCTTCCTGGGTCTGGGCCCCGCTGTCGGAACCCCAGGAGCCACTGTATGTGGGGGAAGGAGAGACTGTGGGAGAGTTTGGGCCACCTCCAGGGCTGAAGTGGGCTTCCAGGTCTGGAGTTTCCAGGTAGCGCTATTGACCACAACCCTTTGGGGGGTGGGAGTTGGGAGAGCTGAGAGGTGCCTTCCCAGGCTCCAGTCTAGCTGCGGTGGGTAGGGAAGGGAGTGGTCTTGTGCAACAGGGAGCACCACTCCGCATTCACGGTTGTTTGTTTAAGTGGGTAGGGATGAGTTTGGGAGAAACAACCCAGTTTTTGTCAGTGTTTATTTGAACTGTTGGGACCAATATGTTTTGGAGAAACTCCTCCATATGAGGAAGTCAGGATGAGTTGTAAGGGGTAAGATGATGGGCGTCTCAAAGTTGAAAGCCCAGGAGAGCACCTAACCTTGGGAGCAGCAGGCTGGGTGGGGGCTGAGGATGGTCAGCGTGAGAGGGGTTCAAGAGGACCTAGCGCTTCAGTTGCTTCAAGGATGAGGCCCCGATGGCCAGTATCCCAAGTTTTCACAAGAAGCTAGAAATATGGATTTTTTTAATTTGGCACTTTTTTTTTTTTGCTGCACCTGTGGCATATGTAAGTTCTCAGGCCAGGGAACAAATCAGAGCTGCAGCTGAGACCTGTGCCATAGCTGTGGCAACGCTGAATCCTTAACCTGCTGCACTACAGCAGGAATTTCCTAAAATATGGATTTTTCTTTTTCTTGCATTTTTTTTTTTCTTTAAGGGCTGTACTTGTGGCATATGGAGGTTCCCAGGCTAGTGGTCGAATCAGAGCTACAGCTGCTGGCCTATGCCACAGCAATGCAAGATCTGAACCCAGTCTGAACTACACCACAGCTCATGGCAATACTGGATCCCTAACCCACTGAGCGAGGCCTGGGATCGAACCCGCATCCTCATGGTTCCTAGTCGGATCTGTTTCTGCTTCACCACAATGGAAACTCCCTAAAATATGGATTTTTTAAAGTTTCCTGATTCTTTAAGTGTTAGAGACTAAATATGTTAGTAACTAAATATGGATTTTAAAAACAGTTTCCTGATTCTTTAAATGTTAGTAACTTAAATTAAATGGATTTCTTTGGGTCACAGCCCGTTGGTTGCCAGTGTGCAACCTTTCCGAAAAGACTACTACACATCTACTCTATGCCTCCCACAAGTTACTCTACCAAATTTACTCATTGTGGTTTCCTCCTCCTTTCCTGCTCCTGTTACAACCTCTAGTGATATGGCCTGCTTTCCTGTCTACTCTTTAAAGCTGAGTTTGCATTACTTCTTTCCTTGTCCCCTTTTGCCCAAATCCTCAAGTGCCCAACACCGTGACCTCACCTATCAGCCTCCCAGCTTCTCTTCTCAATGACTGAGCCAAACTGAACAGCTTGACTGGACCACAATCAAAACAAAACCTATGGGAGTTCCATTGTGGTACAGCAGGTTAAGGGTCTGGTGTTGTCACTGCAGGACCACAGCAGCTTGGGTCTCTGCTGTGGTGCAGGCCTAGGAATTTCCGCAGGTGTGGCCAAAAAAAAGAAAAAAAAAAAAAAAAAGATGATCCCCACTGAACAGCTTTGCTCATTGTGACTTTGTTTTGCCTGGAACACCCACACCCACCTGCTCGTGCCATTTCTTACCTCCTTCATGAAGCTGTTTCTCAACTTCCTTAATCTCCATGGCTTACAGCCTCTGTTTTATTCAACAGCCATTTGTGGGATTGCTTGGATTCAGTGCAGATCCTGGCATGGTGGATACAGAGATAAATAAGACCCAGATCCTATCCTGGTCCCAAGGAGCCTTGTCTTGATAAGGACAGATGAAAGGTAACATGGGTCATGTGTTTGTGGCGGAACTCTGAGTGGAGAGAGCGGTGATGAACTTTGGCTGGGGAAACATCAGAGGCTTTTTGAGCTGCATCGTGGGGTAAGTAGGAGCTTTCCGGGAGCAAAGAGGCCTGTGAGGTGGAGGCAACAGAACGGAGTCGGGAAAGTTCTGAGAAAGGGAATCATTTGGCTGGGGATAGAGCAGAGAACAGCTGGGGAAATCTCAGTGGTTTGGGGACCAAGTTGTTTTGTTACAGTATTTGCATTCCTTTGGCCTGCACTCCAGAGTGTAAGCTCCGAAAGAGCAGGTGCTGTGTCTCAGCTTTCCTCGCTGCACACCTGACACCTGCCTGGGACTGTGAGCTCTGGATCAAACCCTTGCAGCAAAGCCAGCGCCCAGCAGTGGTGAGAGCGCCCCCTCGTGGCCCCTCTGCACTCTCACCTCCCATCACCTGGCTGACCCAGGCTTGGCCTCCTCCATCCCAGGGCAGTGCTTTTTTTGCCTTCATCTCATTTCATCTTCACCCCTTCCTAAAAAGAGGATGTTCCCCTTGGTTCAACAAACACTTACTAAGCTCTTATTCCATGTTGATGACTCTTCTAGGCATTAGGATACCGAATATACTTCAGCCTGCAAGTGCTCATAGAGAACTAAGGGGTAATGAGAGTTGTTCCTGGTACTGGGGAAACCAGAGGAGGAATCAAGAGCCTCAAAGGATGGATGAGTGGCTGGTGAAGTATGAAAAAAAAAAACAAAACACAGTGCCTGGTGAAATAGGAACTGGTGAAGTAAGGTAACAGCCCTACCCTCCGCCATCTACTCAGTGTTTATTGAACCACTACCATTTATTAAGGTTATGGGGGGTGTGGGTTGCTGGAGACCCAGAGACAAGTAGGATGCCATCTGTGTCTCCAGGAGCCCACACACCCAATGCAAAGACAGATAAGTAAGCGTTCCTGTCGTGCCGCAGCAGAAATTAATCTGACTAGTATCCATTTACAGAAATTCATTGAACAGTACACTTAAGGACTCAAATATTTATTCACCTGCTGCACTTTAGTCCTTTACAAGTAGCCCCCAACCTTCTACATGCCACTTGAGGAGTTCCAGCTGTGGCACAATGAGATTGGCAGTGTCTCTGCAGTGCTGGGACACAGGTTCAATCCTTAACCAGGCATAGTGGCTTAAAGGTTCTGACATTGCCGAAGCTGCAGTCGCAACTGTGGCTTGGATCTGATCCCTGGCCCAAGAACTCCATATGCCACGGGATAGCCAAAAAAGAAAGAAAAAATCATGTTAAAAAATGCAAGCATACATTGCCATTTTTTTTTTTCTGTACAGCACTGATCACAATCTAAAATCATCTCTTTTGTAAGACTAGACTCCGGAGACATAATGTTAGGGTTTGAATCCATCCTCTTGTACCAGCTCTAGGACCTTAGGAACTGAACTTTGCTGAGTCAGTTTCCTCGCCTGTAAAATGAGGATCATTCCAGGGTTGTGTGCTGAGGCCATCACTTGAGACATGTACTTACATAGTGCTTCCTGTGTATTTAACACCAAATTCCTAATGATTGGCGGTACCTGGCACGTAGGAGCTTAATAATTTTTTTAAAAATCTTTTTAGGCTGCACCCATGGCAAATGGAAGTTCCCAGGCTAGGGACTGAATCAGAGCTGCAGCTGCCGGCCTACGCCACAGCCACAGCAACATGGGATCCAAGCCATGTCTGTGACCTACACCACGGCTCACTGCAATGCTGGATCCTTAACCCACTGAACGAGGCCAGGGATCAAACCCCCGTCTTCATGGATACTAGTTGGTTTGTTACCCCTGAACTCCCTAATAAATAATTTGTTGAAGAAATGAATTAAAAGGATTTTGTTTGTTTGTTTTTGGCACCAGGAGGTGCGTAGCTCCAAACAAATGGAGGGGAGCACCTCCACTAAAAGTTCCTTCTGGACAGCTTAGATCTTGGGGAGCAGCTACATTCCTTCTGTGTATGGCCAGATGGGACCCTTGTCCTCATCCCCCACACCAGTGGGAGCAGAGATGAGAAGCAGGGTTCAAGCCGGTGCACCCCCACCCCACCCCCCAGTCCTCAACTGCACCCCCAGGTGACTGGCCTCAGCTGCTGAGCAGGCTTGTTGACAGGCTCAAACCAGGAAGAAATAGTGCCCTGCAGCCTCCCTAGGCCCCTACTCCCATGGCCTTCTCTCCCCTCCCCTCTGGGGGTCAGACTTGGTGCTTCTCTCTGCCTTCAGGGGCTGGGGCTAGCACAGTTTCGGGAAGGGTGGGAAAACCTGCTGAACAGGGTGACCAAAGCAGGAACCGGTTGGACAGGGCAGTCCCATTCCTCCCCCCCACCTCCCCCCACCCCCGCCCCACAGCAGCTCTGTCCCTCTCCTGGCCCACACAGCAGAGGCAGGAGACTGAAAGAACAAATCATTTTATTACACGGTGGGTGGACTGGGCCTGTGGGAGGTAGGGGAGCAGGTGGGAGGGTGATGCTGGAGAGCCCTGGGCGGTGGAGGCTCTGGCTCTGTGTGCCGGGCCAGGCAGGGCTGGGGTTCACTCTCGGGGGAGGGGGAAGAGGAAGCAGGGGCCAGAGAGCCACTTGTCACTCCTCTTGCCCACCCCCACGGCATTAAATAAACAAAAAGTAACTCTGTACAACACAAACTATACAGGGAAGTTCTTCCCCCAGCCCTGGACTGTGCAGAGTGGGAGGGGTGGTTCTGGAAGACAGGGTCGTGGCCCCAGCTTCGGATGTGCCCTGGGCCCCTTCCCAAGGTCAAGGGGTGGGGGCGGGCAGCGCTGAACCAAAAGCAAAACTCCAACTTCTTCTGAAATCCTAGGCAGACAGGTCCAACTGGGTGTGGAACCTCTAGCTCAAAGGTTTTCTGCTCTTTCTCAGGAACCAGTGGCCTGAGCTTAGCTGAGCGACCTCAGAGAGGGGCTGGAGGCCTGGCCTTGGAGGTAGAATGGGCCTGGGAAACAGGCGGGAGGAGTCTGGTCCCAAAGTCTTGCCCAGACCTCCATCTTGGCAAGAAGGAAGCAGGGCCAGGTGAGAGCTGGCCAGAGCTCTCCAGAGCCCCAGGCCCGAGGG
This sequence comes from Sus scrofa, assembly GCF_054392235.1. Taxonomy (NCBI): domain Eukaryota; kingdom Metazoa; phylum Chordata; class Mammalia; order Artiodactyla; family Suidae; genus Sus; species Sus scrofa. The sequence continues at coordinate 139,759,094 of NC_139383.1, forward strand.
CCAAGGCAGCCCCAGGCTCAGAGGGGGCGGGTTGTTTGGTAATAGACCAGGTGCTCCATGTCCTCGGTGGTGGAGACCTTGGAACTGGTCGGGGTAGGGGGTGGGGGGTGGCGGTGGTGGTGTCTGTGGAAGCTCTTTCTCTGGCTCTTGAAGAAACAGTAACCCAGGATGGCCACCATGACCACAATGCAGGTGCCCAGGAGCACGGCAATGGCCACCTCTACAGAGCCTGGGGGAAAGAAGGGGCCGAATGAGCTCCCAAGGCCTGCTTGGTTCAACGCCCACCCTTGGCCTGTATCAAAGAGACGACGGCAGGTAGATGCCAGGTGTGGAAGGACCTTGGGCACTGCACGGCTGAATGGGCCCATTGGGAGCTCAGCAGGAGAGATTCTCATGAGCCTCAGTCTTAGCTCCAGGTCACTCCACTTGCAGGTGGTATGGGGAAAGGGCAGGGGACTCTATGGCACACATCTGGCATGCATTTTTTTATGCTCCTCTCCTTGCCCATGGCAGGTGTCACTATTCCCCCCACACACACCCATTTTAGGGCTGTGCCTGCGGCATATGGAGGTTCCCAGTTTAGAGATTGAATTGGAGCTGTAGCTACTGGCCTACACCACAGCCATTGCAACGCCAGATCTGAGCTGCATCTGCGACCTACGCCAGAGCTCATGGCAATGCCAGATCTTAACCCACTGAGGAAAGCCAGGGATCAAATCCACATCCTCATGGATACTAGTCAGGTTCTTAATCCACTGAACCACAACGGGAACTACTGGCAGGTATCACTATTGATTGTGGTGCTCTGTCCCTTTAGCCAACCTCAGGATCCTTCTCAACACAGGTTTAGGCAGTCACAGTCAATTATGTGGAGTTGATCCTTGAGTTGCTACCTACTCAGTAGTGACAGGGCAGACCAGGGCTTACCTGCGTTGGGAATGGGGCTTTCCCGCCGTAGACCAAACACATCCTTCTCTGCAAAATGATGGGGGTGAGAGGGAAGAGACAAGTTAATACTCAGAGACTCAGCTGCTCCTTAGCAGTGCCCAGACCACCGCCCCCCCCGCAATGCTACCCTCTCCCACCCCCATTCCTGGTGCTCTGAGAAAGAAATGTGACCAGCCCAGGCCTAGGGACTGCTCTAGTGCTCTAGCTAAGCCTTTCCCCTCCCCATTTTCCATCCCATAGCGCCCGGCTCACTGGAGATGCCACGACAGGACTCCAGGCACTGCTCCTCCTCCTCAAAGTTGTTCTTGTTGCCATAACATCCACCGTAGGTAAAGCGGGCACAGCGTTCAGTGAAGGGGTTGTAGTACCACCGAGGGATGCTCTCCAAGCAGTGGCCGGTGTCTGGCAGATCCACGCAGTGGCCTGGTGGGTAAGGAGCAGACAAAGGGGTGTGTGTTCACAGGGCCTCCGTGCCATCAGTAGGCTCCACATGGTTGCTACCTGCCACCTCCCTACCCTCCTCACACTGAGGCCCACATATCTGGCCCATCTGCAGTATTTCCAGAAGCAAGTACGATAAATCCAGCACAGTAATCTTAGGCCCAGAATTACCCCAGGCTGCCTCACATAACTCTTTTTCAATTTTCTTTCAGCCTTCCTCATTATATCAGTCTTAGCTGTCTCTCCAACACTGGATGGTCTACCTTTTTATAAAGAAGGCTCAGGGTCTGAGCCTTGGCAGGCAACAATGTCCAGGTAAAATTTATTACCATGTTTTATTATACTTATTTTTAATTTTATGTTACTATTATTATTACTTTGTCTTTTTAGGGCCACAAGCACGGTATAAGGAGGTTCCCGGGCTAGGGGTTGAATGGGAGCTATCACCGATGGCCTATGCCACAGCCATAGCAACTCCAGATTCAAGCCACGTCTACAATCTACACCACAGCTCACGGCAACTCTGGATCCGTAACTCACTGAGCGAGGTGAGGGATCTAACCTGCGTCCTCATGGGTACTAGTCAAATTTGTTTCCGCTAAGCCATGATGGAAACTCCTATTATTATTTTTAATTATTAAGTACATACAAACAAATGTTATGACATTGCCATTACCTTTAAGTTCTTTGCTTGCTGGTCCCTATTTGAGTAACTGCTATCTTTTTTTTTCTTTGAGTATTTAAAAAAAATTTTTTGTCGTTCTCACCATGGCTCAGCAGGTAACAAAACCGACTAGTATCTATGAGGACTCGGGTTTGATCCCCAGCCTTGCTCAGTGGGTTAAGGATCCGGTGTTGCCGTGAGCTGCAGTGTAGGCCACAGAAATGGCTCAGATCTGGCGTGGCTGTGTCTGTGGTGCAGGCCAGCAGCGACAGCTCCCATTCAACTCCTAAACCCCTAGTCTGGGAACCTCCATATGTCATGAGTGTGGCCTAAAAAGACCAAAAAAAAAAAAAAATTATTAAATTATAGTTAATTTACAATGTTCTGTCATCTTCTACTGTACTGCAAAGTGATAGTCGCATATATACATCTGTTCTTTTTCTCATAGTATCATCTATCATGTTCTACTTATTGCAGAAGTCAATCTCAGTTGGTAGCATATAAGAGTGGCTTTCCATTATGGTAGTGATATGAAATTTCCCATTTTTTGTTGTTTTTTTGGAGGGGGGGGTTGTTTTTTCTTTTTATGGTTGCACCTGCAGCATATGGAAATTCCCAGGCTAGGGGTTGAATCAGAGCTGCGGCCGCCGGCCTACAACACAGCCACAGCAATACTAGATCCAAGCTGCATCTGTGACCTATGTTGCAGCAATGCTGGATCCTTAACCCACTGAGTGAGGCCAGGGATCAAACCTGCATTCTTATGGATACTAGTCAGGTTCATAACCCACTGAGCCACAACAGGAACTCCCTGAAATTTTCTTTTTAATACATTAAGTTAAATCAATAACATCTCAGTGATATGTGGACATGGCTAAACTTCTGAAGGTGTTAAGAGGATGTCTGATGCTTGGGAAATTCAGAAAGCAAGCCCAGGAGCACCCCCGACAACCGCCCTGGCTTTCTGCCCACAGCCTGGTACACACAGCACACTCCTTCAGCACGCTGATGCCAGTCCTGACCCAGGGGACATGCTCAGGGTCTCACCTTTGTCCCTGGGGAAGTGGATCCTCTGGAGTTTATCAAATCCCTTGGTATCTGTAAAGATGAAAGATCAGAGGCGTGGACCTGACAAGAGTCTCCCGGAGGTGCAGGGTGAGTGGTCTGGACCTGTGCTGCTGCCACCCACCGCCCTGCGTCCCCAGGCCTCACATTTTTCACAGGTGGCCTCGTCGGAGGCATCGGGGCAGTCGGGTGTGTCGTCACATTCCAGGAAGCTGTCGATGCAGCAGCCATCCCTGCAGCGGAACATGCTGGGGTGACAGGTACCAGAGCACACTAGGAGGAGGTGGGACAGCATGGAGGGGGAGGTCAGGTTCAAGCAGAGTGCAGCAAATATCAAGGGTCTCTCCCGTGCCTGGCCCTCTCCACCTCAATGCAGCCTCATGACACGACCCCTGTTCCCTTTCCACCCCCAGCCCTCAAACCCTCCTACACTCAAAATGGGCAGAGCCTGACAGGAGGATGCTGGGCTGCAAGGAGGTGCTGTGGGCCTTCTTGTCCTATGAGGGTAGCAATGGGTTGGGCCAAGGCAGCGTGGTCAGGGGCCTGGACTTGATATGGGCTGGAGAGCCAGCGGGGGGAGGAGAGCAGGGAAAGAAGCAAAGCCCACCTGGATGGTGCCTTTCAATCGAGGGGCCTAGGAGAGAACGACAGAAGAATGAGAGGAGGCAGGGCCAGGCCCCCCCAGGGACGAGCTGATGGGGAACCTGGGCACAGGCACTCCCACGCCCACCTTCCCGACCTGTGAGGAAAGAACACCTACCCTGGGGGAATGTCACCTGAGCCCTAACACTGCTTCGCAAAGGCCCACCTTGCACGTCTTGGCAGGTGAGCTTGCACTCTTCTTCTCGAAGGTAGTTGTTTTTGTTGCCCAAGCAACCTCCATAAACGAAACTCTTGCAGATCTGTTCTGTGGGGTCGTAGTACCAGCGGGGGAAGGAACCACGGCAGCGGCCCACCTTGCGGGATGCGAGGCAATATTCTGGAGGAGGGGGGGCTGGTGAGGGGGATCTGAGGGGCCATCAATGGGGGTGGGGTGTGTCCCCGCTGCTGCTTCCCCACCCCCTTCCTCACCTTCTGTCTGCTTGGGAGACAGCACAGTGACCGTGATGTTGGATGTGCTATCTGGCTCATCTGAACCGGCCACTGTCAGCTGGAACAGGTAGCTGCCTTCCTTCAGTCCCCATAGCTCCACCTGATCCGGTTCATTCCTCTACACACAGGAGTGGCCATCAGGCCAGGATGCCCGATGGCCCTGGACTGCCCCAGGCCCTCCCCATCAGCACCCTCCCCCACCAGGAGAGCAGAAGTCTTTGGTAATAAGTGGCTCCTCAGCTTCTATCCACCTCACCCAGTCTGGAGCCACAGTCTGGCCTGTGCCACCAGAAAGGGGACCCTGAAGAGCTAAAGTGGGGGTCAGGGACCCAGCCCAGGGTCTCACCTCCACCCTGACGTCTGTGTCACCCTGCAGTAGGTGCCAATCTGTGTCCTCCACACCCTTCAGCACCAGGGGTTCCTGGGGCTGTACCTTCAAGTCTATGCCGTCCCAGGCCTTGGGGATCCGGGACCCTGGAAGGAAGTGGGGTAAGGTCAGCTCTCACTGAATGGACAGGGTCTCTCCTGGAATTGGGGCTGGTGTAGAATGGCTCACTAGACCAGCCTAGGATTCAGCCACAGGCATGAGGTGCAGATGGGCATTCACAACTACACCATCTTCTGGCCCTCTGTTTACATATATTATACTTAAGACATTTTATAGTGTAAAACCAACTTTCTGAAGCAAATAACTGAATAGTATTGCCATCTGATCCCATATAGGAAGGGAAAAAAATATATGCACATATATTTGGAAGGAGGGGGCTTTTCCTGTTTTCTCCAATAAACAGGTACCTGGCTAAGTGCTTTTATTTATTAATCCCCCCCCCCTTTGGCCACACCTGGGGCAAGCAGAAGTTCCAGAGCCAGGGATTAAACCCAGACCACAGGAGTAACCAGAGCCACATCAGTGACAATGCTGGATCCTTAAGTCACGGAGCCACCAGGGAACTCCTAACTGCTTAAAAAGTTAGAGTGGGAGTGTCCGCTGTGGCTCAGTGGGTTACCAACCCAACTAGTATCCATGAGGATGCAGGTTCGATTCCTGGCCTCACTCAGTGGGTTAAGGATCCAGTGCTGCCGTGACCTGTGGTACAGGTCACAGATGTAGCTCAGATCCTGCATTGCTGTGGCTGTGGTGTAGGCTGGCAGCTGCAGCTCCGATTAGACCCTTAGCCATGGAATTTCTATATGCTGCATGTGTGGCCCTAAAAACAAACAAACAAACAACCTTGAAAAAAAAAAAACCCTGCAAAACCCCCCCAAAACAAAGAACAAAACAAAACCCACAATACTTCTGAAAAGCCAAATAAGTTAATGTGTAATAACACCATCACGGCTCACTCTGCAGCCCAGATCACTGCTGAGAAGCCCATCCTGATAGAAGCCCTAAGCAGAGTCCCTGGGTGGCACTGGATCAAGTCCCCATGTCCTAGGATGATTGGCCATGAGGAGGGTGTCTCTGCCACTTCAGACAGACTCTGCCTCCAGTTATAAGGGGATTCAAGGGAACCATGTCCTCCCTCAACCAAACAGCGCTTGTGCCTGAGGCTTTCTCCAGTCTCAGTTTAGGGGCTGGAGACAGAAACCAGCATAACGCAGGATTCCAGCCTATAGTGGGTTGAATGGTGGCCTCCTTCCCCCCCAAATATATGTCCATGTCTAACCTCCAGAATTCGTGCTGTGACCTTATTTGAAAGAAAGTTCTTTGCAGAAGTCCACATGAGATAATCGTGGTTTCACCGGAGAGACCCTACATCCAATGACAAGTGTCTTTATAAAAAAAGAGGAGAAGGTAGAGGAAGGGAAGGGAAGGCTGTGTGAAGACAGAGGCAGAGATTGGAGTGATGCAGCCATGCTCCAAGGAATGCCTAGAGCCACCAGAAGCTGGAAGAGGCAAGGAAGGATACTCCCCTGGGGTCTTCAAAGGGAATATGGCCCTGCTGACACCTTGGATTTGGTCATTTGACCTCCAGAATGGTGAGTCAATACATTTCTCTTGTTTTAAGTCACCCAGTTTGTAGTAATAGGGACAGCAGCCCCAGGAAACTGACCCACTTCCCTTGAGGGTATTATGGTTCATTCAGGCAGATTAGACCCAACAAGATGAAGGGGCTTGTGGTACATGTACAAGACAAGGAAGTGCATATTCAGAGAAGGGAAAGAGACAGCGAGCTAAAGGGGAAGGCAAGGCTCTATGAAGAAGGAAGAGAGAATTTTTGATTTTTTTTTTAAATTTTTTTTTTAGGGCCACACTTATGGCATAAAGAAGTTCCCAGGCTAGGGGTTGAATAGGAGCTGTAGCTGCTGGCCTGCGACACAGCCACATCCACACTGGATCTGAGCCACATCTGGGGACCTACACCCAGCTCATAGCAATGCCAGATCCTTAACCCACTGAGCGAGGCCAGGTATAAAACCCACATCCTCACAGACACTATGTCAGGTTCTTAACCCACTGAGCCACAAAGGGAACTTTTGGTTTTGTTCTTACTCATTTAGTCGTGGAAGAGAACTTCTGTGTTGTTGATGACAGCAGAAAACATGATGAGCCAGAGCAAGGAGTTGGGAACTTGGTGGACATTAAGGAGACCAGCTGGGCCAGGACAGACCTCAAAGGGCCCTGGATGCTGGGTCCAGGGCATGTGGACACAGCAGGAGTGATACTTAAATACTTAGCAACTGGTAGAACAGGAAGAGGATAGACATTGGCCATGAGCAGTGGCACAGAGTCCAGGAGGCCCTGGCCTCATTAGACATTGACCTCCTAGATGCCTGATCGAGGTCCAGGAGTCCTCAGGGAGGGGCCAAGGGTCTGGGCAGCAGGGGAACTCCTGAGCTCGAGGCAGCAGCTGTTTACCCATCTGTTTCAAATGAAATTACTTCTATGGAACAAGGAGGGCAGGAGTTCAAGGCTGATGCAACAGGAACAATCTGGATTAAGGGACAGCTAAGGGATGGAAAGGAGGGTATGAGAACGCTGGGCAGACATTTCAGACTTCCGTGCATGACAGGTGCTGGGGAACTGGGGAGGGAGAGCCAGGACACAGATGGAAGGGAAATCAGATCTAGCAGGAACATGTGGCCTCAGTCACAGAGAAGTTGAATTTTTTTTTAGGGCCTCACCCACAGCATATGGAGGTTCCCAGTCTAGAGGTCTAATCGGAGCTACAGCTGCCGGCCTACATCACAGCCACAGCAACGCCAGGTCTGAGTCATGTCTGCAACCTACACCACAGCTCACGGCAACACTGGGTCCTTAACCCATTGAGTGAGGCCAGGGCTCGAACCCACAACCTCATGATTCTTAGTTGGATTTGTTCCCGATGCACCACGACAGGAACTCTGAGAAGCCGAATTTGAGGGAGGGGAGGACCGCAGTGGGAGCTCCAGAGAAGCCAGAGGTGGAGAAAAAGCTGGAGTCATATTAACAATGCTACCACTTGCTGAAAGTGCGCCGGGCCCCATGCAAAGTACTTTACTTGCAGCATCTCCATCAGGGTTTGGCAAACTATGGCCCACAGGCCACATTTAGCCCACCACCTGTTATATGTTTAAATGGTTGAAAAAAAATTTTTTAAATAATACTTTGTGAGAGCTATCTTGTGGCCCAGTGGATTAAGGATCCAGCATTGTTAGTGCAGCGGCCTGGGTCACTGCTGTGGCACAGGTTTGATCCCTGGCCTGGGAACTTCCACGTGCTGCTGGCATGGCCAAAAAAAACCCCACCTTCATGATGTGAAAAAAGCACATAAAATTCAAATTTGTGTCTATAAATTAAGATACAGCTTAATTGTTTATATATTTGGATGACTGCTTTCATGTTACAATAGCAGAGTTGAGCAGTTGTAACCAATATTGTACATACAGCCCACAAAGCCAACATTTTTTTTTGTCTTTTTTAGGGCCACACTTATGGCATATGGAGGTTCCCAGGCTAGGGGTTGAATCAAAGCTATGGCCACTGGCCTACACCACAGCCACAGCAACACTGGATCCGAGCCTCATCTGTGACCTACACCACAGCTCACAGCAATGCCAGATCCTTAATCCACTGAGTAAGGCCAGGGATCGAATCTGCATGCTCGTGGATGCTAGTCAGATTTGTTTCCCCTGAGCCATGACAGGAACTCCAGCCTAAAATATTTACTATCTGAAACTTCACAGAAAGTTTGCTGACCCCTGATCTACACTGCCTACCTTCCTAACCATTCTGCCACATCTCCACGCTCATCCCTCTTTCCAGATGAGAAAATTGATTCCAGAGAAGTTAAATAACTTGCCCAGTTTCTAAATGCTGCGCTGTGATTTGAACTGTGGTCTGACCCATGCCCTTTCTAAAACATCAGAGCGCCTGCTTAGAGGTATGATTTTTTATTCCTTTTATATTAGGGTTTTGTTTGTTTGTTTGTTTTGGGTTTTTTTTTTAGCTTAGGTAACACATACACATGATAAAAAATTTAAAAAACAAAAAACAAGAAGGGTAAAGAAAATTAAGTCCTTTTTTCTTAACCCTTCAGCATCCTCTCTCCAGAGACATCCACTCTTACTAGTTTGGGTGTGAATGTGTGAATATCAAGAGAGTATTGGGAGTTTCTGTCGTGGCTCAGTGGAAACAGATCTGACTAGCATCCATGAGGACACAGGTTCGATCCCTGCCCTTGCTCAGTGGTTTAAGGATCTGGCGTTGCTGTGGCTGTGGTGTAGTGGCTACAGCACCTATTTGACCCTTATCCTGGGAACCTCCATATGCCTCGGGTGCTGTCCTAAAAAGCCAAAAAAAAGAAGAAAAAAAAAAAGAGAGGGAGAGAGTATTGAATTCACAGCATGCAAGTTCTTCATCTTGCTTTTTCCTTTATATACGGAAAATCCTTTACAGCAACACATAAAACACTTCTTTTTTTTTGGTTGCATAGTACTTATTATATGAATGCACCATAATTTACAGAACTAACCTATGCTGCCTCGGAGGTTGTTATTATTGTTATTAAAAAAGCACCACACTATCCAACTATAGAATGTGTTGACAGACATTGAGCTTGTTCCAAATTCTTTGCTAGTATATACACATTTTTTTCTTTTTTTGGCCACCCCGAGGTACATGGAGTTCCCAGACCAGGGATTAGATCAAAGCCACAGTTGTGACCTATGTGACCTACACCACAGCCGTGGCAGTGGGATCCTTTAACCTACTATGCCAGAATGGTGATGGAGCCTGCGTCTTAGCTCTGCAGAGATGCCACCGATCCGATCCTAATGCACCACAGTGGGAACTCCCCATCCCCCCACATATAATTTTGGCCACGCCCATGGCATGTGGAGGTTCCTGGGCCAGGGATTAGAACCCAAGCCACAGAAGCAACCCAAGCCACAGCAGTGACAATGCTGGAACCTTAACCTGCTGAGCCACCAGAGAACTCTTCTCTGCTATTATAAACAATGCTACAGTGGCTGACTGGCTGGTAAGTTGTTTTACACATGTTTAAGCATAGCCCCAAGATGAGTTCTTGCAAGTGGAATTGTGTTGAGGGCTATGTGCATTTACATTTTTGATGGCTATTGTCAAAATGCCCCCTTGGAGTTCCCATCGTGGCTCAGTGGTTAACAAACCCAACTAGTATCCAAGAAGATGTGGGTTCAATACCTGGCCTTGCTCAGTGGGTTAAGGATCCAGTGTTGCCGTGAGCTGTGGTATAGGTCGCAGACGCAACTAGGATCTGGTGTGGCTATGGCTGTGGCATAAGCCAGCAGCTACAGCTCAGATTTGACCCCTAGCCTGGGAATCTCCATATGCCGAAAGCGCAGCCCTAAAAAAAAAGACAAAAAAAAAAAAAAAGCCCTCCACAGAGAATGAGGATTATGTCAGGTAGAAGAGTTCAAAAGGAGGAAGAGAAGATAAAGAGGGAGGAACAGCTGGTAGGAGGCTGAGTCACAGGGATTCCTGGATGATGAGGTGGAGAAAGCAGAGCCAATAGGGGACTCACAGAGGGTGGTCCCAGAGGTGAGAAGACCAGGCCACATGGTAACAGCAAAGTGATAGGAGGGGAGAGCTTCCACAGAGAAACATGTCCAAGGGTGCAGAGGCCTACAGGAAGGAGAAAAGGGAGCCTCGCTTCCAGTGGCTGAGGAGAAATAAGACCAGGAAAGCAGGAAAGTGCCTGTATGGAACCAAGCCCCAGACCAGTGGCTTGAAGGCCCAACAGGGGCTAGCTCCAGGCTCCTTAGGGTGAGAGGCCAAGCAAGGAGGGAGAGAGCTAGGAGGAGCCCATTCCTCCCTCCCTGCATTTTTCAGAAAGTAATCAGCAGTCGCAAAGGTGAGAGTCTCTCTAGCAGAAAGACAGGCTAGCCCCACTGGCCCCCAGGGTGGAAGTGACAGGCAGAGTGATATATCAGTCCTTGGGCCAAATCGGCAGTATCCACCCACACACAGCTGGTCCTCTCCGAGCCCCAGCTCCCAGGAGCAAGGGGCAGATGCCCTGCCCAACCACTCCCTTTCCCCCGCCCCAAGAAGAGACAGAAGGGCCAGAGTGGCCATAAAGCCAGCCCCTCCCCCAGCTGCCAGGCCTCAGGAGTCTCCAGGGAAATACAGACTCCACCTCCTAAGCCACTCCTCCTACAGAAAGAGGGGAAGGGGAGGGGAAGAGCAGGGTCCTCAGAGGGCTCCAGGGATCTGGACTGGCCTGGTCCCAGCCAGGGAAAGAAGAACAGACTAACCCACCCTGGAGAGGCTTCCCCCCAGTACAAGAATGAAAGGTTTAGAAGCCCTGAGCACTCGCCCACCTTGCCTGCCTCCATCTACACTAGCCTAGCCTTCAAGATGCCATACTGGCTTGACCCTGTTTGTACCGGATTCAGTCGAATGGACTCTGTGACAGGTGCGCAGCATTCCCCACACCGCCTAGTACTGCGGTGCCCTGAAATGGCCTGGGGTTTACACTAAGTCCAGACTCTACCCAGCTCCCCAGAGGCTCCAGGAAATCCCCACTCCGTCCTATCTTGTGCCACTCAGGCCAGTTAGGGGGTGGGGAGGTTTCCAGGTGAGGAAGGTCCTTGTCCAGCTCAGCTCGCTGGCCAGACCCCAGAGTTCCAGGCACTGGCCCCGCAGTGGGGCTCCAATAGGTCCTGTCAAGGCAGGGAGGGCACAGGGAGCTCAGGTCAATTAGAGTCATCACCACCTACACTCTCCGCTGCTTCCTTGAGGAACAGGCTCGGGCCCTGGCCCAGTGGGAGACCCAGTGGCCCAGCCTGGCCTAGAGATGGTGTCCTCATCCCAGGATCTCCATCCCACCCTTCCCCAGAGATCCAAGAGAGTTACTGGGAGGACAGGGAGAAGAGGAAAGGCTGGAGAGAAAGAAGGAAAGTCCCTTCCCCACTTTGTAGAATTAAATTTTTTTTTTACTTTTTAACTTTTTTTTTTTATTTTGCTTCTCAGGGCTGCACCCACAGCATATGGAAGTTCCCAGGCTAGGGTTCAAATCAGAGCTGTGGCAGCCGGCCTACACCACAGCCACAGCAACACCAGATCCGAGCCGTATCTTCGTCCTACACCACAGCTCACGGCAATGCTGGATCCTTAACCCACTGAGAGAGGTCAGGGATTGAACTTTCATCCTCATAGATACTAGTCAGGTTCGTTAACCACTGAGCCACAATGGGAACTCCCCACTTTGGAGAATTAAAACCACAGCAAGACTCAGCCCCAGCCACATCCTGGCCCCAGGGCTCCGTGGGCTCCAATTCTGTTGTCCACTGGGCTACCTTGAGTCAGAGACAGATTTCCACTAGAAAGGTGGTCTTGTGTGAGGAATTTCAGAGGTCCTCCCTAGGGCTGAGTCCCAGGTCTCCCAGGTCTCCCATTGTTATCCTGGGCAGATTATTTAACAGGAGAGTCAGTTTCCTAATCTAAAATGTAGGCTGACTACTAATAGCACCCTTTTCAGAGGTGGTTGTCATGATGCCTAAGTGGAGACTGAATGGCATGGCAATCAGCAAACTGTAAAGTGCTAACAGAGGTTATCAGTGTGACCCATCCCTGCCCTAGTGCCCCACCTGGCCAGAAAGAGCAGGTGGAAAGAATGGGGAATGAAGGTCTCTGGAGGGGCCCCGATCCTAGCTAACTGGTCAGTCCCAAGAGGAAGAGGAGGAACCTTGGACCCCACTTTATCCTTAACCTGGAAGTAAAGGAGGTGAGCAGACAGGTTGGCTACCAGATCCTCAGCAGGGAGAGCCTTGCCTGGATGCACAGGCGCACACACATACACACATGCGCGCACACACACACACACACACACACACACACACACACACTTGCCTGGACAGTTAATATCCCTCTCTTACCAGGTATACATACCAGTGGGCTGACTCACCCACCAACCCTCCTCACCCCCACCCCAGAGCCTCCAGGCTCCTGTGCCCACAGGATCACCCCCTCCTGGCCGGGTCACCCCCAGACTAGACTTATTCTTTAGGCTCTGAGGTCTGGCAGTTTTCCCCAGACCACCCAAAGACCTGCGTTGTGGGAAGAGGCACAGAGAGCTGTTATAACCAGTGCCAAGGCCAGCAGAGGAGAACTAGCCTATCCTTCACCAGGTTCACTTGGCATGGCCTCAAAGTGCCTAGAACAGTGCTTGGCTAGGAGTACCTATCTGTCTGGAGGTGGCCTCCAGACAGCTCACTCCCTGACTCGCCTATTAGGGCCCAAAGTAGGAATCCCAGGAAGCTGGGTCCTCTTTCCCAGTACACATATCCCAGAGCACCAGCCCACTCTACAACCGGAATTCAGGCGCCAGTCTGCGCTCCAGAATGTCACCCCTCCCCACTCCTGGAGCCTGTCTTTTATTTACTGTTTACACCGCCTACTTGTGGAGGAGTTGGGGTAGAATGGGACTCTCCTATCTCCTTTCTGCTGCCTCGCGCAGGACTCCATAACTAGCCCCTCCTCTCAGTCGCTCCAAATTCTGGCACCCCTGTCCCTACCTCCAAAGCCCTGGGTCCGCAGCTCGCGGTAGGAGCGGTAAACCTCCCGCCTGAGGTAGTTGATGAAGCCCTCCCTGGGCGCGAACTTGCACACGAAGTTCTGCTCATAGAGGCAGTTGATGAGGAAGCAGGAGGCGATGGCGTCCTCCCCACCGTCGGGCTTCAACTCCACCAGCGCCAGATTGCAGTCGCTGGAGCTGCAGCAGGCGTGCACGCAGTCCCGGCCGCGGCGCAAGGTGAGGGAGCGCAGGAACGTGGCCCCGTTTCTGACCGAGGCGTCGGTGTCGAGGACGAAGGCAGGCACTCCGGGAGTAAAGCTGTTCAGGCAGTTATCCGCGGTGGGCAGATCAGGGGTCACCCGCGGCTGCCCCGCTTCGGTGCGCAGGAGGCAGACCCCGAAGAGAAGCCACACGGCGACCGCTGGAATGCTGGCCTGGGAGAGGCGGCCCTCGGCCATCGTCCTCCCAGGGACCGTCGCCCTCCTCCCCTCGGGGTAACCTTCACACTGAGGGCCTCTGGGCTCCGAAGGTGCTTGTGGCCTGAGAGAGGGGAGGGAACGGAGGAGGAGACACCGGATCAGCAGGGAGACTTCAAGGGAGGCGGGCCGGCCGGGAGGAAGTGAAGGGGAGGATCAGGGAGCATCGTGCACCCCAGGAGTGAAGAGGGCACGCAGCCTCGATCCTCCCAAGCACACTCCAGTGACCCCGGCGCCTGACAGACTTCCAGACGGACGGGTAAGGAGCTCACATACCCAGACACACGCAGGAGCGCAGAACAAAGGGCCAAACATGCTCTGGACTCGCTCCGCCTCTGCCTTGCTCTCCTCCGCCCAAGTTACCTGCGCAGGTGAGTGGGGTGGAGTCGGGCCTGCCGAGGTTCCGGTCCCGGCTTCCTGCGTGGCTCAGGCCGCAGCTTCCGCTCCGGTGTCCGGTGCGCGGGGGATCGGCTGACTCCTCCTCCCCTAGTTTCTGGTGAAACTGAGTCAGCGCGGCCGGGGCGGGGCGGACCTTAACCCCGCGCGGCCGGCCCCGCCCACGCCCGGTGCACCTGGGCTGCCCAAGCTTCCGGACCGCCTCCCTGCCTCCCCGCGGTCTCCGACCCCTCCCCTGCGGCATGGTCCCCCTGACGGGCTGAGGCCGGGGCGACCTGCCCGGGGCCGCGCCCCTCGAGGCTGCTCTACTCTGGCTGTGAGTCCAGCCTCGCGAGGGTCCACGCGCCCCAGAAGTACACCCGTATCCCGGGAGCCCGGACGCTTCAGGACGCCCCAAAGAAGTCGAGGGTTGGGCGCTCTGGGCGGCTGTTTCCAGTCCCGTTTGGGGACCCAGGCCTGAGGCACTAGTGAAGGGGCTGGAGGAGGAGAAATGGGGGAAAGCCCAAGCCCGATGCAAATGATTTCGCTGCCAGCGTCAACCCTCGGGAAATTATTTCCAAATTATTATGGCCGGAAGAGACCGAAAGGTGTGTGGCGGCACCTTTGGTAACTGGAATGCAGAAGCCTCTTCCATCATCACCACCTTCGCCAGCTCCAGAAACCCTCCTTTTTGCCAGAGTGAGAAACAGGCGATTTCCCGCCGCCAGACTTCCCTGCTTGATCCGCAGGGTTTTCTTTTTGTTTGAGGCGCTTCCTCATCTTGTACTAACGTTTACCTTCGGGGCACTTTTGGAGCTGAGTCCCTGTTAGCCTCACTGGTCTCCTGATCCCTTCCCTGGAGCGCAGAATCCCTCTCCTCTTCCACCAAAGCGGTGCTCCTGGTCAGGAGCTGACTTTCTTCTAGTGAAATAGCATCCTTGAAAGCTAGAGGATGTTCACCACAGTAGCTGACCTTCACAGAACCACGGATTCCTTGAAGCCAGGCTCACTGCTTTTTCTGAGTGAAGCACTCCTCTTAAAGCCCATTCTTTACAGAGCAAGATTTGTCCTATTAATGCTCTCCCCAAAAAGAGATTCCACACATTTTCATGATGAATTAGCAACCCTCCTCCCCCCAGTGGGTATGATTTTCCCCCTTTCACATTTAGAGCAGCTTAACCTATGAGGTGCTATAGCCAAACCTTCATTTTCCTGGCTAAACTGCAACATTCCCTAGTTGCCCACATTATGGGCTTTGGGGTGGGAATCTGGAGCCTGGGGGGGGGGAATCTGTCTCCCCTTCTCTGGATTTTCTGAGTTTTTCCACTGGTCCAGGCACAATGGGGAACACAGAGCAATG
This sequence comes from Sus scrofa, assembly GCF_054392235.1. Classification (NCBI taxonomy): domain Eukaryota; kingdom Metazoa; phylum Chordata; class Mammalia; order Artiodactyla; family Suidae; genus Sus; species Sus scrofa. The sequence continues at coordinate 139,774,490 of NC_139383.1, forward strand.
ACAGTATGCTGAGAATGAAGCGCAGGATTGTGCGGTTACTGGAAGGAAAGGATTTTGTTGAGATTTGCCTCCTTCAATACCTTATACACACAAGAATCCTAACACAGGAGACTATTACCTTATGGTAATATTACCACAGATTTATCATTACTTCCATCATACACACCATTACAAAACCCTGCATTTATCAAGCCCTGCCAATGCCCAAACCCTGTCCCTAACTACTTCCCACACCTTGCCCCATATACTCAAACCAAGAAAGAAGGTAATATTTTCATCCCCCTTTTATGGACCGGCAAACAGGCTCAGACAGGTGAACAAACTTGTCAGGTTACATGGCAGTTAGGTGGCAGAGCAGGGACTAGAATCCAGGTAGGCCAATTCATTGCTTCAGCACCTAAACACTGGGCTTTACTCGACTTCCAATCTGACTTCAGCTGGAAGTTTCACCCCCACCTCATATTCAACTTGCCTGAAACACACACTTTCAAGTGGTGAGCAGCCACCATTTGTTGAGATACCTGCTGTGTGCCAGACACTTGACATATGAGTTGATTCAGCTTTGCAAAGAGGCTCACTAAACTCCATCAAGGTGACTAGCGAAGAGTGGGAGGAGAAAATAAAAAATAAAAAAATAGGAGTTCCCTTGTGGCGCTGTGGGTTAAGGATCTGGCATTGTTACTGCAGGGGCTCGGATGTGGGTTCAGTCCCTGGCCCAGAACTTCCACATGCCACAGGCGTGGCCAAAAAAAAAAAAAAAAAGAGTAGCGGCAAGACGGTAGGGGTTCAGTTTGTGGGCTTCAGATTCAGACTACTGGGTTCAACTCTTTCATCTGCCACTTACGATCAGTGTAGTCTTTGGTAACTTATTTAGCCCCCCTGTGCCTTAGTCTCCTTGTACACAAAGTGGGGCTTCACAGGGTTAGTATAAATATTAAATGAGTTAATACAGATAAAACTTTTCACACTGTGAGTACTCAGTACACATTATCTGAAAAAAGTGACAGGACCAGAATTTTATCTCGAGCGTCTCTGACCTCAAAAACTACACTTTTCTCACTACCTTATGCTGCTTCTTAGATCCGAAAGAAAACAACTACACATGGGGTGGGGGAAGACTAAGATAATCCACCAAAATGGTAAAAGTGATGGTGTTTGAATGATGGGAATATGGGGTAACATTTTCTTCTTTCTAGTTTAAAAATTATTTCTGAGGAAGTTCCCATGTGTCATAGCACGTCAAGGATCCAGCATCACTGCATCTGTGGTGCAGGTTGCATTGTGGCATGGGTTTGATCCCTAGTCTGGAACTTCCACATGCCACAGATGTGGCCAAAAAATACCCTCAACCAATCAAACAAACAAAAATTATTTCTGAAGTTTCTTTTGGTGAGTATGCAATGCTTCCATGATGAAGAGAAAAATACATCACGAAAACCTCCACATTCATCATATTTAGCCACAAACTGCTTCTTCTTCTTCTTCTTTTTTTTTTTTTTTTTTTTTTTTTTTTTGCTTTTTAGGGCTACGCCTGCAGCATACGGAGGTTCCCAGGCTAGGGGTCCAATCACAGCTACAGCTGCTGGCCTACACAATAGCCACAGCAATGCCAGATCTGAGCCACTTCTGAGACCTACAACACAGCTCATGGCAATACTGGATCCTTAACCCACTGAGCGAGGCCAGGGATTGAACCCAAAAACTTTCCGCTGCGCCACGAAGAGACCTTTTTTTTTTTAGGGCCGCACCTGCGGCATATAGAAGTTCCCAGGCTAGGGGTCCATTCGGAGCTGCTGCTGCTGCCGGCCTACACCACAGCCACAGCAATGCCAGATCTGAGCTGAGTCTGTCACCTACACCACAGCTCACACCAATGCTGGATCCTTAACCCAAATCCTCACAGATACTAGTTGGGTTCTTAGCCTGCTGAGGCAAAACAAGAACTCAAATTGATTCTTTGCTCCTTTCTCCACATTCTCGCCTGGTCTCACTGTCCCAGTCACTTTGGAGTAATCTATGCCCCCCTGCCTTTCCTTGGGCTTTCCCTGCAAACATCTAGCCAGCCCCCAAGTTCTGGCATATTTCCCCCCTCTTCCCTGGTAACTGCTCACATGCATCCCTTCTACTCTATTGCCACCGCTGCCCTTTCTCTGGGCTCTCTGCCAGCCTCCAGATGGACTCCGGGCCACCTTGCACACAGCATGAGGTTCCCTTCTCCAGACTGCCTTCCTCTGTCCTTCACTGGTTCAGACCCCTGGTAACCCCCACTCCCAAGAGCCTCTTTAACAGTGTGTACAGAGCCAGCTATTTTCTGGATGGATTCATAAAGTTTGATTTGTGGAGAGGTGGAGAGCATTGGAGCTGTTGGAGGACTTAGATAAAGCCCTTCCTTTCCCATATAGGAAACTGAGGCCCAGAGATTAGTCCTTGATTTGTTGTTCAGAGGTGCAGAGCTAGTAGGTGGCAGAGGCTACCTCCAGACCTCAGGTCTTCTGACTGCCAATCTAGGGCCATCTCTGAGGGTTTTTTTTTTTCTGTCTTTTTAGGGCCACACCCGCAGGATATGGAAGTTCCCAGGCTAGGGGTCGAATTGGAGCTGTGGCTGCCGTCTTACACCACAGCCATAGCAACGTGGGTTCCTAGCTGCATGTGCGACCTAAACCACAACTCCCGGCAATGCCGGATCCTTAACCCACTGAGTTAGGCCAAGGGTTGAATGGATTTTAGTCAGGTTCATTACTGCTGAGCCACGACAGGAACTCCCCTTTCTGAGATTCTGACCTGCCTTCCTGCAAAGCATTTCCAAATGATATTGTTTTCTAATTGTATATGGCAGGCCTGAGGGGAGCTGTCTGAGTGAGTTAGCTCTTTTATTGACCATGTGGCTCCCTCTCCCTCTATGAACCTGGGGAAGAGAAAGCCTGTGTTTATGCTACAGCCTTCCTTCATATTTGCCATACCACCAGTACCAACTACTGATCTTAGCGGTGGGTGGTTTGGTGAGAATATTCAGTCCATAACACCACTGGTAAAAAAGGTACACTGAATGCCTTGTCTTGGCTGGTGGTCTGCTGGTTTCTATAGGTAGGAAAATGGATGGCCTTCAAAGATGGGCATTAAAGATGGTAGGCAAGGGTAGTTCCCCTTGTAGCTCAGTGGTAATGAATCAGACTAGTATCCAAGAGGATGCAGGTTTGATCCCTGGCCTCGCTCAGTGGGTTTAAGGATCTGGCATTGCCTTGAGCTGTAATGTAGATCGCAGATGCAGCTAGGACCTGGCGTTGCTTGGCTGTGGCATAGCCCAGCAGTTCCAGCTCTGATTCTCCACCTAGCCTGGCAGCTTACCTATACCTGTAGGTGCGTGCTGCTCCTCCCTCAAGGAAGTGGCGTTTACCTTTCTCTTCTCTTTGAATCCGTAACTTGCTTTGACCTATGGGACTTAGTAGAAGTGGTACCACATGACTTCCAGGCTTCACCCTAGAGGCTTTCATTTTCTGCTCTTACACCCAGTTCTGATGTAAAGAAGTTTGACTACCCTGTGGGAGAGAGAGGCCGCTGGAAGAGAGCAAGATCCTGGAGGATGAGAGACTGAAGGGAGAGAGGGGGCTCTGCTATCTCACAGCCACCCCAGCTGAGTAGCTTCATGAAGCCTTCCTGCATTCTTAGTCCCAGGCAACTCAGCCCAATGCAGACTAGTTGCACCTGCCAAGCCCTACCCAAGTTGAGAATCATGAGCAAATAAATGGCTGTGTTATCAGCCTTTACATTTTGGGGTGATGTTGTAAGCAGATAGATTAAAGGGTCACTGGAGAAAGAGAACCAGGAGTGGCTGAGTGTGTGTGTGTGTGTGTGTTTAGGGCCTCACCTGAAGCATATGGAAGTTCCCTGGCTGGGGGTCGAATGGGAGCTGCAGCTGCCCACCTACACCACAGCAACGGGGGATCCGAGCCACGTCTGTGACATACACCACAGCTCATGGCAACGCCGGATCCCCAACCCACTAAGCAAGGCCAGGGATCAAACCCAAGTCCTCATAGATACAAGTCAGGGCTCGTTACTGCTGAGCCACAAGGGAAACTCCTCTTTTCTTTTTTTTTTTTTTTTTTTAAGCTTCACCTGTGGCATGTGGAAGTTTCCAGGCCAGGGACAGAACCCACCCAAAGCAGCGACCAGAGCCACTGCAGTGAAAATGCCAGATCCCTAACCCATTGTGCCACATGGGAACTCCAGGAATAGCTTAATGGAATAAGAGAACCTGTTTTGGTCTTAACCATTTTGTGATCTAAGCCTGGCCACAATGCTTACCCTTGAACAGGTCTCAGAACTAATGATCTTAAGGGAACAAAGGACAGATTGCAGGTACAGAGAAAAGGCAGCCAAACAATAGTGCAGTGATACAGCAGAGTCCTAGTTCCCCCCTCTATGGATACATATACACATAATAATATGTCTTTTGAGTTCTTTAGGAACCTAAGGCCCCAGGTGGAGGATGGAAGGGTGGTATTGACTTTCTGACTTCAATTAACCAAGACTTGGACTCAGTCAAACTTCGTCCCAATTCTATGCTGGATTCTTGTCTACTCAAGTCTCTTCATGAATATGCAGGTACCCTTAGCTCAAAAGGTCCCTAATTTTGCTGTTTGGGGAGACACTGTTTTGGGAAAGGTCCCCAGTGTTCTCCTTACGTGCTGTAAGTTATAATAAATCCTTCCTTCTCTGAATCTTTGGCGTGGTTGTGTCTGTTGGCTGGACACCCACCGAGAGGTGAATCCTGTTTTGGGGTAATGATTTATGTTGGCAATAATAACTGCAACAGAAGGATATTCACAGAACAAAATTTAGTTTTAATTATCTAATGATCTTATATAAATTTTATAAATTTTAGTTTTAATGATCTAAATAAAAGCCCACGAATTCCCTTGATCATGCAGAGCCAAGGATTTTTGATAGGGATTTTTGGGAAAAGTAATGCAAGATTTTTCAAAGTGAATTTGCTGTCATTGGTTCAATCTTTATTTAAAGGAGACAAGTCCCCTCAGATACTGCTGTAACCCTAAAAGGGACTTTTTTTTTTTTAAATAGATGCACCTGTGGTCTATGGCAGTTCCCAGGACAGGGATTAAATCCAAACTTGCAGCTGTGACCTATGCCACAGCCCTGGCAACGCCAGATCCTTTAATCTACTGGACCTTCGGGAATTGAACCCATGCCTCCAGAGCAGTCAGATTAACCCACTGCACCACAGTGGAAACTCCCTAGAAGGGGCATTTTATTTTATTTTTATTTTTTTCTTTTTATGGCCACACCTGGGGCATATGTAAGTTTCCAGGCTAGGGACTGAATTGGAGCTGCAGATGCCGGCAGTGCCACAGCCACAGCAATGCAGGATCTGAGCTGCATCTGTGACCTACACCACAGCTTGTGGATCCTTAACCCAGTGAGCAAGGCCAGGGATTGGACCCATATACTCATGGATACTAGTTGGGTTCTTAACCTGCTGAGCCACAATGGGAAATTTTTAAAATTTTCTAAATAATTACATATTATATGTGGAGTCTAAAATATAGTGCAAATGAATCTGTCTACAGATCAGTAACAGACTCACAGCCATGCAGAACAGACTTGTGGTTGCCAAGGGGGAGTGGAGGAGGGAGTGGCAAGGACTGGCCATTGGGTTTGTATCTATAAAGCAATGAGGACCCCCTGTACAGCACAGGGAACTATATCCAATCACTTGTGACAGAACATGACGGAAGATAATATGAGAAAAAGAATGTATATGTGTGTGTGTATATATATGTATATATATGACTGGGTCACTGCTGTATAGCAGAAATTGGCACAACATTGTAAATCAACTTTATTTTATTAAAAAATTTTTTAAAAGGATAAATCAACTATAATACAATTTTTTAAATACGTATTATATATAGCGTTTTCTCATCTGTGTTAAATATATATGCGTAGAAAAATACTAGAGAGATGGTGTTCCCGTCATGGCTCAGTGGTTAACGAATCTGACTAGGAACCATGAGGTTGTGGGTTTGATCCCTGTCCTCGTTCAGTGGGTTAAGGATCCGGCATTGCTGTGAGCTGTGGTGTAGGTCGCAGACAAGGCTTGGATCTTGCGTTGCTGTGGCACAGGCTGGCGGCTACAGCTCTGATTGGACCCATAGCCTGGGCACCTCCACATGCCTTGGGTGCAGCCCTCAAAAAGAAGACAAAGCCAAAAAAATAAATAAATGAAAAAATGAGAAAGAAAAGAATAGGCATTTAAGAACAGTCTAGTTCTGATGGGGTCTGCCTGCTGCTTATTTTGTCCTACCCAGGCCAGACCTCTGCCAGGCCTGTACCTTCTTTATTTCCCCACCCTGATATGACCCTGTGGTCCTAGTGGTTTTTCTTCACATTTTATCTTGAACCTTGAGTTCCCTTATCTTGGGCAAACTTAACTGGTGAATGGTGACACGCGTAGGTTGGTGCTATAATGGGAGAATGTAAATAAGGAGCCTTACACTGGAGTTCCCGCAGTGGCAGAGGGGAAACGAATCCGACTAGGAACCATGAGGTTGCAGGTTCGATCCCTGGCCTCGCTCAGCGGGTTAAAGATCTGGCATTGCCATGAGCTGTGGTGTAGGTCACAGGTGCAGCTCAGATCTGGCGTTGCTGTGGCCGTGGTGTAGGCTAGCAGCTGCAGCTCTGATTAGACCCCTAGCTTGGGAACCTCCATATGCCGTAAGTGCGGTCCTAAAAAGACAAAAGACCAAAAAAAAAAAAAAAAAAAAAAAAAGGAGCCTTACACTGTAAATAATGGTTATACCTCATTCGTGTACATATAGAGCTTCCCTGGGGCCATATTGTATGCTCATGCAAAATCTCACAAACCCCCAGTTGACAGATGAGGAAGTATGCTCAGGGAGGGTCCAGGCATGAACCTGTCTGTGATCCTGTGTAGGAATTCAAGAAGTTTGCATTTTCCAATCCATCACTAAGTTCTGTTAAACATTACCCTCTAAATTGCTCTCCAACCCATCCACTTCTCCCTACCAGCAACATTTCCTCCTCGAGTCAAGCCCAGCAGCAATGGCCTCCCAGGCCTTTTGCATCCTCTGACTCCCTTTCTGTTCAACAGCCAGGATGATCTTTTAGAAATTTAAATCTGGGAGTTCCCATTGTGGCGCAGCAGAAATGAATCTGACTAAGTAACCATGAGGTTGAGAGTTTGATCCCTGGCCCCGCTCAGTGGGTTAAGGATCCCGTTGTGATGTGAGCCATGGTGTAGGTTGCAGACTTGGCTCAGATCCGGTGTTGGTGTGGCTGTGGTATAGGCCGGCAGCTACAGCTCCAATTCAGCCCCTAGCCTGAGAACCTCCATATGCCGAAAGTACAGCCCTAAAAAGAAAAAAAAATAAATAAATCTGAACATGTCAGCCTGCCTGACCACCCTTGCTTAAGATTTTGCAGTGACTTCCAGTGCTCTTGGGATAGAGACAAAACTCCTTAACATGGTTCACAGAGCCCTGAGTAGATACCTCTACCCTTTCCACCTCATGGCCCATTTTTGCTTCTCTCATCTCTTTGCTCCAGCCTCATTGACCTTCCTTAGTCCCTTGTACTCACCCTCTGCCTCCTGCCACAGGGCCTTTGCATGTGCTCTGCCTTCTGTCAGGTCTATTCCTGCTGGCCCCTGTGCCTAGTTAAACTCCTATTGATCCTTCAGAACTTAGTTCAAATGTTACCACTTGCTAGGTAACACCATCACTAGACATATAGCACCTCTTAGCTTTTCTTCAGATCATTAAATACAATTGCAGTTTTACATTTATTTGATTAGTCAAATACTGTTTATTTTAACACTAGACTGTAAGTTCCACGAGAGCAGAGACTGTGTCTTTTTTGGATCACCAATCCCCAGGATTGAGCATAATGCTTGGTCTACCAGAAGAACTCATAAAATCTTTTTTAAATGAATGTGTTAATGAATGAACCAAACCCATAGACTCTTCTGAACAGGTTCCTTTTCCTGAATAGGGCTCCCAAAGCCTTCAGAAGACAGAAATAGAAGAGGGAGGGAACTACACTCTGACCTTTTGCCTATCAGAGTGTAACAGGTCATCAAGGTAACAGCTGGGTCTGCAGGCTGCATTTTAGAGGCCTCCTCATTTCCACCCTCTTCCAAAGAGGGCCAGGAAGGAAGCCACTTCAGGGAAACCCCAAGGCCAGGCTTTGACAGACAGAGCCTCACCAGGAAAGCAGGGAGGATGAGAAGGCAAACAAAGGAAGGGAAGGAGAGTTTTCCCCTGGCTCAGTGGATTACAGATCCAGTGTTTCACTGCCGTTGCTCTGGTTACAACTGTGGTGAGGGTTAAAACCCTGGCCCGTGAACTTCCATATGTCACAGGGGAGGCCAAAAAAAAAAAAAAAAAGAGGAAGGGATATCTTGAGAAGGGAAAGTTTGGATATTTTACTAAATGTTTACATACATCATCTCATTTAATCCTCCCCAAAACCACATTTTGCAGTTAGGAAAACAGACTCAAAGAGGTTGTGAAACTTGAGGGTAATTAAACCAATACAGAGCAAAACTGAGTTTGAACTGGGATCCTCCCTCTGAAGCCCAGGCTTTTCTAAGCTACCATCCTGGCCTCCAGCCTTTAAACACCTCCCCTACCCTGTCAATTTAGGGCCTAAATTTCATAATTAAAGACTTATCCAAGAGTTTCCGTTGTGGTGCAGCAGAAACAAATCCAACTAAGAACCATGAGGTTGCGGGTTCGATCCCTGACCTCCCTCAGTGGGTTAAGAATCCACTGTTGCCGTGAGCTGTGGTGTAGGTCACAGATTTGGCTTGGATCCTGTGTTGCTATGGCTGTGGTGTAGGCCGGAAGCTACAGCTCTGATTAGACCCCTAGCCTGGGAACCTCCATATGCCTTGGGAGCAGCTCTAAAAAGCAAAAAAAAAAAAAAAAAAAAAAAAAAAAAAAAAGAAAAGACTCATCCATTGGCTTTTGTCTAAAATTCTCTTTTAGTAGTCAGTGTATGATGTTTGAAGCTGATACTTTAGAAACAGAAAATCGTCATAAAAGCAACCACTACAAGACCTAAAAATAATTACATAAACAAAGATTGGAATGTGGAAAGTAAAGAGGATGAGGGAGTAAGTATGAGTATTGGAGTTAATTTCTTTTTTTCTTTTTTTGCTGTCTGCGGAAGTTCCCTGTCCAGGGCACTTCAGACAAAGCAGCAACCCAAGCCTCAACAATGACAATGCTGGATCCTTACCCTGCTGTGCCACCAGGGAACTCTGGGAGTTAATTTATCCTTCCTATTGAGGAGACAAAATACTGTTTAAAATGGAATAATTTATGATATTACACAAAGGGATAATGGTGATCACAGGAGAACTAAAAACAGAAGCTGTTCATAGGTTGCCATAGAGAGTGGAGCTGGGGAGAGAAGAGAAACTTTCATTTTTCTTTTGTCCTTCTGAACTGTTCATTTAAAAAAAAATTATAGGGCGTTCCCATCATGGCCCAGTGGTTAACAAACCCGACTAGCATCCATGAGGACATGAGCTCAGTCCCTGGCCTCCCTCAGTGGGTTAAGGATCCAGTGTTGCCGTCGGCTATGGTGTAGGCCAGCAGCCACAGCTTCCATTTGACCCCTAGCCTGGGAACCTCCATATGTCGTGGGGCAGCCCTAAAAAGACAAATATATATATATATATATATAGTATTCTCCCATTGTGTAACTTTTGTAAAGTTTTGAAATCTTTGTTTACAAAAGACTAAACAAACACAAACACCCTCCCTTTAGAATGCAAGGATGTTTAGAAGTAATAATCCTAACACCCAGGTAAATGTTAGGTCTGCAAGGTTTCTGTGTGTCTGGAAGGACGTGAGTCGGAGCTTAGGGGGCGGTGTGATGTGATGATGAACATGGCTTCCTAAGCAGTTGCGTCTGGGGAGTGGGCTTGGGAGACAAGATTGCCTTTGCAAACACAGAATCAGGGCAACGGGAGTGCCTCTTCTCTCACCTTCCTAAAGCCAGCTCACATTTAGGACAAGAGGGTCCTGATCCCACGAGGGCCAGAGACAACCAGCCTACTAGTTATCTTCTGTCAGATGCTGCCCTCAGCAGCGCCACACTCTGGAGCCTTGGCCAGCCAGGGACCCTGCTCCTGTAGGATCCCTATGACCGCAGCTTCGGGGGGCCCAGGTGGATCTAGTCCCAGGAGGGTGGGATGCTAAGAGCACTCAGGTGAGTATGACTCAGGTCAGAGCCTCGCACCTCTCAGGACCCAAGGGCCTCTTCCTCCTCCGGAGACATGGCACCCTCCTGACCTTTGCTCGTCTGCAGTTTATATCACTCAGGCTCAGCAGCTGCAGAAAGGGAGGCCGGGGCACGGTGGCTCGGGAGTGCCACTCACTGGCAGCCAGGAGCCGAGAGACTGGCATTCCCAGCGCCACACAAAGGCCTGTTGATCTTTGACCCCCACCCCTCCAGGAGCCTTGGTCCTCCCTCCCGCCCGCCTTCCTTTCCTCCCTGCTGGCCTCTCTCTCACTTCTCTCTCTTCATTCCCTGGCACTCTTGCTCTGACTGGCAGTTTTTCCCAGCGCCTCGCCCAGACCGATCTTCTCATGCTGTCTTCAAGCCCTGCTTCCTGCACATCTCCCAGCCCGGACAAGGAGAACCCGAGTAAGAAGGTCCAGTGGGCTTCTGGGAGGAGGAGGACATCATCCACAGACTCAGAGTCAAAGTCCCACTCCGACCCTTCCAAAGTGTCCCGTTCCCGGAGACCCACTCGTCTGACGGTGAAGTACGACCTGGGGCAGCTCCAGCGCTGGCTGGAGATGGAGCAGTGGGTGGACACTCAGGTTCAGGAGCTCTTCCAGGTGGGTAGCGCGGGGAAGGGGGAGGCCACGGGAGTCAGGGGGCCAGGAGGGAGCCTGCTCTGAGGCCTCAGGAGGGGCTGGTGGGGGAATGTGAAATGCTCCCTTGGAGAGAAAGCTTTTCCCCACAAATGAAGGATGGGTTGCAGTCCTGAAATCTGTCTCCCTCTGCTCTGGGCTCTGCCTCTCTCTCTCTTCCTAATCTGGGGCAGGTGTTTTAACATCCCTGAGGCTTAGTTTCCTAATCTGTAAAAAGGGACTCTCAGTGCCTGTCAGATCTCCTTTGTATGAGGACTTCTTGAGGTTCAGATGAGAGAGTAGAAGAGCTATTTTTCTTTATGTCTTTGCTTACTTTCATCTTCAACACACATACATGTCTAGAGCAGCGTTGTTCATTCCTGTGGCTGTCAGCCATGTGTAGCTATTTAACTTTAAAGTGATAAAAATTGAAAAACATTAATAGTTCAGTTCTTCAGTCACACAGGCCACATTTCAAGGGCCCTATGGCCCCATTTGGCTAGTGGCTACCAAGTTGTCAGCACAGACATAGAACAGTTCCATCGTCTCTGAAAGGCTAGTGTTGAACTAGAATGTATCAGAGTGACCAACCACGAGGGGCAACACCAGCCCTTGACCTAGCCTTGGCCCTGGCTCCAACTGGCTCTTCTCAACCCCACTCTGGGAAAGTGGCACTTTTTAAAACCTAGATAGCTCCGAATCGGGATCCTAGTGTGGGAACAAATGCTGCTCCAATAACAGATAACAGTTTGAGCACTTAACTGCATGCTGGGCATAGGGCCCAGCACCTGACTTGGGTTCTTTCATTCAGCCTTCCCCACAACTCCGTGAGGTTGGTACTCTTTTACGGTGAAGGAAATGGAGGCTTAGAAATGTTGAGTAACTTGCCCAAGGTCACACCCCTAGGGAGCCACGGAACCAGGAGCTACAGCTGGGGCTCTGACTTGAGCGAGTTGAGTGCTTATTTGAGCTGCTAGTGGTTCTCCACACCTGAGACACCTCAGGAAAAATCTGATGCCCTGGTTGTGCTTCAGCTGAATTTCAATCTACTAGCATGGGGGCTGGTACTGGTCTTTGATATAAGCTCCACCACTGATTATAGTGTGTGGCTAGCAAGAACTGTTGCACCAAGCCAAAGGCCAGAGTCCTCCTTGTCCACAGGCCACGGTCTTTGCCTCTCTCCTTCGTGACTCAGGTCCTGTCTTTTCTTTTGCGGGCAGCAAGGGCCTGTGATTCTTCCAGGTAAGAGCTATGTCTGTGCTCCTGTGGTTGGGGGTGGGGAAAAGTGACATGTGAGGCCAGGCTGCCTCGTGAGGCTCCCTGGGTCGTGTACTGGTTTGGTCCAAGTGTTGACGGTGTCTCAGCAGTGGGCATCCTCGGCCCACTCATGGAAGAGAAGGAAATGCTCTAGAGCAGGAGGCAGGGGAGACAAACTTTGTTGGCCTGTGTCTGCTCTGACCTTGCAGGACACCTCCACTGCCCTTCGCTCCTGCCAGCACCCTCCCTCTCTGGATCAGTTTCAATTTCAGATTGAAATTGTACCTTTGTATTAAAAGTCTCATATTTCAGACACCTCAGGGCAGGTCCTTCCAGGCATTAGAGAGAGACACAAGCCAAAGAATCTTGTTTTGCAAGATCCAGGCAGGGAAAAGCTATAGAATAATGAGCTCGTAACATTGGAAAACAGGACATGTGGGAGGACCACTCCCAGGCAATGACCGGAATAAAATACCTGGCCTGCAGTTGCCATGGCAATTGGCCAAAGGTGCCAGGTGGCAGTTCCTCTCATAATCCCCGGTCTTTTCAGCAGGAAGCAGCCAAGTGGCTGGGGAAGCCCCAGGCAGCTGGTAATCCTGGGCAGAGATTGAGGCAACCCAGCCTCCAGGAGTACCCTGCTCCAGTTCTACCCTCACAGAGCCCCTCTCCACCCACTGGGGCTGCTCTCGCATGCCCACCTTGGATGGCACCCCTGGGGATGGTGCCACGAGTGGGTTGCATCACTATTTGTTTAGTTTAGTGGGACCCAACCTTCCTTTGTTGGAGGCCCCACCTCTTCTCAATGGGTGTGCAGTCTGCTTTAGGCTCTTTACAGGAACAAGTCTGGGTTCAACAGAACAGACAGACTTGGGGCCCTGGAGCTCCTGTTGTCCAGGAATAGAATGTGGATTTGGCTTCTAAGCAGGGACCTCAGTACTCATGAGTTTCTCCAGTTTTAAGGAGACTCTTGGAGTTCCAGCTGTGCCCCAAGAGGACTGACACTGTCTCTGGAACACTGAAACACAGGTTTGCTCCCTGGACTGGCACAGTGTGTTAAGGATTCCAGGCAGAGGTCACAGCTGCAGCTTGGATCTGATCCCTGGCCCCAGAACTCCATGTGCCATGGGACAACAACAACAAAAAAGGGGAGCCAGGGAGAGACTCTTCTTAGCAATGTCCCCCCTTTTGGTTACCACTCCCTATTTCATGTCTCCTTCGTAAGACTCCTTAAAGGATTTGTCCCCACTCAGAGCCTTTACTTACTTCTCTTCCTGTCATCTTTCAACCACTGTAATCTGACTTGTGTTCCTACCACTATATTGAGCCCTCTTGACAAAGTCACCAGTCACTCCCTTGGGGCTAAAGCTCGTGTACACATCAGCAGGGGCTACTGTTGACCACTCCCAGAGTTTTGGACTATTCCTTTCTTATAGCTTCCATGACACCATCTTTTCCTGAGGGCAGCTGGCATTTTGACACAGCCCTTTTTTTTTTTTTTTTCTTTTTTTTGTCTTTTTGCCTATTTCTAGGGCCACAACCACAGCATATGGACGTTCCCATGCTAGGGATCTAATGAGAGCTGTAGCTGCCGGCCTGCACCACAGCCACTGCAACATGGGATCCAAGCCACGTCTGCGACCTACACCACAGCTCACAGCAACGCCAGATCTTTAACCCACTGAGCAAGGCCAAGGATTGAACCCACAACCTCATGGTTCCTAGTCAGATTCATTAACCACTGAGCCATGATGGGAACTCTTGATACATTGCTTTTGATGCAATGACATTTTAAGAAACAATCAAATTTTTCAACTTTAAAATGGGGGAGTTCCCGTTGTGGCACAGTGAAACAAGCATTTGTTAGCTCATCTCTGAGCTTCACTCCGTTGTGGGTTTTCATGGCAGAGAGATCAGGAGAAGGGGACAGAGTGTGGAGTGGAGTTGAGCAGGGGGTCAGGTCAGGCAGCATCTGTCAGGAAACCACCACATGTAATACAGACTCACAAGCTGACCACACTTGCCCACCTCATAAGAGTTATTTGATATATCTGCTCATTTTCTAAGAATTCACAAAATACTTGTGGGAAAGAATATTTTCATTAATGGTATGAGCCCACAATCTCAATACTAGGGTGCAATGGCAATCTGACTCTCAGTAATACACATACCCTATAGCTAAAGTCATAAGTCATAAAGAATGGTTTTGGGAGCAGGAAAAATCCTTCTTCAGAGGTGGAGTTCTAATCATTAGACTATTTTTTTTGGTTATTTGACTCTACCCTCCACCTCCTGGGATTCCAATTACATGTATGTTAGACCACTTGATATTTTTCCACAGGTCACTGAGGCTCTAGTCTGTCCTCATCTTTTTTTTTCTCTACCTTCTTTTTTTCTCTCTGTGCTTCATTTTGGCTTAGTTTCTTTTGCTACTTCTTCAAGGGTAAATGATCTTTTTTTCTGTAGTGTCAAATAAGCTGCTAATTTCCTTTCTTTTTCTTACTTTTTTTTTTTGTTTTGTTTTGTTTTGTTTTGTTTTGCTTTTTAGGGCCACACACAGAATATGGAAGTTCCCAGGCTAGGGATCAAATCAGAGCTATAGCTGCCGGCCTACACCACAGCCAGAACAACTCAGGAGCCTCAACCCACTGAGCCAGGCCAGGGATTGAACCCACATCCTCTTGGATACTACTTGGATTCATTTCTGCTGCACCAAATTTCGAGCTACCTCTTTAAAAACAAAAAAAAAACCTCAATGAATTTTATTGTATTTACAGTTGTACAATGATCATCACAACCCAATTTTATTTTTTTATATTACTCAATGAATTTATTACATTTATAGTTGTACAATGATCATCACAACCCAATTTTATAGCATTTCCATCCCAAACCCCCAGTGCATTCCCCCACCCCCCAACCTGTCTCCTTTGGTAACCATAAGGTTTAGTTTTTCAAAGTCTGTGAGTCAGTTTCTATTCTGCAAATAAGTTCATTGTATCCTTTTTTTTTTAGATTCCACATGTAAATGATAGCATATGCTATTTGCGCCTCACTATCTGACTGACTACACTTAGCATGATAATTTCTAGGTCTACCCATGTTGCTGCAAATGCCATTATTCTATTCCTTTTTTTGGCTGAGTAATATTACATTGTGTATATGCATCACATCTTTTATTTTTTACTTTTTTTAGGGCCCCACTTGTGTCATATGGAAGTTCCCAGGCTGGGGTTGAATTGGAGCTACAACTACTGACCTACACCACAGCCACAGCAACTTGGGATCCAAGCCATGCCTACAACCTACACCACAGCTCATAGCAACTCAGTGGGATCCTTAACCCACTGAGTGAAGCCAGGGAGCACACCCACATCCTCATGGATCCTCATGGATCCTAGAACATATGAGTACATGTAACTTCCAGCCTATGCCACAGCCACAACAAGGCCAGATCCGAGCCAGTGCCTGTGACCTACACCACAGCTCATGGCAACTCTGGATCCTTAACCCACTGAGCAAAGCCAGGGATCGAACCTGTGTCCTCGTGGTTACTAGTCAGCTTCGTTTCCACTGACAGGAACTCCTTCTGCCCGTTTTTTGATGGGGTTGGTTTTTTTTGTTTTTTGGTTTTTTTTTTTTGGATTGAGCTGCAGGAGGTGTTTGTATATTTTGGAGGTTAATTCCTTGTCAATCACTTCATATGCAAATAATTTCTCCCATTCCGTGGGTTGTCTTTTTGTTTTGTTCAGGGTTTCCTTTGCTCTGAAAAAACTTTGAAGTTTAATTACGTCCCATTTGTTTATTTTTGTTTTTATTGTCATTACTCTAGGAGGTAGATCTGTGAAGGTATTGCTGTGGTTTATGTCAGAGAGTATTCGGCCTATGTTTTCCTGTAAGAGTTTTGAGTATCTGGTCTTATATTTAGGACTTTAATCCATTTTTGAGTTTACTTTTGTGTATGGTGTTAGGGAGTGTTCTTTTTTTAATTTTTATTTTATTTTATTTTTGTCTTTTTGTCTTTTGAGGGCCACGCCCATGGCATATGGAGATTCCCAGGCTAGGGGTCTAATGGGAGCTGTAGCTAGCAGCCTACACCACAGCCATAGCAATGCCAGATCCGAGCCGCGTCTGTGACCTACACCATAGCTCATGGCAACGCCGGATCCTTAACCCACTGAGCAAGGCCAGGGATCAAACCTGCAACCTCATGGTTCCTAGTTGAATTCGTTAACCACTGAGCCACAACGGGAACTCCTTTTTCTGCACCAATTGAGTGGATCATATGGTTTTTATTCTTCAGTTTGTTAATGTACTGTGGCACACTGATTGATGTGAAAATATTAAAAATTCCTTGCATCCCTGGGCTAAATTCCACTTGATCATGTTGTACAATCTTTTTGTATTGTTGGATTCAGTTTGCTAGTATTTTGTTCAGGATTTGTGCATCTATGTGCATCAGTGATATTGGCCTGTCATTTTCTTTTTCTTTTCTTTCTTTTCTTTTTCTGTGGTATCTTTGTCTGGTATTGGTATCAGGGTGATGGTGCCCTCATAGAATGAGTTTGGGAGTGTTCCTTCCTCTGCAATTTTTTGGGAATAGTTTCAGAAGGGTAGGTGTTAGCTCTTCTCTATATTTTTGCTTTTTTTGGGGGGAGGGCCACAACTGCAGCATATGGAGGCTCCCAGGCTAGGGGTCGAATTGGAGCTGTAGCCACTGGCCTGTGCCAGAGCCACAGCAATGCAGGATCCAAACTGGTCTTCGACCTACACCACAGCTCATGGCAATGCTGGATACTTAACCTACCAAGCAAGGCCAGGGATCGAACCTGTGTACTCATGGATGCCAGTCAGATTCGTTAACCACTGAGCCACAACGGGAACTCCATCTTCTCTAAATTTTTGATAGAATTTGCCTGTGAAGCCTTCTGGTCCTGGACTTTTGTTTGTTGGAAGTTTTTTAATCACAGTTTCAATTTCAGTTCTTGTAATTAGTCCATTCATCTTTTCTATTTTGTCTTGGTTTAGTCTTGAAAGATTTTATTTTTCTAAGAATTTGTCCATTTCTTCTAGATTGTCCATCTTATTGGCATATGGTTGCTTGTAGTAGTCTCTTATAATCCTTTGTATTTCTGTGATGTCTGTTGTAACTTGTCCTTTTTCACTTCTAATTTTATTGATTTGAGTCCTTTTTTTCTTGATAAGTCTGGCTCTGGGTTTATCAATTTGTTGATTAAAGAACTAGCTTTTAGTTTCATTGATCTTTTCTATGGTTTTCTTTGTTTCTACTTCATTTATTTCTGCTCTGATCTTTATGATTTCATTTCTTCTTTGGCTTTTGTTTGATCTTCTCTAGTTGCTTTAGGTGTAAAGTTAGGTGTTTACTTGAGATTTTTCTTGTTTCCTAAGGTAAGGTAGGCTTGTGTTGCTATAAACTTCCCTCTTAGAACTGCTTTTACTGCATCCCATCGGTTTTGGATTGTTGTGTCTTTGTGGTCATTTGCTTTGAGGTATTTTTAAATTTCCTCTTTGATTTCTTCAGTGATCCATTTTTTGTTTAGTAATATGTTGTTTACTCTCCGCGTGTTTGTGTTTTTTGCAGTTTTTTTTTCTTGTTGTTGATTTCCAGTCACATAGCATTGTAGTCAGAAAAGAGGCTTGATGTGATTTCAATTTTCTTAAATTACTGAGGCTTGATTTGTGGCCCAGAATATAATCAATCCTAGAGAATGTTCCATGTTCACTTGAGAAGAATATGCATTCTGCTGCTTTTGGATGGAATGTTCTATAAATATCTCTTAACTCCATCTGGTCTAATGCATAATTTAAGGCCTGTATTTCCATGTTGATTTTTCTGTCTGAATTATCTGTCCATTGCTGTTAGTGGGGTGTTAAAGTCCCCCACTATTATTGTGATATTGTCAGTTTCTCCTTTTAAGGTTGTTAGCAGTTGTCTTACATATTGAGGTGATCCTATGTTGGGTGCATATATATTTATAATTGTTACATCTTCTTCTTGGATTGATCCTTTGATCATTATGTAATGTTCCTTCTTTATCTCTTATAATATTCTTTATTTTAAGGTCTATTTTGTCTGATATGAGTATTGCTACTCCATCTTTCTTTTGGTTACCGTTTGCATGGAATAATTTTTCCATCCTCTCACTTGCAGTTTTTCTGTGTCCCTAGAACTGAAGTGGGTCTCTTGATGACAGCATACATATGAATCTTGTTTTCATATCCATTCAGCCAGTCTATGTCTTTTGGTTGGGGCATTTAGTCCATTTACATTTAAGGTAATTTGATATGTGTGTTCTTATTGCCATTTTATTAATTGTTTTGGATTTGTTTTTGTTGATATTTTTTTCTTCCCTTCTTCTCTGTTCTCCTCTTGTTCTTTGATGACTATCTTTAGTGTTGTATTCGGATTGCTTTTTCTTGTGTGTGTATCTGCTGTAAATTATTTGTTTGCAATTACACTGAAATTTTGATATAGGAGTCTCCATATATACTAGATTGTTTTAAGTTGTTGGTCTCTTAATTGCAAGTGCATCTCCAGTGTCCTGCATTTTTACCCTCCTCTTCTCACGAGTTATGATTTTGGTAGCATATTTGCATGTGGATTATCTCCTACCTTTACTATATGTATGCCTTTATTGGTGACCCATGTCATTTGTAATATTTTTGTTTGTAGTTTTGGCCTTTTCTTTTCTACCTAGAGAAGTTCCATTAGTATTTGTTGTAAAGCTGGTTTAGTAGTGTTGAATTCTCTTAGCTTTTGCTTGTCTGTAAAGCTTTTGATATTCCCTTCATATCTGAATGAGAGGAGTTCTCTTCATGGCTCAGTGGTTAACGAACCCAACTAGGATTCAGGAAGATGTGGGTTCAATCCCTGGCCTCGCTCAGTGGGTTAAGGATCTGGTGTTTCCATGAGCTGTGGTGTATGTTGCAGACTCGGCTTGGATCCTGAGTTGCTGTGGCTGTGGTGTAGGCTGGCAGCTATGGCTCTGATTTGACCCCTAGCCTGGGAACCTCCGTATGCCATGGGTGCAGCCCTAGAAAGAAAAAAATGTATATCTTAATGAGAGTCTTGCTGGGTAGAGCAATCTTGATTAGAGGTTTTCCTTTCATCACTTTAAGTATATCATGCCACTGTCTTCTTCTTTTTTTTTTTTTTTTTTTTTTTTTTTTTTTTTTTGTCTTTTTGCTATTTCTTGGGCTGTTCCTGCGGCATATGGAGGTTCCCAGGCTAGGGGTCGAATCGGAGCCGTAGCCACCAGCCTACGTCAGAGCCACAGCAATGCAGGATACGAGCCGCATCTGCAATCTACACCACAGCTCATGACAACGCCAGATCGTTAACCCACTCAGCAAGGGCAGGGACCAAACCTGCAACCTCATGGTTCCTAGTCAGATTCGTTAACCACTGCGCCATGACGGGAACTCCAATCATGCCACTGTCTTCTGACCTGAAGAGTTTCTGCTGAAAAATCAGCCAATAAACTTATCAGAATTCCCTTGTATGTTATTTATTTATTTTCCCTAGATGCTTTCAATATTTTCTCTTTGTCTTTAATTTTTGTCAGTTTGATTAATATGTGTCTCAGGGTGTTCCTCCTTGTGTTTATTTTATGTGGTACTCATTGTGCTTCCTGGATTTGAATGAGTAATTCCTTTCCCGTATTAGGTAAGTTTTCCGTTACTATCTCTTCACATATTTTTTCTGGCCCTTTTTCTTTCCCTTCTCCTTCTGGTGCCCTTCTAATATGGATGTTGGTGTGTTTAATATTGTCCCAGAGTTCTTTTAGACTGTCTTCATTTCTTTTCATTTTTCTCTTTTCTGTTTCCCATCAGTGATTTCCACTATTTTGTCTTCCACCTTGCTTATTCATTCTTCTGCCTCCTGTATTCTGCTGTTGGTTCCATCTAGTGATTTTTTTTTTCTCTTGTTTTAGGGCCGCACCCATGGCAAATGGAGGTTCCCAGGCTAGGTGTGGAATCAGAGCTGTAGCTGCTGGCCTATGCCACAGCCACAGCAATGCCAGATCTGAGCCACATCTGCAACCTCCACCACAACTCATGGTAACTCCTGATTCTTAACCCACTCAGTGAGGCCAGGGATTGAATCCATGTCCTCATGGATACTAGTCAGATTCATTTCTGCTGAGCCGTGGTGGGAACTCCCTGGTGAATTTTTTTATTTTAGTTATTGTATCTTTGCCTCTCTGCTTGCTTAATGTTTATATCTTCTATTTCTTTGTTCATTGTTTTTTGTAATTTATCAGTCTTTGC
The DNA here is from genome assembly GCF_054392235.1 of Sus scrofa. Classification (NCBI taxonomy): domain Eukaryota; kingdom Metazoa; phylum Chordata; class Mammalia; order Artiodactyla; family Suidae; genus Sus; species Sus scrofa. Next base: position 139,794,946 of record NC_139383.1, read on the forward strand.
CTCTAGTTTATTTCCAGTTCTTGAATCATCTTTACTATCATTAGTCTAAAGTCTTTTTCATGGAGGTTGGTAATCTCCAGATCACTTAGCTGTTTTTCTGGGATTTTTTCTTGTTCCCTTATCTGAGTCATAATTATCTGCCTTTTCATTTTGTGTGTGGTCTCAGAATTTTGGTGTGGTCTCATTTTTGCAGACAGTAGAGTTGTAGCCTCTCTTCTGATTTCTTCCCGCCTTGTGGCTGAAGTTGGCATGGGGGGCTTGCTCTAGAATTCCCAACTGGATGGAGTAGTGCTTGCCCATTGATAGGTGGAGCTGCGGGGGAGGAGACTTTGGGCAGCCTACTTGCTGGTGGTTGGTGCTATTTCTCCCCCCCCCCCCCCCGCCCCACGCTTGTTGTTTTGCCTGGGGCTTCTCAGTCATGATGGGTGGGGCCATATTTTTTTCCAAAATGGCCACCTCACATTCGGCTTTCGGCTCAGAGGAGGCCACGGTGCAACTTTCTTCGGTCGTCCCGAATCTGGATTCATCTGACACCTGCCACCTCCACCATGCCGCCTAAGTTCCACCCCAATGAGATCAAAGTCGTGTACCTGAGATGCACTGGTGGAGAAGTCAGTACTACATCTGCCCTGGCCTCCAAGATTGGCCCCCTGGGTCTGTCTCCAAAAAAGGTTGATGATGACATCACCTAGGCAACTGGTGAATGGAAGGGTCTGAGAATTACAGTGAAACTGACCATTCAGAACAGATAAGCCCAGATCAAGGTGGCACCTTCTGCCTCTGCCCTGATCATCAAAGCTCTAAAGGAACCACCAAGAGACAGAAAGAAGCAGAAAAACATTAAGCACAGTGGAAACATCACTTTTGATGAGATTGTCAACATTGCCCAACAGATGCGGCACTGATCTTTAGCTAGAGAACTTTCTGGAACCATTAAAGAGATCCTGGGGACTGCCGAGTCTATGGGCTGCAATGTTGATGGCCACCAGCCTCACAACATCATAGATGACATCAACAGTGGTGCAGTGGAATGCCCAGCTAGCTAGGAACTGCAAAGAAAAATTACATAAAGATTAATTTGACAACTAATGGGGAAAAAAAAAAGGCCACCTCTAGAGGAGCACACATTGATGATTATTTCCAAGACCTTTGCCTCCAATGTGCTTCCCCCCCAACGAGCCATAGTCACCCCCTGTTTTGCTTGGAATTTTCACTCCCATGGGTGAGCCTCTGCCATCTAGCTACTTTCTGGTCTGTGGACTGCCCACGTGGTGGGTATGAGGTTGCTTATATCACATAACTGCCCCTCCTACTATATTGATGTGGCCTCCTCTTTGTTTTCTAGAATAGGTTATCATTTTTGATAGTTTGCAGTTTATTTGGTTGAAGATTGTTCAGCAGTTGGTTGTAATTTTATTGCTTTTATGAGAGAAGGTGAACTCCAGTCCTTCTAGTCCACCATCTGAATCCTAATCCTGTCTCTTACGCTGTTAATTTCATCCAGTAAATTTTTTCTTTAGAATATTGTATGTTTCAACTCAAGATGCTTCATTTGGTTCTTTCTCATATCTTCCATTTCTTTCATACTATGTTCATATTTTCCTCATTTGCTAATTCTATCATCTCTGTCATATCTTGTCTGCTTCTATTAACTGATTTTCCTCCTGCTTATAGGTCATTTTTCCTGCTTCTTGGCCTGACTAATGATTTTTGATTGGATGCTGGACATTGTGTATTTTATGTTGTTGGGTAACTGGAATTTTTTTCTTCCTTTAGAGTGTTGAACTTTATTCTAGTAGGCAGTTTGGTTACTTGTGGTTCAGTTTCAGCCTTCTGAAGCTTGTTTTTAAGTTCTGTTGGGGTTAGTCTACAGTAGCCCTTAATCTAGGAAATAAATACATCCCCACCCCCGCATAGAGCATGGCCCTTTTGAGGTCTCTCCTGAATTCCTGCATGAACAATGATGACTGTCCACCCTGGCTGAGTGGAACTTGATTTGTCTCCCAGTCCTCTGTGAGGTCTGGGAACTGTTTATCCCTGTGCTCTCAATGTCTCATAGTACCTGGTCTTGTGAACTTTTACCTTATGTATGTGTGTCTCATGTTCAGCAGACTCAAGACCCCTTATGCATTTTTCTGGAGGTCTTTTTCTTCATAACGCCTTCTTTTCCAGAAGTTTGTCTGGCAACTTCTAGCCACCTCAACCCCAAACTCTGTCCTCTGTCTTCATATAAATTTAGTATAACCACTGTCCTCTGCTTGGGATCTCCCTCTGTGGTATGCGGTTTGGAAATTGCCTCCAAAGAGTTTACCTCTTTTGCTTCTCTTCTTTCTCAGGTCACGCTGTGGTCTAAAGCCTGAAAACACTGTTCATATATTTTTGTCTAGTTTACTATTTACTTTTGTTGAGAGAATAAATCCAGTCCTTGTTACTCCATCATGACCAGAAGTATAAACATCTTGTTCACTCCTACTCAGCCTTTAGGTCTCAGGTTAAATGTCGCTTCTTCCTTGGAAAGCCTCCTATACCCCTTTCCACATGCTCCCACAGTATCTCATCAAAGTGCTTATCACTCTGTATTGTAACTGCCATTCCACTTGTCTGTATCCCTCAGGAGGCTAAAAGATTTTCTTTTACTCTTTATTTCTTTTTTTTTTTTTAAAGCTTCTTAGGGCCACACCCGTGGCATATGGAAGCTCCCAGGCTAGGGGTCAAGTTGGATCTATAGCCACCAGCCTCCACCACAGCCACAGCAATGCCAGATCCAAGCAGCATCTGCAACCTACACTACAGCTCATGGCAATGCTGGATCTTTAACCCACTGAGTGAGGCCAGGGACTGAACCTGCGTCCTCATGGATGCCAGTCAGATTCATTTCTGCTGAGCCACAAAAGGAAATCCCTACAAGATTTTCAAGGGCAGGATTATGTCTGTCTGTCTTGCTGCTGTGGCCCCAGTACTCATCACAATGCTTTGTGCATAGCATGCTTTGTAAATATGCATTTAATGAGTGAATGCTAAATCAGATGAGCTAAAAACCAAGAAAGCAAAAGGAAAAGGCTAGTTCTTCTGAGTTAAAGAACTAACTCAGAACCCTAGCACTATTTATTTTTAAAAGGATATAGAAGGATCAAAACTATTAACCATGGTTAACCATTGGCAGTGGAGGAAATGAGAGGGTAAGTGGGCTTCTTGTTATTTCTTTCCTAAACCACTTTATTGAAGTATAATTGGCAGACAAAATTTACCTATTTGAAATGTACATTTGGATGAACTTTACCGTATGTAATCACTATCCCATCAGATGGAATATTTCCACCATTAAGAAAGTTTTCCAAATAGCACTTACCTTTACAAAAATTGTACAATTAATTACTTAGTGCATATGTTTTTATTATGTCTCCTCAACTGCCCCAAACATTTAGGTTCTTTGAAGGCAGGATCTTTGTTTTGTTCACTGAGATTCCCAAGTTCACAGTGCCGATTAATAGTAGCCACTGGACATGCAATTGCTGAATAAATAAATTCCAAAGGATTAAATAATCAAATAGAAAAGCTGAAATTCATAGGGAACTATAGTCAATATTCTGTGATAAACCACGATGGAAAATATGAAGGCGTTCTCCCGTGGTGTAGCTGGTTAAGGATCTGGCATTGCCACTGCTGTGGCTCAGGTTGCTGCCATGACCAAGAATCAATCCCCGGACCAAGAACTTCCACAAGCTGTGGGCATGGCCTATATATATGTACTGGCCAATATACTCACACACACACACACACACACACACACACACACACACACACACACGTCACTTTGCTATTTAGCGGAACTTAGCATATTGTAAATCAATAAAAAAAAATTTAAAGCCTACTTCATGGGTTATTATAGGTATTAAATCAGATAATACCTATGAAAGGGTAACAAACATCAGTCCAAAAGCTTAGGTATCAAAAGAAGATATCTTTCTAAACCTGAAACTAATTTTTATTTTAAATCTCATTCTGCCAAAGCTGATGAAAAACTTTAACCAACTTTAATGTGCATATCATTTACCTGGAAATCTTGTTAAAATGAAGATTCAGATTCAGTAGGTGTGAGGTGGGGCCTGGATTCTGTGTTTCAAATAAGCTCTCAGGGGACGCTGATGATGCTGATAGTCCCAGGACCCCAATTTGAAATGCAAGGATCTAAAGACAGTTAATACAGGGCAGACACTTGCTCAATTAAGGGCTGGAATAAGGTGAAAAACAAGGCAGGAGAAAACACAGGCTCCCCCCCCCATTTTATTTTTTGTCTTTTTGCCTTTTCTAGGGCCGCTCCCGAGACATATGGAGGTTCCCAGGCTAGGGGTCTAATCGGAGCTATAGCCGCCGGCCTACGCCACAGCCACAGCAATGAGGGATCCGAGCCTCATCTGCAACCTACACCACAACTCATGACACCGCTGGATCATTAATCCACTGAGCAAGGCCAGGGGGTCGAACCCACAACCTCATGGTTCCTAGCCGGATTCGTTAACCACTGAGCCACAATGGAACTCCCAACAGGAGTTCCAATTTAAAAGTAAAAATATCTTGGAGTTCCCATCGAGGCGCAGTGGTTAACGAATTTGACTAGGACCCATGAGGTTGTGGGTTCGATCCCTGGCCTTGCTCAGTGGGTTAACGATCCAGCATTGCCGTGAGCTGTGGTGTAAGTCGAAGACTCGGCTCAGATCCCGTGTTGCTGTGGCTGTGGTGTAGGCTGCTGGCTACAGCTCTGATTAGACTCCTAGGCTGGGAACCTCCATATGCCATGGGAAGTGGCCCTAGAAAAGGCAAAAAGACAAAAATAAATAAATAATAAAAGTAAAAATATCTTGTGCAATAGCCACTTAATAAATGGCAGTTGTCAGCATTATCTTTGAGAACAGAATTTATCTGCAACCCCTAGCTTATTGCCTAAATAAACATGACTGTTTCTCCACTGTCTTCATCAGCATGGTTATTACAAGACATTCTTGCCCAGGAAGATAAAGTTGCAAATAACTTTATTATTCATTTCGGGAATATTCTAAAAGCTTATTTATTTTATTTACTTATTTATTTATTGTCTTTTAGGGCCGCAACCTCAGCATATGGAAGTTCCCAGCCTAGACGTCGAATCAGAGCTGTAACCCTGGCCTACACCACAGCCACAGAAATGCAGGATCTGAGCTGCATCTGCAACCTACACCACAGTTGACAGCAACGCCAGATCCATAACCCACTGAGCGAGGCCAAGGATTGAACCTGTATCCTCGTGAATACTAGTCAGATTTTTTTCCTCTGAGCTACAATGGAAACTCCTGAAAGTTTATTTAAATGAACAGTATATTACTCAGTTAGTCTATATCTACTGCAATATATAGCCTTAAACAATTATTTATGCTCCAAGATGCCTTGCCTTGCACAGTGTCCACTAATACTAAATGTCACAAAATTACCCAATTCTAATCAAAAGGCCAGTCTCAAACCAGACCCCAGTAGTCATAAATATCCTGCCTTTGCTCTCCCCACTTTGACATGCTACTAAGAATCTGTCAGTTCTTAGTATGATTGCTTTTATAAGAAATAAACTCAACTTTTACGTATCAACATTTTAAAAGTGAAATGATCAAATCTCTAGAAAAATATAAAGGTGAATATCAAATATTTACCCAAGTCAGTATAAGAAGAACTTGCTAAGCGTTTAAAAAAAAAAAAAAATGGAGGGAGGACGGAGTTCCCGTCACGGCTCAGCGGTTAACAAACCCAACTAGCATCTGTGAGGACTTAAGTTCAATCCTTGGCCTCGCTCAGTGGGTTAAGGTTCTGGGGTTGCCAAGAGCTGTGGTTTAGGTTACAGACACAGTTCGGATCCTGCGTGGCTGTGGCTGTGGCTGTGGTATAGGCTGGCGGCTATAGCTTTAATTCAACCCCTAGCCTGGGACCCTCCATATGCTGCAAGTGCGGCCCTAGAAAAGGCAAAAAGACAAAAAAAAAAAAAAAAAAAAAAAAAAAAGGAGGGAGGAGGCAGAACTCACACTGAAAAAGACCATTACATTCAACTACATAATACATCTATTTCCCCAGTGCTTCCCCCAAATGCGAATAATATTTCCATCACACGTGGAATGCTAGAGCTAGTCAGAATTAAAAAAAACAAAAACAAAAAACTGTTTTTTTGGTCATTTTAGGGCCACATCCACAGCACATGGAGGTTTCCAGGCTAGGGGTCAAATTGGAGCTGCAGCCGCCAGCCTACACCACAGCCACAGCAACACCAGATCCTTAACCCACTGAGTGATGCCAGGGATCGGACCTGCATCTTCATGATTACTAGTCAGATTTCGTTTCCCCTGAGCCACAACAGGAACTCCAAGACCTCTTAAATCAGTTAAAACACCTCAACGACCAAATAGAAAAATGGAGAAGGCAGCAGTTTTCGAAGTGTGTTCTGGTAGCCCAGAGAACACCAAGACACTTTCAGGGGGTCCGTGATTATTTTTATAAATAATATAAGATGTTGTCTCCCCCCACCCCTTTTTTACTATGTTGACATTTGCACTGATGATGTAAAGGCCCTGGTGGCCCTTGGCATGAGTCAGGGAAAGAGCATCAGTCTGTACTATAGACAGGTTCCTCTCCACCAGGCCACTTTCACTTAAAGTCCTGGATAAAACAGTAAAAATGTATTGTTTATTAAATCTCAGCCCTTGAGTTTACATCTTTTTAAATTTTTTTTTGTCTTTTTTTAGGGCCGCACCCATGGCATATGGAGGTTCCCAGGCTAGGGGTCTAATTGGAGCTGTTGCTGCTGGCCTACGCCACAGCCATAGCAACACCAGATCCTTAACCCACTGAGCAAGGCCAGGGATCGAACCCGTAACCTCAAGATTCCTGGTCGGATTCGTTTCCACTGTACCACGTCGGGAACTCACTAAATTTTTTTTATTAAGGTATAATTGACATTTGTTTCAGGTGTACAATACAATGATTTAGTATTTGCGTATATTACAAAATGATCACCATAATAGGCATAGTCAACATCTGTCATGGAGTTCTCAGGTGGCACAGCAGATTAAGAACTTGGCATTGTGACTGCCATGGCTCTAGTCACTGCTGCAGTGCAGGCTCATCCCTGGTCTGGAAATTTCCGAAGGCTCAGCCAAGAAGAAAAAGAAAAAGGAAATTTATCATCATACATAGTTACAAATTTTTTTTCATGTGAAGAGGACTTTGAATATTTACTCTTTTAGCAACATTTATTTATCTATCTATCTGTCTCTTTTAGGGCCACGGCATATGGAAGTTCCCAGGCTAGGGATAAAATTGGAGATGTAACTGCTGGCCTGCAGCACAGCCACAGCAATGCCAGATCCTAACCACATCTGTGACCTAGGCAAGGCTCATGGCAACACTGGATCCTTGACCCACTGAGCAGAGCCAGGGATCGAACCCAAGTCTTTATGGATACTAGTCAGGTTTGTTACTGCTGAACCACAATGGGAACTCCTCTTTCAGTTTTGTTACTGGTGAATCATGACAGGAACTCCTCTTTTAGCAACATTTATTTATTTATTTATTTGTTTGTTTGTTTGTTTATTTATTGTCTTTAGGGTTGCACCTATGGCATATGGAGGGTCCCAGACCGAATCGGAACTGTAGCCACTGGACTACACTTCAGCTACAGCAATGACAGATCCGAGCCATGTCTGCCACCCACACCACAGCTTACAGCAATACTAGCTCCTTAACTCACTGTGCGTGCGAGGCCAGGGATTGAACCTGAGTCTTCATGGATACTAGTCAGATTCGCTTCTGCTGAGCCATGACAGGAACTCCTCTTTTAGCAACTTTTGAATATGCAGTATAGTATTATTAATTTTAGCCATACATTAGATCCCCAGGACTTATTTATTTATGTATTTAGTCATTTTTAGGGCCCCACTTGTGGCATATGGAGATTCCCAGGCTAGGGGTCCAATCGGAGGATCTGAGCCATGTCTTCGACCTACACCACAGCTCACAGCAACACCAGATCCTTAACCCACTGAGCGAGGCCAGGGATCCAACCCGCATCGCCATGGATGCTAGTCAGTTTGTTAACCGCTGAGCCACAATGGGAATGCCAAGACATTTATTTTATAACTGTAAGTTTGTCTCCTTTGACCCCCTTTACCCATTTTGCCCACCTCCACCCTATTCCTACCTCTAGCAACCACCAATCTGTTCTCTGTATTATCAGTTCATTTTTAAAAATTCTACATAAATAAATGATCATACAGTATTTGTCTTTCTCTGTCTGACTTATTTCATTCAGCATAATGCCCTCAAGGTCCATCCATGTTATTTATTGTACATGGCAGGATTTTCTTTTTTTTTTTTTTTTTTTTTTTTTTTTTTTTTTTTGACTTTTTAGGGTTATACCCATGGCATATGGAGGTTCCCAGGCTAGGGGTCTTTCGGAGCTGTAGCCACTGGCCTATACCACAGCCATAGCAACTCCAGATAGGAGCCCCGTCTGCAACCTATACCACAGCTCATGGCAACGCTGGATCCTTAACCCACTGAGCGAGGCCAGGGATCGAACCCACAACCTTATGGTTCCTAATTGGATTTGTTTCCACTGCGCCACGATGGCAACTCCCAGGATTTCCTTCTTTTTTTTAGGGCTGAATATTATTCCTTTGCATCTATCTATATCTTTTTTTATCCATTCATCCATTTATGGACACTTAAGATGGTTTCCATATTTTGGCTGTCACAAATAATGTTGCAGTGAAAATGGGGGTGCATGTATATTTTTGAACTAGTGTTTTCATTTGCTGTGGGTAAATATCCAGAGGTGGAATTGATGGATTATATGGTAGTTCTATTTTTAATTAAGGACCTCATACTGTTTTCCATAGTGCCTGTACCAGTTTACATTCCTACCAATAGTGCACAAAGTTTCCCTTTTCTTCACATCCTTGCCCACACTTGTTTTTCTCATCTTTTGATGTTAGTGATTCTAACAGGTGTGAGGTGACATCTCACTGTGGTTTTTTTGGTTTCATTTTGTTTTTCTCTTTTCTTTTTATGGCCTCACCTGCAGCATGTGACATTCCCAGGCTAGGGGTGGAATCAGAGCTGCAGCTGCCAGCCTAAGCCTAAGCCACAGCCACAGCAACGCCAGGTCCGAGCCACATCTGCAACCTACTCTGCAGCTGTGGCAACACCAGATCCTTAACCTACTGAGTGAAGCCAGTGTTCAAACCCCCATCCTCATGGATACTAGTGAGGTTCTTAACCCGCTGAGCCACAATGGGAACTCCTCACTGTGGTTTTGATTTTCATTTCTGTGATGATTAGCCGTTTTGAACATCTTTTCATGTACTTATTGGCCATCTTTATGTCTTCTTTGTAAAAATGTCTATTCAGATCCTCTGCCCATTTTTTAAATCAGATTTTTTTCTATTGTATGAGTTCTTTATATATTTTGAATATTAACCCCTCTCATATATATAATTTACAAGTACTTTATCCTATTCAGTAGGTTGCCTTTTCATTTTTTTTATCATTTCCTTTGCTGTGAATGTCTTTTTTTTTTTTTTTTTGAAGACTATTTTTTAAGGAGCAGCTTTAGATTCACAGCAAAATTAAGCAAAAAGTGTGGAGAGGCATAGCCTGTCCCACTGTCAACATCCCCCACTGGAGCAGTATAGTTGTTGCAGTTGATGAATTTATATTGACACATTGTAATCACCCAAAGTTCATAGTTTATACTAGAATTTACTCTTGGTATTATATATTTTATGGGTTTTGACAAATGTATGATGTTGTTTGGATATAATGACATAGTCTGCCATATAGTGTCATATAGAGTAGTTTAACTGCTCTAAAAATTCTCTGTACTCTACCTATTCATCCTTCCTTCCACCCTAACTCCTGGCAACTCCTAATGTTTTTATTGTTTCTGTAGTTTTGCTTTTTCTAGGATGTCATATGGTTATGAGTTATACAGTATATAGACTTTTATAGATTTTCTTTCTTTTTTTTTTTGCACCACACTCACAGCATGCAGAAGTTCTGGGGCCAGGGATCTAATCTGTGCCACAGCTATAACCAGAGTCACAGTAGCGACAGTGCTGGACCCTTAACCCACTGAGCCACAAGGGAACTCCTATGTAGACTTTTCAAGATTGGCTTCTTTCTTTTTTTTTTTGTTTATTTTTATTTTTATTTTTTTTGTTACTCAATGAATTTATTACATTTGTAGTTGTACAGTGATCGTCTTTTTTTTGTTTTTGTTTTTTTAGGGCAGCACCTGTGACATATGGGGGTTCCCAGGCTAGGGGTCTAATCAGACCTGTAGCTGCTGGCCTGCACCACAGCCACAACAACACAAGATCTGAGGCATGACTACAACCTACACCACAGCTCCTGGCAACACCAGATCCTTGACCCACTGAGAGGCCAGGGATTGAACCCGCAATCTCATGCTTCCTAGTTGGATTCATTTCCTCTGAACATGATGAGAACTCCTAAGAGTGGCTTCTTTCACTTAGTGATAGGCATTTAAGCTTCCTCCATGTCTTTTTATTGCTTGATAACCCATTTTGTTTTAGCACTGAATAATACTCCATTGTCTGGATGTACCACCATTTACTCATTTACCTACTGAAGGACCTATTGGTTGCATCAAAATTTCGGAAATTATGAATAAATCTATTATAAACATTCATGTGGAGTTCCCGTCGTGGCGCAGTGGTTAACGAATCCGACTAGGAACCATGAGGTTGCGGGTTCGGTCCCTGCCCTTGCTCAGTGGGTTAACGATCCGGCGTTGCCGTGAGCTGTGGTGTAGGTTGCAGACGCGGCTCGGATCCCGCGTTGCTGTGGCTCTGGCGTAGGCTGGCGGCCACAGCTCCGATTAAACCCCTAGCCTGGGAACCTCCATATGCCACAGGAGCGGCCCAAGAAATGGCAAAAAGACAAAAAACAAAACATTCAAACATTCATGTGCAGGTTTTTGTATAGACATGTTTTCAACTCATTTGGATAAAATCAAGGAGCACAAGTGCTATTTTTTTTTTTTTTTTGTCTTTTTAGGGCTGTACCTGTGGCATATGGAGCTTCCCAGGCTAGGGGTCAAATTGGAGCTGTAGCCGCTGGCCTGGGCCATAGCTACAGCAACGCCAGATCCGAGCCGCATCTTCGACCTACACCACAGCTCACAACAACGCCAGATCCTTAACCCACTGAGTGAGGCCAGGGATCGAACGCATCCTCATGGATGCCAGTCAAATTTGTTCCCGCTGAGCCGTAACAGGAAATCCCTACAAGAACTCCACAATTGCTGTTTTGTATGGTAATATTATGTTTCGTTTTGTAAGAAACTACCAAACTGTCTTCCAAAGTGGTTATACTGTTTTGCATCCCTACCAGCAATAAATGAGAGTTCCTATTGCTCAACAGCCTCATCAGCATTTAGTGCTGTCAGTGTTTTAAGTTGTTTGTTTTGGCCATTTTAGTAGATATGTAATGGTTTCTTAATGTTGTTTAAATTTGCAATACCCTCATGACATATAATGTTGAGTATCTTTTCATATGCTATTTGCCATCTTGCAAATCTTGCTATTTGATGAGGCAGATATTCAGTTCTTTTGCTCATTTTTAAACTGGGTTGTTCAGTTTTTTTTTTTTTTTTGGTCTTTTTGTCATTTTTTAGCCCCCCCACCACCCCGCATATGGAGGTTCCCAGGCTAGGGGTCCATTCACATTCGGAACTGTAGCCGCTGGCCTATGCCATGAAGAGAACTTTTCAATGTATATATTTTTAAAGACAGCTTTATTGAGATATAATTCATATACCATACAATTCCCACTTAAAGTGTACACTTCAGTGGTTTTAAGTCTCTTCACAGTGTTGTACAACCTTCAGCACAGTCTAATTTTGGAATATTTTATCACCCATAAAAGAAGCCCTGTACTCATTAGAAGCCACACCCTATTCCCTACCATTACCACTCCCAGCCTTAGGCAACCAGTAATCTACTTTGTGTCTCTATAGATTTACCTATTCTGGACATTTCTTTTTTTTTTTTTTTTTTTTTTGTCTTTTTGTCTTTTTTTTTTTGTTGTTGTTGTTGTTGTTGTTGTTGCTATTTCTTGGGCCGCTCCCGCGGTATATGGAGGTTCCCAGGCTAGGGGTCTAATCGGAGCTGTAGCCACCGGCCTACGCCAGAGCCACAGCAACGCAGGATCCGAGCCGCGTCTGCAACCTACACCACAGCTCTCGGCAACGCCGGATCGTTAACCCACTGAGCAAGGGCAGGGACCGAACCCGCAACCTCATGGTTCCTAGTCGGATTCGTTAACCACTGCGCCACGACGGGAACTCCATATTCTGGACATTTCATACAAATTGAATCATATACCATGTGGCCTTTTGTAACTGGCTTCTTTCACTAACGTTTTCAGGGTTCATCCATGTTGTAGCATGACTCAGTACTTTGTTCCTTTTTATTGCTGAAATATATTGTATGGCTCTATCATATTTATCCATTCATCAGTTGATGGACATTTGAATATGAATAATGCAAATATGAACATTCATAAGCAAATTTTTACATGGACATATGTTTTCGCTTCTCCTGGGAATAGACCTAGGAGTGGAATTTTTGGGTCAGATGATACTCTATATTTAATAACTTAAGCAACTGCCAAATTGTTTTCCAAAGCAGCTGCACCATTTTACATCCCCACTAACAATATATATAATTACATATAATTCTTTAAAATTTTTTGAACTAATATTTTTGGCCATGCTCACAGCATGCAGAAGTTCCTGGGCCAGGGATCAAACCTGTACCACAGCTGTGACCCAAGCCACTGCAGTGACAACCCCAGATCCTTAACCTCCTGAGCCACCACGGAACTCCAGTAACTCTTAACATTAACAGATACTTTTTCTTTTCTTTTCTTTTCTTTTTTTTTTGGCCACCCCTTGGCATATGGAAATTCCTGGGCCAGGGATCAGATTTGAGCTGTAGTTGGGACCTACACCACTGCTGCAGCAACACTGGATCCTTAATCCACTGTGCTGGGCCCAGGATTGAAACTGTGCTCAGTGCTCGAGAGATGTCACTGATCCCATTGCACTGAAGTGGAAACTCCAAACAGACACTCTTTTTTAAAATTCTAGACTGTTTCAGGTAGAACATAGCAGGTATTCAGTAATTGTTGAATGGAAGGATGAATAGGTGTTTTGAGTAAGATAAAGAGAGGAACTGAAGGTAGGAAAATAGAGTGGGAGATGGGTGAACCCCTGACAGTAACTTTCACTCCAGCACCAGCTGGCCTGGCTCCCCTGAACCCTGTTTGATTACCCAGCAGGATCAACCAACTCCTGAGCTGGAGATTGACCTGGAGGCTCTCATGGAACTATCCACAGAGGAGCAGAAGACTCAGTTGGAGGTAGAATGGTGGGGGTGGGCAGCCCAGGGGTTGAGGGATGGAAGCTGGGCCTGGACCAAGGGAACTCAAGAACCTACCCACAATAAGAACTAATTCAGAGGGGAGATTGCCTGGGAGACTTATGAGAGGCTGTGGCTTGGGAACACACTTTCTGCTTTCTTCCACCAGGCTGTTCTCCAAAACTGCCCCCGCCCCACAGAGGTAAGGGATGGTCTGGGGGAAAGAGGAGGACCAGAGGGGTGGCAGCTAATGAAGAGGAAATTTGGCGCTGGGTCCTTCTCCCCTTCCCTGGCTCTGAGGCACTGGGGTCAGGTGGAGATGAGAAAGGACAGCGTGGGGGGAGGGTGTGGCCCCATGCCTGATCTCATCCCCGTTTCTTTTGTAGACTTTTATCTCTGAGCTGCTCGGTCAGCTCAAGAAACTCCGGAGACTTAGTCGGCCTCAGAAATAAGCCTTGTGAGACTATCTTCAGGAGCCTCAGCACTGCCAGGTCTGCCAGGAACCTCTGGATCCTGGGCTGAGAGGGAAACAGCTCCTTGGACTACAGACAAGGAACATGGAGAACAAGGAGGGACATTTGGACACCCCTGTGTGTGTGTGGTCAGCTGCGCCTTCTGGGAGCCAGTCATGGCTGTTGACCAGTGCTTTCCTTGGTAGCCAAACGGATAAAACCTTTGGGAGACCCAGCTGAATGGAGTGTGGAGTATCTGAGGGACCAGGGAGGGAGAGGGTAAAGTGTCAAGTCTGAAGGCCATCCTGAGTCTCTAGGCTCTATGTACACACCTCATCCGCCCATCCATCCATCCATTCATACACACAGGCCTCAAGAATTCAAAGGGTCAGAATTCTGCTTCAGAGAAATCTCAAGCAAGCAAGGCCCAGAGGCCAAGCAGAGGGCATCTGGCTAGGACACACAATATCCTGGCATCACCAATAGGGAGCTCAAGTGGCAGAGACCCACAGGGGAGGTAACAGGAAAAACCTAGCTTGGTCTGGGGGCATCAGGGAAAGCTAAACCATCCTCCGGGACTAAATGATTCAGGAGGCCTCAGGCTGAGAACTATTTCTTTTTTTTTCTTTTTCTTTTTCTTTTTTTTTTTTTTTTTTTTTTGCTTTTTAGGACCACACCCATAGCACATGGACGTTCCCAGGCTAGGGGTCATCAAAGCAGAGCTACAGCTGCTGGCCTACACCACAGCCATAGCAACGCCAGATCTGAGCCGAGTCTGCAACCTACACTATAGCTCACAGTAACAGTATGTCCTTAACCCACTGAGTGAGGCCAGGGATCCAACCCGCACCCTTGTAGACCTTAGTGGGGTTCATTACCACTAAGGGAACTCTCCTGAGGACTCTTTCTTGAGCCAGCTCCAAGCCAGAGGCAGCAAGAGAAAAAGCAGGGGTCGGGGGGGCTAAGCAGAGGGCCTGAGAATCATTGGTGGAAAAACACTCTGGGTTTGCATGGCCGGGAGGGTGGGACAGGACCCCTGGGAGGTGGTGTTCTTGGGAGTAAGGCAGGAGGCAGCGGATGCATCCACTGTTACTGCATGCAGTGTTGGAGTACTAGAGAAGCTGAGAAACCCAAGATGGTGGTGCCCCGGGGGCTAAGCTGGGCTGCCTCGAGCAGGATGCAGTTCAGTTCAATTGATGAATTTTGATGCCTACTGCCTGTGAGGCCACCAGGATGGGTGGGACTCTTCTTGCCTCAGGAAGCTTGCAGGATGGCTTAACCTTTTCCCTCACTTCACAGGACTGGACTTGTAGCCTACTATTCTTGCCATCTCTCCTCGGGCCCAGGCTCAGGGCCTGTATGGTTCAGTTCTACAGATAAAAGACACCGGGTCCAAGGAATCAACATACTTTATTAGATCCCCTAAGTGCCAGCAGAGAGCCCTGGGCCCTTGAGCAAGTTTTAGGGCTCCTCCTTAGATTCAGCTTGGTCTCCTCCCAGCATGCCTCTCACTCCCAGTCCAGATGTCAATGCGGGAAAGCTCCCAACTTCTTGCTTTCCTCTGGCTTCTCTAGTCACTGTTAAATGGAGAGTCCTTCCTCTTTCAAGGGACACAGAGGCTCAGGAAAGGACACATTCACAAGCAGTCTAGCTCTTTTTTTTTTTTTTTTTTTTTTTTTTTGGCTGCATTCTTGGCATGCGGAAGTTCCAGGACCAGGGATCAAACCCACAGCACAGTAGTGACCCAAGCCACAGCAGTGAAAACACTGGATCCTTCACCTGCTGAGCCACCAGGGAACTCCCGGTAAGCAGTCTAGCCTGATGTGCTCTCCCATCAGATGCGCTGGTGGGTGCCCCGGCCTGTGTGACTGCCTGTAGGATGGCCTTCCCGGGAGGACCAGGGTTCCCTCAGTGCTCTCGCCCTTTGTGCAAGGGGTGGTAGGCAGATGTCTGGTGCTCTTTAAGTTCAAAAGCATCGTGGCCTTCCCTGTGGAGCAGAGATACAGGTCAGGGGTCAAAGGAGGCCTTGGAACATTCCTGGCCCCACAGGAATTCCACCTGTACCTACCGGAAGCAGCGAACACAATAGAGGTCTCCATCACAGCCAGCACAGCGCAGCGTGGCATCCTCATTACAGATACAGCACCAGGGGAGCTCCTCTTCCTCAGCCTCAGGCCTGGGGGCCATGGCCTGGGCCTTTGGGACCAGAGAGGAATGGAGGATGTAAGGTACCTGATGGGGTCCGGGGAGGGGAAGCTGTGATGGTGGCCTGGGGGGGTTTGTGTCTGGAGCTTTTCTCACCTTAGGCTCTACCCTGCTGGATTGGGCTTGGGGTTGGAGATTTGGCTCTGCAGGGATGTTAAAGCCACTTGCCTCATCCAGGGCAGCTTCTTCAGTGAGCTGTGGACAGAGTGAAGAGGTACAGCTCCCTGCTCAGGCATGCCCCCAACACCCAGTATTTTTGTGTTCTGTGGCTTAGCTCTCAGCCCACCTTCCTTCATCTGCTGCCTATGGCTGCTGACACTCCACCTCAAGGGGCTAGGGGGGGCGGGGCTGGGTCAGAGGGGCAGAGCAGTCCCAGCTAGAACAGGCACTGCAGAGTGACTGCCCATTGAACCCCAGAGAAGAGGCGGGGTGAATGGGGCCAGGTGGGTGCTGGAGCAGTGGGGCAGGAACAGGACGAGGGTGGTCAGGGGGATAAGGTGGGGCCAACCTGCCGCAGGACTCTCTGGATGGCTGTCTCCTCATCCTCTTCATCATCACTGTCCGGAAGGTGATAGTCCTGGAGGGTCACTTGAAGAGGGTGAGACGGGAGCAGGGGAGGAGGAATGAGGCTGAGAGCTCACCTGAGTGGCTGTGCTCCTGCCCCCAGTAATCTGGTTTCCAGTGGCATCTGTTCCAGAGCTGAGTAGCCTCTGCAGTCACTCTGGTCAGACCCTGTGCCACACTGCCAGGCTGGGGATCTGCACCTGAAGGGACCCAGGGTCCCCTGCCCCCTGATAGCTGCCACTTGTTCCTCATCCACTGCATCGCCTCAGCACCTTCTTCATGGCTCTGGACAAAGCTCGACAGACTCCTGAGCACAGGGCCCCCCAGCCCCTGACCCAGTCTGGCAGGGAGTACAGCAGCCACTGGGCAGAGCTTGGCCTGGGGGTGGGAGTTGAGGGCCTGCCCACTGGACAAGAGTGAGCCACTCCCCAGCCTCTACCTTTATCTGGGTCCTCTCCTCGAAGCACAGCCAGGCGCTTGGCAAGGGCCAAGATCCGCTCCTGCCTTGTGTTCTCCTCCCGAAGTTCGACTGCTGCCTCAGCCAGAAGCCTGCTCTTCTCCTCCTCCAGGGACCCGGTGGCTTGCCCCTCAGAACTGGCACTCTGGGCCCTTGGGCCCCCCTGGTTGAGGTCATTCTGGGTAGAGGCAGCTGGAAAGAGTGAAGCAGGTGGGCAGACATTTCAAGATCTCCCATCAAAACCACTGAGCCCATAGGTCATCAGCTTTTTGTTTAGCAGTAGCTCCTGTGGTCTATATTGCACATGAGTATTTCCTCCATTTTCCCAAATGTAAAAAACCAGTCATCTTAGACAGTAAAAAAAAATTACACCTATTTTCACCCACATGATATTTTAACATCCTGCCCTTAGGGTGGGTTGCCCCATGGTAATGAGAATCACTGCCTGAAAGGAGCAGGATTGGGGAGGCCAAGGTCCAGCCAGTCTCTCTCCCTTACTGGTTGGAATCAGAAATGACATGAAGGAAGCTGAGGCCTTGTATGTCACTAGATGGTAAGAATTTTATGAGTGGGTGTGGTTCTGACATGGTCCCCTTTAGCTCAGAGTTTCAGAGCAAGAGGTTTGAAAGCAGACAGCTTTGAGTTCAAGTCCCACCTTTGCTACCCTCACGGATACTAGTCAGGTTCTTAACCTGCTGAGCCACAACAGGATCTCCTATGCTCTGATTTATATTCATCTCCCAGAGGGTGGGCAGCAGAGCCTCCCCCAACCTGAGGAGAGTGAGGGGCAGGTCCCTGGGGGAGCCGGGTGGAGAAAATACCTGGGCTTCCTCGTTCCCGGTGCTCATCAATAGCCACCTCCGCTGCTAACTGTGTCAGCAGATCCTGTGCCTGCTGGGCCTGGGTCCTAGTGTCTGGTGGCTGATGTGTCTGCTCAGAAGAGGGAGACTTAGTGGGGAGCAGGGTAGGGGAAAAGCCACACCATAAAGTTCAAAGCAGTTTGGGTCAGGGGTGGATGCTGAGTAATTCGCAAAGCTCAGGGTAAGGGGACTAATCCAGAGGCCATGTAATCAAGTAGGTCTGGCAGTCCCCAGCAAGACAGGATTGTGCTCTGTGCAATCCTGCTGCTCATCCCTGGTTCCCTGGCCTGGCAGCAGGCCTGAGGAGCACAAGGTACTCCTGCAAAATATATAATATACTTGCATCAGGGCTTCTGCTGGGTCCTGTTGCAGGATCTCTATCCTCCAAAGCCACAGCACTCACCCACTGAGGGGTCTGAGAAGATGGAACTCTATCCTGCAGTGCAGCAAGCCGTGCTTCCATCTCCCGGGTGGCAGGGATGGAACCCTGGGGTTCATCCCTCAGTGCAGCTAGCCTCGCTTCTATCTCTGCCTGAGAGGGCACTGACTCTGCAATTAGCATAGGGGAGCCTTGTAAGATCCAGAGGAATACGAGTCCCAGGAGCCCCGGATGATGTCTGTCCCCTACTCACTGGGCTTGTTCTCCCGGCGGAGCCGTGCTAGGCGCTCAGCAATGACTTGGTCTTGCTGGGTCAGTCCATGGCTCTGGGGAGTGCTGGGCTTCTGCTTGGCTTCCAAGGCTGCCACACGCCTGGCAGGATATGAGATAAAGGCTCTTTTTTTTTTTTTTCTTTTTTTCTTTTTAGGGCTGCACCTTTGGCATATGGAAGTCCCCAGGCTAGGGGTCAAATCAGAGCTACAGATGCCGACCACAGCCACAGCCACAGCCACACGGGATCCAAGCCATGACTGTGACCTATACCACAGCTCACGGCAACGCTGGATCCTTAACCCACTGAGCAAGGCCAGGGATCAAACCCGAGTCCTCATGGATACTGGTTGGGTTCATTACTGCTGAGGCACAATGGGAACTCCAAGATAGAGCCTCTTGAAGAATGCAGAAGGGAGGCAGGAAGGCACCCACTCACTGCTTCCCACTCAAATCATTTCTAGGCAGATAAGGAGGCCTTCAGTGGACATTCTTCTGTGGCCCTCGCTCATGGCACCCTGCACCCTAACCCAGCCAATGAGCAGGAGGGTCTAGCTGAGAAGGCGAGGTCTATTAGGAACGTTTTGTGGAGAAAGGACTGAGGAGCTGCTTTCTGCACCCAAAAGGGCAGTCAGGAGCCTGAGAGATACATATTTTCCTGACCCTGTGCTCATTTGATCTAGAGGCTGAGAAGAGAGTCCTACCCTAGAGCTCCCTTGTCCTTTCCCCACCCCCATTTGTCTCTGTCCCTTTAGCACTTACTTCTTATAGTTCTGAGGTGGTGACCACTTGGAGGCATTGGCAGGAGAAGATCCTCTATAGAGAAGAAATCTGGTGTCAGAAGCCACCTGCCATCTGCCTATCAGTGCCCCCCACCCCAAACACTTCCTGGGCTGACCTCTAGACACGGAGCATGAGGCTGCAAGGCCTTGCCAGCTGCCTGCTTCCATGCTTGGCTGAACCCTCACCTGTGTTGGTTTCTCACCTGGTCAGGACCTCATGGCACTGCTTGCAGACTTTCTGTTGCGTGTTTCCAGCCCGGGGCACCACTGCACTGAAGCTAAGGCAGCCGGAACAGAACGCCCGGCCACAGTTCTTACAGCCGTACTACAAGAAACATGAAGCAGGGGGTCCACCTCTCACTCCCCCCTGCAGGCTCCTCCCTGGAACTCTCTGAACACACACACAGAACAGGCACTGAAACTGTAACCAGCTGCTGAGAGGAGGAGGAGTGGGGCCCCTAAGGCCTGGGGAGAGACAGGGGTGGAGGGTAAAGCAATTCCTCAGTCTCCAGTCTTCCATTCAAATCAGGTAAAGCTTCATGCAAAATTCTCATGCTTTCTCCTCTAATTCCCTGACATTGGGGTGCAGAAGACAAACAGGCAAAAGACCATGCTTCAGGTCACTGACTCTTCAGCAAAGGAGCAATAAAGTGCAGAGTCCATGCCTTCTCTGCTCTAGCAGAGATGGAGGGCGGCTTGACTAGGATGGGATGGTAACAAAAGCCTCCATTATTAAGCACCTATTGTGTGCCAGGCTCTAAGCTCAGTACTCAACGTTCATCACATAATTTAATTCTGACAATTTACACACACTATCTTACTTAATCCTGATGATCACCATTCTTATTCTATTGGGATAATAGGAAGGGATCAGCAAAGTTACATGACTTGTCCAAAGCAAGTTCACCCCATGAATGACAGCAGAGCTCAAATTTGAATTCTGATCACTTTGACTCCAAAACCCAGGTTTCTGAGGGCCACACGGATCTACTTCACCACCTGCTATTCATTCATCCTATCTGGTCGCAATGGAGGCAGAGAAAGCCTGCAGTTTACCAGAGGAACTTGACAGGTCAGTGCTGAGGACAAGTGAGATTCTGCCATGGTGCCCTGGGGGCAGAAGATAAGGTGGTAATCTAACTCAAGAAAGCAGGGAAGGCTGCTTGATGGTGAAGGTTTCAGAGCAGAGAAAAAAAACGGGCATGGTGTGATGGAGAGGTCAGTCACAGAGCATTAACTAAAGTCCAGGCTTCAGATGGGTAGGCTAGAGAGAAGGAAACAGCTGAACCCTACACTTGGTGGACAGAAAAACCTAGCTTTCCAAAAATGACAGGGGTTCGCTTCACAGTTTACAAAGAACTATCACCTCCTGGACCTCACTGGACCCTCGCATCAACCCCAACGGAGTGTTAACTTCATTCTACAGAAACGGAAACTGAAGCTGAGTGGCTTCATCAAAATCAGACAGGTGGAAATTTTCCGTAAAACCAAGAATGCAAGTCCTATGCATTTCCCTCCTCTCTGCGTCCTCCTTGGCCCTCTAGACCCCCGGGGAGAGAAGACTCGCCTCCTTTTTGAAGATGGTGAACTTGACAGCGCAGCCGTAGCACCTACTCTCCATCCTGGTTCCCGGCGTAACAGGGTCTGCAGAGTTGATTTCTTGTGAGTCAGGTCCAGAAGCCCTAGGACCTTCGCCCAGCCCCGCCCCTGCTTCCCCACGCCCACTTGCGCGCGAGAGCCAAGGCCTCGGAGCAAGGAATTACGACAGTCACCCCTGCGGGAGAGCAGTAGTGGCGTGCGCGGACGCTGCTGGGAGTCGTAGTTCTTTCACCCCTGCCAACTTCTCTCAGAGGCAGTCAAGCCTGGCTGGCCCAGATCACGACATTTCCCAGGGGGCTAAGCGCCATTCAGCTGGCTTGGGATCCAACTGTCCCCGGTCCCGACACGCTTAGACTCCTGGGAGTTGTAGTACTAATCCAGTCAGGATTGGAACCATGGCGGTGACCAAAGAGCTCTTACAGATGGATCTGTACGCGCTGCTAGGTATCGGGGAGAAGGCGGCGGACAAAGAGGTGAGAACTGGAGCGAGGAGGGCCGTTCCCGAGCGACCTGGCGACTCTTCCGGTCTTGGCCTCTCTCCCGAGGCTGGCACCACCAGCTTTCCAGGTTCGACCCGGCCCTGGGTGTTTGGCAACGAGGGGTCGGCCCGACGGCCTCAGAAGCGGGTTCCGAGACCTTTCCTAGTGGTCTGAGGACTTCATGAGGAAGAGAGAGCACAGGAAGGAGGTTCTTTGAGTGGAGTACGGTACTGACGTCTCCCCGTGGCCCTTGTCTAAAGGAGGCGGCATAGCCAGCCAGGCGGGCAATCTTTGCTTCCTCACTGCGCCTGCGCAATGTCAGCTTCTGATTCTGCTACACTGTGCAGACGTGAGTCATTCATTCTCTCCAGCAGGTTGATTTAACTTCGCTTAGAGCCTAGGAGAGGACAGGTCTTAAGGCTTCTCCATTCCCTCTTCATCCCCTCCTTGGCAGTGTGACCTATGACTCTGCCATCTCTGTTTTCTTTTACACCCCAGCCCATTGACTCTTCAAGTAGCAGTTGCTCAGGTGTTGTCCTCTCAGCATGTTCTAATGGGTCAAAAGCAGGATCAGAAGGGTAAGGCAAATGGCCTGGAATTCCACAGGAAGGTGTTGATAAATGCGCGAGAGGAGTTCCCACTGTGGCACAGTGGGTTGAGAATGCCACTGCAGCGGCTCAGGTCGCTGTGGAGGTACGGGTTTGCCTCCAGGCCAGGCACAATGGGATAAAGGATCTGGCGTTGCTGCAGCTGCCCTGGGAGGAACTTCCATATGCTGTGAGTGCAGCCATTAAAAATTAAAATAGGGGAGTTCCCGTGGTGCCTTAGCGGAAACGAATCTAACTAGCATCCATGAGGACGCAGGTTTGATCCCTGGCCTCGCTCAGTGGCTTAAGGATCTGGCGTTGCTGTGGGCTGTGGTATAGTTCACAGATGCAGCTTGGATCTGGCGTTGCTGAGGCTGTGGCATGGACCCCTAGCCTGGGAAATTCTATATGTCATGGGTGTGGCCCTAAAAAAAAAAAAAAGATTAAAAAAGGAAATTTCCATTGTGGCTCAGCAAGTTATGAACCCGAATAGTATCCATGAGAATGAGGGTTGATCCCTGCCTTCCCTCAGCGGATTATGGATCTGGCGTTGCCATGAGCTGTGGTGTAGGTAGCAGGTGCAGCTTAGATTCTGCATTGCTGTTGCTATGGTGTAGGCCAGCAGTTGCAGCTCTGATTCGACCTAGCCTAGGAACTTCCATATGCTGCATGTGCATAAAAAATAAAATAAAAAGCAAAAAATATGTATATAATAATTTTTTATTTATTTTTATTTTTATTTATTTTTTATTTTTTGTCTTTTTGCTATTTCTTTGGGCCGCTTCCGCGGCATATGGAGGTTCCCAGGCTAGGGGTCGAATCGGAGCTGTAGCCACTGGCCTACGCCAGAGCTACAGCAACGCAGGATCTGAGCCGAGTCTGCAACCTACACCACAGCTCACGGCAACGCCAGATCGTTAACCCACTGAGCAAGCGCAGGGACCAAACCCGCAACCTCATGGTTCCTAGTCAGATTCGTTAACCACTGCGCCACGACGGGAACTCCAATAATTTTTTAAAAATATGCCAGAGTGGGACACTGATCAAGCTGCAATTAAGATTTCTACTACTTTCCCCTGGATTGTCATGGTAGTTGTAGCAATGTGGGAAAGGGTGGCAGGTGATTCATCAGATGGAAATTAATGCCTACAAATGCCCATGTACTTTTAGGTGGCTCTGCTCATAGGCTGAGTGAGCTTGTGAGAAGAGGAAGCTCTGGGGCAAAAGAGCAAGGGGACCGATAAGGCCCTTGAGGAGGGTTGCTGTCAGCCTGCACAGAACTGTTTCCTACAGCTACAGCTGAAATTAGAAGTGGGCCATGGGGACATGCATAGAGCACCAAATGCATCTGCTATACCTGTCTCATAAGGCTTACAATTTCACTGTTAATAATTCCTAACACCCATATAATATGTGCTGGACACTATTCTAAGTGTTCTACGTTTGTAAATCTTTAATTAGAGCTTCATTAATAGTGAGAAATTACTGCAGACATTTCACACCAGATCCAACCAGTGTGTTTGAACCTTGAAGTTGAGAACTCCTAAAGAAGGCAGTTGTGAGCCATTAATGTGTGTGTGTGTATATATAATATTTATTTATTTATTTTTGGCCAAACCTGAAGCATATGGAAGTTCCTGGGCTGGAGTTGAATCTGAGCTGCAGCTGTAAACCATGCCATAGCTGTGGCAATGCTGGATCTTTAACCCCCGGTGCCAGCTGGAGATCAAACTGGTGTTGCCCAGAGCCAATGCTAGATCCTTAACCTACTACATCACAGTGGGAACTCCCGCTGATGTATATATTAATCAGAGAAGTGACATAGATTTTAAAGAAATTATTCGGAGTTTCCTGGTGGTGCAGTAGGTTAAGGATCCAGCACTGTCACTGATGTGGCTTTGGTCACTGCTGTGGCGTAAGTTCAGTCCCTGGCCTGGAAATTTCTGTATGCCATAGGCATAGCCAAAAGGAAAAAAAAAAATTCAATGTCAGTGTGCAGAAAGGATTGGAGTGGGGGGCAGGTGGAGGAGCTGCTGCTAGGGGATCAGGTGGGAATGTTGTCGACACAAGAGACCAAGGTCTAAGCAGCACAATGAAGTTGGGATCCAGTTTTCACCCAGATGAGATAAGGGATATGTGAGAAGGCACTTCAGAAAAGATAACAGGTGCTGCTCTGGCTTTTTAGTAGGGGATGCAGAACTATAATACAAGGCAGAATATAAGTTCCTTAAGAGGAATACAGATAAAGTGCTGTGCATGTTCAGAGTAGGCTGAGGTTGCTTCTAGTTTGCGAGATGGGGTGAGGGAAATAGAGAAGGCATTTGATGCCTTGAAGAATGGGTAGAGTTTAGATGTGTGGAGATGGAGGGAGGGTATTCTGAGAAAGGGGAGAGTGTGCATAGTCTAATTTGTACGGAGCACAGGCCAAGAAGAAAGGGTATAAGAAGATAAACCTTGAAAAGTAGGTTAGGGAAGTTCCCATTGTGGTGCAGTGAAATGAATCTGACTAGTATCCATGAGGATTCAGGTTTGATCCCTGGCCTGGCTCAGTGGGTTAAGGATCCAGCATTGCCGTCAGCTGTGGCTCAGATCCTGCATTGCTGTGGCTGTGGAGTAGGCCAGCAGCTGCAGCTCCAATTTGACCCCTGGCCTGGGAATTTCCATGTCATGGGTGCAGCCCTAAAAAGCAAAAAAAAAAAAAAAAAAAAAGTAGGTTAGGGCCTCTGGGTACACTGATTAGCTCCGTGGTAACACATGCTTTTTGGTAGAGAGCAAAGGATTTAGGGTCTGGAATCCTCTCTTCTTGTTTCAGTGCTTGTCATAGTCTCTAGAGGCACTGGCGGACCAAAAAATATTTAAAGTATATGCAAAGAAGGCCTCCTAAACTTTGATTTTCTGGTCTAGGAGTTCTTATTTTGGGTCCAAAGAAAGATGCCAAGAACTAAGTAAATTTGTGTATTTATTTTGGAGGAGTAGAGGTAATTCTTATCCAAAAAAAGTTATCTAGGTCAACCTTCTGTGTAACTGATGGTGAAACTGAAACTCAGAGCAGGTGGTAGATGACAAAATGGGAACTAGAATCAGATCCCCTGATGCCCAGCCCAGGTTGATCCCCTTCCACTGTGTCCCTCTGGCTGTACAGCTAGTGGTGGTGGGCACCAACACCAAATTCACCTCTCATTCAGACCACTTCTCTGAATCCCCAGTCTGTGTATCCATCTGCCTCTCCATTTGGATGCTTCACAGGAGTCTAAATCTTACTACATCCAAAATGAAATTCTTAATCTTCTCTCTCCGTACTTGCTCCTTCCTTGAACTTCTCCTTCTCAGTAATTGGCACCACCATCCATCCACTTGAGAAGAAACCTGGAGTCATTCTTTTTCTTTCTGGTTTTTTTTTTTTTTTTTTTTTTGGCTTTTTGGGCCGCACCCTAAGCATATGGAATTTCCCAGGCTAGGAGTCTAATTGGAGCTACAGCTGATGGCCACAGCCACAGCAACGCCAGAATCCAAGCCATGTCTGCAACCTACACCGCAGCTCACAGCAATGCCTGATCCTTAACCCACTGCTCAAGGTCAGGGATTGAACATGCGTCTTCATGGATACTAGTTGGGTTTGTTTATGCTGAACCATGACAGGAACTCCTGGAGTCATTCTTCTTTTTTTTTTTTTTCTTTTTAGGGCCGAACCCAAGGCATATGGAGGTTCCCAGGCTGGGGATCTAATCCAGGCTACAGCTACCAGCCTACGCCACAGGAACGCCTGAGCCACGTCTGCGACTTACACTACAGCTCACAGCAATGCCAGATCCTTAACCCACTAAGCAAGGCCAGGGATTGAACTTGCAACCTCATGATTCCTAGTTGGATTCATTTCCGCTGTGCCTCGATGGGAACTCCCTGGAGGCATTCTTTTTTTTTTTTTTTTTTATTGTCTTTTTGCCTCTTCTAGGGCCACTCCTGCGGCATATGGAGGTTCCCAGGCTAGGGGTCAAATTGGAGCCATAGCCGCCAGCCTATGCCAGAGCCACAGCAATGCGGGATCCGAGCCATGTCTGCGACCTACACCACAGCTCACGGCAACATCGGATCCTTAACCCACTGAGCAAGGCGAGGAATCGAACCCTCAACCTCATGGTTCCTAGTCAGATTCGTTAACCACTGAGCCAGGACGGGAACTCCCTGATTTATAATGTTCTATCAATTTCAGCTGCATAGCAAAGTGACCCAGCTATATATCTATATACATTCTTTTTTTTTTCATATTACCCTCCATTATGTTCTATCACAAGTGATCAGATATAGTTCCCTGGGCTATACATTTGTCATCCATTCCAGATGCATTTGTTTGCATCTACTAGCCCCAAACTCCCAGCCTCTGTCTCTGGGCACCACAAGTCTGTTCTCCATGTCCATAGTTTGTTTATTTTCTGTAGATAGGTTCATTTGTGCCATATATTAGATTCCAGATGTAAATTATATCAATGGGATTTGTCTTTCTCTTTCTGACTTACTTCAGTTAGTATGAGAGTCTTTAGTTCCACTCAATTATTTTCTTCTCCTTTATGGCTGAGTAGTATTCCATTGTGTGTGTGTGTATATATATATATATATATATATATATATATATATATATATATATATATACATATATATATACCACATCTTAATCTGTTCATCTGTTGTTTCCATCCTTTGGCTGTTGTGAATAGTGCTGCAGTGAACATAGGGGTTTGTGTATCTTTTTTAGTAAAAGCTTCGTCAGGATATATGCCTAGGAGTGGGATTGCTGGATCATATAATAGTTCTATATTTAGTTTTCTGAGGTACCTCCATACTGTTTTCCATTGTGGTTGTGCTAGCAGTCATTAGATTAATGCAAATTAAAACTGCAGAGATAGCACCTCAGGCCTATTAGGATGGCTATTATAAAAAAGCAAAAAACAAAACCAGAAACTTACTAGTATTGGTGAGGATGTGGAGAAATTAGAACCCTTGTACATTGCTTGTGGTGCAGCTGCTGTGGAAAACAGTATGGCTTTTCTTCAACAAATTAAATGTAGAATTATCATATCATCCAGCAATTTCAATTCTGGGTATATACCCCAAAGAAGTGAAAGTAGCAACAGATATTTTTACACCTAAGTCCATAATAGCATTATTCATGATAGTTAAAAGGTGGGATCAGGGAGCTCCTGTGTGGCACAGAGTGGGTTAAGGATCCAGCCTCGTTACTGGAGTGGCTCAGGTTGCTGCTGTGGTATGAGTTCTGTCCCTGGCCCTAGAACTTCTGTGTGCCATGGTCGTGGCCCAAAAAAAAAAAGATGGGAGCAACCCAAGTGGTCATAGACAAATGAACAAAATGAGCTATATACATACAATGGAATATTATTCAGCCTTAAAAAGGAAGGAGATTCTGGAACTCCCATTGTGGCTCAGTGGAAATGAATGCGACTAGTATCCATGAGGATGTGAATTTGATCCCTGGCCCCACTCAGTGGGTTAAGGATCTGGCATTGCCGCAGCCTTGGTTCACAGTTGTGGCTAGGATCTGATCCCTAGCCTGGGAGCTCCATATGCTACAGGGTGGCCAAAAAACCCCCCCCAAAAAACACAACGGTTAAAACAATCTTTTGTGTTAATGTGTATCTTTTGTTATATATTTTTACAATAGAAGCAAACAACTAACCAAACTAAACAAAATAAAAACAAGATCGTGTGTCATGGGAACTTGGAGTCAGCAAGTCCCAAAGGTAAACATTTGTGTTCCTCATCCAGCCCTAGAGGAGACAGGTAGGGCAAGGCCTTGTTTTCTTTTAGGAAAGCCTTGAGTTGAGGATCTGGGTTCGGTGTAGAAGTGCTCCTGGGGAGAGGATAACACCCCAGGAATTCAGTCTCCTGTTAGAATCTGAGGCAGTAAACCCTGGATTCCTATATGGTGATGCACGTGTGCCTGTGCAAGCACACGCACACACACACACACTCTCTCTCTCTCTCCTTTCCCTTTCTCTTTCTCCCTCCCTCTCCCACTCACCAGACAGGGCAGGGCCCCAGAGTCTACCAAGATTAAGAATAGATCATGGATTAATGCCATTTGTTGATCCTAAAAAGATTCTGAACTAACCTCAGGGATTTAGGGGACTGCAGTGGCCTTCCAATTCTTTTCCTGGTTTCTGTTCTTGCCTCCTCGAGCCTCTTCACACAGCAGCCAGTGAGCCCTTAGATTGTAAATCGATTGTGTCACCTCTGCTCCCACCTGCCCAGGTGGCATCTCTTCAGTCTTAGAATGCAGCCTGAAGGTCCTCTGGGGCCCTTGCCCTCATTGCCTCTCCTGCACATTCCCTGCCATTCTCCCCTTGCTGTCTGTGCTCCAGCCACACCAGTCCGCCTGTAATTCCTTTTTAAATTGTGGTAAAATATTTATAACATAAAAATTTCCATTTTTAACCCTTTTTTGAGTCTATAATTCAGTGGCATTAAGTACATTCACATTGTTATACAACCATCACTGCTGTCCATCTCCAGAACTTTCCCATCATCCCAAACTGAAGTTACATACCATTAAATATTAATTCCTCATTCCCTTCTTCCCTCAGCCCTGTTAACTACTATTCTACTTTTTTCTATGAACTTGACATTTTATGTACCTCATATAAATGAACATACAAATATATAATATTTGTCCTTTTGTGCCTGCCTTATCTCATTTAATGTAATGTTTTCAGGATTCATCAATTTTGTTGAATGTTAGAATTTCCTTCCTTTTGAAGGCTGAATAATATTCCATTGTATGTATATACACGGTTTGTTTATCCTTGTTTCCAAAATTTGGCCTCTGTCCCCTGGTGCCGAATAGAAACTCAGAGACAGTTTTGGGTGAAGGAGAAATGAATAGCTTTTATTGCTTTGCCAGGCAAAGGAGGTCACAGCAGGCTAATGCCCTAAAGACTGTGCCCTCTTTTGGGGAAGAATTGCAAGGAGTTTTATAGTCTAAGTGAAGAAAAACAGGGTTTCAGGAGCTCCCTTGTGGTGCAGCGGGTTAAGGATCCAGCGTCACTGCAGCATCTTGGACCCTGCTGTGGCTCAGGTCTGATCCCTGACCAGGGAATTTCCACATGCTGCAGGCATGGCCAAAAAAAAAAAACAAAAACAAAAACACAAAAAACAAAACAAGGGTTCCAGATAAGAATCAGGGTTGAGACAAACATGCATTCTTTCTCTCTGGGAAACTTAGTCATGAAAGCTGGTGTCAAGAGATCTCAGCATAATCCTGGTGGCGGTCCCCTGGGTTATGGCATCTTGACTTTTCCTGGAATGACAATACTTGCGAAAAGGGCGTATTTATCAGAGATTAGAACAAACTAGGAAAATTCCTAAAAAACATCATGTGCTTATAATCTTTAACCCACAGGCTGTTGTGCTCATGGCACCTCATCTTTAGTTTACAGGTGATTGTGTTTAGGGTGCAATCAGACTAGGGAGAAGCACTAGGAAGAGCTCCAAGCCATTCAGTTTTTTGGTTTGTTGGTTGATTTTGTTTTTTGTCTGTTTTTTTAGGGCTACACCCGCAGCATATGGAGGTTCCCACGCTAAGGGTCTAATCGGAGCTATAGCTTCCAGCCTATGCCACAGCCACAGCAACGCCAGACCCAAGCTGTGTCTGAGACCTACAGCAATGCTGGATCCATAACCCACTGATTGAGGCCAGGGATTGAACCCACAACCTCATGGTTCTTAGTCGGATTCGTTTATGCTGTGCCACTCTTAAAGACTCAAATTTTAAGTGTATTTATCAGGAAAACTGTGATAGGAACTCCTAAAGTCTCAAATTTTAGGTGTATTTATCAGGAAAACTACCATAGAGACTTAACATTGACCTTTTCAGGTTATATTTTATCATTGCTTTTAGGCAAGAGTCTAATTTACCTTTTTGCTAGCTAATACCTTTATATAAATCACAGAAACCTGTCAGATACCCTGGATCTAGAGGCCCCTCACCTCTCCCCACTCTTGTTATACTATAGAATGTGATACACCAATGTTGTTTCTTACAGATTTAAGAAGGGTGATTTTTTTGAGGACGGAGAAGGGCTTGAAGGAATGGCATGAAGATGTAGAAGGCAAAGTGTCTGGCATGACAAGGAACAGGGCATGGCCTAGGGTTTGTTGAGGACATGGCAGGAGATGAATCTGAAAAACTTGGTATCTCTGGGCCTCTAGGCCCTGGGGAGGTTGGACTTGACTCTGTGGGCATCTAGGGGCACTTTCTGGGTTTGAGGTGTGCCTGACTCAGTCCACTGTCTCTAGCGGGAGCCTTTCCCAAAGCTTCTTGCCTCCAGAGCAGGCACTGAGACTTTGAGGTTGGGCACTGAGCCTGGTTTCACTTGATGGCATGACAGTCATGTGTTCATTCATCAAGGGCCTGACCAACACTGGGTGGGACCAGGAGCCAGGCCTCCAGGTCCTCTCAGTCTCTCTCTGATAGTTAACTCATTCCTGGGTTTGGCTGTCAGGCTGGGGCTCTGGATTTCTGAAGTTACTTGGCTGCCTGTTAGGTCAAAAGGAATGATTCATTTGTGTTTGTAAGCTGTAAGCTATTCATTAGCATTCAAGATAATACCTCACATTTATATGACACCACAGTGCTTTCACATAAATTAGCTCATTTGATGTGATCTTCAAAACAAGCCTGTGAGATATGCAAGGACTATTAGCTCCAATTTATAGATGAGAAGACTGAGGCTGAAAGGGTTTAATTGATTTGCCCAGCATAAGGTGGCTAGTAAATGCAGAGCACCTGCCCAAACCTGTATTTTCTACTCTTCTTTCAGAGCTGTTTCCATGACCCACACCTCAGGAGCAATTAGGGCAACAGGAGACAGGTCTGCAGGCCCCAGAGAGCCTCACATTCCCATCAGTGATACAGATAGAGCTTTGACTCCGTGCATGAAGTTGCACGACCTGGGCGAACCCGAAGGGTATTAAGCTGACCTGGACAGCTTGAGGAAGTGTGTTTAAATTTCCGTGAAAAATGCCGCAGTGGAGTTTTCATTTCAGCTAAGGTAGAATTCAAAATATTCTGTTTGTGTAGCTGCTTTCCCTATTTTTTGCTGTTCCTGAGCACTGTTAAATTTAGTTATTTTTCTTTAAACCTACTCACTAGTTTTTACTAATATGAATTTGTTTATAAAGGGCACCAGTGCATTAAGGGGAAAAAAATACATATATATGATGTAGGAAGTACCAGGGCCCAGAGAGAGAGAGAGAGTTCTGCACTCTCAGCAGAGAATGGCTTCGGGTATAGGGACCCAGGTCTCCAGAGCTTGAGAGTGACAGCAGGCAGTGGGGAGAGGTGATGGGCTTCGAGACCCAGGGTATCTGAGGGGTGGGATCTCCAACCTGAAAGAAGGCAGGCAAGGACTTTGAAGTCTGAGTGTGATGCAAGTCTGCTCAGGGTAAGGGTGGGAGAGAGAGGCAGACCCAGAAAGCAGGAAGCATCTGAGGCGGCGGCGGCGGCGGGGGGTGGCAGGCTGTAGACCGGGCTCTAGGTGGGTAGCTGGTTTGGGGAAGTGGGTCGAGAGGAGGACAGGGCAGGAGTTAAGGCCCAAGAAGGGATACTGGGAGGGCTAAAGGGGGACCTAGAGGCCAGAGCCCAAGGAATGGGAGGACCTGAATAGTGACCTCAGGGATGGGCTTGGGGTCCAGATCCCAAAGGGCGCATAAGGGAAGTACAAGGGGAGAAGCAGCCCAGGCACCATGCGTGGTCCCAGTTGGTCTAGGCTATGCAGGTCTCTGTCTCGAATCTGGGCCATGGGCCATGGTTACCCGACTACAAGAGATGTTGGTGTAAGATCTGGGTTCCCCCAGAGTCATCTTGGTACCACCAGCAGGCCCGCGTTTAGGAATGTTGAGCTGAGGGTGCTGGTCTCGGGGGTGGCTGGCATCCTGCCTGCTCACAGTTTCTGCAGGAATTTGGGGATTTCTCTGTAGTGCTGTTGCAGTGTGGACCACAAGCTGTAGGGAACGAAAGTGGCCAATCTTTTAGGTAGAGGGGACTTCCAGGTAAGTGCTTAGAGCTCTGTGGATTACTTCCTGCCTATGACATCAGGCAGTCACATAACCTCTGGCATTGTGGCTAGTACAGGGGTGGGGAGCTGTATGCCTCCCCAGGCTTGGGGAGAAATTACTGCCCAGACCTAGATTACTGACTGTTCTCAGTCCTGGAACTGGGCCTGTAATGGCTTCCTAGCTGATTCACCAGCATGGTTTGTTCATTTAGTAACTGTTGTCGCATAGAGTTGCCTCCTTGTGTGTCCTCCATATCTGGAAGTACAGAGGCACACAATAAATATTGTCTGACCGATGAGTCTGGCTTTTGAGAACTGGACTTAATTACTTGCACCACTTACCTGGCTCCAAGTTTTGTTATAGGAAAGGATAGCAGTCTTTTAAAAAATAATGATTGCTTCTTTGTAGGGCACCTTTCTTTTAGGTTAATGATGGCTATTATTTATTAGACTGCTCAGTACCTGGCTTTTTTGTGTGAGTCAGGGTTCATTCCTCTCAAGAGGTAAAGCTGGAGGCAGGTGGATTTTCAGAGACTCTTGCTGGGTGCTTGGCACCAAGCCCAAGGGAGATGGTGGGAGACCCAAGTCCAAGCTCCTCTCCCTGCTTTGGGCTCAGGTTGCTGCCAGTGGACGAACGAGTGATGGAGCCCCCAGGAAGGGCTGGGTGGGTGGCTGTTAATTCATGACTTATTCTTTCTCTCTGTGATGTGGGCTTAGGGGGATAGCATTTAGTTCCCACTTCTCTTATCAGTCTGCAATAGTGATTTCTCCCCTTTTCCAGACTTAGTTTCTCAAGAGGAAGTGTAAGCAGATAGAAGGGTAAATTACGAAATAGCATGGGAAGGTCTCCCAGGGTCGGGACAGCACCCATTGCCTTCAGCTCCTCAATAGGCCTCAAGTTATGAACGTAGTTAAGGCTTCCTAATTTGAGAACAAGTGAGTGTTTGCCCCTTTCATTCAGTAGATATTTATTGTGTGCCCAAGTACTGGGTGCTGTCCAGTGTTCTGGGCCCTAGGGATAAGCAAAGCCCCCGTCCCCTAAAGCACATTCCTTTTATTTGTAAGAACCTCCATAATATCCTATAGCTGTATGGTCTCATTTGAAGTACAGTTATAACCAATTTATCTGTTTTTCCAGATTATACCAGAATAAAAATAGATAATAAGCACTTCCAGAGACACTCTGGCATCTGGCATGGTCTAGTAGAGGCTGACTAGGGAAGAGACAGAAAAACTATAAAAAGAGGGAGTTCCCTGGTGGCTCAGTGGGTTAAGGATCCGGCATTGTCACTGCTGCTGCTCGAGTACCTGCTATGGCTTGGGGTCAGTCCCTGGCCTGGAAACTTTTGCCTGTTGCAGGTACAGCAAAAAAAAAAGAAAAAAAAAAGGAAAACAGTAAGAGGTAGAATTTAAGATGATCACCACCTAAGGAAGCATTGGAAAAGCCTCACCCTGCCCTCAGTAGCATCTGAACATGTTGTGCTCTTCAATAGTTTATTGTCTGAATGATGACCCTGCAATACGGAAGTCAGATAAAACTCAAGTAGTGTCCTAGGATGGAGAAGGGGAGAGGGTAGCCAGTAACATTTTAGAAAGACCACACTTCTGCAAATTGGAGTTTATAAAGTCCCCATGGAGATTATGATCATCTGAGATCTCTGTCATTCTGAGGCTGGGCCTGGTCCTCTGAAAAACCATTGTCTGGGCAAGGGGTTTTGGGTGGGTGACCCCTCAACTGTCACATGGCTCCTTTTTGTGAAGTCTCAGGAAATGCAGATGAATGTTTCCAAGTGCTGGGGGACTGAGGATTTAGGAAAGATCTATAGGTAAAGGAGGAAAGTTGCCAGAGTCAAGACAAGCTAGTAGTAGCCTTTGGCACCTTCTGGTGGCTGCTGCAACCCTGCCTAGGTGTCCCAGCACCTGCAGACTCGGTGTCATAGAGGAGCTGCCCCTCCCCCCCATGCCTGGGATTAGATGGTCCTTTCTCCTATATCATTACACATAGAGTCCTTCTATTTCTTGTTCTTCAGACAGTTCCTCTTCCTTCCCAATTTATCATAGTTAGGAAAAATATTGTTGCATCTTTTTGCCCTGAACCCACCTCCTGAGCTGCTAAAAAGGTGGAATTATTTCGTAATAAACAATATTGACACGGAAGCTTTTCAAGGGCCTGCTGTAGAATTGTGTTTACATGATGAGAATTCTTCTGGCACTAGTCAATCCAGGAAGTCTGGGCAAAGCTGGGAATCCTGTTTGTAACACAAAACACCAAACTCCAGGCCAATTGGTTCAAAGTCAAAACTGGCCTTCCATGATAAAAGCCAGCAATGGGTCCTGCCCAGGGCAGGTTTAGCAGCTAAAGATAGTCATAACTAGTTAATCAGGACAGACACACTTGACCGGTAGTCTCAGGCCTGCTGGGTTTTGGCTCACAGTCAGTTTAGATGCTCTACCTACTCGTGCCCTCAGCAGTTTGAATGAGAGTAGTTCAGAGCCCCTGGAGGCTAACCAAGGATAGAATTTGGAACTGCCCTCAGCAGACTCAAAATCAGCTTGTCTACCTCAAGATTTCATACTGGGCTGACCTGGGCACTCTGTAGACCTGTGCTCTTCCCTGGAGTTCTTGTCATGTTGGCATCATCCTGAACTGGTGTCACATTTTACCTCCCTCCCAGGAGTGGATAAGTGAGAGGTTTGGGCCTTATATTGTGCCTGGTTTTTGTCAGGGACTTCACATGGATTATTTTCTTTAATCCTCTCAACGGCCCTCCTTGTAGGGGATACTTCCTGCATTTTGTAGTTGAAGAATCTAAAACTGAATGAGATTCAATAATTTGCCCAAAGTCATGCTAGTAATATGCAGAAGATTCACAATTTGAAAACACATCTGTTCTACTCCAGAACCTTCTTTCTTTCAGTGAACCACGTTACCTCCTAGTTTAGAATAGTTGAAAGAAGCTAAACAACCCTGTTTGTTTTGGGGTTTTTTTTGAAATATAATTAACATATAACATTATATTAGTTTGAGGATACAACATAATGATTCAATATAGTAATATATTGTGAAATGATTACCGCAATAAGACTAACATCCAGCACTACACATAGTTACTTTTTTTTTCTTGTCATAAGAACTTTTAAAATGTACTCACTTAGTAACCTTCAAATATACCATACAATATTAACTATAGTCACCATGCTGTACATTACTTATTTATTAACATGACTTAGTGGAGTTCCTGCCATGGCGCAGTGGTTAACGAGCCCGACTAATATCCATGAGGAAGCTGCACTCAGTGGGTTTTAGGATCTGGCGTTGCCGTGAGCTGTGGTGTAGGTTGCAGACACGGCTCGGATCTGGCGTTGCTGTAGCTCTGGTGTAGGCCAGCAGCTACAGCTCCAATTAAACCCCTAGCCTGGGATCCTTCATATGCCTCAGGTGTGGCCCTAAGAAGACAAAAAAAAACTCACCATGACTTACTTATTTTATAACTGGAAGTTGGTACATTTTGATCCCCTTCACCCATTTTGCCCACCATTATCCCCTACTGCCTGTCTGCCTGCCTGCCTCTAGCAACTACCAATTTGTTCTCTGTATCTGTGAGTTTGTTTCTTAATTTGTTTGTTTTTTAGATTCCCCACATAAGTGAGATCATGTGGCATTTGTGTTTCTCTGTCTGACTCATTTCGCTTAGCATAATGCTCTCAAGGTCCATCCATATTGTCACAAATGGAAAGAGCTCCTTTTTTATTGCTGAATGATATTCCATTGACTATATTATCTGTGTGTGTGTAAAATCTCACATATTGATCCATTCATCCATCAGTAGACACTTAAGTTGTTTCCATATCTTGGCTATTGTAAATAATGCTTCAGTGAACTTGGTGCATGTATCTTTTCAAGTTAGTGTTTTCATTTCTTTTGGATAAATTCACAAAAGTGGAATTGCTAGATCTTATGGTAGTTCTATTTTTAATTTCTTTTGTTTTGTTTTGTTGCACCCAAGGCATATGGAAGTTCCTGGGCCAGGGGTGGAACTCACGCCACAACATAACCCAAGCTGTTGCAGTGACAATGCCGGATCCTTAACTCATTGCCCTACAAGAGAACTCCTGTTTTTAATTTTTTTTGTTTTTTTGTCTTTTGTCTTTTTGTTGTTGTTGTTGTTGCTATTTCTTGGGCTGCTCCTGCGGCATATGGAGGTTCCCAGGCTAGGGGTCGAATCGGAGCTGTAGCCACCGGTCTACGCCAGAGCCACAGCA
This sequence comes from Sus scrofa, assembly GCF_054392235.1. Lineage (NCBI taxonomy): Eukaryota > Metazoa > Chordata > Mammalia > Artiodactyla > Suidae > Sus > Sus scrofa. The sequence goes on from NC_139383.1 coordinate 139,831,370, forward strand.
ACGCGGGATCCGAGCCGCGTCTGCAACCTACACCACAGCTCACGGCAACGCCAGATTGTTAACCCACTGAGCAAGGGCAGGGACCGAACCCGCAACCTCATGGTTCCTAGTCGGATTCGTTAACCACTGCGCCACGAAGGGAACTCCTGTTTTTAATTTTTTGAGGACCCTTCATGCTGTTTTTCATAGTGGCTGCCCCAACTTATGTTCTCAACAATAGAGGATATGGGTTTCCTTTTCTCCACATCCTCTCCAACACTTATTTCTTATTTTTTTTTTTATAATAACCATTCTAACAGGTGTAAGGTAATGTATTGTGGTTTTGATTTGCATTTGCCTAATAGTGATATTGAACACCTTTTCATGTACCTGTGTGCAATCCGTATACCTTCTTTGGGAAAATGTCTTTTCAGATCCTCTACCATTTATTAATCATATTGGTTTGTTGTTGTTTGTGATTTTGGGGGTATTTATTTTATTTATTTGCTGTGGAATTGTATAGTTTCTTTATGTATTTAGATATTAACCCCTTATTGGATATATGATTTGCAAATATTTTCTCCCTCATTCCATAGGTTGCCTTTTAATTTTGTTGATAATTTCCTTTGCTGTGCAGAAGCTTTTTAGTTTGATGAAGTCCCACTTGTTTATTTTTGCTTTTGTTGCTTTTGCTGTCAAATCCAAAAGATCATTGCCAAGACTGATGTTAAGGAGCTTACTCTGTATGTTTTCTTCTAGGAGTTTTATGATTTCAGGCCTTGCATTCAAATCTTTAATCCACTTTAATTTTTGTACATGATGTAAGATAATGGTCCAGTTTCATTCTTTTTCATATGGCTGTCCAGTTTCCCTAACACCGTTTACTGAAGAGACTGTCCTTTCCCCATTGTAATATCTTGGCTCCTTTGCTATAAATTAATTAACTGTGTATGTGTGGGTTTATTTCTGGGCCCTCTGTTCTGTTCCATTGATGTTTATATCTGTTTTTATACCCATGTGTATCCTTTTTATACAGTTTGATCACTGTAACTTTGTAATACAGTTTGAAATCAGGAGTTTGACAGTTATATCTTTGTTCTCCTTTTTTTTTTTTTTTTTTTTTGTCTTTTTGCCATTTCTTGGGCCGCTCCCACGGCGTATGGAGGTTCCCAGGCTAGGGGTCGAATTGGAGCTGTAGCTGCCAGCCTACGCCAGAACCACAGCAACGCGGGATCCGAGCTGTATCTGCGACCTACACCACAGCTCACAGCAACGCCGGATCGTTAACCCACTGAGCAAGGGCAGGATTCGAACCAGCAACCTCATGGTTCCTAGTCGGATTCGTTAACCACCGCGCCACGACAGGAACTCCTATCTTTGTTCTTCTTTCTCTTGATTGCTTTGCCTACTTGTCTTTTGTGGTTCCATACAAATTTTAGGATTGTGTTTTCTATTTTGGTGAAAATGCCATTGGAATTTTGATAGGAATTGCATTGAATCCATAGATTGCTTTGGGCAGTAAAGACATGTTAACAGGAGTTCCAATCGTGACTCAGTGGTTAATGAATCCGACTAGGAACCATGAGGTGGCGGGTTCAATCCCTGGCCCCGCTCAGTGGGTTAAGGATCCAGCATTGCCGTGAGCTGTGGTGTAGGCTTGGATCCTGTGTTGCTGTGGCTGGACAGCTCCGATTAGACCTCTAACATGGGACCCTCCATATGCCATGGGTGCAGCCCTAAAAAAGACAAAAAAAAAAAGAAAGAAAGACATGTTAACAATATTGATTCTTCCAAACCATGAGCATGGGATATCTTTCCTTTTTTTCTTTTTTCTTTTTAGGGCCACACCCACAGCACATGGAGGTTTCCAGGCTAGGGGTCTAATCGGAGCTACAGCTGCCGGCCTTTGCCACAGCCACAGCAACTCGGGATCCAAGCCGTATCTGCAACCTACACCACCAGCTCACAGCAACACCAGATCCTTAACTCACTGATCAAGGCCAGGGATTGAACCTGCAACCTCATGGTTCCTAGTCAGGTTTATTTCCGCTGTGCCACGATGGGAATTCCCATCTATATCTTCCTTTAGGTCTGTTAATATTTGCTTTATATATTTAGGGTCTCCTGTGTTGGCTACATAGATACTTACACATGTTATTTCCTGTTGGTGAGTTGACTCCTTTATCTTAAATAGATCTTTTTTGTTTTGTTTCTTTATTTTTATCCATTCATCCACTCTAACTTTGAGAATTTAGTTCTGTTTGTTTTTTGGGGTGTTTTGTTTTGTTTTGTTTGTCTCTTGTTGAGCCGCTCCTGCAGCATACAGAGGTTCCCAGGCTAGGGGTCTAATCGGAGCTGTAGTCACCGGCCTATGCCAGAGCCACAGCAACATAGGATCTGAGCTGCATCTGCAACCCACACCACAGCTCACAGCAATGCCGAATCCTTAACCCACTGAGCAAGACCAGGGATGGAACCTGCAACCTCATGGTTCCTAGTTGGATTCGTTAACCACTGCGCCACGACAGGAACTCCCCTGTTTGTTTGTTTAACAGTTTTTTCTTGATCTGAAAAGTAATACAAGCTCACTGTAAAAAGTAAATGTCAACTATGACCCTCTCCTTCAGGGATATTTTAATATTTTCGTCTGGTGAGGACAAACTCCGTTCTTGGCCTTCTCTGATGCCACCTTGGCAAAAAGTTTGGGATGCTTTGTTACAGTTGGCGAGGGTGGAAGTGTAGACTCCCAGTTCGGCCTTTGATGGCATGGGTGGGCCAGGAGCCACACTGTTTTCTTTGATAGAAAAAACTCTTATAGAAAATCTATCTTTGGGGAGTTCCCGTCGTGGCGCAGTGGTTAACGAATCCGACTAGGAACCATGAGGTTGCGGGTTCAATCCCTGCCCTTGCTCAGTGGGTTAACAATCTGGCGTTGCCGTGAGCTGTGGTGTAGGTTGCAGACGCGGCTCGGATCCCGCGTTGCTGTGCTCTGGCGTAGGCCAGTGGCTGCAGCTCCGATTCGACCCCTAGCCTGGGAACCTCCATGTGCCACTGGAGCGGCCCAAAGAAATAGCAAAAAAAAAAAAAAAAAAAAAAAGACAAAAAAAAAAAAAAAGAAAAAGAAAATCTATCTTTGGCCAGAGGAGAACAGTTATTGTCTGAAATAATGATTGCATCGTTTTTCATTGAATGGATTTTCAGTATCATAATTAATGCCTCATTATGTCACAGTTTCCTCGGTTGTAAAATGAGGATAATAACAATTTCTATCCCATTGGGCTGTGTTAAGAGTTAAATAAGTTATTCTGTGTAAAGCACTTCAAACAGAGCTTTCTACAGGGAAAGCATTGTAGGTCTGAGTGCTACCTACTGTTTTTGTTGTTTTGAAATGTAAATGATTTCTGACTTTCTCTTTTATATATTGTTAGAAATGTACTGCAGAGTTTATAAATACTGTATAAATTTCTTTTTTTCTTTTTTTCTTTTTTTGGTCTGTCTTTTTGTCTTTTCTAGGGCTGCACCCGCAGCATATGGTAGTTCCCAGACTGGGAGTCCAGTCGGAGCTGTAGCCGCCAGCCTGTACCAGAGCCACAGCAATGAGGGATCCGAGCAACGTCTGCAACCTACACCACAGCTCACAGCAATGCTGGATCCTTAACCCACTGAGTGAGGCCAGGGATCGAACCTGCAACCTTATGGTTCCTAGTTGGATTCATGGTTCCTAGTTGGAGCCATGACAGAAACTCTCTACTGTATAAATTTCTAAGTATTTCTTTAGAACAGGCTCTTACAAGAGGGCTTGATGGATCAAAGGGTCTGTACTTTTTAAAATTTCTTGAAATATACTGCCAGATTGCTTTCTAGAATCATTGTGGCCATTTACATATTCACCACAAAGCCACCAATATAAAATACCATCCTTTTTTCCTTTGTTGTCAGTTGATAGAAAGAAGCTTACTTTTTGTGTGTGAGGCTGAGCATTTTTCATGTTATTAACCATTTATATTTTATGAATTGTCCTTTCATGTTATTTCTTTTTTCTTATAGTTGTCTTTTTCTTGTTTGTTTTTTTTTCTGTGTGATTTCTTTGTAAAGACTATTTGTCTGTCATCTTTCATGCAGATACATGTTTTCATTTCCCTGTCTTAATTTTGTCTGTGATTTTTTACTTGGATAAATTAATTTTTATTTTAATTTTTATTTTTTGCTTTTTCAGGGCTGCACCTACAGCATACGGAGGTTTCCAGGCTAGGAGTCTAATTAGAGCTACAGCTGCCGACCTACACCACAGCCACAACCACATAGGATCCATGCTGCATCTGTGACCTACACCACAGCTCACGGCAATGCGGGATCCTTAACCCACTGAGTGAGGGCAGGGATCAAACCTGCAACTTCATGGTTACTAGTCAGATTCATTTCTGCTGAGCCACAACAGGAACTCCTAAAGATTTTTTCATTATAAATCCACTCATTTTGTATAAGTATGCGTGTATATGTGTGTGTGTGTGTGTGTGTGTGTGTGTGGGGGCAAGCGCGCACGCGCCCATGCATGTGCATGAGTGATTTCTTCCCTTTTAATGCTTAGGAATTTCTTTCCTGTCCTAAAAGCAGATAAATGGTCCCATCATTTTCATTTTCATTCTTTGAGTTCTTTTAGTTTCTTTTCTTTTCTGTTTGGCTGCTCCTGCGACATATAGAAATTCCCAGGCCTGGGGTCAAACTTGAGCCATAGCAGTGACAATGCCTGATCTTGAACCTGCTGAGCTTCTTGGGAACTTCTCCTAGTTTCATTTTTTTGTATTTAGGTTTTTTTTTTTTTTAATCTATTTGGAATTATTTTGATATTGGTTTGACATGAAGATCTAACTTCTTTTCGCTCAGTGTAATGAATTTTAGTAATACTTTTTATCATACATTGAACTTTAACATTTATTACTGTTTGTTTCTTGGCCTTGCTTATATATTCCATTAATCTTGCCTTTTACTTTACATTAAATTTTCATTAGCTGACAGAGAACTTTGAGGTTCAGGTTCTTTAGGGCTTTAAGACCCTAAAAGCTTCCTCATTCATGCATCCTGGTTCATTCTCTGGCCCTGCTCACACACACCGTGGGGCTTTCTCGTCTAATTGTTCTACCCTCCGATTTATGAATCACACATACCTTATGAATCATGTTAACTTTCTTATATTTTCAGTATCATACATGAGTTAACTTTATCATTCTTTAATCTTTTTTCCTCTTCTCAGCCCCAGTTTGCATTTCTTTGCCTATAGGTATGCTTTTATTCCCTATCATTTCTTCATTCCAAGTTTGTGCTTTAAAACTTGGTGGTATGAATTTATTTTTTTCCTGGTTTTCTTCCATTGCTTTTCTTTGGCTGAAGAGTTTATTTTGGTTTGGTTTGGTTTTGTCTGTTTTGGGCCACACCCACAGCATATGGAAGTTTCCAGGCTAGGGGTAGAATCAGAGCTGCACCTGCTGGCCTGTGACACAACCACAGCAATGTGGAATCTGAACCGTGTCTGTGACCTACACCACGGCTCACGGCCTGTGCCACATCCTTAACCCACTGAGTGAGGCTGGGAATAGAACCCATGTCCTCAGGGTTACTAGTCAGGTTCATTACTGCTGAACCACAATGGGAACTCTTGAAGTCCTTTTTTTTTTCATTAGCTGACTATCTTTTGACAAAAACTGTATTTTTATTCCCATGTTTTATTGCAATCATGTCTTTCCTTTTTCATGTCTTTTTATGTTCTCAGTACCTTTTCCTAATTAAAGAAAACATATTTCTCCTCTAAGCTGGTCTGGGCCTTAAAGAGAAGTCAGACTCTTCCACACTCTTTGTCTTGCATTGCCCTTTCTGGCTCTGGTTGGAGAACTGTTACTCACCTTTCAGATCCAACTCAGATACTGCTTCCTCTGTGAGGCCTTCAGGGCTAAAATTAGCCACTCTTTTTTCTGTTTTTCCATTCTTAAGGACTTCTCTACAGGCATCTCACAACCGCAATGTGATTCATTGTTTGCAACCGCCATCCTCCTTACTAAGCAGTGTCCTTCTTTTTCAGTGTCAGGGAAATTCCTGTTTTTTCTCTGTATCCACAGCTCTAGCTCAGCCCCTCCATTCCTATATGCCATCAGTGGCCCCAGTAGGTGGGGTAGATTCCATGCTGTACAGAAGGTCTCTCAGAGAGCTCCCCTCCTACCTTTAGACCTCTCTCCCTAAGAATGAATGCCAGCCTGAAGTTCCCAGTATGGCATGGTGGGTTAATAATCTGGCTTGTCTCTTTCGGCATCAATTGGATCCCTAGCCCAGTGCAGTAGCTTAAGCATTTGGCATTGCTGTAGCCGAGGTGTAGGTCACAGCCCCAGCTCAGATTCAATCCCTGCCCTGGGAACTTCCATATGTCATGGGGGCCGCAGAAAAAAACAAACAAACAAACGAATACCAATCTGGCTCTGACTTTCTTGTTTTACCTCTCTTGCTGCTAAGGTCTAGCCAGCGCATCAGACTGGTAACGTTTGTTTTTTTTTTGTTTTTTTTTTTTTTAGGGCTGCACCTGCGGCATATGTAAGTTCCCAGGCTAGAGGTCAAATCAGAGCCACAGCATGAAGGATCTGAGCCACATCTGTGACCTACACCACAAGCCATGGCAAAGCTGGATCCCCAACCCACTGAGTGAGGCCAGGGATCAAATCTACATCCTCATGGATGCTAGTCAGATTTGTTTCTGCTGCGCCATGACAGGAATTCTTTTTTTTTTTTTAACTCAATGAATTTTGTTACATTTATAGTTGTACAATAATCATCACAACAACCCAATTTTATAGCATTTCTATCCCAAACCCCCAGCCCGGAAATTCCCCCCACCCCCCAACCTGTCTCTTTTGGAAACGATAAGTTTTTCAAAGTCAGAGTCAGTATCTGTTCTGCAAAGAAGTTCATCGTATCCTTTTTAAATTTTTATTTATTTATTTATTTATTTATTTGTCTTTTGTCTTTTTAGGCCCCCACCCACGGCATATGGAGGTTCCCAGGCTAGGGTTCTAATCAGAGCTGTTGTTGCCTGCCTACGCCACAGCCACAGCAATGCCAGATCCAAGCCATGTCTGCAAGCTACACCACAGCTCATGGCAATGCGGGAACCTTAACTCACTGAGCAAGGCTAGGGATCGAACTCACAACCGCACAGTTCCTAGTTGGATTCGTTTCTGCTGCGCCAAGACGGGAACTCCTGTATCCTTTCTTTAGAGTCCACATACGAGTGATAGCATATGATGTTGTTGTCTTACTGTCTGACTAACTTCACTCAGCATGATAATTTCTAGGTCCATCCATGTTGCTGCAAATGCTGTTAGTTCTTTACTTTTAATAGCTGAGTAATACTCCACTGTATATATGTACCACATCTTCTTGATCCACTCCTCTGTCGATGGACATTTAGGTTGTTTCCCTGTCTTGGCTATTGCATATAATGCTGCAATGAACATTGGAGTACATGTATCTTTTCAAGTCATGGTTTTCTCTGTATAGATGCCCAGGAGTGGGATTGCTGGATCAAATGGTAGTTCTATTTTTAGCTTTCTGAGGAATCTCCAACTGTTTTCCACAGTGGTTGCACCAATTTACGTTCCCACCAATAGTGTACTAGGGTTCCTTTTTCTCCACACCCTCTCCAGCACTTATAGTTTGTAGACTTTTTGATGACGGCCATTCTGTCTGGTGTGAGGTGGTACCTCATAGTGATTTTGATGTGCATTTCTCTAATAATGAGTGATGTTGAACATCTTTTCATGTGTTTTTTGGCCATCCGTGTGTCATCTTTGGAGAATTGTCTATTTAGATCTTCTGCCAGGTTTTTGGATGGGGTTGGTTGGTTGTTTGTTTTGTTTGTTTGTTTTGGTATTGAGCTACAGAAGGTGTGTATAAATTTTGGAAATTAATCTCTTATCATTTGCTTCATTTGCAAATATTTTTCCTCCCATTCTGTGGGTTGTCTTTTTGTTTTGTTTAAGGTTTCCTTTGCTGTGCAGAAACTTTTAAGTTTAATTCAGTCCCATTTGTTTATTTTTGTTTTTATTGTCATTACTGTGGGAGGTGGATCTGAGAAGATAGTGCTGTGGTTTATGTCTGAGAATGTTTGGCCTATGTTTTCCTCTTAAGAGTTTTATGGTATCTGGTCTTATCTTTAGGTCCTTAATCTGCTTTAAGTTTACTTTTTCATATAGTCTTAGGAAGTGTTCTAAGTTCATTCTTTACATGTGGCTGTTCTGTTTTCCCAGCACCACTTATTGAAGGGGCTGTCTTTACTCCATTGTGTATTCTTGCCTCCTGTGTCATAGATTAGCTGACTCTAGATGGGTGGGTTTAATTCTGGGCTTTCTCTCCTGCTCCACTGATCTATATTTCTGTTTTTGTGCCAGAATCATATGGTTTTGATGACTATAGCTTTGTAGTGTAGTCTGAGGCCAGGGAGCCTGATTCCTTCAGCTCCATTTTTCTTTCTCAGGATGGCTTTGCTGTTCTGGGTCTTTTGTACTTCTAAACAAACTTTAAAATATTTTGTTCTTAGTTCTATGAAAAATCTCCTTGGCAATTTGATAGGGATTGCATTGAATCTGTATATCACCTTGTGTAGAATAATCATTTTGACAATATTCGGTCTTCCAATACAAGAACATGGCATTTATTTCCATCTGTTTGTGTCATCTTTGATTTCTTTCATTGTTATCTTATAGTTTTCAGAGTATAGGTCTTTTGTCTCTTTGGGTAGGTTTATTCCTGGGTGTTTTATTCTTTTTGATACAGTGGTAAATGGGATTGTTTCCCTAATTTCTCTTTCTGATCCTTCATTGTTAGCATATAGAAATGCAGTATATTTCTATGTATTAATTAATTTATTTTTTTTTGGCTTTTGTCTTTTGAGGGCTGCACCCGTGGCATATGGAGGTTCCCAGGCTAGGGGTCTAATGGGAGCTGTTGCTGCTGGTCTACACCAAAGCCACAGCAATGCCAGATCTGAGCCACATCTGTGACCTACACCATAGCTCATGGCAACAGTGGATCCTTAACCCACTGAGTGAGGCCAGGGATCGGACCCAAACCCCATGGTTCCTAGTTGGAATCGTTTCCACTGCACCATGACAGGAACTCCTATTAATTTTATATCCTGCAACTTTATCAAATTCATTGATGATCTCTAACAGTTTTCTGGTGGTGTCTTTAGGATTTTCTCAGTGTAGTATCATGTCATCTGCAAAGAGTGATAGTTTTACTTCTTCCTTTCCAATTTGGATTCCTTTATTTCTTTTTCTTCTCTGATTGCTGTGGCTAGGATTTCCAAAACTATGTTGAATAGTAGTGGCAAGAGCAGACATCCTTGTCTTCATGTTCCTGATCTTAGTGGGAATTCTTTCAGCTTTTCACCATTGAGAATGATGTTATCTGTGGGTTTGTCATCTATGGCCTGTCATCTGCAAAGAGTGATAGTTTTACTTCTTCCTTTCCAATTTGGATTCCTTTTATTTCTTTTTCTTCTCTGATTGCTGTGGCTAGGATTTCCAAAACTATGTTGAATAGTAGTGGCAAGAGCAGACATCCTTGTCTTCATGTTCCTGATCTTAGTGGGAATTCTTTCAGCTTTTCACCATTGAGAATGATGTTATCTGTGGGTTTGTCATCTATGGCCTTTATTATGTTGAGATAGTTTCCCTCTATGCCCACTTTCTGGAGGGTTTTTCTCAGAAATGGGTGTTGGATTTTATCAAAAGCTTTTTCTGCATCTACTGAGACAATCATATGGTTTTTATTCTTTAGTTTGTTAATGTGGTGGACCACACTGACTGATAGGCAAATATTGAAAAATCCTTGCATCCCTGGGATAAATCCCACTTGATCATGGTGTACAATCCTTTTGCATTGTTGGATTCAATTTGCTAGTATTTTGTTGGCGATTTTTGCATCTATGTTCATCATAATATTGGCGTGTAATTTTCTTTTCTCTTTTTGTGGTGTCTTTGTCTGGTATTGGTATCAGGGTGATGGTGGCCTCATAGAATGAGTTTGGGAGTGTTCCTTCCTCTGCAATTTTTTGGAATAGTTTCAGAAGCATAGGTGCTAATGCCTCTCTAAATGTTTGATAGAGTTCACCTGTGAAGCCATCTGGTCCTGGACTTTGGTTTGTTGAACGTTTGTATTCACAGTTTCAATTTCAGTACTTGTGATTGATTAGTCCATTCATCTTTTCTATTTTGTCTTGGTTTAGTCTTGGAAAATTGTAGTTTCTAAGAATTTGTCCATTTCTTCTAGGTTCCATTTTATTGCCGTTGATTGTAATAGTCTCTTATGATCCTTTGTATTTCTGTAATGTCTGTTGTAACTTCTTTTTCATTTCTAATTTTATTTTATTTTATTTTATTTTATTTTATTTTATTTTTTTTTTTTGCTATTTCTTTGGGCCGCTCCTGCGGCATATGGAGGTTCCCAGGCTAGGGGTCTAATCAGAGCCGTAGCCACCAGCCGACACCAGAGCCACAGCAACACGGGATCCGAGCCGAGTCTGCAACCTACACCGCAGCTCATGGCAACGCCGGATTGTTAACCCACTGAGCAAGGGCAGGGACCGAACCCGCAACCTCATGGTTCCTAGTCGGATTCGTTAACCACTGCGCCACGACGGGAACTCCTTATTTTATTTTTAAATAACTGGGGCATCATTCTCTCATTTTATTTTATTATTATTATTATTATTGCTTTTTAGAATCACACCCATGGCATATGGAAGTTCCCAGGCTAGGGTTTGAGATCAGAGCTACAGCTGCTGGCCACAGCCATAGCCACAGCAACACAGGATTCCTGACCCACTGAATGCAACCAGGAATTGAATCTGCGTCCACATGGATACTAATCGGATTCCTTTCTGCTGCACCACAGCAAGAACTCCTCATTTCTAATTTTATTGAGTTGAGTCCTCTCCCTTTTTTTCTCGATGAGTCTGGATAAGAGTTTATCAATTTTGTTGATCTTTTCAAAGAACCAGCTATTAGTTTCATTGATTTTTTTTTTCCTGTGGTTGTCTTTATTTCTGCTCTGATATTTATGATTTTTTTCTTTCTGCTAACTTTAGCTCTTGTCTGTTCTCTCTCTAGTTGCTTTAGGTGTAAAGTTAAGTTGTTTATTTGAGCTTTTTCTTGTTTCCTAAGGTAGGCTTGTATTGCTATATACTTCCAACTTAGAGCTGCTTTTGCTGCATCGCATAGGTTTTGGATTGTTGAGTCTTTGTTGTCATTTGATTCTAGGTATTTTTTATTTTCCTCTTTGATTCCTTCAGTGATCCATTGGTTGTTCAGTAGCATGTTGTTTAGTCTCCATGTGTTTGTGTTTTTTGCAGTTTTTTTCTTGTTCATTTCCAGTTGTATGGTGTTGTGGTCAGAAAAGATGCTTGATATGATTTCAGTTTTCTTAAATTTACTGAAGCTTGATTTGTGGCTCAGAATATGATCAGTCCTAGAGAATAGTCCATGTGCACTTGAGAATAATTTGTATTCTGCTGCTTTTGGATGTAATGCACTATAAATATCTATTAAGTCCATCTGGTCTAATGCATCATTTAAGGCCTGTGTTTCCATGTTGATTTTTTGTCCGGATGATCTGTCTATTGCTGTAAGTGGGGTATTAAAGCCCCTTGCTATTGTTGTGTTATTGTCAATTTCTCCTTTTAACATTGTTAGCAGTTTCCTCATATATTGAGGTGATCTTGTGTTGGGTGCATATATATTGATAATTGTTATATCTTTTTCTTGGATTGATCCTTTGATCATTATGTAATTTCCTTCTTTGTCTTTTATAATATTCTTTATTTTAAGGTCTATTTTGTCTGATATGAGTATTGCTATCCATCTTTCTTTTGGTTACCGTTTGCATAGAATAATTTCTTTTATCCTCTCACTTTCAGTTTTTCTGTGTCCCTAGAACTGAAGTGGGTCTCTTGAAGACAGCATATATATGAGTCTTGTTTTTGTATCCATTCAGCCAGTCTATGTCTTTTGGTTGGAGCATTTAGTCGATTTACATTTAAGGGAATTATTGATATGTATGTTTTTATTGCCAATTTATTAACTTTTGGATTTGTTTTTATTGGTCTTTTTCCTTCCCTTCTCTTGTTCTCTTCTCTTTTGGTTTGATGATTATCCTTAGTGTTGTATGGACTGCTTTTTCTTATTTGTGTGTTTCCTTTGTAGATTACTGGTTTGCAGTTACCCTGAAGTTTGTTTTTGTTTGTTTTTTGTTTTGTTGTTGTTTTTGCTTTTATCTGAGGCATATGGAGGTTCCCAGGCTAGGGGTCGAATCTGCTGGAGCTACAGCTGCCGGCCTACACCACAGCCACAGCAACAACAACACCGGATCTGAGCCACGTCTGTGACTTGCACCACAGCTCATGGCAATGCCGATCTTTAACCCACTGAGTGAAGCCAGGGATCGAACCCATAACCTCATGGTTCCTAGTTGGATTTGTTTCTGCTGTGCCACATGGAAGCTCCTACCCTGAAGTTTTGATATAGGAGTCTCTATATATACAAGATTGTTTTAAGTTGTTGGTCTCTTAATTGTAGGTGCATGTCCAGTGTCCTTCATTTGTACCCTCCTCATCTCAAGATTTCTGATTTTGGTAGCTTATTTGTGTGTGCACGATTTCTACTTTTACTATATGTATGCCTTTACTGGTGAGCCTTGTCATTTGTAGTATTTTTGTTTCAAGTTGTGGCCTTTTCTTTTCCACCTAGAGAAGTTCCTTTAGTATTTGTCATAAAGCTGGTTTAGTGGTTTAGCTTTTGCTTGCCTGTAAAGCTTTTGATTTCTCCTTCAAATCTGAATGAGAACCTTGCTGGGTAGAGTAATCTTGGTTAGAGGTTTTTTTCATCACTTTAGGTATATCATGCCACTCACTTGTGGCCTTCAGGGTTTCTACTGAAAAATCAGTCAGTAACCTTATCAGGGTTCCCTTGTATGTTATTTATTTCTTTTCCCTAGATGCTTTCAATATTTTCTCTTTGTCTTTGGTGAGTTTGATTCATATGTGTCTTGGGGTATTCTTCCATGAGTTTATTTTATATGGTACTCATTGTGCTTCTTGGATTTAAGTGAGTGATTGCTTTCCCATATTAGGGAAGTTTTTGGCTGTTATCTCTAAACGTATCTTCTCTAACCCTTTTTCTCTCTCTTCTCCTTCTGGCACCCCTATAAAATGGATTTTTTTTTTTTTGCATTTAACATTGTCTCAGAGTTCTCTTAGACTGTCTTTGTTTCTTTTCATCTTCTTTTCTGTTCCCCATCAGTGATTTCCACTAGTCTGTCTTCCACTTCACTTATTCATTCTTCTGCCTTCTGTATTCTTGCTGTTGTTTGCTTCTAATCAATTTTTTTTATGGTATTTTGCATCTCTGCTTGCTTAATCCTTAAATCTTGTATTTCTTTGCTCATTGTTTTTTGTGATTTATCAATTTTTGCCTGCAGTTTATTTCCAAGGTCTTGAATCATCTTCACTATCATCAATCTAAAGTCTTTTTCATGGAGTTTGATAATCTCCATTCACTTTGCTGTTTTTCTTGGGTTTTTTCTTGCTCCCTTATCTGAGTCATAATTCTCTGCCTTTTTATTTTGTTTAGCTTTTTGGTGTGGTCTCCTTTTTGCAGCCAATAGGGTTGTAGCCTCTCTTGCTTCTGATGTCCCCCTCCTTGTGGCTGAAGTTGGTACAGGTGCTTGCTGCAGGCTTCCTGATGGGAGGGACTGGTGCCTGCCCACTGGTGGGTGGAGCTGATTCTTATCCCTCTGGTGGGTGGGGCTCTGTCTCTGGGTGAAGGCCCAGGTTGTGTGCCTGGGGGTTCTTTAGGCAATATGGTTACTGATGGGTAGGGCTGTGATCCCACCTGGATAATTGTTTGGCCTGGGGCTTCTCAGCCCTGATGGGTAGGACCGGATTTTTCCAAAATGGCCACATCTAAAGGAACACATGCTCATTATTATTCCCCAGACCTTTGCCTCCAATGTCCTTCCCCCACAGTGAGCCAGTCACCCCATTTTCCCACAAGCTCCTCCACGAACTGCAGTCAAGTCTGACCCAGATTCCTATTGAGTCTCTGCTATGCCCTGGGACCCAGTGCACATGAAAGCCTGTGTACACCCTTCAAGAATTCATTCTCAGAGTTCCCGTCGTGGCGCAGTGGTTAATGAATCTGACTAGGAACCATGAGGTTGCGGGTTCGGTCCCTGCCCTTGCTCAGTGGGTTAACGATCCGGCGTTGCCGTGAGCTGTGGTGTAGGTTGCAGACTCGGCTCGGATCCTGCGTTGCTGTGGCTCTGGTGTAGGCCGGGGACTACAGCTCCGATTCGACCCCTAGCCTGGGAACCTCCATATGCCACAGGAGCGGCCCAAAGAAATAGCAAAAAGACAAAAAAAAAAAAAAAAAAAAAGAATTCATTCTCTGTTTCCCCCAGTCCTATGGAGCTCCTGCACACATACCCCCTGGCCTTCAATGCCAAATGCCCTGGGGGCTCTTCCTCCCAATGCCAGATCCCCAGGCAGGGAACCTGATGTGGGGCTCAGAACTCTCACTCCTGTGGGTAAGTCTCTGTGATGCAGTTACATTCCAGTTCATGGGCTGCCCACCCAGCAGGTATGGGGTTGCTTATATCGTGTAATCTTGATGTGGCCTCCTTTTTGTCTTTTGAAGTAGGATATCTTTTTTGATAGTTTGCAGTCTATTTGGTTGAAGGTTGTTCAGCAGTTGGTTTTCATTTTTTTTGCTTTTATGAGAGAAGGTGAGCTTCATTCCTTCTACTCTGCCATCTTAATCCTGTCTTCACCTTGTAATTTTTTCTAATAGGATCTTAAAACACAGACTATTCAGCCCCCTATGCCTTTAAAGACTGATTTGAGGGAGTTCCTGTCGTGGTGCAGTGGTTAACGAATCCGACTAGGAACCACGAGGTGGCAGGTTCGATCCCTGGCCTCACTCACCGGGTTAAGGATCCGGTGTTGCTGTGAGCTGTGGTGTAGGTCTCAGATGCTGCTCAGATCCCGCGTTGCTGTGGCTGTGGTGTAGGCTGGCAGCTGCAGCTCCAATTCGACCCCCTAGCCTGGGACCTCCATATGCCACAGGTGTGGCGCTAAAAAGCAAAAAAAAAAAAAAAAAAAAAAAAGACTGTGTATAAAACTATCACCTCTTGTTTCCTTATTTTTATTTTTTAAATAGTGGAAACAGAGATAGATTTTGTTATTGTTGTCATTACTTTTTAATGGTGAAGGCCTAAGTTGGGGTGGGGGGTGAACACAGGTGGGCCTTTGGAAGGTCTACGCCCTCTATGCCCTCTCTGCTCAAAGCCTGTCCTGGGAGTGGTTCCTGCTTCCAGGCTCAGCCGGGAGAGCTAGAAAGGCTTGGTTGGCCTCGCCAAGGTGAAAGTGTGGTGCTAGCTTTGGCCCACCAGATGGCAGCACAACCCCAGCGGTCCTGGGCTACGTGACTGCTGGCCCTCCCGGGCTCTGTAGGTGGGAATGGAGTTAAGCATCTGCCCACAGGCCCTCCCCTGGAGGTGCTAGCTGCTTGCCTCTGAAGACCCTTACTTAGCACACTGGTTTCCTCCCGGAAGCTTGCAAAGTCCGCTTAGCTACTGGTAGACGTTCTGAGTCTAGGGGCTCCTCCTCCCAAGAGGTTTGAACAGTAGGGAAGGTGTACAGGTAGAAGTGAGGGCAAGGCCTCTGGAAGCAAAGAGCAGATTCTGGGATTTTGTGCTCTGCTGTCCCTTATGAGTGGAGAATATATAAAAGAGAATCATGTAGCTATGTTTGTTTATATTTACTAACATCAGAAATAGTACCTAGAAGTTCCCTAATGGCCTAGTGGTTAAGTATCCAGTGTTGTCACTATTGTAGCTTGGGTCACTGCTGTGGCACAGGTTCAGTCCTTGGCCCAGGAATTTCCACATGCCATGGATGTGGCCAAAAAAAGAAAAACCAACTTTTTTTCTTTTTCATACAGAGAAGTGCAAATATAAAAATAAAAATGGACCGTAGCCTCCCCATCATGATAACCTCTGTTATCCAAAAAAGATAATAAAGTAAGAATTGTTTAAGGTTTGAAAATTTGAAGCTCAGGAAAGTATAAATTGAGAAGTAAGAGTTCCTGCTGTGGCATAGGATCTGGTGTTGTCTCTGTGGTAGCATGGGTTTGATTGACATACACCATTGTGTTAGTTTCAGGTGTACAACATGATTTGCTATTTGTTTCTTTTTTTTTTTCTTTCTTTCTTTTGTGGCCTCACTGCATTATATGGAATTCCTGAGCCAGGAATCAGATCTGAGCCCCAACTGTGACCCAAGCCACAGCTGTGGCAACACCAGATCCCTAAACCACTGTGCTGGGCTGGGGATCGAACTCACATCCCAGTACTCCCAAGATGCCAAGTAGGAGTTCCCACTGTGGCTCAGTGGGTTAAGGATCTGGCATTGTCTCTGTGGTGGCTCAGGTTCAATTGACATATACCATTGTGTTAAAGATGTACAACATAATGATTTGCTACTTGTCACCATCTGTATTTACAGTTTTTTTCCTTGTGACAAGGACTTGAAGATCTTCCTAGTCAGCACATACAGACTTCGTCTATGAATTTTTTTTTGCAGGTCTCCCTATTGTCAGAGATTTTGGTTGGCTCTACTTGAGAGCTAATATAGACTGTGTTTTAGTGGACATCCTTGTATATTTATTTTGGCATGCCTCCACAAGTCCAAATTCCAGAAAAAGTCAAAGGAAAAGTACATTTAAAATTTTATTGGCTAAATTTTGCTCCAGAAAGATTGCCCCAGTTTACATTCCATTACACCGAGTGCAGGAGAGTGCCTGTTTCCAGGTGACTGGAGGGAAACCTGCCCCTGCCAGGAGCCCACAGTAGTGAGGTAGGGGACCCAGCAGGAAGCAGGTCTGCCCCTCTGCCACAGTGCTGGCTCCCTCCACCACCTTTGCCTCTGCTGCAGATCTTCTCTGTGGTTGTGAGGTGATGTTTCAGTGTGGCAGCCTTTCTTTTAGTGATGGAGAGCAGTCCCTGGATTTCCCTTATCACCTTAGCAACATTTTCTTGTCCGTCCTGGGGTGAATGAACCAAATGAATAACCAAATCTTGACTCTTCCAGGTGAAGAAGGCGTATAGACAGAAGGCCCTCTCCTGCCACCCAGACAAAAATCCGGATAATCCCAGAGCAGGTGAGCCTCTCATAGGCACGGAGAGAAGTAAACCGACCCCCTGGGGTGTGGTGTTGAGCGCACCCTCAGCCTGGCTTTGGGAGCTGGGCCCCGTGGGTGCACTTCACAGGTTAGGGGCACCTGGTCACTTGCTGATGTGCTCATCCTTCCTGGGCTGTTATCTGCTGATGTCTACTTTTCTGGCACCCTGTGGCTTCTTTGAGGTGCTTTTTTAGGGAGCACATCATCACCAAGTCTAACTTGACTTTTCTCCTTTCTCTTTTTTTTGATCCCTATGTTTAGCTGAACTCTTCCACCAGCTTTCTCAGGCCTTGGAGGTACTGACCGATGCTGCTGCCAGGGTAAGTGCATCCTCTTCCATCTGAATTGTCCTTGAATTTAGAGACCACTGTGTGCTTTATCCTCTAGACCCAGCTGTGCAGTAAGGTCCTTGTTGTCCCAGCCTGGAGACCCGGTCACCAGGCTGCCAGCTGACGACTCTGGGGCTGATAACAAGGCCTGGGAGATGGCCAGCTCTGTGTGGGTTCCCGGCTGACACCTCCCCTCTGCTCGTTTCTCCTGCCAGGCTGCATATGACAAGGTCAGGAAAGCCAAGAAGCAGGCAGCAGAGAGGACCCAGAAACTTGATGAAAGAAGGAAGAAAGTGAAGCTTGGTAGGTGATAGCATGGTGCTAGTGGCCTGCGGTTTCCCTGGACCATTTTCATCCAGTTCCTCCACCTTTCTTCCTGCAGCTTCAGTTCCAGCAACTCAGAGCTCTGTGGCCCTGGCTCTGGGCAGAACCATTTCCTATCTACCTTTAGGGTGGCTCTTAAAGGACAGTTTTAGAAATAATAACAATGACTGGATGTGCTATTAGCTAGGCATTGTGACACATGTTTTACTGCCTCTTTTAATTATCACATCTATCCAAGGAGCTGGGTGTTATGAAACCCCACCCCCCCTTTTTTTTTTTAGGGCTGCACCTGCAGCATATGGAAGTTCCCAGGCTAGGTGTTGAGTTGGATCTGCAGTTGCTGGCCTATGCTACAGCCATAGCAACTCAGAATCTGAGCCACATCTGTGACCTATGCCACAGCTCCCAGCAACACTGGATCCTTAACCCACTGAGAGAGGCCAGGGATTGAACCTACATCCTTATGGATACTAGTCAGGATCCCACAGAGGCACAACAGGAACTCTTTGAAACCCATTTTTTACAAGAAGCTAAGGCACCAAAAGGATAAGAACTTGCTGGAGCCAGGATGTGAACCTGTACAGCATGGATCCAGTCACTGTCTGTGTTGGCCACGCCCTCTTGGAACTTTTCATTCATAGCAGCTCTCTTTGGCACAGAGCTTTCACTCTGAGAAATCCCCTCTGCAGGATCCAAAGAGATCTGGGCATTCATCTTTTAAAAAATAGCTTTATTGATGTACATTCTGTTTATCTTATCTCCACTAATTTCAAGTGAACAATTCAGTGATTATTAGTAAATTTACCAAATGGTGCAACTGTAATTGGAAATCAATTTTAGAACATCTTCACTAACCCCATAAGACTGGTCCGGGTATTCTTTATTTGGTTTTTCTCCCCTTTTCCTTGCCTGTTTTGATATCCATATATTTAATATGTATATATACCATCCGAGTACATCCATCAAAAACAACCAAACAAACCTGAAGAGTTTAGGTAAGTAAAGTGAACAGAAAAGAAGGTAGCGAGTCCCAGACCTGAGAGAAGTGTTTGCCCCGGCAGCTGGCCTGGGAGGGGGCCACAAGCGGGTTCCTCTTAGAAAGTGGGAAGGGTTCCTGGACCTGAGGTGATGTCCTTGCATGGAGGCTGCTGCCCATAGGAGCAGCTGTAGCCAGGTCCACGGTGAGGCTCTGTTTATGTGAGTTGAAGGGGAGGTGGAAGAGACGGCAGGAACCCGAGCTCAGTGGTGGGAAGAACATGTAAGCAAAAACAAGGTCGCAGGTCAGGCTGCAGTGCCAAACTACAGGAAGAGAAGCCAGCAGCTCCACCCATTGGCAGCTCTGACCCACAGCCCTGGGCTGCTAACAGAAGCACCCACCCATACCTTGTTCACTGATTAGAGAACCAGCTTGGTCATTGTGAGCTGATGTAACTCTCCCAGACCCTGACCACTCAGCTGGAGCCTCTCCTTCCTTGTGATGACTTTTCTCAATGGAAATGAACTCGGGAGCTCATGCGCATGGAGGTGGCAGGCAGGGTTGCTGGGTGGGTTCATCCTGCGTGAGGCTTTGGGAAGCAGCCAGAGCCAGGTGGGCCAGGGACATGTAGAAACTACTTAGACCAGACATCGGGTCATTCCACCCTTGTGCCTAGACTTGGAGGCCAGGGAGCTGCAGGCCCAGACCCATGGCAGCGAGGAGGAGGAGGAGAGCCGGAGTGCCAGGACGCTAGAACAAGAGGTGGGCATCCAAGCCATGTGACCATCTGCAGGAGGAGGTGACGGGTGGGCCCAGGAGTTGCCATGACTGGGGAGGGCAGCCCTGTCCACCTTCTCCGTGGGATCTGGGTAATTTGTCCTACCTGCAGGTGGCTGAGCCCAGCTTGCAGGTGGAACGTCCCAGGGACCTTTGCAAGGTGAGCCAACCTGGAACTGGATCTGCACAGAATTGTCACCCTCCCCAACCCCCACCCTGCAGATCGAACGCCTGCGAGAAGAGGGTTCCCGGCAGCTGGAGGAACAGCAGAGGCTGATCCAGGAGCAGATCCGACAGGAACGGGAACAGAGGTTGAGAGGTGAGAGTCCGTCCCCCATACCCACCTTCCCCTCTAAGGCAGCTCCCAAAGCCCATAGTGGCCACACTGGCTGCCTAGAGGAGCTGCTGTGCAAGCTTCTACCTGCTAGAAACCCCGGAGGCATCCCACTGGGACACATGCCGCCTGTCCCTTCTTCCTTCCAGTTCTCTGGGGCCTATTAGCTTTTCACCCTTCTTGAGACCTCCTGGCCCAGTTGGTCTTTAGTCCCAAGCAGAGCTGGCTCTGTTTTGGAGCCGATCACCCAGTGGAGTGGAGCGGGGGGGCTCTGGGGTACTTTGTTTCAGTAGAACTGTGTTGTCTCTACCTCTGCCTCCTGCCCCCAGAGGTGTTCACAGCCCTTCTTGGGCAGAATGCTGACCATGGCCTTCAGGCATCTGGGCAGCTGCCCCCAAGATGGCAGCTCCTCGGGGTGGGGGCCCCTCTACTTTCCCTACCAGACCCTACTCAGGGCAGGGCAAATACTGTCCCTGGTCAGGAATGACCTTTTCTAAGTCCTTCTGGCCCTGGGCTGTTTCTCCTTTGGGAGAACCACTGACTCCCTCGTATTCTATCTTACCTGGAATTATTTTCTAAATTTTCTAGGAATGACAGAAAATCTTGAAAGCAAAGGAACCCCCAAGCTAAAGGTGAGCCCTGTAGGATCCCCGGGCCACCTCACACCTCCTTCTGTCTTCTTCAGCAAGAATAAATGCTTTGGGGGAACAAGGGCTTCTGGGGGATGCTGGATCTCTGGGAGCCCCACCACTACCCCCACCCTTCCATCCTCCCACTGCCTAGGTGTCAGAGCTGGCTGGGAAAGGCTGCTCTTAGCTCTTAAGGCTGCAGGGCTGCCCTCCCTGAGGCCCTAAAGGAGAGCCTCATTAGGGCTAGAAGCATGGCTGTGGGTGAGCAGACCACCTGCCTGTCCATTTTCAAGGGGAACACATTTTGGGGGGGTGCCCCCTAGATTACCTGTGTCTTAAAGACCAATGGGGTGTCTTCTCAGATTGTAAAGCTTGGGTGCAGGGGCTGGTCCTGTTGGGATGAAGGTCAGTGTTGAATGGCGACACCCACTGCTATATTTCCAGCTCAAGTGGAAGAGCACAAAGGAGTCCGAGTCCCAAGGTGGCTATTCCAAAGATGTCCTCCTGCGGCTTTTACAAAAGGTCTGCCCTGCTGACTTCCCTCTTACCCATCACCTGAGGCCCCACATCAGCCCAAACCCCAGGATCTCCAGGCCTAACCTTCCTTCACAGCTCCTGCCTTTTTTTTTTCTGTGTCATAGACCAAAGGACAGTCTAGAAACTTCTCCCCAGGCCACGGCCCTGTAGTCACCCATGTTGCCATGTGCCCACTCCAGCCAGGTCTAGCTCTGGCCATCCTTGGAAGCAAAGGGCTTGGCCGGGTCTGTGGGGAGAGAGGGAGTTGGCATCTGGCACCAAAGCCCTGTCCTCTTCGTGTCCTTCATTCACCGAGGTGGCTGCACATCTCTGCAGGTCTAAATCTCCACCTCTGCCCAGCTCTCCTTTGCTGTCCTCTGTATTTTGGAAAAAATACCTTTCTTTCCCATCTCCGATCTACCCTATCTAGGAACCTAGCAATGAGAGGTTATCCTCTGTCTGATAATGGCCTAGTGGCCTCAGGGCAGCCCAGGCTTGTCTCTGGCGTGAGCTGGGCCACCCTGAAGGCTGAGCCATGCTTACTGGGACCCCCTTATCCTCACAGTATGGAGAGGTGCTCAACCTGGTACTTTCCAGTAAGAAGGCAGGCACTGCCGTGGTGGAGTTTGCGACCGTCAGGGCTGCGGTAAGTGCTATGTGGGGCTTTAGGGGCCTCAGACAGCCCTTCTGTTCCAGGGGAGGAACCCAATTCTGTGGGCCCTGTGAGCTTAGGTATCCACACTCCCAGGGGATCTCCGGGCCAGCTCAGAGCCCAGGTTTCGCAGAGAGGGGCCCTCCAGCTCTCGGGAGTGGAGGCACAGCGAATAAAGGGATGGGTGGGAGGATGTTCCAGGGATGGCTTCATTTCTTGCTGCCAGGCTCCGTATGTCCTCCCTCTGGGAGCCAGTGTCCCTCCATGTTGGGGCCACGCACTGCCTTCTCCCCTTCCTCCACTCCCCAGTCAGATGGCTCATGAGGCCCACAAGGAGGGTCTGAGCTTCAGCACACTGCCCTGTGAAGGTTGCTCCACCTGGCTTGGAGGATGAGAGCACTGGTTCTGGTTTTTTCCATGGGGGTAGAACCAGTTGTAGCTGATGGGAATGATGGGACCCGGACTGTATGCTGTGTTTGACAGGAGCTGGCTGTCCAGAATGAAGTGGGCCTGGTCGATAACCCTCTGAAGATTTCCTGGTTGGAGGGACGGCCCCAGAGTTCGATGGGCCCCAGCCACCCAGGAGCATCCCAGGTAAGGAGCCAGGCTTCACCCAGCAGAGCCTGCTCAGGCTTCAGGACACCTTTTCCTGTTCGGGCTCTTCTCAGGGCCCTTTCCCACAAATCCTGGTCATGGGGAATACAGTGAGACCAGCAGGTCCGCCAAGCCAAGCAGGACGACGTGATTCCCTTTCCTCTCTGAGTGCCGGGAATTCTTAGACCTGACTTTTCACCCTCTGGCTTCTTGCTGCGGCTCTCACCATCACCCAAAGGTGCTGTCCTGGCCTGCAGGTTGCTTGGCTGTGGTGTGAAGTGTTTGGTGCTGAGGTGACCCGGTGCTTCAGGGAAAGGACCAGTGACAGGTTTTCTTCTTTCTTCCCCAACTTCCTTCCAAGTGTGTCTGTGGCTGCCCCAGACAGGGACCTACAGGCAATTGGAAATATCTCCTCTTTAGAAATGACACTGGTTACCCTGCCGACACTGAGGCGCTGCCTGGTGCCCAACTGGAGGTGAAGCACAGACTTGAGCTGACCCATGCCCAGTGCCAGGTCTTAGTCCTCACAGATCCTCAAAGGCTTACATTCAGCCACATGCACATGCTTACACACACACAGCCCTGGTCACACCCACCCCCATTTTGGTGGGACAAGGGCTCTCTCCTTTCTCTGAAGTGCCTGGGAGTCTGTGGGAGCCTCAGGCTGATGTGTTCCAGCCCCTCTGTGGAGAAGAATGCCCCTCGGGTCAGCAAGGTGTCTGCTCCCATTGCTTCAGGCGTGCCCTCCCCCCACCTCCTACATGCCCCTTAGCCAGGCTGTGAGGATAAGAAGCTCTCTAGAGTATGTCCCAGACCCCGGACAGAGCAGGAAAAGGAACTGGTCTGAGCCTGACTGAGGACCCTTCTCTAGAGACCATTTCCCCACCATTAAGTTTCAGCATTTCACAGCCCCAGTCGACACTCCACAGGCTGTGTTATACAGAACTTTATTCATCATCTCCTGTGCCCATGGGGGAGCCATTCAGCTCAGCACGTCCACACAGGATGAGGGAAGGCCACAGGTTTGGGTCGTGGAGGCAGTGTGCATCCACGCCTCCCTCTCCTTCTGCCATGCCTGCAAAGGCCTGAGTGAAAGAACCACATGCAGCCAGTTTGGCTCTGGCTCCAGATCTTCTTTCCAGGCCTCGGGGTGGGACCATAGCCCCTGTCATCAGAGGTTGTGAGCAGAGCAGAGCTTCTCAGTCCTGGTGAGGATTCTGGAGACCAGCTGTGCCTCTTCACCATAATAGCCAGGAGCTTTGAGTCCATCCCCAATCCAGTCCTCTGATAGCCTCTTAGACACAGGAAGGAGGGAAACCTGCCACCATTTTTGCTGCCTTTCCCGGGGACCCCCATCACTCATAATTCTGGGAGTTCCCCAAAGCCCCCTTCATAAGCTGGCATTCCCTAGAGCCAGCGTCCTTGGGCTCCAGGGGGTGCTCCAGGCAGCTGTGTTGGCACTTTGAGTTTCTCATGCCCCCTTCTCTGCTAGTCATTTGTTGGGCCTTTTTCCTGAGTTACTCTCCATCTCTTCCTGCCTCACTTCCAACTGTGCCAGCCCCCCCTTCCCTCGCAGGCCCCACATGCTTCCCCTAACCCACCAGGCCCCAGGCCATAGTCTAGGCCAGCGCTGCCCAACAGAACTTTCTCCAACAGTGTTAACGCTCATTCTGTGCCATTCAGTGTGGTAGCTGTTAATCATATATGGCTAAACGGAGACATGTAGCTAGTGGCTACCATGTTGGACAAGGTTGGGCCTGGCTCACCTCTCTCTCCTGAGATCTCCTCCTTTCATCTCCAGCCTGGATTGGAACACTTTTTGCCCAAGCCTGTTTGTAACCTCTCTCTGTTGGCAGTGGTATCAGAGGGAGCTGTTGTGCCTGGTCTGTGTGTCCTCCATTCCCTGACCATGCCTTATGCCGCCCTCCCCCTGCTGGCCTTGGTCCCTCTGGTGGCCATGTGGCCTCCCTTTCCCAACCCAGCTCTCTGCTTTCAGGGCTCCTGCCAGCAGGTGCCCACCCCCCGCACATCTGCAACTTGCCTCTGCACCTCTGTCCCTCCACTCAGGCGTGACTCAGAGGACTGTTCAGGACCCAGAGGGCAAGCAGGATTCCTATCCCTACCTTTTTCTTAATCCACGACTGTCCCCTCCCTCTCTGGGTCCCCAGGCTTCAGGCTCTTCCCGTTGCCCCACCTCTGCCCACCTGCCCCCCATTCAGAAGCTGGACTCACTGGGAAATTGCTCCCTCAGCATCTGTAGAACTTCCTCAAGGAGTGAAATCCCCAGGTCCACTTGGAAGGAGAAGAAGGGATCACTGAGGTCCGGAGCAGGTGTCCTCTGGCAGGGGGGCGTGTCCAGAAGCTCCTCCTCTGTGTATTGGTGAAGGGCTTCCGCCAGGGAGAGCGCAGAGGGCAGGGTCGCTGAGTAGGCAGCGGTGTAGGCCGACGGGGGCTCCAGGATGTTGGGGCAGCTGGAGCTTTCTCGGTAGAGGCGCGGGGGCTTGGGCGGGGCCAGCAGGGTCACCCGGGGCTGCTCGTCCCCCCACAGTGGCAGGCGCCGCCCATCAGGTCTCCCTCTCAGCTCCCTGATGACCTCTCGGTTGCTATACTCCTCGTGGTCCCCACCGGCTGTGCTGGCCTGGCTGAGCACGCTGCCTTGTCGCCGCAGTCGCCTCGGCCGCCCCAGACTCAGCCTCTTGAAGAAGGAGGCGCTGCGGAAGGAGCCTTTCCGCCAGGTCTCCATGGGGCCCTAGGGAGCCAGCAGACTAGCCTGGTACCTCAGAAGCCTGGTTCAAGGGCAGCTGGGGACCATCGGGTCCGCTGGAGCAGTGAATGGTGAGAAGCAGAGGCCTCCAGCTTTCTGTTCAGCACAAGTGTCCTGGATGGTGAGCAGAGGTCCGCGGAAGTGGGTGATCTTGTCTGGGACAGCAGGGAACTGGGAGTTCCTGGTGGGAGTTTCCCAGAGGGACTGGAGTGACCTGGATACTTGACAGGGCAGTGGAAAAACCCTGAGAGGAGGGAAGAGCACTTACGGAGCCTGAGTGAGGGCAGCTCTCCCGCAGTCAGAGGTGGATTTTTCTCCTTCCCCAGCGCAGGGCCTGCCTCTCTGCCGTGGCTCCTGGCCTCTGACTAGTGGCTTGGCTGTGTGCTAGTGTGCGCTGGAGATATGTTGTTGTCTTCAGCTGACTCAGTCAGGTGGGAAGCCCGGTTTCACGCTCTGAGGTAATTGCAGCATCCGCAGGCAGGGACTGGGGCAGCGCGGCCAACACCCCAGGGCACTGGGGAGCGTAAGATTCCTCTGGGGACTCCTGTAGGGGCAGCCCTGCTTTGTGTGTCACCAGCTGCCTCTTGCCTCGCAGCCCCTGTGCCCTAGGCCCTCGCAGGCAGGCCTGGCCCCCCAGCCCCCAGAAGTCTGGGGTGGGGCTCAGGGAGGTGGGGTTAATTGAAAGGCAGGTGTGTGGAATGATTGTTGGGGAAGGAAGAGAGAGACCTGATGCTGGTGTGGGTGACTCAGCCCTGGGACCCGGTGACAGGCCCTCATTAGCAGAGCCTACAGGGATGGGGAAGGAGGCCTATAAAGGGCTGGCTCCTCCCAGGGCTGGGCTTGGGGCATGCCAAGGGTGACTTTAGGTTTTCTCAGCAGAGCAGCATTACCTTGGAGAGGGGAGAACTGCCCTCCCCTTGGCCTGACACCAAGTCTGGCTGTTCCATTTCCTCATCCTTCCTCCATTTATTCTGGATGGCCTCAGGGCGGGAAAGGACAATTGTGGGCCAAGGTCCTACTACCTCCAGTTCTTCCCATCAGGCTGCCTGGGCCTCATTTGGGGACCCTCTCTGGGGAAGGGGCTGGGTCAAGCCTAGGACGTAGGCCTGGCTGGGAGGGCAACTCTCCAGCCCTGGAGAGAGGAGGAGGGGTGGGGCTGATAGGAGAAGCAGGGGGATCTGAGTTGAGTAACACTTCCTGGTTCCGTACACCCCTGAGTCCAAACCAGTTGGCCAAGGCCTGGCATCCTAACCCCAGCCACTCCTTTCTTGTTCCTCGGGTCACTGACCACCAGACTTTTTTCCTGGCTTATTCCACAAGGGTGCACTGGCCGGAGGTACAGAAACAGGGCTTAGCAGCTCTCTGCTGTGCAGCCCCCTGGCCTGGCTTGCTCCTGTGCCAGTTCCGCTGGGCTTCAAACAGCTTCATCTGCACTGAGGGAGGAAGTGATTTAAGTCTCACTGCCAACCTTATCAGGGTGTGGGGTTGGTGGCTCAGGGCTGTCTGGTAGAGCTGCCTCCACTCCACAGCCTTGGCCCACTCAGGTAGTTGTTTATTATTCTTTTGATTATTAAAATATCACACCCTTTAATCCCTGACACTGTGCTGACAAGTTCATAAAAGAAAGAGCCACAGGGCCCTGCCCTCCAGGAGCCCTGGTATGTATTTTTAGAGGCAAGCCAGGCTCTTGCTTGTTTCTCTTGGCCTCTGGGGTGAGGCTGAGCGAGGCCATGTCTAGGATAGGGCTCCCTCAGCATCCTCAGCAGAAGCCAGACCACGGGAAGGGTGAGCAGCTGGGAGGGGGCCTTGTTCTCACCTCCACCTGGCAGAGAAGGGTGTGCTTGTATGCCTCTGACAACTCCCCTTCACTGGAAGCCTGTGAGAAGCAGAAGCCATGGGGTGGAGGAAATGAAAAGAGTCAAGGGCCTGGCTAGAGGGTGAGGAAGTGATTCACCGGGAAAAGACCGGAGCTGACTGTAGATGTGAAGGGCCTGGGAAAGAGGAGGTGAGTCCGGGGTGACAGCTGACTGAGATGGGCTGAAGGGGAGCCAGCAGAGAACCTGGCCGGGGGCCTGCTTGCTCGGAAAGAACAAGGGTGAGTTGGAACTGTGGGATGTTCTGGGGTCCTTCCCTTCCTGGACGTCCTCCTTCCTTGACTTTTGGTGGCAGCTTTGCCTCCGAGTCTGTGAGGCTGTGAGCTGACCCCTCCCTGTCCCCCCTCTGTCCTCCAGGGCTCAGTGCTATCCGAAAGGGACTACGAGAGCCTCGTCATGATGCGCATGCGCCAGGCCGCTGAGCGGCAGCAGCTGATTGCCCAGATGCAGCAGGAGGAGCAGGCGGGGCAGCCCACCTAGCCTCCTACCCCAAGCCTTCCCACCCTACAGCCCTTTTCTTACACATCACCAATAAACTTTTCTTTTTTCTTTCTGTTTTTTTTTTAAGAGTCTACCTCTATGGCATACATAGGTGTAGGGTGCAGGCTTGCCCTGTGCATGGCCCCAGTTTCTGGGCTTTGCCTCGGAGGGCCCTACCCAGGCCTGGCTGTCCTTCCTGGGGAGTGGGCAGACCCCCAGGGAGGTACTCCAAGCAGTGAGAGTCAGTGGCCAGAAGAGCAGAGGAGCAACCACTCATCACAGTTCTTTATTGGCTTGGACTAGCTATGCAGGACCCACCTGCCCAGTCCTGGAGCCATGCCATGCGGCGGACAACCAACTCACTGCCAGGGGCAGCCTGGCTCTTGCCAGCCCCTCAGTCTGCCACAGGACAGGGTCTCCTCCAGGCCCTGCACCAGGTCTGAAGCTGGAGGGGCAGCTGGGGCACCAGGACCAGGGGCTCTGCTCTCCCCCACAGGCCAAGGCAGGTTTCTGAGAAGGCCATTCATTGCCAGTGGTGCTGGGTGGAGGAAAATGACGATTTGTGAAGAACGGGCAGGATAGTAAGTGAGGCAGGGGCTTGGGGTTGGCACCCGTGGCAGCCATTCCAAAGAAGGGGTGCCAGTCGCTCTTCATTGTGAGAGGGTCACTCCTTGTGCAGGCACCACACCAGCGTCTGGCCCACCCCTGTCATGCTCAGCACACGGAAGCCCCTACGTTCCAGCTTGTCCAGGACTATTCGAGGAGGGTCGTTGACATAGTACTCACAACTGCCAAGAGAAGAAGTGTGGTATGAGGAGGTACGCAGTGCAGCCCCATGTACAGACCCAGTTTCTGCTGCAAATCAGGCCTGATCAGGGATACTCCTACCAGGGACTGAGGTTTTCTGGGTGCCCAGCTGACTACGCATTCGCTGCCCCCTCACCTGCTAAGCACTTTGCATCATCTCATTTATTCCTCCCAACAACCTCAAGCAGGTACTACAGTTGTGCCCATTTTATAAGTGAGCAAACAGAGGGGTAAAGCGGCTTTCCCGATGTCATCCAGATAGTAGAACCTGCAACAGGCCCACATGCCCGGGGTTACTGACCATTCAGCAGGAGCGGCCTCCTCTCCCTGACCTCTGCCCTCTTGCTGCCTGGCTGTCCTACAGTCATGAACGATAAGGTTGGCCCCCAAGAGCTCCTTCCTCTGGGTGCCACTCCCTAGCATGGAGAATTCTTGGTTTCCCTTCTTTCAGGGTTAATTGGTTCTAAAGGGCCATTGAGCAGATAAAGGGCTGGCCATGTCAGAGACAAAAACCTCCTGGCAAAGGGATGGAGTTGGCTTCAGCCCTCTGACCCTGACCAAGGGGCTGGGACCAGCTTGCCTCCTCCGCCTTCTTTTAACTGGGGGGAACTCTGGTGATTCTTCTCAGGAGTTCGAGCCTGTGTAGCCAGGGTTTTTCCTTCCTACAGGGTAGGAAGGAGCGAGGGACAGAAAAGGAAGCAGCAGGCACTGTTTAGACTTTGGAGCTCTTATGAAGGAGGCCAAGGGATGTGGCCAAGTCCCCAAGCATCAGCTGAAGTGGAAGCAAGACCCATGTTTCTAGGGCTTAGCTTTGTCACTCAACCAGCTCTTCAAGGCAGAGGCCTTTCTCGGTGCCTGTCTTTGCCTCCATGGGGGGTCTAGCTTAGAAATGAGAGAACAGGGCAAGGAGCAGCCCATTTGGGAGTCCTGTACTCAGGGACCTGGCCTCTGTTCTGGGACTTTGTCCAGGGGTTCTCTTGGGAAGGGAGGGCCAGTGGGAAGACTCTCAGATCAGGCCTGGGGGGTTGTGGGAGAGCGGGCAGATGGAGCCCACCCTACAGAGGACAGAGCCCCAGGATGCAGTCAGAGGGGCCCTGAGGCTGGGCAGTGGCATTGTCCTGGGCTTGGTGGTTGTGTAATAGGAACAAGGGCAGGACTCGGGGCTGGCAGGGAGAAGATCCTTAGGAATACTACTACTTACAAGTTGTTTCCTAGGACACTTCTTTTTGAGGCTCCTAGATGCTGCATCAGTTCTGGATCCGAGTGCTCATCACCCACCATGGTGGGGCCCACCTCCTGCAAGGTAAGCCACAGTGGCTGCTTGGCTGGCTGCCAGATAGAGGTAAATGATCTCACCTCTCCTTCCTCCCCTGCCTGCTGGCTCTGAGCCACCTTCAGTTAAAGGCTGGAGAGGAAGGGAAGGAATCTTGGGTCTAAACACAAGCTGGGAAGGGGTGAAGTCCACCAGTGATGAGACTGAGCAGTGTGGGCTCCCTGTCCCCTCTTAGCTGGGCAATACCTAACTACTGGCACGTTCATGCCAGGCACCATCACCCGTATCTGTGTATCAGAGTCACCTGGAGAATAGAGAAATGAGGACATATGTCCACAGGACAGCTTGCACACAAATGTTCACAGTAGCATTATTCATGATAACTAAAAGGTGAAAACCAAAAGTAATGAACAGTGGATAAATAGAATGTGGTAAAGCAATTCAATGGAATTTTACTTGACAATAAGAAAGAATGAGTACTGGAATTCCCTGATGGCTCAGCAGGCTAATGATCTGCTGCTGTCGCTGCTATGCCTTGGGTTTCAGCTGTGGCACAGGTTTGGTCCCTGGCCCGGAAACTTGTGCATGCCTTGGGAGCAGCCCCCAAAAAATAATGAGTACTGATGCATATGAATGAACCTTAAAAACATCATGTAGGTGAAAGAGACCGCATATTATGACAGAAAGTAAATGAGTGGTTACCTGGGGTTGAGGGGCCCAGGAGCAATGAGGAGTGACAGCTGAGGTACAGGGTGTAGGTACAGGGTTTCTTTTCAAGGTGATGGAAAAGCCTAAAGTTGCCTATGGTGATGGTTGCATAATTCTCAATAAACCAAAACAAAACCCACTGCCATCGAATTGTATACTTTAAATTGGTGAATTCTATGATTATATGTATTTTATGTCAATAAAACTGTTATTTGCCTGAGAATCACTGAGTTCCCAAGCTTCAGGCTTAAAGAGTGCTTCTAGAGGTTTGTCAAGAGACCCAGAAGCATACATTTTAACAACTACACAGCTGACTGGGTTTTTTGTCTGTTTGGTTTTGGGTTTGTTTTTGTTTTTTGTCTTTTTAGGGCAGCACCCAGGGTGTTTGGAGGTTCCCAGGCTAGGAGTCAAATCATAGCTTTAGCTGCCGGCCTACCCCACAGCCACAGCAACACAGGATCTGAGTGGCATCTTCTGCCTACACCACAGCTCACGGCAACATGGGATCATTTTAACCCACTGAGCAAGGCCAGGGATCAAACCTTCGTCCTCGCGGATGCTAGTCTATTCGTTTCTGCTGCCCCACAATGGGAACCCCCTAACTGGTTCTTAAAACACTGTGACACTGCCAAGACCCTTCCTGTCCAATGGTGAGCCCACCTGCTATTTCCTGCATCCCAAGGGAGCTGGGTACTCTCTGATGGACCCTCCAAGCCCTGGGGAGGGAGAGGGCAGAAGAACAAACATCCTGCTGCCCATCTGGGGGACCCAGTCATATTGAGAAACTAATAGGGGATTCCTGGAGCGGCCAGCATCTTCTTTTTTGCAGAGTAAACTGAAAAGGGGCGTGGCTTTTGATGGTGCCTGGTTTTCTTAAACCTCTAACCCCATGGGCTGTCTCTGGTTCTTCTCTTCCTTTCCTAAGGCCTCAGGGAGAGCTTTTCCTGGAAGTGCCTAAGGGTGCAGCTAGTAGCTGTGGGTGAGGTCACTTGGCACAGGTGTTTGAGCATCTTCATCCTTTCCTTTCCCAAACCTCTTTCCCTTGGGTTAGTCCCCACCCCATGCCGCGCATAGCGGTTCTGTGTAGGGCAGTGGATGCTGCACGTGTGAGACCGGAACTTCCTGGGTCCCCCCGGAGTCTCCGATCTCCTGCAGGCAGGTAGGACTGGAGCCGCAGGCGCCTGCAGCTTGCTTGGTGGCGGGGAGGACATGCACCTGGCCCCCTTCGCGGCCCTTGAGGCGCCGGGCCGCAGGAGCTCGCAGAGTCCCTGGATCCTGCCTGGGTTCGATCCACAGCCTCCCTCCCCCGCGGGCCGGGGGGCGTGTCCCGGGTAGCTTCCGGGTCCAGCCTTCAGAGGGCATGGCCCTGGATAGAGGCACCAATGTGCGGTCTGCAGCGCCGTCCTGCCCCCCCCCGCCCCCCGGCTCTCTCCCTCCACCCCATGCTCCTGGCCGTGGCCCCGGCCCAACGCCAACTTCCAAGAACAGCGGACAGATAACTAACTCACCATGCGGATCTGGGTGCTGATGAGCAGGTAGGGCATGGTGGGCACGACCCGGCCGGGCTACCTCTCTGCCCTTTAGGCCAGCGCGGACTCCAGCCGCTTGTACTTGGTCTGCAACCCTCCGCCCGGAGTCCGGTTACTCTGGCTGTGGCCTCCGGCGACGCCAATCCCAGAGCGCCTAGTCCGTGACCGCCAGCGGCCGACCAATCAGGAACGTTTGCCCGTGACGCGCCCCGAAGCTCAGCGATTCGGGTCCTGCCCCCTACCCTCCTGCTACGCACTGGGACCCGCCCAGCCAGCTACCTTCTTCCTCAGATCTTCCGGAGACCAGGAGGGGGCTGTGTGTTGGGGAGGCCGCCCCTGCACCCCCGCACTGAAGGCTGGGGTAGCCCGCCGGGCTCGGCTGGCTGGGGGGCCGTGGCGCTCTGCTCGCTAGTTGACTTTGCACTCTGTTACTGCAACGCCTGCAGAGTAACAGGTTCCAAAGTCGTGCTGGTCCCTCCTACCCCCCCACCCCCCCCACACCACCACCACCACCCAGTGAAATGGAGCAGGGAGCAAATAGCGACCCTACTGAGGCTTCCTAAGCTCCTGCCTATCCCACCCAGTGACGTTTCTAAAGCATTTAGCGGATCCCCACTTCCTGGCCCCAAGACTGTCTCCTGAGATTCCTTCAGTGCTTCAGCAATTGCTTTGGGTGCACTTACGCATTCCCGCCTCTGACTTTAATTCTTAGTACAGCGGCGGAAGCTTGCACTTCTGTGGCCCTGTAGGTAAATCCGTAAAGGGAACTGAGCGGTTGGCTGAGCTCCAGGCCTGAAGGGACTAAAACTAATGGAATCTGGACCTCGGTTCTCAGAGCTTCCCTCGAATCTGGAGAGACCCGGCACCATGAGCAAGAGATCACAAGGCAACATTTGGGGGAAAAAAAATTTCCTCACACAAGCCACCAAAGAGAGAGCAGCGAGTTTAACTCCCGTTTCCACCCCCTCATCTGGATGTATCAAAATCTGACAGCTCAATTTTTTTTTTTTTTTTTTTTTTTTTGCTTTTTTGCCTTTTTAAGGCCGCACCTGCAGCATATGGAGATTCCCAGGCTAGGGGTCTAATCGGAGCTGTAGCCATTGGCCTACGCCAGAGCCACAGCAACGCCAAATCGGAGCTCCGTCTGCAACCCACACCACAGCTCATGGCAACGCTGGATCCTTAACCCACTGAGCAAGGCCAGAGATGGAACCACAACCTCATGATTCCTAGTCGGATTCGCTTCCGCTGCACCACGACAGGAACTCTGGACAGAGCAACATTCTTTATCTGCCTCGTTGTGATTGGTTCTCTAAAAAGCAAAGCCAAATGAAGACAGGCTGTAACCTTCCCTCCCAGGCCCCTGAAAAATCTTCATATCACCGAAGGACACTCATAGGGCATGCTCAGAACTTTCAGCACAGTGATGGATGTGAAGAGAGGTACAAGGAAAATGGAAAATTGTGATCCTAAAGGATCCTTACTGTTTATTATCCTCTACTCTCTAACCCTATTATCTACCTCCAAGACCAACAGTTTAGCTAGAAAGAAAAGACATGTTTGTGCTCAAAAAAGGATTTGGTAAACTGACAAATGATCAATGCCCAGGACATATAGAGAATGCATGCCAATTAGAAAAAGATAAATGAGTAGAAGAAACATGGGCAAGTGACTCCAGTAGGCACTTTTCAAAAGAGAGAGTGGAAATGACCAACAAACATATAACATGATGTTCAATATCATTAGAAATCCCAGAAATGCCAGTTAAACCCCAATGAGATACTGCTTTACAGATTTCCCAAAAGATAAGAAATCAAAATTTGTAAGCATCATATATTGGGTGAAGATGTCTAACAACTGAAACATTGTTGGGGGGATTCTCTTGTGGTGCAGCAGGTTAAGGATCTGGCATTTTCATGGCAGCAGCTCAGGTCACGGCTGTGGTGCAGTTTCCATTCCTGGCCCAGGAAATTCCATTTGCCTCAGGCATGCCGCTTCTGCCCTCCCTGCCAAAAAAAGAAAAGAAATATTACTGTTAGGATTGCAAATTGTTATAGACTGATACAATCACCTTGGAAAACAAATTGGCATCACCTAATAAAGTTTAAGATATGCGTCACTGTGACCTACCAAACCTCTCCTAGATAAACCTAGGAAAACTCACTGACCACAGCACTGTTTGTAATTAGCAAAAAACCCTGGAAATAGTCTTTATGGCCATCAGAAGTGGAATAAGGTTTTTTGTCTTTATATATATATACATATATATATTTTTTTTTTTTTTTTTTTTTTTGTCTTTTTAGGGCTGCACCTGAGGCATATGGATGTTCCCAGGCTAGGGGTCTATCGGAGCTGTAGTCGCCAGCCTACGCCAGAGCCACAGCAATGCGGGACCCAGTGGTATCCGAGACCTACACCACAGCTCATAGCAATGCCAGATCCTTAACCCACTGAGCAAGGCCAGGGATCAAACCTGAAACCTCATGGTAACTAGTTGGGCTCATTAACCACTGAGCCACTGCAAGAATTCCTCCTCTTTTTTCTTTGGCTGCACCCACAGCTTGCAGAAGTTCCAGGGCCAGGGATTGCACCTCTGCCACAGCAGTGGCAACACCAGACCCTTAACCTGCTGTGCCACCAGGGAATTCCTAGAGTAAATTTTTGGTTGATTCTTACAATAAAAACTATAGCAATGAAAATGCTGAATGAAACAGTGAATCTTGGAAAAATACAGAATCTGTTTACCTCAAGTTCACAAACTTGCAAAATTAAGTGGTAGATGGTTTTGAGATAAAAACATATACTCAAATTATAAAGGAAAGAAAATGATAAATGTAACATTTAGAGTAATGGTTATCTCTGAAAGAGATGGGATGGAGACAGGCAGTGTTCTTAAAAGACAAAATCAATGTTCTCTTTCATACACTAGGACAAGGGAGCAAAGGATTATGAATGCACTCCTTTTTTTTTTTTTCTTTTTTGGCCACTCCATGGCATATGGAGTTCCCCAGGCCAGGATCAGATCTGAGCCTCAGCTGGGCAACACTGGATCCTTTAACCCACTGCACCAGGCAGGGGATCCTATGCTATGCATCCTGTGCTGAAGAGAGAGACATCACCGATCTCGTTGTGCCACAGGGAAAACTCCTGTACTCAATTTTTATGCACATATTATAAATATTCTTTTGTAGGAGTTCCCATTGATGTGCAGCAGAAACGAATCCCACTAGGAAACATGAGGTTGCAGGTTCAATCCCTGGCCTCGCTCAGGGAGTTGAGGATCTCGTGCTGCTGTGAGCTGTGGTGTGGGTCGCAGACACCGTTCATATCTGATGTTGCTGTGGCTGTGGTGTAGGCTGGAGGCTGTAGATTTGACCCCTAGCCTGGGAACCTCCATATGCCACAGGTGCGGCCCTGGAAAGCAAAAAATAAGTAAGTAAATAAATAAATATTCTTTTGTAGCCATTAGGTATTTTATAAGATTTTTTTTTTCTTTTTTAGTGTCAAGTACCTTAGAGGTTAGACACAAGAGGTAAGGCCATCATAAAGGCATATGCTGTCTCTCTTAAAAGAGCCAGGCACATGAGGCTCTCATGTTCTAGGCAGAGAGCAGGACAGGGGCTCAGGGTCTACTCTGCTCTCTTCTCTCAGGCTGGGCTGTGGATGGGTGGGGAATAGACATGAGGGCAGTGCCTAT
Source organism: Sus scrofa (assembly GCF_054392235.1). Classification (NCBI taxonomy): domain Eukaryota; kingdom Metazoa; phylum Chordata; class Mammalia; order Artiodactyla; family Suidae; genus Sus; species Sus scrofa. The sequence continues at coordinate 139,866,891 of NC_139383.1, forward strand.
CTCAGACTGCCAGGGATTTATTACATTTGCAAGACAGGTCTGCAGATGCAGTATAAGATAGGGTGCTCCATGCAGAATCACCCACCCCGTTACTGATTGCCCTGGCAGATTCATGCCCTCCAGATAACATTTTTAATATCCAGCAGGAAATGAATTCCCCCCCTCGGTCTTCCCATTTGGTCTCACCTCTCGCCACGTTCGGTTTATCTGGCAGATCTTCTCTGTAAAAAGAGAGGAAATTGTTCTTCTACAACTCAGCTTTTCATTGTGAAAGTGAACTGTGCCCACAGGGTTAACTTTAACAAAGGCTTGTGACTAGCAGGAATTCTTTTTTAAAAAAATCTTTTTGGAGTTCCCATCGTGGTGCAGCGGAAACGAATCCGACTAGGAACCATGAGGTTTAGGGTTCCATCCCTGGCCTCGCTCAGTGGGGTAAGGATCAGGCGTTGCCATGAGCTGTGGTGTAGTTCGCAGATGCGGCTTGGATCTGGTGTTTCTGTGTCTCTGTCGTAGGCCAGCAGCTACAGCTCCAATTTGACCCCTAGCCTGGGAACCTCCATATGCCACGGGTGCGGCCCTAAAAAGACAAAAGAAAAAAAAGATCTTTTTTAGGTAGAGTTGATTTACAATGTTCCATCAATTTCTGCTATACAGCAAAGTGAACCCAGGTACACATACATTCTTTTTCTCATATTATCCTCCATCATGTTCCATCACAAGTGATTGGATATAGTTCCCTATGCTGTACAGCAGAATCTCATTGCTTGTCCACTCCAAATGCAATAGTTTGCATCTACTAACCCCAAACTCCCAGTCCATCCCACTCCCTCCCCCTACCTGTTGGAAACCATAAGTCTGTTCTCCATGTCTGTGAGTTTATTGCTTTTCTGTAGATGGGTTCATTTGTGCCATACATTAGGTTCCAGATATAAGCGATATCATATGGTATTTGTCTTTCTCTTTCTGACTTACTTCACTTAGTGTGAGAAGTTAAGTTCCATCCATGTTGCTGCAAATGGCATTTTTTGTTCTTTTTTATTTTTAATTTAAATTTAATTTTATTTTATTGCTTTTTAAGGCCGAACCCATGGCGTATGGAGGTTCCCAGGCTAGGGGTCTAATCAGAGTTACAGCTGCTGGCCCATGCCACAGCCACAGCAACGCCAGATCTGTGGCCTACACCAAAGCTCATGGCAATGCTGGATCCTTAACCTGCTGAGAGAGGCCAGGGATTGAACCTGTAACCTCATGGTTCCTAGTCAGATTCATTTCCGCTGCACCACGATGGGAACTCCCATTTTTTTTTATGGTTGAGTAGTATTCCATTGTAGATATGTACCACATCTTCTTAATCCATTCTCTCTCGATGGACATATGTGTTGTTTCCATGTCTTGGTTATTGTGAATAGTGCTGCAATGAATATAGGGGGTGCATGTATTTTTTGTTGTGAGCCACATGAGAAGTCCAAAGGGGTGCATGTATTCATTGAATGAAAGTTTTGTCTGGATATATGCCCAGGAATGGGATTGCTGGAACATATTGTAATTCTATATTTAGTCTCTTGAGGTACCTCCATAGTGTTTTCCATAGTGGTTGTACTAATTTACATCCCACCAACAGTGTAGGAGGGTTCCCTTTCTCCACACCCTCTCCAGCATTTGTTATTTGTAGACTTTTTTTTTTTTTTTTTTTTGTCTTTTTAGGGCTGCACCCTCAGCACATGGAGATTCTCAGGCTAAGCATTGAGTCGGAGCTATAGCTGCTGGCCTATGCCACAGCCACAGTAATGTGAGATCTGAGCTGCATCTTTGACCTACACCACAGGTCATGGCCACACCAGATCCTTAACCCAATGAGCAAGGCCAAGGATCAAACCTTCATCCTTATGGAAGCTAGTCAGATTCGTTTCTGCTGAGCCACGATGGGAACTCCTATTTGTAGGCTTATTAATAATAGCCTTTCTGACCTGTGTGAGGTGGTACCTCATTGTAGTTTTGATTGGTATTTCTCTAATAATTAGTGATGTTGAGCATTTTTTCATGTGCCTATTGGCCATCCATGTGTCTTCTTTGGAGAAATGTCTATTCAGGTCTTCTGCCCATTTTTCAATTGGTTTTTTTGCTGTTGAGTTTATGAGTTGTTTGTATATTTTGGAGATTAAGCCCTTGTTGGTTGACATAAGAAACATTTGTATGGTTGATTTCAGAGAATATTTTGCCTATGTTCTCTTCTAGGAGTTTGATGGTGTCTTGTCTGATGTTTAAGTCTTTAAGCCATTTTGAATTTATTTTTGTGCATGGTGTGAGGGTGTGTTCCAGTTTCATTGATTTACATGCAGCTGTCCAGTTTCCCAGTACCACTTGCTGAAGAGACTGTTTTTTTCTCCTTTTATATTCTTGCCTCCTTTGTCGAAGATTAATAGAACATAGGTGTCTGTGTTTATTTCTGGGTTCTCTGTTCTGTTCCATTGGCCTGTATGTCTGTTTTTGTACAGTACCACACTGCCTTTTTTTTTTTTTTTGTCTTTTTGCCTTTTCTAGGGCCGCTCTCGCAACATATGGAGATTCCCAGGCTAGGGGTCTAATCGGAGCTGTAGCCACCAGCCCATGCCAGAGCCACAGCAACTCGGGATCTGAGCTGCATCTGCAACCTACACCACAGCTTATGGCTACGCCGGATCCTTAACCCACTGAGCAAGGCCAGGGACTGAACCTGCAACCTTGTGGTTCCTAGTCGGATTCGTTAACCACTGTGCCACGATAGGAACTCCAGTACCACATTGTCTTGATTACTATGTTTTGTAATATTGTATGAAGTCTAGGAGAGTTATGCCTCCTGATTGATTTTTTTTTTTTTGAGAATTCTCGAGCCTGTTTTACAAAACAACAGATAAGACAACAGCTTGTTAACACCCCTCTGCTTGTAAACTGCCTCCACTGATTAAGCTAGCTTTAGTTTGTTTGTTTTTTTTCCTTTCTTTAATTGCATACCCTCCAAGCATCATATAGCCTAGGTAACATATCAGAAGACTCATTAGTCACCTCTATAGATAACACCTCTGAAGTATGAGACGCTATTGTAATGGGGGGCTTATGTTGTTTTTTAGGAAATTGGAGTCATCTCTTGATCAGTTCAAGCTGGCTAAGACTGGTTGAGTCCACTGGCCCTAAAAGTGAGCCTGTACAGGTGTCCAGTGAACCACCTTTTGACCTAAGAGTGCCAAAACTTCACCTCAGACCATGCTAAGAACCTCCATTTTTGAACATGCATCCTATGAAGAAGCATATAATCCAGATATGCCTGTGCAGAATATTGTTTACCTCCCCTTCTCCTCCCACCAGTCACCTTTCCCCATGCTTAAGACCACTCTGCTTCTTTAAAAAGGAATATATGGGGAGCTCCCGTCGTGGCTCAGTGGTTAACGAATCGAACTAGGAACCCTGAAGTTGCGGGTTCGATCCCTGGCCTTGCTCAGTGGGTTAAGGATCTGGCATTGCCATGAGCTGTGGTGTAGGTTGCAAACACAGCTCGGATCCCAAGTTGCTGTGGCTCCGGTGGCTGCAGCTCTGATTCGATCCCTAGCCTAGGAACCTCCATACGCCGCGGGAGCGGCCCAAGAAATGGCAAAAAAAAAAAAAAGACATAAAAAGGAATATATGTGTATATAACATATTAAATGTATCTCTATATATATACACACGTATATGTGTATGTGTATGTATGTGTATATGCCACACCCATAGCACGCGAAAGTTCCTGGACCAGGGATAGATCCCATACCACAACAATAACCAGGGCCACGGCAGAGACAAAGAGGTAGATAAGCTACTGAGCCATCAAGGAACTCCCAAGACAACCCTGGTTTTTTTTTTCTTTCCCATAAATATCGCAAGCCCCTTGCCTTTAGGGAGGCAGAGCTGAGATTTGTTCTCTTGTCTCCTGGTGTCTCTTGGCTGCCTTGTGAATGTATTCTTTCTGCTGCAAATTTCTGTGTCTTGGCATTTGGCTTGCCATGTGTTGGGCAAACAAGCCTGGTTTTGTAACAAAAGCATTGTCAGTGTGACCGGGTCTGGATATTGGTCATTCTTTATTCCTTCCTTCCTCCATTCAGCTTTTATGGACAGCTTTTGCTTTAAGGCTGTGCTAGTCATGAATCAGGCATGAATCCTATTCTGGAAGAGTGAGCAGTCCAATGGCCTAGACAGACTAGAATGCAAATAATCATGGAACCAATTGTTGCCTCAAAAGCAAAGAAAGATAAAAAAAAAATATTAATTCCACCAAGCAGGTGGTCAGGGAAGTTTTCCTAGAGGAAATGAGTTTTCATTCCCACCAAAGTAAATATTTTTTCTTTTTCTTTTTTCTTTGTCTTTTCCTTTTTTTTTTTTCTTTTTTTTTTTCTTTTTAGGGTCACACCCGTGGCATATGGAGGTTCCCAGGCTAGGGATCAAATCCGAGCTACAGCCATTGGCCTACACCACAGCCACAGCAACATAGGATCTGAGCCGCGTCTGCAACCTACACCAGAGCTCATGGCAACGCCGCATCCTTAACCCACTGAGCGAGGCCAGGGATCGAACCCTGCAACCTCACTGTTACTAGTTGGATTCATTTCCGCTGCGCCATGACAGGAACTCCAATATTTTTTCTTTTTTTTTTTAAATTTTTTTTTGTCTTTTTGCCCTTTCTAGGGCCACTCCTGTGGCATGTGGAGGTTACCAGGCTAGGGGTCTAATCAGATCTGTAGCCACCGGAGCCACAGCAACTTGGGATCCGAGCCTCATATGCAACCTACAGCACAGCTCACGGCAATGCCGGATCCTTAACCCACTGAGCAAGGCCAGGGATCGAACCCACAACCTCATGGTTCCTAGTTAGATTCATTAACCACTGCACCACGACGGGAACTCTGAATATTTTTTCTTATTAAAAAGAAATATATACTTACTTCAGTAACTTGAGGAAAAAATACGGAAAAGATATAAAAAACATTATTTTCTTACCACCAATAAAGTTACCCTTAGTGTATCTCAAGAGGTTCTAATTAAACCAAATCCTTAAGCGGTAGTAGGAGGTATTGGTGAAGTTCTATTCCTTAGTATTCCTTAGGCTGTGAGATGGGTACACCTCGCTTTTAAATGATTCTTTACTTTTTTTGTTACTTTTTATGGCTGCTAGGGGTCCAATTGGAGCTGTAGCTGCCTACATCACAGCCACAACAAGCCAGATCCCAGCCAAGTCCGTTACCTACACCACAGCTCATGTTCAGGGCAATGCAGACACCTTAACCTACTGAATAAGGCCAAGAATCAAATCTTATACTCATGGATACTAGTCGGATTCACGACCACTAAACCATGATGGGAACTCATCAAAGGTACTTTTATATGTGTAAAATACCTCACGATTTAAAAGTAAATCAATGTAATATCTAGTCAAGGATTTGGAGAGGGCTGGTCCAGATATTTCAACCCCCACTGAATTATAATTTAACTCTTAAGGAATGTGGACAACTGTATTTTCCATAGTCCATAAAATCGTGTCTTAGTCTCTAAAATTACAAGTTGCATACAATCACAGGAGTAAAATGGAATTATAAAAGAGACCATGGGCCAGAGTTTCCGTCGTGGCTCAATGGTTAACGAATCCAACTAGGAACCATGAGGTTGTGGGTTCGGTCCCTGGCCTTGCTCAGTGGATTAAGAATCTGGTGTTGCTGTGAGCTGTGGTGTAAGTTGTAAACGCGGCTCGGATCCTGAGTTGCTGTGGCTCTGGCGAAGGCCGGTGGCTACAACTCTAATTCGACCCCTAGCCTGGGAACCTCCATATGCCACAGGAGCGGCCCAAGAAATGGCAAAAAGAAAAAAAAAAAAAAAAAAAAAGAGAGAGAGAGAGAGACCATGGGCCACAGGTGGGTTAAGAGAAAAAAAAGATTAACAGAAATTAGAATAAAAACAAACCTGAAATGCTATCTGAACAATCAGAGACCATCTCCAGTTTCAGTCTCACCCAAATGTTAAAAAATATTATCATTAGGAGTTCCTTTGTGGTGCAGCAAGTTAAGGATCCCACTTTGTCACTGCAGGGACATTGCTATGGCATGGTTTCCATCCCTGGCCCAGGAACTTTCACATGCCAGGGTGTGGCCAAAAAAATTAAAAAGTAATTAGAGGAATTAATTTTATTTACATTTTGAAAATGAAAAAAGTTTGTAATAATCCTGTCCCTGATTAATGTAATAAAGTCAGCGCAAGGTTTAAGATTTTTATGTTTTTGTATACATGGGGGTATATTTGTTTTTCTTTTTTTGGCTACACACCCCACCCCTCCCCCTGTGTTGAAATTCCTCAGCCAGGAATCAGCTTGCCTCACTGCTCTGCCACTCCCTATCCTTTAACCCACTGTGCCACAGGGGACTTCCAGGTGTAAGATTTTTGTTAATGCTGGGGTATGGTTCTATAAGTTTTTAGGTGTCAGATGGCAGAAGCTGACTCTGGAGTGTCAGGGACCTCTTGTGGATAATCAACAATCTATCTGTTCTAATTTGAAGGTCCAAAGGCACTATTGTCTAATGCTTAGTAAATGGTTTGAGCAAAAAGGCATAAACTGGAGTTTCTGATGTGGCGCAACTGGATTGGCGGCTTCGGGAGCCCTGGGCCACAAGGTTCCATCCTGGCAGGCACAGTGAGTGAAGGATTCAAGGCTCAGGTACACAACTGCAGCTAGGATCTGAACTCTGGCCTGGGAACTGCATATGCCTGTGGGGTGGCCAAAAAAGAAAAAAAAGCATAAACAAATTAAGCTGCAATCAAATAAAGTCTGAGTTATGACCGAGATTTAAGGAAAGGGGGCATTTTCCAGGTGTTGAAAGGGTCACTGTAGACAGAAAGAGTAGATGCAAAGGTAGTGTGAATATGCGGAGCATATTCAGAGAACACTAAGTCATCTGGTGTGACTGGAGGGAAATGGAACCCCAGCTGGACAGACGATGCGGGTTACTGCGAGAGCATCCAGCCCAGGGAGTTTCCCAGCTCTCCTCCTTTTCTTGATTTCTAGGTTCCACTTTCCCGCTCTCTGCTGGCTCCGCCCCTTTAGAAGTGCCCATGGCCCCGCCCCGTGAAGAAGCCTCGGTTGTCATCTCACCGCGCCTTCCTATAGGCTCGCGGGGATGATGGTTGACGCCGTTTGATGACGTCACGGTCATTGACAGCGCGAGGCTGCTGCCGCTGCCACAGTGGAAAGCGGCGGCGTAAAGAGGGTGAGACCCTGAGCTGAACTCCTGACAGTCCAGGGCTCCTTCAGAGGGCGCGGCCCGGAGACCAGGAGTTTGCAGCCAAGGCGGCGGGTTTGCGGTCTGCAGTGTCGTGAGGCTGGGGGAGGCGTTTGGAGGCCCAGCAACCTGACGCTGAAATCAGTCAGGCGGCGTGTTGGAGGGGAGGCTGCCTCCAGGCTGGGTGAGCGGCGCCGGGGCTAGCGGAAACCTTAGGGAAGGGGGGATGGGAGCTCAGGGAAATCATCTCCACGGGTTCGGCGTTGGGAATGGATGGACCACACTCACGAATCTCTCTCCCCCACTCCCGCCTGCTTGCTCCTGCTGGCTCACGCGGGCTGCAGGTGCAGCATGTCTAGTCTGGGGGCCTTGGGTGGCGCCCGCGCCGGGCTAGGACTGTTGCTGGGCACCGCCGCGGGCCTTGGATTCCTGTGTGCCCTTTACAGTCAGCGGTGGAAAAGGACCCGGCGCCACGGCCAGAGCCAGTCAAACTCCCTGGACTATACGCAGACTTCAGAGCCTGGACGCCACGGTAGGAGCTGGTCCTTTAAGGCCGTGCGCAGTGGCTGCTGAGGGATGGGTCTGGGGTCGGGGCTGCCTTTAGCAGAACCCGTGGGACAGGATAACTGAGAAAGGAGTAGGGGGGTGAGGGCGGTGCCCGAGAGTTTCACTTTTGGGGAAAGTTTATTGAAAAGGAAAAGCAGTCTTCTATGTCTGTAGTCTTTCCCTTGTAATCCCAGGAGAGTGTGTGTGTATGTGTGTGTGTGTGTGTGTGTATATATATATATATATATACATATATATATATATATATATGTATGTATGTTCTGGTCACAGTAGTTCTTTGTATATATTAAAGGCACTTGCTTAATGTGGATGAGATGTTTAATAAGCAAAGGAATAGTCCAAAAGAAGGCCAAAGGAAAAACTAATCTTATAGGAATTAAAATTTTTGAGGCATTTGTATTAAATTAGGTGTTAAAATTTGAAAGCACTTTGGAGACTATCTAGTCCAAGTTCTTTTAATCCTTCTTATGAGGAAGTACAGATTGAAAAAGCTTGGAGTTCCCACTGTGGCACAGTGGGTTAAGAACCTGCTGGGTCACTGAGGAGGTATGGGCTCAATACCCAGTGCCTTAGATTAAAGGATCTGACCTTGCTGCAGCTGGGCTGTAGGTCGCAGCTGGAGCTCAAGTTCACTCCCTGCCCCAGGAACTTCCATATGCCACATGTGCAGACATAAAATTAAAGGGAAAAAAAGAAAAGGATTGTGTGGGAGCACAGTCTTTAAGGCATTAGCCTGCTGTGGCCCCATTTGCCTGGCAAAGCAATAAAGCTATCTTTTTTTCCTTCACCTCCCCCCCAAAAAAAGATTGTGTAACTTTCTTGAGGTTGTCACAGAGCAAGTTAAGTTCAGGATTGGGCCTGGTCACCTGGTCCTGTGGACTTGCCATACCATGGAGCTGGGAGTGCACTTACTTCAGCTGAAGCAGAATGTGGCTGACAGCCAATCATAGCTGAAATGGGTAATGTTTTCAGTTTCATAAAGCTTTCATGTTAGTTAACTCATTACAGTAGAGCATCTAGGGCTGGCTTAAATCACTCCCCTCATGATTGCATGATAGAGAAGCATTCAAATCATCTCACCCTGTGTTAATGGGAACGAGTGGTTTCTCCTCTTACCAAATGCCAGAAGGTTTGCAAGAGGAGTCTTCAAAGACTTCTTTTGCAATCACCTTAGATTGCAATTGTTTGTCAGCATTTTATAGCCTGGTGATAACCTAGAATTGCAAGTGTGCTTATCTTTCCTTTCTTTTCCTTGTATTGTTTGTAATTTCTTAGCAGTAGTCATTCTTCTATGGAGGTTGGGTGAAAGTGGCCACATTCCCAGGGAGCTTTCTCCCCCCCCCCCACCAGGGATCTTTCTTGCCTTACATAGTGGAACATTGTTGGGTGTGTATTGTAACCTGGCCTAGATTGTTACTGGATCTCCTTTAACAGCTTTATGCTTGCTTAGACTGTGGGTCCTGCCTTCCTGGTTTCCTTTCTGTTTTACATTTTCCAGTCCATTTGCCTTAGGGAGCTATCAGTTTTCCAGCATTTACTGTTAGAGCTAGAGCTCAATTCAGGGCTTGGCAATGGTGTTTCACCATGGGGTTTGAATGGGCTTTTTCCGGTGTACCTTTTCTTTCAGTAGCTGCCCCTTTTCTCTTTGCCCCTCTCTGATGATACTAAATGAAGTTCTTAAGAGGAGCTCAGAATTTTCTTTGCTCTTCTTTGTGAAATGAAAGATCAGAATTTGAGTGAGCTCAGTTTTAGTTTTGCTCTGTGGTTTGTATTGACTGACTGGGATTTGGGGATGATATAGGCAGGTAAAGGTTTTTTATTTCACTCTAGCAAGGTCACTGTCCTGCCTTCTAGGTACCACACTCTTGCAAGCATTTTACAGTATCTGCCATGGTCTGCAGTACTGCTGAGGGGCTCTGGTGTGTAAGGTTTTTGGAAGAGAGGGCACTTGTTTAGAGATGTGACCTTTATTTATTTATTTTTTTCCTGGATATCCTGAAACTAAAACAACGTATTTAAAAAAAAAAAAAAAAAAAAAGAGTTCCCGTCGTGGCTCAGCGGAAACGAATCTGACTAGGAACCATGAGGTTACGGGTTCAATCTCTGGCTTTGCTCAGTGGGTTGAGGATCCAGCGTTGCCATGAGCTGAGGTGTAAGTCGCAGACGCAGCTCGGATCTGGCACTGCTGTGGCTGTGGTATAGGCCGGCAGCTACAGCTCCGATTGGACCCCTGGCCTGGGAACCTCCATATGCCGTGGGTGCGGCCCTAAAAAGACAAAAAAAAAAACCAAAAAACAAAAAAACAAAAAACCACATTGTTCTCTGACCATCAGAGGTCTTTGTAGGAGTTCTCCTGTGGCACAGAGGGTTAAGGATCTGGAATTGTCACTGCAGTGGTTTGGGTCCCTGCTTCAGCACAAGTTCAGTCCCTGGCCAGGAAACTTACATAGGCCTCGGGTGCAGCCAAAAAAAAAAAAAAAAAGAAAGAAAGAAAGAAAAAAAAAAGGCTTTGTAAATTGAACTCCAGTCAGAAGCAAGTATTCTTGAATTCTGGGTGCAAGATCTTTTCCTCTCTATCCCATGGACATCATCACAGTCTCCTGTCTTCCTTCCTCCAGTGAGGCCCTTGAGGGCTGTCCCAGGTGAGGCTGGCGATGCTGCAGTGCTGTCCACTCTTCCACGAGCAGGGCAGGAGGAGGTACTGGACCGCCTGGAGTTTGTGCTGACCAGCCTGGTGGCGCTGCGGCGGGAGGTGGAGGAGCTGAGGAGCAGCCTGCAGGGGATTGCTGGGCAGATTGTGGGGGAGGTCCGGTGAGTAATGCAGCCTCCTCTCCTGCCTTGCCTTGCCCCCAACACCCCAAATTTTCCCTGCCTTTCCAACTTTTTCGGCCTTTGCTTTCTGTCTCTAAGGAGGAAACCAGTTTTGGTTTTGTTTTTGTTTTGCCACGTCTGTGGCATATGGAAGTTCCTGGGCCAGGGGTCGAAGCTGAGCCGCAGCTGTGATCTGTGCCACAGCTGTGGCAACACTGGATCCTTAAGCCACACAGCAGGAACTCCCAAAGCCAGTTTTATAGCTTCTCACCTAATTGGCAGGGCGGCCATATGCGTGATTCCTTGCCTTCCACAAGTTCTTGCTGCCTGTGGGCCCTCATGGCCTGTTGTAGCAGTGGAAATGCTTCGTTCTGACTAATCTGGTCTGCCATACGGCTGGGTCTAGGGAGCTGCTCTCCTTGCTGTCCTGCGGAGAGAGACCCAGGATTTTCTCCACTCTTGGCCCTTTAATGAGCAGCAGTTGTAAGAGGCTCCCTCCTGGTTAGGAGGAAGGCAGGCTGGATGGGGCCCAATGGTACCCTCTAGAAAGAGGCCTGCTTTTCAGATCCCACATTGAAGAGAACCAGAAAGTGGCTCGTCGGCGAAGGTTCCTGTTTTCCCGGGAGAGGAGTGACTCCACTGGCTCCAGCTCTGTCTACTTCACAGCCACCTCGGGGACCACATTCACAGATGCAGAGAGCGAAGGGGGGTGAGTCATCTCTCCTGGAGACAGTTGTGGCTTCAGCTAGGTTACATTTTGTAAAAGTAAGGTTTATAATGGAAAATTCATACCAAGCTGCTGTAAATAATTTTTGGAATTAAGTAAGGGTGTAAATAAATGAAATATAGGATAGTTGAAATAAGAAAAACCATCCACCTTACATCATCCAGTCAAAAGGATTTCCATTTGTTAATAGCAGTTCGTGCCTGCATCTCTTATTTACTCTGAGTAGGTTTGTTTTTTACGTAGTTATTATTATCTTTTATTTTTGTTCTCCTGTAACACTGGTTGGGTGTTTTCCTGTGTTATCACAAGGACTTGGTAAGCTGTGTTCTGTGACTGCGTTTCCTTCACTGAGTGGCTGAGCCAGGCTCACGGAGCTTCACAGATGAGCAGTGACTGACCTGAGTAATAATTGGAGGCCCAGCAGGTGTGACCTTACTGGGAGACAGGGCTGCAGGCAGGAGTTTGGTGGACAGCCTCCAAACCTGGTCAGGCTTTGGGATTCTAAAGCAATAGTCCCACTTTGAATCTCTGGTCCCAAGGCTGGAGTCTGAATGACATTTTTGCTGCGGAGCCCGATGCTCTCAGTGGCAGCCTCTGCCCTTATCTGCTTCAAGGTCCAGTCATCCACGTGGCCTGTGTGAGGTCTAGAGGCTGATCTCTCCTTGCTGGCCTCTGCTAACCTTTCTTCCACCTCGAGGAAAAGACTAAGTAAACAGGCAAGCCTCTCTTGGGTCAGAATGACTGATTTAGCTGTAAACACACATGGCAACTGGAAGCTAGAACCATCCGTTGAGGATGATCTTTGCGGCATGACCCTCTTTAGCTGAAACACTTTATTATATTAGCTATCATTTATTCTTCCTCTGTGACAGACACTGGGCAAAGCACTTTGGGGAATTTCCTCACTTAGTCCTCACTAGGAGCCTATGAAGTAGGTGTTGTTCTCAGACGGAGACTTGAGGCTTTGTTTGATGCATGCTCGCCCCAGGGGTATAGCTCCTACGATCAGGCTCAGCCAGGCTCCTCTCCCATCTGAGGGATGGCTTGGTGGTCAGGGCACAGAATGGCTTCCACAGGAAGACATGTTGCCTGCCCAGAGCAGTACAGCCTGTTCTGTTTAGTACCTCTTACTCAGAAATTTCAGCCTTGTTTTCGTGTTTGAAGGATTGTATTCTCCTGCCTCTCATTTGCTTTTCTAATGAAAGAGTAGTATTACTGTCTTTTTCCATGTCACTGCCATTGGGCATCTGTGCTGAATTTGATTATTGCTCAGGTGGCTCTTGATACACCTGTAGTCTTGTAGAGAGGTTAGTCCTCCCTTATGACTGCAGTCGCCTGGGTTGTCTGATCCCTATTATCTGTGTTCTCAAGGGCACATGGAAGTGTCCCTTTTCTATTCAATTTACCTAGTACCTCTGGGCTGACACACGCTTCCAGAGGGCTGCGGTGGAGGGGACAACAGTGAAATGAGTAATGGACACATCTGGAGTTCCCTGGTGGCTTAGCAGGTTAAGGATCTGGTGTTGACACTGTTGTAGCTCTGGTTACTGCTGTGGCGCGGGTTCAATCACTGGGCCAGGAACTTCCACATGCCATGGGCGCAGCCAAAAAAAGGGAATTGACACATCTGGACTGAAAAGAAAGGGTGAAGAAGTTGATAGTGAGCCCTGAGACTTAAGGAACCCCAGGAAGCAGGTCACTTGACATTTGAACTTTTAAGTTCATCTGAGGTATCGTTGATTTGCAATGTTGTGATCATTTCTTCTGTACAACAGTGATTCAATTATACATATATACACACCCATTCTTTGACATTTGAACTGTATGAGAGTGTATAACGGAAGAAGAGAGGTCACAGCTCTGCCTAAGACTAGGATATAGAACTCAAAGCCCTCAATAATGGTTTTAAGAAATTGTACAAACTTCTGGGGGCAGTAAGAACCAGGGAAGCCTGTGGGTGCTTCATGGCTTGGGGTGCTCACTGGGGCCATAAAGGGTAGGGCAGGGCTTCCGACTATCCATAGAGGAGTGAGATGAAGAATGGCTTTCTTTTTTGTTGTTTGTTGTTGTTGTTTTGCCTACACCTGAGACATGTAGAAATTCCCTGGCCAGGGATTGAACCTGCACCACAGCAGCAACCCAAGCCACTGCACTGACAATGCTGGCTCCTTAACCTGCTGTGCCACAAGGCAACTCCAAAGGGTGGCTCTCTTAATTACAGCTTCCGAAGGCTCAGCCTCACGACCCATCATCCTGTGGCACGTGGAAGCTGACGGTGGGTGTGGTGCAAGACTCTGGTTTAGCTGGCTTCTATCTGGAGCAGTGGCCATGGTCAGTGCCATATAGGTCAAGGGAGAATTCTGGGAGGAATTTGAGTACGTGGGCAGTACGTGGGTCCCAGAGAAGGAATGCTTTGAGGGATGAAAGGATAAGACAATGTGATGGGTGACTCTACTCTGCTGACAGCCCTCTTTCGTCCAAATAAAATAGCACCTTTGAGCTCCCAGGGGATTGACTGAATGTGTCAGAGTCAGAGTCCCTGGGTGCGTCTGTGAGCTTGTTCCTAGAGCATTGTACCAAACAAAGCTTTAGTCCCCTGGCAAAACCCAACTTGCCCTAAAACACCAGCTCCTTTGCCAGCATCCCAGCCAAGAGCAATTGCCTGCAGCCTCATCAACACTCCTTTATCACCTCATTATGCTTGGTCTTATCTTTGCCACCACTGAGTCTCTCAGGGTCAGCGTTCATGCCTGGTTGTCTTTGAATGCCTCAGCTCAGCACCTCTAAAGGGGCTTAGGAGTTGAAAGAAAGAAACAAAGAAACTTAATTGCTAAGAGGGGGTGTGTGTGTAACTGAGTCCTTGATCACTGACTTGGAGGCTCTCCTGTCCTCAAGGAGGACAGTTGGGCAGCTCTGGCCTCCCTTGCTTCAAGGGAGCCTCAGGTCCCAGCCCACAGGAGGAAGTGTGCCCCGCCCGAGTGCACAGGTCCAAAGGGCCTTTTCAAAGGTCCCTGCCTGTTCCTGACTCATCTCAAAAGCTGCCAGGCATGTGAAATAAAAGGGCCGCCCCTTTTTCTCTGGTGGATTTCTCTTGAGGTTGGTGGTCCAGGAAATGTGAGAATGCGGTGAGTGTCAAGACAGGAGCCCTTGTCACTCTGGCACATGATAAATCTCTTCTCAAGCCCTGGAACCCTTGGGCCTGATGGCAGCACTCACTCAGCAGGTGTTTGCCTGCCCACTGCATGTCAGGCAGCGGGGTTGCCGACTAGTGAGGCAGAGCTCCTTGAAATGGGGCTTAGGTGCAATAAAAGGCTTCCTCATGCCAGCCTTTCTAGAGCCTCCTTGCCTCACAGGGTGACCAGCTCTCACTCTGGCTGGCAGCAAGGCCCCTCCCGACCTCTCCTTTTCCTTGTCCACCTGAGCTCCCTGGCCTTTAGAAAGATCACAGTGTTGTAGCACTTTCTCCTGGCTCAGCTCCCTGGAGAAACTGTGCTGATGCCAGGGCTCTAGCAGGAATAAGTGGGGTTCCTCACTGGGAGTGTCCTGATTTGCCGAGGCAGCCTTCAGCTGAGCAGGGAAGGGTGTCTCCCCTTCTTTCTGCAAGAGAAGGTGATGACACTCAGGCTCCCACCCTAAATAACCCATTTACCCATTTTGCCTTTGGGCCTGGCTGGGCTGAGTAGGGCAGTGGTGGACTCTGATTTGACTTTCTCTCTTGCAGCAGCTTATTGTCCAAGCCTCAAATCGGTAGGGAGTCTCTCTAGGCTGCCCATGTGTGGTCTTGCTCATCACCACTCAGGCTGGTTGTGAAATCTGACACCACTTTTCCTTATACCTTTATAGTTTTTACTGCAAATTGCTGGAGGAGAGAGATACTTAGATAACCTCTTAAAAAGCAAGGTTAGGAAGGTTTTAAATACCTTGCAAGTTCCTATAGTGGATGTTCTTGGAGCTCCATAGTTAAATGAGTCTGAAAGCTCCTCTATAGAGAAACCGCATGGATGGATCAGGCACCAGGTCTGGTTGCTCACTTGCTACTTGCCATCTCTGGCTTTCTGGATGATGACAGCACTTTGGCCTATGGCATTCAACCCCGGACTGTGGGCTGCCTTATAGATTACCTCATCTCTGCTTTAGGTCTGCCTTGCTTCACCCCAAGGGATCCTACCCCTTCATTCCAGGATGGAGGGAAACTTATCCCTAAATGATCCAAAGATCTTCCCTGTGCTTTAGAACCTTCTGGCTCTGACAGAACCTACTTTTCCTTCACTCAGTCTCGAGGGCTCTTTGGTGTCTGGTTGTGATCCCCTGGAAGCCTTACCTTTTGCTCTGCTCAGTTTTTGTCTGATTCAGTTGCTCATTAGGGAAAACACCATAATTAGCTGCTGGTGGAGGAGGCCAAGATCCAGGAGACACTTGGCTTCCTCTTCGGTGGATGCATCAGGGTTGGGCTCCCCAGGAGACACCTGGCTCTCAGTGGCCTCACAGACACCTTCCTAAGGGGTTCTGTCTGCATCTTCCTCCTTTTCTGTTTCCAGCTGCAAAGTTCCCCTCTCTGTCCGACTTCCTCAGCAAGTTCCCAAAATTTCCAAGGGCTCCTCCTATTGTGGTTTCGATTTGGTTGCTAACTTGGGATAGAGGTATACATTGAATTGAGAAAGAAAATGTGGGTATCTATGGGCGCCCATGGCCACGGAGGCTGGCACCCACCCATGTTGGCTGGCAGGTGCATTTGGCTGATAAAACAAAAATGATTGACAAACCCTTAGCCTGGTGAGCCATCTAGTTCAGATCAGCTCTACCTACATCTTAAGGTTGTTATCTTAAATTCTTCTTTATTCATAAGAATATATATATGTGTGTGTGTGTGTGTGTGTGTATATATATATATATATATATATATATATATACACTCACTAAAGCAATCATATATGACACTAAAATATGGGGGGGGGGAATTAACTCCTTTACCCTGAGATCTGCTGACATTTTGGTACATGTCTTTCTAGGTGTTCTTTTTCTGTTCTCTGGCAGACTTGGTAGCTAAGCAGGGGATCCTCATATTGGCCTCTGTCACAGGGCCCCCAGCTGGTCTCTCTTCCCCTTCCAGATCATATTTCCCATAGGAACCTTTCTCTCAAGGACTAATTCCTGCCCCTAAATGGGGAGAATGGTTCTTTCTTGGTGCTTGGCACAACAGTGCCATGGAAAGTGCCTCTTTGTGGGTGGAGCCCAGACCCTAGGGGCTCTGAGGCTAAATAAGCCCTTCCCTTGACCCTGTCACTTACATTTCTCTGCCACAGTTACACAACAGCCAACGCTGAGTCAGACTACGAGCGGGACTCTGAAAGGGAGAGTGATGATGACGGGGAAGATGAAGTGAGCTGTGAGACTGTGAAGATGGGGAGAAGGGATTCTCTGGACCTCGAAGTAGAGGTGGCTTTGGGGCCGGCGCCTGGAGCCCTGGAGGCTGGAGGTTCCCCTGGCCTGGAACATGTGCTACCCCTCCTGCAGCAGGCGGACGAGCTGCACCAGGGCGATGAGCAGGGCAAGCGTGAGGGCTTCCAGCTGCTGCTCAAAAACAAGCTTGTGGTGAGGCTCCAGATGCCTGTCTGCCCTCCCTCCCCGCTGCTAACCCCCAGCCAATGAAGCAGGTCACTGTGTCACTGACCCTGCAAGGTGATGTGTCAGGAAGGGAAATGAGGGCGGGATGGCGAGTTTTGCATCTGCCTCTCGGGGTTGTACATCCTCTGCCAAGGAGGCCACACACCACCCCTAGGGGCCTGTGTGCTGCTGCCCCAGAGCATCCTTCCCTGCCACCACCAGGACTGCCAGCTGCCTCCTGTAGAGCTGCTGCAAAAGAGCTCCCTCTCTCTCCAATGGAGAACTGTTGAAAGAACTGGAAGGTTTTCGTCCTTTTATTTCTCTTGAGGCAGAGCCAAAGCTGCCTGGCCCATCTGAAGTTCTCATCACAAGTGACAAAGTGTGTAGGTCACCCAGCCACAGCTCCCTTTTCCTCAGGTTCACCGCTAGAATTTATCGCCATAAATGCCCCCAAAGTTAGAGTCTTTCCTTTTCTTGGGCATTCTCACAACTTTTTGTCAGCAAGACTCCTCTTACTGTGCCTCATTAAGTTGGAGTTGACCTTTCCTCCGTACAGTATTAGGGGGCCAGAATGCCCTCAGTCTGGGGGTTGTGCAATCTAGACTAGAGATGATGTCATCAGCTAATTGCAGGTGAGAAGTCACATAGGGCTGGATATCGGTGTTTGTAGCACACTCAGATGTAGGGTATGGGGAGGCCAAAACCCCAATTCTCTGTAGCTGAGCGAAGGAGGCCTCATTCTTCTGTTTGGTTTGCAGCATGGAAGCCGGCAGGACTTCCTCTGGCGCCTGGCCCGGGCCTACAGTGACATGTGTGAGCTTGCTGAGGAGGCGAGTGAGAAGAAGTCCCATGCCCTCAGTGGTGAGTGTGGACAGGTTCCCATGGGAAGGCGACTGATTCTGGGGGTGAGCCAGCCCATTGTCTTACAGCCCAGGGGAACTGCCAAGATGCAGGCTGTCGGGGCTCAGCTGCTAGGGACAGACTGGCTCCCGAGGACCCACTTCCTCGGGAGATGGAGAGCAGCCTCTGCATTTCTGCACATCGTGGTGCTTGAGTAACACAAGTGTATATGACTTTAGAAGTAAAGCTGACCTGTTAAGTGCACAGGTCCACTTACGTGTGGGTTTTTTTCAAGAGGAAACACTACATTACTAGTCTTGAGGTTGGTTGGAACCCAGGATACAAAGGGCTAAGTTACATGTAGATTTTTGACTGCGGTGCCTTAACCCCTGTGTTGCTCAAGGGTCAATTGTGGTTGTATCACAAGTTTTGGCGCTCATTTCTCAATTACAAAGGGCAAAACCTTTCCTAACCTGAGGTTTTTTTGCTGCTGCTTTTAGGAATCTGGGTTCAGTCATGGAGCCTGCATGGCAGGTGTTTAGGAATATAATGAGTGGAGTGTGTTTGCTGAGCACCCGGAAGGAGCAGTTTGGAAGCATACTGCTAGCTTCGAAGTCCCTGGGGTCTGGTTGGCAACTCTATAGTCAGAATCTGTACACAGGGGTATAGGGTGCATCTGACTTGTGCCAGGTTCAGGGCGCATCTTCTCAGTCAAGAGGTTGTTGAGAATCCTGGGATTTTTAAAGCGAGACTGGTTTTGTGGGGAAGATGATGTGTACTGCCTAGTTACACATCCTTTGAGTCAGGTACCATCAATGGACTTCCAGATTTTGTGATTCAGTTATTCAGAGTAACTGAACTATCTCAAGTAGATTTGTCTGGTTTCCCACTTTTGTAAGTACAGCCTTGCAAACACTGAATTTTTGATAACATAGAATCTGACAGTACCTCAAAGTCATTGTTCTAAACAGTAGATTTCTGCCAATATGGAAAGAACAGGTCGGTTGTGTTCAATGTTTGATATAGACCTTCAGAAAACCCCCTGGAAGTTTTAACAAAAGGGGCTTGTTTAATTACTACTTCCTTCTTTTCAAAACAGTTTCTGCTTCCCCTCCTCCATTTCAGGTGAGGATTCTGATCAGCCTTTGGGGGTGATTTTTGGATTCTTGGCCGCAACAAACTTTCCTTTCCCTTTTGATCGCCTCTTAATAGTAACAGCCAGTGTGAACCCTGAAAAAGTAGTGGGGCAGTGGGTCAAAAAGGAATGGCTGCAGCCAGCACTGGTCCCAAGCTTAGCACCCTGGGACAGATTTGTTCCTGCTAGAGGTCAGGTGACTATGGAGTGGCACTGAAGGCTCTGCTCTGGGATTCTGGCTTTTTTAGGACCATCCTTGCTAGATCTATATGTCTTCATTTTGTTTTGGCTCCAGAAGCTGGACCACTAGGAGGCAGTAGGAACCAGTTGCCTCATTCTTCACCTTTATTTTCCTAGTGAGATAGTGCTTTGAAGGAGGCAGAGAGAAGTCCCCTAAGAGACAGTGTCCCTCAGTGATGGGGCTGTATGGGTTTTCTGCTTAGAGGAATGTAGGGTTCTCATCCACTGTCGTTAACCACCTCAACACATTACTTTTGTTCCATTCTATGGTCTCTTCCAAGGCTTCTCCATTAAAAATTTTTAAATAAACTTTATTAAAAATTTTAAATTGAAGTATAGTTGATTTATGTTTCTAGTGTACAGCCAAGAGTTTCAGTTATATATATACAGATATGTGTACATATATGTCTGTGTGTATATAGATAGATAGATAGACATGTAAAGTCTATCTTTTTATCTTTTTTGTTTTGGCCATGCCCATAGCATGTGGAAATTCCTGGGCCAGGGATTGAACCTGTGCCACAGCAGTGACCCAAGCCACTGTAGTGACAATATCAGTTCCTTAACTTGCTGTTTCACAGGAGAACTATATTTATTTTTCAGATTCTTTCCCATTTTAGGAAAAGATACTACATGATATTGGATATGGTTCCCTGTGCTATAGTAGGTCCTTAGTGTTTATTTTATATATGGTAGTCTGTATCTGTTACTCCAAGATTTCAGATTTATCCTCCCTCCCCCTTTCCCTTTGGTAACTTTAAGTTGTGAGTCTGTTTCTGCTTTGTAAATAAATTCATTTTGCAGTGTGCTCTTTTCTCTAGAGTATAGACGGGATAGACTCATCTCGAGGGCTGTAGCTCCCTTGATGTTATAGGGGACCTCTGTCAAGAGCCTGCATGGGTTTAGGCTTTGATTTGTTAGTTTTGGTGCCTGGAAAACTGGGGTAAGACTGCGTGAGAGTCATCTTTGGTCAGACCTCAGTCCATTTGGCTCTGCTGAGGAGTTCTGGCCTAGAGCCATGATTAATGTTCCTAGATTATGGATCCTCTTGGGAATTTGATCAAAGCTATGGATCCTTTACCCAATAAAATGCCCACTTACCTAGAATTATACACAACTTCAAAGGGATTCATGGACAGCCTGAAGCCTATCCACAGACCCCAAATCACTAACCCTCCAGGGAAATGGTTTACTGGGGACAGTTTCTGATTGCTTTTGAGTCCTTTTATATTTGAAATGCTTTGAGCATTTCAGGTGGGTGTTATAAGGTAACTGGAGCAGCTGATGACAAGGTTGAAACAGAAGTCGTCCCTGAGAAGCTGTTTGAAGCTCTTGATTCTGCTCACATGCACACCTATTTACAATTCCACCTTGGGTGGGGACTGGTGAGAGCTGGAGCAGTCATTCTTTCACAGCCTTTCCTGTGGAAGGGTGCGTGGGAGCCCTTTGTTAACTCTGGATCCCCTCTGTCCTACAGGAAAAGAAGCAGCGGAGGCCGCCCTGGAGAAGGGGGATGAGAATGCTGAAAGTCACCAGTGGTAATAACACCCTGCAGGGGAGAGCCAGCATGGGTTAGAGTGGAGGAGAGCCCTTTCTTTTCTCTGCCTTGACCAGAGGGGCCAGGAGAGGGAGCTCAGACATTTATTTCCATATGTCCCATCCTACCCAAGCTAGAGACCCAGGGGTTTTCTTTGGGAAGTGTCTTGAAGGTGAGACGAGGGAGAGTAAGTAGTACAGCTTTCTGTTGCGGCGTGGAGAAATGAGTAGCTTTGTTAGTCACCCTACAAAACTTGTGGGTTCTTGGTTCCTCAGGGAGGCTGGGACATTTGCAGCTCCCCTCCTCACAAGCTCTTCATTCCTCTAGCTTCTATCCCTGGCTGGTGATGGACTCTGGCTTCTTCACTTGGCTTGCGTGAAGAAAAGTAGATGTGAGCTCACCCCCGGAAGTTTAGTAGTCAATTTATTAGTTTACAAAAACATCAGCCCTGTTTGTGGTCTCATGAGGCAATAGTTCTGCCAGCTTGCATGGGTCAGAACCAAACTGTGTCCAAGGGCCTGGTTCTAGCACCTCAGAGTTTTAGTGACAGTATTCCTTTCCCACCTCCCTGCTTGCTTCCCATAACTGCCTTCAGATCATGAGCTGAGAGAGGCTGCTTCTCTATCTATTGCTGAAGACTTTGTCTCTGTAGTGGCTCTCTCAGAAGCCAGGTCACTGTTACTTGGGTATCACAGATGCTGTTTTCCTTGAGGCTCCTGGGCTCCCAAGAATGGAAATAGACTTCCGGCTTTCTTAGCTACTTTTGGGGAACTAAAAGTGGATATGTGCTTCTGGAATATACTTGGATATTTAGTAAATACACGAAAAAGCAACTTGGGCCTTTCGATACTTACTTGTCAACTGTGCTTCTAAAAACAGTGTTAGAGGGGGGTCAGGTAATAAGACCTTTGTTTCTGAAGGCAGAAGATGGGAAGCTGGCTGGCTTTGTTCCCCTGAGAGGGAGGAAGTGGAGGAGAGAGCTGAAATCGGAAGCCTTTTTTTCCCTCTGCTGCTTTTGGTTCCCAAGCTAACATTAGAAATTCCTAGAGTATCCCATTCCAAAATAGCTTCCCAAGGCTAACGAGACCTTCTTTTATTGTCTATTCAGGAGACAAAAAACAATATGCTCAGGTCTCATACACTTTGATGCTGATTTTTAGATACCTGCTTAAGTTCTTATGACAGCTGTGGCTATGCTCATTATGAGGGGATATCTGGAGATTTGCGACCTTGCTTAAATACTGTGAAAGACTCACCTTTTCTGTACCTAGTGTACTTTGGAGAACTGTGAGCCTACCACTGTATTTGCTAAAGCATATGAATTGGGACCACAGGTCTATGAGAAGAGGAATTGTATACAGATGGAAATGTTATTTTCAGCTCTGGATGTGGGCACAGGGGCAGTGCAATGAGGGCATGGGTGGGAAGCCTATTCCTGGCAGGGATGGTACTTAGTCCTTGGCCTGAGCTTGCTGCTGCTTCCCCCTAGGTATGCAGTGCTTTGTGGTCAGCTGGCTGAGCATGAGAGCATCCAGAAGCGCATCCAGAGTGGCTTTAGCTTCAAGGTGAGGAAAGGGTTCTCCTCCTTCCCTGGTGCTGATCTAGACCAGATTCCCTGCTCCATCCTACCTCCTTGAGAAGGGTGTTCCTACAGCTTCTGTGGCTTGCTCCTCTTCCCTTAATAACTCTTGAATATGATCTTCGTTTATATTTCCCCCCTCAGGAACATGTGGACAAAGCCATTGCTCTCCAGCCAGAAAATCCCATGACTCACTTTCTCCTTGGCAGGTGGTGCTACCAGGTGAGCCAAATTCCAGGGTTTAACATGAGGGCCCTAAAAGTCCTGAGACACTGATCACCTTGGAGGATCACCTGGTCTGGCTTATGTGTCATTTCCTCCAAACAGTCAAGTTAGTGGTGATTGGATCCACTCCTATTTGCTTTCCATAAAGAACATTCAGTGTTCCTAAAGATACTTAAGTTTTTTTGGTAATACCTTGATCTTTTGTGGCAGGTCTCTCACCTGAGCTGGCTAGAAAAAAAGACTGCTACAGCCTTGTCTGAAAGCCCTCTCAGTGCCACCGTGCAGGACGCCCTCCAGAGCTTCCTAAAGGTATCGGGAAAGGAAGGGAGTGGTGGACAGCAGCCAGAAAGGCCAGAGCGACTTTGTTTTCCCTAAGGACATTTTGGGAGGGGTTTCTGGTAGAGGGCAGGTTTATGTGTGCTTGTTCTACAGGAAAATTAGCACTACCAAAGAGCTTAAAAAAAAAAAAAAAAAAGCAGATTCCCAGACTCACTGAATCAGTCTCCAGGTTGGGCACTGGACCTCTCTATTTAACCAACTCTAGTCTGATTTCGACTTTGGGAACCCTTTACTAAAATGCCTTCTCCCATCTCTAGGCCGAAGAACTGAAACCAGGATTTTCCAAAGCAGGAAGGATATATATTTCCAAGGTAAACTTGCCTGCCTGAATTCCTGAAAGTGTACATACATACTCTTCCCCTTCTAGTTCCTGGTGGCATTTGTGCCAGGTTTTCACTGTTGTCTCTTTTCAGTGCTACAGAGAACTAGGGAAAAACCCTGAAGCAAAACAGTGGGTGAAGCTGGCCCTGGAGCTGCCAGATGTCACTAAAGAGGTAATAAATACTTCAGAGCTTTTCTAACACTGGGATCCTTCACTGAGCCATTGTGTGACCTTCTCAGGAAAGAATATTGTATCTTGAGGTCGTCTTTCCCTCCAAGAGGGTGCACTTCCGCATGTGGGCTTTCTTATACATCCCACATAGGAGAGGGGACAGATTTCATAGGCTTCAAGCTATCCTGGGAAAGTAGGAAAAAAAGACTATGATAACAGCTCAGAAAGGAAGCAAAGGGCCCATTCTCAGGCACCAGAGGTGTGGGAAATGTTGGTTTAGATTCTGAGTCCTAGTCTTATTCTCTTGTCTTCCTAGGATTCAGCTTTCCAAAAGGACCTGGAAGAATTGGAAGTAATTTTAGGAGAATAATCACATTTCAGTGGCCTTCATGACTTGAGAGGGAGGAAAAAAAGAAAATCAAGTCTTTTTTCCCAGAGACCTTGCTTAGATCAGGAAACTTAACAAGACTGGTTAAGGGAGTATCCTGACTCCTGGGTCTGCCTGCTACCTGCAACCATTCCCCAATTTCTCCCTACTGTCCACTGGTTAATTTATTCTAATCCCTTATCCAATCTGAAACTGGGGAAGTACTTGAGGCCTGGGTTTTCTGTCGTTCTCTCACTAAAGTGAATTCTTGAAAAATCAAGGCTAGTATAATATCTGCCCTAGGCCTGAGTGTGGGTAGAGCACTGAAGACTGCCTTCCACCTGCTGGTGAGGTGGATGAATGTTAAAGAGCTATAGGAACAAAACACAGAACTTGTACTCTCTAATCGTTTTCACTGATTAATAATATTCAATACCAAAGTATATAGTCCTAAGATTACTCCCTAACCTGCCAGAATAAAAGCGTCAGGGCAGGCCATGGGTATTGCCTCTTTTTACCTATCATGTGGATTCTAACTATATTCCTGGGCCAAGGGCTGGACCACCTAACTTCCAGAGTCCTGGCAGCTTTTGGAATGAAAGAAATACATAAGATTTATGAGATTGTTAAAGTGATGATCTGAGGAGTTGCCTGGAATATATTTTGGTACAAAATTGAAATAAACCAAATTTAACTAGAAGTGATTATATTCTTTTTTCCATGCTTGTTATCAGCTACTTTCTCTCTCTCTCTCTCTTTTTTTGCATTTTAAGGGCTGAACTTGTGGCATATGGAAGTTCCCAGGCTAGGGGTCAAATCAGAGCTGCAGCTGCTACCCTATGCCACAGCCACGTGGGATCTGAACTGTGTCTGCAACCTACCACAGTTCACGGCAATGCTGGATCCTTTACCCTGCTGAATGAGGCCAGGGATCAAAGCTGCATCCTCATGGATACGAGTTGGGTTTGTTACTAAGCAACAGTGGGAACTCCCTCAGCTACTTACTCTTGCTTGCTTCTTCCATAACTGTTTCCCACTACACAGGCTATTGCAGAAAAATAGCACCAAATAGCTTAGAATAAGCTCTTTGGTTATTGCTACTTCCAGAGAAAATTTTAGTTACATGTAAACACAGGTAAGAGCTTATTTTTAGTCTAACAAGGGCCTGTACCAACTAAGCAGGTATACCCTGGTCCTCTTAGGACCAATAGCACAAAGTCTAAGAAAAGACCTAAGAGGTATATTCTGTTCTTTAAAGTGAGGGAACAGAACTGTTTTTAAAACAAAGCTGCATTAGGTTGTGTCATCCTATCTCCCTACAAACAGGAGGATTAACACAGGCAACAGGAGAGATTTGCATTGCCTCTCCTCTTGATACTAGCTGAGAGGTCCTTTGAAATTGGAAGAGCTGGTTAACACCCATCCTGAGTAGAAGTCTGAAGGAGAAGGAGTATCTGAAACCCCTGAAGTAGAATAATCTGGGTATGTACCAGACCTATACAATACAAAACAAAGGCCAGAGAAAAACCATGGTGTAGCCATCTTATAATAATCTCTATTAAGTGGAAGGAGAATAAACAGGATCATCTGAATGTGGAGCTTCCCTTCTAAAGTTTCGATTTTAAAGCAGTATTAAGTGATTCCCCACCCAGTGCTAAAAGAATACTGTGAAGGCCCTATCTTAAAATATACAGCTTGTACCAGAGTAACTCCTCTAGCCAGCACATTTACTACAAATAACTACTTTATTAGCAGCTCCACAGTGAATTTACTTAAAGAGCTTCTGAAATGTTTAAGACTCCAGAACTCTCTTGAATTGCCTTAGCATTAAAAAATCAAGTAAGTGATAAAGAGCTGTTGGCCCAGCGGGCCTACTCCATACCCTTATCTAACAGTGAATTCTTATATACGATAATTCAGAAACACAAACTTAAAAACCTGCTTCTGACTTAACAGTTTTATAAACAGAGAAAAAGAAACCTGTGAGGAGATCCATTCTCTTTGTACATAGCTCAGGCATCTTTTTTTTTTTCAACATTATTCAGACAGTGAGAGAAGTCATGCCTGCCTCCCTAGCTTTAGTTCTTCAAGAGACCTAAGACTGTCTAGTAGACAGCAGTTAATCCTGAGTCAACTCCAAGGCACTATGATGTCAAAGGTATTTCATACCTACCCCCCAAAACCAAAGAATTCACAGAGAGATTAATACACTCTAGAAGGAATAAACATTTCAGATCAGCTTGTGACTACTGACCTGCTCGTGTTTACACCATAAAAAAGCCAATATAATAGCTGTTTTCCTGGAAGCCTTTTCCTGGCAGTCACAGCTGAAAGAGGCCTGGGAAGAACCCCAGGGAGCAGTCCTCTCCATTAGGCTGCAGCACTTCAGGTTTGTCACAGGGTAAAAATCCCAATGATTCAGTCTTTGGCATCTCCCACTCCATCCGCATTGATGGCAAACATAGCTTCAGCTTCAGGAAGACAAGGAGAGTCATAGATTTTGCAGATTCTTGTTTCCCCTCTTCCTTTTCTCAGGTATAGTCTGAGGCAAAGACACAGGCCAAAGCACCAAAGTTATAATTTAAAAATTCTATTCCTGGAGTTCCCATTGTGGCTCAGTGGTTAACGAATCTGACTAGGAACCATGAGGTTGCGGGTTCGATTCCTGGCCTCACTCAGTGGGTTAAGGATCCAGTGTTGCTGTGGCTTTGGTGTAGGCTGGCAGCTGTAGCTCTGATTGGACCTCTAGCCTGGGAACCTCCATATGCCACAGGAGCGGCCCAAGAAATGGCAAAAAGACAAAAAATAAATAAATGAATAAATAAAAATTCTATTCCTATTTATGATAGATCTAAAACCTTTTTAGGCATATGTACTTCCTAGAAGGACTGGGGATCTTTCTGCATTCTTTAGGGCACTTCCAATTCGAGAAGAATCCATTTCTCCATTTCTGTTCTACTTCCTGCCCAAGAGGATTTTCCATATCGAAACTTTTTTTTTTTTTTAATAATGAGAGACATAACACTTCTTCATATTCATCCTTCCACATTTGAGTACTTTTAATTCTTTTATGAACTAAAAGGAAACACTGTTCTAACCAGAGCATGACAATTAAGCTAAGCAAGGGCTCCTGTGTCTGATTACTCAACAGCAGCTTTAACAGGGTTTAAATGGAAATGTTATCATCACAGTTAGTATGACATTACAGGATGAAGCCATCTGTCCCATCACTTTACCTTGTTGTTGAGGCATGAGCAATGATATTTCCTCCAATAGGTTTTTTAGGATCTGCAGCAAACATGGCTGCTCCATCCACTTGGGCTACCACCTGGTTGGTGATTACCACTGCTACACCAAACTGACAGGGAAAGGATAAATATTTTTTGTGGTCAATATTCCAAGAACCTTATTGCTGCCAACCCTACCCCCATAAAGAATGAATGACTCAAGTCTCTATATCTGATATCTTGACGTTACCAGGCCCTGGTATCCTGGCCTCCCAGCTAGGCGCTTAGAATTCACGGCTCCTGAAAGTAGGCATTCTCTGTCCCTACCCCACAACTCACCTCATCAGCAAGTCGCAGAAGCATCCGCAGAAACCTGGCCAAGTGCATCTGCCTGGCTGAAAGCTCACCTCGACCCGAATAGTCCGTTCTGTAGAGGGCGGTGGCACTGTCTATAATTAGCAGTGCATACCTACAGGGAACATGGATTTTCTGAAGTCTACTCCTAGCCTACCTGTGTCAGAATCTGCTTCCTTCCTCACTACCCTAAACTTTCATATTTACAGTTATTTATTTATACAACATCCATTTCTGAGTTGACCTATAACAAAGTAGAATTTCTAACAAGTTCACGTGGATTAAGGCTTCATACTTTAATGGTGACTTGACCTAAACTACAAAACAGGGTTAAAATAGGAACTAAAACTTCAATCTCCCCATTTTTAATTCAAGCTACTGTCAAACTGGCCACAGCCTATACAAAATTCAGGCTAAGGGCTCTGGGAACATGTTGAGTATTTTCTGTTGACCACACACCTGGACTCTACCATCATGGCTGATGCTTGATAAAGGAGCTGGGTCTGGTGGTCTGTGTTGAACGCCCGGGCATATGCTACGTTATCCAGGACATCACTGCCAGAGAGGCCGTATCTAGGAGAAAGAACATTCTGAAGCTGCACACAGAACTCGGGCAAATGGGCAAGTCAGAAATTCATCTCTAACCACAAAATTACCTGGATGAGTAGGTAAGAAGTGATAGAAGGTTAAAGACTATAACTCCCTTTTGTTAGGGAGCCTAGGCAAATTATAGAGAAAGAGATGACAGAAGCAACTACTTTAGAGTAGCTCTACCTGGTAGGACTTCAGAATAAATCACATCTATTCTCTGAGATTCCTGAACCAAAATGAGAATGTCCAAATATAAGGAAACAATGTTCTGGAAAAACCAAGGGGAGCATGACAGAATTATGACTGAGACAAAAAAAAAATGAATCACTCAAATATCAAACAAATTCAGATAAACTGTTGTTATATAGGAATAAAACCCAAGCAAGGACTTAAAATTGTTAAGTGTTTCAAGAGAATTAAGTACATTTCATCTCTACTTTCTCCTTTTTTCTTGCTAGTAACTAGTTACAGCTATTATAGAATATGGC
Source organism: Sus scrofa (assembly GCF_054392235.1). NCBI lineage: Eukaryota > Metazoa > Chordata > Mammalia > Artiodactyla > Suidae > Sus > Sus scrofa. The sequence continues at coordinate 139,895,286 of NC_139383.1, forward strand.
ACATGTATCTGGTATGGTTAAATAAGTGATACCTTAATTCATCTTATATACCTCAATGATTTTTTTCACCCTTTGCATTTAAAAATACCTCCCAGAGTTCCCTGGTGGCCTAGGAGTTAAGGACTCAGCATTATCACTACTGTGGCTCAGGTTTGATCCCTGGCCCAGGAACTTCCAGATGCCAAGGGCGTGGCCAAAAAAAAAAAAAAAAAAGAACCATGTTGGCTTTTCTCTCAGCGAATTCACAGAGAAAGTTATGGGGAGCTCTGTGCTTACATTCCTAAAGTAGCATATGGAATTTTTAATTCTCCTCACTTAGAAAATTTAGTTGGAAATAAGCACCCTCTCTTAGTGTTTCTAGAACTTCCTTAAGGATAAGAATAACTTGTAAAAAAAAAAAATAAATTCCAAGGCTTAAACCAGACTTAATGAATCACAATTTTCAGGGAAGAATCATGGTAATTTGCATATTTAACAAATACCTGGCACATGAAAAGATGCCCAACATTATTAATCGCTAGGGAAATGCAAATCAAAAGCACGGTTGAGATATCACCTCACACCTGTCAGAATTATCGAAAAGAAAGTAAGTGTTGGTAAGATGTACACAGAAGGGAACCTGCATGCACTGTTGGCGGGAATGTGAATTGGTGCAGCTACTATGGAAAACAGTGTGAAGACTGCTCAAAAAAACTAAAAATAGAACTGTCATATGATCCAGCAATCCAACTCCTGGGTATTTATTTGAAGAAAATGACAAGACTAATTCAGAAAGATATATCCCAATGTTCATAGTAGCATTATTTACAACAGCCAAGATACGGAAGCAACCTAAGTGCCAACAATAGATGAATGGATAAAAAAGATGTGAGATATATATCTATATATTTTTTTCATATTCAGTGGCATACTACAAAGCAATAACAAATAATGAAATTTTGCCATTTGCAAAAACATGGATGGACCTGGAGAGTATTATGCTTAGTGAAATATGTCAGAGAAATACTGTATGTTATCACTTATATGTAATATTTTAAAAATAAACAAATGAATATAACAAAATAGAAACAGACTCAAAGATATAAAGAACCAATGGCTGCCAGGGAGAGGGGCGGGGGAGCGGCATAATAAGGGTAGGGGATTAAGAGGAAGAAACTACTATATATAGAAAAAGTAGTTCCCTTGTTGTGTAGCAGGTCAAGGATCTGGCATTCTTACTGCAGTGGCTTGGGCTGCTGCTACAGTGCAAGAGAAATCAACAACACAATAATAGCAGGGGACTTTAGCAACCCATTTATAGCAATGGACAGATCATCCAGACAGCAGATCAACAAGGAAATACAGGCCTTAAATGATGCATTAGACCAGATGGACTTAATAGATATTTATAGAATATATAATAAAATATACTTAAAGATATTTATAGAATATACCATTCAAAAGCAGCAGAAGACGCATTCTTCTCAAGTGCACATGGAAAATTCTCTAGGATTGATCACATTCTGGGTCACAAATCAAGCCTTGGTAAATTTAAGAGAACTTAAATCATATCAAGCATCTTTTCCAACCACAACACTATAAGACTAGAAATCAATGACAAGAAAAAACTGCAAAAAATACAACTAAGTGAGACTAAGCAATATGCTACTAGACAACCAGTGGATCACTGAAGAAATCAAAGAGGAAATAAAAAAATACCTAGAGGAGTTCCTGCTGTGGCACAATGGGATCAGCAGTGTCTTTGGAGGGCTGGGATGCAGGTTTAATACCCTGCCAGACACCATGGGTTCAGGGTCTAGTGTTGCCACAGTTGTGGCATAGGTCACAACAGCAGCTCGGATCTGAATCCTGGCCTGGGAATTCCACATGCCACAAAGTGGCTAAAAAAGAAAAAAAAAAGTTCCTAGAGATGAAGGACAATGAAGACACAATGATCCAAAATCTGCAGGATGCAGCAAAAGCAGTTCTAAGAGGAAAGTTTATAGCAATAAAAGCCTACCTAAGGAAACAAGAAAAATCTCAAATGAACAATCTAAACTTACACCCAAAATAACTAAAGAAAGAAGAACAAACAAAACCCAAAGTTAGTAGAAGGAAAGAAATCATAAATATCAGAGCAGAAATAAATTAAATAGAAACAAAAAAAACAACAGAAAAGATCAATGAGGAGTTCCTGTTGTGGCTCAGTGGTTAGCAAATCCGACTAGGAACCATGAGGTTTCAGGTTAAATCCCTGGCCTCAGTTAGTGGGTTAAGGATCCAGCATTGCTGTGAGCTGTGGTGTAGGTCGCAGATGCGACTTGGATCTAGCGTTGATGTGGCTGTGGGATAGGCCAGCGGCTACAGCTCCGATTTGACCCCTAGCCTGGGAACCTCCATATGCCACAGGTGTGGCCCTAGAAGAAACAAAAAAAGAAAAAAGACCAATGAAACTAAAAGCTGGTTCATTGAAAAGATCAACAAAATTGAGAAACCCTTAGCCAGACTCATCAAGAAAAAAAGGTAGAGGACTCAAATCACTAGAATTAGGAAGGTAAAAGGAGAAGTTATAACCGATATCACAGAAATACAAAGGATCATAAGAGACTACTAAAAGCAACTTATGCTAATAAAACAGACAACCTAGAAGAAAAGGACAGATTGTTAGAAAAGTACAATCTTCTAAGACTAAACCAAGACGAAATAGAAAAGATGACTGGATCGATCACAAGGACTGAAATTGAAAATGATTTAAAGACTTCCAACAAACAAAAGTCCAAAACCAGATGGCTTCATGGGAGAATTCTATTAAAAATTTAGAGAAGAGTGGGGAAAAAAAATGTATACATGTAAGAGTAACTTGGCCCCCATGCTGTACAACAGAAAGAAATTAAAATAATAAAACAAGAAAAAAAAATAGAGTCCATATGGGGGAAAAAAAAAATTTAGAGAAGAGTTAACACCTGTCTTTCTGAAACAACCTAAATGTCCATCGACAGAGAGCTAAAGAAAATGATGTACATATATACAATATTACTCAGCCATAAAAAGGAATGAAATAATGCCATTTGCAGCAGCATATGGATGGACCTAGAGATTATCACAATTAGTGAGACAATGAAAGACAAACATCATATAACATCACCTATATGTGGTATCTAAAAAAAGGATACAGATAAACTTATTTGCAGAACGGAAACAGACTTAAGGACATTGAAAAACTTATGGTTACCAAAGGGGATCCAGCGGGGATGGGGTGGGGTGGATGGACTGGGGGTTTTGGATTGGCATAAGCACACTGAGGCATATGAAATGACTGGCCAACAGAGACCTGCTGTATAGCACAGAGAACTACCCAATATTTTGTGATAATCTACACTGGAAAAGAATCTGAAAGAGAATGGATGTGTATACGTGTGTAACTGAATTACTTTGTTGTACAGCAGAAATTAGCACTACCTTGTAATTTAATTATAGTTCAATAAAAATTTTTAAAAATTGCTTTTTAGGCTGCACCCACAGCATATGGGAGTTCCTGGGATAGGGGTTGAATCGGAGCTACAGCTTCCAGCCTACATCATGGCCACAGCATCAGAGGACCTGAACCACCGACTGTGACCTACTACACCACAGCTCACAGCGACATCAGATCCCTTAGCCTACTGAGCAAGGAGGATGGAACCTGCAATGAATACTAGTTGGATTTCTTTCCACTGCACCACAATGGGAACCCTGTAGGTTTTTTTCTAGATGCTCTTTACCAGGGCATCTGGCAAAGGTTCTATCCATTATTGAGAGTGAAGTTTTAGTGCCAGTGATTATGCTTAAAGTGTCTATCTCACCCTTCAATTTTATCAATTTTTATTTTATATATTTTGGGGTTCTATTAGGGATGTATATGTTTCTATTTATTTTACCTTACAGATAAACTATTTAGTTATAAAATGTTCTTTACCTCTACTAATTTTTTGTCTGAAGTCTATTTTGTCTGATATTAGTATAGCCACTCCAGCTCTCTTATGGTTAGTTTGCATGCAGTATCTTCTTCCATCCTTTTACTTTCAACCTACTTGTGTCTTTGAATCTAAAGTGGTTCTCTGGAAGGCAGCATATAGTTGGATCTTGTTTTTTTTAATCCAGTCTGACAGCAACTCATAGATTTTTGACTACAAAAGAAATGTTTTTCTCTAAGGGAGGTTATTCTTTTGAAATACATACAACTTTAGGATATGGAGCAATAGGAGAACCCTTCAGCCAGACTAACCCTAGCAATTAGTACAGTGATAGACTGAGCCATAGTTTTGTCATCTGATCCAATAACCTACCTCTCAGCCACTGCTAGCAGCCGTTCTGGCCTGAAGGTACCCTCAGTGTCAATGTACATGGCCTTTCCTTCACCTCCACCTCGGTCGATGGGAAGCTAGAGAGGAAAAAAAAAAGTGGAAGTGACAGTGTACTTCTGATAGAACTGACCAACTTCCCCAGCTCGTGGTGACCCATAATATGTTGAGGCTAGAATCCAGCCAGAGATGAACTGCTTAGAAATATAGTTTAAAGTAGGTGATAAGGAGTTCCCTTTATGGCACAGCAGAAACGAATCTGACTAGGAACTACGAGGTTGCAGGTTTGATCCCTGGCCTTGCTCTGCAGGTTAAAGATCCGGCGTTGCTGTGGCTGTGGTGTAGGCTGGCAGCAAGAGCTTCGACTGGACCCCTAGCCTGGGAACTTCCATATGCCGCAGGTGCAACCCTAAAAACACAAAAAAAATACATAAATAAATAATTATTTTTAAAAACTACCAGGTTTATTTTATTTATTTATTTTTTTGCCTTTTTAGGGCCATACCTGCAGCACATTGAGGTTCCCAAGCTAGGGGTCTAATTGGAGTTATAGTTGTCAGCCTACACCATGGCCACAGCAACACTGGATCCGAGCCGTGTCTGTGACCTACACCACAGCTCACAGCAATGCCAGATCCTTTAACCCACTGAGCAGTGCCAGGGATTGAACCCGCAACCTCATGGTTCCTAGTCAGATTCGTTTCCACTGCACCATGACTGGAACTCCTAAAAACTTCTAATGTTTTAATAAAAAAGTTCTATGACTATACCAACACAAATCCAATCAATACTTTCAAGACAAAAATTATTTGGAAGATCATTTACTTAGCTAAGGACCCTGAGAGTTCCTGTCGTGGTGCAGCGGAAACAAATCCGACTAGGAACCATGAGGTTGTGGGTTTGATCCCTGGCCTCGCTCAGCGGGTTAAGGATCTGGCCATGAGCTATAGTGTAGGTCACAGATGCAGTTTGGATCCTGCATTGCTGTGGTGTAGCCTGGCAGCTGTAGCTCCAATTTGACCCCTAGCCCGGGAACCTCCATATGCCGCGGGTACGGCCCTGGAAAGCAAAAAATATATATAAATAAATAAGAGACCCTGATCCAATACTCAAGTAATTTTAGCATATCCAGACCACACTTACACTTCCCTTTACTGAGCAGAGTTCATTCCTTTGAATTGCTGAAGAAGACTGACAATACACCAGGGGCATCCCTAGCACATTTAAAGTATGAGGAAGAAAGAATAAAAAGGTGTTTGCTCCAATAGTACACAAGAGATGTTAAAGATGAACACAATAGAAAAAGAAAAATAAGAGAAAGTAAGAGCTTAAGAAAGGAAAGCCATGAAAACTGTTCTCATGAGCTGCTCAGGGAAATTTCTTAGACTACCTATTCTATGCCAGACACCCTTTTGAGTTCTACAAATTTCAAGTGAATGTTGCTAAGGGGTAGTTTCCACAGTTGAAATCTACTCTGGAGCCTAATACAACTTTAAATTCGAGGAAAATCCCTCAGGAAAGTTTACATTAAGTTCCTGGTAGCACCAAATCTTTAGGTGATGTCACTGCTGTGGCTCAGGTTTGATCCCTGATTCAGGAACATCTGCATGCCAAGGGCATGAATAAAAACAAAAATAAACAAAAAAAAATCAAACAATATAAAAATAGGTAGAGTAAAAATTGAAAGCTCTTCTCCATCATTCCCATCTCTCAGGAGAAATCTTCCAGATAATTTTCTGTGCACCTTTTATACATATGATTCTGCCACTTACTGTGTGACTCTGAGAATATTCTCGGTTTCCTTTTCTAAATGTAGATAAAACCTACCTATGGCATAGTTCTTTCTTTTAAATTACAGTTGGTTTATAGTGTTGTGTCAATTTCTGCTGTACAGCAAAGTGACCGAGTCATACATATATATACATTCTTTTTCTCACACTATCTTCCATCAAGCTCCACCCCAAGAGATGGGATATAGTTTCCTGTGCTATATAGTAGGGCCCCACTGCTTATCCATTCTAAATGTAATTAATAGTTTGCATCTACCAACCCCAAACGCCCCATCCACCCCACTTCCTTGGCCCTCCCCCTTCCTATGTCACTGTTTTGAAAATTAGATAGTTCATGTAAAGTGTTTAGCACACTGCCTGACACACAGAAAGCACTTGGAAGACCTATGTTACACTCCACTTCTAGGGCACTGAGTTTAGTATATACTCAATTATGGAAAACTCTGTTAATTTGGAAAGGGGAAAATAATTATGTTATCATTTGGCAGGGTGGCAGATAAAATCCTTCAAATCACCAGAATCCATGGAAGAAAGAAAGGATATGAATACAACAAAAGAGGGTGTTGATAGAGGAAAGGTTTGAAACCACTGGCCAAGAGGACAAAAAGCAGAAATTGCCTCAGTTTTGGGGGAGGAGAAAATCTTGGTATTTGGGGGGCTATGTCCCTAAGAATTAAGGTTCTCTCTTCTCTCATTTTCTTGTGTCTTTAGTTCTAGTATGAGAGGGAGTTTTCTTTCCCAGATAAACAGACCTCCTGAGGCAGAAGGGAGCCACTGCAGCCATCTTGTATTACTGGGCTGGGGCAGCACCAAGGTAGCTATTTTTGATAACTGCTTAGTACCATAATTCAACTCTTCTTCCTACTTTGTAGTGATGCAGGTTGTTCTGAACTTTGACTATTTTACACTTGATCTTAACCAAAAGGCCGAGAAGCGATGAACTTTGACTATTTTATAATGCTGTGTGGGGGGGTGTAAATTCTTTGTAAATGTATCCTTGACTATATGTGAAAAGATCTGTGCAACATATTTTCTGTCAAGGGCATGCACTTTTTAAATTGGTACTTAGGTTAAACTGTCTTCTCAGAATTTCAAAATTACTCTTAGTACTTTGAAGAGACATGGGCTATTCAATTTTGTAACCTAAGTATGGCTCTCAACTTTACATAACCTCATTATCAGACAGATCTAATACATAATGGGGTTTCACTTAATTTAGCTGTAAAATCTGAACAAATGAGAAGTGAAATATTTAGATTTAAACAGTAACTTAACATCTCTACACCTCTGGTTCCAGCTCTTAGGCTAGTGACATGTAATCCTTTCTAATATTGATGAATTAGCATTATTTTTCTATGAAAAAATATCAAAGATCTGGAAATCCTGTCATGGCGCAGTGGTTAACGGATCCGACTAGGAACCATGAGGTTGTGGGTTGAATCCCTGCCCTTGCCCAGTGGGTTGGGGATCCGGCGTTGTTGTGAGCTGTGGTGCGGGTCGCTGATGCAGCTCGGATCCCACGTTGCTGTGGCTCTGGCGTAGGCTGGCGGCCACAGCTCCGATTAAAAAACAAAAAACAATTCTTCTTGGGTGACTTGAGCAAAATCAGTCCTATTAGTCTCTGAAGATATATGTGTTTCACTAAATCTGAACCCTACCTAAGACACAGAATACTAACAAAATCCATTATTTTTTTTTTATGGCACATACCATCTCTAAGTATCTCACAGCATTACATTGACATTATAAATATTTTTTATGGGAGTTCCTGGCGTGGTTTAGTGGAAAAGAATCTGACTAGCATGCACAGGGATGCAGGTCTGATCGCTGGCCTCACTCAGTGGGTTAAGGATCAGGTATTGACCTGTGCTGTGGGTTGCAGACGCGGCTTGGATCTGGTGTTGCTATGGCTGTGGCGTAGGCCAGCAGCTGCAACTCCAATTGAACCCTAGCCTGGGAACCTCCATATGCCATGAGTGCAGCCCTAAAAAGACAAAAATAAATAAATACATAAATAAATAAATAAAATACAGTCCTCAGAGTTCCTGTCATGTAACAGCAGAAACAAATTCGACTAGGAACTGTGAGGTTGTGAGTTCGACTCCTGGTCTCACTCAGTGGGTTAAGGATCCAGTGTTGCTGTGGGCTCTGGTGTAGGCCAGCAGCTATAGCTCCTATTAAACCTCTAGCCTGGGAATCTCCGTATGCCACAGGGTGCGGCCCTAAAAAATATATATATATATAAATATGTATAGTCCTCAATTTAACTACAGCTATACTTATAATCTTTCGACTTTACCATGGTGTGAAAGTGAAACAAATTCATCAGCAAGTGTACTTTGAATTTTGATTTTTTTCCCAGGCTATTGGTATGAAGTACAATACTTTCATGATGCTAGGCAGCAGAAGTGAGCAGCAGCCCCCGGTCAGCCACATGAGCCAGAGGGTAAACGAACATACACTTATAACCATTCTGATTTTCACTTTCAGTACAGTATTCAATAAATTAAATGAGAAAGTCAACACTATTATAAAATAGGCTTTGTATTAGATGATTTTGCTCAATTCACTGTTTTCAGCATGTTTAAGGTAGTCGAGGGTAAGCTACCATGGTCAGTAGGTTTAGGTATATTAAATTTTTTTTTTTTTTTTTTTTTTGCTTTTTAGGGCCATACCTGCAGCATACAGAAGTTCCCAGGCTAGGGTTCGAATTGGAGCTGCAGCTGCTGGCCTACACCACACCCAGAGCAACACAGGATCTGAGCCACAGCATCGACCTGTGCCACAACTTGCAGTAATGTCAGATCCTTTTAACCCACTCAGCAAGGCCAGGGAATGAACACACCTCCTCATGGATACTAGTCAGGTTCTTGACCTACTGAGCCACAACTGGAACTCCACCAATCATCTTTAGATGGTTAGAAATGTTAGAATTTTTCTCCAATATGATCAGCTATTTGGGAAGAGGTGCTGAAAAGAGCATTCATCTAAGATTGACATCTCTTGGGATGGGGATGTAAATCTGAGAGTAGTTGTAAAGAAAGACTAACAAAGAATTATTTAATGATGAATCATAAAAACTTAGACTAGTGAAGAGGGCAGGTGAAGCCAGGGGAGGACTAGCGGATGGTAAGAAAATGTATGAAATTGATAATCTGAAAGTTTCTATGCTGTGGAAGTTTTGTACTAGGAGTCTATCTTTGAACTAACTAGAGTATTCTTTTTTTCCCTTTTATTTTTGGCCACTCTGTGACATATGGAGTTCCTGGGCCAGGAATCAGACTGAGCCATAGTTGTGACCTACGCCACTGGTGCAGTAACACTGGACCTTTAACCCACTGTGCTGAGCCGGGTATTGAACCTGCACCCTGGTAATGCAGAGATGCTGTTGATCCCAGTGCACCACAAGAGGAATTCCTAGAGCATTCTTGAAGACAGAGAAAGTACCTTTTTTGTCCATGCTAACAGATGCTTGCTAATAGCAGGAATCAACTCATTCTTGCTGCTCTGATGAGTTAGAGGCCCAGCAGCTCACCTGGCATGTTACAGCCAATGTATGACAGATCTGGGTTTTCCCAGTTCGGAATTCTCCAAACATCTCTGTGATGGATCCAGTCTCAATTCCTCCTAATAAAACGGCAATAAAAAACAGCACAATACAAATATTTAGAAATAATAATCATAAAAATGTCCTAGGAGCTCATCAGAAAGATGTGTACAGGAGTTCTCTGGTGGCTCAGTGGGTTAAGGATCTGGCATTCCTTACAGGTTGGATTCCCGGCCCAGAATTTCTGCATGCCATGGTACAGCCAAAACTATATATATAAGTAACACCTAATATTTAATAAATGTCCGTTATGTATGTGTCATTGTGCTATGTATTTATATGTATCAATTCATTTAACTCCAAAAACTCATAAGATAGGAAGTCTTTTTGTCCTCATTATGAAGAAAACTGAGGTATAAAACAAATACCATGTAATATAGCTAGTAAATGATGAGAAGGAGAACAGAAGGAGGGCAAATGCTAAAATTTGTGTATGCATTCCTGAACCCACGCTATTTTGCACCCAAGAAAGGGGAAACTGGAATGATCAAATATTTGAGGAAACAACAAGAATCAAAGCTAAATTTCTAAAAATGTAGGACTGTGATGCTTTCAAAAATTCAAAAACTTTACAGCTTTCCATAAAGTCCTGAAGACTAATGTCACTACATTTGTTGACACGACAATGTAGTACTGAAATATGGAGTATTTTAGCCAGCCATCAGATTTTCTAACTTGTGGTGAATAGAAGGATTCTTTCTTCTTCTTTTTTTAATGGCTAAGAATAAGTATTTATTAGGCAGAAGGAGATTAAGAATAGAATATTAAATGGAGATTAGGTTAGATTATTTAACTGGCAGATAATTTTAGTACTTTGTAAGTGGTCTTATTGCTTCAATGTGAATGCTACTCTTTATTTTCTTAATCTATCTAACATATAAACTGGACCCAAATATTTTATTTAGGTAAGTTCTATAACTGGATGCTTTGCTAACTGCAGCGTACAACACAGGATAAGGGATTACTATACCTTGAAGTAGCTTGTCAAGCTCTTTGGAGCCAGTAGTAATTTGTATGATCTCGGATCGCCTTTGGTGGAACTCAGTAGCAGTGGTGAAACCCATTGGAACTAATTTAGCTGCCTCGGTCTGGGAAAAACAAATGGCGAATCAACAAAATATGCTTAGTAAAACAAGAACAGTGGGGGAAGATGAGATTAAGATGGCAGAGTAGAAAGAATGGAGCTCACCTTCTCTCATGAAAACAACGAAATCAAAACCAAGTGCTGAACAATGTTCAACAAAATAGGTTGGAAACTACTAAAACTTCAGCCATGAGGAGAACAGACATCAGAAGCAGGAGAGGCTACAACCATTGGCTACAAGAAGGAGACCATCCAAATATCTATGCAAAATGAAAAGGCAGAGAATAGTGACTCATATAAAGGAACAACAACAAAAAAAAACCCCCTAGAAAAACAGCTAAGTGATCTGGAGATTACCAACCTCTATGAAAGAGACTTTAGACTGATGATAGTAAAGATGAATCAGGATCTTGGAAATACACTGGAGGCAAAAATTGAAAATTATAAGGAACACTGAACAAAGAAGCAGAAGATATAAAGATTAAGCAAGCAGAGATGCAAAATACAATAACTGAAATAAAAAATTCACTAGAAGAAACCAACAGTATAATATAGGAGGCAGAAAAATGAATAACCAAGGTGGAAGACAGACTGGTGGAAATCACTGACGTAGAATAGAAAATAGAAAAAAGACTGAAAAGAAATAAAGACAGTCTAAGAGAACTCTGGGACGATGTTAAATGCACCAACATCCATATTATAGGGATGCCAAAAGGAGGAGAGAGAAAGGGACAGAAAAAATATTTGAAGAGATAATAGCCGAAAACTTCCCTAACATGGGAAAGGGATCACTCAAATCCAGGAAGCACAATGAGTACCATATAAAATAAAACCAAGGAGGAACGCCCCAAAACATATATTAATCAAACTGACCAAAATTAAAGAGAAAATACTGAAAGCAGCTAGGGAAGAGAAATAAATAACATAAAAGGAAGCCCGATAAGGTTATTGGCAGATTTTTCAGCAGAAACTCTGCAGGCCAGAAGGGAATGGCATGATTTACTTAAAGTGATGAAAGGAAAAAACCTCCAAGATTACTCTATCCAGCAAGACTCCCGTTCAGATTCTAGGGAGAAATCAAAAGTGTTACAGAAAGCAAAAGCTAAGAGAATTCAGCATCACTAAAGCAGCTTTACAACAATTTTCTTTTCTTCTTTTTAGGTCCAACCCAAGGCATGCAGAAGTTCCCAGGCAAGGGTCGAATCAGAGCTGTAGCTGCTGGCCTACGCCACAACAAAGTGGGATCCAAGCCGTGTCTGCAACCTACACCACAGCTCACAGCAACACTAGATTCACTGAACGAGGCCAGGGATCGAACCCACATCCTCATGGTTCCTAGTTGGGTTCATTAACCATCGAGCCACAAAGGTTAACTCCACAAAAAATTCTAAAGGGACTTCTCTAGGTAGAAAAGAAAAGGCCACAACTAGAAACAAAAATATTACAAATGAGAAGGCTCACCAGTAAAGGTATACAAATAGTAAAGGTAGGAAATTATCCACCCAAAAATGTGCTACCCAGTCCAGAAATCTTTTTTTTTTTTTTTTTTGTCTTTTTGCTATTTCTTTGGGCCGCTCCCGAGGCATATGGAGGTTCCCAGGATAGGGGTCAAATCGGAGCAGTAGCCACTGGCCTATGCCAGAGCCACAGCAATGCAGGATCCGAGCCACCTCTGCAACCTACACCACAGCTCACGGCAACACCAGATTGTTAACCCACTAAGCAAGGGCAGGGACCGAACCCGCAACCTCATGGTTCCTAGCGGATTCGTTAACCACTGCACCACGACGGGAACTCCTTTTTTTTTTTTTTCCCAATCCAGAAATCTTGAAAAGAGGAAGGTACAAATGCAGGATACTGAAGATGCACTTAAAATTAAGAGACCAACAACTTAAAACAATCTTGTACATATATAGCGTCCTATTATCAAAACTTCATGGTAACTACAAACCAAAAATCTACAGTAGATACGCAAGTAAGAAAAAGCCATCCAAACACAACACTAAAGATAGTCATCGATTGGAGTTCCCATTGTGGCACAGCAGAGATGAATATGACTAGAAACCATGAGGTGTGGCTCTAAAAAGACAAAAGACAAAAAAAAAAAAAAAAAAAAAAAAAAAAAAGCTAGTCATCGAACCCGCAAGATTAGAGAACAAAAGAAGAAAAAAGACCAACAAAAACAAATCCAAAACAATTAACATAATGGCAGTAAAAATATACATATCGATAATTGCCTTAAAAGTAAATGGACTAAATGCACCAACCAAAAGACCCAGACTGGCTAAATGGATACAAAAGCAAGACCCAGATACATGCTATCTCCAAGAAACCCACTTCAGTTCTAGGGACACATAAAAAATTAAAGTGAGAAGATGGAAGAAAATATTCTATGCAAATGGCAATCAAAAGACAGCTGGAGTAGAAATACTCATGTCAGACAAAATGAACCATAAAATATTGTAAGAGACAAAGAAGGACCTTACATAATGGTCAAAGGATCAATCCAAGAGGAAGATAAAACTGTAAATGTATATGTACCCAACATGGGATCATCTCAATACATAAGGTAACTGCTAGCAACCTTAAAATAAGAAACTGACAATAACACAATAATAGTGGTGGACTGTTACAACAATGGACAGATCATCCAGACAGTCGACAAGGAAACACAGGCCTTAAATGATGCATTAGACCAGATGCACTTAATAGATACTTACAAAATACTCCATTCAAAAGCAGCAGAATACACATTCTTCTCAAGTGCACACAGAACATTTTTTAGGATGGATCACATTCTGGGCCACAAATCAGGCCTTGGTAAATTTAAGAAAACTGAAATCCTATCAAGCATCTTTTCTGACCACAACACTATACAACTGGAAGTCAATAAGAAAAAAACTGCAAAAAACACAAACACATGGAGAATAAACTACATGCTATTCAACAACCATGGATCACTGAGGAAATTAAAAAATACCTAGAAGCAAATGACAACAAAGACACAATTCAAAACTTACAAGATGCAGCAAAAGCAGTTCTAAGAGGGAATTTAATACAATACAAACCTACCTCAGAAAACAAGAAAAATCTCAAATCTCAAATAAACATCTTAACCTTACACTTAAAGCAACTAGAGAAAGAACAGACAAAACCCAAAGTTAGTAGAAGGAAAGAAATCACAAAGATCAGAACAGAAATAAATGAAGCAGAAATGAAGAAAACCACAGAAAGATCAATGAAACTAAAAGCTGGTTCACTGAAAAGATCCAAAAAATTAATAAACCCTTAGCCAGACTCACCAAGAAAAAAGGGGGAGAGTATTCAAATCAATAAAATTAGAAATGAAAAGGGAGGAGTTCTCAGTGTGGCTCGTTGTGGAACCATGAGGTTGCAGGTTCAATCCCAGCCCTTGCTCCGTGGGTTAAGGATCCGGTGTTGCCATGAGCTGTGGTGTAGGTTGCAGACATGGCCTGGATCCCACGTTGCTATGGCTGTGGTGTAGGCCAGCAGCTACAGCTCTGATTAGACCCCTAGCCTGGGAACCTCCATATGCCACAGGAGTGGCCCTAGAAAAGGCAAAAAAAAAAAAAAAAAAAAAAAAAGAAATGAAAAGGGAGAAGTTACAACAGACATCAAAGAAATACAAAGGATCAGAAGAGACTACTACAAGAAACTATATGTCAATAAAAGGGATAACTTAGAAGAAATGGAAAAATTCTTAGAAAAGTACAATCTTCCAAGACTAAACCAAGATGAAATAGAAAAGATGAACGGGCCAATCACCTGTACTGAAATTGAAACTGTGATTAAAAAACTTTCAATAGGAGTTCCCATTGTGGCGCAGTGGAAACGACTCCAACTAGGAACCATGAGGTTGCGGGTTCAATCCCTGGCCTCACTCAGTGGGTTAAGGATCTGGTGTTGTTGTGGCTGTGGTGTAGGCCGGCAGCTGTAGCTCCAATTAGACCCATAGCCTGGGAACCTCCATATGCCACAAGTGTGGACTTAAAAAAAAAAAAAAGCCAATAACAAAAAACCTTGCAACAAGCAAAAGTCCAGGACCAGATGGCTTCATAGGCAAATTCTATCAAACATTTAGAGTTAACACCTATCCTTCTGAAACTATTCCAAAAAATTGCAGCGGAAAGAACACTCTCAAACTCTATGAGGAACACCATCACCCTGATAACAAAACCAAAGATACTGCAAAAGAAGAAAATGACAGGCCAGTATCACTGATGAACATAGATGCAAAAATCCTCAACAAGATACTAGCAAATAGAGTCCAACAATACATTAAAAGGATTGTACACTATGATCAACTGAGATTTATTCCAGGGATGCAAGGATTTTTCAACATTTGCATATCAATCAGGATAATACACCACATTAACAAACTGAAGAAAATCATGATCCTCTCAATAGATGCAGAAAAAGCCTTTGACAAAATCCAATACCCATTTCCAATAAAAATGCTCCAGCAAGTGGGCTAGAGGGAATCTACCTCAACAACAAACCCAGAGCTAACATTCTCAATGGTGAAAAGCTGGAAGAATTCCTGCTAAGATCAGGAACAAGACAAGGATGTCCACTCTCATACTACTACTAAACATAGTTCTGGAAGTCCTAGCCACAGCAATCAGAGAAGAAAAATAAATAGAAGGAATCCAAATTGGAAAGGAAGAAGTTTAACTACCACTGTTTGCGGATGACATGATACTATATCTAGAAAATCCTAAAGACACTACCAGAAAACGGTTGGAGCTCATCAATGAATTTGGTAAAGTTGCAGGATACACAATTAATACACAGAAATTGACTGTATTTTTATATACTAACAATGAAAGATCAAAAAGAGAAATTAGGGAAACAATCCCATTTACCACTGCATCAAAAAGGATAAAATACCTAGGAATAAACCTACCTGAAAACTATAAGATGCTGATGAAAGAAATCAAAGATGACACAGATGGAAAGATATACCATGCTCCTGGATTGGAAGAATCAATACTGTCAAAATGACTATTCTACCCAAGGCAGTCTACAGATTCAATGCAATCCCTATCAAATTACCAAGAACATTTTTCACAGAACTAGAACAAAATATTTTAAAGTTTGTTTGGAAGTATGAAAGACCCAGAACAGCCAAAGCCATCCTGAGAAAGAAAAATGGAGCTGGAGGAATCAAGCTCCCTGATGTCAGACTACACTAAAAGCCATAGTCATCAAAACCATATGGTACTGGCACAAAAACAGAAATACAGATCAGTGGAACAGTACAGAAAGCCCAGAATTAAACCCACATACCTACAGTCAACTAATCTATGACAAAGGAAGCAAGAATATACAATGGAGTAAAGACAGTCCCTTCAAAAGGTGGTGCTGGGGAAACTGGACAGCTACATGGAAAAGAACGAAATTAGAACACTTCCTAACATTATACACAAAAATAAATTCAAAATGGATTAAAGTCCTAAATATAAGGCCGGATACTATAAGACTCTTAAAGGAAAACATAGGCCAAACACTCTGACATAAACCATAGCACCATCTTCTCAGATCCACCTCCTACAGTAATGACAATAAAAACAAAAAATAAACAAATGGGACTGAATTAAACTTAAAAGTTTTTGCACAACTAAGAAAACCCTAAAGAAAACAAAATGACAACCCATAGAATGGGAGGAAATATTTGCAACTGAAGCAACTGACAAGGGATAAATCTCCAAAATATATAAATACCTCCTTCAGCTCAATACCAACCAAAAAAACACAAAACAAAACAACCCCATTAAAACTGGAGTTTGGTTCTTTGAAAAAAGTCAACGAAGTTGATTTTTAAAAAGCTCAAATCACTAAAATCAGAAATCAAAGAGGGGACATTACTTATAAACCTTACAAAAACAAAATTATGTCAATAAATGAGGTAACTTAGATGAAATAGGCAAATCCCTAGAAAGACATAAATCGAAGTCCAGGCACCAAACGATCAGCTGAAATTGAACCTAAATTCGGTAAAATACATCATTTGAAAATACGAATAGATCTATAGCAAGTAGAGAGATTAAACCTGTAATTTAAAACTTTCCACAAAGGAAAAATTAAAATCAATGAATAGCTAATAGCAGATTTGCGTTATTCTCTAAACTTCTCTATATACTTAATACTTGAAGTGAAAATTCATTACAATGTTTATAGTAGAAACACAATTCTTTCAGTAAAGTTCCCCTCCCCCTTTTTTTTGGGGGGGGGTCTTTTTAGGGCTGCACTCATGGCATATGGAGGTTCCCAGGCTAGGGGTTGAACTGGAGCTGTAGCTGCTGGCCTACACCACAGACACAGCAACATGGGATCTGAGCCTACACATCTCATGGAATGCTGTATCCTTAAGCCACTGAGCAAGGCCAAGGATCTAACCTGTGTCCTCATGGATGCTAGTCAGATTTGTTTCTACTGAGACATGACAGGAATTCCTAAAGTTCCAATGTTATCAACCAATGTCTCTCAAAGGTTTCTATCAAATTCCAACAAAATCTCTTTTTTTGGGGGGGGAGTGTTTTTTGTTTTCGATACAGTTTGCAGCAGGTTAATATGAGGTCTTAGTTCCCAGACCAGGGATTAAGAAAATGAACTCGGGCCCAACCACGAGACCACCAAGGAACTCCCAAATTCAAATGAATTTTTTTTTTATATGCCACTAGTTTCAAAACCATGCTCCATTTTACCTTCCTTTTATATATGAGCCATGTCTTTCTCTAGTATTCTCTATTATTTCTCAAAATTTCCAACCTCTCAGTCTTACTATGTATTCTCCTGATCCTCCTTTTCCCCTGAAGATCTCCTTTCCTTCTCTAAAGGGGGCTGTCTGTCTCTAGGCTGTCTTCTGTCTTGGGCCTTCCTTCACTGACTCCTTGAGTTGGAGGCACTCTAACCTACAACCTATGTTTTCTACTCCCATTTTAGAAAGTATGTTCTCAAGTAACTTCCTAAGAGAGTGAATGAGAGAAAAGTGTTCTGAATTTTTGTATTTCTAAAAATGTATTTTGCCCTAACAACGGGTTAATAATATTGCTTCAGGACAGGTGGTGCATCAGGTTAAGGATCCGGCATTGTCACTGCTGTGCTGTGGGTTCAATCCCCGGCCCAGAAACTTCTGCATGCCACAGGTGTGGCTAAAAAGATTTATATATATATAGCTACAAATAGAATTCTGGGTTTAAAACTATTTTCCCTAAGAACTTTGAAGGCATTGCTCTAAAAGTTTCTACCATCCAGATTTCTGAAAAGAAATGTGCTATCATTTATTTTTATACCTGTAGAGATCCACTTACATTTTTCTCTCTCAAATTTTCAGAATTTTTCTTTGAGGAAAAAAAGAAAATGTCTTTGAGAATGTCTTTCTTCTTTTTTCCTACAACTTCTACTAATCTTCAGGACAAAAAAAAAGATTAATGAAAATTAGAAAAGAGGGGTTCCCACTGTGGCTCAGCAAGTTAAGAACCCAACTAGTATCCATGAGGATGTAGGTTCAATCCCTAGCCTCGCTCAGTGAGTTAAGGATCCAACGCTGCCACAAGCTGTGGCATAGGTAGCAGATGTAGCTGGGATACTGTGTTGCAGTGGCTGTGGCATAGACTAAGGCAGCTGCTGCTCTGATATGACCCTTAGCCTGGGAACTTCCATATGCCTAGGAAAAATAAAAAAAAAAAAAAAATAAAATGTCATCCAAAAAATGGAAAAAAAAAAAAAAGAAAATTAGAAGATAAAAATAACAAGGGGGGAAGAAACTATAAACTGATACTGAACTCTAGTTAGTGTATGCTAAAATATTTAAGGGGAAATGTTCTGATGTCTACAACTTTCTTAGAAAAGCATTAAAATTGACTGATGGCTAGATAGGTGATAAAGGAAGTACATTAAAATGTTGGGAGTCCCTGTTGTGGTGCAGTGGAAATGAATCCAACTAGTATCCATGAGGACATGGGTTCATCCCTGGCCTTGTTAGGTGGGTCGGGGATTTGGCATTGCTGTGAGCTGTGGTGTAGTCAGGCAGCTATAGCTCTGATTTGACCCCTAGCCTGCGAACTTCCATATGATGTGGGTGTGGCCCTTAAAAAAAAAAAAAAAAAAAAAAAAAAGGAGTTCCCATCACGGCTCAGAGGAAACCATTCTAACTAGCATCCATGAGGACGCAGGGTCTATCCCTGGCCTCGATCAGTGGGTTAAGGATCTGGTATTGCCAAGAGCTGTGGTGCAGGTCACAGTTACGGCTTGGATCTGACATTGCTGTGGCTGTGGTGTAGGCCAGCGGCTCCAGCTCTGATTTGACCCCTAGCCTAGGAACCTCCAAATACAGGCAGGTGCAGCCCTAAAACGATCAAAGAAAAGTCAATGGTAGAGTCTTGGTGGTGGGTATATAAATATTCACTGAAAAATTCTTTCACCTTTGTAGTAAGTTCAAAAAAAAAGAAATTTTTTTTTTTTTGTCTTTTTCAGGGCCGCACCCAAAGCACAAGGAAGTTCCCAAGCTAGAAGTTCAATCAGAGCTGCAACTGCCAGCCTACACCACAGCCACAACATTGCCAGATCCAAGTCACGTCTTCGCTCTACACCATAGGCAATGCCGGATCCTTAACCCATTGAGCAAGGTCAGGGATCAAACCTGAGTCCTCATGGATATTAGTTCAATTCATTACCGCTGAGTCACAAGAGGAACCAAAATTTTTAATTAAAATTGTTGAGGGAAAAAAAATTTCATAGAAGGAGATGCTTTCCCTTTCTGTCATTTTAACCCCTCCATCTTCTAGTCTATGAGCTCCTAAAGAACAGATTACAACCAAAGTGAAAAAAAAATTTTTTTGTCTTTTTAGGGCCACACCCGTAGCATATGGAGATTCCCAGGCTAGGGGTTGAATCGGAGCTGTAGCTGCTGGCCCACACCGCAGTCACAGCAATGCCAGATCCTTAACCCACTAAGCGAGGCCAGAGATCCAAACCCGCAACCTCATGGTACCTAGCCGAATTTGTTTCTGCTGCGCCACGACAAGAACTCCAAAGTGAAATTTGATGTAAAAACCATGTAACTTCCTTATCTGGCAGAACTTTACTTACATTTTTTTTTACTGATATAATAACAAACTTGCTTTCATCTGTGCTAGGTAAGTCTTAAGTCTGTAGAAGTTTTCAGTGTCTGACAAGGAGTTTATGTCTGACAAGTCATAAGTAAGGTCAGGATTTATTCAGTCACAAAAACTGATTCCCAGAAAAAAAAAACAACAAATAGTTTTAGGGACATCAATTGACTTAATACCACAGTCTTTCAATGAAGTGTAAGAAACTTGCATCTTTTTATTATACATATTAAAGTTTAGTTGATTTACAATGTGTTGTCAAGTTCTGTTGTTCAGCAAAGTGACCCAATCACATACATTTCTCTGTCCTGTACATTAGGGTCCCATTGCCTATCCATTCCAAAATAAGAGTTGGCATCCAAAAAAGCCCCCAAATGCTCATCTATCCCACTCCCTCCCCTTTCCCCCTGGGTAACTCCATGTCTGCTCTCCTTGGCCATGATCTGTTTTGTTTTGTTTTTTAAGATAGGATCATCTGTTCCATATTTTAGATTCCACAAATAAGTGACATCATATGGTATTTGTCTTTTTCCTGGCTTACTTCACTTAGTATGAGAGCCTCTAGTTCCATCCATGTTGCTGCAAATGGCATTAGTTTGTTCTTTTTTGTGGCTGAGTAGTATTCCATTGTATATATGTACCACATCTTCTTAATCCATTCATCTAGGTTGTTTCCATGTCTTGGCAATTGTGAATAGTGAGTGCTGCCATGAACACGGGGATGCATGCATCTTATTCAGTGAAAGCTTTTCCAGATATATGCCCAGCAGTGGGATTGTTGGATCATATGGTAGTTCTATATTTAGTTTCCCGAGGTACCTCCATGCTGTTTTCCATAGTGGTTGTAACAATTTACATTCCCACCAACAGTGGAGGAGGATACCTTTTTCTCCACACCCTCTCCAGTATTTGTTATTTGTTGACTTGTTAATGATGGCCATTCTGACCAGTATGAGGTGAAACCTCATTTTAGTTTTGATTTACATTTATCTAATAATTAGTGATATTGAGCATTTTTTTCATATGCCTGTAGGCCATCCGTACGTCTTTAGAGAAATGTCTATTTAGGCCTTCTGCCCACTTCTCAAGTGGATTGTTTGTCTTTTTGTTGAGTTGTATGAGTTGTTTGTATATTTTGGAGATTAGGCCCTTGTCTGTTGCATCACTGCAAAGATTTTCTCCCATTCTGTGAGTTGTCTTTTCGTTTTTTAGTGGTTTCCTTTGCTGTGCAAAATCTTTTGAGTTTGATTAGGTCCCAATGGTTTGTGTCTTTACTGTCATTATTCTAGGAAGTGGATCAAACAAGATGTTTCTGCGATTTAAGTCAGAGTTCTGCCTATGTTCTCCTCTAGGAGTTTTATATATCCGGCCTTACATCTGGGTCTTTGATCCATTTTGAGTTTATTCTTTTTTTGTTTTTTTTTTGCTTTTTAGGGCTGCACTCGAGGCATATGGAGGTTCCCAGGCAAGGTGTCAAATTGGAGATGTAGCTGCTGGCCTACACCAAAGCCACAGCAATGTCAGATACAAGCCACATCTGTGACCTATACCACAGCTCATGGCAATGCCAGATCGTTAACCTATTGATCGAGGCCAGGAATGGAACCCACAACCTCATGGTTCCTAGTTGGATTCATTTCCCTGCACCATGATGGGAACTCCATTTTGAGTTTTTTGTATATGGTGTTAGTGTTCTACTTTCATTCTTTTACATGTAGCTTTCCAGTTTTCCCAGCACCATTTATTGAAGAGACTATCTTTCTTCCACCGAATGTTCTGTCCTCCTTTGTCATAGATTAGTTGACCATAGGTACTTGGGCTGATTTCTGGGCTTTCTATCCTGTTCCGTTGGTCTCTATTTGTTTTTGTGCTAGTACCATATTGTTTTGATGACTGTAGATTTGTGGTACTGTCTAAAGTCAGGAGGCTTGATTCCTCCATTTTTTTTTTCTCAATATTGCTTTGGCTATTCAGGGTCTCTTATGTTTCCACACAAATTTTAAAATATTGTGTTCTGGTTCTATGAAGAATGTCTTTGGTAATTTGATAAGGATTGCACTGAATCTGTAAGTTGCCTTAGGTAATATAGTCATTTTGACAATATTGATTCTTCTAATCCAAAAGCATGGTATATCTTTCCATCTGTTTGTGTCATCTTTATTTTATCAACGTTTTATAGTTTTTCAGAGGACAGGTCTTTTGTCTCTTTAGATAGGTTTATTCCTAGGTATTTTATTCTATTTGATGCGATTGTAAATGGAATGGTTTCTCTGATTTCTCTTTCTGACCTTCCATTATTAGAATATAGAAATGCGGAATTCCCGTCGTGGCGCAGTGGTTAACAAATCCAACTAGGAACCATGAGGTTGTGGGTTCGATCCCTGCCCTTGCTCAGTGGGTTAAGGATCCAGCGTTGCCGTGAGCTGTGGTGTAGGTTGCAGACGCGGCTTGGATCCTGCGTTGCTGTGGCTCTGGCGTAGGCCGGTGGCTACAGCTCCAATTAGACCCCTAGCCTGGGAACCTCCATATGTAGCGGGAGCGGCCCAAAGAAATAGCAAAAAGACAAAAAAAAAAATAAATAAATAAAAAAAAAGAATATAGAAATGCACTTGATTTCTGTGGATTTATTTTGTAGCCTACAACTTTGCCAAATTCATTGATAAGGTCTAACAGTTTCCTGGTGCTGTCTTTTTTTTTAGGGCTGCACCCGCAGCATACGGAATTTTCCAGGCTAGGGGTCAAATTGGAGCTGTAGCTGCAGGCCTATGACACAGCCACAGCAATGCAGGATCCAAGCCGTGTCTGTAAGCTACACCGCAGCTCACGGCAACACCAGATCCATAACCCTATGAGCAAGGCCAGGGATCAAACCTGCCTCCTCATGGATGCTAGTCCAATTCGTTAACTGCTGAGCCATAACAGAAATTCCTGGTGCTATCTTTAGGGTCTTCTAAGTATAGTAACATATCATCTGCAGTGATAGTTTTACTTCTTTTCCAACTTGTATTCCTTTTATTTCTTTTTCTTCTCTGATTGCTGTGGCTAGGACTTCCAAAACTATGTTGAATAATAGTGGTGAAAGTGGACATCCTTTCTTGTTCCTCATTTTAGTGAAGTGTTTTCAATTTTTCGCCACTGAGAATGATGTTAGCTGTGGGTTTTTCATATACGGTTTTTATTATGTTGAGGTAGGCTCCTTCTATCCCCCCCTCACACTCCGTATTTCCAATTAAGTTACCATTTCAACAAACATTTATTTATTTGAGTAACCCAATATATGACAGCTTTGTACTGCCATGGACATCGATATCATTAAGAGTTTAAATTAATAATTACTTATGATTTTTGAGCTCTGACTGAATTAGCAATTTTTTATTTATTTATTTTTTTAGGGCTGCAGGTGTGCCATAAGGAAGTTCCCTAACTAGGGGTTGAATTGGAACTGCAGCTGCCAGCCTACACCACAGCCACTCACAGGATCCAAACTGCATCTGTGACCTAAACCACAGCTTATGGCAACGCCAGAGCCTTAACCCTGAGCGGGGCCAGGGATTGAACCCACATCCTCATGGATACTAATTGGGTTTGTTTCTGCTGAGCCACAACAGGAACCCCTGACTGAATTAGTATTATAGAATGCTACTAAATAAATAGCCCTGACAGTGCTTAAAAAATCAAAGCTCTTAGTATAATATCCAAGAAAACAATTTACTGAGTTGTGTATATATTGATGTATGAGGCATTAAATAAGTACACACAAATCTCAGACACTGTCCAACTGACTAATTTATGTGGCAGAACTACATGCACTTAAGTTGTAGGATGCATTTTTTTTCAAGATTCATTAGCCTTTGAAGATTATTTTTCAGAGACAATTCCTGTGAAGCTATAACAGTAGTCAATGTAAACTATAAAAACATAATTTTATAAATACTATATAAAACTTAAAGAGTAAAGCTAATCAAACTATGCAACCACATACAAGCATACTTCGTTTTACTGTTCTTTGCTTTATTGTGTTTCACAGTATTGCATTTTCACAAGTTGAAGTTTTGTGGCAACCTTGCACTTTTCCAACAGCGTCTGCTCATTTCATATCTGTGTCACATCCTGGTAATTCTCACAATATTTCGAATTTTTTCATTATTATTCCATTTGTTATGGTGATCTGTGGTCAGTGGACTTTGATGTTACTACTGTAATTGTTTTCAGGTACCACAAAGCACACCCATATAAAACCCTGAACTTACTTGATAAAACATTGTGTGTGTTCTGACTGCTCCAAAAACTGGCTATTCCCCCATCTCTCTCCCTCTCCTCAGGCTTCTCTGTTTCTGAGACAATACTGAAATTAGGCAAATCAATAACCCTACAGTAGCCTCTAAGTGTTCAGTGAAAGGCAGAGTCACATCTTTCACTTTAAATCAAAAGCTAAAAATGATTAAGTGGAGTTCCTGTCGTGGCGCAGTGGTTAACGAATCTGACTAGGAACCATGAGGTTGCGGGTTCAGTCCCTGCCCTTGCTCAGTGGGTTAAGGATCCGGCGTTGCCATGAGCTGTGGTGTAGGTTGCAGACGCAGCTCGGATCCCACGTTACTGTGGCTCTGGCGTAGGCCGGTGGCTACAGCTCCGATTAGACCCTTAGCCTGGGAACTTCCATATGCCACGGGAGCGGCCCAAGAAATGGCAAAAAGACAAAAAAAAAAAAAAAAGATTAAGCTAAGTGAGAAAGGCATGTCAAAAGCTGAAATAGGCCAAAAGCTAGGCTTTCTTGTGCCAAACAATTAGTCAAGTTGTGTAAGCAAAGGGAAAAGTTTTTAAAGGAAATTAAAAGTGTTGCTCCAGTGAACACATGAATGGTAAGAAAGCCAAATGGCCTTATTGCTGATATGGAGAAAGTCTCAGTGGTTTGAATAGAGGATCAAATCAGCCACAACAATTCCCTTAAGCCAAAGCCTAATCAGTAGGAAACTGCAGAATAAAAGTGTGAAGCTAGCAGAGGTTGGTTCATGAGGTTTAAGAAACTAGGTCCACAACATAAAAGTGCAAGTAGTTCCCTGCTGGTCTAGTGGTTAGTATTCAGCAGCTTCACCACTGCAGCCTGGGTTCAATCCTTGGCCTAGGAACTAAGATCCCACATCGAGCCACTGCACAGCATGGCAAAACAAACAAAACAAAAAACTCCCACAACTACAAAAAACCATAAAAGTGCAATGTGAGCTGATATAGAAGCTATAGCAAGTTATCCTAAACAGCATATTTTCAATGTAGACAAAACAGTCTTATATTAGAAGATGCCCTCTAGGACTTTCCTATCTACAGAGAAGTTGATGTCTAGCTTCAAAGTTTCAAAGGAGAGGTTGACTCTTTTTATGGGCTAATAGAGCTCGTGACTTTAAGTTGAAGTTAATGTTAATTTACCATTCTGAAAATCCTAGGGCCCTTAAGAATTATGCTATATCTATTCTTCCTGTGTTTTATAAAAGCACCAATGAAGTCTGGATGACAGCACATCTGTTTACGACAGTTTACTGAATATTTTAAACCCACTGAATCCACTGTTAAGACTTACTACTTAATTCTTCAAATTCTACTTTTTTTTGGTCTTTTTGCCTTTCCTAGGGCTGCTCCTGCAGCATATGGAGGTTGCCAGGCTAGGGGTCAAATCGGAGCTGTAGCCACCAGCCTTCGCCAGAGCCACAGCAACGCGGGATCCGAGCCGTGTCTGCGACCTACACCAAAGTTCATGGTAATGCCGGATCCTTAACTCACTAAGCAAAGCCAGGGAGCAAACCCACAACCTCATGGTTCCTAGTCGGATTCAGTAACGACTGCACCACGACGGGAACTCCTCTACTTTTTTTTAAGACCTACTATTTAGAAAGAGATTTGGAGTTCCTATTGTGGCTCAGCTAGTTAAGAACCTGACATAGTCTCTGTGAGGATGCGCATTTGATCCCTGGCCTTGCTCAGTGGATTAAGGATCCAGTGTTGCCACAAGCTGTGGCATAGGCTGCAGATGTGGCTCGGATCTGGCATTGCTATGGCTGTGGTGTAGACTGGCAGCTACAGCTCAGATTCAATCCCTAGCCCAGGGAACTTCCATATGCCATAGGTGCAGCCATAAAAAGAAAAAGAGATTCCTTTCAAAATATTTCTGCTTGTTGACAATGCACCTAGTCACCCAAGAGCTGTGATAGAGATATACAATGATGTACAATGAGTAGGAAAGTATTTACCATTCTAGATATCATTAAGAACAATTGTCGGAGTTCTTGCTGTGGTGAAATAGGTTAATGATCCAGCTTGTCTCTGTGGAAGTGCTAGTTTGATTCCCAGCCTGGAGCAGTGAGTTAAGTATCTGATACTGCTTCAGCTGTGGTGTAGGTCCCAGTTCCAGCTCAGATTTGATCCCTGGCCCAGGAACTTCCATATGCTGCAGAATGGCAAAAAAGAGAAAAAAGAAAGAAAAAAAAGAACATTCATGATTCATGGGAAGAGATCAAAATATCATTAACAGCAGTCTGGAAGAAGTTGATTCCCACCCTCACAGATGACTCTGATGGGTGCAAGACTTCAGTGGAGGAAGTACAGATCAGATGTAATGTCATGATAAAACTTTCATGGATGAGGACTGTCTTCTAATAAGCAAAGAGTAGCTCCTTAAAATGGAATCTACTCCTGGTGAAGATGCTATGAAGACTGGTAAAATGACAACAAAAGATTTAGAATATGACAAAAACTTAGTTGATAAGGCAGTGGCAGGATTTGGGAGGACTGACTCCATCTTTGAAAAAATTTCTACTGTGGGTAAAATGCTATCAAACAGCACTGCATATTACAGAGAAATTGTTCATGAAAGGATATAAGTCAATCGATATAGCAAACTGCATTGTTGTCTTATTTTAAGATATAGCCATAGCCACTCCAACCTTCAGAAACCACCACCCTGATCAGTTAGCAGCCATCAACATTGGAGTGAGACCCTCACCAGGAAAAAGACCATGACTTGCTGAAGGCTAAATGATGCTTAACATTTTTAAAAATTTTTATTCTGGGAGTTCCCATCGTGGCACAGTGGTTAATGAATCCGACTAGGAACCATGAGGTTGAGGGTTCGGTCCCTGCCCTTGCTCAGCGGGTTAACGATCCGGCGTTGCCGTGAGCTGTGGTGTAGGTTGCAGACGTGGCTCAGATCCCGTGTTGCTGTGGCTCTGGCGTAGGCTGGTGGCTCCAGCTCCGATTCGACCCCTAGCCTGGGAACCTCCATATGCTACAGGAGCGGCCCAACAAATAGCAAAAAAAGACAAAAAAAAAAAAAATTTATTCTTATGGCTATAACCATAGGAAATGGAAGTTCCCAGGCTGCTGGCAATGTCCGATCCTTTAACCCACTGCACTGGGTCATGGATCAAACCTTCACCTATGCAGCAACCCATGCCACTACAGTTGGATGCCTAACCCACTAAGCCACAGTGGGAACTCTATGTACACTACTTTTTGTTTTTGCTTTTTAATCTTTCGTCTTTTTAGGGCTGCACCCATGGCATATGAAGGTTCCCCAGCTAGGTGTTGAATCAGAGCTATAGCTGCTGGCCTACACTATAGCCAGAGCAACGCAGGATCTGAGCCAAATTTGTGACCGATACCACAGCTCACGGCAATGCCAGATTCTTAACCCACTAAACAAGGCCAGGGATCCAACCCGGGTTCTCATGGATACCAGTTGGGTTCGTTAACCAGAAACACAACAGGAATTCCTGAACACTGTTTTTTAAAACATAATGCTATTGCATACTTAACAGACTACAACATAGTATAAAAATAACCTTTATATGCACTGGGAAACCAAAAAACTCTGACTCACTTTATTGCAATATTCAATTTATTGTGGTGATCTGGAACCAAACCCACAATTATCTCTAAGCATGCCTGTAGGAGTTCTCTTGTGGCACAGCAGGTTAACTAGCCGTCACTGTTACTTCAACAGCCAGGGTTGCTGCTATGGCAAGAGTTTGGTCTCTGGCCCAGGAGCTTCTATATGCCATAGATTTGGGGAGGGGGGAAAGCCCGTAAATACCAAAGGCTAAGTGCATAAAATTAAATGTAATCATGAGGTATTATGAGTAACAAAGGAGTATATGAAACAAGAAAAATTAATAAAAGCTGTAAGACATTAGAGGGAAATGATAAAGGATCACAGTATAGCAGGATGAAAATAACTGGATTCTAGTCTTAGTTCTATCACTAAGATAGAAGTATTGTGCCTAAGTTTCCTCATCTGTAAGAAAGAGATAATACCGGCCTTACTTATTTTTTTCAGCATCGGTATGAAGCCCAAGTGAGAATACCATGTTTACGAAATGGATGGGATTTCAAAGTTAAAGTGCTAAATAATATAAAAGATTATTAATAACTCATTTACATTAAGCCAGTAAAATCACTTTTATGTCATTTATTAAGGTTAATAAAACTAAACATATGACTTGTAATCATATATACATATATGATTTTTTTTTTTTTTGGACCGCGCTCACGGCATATGTAAATTCCCAGGCTAGGGATCGAATGGGAGCTACAGCTGCTGGCCTATGCCACAGCTACAGCAACGTGGGATCTGAGCCTTGTCTGCAACCTACACTGCAGCTGACAGCAATGCCAGATCCCCATCCCACTGAGCGAAGCAAAGGATTGAATCCACATCCTCATGGTTACTAGTGGGATTGGTTTCCGCTATGCCACAATGGGAACTCCCATATTTTATTTTTATTATTAAAGAATCTCGCTTATAACTAGCTGACTAACAGATTATACATGCTGAAAGGCTAGTCATGTTAACTAGACTAGAAACAATAGTAATTTTTTTTTTTTGTCTTTTTGCCATTTCTTGGGCCGCTCCTGCAGCATATGGAGGTTCCCAGGCTAGGGGTCGAATCGGAGCTGGAGCCACCAGCCTACGCCAGAGCCACAGCAACGCGGAATCCGAGCCACGTCTGCAACCTACACCACAGCTCACGGCAACGCCGGATCGTTAACCCACTGAGCAAGGGCAGGGACCGAACCCTCAACCTCATGGTTCCTAGTCGGATTCATTAACCACTGAGCCACAACGGTAACTCCTAGAAACAACAGTAATATTTTAATGTATTTATCCCCAGTGTGTGTGGTATACACTGTATTTGTGTAATTGTATTTACACAATTTTTAAAAACAAAAACATATATGTGCACAAACATATTTCATTAACCTGCTTTCTTCTGTCTTTTTTTTTTTTTTTTTTTTTTTTGTTGTTGTTGTTGTTGTTGTTGTTGTTGCTATCTCTTGGGCCGCTCCTGTGGCATATGGAGGTTCCCAGGCTAGGGGTTGAATCGGAGCTGTAGCCACCGGCCTATGCCAGAGCCACAGCAACGCAGGATCCAAGCCGCGTCTGCAAACTACACCACAGCTCACGGCAACGCCGGATCGTTAACCCACTGAGCAAGGGCAGGGACCGAACCTGCAACCTCATGGTTCCTAGTCGGATTCGCCAACCACTGCGCCACGACGGGAACTCCCATTAACCTGCTTTCTTCTATCAGGAACATTTTTCCTATGTCAGTGAATATTCTTAAAAAATTTTTTTGTGGCTGCATACTAACGAGTATATTTCTAAGGCATGAGATCATATTATCCAGAAACACACATACCACTTACTGCTGGCAGGAGTGCAAACTGGTAGTCAATGTGGCAGTATTTATGCCATACTCAATGATTCCGCAATTCCTTAGAAAATATCTCAATTTATGTGAAGGGGCACATACAAAGACAATTAACACGGTCACCTCTGTAAAGACGAAGACGATGACAGAAGGAGGGAGAGAAAGAGGACAACTGCTGCCTTTCACTGTACACCCTTTTGCACTATTTCCACTACTGCCTCACTTGGTCACATAAGCCGTACTCACCAGAATTTTATCAGCTTTGGCTTCACTAATCCCCTTAATATTTATTAGCTCCTTCTTTGGTGCATAGGCAACAGCCTCCACGGTGTGGAATCCAGCTTCTTCCAATTTTTTGACATCATTGGCATTTATGCCACATTGCTGCAAGTGAACAAAACCATGGATAAATTTAAGCTTCGGTATGCTTATCCATCTGATATGGATATTGTCCCTACATACTTGATAGAGCTGTTTTAGGTGGGGTTTAAAATTTGTTTGTCTTTTTAGAGCTGGTTTTTTTTTGGTTGTTTTTCTTTTTGTCTTTTTAGGGCCACACCTATGGCATATGGAGGGTTCCAGATTAGGGGTAGAATCAGAGCTATAGCCACTGGCCTATACCACAGTCACAGCAACGCCAGATGCGAGCTGCATCTGTGACCTACACCACAGCTCACAGCAACGCTGGATCCTTAACCCACCAAGCAAGGCCAGGGATCGAACCTGCGTACTCATGGATACTAGTCAGATTCGCCTCCGCTGTGCCACAATGGGAACTCCAACAGAGCTGTTTTAGTAACTGTGAAATTATATGCAAAAGCTGTGAAAAGTATGTCCTACATATGAGGTATTATCAACCTTTTCATCATCAAAACCAGTAAACTAGCACAATGTATATTAGAATGGACTCCTACCATGAATTGGATTAAACCTGTAACTTTCGACCTTTTACAACTGGGACTCTAAATGAGCTTTGAGATCCTGAGCCCTAAAAGGCCATTTCAAGCCAGTGTTCCTCAATGTTTTCTACATAAAACAATATGTTTTACACTAAGCTGGGATAAACAGATAAGACTGCCCCAGAGCTAAAGGGAGTACTATCTTAGCATGTCAGTACCTTCTTGGGAGCACAAAGACTGGAAAGCTCTGCTTTAACAACTGATATTAATAATGGGGAAAACTACTCTTGGTCAGGGATTTACAGACCACTTCTCAAAAACAAACCATCCAGGGGTTCGTGTTGTGGCTCAGTGGTTAGTGAATCCGACTAGGAACCATAAGGTTGTGGGTTCGATCCCTGGCCTCGCTTAGTGGGTTAAGGATCTGGCATTGCTGTGAGCTGTGGTGTAGGTCGCAGACGAGGCTTGGATCCTCTGTTGCTGTGGCTGTGGTGTAGGCTGGCAGCTAAAGCTCCAATTAGACCCCTGGCCTGGGAACCTCCATATGCCATGGGTGCAGCCCTAGAAAAGAACGGGAAAAAAAAAAAAAAAAAAAAAAAAAAAAACCACATTCAAAGGCATCTCTTTCTTCCTATACACAAAGTCAGGGAGTTCCCATCATGGCTCAGGGATAGGGATAGCGAACCCGACTAGTATCCATGAGGATGCATGTACAATCCCTGGCCTCACTCAGTGGGTTAAGGATTCAGCATTGCTGTGAGCTGAGGTGCAGGCCAACGGCTACAGCTCTGGTTCGACCCCTGCCTGGGAACTTCCATATGCCATGGATGTGGCCTTAAAAAAAAAAAAAAAAAAAAAAAGGAGTTCCCGTCGTGGCACAGTGGTTAACGAATCTGACTAGGAACCATGAGGTTGCGGGTTCGGTCCCTACCCTTGCTCAGAGGGTTAAGGATCCAGCATTGCCGTGAGCTGTGGTGTAGGTTGCAGACGCAGCTCGGATCCTGCGTTGCTGTGGCTCTGGCGTAGGCCGGGGGCTACAGCTCCGATTTGACCCCTAGTCTGGGAACCTCCATATGCTGTGGAAGCGGCCCAAAGAAATAGCAAAAAGACAAAAAAAAAAAAAAAAAAAAATAAAATAATTAAAAAAAAAAAAGACAAAGTCAGTTTTGGTTTTATTAGCCACCAAAGCCATGATTTATGGGAGAGAATGAGTAAGGGGGGATGTGTGTATATTAGGGGGTCAGGGAAGGTTTGAGAGAGAAGAGAGAATAGTCGCTGCCCATAGAAACCAGGTCTGTTGTTAATATTTAAGCAATATTCAATACACAGGTATTGTGCTCACGAAACCAAGTTATGACTCTGAACTCTCCAACATTTATCAGCAACTTGTTTAAGTAACCTATAGAGTCTTCAAGTTTAGCTGGGGACGGGAGGGACATGCATAAAGAGATAAAAGAATAAAGGCTTTCTCAGCATTCTCTCCTACTTTTTTCAGCCCAAGTCAGTTGCACTCACCATGGGGGTCTCTGTACAATGCAATGGGCAGAAACAGTGAAAGGCCCAGCTCTGGTGCTTGATGTTCTTCTGAAGAGTCTTGAATTGAAGCTTGGCTCTTACACTTTAACACCAACCCCTTCTCCGGGCCTATGACAGCTGTCTTTCTAGTTACTTCAGCACAGATCCAGGTCAATGGAGAGACACTGTTCCTCTCCCCTAATGCATCGCTGGCCTAGGTCATTGTAATTTCCTGGACAGTAATTTCATACTTAAGACAAAGAGCAGAGACTCTACCATGGGATCCTAGGGCTCCTTAGTTTCTAACAATCCAGCTCTAAGAAAGAACAATGATAAAGTAGGAGAATTCTTGACAAAAGAAAAGATCTAGCCAGACATGTTCAGCAATTGACTTAAGCCTTTCCACAGAACACTTGAGAATCCTCCTGAAAATTCTAATTTGAGTCTTGACCTTAGGTAGTAAACCAGTGGTGTATGTAAAGGTTGTGACTTTTCCAAATGGTAGAACAGTCTCATCCAGCATTGTAATTCCAAAATAAACAACAAAGCACATACCTCTAATCGTGAAATAGGCTGTGGGCCAAAGCTCTCCTCTTCCACCGAAGTATCTGCATTTGATTCAAGCTGCATCTGCACAGCCATTACTCAGTGTTCAATACTGAAAAATATAGATAGCCATGAGGACAAATTCTAGAGAAAGCAGAGGTGCTAACATAGTTTTATAATAAATGCCTTGAAGAATTGCTTGCTAGGCTTTTGGTTTAATCACTGCCATGAGTTCATGGCAGTAAAAACAAATCTGTCACAGGTTTTCCCCTCCATCTAGACAGGTGTTATCAGAAAGACATTAGGAAGAGCCAGGACTATTCTGCTTCTTAAACATGAACAGCTTAATGAGATCAACTATGTCAAAGGATCAGAAGAGACTACTACAAGCAACTATATGCCAATAAAACGGACAACCTAGAAGAAATGGACAAATTCTTTGAAAAGTACAATCTTCTAAGACTCAATCAAGACAAAATAGAAAAGATGAACAGACCAATCACAAGTACTGAAATTGAAACTGTGATTAACAAACTTCCAACAAACAAAAGTCCAGGACCAGACGACTTCACAGACGAATTCTATCAAACATTTAGACAAGAGCTGACACCTATCTTTCTGAAACTATTACAAAAAATTGCAGAGGAAGGAACACTCCCAAACTCATTCTATGGGGCCACCATCACCCTGATACCAATACCAGACAAAGATACCACAGAAAAAGAAAATTATAGGCGAATTTCACAGATGAACATAGATGCAAAAATCCTCAACAAAATACTAGCAAACCAAATCCAACAATATATTAAAAGGACTGTACATCATGATCAAGTGAGATTTATCCCAGAGATGCTAAGATTCTTCAATATCTGCAAATCAATCAGTGTGATATACCACATTAACAAACTGAAGAATAAAAACCATAAGATCCTCTCAATAGATGCAGAAAAAGCCTTTGACAAAATCCAATACCCATTCCTGATAAAAAACCCTTCAAAAAGTGGGCATAGAGGGAACTTACCTCAACATAATAAAGGTCATATATGACAGACCCACAGATAACATCATTCTCAATGGTGAAAACCTGAAAGAATTCCCACTAAGATCAGGAACAAGACAAGGATGTCCACTCTTGCCACTACTATTCAACATAGTTTTGGAAGTCCTAGCCAGACAAAAAAAAAAGAAATAAAAGGAATTCAAATTGAAAGGGAAGAAGTAAAACTATCACTGTTTACAGATGACATGATACTATACCTAGAAAATTCTAAAGATGCTACCAGAAAACTGTTAGAGCTCATCAATGAATTTGGCAAAATCGCAGGATACACAATTAATACACAGAAATCGACTGCATTTCTATATACTAACTATGAAAGATCTGAAAGAGAAATTAGGGAAACAATCCCATTTACCATTGCATCAAAAAGAATAAAATACCCAGAAATAAACCTACCCAAAGAGACAAAAGACCTGTACTCTGAAAACTATAAGATGCTGATGAAAGAAATCAAGATGACACAAACAGATGGAAAGACATACTATGCTCATGGATTAGAAGGATCAATATTATCAAAATGACTATACTACCCAAGGCAATCTACAGATTCAATGCGATCCCTATCAAATTATCAGTGGCATTTTTCACAGAAATAGAACAAAACATTTTAAAGTTTGTTTGGAAGGACGAAAGACCCAGAACAGCCAAAGCCATCCTGAGAAAGAAAAATGGAGCTGAAGGAATCAGGCTCCCAGACTTCAGACTACACTATAAAGCTACAGTCATCAAAACCATATGATTCTGGCACAAAAACAGAAATATAGATCAGTGGAACAGGACAGAAAAAGAAAGCCCAGAATTAAACCCACCCATCTAGAGTCAGCTATTCTATGACAGAGGAGGCAAGAATACACAATGGAGTAAAGACAGCCCCTTCAATAAGTGGTGCTGGGAAAACAGAACAGCCACATGTAAAGAATGAACTTAGAACACTTCCTAAGACTATATGAAAAAGTAAACTTAAAGCAGATTAAGGACCTAAAGATAAGACCAGATACCATAAAACTCTTAAGAGGAAAACATAGGCCAAACATTCTCAGACATAAACCACAGCACTATCTTTTCAGATCCACCTCCTACAGTAATGACAATAAAAACAAAAATAAACAAATGGGACTGAATTAAACTTAAAAGTTTCTGCACAGCAAAGGAAACCTTAAACAAAACAAAAAGACAATCCATAAAATGGGAGAAAATATTTGCAACTGAAGCAACTGACAAGGGATTAATCTCCAAAATTTATAAACACCTTCTGCAGCTCAATACCAAAAAAAAAAAAAAAAAAAAAAAAAACCAGCAAAAAACCTGGCAGAAGATCTAAACAGACAATTCTCCAAAGATGACACACGGATGGCCAAAAAACACAAGAAAAGTTGTTCAACATCACTCATTATTAGAGAAATGCACATCAGAATCACTGAGGTACCACTTTACACCAGCCAGAATGGCCATCATCAAAAAGTTTACAAACAATAAATGCTGGAGAGGGTGTGGAGAAAAGGGAACCCTAGTACACTGTTGGTGGGACTGTAAATTGGTGCAATCACTATGCAAAACAGGATGGAGATTCCTCGGAAAACTAAAAATAGAACTACCATTTGATCCAGCAATCCCACTCCTGGGCATCTATACAGAGAAAACCATGACTTGAAAAGATACATGTACTCCAGTGTTTATTGCAGCACTCTATGCAATAGCCAAGACATGGAAATAGCCTAAATGTCTATCGACAGAGGAGTGGATCAAGAAGATGTGGTACATATATACAGTGGAGTATTACTCAGCTATTAAAAGAACTAACAGCATTTGCAGTAACGTGGGTAGACCTAGACATTATCATGCTAAGTGAAGTCAGTCAGACAGTGAGACACCAACCTCATATGCTATCACTTACATGTGGAATCTAAAAAAAGGACACAATAAATTTCTTTGCAGAACAGACACTGACTCACACAGACTTTGAAAAACTTACGGTTTCCAAAGGAGAGGTTGGGAGGTAGTGGGGATGGGCTGGGGGTTTGGGGTGGAAATGCTATAAAATTGGGTTGTGATGATCGTTGTACAGCTATACGTATTACAATTCATTGAGTAATAAAAAATAAACTAAAAAAAAAAAAGACATTAGGTAGAGCCAAGACTATTCTGCTTCTTAAAGGACAGCTTAATGAGATCACCTATGCCCCCTGTTCTCCTGTTTCATATTCCTTAAAGATAGAGACCAAGAATTATTTATGTATATATACCCTAGGATACATTATAAACATCAGGTGCTTGGTAAACTGGTAAATGAATGCAGACTTTCCACCACTCTTTTTTTTTTGGTCTTTTTGCCATTTCTTGGGCTGCTCCCTCGGCGTGTGGAGGTTCCCAGGCTAGGTGTCTAATTGGAGCTGTAGCCAGCCGGCCTATGCCACAGCCACAGCAATGCAGGATCTGAGCCACATCTGCGACCTACACCACAACTCATAGCAACGCCAGATCGTTAACCCACTGAGCAAGGGAAGGGATAGAACCTGCAACTTCATGGTTCCTATTCTGACTCTTTAACCACTGTGCCATGATGGAAACTCCTCTTTTTTTTTTTAAATGGCCATACCCACAGCATATGAAAGTTCCCAGGCCAGGGACTGAATCCAAGCCACAGCGTTAGCAACACCAGATCCTTTAAACCACAGCACCAAGCTGGGGATCACACCCCACAGTGACCCTAGCTGCTACAGGTTCTTCACCTACTGTATCACAGTTGGAACTCCTCAAGACACTACTCTGAAAAAAAAATTTTGAGGTAGTTCCTATGGTGGCTGAGTAGTAATGAACCTGACTAGCATACCACATTAACGAAAGCAAAGTCAGAGTTCCCTTTGTGGCTCAGCAGAAACAAATCTGACTAGGAATCATGAGGTTGTGGGTTCAATCCCTAGCCTTGCTCAGTGGGTTAAGGATCCTGTGTTGCTGTGAGCTGTGGTATAGTTAGCAGACGTGGCTTGGATCTGGTGTTGCTGTGCTGTAGGCTGGCAGCTACAACTCCAATTCGACCCCTAGCCTGCGAACTTCCATATACTGTGGGTTTGGCCCTAAAACTAAACAAAACAAGAATGAACTATTACAAAAGGAACATGAAAATACAATACCTTTTAAAATCTCACCCCCCAAAACTAAATACCTAGGAATAAACCTGACCAAGGAGGTAAAATACTTATATGCTGAGAACTATAAAACATTAATTAAGAAAATTAAAAAGGACTCAAAGAGGAGTTCCCGTCGTGGCTCAGTGGTTAACAAATCCAACTAGGAACCATGAGGTTGTGGGTTCGATCCCTGCCCTTGCTCAGTGGGTTAAGGATCCTGTGTTGCTGTAAGCTGTGGTATAGGTTGCAGACGTGGCTCAGATCCCATGTTGCTGTGGCTCTGGTATAGACTGGCGGCTACAGCTCCGATTAGATCCCCAGCCTGGGAACCTCCACATGCTGCGGGAGAAGCCCTAGAAATGGCAAAAAGACAAAAAAAAAAAAAAAAAGACTCAAAGAAATGGAAAGTTATCCCATGCTCCTGGATTAAAGGAATTAACATCATTAAAATGGCCATACTACCCAAAGAAATCTACAGATTCAAATTACCCCTGACATTTTTCACAAACTAGATGATCAAAAAATTTATATGGAAACATAAAAGACCCAGAATTGCCAAAGGAACCCTAAAGAACAAAAACCAAGCAGGAGGCATAACTCTCCCAGACTTCAAACAATATTACAAAGCCACAGTAATCAAAGCAGTGTGGTACTGGTACCAAAAAAGACAGACCAATGCAACAGAACAGAGAACCCAGAAATAAACCCAGACACCTATGGTCAATTAATCTTCAACAAAGGAGGCAAGAATATAAAATGGGAAGAAGACAGTCCTTCAGCAAGTAGTACTGGGAAAACTGGACAGCTGCATATCAATCAATGAAACCAGAACACATCCTCACATCATGCACAAAAGTAAACTCAAAATACCTTAAAGAACCCACACACCTACAACCAACTAATCTATGACAAAAGAGGCAAGAATATACAATGGAGAAAAGACAGCTTGTTCAGTAAGTGGTGCTGGGAAAACTGGACAGTCACATGGAAAAGAATGAAATTAGAACACTCCCTAACACCATACACAAAAATAAACTCAAAGTGGATTAAAGACCTAGATATAAGACCAAACACTATAAAACTCTTAGAGGAAAACATAGGCCAAACACTCTCTGACATAAACAACAGTAAACATCTTCTCAGATCCACCTCTTAATGACAGTAAAAACAAAAATAAACAAATGGGACCTAATCAAACTGAAATGTTTCTGCACAGCAAAGGAAACCCTAAACAAAATGAAAAGACAACCTACAGAATGGGAGAAAATATTTGCAACTGAAGCAACTGACAAGGGATTAACCTTCAAAATTTATAAACACCTTCTGCAGCTCAATACCAGAAAAACAAACAACCCCATCAAAAAACCTGGCAGAAGATCTAAACAGACAATTCTCCAAAGATGACACACAGATGGCCAAAAAACACATGAAAAGGTGTTCAACATCACTCATTATTAGAGAAATGCACATCAAAATCACTATGAGGTACTACCACCTTACACCAGCGAGAATGCCCATCATCAAAAAGTCTACAGACAATAAGTGCTGGAGAGGGTGTGGAGAAAAAGGAACCCTAGTACACTGTTGGTGGGACTGTAAATTGGTGCAACCACTGTGAAAACAGGATGGAGATTCCTCAGAAAGCTAAAAATAGAACTACCATTCGATCCAGCGATCCCACTCCGGGGCATCTATACAGAGAAAACCATGACTCGCAAAGACACAGGTACTCTTGATGTTTATCGCAGCACTACTTTGAATAGCCAAGACATGGAAACAACCTAAATGTCCATCAACAGAGGAGTGGATCAAGAAGATGTAGTACATATACACAATGGAACATTACTCAGCCATTAAAAGGAATGAAATAGCAGCATTTTTAGCAACATGGATGGACCTAGAAATTATCATGCTAAGTGAAGTCAGTCAGACATGAGACACCAACATCAAATGCTCTCACTAACATGTGGAATCTGAAAAAAGGACAGAATGAACTTCTTTGCAGAACAGATACTGACTCACAGACTTTGAAAAACCTATGGTTTCCAAAGGAGACAGTTTGGGGGATGGGGGGATGCACTGGGGTTGTGAGATGGAAATCCTATAAAATTGGATTGTGATGATCATTGTACAACTACAAATATAATAAATTCATTGAGTAATAAAAAAAAAAAAGCTTAAAGATTTAAACATAAGACAAGACACCATCAAACTCCTAGAAGAGAACATAGGCAAAACATTCTCTGACATCAACCATACAAATGTTTTCTTAGGTCTTCTCTGACATCAACCATACAAATGTTTTCTTAAGTCTTCTCTGACATCAACCATACAAATGTTTTCTTAGGTTGGTCCCCCAAAGCAACAGAAATAAAAACAAAAATAGGAGTTCCTGTCGTGGCGCAGTGGTTAACGAATCCGACTAGGAACCATGAGGTTGCGGGTTCAGTCCCTGCCCTTGCTCAGTGGGTTAACGATCCGGCGTTGCCGTGAGCTGTGGTGTAGGTTGCAGACGCGGCTCAGATCCCGCGTTGCTGTGGCTCTGGCCTAGGCCGGCGGCTACAGCTCCGATTGGACCCCTAGCCTGGGAACCTCCATATGCTGCGGGAGCGGCCCAAAGAAATAGCAAAAAGACAAAAATAAATAAATAAATAAACCAATGGGACCTAATCAAACTTACAACCTTTTGCACAGCAAAGGAAACCACAAAAAAACAAAACAAAACTGGGAGTTCCCTTCATGGGTCAGCGGAAACGAATCCAACTAGGAACCATGAGGCTGCGGGTTTGATCCCTGGCCTCGCTCAGTGGGTTAAGGATCCAGCATTGCTGTGGCCAGCAGCTACAGCTTGGATTAGACCCCTAGCCTGGGAACCTCCATATGCTGCCAGTGCAGCACTAAAAAGACAAAAGACAAAAACAAAACAAAACCCAAACAGACAACCTAGAGAATGGGAGAAAATAGTTGCAAACCATGCAATTGACAAGGGCCTAATCTCCAAAATATACAAGCAACTCAGACAACTCAAAAGTAAAACAAAGAAACAAACAAAAAAAAGAAACATGAAAAAAAAAAAAAACGGGATAGAAAAATGGGCAGAAAACATGAATAGATATTTCTCCAAAGAAGACACATGGATGGTCAACAGGCACATGAAAAAATACTCAACATCACTAATTATTAGAGAAACGCAAATCAAAACTACAATGAGGTACCACCTCACACTAGCCAGAATGGCCATCATTGGCAAGTCTACAAATAACAAAAGCTGGAGAGGGTGTGGAGAAAAGGGAACCCTCCTACACTGTTGGTGGGAAAGTAAACTGGTACAACCACTACCTAAAACAGCATGGAGGTACCTGAGAAAACTAAATATAGAACTACCATATGATCCAACAATCCCACTGCTGGGCATATATCTGGACAAAGCTTTCATTCAAAAACATACATGCATCCCTATGTTCACTGCAGCACTATTTGCAATATCCTAGACATGGAAACAACCTAAATGTTCAACAACAGATGAATAGATTAAGAAGATGTGGTACATGTACACACAATGGAATACTACTCAGCCATAAAAAAGAACAAAATAATGCCATTTGTAGCAACATGATTGGAACTAGAGACTCTCAAACTAACTGAAGTAAGTCAGAAAGAGAAAGACAAATACCATATGATATCACTAATATCTGGAACCGAGTATATGGCACAAATGAACCCATCCACAGAAAAGAAACAAACTCATGGTCATGGAGAATAGATTTGTGGTTGCAAAGGGGGAGGGGAAGGAGTGGAAATGGACTGGGAGTTTGGGGTTTGTAGATGCAAACTATTTCATTTGGAGTGGATAAGCAATGAGATCCTGCTGTACAGCACCAGGAACTATATCTAATCACTTGTGATGGAACATGATGGAGGATAATGTGAAAGAAAGACTATATATATATATATGTATAACTAGGTCACTTTGCTATAGAGCAAAATTGACAGAACATTCTAAATTAACAATTTAAAACTTTTTTAAAAATAAACAAATTGCTTCAGTTCCATTGTTTCCTTCCAGCAAACAGGGTTTGAGGTTGATGGAACAGGAGTGAAATGAAGGTATAGGTTAATTGCCATAAGCTTCCATTCCTGATAGAGAAACAATGGATTGAAATGAGAGAAGTACTTCCCATCTTAGACAAGGATCATAGCTTGTAGTCACACATTTTGCTTCTAATAGACATGGATGAAATTTATTTATATATTTAGTCTTTTTAGGGCCACACTTGCAGCATATGAAGTCCTCAAGCCAGCGGTCAAATCGGAGCTGTAGCCACTGGCCTACACCATAGCCACAGCAACGCTAGATCCAAGCCACAACTGCAACCTACATCACAGCTCACAGCAACGCCAGATCCTTAACCCACTGAGAGGGGCCAGGGATCAAACTCACATCCTCATGGATACTAGTCAGGTTCATTACCGCTGAGCCACGACAGGAACTCTGAAATTTTTTTTTAAATATTTATTTTTTAACTCAATGAATTTTATTACATTTATAGTTGTACAACAATCATCACAATCCAAATTTTTTTTCTTTTTAGGGCCACACCTGAGGCTAATGCAAATTCCCAGGCTAGGGACTGAATCTGAGCTGCAGCTGCCAGTCAACACAACACCCACAGCAAGGTGGGTTCCAAGCTGCATCTTCAACCTAAACCACATTTTGTGGCAACACCAGGTCCTTAACCCACTGAGGGAGTCCAGGGATCAAACATCCTCACAGATACTATGTTGGGTTCTTAAGCCACTGAGCTACAACAGGAACTCCCAGACATGAATGAAAATGAAAGATCACTAGTTTAATCAATTCTAGACCTCATTGAATGCACAAATGAGTAAGTAATATGCAGGTATCCTACTCATTTTGAAATATTCCATAAGTGTAAGGGGTATACGAAAAGTCAGATTAATATGATAAGAGTTAAGATTGCTCAGTTTGAAAAGAACGGAGAACAAAAAAATGTTAAATATCTTCTTGAGGTATTGTAAAAGCAAACAAGTATTGATGTCCACAAGAATAAATGGACTCAAATCACACCACAACAAGCTGGACAATTTAACAATAGGATAAATTTAACTCAAAAGAAAACAGACAAGAGTTCCTGCTGTGGCATAACAGGTTAAGGACCTGGAGTTGCCACAGCTGTGGCACAGGACACAGCTGTGCCTGGGATTCAATCCATAGCCCAGAAACTTCCATATGCCACAGGTGCGGGAAAGAAAGAGAGAAAGAGGGAAAGAGAGAAAAAAAGAAAGAAAAGAGAAAAGGAAAATAAATCTCCATTCTTGGACTTGAAAGATGACATTTGTTCTTGAGTATTTCAAGTACAGCTCTTAGACTGAGGATTTAGCATAATGTGATCTATAATTCCAAATATCAGGATCACCTGAATGCAATTTAAATATCTCCCTTTGTAATTTATGAAAAAGGTGGCTTGAACTGCACACGTAAAGCAATAATCAAAAAGGAAAAGACTGGAAAATTAGACTATATTTAAACTTAGAACTCCTGTTCATCAAAATACACCACTGAAAGAATGAAAAATGCGAGGAGAAAATATTTACCACAAAAATAAACTGTTATACTTACCACAATTATGAATATAAAGGGCTGATAACCAGAATACATAGAGAATTCTTTCAAATCAATAAGAAAGACAACCCAGTAGAAAAATAGGCAAGAGATGTGAACAAGCACTTCATAACAGAAGATACCCCAGTGGCTAATAAACCTATCAACAAATGCTCAACTTCATTAATCAAGAAAATTAAAATTAAAACCATTATATAATAGCTAAAATTTAAAAGACTGACAATGTTAGCCAATGTGTAGGATAACTAAACACTCATTCACCGCTGGTTTAAGTGTAAATTAGACCACTTTAGAAAACTAGTATTAAATATGGAAGGTGAAAATAGACAAATGCTGGAGTTCCCATCGTGACTCACCTGTTAACAAATCCAACTAGTAACCATGAGGTTGCATGTTCGATCCCTGGCTTTGCTCAGTGGGTTAAGGATCCAGCGTTGCTGTGGCTGTGGCATAGGCTGGTGGCTACAGCTCTGATTGGTAGCCTGGGAACCTCCATATGCTGCAGAAGAGGCCCTAGAAAAGGTAAAAAGACAAAAAAAAAAAAAAAAAAGAAAGAAAGAAAAGATAGACAAATGCCATGACCCAGGAATTTCACTACTCTGTGTTATTAACCAACTGCAAACCATACACGTGTGCACCAAAATGTATGTGGGAATGTTCTCCACAACCTTTCTCATAAAAGCTGAGAAGCAGAAAAAAATCCAGATATCTACCACAGGTAAAATGAGTAAGAAATACAATACAGCAACCAGAAAGAACTACTGCCAAATGCAAAGACGTATGAATCTAAAGACAAAATGTTGAGCAAAGCCAGACATGAAAATATACAGTATTACTTACATAAAACTCAAAAACAGGAGGTCCCGTCGTGGCTCAGTGGTTAACGAATCCGACTAGGAACCACGAGGTTGCAGGTTCGATTCCTGGCCTTGCTCAGTGGGTTGGGGAGGCGTTGCTGTGCCTGTGGAGTAGGCTGGCGGCTACAGCTCCGATTCGACCCCTGGCCTGTGAACCTCCATATGCCATGGGTGCAGCCCTGAAAAGACAAAAGACAGAAAAAAAACCCTCAAAAACGGAGAAATTCCCTTATGGTTTAGGAGGTTAAGGATCTGGCGTTGTCCTGCTGTTGGGCGGGTTCCATCACTGTCCTGGGGCTGTCCCTGGTGCGGCCAAAAATCAAAACCAGGCAAAATTAGTCAACGGTGTTAGCCGTCTGTCAACTAGTTAGCTCTCGGGAGAAAGGAGAGTATTAGATAAGGGGGCACAAGGGAGGCTTCCGGGGTGCTGAGAAAAATCTATTTCTGACATGAGTGGTGATTACACAGGTATATATTCGTTTTATAACGATTCATGAAGCTGTATACACTTTCGATCTGTACACTTTTCTATATTACACTTCACTTTAAAGTTTAAGGAAAAAAACAACAAACCTCGCTACAGATCATTCCCTAGGCATCACGTGAAAGGTCTCCCACATCAGACAATTCAAATATCTTTTGGGCAACTGGAGGTGGGTATTTTGTAAGCTAAACTTTGTGTTATGGAAAAGGGACTGACCAGAAATCCGGAAACCCTGGCTCTGGCTTAACAGTTGTGATTTTAAGGCTCTACACTTCTCTGGGTCTTGGCTTCCTGGCCCATGCCCAGAAAGTGGATGTTGGAAGTGAAGGCCTCTAAGTTCCTCCCAGCTCCAAAGACTAGAGTGAGCTGCTATTTTCGCCACAAAGAGCTGCCAGGGTCAGATCTGCCAGGGCACATCCCAGCTCCGCCCCGCCTTCTCCGACTTTCTCAATTGGCGCGGAGGGGCCCGCAAGCCGGCGGCGGGAGCTGGAGCCCGGGGCCTGGGTCCAGTCCGAGTCCGGCTTACCCCTAGCCAAACCCCGCGATGGGAAGGGGCCGGGTCCGCGCCTCACACTCACCTCGGCCTGCAGCGCTACCCGCTCTGGCCGGCTGAGCGTTCCGAACCTCAGTCCGCTGGACCCGCGCGCGCTCGACCCCGGACGGAGTGCAGAGCCCCTCGCAGCGTCCACCTCTCTACTCCCCTGCTCCGGCCTTCGGCACGGAATACACGAAACTTCTCAGCTCCCAGCTGCGCGTCTGAGCTCTCCTCAGACCTCGGTCTCAGGCCGCAGCGCGCGCCGAACCTGCAGCCTTCGGAAATCCCGCCAAATGCTATTGGG
Organism: Sus scrofa; assembly: GCF_054392235.1. Taxonomy (NCBI): domain Eukaryota; kingdom Metazoa; phylum Chordata; class Mammalia; order Artiodactyla; family Suidae; genus Sus; species Sus scrofa. The sequence goes on from NC_139383.1 coordinate 139,939,890, forward strand.
CAGGGTCACGTCCGCGTCAACGTAACGTCTCCCCGCCCCTCTCGGATCCGCCTTCCTCCCCTTTGGCCAACGTTCTTGAGACCCAGAGATAGGGCCCAGACCTTGCAGAAGGTTATGGATTTCCCTCTTCTTTTTCCCACAAGGACTAATTCAAAATTTGGAAGTCGCCTCCTTCTTCCTTTTACGAAACCAAGGACTACAACTCCCAAGAGGTAGTGGGTCGGCCCCAAACTACGTCTCCCAGTGTGCACTGCGGGCGGGCTCCTCAGCCCCTCTGGGAAATACGTAGGTTCTTGAGAGCTTTTCTTGATTTGTTAGGTATCTAAGCTGGGGCATTTGGCCCTTCAGATTTCTCAGAGCCCCTGACTCTCCAATTCCAGAGCCAGGCGCTCCCTGGCCCTTGTAGGTGGTGGAGCTGAGGACCCTTGAGTAGATGGATGAAACTGGAACACAGAGCTAGTGAAGGAGAAAGAGGAACACCTGAAATATTAGTCAGGCTGTGGTACTTTACTGGAGATTTGCAGAACTGCAAGGAAGGGAACATTGATTTTGAGACTATAAATCTTACCGTAGTTTGCTAGAAAGTTTATTCCGGTTTTAAAGGGTGAGCAGGGTTTTCCTGGGCGAAGAATAGGAGATGGAGTACAAGTGGATGGAGTAGTATGGGTATGGAAATTAACAACAATAGTCAAGGAATAGCATTCTCTGATGAGGGAAGAAAAGTGTCTTAAGAGATGCTGAGACTGTTAAACTACATTTAGCTCAGGCTATGAAAAGGCTTAAGACCATGATGGAGCTTTGGCTTTATTCCTTAGGTAATGGGGAAATCATTCAGTTTTTAAGTGGACAAGTCATATGCTTAGATTTTTTTTTTTTTAATAATTGAACCAATGTTTATTGACTACCTACTAAGTGACGGACATTCTGATGTCATTGGGGTTACAATCGCAAACAAGACAATGGGAGTTCCCATTGTGCCTCAGCGGTAACGAACCCAACTAGTATCCCTGAGGACTCAGGTCAGTCTCTGGACCTGCTCAGTGGGTTAAGGATCCAGTGTTGCCCAGCAAGCTGCGGTGTAGGTCACAGGCGGCTGGGATCTAGCGCTGCTGTGGCTGTGGTGTAGGCAGCTCCAATTTGACCCCTAGCCTTGGAACTTCCCTATGCTGCTGGGCAGCCCTAAAAAACAAACAAGACAATTAGACTATACCTGCCTTAATGGGACTGACATTTCAGAGGATACAATCACCTTGCAAGGAAATGCACACTTTCCTTTTTCTTCCCTTCTCTTTGCAAGTTCAGTCCAGCTCGAATTTCAAGTTCATCTCCAAGGCTGCTTCCTGATCTGACCCCTAACCTGGGAACTTCCATATGCCGCCCATGCAGCCGTAAAAAGAAAAACAAACAAACAAAAAAACTGAAAAGGAGTGTTTTCTGACTTAATAATTCTATTTTCAGTATGCTGACTTTGCTTGCCCAGCATCCATTACCCCCCCCACCCCCACCCTTTCTGGTAGGTAAACACTGAATTCCATCCTGTGCCTCAGGCTCAGTTGCTGTGGATCAGGTGGTGCTCCATTCGGGCTCCAGAAGTGCTGCAGAGCACAGTGAATGCTCCTAGACTCAGGATTGCCTAGAACATCAGCGAAATCTAAAGCCACATTGTTTTGTGCTTAACCACATGACCCAAGTTTCTCCAATCAAGAGAGCTTCTCACTGCACGCTGCCTGATTGTTTCTAGAGCCCACATTTAGTGTTAATCCCATTTCAGAAGGTCCTGAGAGGTGACCATATGCCAGGTGCTCTTGTAGTTACTGAGGATGCAGAGGTAAACTATATCCTCACTGTTTTTGGTGGAAATTGAGCATCCGTTCAAGAAGTTTCTTTTGAATCCCATGTGTTTGCTTGGAGCCACACCTGTTGTGTGGGAAGAGTTGCACCCAGCATCTTGGTCTAGGGGAGCTTTGGTCCCTCTTCAATCCCCTGCCCCCCATCTGGCTTGCTTGGGCCTACAGGGGTGGGGAAGTGATTGATCTGCGTGTCCTAAGGGGAATCCTACTTTGATCTATTTTTTTGTTTCCCATCACTACTTTGTATTTATGGAGTGCTTGAAAGTTTGTAGTTTTTTATTTAATCCTCACACCATTACCTTGTGGCATTGAAGGACAGGAGAGTGAGAGTAAAGACAGTAAAAACTGTTAGGAAGCCCTTGCAATATTTCAGGAAAGAAATGAAGGCTTAAGTTAGAGCAAATGACAAAGAGAACAGATTCAGGAAGCATTCTGGAGGTAGAATCAACCTAATATAGAAATTATACATAGTACTTGGAGATAATACTGTACTGCTTTCCATACTAGCAATACAAACCTTCACTTTCCATTTTTCACATACTCTCCTCCTTAGAGCATCTGCAAACTGACAGCTCCTCCTGGCTGAGTGAAGATACATGATTTTGACCTTTCATTAAAGTGAGATTCCTGGGGTTCCTGTTGTGGCTCAGGGGTAATGAATCCAACTAGGATCCATGAGGATGTGGGTTTGATCCCTGGCCCTGCTCAGTGGGTTAAGGATCCAGCATTGCTGTGAGCTGTAGTGTAGGTCACAGACATGGCTCGGATCTGGTGTTGCTGTGGCTGTGGTGTAGGCCTGCAGCTACAGCTCTGATTGGACCCCTAGCCTGGGAATCTCCATATGCTTCAGGTGCGGCCCTAAAAAGACAAAAAATAAATAAAATAAAATAAAATAAAATTCCTGTGGCTGTGGGGATGTCAAACCAGAGAAGCTCCATCAATAGATGATTAAGAAATTGAGAAACTAAGTAGAGGAGAGTCTAAGATGGAAACAGTTTTGAAGTCTGACTGCTTTCCAGGTCTGTGAGATAACCCTATGTTCTGATGATCTCCCTTTTTTTTTTTCTGCTTAAACAAATTTGAGTAGTTTTATGTTTCTTTCCTCTTTCTTTTCCAACTCACTAAGAAGTTGGAAATGAGACAAAATAGACTTCTCACCAACAGTTAAATTAGCAATCCATGAGAATATTTATAAATATGTAATTGAAAAATTTTGAATATATCCTACATTACTATGTAAGTGACCTATCTGAAATCTCAAGAAGGCAAATAATCAGACCAAAACTTGATGAGCAGAAATCTGATCATTTGTCTCTAGGAAAAAAGGTGATCTCAGCATAGTCTGGAGCATAAAAAGGAAAATCCAGAAAGAGAAACTCCATGTCATATCCAAGTAATCTATTTGAGTAGTGCAAAGATAATTCAATATTAGGAAGTCAATTATTATAACTGACTATATTAGTAGGTCAAGGGAAAAAAAAACATACGCTTAATTTCATCATTTTGGAGAAGCATCTATCAGGGAGGAAGAAATTTTCCTCTACCCTTCTAAGTTCTTCTGGCTGGTCTAAAAATTAAATTGACATGAGACAGATTAGCAGGAGAAAATCAAACTAAAGTTTAATAATATGTATACCTGGGAGTGCCCCACAAAATCTGAGTAATCCCCAAAATAGGAGAAACCCTCACCTTAGATACCTTTTTTTTTTTTTTTTTTTTGAGAGAGCCCCTTGGTTTATTTATTTATTTTGGTCTTTTTGCTTTTCTAGGGCCGCTCCTGCAGCATATGGAGGTTCCCAGGCTAGGGGTCTAATCGGAGCAGTAGCCGCCGGTCTACACCAAAGCCACAGCGACTCGGGATCTGAGCCTCATGTGTGACCTACACCGCAACTCACGGCAACACCGGATCCTCAACCCACTGAGCAAGGCCAGGGATCGAACCAGCAACCTCATGGTTCCTAGTCAGATTCGTTAAGCACTGAGCCACGATGGGAACTCCAAGTACCATCTTTAGCTAAAGACAAAGGATATTTGGACTTCAAAGGAGAGGAAGGCAATTCACAAGTAGATGAAAAAGCAAACATTTGGCAAAAGTTTCCTGGGCAATGCAGAGACAATGGGACACAGAGTGAACTCATGACAGCTCTGTAATGGGAATAAGCCCTCTATCTAAAAAATGTTAATGTAGCTAGGGAGAAGGTCAAAGTTACTTCCCAACTTTTTTGGGTTTCAGTTTGAAATATTTCATAAACCAAAGAGACATTTTAGCATGCCAAGTATTGCTCTCTTACATATCCAATAAAATTCAAAATAAATTCCTGATTAAAGAAAAGATACAAAGGAATTATATATTTGCTTAACATGATCAATTATATATAAAAAAAGTTGCTCTTCATCATCTCTTTGCTAATCATCTTTGCTAATGACTTTCATTAAAATCAAGAACAAGGGAATTCCCACCATGGCTCAGAGGCAACAAATCTGACTAGCATCCATGAGGATGCAGTTTCCATCCCTGGCCTCACCCAGTGGGCTGGGGTTCCAGCATTGCTGTGAGCTGTGGTGTAGGCCGGCAGCTACAGCTCTGATTCAACCCCTAGCCTGGGAACCTCCATATGCCACGGGTGCAGCCCTAAAATAAAAAGACCAAAAAAAAAAATTGTCTCTTACCACTGTTATTTACTATTGTCCAGGAAGTGCTCCTAGGTGTAATACAAGAGTGAAATAATGTAAGATGAAAAATGAATAATAAAAGATACAAGTGCTGGCACTCCTGCTGTGGAACAATGGGATCAGCAATGTCTCTAGAGGTCTGGGATGCAGATTCGACCCCCAGCTCAGCACAGTGGGTTAAAGGATCCAGAGTTGCTGCAGCTGTGGCGTAGGTCACAACTGTGGCTTGGATCTGATCCCTGGCCTGGGAACTCCATATGCTATGGGGCAGACAAAAAAAAAGATGCAAATGTTGGAAAATATTTACAGATATGATAATATACCTAGATAGTATAAAGGACAATAAGACAGTACATTGGTGTAATTACAAAATATAAAAAGGTCAGAGCATTATTAAATATGTGCTAACAATAACTAGATAATATAATGTAATAAAAAAAAATCCCACTCACAGTAGCAATGTCTAGCAATAAGACCTGCATGAAGAAATCTAAAAGTATTTTCCCAGAAGGGTTCAATATTATAAAGTTAAAAATTCTCCAAAATCAGTGAATTCCCAATAGAAATCCCAAAGAGATTTGTGGCAACCACTGTTGATTGCATACCCAATAGTCACTGCCCTTCTCTATGGCTAAGAGAACCTAGTTTGTGGATGGATGCTCACTAGTAAAATTTTGGATGACTTTATTTTCATCTGTATTCTTTTGTGCTTGGTTTGAATTTTTGGTACAAATTTTGTTTTGACTTTATTATGATTATTTTAAATTGCAACAAAAATATAAAATGTCATATGTTTATAAAATAAACTTAATGAGAAAGATACACATTAAAGGAAACTTAAAGATATTAAAGGACACAAAACAGAAAAGCATGCTATCTACTTGTAATAGAAGACACAACATCTTAAAAATAGTAGTCCTCCATTAGTTGATCTTTAAATTTAATTAAACAGGAGTTCCTGTCATGGTGCAGCAGAAAGGAATCTGACTTCCAGGAACCGTAAGGTTGCGGGTTTGATCCCTGGCCTTGCTCAGTGGGTTAAGGATCTGGCGTTGCCATGAGCTGTGGTGTAGGTCACAGATGCTGCTCGGATCCTGCGTTGCTGTGGCTCTGGCATAGGCCAGTGGCTACAGCTCCATTGGACCCCTAGCCTGGGAACATCCATATGCTGCGGGTGTGGCAAACAAATCTGACTAGCATCCATGAGGACGCAGGTGACATCTCTGGCCTCACTCATTGGGTTAAGGATCCGGCGTTGCCGTGAGCTGTGGTGTAGGTCACAGGCATCGCTCAGATCTGGCATTGCTGTGGCTCTGGCATAGACTGGCAGTTGTTGCTTCAATTAGACCCCTAAGTCTGGGAATCTCCATATGCCGTAAGTGCGGCGCTAAAAAGCAAACAAACAAAAAATAAATTTAATGAAACAGAATCTCAGTAAAAATGCCAACATTATTTTTTTTTTGGAACTGAGCACGCTAGTTCTCACTTTTATATGGTAAAATAAAAAGCAAGGAGACTCACAAAAATCCTGAAATAAAAGAGCCTCAACAGACCAGCAATTAAGACAAATGATAAAACTATAATAATTAAAATGCTCTTGGGGAGCTCCCTGGTGGCACAGGGGGTAAGTATCTGGAGTTGTCACTGCTATGGCTTGGGTTCGACCCCTCACCTGGGAACTCCTGCATGCAGTGGAAAATTCTGCATTTTTCCCTTCCAGTTCTAAGGCAAACTGGGGCTCCTTTGGGGAGATCAGCATAGTACATTACCAGGAGTATAAGGCCCTATCAGTCCTCCATTACTTATGGTATCATGGGCATTGGAATTTCTGTGGTCTCCTTCTCTGAGGTCAGAATATTCCTTTTTCCAGTGCCCTTCCTTCTTGCAGAAAGCACATTAACTGGGCCCAACTTCACTGGTGGCTACACTTGGGCCCTCAGTGGGGGCCGAGGTTACTCACCCACATTGATCCATCCAATCCCATGGGTTGCCTGAGGTGGACTGGAGACCAATAGCCAGAAGGGTGCCTTGTACTTTGAGTTTCTTGTCCTTTTCTTCCTCAGCCATATCTCAGTTGTTTAAGCAAAAATGAAATTATCCCCATATTTGCACTTATTATAGCACCAGTTGTGAATTCTACTCACCTTCTGAGGTCTGCTGGCGCTGAATAAATTTGTTCAGGTGGTCACTCTGCCCACAGAGATCAACTGATAAGCAGTCTCTGAACTGATAGTCACCAAGCAGACCTGTGATTGACTAAGAGACCCCAGGTGGCCGGATCAACACTACAGGACCTGCCAGAGTCGCCAGAAATTGTTATTAACTTCAGTGGATCCATGGTTTGGGGTGCATAGCCAATGAACACACCAAGTACTTTTGATCATGGCAGAAATTTTATTCCTTGTGACATGTAAATAGACAGGGAGATAGCTCTCAAAGCACTGTCTTCTGGAACAGCAAGATCAGGGAAATGTTAAGCTAAGGGTGCATGCCTATTCATGAAAGGGCAGGTGTGATTGTCCACGTAGAGATGGAGTTCTAGTTGAACAGCACAACAAAATGCTCAAACATACTTGCATGTTCAAAAACACTGGCAATTCCTGCCCTTGCAGTGGCCATTTTAGCATTAAAATGAAGCAAAATTTACTTTAGGTTGACAAAAATCCTAGTTGAGTGAAGTCAAGAGGGTCAGCAAAGGTCAGCGTCATCAATTTTTAAGCTCCAGTTAATTTGGTGGTTGAAAGTTCAAGGAGGTTTAGATTGTGCAAAAACAGCTCAAAGATGCACATCAGGCTGATGTGTGTGTGTGTGTGTGTGTGTGTGTGTGTGTGTGTGTGTGTGTGTGTGTGTGTGTGTGTGTGTGTGTGTGTGTGTGTGGCTTTTTAGGGCGGCACTTGCGGCAAAAGTTCCCAGGCTAGGGGTCAAATCAGAGCTACAGCTACCAGCCACAGCCACACCAGATCTGAGCCACATCTGTGACCTTCACCACAGCCCACAGAAACTCCGGATCCTTAACCCACTGAGTGAGGCCAGTGATCGAACCCACATCCTCATGGATGCTAGTCAGGTTCTTAACATGTTGAGATACAACAGGAATTCCCAAACTGGATTTTGAGGTTCTCTCAAAGGAAATGATACTGTGGTGATTAAAATTTTCTATTTCATTACTTTTTTGCCCTAGTTAAGCTACTCCTAGTGAAATTTAAAGAGTTAGAAAATTATATAGGTTATATATATATATGTATGTATGTATGTATATATATATATATATATGATATATTACACCACTTGGGATTTATACCTTTTTCAGTCTAAACATCTCGATTTTCTTCAGCTGTGAGCAATATAGGTCTTACCTAGGCTGATATGTTATTGTTTATTTTCACAAACTTTGAAACTGAAGATATGAACATTTTAGGAGCAAATTTATCACAGTTAGGAGTCAATCTCTTGGCCTTCAGGTGTTCTTCATTTGTGAAAGAACACAACTTCAAAATTTTGTCTGTGTTCCAAGTCTGATCTGTAACCTTGGGACTGAGCTTGGCTTTAAGTTAAAATTTTTTTTTGGCCGCACCCACAGCAAATGAAGTTCCCGGGCCAGGGATTGAATCCAGGCCACAGCTGTGGCAACACTGGATCCTCAACCCACCATGCTGGGCTGGGGATTGAACCCGTGCCACCGCAGAGATAACACTGTATCCTTAACCAGTTGTGCCACATCAGGAACTTTGATAAATTTTGTTTTATTGTCTTGGCTATAGACAAATAGATCAGTGGAAAAAAATAGAGAACCTAGAACCAGACCCGTGCATATATGAATTCTTCATTTATGACAGAGGTATCACAAATCATTTATCAGTAGGGAAAAGATGGCCTTTTCAATAAATGATGCTCAGACAATTGGGTATCCGCTTATGCAAAAAAAATGATAAACTTCTATCTCCCATTATACATAAAACCATCTTCAGGAGTTCTCTTGTGGTGCAGTGGGTTAAGGATCCAGTGTTGTCACTGTATTGGCTTGGGTTGATGCTATGGAGTGGGTTTGATCCCTGGCCCAGGAATTTCCAAATGCTGCGAGTGCAGCAAAACAAACAAAAACAACCAACTTCAAGTTTACTAAATATCTAAATGTGAATAGGAAAATTATAAAGTTTCAGAAGGTAGAATAAAAGACTGAAGATTGACACATTTGTGAAAACAATTTGGTTTTATCTAGTAAAGTTTAAGATTTAGCTATCTGTTGACTTAGCAACTTCTCTCTTCAAAACATGCCCTATATTCTAGGGCCTAGAGTAACATTTGCATCAAAAACAACTAGAATGTCTATCACTGAATTGTTAAAGTGATGGTTAAAGTGATCAATATTATATATTTTATTTTATAAAATTACTGCAAACCAAGAAAGTTGATTGCTTGAAAAAAGTAATTCAATAGAAGGATAGGATTTTCAAAAAACTGATGAAGCAATTAGACAGGCGTAGGCAAAAAATGAACCTCATCCTAAACCTATTATGAAAATTAATTCAAAACAAAAAAACCCAAAATAAAAAACAAAAACATTCTAAAAAATTAATTTAAAATGGATAAAAGATTTAAATGTAAAGCATAAAACTATAAAACTTATAGAACATGTAGGAGAAAATCTTCAGAAACTAGGACTAAGTGAAGAATTCTTAGATATGCCACCGAAAACACAACCCATACAATAAAGTTGGATTTCACTAAAATTTCAAGTTTGTTCTTCAAAGACTCTGAGGATGAAAAGGCAAGCTATAGACTGGGATAAAACATTTGCAATCTATATATTTGACAAAGGAGTTATATCTATAAAACATAAAGAACTTAAAAACTCTGAAAAAACAAATAAAAACAATCCATTTAGGAGTTTCTATAGTGGCTTAGTGAGTTAAGAACCTGACTGTCTCCATGAGGATGTAGGTTCCATCCCTGGCCTTGCTTAGTAGGTTAAGGATCTTGCATTGCCGCAAGCTGCAGTGTAGGTCAGATGCACCTCGGATTCGATGTTGTAGTGGCTATGGTGTGGGCCAGCAGCTGCAACTCCGATTTGATCTAGCCTGGGAACTTTCATATGCTGCAGGTGTAGCAGTTAAAAAAAAATTCAATTAGAAAATAGGCATAAGACATGAACAGATATTTTATCAAAGAAGACATACAGGAGTTACCTCATGGCTCAGCAGGTTAAGCATACGGCATTGTCAATACTGTGGCTCAGGTTGCTGCTGTGCTGCAGGTTCAATCTCTGGCCTGGGAACCTCCGCATGCCATGGGCATGGCTGAAAAGAAAAGAAAAAAATAAAAGACATACAGATGTCAATTAATACACAAAAAGATGGGAGTTCCCGTCATGGCGCAGTGGTTAACGAATCCGACTAGGAACCATGAGGTTGCGGGTTTGATCCCTGGCCTTGCTCAGTGGGTTAAGGATCCTGCATTGCCTTGAGCTGTGGTGTAGGTCGCAGACTCGGCTCGGATCCCGCATTGCTGTGGCTCTGGCATAGGCTGGCAGCTACAGCTCTGATTCGACCCCTAGTCTGGGAACCTCATACGCCGCAGGAATGGCCCAAGAAATGGCAAAAAGACCAAAAAAAAAAAAAAAAAAAAAAAAAAAAAAGTTAGCTACTAGAATATGCAAATTTAAACCACACTCATCAATATACATCTGTTGGAATAATGAATGTAAAATTGTGCTAATACTACTAAATGATGATGAGGTTATAGAGAAATTGGATCTTTGATGCATTGTTGGTGGGAATGTAAAATGGTACACCCGCTCTGAAAAATAGTATGGTAGTTACTTTTTTTTTTGGCCATGACTTCAGCATCCAAAATTTCCCAGTCCAGGGATAGAACCTGAGCCACAGCAGTGACTCAAGCCACAGCAAAGACAATGGCTGATCCTTAACCCACTGAACCACCAGGGAACTCCCTCTAAGTATCTCAAATAAGTGCAATCACCTAGTATTTATCTTTTCATGACTGGCTTATTTCACTTTGCATAACATCTCAAGATTCGTATACGTTGAAGTGTGTATCAGAATTTTTTTTCCTTAATGTCAACTAATATTCCATTGTAATAAAGCACATTTTGTTTATCTGTTCATCTACTGATGGACATGGGAATTGCTTGCACCTTTTCAGCTACAACATTCCATATTCCTGTCAACGGTACACAAGGGTTCCAATTTCTCTGCATCCATGCCGATACTTATCTTCTGTTTTTTTTATTATAGTCATCATAGAAGGTGTGAGTGGTATCTCATTTTTTTTTCTTTTTGTCTTTTTAGGGCCGCACCCACGGCATATGGAGGTTCCCAGGCTAGGGGTCCAATCAGACCTCATGGTTTCATTTCCACTGCACCACGACAGGAACTCCTCATTTTGGTTTTGATTTGCATTCCCCTAATGCAAATAACGAGCATATTTCCATGTACCTGTTGGCCATTTGTATATTGTCTCTGGAGAAACATTTATTCAAGTTCTTTGCCTATTTTTATTTTATTTTTTTGTCTTTTTGCCATTTCTTGGGCCGCTCCTGCGGCATATGAACTCCAGTCTTTGCCATTTTTAAATTGGGTAGTCTGGGGTTTTTTTTTGTTATTGAATTGAAGGAGTTCTTTGTGTATTCTGGATATTAAACCCTTATCAGAGGAGTCCCTGTCGTGTTGCAGTGGAAACAAATCCGACTAGGAACCATGAGGTTGCAGGTTGGATCCCTGGCCTTGCTCAGTGGGTTAAGAACCCGGCATTGCCATGAACTGTGGTGTAGGTTGCAGATGCGGCTCAGATCCTGAGTTGCTGTGGCTGTGGCGTAGGCCGACGGCTGTAGCTTCGATTAGACCCCTAGCCTGGGAACCTCCATATGCCACGGGTGTGGCCCTAGAAAAAGACAAAAACAAACAAACAAACAAGCAAAAAACCAGGAAGTAAAAACTGACAACCTACTTTGCATTTCTAAATCAGCAGTTGTAGGGTGAAGCTGATGTGGCTAATCCAGGGACTATACTTTGAGAACCATTCCAATAACTCATAAGAAATGATAGCTTCATGAGGAACTTCAAAACAGTTTTCTTTGGGGTTCCCGTTGTGGCTCAGTGGTTAACAAATCCGACTAGGAACCATGAGGTTGCAGGTTTGATCCCTGGCCTTGCCCAGTGGGTTAAGGATCTGGCATTGCCATGAGCTGTGCTGTAGGTTGCAGACGCGGCTCGGATCCCGAGTTGCTGTTGCTGTGGCGTAGGCCAGTGGCTACAGCTCCGATTAGACCCCTGGCCTGGGAACCTCCATGTGCTACGGGAGTGGACCTAGAAAAGACAAAAAAAAAATTTAGTTTTCTTTTACTGTCCTTCAGAGACACAGGGATTAACTATGGTTTGTACCTGGTTCCTTCACTAAGGTCCTGAGATACTTTAATCTTATCTGAGTTTTCAAATAGGTGGGTGTTCCTAAAGGGAATTTTCTTTTGTATATCTACAAAGATGTAGTGGATACATCATTAAAAAAAAATTGCACTTCATAAAGAGACATTGCTTTAAAAAGATTTCATTTGGAGTTCCTGTCATGGCACAGTGGTTAACGAATCCGACTAGGAACCATGAGGTTGCGGGTTCGGTCCCTGCCCTTGCTCAGTGGGTTAATGATCCGGCGTTGCCTTGAGCTGTGGTGTAGGTCGCAGACGCGGCTCAGATCCCGAGTTGCTGTGGCTCTGGCATAGGCTGGCAGCTACAGCTCTGATTTGACCCCTAGCCTGGGAACCTCCATACGCCTCGGGAGCGGCCCAAGAAATGGCAAAAAGACAAAAAAAAAAAAAAAAAAAAAAAGATTTCATATAACAAACTTACTTTAATAGTGCAAAAAAAAATCTGCTTCCCATCAGTAAAGGAAAAACTTCCAAAGAATGTTATAAAAATAGCCAATACTTTGAACAAATACAAATGCAAATAACTAGAAAAAGTATTACAATTATGTACTTCAAACCCGAGAAAGCAGAGACCATTATTACAAGCCAAATGATTCTTTGAACTGTCCTTTCCAGGTTACCAAAATGCACAATACAAAACTTTTATTTTTTAGGCTTATAGAAAAGAAATAAAACAACTCCAGTAAGAAAACTAAGTTTCATGGGTAACAGACAATATTAGTGACTTTAAAAATTTTTCAAGAAGTTTGCAAAAATAGAGAACACCTACATCTTTATTTTTATGACAAATGAATTTTGACTTTTGAAGGTAAACGACCATTTGATCCTTTGAGTAATAGCTGAGAAAAAAAGCCAATCAAAAGGAAAGATAACATTCATAGGACCACAGGAATTTAACCTGATCCTGAAGGATAAAGCAAAATATTTAAAAATGCAAATATATCTTAGTTTAGACTTATAAGAATCAAATTATCATGATTAGGATTTGACTACAGATTGGGTAAGGTTTTTTCATATTTGTCTGTCTTATAGATAATACTGATCATTCAATATCAATGGATGTGCTCATTTTTGAGAAATGATAGTTTCATGAGGAACTTCAAAACAATTTTCTTTTACTGTTCTTCAGCGACACAGGGATTAACTATGGTTTGTACCTACTTCCTTCATTAAGGTCCTCAGATATTTTAATCTTATCTGAGTTTTCAAATAGGTGGATGTTCATATGAGAAGGGTATGGCTTCAGAACCAACACTAATATTAAGTTCATTACCATTGCTAGAACTTGACACAACTGGTGTTTTGGGTGTGATATTGTTTGAAGTTGGTTATTAAATAAAAGGAGACTGAGAATCTTCCTGTAAAGCATCCTTCAGAAAGATGAAAACAGCCCAGGCAGAAGGGTATCTCTCTATACAACTCTATGTATTTCTATATATATTTCCTCACTGTATCACAAACACAACAATATGTATATTTACATGTACGTATTGGGCCAAAAATTAATTAACTTTCCCTCAAAATTATACTTATTAGGAAAATACTAATCGACACTATATAAGAAGGCAAGGCCCTCAAGAAAAGATCACAACCATTGCAACAGCCGAGCGCTATTGCTTTCTCTTAACAACATCTCTGGAATGGAGAAAAAGGAGGATAAATAGTTTGTAGATAGACATGTCTACCCCAGAAATACCTGGTAGGCAGAAGCCAGCAACCTAAAAGTCATAGACCTGTATATGGGAAAATGGCTAATGTTTCTGTCAGTGGTGATGCTTCCTGTTATACTTCGAAGTTACTCCTTAGGGCTTGTACTAAAGCAGACAACACAACTTTAGTTAGGAAAAATTTTCCCTAAGTGTTCTACTTCTTAAAACTTTGGTAGAAGGATGAGCAAGTTGATAGCAAGCTTTTTAAGGCCTTTCATCATTCCTGACTGCAGAGATTTAATAGTTACAAATTAACTATAACATTATCAAAAGGAATTTTACCAGGCTTCTGGAAACTAAAGATAAACAGCATGGCGACTCAGACTTAATATTCTTATCAAGTGTACTGTGCTTGATTGTTACAACTGTAGTCCACCGGTTTAGTGGTAGAAATGGCAATCAGTCCTGAAGCATACTTCGGTAAATTTCCTTGACTACATTCTTTAGGTAGTTGTCTTCCAGTGGCACTTTAGATAGAATGACAGCAATTTCATCTTGGCTGGAAAGAACAAAAGGTTAATTACTGTTTTTGGAAACTTGTCTTCATTTCAGTGGAATTCATGTTTTTGAGTATAGTCTCTGAGTCTCCTGGGAAGTACAAATAGGAATTTACGGAAATAATAAGGTTGTCCAGTTTCAACTGAGATTCTAAAAATAAGGCCTAAGAATCAATTCTGTGTGTAATTGTGAGATATCTTGACTTATCTGCTTTCTCTGGCTATAAAAATCTAAACTGTTGGTGTTTGCTGTGGATTTGAGGCAGGCATATTCTAACCTCTGTCATCTTGCAAACTGTCAGCAGTGTGTCCAAAAAGTCACAAACTATACAGTAAAAATTAAATATTTTTAGGTCTGTTTCCATAAACTAATTGAGAAAAGAATTACGACTGCATAGCTTTTTAAGTGATAATTCTGTTTTTAAGGCTATAAAACTTGTTCAAATATTTTTTGGACTAAGCACATGCAGAGTTTTTTTCCTTCTTAATTCCTCTTTTAGGTAGGAGTTTCAAAAAGTAGAGCAAGTATTAAAGAATAGACCAAAAGTCTCTAGCAGCCACTGGATATAGCAATGAAGGTCACTGATTTTAAAAGAACAAATTCTTCAAAATGAAGTCAGAGAGCGGTGACATTTTGCTTTCACTATGATATATCCATTTTCTAACCACTTTGTTATATCAAAAGATATAACAAAGGAAAAAAAGTGGTTGGAAACCCTTTCCTGAGGGTCCTTTACTCACCCAATGTTTCCAAGGTGATTTTGAATAGAGAAAGATAATGGGACAGATGGATAATGGGCCGAAAGAGACAACGTTATCTCAAACTTGGCAAATGCTGCTGAGCTGGAGAATAAAAGCCTCAATCTGTAAAAAGACAAGATCCTCAATTAAAAATACAAAATGAAATTAGAATGAAATACAAATAGTTTCCTTTTATACTAGGTTGGGTTGTGAAACTTTGGTATACATCATTTCTTGTCCTTATCAAATGAAGAGAGGGTAAAACATCTGGAACAAGGTATGATGATGGTTGTACTTTCATTATTAGCAATGAAACTCATTAATAAAATAATTTTAATATGTTTTTGACTAATTACTTACTGTTATAGGTTGATTTGTGTCCCCTAAATATTCATGCGTGGAAGCCCTAACTTGCAGTTCCTCAGAATGTGACCTAATTTGTGAGTAGAGTTATTACAGATTTAATTAGTTAAGATGAGGTCCTTCTGGAGTAGAGTGGGCCCCTAATCCAAAATGACTGGTGTTCTAATAAAGAGGGGATATTTATTTATTTTTTTCCTTAGGCCACACCTGCAGCATGTAGAAGTTCCCGGAGCTAGGGGTCACACTGGAGCTGCAGCTGTCAGCCTACACCACAGCCACAGCAACGCCAGATCCCCGACCCACTGGGCAAGGCCAGGGATCGAACCTCTATCTTCCTGGATACTAGTCAGGTTCTTAACCCACTGAGCCACAGCGGGAACTTCAAAGGGGAAATTTGGACACAGACATGCACTCAGGAAGAACATCATGTGAAGATGAAAGGAGCTATTGGGATTATATATTTACAACCAAGGAATGCCAAAGACTGCCAGCAAATGAGCAGCAGTTAGGAGAGAGGCATAAAACAGATTCTCTTTCACAGCCATCAGAAGGAATTGATCCGCAAACAGCTTGATCTCAGACGTCCAACTCCAGAACTGTGAGACGAGAAATTTCTGTTGTCAGCCACCCAGTTTGTGTTATTTTGTTATAGCAGCCCTAATATACTTACTCAGTGTTGTTCACTTCTATGTTCATCAGGTTATAATTTGGTCCCCATCGTTTTAAAAACTCAATTTCTTCTCCAAGGAGTTTGCAATGGCTTACTACCTGTGAGATTTCTTGAAGCATCTGGGAAGAATTGAAAAAAGAAAAAAAAAAAAAAAAAGTAAAAGATACAGCAGAAATTGGTACAACATTGAAAATCAACTATACTTTAAGAAAAAAAAGAAAAAGAAAAAAGATGAAAGTATGAAAACATTTAACTGGCTCTTTCATCCATGAAGAACCTCTAAAAGTTAAACAGTTTAATATGTTTATCATTTCAGGATCTACCATTACTTATATAAAATTTCATTTCTACATTTTTTGAGACAGTTAACATAATTTTCCTTTAAATATTTCAGTCAGCATTTACCTTGGGTACCTGATGCTGTGTTGAACATTTCTTCTTCCAGGATTCCTGTTGATCAATATACTGGAAAATAAGGTTATGAACTAAAAGGGAGGAAGGTGGAGCTTTATCCCCTAAGGAAAGGGAAAAAAAATCAAAAGGAGGGTATTACTTATTATTCATATATTTTATATACATATAGAAATATTAATGAGAAATACCTTCAAAGTACTAGATGTATAAGCATACACTCCATTTTATTTTTAAACACAATAAATCAACATATATAGTGAACACAAGAAGTTCTGATATAAACTCAAGCTTTCATCGCATACAGAATAGAAGTTAGTTAAAAGTATAGGCTTCAATGTGACATAATCCTGAGTTTAAATTCCAGCTTTCCTTACTTCCTGAGTGATCCTAAGCACAACACTTACTTTGCTCTTTTTTTTTCTCTTTTTCCCTTTTCTAGGGCAGCTCCCGAGGCATATGGAGGTTCCCAGACTAGGGGTCGAATCAGAGCCATAGCCACCGGCCTATGCCAGAGCCACGGCAACGCAGGATCCGAGCCACGTCTGCAACCTACACCACAGCTCAACCTAACCCACTGAGCAAGGCCAGGGATCCAACCCGCAACCTCATGGTTCCTAGTCGGATTCGTTAAGCAATGAGCCACGATGGGAACTCCAACAGTTACTTCTTTTACGCTTTAGTTCCCTAACTATAAAAAGGGGAGTAGTGTTGATATAAATAATATACACACCTGATACAGAGTAAGTACTCATAATGATAAATTTTTGGGGGGTCTTTTTAGGGCTGCACCTGTGGCATATGGAAGTTCCCAGGCTAGGGGTCAAATAGGAGCTGTAGCTGCCGGCCTGTACCACAGCCACAGCAACTTGGGATCTGAGCCAAGTCTGTGACCTACACCACAGCTCATAGCAACGCTAGATCCTTAATCCACTGAGTGAAGCCAAGGATTCAACCTCCACCCTCATGGATACTATTTGGGTTTTTTACCACTGAGCCATGATGAGAACTCTGGTAATTCTTAAAGTATAGAAATAGCTATTATTAATCATTGCTCAAGATCTAGTAATAACTTTAAAAAATTTTCTGTTAAAACCCACCCAATATTTGGAATAATTTTCAAGTAGTTTTAGGTCTAATACACATTTCTAAGAATAAATTATTAATGTTGTTTTTGTTTATATTTAATTTAGTATGTAAAAGAGTTCTCAAGGAGCAATTTGTACTTATAATTTCCAATAAAGATTAGATTAAATGTTTGGAACTTACCATCTAACAGAGATTGAAAATGCAGGTCAACAATCTTCCTATAAGCTTTGTCCAGGAAAGGAAGACCAACTAGGAAGAACCAGAATTACCAGAATTATTGTCTGATTTATTATTCTCTGTATTTTAGAATCCTACTCTTTCTGGG
Source organism: Sus scrofa (assembly GCF_054392235.1). Taxonomy (NCBI): domain Eukaryota; kingdom Metazoa; phylum Chordata; class Mammalia; order Artiodactyla; family Suidae; genus Sus; species Sus scrofa. The sequence continues at coordinate 139,957,659 of NC_139383.1, forward strand.
TAGTAGTTTTTTCACAGGCAGTTGGAAGTTTATCCTTGAATTATTTTATTCTCTGTGTATGGTAATGTCTCCCCTAAGAATGCTGAACTACACTGAACTACACACACACACACACACACACACACACACACACACACACACACACACACACAAATTTGGCCATGCCCATGGCATTTGTAAGTTCCTGGCCCAGGGAGCAAACCTGAGCCACAGCAGGGACCTAAGTCACAGCAGTGGCAACGCTGGATCCTTAATAGGAACTATAGGGGGGACTCTCTGAACTATATTAACTGGTAGGCCTTTAAAGGAACTTTAAGGTGTGGTACATACTTTGTAAATTTATCAGGGCCTCCTTCTTTGACCCCTAACTTCTCTCTCTCTCTCTCTCTCTTTTTTTTTTTTTTTTTTTGTCTTTTTAGGGCAGCACCCACGGCATATGGAGATTCCCAGGCTAGGGGTAGAATCAGAGCTGTAGCTGCCAGCCTACACCACAGCCACAGCAACACTAGATGGAAGCTGCATCTGAGACCTTCACTGTAGCTCATGGCAATGCCAGATCCTTAACCCACTGTGCAAGGCCAGGAATCGAACCTGTGTCCTCATGGATAATAGATTCATTTCCTCTGAGCCATAATGGGAACTCCTGACCCCTAACTTCTATGCAAAGATAATATTATTTTCAGGAACCATATAAAGGAAATGACTATGACTTCCCCATACCTATTACAAATACAGTGAAAATGATTTATGCTTCCAGCATTACAGTAATAAGTTTTAGGTAGCCCGGAGGGCTGATTGTTCTCCCAGACACCAGAGTTATCTCTTGTCTCTCAAATTCTGATTCTTTTCACTTGGTTGAATATTTGCTATTTGGCACTATGGATACAATAGTGAAACAGACATAATCAATCTACGTTCTCAAGAAGTGTACAGCTCAGGGGGACATACAGATAATTGCACTAATAAACACACCAAGAAGTACAAAGTGTAATAAGTGCTATTAGGAAAACTGTAGGAAGAAATGAGAACATAAATTAGGAGTTCCCTTCATGGCTCAGCGGTTAACAAACCCAACTAGGATCCATGAGGATATGGGTTCAATCCCTGGCCTCGCTCAGTGGGTTAAGGATCTGGCGTTGCTGTGAGCTATGGTGTAGGTTGCAGATGCCGCTCTGATTCTGAGTTGCTGTAGCCATGGCATAGGCTGGTGGTTGTAGCTTCAACTGGACCCCTAGCCTGGGAACTTCCACATGCTGCAAGTGTGGCCCTTAAAAAAAAAAACCCCAAAAAACTACCAGGAGAGGAAGCAGCAGAGGGAGTAAAAGGAGGGTCAGGGAAAACCTTCCTGAGAAAGTGATAATTTAGCTGAGCTTTTAAAGATTATTAGTAGACATTTATTTAGTGAAAAACAGGTGTTACGGTCTGAAAAGTCATATGCTGAAATCCTAATGTCCAATGCAATAGTATTGGGAGATGGGACTTTGGGGAGATGCTTAGATCATGAGGGTGAAACCCTCATGAATGGGATTAGTGCTCTTATAACAGAAACCCTAGAGAGGTAGCTAGGCCTTTGGTCATGTGAGGATACAATGAAAAGTGTGCAACCTCATAGAAGGCCCTCACCTGACCATGCTGGCATCATTACCTTGGACTTCTAATCTCCAGAACTGTGAGAAATCAATTTCTATTGTTTATAAGATACTCAATTTATGGTATTTTTTTTTTTTTAAATGCCAGCCTGGAAGGACTAAGACAGGAACAAGAACTTCCAGGCGTAAGAAACATCAGTATGAATGTCTTGAAGAGGATGGAATATGTCTGAGCATGAAAGACCATGATTTCTTAAAGAAATGAAATAAATCCACTGTGGCTGATATGCAGAGAACAGTATAAGATGAGGTAGGAAAAGGATGAAAAATTCAATTCATGCAGGGTCTTACAGGCTATATTAAGTATATTGATTATTAGTCTAAGAGTAGTAGGTGCATAATAAGATTTTCAATAATCACTATTGCTACAGGAAAGAAAAAGAACTGGAGAGGAAAAGGAGATGATTCAGAAAGACCAGCTAGAGTGTTACTGTAATCGTTTAGATTAGAGATGACTATTGACAGAGAGATACAAAAAAGCAGATGAGAGTTCCCCGGTGGCCTAGCAGTTAAGGATCTGGCCTTATCACTTCCATGGGTTGGGTCACTGATGTGGTACTTGTACAATCCCTGGCCCAGGAACTTCCATATGCCGCAGATATGGCCAAAGAGAAAAAGAAAGAAAAAAGTGGATGAATATTAAATCAAAATCAGTAAGTCTTATTTATGATTTAGATATGCTGGTGAGGAGGAAAGAGGTATAGAGTGATTCCTAAGTTTTAATTTTGGACTTGAATGGAAGTTAACGGTATTCATTTAGAAAAGGAACTTTTTTTTTTTTTGCCATTTCTTGGGCTGCTCCTGCGACATACGGAGGTTCCCAAGCTAGGGGTCTAATCGGAGCTTTAGCTGCCAGCTTACACCACAGCCACAGCAACGTGGGATCCAAGCCGCGTCTGCGACCCACACCACAGCTCACGGCAATGCCAGATCCTTAATCCACTAAGCAAGGGCAGGGATCGAACCCTCAACCTCATGGTTCCTAGTCGGATTCGTTAACCACTGCGCCACAACGGAAACTCCGGAACTTTTTTTTTTTTGGCTTCACCCGTGGCATGTGGGAGTTCCCAGGTCAGGAATTGTACAAGCACCACATCAGTGACCCAACCCATGGAAGTTACAATACCGGATCCTTAACCTGCTGTGCCATTAGGGAACCTCCTTATTTTACTTTTTATTTAAGAAAATAAAATTCCATTATCACTAATTATGGTTATTGCCTCTTTTAATATTTTCGGCAGTGCCTTCATTATGTCAATAGTTGTTATTATATTAAAATAAAGATATGAATCTTTAGTAAGTTTAGCCATACATTTATCTGCAGAGGAATTATTATACTCTTGCTACTCACCTGCTGGCTCTCCAAAGGTAATGGTGAGTTCTATTGTGTCATAAAGAAAGGTGAATATAGCTTGGTCATCACTCCACTCCATGATTTCCCATTCAGTCAAGCTGAAAAGAGATAAACAAGACAAAAAAACATTTTTTGAAATAAGAGGATTAACTTTTGATATCACCTGAACAGTAACATGAGCAGATGCTGGAGTTGTCTACTGGCTTAGGAAATAATCATTATTTTAATTCAAATATTGTGAATGTACAAACTTATGTGTTTGAAAGAAATAAGAACCGACTCAATCTTTGTTTGTATATCAGAGAAAAACCAAGAATAGGCAATATAAAATATTAAGTATTTTTAAATTATGATTCTTTTTTTTTTGGTCTTTTGTGTTTTTAGGGCCACACCCAAAGCATATGGAGGTTCCCAGGCTAGGGGTTCAATCGAAGCTGTATCTGCCAGCCTACGCCATAGCCACAGCAACGCAGGATCTCAGCCACATCTTCGACCTACACCACAGGTCACAGCAACGGTGGATCCTTAACCCACTGAACGAGGCTAGGGATGGAACCCGAAACCTCATGGTTCCTAGTAGGATTCATTTCCACTGCGCTACAATGGGAACTCCTAAATTACAATTCTATGGCTTTCCCACTTTGTATACTTTCAGCTCTTTCAGCTTAGTGTTGTGTATATTACCTCTTTTTTTTTTTTGTCTTTTGTCTTTTTGTTGTTGTTGTTGTTGTTGTTGCTATTTCTTGGGCCGCTCCCACGGCATATGGAGGTTCCCAGGCTAGGGGTTGAATTGGAGCTGTAGCCACCAGCCTACGCCAGAGCCACAGCAACGCGGGATCCGAGCCGCATCTGCAACCTACACCGCAGCTCACGGCAACGCCGGATCGTTAACCCACTGAGCAAGGGCAGGGACCGAACCCGCAACCTCATGGTTCCTAGTCGGATTCGTTAACCACTGCGCCATGACGGGAACTCCTTTTTTTCTTTTTGAGGATGCATTGTATTATAGGTTAAAAAATGATACACTTTATAAATACATGTCTATTGCACTAGTGGATTTACACAACCATGAAGGCACAGGATAAAACACAAATTAATGCCACCTGCTTTTCCTTACCTCAACTGATCCAGTAGCTCTTCAGTTCTGCTTATTTGTTTTTGCACAAAGTCTATTTGAGTAAGTGTCTGCTCTTTCTGTATCTCCAGTTCTAACAGATTTCTGCAAATCAAACCAGGTATTTACAGAAAGATAGAGCCATTGTTAGAAAATTCAGACTTCATTAAAATAAAAGCTTATGACAAACACTTGGAGTTCCCACTATGGCACAGTGGGTTAATGATCTGGCTTGTCCAGGAACTTCCAAGGGCAGCAAGGGCAACAGAAAAAAGAAAAGAAAAAGAAAAAAGAGAAAAAAGGAGCTGAGGTTAAAATCTTGTGCTAAATGGCTTCCTAGTGAGGTGAATGCAATCCATTTTGCATTGTTTGTTTGTTGATAAGCATTAAATTAGAAGTATGGGCCTAATTAGGAAAGGCCTAAATCTCAAATTGGGGTCCATAAAGATATCCTCAGGGGTTTATATTTCCTTTAAGATTATTATTAGACTTCCTGTGTGGCTCACAACATAACTACTCAGTGTTGCTTCTACAGTGGCTGTGGCTCCACCCCTGGCTCAGGAACTTCCATATGCCACAGGTGTGGCCACTTGCTTCAGATTCAATGAAATCCCTATCAAATTACCAAGAACATTTTTCACAGAACTAGAACAAAATATTTTAAAGTTTGTTTGGAAGCACAAAAGACCCAGAATAGCCAAAGACATTCTCAAAAAGAAAAATGGAGCTGGACGAATCAGGCTTCCTGACTTCAGACTCTACTACAAAGCAACAGTCCTCAAAACTGTATGGTACTGGCACAAAGACAGAAATATAGATCAGTGAAACAGGATAGAAAGCCCATAATTAAACCCATGCACCTACAATCAACTAATCTGTGACAAAGGAGGCAAGAATATACAATGGAGAAAAGACAGCTTGTTCAGTAAGTGGTGCTGGGAAAACTGGACAGTCACATGGAAAAGAATGAAATTAGAACACCATACACAAAAATAAACTCAAAATGGATTAGAGACCTAGATATAAGACCAGACACTATAAAACCCTTAGAGGAAAACATAGGCCAAACACTCTCTGACATAAACAACAGTAAACATCTTCTCAAATCCACCTCTTAGAGTAATGACAGTAAAAATAAAAATAAATGGGATCTAATCAAACTTAAAAGTTTCTGCACAGCAAAGGAAACCCTAAACAAAACGAAAAGAAAACCCACAGAATGGGAGAAAATATTTGCAATGAATCAACTGACAAGGGATTCATCTCCAAAATTTATAAACACCTCCTATAGCTCAATACCAAAAAAATGAACAACCCCATCAAAAAAACGGGCAGAAGATCTAAACAGACAATTCTCCAAAGATGACACACGGATGGCCAAAAAACACATGAAAAAATGTTCAACATCACTCATTATTAGAGAAATGCACATCAAAACCACTATGAGGTACCACCTTACACCAGCCAGCATGGTCATCATCAAAATGTCTACAAACAATAAGTGCTGGAGAGGGTGTGGAGAAAAAGGAACCCTAGTACACTGTTGGTGGGACTGTAAATTGGTGCAACCACTGTGAAAACAGGATGGAGATTCCTCAGAAAGCTAAAAATAGAACTACCATTTGATCCAGCAATCCCATTCCGGGGCATCTATACAGAGAAAACCATGACTCGCAAAGACACAGGTACTCTGATGTCCATTGCAGCACTACTTTGAATAGCCAAGACATGGAAACAACCTAAATGTCCATCGACAGAGGAGTGGATCAAGAAGATGTGGTACATATACACAATGGAATACTACTCAGCCATTAAAAGAAATGAAATAGCAGCATTTTTAGCAACATGGATGGACCTAGAAATTATCATGCTAAGTGAAGTCAGTCAAATATGAGACACCAACATCAAATGCTCTCACTAACATGTGGAATCTGAAAAAAGGACAGAATGAACTTCTTTGCAGAACAGATACTGACTCACAGACTTTGAAAAACCTATGGTTTCCAAAGGAGACAGGTTGGGGGTGGGGGGATGCACTGGGGTTGTAGGATGGAAATCCTATAAAACTGGGTTGTGATGATCATGGCACAACTATAAATGTAATAAATTCATCAAATAATAAAAAAAATTTTTAAAATAAGATTAAAATTTACATTTTCATTTTGATGTGAAAAATATAAGAATAATGTAGATGATAAGAATGTCCACTTTAAAACAGAAACATACCATAATTCTGGTGCCTGTATTTGGTTTTGTTTAGTTTACTAGAGCTAAGTAGTACTTTTATTTTGTTATTTTGTTAGCTTCAATTTAATTTTAGCCAAATCTTATCACCTGTCAAATAAATGTTGCCAGTTGGAATTTTTTTTTTTTCGGTCTTTTGTCTTTTTAGGGTCCCACCCACGGCATATGGAAGTTCCCAGGCTAGGGGTCCTATCAGAGATGTAGCCACTGGCCTACACCAGAGCCATAGCAACGCAGGATCGGAGTCATGTCTGTGACCTACACCACAGCTCATGGCAACACCAGATCCCCAACCCACTGAGAGAGGCCAGGGATCAAATCTGCGTCCTCATGGATGCTAGTTGGGTTTGTTAACAGCTGAGCCATGACGGAAACTCATGGAATTTTATTGGTTTTGCCATTATTTGTATTATCATTATCATTATTTGCTTTTTAGGGCAATACCCCCAGCATATGTAAGTTTCCAGGTTACGGGTCGAATTGAAGCTACAGCTGCCAGCCTACACCACAGCCACAGCAATACGGGACCTGAGCCATGTCTGTAACTTACATCACAGCTCACAGCAACCCCAGATCCTTAACCCACAACCTCATGGATCCTAGTCAGGTTCCTTAACCAGTGAGCCACAAAGGGTACTCCCTGTCATTATTTGTATCTGCTTTTAGTCTTATAGTTAAATAAGATCCATGAGTATATGAAATACATACTTCATTTTATATTTATTTATATATATATAATATTTATTTTTACCATGAAAACACAGTTTAATGCTAGGTTTATTTTCTTTGCTTTTCAGGGCTGAACCCTAGGCACATAGAAGTTCCCATGTTAGGGGCTGAAATGGAGCTAGAGCTGCTGGCCTATACCACAGCCACAGCAATGCAGGATCCAAGCTGCACCACAGCTCGAGGCAATGCCAGATCCCCAACCCACTGAGTGAGGCCAGGGATTGAACCCACATCCTCATGGATACTAGTTGAAATCGTTTCCACTGTGCCACAGTGGGAATTTCTAGGTTTATTTTAAGAAGCTCCTGATAGTATTCAAGTTTGAGACATAGTACCTTGGATTAATGTTCTGTAAACAATAGAAAATACTGTTGACTATATGGCTTCCAAGGTTAAGTTCAAAGTGGAACAGAAGCTCTGACTCACCCTTAGTCAATACTAATGTCCTCAATCTTATCAGTTTCTAGAGGTGGGAAGTCATTTATCCATGTAAAGCTTAGTACATTTTCTTTTCCTTTTTTTTTTTTAACAGCTGCACCTGGGACATATGGACATTCTGGGCTAGGGGTCAAACTGGAGCTGCAGCTGTGGCCTATTCCACAGCTTACAGCAATGCCAGATCCTTAACCCACTGAGTCAGGCCAGGAATCAAACCCACATGCTCAGAGAGACAACATTAACCTGGTGAGCCACAAGAGAACTGCTAGAATATTTTCTAACATTCAAACTGAAGGCTAACCTTTGAAGTTTTTCTTCCTCAGTTTTCAGCTGTCCCAGTTCTTTGAAAAAGAAAAAGAAAAACAAATCTATCAGAATGTACACATTAAAATATTGCTACAAAAATCACGTTTTATTGAAAAGTCTATCTCACTAATCTCACCTAAATAAACAAATTCAGAACAGAGAATTCACCCTCCCATTTATCTCCTTAATTAATTCAGTTACCTTTCTCGGCAGCTCTCACTTTAGAATCCCATTCTTCCATAGGAATGTTTTTCTGTTCATCCTCCAAACTCTTAGTTTCTAAAGTAGACAACATGCATTAGAATAACTCAGTCAAAAATAAACAACCAGAGATGAAAAGAAGAGATGGTCCCAAAATAAAGTGTTAAGAGTATTTTATAAACATTTGTCTTTTTCCACCTTTCCCTGACAAAAAAGCACTAAACTATAACAATAATACTTTCATATGAAGACCTGCTTATAGTGGCAGATTAAGAACTTTGAGCCATATGATGATCTCCAATAGTAGCTTCTCAGGGGACACTTTGAGATGGAAATTGTTTATATATAATTTACATATATCAAAGTTGTTAGGCAACCCCATGGACTAAGAAGGAACAGATACACATATACAATGTACACACACATTTAAATTTTTTAATTTGTTTCTGAAACCTCGAAATCATTCTTAAAAGCCCTATGTCTCTCTATATCCAAACCAAGTCTGGATTTTTACCACAAAAATATTTTCCAGATCTGGAGTTCTTGTTGTGACTCAGTGGGTTAAGAACCCAACTAGTATCCATGAGGATGTGGGTTCGATCCCTGACCTCACTCAGTGGGTTAAGGATCCAGTGCTGCCACAAGCATAGGTTGCAGATGTAGCTTGGATCTGGTGTTGCTGTGGCTGTGGTGGAAGCTGGCACCTGCAGCTCCAGTTCAACCCGTACTCAGGGAACTTCCGTATGCCGCAGGTGCAGCCCTAAAAAGGAAAAAGAAAAAAAATTTTCTGAATCTTTTTCTTCATCACCACCAGGCTCCCTTAATATAAGCTCTTGTCTTAAACATACTATTCCAATAACTATTTGCTCTTGATCTACTCAAATCCAGTATCTACACTGTAGCCAGTGCTTAACATCCTTCAAAGGATATTCCCTGTTCTTAGAAAAATTTAAACTCCTTAAGAGGTCCTCCTTGGCCTGGCCCCTAAAGCTAACATCTCCAGCTTTATCTCAGACTATATTCCCTTTCGTTCTCTCTATTCTAGACACATTGGCCTTATTTCAGACCCTTGTACTTGAAATAGTCTTTCCCACAAAAGGGCTTCTGCATGTGCTATTCATAGTGAACAGTCTGCTTTCTGCTTCCTTATACTGAATAGTCTGCTCTCCTGTTGATTCTTACTTTAAGATTCTTACTCAGTCTTCAGATCTTAGCTGAAATGCCATTTCCTCAGAGGGAAGCCTCTCTTGACCTAATTAGGCCAGATTTCTGTACCAGGAACTTAGAGTACCCCATGTATCCACTCTTCTACAGCAGTTAGCATAAAACTATGTATTTAATTCTTATAATCTTTTCTAGACTAGATGCTCCACAAGTGCATAAAGCTTTGTTTTTAAACACCGTAGTATTCTTAGCACTGGCACATAATGGGTACTCAATAATTTGCTCAAGGCACAATGAAGAAAGAAGAAAGAAATAGGAAGCCATTCAGTGGTACTCAGAGAAGGAGTGTGTTTTGGCTTTAGAAATTCCAGCCCTAATGGCTTCTATTATTTTAATTTTTTTATTACTTTAATTTATTTTATTTTTGTCTTTTTGCCTTTTTAGAGCTGCACTCTCAGCATATGAAGGTTCCCAGACTAGGGGGTCCAATCAGAGCTGTAGCTGCAGGCCTACACCACAGCCACAGCAACACCAGATCCAAGCTGCATCTGTGACACAGCTCATGGTAATGCCAGATCCTTAACTGAGCGAGGCCAGGGATCGAACCTGCAACCTCATGGATGCTAGTCAGGTTTGCTAACTCTTGAGCCACAATGGGAACTCCTATTATTTTTTCGTAAAGTGAAAAAGCAAGGTAATGAACAAAAGGATGGGACAGTTTAAGACTAAGGAATTCATATACTTATTACCAATTCAATGCAGAAAACATATACCAGGCACTTATTCTGTGCAAAGCATAGTGCTAAAAACTTTGAAGGACATGAGAAATAAAAGTGGATATTTCCCCCCATGTGGCTTACAATTTAATTAGGAAAATAAACTATACAAAGGTAACTATAATTACTTAATGTGATAGGTACTATAAGAAGTACTAACAAAATAGCCACAGTAGCTCAAGGGAGACAGGGAACACATCGTTTGGTAAAAAATAGAAGAATGCATGAGGCAAAGACAAAGTGGCAGGAATGCATAGAAATGACAAGATTTGGCTGAAATTAGTATGTGTAAGGGAATAATAGTATACCATGTAAGAAAGGAATATCTGAAAATGATTGTACAGAATGTTAAATGTCAAGCTCAGGAGTTTTGACTTTATTTTGTAATAAATGGAAAGACAGAAAAGTTTTCCAAGGGATAACAATGAAAACTGTCCTTCATAATTATTAATCTGGCAGAAATGTGCAGGTTGGACTGGAAAGACATAGAATGAAATTAAGAGTGTAGGAGTTCCCGTCGTGGCGCAGTGGTTAACGAATCCGACTAGGAACCATGAGGTTGCGGGTTCGGTCCCTGCCCTTGCTCAGTGGGTTAACGATCCGGCGTTGCCGTGAGCTGTGGTGTAGGTTGCAGATGCGGCTCGGATCCCGCGTTGCTGTGGCTCTGGCGTAGGCCGGTGGCTACAGCTCCGATACAGCCCCTAGCCTGGGAACCTCCATATGCCGCGGCAGCGGCCCAAGAAATAGCAACAACAACAACAACAACAACAAAAAAAAGACAAAAAGACCAAAAAAAAAAAAAAAAAAAAAAAAAGAGTGTAGAAAGATTAGAAGGCTTAAAATAGCACGTCAGAATTAATGACAACCTTAATGGGAATGGGAAAGAATACAGATGTTGAAGAAGCAGAAATGCAGAATTTGATATGAGAGACTCAAAAATAATAAAAGTTTTGAGCCTTTTACAATATACTAGAATGATGATGCCATTAATAAGGATGGAGAAACATCATAGAACTAGTTTTCCGATTTTATTTTGGAAATAGAAGACAATAAATTTAATTTTTTTTTTCACAAAATATTTAAGGTGCTTAAGGACATTTTTCTTTCTCGGCTTAGCTTGCAGCAACTTGATGTGGAATCTCAGCTCCCGCACCAGGGACTGAACCAGGGCTGCAGCCGTGAAAATGCTGAATCCTAACTATTAGACCACCAGGGAACTCCCCCTGCCCCCTTTTTTCCTTAAGAACATTTTTTTCTCACTTATGTCAATTTTTATTGTTATATATTCCAGATTATTCTATTTAGTTAACTTTTTAAAATCTTTTTTTTTTCATTATTATTTAAGTATAGTTGATTTACAATGTTGTGTCCTCTAAAAAAACATTTTTGCAGAGAGATTCAACAGGAAACTGGAAATGTTGTCTGGAACCAAAGATAAAGAGGCTAAAGACGCCCTCACCCAAAGTGACTGTGAGCCACTTAAGGGCAAAAATTTGTGTTATATAGTATCTTTTTTCTGATGCTAAGCATGGTTTCTGCCATGTGGTAGGTGCTCAACAAATGCTTGATGAATTTAACTAAATTTGGGCATTATTTATATAAACCTAATTGTTAAGGCAGATGAAAGCCTTAGGAGAGAGAATATAGAAATAAGTAGATGATAAAAATCTGTCCCCATACAAGGAGTTAGAGAAGGGCCAATAGACGAGCTAAAAGGTACAACCAGGAGAAAATAATAGGGTCAGGGAAGTGCATTATCATAGAGTTCAGGTAGAAGAAAGTGTCAGGAAAAAAAGAATAACCAGGGGGTTCCCTGGTAGTTTATCAGTTAAGGATCCTGCATTGTCACTGCTGTGGCTCAGGTCACTGCCATGGTGAGGGTTGATCCCAGGCGTGAGATGAATAACCAGCATTGTCAAACGCTAAAAGAGATCAACATGACTAAGGACTGAGAGCTATCAAATTTGATGATTATGTGAAACTTTATGATCTGTGAAAAAGCAGTTTCAGGACAATACTAACAAACTGGAATTATGGGAGGTCAAATTGAAAGGATAGATAATTTTCAAATAGAAATAAATTCATTTATTTAAAAAACAAATAAAAAAAAAACATAAAAACCCAACAACACAAGATTATGGTCTAGGTTATGAAGAGCTTTCCAAAGAGACTTATTCTCTTGGGCATCTCTTGTTGATTGTGATATGAATGACCACAGAAAAGGAGCTCTAATTTAATGTCTCAAACTGATACTACAAGCCTTCAGCATAGTACTACCAGCAATGTGTACTATAAGGAAGCATTTAGATACAATTAAATTTTCTTTTGGAAAAGTATTCAAGGTACTTTACCTATTTCCACCTCAGTGAGACAGTCATCCATCTTCTTAAGTATGTTGTCCATCTGGTCTATCCTTATCTGAAGTTTCTCCCTCTCATTCTAAACATACAATTTTACAGACTGTCAAGTTAAACCTCCAAACAAAACATTGTAACATTAAAAATGGTTCAAATTGCTAACATAACTGCTGTGTCTATATCATGAACAGACAAATCTTAAAATGAAGATCAAAGATTCAAGTCTGGTCTTAATTTTTTTTTTCTTTTATTTTTAAAAAAGGCTTCATAACAGATTGTGGGAGTTTCTGCTATGGCACAGTGGGTTAAGGATCTGGCATTAGTGCAGCTGTGGCATAGATCATAGGTCCAGCTCGGATTTGATCCCTAGCCTAGGAATTTCCACATGCCATGGGGACAGCCAAGAGGAAAAAAAGAGCCTTCATAACAGATTAATATAAATTCATTTTTGTACTTTCCTTTATTTCAGCATTTTCATGTAACATGAGCTGCTAATATACATTAATTAAAAAAAAAAAAAAAGATTTCAGAAGTCCCCATTGTGGCTCAGCAGAAATGAACCCAACTAGTATTCTTGAGGATGTGGCCCCATTCAGTGGGTTAAGGATCCAGCACTGCAGTGAACTGCAGTATAGGTTACAGGCAAGGCTTGGATCTGGAGTTGCTATGGCTATGGTGTAGGCCAGTGGCTGAGCTCTGATTTGACCCCTAGCCTGGGAACTTTCATATGCCACACCTGCACCACCTCCCCCTAAAAAAAAGATTTCATAAAAAATATTGTATGGCCAAACATGGGAAACACTGGTCAAATATAATTATAGCATTTTTTTCCTTTTAGACTAGAAAAAAAATTTTCCGACCTTAGATTATAATATGCTAGCTATTATATTTCTCCAAAAGGGGGACACACCATGTAATATTTCCCAGACTTATTTACCAATGTAAAGTTTTTTTTTTGGAGGAACTTTCTTAAAAGATGATCATTTTGGGAAATGCTACTTTATTTTTATTTCTTCTATTTATTATTTTTTCTGTGGCATGTGGAAGTCCCCAGGCCAAGGACTGAACCCTTGCCACAGCAGCAACCCAAGCCACTGTGGTGATAACGCCAGATCTCTAACCTGCTGCACTAGAAGAGAACTCCAGGAAATGTTACCTTAAATACATGAACACGCATACATAACCAAGTATGGACTATGAGGAAGATACTACTACACCATAGTCCTTAGCACTGGAATATCAAAATCGTATAGTTTTATTTCACTATGTAAAATATAGATAACAAATGAGATGAGGCGTAGAGCCATATTAGTAAATATATTGTAGAATTACTGAGGATGCCAGGATTTGCTACTTTTCATAAACTGAACCCCATGTCTAATGAATAATTTTTAAGTTTTTTGTTTATTTTTTTTATTTTTTGTTTTTCAGGGCCACAATTGCAGAATATATGTTTCTAGGCTAGGGGTTGAATTAAAGTTGTAGCTGCCGGCCTATGCCCGCAGCCATAGCAACGTAGTGTGTGAGCTGCATCTTCGACCTGCACCACAGCTCACGTAACACAGATCGAGGCAAGGAATCAAACCCACGTCCTCATGGATACTAGTCAGGTTCGTTACCACCACGTCACCATGGGAACTCCATTTTTTTTTTTTTTTTTTTGCTTTTTAGGGTCGCACCCGCAGAATATGGAGGTTCCCAGGCTAGGGGTCCAATTGGAACTACAGCTGCCGCCTACACCACAGCCACAGTAATAGAGGATCCAAACCACATCTTCGACCTACACCACAGCTCATAGCAATACCAGATCCTTAACCCACTGAGAAAGGGCAGGGATCGAACCCACAACCTCATGGTTACTAGTTGTTTCCACTGCGCCACGATGGCAACTCCGGGAACTCTAATTTTTAAGTTTTGGCCCAACTCTCATTCACATGTCTCCTAAGGAACATTCATCATATTCCACAACCACTATGAAGTAATTATAGTAGCTAAGCTCTTAAGTGTCTCGAATTACCTGAGCCGATTGTACCAGCTTGCTGTATAGAGCCACTTTTCCTTGATGAGTGAAGATTTTAGTTATCTTGGTAAAACGCGATTTTATTTTGTTCAGGTGAGTGCCAAAGGCCTTGAGCTGTAAGGCAAAGTTAAAGACTATAATTCATTAAAACAAATGAGTTAGAAAAGGCAAATAGTCTGAGAAGGCTGGTTGAACTGCCACATGCTAAGCTATGCCCATTCTAGACTGTGATTCTTTTTTTTTTTTTTGTCTTTTTGCCATTTCTTGGGCCGCTCCTGCAGCATATGGAGTTTCCCAGGCTAGGGGTCTAATCAGAGCTGTAGCTGCCAGCCTAAGCCAGAGCCACAGCAACGCTGGATCCGAGCCGCGTCTGTGACCTACACCACAGCTCACGGCAACGCCGGATCCTTAACCCACTGAGCAGGGCCAGGGATTGAACCCACAGCCTCATGGTTCCTAGTCGGATTCATTAACCACTGCGCCACGACGGGAACTCCTAGACTCTGATTCTTAAGGCTTCTAATTTGGCAATTTAATTCCATTGAATAATTAAAGAAGAGAAACAAAGATTTCAATTTTGATTTTTTTTTTTTTTTTTTTTTGGTCTTTTTGTCTTTTCTAGGGCCGCACCTGAGGCATATGGAGGTTCCCAGGCTAGGGCTCTAATCAGAGCTACAGCTGCCAGCCACACCACAGCCACAGCAATGCCAGATCCTTAACCCACTGAGTGAGGCCAGGGATTGAACCTGCAACTTCATGGTTCCTAGTTGGATTCATTAACCACTGAACCATGACAGGAACTCCTGATTCCTTCTTTTAATTAATTTATATTACAAATTAGAAAATGACAGGTTTTTAGCTAATAAAACCTTTGCATATATTAGGATAAATATAAATTGAGTTCCTTATTATTTAATTAATTAATCTATCCTCCATCTATCTAAGTGAAAGGCAAATAAGAATGAGGGAACTCTAAATAAATTTCAGGAGTTCCCGTCGTGGCACAGTGGTTAATGAATCCGACTAGGAACCATGAGGTTGCGGGTTCGGTCCCTGCCCTTGCTCAGTGGGTTAATGATCCGGCGTTGCCGTGAGCTGTGGTGTAGGTTGCAGATGCGGCTTGGATCCTGCGTTGCTGTGGCTCTGGCGTAGGCCAGCGGCTACAGCTCCAATTGGACCCCTAGCCTGGGAACCTCCATATACCGCGGGAGCGGCCCAAGAAATAGCAAAAAATACAAAAAAAAAAAAAAAAAAATTCAAATATATTTCATATATTAAATTGATCACTTAGTGTTTGAAAAGATTATATATTAACAATGACTCGTATATAATAAAACCTAGTTAACATATTACATCTGAGAAGTAAATTAAATACTCATCACTAATTACTAGTTTCACAATAAACATTGTTCAAAATGTCTACACTGATTCCATTCAGAAAATGAAACAAAAGTACCTCCTCATCAGAGCAGTGTCTCATTCTTTCCCACAGGTTCCTATTTACATCAGTCAACAGTTTATCTTGGTTCAGTGCAGAAAGCTTTAATCTGAAATACAGAAAAGTTAATTAGCATGGAGCTCAGAATTTAGCTATAATGAATCAACTTGGATCTGTAGGCGTACTTAATTTAATTTTTCCTAGTTCTTTTCTACATAAAGTAGGGAATTCACTCAGAAACAGTAGCCAGCCTGATTTGTTCTTTTTCTTTTTTTCACTTTTTTTTTTTTGAGGGCCCCACCAGCAGCATATGGAAGGTCCCAGGCTAGGGGTCTAATTGGAGCTACAGCTGCCAGCCTACACCCCACAGCCACAGCAAACAGGGATCCGAGGTTCGTCTTCGACCTACACCACAGCTTACAGCAATGTCAGATCCTTAACCCACTGAGCAAGGCCAGGGATTGAACCCATATCCTCATGGATCCTAGTTGGGTTCATTAACTGCTGAGCTGTGAAGAGAACTCCCGTGCCAGCCTGATTATTTCAACACTTGTAGAACAGTTCTAGGATGTTATGATTCAAAAATGTCTCTGCCAAATAGAAATCTCATCCTCCAAAATGAAAAAAAATTGTCTTTTTTGGGGCCACAACTGAGGCATATGGAAGTTCCCAAGCTAAGGGTTGAATCAGAGCTACAGCTGCCGGCCTACACCACAGCAACTCAGGATCCAAGCTGCGTCTGCAACCTACACCACAGCTCATGGCCACAATGGATCCTTAACCGACTGAGCAAGGCCAGGGATCGAACCCAGGTCCTCATGGATACCAGTTGGGTTCGGTAACCACTGAACCATGATGGGAACTCCAAAGTGAAAATATGTTGCTTATAAAGAATCCTCAGAGTTCCCATCGTGGCGCAATGGTTAACGAATCCGACTAGGAACCATGAGGTTGCGGGTTTGGTCTCTGGCCTTGCTCAGTTGGTTGGGGATATGGCATTGCCGTGAGCTGTGGTGTAGGTCACAGACGCGGCTCGGATTCCGCGTTGCTGTGGCTCTGGTGTAGGCTGGTGGCTACAGCTCTGATTGGACCCTTAGCCTGGGAATCTCCATATGCCGTGGGAGCGGCCCAAGAAAAGGCAAAAAGGCAAAAAGACAAAAAAAAAAAAAAAAAGAGAATCCTCAAGGCCTGCGAATGCATAATTATTCAAAGTTGTAGCTTTTATTTTAAGTAAAAGTTCCAATTCAGTTCAAAGTCTTATCTCACCTTTATAAGAATAGCATTTAAAAAAAGCAGCAATGCTATTTATTAGTCTCTTGTTAATAAGCAGAGGAAATAAATTTTTATCAGATGATCTTATATTCATGCACATAGGTGCAAAATCAAACAGTAGAGCACATTTAACAGACCTCATTGTATGCAAGATCTACTTATTCAAAACAAAACATTCTCAGACAAATCTTGAGACATCCAACTCTTTTAAACAACATGAAGATAAGAAATCTGTCTTGTTCATGATGAACCTCAGGACTTAGTACAGAGGCACATAGTAGGTGCTCCATATTTATTTCTTTAATAAACAAACCAGAATCAGGCAAATCAAATCTTCAGGACTTTAACAGCATCATAAATTTCTAGTTTTAAAGCTACTTAACTCCTTTAATTTTAATTTTTAATTTTTTAAATTTTTTGTCTTTTTGCCATTTCTTGGGCCACTTCTGTGGCATATGGAGGTTCCCAGGCTAGGGGTCGAATCAGAGCTGTAGCCACTGTCCCACGCCAGAGCCACAGCAACGTGGGATCTGAGCCGCGTCTGTGACCTACACCACAGCTCACAGCAACGCCGGATCCTCAACCCGCTGAGCAAGGCCAGGGATCGAACCAGAAACCTCATGGTTCCTAGTCGGATTCATTAACCACTGTGCCACGACGGGAACTCCATCCTTTTAACTTAATTTATTGAGGTAACAATGGCTTATAATATGTAAGTTTCATGTGTACATTATATTTTGATATTGCTCACCACCAAAAGCTTTAAAAATGATTCTTAAGAGTTATTCTATTTATTTTCAGTTTGTAAGATTCAACTTTAGTTCAGCAATTCTAGGTAAGTATGATATAAACATTATTTTGGGTTGCAAGTTCTGATTTACCTGCGAGAATCTGGATATATCTAATTTGTACTCTGCAGCATCTACTTATACCAAACCACTAAGCTTAGTCTGAGTAAACCATATACTTTTATAAATGTAAATTAAGGGCAAATGTGATAAAATCATGAACTCAAAGGCAATCATGAGTTTAGGCACATATAAATCTCTAACGGGTACTATCTTCTTTTAAAGATTTTTTTTTTTGCAATCAGTTTGTTATCATAACCTAATAATTATTGTTTATTAAGGACCTACTCTTTGCTAAGAATGGCATGAAAACTTTCATATACACTATTTCTACTGCTCATTTCTCCCTACTGAGTAGCTATTAATACCCTCAATTCACAGATGTGGAAATGAGGGTTAAATGACTTACATAAGGTTATACAGCTAATGCTATCCAAGAATGAACTTTCATCTGACTACAAAGCTCTTTCCCACATTCCATATGACACTGCCAATTAATGCTGTCAGTTTTTCCTATGCCAGTGTTACTCTAGTCAAACCCCGGCACACAAATTATTCACCCATCCAACAAAACATAAAAAAATGAAAACTTTCATACTCTTCAATCTTCTGGCGAAGAGCTTCACAATCTTCTCTATAAATCTGTATTTTGGGCCGGTAAACACATTGACTTAACATCAGGTCTTCTGGAGTAGGTGGTGTGTTTACAGTAAACTGGAAAAAAAAAAAAAATTCCCTCAAAAGCAGTATTTTGAGGACAAAACCATGCTCAAGAACTGTTTCAAGTCTGAGTGCCTATTTTTATTTATTTATTTATTTATTTATTTTTCTTCTTAAGGCTGCAGCTACAGCATATGGAGGTTCCCAGGCTAGGGGTCGAATCAGAGCCGCAGCTGCCAGACTACACCACTACCACAGCAACGCAGGATCCAAGGTGCGTCTGCAACCCACACCACAGCTCGTGGTAACACTGAATGCTTAACCCACTGAGCAAGGCCAGGGATTGAACACATGTCCTCATTGATACTAGTCAGGTTTGTCAACCACTGAATCCTTATGGGAACTCCTCAGAGTGCCTATCTGTAAAAATTATGCAGGAATTCTGTAGTGGCGTAGCAGAAATGAATCCAACTAGGAACCATGAGGTTTCAGATTCGATCCCTAGCCTCGCTCAGAGGGTTAAGAATCTGGCGTTGGAGTTCCTGTCGTGGCTCAGTGGTTAACGAATCCGACTAGGAACCATGAGGTCGCGGGTTCGGTCCCTGCCCTTGCTCAGTGGGTTAACGATCCGGCGTTGCTGTGAGCTGTGGTGTAGGTTGCAGACGCGGCTCGGATCCCGAGTTGCTGTGGCTCTGGCGTAGGCCGGTGGCTACAGCTCCGATACAACCCCTAGCCTGGGAACCTCCATATGCCGCGGGAGCGGCCCAAGAGATAGCAACAACAACAACAACAAAAAGACTAAAGACCAAAAAAAAAAAAAAATCTGGCGTTGCTATGAACTGTGGTGTAAGTCACAGACTCGACTCGGATCTGGTGTTGCTGGGGCGCTGGTGTAGGCCAGCAGCAACAGCTCCGACTGGATCCTTAGCCTGGGAACCTTCATATGCCCCAGGTGCAGTCCTAAAAACACAAAAGAAAAAAATAAATTAAAAAAATAATAATAAATAAATAATATACAAAGAAAAATTGGAAAAATTCCAATTTTTTTGTTTTTACGTTTTTTTTACAGATGAACCAGAAGCATATGGAAGTTCCCAGGCTAGGGGCTGAACTGGACCTGCAGCTGCAGGCCTACGGCAAGGCAGGATTCAAGCCTCATCTGCAACCTACAGTGCAGCTTTCGGCAATGCCATATCCTTAACCCACTGAGCAAGGCCAGGGATTGAACATGTGTCCTCACAGAGACAACATCAGGTCCTAATTAACCTGCTGAGCCATAATGGACACTCCCAAAAACTGTTAAGCTACTAGTTGGAAACTGAAATCAAGTCTCTGAGGTCAAAGTCCATTTCTTTTTCTCTCCCTCTCTCTCTCTTTTTTTTTTTTTTTTTGTCTTTTTGCCATTTCTTTGGCCGCTCCCGGGACATGTGGAGGTTCCCAGGCTAGGGGTCTAATTGGAGCTGTAGCCGCCAGCCTACACCAGAGCCACAGCAACGCGGGATCCGAGCCGAGTTTGCAACCTACACCAGAGCTCACGGCAACGCCGGATCCCCAACCCACTGAGCAAGGCCAGGGACTGAACCCGCAACTTCATGGTTCCTAGTCGGATTCGTTAACCACTGCACCAAGACGGAAACTCCCCAAAGTCCATTTCTCATAGATGTTGACAGAAACTGGATGTTTCACACAAAGTACTGAAAATGATTTGAAAATGACTACATGTTAACTTGTCAATTATACTTTGATAAAGCTGGGGAAGGGGGAGGAAAATGGCTACATAATATTCTTATAATATCAATACCTGAAAATTCAAATTTACCAGGAGCCTCTTCATTAAAGGAAAGAAAAAAGATGCCAATTTCCCAGATTATCCTTTTCTATTCTCTTTCTCTATTCCTGATCCTTACTTCTATCCTAGGTTGTACTCAAACTTTTCTGGCATATGTAAAGTAAGACAGTAAAAATTTGGTTATTTTTAAAAAGTCTTGGAGTTCCCATCATGGTGCAGCAAAATGAATCCAACTGGGAACCATGAGGTTGCAGGTTCGATCCCTGGCCTTGCTCAGTGGGTTAAGGATCCAGCGTTACATGAGCTGTGTGGTGTTGCAGACGTGGCTCGGATCTGGTGGTGTTGTGGCTCTGGCATAGGCTGACAGCCACAGCTCTGATTAGACCCCAGCCTGGAAACCTCCATATGTTGCAGGTGGGGCCCTAAAAAAGACAAAAGACAAACAAACAAACAAACAAACTATATATATATATATATATATATATATATATATATATATATATATTCATTTATAAAGGTCTTATAGCTCTAATACTATCACTTTTGGATGTCCTTGAAGCAACTGCAAAAACCAAGTCAGCTCATTCCAAATAAAAATCAAACTAAACAGGAGTTCCTGTCGTGGCACAGTGGTTAATGAATCTGACTACGAACTATGAGGTTGAGAGTTCGATCCCCAGCCTTGCTCAGCGGGTTAAGGATCTGGCGTTGCCATGAGCTGTGGTGTAGGTTGCAGACATGGCTCAGATCCCACGTTGCTGTGGCTCTGGTGTAGGCTGAAGACTACAGCTCCGATTCAACCTCTAGCCTGGGAACCTCCATATGCCGTGGGAAGTGGCCTTGGAAAAGGCAAAAAGACAACAACAACAACAAGTCAAACTAAACAATATCCCACAACTGTCCATTATTCATAGGCAGTGTGGCACGGAACAAATTGTTTTACCACTATGCTTTGGTCTTCTTATCTATAACATGGGCACAAAATTAACCAACCTATTAAGATTAAAGTAAAAACTGTATTTATTTTATTTATTTTCTTTTTTCGTCTTTTGTCTTTTTAGGGCCGCACCTGTGGCACATGGAGGTTCCCAGGCTAAGGGTTGAATCGGAGCTATGGCTTCGGGCCTACATCACAGCCACAGCAACGTAGGATCCAAGCTGCGTCTGAGACCTACACCACAGCTCACGGCAACGCCGGATCCTTAACCCACTGAGCAAGGCCAGGGATCAAACTTGCAACCTCATGGTTCCTAGTCAGATTCATTAACCACTGTGCCTAGACGGGAACTCCAAGTTGTATTTATTTTAAAGGTACCAAAGCTCAGGGCCTGCTAAAGTAATATAACAAATGTTAGTTTCCTTTTATTCTCCCTTTTTAGTTGATAAAATAAAAGGAAATACGAATGAAGTTTTAATCTGCTTTCTCTATCTATAACAAGCTTTCCAACAGATGTGCTAAGAAAGTATAAAGTGCTAAAAGCAAAACAAACAAAAAAAGTGCTAAGAGCAACTATAATTGAAGTATTTTTTAGGCAAAATTTATAAGCAAAAATCAAAGCTCAATGCTTCTCAAAAAGAAATGGCCAACAACTGGAGTTCCCATTGTGGCGCATTGGAAACAAATCCAACTAGCATCAATGAGAAAGCGGGTTCAATCCCTGGCCTTGCTCAGTGGGTTGAAGGGTCTGGCATTGCCGTGAGCTGTGGTTTAGGTCGCAGACATGGCTCAGATCCTTTGTTGCTGTGGCTATGGCGTAGACCAGAAGCTGTAATTTTAATTTTGACATTAGCTTGAGAACTTCCATATGCTGCAGATATGGCCCTAAAAAGCCAAAAAAAAAAAAAAAAAAAAAAAAAAAAAGAACAAAAGAAAGAAATGGCAACACTAGATTTCTTTCTTTCTTTCTTTTTTGATCTGAGGCATGTAGAAGCTCCCAGGCCAGGGATTAAACCTATGTCATAGCAGTGACAACACCAAATCCTTAACCACTAGGCCACCAGAGAACTCCAGATTTTCTCAAAGAAATCAAGCCTCCTTGGGAAATTGTCTGATTGTCCTTCATAGAGGAGCCAAATACTTGATAAAGGAGTATTTCTCTTTATATTAGTATTTGGACAAGAAATGAAAAAAACTAAGAAAACTAGGATATCATTATTTCACAAGTCCCAATGAATTACTGGATAGTGATCTTTTTTTGCCACACCTGCACCCTGCAGAAATTCCCAGCAACAGCAGTGACAACATCATATCCTCAACATGTAGAGACACTGGAGAACTCACAGGTAATGATTATTAATGGATGATCATCACATCATCACCAGATATTATCTCCTGATGGAAGTACAGATATAAAGTAAACTTGAAAAACAAATCATCTGATAAAGCCTCTACCAATTACAAAAAATACAAAAGACAGAGGAATGCATTGAAATGAAAGTTTAAGCAACAACAACAACAGCAGCAAAAAGACAAAAGCAAAAAAAAAAAAAAAAAAAAAAAGAAATGAAAGTTTGAATATGCACAATGGACAAAATTTGTACTTACCACTGGATAGAAAACCTGGTTTCAACATTAAAAAAAAAAGAGAGAGAGAAAGAGAAATACAGAAGAGGACCTTATACTTTAAAAGACAATTGAGAGAGAAAGCTATCAACTGTTTAAAATGTTTGGACTTCACTCAAAAAGATACATGTGCCCCAATGTTCATTGGAGCACTATATACAATAGCCAAGACATGGAAGCAACCTAAATATCCATCGACAGAGGAGTGGATGAAGAAGATGTAGTACATATACATATAGAATATTACTCAGCCACAAAAGGAATGAAATAATGGCATTTGCAGCAATGTGGATGGACCTAGAAATTAGCATGCTAAGTGAAGTTAGTCAGTCACAAACATCATATCCTATCACATGCGGAATCTAAAAAAAGGATATGATGAACTTATTTCCAGAATAGAAACAGACTCACAGACTTTGAAAAACTTATGGTTACCAAGGGAGATAGGTTGGGGGTGAGGGATGGAAATGTTCTAAAATTAGGTTGTGATCATGGCTGTACAGGTATAAAAATAATAAAACTCACTGAATTAAAAAATGTCGGGGAGTCCCTGTCATAGTGCAGTGGAAACGAATCCGACTAGGAACCATGAGGTTGCGAGTTCAAGCCCTGGCCTCGCACAGTAGGTTAAGGACCCAGCATTGCCGTGAGCTGAGGTGTAGGTCACAGATGTGGCTTGGATCTGGCATTGCTGTGGCTGTGGCATAGGCCAGCGGCTACAGCTCCAATTAGACTCCTAGGCTGGGAACCTCCATGTGCCACGGGTATGGCTCTAGAAAAGACAAACAAAAAAAAAAAAAAAAAAAAATTAAAGAAATAGAAAAAAATTTTCCCCTGTGATGAGAACTCTTGGATTTGCTCTTATAACAACTTTCTTATATGACATACAACAGTTTTAATTATATTTATCAAGTTGTACCTTCTATCCCTAGTACTTATTTATCTTACAATTGGAAGTTTGTATCTTTTCACTGCCTTGATCCAATTCCCCTTCTTTTCACCCATCCCCTTACCCCGCCCCTGGTAACTCCAAATCTGATCTCTTTCTTTCTTTCTTTTTTTTTTTTTTTAATTATCTTTTTGCCCTTTCTAGGGCCACTTCCTGTGGTATATGGAGGTTCCCAGGCTAGGGGTCTAATCGGAGCTGTAGCTGCCGGCCTACGCCAGAGCCACAGCAACACCAGATCCAAGCCACGTCTGCGACCTACACCACAACTTGGCAACGCCGGATCCTTAACCCACTGAGTGAGGCCAGGGATTGAACCTGCAACCTTATGGTTCCTAGTCAGATTCGTTTCCGTGTGCCACGACGGGAACTCCCTGATCTCTTTTATGAGTTTATTTTTGAAATAAAATTGACCTACAACACTATTATTAGTTCTTATTACACAATACAGTGATTTGATATTTCTATATAGAACCTTTGCTGGTGCTGCCAGCCCAGCTCCCGCAAACACACATATGGGTGCTGTACATTTGTCTATGAGGGCTGCTACTCATCCCCCACCTGTCTCAAGAAGACTATCCCCAGTTCTCCTCTAAAAGAAACTCACAGGAGTTCCCACTGTGGCTCAGCAGACTCTGACTAGTATCCATCAGAACGTCGGTTTGATCCCTGGCCTCGCTTGGTGGGTTAAGGTACTGGTGTTGTCATGAGATGCAGTGTAGGTCACAGATGCATTTCAGATCCCGCGTTGCTGTGGCTGCAGCATAGTCTGGTGGCTACAGTTCCAATTTGACCCCTAGCCTGGGAACCTCCACATGCCATAGGTGTGGACCTTTGGAAAAAAAAAAAAAAAATTTAAAGGAGAGTCCGTCATGGCTAAGCAGTTAACGAACCTTACTAGCATCCATGAGGATCCAGGTTTGAAATCTGGCCTCCCTCAGTGGGTCAAGGATCCGGTGCTGCCATGAGCTGTGGTGTAGGTTGCAGACATGGCTCGGATCTGGCGTTGCTGTGGCTGTGGAGGAGGCCAACAGCTGTAGCTCCGATTTGACCCCTAGCCTGGGAATCTCCATGTGCCTTGGGTGTGGCTCTAGAATGCCTACACGCATACACACACATAAATAAATAAAAAATTTTAAAAATTAAAAAAAAAAAAAAAAAAAAAAGACTCACAGTCATCCAAGTCCTGGAACAGATAGAGAAGCCCATAGCTGTGAACCTCATTTTCTATGACCCATGCATACTCCATTTCTTTGTCCTTTCTCTACTTTGGGATTTTAAAATTTCTTTCCTGATACAGCATGAACTCCCTTATCATCTTGATGGGTCTGCTCCCAGAAGTACTCCCCTAGCACTGCCTCCTCCTGAACTCTGCAAGGCCTGAGACGAAAGAGGAAAACTCATACCCTTAAAGATTAGCCCTCTTCTGGAGTTCCTGTCGTGGGTCAGTGGTTAACAAATCCAACTAGGAACCATGAGGTTGTGGGTTCAATCCCTGGCCTTGCTCAGGGGGTTAAGGATCTGGCATTGCCATGAGCTGTGGTGTAGGTCGCGGCGGCAGCAGCTCCAATCCGGCATTGCTATGGCTGTGGTATAGGCTGGCGGCTAGAGCTCCAATTGGACCCTAGCCTGGGAACCTCCATATGCTGTGGGAGTGGCCCTAGAAAAGGCAAAAAAAAGACAAAAAAAAAAGATTAGCCCTCTTCCACTCTACCAGCATCCTCTTTGTTCCTCCTTTTCCCCTGTGCTTTCTCTGGTCCTTAGGTTACTCTTTCTGCTTTTCCTAAGAAGGGTGTAGACTCTAAATGCATATCAAGGCACCTTTCTACTCCCCATCTACAGCTGAGGCAAGGAGATGCTAGTGAGAAGCGGCACTATGTTGATAAGAATGATGAGGTTGGAGTCCCCGTCGTGGCAAAGTGGTTAACGAATCTGACTAGGAACCATTCGGCTATGGGTTCAATCCCTGGCCCTGCTCAGTGGGTTAAGGATCCGGCGTTGCCGTGAGCTGTGGTGTAGGTCACAGATGCGGCTTGGATCTGGTGTTGCTGTGGCTCTGGTGTAGACAAGTGGCTACAGCTCCAATTTGACCCCTAGCTTGGGAACCTCCATATGCCGCAGGAAGTGGCCCTAGAAAAGGCAAAAAGACCAAAAAAAAAGAATGATGAGGTTGGGGATGCATGACTATCTTCCCAGTTTCCATCTTTGACTTACTTCTCATATTTAGATACATAATCCTCCTGCAACTGATTTTTCTCTAAACAGCTTTATTGAGATCTAATTTATACATCCTATAATTCACCCACTGAAATATACAACTAAACGATTTAAAAATATATTAACAGGGTTGTACGACATCAATCAAAAGCTAATTTTAGAGCATTTTCATTCCCCTAAAAGAAATTTGATACCAATTATCTGTCATTTTCCATTCTCCTCCAGTCCCATCCCAGCCCCAAGTAACCATTAAGCAGTTCACTTTCTGGCTATTAATAATGCTCGTGTACAAGTTTTTGTGAGGATATATGTATTCAGTTCTTTTGGGTATATGCCTTGAAGCAGAACTGCTGGATCATATAATAATTTTATGTTTAACTTTTTCAGGAAATATCCAACTGTTTTCTAAAGTGGCTACATCATTTTCAGTCCTACCAGCGATATATGAAAATTCCAATTTCTCCACATCCTTGCCAATACTTATTTTCTATCTTTCTGACTACAGTTATCCTATCAGGTGTGAAACAGTAACTATTTCATTTCATTTTTTTATTTTTAGGGCCACACGTGTGGCATATGGAGGTCCCCAGGCTAGGGGGTCAAATTGGAGCTGCAGCTGCTGACCTATGCCACAGCAACGCAGGATCCAAGCTGTATCTGTGACCTGCACGATAGCTCACGGCAATGGTGGATCCTTAACCCACAAAATGAGGCCAGGGATAGAACCCAAATCCTCATGGATGCTAGTAGGGATACTAACTTGTTACTGCTGAGCCATAAAAGGAACTCCTCAACTCATTTTAATTTGCATTTTCTTAATGACTAATGATGCTGAATATGATTTGTTTTTTGGTCATATGCATATTTTCTTTTTTTTTAATTTTTATTTACTTATTTACTTATTTTTGCTTTTTAGGGCCACATCTGCAGCATATGGAGGTTCCCAGGCTAGGGGTCCAATCAGAGGTACAACTGCCAGCCTACACCACAGCCACAGCAATGCAGGATCTGAGCCGCATCTGTGACCTACACCACAGCTCACAGCAACACCAGATCCTTAACCCACTGAGCAAGGCCAGGAATCAAACCCACAACCTCATGGTTTCTTGATTCGTTTCTGCTCCACGATGAGAATTTCCATTCGCATATTTTCTTTGGAGAGATGTCTATTCTGATACTTTGAATATTTTTTATTTTTACTGATTTTTGTTTTCTCTTCAGGACCACACCTCTGGCATATGAAAGTTCCTGGGCCAAGGAGTTCCCACTGTGGCTCAGTGGAAGCAAATTTGACTGGTTTCTATGAGGATGCAGGTTCAATCCCTGGCCTTGCTCAGTGGGTTGAGAATCTACTGTTGCCATGAGCTTTGGTGTAGGGCGCAGACACAGCTCAAATCTCACATTGCTGTGGCTGTGGCCTACATCAGTAGCTCCGATTCCACCCCTAGCCTGGGAACTTCCTTATGCCACAAGTGTGGGCCTAAAAAAGCAAAAAAAAAAAAAAAAAAAAAAGAAAGTTCCCAGGTAGACGTTGAATCAGAGCTGTAGTTGCTGGCCTATGCCATGACCACAGTAACGCCAGATCCAAGCCACATCTGTGATCTACACAGCAGCTCATGGCACCACCAGATCCTTAACCCAAGTCCTCATGGATACTAGTTCAGTGTTACTGCTGAGCTACAACAGGAACTCTGTATATATCTTTATTTTGAAAAATGTTTATTAAAAACTTCTGCTATAGTTGTTTTTTTTTGTGTTTGTCTTTTCTTTTTAGGGCCGCACCCACAGCATACGGAGGTTCCCACACTAGGGGTCAAATCGGAGCTGTAGCTGCTGGTCTATGACACAGCAATGCCAGATCTGAGCCTCATCTGCGACTTATACCACAGCTCACAGCAATCCTGGATCCTTAACCCACTAAGCAAGGCCAGGGATCAAACCCATATCCGACATGGATACTAGTTTGTTAACCATTGAGCCATCGTGACAAAAACTCCAGGTTTTTATAATAGGAAAATAATAGGAAAAAGCATGCATTCAGGAAAATGTATAAAAAACAAAATAGACGGCAAGAAATGACAACAAAAATTCACTTTTCAAAATTTGTGATTTTTTTTTTTTTCTTGCTTTTTAGGGTCTGCATATGGAAGTTCCCAGACTAGGGGTTGAACTGGAGCTACAGCTGCCGGCCTACCCCACAGCCACAGCAACATCAGGTCCAAGCGTCGTCTGCAGCCTACACCACAGCTCAGAGCAATGCCGGATCCTTGATCCACGGAGCAAGGCCAGGGATCGAACCCACTTCCTCATGGACACTAGTTGGGTTTGTTTCTGCTGTGCCACAATGGGAACTCCACATGCTATTTAAAAAAAATCAATTTTTATGCTAACTCCAAATGTATCTTCTGTAGGACACTTTCTGTAGGAATTATGTGCTTCCTTAGATTCTTTTTTTGTTTTTTAATAAATGCTTACTTTGATGTAGTTTAAAAAGCAAGTATAATATATTTTAACTAAGATAACTATTTTGCCAAGAAATTGAACTTACTTTGGCCGGGAGATTGCTCTGTCGGGGTTTCTGTATTAGAATGTGGACCTGAAGAAGTATGAAGAACTCCTTTATTGTTATTCTTCCATCTCTGAATTTCTGAGGAAAGAGAAAAAAAGTTTGCATTCAAGGTGAGGAGCTCATTTTGACTACAACCACTTCATTTGTTTCTAAATAGCTTAAAGTACTTTGCATATATTTGTGGAAATATTACCTAGAGAGTTGTAGGCTACAGTTGAGCAGATTTTATCTAATATTCTTTCTTTCTTTTCCGTTTTTTGCTTTTTAGGGCCACACTCGTGGCATATGGAGGTCCCTAGGGTAGGGTTTGAATTAGAGTTATACCCATCGGCCTACGCCACAGCCATAGCAACAGCAACTCAGGATCCAAGCCGCGTCTTCAAACCTACACCACAGTTAACCTCAACGCCAGATCCTTAACCCACTGAGAGAGGGCAGGGATCGAACCTATGTCCTCATGGACACTAGTCAGATTCATTTCTGTTGAGCATGACAGGAACTCCTAATATTATTTCTTAAGGTTATTCAGTAACAGTAGAATTGAGATCTCCCAATTGTGTTTTTTACTCCATATAATTAATTGCCATGTTGGGTCTTTATAAAAAAAAAAAAAAACCCTAAAAACTAGTTTTATGTATATTTGAAATATTTCATAGTTTAGTTCAGTGAAAAATGTCTTTGGTAATTTGATAGGGATTGCACTGAATACATAAATTGCCTTGGGTAGTATAGCCAAAAATATTTCACATTAAAAAAATTAAACAAGAGAAAATAAAATTAGGAAGTCAGTTGCATTAGAAATGAGAAATATTTTAACATACCTCCATCAAGCTCTGCTCACAAACAGTATCTCTGAGAAACTGTGATTCTATCTGAGTACTGGGGTGTGCTAAAAGTAAAGCAAATTCAGGTGAAGAACAAGTCAAAATTAAACTTAATTTTAGTTACCTTTTAGGTTTATGTATATTTCATGCTTTTTAAAAATTTTCTTTTTATGGCTGCACCTGCACCATATGAAAATTCCCGGGCTAGGGGTCAAATCAGAGCTGCAGCTGCTGGCCTCTGCCACAGCCACAGCAATGCCACATTGGAGCCACATCTGCAACCAAAGCCACTGCTCACGGCAACACTAGATCCTTAACCCACTGAGCAAGGCTAGGGATCAAACCTGCATCCTCACAGATACTATGTTGGATTCTTAACCCCCTGAGCCACAGTGGGAACTCCTGGTTTGTGTTCTTAAAGCTATCTACTAGGATCTTTTTGGAAAGACGGTTGTAAGACAGGGTGTATTACAGTTTGAAGGCTCAATTTAATGTTTCTATACTAATTCAAAGCTTCTTAAGAAAATCACTTCTATAATATGACACTTCTCAGTTTATTAAAATAACTAAGAATTAAAAATAAACTATCATTTTACTTATTGACTATTTATAACTCGTAAAAAGCTGTAACTTGTAAAAAGCTTATACAAATTTCAAATATCTCCTGAATTGAAATACATTTATTATTAGCCAGGTAAGCAGATGATTTCGATTA
Organism: Sus scrofa; assembly: GCF_054392235.1. Lineage (NCBI taxonomy): Eukaryota > Metazoa > Chordata > Mammalia > Artiodactyla > Suidae > Sus > Sus scrofa. The sequence goes on from NC_139383.1 coordinate 139,987,852, forward strand.
TTTAGCCTTTTTGAAGGTCTTACTGCTAACGTCCAGAGAGGTCCCATCAGCTTTGATTGAATCCAGAGAACTGCTGCAACTAGATGGAGTCCTGCTCAGGCTTTTTATCAACACACTGTTAGCATTTTTATCTATATCCTCTTCAGCATGGTGATCAAAAATCTGAAATGATCAATAAATATCATAAGGATAAAGTCATAACACTGTATACTTATGATTAAATGTTTGTTGAATGCTAAGAGAAACACTTTTTTTTTTTTGTCTTTTTAGGGTCACACCTATGCGGCATATGGAAGTTCTCAGGCTAGGAGTCGAATCAGAGCTGTAGCTGCCAGCCTATATCACAGCCACAGCAACGCCAGCATCCAAGCTGCATCTGCGATCACACCACAGATCATGGCAGCACCAGATCCTTAACCCACTGAGCAAGGCCAGGGATTGAACCTGAGTCCTCTTGGGATCTTAGTCGGGTTCGTTACCCCTGAGCCATGACAGGAACTCCCAAGAGAAATACTTCTAACACAAAACTTATCCTCTGATCATATAAAATACCTTAGTAGAGAATTAGAATAAATTACAGCCAAATTATTAGGCTTTTAGAGTTTGAAGTAATTTTATTTAAAAATATATAGAAATAAATAGAGCTCCTTATAAAGAAACTGTCAAGAAAATGAATCTGACAGAATATTTAAAAACTTATTGATGTCTGATGGAAATTTCTGAAAAACACAATTTAGAGACAGTTCCATTAATACAGTATATACTTCCTCACAGTTTTCTATTTCCTTTGTTTTGTTTTTTTTATTTCCTTTGTTTTTAACCATCTTACAAAAATGTTCATTTAAAAGCACCCTAGCTCCTTAAGAGTTCTGTGGGATACTGGTTTTTTCTTTTTGAAGTGGTTTCATTTCACCAGTAACTAAAACTGGAGTAAACCAAAAGAAGTAGATTAGAAAAACACTCCTCAAAGCTGTTTCTCATGTCTTATTAGCAGAAAGTCTTCAAAACAGAATTCTTAAATTTTCCAGTAGATATTGAATTCACTGAGATACTCAAAGGAAATGAAACTTATTAACGTCAACAAAGCTTCATTAATTCACTTTCATGTATTTGCCATTAAATCAATTTATTATTTAAATATATATATATAGTAATAACTTCAGGCATTATACTGCATAAGCAAATGGTTTCTCAGAGGTATTTAGGTTACAGCCAGATCCTATGAGCTACCAAATGTTGACCCATTCAATTACTCAACTACTGGCCACCAGGGTCAGGGCTACCACACTGCAAAAAACCAGAACAGAATAATGGTTGTATATGGTGGCCTGTCTAGAATATAGAGAAGAAACTTATTCCCAGGCTTTAGTACTTCCTTCCCCAAGGGATCAAGATTCCTTTGGCTGAAGTCAAATAAGTCATATGGTCCCTATCATTTTAACCAATTGACTTTATAGGCCGTATTTATCTGCCTTCTTACGTTTTTAAGGACAATATAGTCTAGGATGCATGCTCCATGAGAATAGATTTTTGTTTGTAAATTCCCACTGGTGCATTCCCAGGACTTAAACAGAACCTAGGACATATTAGACCCTCAAAAAAATTTATTAAACAAAATAATACAATAATAATAATAATAAATATTTATTATACAAAATAATAAAATTATATCTATGAAATAATTTTCATAGAAGCTACTCAGTTATCAATTTCATATTACCGATACTACTTTCAAAGTTTCACAGATGAACCATTTCCTCAGGGCCTCACCTTATGGAACCACTGAAATCATCTTCTAAGCTTACTTGGTTCTCAAAAGTGTTTAAACTTTGTCTATGAACTTATGATACTTCCTAATCTTTATTTCTCCACCCTATAAAACAGTTTGAGTGATAGGTTGTATTCTCCCCAAGTTATCCAAATCATAGTGTTCCCTCAACATTAAAATTTTTTTTTTTTTTTTTTTTTTTTTTGTCTTTTTGCCTTTTCTAGGGCCGTTCCCGCAGTATATGGAGGTTCCCAGGCTACGGGTCCAGTTGGAGCCGGCCTACGCCACAGTCATAGCAACTCGGGATCCAAGCTGCATCTGCAACTTATACCACAGCTCACAGCAATGCTGGATCCTTAACCCACTGAGCAAGGCCAGGGATTGAACCTGCAACCTCATGGTTCCCAGTCAGATTCATTCATCACTGAGCCATGTCGGGAATTCCTATGTCTTTTTAAATAAACACAAAATCTCATTTACTTCACTTTGAGATACTGGGCTTGGTCTAGGCATTCTCCCTTCCTCAAAAGAAATGGACTCTCCCAGCTTCTATGTATCCTCATTAGCCAAGAAAATTCAGTCCAGCTTTTCTTTATGAAATTCACATCTTTACCCTCCAAATATTTTAACACTGAAGATGACTTTTGGAACTACACATACAATGCCTAGAGATTATCATATGCAAAGCAACAATAACAAATCATTAGAAGTGATAGAATATTTAGAATTACACAATTTCAACACTAATTTTTGTACTACTTTCCGTGTCATTTTTTTGTGCCCATCTGTCACTTCAAATTGTGTTTAAGTCTAGCTGCTGGTCAATTAATTTCTTAAGATTCTACATAGGGTATTTCTCTAGGCCTATAATTGAAAATGACCAATTCATACTTAACCAAGACTATAATTAAAATTCAATACTCATAATTTTTTACTTTTTTTTTTTTTAAGGGCTGCACCTTTGGCATATAGAAGTTCCCAGGCTAGGAGTCTAATGGGAGCTACAGCTGTGGTCACCACCACAGCCACAGCAATTCAGGATCTGAGCCGCACCTGTCATCTACACCACAGCTCAAGGCAACGCCAGATCCCCAACCCACCAAGTGAGGCCAGGGACTGAACCTGCATCCTCATGGAGCTTAGCTGGATTTGTTACCACTGAGCCACAAAGGAACCAATGCTCACAATTTTTTTTTTTTTTTTTTTTTTTTGCCTTTTCTAGGGCTGCTTCCTATGGCATGCGGAGGTTCCTAGGCTAGGGGTCTAATCAGAGCTGTAGCCGCTGGCCTGAGCCTGAGCCACAGAAACACGGGATCTGAGCCACGTCTGTGACCTACACCACAGCTCACAGCAATGCTGGATCCTTAACCCACTGAGCAAGGCCAGGGATCGAACCCGCAACCTAGTGGTTCCTAGTCAGATTCATTAATTACTGCGACGATGGGAACTCCACATAATTTTTTTAAAAAAGAACATTTCTTAGTTTTAAGACAGAGCTCACCTCCTGATCTTGTGCAGTATCATTAAACCTAATCTCACTTTTTCTGATTTTTTTCTCATTCTGAATATCATCTTCTTCTTCTTGTACCCAGGTTCTTTTCTGGCTATTGCAGCCTTCTTCCATTTTATTTTCAGATGGTGAAATCTCTTTTTGGTATGTCTCAGTCAAGGCGTTTTCCTCAGTATCTATGCTAATAGAATCTGACAAATTAATCTCACCAGGATATATAGGGAGATTTTCCTTATTTATATATTGAGAGGGACTTAAGTCCAGTTTAGCTGCAACAAATCCAGTGCCTGAATCCTTACTGGAGACTGGCTGAGTTTCCAAGTGATTTAAATCAGTTGTTTCTGCTGGAATCTGCTTCAGGTCATCAATACCGGTGACACTACAATTTCTCTTGTTTGGCAGTCTGGGCAAAAATATACCCAAAGAACATCTCTTCACTTTATCTTTTACAACTGTCATTGACGGTACAGAATTAGTTTCAGCTCTATTATGAGAAATTTTATTTTCTTCATCTCTATCATCTTTAACATTGCTAGACACTATGTTAACATTATGTATTTCTGTAGCTTGCACTATACTTATATCACTGTGCGCCTTATTTACTAATTCAAGTAATTGTTCTGGAGAAGGTGGTATATGAACTGGTTGGAAATCTAAAAATTCTTCATTTTTTCCATTCAAATTATTCAGATTTGGTTTGACAGTACTAAAATTTGCAGCATTTGATACCATTACAGGATCTGATGTCTCTCTAGGATTGATAGGAGTTAGAACTTGCTTAGTCAAGTCTGAGTTACTATGGAAATCGATAACTACATTACATTTGGCAGTTTGAATATTTTTCTTCAGTTCTTTTTCTGAAATAAACTGTTTCTCATTATTGAGCATTTTAGAGTCATTTTCACATGAAAGTACAGAAGAATTTCCTCTAACAATATTTACATTCTTATTTCCAGCTTTAGACAAAACTGATTCATCTTTATTGACAATCCTCTGTTCTTGTTGAGGTGAAGGAGGTAACTGGGTTGACCGATGCTGCTGAGAAGCAACACAAATATCATCAACAAAGGCCTCCATCTGATCCCTTGAAAACTTAAAAGATACTCGCTTTGAGTTAAGTTTAGTCATCTCCCCCAAATCTTCACCACCAAGTAAAGTTTCATTAGCTGGTAGATTTGAGGGCTCCTTAATCAGATCTTGATCTTTGAGCACTGTTATGACACGGTCTAACTGTCCTTGGGTATTAGTTTGAACAACTTTTTCCTTCTCTAACAAAGAACAGGGAGCAGAAAGAGGCAGTCCATCAGATTTCAAATAATGTTCACTGGCCAAATTAGTTGCACAAGCAAGATCATTTTGCACCGGGCAATAACTGGCTTTTACATTTTTATCACATAAGGACATGGCATTCCCCTCCAAATTATCAAAAAGGGAAGTAACATTAGGTAAACAGGAATAATTATCACCAGATCCAAAAATAGAAGCTGCAGGACTGTTTGTAAAATCCACATTTCTTCTATCTCTACTATTTAAGTGACAGCTTTCAATTTTGGGTTTTTCTAGTGTACAGGCCTGGCCTGCAACTTTCATGACCTTTTCATTGATAGCAGTGCTATGGAATTTGATTTCTGTTTCACATTGACCTCCAGACAATGTATTAGTAGGAACACAGGTTATCACATGATGCTTTTGCTCAGGGTGGAGAACAATTTTGTTTCCTACAGCCAATGTTTGTTCTTTAGTGATTTCTTGAACAGAGCTATCATCCTTGGGAAAAGAAACACCCAAGGTTTTTTCTTTTGCTGTTCCAAATTTAGGGCACTCTTGAAGTATTTTCTCTGTGGCTTGGCAATCAATGAAAACAGTGTGGGACTTAGTACCTTCCAGATCACTGTGATTATCTACAAACATTACAGTTTTGTCTGCAGGCCTAGTGGTTATTTTATCTGGTGAGACAGTTTTACATTCTAAGACAGTTGTGTGACTTCTGGTGATCTCCATGTCATCCTGCCCACATGTATACAAAACAGTTTTGGAAGTTCCTTCCAAAGGCACCAAACGGGAGTCCTCTCTATCTTCAGGAACACATTTGTTATTTATTTCCGTTGTACAACTCTGGATGACATCCATATCATTTTCATCATTCTTTGAAAATGCTATGGTCTTGTCATTCTTGAGGCTAAGGCTTTTCCTTCTCTGACTTTTGTCTGACAGGTGTTCATTCTGAAATCCAGACTGTTGTACATTTTTGTCATTTTTCCAAATGGCTGATTTATTAGATACTTCCACGTTATCATCAGCTATAAATGCTACAGCTTTCTCTAAAGGATGACTATTAGACCATTCCCCTGGTAGTAGCTGGATGACTTTTGCTACTGAACAATCATTTTCATCATTCTCTGGAAAGAAAACTCTCCCCTCAGCAGAAGTTGGCGTCACTTTTGATTTTCCTAGGCTTTTTCTTTTGGATAGTTCAAAGTTAGGTTGGTCTGGAAGCAAAGTTCTCCCCTTTGCTTGGTAGTCGATGAAAACAGTGTGGGATTTTGTCATTTCTAGTTCTTCATGATTATCTACAAACACTACAGTTTTGTCTATAGGCCTAGTGGTTATTTTATCTGGTGAGACAGGTTTACATTCTATGGCAGTTGTGTGGCTTCTGGTGATCTCCATGTCATTCTGCCCACATGTATACAAAACAGTTTTAGAAGTTCCTCCCAAAGGCACCAAATGGGAATCATGTTCATCCAATAAAGGTCTATGGTTTATTTCTACTGTATAACTCTGGGTGATATCCATATCATTCTCATCTCCCTCTGAAAATACAATAGTCTTATCAATTTTTAGTCTGCCAAGACTTTTCCTTCCACAAATTTTGATGTCTTGCTTTTCATTCAGAATTCCAGTTTTCTGTCTATTTTTGCCCTCAGATAAATCCATGGTATCATTAGAAATAAATACTCTTGTTTTTTCTATAGGACTTTCATTACATTTTTCAACTTTCACAGCTATCTGCCTATTTACTGTTGTTAGCTGATTGTTAGTGTCTTCTAAATTAGTCTTACCCAGTTCTAGAACTTCAGAAGGACCAAATCCAATGAAACCAGTGTGACTTTTGATTAAATCTATATTTTGCCCCTTCTTTGAACAAATAATTATCTCATTGTGAGAACAGTCAGGCATGGAATTGCCTACACTTTTCCTCAGTGACTCAGGCAGTTCAGAATTCTGGCCTGATACAGATTCCACTGTTTGATTGTTAACAGCAATATTATGACTTCTCATGGCAGACTGTCCTTTGGATGAAAATAATGGCTTTGTAGTAGGAAACAAAGATTGCTCACAAGAAATAGTATTTCTGTTATTTCCCAGTTGTACTTGTTTATCAAGACCTCCACCAGAGTATACTATACTATGGCTCACTGCTATGTCCTGGTGCATATCAGGTGACTGAGGAGAATTTTTATCAAGACAGGGTGCAATCTTCAAAACTTGATCTTTTTCCTTGTCCCAGGTATCAGTTGGTATGTTTTTAGATATTATGTTTGTTTTCTGAGATAATTCAATATGACCTTTGGTCATTTCTTCCCATTCATCGGAAGGACTTTTGCTATGAAAGTGAGATTTACTGACATTCACAGATGCCAAACTGTAAGAGGCAAGAGGTGACTGACTTCCTAAATTAGCTGTGTGACTTTTAGTCAACTCCATATCTTTATCTGTGAAGATTTCAGTCTTTTTGTCAGTCAATGAAATAAATAAAGGATTTTCCAAGCTCTGCTGCAATCTTTCCTTAGATACAAGGGGCTTTGAGCTACAATTTACTTTCATTTCCCCATCCTCCGACATAATTATATGATCTGGGGGCACCATTTCTTTTTCAGATACTGATGCAGCTGCTCTCTGTACATTTGTCTCATCTTGTTTAAAAATTTGATTGTCTATTGCAACTGTGTGACTCTTGGTAATGTCCATGCTATCCTCTCCTGAATAAACAGTTTTCTCTCTGAGAAGAGAGAAGGCATCTGGACTGGGATATATTTTAGAATAATTACTGTCATGCTTTAGCAATTTTTTTTCCTCCCTCATACTTGAGAGACACTTGGTTAGTTCCATTGCATCATTACAAGTAGAATAGAAACATGTCTTAGAATCTTGAATAGCTGGACTGGAACATATAGATCCTGGGATCATGTCCAATGTTCTGATATCTTGGTTGGATGTCTGTGTAACTGTCTGAATTTCTATCCCTGTAATATGACTTCTGGTAATACGTATTTCACCATTAGGGTTTAAGGAAGGGTCTTGAAAAGCATCATTCAGTTTATCCTTAAAGGCTATCTTCTGTCCTGGGGCTTTAGTTCCATAACCTGTTGAAACATCCATCATGACATTCTGAGTTTGATTTTCTATATCAGACAGATTACGTGTTGAAGGTAACTTCTGTATAGTGTGGTTAACTGTCAAGTCCATTAAGTCATTGCCATAAATTGTACCATCATCACCTTTAAATTCCCTTACACTGGCCTCACTTGATGTGGGAACCAAAGTCTGAATATTGGCTGTATGACAATGGGTAAAATTCATCTCATCATCTTGTTCTCTAAAGAATCTAGTCATATTATTGCTATTTTCATCTACACTAAGAGATACATGCATTTGATGTATAGAGGAGGCCCCATTTGAGTCTTTGGAATGAAAATCCATCTCAGAATTTTCTTTATCAGGTCCTGTAAAAGGAGAAGCATTCAATTTTCCTATTTTCAATTTTTTTACAAAATCATTGAAATTTCTTTTCTTTTCTGAGGAAGAGTTTCGATCCATGGGAAATTTTAATTCTTCCTTCATTTTTGAATCCTCGGTGTGGAGCTTTAAGTTAGCCAGAAATGATGTGGTATCTATCTTGGTGGACTTTTCACTTTTCGTACAATCTAAAAGGCCTTTGGTAATCATCACAGTGTGACTTGCTGTCATGTCCATTTGGTTTTCATCTGAAAAGATGACTGTCTGGTCATTTGCATGTTTCCTTTCATGGCTGTATTCTGTTAAAATCTACAACAAAAGCAACATATATCAGATCAAATGCTAAGTTCTAAAAAGGTATTTTACAACATGTACCATGTAGAGAGTATTATATAAATAATTCAAAATAATGGTTTCATAATACATTGGTTAGTTTGAATCAATGGTGTGGTGTATAGCAAATAATTTTTTTTTTCTTTTTCGAGGGCTGCACACACAGCATATGGAGTTTCCCAGGCTAGGGGTCTAATCGGAGCTATAGCCGCCAGCCTATGCCAGAGCCACAGCAACGCGGGATCCAAGCCTCATCTGCAACCTACACCACAGCTCACGGCACCGCTGGATCATTAACCCACTGAACAAGGCCAGGGATCGAACACACAATCGCATGGTTCCTAGTTGGATTTGTTAACCACTGAGCCATGACAGGAACTCCTATTTTTAGTGTTTTTACACAAATAAAAAGTTAAATTATATACCCATTAGAATGACTAAAAAATAAAAAGACTGACAGTAGCAAATGTAATTATAATGAAAATTCTGATTACTGTATTAGGTCATTCTCATTCTAAGTAGAAAAGACTTGGGGAGTGCCAGTCATGGCTGAGTGGTAATAAACCTGAGGATGTGGGTTCAAGCCCTGGCCTAGCTCGGTGGGTTAAGGGTCTGACATTGCTGTGAGCTGTGGTGTACATCATAGACATGGCTTGGATCTGGCATTGCTGTGGCACAGGCCAATAGTTATAGCTCCAATTCAACCCCTAGCCTGGGAACTTCCATATGCCGCAGATGTGGCCCTAAAAAAAAGAAAAAGACTTGGAAGGAATAAGTGCATGATGGCTAATTTAGAATATACTCTATACTCTTAGGGATTGGGTTTTCCTGGAAGATAGTGGTTTTAACTGTAAGGACATGATCTAACTCTTTGCTACTCAAAGTATGGTCTGTGGACCAATGCACTAGTATCACCTAGGAGACTGTTAGACGTATAGAACCTCAGGACCTATCCCAGATCTGCTAGATAAGAATCTATATTTTAACAAAATCCTGAGATGATTCATATGCCCATTAAAGTCTGAGAAGTCCTGATAAATTAAATATATTTCCCTATTATTTAAACTAGCAGTGATTTAATTATGCTTAGTTAACTAGAAAGCTGGGTAGTTTTTCTAACCTATGCTGGTCCACATTGGTAAGTAATCCCTAAATCATGTCATTACCTTTAATTTTTTTCTGTCTTAAGTTTTACTTTTTTATTTTTTGTCTTTTTTCTTTTGCCTTTTCTAGGGCCACTCCCGCAGCATATTGAGGTTCCCAGGCTAGGGGTCCAATTGGAGCTATAGTTGCCAGCCTACGCCAGAGCCACAGCAATGCAGGATCCGAGCCACGTCTGCGACCTACACCACAGCTCACGGCAACACCGGATCTTTAACCCACTGAGCAAGGCCAGGGATCGAACCGAAACCTCATGGTTCTTAGTTGGATTCGTTAACCACTGAGCCATGATGGGAACTCCTGTCTTAAGTTTTAACCATCAAGGAAGATTAAAATATGAAGCACTTGCATGAACTCATACCTCTTTCTGCTGCATCTGGGTCTGAATGGGAGCACAAAGCAATGTATTCATCCCTATTGAGTAAAAAGAAAAACAGTGGGTCAATGACAAAAATATGTATCACCAAGAGCCTGATTTTCCTTTTCTTGGGTGCTTCATCAGTTGTAAGTATTAACTAAAGTTTTTTTAGTTGCTACATCCTTCCTAAGGACTAAGGTATTAAATTTCACTAAGACTTTTAATTGTCCCATTTTAGAAACAGAGAGATCAATGATTACTGTATTTTCTGTGTGACTGAAATATTTTCAGAATGTGGTAGAGATTTTGAAAGGTGAGATTCTAAAGGTGGAAAGTATAAACTACTTATTTTCTTCCTTCACTTTTCCATTTATTTTCTGAACAGAAGTTACATAGTAAAGAGTACCGATAAGATTGAAATGTTAAGACTAAATTTTTGAAGTATCTTTTATACTATGTAAGGACTCTTGATGTTCCCTTTGTAAAATGAGATGTGCATTTTACAAAAATAATTCAAGAGAAAGACAAGAAGATAGATTCAAGAGAAGATGAACCAATGAGGAAGCTACTCTAACTGTACAGATACAACATGTTCAAAGTTTATGTTAACGCAAGAGACAATAAGAATGGAAATAAGAAATTATATTCAAGATACTTTTTCTTTTTTTGGCCACCTCTCGACATATGGAGTTCCTGCACCAGGGATTAGACACAAGCCACAGTTGCAACAACACCAGATCCTTTTAAACCACTGTTCTGGGTCAGGAATTGAACCTGCATCCGGCACTGCAGAGATGCCACTGATCCCGCTGCACCACAGCAGGAACCCAAGACATTTTAGATGTGAAATATAAAGGTTTAGGTGATGGGACTTTGGAAATAAGGAAGGGTCTGAAGATGCTATAATAAAATAAGAAATACATGCAAAATAAAGTTTAAAAGCAAATCTTCAGAGTATTTTAAAGAGTTTATGGAAAACTCAACTGAATATGATGAATTATAGGCTTTGAGTTTTTTTTGGCTTTTTAGTGCCGCACCTGTGGCATACAGAGGTTCCCAGGCAAGGGGTTGCTTCGGAGCTATAACTGCCAGCTTACACCACAGTCACAGCAACACAGGATCTGAGATGCGTCTGCAACCTACACCACAGCTTACAGCAACGCCGGATCCTTAACCCACTGAGCAAGACCAGGGATTGAACCTTCATCCTCATGGATGCTAGTCAAATTCATAAACTGCTGAGCCACGACAGGAACTCCCAAATTATAGGCTTTTTATTAAACATCTCCAGAGTTCCTGCTGTGACTCAGAGGGTTAAGAATCTGACATAGCGTCTATAAGGATGCAAGTTCAACACCTGGTCCCACTCAGTGCATTACGGATCTGGCATTGCTGTAAGCTGCAGCATAGGTCACAGGTTTGGCTCAGATCTGGCGCTGCCATGGCCATGGAGCAGGCCAGCAACCCCTAGCCTGGGATCTTCAATACACTGCAGGTATGGCCATAAAAAGAAAATGTCATATTTATAAATCAAGCTTCCCCTCAATTATTTAACAAATATTGATTCAGAATCTGTTATGTGTCCCCAAATTCAACTATATACTAAACCACAAAGAACAAAATTTCTAGACTTAAAAGAGTTCATAGTTTAATAAGAGAGCCAAAAGTAAATACCTAAAATATAGTATAATAAATGCTACAATAGACTGAGAAATAAAAGGGGTGTTGTGCGAGCATAAAACAGAGCGACTAACTCCGTGGTTTTATTTAGCAAAGGCTCAATTTAACCCAATACTACTTAATGTATGATGCGAGTCTGTGAACCACTTATAAGATAAGGAGCTTGAAGCTGATATAAAATTCCTTTCATGGAGTTCCCATGTGGCTCAGTGGTTAACAAATCTGACTAGGAACCATGAGGTTGCGGGTTCGATCCCTAGCCTTGCTCAATGGGTGGAGGATCCGGCATTGCCGTGAGCTATGGTGTAGGTTGCAGACGCGGCTCGGATCCCGAGTTGCTGTGGCTCTGGTGTAGGTGGGCAGCTACAGCTCCGATTAGATCCCTAGCCTGGGAACCTCCATATGCCATGGGAGTGGCCCAAGAAAATGGCAAAAAGACCAAAAAAAAAAAAAAAAAAAAAAAAATTCCTTTCATAAGTAAAGTTTTGCTAAAAAAAAAAAAAAAAAAAAAAAAGCCAGCTAACTAAACAGTAGCTTACTGTCTAGTGGATTTACATTCTAGTACAGCTCATTTTCTGTCATGGACCATAAGTTTGTGGACTGGCTACTTTGAATAGCACTAAAGTTAGAAGTGAAAACTGGAGTTCCCGTCGTGGCGCAGTGGTTAAAGAATCCGACTAGGAACCATGAGGTTGCGGGTTCAGTCCTTGGCCTTGCTCAGTGGGTTAACCATCCGGCGTTGCCGTGAGCTGTGGTGTAGGTTGCAGACACGGCTCGGATCCCGCGTTGCTGTGGCTCTGGTGTAGGCCGGTGGCTATAGCTCTGATTCAACCCCTAGCCTGGGAACCTCCATATGCCGCGGGAGCGGCCCAAGAAATAGCAACAACAACAACAACAACAAAAAAAAAAAGAAGTGAAAACTAAGCGAAAGATGAGAAGACTGTTAGACAAACTGGATTAGGAAGATCACTTTAGGTAGAGGAAATAGTATTTACAAATGGATACAAGCAGAAGAAAAGTCTACATGGGCATCTGCAAGCAGGTATTCATGGGCTAGAGCACAGGATACTTACATAAGACTAGAGATAAGGCTGGAGAAGAAAACAAGCCAAATTATTAAACGCTTTCTCAGTTTATGCTAATGAGTTTTGGTTTTAACCTGTAAGCAAAAAAGTGTCACTGAAGAACTTTAAGCTGGGAGGTAATATAATCAGATTCAGAAATATGTCAAATACATTAGAAGGATAAGAAACTAAATACAATAGCCCAAGAAAGAAGAGTGAGAACTTGAATTCAAATACTGACAGAAGGAACAGAGAATAAGTAACATAGGTGCAAGATATTTAGGAGACAGAATTGAAACAGAGTAGGGGCAAATGGATAGCAGAAAGAAAAAAAAATTCTTGACTTGAGTTAACGACTGAGCTAGTGGGAGTTCAAGACAGAGGACAAGAGGAACAGCAGGTGTGAGAGAAATATAAGTAAGTTTGTGACATTTTAAATTACAGATTTTGTATAAATATCAACACTCTTTCCATATATTTTGCTCATGGTTGTCTTACATATCACTTTTCAAGGAATCTAGATGAAGAAAAATATGTATGATAAGAAAATATTCTGATGGCCAACAAACACATGAAAAAATGCTCAACATCGTTGATCATAAGAGAAATGCAAATCAAAACTACCATGAGATACCACCTCACACCAGTCAGAATGGCCATCATTAATAAATCCACAAATAACAAGTGCTGGAGGGGCTGTGGAGAAAAGGGAACCCTCCTGCACTGCTGATGGGAATGTAAACTGGTACAGTCACTATGAAGAACCGTTTGGAGATACCTTAGAAATCTATACATAGAACTTCCATATGACCCCACAATCCCACTCTTGGGCATCTATCCGGACAAAACTCTACTCAAAAGAGACATATGCACCCGCATGTTCATTGCAGCACTATTCACAATAGCCAGGACATGGAAACAACCCAAATGTCCATCGACAGATGACTGGATTCGGAAGATGTGGTATATATACACAATGGAATACTACTCAGCCATAAAAAAGGATGACATCATGCCATTTGCAGCAACATGGATGGAACTAGAGAATCTCATACTGAGTGAAATGAGCCAGAAAGACAAAGACAAATACCATATGATATCACTCATAACTGGAATCTAATATCCAGCACAAATGAACATCTCCTCAGAAAAGAAAATCATGGACTTGGAGAAGAGACTTATGGTTGCCTGATGGGAGGGGGAGGGAGTGGAAGGGATCGGGAGCTTGGGCTTATCAGACACAACCTAGAATAGATTTACAAGGAGATCCTGCTGAATAGCATTGAGAACTATGTCTAGATACTCATGTTGCAACAGAAGAAAGGGTGGGGGAAAAAACTGTAACTGCAATGTATACATCTAAGGATAACCTGACCCCCTTGCTGTACAGTGGGAAAATAAAAAAAAAAAAAAAAAAAAAAAGAAAAGAAAATATTCTGATCATACTCACCAGTAATTTCACAATGATTTTCTTCTGGGTTGTTATTCCTAAAAATTGAAAAGTAATCTCAAAATCTCTAATTTGGATAATTATCAAGAATCACAACAGCTAAAAGTGTAGGGAAGGTTTTCACAGGGTGACTGGTAGACAACTCCAAAAATATCTTTAAAAAAAAGACTCATCTAGGAGTTTCCATTGTGGCTCAGGAGGTTAAGGACCTGGTATTCTCTCTGTGAGGATGTGGGTTTGATCCCTGGCCTTGCTCAGTGGGTTAAGGATGAGGCATTGCTCCGAGCTGTGGTATAGGTCACAGATGTGACTCAGATCCTATGTTGCTGTGGCTGTGGTGTAGGCCTTAGCTGCAGCTCTGATTCAGCCCCTGGCCCAGGAACTCCCACAGGCAGAAAAAGACTCATCTAATACTAACAGAAAAAAAATTACAAAACAATTAAAGGACCTTACCATTAAATTTTTTCAGAAATCAAAGTTGCAAGAATATTATAAAAAATGCCTAATACACATCCTGTTTATTGTCTTAAAATGGCCTATTAAGCAACTCATTTTCTAGAAATTTAGCTTTTAAAAAAAGGTAAGTAAAAGGAAACAACCTAAATATCCATCAATGGGGAGCTGACTAAATTGCTGGTGCAGACAAACAACAGATTGTAATAGATTGAGGACAGATCTGTATGTAACAACATTAACAAAGTGGTGTTGCCACAGCTGAGGTGCAGGCTGCAATTGCAGTGTAGGTTCGATCCCTGGCCAGGGAATTTCAACATGCCAGAGCTATAGCCAAAAAAAAAAAAAAAAAGGCTAAAGATAAATATGCACTTGGATAGGCATTCCTGTCGTGGAGCAGCAGAAGCATTTCAAATCTGACTAGGAACCATGAGGTTTGATCCCTGGCCTCGCTCAGTGGGGCTGAAGATCTGACATTGCCGTGAGCTGTGGTGTAGGTCAAAGACTCGGCTCGGATCCTGAGTTGCTGTGGCTGTGGCATAGGCCAGCAGCTGTAGCTCCAATTGGACCCCTAGCCTGGGAACCTCCATATGTCACGGGTGCAGCCCTAAAATGCAAAATAAATAAATAAAGACATAAAAAAATATACACTTGGATATACGTAAAAGCTATAATCCAATATAAACTAAAAATTAAGTGGAAAAAAGATAAACATGCACTTGGATATACAAACAAAATTTCTGCGTAGTTTCTGTCATAGCTCAGTGCAAACGAATCTGACTAGCATCCATGAGGATGCAGGTTCCATCTCTGGTCTCACTCATGGGGTTAAGGATCCAGCATTGCCATGAGCTTTAGTGTAGGTCGAAGACGTGGCTCAGATCTGGTGGCTGCTGTGCCTGTGGAGTAGGCTGATGGCTAAAGCACCGATTTGACCCCTAGCCTAAGAATCTCCATATGTCACAGGTGCAGCCCAAAAAAAGCAAAAAAAAAAAAAAAAAAAAGCAAAAAAAAAAGAAATCTGCAGGGACATCCAAGATACAGCAGTGGCTATCTATGAGGAGCCTAAGCAATATGACTTAGAGATCCTTCTGTATCAGCATATGAAGAGCATCTTTTTTTTTTTTTTTTTCAGCTCAAAACTAGTCAATAAGATGGAAAAATTGTTATTTATTTAACCAGTCCCTTACTGATGGGCCTTTAGAATCTTTCACATCTTTTACTATTAAAATAAACATTGCAGTGAATAACTTTATTTTTTTATTTTTTTTGTCTTTTTGCTATTTCTTGGGCCGCTCCCACGGCATATGGAGGTTCCCAGGCTAGGGGTTGAATCAGAGCTATAGCCACCGGCCTACACCAGAGCCACAGCAACGCGGGATCCAAGCCGTGTCTGCAACCTACACCACAGCTCACGGCAACGCCGGATGGTTAACCCACTGAGCAAGGCCAAGGACTGAACCTGCAACCTCATGGTTCCTAGTCGGATTCTTTAACCACTGCGCCACGACGGGAACTCCTGCAATGAATAACTTTATATACTCATCATTTAAAACACTTACGAGCATATTGGTAGGATAAATTCTGAGACATGACATTGCTAAGCCAAAGGGTATGTGCATTTAAAACTTTGAATGATACTGCCAACTGCTTTCTACAATTTATACCCACTAATTGCCAAACGCCTTCTATAATTTATACCTATATTCTTAACTGATTAGACAAAAAATTATATCTGAATATACTTAAGTTTGTATTTTCCTTATGATGAAGAAACTTGCTAAAAAAATTATTATACTGTATTTACAATGTTCTCTCAATTTCTGCTGTACAGCAAAGTGACCCAATTATATGTGTGTGTTTATATATATATATATACACATTCTTTTTTTCACATAAGCATCTTTTCATTTGTACAAGCCCTACTGCTATTTAATTTTTGTATTAACTTTATAATAAGAAAAAACTAATTCAATGAGAAAAATATGAAGACTTGGTATTTATCATTTTGTACTACCTGATGCATTTATTTATTTATTTGTTTTTGTTTTGTTTTGTTTTGTTTTGTTTTAGGGTCACACATGTGGCATATGGAAGTTCCCAGACTAGGGGTCAAATCACAGCTGCATCTGCAACCTACACCCCAAATCACAGCAGCACCAGATCATTAACCTACTGAGCAGGACCAGGGATTAAACCCAAATTCTCATGGATACTAGTTGGGTTTGCTACCCCTGAGCCACAACAGGGGCACCTAATGTATTTAAGGATTTACATGTGAAAGTAGAGTAATTCATCACTCTTAAAAGAATATACTGAATAATACACATACTTATCAGCTATAGCAGTATATTAAACTACACAAAGAATTTGCTTTCTTTTTTTGTGTGTGTGTATGTATGTCTTTTTGCCTTTTCTTGGGCCGCTCCCGCGGCATATGGAGGTTCCCAGGCTAGGGGTCGAATCGGAGCTGTAGCCACCAGCCTATGCCAGAGTCACAGCAACGCAGGATCCGAGCCATGTCTGCGACCTACACCACAGCTCATGGCAACGCCGGATCGTTAACCCACTGAGCAAGGGCAGGGATCGAACCTGCAACCTCATAGTTCCTAGTCGGATTCGTTAACCACTGCACCACGATGGGAACTCCAGAATTTGCTTTCTGAATTAATCCTAAGTCTCCCACATAAAGGAGATGAAAATAAAAAATAAAAATAATATAACCTTAAAAAACACTTCAAAAAGAGGAATACATAATTTCTTTCTTTTTTTTTTTTTTTTTGCTGTGCCTACAGCATGCAGAAATTTCCAGGCCAGGGATCAAACCTATGCCAGAGCAGTGACCCAAATCATTGTAGTGACAATGCCAGATCCTTAACCCACTAGACCACAAGAGAACTCTGGAACGTACAATATTTTTTTTTTTTTTTTGTCTTTTGTTGTTGTTGTTGCTATTTCTTGGGCCGCTCCCACGGCATATGGAGGTTCCCAGGCTAGGGGTCTAATCAGAGCTGTAGCCACCAGCCTACGCCAGAGCCACAGCAACTCGGGATCGGAGCCACGTCTGCAACCTACACCACAGCTCACAGCAACGCCGGATCGTTAACCCACTGAGCAAGGGCAGGGACCGAACCCGCAACCTCATGGTTCTTAGTCGGATTCGTTAACCACTGCGCCACGACAGGAACTCCCAAGGAACGTACAATTTTTAAAGAATAATTTGTATCACATTTTTCTTACTTACTGTATAATTAGAATATTTCCTCCTGTTTCTGTTTCTACAAATAAAGAAAAGATTAAAGGTTTTCAATAACACACCAATAGAGCATTAGAAAAATTCCTTAAAGACATTAACAACAATAAAGGAAATCACTAACTATGCACCTTACTTTCTGGCCTCCATGGCTCAAGTTACACTTTTTTAAGCAATAAGATGGATATTAAGTTATACCAATTATCTGCTTAGCCACTCATGATTATGCAGAAAACAGATTTAGCAGGATTATAGTAACAAACTTACCTGCAATTTCTGACTTTTTCACCATTTTCATGTGAGATTCTGTCTGGAAAACCCTAGAAAAAAATAGATTACTAAAGGAGTTCTTGCTGTGGCACAGTGGGTTAAGACTCCGACTACAGTGGCTCAGGTCTCTGCAGAGACATGGGTTCAATCCCCAGCCCAATGCAGTGGGTTAAAGAGCCAGTGGTGCCACAGCCATGGCTTAGGTGGCAGCTGCAGCTCAGATTCAATCCCTGGCCCAGGAACTTCCATATGCTGCAGGTATAACCAAAAAAGAAAAAAAGGGGGTGGGGGTGGAGGCAGATCTAAATAGACATTTCTCCAAAGAAGAAACAGATAGGAGGTCCTGTCATGGCTCAGTGGTTAATGAATCCAACGAGGAACCATGAGGTTTAGGATTCGATCCCTGGCCTTGCTCAGTGGGTTAAGGATCTGGCATTGCCATGAGTGTGATGTAGGTTGCAGACATGGCTCAGATCTTGCATTGCTGTGGCTCTGGCGTAGGCCAGCAGCTGTAGCTCTGATTAGACCCCTAGACTGGGAACCTCTATATACGGCAGGTGAGGCTCTAGAAAAAGACAAAAATAAAAAATAAAAAAAAGGAGAAATAGGTAGCCAAAAGGCACATGGAAAGATGCTCAACATCACTAATTATTAGAGAAGTGCAAATCAAAACTATAAGAGGTATCAGCTCATACTGGTCAGCATGGCCACTATCAAAAAGTCCACCAATGATAAATGTTGGGAGAGAGTTTGGAGATAAAGGAACCCTCTTATGCTGTGGTTAGAATATAATAAAGCCACTATGGAAAACAGTATGGAACTTCCTTAAAAAACTATAATCAGAATTACTATATGACCATGCAATCCCACTCCTGGGCATATATTCAAAGAAAACCTTATTTTGAAAAGTTGCATGTAACCCAATGTTCACTGCAGCACTATTTACAACAGCCAAGACGTGGAAGCAACCTAAATGTCCACTGACAGATAAATGGATAAAGAAGATGTGGTACATATATACAATGGAATACTACTCAGCCATAAGAAAGGATAAAATAATGCCATTTGCAGCAACATGGTGGCTAGAGATTATCATACTAAGTGAAGTAAGCCAAAGACAAACATCATACATTTGGAATCTCAAAAAAGTGATACAAATGAACTTATATACAAAACACAAATAGACCCACAGACACAGAAAACAAAAAAAAATTTTAAAGGCTATTGAGAGAGTTTCCATCCTGGCTCAGCGGAAATGAATCTGACTAGCATCCATGAGGATGCAGGTTCGATCCCTGGCCTCACTCAGTGGGTTAAGGACCCATCGAAGCTGTGAGCTGTGGTATAGGTCACAGACTTGGCTTGGATCTGAAATTGCTGTGGCTGTGGTATAGCCCAGCGGCTACAGCTCCAATTGGACCCCCAGCCTGAGATACTCTATGTTGCAGGTGTGGCCCTACAAATACAAAAAAAAATTTTTTTTAATTAAAAATTTAAAAATTAAAAAGTAAAAGTCTTCACAGCTAAAAAGTTATCTATGAACAAACAAGAGAAAAGCAAAGATAATTATAAAGTTATCCAACATATTAAGTTTCACAGCAAAAAAGTATTAAAACTAAAAAAGGTTGCTACGACACAATAAGAGGGAAGTTACCAATGAAAACTAATAATAACCCAAATTACATGTAAAGAAAAAACACAGAGGAAAAAAAAAAACGAAAGCAATATAAAGAAGGAAATGTGGAAATACATATATAGATGACTTAAGATCTAAATTTTAGAACACTACATATTAGGTAGGCAAAGAGGAAATTACAAATGTATACAATTTAATTAAAAAACATACTCAAAAAGACCAAAAAAAAAGAGTTCCTGTCGTGGCTCATTGGTTAACGAATCTGACTAGGAACCATGAGGTTGTGGGTTCAATCCCTAACCTCCCTCAGTGGGTTAAGCATCCAGAGTTGCTGTGAGCTGTGGTGTGGGTTGCAGATGCGGCTCGGATCCCGAGTTGCTGTGGCTCTGGCGTAGGCTGGCGTCTACAGCTCTGATTAGACCCCTAGCCTGGGAACCTACCTCTATATGCCACGGGAACAGCCCTAGAAAAGGCAAAAAGACAAAAAAAAAAAAAAAAAAAAAAGCTAGGGAGCTCCTGTTGTGGCTCAGCAGTAATGAACCTAAGGATGTATCCATGAGGATGCATGCTTGATCCCTGGCCCTGCTCAGCGGGTTAAGGATCCGGTGTTGCCATGAACTGTGGTGTAGGTGCAGACAAGGCTCAGATACAGTGGCATTGCTGTGGCTGTGGTGTAGGCCAGCAGCTGCAGCTCTGATTTGACCCCTGGGAACCTCCATGTGCTGAAGAGCAAAAAATAATAATAATACTAAATTTAAAAAATAAAAAGCATATTTAGGAAACATATGAAGACAACTAATGGAAAGGGCAAAATAATTCTTTCATTTTTCTGTAAATTTATCTTTATTATGGTTGTTCCTTATATTCTCACTTTTTTTTTTTTTTTGGCTTTTTTTCTAGAGCCGCATTCGTGGCACATGAAGTTCCCAGGCTAGGGGTCAAATCGGAGCTGCAACTGCCAGCCTACACCACAGCCATAGCAATGCAGGATCCAAGCTACATCTGCAATTTAAACCACAGCTCGAAGCAACCCTGGATCCCTGACCCACTGAGGATGGTCAGGTATTGAACCGGCATCCTTGTGGATACTAGTCAGATTTGTTTCCGCTGCAGCACAATGGGAACTCCCTTTGCACTCTAATTTTTTTTTTTTCATCCTACACAGTATTTACAATGTAAGGAAAGCATACAAAGGTATAATCTGTTACAAAAATTATTTATGAACTTAGAAAGACTTATGCTTTAATAACCCAAAATTTAAAGGGTTCGACCACACAAAAACTTTAAAATATTTTCTTCCATATTGCCTAGGTAGATGAGAAAATTTTTTAAAAAAATTCAAAATGAGAAGAAAAAAGCATACATGAAAAAAATACAGAAAAATAGTGATGACGGAGTACAAATTAAAATGACTAAGTCAAGGAACATTAATCAGCCATTAAAAAGAATGAAATACCCGCAGTTTTAGCAATTACCATGCTAAGTGAGGTCAGCCATACAATGAGACACCAACATCAAATGCTTTCACTGACATGTGGAATCTGAAAAAAGGACAGACTGAACTTTGCAGAACAGATGCTGACTCACAGACATTGAAAACCTTATGGTCTCGGAGGAGACAGTTTGGGGATGGGGGGATGTACTTGGGTTGTGGGATGGAAATCCTGTGAAATTAGATTGTTATGATCATTATTATACAACTACAGATGTGATAAATTCATTTGAGTAATAAATAAATTTTTAAAAAATTTAAAAATACAATGACTAAATAAAAAATCAATTAAGTCAGCTAAAAATAAGTGCTAAAATCTAATCTTTATATAGTGTCTTAGGAAAAAAGGTACATTAGTAGAAGTACTAAAACCAATAACAAAAATGTAATAATGACTACATAACTACCACTTTTTTTTTTTTTTTTTAAGACTGCACATACAGGATCTGAGTCTTGTCTGTGTCCTACACCACAGCTCAAGACAACAGCAGATCCTTAACTCACTGAGTGAGCCCTGGGATCAAACCCGAGTCCTCATGGATACTAGCTGGGTTCATTACCACTGAGCCACAACAAGAACTCCACAACTACGTCTTTTAAGCCTGGCTATTCTACTTTGGGGAATATAACCTAAAAAAAGTAACTCAAAAGAAAAAAATAATTTTTTTTTTTTTTTGTCTTTTTAGGGCCACACTTGTGGTATATGGAAGTTCCCAGGCTAGGAGTTCTATTGGAGCTGTAGCTCCAGCCTACACCAGAGCCACAGCTACTCCAGATCAGAGCCGTGTCTGTGACCTACACTATAGCTCAAGGCAATGCCAGATACTTAACCCACTGAACAAGGCCAGGGATCAAACCCAAGTCCTCATGGATGCTAGTCAGGTTCGTTAACCACTGAGCCAAGACAGGAATTCCTGAAAAAAAAAAAAAATTTACATAAAAATATCTAACACACCACAGGAAATAATCAAATCTTAACAAAAATTAAAAATTGTTATTTTTACCTTAACATTATTTCTAAAGCAAGCATATTTAAGAAAAGTCAGTCTGAAACAAATGGGAGAACAAATGAGTTATGACATCAAACCTCTGCCACACCTGTTCAAGGAGTACACAGAAACATTCAAGGCTTGCAATAGGTGTATGGATATACTGTGGAGATGGATTCATTAGGTTTCATAGCATGGTGCCATTAAACATTCTGAATCATTCGAGTAACTAATGGTTCAGATTC
Source organism: Sus scrofa (assembly GCF_054392235.1). Classification (NCBI taxonomy): domain Eukaryota; kingdom Metazoa; phylum Chordata; class Mammalia; order Artiodactyla; family Suidae; genus Sus; species Sus scrofa. The sequence continues at coordinate 140,010,254 of NC_139383.1, forward strand.
CATGATCAGAAAGCCATATTTACATTATAGTTTGTTTGTTTGTTTGTTTGTTTGTTTTTTTGCCATTTCTAGGGCCGCTCCTGCAGCATATGGAGGTTCCCAGGCTAGGGGTCGAATTGGAGCTGCAGCCACCAGCCTACGCCAGAGCCACAGCAACATGGGATCCGAGCTGCGTCTGCAACCTGCACCACAGCTCACGGCAATGCCGGATCCCCAACCCACTGAGTAAGGCCAGGGATCGAACCTGCAACCTCATGGTTCCTAGTCGGATTTGTTAACCACTGAGCCACGACAGGAACTCCTATAATTACTTCTTCAGTAAAAATGCTTATAAGGAATGCCTTGATCTTATAAGGAATGTCTTTTGATTTGCTCTTATTCATTTGATTTTTTTCTCACAAAATATTTAGTAGCAGCATTCTTATTTACACACAAATCTCTAGTGAACCTGTTTAGTTTTAAAGCCTATCTCTAAGAGATCAACCCATTTCTTGGAGGTCCCATTGTGGCTCTGCAGGTTAAAGACCAGACACTGTCTCTAAAGGATGCACATTCCATGCTTGGCCTCACTGAGTGGGTTAAGGATCCAACAGGGCCACAAGCTTCAGCACAGGTTGCAGATGTGGCTCAGAACCTGCACTGCTATGGCTTCAGTGTAGGCTGGCCACTGCAGCTCCTTTTCGACCCCTAACCCAGGAACTTTCATATGCTACAGATGTGGCCCTAAAAAGAAAAATAGTAATAATAATTTAAAAAACTACATATAGAACAATCATATGATCCAGCAATCCCACTCCTTAGCACATACCTGGACTATAATTCTATAATTCTTTTTTTTTGGCTACACCCACAGCATGTGGAGTTCCCCAGCCAGAGGTTGAACCCATGCTGCAAATGAGACCTGTGCCATAGCTGTAGCAACACTGGATCCTTAATGTGCTATGCCATGAAAGAACTTGCTATACAATTCTTTATTTTTATTTTTAGGGCCACACCTGCGGCATATGGAGTTCCCAGGCTAGGGGTCCAAACAGAGCCACAGCTGCCAGCCACAGCCACATGGGACCTGAGCCAAGTCTGTGACCTACACCACAGCTCAAGGCAACACAGGATCCTTAACCCACTAAGTGAGGCCAGGGATCGAACCTGCAACCTCATGGTTCCTAGTCAGATTTGTTTCCACTGTGCCACGATAGGAATGCCTCTTTATTTATTTATTTTTAATTAATAATATTTTTTTTGACAATTCTTAATTTAGCATCCTTCAGTAATGTTTTATTTTTTATACACTATTAATTAATTTACAGCAATAAAATATAACACAATGGAAAAAAGAATATTTCTCTGGTTATTATTTTTATATAGAAAATAAATTAATTTCCACATATTAATTGTGTATCTTACTACTTACTGTTAATAGAGCTATTTCAATTGATACTCTAGGAATTCCCTAATATTTAATCATTCAATCTGCAAAGGTAATAGATTTATCCCCATCTTTCCAATTTTTATAACTCCATTTTCTCTGTCTAGTATTTTTGTTGGTTAGCACTTCCAATAAGATGATAAGTAACAGCTGTCATGATTTTATAGGGGATGCTTTCCATGTTTCTCTTTTCAGTATAATGCTAAATAAAAGCCTTTTTTTTTTTGTCTTTTTCTTGAGCCGCTCCCTCGGCATATGGAGGTTCCCAGGCTAGGGGTCGAATTGGAGCTGTAGTCACCAGTCTACACACCAGAACAACAGCAACGCGAAATCCGAGCCGCATCTGCAACCTACACCACAGCTCACGGCAACGCCAGATCCTTTTACCCACTGAGCAAGGGCAGGGATCGAACCCACAGCCTCATGGCTCCTAGTCGGATTCGTTAACCACTGCGCCACGACGGGAACTCCAATAAAAGCCTTTTAAACAATAATTTTCTAATGTTTATCTAATAGAAACACAAATTATCTAAATCAGTTAGTACCAGCATATTTGGTATAACATAAAAAAAATTATCTGTAACATTATTTCTCATTTCAACTTACTTTATAGTATCTGCAAAGCTGACTCGACGAGAATTTTTCTTATTTCTGAAAGCATTGGATTCCTAAGGGCAGAGAACAGACGGTATGATTCTTAATGAAACCAGTCTCCAGAGTACTACAGACAGAGATCAGGTCTTATTCTAATTATTATGTTATTAATTTTGATAATTAATTTTATTCTCAAAAAAAACTCCATTATAGAAGCACTTAACATGAATATGATTTTCAGTGTGAATGATAATAAGCCCACTGACACAAACAACATATATTTAAGGAAGGTGATGACTATCTTTATTTTTCCTTTTTGGCCGCCCACAGGCATATGGAGTTCCTACGCCAGGGATCAAATCCAAGCCTCAATTTCAACCTAAGCCACAGCTGTGGCAACGCTGTATCCTTAACCCACTGTGTGGGGCCAAGAATTGAACCTGCATCCCAGAGCTCCCAAGATGCCACTGATATTATTGGACCACATCTGGAACTCGGAATTACTGTCTTTTTACTTACCTTTTCTCTTTACCATTTCTTTAAATGACTGGTTACTTTGCTATAAAATAGAAGAAAGACTGGAGACAAAACAAGCAATATATTACCTAATATGGTAAACTTACTACACTATTTTTAAGATTAAAAAAATTTTTAGGAGTTTCTGTTGTGGCTCAGCGGGTTATGAACCTAACTAGCGTCCATGAGGATGCAGGTTCGATCACTGGCCTCACTCTGTCAGTTAAGGATCCAGCACTGCCCTGAGCTCTGGCGTAGGTCACAGACATGGCTCGGATCTGGGGTTGCTGTGGCTGTGGCCTAGACTGGCAGCTGCAGCTCAGATTCAACCCCTAGCCCAGAAACTTCCATATGCTGAGGTTGCACCTATAATTAAAAAAAAAAATTATATTGTGGTAAAACACAATTAATATGAAATTTGCCATCTTAACCATGGTTTTTTGGTAGTATTTTTACTTTTTCTATTATAGTTGATTTACAATGTCCTATCAATTTCTGCTGTACAGCAAACTGACCCAATCATACATTAACCACATTTTAAGTTTATTTATTTTTTATTTTTTGGCCACATCCAAAGCATGTGGAAGTTCCCAGGTCAGGAACTGAACCCATGCCACAGCAGTGATCCAGGCCACCATAGTGACAACATCAGACCCTTAACCTGATGCATCAAAAAGAAATTCCGTTAACTATATTTTAAATTTTAAATTTTTATTTTATTAGGGTAAGAACACTTAACAAGATCTACCCTCTTAGGAGTTCCCTCTGTGGTGCCGTGAGATAAAGATCTGGCATTGCTACAGCTACAGCATAGGTCACAGCTGTAGCTTGTATCTGATCCCTGGCCAGAGAACTTCCATACACCATGGGTACAGTCAAAAAAGAGAAGCCAGAAAAAAAAAAAAAAAAAAAACCTACCCCACTTAACATATTTTTAAGTGTACAATATTGTTAACTATAGGAACAATGTTGTATAGCAGATCTCTAGAACTTATTCATCCTGCACAGGTGAATCTTTGTACCTGTTGATGAACAACTCCCCATTTTTCCCTCCTCTCTGCCCCTGGCAAACACTATTCTCCTTACTTTCTTTTCTTTTTCTTTTTTTGTCTTTTTAGGGCCACACCCATGGCACTTGCTATTTTCTGTTTTTTTGGTTTTTTTTAATAGTCCATCCTAATGGATACAAGTCGCTATCTCACTATGGTTTTGACTTGCGTTTCTGCAATGATTAGTGATGCATCTTTTCCTTATAATATGCTATTTTTATTTTCCCTCATCTTAACAAGGAAAAACTTTTTTTTTTTTTTTTTTTTAGGGCTGCACCTTTGGCATATGGAAGTTCCCAGGCTATGAGTTGAATTGGAGCTGCAGCTGCTGGCCTACACCATAGCCACAAAGGATCTAAGCTGCATCTGCAAACTACACCGCAGCTCACGGCAACACTGGATCCTTAACCCACTTAGCAATGCCAGGGATCAAATACCTATACGAATTGGATTCACAACTGCTGAGCCAATATGGAAGCTCCACAAACATTTTTATTCACATAGATATTAAATACAAAAAGCAAAAGATGAGGAATCCCTCCATGGCCCAGTGGCTTAAGAATCCGACTGCAAGGGCTTGGGGTGCTGCAGAGATGGAGGTTTGATCCCCAGCCAGGTGCAGTGGGTTAAAGGATCTGACATTGCTGCACCTGCAGCAGAGGTTACCACTATGGCTTAGATTCAATCCCTGGCCTGGGAACTCCTATATGCCTCAGGTACGGCCATAAAAATTTTAGCCCCCCCCCCAAAAAAAATCCATAGGGAATTTTACAGTGTTAGTTTGGGATAACTAAGCATAAGTTTTATCATAACAAAGAATCAGGAATGTTCATCATCTCTGTTAAGATCCTGGCAGACAATACAGGCAGCATTAAACCTAATAATAATAGGCTGAAATTTGTGTGGTATATTGGAAAAGAGCACTGAGTTTGAAATTAGGAGATTAGAGCTTCAATTTAAAGTCTGCACTAACTAGCTACGTGAGCTTAGACAAAATATGTAACCTCTCTGGACCTCATATTTCTCTTCTATATAATGAAGGAATTAGTTCCAAAATTACTATTGAGATTCTGTTAGTTTTAAAGCTCTATGGAGTTCCCGTGGTGGCTCAGTGGTTAACAAACCCGACTAGCATCCATGAGGACACAGGGTCAATCCCTGGCCTCACTCAGTGGATTAAGGATCCGGTATTGTCGTAAGCTGTGGTGTAGGTTGCAGACATGGCTGAGATCTGGTGTTGCTGTGGCTGTGGTGTAGACCGGCACCTGTAGCTCTGATTGGACCCCTAGCCTGGGAACCTCTATATGCTATGGGTGCAGCCCTAAAAAAAAAAAAAAAAAAAAAAGGAATCAATTAAATAAGCCAGTATACAGAAATAAAAGGGGGAAAATAAGTCTATTGTAAAAGCAACTACGAACACAAGGAACAGCAAAAGGTCAAACATGAAGAATGAAGATGTTTAAAAAGGACTTCAAAATCATAAAATATGGGGAAGGAAAGAAAATCTAGACTCTTTTTTTTAAGATTAAAAAAAGCCTATATGACTATCAGGCTAAAGCAAGCAGATATAGGAAAGCATTAACATACAGGGCAACCACAAATCAAAACAAAATATTACATCCACAAAATCTAAAAAGGACACAAGCATAAAACAAAATCATCCAACCAAAAAAAGGAGAAACACAGAATCAACTGGAAAACAAGGTTTAAAATGGCAATAAATATATATTTATCAATAATTACCTTAAATGTCAATAGACTGATCCAATCAAAAGACATACAATGGAGTTCCTGTCGCAGCCCAGTGGTTAACAAATCTGACAAGGAACCATGAGGTTGCGGGTTCGATCCCTGGCCTCACTCAGTGGGTTAAGGATCCGGCATTCCCATGAGCTGTGGTGTAGGTCGCAGACATGGCTCGGATCCCACATTGCTGTGGCGTAGGCCGGCAGCTACAGCTCTGATTCGACCCCTAGCCTGGGAACATCCATATGCTGCTACAGCGGCCCAAGAAATGGCAAAAAGACAAAAACAAACAAACAAACAAATAAACAAAAAACAGACATACAGTGACAGACTGGATAAAAAAAACAAAAGCCTACAATATGATGTCTACAAGAGATGTAACTTAGGGCAAAGGATACATAAACTGCAAGTGAGAGGATGGGAAAAGGTATTTCATGCAAATGGAAAAGACAGCAAGGCAGGAGTTGCAATACTCATATCAGACAAAATAGACTTTAAAACTAAGGCCATAAAGAAAGACAAAGAAGGACACTATTTAATGAGAAAAGGATCCATTAAAGAAGAGGATATTATAATCATCAATACATATGTCCCTAATATAGGAGCACTCAGATACATACAACAACTACTAACAGACATAAAAGGAGAAATTTATGGGAATACAATAACAGTAGGAGATTTTAACACCCCATTCACATCAATGGCAAAATCCTCTAGATGGAAGATCAATAAGGCAACAGAAATCCTAAATGACACAACAGAAAAGTTAGACTTAATGGAATTTTTAGGACATTACATCCAAAAAAATCAGAATATACCTTCTTTTCAAGTGCACATGGAACATTCTCAAGGATTGACCACATACTGACGCACAAAACTAACCTAAACAAATTTAAGAGTACGGAAATTATTTCAAGTATCTTCTCTAACCACAATGGCATGAAACTAGAAATCAACCACAAGAAAAGAAATGAGAAGAAAAAAAAAAAAAAAGGAGTTCCAGTCGTGGCGCAGTGGTTAACGAATCCTACTAGGAACCATGAGGTTGCGGGTTCAATCCCTGCCCTTGCTCAGTGGGTTAACGATCTGGTGTTGCTGTGAGCTGTGGTGTAGGTTGCAGACGCGGCTCGGATCTGGTGTTGCTGTGCCTGTGGCAAAGGCTGGCGGCTACAGCTCCAATTCAACTCCTAGCCTGGGAACCTCCATATGCCGCTGAAAGTGGCCCTAGAAAAGGCAAAAAGACAAAAAATAAATAAATTAATTAAAAAAAAAGAAATGAGAAAAAACTGACTACATGGAGACTTAAGGACATGCTACTAAAAAAACAATGAGTCAACTTGGAAATCAATGAGAAATTAAAAAATACCTCAAGACAGGAGTTCCCACTGTGGCACAGCAGAAACAAATCCGAAGAGGAACCATGAGGTTATGAGTCTGATCCCTGGCCTTGCTCAGTGGGTTAAGGATCTGGTGTTGCCATAAGCCTCTGGTATACGTCACAGACGCAGCTTGGATTCTGCATTGCTGTGGCTGTAGCTGTGGCTGTGGCCAGCAGTTGTAGCTCCAAATGGATCCCTAGCCTGGGAACCTCCATATGCCACAGGAGATGCCCTAAAAAAAAAAGGAGTTCCCGTCGTGGTGCAGTGGTTAACGAATCCGACTAGGAACCATGAGGTTGCAGGTTCGGTCCCTGCCCTTGCTCAGTGGGTTAACAATCCGGCATTGCCGTGAGCTGTGGTGTAGGTTGCAGATGTGGCTCGGATCCCGCGTTGCTGTGGCTCTGGCATAGGCCGGTGGCTACAGCTCCAATTAGACCCCTAGCCTGGGAACCTCCATATGCCATGGGAGTGGCCCAAGAAATAGCAAAAAGACAAAAATAAATAAATAAATAAATCAGTGCACTCACTAAAAAACAAAAAAACAAAAAAAAAACTCAAGACAAATGATAATGAAAACACACCCATTCAAAATCTATGGGATGCCACAAAAGCAATGCTTAGTGGGAAGTTCATAGCAATGGAGGCCTTCCTCAAAAAAGAAGAAAAATCTCAAATCAACAACTTAACCCACCACCTAAAAGAATTAGAAAAAGAAAAACAAACAAAACTTAACGTCAGCAGAAAGAAGGAAATCACAAAGATCAAAGGAGAAGCAATAAACATTGTGACACTTGAAAAAAATAAATAAATAAAAATAAAGATCAGAGAAGAAATCAATAAAATAGATATTCAAAATACAACAGGAAAAAAATCAATAAAACCAAGAGCTGGTTGAGAGAGTAAACAAAATTGAAAATAAACAAAATAAGAAATGAAAAAAAAAAAAAATGAAAAAAAAAAAGGAGTTCCCGTCGTGGCTCAGTGGTTAACGAATCCGACTAGGAACCATGAGGTTGCGGGTTCGGTCCCTGCCCTTGCTCAGTGGGTTAACGATCCGGCGTTGCCGTGAGCTGTGGTGTAGGTTGCAGACGCGGCTTGGATCCCGCGTTGCTGTGGCTCTGACGTAGGCCGGTGGCACAGCTCTGATTCAACCCCTAGCCTGGGAACCTCCATATGCCGTGGGAGCGGCCCAAGAAATAGCAACAACAACAACAACAACAACAACAACAAAAATAAAAAAATAAAAAATAAATAAAAATAAATAAAAAAAAAAAGAAATGAAGATGGAGAAATCTTAACAAACACTGCAGAAATAAAAAAAAACCATAGGAGAGTACTATGAACAATTATATGCCAACAAATTTGACAACCTAGAAGAAATGGACAACCTTCTAGAGACTTACAGCCTGCCAAAACTGAATCAAGAAGAAGTAGATCAACTGAACAGACTGATCACTAGAAATGAAACTGAATATGTCATGAAAACACTCCCTACAGAAGTTCCCGTTATGGCTCAGTGATTAACAAATCCGACTAAATCTAGTCACTTGCGATGGAACATGATGGAGGATAATGTGAAAAAAAGAATGCATGTGCACATACATACATACACACACACACACACACACACACACACACACACACACACACACACACACATATATGAATGACTGGGTCACTTTGCTATACAGCAGAAGTTGACAGAACAACGTAAATAAACCGTAATAGAAAAAATTAAAAAAAAAAAAGGATCCTGCCTTGTCGCAGCTTGGATTTGATCCCTAGTCTGGGAACACCATGTGCTGCTGGGTGGCCAAAAAAAAAAAAAAAAAAAGAGTAAAAATAAATTAAATCAATCAATCAATCAATTACTGAAAACAGTCATCTATAAGGCACTTGTACTTGAGACTTACCTGAATAGTTTCATTCCCACTTCTGAGGTCCTGAAGAGGGCTCCTTGGGGGTTTCAAAATCTAGAAGTAAGAAAATTATTCAAGAAAACCTGCCATATCTATTAATAGTCACCTCATTTCAAGTTATACCATGAGTAGAAAGGTAGAGATGCTACAATTCATGTAAAAACCTCTAAAACTCGTTATATTCATATTGCTCAGTGCTACACTTTGTGGCTAATTTAAATATTCCCTTCTTCTTTCCCACATTCCCCAATTACTTTGCCTACTCTCATTCTATGTAGTTGGGGTAAACCTCTACCCCAACTGTAGGGTTCAACAGTTAGCCCTGGCCAAGAAAAATCTGCACATGATATTCTGTGCTCAACAGTGACTGGTTTAGTAATGAGGACTTGACCCATATCAAGATAATTGAGCCAACACAATGCAGTCCTGAGTATTATGGGTTTTTCTTTTATCTTGAGGAAATACACACTATTTTTCATATAGAACTTAAAAGTTGGGCGAGCTAGATATACTGTAGTAATCACAGGCAGAAAGCCTGGAGTTCCTGTTATGGTGCAGTAGAAATGAACCTGACTAGAACCCATGAGGATGAGGGTTTGATCCCTGGCCTCACTCAGCGGGGTGGGGATCTGATGTTGTTGTGACCTGTGGTGTAGGTTGCAGATGTGGCCTGGATCCTGTGTTGCTGTGGCTGTAGTATAGGCTGGCAACTACAGCCCTGATTTAACTGCTAGCCTGGGAACTTCCATATGCTGTGGGTGCAGCCCTAAGAAGCAAAAAAAAAAAAAAGGTGGGGAGTTCCCGTCGTGGCGCAGTGGTTAACGAATCCAACTAGGAACCATGAGGTCGCGGGTTCGGTCCCTGCCCTTGCTCAGTGGGTTAATGATCCGGCGTTGCTGTGAGCTATGGTGTAGGTTGCAGACGCGGCTCGGATCCTGCGTTGCTGTGGCTCTGGCGTAGGCCGGTGGCTACAGCTCCGATTCAACCCCTAGCCTGGGAATCTCCATATGCTGAGGGAGCGGCCCAAGAAACAGCAACAACAACAAAAGACAAAAAAAAAAAAAAAAAAAAAAAAAAAAGGTGGGGAGAAAGCCTGTCAGATAATAGATTACCCAGAGAAAGTGATCAGAGTATAAAAAATAAATAAAAGGAGGAGTTCCTGTCATGGTGCAGCAGAAATGAATCCGACAAGGAACCACAAGGTTGTGGATTCAATCCCTGGCCTTGGAGTTACTGTTGTGGTGCAGCAGAAATGAATCCAACTAGGAACCATGAGGTTGCGGGTTCGATTCCTGGCCTTGCTCAGTGGGTTAAGGATCCGGCGTTGCCGTGAGCTGTGGTGTAGGCTGCAGATGTGACTTGGATCTGGCATTGCTATGGCTCTGGCCAGCGGCTACAGCTCCGATTAGACCCCTAACCTGGGAACCACCATATGCCTCGGGTGTGGCCCTAAAAGGACGAAAGGACAAACAAACAAGCAAAAAATCCCTGGCCTTACTCAGTGTGTTAAAGATCCAGTGTTGCCGTGAGCTATGGCTGCAGACTCAGCTCGGATGTGGTGTTGCTGTGGTGTAGGCCAACAGCTACAGCTCTGATTAGACCCCTAGCCTGGGAACCTCCATATGCCGCAGGTGCAGCCCTAGAAAGCCAAAAAAAATCAAAGGAAATCCCAGTATTGGTGATCATGTCCAGCACTTTCACTGTAAGTTATCTCCGTGACAGACATCTTCAGGGCAAACATTTTCACTGCATAACTAATTGCCCTATAGCAATTTTGCAATAAAAGAGGATATAAATAAAAGGATATAATGAGGAGTTTCCATGTGGCTCAGTGGGTTGGGGATCCCATGTTGTGATCACTGCAGTGGTTGGGGTTGCTGCTGTGGCACAGGTTTGATCTGTGGCCCAGGAACTTCCATATGCCACAGGTTTAGCCATAAAAAGAAAAAAAATTTGTTTAAATAAAAAAGAAAAATTTGGAGTTCCCATCGTGGCTCAGTGGTTAACGAATCTGACTAGCATCCATGAAGATGCAGGTTCAATCCCTGGCCTTGCTCAGTGGGTTAAGGATCCAGTGTTGCCATGAGCTGTGGTGTAGGTCGAAGACACAGCATGGATCTGGCATTGTTATGGCTGTTGTGCAGGCCGGCGGCTACAGTTTCAATTCAAACCCTAGCCTGGAACCCTCTATATGCTGCGGATGTGGCCCTAAAAATCAAAAATAAATAAATAAATAAATAAGAAAAATTTTAAAAAGAGAAAGGAAAGAATGTGTGATTCATGGCAATACTACACAAATAATTTATTTTATTTTGTGGGTTGTATTTAAGCACTTGTTTCTGTCTTTTGCTCACAGTATTTTATATGTTTTTAATTTACTGATTCATTCATTTTCTTCATTTGGCATCACACTTTTTCTTTTTCACTAAAACTTCTCCCTTCATTAAGACAGGTTATCACTTTCCAAATACTAGGATGCATATTTGTAACTAAGCTTTGTATTGCATTGTGAAAGCCTTCAACAATGCAGTTTGTTCTTGGCATACTGTTATATGTCTGTTGAGAGAGATTCCAAAATTCTATGGGAAATGTGGGTTCAACTCTGCTTTGGAGACCCTTGGCCTCTCTCAGATTCACGTAATATAAAAATGAAAGTATTGCATCAATGAAGAAATGAAACCAAACTGTCAATTAGTTACTTAACCTTAATGGCAAAATTGCACTATTGCCAATTAATTATGTGGCAAAAAAGCTTTGTGGCAAAGATGCTTACGAACAACAATAGTTAGAACCATTAGTGCTATTGTTGGAACACCTGGTCAGTTATGTTGTGCCTAACAACATCCCTATCTTTGGATTTTTTTTTAGTTTCTAACAATAAATTTTGTGCTTAAATCAGTTTGAATTATATTATTTTGTATCCTGCTACAGCTTTGTACACAAGTTCAAATATACATATATTATATGTATATATATATATATATATTTGTGCCACAGCAAGAATTCCAATGTTTGAGTCTTTATCCAGAGAGCAAGAGAAGCCAGTGGGGTTGGGATGGTGATACCACAGTCAGAATTACTGGGGTATAGGAGTTCTCGTGGTGGCTCAGTGGTTAACGAACCTAAGAACCCCGAGGTTGCAGGTTCGATCCCTGGTCTCGCTCAGCAAGTTAAGTATCCAGCATTGCCATGAACTATGGTGTAGGTCACAGGGGGGGCTCGGATCCTGCATTGCTGTGGCTGTGGCGTAGGCTGGCAGCTACAGCTCTGATTAGACCCCTAGCCTAACCTCCATATGCCATGGGTGCCGCCCTAAAAAGCAAAAAAAATATATGCATATATATTACTGGCATATATACTCATCATTAGATAAAAAGTAACAATTATTAGTTTAAATAAGTATTTCTTACTGAGGAATGTCGTCTTCTAACAGGTCTTTCAACACTGTCACTGAAAGAGGAAAAAAAATTTACATATACATCAGTAAAAGACTGAATTTCTAAAACTCATCATTACAACATCCCTTACACGCTTTTAAACTGGTCATCACTTTCATTTAATAAAATGTGAAAAGTTTACAGACTTAAACTCAGTATTTAGAAAGTCAATGTTTTAAAATACATATGGGGAGTTGCCGTCGTGGTGCAGTGGTTAACGAATCCAACTAGGAACCATGAGGTTGCGGGTTCGGTCCCTGCCCTTGCTCAGTGGGTTAACGATCCGGCGTTGCCATGAGCTGTGGTGTAGGTCGCAGACGCGGCTCGGATCCTGCGTTGCTGTGGCTCTGGCGTAGGCTGGCAGCTACAGCTCCGATTAGACCCCTAGCCTGGGAACCTCCATGTGCCGCAGGAGCGGCCCAAGAAATGGCAAAAAGACAAAAAATAAATAAATAAATAAAAATTAAATAAATAAATAAATAAAATACATATGGTATACCACTAGTACAATACTATTTACCTATTGATAAAAGTAAAATTATAAGATAAATAGACCATAAATCAAGAGACTATAAGCTCTAGTTTGACAACTGTGTGATTTTTAGACTGGGTTTGAATATTCAAATGGCAAAGAAGGGCCAAACAGATAATTTAGCAGCTGCAAGAAAAATAAGTGATGTTCATACTATAAAGGTCTGACCATCATGCTATGTTATTCCACTCAGGTTAACTGCTGCCAAGAAATAACATGAGCCCAGTAAAACTGTGGGCTGAACAGCCACCAGTTTGTAATGCCAACTTTAGGCAAATCATTTAATTTCCTTGGCCCTCAATTTTCTCATCCTTAAATTGAAGAGATGGGAGGTGGTCTCTAAAGTCCCTCTCAGATTTGACTCTAGATGAGTTTATATAAAGATATGGCAAGGAGTGCTGTTACTTTGTAATACTTACTTCTTTTCCCTGGAACAGAATGGGAAAAGGTTTCAGAAGTTATCAACATGTCTTACTAATTGAGAAGGTATCTTGGATAAAGAGTTTAAGGAGTTCCCATCGTGGCACAGTGATTAACGAATCCGACCAGAAACCATGAGGTTGCGGGTTCGATCCCTGGCCTTGCTCAGTGGGTTGAGGATCTGGCATTGCCATGAGCTGTGGTGTAGACTGCAGACACGGCTCGGATCCCGAGTTGCTGTGACTCTGACGTAGGCCGGTGGCTACAGCTCTGATTCGACCCCTAGCCTGGGAACTTCCATATGCTGCAGGAGCAGCCCAAGAAATGGCAAAAAGACAAAAAAAAAAAAAAGAATTTAATATTTTTAGCTGCATATCATGCACTTACTTTTCTTCATTAGCCTCTGAAGACATCCCATCCATTTCTGAAGAAAAATTTTTCTGTAACAAATAAACAGTATGAGAAAACGTGAAAAAAAAAATGAAAGAGAAATGATAAACTATGAAGAGATTAAGAGCAGAGTTGTGATTTCAGGATTACGTTCTGTGGGAAGGCCAAAAAAAGGAAGGAAGGAAAAACTTCACTATGGGGCTATGAAATGAGAAATTCTGAGTAGTTTAAAGCACTCTGTTACGGAGTTCCCATTTATGGCTCAGCAGTTAACGAACCTGACTAGTATCCATGAGGACATGGATTTGACCCCTGGCCTCGCTCAGTGATGGCTGGGATCCTGAGTTGCTGTGGCTGTGGTAGGCTGGCAGCTACAGCTCTGATTCAACCCCCAGCCTGGGAACTTCCATATCCTGTGGGTGCAGTCCTAAAAAGACAAAACAAACAAACAAACAAAAAAAACCTACTCTGGGAGTTCCCGTCGAGGTGCAGTGGCTAACGAATCCGACTAGGAACCATGAGGTTGCGGGTTCGGTCCCTGCCCTTGCTCAGTGGGTTAACGATCCGGCGTTGCCGTGAGCTGTGGTGTAGGTTGCAGACGAGGCTCGGATCCTGCGTTGCTGTGGCTCTGGTGTAAGCCAGGGGCTACAGCTCCGATTCGACCCCTAGCTTGGGAACCTCCATATGCCGCGGGAGCAGCCCAAAGAAATAGCAAAAAAAACCCAAAAAAACCTACTCTGTTATAATTACCACTTCTGGAAAAATTCTTATATTCAAGATGAAATCAGTGACTATTTCCAATTGTGAGGATAGGGATTTCAGTGGTTCAAATCAAAATTTGCCCAACTTTATAAGAGTTATGGATTATATAATAATTCAATCTCAAAATATAATCAATCAAGCATCAAAATAATGGATTTGCATAAAACGCAAATTTATGAAAATTTAACTTTACTCAGCAAAAAAAATTTTAAGACATAAAAATAACATTTTAAATAGCAGAGTTGATTATACTTACAATCCCAAAGCATATGGAAGTTTGAGGGTAGGGGTGGAAAAGGAGCTACAGCTGGCTGCCTACACCACAGCCATAGCAATGTGGGATCCGCGTTGTTGCTGTTAAGTCTGCATTGTTTTAAGTCCGAGTTGTTGTTGTAAGTCTGCAACCTATACCACAGCTCATGGCAACACCAGATCCTTAACCCACTGAGCGAGGCCAGAGATCAAACCCGCATCCTCATGGATCCTAGCTGAATTCATTTCCGCTGCCCCACAAAACTTCATTTGTAAAATGCTGTTATAGTTGAACTTTTGATCACTGCCACATTATCTGATTATTGACTGGTTCCAAAATTGTGCACCTGGCGCACAGGGAGGGGAGCTATAGCAGATTCACAAAGTATTCCGGGATATTTTAAATTTTTGAGATTAACAACAATTCTCAATATCTATCCAGCACTACTAGCTCAAAACAGTACTCATTCATATTACATTAGTTTTCATAACATACTATTGCAAAGCTAGATTTTTGGCAGTTGCTGTAATATAGAGCAAGTACATTTTACCAGTGAGGTACAGGAAATGAGGGTGGCGGTATCCAATCTGATTCTAAGATTTAAAAGCTGTTCAACAGACACACATAACCAATAATAAATAATTGAATAAAATAAAATACTATCTTTCCCTTAAATTTATGTGTAGTTTCAAATGGCTACCAAATGATTAGGATTGCCTAATAAAATTTTTTTTTTTGCTATCCCGGTGGCATATGGAAGTTTCCAGGCTAGGGATTGAACCTGTGTCACAGCAGCAACCCAAGCTACTGCAGTGACAACGCTGGATCCTTAATCTGCTGCATCACAATGAAATAAGAGTTTTAACTAAAGAACAACCCCCCCTTGGCTAAAGAGGCAGCTGCAAGCCTTTCCAGCTATGCTTCTCACTATACCACCCTCCTAGTAACAATGTAACAACTGTGTGCCCTATGTCCAAGCCAGCAGCACTGCTAATCATGTACCCAGCATTGCTTATCAGTTCTGCTTCTGCACCTTGCTTGCTCAATTTCTTAGGGAGGAACACTGTCTGCTTGGGGATGGGGGGAGGTCTGGGATGCTTACATGGGAAAATGAAGACCCTGTAGTGTATAAAAGTTAATGAGAACAAAGACCTGGTGCTCAGACTCTGGAGGTGACTCCTCTGAGCCCGCACCAGTGCTGAATAAACCTTGCTTTTCCATATCTCTGAGTGCTGTTTGTCTCCTTCCACTGCCACGGTTTTTGTGGTTTCCACAACAACAAGAGAATTTCAATAACAACTTTTAAAATTGTGTGGACTAGAGTTCCCATTGTGGCTCAGCAATTCCAAACCCGACTAGTACACATGAGGATTCCGGTTTGATCCCTGGCCTCCCTCAGTGGGTTAAGAATCCAGTGTTTCTATGAACTGTGGTATAGGTCAAAGACATGGCTCAGATCCCACGTTGCTGTGGCTGTGCTGTAGGCAGGCAGCTGCAGCTCTGATTCAGTCCCTAGCCTGGGAACTTGGGTGTGAAACTTAGCCTGCGGAACTTACGCCGCAGGTGTGGTCCTAAAAAGCAAAAAAAGCAAAAAAATAAAATAAAAGTAACAAATTTAAAAAATATAAAATTGTCTGGACTTAATCACTTAATAGATGCAACTGTTAAGTATTTCTTTTGGCCTAAGGGCACCGCGAGCCAAGAAAGTTTGGGAACTGTTAGTCTAAATAATCCAGAGGCCCACAAGCTGTAGCTGCTAGGTCAAATGTGCCCTTAACAGCAGCGTTTTACATTTTACATGGGTTGTAGACAACAAAATGAAAAGCAAAGAAAGAAGAAATGTGATGAGATCATGCAGACTACCGAGCCTGCAAAGCCTGAAATATTTACTAACTGGCTATCTGTCCACTCCTTCATTTACACTACCACTATCTAGAGACAATATGCTTCAGTGTCCAGTGATAGAGGCTCTAGACTTGTGGTGTTCAAAACAGTAAAACAGTAGCTATTAGCTATTTAAATTTAAATTAATTAAAAAGAAATAAAATTTAAAATACAGTTCTTCAGTCACAATAGCCACATTTCAGTTGCTCAACAGTAACATATGACTAATGTATAGTGCTGGACAGTACAGAAATAAAATATTACCATTAACATTGAAAGTTTTATTGGATAGCACTGTCCTACTATCAATTATCTAGAGTATCTTCTACTATCTCTTACTTAGCATTAAACACATCAACACTACCACTCCCACTCCAAACATTTTTACTCAGTTTACATCTACTTGTCATCTCATAAACATTTCCAGCCATTCAGAGTCAAGGAAAATCATATTGCTTTGAACCCAACCTTTAATTAGCAAAATCTTACAATGCATTAACTCCCCATCTCTATAAATCATTCTTCAAGTACCACCTCAAATGCCACTGTCTCAAGAAACCTCCTTTAGTCTCCAATGCCAAAAATCATCAAATAAGCTCCCCTATTCTGTGCTCCTATAATCCTTTAGAATATCCTACAATCCTTTACATAGTCTTGTCTTATAATTACTTGTGCATATTAATTCTTTGCTTTCTGAACTGTAAACTCTAGATGAGGGACTGAATCATCTGCTCCTGGCCCCAGTACAAGACAACAAGGAACCCAACGCATATCTGAGGAATTCGATTGCTCCAATTCAACTGAAAACTTCAATCTTAATAACTAAAGAAAGCTCTGCTTGGAGTTCCCATCGTTGCTCAGCGGTTAACGAATTCAACTAGAAACCAAGAGGTTGGCGGTTCGATCCCTGGCCTTGCTCAGTGGGTTAAGGATCCTGCGTTGCCATGAACTGTGGTGTAGGTTGCAGACTCGGCTTGGATCCCACGTTGCTGTGGCTCTGGTGTAGGCCGGTGGCTGGTGGCTGCAGCTCCGATTCGACCCCTAGCCTGGGAACCTCCATGTGCTGCGGGAGCGGCCCAAGAAATGGCAAAAAGACCAAAAATTAAAAAAATAAAGTAAGCTCTGCTTTTGTCTTCTCTGTCCCATTTCAATAAACCTCTTTTAAATTCCAATCGGCGGCGACAGCAGATGTAAAATGGATATACACAGAATGGATAAGGTCCTAGAGTGTAGCACAGGGAAATATATTGAGTAGCCTGTAATAAACTATTATGGAAAAGAATATTAAAAAGAATGTATATATTATATATATGTGTGTATATATATATATCTGAATCACTGTAAGTAGAAATTACACAACTTTGTAAGTCAACTATACCTCAATTTCTAAAAAATGCAAATAAATCATTTATGTAAAAAAAATTCCAATCAGCAATATATTTTTGCAGAACCTTTTTCTTCACTTCTAGTATTGAGATAAACAGCAAGAAAAGGTTCTTTAATTCTGGCCTAAAAGATATTTGTGGCGAACTAACACTGGCTTTATTAGTTAATGTTGTTCCATCCGAAGGAAACCAAAATTTGCTTAGTGCTGCTGTCACTCGGCTCAGACACTATAAATAAACTACAAGCGGGGAGTTTAAATTCACCTACTGCTGTCACTTCATTTACAGCCAAGAAAAGACTGAATACAAAATGCCAACAGCCGTGAGTTCCCTCGGGAAGAGAACTCAAGGGCGAAGAAGGGTCCCGAAGCCCTGACAGAAGATGGCGGGGCGGGGCAAGGCGCCGCGGACTAGCGACCTCGGGCGGCCCGAGGGGCCCAGGTGTAGATGGTGACTGCTAGGGAGGAGGGAGGAGGAAGGCGGCAAGACGTGCAGGCCGAGGTCAGAAAAGAAAGAGCCCAGCACCCGGGCAGAATCTTTTCTACTCAGCCGCGCGCGTTCCGAGGTAGCCTGGCTGTAGCAGCGTCCCCTACCTCCCACCCGGGAACCTTCCGACCGCACGTACAAAATCTAAGGTAACCCCTCCCCAGAAGTCCAGGACGAAACTTACCCGCTGCGGCCCAAGTGCTTGACAAAAATCCCAGACTTGTTTGGGGTCAGCACACTTCCCTAGAAGCTACTCACCGCCGCCTCAGGACATCACCTCACAACGCCCAGCAGCCTCAGCGCAGCATTCAAATCTAACCGCCTAGCTGAAGCGCATGCGCAAAGCCGCTCCACGCTTCGGCTCCGCCCCCTAGGCTCCAGAGCTTTTCTAAGACTCCTTTAATGAAACTTCCTTTCAAGCCAATTTTATTTCTTTCAGGGTTATCTCATTTTCTATCGAATCTTCCTTTGTCCTTCCCTACTGCAAATCCCGCACAGCATGGGAGCGGCCATCTTCTTTTTATTTCTTGCTGTAAAAAATTATCGGATCTTTGCTTCCGTACAAAATGGTGGCTTCCATTATATTACGTCACATCCCCCTCGTGTTACTCCCTATAGCTACCGGGAAGACTTAAGCTTCTGGGACGAGGTGGCCGAGTGGTTAAGGCGATGGACTGCTAATCCATTGTGCTCTGCACGCGTGGGTTCGAATCCCATCCTCGTCGAAAATAGCTTTTGCCTCTGAGATAAACTCAAATTTGCCTACAGAATGGAAACAGTTGAATATTCATTTCTGGTAGAATAAACTAGTCAATTTAGTACCTCCGGTTGGACTCTTTGAAAGACGGGTTTTGGAGCACTCTGACATCATAGATAAAGAAAATGGAGAGAAAGAGACTCTGGGAATTAGAGTTTAATTAAAAATGGATTTAATTTAATTTCTCATTTTCTTTTTTTTTTTTAATTCTGTTCTCTCCATCCTGAACAGCATTCTCCAGCCCCCCAACTCAATGACACCTTAGGATGCAGCCTGGGCATTACCTACTGAGGAACCCTTCCGGGCTTGGTGCCCCCATTTTTCCTCCCCAAATTTTCTGAACAATCATTTTCTGCAGTGTCTCACCTCCCTGACATACTAACAGCTCCTAGAGGGTGAGGGCATGTCTCTTTTCTCCACATCTCTACAACATAGCAAAAACTCTGCCACAAAACAGCATTTTAAAATATTTGCTGAGTAAATATATGTTTTTTAAGGGAGCAAGGAATTAGTCTGATTTTAAAAATAATAACCATGATGCTAAAAATATGTCTGGAAGAGACTAACAAGGTAGTTAGTCCCTCTTCAGTAAATGCATATCAGAGGCACCTTCTGAAAGCATGACAACTTTGCTTGACAGCCATCCTGGTGAAACTTGTAGCCTATGACTAACTAAGCAAGAGATTGTGTTTGAGGAGATGGGGGTGATCTGGATCCCCATGAAGCAGTGAGGCAGAAAGGGGCACAGGGAGAGAGCAGAAACAGAATAACCTGGGAATGACCTTACCACCTCCTATGAAGGGAGACATTTATCCAGAGGATTTTCATTTCTTGTTAATGAAGTACGCAACAGTGAGTAAAATTCTGCAATTATTCCTATTCTTGTATGTTCAATGGTCTGCTCCATATTAATTAACTCAGCCTCTGAATGAGGGACTTTGATTACTGTGGACTCTTACCCCAAGGTTTCCAATATCTGTCCTTACTATGAAATATCAGGTTTCACTTCCAAAGCTAGCAAGGGGCACTGTTCAGGATTTTCTTTCAGCCCCCAGCAGGCTGCAGGTACTTAAGAAAAGTATACAACATTAAAAAGATGTTGACAACACATGGAGACTTGGTAGTATCCAGGAGCCAGAGGCTGAAGACACAGCTGCCTTTCCAGAGGAGAAAGTTTTAATTCCTCTCTTGGATTTAAGCAGGGAGGGAAAAACAGGAAGTACAAAACGAACAGAGATTCTTCTCTTGAAAAGTCGTCAGGCATCATATTTAAAAACTTTCATTTATCCAGTACCACAATGAATTTCAGCACTTGAACTCACCATAACATTGTGATCATGATAGACATTTTTATTACCCCATTTTACAGATGAGGTCACTGAAAGATAAACTTACCCAAGGTTATAAAGCTTCTGAAATTGCAGAAAAGGCATTGTAACCCAAGTGTGTCAAACTCCGGTGGCTCTCAACCACCATCCTTTACTGTGCTGGAAATTAGGAAGTAGCACTCATCGATCTCTTGCAGTAATGGTTTACACATTCTCTCTGCACTGTATGGTACCCCAGAACCTGGCACCTGGCAAGTGTCTTCACCAAAGTTTTCAGTCCTGAAGGTGGAAGGCAGCTGCCACTGCTCGCAGGCTCCAGTGGCTCCTCCCTCATCAATCCAAATCTCTTAGGAACGTTGATACCTCCCCGGGCTGAGGGCTGAGGGCTGGGGGCATCTCAGCACCTGCCTTCAGCCTTGCTCTCCAATCCATTTGCCACCCTGCTAGGAAGGGTTTCTACTTGGATTCTACACATTCCCAAGGGGTCCATGGATAAAATGCAATTATTTTGGTGGGGAAAAAAATTGCAGGTTTATTTTCATTGAAAGCACTTCCTTCAATACAGGTAAGCAACAAACTACAGTAATATTAACCTTACCTGTGATTTTGTCACCAATAGAAAAAGCAGATGGAGTTCCCAACGTGGCGCAGTGGTTAAAGAATCTGACTAGGAACCATGAGGTTGTGAGTTCGATCCCTGGCCTTGCTCAGTGGGCTGATGATCCAGAGTTGCTGTGAGCTGTGGTGTAGGTTGCAGACCCGGCTCGGATCTGGTGTTGCTGTGCCTGAGCCATAGGCTGGCGGCTACAGCTCCAATTAGACCCCTAGCCTGGGAACCTCCATATGCCACAGGAGTGGCCCTAGAAAAGACAAAAAAAAAAAAAAAAAAAAAAGGAAATAACAGATATTATTATATCAGATCACTGTTATTGCTTAATGCTCATTGCTACTACTTCAAAATAATGGTAGTTATTAGATATGCCATCAGATCTTGTAATGCTATTCATTCATAAGGAAGTAACTGCATTATATTATTGTATCATAGATTTTTAAACTATTTTGATAGCTGTATTCCAACTTGGTTGACTTTATATCCAACAATTTTATGCATTTAGAAACAATATTCTGGAGTTCCTATTGTGGCGCAGCAGAAACGAATCTGACTAGTATACTTGAGGATGTGGGTTTGACCCTGACCTCACTCAGTGGGTCAGGGATCTAGTGTGGCTGTGAGCTATGGTTGTAGATGCAGCTCAGATCTTGCGTTGCTGTGGCTGTGGTGTAGGCCAGCGGCTGAAGCTAGGATTCTCCCCTAGCCTGTGAACTTCCATATGCCACAGGTGTGACCCAAAAAGCAAAAAACATAAAAAAAATATATTCTAAGAAGGGGCTCATAGGCTTCACCAGACTGCCAAAGGTCTATGTCACAAAAAAATTAAGAGCCCCTGAGGACTTTTCTAATGTGCCTTCAAGACATTGACCTTAACCTTAACTGCCCCCCCCCCCAACCAGGCCTTTTTCCAAGACCTTTGCAGATGCTTTACCACTTCCTCTCCCTGGATCATGCTTCTGCTGCCCCCCACAGCCCCTTTCCATCAACCCCTGCCTGGCTGGCGCCTGCTTCTCTCTCTCTCTCTTTTTTTTTTTTTTTTGTCTTTTTGCCTCTTCTAGGGCCACTCCCACAGCTAGGGCCACTCCCACAGCATATGGAGGTTCCCAGGCTAGGGGTCTAATCTGAGTTATAGCCACTGGCCTTCAACACAGGATCCAAACCACGTCTGCGACCCATACCACAGCTCATGGCAACGCTGGATCCTTAACCCCCTGAGCAAGGCCAGGGATCGAACCCTCAGCCTCTTGGTTCCTAGTTGGATTCGTCAGCCACCAAGCCATGACGGGAACTCCCTGCTTCTCTTTCTGATCTCAGCTTAAATGTTATCTCCATCAAGATTACCAGGAGCTCCCGTTGTGGTGCAGTGGTTAACGAATCCGACTAGGAACCATGAGGTTGAGGGTTTGGTCCCTGGCCTTGCTCAGTGGGTTAACGATCCGGCGTTGCCGTGAGCTGTGGTGTAGGTTGCCGTGACCTGTGGTGTAGGTTGCAGACGCGGCTCGGATCCTGTGTTGCTGTTGCTGTGGCTCTGGCATAGGCCAGTGGCTACAGCTCCTATTCAACCCCTAGGGAACCTCCATGTGCCGTGGGAGCGGCCCTAGAAGAGACAAAAAAGAAAAAAAAAAGATTCCCCTCGCCCTACAACCTGCAGCTCCTTAGGTTTCTCTCTCCTAGTCCAATGCTCTCTTGTTTCTGGGGCTTTGTACCCCTCATAGATGCTCCTGTAGCTTCCTGTGTTTCCCCAGCCCATTGCCAGAGTGTACTTAAATTGCCCAATGGTACTGCAGCCTCTCTAAAGGCTGGTAAGACTGCATCATTTTTCTGAGTTTTGTCTTCTTTTCACAGTGATGACTTCCTGGAAAATTGATAAGGTGTATCAATATGTCTAGTATCTATAAATAAAAAGTGTGTGGGGGGATTTCACATCATAGCTCAGTGGGAACGAATCTGACTTGTATCCATGAGGATACAGATTCAATCCCTGGCCTTGCTCACTGGGTTAAGGATCTGGTGTTACTGTGAACTGTGGTGTAAGTCGCAGAAATGGCTCGGATCTGGCATTGCTGTGGTGTAGGCTGGCAGCTGCAGCTATGACTTGACCCCTAGCCTGGGCACTTCCATATGCCATAGGTGTGGCCCTAAAAAAAGACTAAAAAAAAAGGCGAGTGGGTTATTTTCTCAAAGGAAAATCTTCAGCTATAGAGCTATAGAAGTTCTGAAAATATAAAGCACTGGAAGTGTCTAGAGGGAAAAAAAAGAAAAGAAATTGTGTGTAGAAGCTCAATTTTCTAGTCCTCAGTTTACATGTTTTTTCATGTATAGTTCATTTGCGGTTACTTTCATATGAAATTAGAACAAGTCCTGGCTCTGACAGTTTCCATTTTTGCATTTCTATGATCTTTGATGTATAAGAACTGTGTTTATTACCTCTTTCTAAGAGAATCAAAAGGATTAAGGCTAACACAGAGGGTGAAGTGAAGTCTCCATAAAACCCAGAGAAGAGATTGTAAAACTCATCTTTGGATCCTGTCTGGAGTCACAGCTGGGGAAAATAAGAAAGAAAGAAAGGGAAAAAAGGATTAACAACATGCCAGATTATTTAAAAGCCCCCAGGGATGGGATGGGGGGACAACACTTGCCTTAGTAGTGGAAAAAGGAATTTATAAGAATGGAAGGCAGTAAAAGAGTTAAAGGCGCCATCTACTGGAGAAGCTGCAACTGACGACTTGGACAAGATGGTTCTGTGGGAATGGCTGCTACATTTGGAAAGATCCCCATTACTCTCCCAAACTTGTCAACAAATTACAGCTCAAAGAGGTAGTTCTCCGTTAATATCAGGGTTCTTCACAAGTCCTATCCTGAACTACTGCAGACCCCTTGAAGACCACAAAAGAAAGAACCATTGCACAGCCAAATGCATTACCAAGATATTCCAGCTCTTTTACTACTTCAGTGCTAGGGAATGGGTTTTCATTCTCCAAGTCCAGCTTCAAGAAGACCCATTCTCTCTGGAGAATGAGGTGTTCTTGGAACTGTCCAGTGTTTGTTGATGATGCTCTGCCTCCTGGGCAAGGTCCTATGTGTCAGCAGCCCTCATGGACAAAGCTGACACATAAGGAAGAAGTAAAATCCAGTGAAGTGTGTGTGTGTGTGTGTGTGTGTGTGTGTGTGCGCGCGCACGCGCCCCCAGTTTCTTAAACCCATACCTAGAGTTTTTTTTTAAACCCAGACCTAGGGGTGCAAGACTTGCAAAGTTTGGTTTTGACAATGAAGTGAATTCAGTCTGTACCTGAAAACCCAGAGAAGAGATTGTAAAACTCATCTTTGGGTCCTGTCTTGTCACAGCTGGGGAAATGTCCCACTCACCATCTCTGGAAACAGTCATGACAAGACCTGGAGAGGTTCAAGAATGAATACGGGGAGTTCCCGTCGTGGCGCAGTGGTTAACGAATCCGACTAGGAACCATGAGGTTGCGGGTTCGGTCCCTGCCCTTGCTCAGTGGGTTAACGATCCGGCGTTGCCGTGAGCTGTGGTGTAGGTTGCAGACGCGGCTCGGATCCCACGTTGCTGTGGCTCTGGCGTAGGCTGGCGGCTACAGCTCCGATTAGACCCCTAGCCTGGGAATCTCCATATGCCGCGGGAGCGGCCCAAGAAATAGCAACAACAACAACAACAACAACAAAAAAAAGACAAAAAAAAAAAAAAAAAAGAATGAATACGGGCATTTGAGTCTGCAGCACCAACCCAAGTCATTCCCTGAGCTGCATGCTATTACAGGAAAACATCCACCTTGCTATAATAACTTCTAGGAATGCTTACTGAGCTGAAAATAAAACAATAGTTTCATACTGAAGATCAATAAAGGAAAAATTGAAAACTAGTTTATAGTAAACTTGCTTAGGAAAGACCAACTTAATGAATGCCAATAGACTAAGGGAAAGGGGGAATAACACTTGCTATATCCCATGCTTTCTCTCTTCTGCAAAGATTGTTCTGGATAGTTAAAAAGCAACAGTTACACCTTTCCCTCTCATCACAGTGAGGATGAGCAATGCCCCAGATTTCAAATTTCAAAATTTTTATTTGAAATCTCCAGAATGAAGTAAAACTAGGTCAAACCCAATTTCAGTGGGGGTAAAATCAATGGATGAAGGCAAGACCTGAGGACATGACTGATGAGTCCATGGTGTTAAAAACAGAAGCAATAACTCCTTTTCTGATTGTGGTACTGTGAAGGAATAAGTTTTTCATATTTCTCTTTGGACTGAATAAAAGGTCATTGACTGAGTACTTTTTTCCCCTCTTTCTCACAGTTCCTCTTTCTTGAATATTTCTATCTGAATCTTTTGATTTTGATTTGTATTTATCAATTCTAGATCAAATTCCTTCAGTAAATGCTTAGAAATGTTATAATGGATAAATGAAGGCAGTGCTTGTTCTGAACTATGACAACATACTGAGTGATAAAAATAGACCATGAATGATTCCAAGTCATCTAAATGATCAACTTCCTATTGGTTGCTAATATAGCCATAGATTTAAAATTCTGACTTAAAAAAACCTTTTTTTTTCTTTTTGGCTTTTTAGGGCCGCACCCACGACATATGGAGGTTCCCAGGCTAGGGGTCGAGTTGGACCTGTAGCCGGTGGCCTACGCCACAGCCACACCAGATCCAAGCTGCATCTGAGAACTACACCACAGCTCATGGCAATGCCAGAGCCTTAACCCACTGAGCAAGGCCAGGGATTGAAGTTGCTTCCTCATGGATACTAGTCGGATTCATTTCCTCTGAGCCGTGATAGCAACTACTTAAATTCTTGGATGATACATAAACTTGACATCTGAAAAAAGTTTTTTTTTTTTTCCTTTTAGCTTTTAGAAAATTAAAATAGCTCCTTGACAGTAGTTTCTGGGTACTCCCTAAAAGGATTACTTCAAATTAACTGTCCTTTCAATGACTATCGGTTATCATTTTTTGGTATAACCTAGCAAGGAACAGAGGCAACCTTTATTTTAGCCCATAATACAGGACTTAATTTTTTAACTTCTTTTGGCTTAAACAACAGATATTATCTCAGAGCTCTAAAGACTAGAAGTATGAGATCAAGGTGTCAGTGGGATTGGTTCCATCTATGGGCCACAAGAGTGAATCTGTTCCATGTCTCTTTTCTAGGTTATGGTGTTTTGCTGGCAATGTTTGACATTCCTTTGCTTGTAAAATTCTTTTTTTTTTTTTTTTTTTTTTTGGCTGTGCCCACCAACATGCAGTCCAGGGATTCAAACCCAAGCCACACCCACTATAAGTGCCAAATCTTTAACTTGCTAGACCACCAGGTAAATCCTAAAATTCTTAATCTTTATAATTTTGCCTCAATTCTGATTCGGGACAATTTAGCATTTAGGATGAAATATAAAACTATCCTTTTAAAAATTTTAACCTACCTTAACGCCAACATTTCAAATGTTGGAAGGTTTATAAGAAAAAAGAACCAGGGAGTTCCTGTTGTGGCGCAGTGGTTAACGAATCTGACTAGGAACCATGAGGTTGCGGGTTCGGTCCCTGCCCTTGCTCAGTGGCATTGCCGTGAGCTGTGGTGTAGGTTGCAGACGCGGCATTGCCGTGAGCTGTGGTGTAGGTTGCAGACGCGGCTGTGGTGTAGGTTGCAGGTTGCGGGTTCGGTCCCTGCCCTTGCTCAGTGGCATTGCCGTGAGCTGTGGTGTAGGTTGCAGACGCGGCATTGCCGTGAGCTGTGGTGTAGGTTGCAGACGCGGCTGTGGTGTAGGTTGCAGGTTGCGGGTTCGGTCCCTGCCCTTGCTCAGTGGCATTGCCGTGAGCTGTGGTGTAGGTTGCAGATCCGGCATTGCCATGAGCTGTGGTGTAGGTTGCAGACGCGGCTCGGATCCAGTGTTGCTGTGGCTCTGGCGTAGGCCAGTGGCTACAGCTCCGATGCAACCCCTAACCTGGGAACCTCCATATGCCGCAGCAGCGGCCCAAGAAATAGCAAAAAGACAAAAAAAAAAAAAAAAAAAAAAGAAAAAAGAACCAGAAAAATTTTATCACTTGTTTACCTACTGAAGTATTTTCAAGAATTTTGTGCCTAGGAGTTCCTGTCGTGGAGCAGTGGAAATGAATCCCACCAGGAACCATGAGGTTGCAGGTTCGATCCCCAGCCTCGCTCAGTGGGTTAAGGATCCGGTGTTGCAGTGAGCCGTGGTGTAGGCTGCAGCTCAGATCTGGCATTGCTATAGCTCTGGTATAGGCCGGCAGCTACAGCTCTGATTAGACCCCTAGCCTGGGAACCTCCATATGCTTCGGGTGTGGCCCTAAAAAAAGGACAAAAAGGCAAGAATTTTGTGTCTAGATGCCATATTAATCAAGTGTTAGAAAATGCAGTGCACAAGGCTCTCTGTGTCTAAAAGCATGTCAAAAATCTGGAATACCAGAACCATAAACTGCTTTTAGATCCCTCAGCTCTTTTAAAGCTATGATAAAGCAGCACTATTTGAATCTACTAAGGCATATTAAAGTGGTGAGTCACTTTTGCACATTATTGTATATTGTTTCTCATTACTGTCTCCAAAATCCTAGACAAAGGATGCTCTCTTTCCATCCCTGATGAAAATGACTCATGGTCTAGGGACTAGCTAGGTAAAGTAGATTTGGGAGTTGTGCAGTGGGTGAAGAGAGTCACTATTTCAGATATAACTAAAGGTTAAGAGAAGAGAGAGAGAGCTCTTTGAACACTTCTTATTTAAAAATTTTTATCTTGGAGTTCCCATGTTGGCTCAGTGGTAACAAACCTGACTAGTATCCAAGAGGATGCGGGCTCCATCCCTGGCCTTGCTCAGTGGGGTTAAGGATCCAGTGTTGCCGTGAACTGTGGAGTAGGTCGCAGACGTGGCTCAGATCCCAAGTTGCGGTACAGGCCGGCAGCTGTAACTACAATTGGACCCCTAGCCTGGGAACTTCCATATGCCATGGGAATGGCCCTAAAAAGACAAAAATAAGTAATTAAAAAAATTTTTATCTTGAAAGATATTACACATACAATGATATAATACATACATGTAATATATTGTGTATGTATAGTTTAAAAGAATAAAACCAATACAATGTATATCCAAGCCAGGTTAAGAAACAGAATTATTACCAGCAACTTTGAAGCTTCCTGTGTCCCTCTGCTGGTATCCTCTTGCCAAAGAGAAGACTACTTCACTAAATTTTATTTTTTTAATTTTATGACTGCGCCCACAGCATATGGAAGTTCCTACTCCTTTAACCCACTGCACTGGAGACAGACCCTGCACCTCCACAGCAACCCAGCAGTCAGATTCTTAACCCACTGTGCCATGGTGGGAACTCCCTAAATTGTGTTAATCACCTTTTTACTTTCCTTATATGTATATATATACATAAATGTTTGCCTGTTTTTGAATTTTATATAAATGGAATCATTTTTTTTTTAATTTTTAGTTTTTGTCTTTTCAGGGACTGGAATCTTTTTTTTTTTTTTTTTTTTTTGGTCTTTTCTGGGGCCACACCCATGGCATATGAAGGTTCCCAGGCTAGGGGTCTAATCAGAGCTGTAGCTGCCAGCCTACACCAGAGCCACAGCAACTCAGGATTCAAGCTGTGTCTGCGACCTACACCACAGCTCATGGCAACGCCAGATCCTTAACCCACAGAGCAAGGCCAGGGATCGAACCCACAAACCTCATGGTTCCTAGTCAGATTCATTTCCGCTGTGCCACGACGACTGAGAACTCCTAAATGGAATATTATTCATCTGTTACTTCTTTCACTCAACAGTTTTATCCATATAATTCATTCATTTGCACTGCTACTTAGTATATAATTGTCTGAATTCTTACAAACAGATATTTCAGTTGTTTCCAGTTTTTTGCTATTTTAAGAATGTTACTGTGAATGTTCTTATACATGTCTCCTGAGGTACATGTGTGTTTCTCTAGGTCTATAACCTGAAATGGAATCAATAGTAATGTGCATGTGCATGTTCAACTTTACTAGGCAATTCTTTTTTTTTTTTTTTAAGGGCTGCACCTGCAGCAGATGGAAGTTCCCAGGCTAGGGGTCGAATCCAAACTAGCTGCCAGCCTACGCCACAGCCACAGCAATGCCATTTGAGCCAAATCTGCAGTCTATGCCACATCTTGTGGCAATGCCAGGTCCTTAAAGAGGCCAAGAATTGAACCTATATCCTCATGGATACTAGCTGGGTTCTTAATCTGCTGAACCACAACAGGAACTCCAATTCTTAACTATTTTGGTGTGGTTAATGGTTGATAAAAATGTTGCCGTTTTGAAAACATGGACAAGTTTCACATGAAAGGAAGAGAGTACAAAAAGGGTTTGGAGGGTAGGAAAACAAGAATCATAATCATAGACAATATTGTTTGCCATGTGCAAAGCAGGTGTTCTAAGTAGAATGAGTTCCTTGGTGATGATAACTCTGACTGCAATAAACTTATCCATCCAAAATCTGGTCACATTCCTTAGGCTGTTCTGCTCCCATTTTTGGTTTTCAATAATCCTATGTTCTAAAAAATCCAGTCCTGAGGACCAGTGATCCAAAGCCTAAAGTGGCTCTGAAATGAGGCCATTTTCTCTAAAGCCTTCAGGAGCAAAACTGACCCAAGCAAACCTAGGTCATACATTGAGAGATGCAGACATTCCGGGAAACCCATGATTCCAACACACAGTTAGAACTAAAGCCAGCCTTGAAAATGCAGCTGCCTGACCAGCTCTTTCATAGTCACTATATTCAGCTGCTTCTGCCTCTCACACTACTTACTGATGGAAATTGGTATAATCTTTTTGGAGGGCAGTATGGTATTACCAGCAAATTCACTTCTGGGTATACATCTGAAGGAATTAAAATCAGCATCTCAAAATGGTATCTGTACCTCCTATTCATTGCAGCATTATTTACAATAGCCAAAACATCAAAACAACCTAAGCATCCAAAGATGGATGACTACAATGGAGTATTACTCAGCTAGAAAGAAGGAAATGAATGGAACTTGAGGGCATTATGCTAAGTGAAATAAGACAAAGAAAGATAAATACCATATGATCTCTCTTCTATGTGGAATCTAAATATATATTTATATAAATATATAAAAAAATCATATATTTGATAAGGGGTTAATACCCAGAATGTGTAAAGAATTCCTTCATTTCAACAACACAAAATCAAATAACCCAATTAAAAAATACAAAAAGAACTCAAATATGCTGCTGTGGAAAAGTTTGGTGACTCCTCAAAAAAATAAAAAGAATTACCATATGACCCAACAATTCCACTGCTTAGTATATAAAGAATGGAAAACATATTCAAACAAAAATTTGCACACAAATGTTCACAGCAGCACTATTCACAACAGCCAAAGGGTGGTTTGTAACACTGAAAACATGCTAAACAAAAGACAACAGATACAAAAGGTCATATATTATATGATTCCATTTGTATGAAATATCCAGAATAGGCATATCCATAGAGACAGAAAATTGACTACTTTTATCAAGGGCTGGGAGGAAGAAGAAACAGGGAATAGCTGTTTAATGAGTACAGGTTTCCTTTTGGGTGATGAATGTTTTGCAACTAGTTAAGAGGTGATGGCTGCACAACACTGTGAATGTATGAAATGCCACTAAACTGTCTATCTTAAAAGGTAATTGTGTTAAGTGACTTTTATCTCAATTAAGAAAACAAAAAGAGGAGTTCCCGTCTTGGCTCAGCGGAAATGAATCCAACTAGGAACCATGAGGTTTCGGGTTCGATCCCTGGCCTCGCTCAGCGCTCAGCAGGTTAGGATCTGGTGTTGCAGTGAGCTGTGGTGTAGTTGCAGATGCGGCTTGGACCTGGCATTGCTGTGGCTGTGGCATAGGCTGGCGGCTGCAGCTCAAATTAGATCCCTAGTCTAGGGTGCGGCCCTAAAAAAGACAGGAAAAAAAAAACAAAAAGAAACAAGCAGTAAGAAAACCAGACATATAAGGTGTTAGAAAAAAAAGAGATCTATTTACAAACCAAAAAAAGTCCCCAAACTGTAGCTGGAGGGAGAAGAAAGAAGGAGGTATGAGCAGTTCCTTTAAGAGCCCAACCTCACCCCTGAGAAACTGAGTACAGTGTATGTGGTCAGCTCCTACTACCCATGGCCTATCCCTCTTCCAACCCAAGAAGTAACCCCTCCATTGGTCACAGCCCTCAGCCCTCTTGCCAGTCATCCTGAGCCCAGGCAGGCATTGGTGAAAAGTACTCAAAGCCTGGCCCTTTATAGCAGAGAGCATGCAAGAACATCACAAGGTCCTGGGGCAAGGGGTCCTGTCGCACCAGCCGGCACTCTGCACAGAGTGGGTCTGTTTCTTGATTCACAACATCCATTTTGGCTGCCTTCCCTAGTGCCAAGGGCACTGTGTCCAGATCCTGAGGGGCTGCCTCAACTGCTCCATCCATCTTCTGGGCAGATGCAGCCAACTCTTCTACATGGTCCTTGCTCAGCTCTGAGGAGGGTGCTGTAGAGTCTATGAGACCAGGGGACAGGTCGCCCTCACAGAGATCTAGCACATCCAGGCTCTGTTTGGCCTGGTGCTCTGCCACAAGGTCCCGAAGTAGTTCCTCATCTGTCTTTGGAATGTGGCCGCCTCGGCCTCGGGAGGGGCCCCAGGCAACTGAGTTGTAGATGGGGTCATTGAGGATGGGATGGCCCAGGAACTGGAGGTGGACTCGGATCTGGTGCGTGCGGCCTGTGAGTGGCCGGCAGCGTACCACGCTGGAGCAGCCATTGTAGCTCAGTCGCTGGAACACTGTCTCACAGGGCTTGCCCCGAGGATCTACACGGCAGACCCCTACCTTGTAAGACACCACCAAGATGGGTTCCTTGCAGGTTACTTCTTCAGCAGGGAACTCCCCCTCCACCCGGCACACGTATTCCTTCTCCAGCTAAACAGGAAGAAAGAGGGAGCAAGTCAGCACAAAGCCTAAACTCATGAAGCCCAAACTCCCTACAGTGATAACGAATGTACCCATGTCAGACAGAAGAGGATTCAAACCCCAGCTCCACCACTGGCCAGCTGCACAATCCTAGGCACATTACTTAGCCTCTTTCTTTTTTGTGACTGTGCCTGTAGCATGTGGAAGCTCCTGGGCCAGGGGGTCAAACCCATGCCAGAGCCATGGCAGTAACAACCCTGGACCCTTAACTTGCTAAACCATGAGAGAATTCCTATTTAGCCTCTTTAAATCCCGTTAATTTGTCTAGAAAATATTTGATTAGAAAAGCATTTACTGGAGTTCCCATTGTGGCGCAGTGGTTAACGAATCCGACTAGGAACCATGAGGTTGCGGGTTCGGTCCCTGCCCTTGCTCAGTGGGTTAACGATCCGGCATTGCCGTGAGCTGTGGTGTAGGTCGCAGACGCGGCTCGGATCCCGCGTTGCTGTGGCTCTGGCGTAGGCCGGTGGCTCCAGCTCTGATTTGACTCCTAGCCTGGGAACCTCCATATGCCGCGGGAGCGGCCCAAAGAAATAGGAAAAAGACAAAAAAAATAAAAAATAAAAAATTGAAAAAAAAAAAAAAAGAAAAGAAAAGAAAAGCATTTACTGGGGTTCCCGACATGGCTCAGTGGAAACGGATCTGGCTAGTATCCATGAGGACACAGGTTTGATCCCCGGCCTTGCTCAGTGTGTTAAGGATACAGCATTGTCATGAACTTGGTGTAAGTCAAAGACACAGTTCGGATCCCATGTTGCTGTGGCTGTGGCGTAGGCCAGAGGCTACAACTCTGATTCGATCCCTAGCCTGGGAACCTCCACATGCCATGGAGGTTTTCCCCCCCAAAAAAAAGAAAGAAAAGCATTCATTTCAACAGGGCTGTTTTAAGGATTCAGTTAGCTGTGGTCTAATATACTTGGTGCTGAGCATGGTATAAACATATTATAGCCAGATCCAGAATTACAAGGCTCAAGACCACAATGACTACCATTTAACTTTTCTACCCAAGCTCTTCCACCTCCATCCAGAATCTTTCTACCAAGTAAGCTCTCCCTACATTCTTAAAAACCTTGCTCAGGAATTCCCTTGTGGCCAAGCAGTTAAAGGGTCCAGACTTGTCACTGCTGTGGTGAGGGTTTGATCCCCATTCTGGAAACTTCTGCATGTCAGACATGGCCAAAAAACCTTGCTCAGTCTGCCAACACTTTAAAACTTTAGGAGTTTCTGCTGTGGCACAGTGGGTTAGGAATCTGATTGCAGCAGCCTGCGTCACTGCATAGGCAAGGGTTTGATCCTTGGCCCAGCACAGTGGGTTAAGGATCCAGCATTGCCATAGCTGTGGTATGGGTCATCACAGATGTGGCTTGGATTCACTTCCTGGCCTAGGAACTTCTATATGCTTCGGGTATATCAAAAATAACAAACAAACAAACAAAACCACCTCAAAACAGCAAACTACTGGGAGTTCCCACTGTGGCTCAGAGGAAACAATCTGACTAGTACCCTTGAGGAAGTGGGTTCAATCCCTGGCCTCGCTCAGTGGGTCAGGGATCCGGTGTTGCCATAAACTGTGGTATAGATCGAAGATGTGGCTCGGATCCCATGTTTCTGTGGCTATGATGTAGGCCAACAGCTACAGCTCCATATGCCACAGATACAGCCCTAAAAAGCAAAAAAAAAAAAAAAACACAAAAAACGGCCAACTACCAAGAGAGGAGATATAAATCAACTCTATAAATATCTTGTGAAACACAAGAGATAATAACCTGTCTCTGGCAATGTAAGTGTTGTCTTTCCTGAAGATAGGAGGCTTGACCAGGCTCACTTCAGATCCAGAACTCAGTGACACTTTTTGTTTGTTTGTTTGTTTAGGGCCACACCCAGGCTAAGGGTCGATTTGGAGCTATAGCCACTGGCCTACGCCAGAGCCATAGCCATGCCAGATACCAGCTGCATCTGCAACGTACACCACAGCTCATGGCAACGCTGGATCCTTAAGCCACTGAGCGAGACCGGATTTCAAACCTGCTTCCTTATGGATACTAGTCAGATTTGTTTCGCTGTGCCACAACAGGAACTCCAGTGACATCTTTTCAACACAGAGCATTCATGAATGCAGGAAGTAACCTGAAGGAGGCAAAAGCTTGTCTCACCTGCCGGTCCCGAACCTGTTCATGAATTCTCTCTGAGACGGCCGCTGTCTTGGCAAACATGAGGACCCCGGACGTAAGGCGGTCAAGTCGATGCAATGGGTGTAGCTCTTTGAGTTGGTGCTCCTTGCCCAGGATAAAGATGACCGTGTTGTGTCGGAAGCGGCCACAGGGGTGGACAGGAATGGAAGAAGGCTTGTCTACAACTACCACATCTTCGTTCTCGGCCAGCAGGCGGACAGGTTCTGCTGTAACTGGTGGCTCATGCCTGTGCACTGTGTTCCGTAAGAAGTCATTGTCCTGCGAATGACATAAGGCAATTGGTCAGCCCAAGGGCCAGCCACATGTAATCAGTCGACTTTACAGTTTCCTCCCCTCTTCCTTACTGGCCTGGAAGAATGGTCACAGTACATCCTGAAGCAGAAAAAGCAGTGTGCACAGTGGATCCTCATTTTGTAAAATCACAGACACACAGGCAGATAGGCACTGAAAAAGTGCTAGAAGGACATTCATAAAATGTTAATGGTGACATTTTTGGGTGGTGGGGTATGCATTTTTTTTTGTTCTGCTCATTTGTATTTCTATACAACGGTTATAATTAAAAATTAAAATTTTCTAAAAGGAAAAACATTAATTTTTCTAAATTATTTTTCTAAAATTAAAATTTTCTAAAGTATCACTTATTGTGACTGTGAACAAACACCAAGCTCTAAGTCCAGAGATTTGGGCTCCAGACCTGAATTTGCCACAGGCTTACTACACACTTTTTTTTTTTTTTTGCTTTTTAGGGCCACATGTGCATATGGAAGTTCCCAGGCTATGGGTCAAATGGGAGCTATGGCTGACAGTCTACACCACAGCTACAGCAATGTGAGATCTGAGCCGTGTCTGCAACCTACACCACAGTTCATGGCAATACCAGATACTTAACCCACTGAGTGAAGCCAGGGATCGAACCTGTGTCCTCATGGATACTAGTTGGATTCATTTCTGCTGAGCCACAAGGGGAACTCTTTACTACACACTCCTACAAAAGCCACTTAGCTTTTCTAGGCCTCAGTTTCCTTATCTGTAAAATGTGAGGGTCAGTCCAGAACCGTGCTTCTCAAAATTGGGACAGAAGAAAGGATTCAAACCACTCATTCTACAAAAGAAAAAAGTGCCTTGTGAACTCCCACAACCTTGGAGAGCCACTTCTACTGACACAGGTGTCTGATATCTCTTAGCTGTGATGTAATTTTAAAGGATCAAAGCACTGGGCTAGACAATTCTAGTCTCTATTCCTCTCATTTCACAAGTTTATCACATCAGGCTGTACGATAAATGTAGAACTTGTAAGAACACAGGCATTGGGAGTTCCTGTCAAGGCTCAGCAGGTTAAGGATCTGGCATTGCTGCGAGCTGTGGCGTGGGTCAGAGGTGGCTTGGATCTGACCCCTAGCCTGGGAACTTCCATATGCCGCACCTGAAAAACAAAGACAAAACAAACAAAAAAAGAAAACAGGCATTGGAGGTGGCAGTGCTGCCTTACCTCTGTGAGGTTTACCTTAGTTTCCTCAGCTTCCTAACAGGTAAGAGGTGGCAGCATTATCCACTCCACAAGGCTGTCATTAGAATTAAATGTTAAAGTACATAAAATGCTTAACTTTGTGCCCAGCACAGAGTCAGGGAATAAAAATGATGGTCTCCGTTATTACTATTTGTACAGAGATCTACAATGCAAGGTGGAAAGTCATCTGGGCCAGTGCCACAAGGCTGCATAAAAGAAGCTATAAGAATTCCAACTCCTGGCAACACAGAAGCCCCCTTGATAGAAGGGATAAGTGGACTGAGTTCTGAAGCATACAGGCTGTCTACTTGCAAAAATGGGCACTAAAAGAGTGTTCCAAATGAAAACGAGAACGCTTCAGAATTACCCCTATTTTACCCCAATACTTATGCCCTGGTAACTGTGAAAAAAGCCTTGCCCCTTTCCTTGCCCGCTTCCGGGCAGGCCCCATCAAGACTCCACCTTGAGCACAATGCTGAGGTCCTTCACGGGCTCCTCATTGAGGTGCAGGCGGCCCGCCCTGACCGCTGCCTCGTAGTAGGCCAGGGGCTGGGCTCGGAACTCGGTGCTGAAGACGTGCAGCAAGCTGTGGCCCACCCAGCGGCCTTTGCAGTAAGTCTGAAAGTCAAAATAGTAGGGCCGCA
Organism: Sus scrofa; assembly: GCF_054392235.1. Classification (NCBI taxonomy): domain Eukaryota; kingdom Metazoa; phylum Chordata; class Mammalia; order Artiodactyla; family Suidae; genus Sus; species Sus scrofa. The sequence continues at coordinate 140,046,487 of NC_139383.1, forward strand.
CTTTGCGCAGGCCGCCCTCGAAATAGTAGCTGGTCTCGGCAAAGTGCTCATCGCTGAAGCTAACCCCTGCCCGTCGCTTCTTCGGGGGCGGCACGACACGCTCTCCGGTTGCGCCCCGCCGCTTCTTCCGCTTGCCTGGGCCGGGGGCTACGACCGGGGCCTGCTCCTCGATCTCGGAGGCCTGCTTCGCGTCTCCCGGGGCCAGCTCCACTCCAGGGCCCGCAGGCTCCAGGCTCTCTTGCGGTTCCCTAGGTTCGCCACCCGCAACTCCGTTTTGCTGAGCCGGGGCCTCCAGCCCGCCCGCGGCCTCGGCCCGGGTCGAGAGTGTTTCCGCCATGGGGTCCCTGCGGTCACCCCAAGTCCTGGCAAAGGTGAGACGCCGGAGGTTGGAGCACACTTGCCTAAGAACCGGGAGCCACAAGCGGCCGCCCAGCCACATAACCACGTGGCCGCGGCTTCTGGGTCGCGATCTGAGGACGTCACTTGGCATCAACCAATCATTGAGGCCTCGTGCCGGGATGGGACTGAGAGGGGAGTAGGAGCGAAGGGGTGAGTTGAAAGAGTTGAGAGGCTAGGAGAATGACTCATTAAAAGTGGAGATAACGTATAGATATGCTCAAAGTCTTGCGTCTGGAAAAACTCTTGAAAGGAGTTATTTAAAACAAAATAAAATGAGGATTTCTAAACTCTGGATATACTAAGAATCACTGTGTTGTTTACTTTAAAAAGATGTGATAGTTTGTGACTTAACTCGGTAAATTTGATATATATATGTAATTAAACTCACACACCCCAGAAGCAATGTTTTTACACTTGTCGATCCCCCTAACATCATGAGAAAGATTAGAGATCTCCTAGTTGCTTCCCATATGCTCCTGTCCCGAGATTAAAACTGCAAGTGGATCAGAAGATGTATTTGTCAGAGTTCTTAAATGCAAAATACTGAAACCAAAATACTTAAATGCAAAATACTGAAACCAATAATTTTTAATTTATAAAAGAGGAAATTTATTATTATTATTATTTTTAATTTCTTAGGGTCACACCCGCGGCATATAGAGGTTCCCAGGCTAGGGGTCAATCAGAGCTATAGCTGCTGGCCTATGCCCCAGCCACGTCACGAAGATCCAAATTTAGGCTGGGACCACACCACAGATCATGGCAACGCCAGATCCTTAAACCACTGAGCAAGGCCAGGGATGGAACCTGAGGTCTCATGGATGCTAGTCGTATTCGTTAACCGCTGAGCCACAAAGGAAACTCCAAAGAGAAAATTATTGAAAGGATATTACTGCCTCATAGAATTCACAAGAGAAAATTTAAAAAGAGCAGAAAGATCAACTGTTGGTGGGATTGAAGGAAAAACTATACACCCATACATTACTGGTGGAATTGTGCATCTGTCACACTCTTCTCAGAAAGCAATATGGCGTTTAATGAAATTTAAAACCGTACACACACTCACATACTCTTTAACCTAGCTATGCCATTCATGAGAATCCGTCCCTGAGTAAGAAAAAAAAATGTAGGTAAGGGTATATATACAAAGGTGTTTACTGCAATGTTGCTTTTTAGTGACCAAAAAATGGAAGCAAAGCAATCGCCCACTAAAAGTCGAATGAATGGATACATCATTCTTCATCACAAAATTCTGTTCATAACCATTAAAAAGAATGAAATCAAGCAAGTGCGGTTGACATAGGTTTTGTGGAATGAAAATAATAACGATAATAGCAAGCACTCATATATAGTGCTATTTTAAGTGCTGTATGTATTTTAACGCAGTGAATTCTCATAATAACCCTATAAGTGCTACCATCATTTTCCAGATGAGGTCACTGAAGCCCAGAGAACCTACAGGCAAGTAAATGGCGAGAAAAATAAGAGCCAGAAATGTGTAACATGATATAGTCTTTGTAAAAAATCTATTTAAAAAATGTATATTGTGTAATTCATTTAAAAAAAAAAAAGAATTCACAAGAGAGTTGGCGAACAAACTCAGAAACAGCCAAATCAAGAGAAGCCAAGGCCTCTGAGAACCAGCCACATGACAAAAAGGTGAATTTCATGGAGTGTGAATTACATTTCAATAACTTTTTGTTTGTTTGTTTTTGGCTGTGCCTATGGCATACAAAAGTTCCTGAGACAGGGATCAAACCCAAGCCACAGCAGAGGCACAAGCCACTGCAGTGACAACGTGGGATCCTTAACCCAATGCACCATAAGGGAACTCCTAAAGTTGTTATTTAAAAAAACAAAAAAAAAAGAGGAGTTCCCGTTGTGGCTCAGTGGTTAACGAATCCAACTAGGAACCATGAGGTTGTGGGTTCAATCCCTGGCCTTGCTCAGTGGGTTAAGGATCCAGTGTTGCTGTGAGCTGTGGTGTAGGTTACAGATGCGGCTCAGATCTGGTGTTTCTATGGTTCTGGTATACACCGGCAGCTATAGCTCCGATTAGACCCCTAGCCTGGGAACCTCCATATGCCCCGGGAGTGACCCTAGAAAATGCAAAAAGACCGAAAAAAAAAAAAAAGAGTATTTTTCAGAACGTGTCTGAAGCACAGACAAGGAGAGATCTAGAGAATGAGACCCTGTACGATTGTATAAATTCTTGCTACGCCCATGTGGTTTATGGATTAGCAACGTGGGCAACATCTGGCAACTTGGAGCTGCAGAATATTTTTCCTCCTTCCCTCCAGACCTGCTGATTGAGAATCTGCATTTTTTTTTTCTTTTTAGGGCTGCACCCTCGGCAAATGTAAGTTCCCAGGCTAGGGATCACATTGGAGCTGTAGCCCCTGGCCTGCTCCACAGCAACTCGAGATCCAAGCCGTGTCTATGACCTACACCACGGCTCACAGCAATGTTGGATCCCTGACCCAGTAAGTGAGGCCGCATCCTCATGGATACTGGTTGGATTTGTTTCCGCTGAGCCACTACTCTGAGAATCTGCATCTTAACAAGATCCTCAGATGATTCATCTGCATATTAAAGTTTAAAAGGCTCTGCTATAGACCATGCTAAGTAGACTTCTGTCACACTCTTTGGAGATCGATGCTTTGGAGATCCAGCATCAAAGATCTTCTTTGTGTGGAGAATTTCCCAGATAAAGTACTGTCTCTAAGATGTGGAATCCAGAAACTGTCCTTCCTAGCCTCACTTGCAATTTCGTCATCCATCACCTGAGCTCTGATCAGGCAGGATCTTTTGTTCAGAGGCAAACAGCAGAGGAAACAGGCACAGTGTGGAATCCATATCTGACATGCTAGCATTGGTGGCATCTGGTTTGGGGGACGACAATGGGGGAGATTCTTGTGTCCAATGCCCTGATGCTGTGTCTATACTCAGTGGCATTGGGGTGCTCCCTGAGCAGTCCTTCAGTGATGTTTAGACACTGTTTCTGGCTGTATAGATCTCTAAGTCTGACTCTTTGGCCCATGTGAATTTCTTGATATCCTTTAATCCTGTAGTGTACAATAGAGAAGTCTTTAGCCCTGTGTGGCTATTTAAATTTAAATAAATTAAAATGAAAGAAAATTTAAAATTCAGTTCTTCAGTTGCACAAGCTGCATCTCAAGTGCTCGATAACAAGATGATGCTAGTGGCTACCTTATTGGACAGATTAGATACAGAACTTTCCTATGATCCTAGAAAGTTTATTGTACAGAGCAGCTTTAGTTAATTCCTTTTACTGCTTAACTGGCTAGAATGAGCTCTATTGTTTGAATTAAGAACTCCACCTAACTTACTATGATAAAGATTTAAGTCTTTAATTTTATTTATTTATTTATTTATTTATTTATTTATTTTTGGCCTCGCCTGCCTCACGTAGAAGTTCTGGGGACAAGGATGGAACCCACATCACAGCAGTAACCAGAGGCACAACAGTGACAGCTGCCAGATCCTTAACCTGCTGAGCTACCAGGATCTTAAGTCTTTCATTTAAGAGATGTGGGGGAAATCATCAAAGAGTTTCTGGGGTGTGTGTGTATGGATGCTTGTGACATGATCTCACCTCCATTCCAAAAAGATGACCCTGGTTGCAACATGGAGATGAGATTAGGTCTAGGCCCAGTTCGGTGTAGTCCTTGACCATGAAGGTTCTAATTTAAATATTCAGACACCATACAAATTTGAACATTTGCTAAACATCACTTGGCTCTAGACATACAGAGGTAAGAAAGACACAGTTCATGATTTCATTGAAGGCCTAGGCTGGAAGAGGATACAAATAAAAAAAAACATGTGTACAGGGAGTTCCAGTTGTGGCGCAGTGGTTAACGAATCCGACTAGGAACCATGAGGTTGCAGGTTCGGTCCCTGCCCTTGCTCAGTGGGTTAACGATCCGGCGTTGCCGTGAGCTGTGGTGTAGGTCGCAGACGTGGCTCAGATCCTGTGTTGCTGTGGCCCTGGTGTAGGCTGGCGGCTACAGCTCCGATTAGACCCCTAGCCTGGGAACCTCCCATATGCCGGGGGAGCGGCCCAAGAAATGGCAAAAAGACAAAAAAACAAAAAAACCCAAAAAACCATAAACATATGTACAGGAATTCCTGTCGTGGCACAGTAGTTATCGAATCCAACTAGGAACCATGAGGTTGCAGGTTCTATCCCTGGTCTTGCTCAGTGGGTTAAGGATCCGGTGTTGCTGTGAGCTGTGGTGTAAGTTGCAGACGCAGCTGGGATCCGCGTTGCTGTGGCTTTGGTGTAGGCTGGCGGCTACAGCTCTGATTAGCCCCCTAGCCTGGGAACCTCCATATGCTGTGGAAGCGGCCCTAGAAAAGGCAAAAAGACCAAAAAAAAAAAAAAGTGTACAAATCACATTGTGGTTATAGCTGAGTCTAGAATAGAGGGATGCTGACTGCCCTCATGTGGCTTCCCAGTGTGAGCAGTCCTTAGGTAGGGAGAGACCACCAGGGCCTATGGTTTCAGCTTTGCAAGTCCAGAATCTGGTTTGGATTTATTCAACACACACAGTAATTACGCTCAGAGGACATGGTAAGGATGACTATTTGCTAAATTATAACTGTAACTTTTTTTTTTTTTTTTTGGTCTTTTTAAGGCCGCACCCTTGGCATATGGAAGGTCCCAGACTAGGGGTTGAGTCAGAGCTGCAGCTGCTGGCCTATACCACAGCCACAGCAATGCAGGATCCGAGCTGCGTCTATAACCTACACCAGCTCATGGCAATGCCAGATGCTTAACTCACTGAGCAAGGCTAAGACTGAACCTGAATCCTTGTGGATGCTAGTAGGGTTCGTTACCTCTGAGCCACAACGGGAGCTCCATAACTGTAACTTTAAATTTTAAAAAAGTATTCAATTTTATACCAGTCACTATTTGTGCCTACTGTTAAAGTCATCCAAATCCTAGTATCAAGATATTTAAGAGGCCAAATTTGATCAAGAGTTTTTTGGGGGGTTTTTTGTTTGTTTTTTTGGTGAGCAGGAAATTAGAGAAAACTTCATAAGTTGAAAGACCATGAAGGAGCTCAATGAAGCACCAGTAAACCTATGACAATGATTCTTTTTATGAATCAGATACTGCCAAATTCATGTCACCAGGTTGGGTGGCAATTGGAAGACTCTGGGGATCCGCCCACTCTTGTATATTCCCTATGAATAAGCACTGCAAAATCTTGCCTATTATTTGCTCCTTTGTTTTCTAACCTTCTTGCTTTCCACTTCCTTCTGTTTGCCTGTTCTCTTTAAGAATGGTTATGTGAATAACAGGATACCTCATAGTTCCCTTCCACATGGTGGTGGTTATTACCACATAGCCACATTGATTGGCTTTGGACACATCTAGATACTATATCCTCAGTCATATTACTTCTATGGATAGTTGGCTGATGTCTTCCTCACATGTTTCTTTGGGAGAGAGAAACCAGCCCTGGAAATTGGGGATTGGGTTGGGAGGGTTGCATCTCAGCAAACTGATAACCCCTGAAGGATATCAAAGCCCATCTCCTTAAAAAAAAAAAGCCTTTTGATACATACCTTCCATGACCACTCTCTCCTTTATGTACTCTAGCCACAGTTCTATTTCTCTATAACTCTTTGCTGTTATTTATAAACATGCCTGTCTCCATGGCTCTTCATCCTAAACTGTAAAGCTGGGACCCATACCAAGTCTTAACTGTCTTCAATTCCCACTTAACACAATGCCTAGAACACAGCAGGAACTTGATGGCTAGTGACTAAATGAGAGAAAGTTTCGGTGAATGGGACATGGATCTCCCGTGATAGTAAGGAAAGTGATCCCCTCTATTCCCCAATCGAGGGGCAAAATTGCTCTAACTTGCCTATAGAAGGGCTCAAATTTTCGGAGACAAACACCAACTCAGAGAACTGCCGAGATTAACCTGCCCAGGGAATCAAGAAAAGTCAAGCCTTTGGAAACCGGGCTTCGCTATTCGAGCAGGAAACGTGGAATGCGCTGTCCTTGATTCTGGAAGGCACATATAAAAGCGGAATCAGCCCCGCCCCAGGAAAGACAGGGGCCCGGGGCGTGTTCTGCATCGTTTCCAGGCAACAACAGTCCCGCCCATCTGCTCTTCACTTCCTTACCCAGCGAGCTCCGCTCGACCAATAGACCAACAGAACATCGCCAGATTGGACGGTAGTTGGAGGACTCTGGGGGTCCGTCACCCCGGAGACTCCGCCCCCCCCATTTCTTCCCGGCTGCTAGAGACTGACCTGAGCTGAGCGTTTGCGGGTCGCTGGGCGGGTTGTTGCGGTAGGTGAAGAGGCGCGGGGGTGCCTATGGTTTTGTATCCCCGGCTCCGGCCGCATCCAGAGATACCACAGAGGGGCCGAGAGGCCTGACTCGTCCAGCCTTGCACGTCCTTCAGGCCGGAGTAAATGAGGCCCGGAATCTGGACACTAGAGTTCTCCGCATTGGTCTGGACCAGGAGACCCGGGCTCTGGTGCGAGCAAAGTTTTGGTTTGGGTGGGTTCAGACGACTTAGGGGTGGGGTTGGCGCTTCATTGTGGTCCTTGACATCAGTTCACCAGGACCTCCGTCACGTATTTGGCCCTTTTACTTCTGGGCCCTTGCGCTGGCAGGGCTCTCTCTCATGGAATTATTCAGACCTTTTTCCAGGCAGCCTTCCTAATCACAAAGGAGCCTCCAGAAAGCAAAGAAAAGAAAAGCGTCCGTTCATTCTACTAGACTAAATAGTTATGAAAGCCCCCAGGCTTTGTGGGTAACCCTTCCTACTTATCTCTGCTCAGGGTACTTTCAGTTAGTCCCCAACAGGCAGAGTGGGTAAAAACATGGCTTTTGGAGCCACACAGATCTAGTTTCCATTCAAGGATTCACTCTATCAGTAATGTGCCTTTGACAAGTTACCTTTCTGATCCTTAGTTTTTTCGTCTGTAAAATGATGAAAATATCTACCTCTTCGTCTTTCTTTCTTTGTCTTTTTAGGGCCCTACCCACAGCATATGGAGGTTCCCAGGCTAGGGGTACAATCGGAGGTGTAGTTGCTGGCCTACACCACAGCCAAAGAAACACCAGATCCAAGCCGAGTCTGTGACCTACACCACAGCTCAGGGCAACGCTGGATCCCACTGAGCAGGGACAGAGATGGAACCCCCAAGCCCATGGTTCCTAGTTGGATTTGTTTCTGTTATACCACCAGGGAGCTCCCTCTTTTTTGTATTTTTAGGGCCACACCCACAGCATATGGAAGTTCCCAGGCTAGGGGGAAAATTAGAGCTGCAGCTGTCAGCCTACACCACAGCTCACAGCAGTGCTGGATCCTTAACCCCTTGAGCAAGGCCACAGACCAAACCTGCATCCTCATGGACACTAGTTGGGTTTGTAACTCACTGAGCCACAAGGAGAACTCTTAAAATTTCCATTTTTATTATTTATTTATTTATTTATTTTTATCTTTTGTCTTTTTAGGGCCACACCCTCGGCATATGGAGGTTCCCTGGCTAGGGGTCCAATCAGAGCTACAGTTGCTGGCCTACGCCACAGCAACTTGGGATCCAAGCCACGTCTGTGACCTACATGACAGCCCATGGCAATGCTGGATCCTTAACCCACTGAGCAAGGCCAGGGATAGAACCGTCAACCTCCTGGTTCCTAGTCGGATTCGTTAACCACTGAGCCACTATGGGAACTTCCTAAAAGTTCCATTTTAAAAAGACAAACTTCATTATGAAAACAACTTGTGTGCAGAGCCAGAAGAGCAAACCCATTGAGCAAACCCATTACCCTTTTGTCTCCTTTTTATATATAACATAAGAATATGATAGAAGACATTTTAAATTTTGTTAAGAGAATTTTTTTTTTTTTTTTTTTTTTTTTTTTTTTTTTTTTTGCTTTTTAGGGCCACACCCACAGCATATGGAAGTTCCCAGGCTAGGGGTTGAATCAGAGCTACAGCTGCCATCCTACACCACAGCCACAGCAACTCAGGATCCAAGAAGAGTCTGCAACCTATACCACAGCTCACGGCAACACAGGATCCTCAACTCACTGAGCGAAGCCAGGGATTGAACCCACCTCCTCATGGATACTAAGTTGGGTTCATTACAGCTGTGCCACAACTGGGAACTCCAAGAGAGACATCTTTTTTTTTTTTTTTTTTTTTTTTGTCTTTTTGCCTTTTCCAGGGCCACTTCCTGCTGCATATGGAGGTTCCCAGGCTAAGGGTCCAATCAGAGCTGTAGCCACCGGCCTATGCCAGGGCCACAGCAACGGGGGGGGGAGATCCGAGCCGCATCTGCGACCTACACCATAACTCATGGCAACGCCGGATCTTTAGCCCACTGAGCAAGGCCAGGGATGGAACCCGTAACCTCATGGTTCTTAGTCGGATTCATTAACCACTTCGCCATGACAGGAACTCCAAGAGAGACTTCTTAAAACGCTATTAACTTCCTTCCTAAGCCAGTCCTTATTCAATTGAACATCTGTTTTTCAGCTCAGATTCCAAATGAAAATGTTTGAGAGCGTTGACTCCACAACCACAAGATCTGGCCCTGATCTTTGGGCTGAAATCTGTTCCTGTCTGCCACATCCTGACCAAGAGGATGGTGCCAGCAATGCCTTCTCAGACTCCTTTATGGATTCTTACCCTGTAGGCACAGGCCAGAGGGAAGCCCCACACTTTCCTGAGCAGCCAGCTATAAAGCCTTGGGCTCCCTTGCAGGATTCAGAAGTGTATTTAGCGTCTCTAGGTAAGTTAGATGGCTTTCTTTTCTTCTTTTTTTTTTTTAATCAGAATCTGGCGATTTTAAGGAAGCATGTTGAAGTTCTGTTACATCAAACCTTGTTTTCTGTTCTTAAATTTTCTTTTTTTTTTTTGGTCCTTAGCACATGTATTTGTCAGATGTAATTCTGGGGTGAGGGATTAGGTTGGTATTTGGGAAGGAGCCTCCCTTCCCTTGTACATCCCTTAAAACAGTCTTTGTCACCTCTTATCTCTGTTTTACTTAAATTTTTTTTTTTTTCTTTTTAGGACCACACCTCTGTGGCATGTAGAAGTTCCTGGGCTAGGGCTTGAATCAGAGCTGTAGCTGCTGGTCTATACCACAGCCACAGCAACTCGGGATCCGAGCTCAGTCAGCAACCTACACTCACAGCAACACTGGATTCTTAACCCACTGAGCGAGGCCAGGAATCAAACCTGCATCCTCATGGATACTTGTCGGGTTTGTTACCACTGAGCTACTACAGGAACTTCTGTTTTACCTAAATTCTGCTTCATTTATTCATTTATTCTATAGAATGCTCTTGTCAACTATTAGTCGCTCATATATTCAGATAACCCAAAAGTGTCAAACTTTAAGCCATTCTGAAAGAAAAGGTCATGACCCCAGAGCTACATGAGGATTTTTTTTTTTCTTTTTCGGCTGTACCCGAGGCATATGAAAGTTCCTGGGCTAGGGATCTAATCTGAGCCACAGCTGTGACACAATTCACAGCTGTAGCAATGCCTGATCCTATCCACAGCATTGGGCTGGGGATTGAACCAACGCCTCCACAGAGACAAGCTGGATCTCAACCCACTGTGCCACAGCTGGAACTCCTACATGAGGATTTTTGATGCTACATATGTAATAGATTGTTGGGATGGGAATATATTGAGAAAATTTATTCTGCCTCTTGTTAGCCATTTTACTTTTTAAATATTTCCTGAACACATTTCACTGTCCTGTCCTGCCCTTATGTGTAAGTATTTAGACTCCAAACACAGGAAAGAGATTTACATTGTCTCATGCTAGAGGAAAGAAAAATAGCAGTTTAGGGCCGTGATTGCCAGACTTCATTCCCATCATGGCTCAGCCATTTATAACCCGACTAGTATCCATGAGGATGCAGGTTCAATTCCTGGCCTTGCTCAGTGGGTTAAGGATCCGGCATTGCTGTCGCTGTAGTGTAGTTGGCAGCTGCAGCTCTGATTCAGCCCCTAGCCTGGGAACTTCCATATGCCACAGGTACAGCCCTAAAAAAATAAAATAAAAAATAAAAACATCTATTACAGAGAAAGACTAATATCATATCACTTATATGTGGAATCTAATAAAAATGATACAAAGAACTTATCTACAAATCAGAAACAGAATCACAGATTTTGAAATCAAACTTATGGTTCCCAAAGGGGAAACATGGGGGGGAAGGGATAAATTAGGAGTCTGGGATTAATATATACACATTACTATATATAAAACAGATTACAAACAAGGACCTACTGTGTAGCACAGGGAACTCTACTCAATATTCTGTAATAACCTGTATGGGAAAAGAATCTAAAAAAGAATGGGTATATGTATAACTGATTCACCTTGCTGTATACCTGAAACTAACACAACATTGTAAATCAACTATACTCTAATTAAAGTTTTAAAAAATCGATGGGATGCATTGGTGTGTCACAAAACAAACCTGGGAATAATTATTTGAGGAAGGAAAGGCAATTGAGGAAGAAGAAGCTTTTGAGGAAGAACAGAAAGAAGATTCAGAATAGAGTTTACATGATTGCCAAGACATTTCTTGGAAAAAACAAGAGGAATTTGGTTAATGATGTACTGGAGGAAAAAGTTATAAGAAAAACATAGGTGGAATGATGGAAAATGAGAAAGATGAAGGTGTGATATGAAATTTGTTGGGAAGCCATCAGAGATGGGATAGTAATACTTGCAGCAATGGCTGAGGAGGTTAACAATTCTGTTGTGGTAGTCAGAACATCTGTTTAATGATGTTAAGTAGAAGAGGCAACAGTTGGAGAAAGCTGGAGAACCAGATCCTTTGGCTTGTTGGTACTCTGTGCCCAGGGGTTATAAGAAGTTTTCATGGATTCGGTGATGTTTTTGATTGATGAAGACTGGTTCAGAAAGTTAAAATCCACTGATCCTTTCTAAAACCAGTTAAGGAGGTGATTAAAAAGTCCTTTCCTGAAGAAAATGAGAGCCATTTCTGTTGCCTCTGGCAGAGTCTGGGAGGGAGTGGCAGGCAGGTTTGGAGGATGCAAGGGTGTCAGTTCTGCCTGATCACACCTGGTCAAGGACCCAGCACACTCGGAGGGGAGAAAACCTTTTCCAGCTCCCAAGACTACTTCAAGGCCAATATAAAGATTGGGGGGGGGTTGTTTGTTTTTGTCTTTTTGCCTTTTCTAGGGCCACTCCCTCAGCATATGGAGGTTCCCAGGCTAGGGGTCTAATCCGAGCTGTTGATGCCAGTCTACGCCAGAGCCACAGCAACGCGTCTGCGACCTACAGCATAGCTCACAGCAATGCCAGATCCTTAACCCACTGAGCAAGGCCGGGGATCAAACCTGCAACCTCATGGTTCCTAGTCGGATTCGTTTCCACTTCGCCACGATGGGAACTCCTTGTTTGGCTTTTTCTTTTTTGGCCACACCTGCAGCATATGGAAGTTCCCAGGCCAGGGATCAAATCCAAGTCAGAGCTGCAACTTATGCCACAGCTGCAGCAATGCTGGATCCTTAACCTACTATGCCTGGGCTGGGCATTGAACCAGCACCTCCACAGAGACAAGCCAGATCATTAACCCACTGTTCCACAGCTGGAACTCCTGAAGATTGATTTTATTGCCAAATAAACTTATATTAGTGAATCCATTAAGAGCAACAATTAAAAACTTTTAGCCAGTTTAACATGAGATACACATAACCCTTTTCATATCCTCTGGGAAAAACTCAAGTATTAAACATTTATCAACTGCAGGGTGTTTTTTTTTTTGTTTTTTTTTTTAGGGGTGAACTTTTTTTTTTTTTTTTGGTTTTTTTTTTTGCTATTTCTTGGGCCGCTCCCGCGGCATATGGAAGTTCCCAGGCTAGGGGTCGAATCAGAGCCGTAGCCACTGGCCTACGCCAGAGCCACAGCAACGAGGGTTCTGAGCCGCGTCTGCAACCTACACCACAGCTCACGGCAACGCCAGATCATTAACCCACTGAGCAAGGGCAGGGACCGAACCCGCAACCTCATGGTTCCTAGTCGGATTCGTTAACCACTTCACCACGACAGGAACTCCTAGGGGTGAACTTTTGGTGGTAATATATAGCAACAAAAGGTGTTTGTTCTGATCAGTGGGTTCTAGCTGATGTAGCCTGTTTAGAAATGAAAACAAGATTACAAATCATAAGGATTCTATTGGTCCTGGGTTTGATGTCCACCCTTCCCCTCCAAAAAGTCATCATTTACCCTTTTATTATAGTTGAAGGCAAGACCAAATTAAAGCAGAAGGCAAATGGTTATACTTTTCTTGTCTTCTTCAAAATGCAAAGAGTGATTAAACAGCTATCATCAGGAAGCCATATGCACCACTCTCAAAGAGATTACAAGATTTTTTTGTATGTGTCTTGTTTTGTAGGGCCACACCCACGCATATGGAATTTCCCAGGCTAAGGGTCGAATCAGAGATACAGCTGTTGGCCTACATCACAGCCACAGCAATGTGGGATCCAAGCCACGTTTGCAACCTACACCATAGCTCACAGCAACATGGGATCCTTAACTCAGCAAGGCCAGGGATCGAACCCGTGTCTTCATGGGTACTAGTTGCATTCGTTACCACTAAGCCATGATGGGAACTCCAAGATGTTTGCTTTTATTAGGCTCCAATATCCAGGCCACAAGTAGAACAGCTTTTTAAAAATATGTATTGGGAGATTCCTTTTCTTTAACCAAGAATTTTTTTTTTTTTTTTGTCTTTTTAGGACCATACCTGCAGCATATGGATGTTCCCAGGCTAGGGATCCAATGGAGCTGTAGCCACTGGCCTATGCCAGAGCCACAGCAACGCAGGATCCAAGCGGCGTCTGTTACCTACACCACAGCTCATGGCAATGCCAAATCCTTAACCCACTGAGTGAGGCCAGGGATCAAACCTGCAACCTCATGGTCCCCAGTTGGATTTGTTTCTGCTGCGCCACCACAGGAACTCCAAAGAGCTCATTTTTCATGGAAGGCAAATAAAGGGAAATGTACCTTTTTCTTTTTCCTTCACAATGTCTTCATTCTCCATTGTATCAAAAAATGTTTAACCCCATAGGTTCTCATAAATAAATTGATGGCATGTTTTTCTTTGAAATCACAGAGGCCCAGCAGGTGCCTCTCTAAGGAATGCTTGTTTTTTTCTGGCTTGACATGTGTATACTATCTTTTTTTTTTTTCAACTCCTGAAAATAGTCTCTCTGAGGAGTAAATGGTTTTTCTTTTGGTTACAGTGTCATAAAGTGGTTTCCAAACGTCTTGAGAAAGAATTAGAGAAAATGAAGATCCAATGACCATTAGACATGATGATATTAGACACTAACATTGACTTGATGAGAACTCAATAATAAGAAACCTTTAAGATTTCTAAACTCGATAATAAGAAACCTTTAAGATTTCTATGTGTGATTAAAGCCTTGAATAGGGGAGTTCCCTTCATGGCTCAGCAGTTAACGAACATGACTAGCATCCATAAGGATGCAGGTTCGGGCCCTGGCCTCACTCAGTGGGTTAGGGATCTGGTGTTGCTGTGAGCTGTGGTGTAGGTGTCAGATGTGGCTCAGATCTGGTGCTGCTGTGACTGTGATGCAGGCTGGCGGCTGTAGCTCCAATTGGACCCTAACCTGGGAACTTCCATATGCCACACCCATGGCCCTAAAAAAAAAAAAAAAAAAGAGTTCTTGGAGTTCCTGTTGTGGCTCAGTAGTTAATAAACTCAACTAGTATCCATGAGGATTCGGGTTTGATCCCTGACCTTGTTCAGTGGGTGAAGAATCTGGCATTGCCGTGGGCTGTAGTGTAGGTTGCAGTTGAGGCTCAGATCCCAGGTTGCTATGGCTGTGGTGTAGGCCAGCACCTGTAGCTCCAATTCGACCCCTAGCCTGGAAATCTCCATATGCCATGGGTTTGGCCCTAAAGACAAAAAAAAAAAAAAAAAAAAAGGAGCTCTTTTTCAGGGAGTGTGCAGCTACTCATCATTGAGAGAATCTTTAAGTGGGCATTTTGTATTTTAGATTAGTTTTGTTCCATATTCACTTTCCTTGTTAAGCTCGACTTTCTCTCTCTTTAGAAAAGAAACTGAGAAAAATCAAAGGTTTAAATCAGGAAGTGACTTCCAAGGACATGCTTCGAACCCTGGCCCAAGCAAAGAAAGAATGCTGGGATCGGTTCCTCCAGGAGAAGTTAGCATCGGAGTTTTTCGTGGGTGGACTTGATTCTGATGAGAGGTAAATGGTTCCCAGTATAGTTCCAGGTGACAGTGTGTTTCATTGAAGGCATTTCTCTTCCTCTAAAGAATTCAGGGAGGAATTCTTATATCTGGGTTCAGATATAAGTTGATATCAACATCAGCTTTTCGGAGCTAAAATCATCTTTTGTAAGGTTGCTTTATTTGCTTTTAGCCCAGCAGCAGATTTTTGCGAATGAGTATTTTGGCCAAAAAGCGAATTTGTCACCTACATCTTGATCACAGATTGAGGAGAGTTGAGAATAAACCATCATCTTCATTTTTAAGCACATAGTGTGCTTGAGAAAGTAGTTATCGATCAACAGCTGGAACCATGTCTTTTTACCCTGACTCTCCATGGCCTCACAGAGTTTCTGTCATATTGTAGATACTGAAATTTGTGTAGATACAAACGAATGAATGAATTTCTTAAGCATCTGCTGTGTGGAGGCACTGTGCATGATATCAAAGGAGTAGAGAGATGTAAGGATGGTTTAGACAACCCTCCCCTTTCTGGGGGGGTCCTCAGGGAAAGATGACGTACATTGACATACCTAACAAAACAAAACAAGGCAGCATAAAAAAAGAGCAGATGAATGGAAGTAGCCTTGGGCTTTGGGAGTTGAGAGACCATTGAGCTCCCTCTGGGCTCTGGTTTTGGACCAGAGAAGGACAGTATCTGCAGGTGGGCTGGATGCAGAAAGGAGCAGAGGGCATTCTGCTACAAAGAGTAGGATGGTGCTCGACACCTGAGATAGTAACTCTGTCACTTATTTGTTGTATGTACCTGGGTAGTAACCTGTGTGTGCCTCAGGGTCCTGCTCAGTAAAGCAGGAATAGTAGCTCTTACCTCATACAGTTATTATGAGCACTAAATGAGTTACCATGTACAAAGCACTTAGAACAGCGTCTGGCACATAATCAGTTCTATGCTTGTTTTTTTTTTTTTTTCAGTTGCACTCAGGGCATTCAGAAGTTCCCAGGCCAGAGATCAAACCTGCACCACAGGAGTGACCTTAGTCACAGCAGTGACAACACCAGGTCCTTAACCTGCTCAGCCACCAGGGAACTCCAGCTATCCTTTTTTTTTTTTTTTTTTAAGAGCACACCCACAGCATATGGATGTTTCCAGGCTGGGGGTCAAATTGGAGCTACAGCTGCCCGCCTACACCACAACCACAGCTATGCCAGATCTGAGCCATGTCTGCAACCTACTCAACAGCTCATGGCAACGCCAGATCCTTAACCCTCTGAGCAAGGCCAGGGATCGAACCTGCAACATCATGGATACTAGTTGGGTTCATTACTGCTGAGCCACAGACAGGAACTCCCCAGCTATTTTTTTTTTTTGTCATTTTGCCATTTCTAGGGCCACTTCTGCAGCATATGGAGGTTCCCAGGCTAGGGGTCTAATCGGAGCTGTAGCCACTGGCCTACACCAGAGCCACAGCAATGCTGGATCCGAGCCACGTCTGCAACCCACACCACAGCTTACGGCAATGCCGGATCCTTAACCCACTGAGCAAGGCCAGGGATCGAACCCGCAACCTCATGGTTCCTAGTCAGATTTGTTAACCACTGAGCCATGACGGGAACTCCCTCCCCAGCTAGTCTTAATATTATTCTTCCTAACAGAACTTTAAAGTTTAATAAGAAATTATTCAAAATGAAAATCGGTGAGGGAAACATTTTGTAGTGAGACTGTGTGGTTCCTCATGTATGTGAAGGCCAGGTAGTTGACCCTCTCGTGGTATGCTTTTGGCAACGGAGTCATGGGCTGGGGAATCCTACTGTCTGCAACATAATCCCCCATTTTAGGTGTCAAAAATCTGCTGGTTATGGCTTTATTTCTTGGCTTATGACTTTTTGCTGTTAAAGAGCCTAGAATGAGGTTTACATTCTTTCTAGTCATTTGTATTTTACCATGACTGTCTAATAGCCTTAGAGTGGAAGAACATGGGTACTTAAGGAAGGTGAGAGGGGGACAAAAAAGAGCCCTCTGGCATAGTGGCCATTCCTTTGTGGGAGACATTGCTACTCAGGTGTTTCCTTGGCATCCTGCTGGAGAATGAACTAAATGAAAAATAGAAAAAATCGTGCTTAGCGCAACTAAGCACTGTATGTATAATTGAACCTCAGACTACCTCAGGTGTAAGAGATTTCAAGATGCTCTGGTTTCTGCCTCACTAATAATCTGGTATTTATTTGAATGTTTCCTCCCCTTGACAATTTCTCTTCTCTCCGGTTTTGAGTTAAAAAAGACAGGACTGAGGCATAAGCTGTTCAGCTATTCTCATCAAGCCTTCAGAGACTCAGCATTTGAAGGGGGCCGGGTGCTGCTTATCGCCCAAGTACCCACCAGGGGGTAAATTATGCCAGGAAGCTGCCAGGATGCACAGCTGTCAGAGGAGTAGCTGCGCTCCCCATGTTAGCCGTGAAAAGCAATCATAGGAAGAAATTGGTGGGGGGCAGGAAGGCAGTCTTTGAGTAACTGAGATCATCATTAAGTGATTAATCTGTAAGGTCTGATGCTGCCACCCCATTCTCCTGTTCTTTCCTAGCACCTTGGAACATTTCAAGAGGTGGCTCCAGCCAGATAAAGTAGCCATCAGTACGGAGGAGGTCCAGTATCTGATTCCTCCAGAGTCACAGGTGGAGAAGCCATCGGCCGGGGAGGAGCCAGCAGCGGCGGAACAGTAAATTACACACGCACACGCCAAGCAGCTGTCTTGGGTCCGGAGGGAACAGCAGAGAGCTTGGCGTCAGCAGCAGCAAGGAGAAATCTAGGGAGGGAAAAAGCCCAAGCCTTCCACTCTGCCAAGCAAGCAGCTGTGGGCCCCTGAGGACGTGCAGGGGTTGGCACATGTGACTGGTTTGAGCAAAGTGACTGACCCAGTGAGTGCTGGATCAAAATACCACCTCCCTCTCTGTCTCACAGCTTGCCTGAGCTCTGTTGCTGCAGGAGAGAAGTCTGCTAAGAATCTAGTGAAGGACCAAGTATGAAAGTATTTGGAGAAATTGATGCCCTTGTGTATAATGTATAAGTTAAATGAGCCATTTTTTTTTCTTGCCTCTGGATATTCCTGCCTGCGTCCCAAGCATTCCCTTGGTAAATTGTCAGGGGTGCCTTGGGCCAAAGAAAGTGAAGTCTGCCTCCTTGAATCCAGGCCCCACTGGGGCTTCTTTAACAAGTCCATAATAAATACAAGGACTTTAGGAAAGAAGCTAGGCTTTTCCTTCGTCTGATTTGTTCCTTGTGGGAAAAATGGACGAAAGAAGTGTGAAAATGTGGCTGTTTCTGTGTGTACATATACATTTTTTATTTCATGTGTGGTTTCTCCCCTAACTTCCTTCTGCACTTAAAAAGGGCCAGGTTCCAAAGTAGACTTGTAAATATGGTGATAGTGATATTGGAAACCACTCCTGAATATTTCCATGTCTGCTCCTTGTGGCAGCTTTCCTGGCTGAGCCTGTTTCCTTCCTTGTTTATGGTGTTCTTGTTCAGTTTGTATTGTCCATATAAAACTATTCTCATCAGAATAGCTGTGTGGGTGGTGCTATTGACCTGATTCCTCCCAGAGAGATGCTCCCAAGCCATGATGAGGTAAAGGCAAATGCATGTCAGCACAGAAGAGCTGGTAACCTTTGCCAGACTCCTGTTTTCATTTTTTGGGTTTTTTTGTTTGTTTGTTTGGTCTTTTTAGGGCTGCACTAGTGGCTTGTGGAAGTTTCCAGGCTAAGGGTTGAATCAGAGCTGCAGCTGCCAGACTACACCGCAGCCACAGCAACGCCAGATCTGAGCTGCATCTGTGATCTACAGTACAGCTTGAGGCAACACTGGATCCTTTAACCAACCGAGTGGAGCCAGGGATTGAACCTGCATCCTCATGGGTACTAGTCAGATTCTTAACCTGCTAAGCCACAATGGGAACGCCTCGATTCCTGGTTGTTTTTTTATTGGTCTTTTTACGGCCGAAGCCGAGGCACATGGAGGTTCCCAGGATAGGGGTTGAATCGGAGCTGTAGCTGCTGGCCTATGCCATAGCCACAGCAACTCGGGATCCAAGCCGCATCTGCGACTTAGACCACAGCTCACGGCAATGCTGGAGGTTGAACCCACGTCCTCATGGATATTAGTCAGGTTCGTTAACTGCTGAGCCATGATGGGAACTCCCCAGATACCTGTTTTTAACATGTGCCTTCTGATAAGCCAAGCCTTGGTGCTCTGAGGACAAGATTCTGAGGCCATGGCTCCAGTGGAGCTTGTTTCTGAGTTATAATTTCCAGATCGCTAATAATGAGCAGGGCAGCCATAAAAATCTTCAGAGAACATTTGTTCATTTCTAAATCAAATATTTGCCTTGTCCAAAAGCATGGGAACCAACTAGGTGATTCCATATACTTGCTTAATGTATGAATATTGTTGTTATAATAATTTCTAGATATATTTTCCTCTTTTTGCCATTGACTAACAGTGTTAAATTTATTCCTACAGCATTGTATTAGTAGGATACCTTTGATGTACATAGTGACCCTCTGTGTTCTCCTGACACTTTGAGGAAGCCATCCACTGACAATCATCTGGCCCTTCCCTCAGCTTGCAAAGGGGTTCTGCCTGGGATTGAGGTGCAGACCTCATTCTTCCTACAGAGCATCTAATGGCTTTGCAGGCAGTTTAATAAGGGAAAAAAAAAAATAGAAAAACTAAGATTTTTCTACTCCCAGCATGATAAACAAAATTATTCCTCTTTGGTAACAACAATTTAAGAAAAATAGCAATAAGATCCCCAAATACTCTCCCAAAGAGCAGCTGATCATAGATGGTTAGAGATTGTTTCTGAACCAGAAAATAGTGTTTCTATCATTCAGACAAGACTCTTGCCTTGCCTTTTCCCTACCTCCCATTTTCTATCTAAGAAACAGAAATCTCACTATGAGAAGGTGGGGAGTTGATTTAAAGGAGCTGAAAAGGAACTGTGGAACTGAAAGGTGTTTACCCTGGGGTATAAACCCAGGGGAGGTGTGGGGAGTAGGCGCCAGATCTCCGGCTACCTTCTCACTTCATTTGTCAACACTACTTAAGTGATGGCTCTAGGAAAAGAGTGAAACTCCACTTACTGAAAACAAATTTGATATTCGTTCCCAAAGCTAACTTTTTAATATAAATTTACAGCGGCTCGTTAGCTCAGTTGGTTAGAGCGTGGTGCTAATAATAATAACTTCTTAATATAAATTTAACCTAGGTGATGGAAGTAGTACTAAATTCTTTTTTCTTTTGCCTTTTAGGAAGTTCCCAGGCTAGGGGTCCAATCGAAGCTGCAGCTGCTGGCCTATATCACAGCCACAGCAATGCCAGATCTGAGCTGAGTCTGTGACCTACACCATAGCTCATGGCAGTGCCGGATCCTTTAACGCATTGAGCGAGGCTTGGGGTGGATGGAACATGTGTTCTCATGGATACTAGTTGGATTTGTTACCACTGAGCCATAAAGGGAACTCAAAGTAGTACTAAATTTGAAACCAAGAATCTTAGGTGCTATCTTTATCCATCCTGTGGCTTACTGTAGGGTCATAAATAAGTTAAATGACCTCTTTCTATTCCAGTTCCCTTTCTGAAATTGGACTAACCATAGCAAAAATCATATTGGGCAAAAATGCTGATCTGTTTCCTTTGACCCTAGAAACTCCTAAGGAACTCCAGTTAGGACTTCCTCAAAGCAGTAAAATTTATGAGTTGAGAGAGCCTTTCTTATCATGCTGAACTTTCTTCCTTCCTCATGTCCTTAGTGAAACAGACAGAAAATTAGCGCAAATGGAGCAATAGTTAGTGCTAAACCTTAAAGCCAGAGAAGGGCAGTTACCAACAGTAATGACTGGGAAAGTCCAGAGAAGGTTGGGTTGGAGCCTGAGAGATAAGGTATGCAAGTGCTGCCTTTCTCTCCTGGCACAGGGCTTGGCAACATCAGTGCTAGAATGGCATAGGCTTGTGTCCAGTACCTGCTCCAGAAATAGGCTCTGGATGTAGGCACAGCAAGTAAACAAAAGTCCCACCAGCTGTTGCTGAGGTATGTCTCTCTCAGGCAGGCCTGGCCACCAGGACTCTTACCAGAGGAGGGAAGACACCCTGGAGCCACTCCCTGGCCCTTCCTTGGTGTGAGTCCCCTAAAACCTCAGGAACAGCTCCAGCCACAAAACAGCCAATACTTCCCCCCAAATTCCATACTATCCCAACCAACTTTGGCCCTTCCTCAGTTACAAGACTCAAGACAGGTCACTGCCATGGCAATCTTAGGCTAGGGGGAGGGCTGTTAACTTGAACCCCGTAGGCTATTTAAGGCACAGGTCCATTCATCTAACCGATATTTGTTGAGCCCCTGCCATGCTGCAGACACTGCACATGGTGGTGAATAAAACAAAACTGCATCTTCCACTCAACATGGATTGATGGAGCTATGGCCTCATTAACTGGTGCTGTAATCACTAATGCTGCATAGCACATTGAGAGGATATGGGAAGAAGGTATGACAGCCTGAGGCCAGTAGGGTGGGAGGTGGGAGAGAGGCCGGGTTAGGGAAACGGAGTCCAGAAAAATGAGTGGCAGTTTGAGGGGATGGAGGGATAAGAGCGTGGGGGCAGAGAAACATCCTAGAAGAGGAAAACAGCAGTACAGAGGCCTAAAGCAAAAGAAAGTTTGGATACTGGAAAGTGGTCTAATCAGAGTGAAAGGGACAAAGGAGGAAGAATCAGAAAATGAGGTTAGAAATTAATAAATAAGGCACCGTGAAGGGCTTAATAAGCCATGTTAAGGAGTTTGGAATTTATTTGGGGGGCAACAGGGAGCCAAAGGATCATTTTAAGAGGGGCAGTAATGTGGAATTCCCACTGTGGTGCAGTGGGTTAAGGATCCATTTGCAGCTGCAGCTTGGATTTGATTCCTGGCCCAGGAACTTCCACAAGCCACAGATACAGCCAGAAAAAAACAAAAAAACAAAAACAACAACAACAAAAAAGCAAACAAGAGGGGCAGTGACAGGATCAGAACTGCATCTAGAAAGATGATTACAGCTGCCATGGATTTGACATGTTTAAATTGATGAGGGGAGCACAAATTCACACTGGGCAGTGATCTGTTTATGTGAAATAATGCAATCCGATGGCTTGTGGGTTTCCTTTGTTTTTATTTTCTGGCTTGATTTCTCTGAAGTTATTTTTCACTATTACAGAACACAGAGAATCACGTATGGCAGACTGTATTTTCCAAAGATGGCCACATCAATCCACCACATCCCACACTTTCATCTTACCGTGTGGTGTGGACACTCTTCCACTGAGCTGTTGGGTCAATACTCCCTCCCTGGGAACCTGGGTAGACCTATGTAACTGCTTTACTTACAGAGTACAGAACAAATAATATGACTTCTGAGGCTAGGTCATAAAAACATTCCACCTGGGACCTCTCTCTTTCTCAATATCCTCCTTGGTAGTTTGTTTGTTTTTGTCTTTTTGCCATTTCTAGGGCTGCTTCTGCAGCATGTGGAGGTTCCCAGGCTAGGGGTCGAATGGGAGCTGTAGTCGCCAGCCTATGCCACAGCCTGCAACCTACACCACAGCTCACGGCAATGCTGGATCCTTAACTTGCCAGATCCTTAACCTACTGAGCAAGGCCAGGGATCGAACCCGCAACCTCATGGTTCCTAGTCAGATTCGTTAACCATTGAGCAACGATGGGAACTCCCCTCCTTGGTAGTTCTGAGCCAACACCTAAGAGGTCTATCTACCTCAAAGCCTCCACATTAGAGAGGCCCCACCCAGAGCTAGAGAGGCTCCCGCAGTTCAGTCCCCAGCTCTTAGGGTCTTCCCATCCCAGCTGTCAGCCATACAAGTGATTCAAATGATTTCAGGCCTTCAAACCAGCCCAGCTGACACCAAATGGAACAGAGAGACAAGCTGTTCCTGCAAGCCCTAAAGATTTCACGAACTGAATACATGACATGGTTTAAGCCACTACGTTTTGGTTTGGTTTGTCACTCAGTGATAGATGACTGGCACACCATAACCTGGTTTTCAGATTTTATGTAGTTAATTTCAAATATTTTACTGCAAAGTCTCTTTTAATTTCTGATGGTTACAGAATTTTTTTTTTCCTTTTGCCCACACCCGAGGCATGTGGAAGTTCCCCGGCCAGGGATCAAACCCATGCCACAGCTATAACCAGAGCCACAGCAGTGACAATGCCAACATTCTAGCCACCAGGGAACTCCTGATGGTTACAGAATTTTAGTAGTTATGCTGAATGCAGTAGGAGGAGGACCAAAATTGGATGCAGAGACCAGCTGTGAGGTGGTTGCAGTTGCCTGAGAAAGAGGTGACAATGACCTGAGAACTTGTATTTCTAACAAGGATGTACAACAATGCAAGAAAATGTCACTCCCACCGTGATGAGAAATAGCCAGGTAATCTACAAAATCATAGCCTTTCTTTTCTTTTCTTTTTTTTTTTTTTTCCGTCTTTTTTACAGCCGCACCCATGGCATATGGCTAGGGCTCCAATCGGAACTACAGCTGCTGGCCTACACCACAGCCACAGCAACGCCAGATCCAAGCCACGTCTGCGACCTACACCACAGCTCACGGCAACACTGGATCCTTAACCCACTGAGCAAGGCCAGGGATAGAACCCATGACCTCATGGTTCCTAGTAGGATTCATTTCTGCTGCACCACGACGGGAATTCCTCATAGCCTTTCTTGAGCCCTCAGAATACTGAGGTCACGAGGCACCTAAGTAAGGCCTCTTCAAGGAGAGACACACAGGAACAGTTTTCAGCTTTAGCAGAGCAGACAGGGGTGGCTGTCCTATGAGCTGGCAAGACGAAACCAACGAAAATTTTAGCAAAAGTTTAAAGGCTGCACACGGGCTAGTGTGTCAGTTTAGAATAGCTGGAGACTATTTCAGACACAAGGGAGTTTATACTCAAGGCAAGTTTTCTCCACAGACCTACCCCCACCCCTAAGGCTCATGAGAAAAAGTGTGAGCAGCGCAGGAAATGGGAGGGAGCTTTCCTCCTTGGTGGCGCAAGCATGTAGGAGTTGATTAAGGCAGCTGCTGGAGGAAGACAAAAAGCCTCAGCTGCTTCCACAATCCTTCTCTCCAATAAGCAACTGCCTTAAGCCACTGAGGGAGGGGTGTTCGAGTCTTGCTTTAGGGGGAGGAGTAAAAGCAAAATTCAAAAAATTAATTTAAAAACAAGCAAAACTCATCTGCCTCTGGGTGAGGGATAAAAACCTTCTTGTCCTTTTTTTTTTTTTTTTTTTTTTTTTTAAGGGCCATACCTACAGCATATGGAAGTTCCCAGGCTAGGGATCGAATAGGAGCTGCAGCTGCCGGCCTACACCACAGCCACAGCCATGCCAGGCCAGAGACATGTCTGCAACCTACACCACAGCAACGCCACATCCTTAACCCACTGAGTGAGGCTGTCAAACCCGAATCCTCATGAATACTAGTCGGGTTGTTTCCACTGAGCCATAATGGGAACTCCCTTCTTGTCTTTCTTGAACACAGGTTAAAACCCCATTGCCTCTGGGGGAAGAAGAGAAGCAAAAGTCCTCTACCCCGAGGGGAGAAGCAGGAAACTGTTTTAGGCTGAAAATTCAAGCAATTGTCTGCTCTGTTGGGGGATAGGGCAAGAACATTTGGCCACCCCCAAACCAACCAAAGAAATGAGGCAGAAGTCAGTTGTTATTTGGAACAGGAGTACAGATACTGAGAAACCCCAGTCCTGAAACTCACACAGGACCTGCCTAAGGACCAAAGCTGAAACGGGATATCAGAGACCCTGTCCTGCCCTGCACCCCCTGAGTCTAGCACCAAATAGCTAGCAACACAGTCTCCTCTGGGTGGCAGGGCAGGCCTGCTGGGATGGCTGAAAAGGGGAGGACCAAGCAGGAACACAGGAAACCCTCTGACACCCTGGTCTCCACTCTAAGCAGCCCACCCCTTCAAAGTCTGTGATGCACTGAGATTATGACAACAACAACCAACCCCAAACCCTGCCTGACTCCTGTAGATTGACTCCACTGCCCCAGACCAACAGGCTGGTGGGAGAAGCATGCCCATTTCCAGGGATAAATACATTCACCTCAGTCTCTGCTGTTCCACACAGGATTAGCACTCAATTTACAAAACATGAAAAGTCAACAAAGAAAAAACCCCAATCCATTGCCAAAAGATTAAGAAATCAACAGAACCAGACTCACAGATGACATGGATGTGGGAACCACCAGATAGGGACTTTAAAATAAAGATTACTTACAGGGCAGTTTCCTTGGTGGTGCAATGGGTTGGGGATCTGGCAGTGTCACTGCCGTGACTTAGGTTTCTACTGTGGCATGGGTTTGATCCCTGGTCCTGGAACTTTTGCATGCTGTGGGTGGGGGCAAAAAAAAAAAAAAAAAAAGACTTGATATGCTAAAGGGCCTATTGGAAAAATGTTGGGCAACTTGGTTGAATGAAATGGGAATTTGGGCAGAAACATGGAAACAGTAAGAAAGCCAAATGGAAATGTTAGAAATAAAAATTGCATGCTATCAGAGACGAATTCCTTCAATAGGCTTTTCAATTGGCTAGGCACAGCTGGGGAAAGAATCAATGAACTTGAGAAAGGTTAATAGGAATTCTTCAAACTGAAACACAAGGACAAAAAAGAGAGGGGAGTGGGGGTGAGGGAGGGAAAAAACAAAGCCAAGCTTCCCAGAGCTGTGAGACAATATCAAACAGTCTAATTACATATAATTTGAGTCTCAGAAAATGAAGAGAGTGAGAGGGGCGGAAGAGATATTTGAAGAGATGATGGTTACATGAATGAGGATGCAGCAATGAGGTGAGAGAGAAGTGGATATGAAGAACCATTTAGGAGGAAGAATCTCTGGAACTTGGTAACTGAGTGGAATGAAGTGTGAGTGAGTGGGAAGAGTGGAGCCTGGCACCAGATAATACCCCAGGGTAGTGGTGGGTGGTTAGGAAGTGGTGCTCCAAGGACTAAGAACCAGGTCTAGCTCTCCCCAGACCCTGTACTCTCCATTACTGCCTCCTGGAGCACCACTGGGCCTCTGCTCCTTGATTTCCCCACCTTCTAGCGCCAGGCTTTACTAAGTTGTCCGAGTGTCAGTGAGCAGCTGAGACACTTACCTTCTTTCATTCTCCCCACCTCCCATTCCTCCCTGTGCTAAATAGCACAGACGGTTCTGAAGTAAAAGTTGCTTCTTCCCAGACTCTTTTCTGCCTTCATGCTACCCTTATCCACTTAAAAAGAAAAATTGGTTCTTTTGCAGATGAGATAAGTTGGGTGGGAGGCAGCAGAAATGAAGTTGGGGGACGGATGTGACTATGTGTGTACATGCATGTGTGCCCAGGAAGAGAGATGGATTACTGAGAGTTTCTGAGCACTTTTTTTTTCTTTTTCTTTTTAAGGCTGCACCTTTTTACGCTGGCATATGTAAGTTCCCAGGCTAGGGGTTGTTTTGGAGCTACAGCTGCCAGCCTATGCCACTGCCATGCCAAATATGGGACCTATGTTGCCACCTGAAGCAATGCCAGATCTTTTTTTTTTTTTTTTTTTTTTTTTTTTTTTAGGGCCACAGCCCGAAGCATATGGAGGTTCCCAGGCTAAGTGTTGATTCAGAGCTGTAGCTGCTGGCCTACGCCACGGACTCAGCGACATCAGATCTGAGCCATAACTGCGACCTACACCACAGCTTGCTGCAACGCCATATCCTCAACTCACTGAGCAGGGCCAGGGATTGAACCCACATCCTCATAGATACTAGTCAGGTTCTTAACCCACTGAGCCACAATAAGAACTCCAACACTGGATCCTTAACTCAGTGAGTGAGGCCAGGGGTCAAACCCACATCCTCTTAGACACCATGTCGGGCTCTTAACCTGCTAAATCACAATGAGAACTCCTCTGAGCACTTTTAAAGGCTAGAACTAATTTTGGGTTTTTAATTTTATGAACTTTTTGGATGTTATTATCAACATGTAGCTTGGCAGAATGCTGAGGTGTAGCATGGTCTCTGGAGTGGTGCCTGATCAAGTAAGAAGATCTAGGAGATAGGATGGAGGGTCTAGGCTGGATAAGAGTTGAATAGGTTCATGATTGTTTGAATAACCATCTCAAAAGTATACTCATTGTTTGATAAACTGACATGATGTTTTTTTCCTTTTCATTCTGCCCAACTCAACATTTTTATCAATGAGTTGGATAAACATCCTTATCAAAAGTGAAAAGAATAGATAATTGATTGAATCAGAATCAGAACTCTAATTTTTTTTGGTCTTTTTTTTGTATTTTTAGGGCCACACCCTTAGTATGTAGAGGTTCCCAGGTTAGGGGTCCAACTGGAGCTGGAGCTGCCGGCCTACACCACAGCCACATCAATGCAGGATACGAGCCGTGTCTGTGACCTACACCATGGCTCACGGAAACACTGGATCCTTAACCCACTGAGCGAGGCCAGGGATCGAACCCACATCCTCATGGATGCTACTCAGGTTCATTAACCACTGAGCCACAACAGGAACTCCTTATAATTTTTCTATAGACTGGAATGATGAGACAAAATATGAAACCTATGAGGAATAAATGTAATAACTTTCATTTATGATGGAAGAATTAACTACGCATTAGAGGACAGAGAACTGCGAATTTGTATTGGTGACAGAAGCTAGACTCAAGCTAGATTAAGTCGTAAAGGGACACTGGGAGGACAGAAGTAGAGATGGCCTCAAGGTCAGCTCGATCCAAGGACTCAAACTGTATCTTCATTTTTCTCTTTCCTTCACTATTGACTTTGATTACTGTGTTAGTATAGCACAGAGAGTTCTACACATCACCCCAGTTTAGCAAATTCAGAGGCAGAGCTCTCATTTCCAACTCCATATAATAAATCCCAGGGAAGGATTCTTATCAGTCTGTCTTGGGTCACATGCTCATCATTGAACCAATTATTGTGACCAGGAAAAGATACCCTTTTATTAACCAAGCCTAGGTGATAGGCCCAAATCTATGACTAGGTGTACACAGCTTGGGGGGTGGCAATCTCACCAGACACATTGAAGAATGGCAAGTAGGGGAGAGTTGCTGCTACTAGAAAAAAAGCAAAAGAGATGCTGTGAAGCCAAAAGCACAGATATTCAGTGTCTTCACAGTTCAATTGAGTTAATACCTGCAAAAAAAGCTAAAATTATAGAGATCTATAATGGAAAATGTAGTTCTCGTCATGGCTCAGTGGTTAATGAATCCAACTAGCATCCATGAGGATGTATGTTCGATCCCTGGCCTCAGTCATTGGGTTAAGGATCTGGCGTTGCCCTGAGCTGTGGCGTAGGTCGCAGATGTGGCTTGGATCCTGCATGGCTGTGGTGTAGGCCGGTGGCTACAGGTCCAACTGGACCCCTTGCCTGAGAACCTCCATATGCCATGCATGTGCCCTAAAAAGACAAAAAAAAAAAAAAAAGGAAAAGTATGTAGGGCCATAGAAGTGAAAAATATATTCTGCACGGTCATGCTACCCTGAAGTATATTTTGGGCACCACACTGAAAAGGAACACTGACAAACCACAGTGCTCCCTGGAAGAGGTCTGGGTTGAGGAAGCTCAGAAGACTGAATTATCTGAAGACCAAGGCAATAAGATTTTTGGCCTAGAGCAGAGAAGATGTAGTAGACACGTTTGGCCTTAAAATATTTGGAGCAGTCTTGGGTAGAAAGATGGGACATTGATGTACAACTGACAAACAAGTTCCACTGCAGGGAAGTTTCAGGGAAACCAGTTACATTTTGTTTTTCAGAACTGCACCAGTGGCATATGGAGGTTCCCAGGCTAGGGGACAATTCAGAGCTATAGCTGCCAGCCTATGCCACAGCCACAGCAATGCAGGATCCAAGCCATATTTTTGACCTATGCCACAGCTCAGAGCAATGCTAGACCCATGACCCACTGGGCAAGGCCAGGGATCAAACCCACATCTTCATGGATACTAGTTGGATTTGTTTCCACTGCACCATGATGGAAACTCCCCAGTTACCATTTAGTATAATGAGAATTTTCTAAGAGCTGTCCAAGAATGGACAGGGCTGTCTTATAAAAGGTAGTGAGTTCCCTATCACTGGAGGTGTTTAAGCAAGTGTCAGACAGGATGTAAAGGGGATTCCCGTATTGCACAGAAAGTTGGCTTAGGTGACCCCAAGGTCCTTTCCAGTTATGAGAGTTCATGGCTGTCCAGGGGAGACCCATGTCTAACTAAAAAGTTAGTGCTGGCCTCCCCAACATCTGGGAGGTAAAGCTGGTGAGCTCTTTTCCTTCCCTAGATGATAATGACCCCTTCCAACAAGTACCAGATCACATACCAACGAGCAGGCAGAGGCAGAGCCCTCTAACACTTGGTATCTTTGCTCAACCCCATGGGACAGACTCTGGCTCTGAAGATGCCAGAAAGACAGCCCTTATGCTACTTTATGTTCTCTGACCACACGTCATGAGACAAGGACTTGGATGTGGGCATTGTTTGAAGGGATGAACAGGAATGAGGGAGCAGTGAGACAGGGAAGTGAGCACTGAGGGGTCCACTGTGAGAAGTTACAGCTCAGTCCTCCTGGGATCAGTCTGAGCCAGAAGTCTGCAGATCCAAACTCCCCATGGAGTGATGAAGAAATCTGGGATGTAATTCCACCAGTGCCATGCCTTATGGGCTGAGGTCTGCCCTTTGGGAGAGCTAAGCTCCTGCTGCTCCCAGGCTGCCCTGCAGGGGCTGACGCAAGCCTCTGACAGAGAGGAGAGGATGTGTCAGAACTGTCCACTGCTGCTGCAGTTGGACTCAAAAACAGGCTGAAGGGATGCAAGGCACCAACAGCTCCTGCTGCAGCTCCTCTCCCAGGACCCACCTTCCCTGGCAGTGTGGGACCATTGCTTTGCCCATCCCGGCCTCTGTGGGGCAGAGTGCTCTCCAAGTTGGCTAATTCAGCACAGCCTTGTCTGAATGTCCACCCACAGCTCTCTTGGGCTCACCTCTTCCTTCTGGGCCCCCCTCCCTTACTGGGCTCTGGGCTGAGGACACGGGGCTGGGCCCGCCAAGCTGGCACCTGTTCTCTTCTCTACCCACATGTGAGCTGGGAATGTGGTGACATTAGGGACACTGGCTCCATTGTCCTTTCTATACTCTGCTCAAAGTCAGGACAGGTGAAAGGCTGGATGGGCTCCAAGTTTCTTCTGCTGATGGTCTCATTCTTTCTTTTTGTCTTCTTCTTTTTTCGGCCATGCCCATGGCATATGGAAGTTCCTGGGACTGAACACACACCCTAGCAGTGCCAATGTCGGATCCTTAACTGCTAGGTCACCAAGGAATTCTCCTCTCATTATTTCTTTTTTGTTTGTTTGTTTTTGTTTTTTAGGGCTGTAGGTGCGGCACATGGAGGTTCCCAGGCTAGGGGTCTAATCAGAACTACAGGTGCTGGCCTACACCACAGCCACAACAATGACAGATCTGAGCCATACCTGCAACTTAAACCACACCTCACGGCAACGCCAGATCTTTAACCCACTGAGTGAGGCCAGGGGTCAAACCTGTAACCTCATGTTTCCTAGTCGGATTCGTTTCCACTGTGCCATGATGGGAATATCCCTCTTGTTATTTCTTAAGAAGAAAAGGCTATAAATGACCAAGAACTCAAAGACCTGGAGAGATTGAACTCAAACCCATGGAGACCCTTGGAAGATGAAAAATCCTGGCCCTAATGTTGGAGTCAGGGTTCCTGGCCAGACCCAGAGGACAAGTCCAAGTTGGCCCATGACTCCTGTAACTTCTCTGGCCTGCTTTGGGCAGAGAACCTGTCTCTCTCTTCCTCCCGCCACCCCTTCTGCTCACCCTTCTACCCCCACTTTCCTGTTTGGTACTCATTGTCTTCCCAGCCCATCTTTTCTCTCTTCTTTCATATGAACTACTTTCCGGGGCTTCATCATGTCTAATGTTCACATTCATTACTCTCGAAAAAAAAAATGGGGGGGGGGGGCGCACCTGCAGCATGTGGAAGTTCTCAGCCAGGGATTGAACCTGAGCCACAGCAGTGACAATGCTGGAACCTTAACCACTAGGCCTACAGGGAACTCCCTGGCTTCATTTCTTACCATCCCTGCTCAGTTTTCTGATGCCTATTTCACTACCTGGGTGAGGTGAGTCTGAGGATAGGTATTTTATGCATTTGGGTTGTATGCAACCAAAGGCTTCCCAAAGGCAAGGATAGGGGTGTGTGTGTGTGTGTGTGTGTGGTGTGTGTGTGTGTGTGTGTGTGTGTGTTGGAGTGTAGTAGGGGTCAAGTTCACCATGTTAGCTTAGGACAAAATCCCTCCTCGAAGGTGGCATATGTTAGAGAAGAGCCAGAGAAAAGCCTGGCCAGCCGATCGGCTCAGACCCCACCTTGGAGAGGATGAGACAAAGAGAAATATCAGATCCAAGCCCTGCGCATAACAAGGTAATTTACTAGATGGGATTAGGCGGTGTGAGAGCTGAGTTCTCTCACTCCTCTTCCCTCCCCACCTCGGGGGCTGCTCCATTATCCTTTTAGTCTGGGGTTCTCTCTCCTTATGTTGTTGATGTCATCATGGATCCTCCATCCTCTCTTTGTCTTTTCTTATTTCCATCTCCGACGGTGTTTCACTTTATTTATCTCTCAGTCCCCTGTCAGGAGGCTCTGTCACCATCTCTTTTGCATCTTCACAGTCTCTGGGTTTCTAAGTCTGCTTATGTCTCTTTTGTCGCATCAGTGTGTGTGCCTTTGACTTGGTCTGTTTTTCTGTGTCTCTGTCTGTCTGTCCCAGAAGTCCCATATAATTCCAGAATGCCTGGCAGGAATGGCTTTTCTGAGAAGGGAGCCTGGGACAGCCACCCAATGTGCTGGGTAGAGGTGGCTAAGGACATTTCCAGCCCAGCAGTCGTCATGGTAACAGCCAGGGCGGGCCAGGCAGGGATGTGCTGAACCACGTGGGCTTGACCTTTCTGTGGGTGTCAGGTTTGAGCGGGAGCTGGGGAAAAACAGCAACAACTGCTTCCCTTTGGCCCAGCCTTCAGGCTTCTGGGCTGGGCTGAAAGGAGAGAGGGAGAGAGGAGAACTGGGACAGCTGGCAACAGAGTGAGAGGAGGGACAGAGGTTAGCCACAGCCTTCTAGAGAAACCACGGGAGAGAGGAATCGAGCGCAGGCATGCACATGCTCCCTCGGCCAGCACCACGTCTCCCATTGCGACTTGACCTGTGGAGGGCACCAGACCTCATTCCTGCAGGCTCATCTCACACTTCGCAGCCGGCACTCTGGGCGGGTAGTTACAAAAGGTCAGTTCCCCACACTCAGTGATTCCCCTCCGGACTCCTTCAGATCAAAGGTCACTTTTTCCATATTGCCAACGACGCCTTTATTGCTCCAAGGAAAAGATGCTAAAATAAAAGGAGCCAAATGATTCTTTCAAAAATAGAAATAGAAGATGAAAAAATGCAACAGTCCAAAGAGAGACACTCAAAATAAAAGGCATGTCTCAGTTTTCACGTCTGCCTCCCTTCTGGGAAGGAGGTGTGATTTCCGGAATGGACTGGGTTCTTTGGATCTGTGGATCTCCTGAGGATTGCTCCAGGAGGATTTGATATTGATGTTGGTCCTCATCTAGAGCAGACCCTTGGTGTCCCAGGCTCCATAAAGACAGTGGCGGACCTGCATGGGTAATGAGTACTTGTGTCAGCCTCCCCTTTCTTGCCAGACCTCAGCCCCACGGTGCTGTAGTGCCAGGCTGGTTGCAAGAGAGGGTGCTCCTCAACTATGACCAAACTAAAGCTTGGCCCATTGGCACCCCATGGGATGGAGCAGCAACCCCTGGCTGGCTCCTCCATCCCATGGTTTGCAAACTCCTTGCTGCACTAAACAGAGTGGGTTCAGAGTGGAAAGAGAGGGCCGGGGCCCTCCTTCCTGTCTTCCTCCTTCTCCCTCCTCCTGTCTGGCTGCAGCTGTGCTGTGTGATGTGGAGCTGAGCACAGTCTTAATTACCGCTTAGCCCTGCTCATTAGTGCCTCTGGAAGCCAGAGAAGACCTGAATTAGGAAGTCTTCCTCATAGTGCAGGCCTGGGCCCCAGATTTCCTGGGTGATTGCTAGATCCATTTCTGGTGGATTGGGTCTGTCTGACTTGGGCTCCCTTTGGGGGCCTCCAGGGGGTCCTGGGATGGGGGAAGGGCTGGAATTGGAGGGAGAAGAGGGAAGGCTAGGCCTCCTTGTGGGCTCTCACTTGTGTGTGCAGAGCATTAGGGGACAGCATATGGTGGAACATGCGAAACGCCACTGCAATCAGAGAAAGATGAACAGATGATTAAATAAACCAAATGAGCTCAAATCCAGCACACCGATCAATGGCTTACCTGCCTTAAGCGAGGAGACTGGTGCATTGTTCAGTCACTCATATATATATATATATATATATATATACATTTTTTTTTCAGTGAAATGGAATAAAGAACTATGGCATGCCTGAATATTGAACAAAAAAAGGATGCTGCGTGAAGAAGAGGAGGGGTGGGCCCTGGATATTATGAACCCATAGGCCTGGGTTGAATATATGGGAAACCTTCACACGATTAACTTATAAACACCCTAGAAGATCAAACGAGATAATGCACATGAAAGCACCTTTTTTAAACTGTAAATGGCTTTAGAAGTATAAGGTGTTGTTATGTAATCTTTCTGCTTGGTGCAGACTGTAAACCAGATGCTTAAGGGACGCTGGAGATTTATGATAATGGCTCATCACCCACAAGGTACTCACATATTTAGGCTGTTTCATTTAATTAATCATTACTTCTCATATAGACTACTGCAGAAACTGCCTTCTTTTTTTTTTTTTTTTTTGGGTCTTGTTTAGGGCTGAACCCGTGGCATATGGGGGTTCCTAGGCTAGGGGTCGAATTGGAGCTGTGATTAGCCACAGTGATGCCAGATCTGAGCTCTGTCTTTGACCTACACCACAGCTCACAGCAACACCACTGAGCGAGGCCAGGGATAGAACCTGCGTCCTCATGGATACTAGTCAGATTCGTTTCCACTGAGCCATGACGGTAACTCCAGAAGCCTTCTAAGAGGCTTCCTCACCTCTACCTTCTCACTCATTCTGTTCATCTTACTATTATTATTTTTTTGGCCACAGCTGTGGCGTGTGAAATTTCCTAGACTAGGAATCCAACCTCAGCCACAGTAATGACAATGCAGGATCCTTAACCCATTGAGCCACCAAGGAACTCTGGGTTAATATTACTGATGGGGAGCTCTGATCAAACATTTACAATGTACTTGCCAATTGCATTGAGCTTTTTCTCTTCTTTGGAAAAATTTCCTAAGGACAAATTCCCAGGAGTGGGATTACCAGGTCAAAAACAGTAATATTTTTAGAGTCTGGAGACCTTGGCTTAGCAGTCAAGATCCTCCATCATCTGGTCCCAGCCAACTTTCTCAGCCTGGTTTCCCTCCTTCCGTCCCGACAGACATAGGCTCAAGTCATTTATCCAAGACCACACAGATACTGAGTGGCTGATCCCCAAATCAAGCCCTCAAACCTCAGACACCTGACTCTAATAAAAGCACTGCTCTTTCGAGCCCATCACTTTTTTACTTTGATGAATATGGCTGCAATGAAGATCTTTCCACATTGAGCTTTTTCACTTATTTGGAAAAATTTCCTCAGGACAAATTCCCAGGAGTGGGATTACTAGGTTAAGAACAGTAATATTTTTATGGCTGCATGAATTGATACACACTTTGTAAAAGGGCCGAGCTGATTTATATTTCAGCCAGTGATATCAATACACATAGCTCTCACCAGACCCTCCTCTCCACTGGTGGTAACCTTTGAATACATTGCTTATTGAATAAGATATCTCTTTGTTTTACTTTGGCTATTGAGGTGGAATATTTTCCACACTTCAGTTAACTATGTGTATTTTATCCTGTGTAGATTATGTGTTCATATCTGTTGCTCGTGTAATTATAAAAATCTTCATGTTTCAGAAGCTGAAATTAAAAAAATAAAAGGAACTCTTGAAGAGCAGATATGGTGGACCCTGTGAAATCAGAAGTCCCTATCTGATAAAGGCACATAAATTCGCTGTATTTTGGAGTTCCTGCCATGGTGCAGTGGGTTAAAAATCAGACTGCAGCAGCTTGGGTTGATGCAGGGGTGTGTGTTCCATCTCTGGCCTGGCACAGTGGGTTAAAGGATCTGGTATTGCTATAGTTGCAGTGTAGCTTGCAGCTGTGGCTTGAAATCAATCCCTGGCTCAGGAGTTTCAATATGCCATGGGTGAGCCCATAAAATTAAAATAAATAATAAATCTTTAGGGATTAGGCATCAACACCTTTTTATTTTTTGCTATTTCTTGGGCCACTCCTGCGGCATATGGAGGTTCCCAGGCTAGGCGTTGGATTGGAGCTGTAGCCGCCGGCCTATGCCACAGCCACAGCAATGTGGGATCCTTAACCCACTGAGCAAGGCCAGGAATCGAACCCGAAACCTCATGGTTCCTAGTCGGATTCGTTAACCACTGAGCCATGACAGGAACTCCCATCAACATCTTAATTTGACTGTGGTACAAACATTCTGTCCATAACAGTGTCATTCTGTATTTACATCAACTAGAGCATGCATATGAACATAAATAAATAAGCTGTATTTTAAGTAAATCTTTTTTTTTTTTTTTTTTTTTTTTTTTCTTTTCAGGGCCGCACCTGTGGCATATGGAGGTTCCCAGGCTAGGGGTTGAATCAGAGCTAGAGCTACTGGCCTACACTGCAGATCTGAGCCACACCTGTGACCTACACCACAGTTCACGGCAACACCGACCTTAACCCACTGAGTGAGGCCAGGGATCAAACCTGAGTCCTCATAGATGCTAGTCAGATTTGTTTCTGCTGAACCACAACGGGAACTTCGTTACTTATATTCTTTTTTTTTTTTTTTTTGTCTTTTTTTGCTATTTCTTGGGCCGCTCCCGCGGCACATGGAGGTTCCCAGGCTAGGGGTCTAATCGGAGCCGTAGCCACCGGCCTACGCCAGAGCCACAGCAACGCGGGATCCGAGCCGTGTCTGCGACCTACACCACAGCTCACGGCAACGCCGGATCGTTAACTCACTGAGCAAGGGCAGGGACCGAACCCGCAACCTCATGGTTCCTAGTCGGATTCGTTAACCACTGCGCCACAACGGGAACTCCCTTACATTCTTTATCATACATCGCCCTCCCCCAGAATGTAAGCTTCGCTGTATACTGAATTGCTGACATGTCCCAAGAATCTAGAACACTGCCTGGGGCATACTAGGCCCTCCATAGATACAGGATTTGTTGAAAGAATAAGTGATGGGAGCTTCTGCTATATGCAAGGCACTGGGCTAAGCTTGTTGAGGTGAGTCTCTTCCAGAGATGAACATGCTGTTAACCTATCCTTAAAGAGTCCATAGTCCAACCTCAGAGTTGAGACATGGAATTAATAACAATATAACAGAAACTGCAGTACAGAAAAAGAGCTGTGAAAAAAAAAAAAAAGCTGCGAAGTTAGAGGAGGATAAAAAGAAAGCTTTTAGGTATGAAGAAAACTGAGGGACAGCACGAGCAGAGACACAGCGTGGGCTGAGGAGTCAGAGCCTGGAATTGTATCCTGGATCTTCCCTAGTTGAATGAGGTTGGCTTAGTATAAGCTCCTCATCCACACATCATGGGTAAAAATATTTATCTTAGTAGGATCGTGAGGGTTAAATAAGATAATGCTAAGCCTGTGGTGGATAGCACCTGGTACCAAGTTCATGCTGAGTTAATATCAATCCCCTTCTTCCTTTTGAGTGTCCATCAACAGGAGAATAGAAATTATGACACAAAGTGGAATGCTGGAAGTCATTAAAATTACACTTACAAGGAATGTGTACCAGATGTACAACAGGGTATAAAACGGATGTTCAGTTAAAAAAGACTATAAAATTGTCCTTGTAAAAATAATTCAGAATTTGCAGAGGTGAGGCATATATATATAAGCTTCTTAAGAATAAAGATATTCTTTTACATAACCACAGGATGGATGATTTCCTACTATTTTTACAAATAAGAAGGTTGAGAGACGACCTTCCTGAGATCCTGGGCCACATTCTCACTAGGTTCAGGGTCCAAGGCTCTTCTCTGCAGCCCTTGGGCCTCTCACATCTAAAAACACCAGCAAACTACCAGGTCAGCTATGATGCTAGCGGGCAGGCCCCCTTAACACACTTGGCAGAAAGAGAAGTATATCGTGCCCTTACCTCTGTTGTGTGGGAGAGGGGCTGTGTTCAAGGCCCAGCTCTCGAGGGCTCACTGAACCTCAGGTTTCAAACCTGTAAAAGAAGGAAAGTACTTCCCCTGTAGGGTTTTTAAAGGAGTAAATAAAATCATAGAATGTGTTGGGGAGGCGGGGGGTGTTGCCATTCTCAGCAGCAATGAATCTGACTAGTATCCATGACGACAAGGGTTTGATCCCTGGTGCTGCTCAGTGGGTTAAGGATCTGGTGTTGCTATGAGATATGGTGTAGGTCACAGACGTGGCTTGGATCCTGTGTTACTGTGGCTGTGGTATAGACCAGCAGCTGCAGCTCTGATTCAACCCCTAGTCTGGGAACTTCCATATGCCACAGGTGCAGCTCTAAAAAGACAAAGAGAGAAAAAAAAAAAAAAGAAAAAAAAGCACTGAGTTCTGAAGACCAGTCTACAAGAACCAGAAGTGGTTAAACAAGAGTCTGTCCTTGGAATTCCTAGACTTAGAGTCACTGTTACACAAGGGTTGTTCAAGGAGGTGCTTTTATTTGGAGGAGCCAGGTCTATCCTAAGGGCTTTGGGCAGTGACTGAGCAGCAGCCAGCTAGGAAGAGGTTTCCCCTGAGCTTGTAGACAAAGCCTGCACACATATAATCAACTCATACACACCTCTGCCGTCACCAGGGTAACAGTCCTCCCCACCCCTCCCTCAGTCCTTCTGAGTTACTGGACCCAGGCTATTCATCTCTTCACATTCACAACCTCTGCCTCCTGCCCAACCAGGACAGAGGTAGGCAGAACAGATCCCATACTCTGAAGCCCTGGAAAGGAATTTAGCATCATTTCTGGCTCCTACCCCCACCCTACTGATCTGTCCTTGAGGCCCAGGCCTGGTCCCACCCAAGCCCCATGGTTGCTAATGGCCTTGCCCTTGAAACTGCCCCTTCCTCCCTGGCTCTGTTACTTGTTAACTTTGCGATTTGGAGGCATCATCCTCCCTGGATCTGTTTCTTCTTCTATAAATGAGTTAATGACATTTACCTTAGAGGGGGGTGGGGAGGGAGAAAAGAAACCTTGCTTGCGAAAGCACATGGCTAACCAGAGCCAGTGTTAGTCAAACCTGAAGCTCACCCATGGGAGTGGCCAGAGTTTGACCTCTCTTAATTTATACTCTACAAGTGCCCTGTGTTGAAAGTCATAAACCGCTCAGTTAATATGAGGCTGATTCCTATTGAAAAGGTTATTGCCCATTTTCCTCTCGCAGGTTGACAAAATTACTTATAGACCTTGGGGAGCAGGGTCCTCCAACAGCAGTAGGAGAATAAATAGGCACAATCTTGATGCCTGGGAACAATGATTAGGACTATTCAGCACATTCCCTTTAATTAAGCAATTCCCCTAAGAGGAGTCTATCAGAAATATTTACAGGGAGTTCCCGTCGTGGTGCAGGGGTTAACGAATCCGACTAGGAACCATGAGGTTGCAGGTTCGATCCCTGGCCTTGCTCAGTGGGTTAACCATCAGGCGTTGCCGTGAGCTGTGGTGTAGGTTGCAGACGTGGCTCGGATCCAGTGTTGCTGTGACCCTGGTGTATGCCAGCGGCTTCAGCTCCAATTAGACCCCTAGCCTGGGAACCTCCATGTGCCATGGGAGCAGCCCAAGAAATGGCAAAAAGACAAAAAAAAAAAAAAAGAAATATTTACAAATGTGCACAAGATCATATGAGATAGGCACTCATTGCAGCACTACTTGTCATAAAAAATTATGTGGAGAGAATGTGTCTAAAATTAAGGAAACAGTTAAAGAAACTGTGGAGTTGTGATGCTACCATGCTGTGGGGTACTGTGCAGTGGTCAGAAATCTGAGGTCTGTGCCTGGTATGTGACCTACACCACAGCTCACGGCAACGCCGGATCCTCAACCTATGGAGAGAGGCCAGGGATCGAACCCACATCCTCATGGATGTTAGTTGGCTTTGTAACCTGCTGAGCCACAAAAGGAACTCTTACATCACACTTCTTGATTTAACATTTCATTACAAATCTATCATAACCAAAACAATATGGTATTGGCATTAAAAAAAAGACATATAGACCAATGGAGCAGAATAGAAAGCTCAAAGATAAACCCATGCACATAAAGTCAATTAATTAACGACAAAAGAGCCAAGAATATAAAATGGGGAAAATATAGCCTCTTCAGTAAATGGTGTTGGGAACACTGGACAGCCACACGCAAAAGGATGAAACTGGGCTGCTAAATTACACCATACACAAAATCAACTCAAAGTGGACTAAAACTTTTTTTTTTTTAATTTTCCCACTGTACAGCAAGGGGATCAAGTTATCCTTACATGTATACATTACAATTACATTTTTTTCCCCCACCCTTTGTTCTGTTGCAACATGAGTATCTAGACATAGTTCTCAATGCTATTCAGCAGGATCTCCTTGTAAATCTATTCTTTTTTTTTTTTGCTATTTCTTTGGGCCGCTCCCGCGGCATATGGAGGTTC
Organism: Sus scrofa; assembly: GCF_054392235.1. Lineage (NCBI taxonomy): Eukaryota > Metazoa > Chordata > Mammalia > Artiodactyla > Suidae > Sus > Sus scrofa. The sequence goes on from NC_139383.1 coordinate 140,086,054, forward strand.
CCAGGCTAGGGGTCTAATCGGAGCCGTAGCCACCGGCCTACGCCAGAGCCACAGCAACGCGGGATCCGAGCCGCGTCTGCGACACAGCTCACGGCAACGCCGGATCGTTAACCCACTGAGCAAGGGCAGGGACCGAACCCGTGACCTCATGGTTCCTAGTCGGATTCGTTAACCACTGCGCCACGACGGGAACTCCATTGTAAATCTATTCTAAGTTGTGTCTGATAAGCCCAAGCTCCCGATCCCTCCCACTCTCTCCCCCTCCCATCAGGCAGCCACAAGTCTTTTCTCCAAGTCCATGATTTTCTTTTCTGAGATGTTCATTTGTGCTGGATATTAGATTCCAGTTATAAGCGATATCATATGGTATTTGTCTTTGTCTTTCTGGCTCATTTCACTCAGTATGAGATTCTCTAGTTCCATCCATGTTGCTGCAAATGGAATTATGTCATCCTTTTTTATGGCTGAGTAGTATTCCATTGTGTATATATACCACCTCTTCCGAATCCAGTCATCTGTGGATGGACATTTGGGTTGTTTCCATGTCCTGGCTATTGTGAATAGTGCTGCAATGAACATGTGGGTGCATGTGTCTCTTTTAAGTAGAGTTTTGTCCGGATAGATGCCCAAGAGTGGGATTGCGGGGTCATATGGAAGTTCTATGTATAGATTTCTAAGGTTTCTCCAAACTGTTCTCCATAGTGGCTGTACCAGTTTACATTCCCACCAACAGTGCAGGAGGGTTCCCTTTTCTCCACAGCCCCTCCAGCACTTGTTTGTGGACTTATTAATGATGGCCATTCTGACTGGTGTGAGGTGGTATCTCATGGTAGTTTTGATTTGTATTTCTCTTATAATCAATGATGTTGAGCATTTTTTCATGTGTTTGCTGGCCATCTGTATACCTTCTTTGGAGGAATGTCTGTTCAGGTCTTTTGCCCATTTTTCCATTGATTGATTGGCTTTTTTGCTGTTGGGTTGTATAAGTTGTTTATATATTCTAGAGATTGAGCCCTTGTCGGTTGCATCATTTCAAACTATTTTCTCCCATTCTGTAAGTTGTCTTTTTGTTTTCTTTTGGGTTTCCTTTGCTGTGCAAAAGATTTTCAGTTTGATTAGGTCCCATGGGTTTATTTTTGCTCTAATTTCTATTGCTTTGGGAGAATGACCTGAGAAAATATTCATGATGTTGATGTCAGAGAGTGTTTTGCCTATGTTTTCTTCTAGGATTTTGATGGTGTCTTGTCGTATATTTAATTCTTTCAGCCATTTGGAGTTTATTTTTGTGCATGGTGTGAGGGTGTGTTCTAGTTTCATTGCTTTGCATGCAGCTGTCCAGGTTTCCCAGCAATGCTTGCTGAATAGACTTTCTTTTTCCCATTTTATGTTCTTGCCTCCCTTGTCAAAGATTAATTCAAAGTGGACTAAAACTTGAACATATGACCTGAAACCATAAAACTTGTAGAATAAAACATAGGTGGTAAGCTCCTTGACATTAGATGATATGGTTTGACTCCAAAAGCAAAGGCAATAAAAGCAAAAATAAACAAGTGGGACTACATCAAAAACTTCTGCACAGCAAAGAACACCATCCACAGAATGAAAAGGCAACCTAATGAATGAGGGAAACTATTTGCAAATCATATATCTAATAAGAGATTAATATCTAAAATATTACAAAGAACTCCTACAGCTGCCAAAAACCCCACAAAAACCCAATAATCCAATTAAATAAGGGCAGAGGAATTAATAGATATTTTCCAAAGGAGACATACAAATGGCCAACAGACACATTGAAAGATGTTCAACATCTGTAATCATCAGGGAAATGAAAATCTTTTTTTTTTTTTTTTTTTTTTTTTTTGCTTTTATGGCCACATGTGTGGCATATGGGAGTTCCCAGGCTAGGAAGTGATTCAGAGCTACAGTTGCCAGCCACAGCCACAGCCGCCAGCCACAGCCACAGCCACAGCAATGCCACCATTACATTCCTAAGCCCCATCTGTGACCTACACCACAGCTCATGGCAACATTGGATCCCCACCCACTGATCAAGGCCAGGGATTGAGCCCACATTCTCATGGATACTGTGTCAGGTTCTTAACCTGCTGAGCCACAATGGGAACTCCAGAGACAGTAGATCTTAATAATTCTCATCACAAGAAAAAATTTTAACTATTTGAGGTGATGGATCGCTAAACTTTTTGTGACGATCATGATATATATATATATCTCAAGTCATGTTATACACCTTAAACTAATACCATGATATATGATCATGATATGTACATATATATATGATCATGATATGTACATATCAAGTCATGTTGTGCACCTTAAACTAATACCATGTTATATGCCAACTATATTTCATTAAACCTGGAAAAAAATAAAATAAAACTCTAATCTTACCCCTGCTTAAAACACTGCAATTACTCCCACAAGTCTTTGCACGGCCTCCAAAATCCCAGGTGCTCAGGGCTCATCTTACTTCTCCAGCCCTATCTTGCCCTGCACTTGTCCTCCAATTATATCAAATTCCTTCAGTATCAGCTATCACAATAATGTAGATCATAAGTGGTTATACTGACCTAACAGATCCACAGTAGAAAGCAAAACTGAAAAATGTATTTTAACCCATTTGAGAAAAAGATCTTATGACTTAAGTCCATAACCCATGCTGTTGCCTAATTCCCTAATCTTAGGGAAGGTGCTCATTGCATCCCACCCTATGCTGGTGATCGAAAGAGCTGTAGGTTCCTCTGTCAATTCCATATTTATCAGAGCATAAAATACATCGAAGTGATAAGTGCAGTAATGTTTTACAATGATGAAAAGATGACAGATTTTTATAAATGTAATAAACTTCATTATCTATTTATCCTCCCTCTATCTATCTATCTATCTATCTATCTATCTATCTATCTATCTATCTATCTATCTATCTCTATATTTTCTTCGCTTTTTAGGGCTGAACCTACAGCATAGGGAAGTTCCCATCCCAGGCTAAGGATTGAATTGGAGCTACAGCTGCTGGCCTACACACAGCCATAGCAACAAAGGATCTGAGCTGCATCTGCGACCTATACCACAGCTCACGTCAATGCCAGATCCTTAACCCACTGGGCAAGGCCAAGGATCGAACCCACGTTCTCATGGATACTAGTAAGATTCATTTCCACTGCACCACAATGGGAACTCCCAGATTATTATATATTGACACAGAATGATTTTATGCTTTTAGGCAAAACTGCAAGTTGCAGAATGATTTTGATTTTCAATGATTCCAAAGTGCCTAGCCTATAGTAGATAATCAATAAATACTTGTTGAATTGAAAGATAATGACCCTAGTCTTTTTATTTCCTTATTCTTATTTTATTTTGTTTTTTTAGGGCCACACCTTGACATATGGAAGTTCCCAGGCTAGGGGTAGAATCAGAGCTGCAGCTGTCGGCCTACACCACAGCCACAGCAATGCTAGATCCAAGCTGCCTCTGTGACCTATGCTGCAGCTATGCTGGATCCTTAACCCACTGAGTGAGGCCAGGGGTTAAACCCGTGTCCTCAAGGATGCTAGTTGGATTTGTTTCCACTGCGAGACAATGGGAATTCATTTTTTCTTTTTTTTAATTACCACCCAACACACACTTAAAAACAAGCCAGTATATTTTCATATACTAAAAAAGTTCTGGAGGGACAGTGACCACCGTTGACTGTGTTTACCCCTAGGGTATGAGCAGCTTTAACCTTCCCTGACTGTGGTACACAGAGCCCACATTGTGTGAGGTGAGGCTGCAGGGAGCAGCCCATGTTCCACCAGGTAGCTCAGAGGAGTCGTTGTTGGACGGGATCGTCAGTCCTGCTCTCTTAGTACAAAAGAACAGTACAGCCCAACTGCTTCCAACCAAGACTCAGGTTAACTTCTAGGGTCAGGGAGAAAAAAGCCAAGGACAAGATGTGCAATTATTCAGGACACTGTTTTATTTATAATATCTAAGGAAAGACAGAGTATGAACACCTGGGGGCCTGGGCCATGGGTGGGGCCAGATATTGTTGGGGGGTTACCTGGAGGTGACTGTATGTAAGCTAAGATCCTGGCAGGAGGACAGCTGGAGGGAACTCTCAAGCATTTTTTTTTCTCTTTTCTTTTATTGCTTTTTTTAGGGCACGCCCAAGGCATATGGAAGTTTCCAGGCTAGGGGTCCAATTGGAGCTGCAGCTGCCAGCCTACACCACAGCCACAGCAATGCCAGATCCAAGCCATGTCTGCAACCTGCACCACAGCTCATGGCAAAGCCAGATCCTTAACCCACTGAGCAAGGCCAGGGATCAAACCTGCATCCTCATGGATACTAGTTGTGTTTGTTATACTGAGCCATATTGGGAACTCCCATTTCTTTCTTTCTTTTTTTTTTTGGCAAAGCTGAGGTATATGAAATTTCCTGGACCAGGTACCGCATCCTCACCACAGCACCAACCTGAGCCACTGCAGTGACAATGCTGCATCCTTAAACTGTTGAGCCACAGGGAACTCTCTCTCAGGCATTTAGGTCAGGATTGTGGAGAGTTGGAAAAGCTGGAAGCCTAGGGGATCTCTGACCTACAAGCCAAGGCTTACTTGTAAAGCCCATCAAAGCTATACTTACATACGTTATCACATTTGATCTGTGCAACAATACTGAGGGAAGCATTTTTTTTTTTTTTTGTCTTTTGTCTTTTAGGGCTGCACCCGCAGCATATGGAGGTTCCCAGGCTAGGGGTCTAATCGGAGTTATAGCCACCAGCCTATGCCACAGCCACAGCAATGCCAGATCCGAGCCGAATCTGTGACCTACACCACAGCTCATGGCAATACTGGATCCTTAACCCACTGAGTAAGGCCAGGGATCAAACCCGCAACCTCATGGTCCCTAGTCGGATTCATTTCCACTGCGCCATGATGGGAACTCCAACATTTATTAATTTATTGACCGATAAGTATTTTCACCAAGGAAAACCCATTTGGAACATTTATTATGATAAGTAATGAAGCACCTGATACAGATAAGATAGAGAGGTAGCTGGAGCAGTTGTAGTAGCCAAATCCCAAGTGTGGATTTTTTTTTTTTTAGGGCCTCACCCGTGGCATATGGAGGTTCCCAGGCTAGGGGTCCAATCGGAGCTACAGCTGCTGGCCTACACCACAGCCACAGCAATGCAGGATCCTTAACCCACTGAGTGAGGCAAGGGATCGAACCCAAACCTCACAGTTCCTAGTTGGATTCACTTCTGCTCTGCCACAATGGGAAGTCTAGTGTGGACGTATTTATTTATTTATTGGTCTTTTTGTCTTTTTAGGGTCCCACCCACAGCATATGGAGGTTCCCAGTCTAGGGGGTCAAGTCTGAGCTGTAGCTGCTGACCTATGCCACAGCCATGGCAACTCGGGATCCAAGCCGCATCTGTGACCTACACCACAGCTCACAGCAACAGGATCCTTAACCCACTGAGCGAGGCCAGGGATGGAACCCATGTCCTCATGGATGCTAGTCGGGTTCGCTAACCACTGAGCAACAATGGGAACTCCTGGTGTGGACTTATTTATTTATTTATTTATTTTGTCTTTTTAGGTCCACACCCTTGGCATATGAAAGTTCCCAGGCTAGGGGTAGAATTGGAGCTATAGCCACCAGCCTACCCCACAGCCACAGCAATGCTAGATCCAAGCCGTGTCTGTGACCTATACCACAGCTCTCGGCAACACCAGATCCTTGACCCACTGAGCAAGGCCAGGGATTGAACCCACAACCTCATGGTTCCTAGATGGATTTGTTAACCACTGAGCCATGACGGGAACTCCCATGGACTTATTCTGAATCAACCTTATTGAGGTATGATTTACATATAATAAAATGTACCCATTTTAAGTATATTAATTTTAAAATACATCAGATGAACTAAAAGCAGCTCAATGAGTTTTTTGAAAGCTATAAACTATATAAGCCCCCTTCAATGAAGACAGAGCACTTCCATCATCTCAGGGACTGTTATCCAAAAGGTGTCCTAAATGACACTCACCTGCTTAGTAGGCTTTATTCAAGGTACTCAGATATTTGAGAGTGAACCAGAACCATCTGATATTTTAGCTTCCTGCCAGTGAAAATAAAGAATCAGATGTGTACCTAATTAATAGTTATCCTACATTTATGAAACAGAGAACTTAATACGGTTAAGATGCCAATGCTCCTAAAATTGATCTACAGATTCAATATAATCTGCCTAAGACTCCTAGCTGGATATTTTCCTAGAAACTGACAGGCTAATTCAAGATTCATATGGAAATTCCAGGGACCCAGAGTTGCCAAAATCATCTTGAAAGAGAACAAAGTTGAGGAGCTCCCATTGTGGCTCAGCAGAAATGAGCCTGACTAGTATCCATGAGGATGCGGGTTTGATCCCTGGCCTCACTCTGAGTTAAGGATCCAGCATTGCTGTGAGCTGTGGTGTAGGTCACAGACGCGGCTTGTATCCTGAATTGCTGTGGCCGTGCTGTAGGCTGGTGGCTACAGCTCCGATTGGACTCCAAGCCTGAGGGAACTCCATATGTCGCAGGTGCAGCCCTAAGAAGTAAAAAAAAAGAGAGAGAGAAAGAGAACAAAGTTGAAAGATTCGCATTTCCCAATTTCAAAACCTGATACAAATTCACAGTAATCAGGACAGTATGGTACTGGTATAAAGATAAATATGGAACAACCAGATACAATTGAGAGTTAGAAATAAATCTTTTTTTTGGGGGGGGGGTTGCTCTTTAGGGCCTCACCTTTGGCATTTGGAAATTCCCAGGCTAGGGTCAAATTGGAGCTACAGCTGCCAGTCTATACCACAGCCACAGCAATACAGGATCCGATCTGTGTCTGTGAACTACACCACAGCTTACAGCAATGCCGGATCCCCAACCACTGAGCAAGGCCAGGGATTGAACCTGTGTCCTCATGGATACTAGTCGGGTTTTTTACTGCTGAGCCACAACAGGAACTCCTAGAAATAAACTTTAACATTTACGATCAACTATTGTCAGTGAGGGTACCAAGATAATTCAATGAGGACAGTGTGGAAGGTAACACAATGTCTTTTCTATCAAAGGAAATCTTTTTTTTTTTTTTTTGTCTTTTGTCTGTTGTCTTTTTTGTTGTTGTTGTTGTTGTTGCTATTTCTTGGGCCGCTCCTGCGGCATATGGAGGTTCCCAGGCTAGGGGTTGAATCGGAGCTGTAGCCACCGGCCTACGCCAGAGCCACAGCAACACGGGATCCGAGCTGCATCTGCAACCTATACCACAGCTCACGGCAACGCCGGATCGTTAACCCACTGAGCAAGTGCAGGGACCGAACCTGCAACCTCATGGTTCCTAGTCGGATTCGTTAACCACTGCGCCAAACGGGAACTCCGGAAATCTTGGTTACTCTGTTTTGCTCCCCTGTTTCCACTGAACACCTTCCCGTGACCCCCTACCCCTTTCCCTCTTCTCCCAGTAACAATTTGTTTCAAATTAGCCAACCAAGAAGAATGTGCACCCTGACCCGACAAATGGGAAAGGGGACAGGTATATCACCTGTGTTAGGGATAAATAGGGAGGGTCTTTTCTTCTTTGCACATGCTTTTTGAGCACCCGTGCCCTTCTGCAGAAGTAAAGAGCCTTGTCGAGATCTCGCCGTGTTCATGTGTCTCATTTTCCGACACTGATGATCCGAACCATGTCCCTAACAAAATAACAGTCTTTTCAACCAATGGTGCTGGGACAACTGGATATCCAATTGTAAAGGAATGAAGTTGGACTCCTACCTCAAACCATAAACACCATGTATTTCTTAGAAGAAATATAGAAACTGTAGGCATAAATCTTTGTGACCTCAGGATGGGCAAAACACAAGTGACAGAAGAAAAAATAGATAAATTGAATTTCATCAAAATTAAAAAATTTGTGCTTCAGAGAATAAACACTATCAGGAAAGTAAAAAGACAACTCACACAACGAGATAAAATATTTGCAAAAATATTTGCAAGTCAGATGTCTGATAAGGTGATTTTATCTAGCATATATAAATTACTCTTACAATAATAAAGCGACAAATAATACCTTAAAAAATGAGCAAAGAATCTTAATAGACTTTTCTCCAGAGCAGATATGCAATACTACCCAAAGCAATCTATAGATTTAATGCAATCTCTATCAAATTATCCATGACATTTTTCACAGAACTAGAACAAATAATCCTAAAATTTATGTGGAACCATAAAAGACTCAGAATTACCAAAGCAATCCTGAGAAAAAAGAACAAAGCAAGAGGCATAACCCTTCCAAACTTCAGACAATACTACAAAGCTATAGTAATCAAAACAGCATGGCAGTGGCACCAAAACAGACATACAGACCAATGGAACAGAACAGTCAGCCCAGAAATAAACCCATCACCTATGGCCAGTTAATCTTCAACAAAGGAGACAAGAATATACAATAGAGAAAAGACAGTCTCTACGGCAAGTGGTGTTGGGAAAGCTGGACAACCGCATGTAAATCAATGAAGTTAGAACACACCATCACCATGCATAAAAATAAGCTCAAAATAACTTAAAGACTTAAATTTAAGACATGACACCATAAAACATCTAGAAGAGAACATAGGCAAAACATTCTCTGACACAAATTGTACCAATGTTTTCTTAGGTCAGTCTCCCAAGGCAATAGAAATAAAAGCAAAATAAACAAATCAGACCTAATTAAACCTATATACTTTGTCACAGCAAAAGAAACCGTAAACAAAACAAAAAGGCAACCTATAGGAGAAAATATTCACAAATAATGGGACTGACAAGGGCTTAATTTTCAAAATATACAAATAGCTCATAAAATTCAAAACCAACCAAACAACAACAACAAAAAAACAACAAAAAACAAAACCCCAAGCAACCCAATAAGAAAATGGGAGAAGACCTCAATAGACATCATTTCTCCAAAGAAGGCCTACACATGGCCAAGAGGCCCATGAAAAGATGCTTAAATTTGCTTATTAATAGAGAAATGCAAAGCAACACTACAGTGAGGTACTGCCTCTCACACCAATCAGAATGGCCATAATTAAAAAGTCCACAAACAATAAATGCTGGAGAGAGGGTGGAGAAAAGAGAGCCCTCTTACACTGTTGGTGGGAATGTAAATTGGTGGAGCCACTATGGAGAACAGCATAGAGGTTCCCTAAAAAACTAAAAATAGAATTGCCATATAATCCAGCAATCCCACTCCTGGGCATGTATCTGGACAAAACCATATTTCAAAAAGATACATGCACCCCTATGTTCATAGCAGCACTATTTACAATAGCCAAGACATGGAAGCAAGTAAATGTCTCTGGAGAGATGAATGGATAAAAATGTAGTATGTCTTTACAATGGAATTCTACTCAGTCATAAAAAAGAATAAAATAATGCCATTCACAGCAACATGAATGGACCTAGAGATTATCACACTAAATGAAGCAAAAAGAGAAAGACAAATACCATATGATATCACTTACATGAGGAATCTAAAATATGACACAAATGAATTTATCTATGAAACAGAAACAGACCCACACACATAGAGAACAGACTTGTGGTTGCCAAGGGGGTGAGAGTGGGGGTAATCAGGGAGGGATGGACTGCGAGTTTGGGATTAGCAGATACAAACTATTATATATGTGTATAACTGAATCACTGTGCTGTATACCAGAAACTGACACAATATTATAAATCAACTATACTTCAATAAAATACATTTTTAAAAAATATGCAAATAACCAGCAGCCAGCAGGGAAATGCAAATCAAAAACACAATGACATATTATTTCATACCTGCCAGGATGACTATGACCAAAAAGATTATAAAAAGCACTGTCAGAGTTCCATCCTGGTGCAGCGCAAGTGAATCCAACTAGGAACCATGACGTTGCAGGTTCATTCCCTGGCCTTGCACAGTAGGTTAAAGACCTGGCGTTGCCGTGAGCTGTGGTGTAGGTCGCAAACTCGGCTCAGATCTGGCATTGCTGTGGTTCTGCCGTAGACTGGCAGCTGTAGCTCTGATTAGACCCCTAGCCTCGGAACCTCCATATGCTGAGGGTGCGGCCCTAAAAAGATGAAAGACAAAAAAAGAAAAAAACAAAGGCACTAGATGTGGAGAAACAGGAACTTACAATACATTACTACTGGAAAATGGCCTGGTAGTTCCTCAAGAGTTAAACATAGAGTTATAGAAGTACATTCGTAGGAGAAATGAAAACATATATCCACACAAAAACTTGTATGTGAATATTCATAACAGCTTTATTCATAACCACCCCAAAGTGGAAACAACCCAAATATCCATCAACTTTTGAATGAATAAGTAAAATTCTATACAATGGATTATTATTTAGCAATAAGAAGGGCTTTTTTTTTTTTTTTTTTTTTTTTTTTTTTTGTCTTTTTAGGGCCACACCTGCAGCATATGGAAGTTTCCAGGTTAGAGGGTGAAACAGATCTGCAGCTGCCAGACTACATACTTGCAACAGCCACAGCAACGCAGGATCTGCACCATCTGCACCGTGTCTATGACTTACAACTCACAGCAACACGAGATCCTTGACCCACTGAGCGAGACCAGGGATCGAAGTTGCATCCTCATTGGATACTAGTGAGTTTCATGACCCGCTGAGCCACAACTCCTAGAACTTAATTACTGATTGATACACATGACAGCATAGAGGAACCTTGAAAATATTATGCCAAATCAGTCACAAAAGACTATATTATTGTCTGATTTCAATTGCATGTAATGTCCAGAACAGGCAAATGTATAGACAGCAGATTAGTGTTTGCTTAGGGAGATAATGGTGGGAAATGGGAATGACTACTAATGAATACAGAGTTTCTTTGGGGGATGATAAAAAAAAATATATCCTAAAATTGATTGTTGTGAATGTTGCAGAACTCTGTGAATATACTAAAAAAAAAAAAAAGGGAGTTCCCATCGTGGCTCAGTGGTTAACGAATCTGACTAGGAACCATGAGGTTGCAGGTTCTATCCCTGGCCTTGCTCAGCGGGTTAATGGTCTGGCATTGCCTGGACCTGTGGTATAGGCCGAAGATGCGGCTGGGATCCCAAGTTGCTGTGGCTGTGGGGTAGGCCAGCAGCTACAGCTCTGATTAGACCCTAGCCTGGAAACCTCCATATGCTGTGGGTGCTGCCCCAGAAAAGAGAAAAGAAAAAAAAAAAAAAAAAGTGGAGTTCTCAATGTGGCTTAGCGGTAACAAAACTGACTAGTCCCCATGAGGACAGGGGTTCGATCCCTGGCCTCTGCTCAGTGGATTAAGGATCTAGCACTGCTGTGAACTTCGGTGTAGGTCAGAGACATGGCTCTGATCTGCATTGCTGTGGATGTGGCATAGGCCAGTGGCTATAGCTCTGATTTGACCCATAGTCTGGGAGCTTCCATATGAGGCGGGTGTGGCCCTAAAAGGAAACACACACCCACTCATTAAATTTTACACTTTGAAAAATTAGGTGAGGAGTTCCCATTGCGTCTCAGCGGTAATACACCTGACTAGTATCCATGAGAATTCAGGTATGATCCCTGGCGTCACTCAGTGGGTTAAAGGATCATGTGTTGCTGTGAGCTGCGGTGTAGGTTGAAGACTTGGCTTGGATCTGGGGTTGCAAGGGCCGGCAGCTGTGGCTCTGAGCCTAGGAACTTCCATATGCCACATCTGCGGCGCTAAAAAGAAAAAAAAATTAGGTGAAGTATATTTTATAAACAATGTGCCAATGTCAACTTTGATTAATTATTAAATGTTTTTTAATTGGGAAATGATTTTATAAATATAGTTATTGTTTTGCAGGTATTTTTAATTATAAGCCCACAGAGCACAATGCAAAATGATACCATTATTCAATACATCGCATACTGGTTACTAGTTATTTGTTGAAATTATATCAGTATAGTGCAATGATCCTGCTTCCGAGGCAGGTATAGTAAGGATTTCCAATATGATGAACAATGCGTGGACTGAAACAGAAGAAAATATGCATGGGATTGGGTACTGAGTAAATGTTGTGTTTTCTTCAACCTTCACACACTATTGTTCTGAAATAAAGAACAGGTTCTAAACATTAAAACACACACACACACACAAACAAGGAAAATGACACAATCAGTAAAACAAACACGCAGAACATATTCTTGTAAACACATTTACAGCTGCACAGCAGAAAGTGGCACAATATTTCAAATCAAGTATATGTTAATAAAAATATTTTTTAAACATATTTACAAACACATAGTCTGCAGCTGCTGCCACCTCTAGAGACAACTGGACAGGTAGGAGAGGCCTCCCAGTTTCCCCAAGGAAAGGAACTGCTTTGCCATCTCCACTCCCTCGCACCATTTGCACTACTAACCTAGGTGCAGAGCAGGGAGGAGCATCATGCACCCCAGGTGGTCTTTCTTCTCTCAGGGGATGCTCTGGGTTTTCAGGGTAAGAGGGGAGCAAGGGCAAGGACACTCTCTAGGTGGGGGTGGGGGGGTGCTCAGCCAAGGAGGGCAGCCTCCGCAAGCAGCACTGCCACCTTGTGGCTTGCAATGGTTCCACCTCTGTATAAGGCCCCAAGGACTCTCAGTGCTTGGTGGGGCTCCTTCAGACTCCTCAGAGAAACACATTTGATGATTCAGCAACATTCCTTCAAACTTCAAAACTTCATTTTTGCTGTTTCTTCTTAGTATAAAAGTAATTCATATTTGTTCTATAAATTTTAGAAAGTGGAAATAAGGAAAAAAACCCAATCCCCAGAGACAAGCAAGGTAAGGTACTTGGGTGTGTACTTCTCCAGTTTTCCTTCTAAGTTTTTTGGTTTTTTTCAGCAAAAATGGGATTATACATCATATGGTTTTTTTCAGAAACTAAATATATTGTACAAATATCTTCCCGCTTACTTGTTAAACTGTTCTGGAACATCCTTTTTTTTTTTTTTTTAATTAAGTAAAAAATTTTAAATGTATGAAAGTAGAGCCTACTATAATGGGCTCCTATATACAAATCACCCAGCCTCAACTACTGTCCATACCTGGCTGACCTCATAACATTTTTTTCCTTTGTCTTTTTAGGGCCAAACTCGCAGCACATGGAGGTTCCCAGGCTAGGGTAGAATCAGAACTATAGCTGCTGTCCTACACAACAGCCACAGCCATGCCAGATTCAAGCAGTGTCTGTGACCTACACCACAGTTCATGGCAATGCTGGATCCTTAACCCACTGTGCAAGGCCAGGAATCAAACTGTCATCCTCCTGGATACTAGTGGGGTTCATTAACCACTGAGCCAATTTCATAATACTGGCTAAAGATGAAAGGAGAATGTATAAAGAACTTAACGCAGGAGTTCCTGTCGTAGCGCAATGGAAACGAATCCAACTAGGAACAATGAAATTGCAGGTTAGATCCCTGGCCTCACTCAGTGGTTTAAGGATCTGGCATTGCTGTGAGCTGTGGTGTAGGTCATGCCAAGAATGCAACCCTAAAAAGCAAAAAAAAAAAAGAAAAAAAGAAACACATTACAAACTTCATATCAACTTTGACTTGGGAATTTAACCAAGAAATTAACCATATATTTCTGTAAAGATTCAGCAATAAAGATGTTCATCCCAGTATAATAATATGTCATTGTAAAACTGGATATAATTTAAATGCTCAACAAAAAAGAGTCAAATAAAGAAAGTTAAATAAATTATGGCCCAGTTAGCCAAAGAAAGGAATACAATGCAGCCATCAAAAATGTTTGTTTGCTTTGCTTTTTAGGGCCACACCTGTGGCATATGGAGGTTCCTGGGCTAGAGATCCAGTCAGAGCTACAGCTGCCCGCCTACAGCACAGCCACAGCAATGTGAGATCTGAGCTGTGTCTGTGACCTACACCACAGCTCATGGCAATGCCAGATCCTTAACCCACTGAGTGAGTTCATGGCTCCTAGTCAGATTCCTTTCCTCTGTGCCACGATGGGAATTCCATGTAATGTCAGTCTGTCTGTCTGTCTTTCTTTCTTTCTTGGCTGTGCTTGAGGCATGGAGACTAGGGCCAAAGATCAAACCTGTGCCACAGCAGCAACTCAAGCCATAGCAGTGACAACACCAGATCCTTAACCTGCTGAACCACCAGGGAACTCCTGTAATGTATGTCTTATGTTACCTAGACACTTTCCAGGTAGGCTGAATTAGGAGCTTTTTTAAATATTAAAAAACCAAGAACCTTCTCCTCATAAGATAGTGAAGAGAAACTGGCAGAGAAAACATAAAAGGATAAAAAAAAAACTACTATAAATTCAGCAACATTTAAAAGGGAGTTTTAGCAGTTCCCTGGTAACCTAGTAGGTTAAGGATCTGGCATTGTCACTGCTGAGGCTCTGGTCACTGCCGTGGCTCTGGTCACCGCCATGGCATGGGTTCAATCTCTGGCCCTGGAACTTCTGCATGCCAAAAGCATGGCCAAAAATAAATAAATAAATAAATAAATAAATAAATAAAACAGAGTTTTGTGCTTATGGATCACAATCATACCTATATAGTTGTCCTTCAATTTTTTATTTTCAAAAATTCAAAACCACAGAAAAGTTGAAAAAAACAGAATTATGAATGTCCTTATGCTCTCCACCAAGCTTTAATAATTTTTAACATTTTACCATTTTGCTCTCTCTTTATATATTTATGTGTATAAATACATTTTTTTTGGCCACACCTGTGGCATATGGAAGTTCCTGGGCCAGGGGTCAATCTGATGCCACAGCAGTGACTGCTGTGCCACAAGGGAAGTCCATGAATACATTTTTTACTGAAACTTTTGAAAATAAATTGCAAACATCATGCCATTTCACCCCTAAATGCATTAGCATGCATCTCCTAAAATAAGGCATTCCCTTACAAAACTTCAAAACCATTACCACATCTAAGAAAACTAACAATAATTTCATAATATTATCTAATATTAGTCTATATTTTGAAAACTTCCCAGTTGTCCCCCACTTAGAGTTAAAAAAAAAAAAAGATCAAATCAGATTCAATCAAAGTTCATGAATTGTTGCATCTTTTTTTTTTTTTTTCCTTTTTCGGCTGCACCCGAAGCATATAGAAGTTCCCAGGCCAGGGATCAAACCCCAGCTGGAGTTGCAGCCTAAGCCACAGCTGGGGCAATGCCAGATCCTTAGCCTGTTCCAGGGATCGAAGTAGCAACATCACAGAAACAGGCCACCACAGAGACATGGCAGATCATTTACCCACTGTGCCACAGCAGGAACTCCTGTTGTATCATTTTATCTAGATTAGTCCCTCCTTTCTTTTTCCATGATGTTGTCCTTTTGAAGACTGCAGGCTAGCTTTCTTACAGAATGTTCCATACTCTGAATTTAATGATTGTTTCCTCTAGATGTTGTTCAACTTGTTCCTCTGTTCCCTGTGTGTATTCTGCAAATCAGAAGTTAGGTCCAGAGCCCTCTACAAAAGAAGTGGACTATACTCAATTGTATTGTTTTGGGTTCTGACTGTGTTCCATCCTTTCCTAAGGTAGCTGGCATGTACAGTACTCAAGTATTTGTTAGATAAATGAAAGACTTGCTTGCATCCTCATGCAGTGCTTTTCAAGAGCCGGTGTATTGTTCACTGATGATCTTAAAGATATTTAGACAAAAGCAAATGATGAAGATAAGGATTACGGCGTGGGTTTCCCAAAAAGTCAATTATATTTCATTTAAAAGACTTGTTAATTCACCTTACAAATTACTTAGCAATTCCAAAGGGGAAAATAGTAATATAACAGTGGAGAAACAGGGTTGCCACCATTCAGACCATGTGATCAAAGTCAACATCTCTCAAAATAGGATAAATCAAAGTCATGTGCTTCTTGCTGTGATACACCGAGAAAGGACACATCATTTCTGTGGTATTCTTGGCAAAAATGCATTACCTGAATATAATCACGAGGAAACATCAGACAAATTCCAACTGAGGGACACTGTACATGATAACTGACCTGTACTTAAAAAAGGAACAACACCAATGTCATGAAAGACAAAGAAAGGCTGAGGAAAAGTTCCAGGCTAAAGGAGACTGAAGGGACATTACAACTAAATACAACAGGTGAACCTGGGCTGGATCCTGGACCAGAGAAAACAACAGCTCTTAGAAGGAGAAGGAGTAAAGGAAGATGGAGGAGGAGGGGGAAGAGAAGTGGAGGAGGAAGAGAGGGAGGAGGGAAAGGAAAGGAGGAAGGGGAGGAGGAGGGAGCCTCAGTCCCAGCGGGAGGGGAAGGAGACTGTTGGGACAATTGGCAAAATCTGAAGAAGGTATGTATATAGATTAGATAATAGTATTTTATCAAAAATGTTAAATTTCCTGATTTTGATAATAGTATTACGGTATTTTGTGGTTGAGATGCCATATCTATAATTTATTCTCAAATGGTTTAAAATAGAAATTTATGTAGTTAGACTATTTTCCCTCTGTGCATGTGTGCATGTGCAAAATGATAAAACTATATAGGGTGAAATATTTAGTAACTGGCAAATCTAAGTGAAGGGTATATAGGGATTCTCGGTACTATCCCTGCAACTTTTCTGTAAGTTTGAAATCATTTCAAAACAAAAAGTACAAAAAAAAAAAAAAGTAACATGTATTAGTAAAGCTTCCATGATGTCATTCCCATATTTTTAGAATTAAAAATAGCTTGTTTACAAATGAAATGATGGTAATGGTAGGTGATTATATCAATGAATTTCTTGAAAAAATAAAAAGTTAGCCACCTCCTGCTGGCTCCTCCTCCAGTGTTTTTTCTGATGTAAAAAAAAAAAAAATCCTAAAATGTGAGAAGCATCCAGAGGCAGGACACACTGTGTCCTCAGTAATGAGCCAAGAAAAGCTCTGTGGAGGCCTCCAGGAGAAGCACTCATCCACAGCACACATCCCCAGGGTCTTTGGAAAGGGAAGTCCAGCCTCTCTTGGCATGTGACTGGCTGCCCAGCCTAAGGTGTGATGGGGTGCTTTGGAGATGACCATAGGGACAGAGTTAACATCACTGACTCTTTCTGGAGAGAGCAAGGACAGAGTGAGAAAATCATGGCACATGACCAAGGCAGGTTCTTAATTAAGCCCTCAGCTGCATAGAACGTGGGCCTTGATGGAAGGGGTGGGATTCAGCTAAGCCAGGGAAGAGGGCAATGATTGTCCCTTAATACTCCATAGGTGCTCAGAAAGTGGTTAGGTGGCCATCATCAACTTTAGGAAACAGGGGCAGCTGAGACTCTGTGGATCAAACCAGCCCTTGCTTCCTTTACCAATTTTTTTTTTCTTTCTTTTTTAGCCACCCTGTGGCAAATGGAGTTCCCAGGCCAGGGATCTGACCTACCCATTGCTGCAGAGATGTGGCCAATCCTATTGCACCACAGTGGAAACTCTCTTTACCAATTCTTGATGGGAATGTCTAGCTGACCAAAGAGAATCTCTGGGTGTGCTAGGAGGGTAGACAAACTCCCCTCCACTTTCATCATACCAGGAGGTCCTTGGAGGTTGCAGGATCCTCAATGGCAGGTGAGACTAAGAAACAGAGCTCCAAACCTTTGCGCAGAAAAATCTGGAGCCTGAATCTGATCCATGGACCCCAGCAGTCCTGCTGGACAGGAAGAAAGGATCCTGCCAAGCCCCTAGGCACCACTGATAGCTCTGTGATCACAAGTGAGAGTATGGCTGGGAGTGGGGCCCAGGGCAGGACAAGAGCTAGAGTCTCACGTGGAGACAGCAGTAGATCACACAAATTCCATAAGGCCCTGTCAGAAGTTCCTATGCTGGACTGGGGCAGTGACTCCAGATTCAAGGGAGGGAGGGGGAGGGGCAGACCTGAGTCAGGGACCATGATGACAGCTGGGGGAGGGCAGCGTTTGGGGCACATGTTAAGGATGGAGATTAGCGAGGTGAGGGACTAGGAAGCCAGAAATAGCCACAGAGTTGTGAAGACTGGGAAACAGGGAAGAGAATGGGGAGGGGAGTTGAGTACCTCCTAGAGTTATTGCTGCAGAGGGAGCCTGAGCTGTGATAGGGTCAAGTGTCAGGGGTGGGGCTGAGGAAGGATCTAGGGGAGACTGGGTCACAGGGGAAGACAGGCTAATGGTTAGAAGGTGAAGCAGGAGGACAAAGACCAAGAGGGCAATTCCAGGTCCCAACAGATGGACACTCAACAGGTGAGAGAGGCAGAGCCAGGAGAGCTCATGCCTATCCCCAAAATAGAGGTTTGGGGAGCAGAGGCGAAGGGCAGAGGCGGGTGGGCTGCGGTCATGGGGAGAGGCCAGGAACTCCTGACCTCCTCGGTGGGTGGGAGGGCTGCTTTCCCAGGACTTGCCTGAAAGAGGGCTTGGCTTTTGTCAGCAGCTGAGCTCCGGCTGTTGACCCTGTTCCAATCCAAGCAACGTCCGGAGCGTCATTTTAAAACTCCAGTCTAAAACATTCTGTTCCAACTGGCAGAGCGCAGGCCCCAGGAGTGGTGGGGAGCGGCACACACCACGGCGTGGTCCAGGGCCATCCAGCCTGCCACGCCCCTCACGGCCTCGGGGTCCACGCGGGCACCCAGTCTCCGCCCCGCTCCGCGACTGAACTAGCCGAGCGGAGCCGCTGGCACGTTCCCGCCGGCTCAGCGCCAGAAGGTGGCGCTGCGAGCGGGCAGAGCCGAGACCTTGACCCTGGCCTGGCCCCCAGGGAGAGCGCGGCCGGCCGGGGAACGTGTCCTCGCGTACTCTCTGGCTCGCAGGGTGGGGAGTCGGGGCGGCTAGCGGGCGTGAGGCCAGAGTCACGAGCAGAGGACTACAGCTCGGAAAGCTCGCGGAGCTCAAAGGGTCCTGTCACCTGCTCGGGCTGTGGGCCACTGTGTCCAGATCCTGGAGGGGAAGCTGAATCTACGCGGGGCCTGCGAAAACGCACACCAGACCGTGGTGGGGCGCGGCAGCTGGGAGGCAGCTCGGTGCTCGCTGCCCAGCTTCCCAACAGCCTGAACCTAAGTGGAGGGTGGGAGGCAGTAATTTGCACCCCAAAGAGGGAGGTTTTGCGGGTGCACCGGCAGAACCCGCACCTGCTCTAGACACATCCCTGCCGCCGGCGCCCACCTGGAGGCCCTAAGACGCCTTTATAGTTTTGGAAACACGAGCTGGAGGCCTAACCCAAGCCCACCGTGAGCCATGAGGCAGCTTCTTCGCCCTGACGCCTACACACGACGTAAAATATACGTGGTTTTTAAAGCGTGTAACCTGAACCCAGGACAGTGCAAGGCACATGGGTAACCCAGATTTAGGTGTTTGCAGATTATCTTTCCTCCCTGTGCCACCCTTGAAGGATTTTAGCAACTCCTCTCCAAAAAAAAAAAAAAAAAAAAAAAAAAATTCATTTACACAGGGTTTTTTTTTTTTTTTTTGTCTTTTTTGTTGTTGTTGTTGTTGTTGCTATTTCTTGGGCCGCTCCCGCGGCATATGGAGGTTCCCAGGCTAGGGGTTGAATCGGAGCTGTAGCCACCGGCCTACGCCAGAGCCACAGCAACACGGGATCCGAGCCACGTCTGCAACCTACATCACAGCTCACGGCAACGCCGGATCGTTAACCCACTGAGCGAGGGCAGGGACCGAACCCGCAACCTCATGGTTCCTAGTCGGATTCGTTAACCACTGCGCCACGACGGGAACTCCTACACAGGGTTTTAATAAATCTTGTAGGATTTTTTTTTTTTTTTTTTGACGGCTTATAAAGGAGACCAAGGAAAGAGGGGTTTTTATACATACAGCACAAGGTGAAGCATGTCATTCTGTTAAACATCCTTTCCCTTAGTCGCCTTTTGGGCTATTTCTCATCCGTGCTTTCTCTAAGAGGCCTATGAATCTTGCCTAGCCCCAGGCACGTCTCTAAAAACTTCCACTGGGCTTCTGCATCTCTCCCCCTTCCTCAGATGGATCCTGCCTTCTTTACACTGCCCATGGGAACATATCTCCCACCCACACCAGACAGCCAGCTGAACAAAGACCCCCATAAGCATTTGCCCTCCTTAGAGATCAACTGTTTTTATTTCTGAAACACATGCCTTCTCTCTCCACCTGTTCCCAAACTCCACATGGGGTTGATATTGTTCCCATTTTTCAGATGAGAAAACTGAGGCATAGGGAGATTAACTTCCTCAATATCGCATGTAGCATAAGCTGAACTAGCATTCAAACCTAGGCCAGGAGCAGCCTCTTAGAGGGGCAGTTTAAATATCCCATCTGAGATGATGTCTTCTTGGGCATCTATGAGCATTAGTCATGGAACTGTTGCATGTGTGGTGTCCCTTGCATCATTCTGTGGTTTTTTTGATATTTGGACTTGAAGCAACATTTCTCAAATATAACCATTATGTCAGAAAGTTAAATTGATGACTATACACATTTATATTATTATTAGTCAAATACAAATGTAGCTGAGATACAGGGCCCCATTTAATCCTCACAACTCCCTGCAAGCTTGGGACAGTGGTAAAGTGACTCCTCCACCTCCAACCTGAATTCCTTTGTAGACAGTTCTTTTGAGAAGTTCCAGTTGTGGCTCAGCAGTAATGAGCTCAACCAGTAACCATGAGAACATGGATTCAATCCCTGGCCCCACTCAGTGGGTTAAGGATATGGTGTTCCGTGAGTTGTGGTGGTTGCAGATGAGGCTTGGATCTGATGATGCTGTGGCTGTGGTGTAGGCTGACAGCTACAGCTCTGATTTGACCCCTTGCCTGGGAACGTCCTTATGCTGCAGGTGTGGCCCTAAAAAGCAATTTAAAAAAGGAAAAAAAAGAAAACTCTTTATCTCTTTTGGCTTTTTTTTTTTTTTTTTTTTTTGGTCTTTTCTAGGGCCGCACCCATGGCATATGGAGGTTCCCAGGCTAGGGGTCTAATTGCCGGCCTATGGGTCTGCAACCTACACTACAGCTCACGGTAACCAGGACTCGAACCTGCAACGTCATGGTTTCTAGTTGGATTCGTTAACCACTGAGCCACGAAAGGAACCCCCAAGAAAAAGAAAATTCTGTTCCCTACAAGTTTAACAGTCTCGTCTTCTTCTTCTTTTTTTTTTGGGGGGGGGGCTTTTTTTTAGGGCCACACCTGCAGCATATGGAAGTTCCCAGGCGAGGGGTCAAATCAGAGCTACAACTGCATGCCACACCCACAGCCACAGCAACAAGGGATCCGAGCCAGTCAGCGACCTACACCACAGTTATGGCAACACTGGATCCCTGACCCACTGAGCGAGGCCAGGGATCGAGCCCACATCCTCATGGATACTAGTCAGATTCATTTCCACTGGGCCACAATGGGAACTCCCTAGCAGTGTCTTCTGGTGCTAAGGATGAACACCTGAAAGAATATGACGTCCTGTACAATAGCCACTATCCACATTTGACTGTGGAGCCTTTGAAACCTGGCTGGTGTGATTGAGGAACCATTTTTATTATTTCATTATATTTTATTCACAGTTAGAAACTGATGCTCAATACAACTCTTGAAAAACTTAAGCATCTTTGGAGCAAGTCTGATTTGAATCTACTTTTTCAATCTTTTGTATCTACTTTTTCAACTGTACAGTTTATAAAATATAAACAGATCAACTATTTGTGACGAAAATTCAGCATCTGAATTGAGATATGCTATAATGGCAAAATATACACAGAATTTTGAAGACCTTTGAAAAATGACTATAAATACCTCATTACTAAAGTTATTATTATGTAATGAAATGAAAATGTTTTGCATATATTGGGTTATATAAAAGAAAGTGAAAAATTTTGACATATATAGTACTTTTCTTCTTTTTGGCTGCGTCCACAACATGTGGATGATCCCAGGCCAGAGATAATACCCTCGCTACAGCAGCCACCCAAGCCATTGCAGTGACAATGCTGGATCCTTAACCCACTGCACCACAAGGGAACTCCTGACATATAGCTCTTGTTTTTTGTTTTTGTTTTTTTGGGGTTTTTTTGGTCTTTTTAGGGCTGCACCCATGGCATATGGAGATTCCCAGGCTAGGGTGTGAATCGGAGCTGTAGCTGCTGGCCTACCTCACAGTCACAGCAACACAGGATCCAAGCCTCATCTGCAGCCTACACCACAGCTCATGGCAACGCATCTGCAGCCTACACCACAGCTCATGGCAACGCTGAATCCTTAACCCACTGAGCGAGGCCAGGGATCAAGCCTGCATCCTCATGGATACTAGTCAGATTTGATTCCACTGAGCCACGACAGGAACTCCTGACAAATAGTACTTTAAAATAAAACGTCTTTCCCACAGTGCCACAGATATCAGATTAATTATAAATATTAAATATGAATGCCGTGTGAATACTACATGTATAGGCTACTATAAAGGCGATATGAATACTTGTATGGTAATAATCTGTGTGCCAGGGCTTGCTCTAAGCACTTTTCATATTCATTCATTTAATAATTACAACCCTGTAAGGTAGGTCCTATTATTTTTTCAAAGTTTTTTTTTTTTCTTTTTAGAGCAGCACATGAAGCATGTGAAAATTCCCAGCCTAGGTGTTGAATTGGAGCTGAAGCTGCCAGCCTACACCACAGTCAGAGCAATGCAGGATCCGAGCTGTATCTGTGATCTACACTGCAGCTGGAAGCAACGCCAGATCCTTAACCCACTAAGTGAGGCTGGGAATCGAACCCATGTCTTCATGGACACTATGTCAGGCTCTTAACCCACTGAGCCACAATGGGAACTCCTCAAAGATATTTTTAAATTGAAGTTTGATTTACATAAAATAAAACATACAAAATTTAAAGTACAATTCTATGATTTTTGACTAATGTAAATACTCATGTAACCTTCACCTTAATCAAGATGTAGAAATTTCCATTACTCTAGAAAGTTTCCTCTGCCCTTCTCAGTCTTTGCCATCCAAAGAAACCACTGTTCTGGTTTCTTAGACCATAGATCCACTTTGCTTTTTCTAGAACTTCCTATAAATGGAATCACAGAGGCTGGCTTGTTTAGTATAATTCTTTTGAGACTCACTCATGCTGAAGCATGTATCAGTAGTTTTTCCTTTTATTGCTGAGCTAGTACTCTATTGAATGAATACATTACCATGTGTTTTCAGTTTACTTGTTGATGGACATTCGAGTTGTTTCTAGTCTTTGGCTATTATGAATTAAGCTGTTATGAGCATTGGTAGGCAAGTGTTTCAGTGAACATAGACTTTAGGTTCTCTTGGATAAATACTTAGGAATTGAATAGAATAAGTATACATTGGAGTTCCAGTCATGGCTCAGCGGAAACAAATCTGACTAGTATCCGTGAAGACGCAGCTTCGATCCCTGGCCTTGCTCAGTGGGTTAAGGGTCCGGCATTGCTGTGAACTGTGGTGTAGGTCACAGACGAGGCTCGGATCCAGTGTTGTGGCTGTGGCGCAGGCTGGCAGCTACAGCTCCGATTAGACCCCTAGCCTGGGAACCTCCATATGCCATGGGTGCAGCCCTGAAAAGATGAGAATTTAAAAAAAAGTGTACATTTAACTTTATAGGAAACTACCAAATAGTTTTCTAAAGGTTGTAAAGTTTGATGTTACCATGAAAAAGAGGAAACTGAGACCCAGCCAGATTAATTAATTGACCTCAAATAGCTTGCCCAAGCATTTATGCTCTAGAGTTTCTATAGTTGGGCATGAATAAAAAAATAACATTGGAACAGTGGGCTGGGAAAAGAAAAGGCTGTGAAGTGGGAGGGAAGAGGGTGCTAAAGCCAGGGGATCCAGCCCAGAGTGCACACTCTCTGTCCTAGGGAAGGGGTCTTATGCAATCAGGGGAACTGGGCTCTCCAGGTTGGGCCCTGGGGATCCAGCCTGGGTGTTGGCAGGTGACACCCCTCACTGTGTCAGCCTCTCTGGCTTGCCACTGCTCACCTAGATTCCTCTACCAGGAAGCACTGGATGGGCGGGGCAGTAAGCTGCCCTTTACACCCAGGCTCTGGAGAAACATGAGACTAGAATGCCCTACTCCCTCCACCAAAGGTGGAGAGCAGGGTTATACCTCTTGGAGGGGATCCAGGAGTCCCCTCAGCCCGCTTCTGTCACCAACCCCAGCGGTCAGTACAGCAGGCACTGAATTTTCACCTATTTTTCTTTTCTCCACTAAGTGATTTTTCAGGAAGCAGGTCACATGGAGAAGTGCGATCACATTTGTATCGTAAAATCAAACATCTCAGCTGAATTATCTTTTGGCTGGAAAGACACCAACTTGCAGATTCTAACAATAGAGTTGTTGACATTGAAACAGGAGTAGAAGAAATAGATTTTTTATTATGGTGAGGAAATAGATTTTTAAATGTTGGCATTTGATATAGACAGCCATTTGAACCAGAAAATACCATCCAGCATACAATAGGTAATTGACTGAATAGAAAGCAAACACATTTTCATGAATGAGATGGAGACTACCTTTTTTTTAACCTGAAGATACACCCTCAGGAGGCCCAATTTACTTGGCAACTTTTCTAACCCACTTGTCCTTTCCCTCTAATATTTTGATTTACTTGAAAGGAAGATGTAGAAACACAAAAAAAGTGCTCATAATAAAAAGAGAGGAGTTCCTTTCGTGGCACAGTGGTTAACGAATCCGACTAGGAACCATGAGCTTGCGGATTCAATCCCTGGCCTTGCTCAATGGGTTAAGGATCCGGCGTTGCCACAAGCTGAGGTGTAGGTCACAGACAAGGCTTGGATCCCGCATTGCTGTGGCTCTGGTGTAGGATGGCAGCTACAGCTCCGATTAGACCCCTAGCCTGGGAACCTCCCTATGCCGCAGGAGCGGCCCTAGAGAAGGCAAAAAGACAAAAAAAAGAGACAGAGATGAAAGTCAGAGATCTAATCAATCAATAAGTTGTCCTCAAACCCTGAGAGGGGCATTTCATTGGGGAGAAAAGACTTGAGGATAAGAAGTAATCAGTGAGCCATATGCAACAGTTTGTACCATACTGTTACGTCACCAGTCATGCAAATTCACATTTTCCTTAGACCATCATCACCCCACCAAAGTTGAGTTAAAAGTTCACAGAGGAGTTCCCGTCGTGGCGCAGTGGTTAACGAATCCGACTAGGAACCATGAGGTTGCGGGTTCGATCCCTGCCCTTGCTCAGTGGGTTAACGATCCGGCGTTGCCGTGAGCTGTGGTGTAGGTTGCAGACGCGGCTCGGATCCCGCGTTGCTGTGGCTCTGGCGTAGGCCGGTGGCTACAGCTCCGATTCAACCCCTAGCCTGGGAACCTCCATATGCCTCCGGAGCGGCCCAAGAAATAGCAACAATAACAACAACAACAACAACAAAAAGACAAAAGACAAAAAAAAAAAAAAAAAAGTTCACAGAGACCTAGTTACTTTTAGAAAATTAATTTATTGAATAGACAATATATTAACAAGGCTAAAAATAGAACATCAGGAGGTATTAGAAACATTTTCATGGAAGTGTCCCTTCTAGGGCATCTCTTAGCCATGGTTCCCATCTGCTCTCCTTCATTAATATTAGTCTGAGTTTCTTTATGTGCCAATAAGCACAGAGGAATAATCTCTCTTTTTCATAAAATGTAGCATAATTCACAGTGGTCTGCATCTTTTTTTTTTTTTTTCCTCACCCACAGCATGTCAGTTCCCTGGCCAGGGATCAAACCCTTGCCGGAGTTGTGACCTCTGGCACAGCTGTGGCAATACTGGATCTTTAACCTACTATGCCACACAGGAACTTCCAATACCCTGGTCTGCATCTTACTTTCCCCCCTTAATATATAGCTTGAGGATCTTTCTATATCAGCTCAAAGAAAGCTTCCTCGTTTAAAATTTTTTTTTCATAATTTGATGTGTTTCACTCTGTGAATAAGCCATAAATTAATTATCCAGTCCTCTTATTTGTGAACATTTAGGTGTTTTGTTTTTTGGTTTTTTGGCCATGCCCTTGGCATGTGGAAGTTCCTGGGCTAGGGGTCGAACCCGCACCACAGCTGCCACTGGAGCCAACAACAGTGGCAATGCCTGATCCTTAACCACTAGGCAACCAGGGAACTCCCATCATTTTTACAATTACAAACAATAATGCAATGAATAACCTAATATATGAGTCACTATACACAAAAGTTATATGTTTAAGGCAAATTCCCAGAAGTAGAATTGCTGGGTGGAAAGGTAAATGCATTTTCAGTTTTGAGGGATATTGTCAAATTGCTCTCTGCAGAGATTGTCCCACCTTATCCCCCGAACGTTCCCCACACCCTCACTTACAGAGTGCCATCATAGGTTTAGATTTCTGCCAAAGTCCTAGCGAAATATGTTTTCAGTTCAATTTTTATTTACACTTATTTTATGAATGAAGTTGAACCTCTTTTCATAGGTTTAAGGCCTATTGTATTTCGTTTCTCTGTGTGGCCTTTTATATTCTTTGCTCGTATTTCTTTCTTTCTTTCTTTTTTGGCTTTTGACATTTTGGGGCCACACCCTCGGCATATGGAGGTTCCCAGGCTAGGGGTCTAATCAGAGCTGTTGTTGCCGGCCTACACCAGGGCCACAGCAATGCCAGACCTGAGTCACTTCTGCAACCTACACCACAGCTCACAGCGACGCCGGATCCTTAACCCACTGAGCGAGGCCAGGGCTCGAACCTGCAACTTCATGGTTCCTAGTCGGATTCGTTTCTGCTGCACCACGATGGGAACTCCTGCTAATTTTTCTATTGGGTTATTAGTAGGTTTTGTTTTGTGGGGTTTTCTTGTTTTTTTGTTTTTTTGTTTTTTTGGTCTTTTTCTTTCAGGGCCGCACCCGTGGCATATGGAGATTCCCAGGCTAGGGGTCGAATTGGAGCTGTAGCCACCAGCCTACACCACAGCCACAGCAACACTAGATCCCAGCCTCCTCTGTGACCTACACCACAGCTCATGGCAACACCGGATCCTTAACCCACCAAGAAAGGCTAGGTGTGGAACCTGCATCTTCATGGATGCTAGTCAGATTTGTTTCCACTAAGCTATGACAGGAATTCCCACTGTGTTTTTGTTTTATTTCTAAGAGTTCTTTATATAATAGGGAAATTAGGTTTTGGTTATGCAAGTTGCAAATATTTCCCCACATTTTACATTGTCTTTTGACTTTGCTTATAGTATATTTGCCATGTGGGAATATTTTCTTTATGTTAGTTTTTTTTTTTGGTTGCACACATGGCATGTGGAAGTTCCTGGGCCAGGGACTGAACCTACACTGCAGTTGCAACCTGTACCACAGATGTGGTAGGGCTGGATCTTTAACCTGCTGTGCAACATAGGTACTTCCTTTCTTTTTAATGTTTTTAAGTATATCTTTGTGTGTGTGTGTGTGTGTGTGGCTGCTGGAATTTAGCCATAGATAAAAATATTTTCCCACTTTAAGGGAGGAGCATATTAAATCAGCAGAACATATATTTTTATTTGCTTAGAACAAGACGTTTATTGCATAAAACTGATCCCCTTCCCTGCCCTACATTAGTACGTTAGATAAATAAGCATATGATCAAAGTGACTATCTTTTAAATAGAAAAATATCCATAGTCACATAGTTTTAGACATTTTTTTCTATGTGCCCATGGCATGCAGATGTTCCCAGGCCAGGGATCAAACCCAAGCCACAGCAGTGACACCAGATCATTAACCCACTGTGCCACCAGGGAACTCTTAGACATTTTTATGTACTATATACTAGTCGTATACAGAACAGAAATTTAGTTCCTTAACCAATTATCAGATTAAGAGCTGGAGAGAGATTCAGAACTAAAGAGGTGAGAAGACCTCAATTTAGGGTACATTTTCAAATCAAAGAAAAAGCATCCATGCAGGGGATTGATGCCTGTAATATGTATAAATGTATTAAAATAAATATTTTGGGGAGTTCCCATCGTGGCTCAGTGGTTAACGGATCCGACTAGGAACCATGAGATTGCGGGTTCGATCCCTGGCCTTGCATAGTGGGTTAAGGATCCAGTGTTGCTGTGAGCTGTGATATAGGTTGCAGACCCAGCTCGGAGCCCTCCTTGCTGTGTCTCCGGCGTAGGCCGGTGGCTACAGCTCCGATTAGACCCCTAGCCTGAGAACCTCCGTATGCTACGGGTACGGTCCTAGAAAAGACAAAATAAATAAATAAAATAAAATAAGTATTTTGGAACAGAATACTCAGGCAAGGCACAATCATAAAAAACTCTTGATCCATTTAATCCATCAAAAATCAATACATATTTAAGCCAGTGCCTGCTTGATATTCCATGGGGAATATGAAGAAATTCAGGGGTTACTGTTCATGTTTACCCTTTCACATTTCACATTATTTTTTACATATTTATGTGATCATTTAGGTATTAAGCCATATTTCTAAGGTATTTAGCTGGCAAGTCATCATCCAGAAATTTTGGCCAAGAGGGAACAAATATGTGCAACATGTGATTTTTGTTACTAAAATTAAAAAAAGAAAACAGCTGACACTTCATTTCTTCTTTACTAACTTAAAGGGTGATAAGGAGGAGACCAGACTACAGCCTCCCTCAAACTGATTTATCTTGCCTTCTCTCTGCATCTCCCTCACCCCCCCCAGTGGAAGGAATAGAGGTAAAGGTTGGTCATCTTATTACTCCCTATGCCTAACTCATTCCATCTTAGGGGTACACTTTATGACAATTACCATTGGTGCAATAGTGTAGTTTCCCTATAAATCATAAATGACTACGTAGTCTTTTATTATTTCTATTGTTTTATGCAATGCATTTTACATGCTATTTAATGAGTTTGGGGGGAGTGATAATGGGTAAAGAGTTGTGAAGTCTGAAAATACATCTAGATTTTATTTTTGCATGCATTTTTCACATCCTTATGGAAATAATTACCATTTATTTATTTATTTATTGCTTTTTAGGGCTGAACCCACAGCATATGGACGTTCCCAGGCTAAGGGCTGAATCCGAGCTACAGCTGCAAGCCTACACCACAGCCACAGCAACGCCAGATCCAAGCTGCGTCTGCAATCTACACCACAGCTCTCGGCAACACCGGAAACTTAACGCACTGATTGAGGCCAGAGATTGAACCCACAACCTTATGGTTCCTAGTTGGGTTCGTTTCCACTGTGCCATGATGGAAACTCCAATAATTACCATTTAGAAGGTAGCAGAGATGGAGAGCTATCAACCAGACTTCATGCTCCTCTTTCATATGTAGTATATTTCTAGAAAGGGGCTGCCATACTGGATCTGTATTTCCAGCTCCTCTTTATGGGAGGGGCCGGGTGCTAAATTTGCATTGATTGAATATGAATATAAGACTTTGGATACTACTTTCAGGGCGGGTTCAAGAAATGTGGGTGCTGGAGTTCTCTTATGGAGCAGGAGGCTAAGGATCTGGTGTTGTCAGCAGCTCGGGTTGCTGCTGTGGCACGGGTTTGATCCCTGGCTCAGGAACTTCCACATGTAGTGGGTGTGCCCCCCCCCAAAGAAAAGAAATGTGAGTGCCTTCTCCAAGTTCTATCTTCAATGATTGGCTGCAGGGGATGACAAGGCCCTTGGAGCTGGCAGAGCCACGTGAAGGAAGGAATCCCCTGGGACTCAATCAGCAAAGGGAAGACAGATACTCACTGAGCAGGAACATTAGCACTGGACTGTTATGTGTGAGGAAGGCATAAACTTCTGTTGTGTTAAACCTCGGAGATGTTGGGGTTTCTGTGTTATTGTCACTGCAACAAAAATCCTTTCATTATAAGTTGCATGTTACTATAATATAACTCCAACATGGAATGTAGATCAGTCCTCTATTTCAGCTCTGCAAGTTTGGTCCTTCTGTCCTTACAGAGGTTATAATTTAGTTAACTGTCCTGTCTTTAGCCATGTTCTCATTTAGTGACCTGAATGAACAATAGAAGGTCTAAAAAGATATCTGCAGACAGACACGAAGCTGAAAGGGATGGCATGATATTAAATGGGAGAATCGGGATCCAAAATTATCTAGACTGGTCAAAGCAACAAGATGAAATTTGGGCATGCATTAAAATGATATGTTTTCATGGACAGTGGTTTGAAACAATTGTAGTGATTCATTATGAATTGGGATAGGCAACATTTTATAAGGAATGGAGGAAAAAAAAAGGGTCATTCCTATTATGTGTAAGGAAAAAGTGATTCCTGGGCTCTGCAAGATGCAGCTTACTCTCCAGTTACCTGAATAAAGAATCTGGGTCAGAATGTTTTAAAACTGTCATTTATATACTGAAAGTATATCTGGCTCAGACATAGAAACTTCCCTCCACTTGGAAGATCTTTTATTTGAAACAACAATATTACTCACATCAGAAAGACTAGATTCAAAAGATTAAAACCTACAGTTGTGGGAGCTCCTGTCGTGGCTCAGGTGTAACGAACCCGACTAATATCCATGAGGATGCGGGTTCAATCCCTAGCGCCACTCAGTGAATTAAGAATCTAGTGTTGCTTTGGCTGTGGTGTAGGCCAGCAGTGATGATTTGACCCCTAGCCTGGGAACTTCCATAGGCCACATGTGTGGCCCTCAAGAGACAAAAAAAAATACAACAGAGGAAAAAAACCCTCTACATTTGTGTTTACGGTTTTTTTTGTGTTGTTTTGTTTTGTTTTTTGGCCATGCCTGTGGCATATGGAAGTTCCCAGGTCAGGGATCAAACCTACATCACAGCAGTGACCCAAGTTGCTGCAGTGACAACACCAGATCCCAGATCCTTAACCTGCTGTGCCACAAGAGAACTCCAAAATCTAGTTTTTAAAATTCATTAGAACTCACACTTACAGAAAAAGGGGAACTCATTCTATGTCAGATTCTGTCTAGGTGCTGACCTCAGCAGGGAGATGGAATAGAGTTCTGGGTGAAATTACCACAACAATAATCATCATCTTTCTAAGTGCTCTAGAGCAGTACTGTCCAATAGAAATATAATGGGAGTCATATATGTAATTTTCATCTTTTTAGTAGCCAGATTTTTAAAAAAGTAAAAAGAAAGAGGTGAAATTAATTCTAGTAATAGATATTATTTAACCCTATACACTATCATTTTAACATATATTCCACGTGATTTTTTTTTTTTTTTTTTGCTTTTTAGGGCTGCACCTGTAGCATGTGGAAGTTCTTGGGTTAGGGGTCGAATCAGAGCTGCAGCTGCCAGCCTGCACCACAGCCACATGGGATCCAAGCCACCTCTGTGACCTACACTACAGCTCATGGCAATGCTGGATCTTTAACCCACTGAGCAGGGCCAGGGATTGAACCTGCGTCCTTATGGATACTAGTCAGGTTTGTTACTGCTGAGCCACAATGGGAACTCCCCATGTGAAAATTATTAGTGAGCTCTTTCGCAATTTTTTTTCTTTTTGACACACCTGCAGCATATGTTTGCCACACCTGCAGGATGTTCTTCGGCCAGGGATCAAAACTGTACCCACTTGTGACCTGTGCCACAGCTACAGTAACACTGGATTCTTAACCCATTGTGCCAAGGGGAACTTTGCATTCTTTTTCTTCATAAAAATATTCGAAACCCAGTGTATATGTTACACTTGTGTTCCATCTCAGTTCAGACCAGTCACATTTGAAGTCTTAGTGGCCACATGTGGCTCATGGCTGCTGGATTGGAACAGATTTAAAACTTTTCAGAAATGAAGTAATTATACCAAGACACCCACAATGAAGGATTCAGGGCTAGAACTCAACTTTCCTAATGGGCAGTGTATCTTAGGGTTAAGTGGGCTCATGTGGAGTCAAACAGAACAGGCTTCAAATCCTGGCTCTGACATTTGCTCAGCTGTGTTACCTCTGGCATATTTTTTACTCTGACTCTTGGTTTCATTAACTGAAACATAGTGATAATAAGAACCCTCATAGGCTATTGTCGATTAAGTGAGATAATGCCTGCAGTGCTCAGCGCAGCGCCCACCCATGGCAAGTACTCCCTAGAAGTTAATGGTTATCACCTTCCCACCTTCACACAGCGCTTCCCAGATTCCTCACCTTCCATTTGCTGAGGTCTCCGGGCCAGGGACTGAACCCTTGCCACAGCAGTGACCAGAGCCACAGCAGTGACAATGCCAGATCTCCCTAAGCCACTGAGCCACCAGGGAACTTGTCAAAGGTTCATTCTTTGTTTGTTTGTTTGTTTTGCCTTTTAGTGCCACACCCAAGGCATATGGAGTGGGGTCGAATCGGACCTATAGCTGCCGGCCTACACCACAGCCACAGCAACGCCAGATCCTTAACCCACCTAGCGAGGCCAGGGATTGAACCTGCAACCTCATGGTTCCTAGTTGGACTCGTTTCTGCTGTGTCACGACAGGAGCTCCAGAAGGTTCATTCTTGATGTGTGACTTATACTAGAAACGAACCAGTGAACTAGATGTTGTTTCTGACTCCAAAACCAGCCTCATTTCAATACCTCACCAGTGCTTTGTTGTCATTTTTTGGTCAAACATATCATTGTCATCTTCTGACAGTGGAGGGTGTGGTGACTTGACGAGTCACAGAGTAAACCCGGAAGCATCGGGAACCAACCAGGCAGTCTCATTCTGAGACCCCTCTGAAGAGCCCCCACTTGACCACGGGGATCATAGGAACACCTGCCACTTGGTTCCGGGACTGTCTAGTCTTTCTTCACGTCTTTGGCAATCTGCACAGCTGAAGGGAGGAGGTAGGATGTCCCCAGGTAGGAGCTGGGGCGTTCTTGTAGCCTCCTCCGTGCCTGGCACTGGTATCCCCAATCACCTGCCATTTCGTAACATAACCCCTTCCCCCAGAGCCAGGTTTAACCGCCCACAAGCCAGTAACAGTGTTTTTCACCACCCTCATAGATATACTTTAATAAAATATGCAATTGGAGTATCAAACCCACAAGTAGAAATATTGTGGTGCTCAAACATGCAACGCATGCTGGTTAGTGACTGCCCCTCAAAGGGTTTTCTCTGTCATCCAAGATAAATGGCTCTACTGAAGACAGGCTCTCAAAAGATTGACATATAATGAAGTGAATCATCGTTCATTCACTCATTCCACAGTTATTTCCTGAGCCCCTACCATGGACCAGGTGTTGTATAGGGTGCCAGTGATGCAAAGATGGGCAAAAAGATGGAATTGCTGCCTTCAATGACTTTATCTTCTAGAGGGGGATGTAGATAGAAATCAAATATAGAATTACAAACTGTAGTAAGAGCTACAGAAGAGAGGGAGCAAAGCACAGAGAGATCTGATCTGGTCTGTGGGTCAGAGGAGGCTGTCCTGAGAAAGGAAGGGTTGAGCTGAGGAGGCTTAAACCCGTAAAGGGCATGTGAGGGGAGAGGGGAGATGTCTTGGCAGAGGGGAAAGTGTAGCAAGGATTATGCTGGGGTTACTGCAGGGTCTAGGATAATAGAGCTGACGATCAGTAACCTCTTGTATACAACGGCCCACTGTGCGTCTTGGGAGAACAGCAGAGGGATTTGGAGATTCAAGCTTGAGTTCTGGAGGCTCCGAAATCAACTCTCCTAACTAAGAGAGACAGGACAATGCTGCCCAAACTTCTGAGAGAAGCAGGCTGGGTGGGAAGTAGGAGAGGGTCAGGCTGCTTGGATACCATCCTGGGGCACCAGCGGGCTTCCCACCCACAGGCCAGACTCTTCAGGGTTCACTTGGACTTGAGAAAGCTGAGCTTAGTGACAGTGGAGGCAGCAACCTGCCCCCCCCCCTCTGCATTGATGGCAGCAGCAGTTGAATGTCAAGAGGGCCAGGGTGGGGGCCCTGGTCTTGTCAACGAGTGGCTGGAGCAATAGGGAAATGGCAGCTACAGAAAGTGGTAGAGGTGGGAGAGGCAAGAACAATGAGGGCAGTTGCAGCTGAGCTTGAACGAGTGGAGAGGGTGGGTCAGGGGTGTTGGGGTCTCCCCCAGTGACTTCAACATATTAGGGGCTTGTCATTAGAGATCATTAGATTTATTTCTTTTCTTTTTTGGCTGCCGCATGGCATATGGAGGTCCTGGGCCAGGGATCAGATCCAATCCCTAGTTGTGACCTATGCTGCAGCTGTGACATCACAGGATCCTTAACCTACTGTGCGGGACAGGGGATTGAACCTGTGTCCCAGAGTTGCTGAGATGTGGCCAATCCCATTGAACCACAGTGGGAACTTCATCACTGCATTTTTTGATGCCTATGACTGACCTCCAGGTGGTCAGGTTATAAGAACATGATGATAAAGCTAAAAAAATGTCCAGACCTGGGAGGTGTGTCCCGCTTCTCTTCCTTTCCCTTCCCTTCTCTCTTCTTCTGCCTCCTTCTTTTTCTTGGGGAAAAATCATGCCTTTTGGACATGTTGATTTGGAAGTACATTTTTTTTTTGGCTTTTTAGGACTGCACCCTTGGCATATGGGTGTTCCCAGGCTAGGGGTCTAATTGGAGCGGCAGCTGCTGGCCTACACCACAGCCACTGCAACCCAGGATCCAAGCCACATCTGCAACTACACCACAGCTCACGGCAACCCCGGATCCTCAACCCACTGAGCGAGGCCAGGGATTGAACCGACAACCTCATGGTCCCTAGTCAGATTTGTTTCTGCTGCGCCATGGCAAGAACTCCGGGAAGTACATTTGAAATGTAGAGGGGGAGACCTGTGTGCAAGATCATTGACATACATGGTACTTGAAACACTGGGCTTGAATGCACAGCTGGGGGAGAAAGCAGGAGAGAAAGGGGCCCAGTATGACCTTGAAGAGCCTTGACATGCAATGACTAAACGAAGATGACCCCACACAGCAGCCAGGGCATCGGGGTCAGAGAGCAAGGAGGGACACCTGTTGGTGGGGGTGTCCAGAAATCTAAGAGAGGAGGGTGTTTCAAGAGAGTATGGTCCACAGGGTTGAATGTTCCTGGAAGTCCAAGAGTGGAACCTGAATACACCCACTGGATCTAGTGAGTCAGAGGTCACTGGTGATCTTGGGGAAAGATGGAGTGATGGGGGCTGGAATTCAAGAATAAATAGGAAGTTCAGAAGTAGAGACAATAGGTGTAAAGAACTCTTTCTAGAAACTTGATTATTCTGTTAGGGCATGCAATTGTGAAGTTGAAACCTGTGCATTAAGATTCACCAAAGCAAGTACCTTATTTCAGAAGCAAGAGAGCCATCATTTGTCAAAGGGAAATCCACATACAAACAGAACTGGTCCTCCCTCCACCTTAATGAATCTGTGGAGCACTGATTCTTGCGGGATTGCTACATACATCATGGCAGCAACAAGACAAATGTTCTTCATTTGGGGTATGCACCAGTAAACCTAAATAGCATGAGGTGTACCTGCAGATGGCTTTGTAAACAATTACTGATATGGGGGGATTTTTAGCCTGATGATCTAATAGGAACAAGAAGTGACAGGAGAAGAGACTCATCACTGTGATGGACGTGTGCCTCAGAATTCCTGACTCACAACATACATCAGCACCCAGGTCTCACCACCATTGCCTGTGGCACTTCAAACAGCATTGAGGCCGTCTTAAAGCCAAGAGGGAGGGGCTACGATGGAAACATGGGCAGGTGGCATTCATTCAACTTGGACAAATGAGAACTATGTGCATGGGCATGGGACAAAGGATTTATAGACAGAAACATTTACTAACACTCACAGATTTGATGCCCAAAGTCTCATTTGATGGACAAATGAGAACTATGTGCATGGGCGTGGGACAAAGGATTTAGAGACAGAAACATTTACTAACACTCACAGATTTGATGCAGGGGCTCATTTTAGTCATGTTGAATTCCAGTGCTTTAGACATTATGACCCATTTGAAGACACTGGCAATTCTCCCTTGGTTCAGAACAGGACATATTATTTTGATCTATATGCAGATGCCTCCAATCTCCTAACTCTAATTTCTGACACCCAAAGACTCCGTTTTAGAGGCAGGTACCTCTCCTTCTAGTTTATCCTTTTTACCTGGAAGGAAGCAGATCCTGAAAAGTTTAAATACATGTCAGGAGAATAGAGAGCGTTTAAAACTTTCAAATCGGTGTTCATTGATGGAGCATCACGTGGACAGCAGAGACACCATGCCAGACACTGAGAGTGCTGGCACTCACTGAAAAAACAGCTTCGGGCATACTTGAAACGTATTTATTCATAGAGTGCGCGTAAATTAAAGGGAAGGGCTTTCAGAAACAGTTATCTGACAGTGACAGTTATCTGTGTTCAGACATCTGGTGCTTGTTTCTCCTCATGCCTGAGCTCCTCGTTGAGTTTAAGAAAGCTGCCAAAATATCTCTTTCGCACCACAATTCACTTTAATAAATACCCACATCTCCACATTTTTGGAGGAAGAGAACAAGGCAGGTGGGCTGAGGCAGGACACCAATGTGGGCAGCACCAGAGGACCCCGGGGTCCCTTTATTACCAGGGAGAGAAGGCGACCTCCTGCCTGGGGTGACTGTAGCATGCCTGGAAGGGACCCTCTGGGGGGAGGGTAGGAACAGTGACAAATGACAATCACAAAATTCCCTCTTTGTGCAAGTCAGGAATCCTTCTAAGGGGAGTTAGAGATAAAATGTAAATTCTTATGGCTGTGCAAGAGACAATTCAGATATTTAAAATGATGCTTCCAGAAAACTGGTAGGGAAAGGAAGGAGTGTGGGAGAAAGACCCAGGCAGGAGGGCAAGGGCTGCCCTGAGGGCCGATGTGTCCACACAAAGCAGACAGGATCCACATTTTGGCTTCAGTTAAGGGCTGGGTCTGACTGGGAGGGAGGCAGAGAGAGAAACTGGGTGAGATGGGAGTGGTTCTTTGTATTCTTGGGAACAGGGTGATGGGGTGGTTGGAGAGTGGGCATGTCAAAAAGATACTGGTTTTGCTGCCTTCTTGCAGACCTCAGGCACTTCTTTCATAAGGACGCCTCCAAAGTTTTTTCATCAGGCTCGACACGGGACCTTAAAATTTGTTGCAAGACATCAATCTCAGATATGCTCAGAAGAATCAATACTGTCCACAGCCTTCACTGTCGGAGAGAATCAATATGATAGTTGGTGGGGGTTAAACCAGATTTAGGGGAAGGACCCCACCCAACTCTTCTATCCCTAGTTTAGTATTACAGTTTTAGCATTTGCACCTTCTTTTATTTGACTGGACCCATGGCATGAGAAAGTTCTGGGGCCAGGGATCGAACCTGAGCCATAGCAGTGACAACACCAGATCCTTATCTTGCTGAGCTGCTAGGGAACTCCTGCACTTAAATCCTTAAATTTAAATTTAGACTAAATTTAAATCTTTAAATTTAATTTTAGGCTTAAATTTAAATCTTCTTAAATAACATTTAGGATCTTAAGAGTTTGTATGTGTCTGTGTAGGTAGGGACTTGCCATTATTAGCTTATAACTTTTATTTCTTTAAAAAAAAAAACACTTTCCTTTTGTTTCTATGTTTTTTGGCTACGCCTGTGGCATGTGGAAGTCCCCTGGGCCAGGGATTGATTGAACCAAAGCCACAGCTGTGACAATGCCATATTCTTAACTGCTAGGCCACCAGGGAACTAAAAAACAAAACAAAGCAAAACAAACAAAAAAACCCCACCAAAAAACACTTTTTTAAAATGAGAGGCAATATAACCTAATGTTTAAGGAAGTATGTTCTGGAGCTAGCTGTGTGACCTTGGACAAGTTACTAAACCTTTCTGTGCCTCCATTTCCTTATCTGTATATTAGGTCTGATAATTGTACCTGCTTCCTGAGGTTGTTATGAAGATGAAGTGAAATCATACATGGAAAGCAGGGATGACACCTGGCATGTAGTAACACCTAATAAATGTCAGCTACTTTTGTTGGTGGTCCAGGGTTTTGCTTCCCATATCCTTCCAGCTCTCTAAGCCCCTGTTCAACACCTTCCTCTGTCCTCGGTATTTCCTGCAACTTGGTAGCTGGTTAT
The DNA here is from genome assembly GCF_054392235.1 of Sus scrofa. NCBI lineage: Eukaryota > Metazoa > Chordata > Mammalia > Artiodactyla > Suidae > Sus > Sus scrofa. Next base: position 140,124,086 of record NC_139383.1, read on the forward strand.
CTCAGGTTCTGTGATGTTAGTAACTGTTGATGCTGAGTCGATCCATTCAGTCACTGGGGATTGCAAAATGGTAATATTCTATTACTTTTTTTTAATTTATAAATTGGGTACTTTATTTTAAAAAACATTCTCCTTCATCTACTACTTGGTTACCCAGTGGCAAAATTAAACAGAAAGGCAAAAACAAATGTTTGATTCTTTTTATTTAATGGTTTTGAAGATAATGATGATCATTTTCTGAAGATGACTTTTAAAAGAGCAGTACAAACTCAAATCTCGAGACAGCTAATGGTTTCAATTATTATCCTTTCTGAAGTTAAAATTGTCCCATCTTGGGCTTGTGGGAGCCTTTTTTTGTTTGGTTGGTTTTTTTGTTTTTCCTACTTAGTTTTTGTTTGGGCAGGCCCAGGAACTCCAAGGGCTTGTATCTAAAAGAAGGTGTTTGGGCTCTTGGTGGTGAAGCATGGCTTGTGCAGGTGACAAAAAACCTGATAGGGAAGCAGGAACTTGATCTTGGAGTCCTGGAACTGCTTGACTGCTGGTTGGAGGCACTTGTTGGCTGCAATCTCCTCCACCTTCTTGATCTGGCTGGAGTGGGCCCTGGGCATGGTGCCAAGCACCATGTCTCTGTAGCACTGGGTGATGGTGCCAGCTGTGGTCAGGTCCTGGTATCTCGTACTCCTGGTGGGTGCTAACAAGGGAATCATAGCACAGCCAGATGCCGAAGTTCTTCACCCTCAGGGGATACTTCTGGAACACCTGTCCACAGTAGATAATCTCCACTGCTGATGTCTTTATCTTCAGCTGAGACACCAAGTAACTTGGCAACAACATGATTAGGCACAAAGATTTGCCTGCGATAGAGGGGCGACGGGTGGCTCTTGGGGCTGGACAGCCAGCACCCCACCACTTTGTACTCTCCAAGTATGCCCTTCATGGCGCTCTCTCCACATTCACTGCACCTGCAGCATATATAAGTTCCCAGGCTAGGGGGCAAACCAACCTATACCACAGCCACAGCAACACCAGGTCCTTAACCCACTGAGCAAGGCCAGGGATCGAACCCACGTCCCCATGGATACTAGTTGGGTTCTTAACCTGCTGAGCCACGATGGGGATTCTGGGAGCCTCTTTAAGTTGGCTCCTGAGTCTTGTGACCTGAGGGATATCATCCCTCATCACTTCCTTGCTATCCAACAAAACAAGGTGTCCAGGCTCATCTTGGACATCTCCTACCCCAGACCTGGAATGAACCATTTTCCCAAGAAACTCTGGTTTCTTTTAGTCGAAAATGGTATTTCAAGACTAAAATCTGGGTACTATAGATAGTCATTGCTACTAGGTTAGTCATTGTTTCTAGGCCTCTTCAGTTGACAGAGCTGGGATGGACATTTCAATTGATAGCTCAATCACTTGATAAACTATTTCATGAATTCCTACTAGGGATGTTTGGTTTTGTCTTGTTTCTCAATCTCAGGGAGTTTTATTAGTCATATATACTTTAGGAAGAACTAGCTAGACCCTTTCCAAATTGGCAAGTGAGAACAAGTTCTCAAGCAAGCTTAGGCAGGAAAGGGAAATTTAGGATATACAGAACCCAAAGACAGAAACCTAGCCAGTCCTCAGGAAAGGAGTGGAACCAGGGATAAGAACAAGTTGTCAGGGATCAGGGCAGCCCTTCTCTAAGGGAAGCTTCTTGCTTTTCTTTCTTTCTTTTTTTAAATGTCTATTCAGATCTTCTACCCATTTTTAATTTTTTTGGCCACGCTCACAGCATGTGGAATTTCAGCCCATGGATGGAACCAGCACCACAGCAGTGACCCAAGTGCTGCAGGAACAACACTGGATTCTTAACCCATTGTTCCACAAAAGGATCCCTGCTTTTCTTTCACCAGATCTACTTTCTCCGCTTCATTGTCCACATGGTTAGTAAAAGGTGTCCAAACACTTCTGGGCGGTGAGGATTTTCAGGTGTTACAAACCTGGCTATTGGGGATGGAGAATGGGAGGGAAAAGGAAGGGCAATTCCTAGACAAAAGGCTTACAAGGATAGAAGGTGAAGTTCAACTCAGTGATATCTACAGGCGATCCAAGCCTCAAAATCTCTGTATGTATACTTTGAAAAAAACAGATTTAAAATAATAGATAAGAAGCTCCCAGTGTGGCTCAGCGGTAAGGAACCTGACTAGTATCCATGAGGATTCAGGTTCGATCCCTGGCCTCGTTCATTGTGTCAAGGACCTGGTGTTGCCATGAGCTGTGATGTAGGTCACAGACATGGCTCGGATCCCACGTTGCTTGCTGTGGCTGTGGTGCAGACTGGCAACTGCAGCTCCGATTCAACCTATAGCCTAAGAACTTACGTATGTCGAGGGTGCAGCCCTAAAAAGACCAAAAATTAATTAATTACTTAAATAATAGATAAGTGAGAAAAGAATAAACCGCTTATGACCAATTTTTAGATTTACTTACTAAAATTTGAAACATCAAGAAACTCATTTCTTCATTTCTAGAGTCCACGGATAATGGTATGTGGATTATAAAAGCTATGATACTTAATATTAAAGCAAGAGAAAAATAATTTTTTGGTCATGACCATGGCATGTGGGAGTTCCCAGGCCAAGGATTGAACCCAAGCCATAGTAGTGACAATGCTGGGTCCTTAACCTGCTGAACCATCAGGGAACTCCAAAAGAAAAATATATATTTTTTTGTCTTTTGTCTTTTTAGGGCTGCACTCAAGGCATATGGAGGTTCCCAGGCTAGGGGTCAAGTCGGAGCTGTTGCTGCCAGCTTACACCAGAGCCTAGCAACGCAGGATCCAAGCCGCATCTGCGACCTACACCACAGCTCACAACAACGCCAGATCCTTAACACACTGAGCAAGGCCAGGGATCAAATCCAAATCCTCATGGATACTAGTTGGGTTCGTAAACTGCTGAGCCATGACAGGAACTCTGAGAAAATAACTTTTGACAAAATATACATACAAAAGAGCACACATAAAATATATGTACAGGCACTCATCTTTCTACCTGAATTATATCTACTAATTTCTACCATTTCTGGAAATTAGAAATAGATGGAAACATTTAGTACATGTGTTTATCTACAGGAGAGTGTCAAAATGGCAAAGCTGATTTAGGAGCTGGTTTGAGCCTCCTAGAAACTTATCTTTCCCAAAGTGGATTCAGAAGAATCCCACACCAGTGAAAAAAGGGATTGTATAGTCAAATAAGTTTGGAAAAACAGTGCATATTCCACTAACTCCACCTTCCACTCAGATCTACAAGACGCATTAAGCTATCAGGGGGAAAAGTTCTGCAGTAATCTTTTAAATTCTGTGTAACTTTGGATTTCTTCAGCATTTGTGACCACCAAAACTTTTCATGAGGCCTGTTGCCTCCTGAATGTAACTTGTGTTCCTTGGGGAAATGCCAGCAGAGATGCTCTCTGATGACCATGGCATGAATGGAAGCTTTCCTGACCAGTGATGCTGATGAGAGTCTGGATGGTCAAATACCTCTAGACTCCTGAGAAACGTAGAGGTTCAGGAGGGAGGGAGGAATAGGGACGAAGTCATAGCCACTCTAGTCAAGGAGATGGGCAGGGGAGGGAGCCAACCTAAGATGGGCAAATTTGCTTTTCTGATCCAAGGCAACATTATACCTTCAAGTATACAATTCAGGTGATGGTTTCTAGGCTGAAAGGGGTGCCTTGAATTATAAAAAATAAAGCATAAGATCCTGGTCTTTGACCTGTGTTTTAATCAGTGAGAGTCTCTGTTTTAGGAGTTCCCTGGTGGTCTAGCAGTAAAAGGATCCAGCATTGTCACTGCTGTGGCTTGGGTTGCTGCTGTGCCGCAGGTGCAAATTTCCACATGCTGCCAGCATGGCAAAAAAAAAAAAAAAAAAAAAAGACTGTCTTAATTCAGGCTACTATAACAGAAAACCATAGACTGGAGGCTTAGGCAACAAACTTTCATTTCTCACAGTTCTGGAGGCTGGGAATCCAAATGCTGGCAGATTTGGTGTCTGCTGAGGACCTTTTTCCTGGTTTGCAGAAGGCCACCTTCTCATGGTGTGTTTACTTGGTAGGGAGAGAGAGCAAGCCCACTGCTCTGGTCTACTCCTCTTCTTTTAAGGACACTAATCCCATCACAGGAGCTCCACCCTCATGACCTCATCTAAACCTAATTACCTTCCAAAGGCCCCACTTCCTAATCCTATTACATTTGGGATTAGGGCTTCAACACAGGAATTTTTAAAAATTTATCCATTTATTTATTCATATTATTCATCATTATTATTAATAATCAACACATTAATAAAGGAGACGCATGTGCTTCTGCCTGAAATATTTAGGAAAAATATATAATAGTGCCTCAGAAAAGAAAAGTCTAATATTTATAGTTTACTTGAGTCTAACTAAAGAACATTAGTACACATTAATAACATATGCGTACCCCCTTGCTGTACAGCGGGAAAAAAAAAAAATAACATGCGTAATTGGTTTCCTTCTACTCTTTGTTATTGGTATATATTGCCAAGTTCCCAACTTATACCAGAATACCTAACTCTAAATCCCTCAATTTCTGCATAAAGGAATGGGTTCAAAGTTGTTTTAAAAATGAAATGATTTATTACATTTGGGATTAGGGCTTCAACACATGAATTTTGATGGGAGCACAAACATTCAGTCTTACAGCAGTCTCATTAGCATTGATTACATTAACAATTATTGTACCAAAGTTCTGTTGTCTTATTTAAAGAAAACAGGTATGTGTATATATATGACTCAATCACTTTGCTGTACAGCAGAAATTACCACAACCTTGTAAATTAACTACACCTCAATAATACTTAAAAAAAAGAGGCAAAAAAAAAAATACAAGTGGCTGAACAAAATGTCAACCCATTGTGAAGCTGCCCCCCAAAACCTGCATTTGAAATTGGACCCTTTTCTCACCCCATCTACAAAAATTATCTCAAAATGGATTAAAGATCTGTACTTGCTTCTACAGCACATATACTAAAATTGGAACAATACAGAGAAGATTAGCATGGCCCCTGCACAAGGATGACATGCAAATTCATGAAGCATTCCATGTTAAATATCTAAATGTAAGACCCCAAACTATAAAGCTACTAGAAGAAAACATAGAGGAAACTTCATGATATTGGGATGGCAATGATTTCTTGGATGTGGTACCAAAAGCACGGGCAACAAAAGCAAAAGCAAAAATAGATGACAGGGACTACAGCAAACTTGAACATTTCTGTGAAGCAAAGGAAATAATCAGTAGAGTACAAAGGCAACCTACAGAATACTTACAAAACATATCTAATAAGGCATTAATATCCAGAATATGTAAAGAACTCATACAACTCAAGAATAGCAATAACAACAAATGACCCAGTTATAAAATGGGGAAAGGACTTGAACATGCATTTCTCCAAAGATATGCAAATGGTCATCAAGCACATGAAAAGATGCTCAACATCACTAATCATCAGAGAAAGCGAATCAAGGGAGTTCCTCTTGGCTCAGCAGTTAATGAACTTGACTAGGATCCATGAGGATGCATATTTCATCCCTGGCCTCGCCTGTGGGTTAAGGATCTGGCATTGCCATGAGCTGTGGTGTGGGTCGAAGATGCAGCTTTGATCCTGCATTGCTACTATGGCTGTGCTGTAGGCCAGCAGCTGTAGCTCCGATTGGACCCCTAGCCTGGGGACCTCCATATGCTGTAAGTGCAGCCCCCCCCCAAAAAAGAAACTGAATCAAAACCACAATGAGATATCACCTCACACCCTTTAGTATGGCCAATATCAAAAAGAAAAGTCAAACAAACAGAAAATAACAAGTGTTGGCAAGGATGAGGAGCTATTGCAACCCTTGCACACTGTTGATGGGATTGTAAAATGGTGCAGCTGCCCTAGGAAACAGTATGGCGGTTCCTCAAAAGAATAACAGTAGAACCACCACATGATTCAGCAATCCCACTTCTAGGTATATATTCAAAATAATTTAAAACAGGATCTTGAAGAGACATTTGCACACCCATGTCTAGTGCAGTATTATTCACAATAACCAAAATGTGGAAGCAACCTAAATGTCCATCAATAGATGAATGGATAAACAAAATGTGGTATATACATACAGTGGAGCATTACTCCACCTTAAAAACAGGGAAATCCTGGCATATGCTAACAACAGCTTGAACCTTGAGGACATTACATTAGGTAAGTAAGCCAACCACAAAAACGCAGATGATACATGATTCCAGTTATATGAGGTATCTTAAATATTCAAATTCATAGAAACGAAAGTAGAATGGCAGTTACCAGGGGTTGGGAAGAAGGGAAACAGCGAGTTGTTTAATGAGCACAGTTTCAGTATTGCAGGATGAAAAAGTCAGAGAGATCTACTGTACAATAATGTGCATATAGCTGACAACACTGTACTGTACACCTAAAAATTAAGAGGGTAAATTTATGTATTTTTTACCACACACAAACCAAAAGAACCCCTTGTGTCGGAACCTCCTTGGATGCTGCTCTCAGTGACTGTCCTCAAGCAGTATCCTCCACCCAGGCCCTGGGAGACTTATTTTCTAAGTTCCTTCTGGAAAAGGGGTGGGACTGAGTTTTCTGGGCACTTCAGGAACCAAAATGATGGAAGAGAAACCATCCTGACCTCAAGGAGTCAGGAGTTCATTGCGGCGGGGGATGTAGGGGGTGTTGCCCAGCAGAAGCTGCCTTAAGGAGGGGGCCAAGCGCTGTCCAAGGCTGGCCGTTACTCTGCAGGCTAGTGTGCAACCTGGAAACAGGGTAAGGTCACCGGGACAACTGGAGAAGCCCCCACAGCAGTGGAAGGACAATGAGAACAGCTGAGATTCTTTATTTCTGGGAATGACATTGCCAGAATAAATGAGACTCAGAGTCCAACAAGGGCTACACGCCTTTTAAAAACACCAGATATTTAATCCTCAAGAGGGTCAAAGTTAATCACCTTTTTTTTTTTTTTCCATGGCTGCACCTGTGGCATGTGGAAACTCCCAGGCTAGGGGTCAAATCAGAGCTGCAGCTGCTGGCCTATGCCACAGCCACAGCAACCCCAGATCCAAGCCGTGTACGCAACCTACACTGCAGGCAGCTCATGGCAATGCCAGATCCCTAACCCACTGATCGAGGCCAGGTGTGGAACCCACATCCTCATGGATACCAGCCGGATTCATAACCTGCTGTGCCACAACAGGAACCCTAATCACCGTTTTTTTAACTCCTTTGTGATAGACTTTAAATTGAACTCTTTGACACTTTGTAAGTTTTCAAATTTTTAGGCCCTATTACAGAAAAAAAAAAAATATATATATATATATACACACACATTTGTCTTTTAAAATATATATGTATATATATGCACGTACACACATATAGATATGATTTTTTTGCTTTTTAAAACAATTTCAACATAACTATACTTACAGAAATACATTCACGTTGATTAATAGAATGCAATTTAAGTTTAACTTATCCTACAAAATTTGGTCCAAAAAAAGCTTGGTACCTGGTTTGCTTTAAAAAAGAAAGAAAAGGAGTTCCCATGTGGTGCAGCAGAAATGAATCGACTAGAAACCATGAGGTTGCGGATTCAATCCCTGACCTCACTCAGTGGGTTAAGGATCTGGGCATTGCTGTGAGCTGTGGTGTCAGCCAGCAGCTGTAGCTCTCATTAGACCCCTAGCCTGGGAACTTTCATAAGCCATGGGTGCGGCACCTAAAAAGACAAAAGACAAAAGACAAAAAAAAAAGAAAGAAAGGAATTTGAAATCTGGTTTATTTTTCATCTATTACAAATGTATATAAAAGATCCTCCATCAAATGCTGCTAAAACAAACAGCAAGAACCTTGAGAAATTAACCTCTGGTTTGTCTCTGAAAAATAACACGTATTGCATCGCATAGTTTATAAAATTGGCGAAGAAAACATTGTCGTGATATTTCAATGCCAGTTTATAAAGTTCAATAACTATGAGATGTTGAGGAAGGTAGGGAGAGCCTATGTATGCATGTGAAAATGTAAAAGCTCTCCGATCTAGTTAATATTGCATATAGATCACAATTCTACTCAAACTAATATTCAGGTTAATTTTTTTTTTTTTTCTTCCTGGGGACAAACTGGAGCTACAGCGGCTGGTCTACGCCAGAGCCACAGCAACGCAGGATCCTTAACTCACTGAGCAAGGGCAGGGATTGAACCCGAATCCTCATGGATACCAGTTTGGTTTGTTACCTCTGAGACACATGGGGACTCCCAGATAATTTCTTAAATCGGAATTAACAGTATTAGTCCAGTTAACAAGGAAACTGCACAGTAGCTGTTTTTCTGATTTGTGCCAAAAAGAAAATGGAGTTTCTTCCCCGGTTTTTCAGTCCAGAACTGAAACTATAGGAAAGGTATTTCTTCCACTGCCAACATTCATGGGTGATATGGGATGACTTAAGCTTACATCTGAATTGGCACTCATATGCAAAATAGTCCCCAAAGTGAAAGACTACATGATATTAGAAGTGACTCTAAAATATAATTTTTAAACTATAGGACGAGAGACACATGACTTAAGTACCTTCCAAGGTAGATTAGGAAAGGAGGGATATTTTATGTACGTCACTTTTCAGCCTGCCCTGTCCCCTTGACTTCGTGACAGTAGGACTCCCCTCCCCCACCCCCATGATTAGTGCTAACATCACGAGGAAGCTGTATCTTGAGCAAGCCAAACAATCCAAAGCACTCGCCGGAATAAAACCACTGATTTGCTTCAGTCCTCACAATGTGGGAAGTGACTTTGTACAAACCAAGGAATCACACTCTTGAAATTTCCAGAAATTACTAGGTGATTTGCTGTTTAATCCAGTATCTGGGGAGCTTTTGAAATCAAGTCATTCTAATGCTTGAGACCCTCCCTCAGTTTTTCTTGAAAAGAAAAAGGGGTAAGCCAGAAAAGGAAACCGGAAGAGTTATGAGTAAGGGCCAGAGCCCAATATTTCTCACCCTTGAAGAACGAGTCCCCTTAAAGGAGAAGAAAAACATACCCAGCTTCTTGAAGGAAGTATAAAACATGAAGCTAAGGATACTTATCCTAATACTTATTACACTACTGTAAAAGCCCAGACAGAACTACAAGTTCAAACAAACTTATGACTCAAAACAATTCAAACTAAAATCATTAATTTTCTGTGATAATTGATACCGTGTTGCTGCACTGAATTCTGCCACCTGACGAGGGTGCCAACTACAAGGAAGCAGGTTCTTTGAGTTTAGCGCACTTCCTTCTACCAACTTCCACACGATTTTTTTCTTCTTGTTGTTTTGTACTGTCACCATTGACATATTCAATTTGTCTCTGTTCTTTTCTAATCAGAATGGAACAATTCTGGTGGAGCTGCTTGCACCACCTCTGTTGTAAATGCAAACTTGGAAACTGAGATGACACAGCAGTACTGGATTATAAGGTAATCGTACAAACTATTGGGAACATTATACATCAAAATTATAAACATTTGTTTAGGAGCTACCATCATGGCACAATGGAAATGAATCTGACTAGGAACCATGAGGTTTCAGGTTCGATCCCTGGCCTCGCTCAGTGGGTTAAGGATCCGGTGTTGCTGTGAGCTGTGGTGTAGGTGGAAGCCTTAACTCGGATCTGGTGTTGCTGTGGCTATGGTGTAGGCCAGCAGCTGTAGCTCTGATTGGACCCCTAGCCTGGGAACCTCCATATGCTTCAGGTATGGCCCTAAGAAGCAAAAAAACAAACAAAATTTGTTTAGCAGCAAAACTGAACATTCAAAATTAGAAGACTTCCCAGAGTATGTCCTTGGGTCTCAGTTTGAGAAAACCTTCCAGAGCCTAAACCTGAGGCTCTTAACCTTTTTTTTTTTTTTTTTTTGGCCACACCCATGGCGTATGGAAGTTCCCTGAGCCAGGAATTGAACCTGCACTACAACAGCAACCCGAGCCAAAGTGACAACACCGGATCCCTAACCCTCTATGCCAAAAGGCACTCCATCCCCTCACCTTTTTTTATACCATGAGCTCTCTTTGGTGGCCTGATGAAGCCTCAGAAAAATATTTTGCATTAAACAATGATAGGATTGCAAAGGAAACCAGTTACATTGAAATTTAGTCATCAAAGTATTAAAAAATAAAAATGGAGTATTGATATATGCTTCTTTATGAATAATATATTAAGAATCTAGTGGCAGGTCTGATAACTCATAATTTCTAGGTAGCAATGAGTATAACTGATAGTTTGTGATATCTTCAACAACTGTAAAGTAATATTAAAAATATCTTATTTCCATAGATGACAAAGTCACCAGTTTTATTAATATTTCATAAAGCCATGAATTTACAACATTTCATATATTTCAGCAGAGGTGAGTGAAAACAAAGATGCAACTTTTCCCCAAGTTTACCAACCTCTTGAATTTTGTCCACGAACCTCTAAGGGGTCCCAAGGATCCCTGACAAGGGCCTCTGGTCTAAATCTTTCCCAAATAAAATGGTTAAAATTAGACACCCATATTCAAGATTAACCACAGGATGATTAAGGAGCTGCCTGGGTACATGGACCATCCATCTCTCTCCCTTCACAGAGCAACTGGCCAGGACCTAAAGCCAGCCCTCCTGGCCAGCAGATCTCTAAACCTCTGTGGCACCATACCATGAGAAGCTGAACTGTGCTGGCATGATGAGGTTCCTTCCTCACTCTTCTTTTATGCTTTTCGAAGATGCACTGCAGGCTGAGGCGTGTCTCCTCCCCTTTACTTAGCTCTCAGGAATGAAGCTCCTCCCCTGGGTGGAGCCCCACATTTTAGAGTATACCTAAGGGGTTCCCAAGTGCAGAGGAAAGGTCCTCAAGAGACTCTGCTCATCTCCTATGAGGAGGAGGGTGATGACACAGAGCACGATGACCTCTTTGGTTGTTAGGCAACTGGTCATGAGGAAGTGGGGCCAGGTGGAGCCAGAGACACCCAGCCAGTCACATGGATGCCCTCTCTACCCACCCTCTGGTTGGGAAGGGCTGAAATGCCCTGGGATTGCTAGGCAACAGAACAGAAATCACTGATGATGGTACGCAGAAGATTGTTATACTCTTGGTAGTCTGTAGAATGGGGGGGTGAGAGAGAGAGAGATGTGACCCATCACTTCCCCTGGAGGTCTAGAAGGGGGCTGAAAAAATCAAAATTTCTTTTCTGGGGGGTCGGGGGCATACCCATGGCATTTGGAAGTTCCCAGGCTAGGGGTCAAATGGGAGCTATAGCTGCCAACCTACACCATAGCCACAGCAGCACTGGTCCGAGCGGCATCTTCGACACAGCTCATGGCAATGACAGATTCTTAACTTGTTGAGCGAGGCCAGGGATCGAACCCATGTCCTCATGGATATTAGTCGGGTTTGTGACCACTGAGCCACAACAGGAACTCTAAGATCAAATTTCTAAAACAGCTTAAAGGAGCCTTTTGGGGTGGGGGTGTCCCAGCCAGGTTGACCATGAAACCTAGGGCTCACTGCAGTGTATTGAAGGCATGTCTCCCCTGGGGCATCCCTCTTCTTCCTGCACTAGGTCCTGTCAACACATGCCCTCCATTCTGGTCTGGATGCTAAAAGGGACAGGTAAGCAAATCCATCATAGGAACCCAAGTGATAAGACTTCCCAGCTGCTCCAGGCAATGTGGAGAATGAGCAAAAGACTGAGAACCAATCTCTTTGCCTCAATCCTGGGTCAGCCTCTAGGAGCTGTGTGACTACTCTCTCTGAGTCTTGGCCTCCATTTATGTGAAATGGAGCAATAAAATCCATCAGTCCCTAGAAGCATCCAACAGGATTTAACCATGAGGAAACAATCAGAAAATCCAAATTAAGGGACATTCTGCAAACAACTGATTCAAATGCTTCAAAATGTCAATGGCATCAAAGACCAAAGAGGGGAGAAAATGGTGGGAGACTGTTTTGGTTGAAAGCAGACTAAGAAGTCATGACAATTCAATTCTGTGTATGACCTTTGATTTGATTTAACAAATAAAAAGTCAAGGCATTATGCGGACAATTGGGAAAATGTAAATATGGATTTGTACAATACTGTTGTATTAATGTAAAAATGGCTTACTTTTAATTATCATATTGGGTTACACGTAGAATGGTCTTTTCCTTAGGAGATACATGGAAATATTTGGGTGTTACACTGTCTATAGTCCATCCTGAAGTGGTTCAGCAAACCATACATATATAAAGGGATCAACAAATGTCGTAAAATGTGAACTGATGAATCTGGGTCTATGGGCAGATAGTTTCCTCAGGAGCTGTGTGACCACTCTTTCTGAGCCTCAGCCTCAGAAAGGTACTATTTTCACCACTTTCATGTAGGTTTGAACAATTTCAAAATAAAAGAACAGAGAAGAGGTGTATAGACATTTCCTCACCCAGGGCCTGGCACAAGGAAGTAGGTAATAAATTATGATTACTTGATCTTTGCATCTACCTGGGGCTGGAGATGCTTTCATAAACCAAAAGAATGACTACAGACAGTGGAATGACAGGCCCTGGCACGGGATGGTGGCAGGACTCCAAGTGCTGAGGCCTCCCTGCTCTGATGGCCCCTGAAGGGGTGATGACAGTGTCCCTGACACAGAGTGGGAGCTCCCACTGTCACCTCTGGGAGGAGAACATCTAGGCTGACCTAGGTCATCGGCCATGTTCAGAGCCTGGTCTTGAGACTCCTATCTGAAAGTTAAGAGATTGGAGCTGGAAATGACACTCTCAATTCAGCCCCCCCAGGTGAACTTGGAGGGCAGACGGTACCTCTGTGAGAATGAGAAAGAAGTGCTCCTTCATCTGGGACACCTGGTCTGCGTCCAGGCACTGGCCGCCCAATCGCACACCACAGCCCTGATTAATCCCTTCTATGTAATATTAACTTTCATTTACTGACGCCAGGCATGTTCTGTGACTTATTTTGAAACCTCACAACAACTCTTCAGGATAGGTGTTGTTTTGCTCATTTCACTTGTGGGGGAAAAGGCTCAGAGAAGCTTGTTTGATTGGCTCAGCTAGTGAGAGTTTGAGCAAGAAAGCAAGCCTCTGAATCTCAGACTTCCTGACCCTTGAGCTCTCAGCCCACTGCTGCTCTCCACCCTTCTGTGTGCACAGGGTTTTATGCTGTGTCATACTCCTTTCCTCCTGTGGTCCCCAAGTCCCCATAACTCCACAAGAAGGTGACAGGTGAGGAAACTGAACTTTTTTTTTTTCTTTTTTTTCTTTTTAGGGCCACACCCGCGGCATATGGAAGTTCCCAGGCTAGGGGTCAAATGGAGTTGTAGCTGTTGGCCTACGCCACAGCTACAGCAATGCCAGATCTGATCCATGTCTGTGACCTGCACCACAGCTCATGGAAAAGCCAGATACTTAACCCACTGAGTGAGGCCAGGGATCGAACCCACATCCTCATGGATACCTGTCAGATTTGTTACTGCTGAGCCACAATGGGAAGTCTGAAACTGAACCTTAAAGAAGGGACTTGCTCCAGCTCATCAGAGGCATGTGGCAGAGACTGGACTGAAATGCAGGAATCAGGTCACTCTCTGTTCCTAATACCCTAAGGGACTCCCTCCCTACTAACCATTGGAGGCTGCGACTTCATCCCCTCTAGAAGCCTAGATGGGTTAGGAACAAATGAACACGGCCCTTGTTCTCCTCTGCTTTAGGGTTGCCATTTGACTGTTCAAAGTTCCTCCCTTTGGGGAATTCACTTGGTCACACTTGGACTCCCAGGCTCGTCTCTTGGTTTTACTTTTCATGACATCTATCTCTCACCTGGCTATGTTCCTGTTAGTCCCAGTGGAACCCCTTCCCTCTTGTGCCTCAGCAAACCCAGGACCCAGCCCTGTCCGAGTTGCTTCCTCCATCTCACAAACTTCTACTATTGCTTCCTTACTGGAACATCTCTCCTTCCTTCAAGACTCCTCTCTTTAAGAAGAAAATGCTAGTCACTAGATGTTCATTGTGATTCCCCTCCTACACAAGTTCCTCTTCTTCTATTTCCCTTGCTGCCATTTATCCATCCATCCATCCTACTACTTATCCATTTAGCTATTCATCCTTCCATTCACACACACATACACACACACTCATTTACACATCTGTCCATCCATCTGTCCATCCATGTATCCTTCCATCTAATCATCTGACCTTTCACTTATTCAACCTTTATTGAGCACCTGCTATGTATCAGATACAAAGAGAAACAAGTCTGGCTCTTGCCTTTGGGAAACTCCCAGTCTATAGGGCAGAGACAGACAAGTAACACCATGGTCAAAAGCTCTCCTGGAAGTATGTTCTAGGGACCATGGGACTTCAAAGGAGGAAGGGGCTAACTGTTCAGTAGCTGAGAAAAGCCTCAGGGATGTCCACGCATCTGAACAGCAACTATGAGTCCCCTTCCTTGTTTTGTCGCTCCTCTGTGCCACTATTCCCTCAGTCCTCCATCTATCCATTTTGGTATCTATGCATGCTTGGGCTGAGGGCAGTCTCAGTGGACAAAAATCAAAGACTCCTCCCCCAAAGTTGCACCGGGGCTGGCTTTAGTTAAGTAAGCTTTCTCTTTTCTCTCTCAGAACAGCTCTCTTTTTATTGCTGGGCATTTGCATCCAGACAGCAGGAGAACCCCCACTTCCAGGTGGCCGGCCTGATATTGAGTCCTACAGCTTCTGTGGAAGAGGCTCCTTGCAGCTTCTCACTGGGGTCGTAGGGGAGACATGCCTGGGTTTCCAGGGGGTCATCTGACCCCCAATTTGGGTTAGCTCCTCCAGAAAGCCATGCCCCATTCCCCTCACCCATACCTTGCCAGCCCCACTTTTTCTTGGGCCTGCCTCAAGGACCGTCCTCCAAGCAGCCTGGGTTCTCAGCAGCAGCACACTCAGGGGCCAGCCTGAGCTCTGGCTCCCATGGACTCTTCAGCTCTGATGGCCCCTCTGGCCACAGTGCTTAGACCCTGGGCCTCTGCTGGGGGTCTCAGGGGCAGCTCAACTCTCCAGGGTAGAGGATGGAGAAGTGATCTAGTGGATGGATGTTTGATGAATTCCTACCCCCAGGCTGATGTGATATGGAATATCTGGCTCCCTCCGTCTGCCAACATTCACTGAGGTGGTGGCCCAGCAGGTCTGGGGGCACGGGCACTGCAGGGCCAGTGGCAGGAGTAACATGACAGCCTCCTCCTTCCTGAGCTCCTCAAGCCCCTCAAGTTCTGTCCCCAAAACCCCACCAAGAGGCTGAGGCTGGCATACTTGGTCCTCCTTGTCCCCACCCAGTGGCACAAGCAGGACTGCTGCTTTGCTTCTTCTCGTCTCTGTGGGGACCCTTCTGCAGAGGGTTCCAAGACCAGGCAGTAACAAGATGAAGAGCTCAGAAGGGGGATTGCCTGATACTCCTGGGCATATGGGTCTCTAGAAGGTCCCTTTAGGGGAATTTTGCTTCCCTCCCAGGGTGCCCCAGGCATTTAAGTCCCACTGGATGATCATATGGGGGAAGCCTAGACCATAACCAGACTCAATGTGTGAATCTGCTGTCAGCTGAAAGGAGGTGAGCCCGTGAGAGATGGAAGCTAGGCAAAGGTAATCATCATTGTCCACATGATTAAAGACCATGACACAAACCAATGGTGATGGCCCATGTCCTCCCATCGAAGGGCAGGGCAAGCAGTCCTGCTGTAAAGCCAAGGACCGGCCATGGGGAAGAGTTTAGCTGAGAATTCCCCAGACACCTGGAGGCTCTGGCTAGGCCACCAGCTGTTTTCTGTTTGTTGAAAAGGTCGTTACGTCAACAGAACCTATGGGAACCAGTGTCCATAAGTCAGAGTAGCCAAGTCAGGTCTGGGTAGCGGCTGTGAAGGCTCCCTATTCACACCTCCCTTCAGAAGAACCTGCTGTGGGAAGAGTAATTGGCTGATAACCCCCAGCCTCTGCACCTTTCAGTCTGCCTCAGTGTTCAGGTCCCCGAATTCCAGCCCAGCGGAGGTCTCCTCCAACAGGCAGCCTTCGCCTAGGATTCCCCATTGGCTTTGCCGAGACTTTCTTAGAGCAGGCACTGCAGTCTGAGATTCTTCTCACCCAATTCTTCCTTCCCGTTCTCCACAAGTGTTGGGCTCTTCCTGCCTATTCCTGCTCCCTTCCCCCTTTATCCTTCGCAGCTGTTTTCTCCTATAAATCTCCTGCCTGTCTAATTCTGTCTTGGCATCTGCTTCTCAGAAGACCTGAACTGAAGTCCACTATATTCATGGTCTGGATCCAGCACTATAGGAAAGTTGGTTTTCTGGAGGATTTTTTTTTTTTTGGTTTTGTTTTGTTTAGCTTTTTTGGCCACACCCCCAGCATATGGAAGTTCCCAGACCAGCAATCGAATCTAAGCCTCATCTGCAACCTACACTGTAGCCGTGTTAGCTGAGGATCCTTCACTCACTGCATTGGGCAGGGATAGAGCTGCCAACGCCACAGAGACAAGGCAAATCATGAACACACTGTGCCAAAGCAGGAACTCCTGGAGAATTTCATGATAGTTAGGGAGTCGGTGGACAGAATCATTTATGGAGTATTGGGAAAGAGGGTTGGAGAAGGGCTGGAAAAATGAGAGAAAATGAACACAATGCTCATCAGCAAATGCAATGTGCTGGCTAAGTTGTGATGCGTGTTCATTTATGGAAGAGCAAACATTAGAGCTGGGTTTTAATCCCAACCCCACCATGTCTTTGGGCAGGTCACTTAGGCTTAATTTCTTCATCCATAAAATGAGAAAGCTTTCACTTACCTTTCCGGGTTGTTGTGAGTCCAGGGTGATGCGTGTGAAGTGCTTTGCAGCAGGGCTAGCACGGGTGCTCTCAATTCAGAGTAGCTGTTGTTAATTCTTATTTTCCTTTAGGAAGAGAAAGACTGCCTTTTCACTTGTTTGAAGCCAGGCAAGGAGTAGTTCAATTTTTAAAAAAGCGCTGTAATCCACCCTGGCAGGGGGCCTGCAGGCTTGGTCCCCTTTTTGGCCCCTGGAAAAGGTGAGGACTCTGTGTTCATTCAGGGGGAGGGTCATCGGCTCCATTTGGAACTTGTTGTGTCTGTGTGGTGAGTGGGACAGGGGTGGGAGAGGGAAGGGGAGGAGAAAGATCTTAGAATTGATGGTGAGGTGATCCCTGGGCAGTAGCTTCAGACAGAATGAAAAATGAGTCAGAATTGGAGCCTGGAGGTGGGGTTGGGACCCAGATCTGGAAGGCCAGGCCCCTTTGGGCTCCTCCTCTTCCCTTTGTCATCACCTTCAGCTGAGAGAAGTTGTCAGCCTATCCCCTGTGCCCTGGAGGACTCAAGATGTATGGGATGGAGCGAGTTCTAAAGAGGACCTACCTTGGAGTTCCCATTGTGGCAGAGTGGAAACGAATCTGACTAGGAACAATGAGATTGCGGGTTTGATCCCTGGCCTCACTCAGCAGGTTAAGGATCTGGCGTTGCCGTGAGCTGTGGATGCAGACACAGCTCAGATCTGATGTTGCTGTGGCATAGGCCAGCGGATTCGACCCCTAGCCTGGGAATCCCCATATGCTGCGGGAGAGGCCCTAGAAAGCAAGAAAAAAAAGGGGGGGACCTACCTTGTCTTCATAGGCACTGGGTGGTGGCATAGGCTTGGCTCTGTGTGGGAATGAAAGCAGACCCACTGAAGGGGGAATCCAGAGAAGACACAGCCCAGGTATCTAGTCCTGAGAATGCCCTTGCCCCACCCCTGGTGATCCAGGGATGGTCACACACACCCAGCTCTGGCCTGGGTGCCAGTTTAAGGCAGGCCCCATTAGGGCTAGCTGGACCCCCTAACTATGGGCCACCTATGTGGCAGCTTCTTTTAAGAAGTCCATTTCCCTGAGAGTTCCCATTGTGGCTTAGTGGGTTAAGAACCTGACTAATATCCATGAGGATACAGGTTTGATCCCTGGCCTCACTCAGTGGGTTAAGGATCTGGCATTGCCACAAACTGCGGTGTAGGTCAATGACGAATCTCAGATTTGAGGATCTGATGTTGCCGTGGCTGTGGTGTAGGCTGGCAGGTGTAGCTCCGATTTGACCCTTAGCCTGGAAACTTTCATGTGCCACAGATGCTGCCAAAAAAGAAAAAAAAAAAAAAAAAAAAGGCCTTTTTCCTGAAGGGAACAGTAGATGACGGACTAAGGTCCGCAGGTACTGAGTCTAGGGAGAAAAATGATGGTAAGTGGCAGTTCATTACAGCAGGCCCTCTCTCTTACCTCAAACCCTCCTCCCCATACCACAGGTGTCTGCTTCTGACTGTCAGGATCCTCTGTGGCCTTGCATCCTTTTCCACCTGGAGAGAGTAGCCAATAAACTAACCACATCAAGGACTTCATCAGTCTCCCACTCCTCCAGGGCAGGGACTGGTAAACGTCAGCCGGGCTGAACTAAATTCTCTGCAAATGCAGAGAGGGGGATGTATGCAAATGCCCTTAAACATACCCCCATCCACTCTTCATCTTCCTTAAACTTGCCATCCCCTCTTCCCTCTACCCCCCACCTTTCTCAATCTCTCTCTGGATCACTCTCTGTACCCCACCCCCAAAACTGGGTGGCTCATGGACCTGGATTGGACTTTCGGCAGGATACTTTGTTGGTTTCTGCGTCTGTAAAACAGGATAACATCTCTGGTGCTGTTGTGAGGTTTTTTTGTTTTTGTTTTTATTTTTGTTTTCAATGTTCACTTTATTGGAGTTCCCGTCGTGGCACAGAGGAAACAAATCTGACTAGGAACCATGGGGTTGCAGGTTCAATCCCTGGCCTTGCTCAGTGGGTTAAGGATCCGGAGTTGCTGTGGCTGTGGTGTAGGCTGGAGCTATAGCTCCGATCGGACCCCTAGCCTGGGAACCTCCATATGCCATGGGTGTGGCCCTAAAAAGTCGAAAGACCAAATAAATAAATGTTCATTTTATTTTTCATCTTTTCTAGGGCCGCACCTGTGGCATATGGAGGTTCACAGGCTATGGGTCTAATTAGAGCTGTGGCCACCAGCCTATGCCAGAGCCACAGCAACGCTGGATCCAAGCTGCATCTGCGACCTACACCACAGCTCACGGCAAGGCCAGGGATGGAACCTGCAACCTCATGGTTCCTAGTCAGATTTGTTAACCACTGAGCCACGACAGGAACTCCATGTTGTGAGGTTTAAAGAGATGAGGCAAACACAGCAGTTGGGTTCCACTCTGAAGGCCCTGAAGAGGGGGACTGAGGAGCTGCCAGGAGTCTGCATCTAGATCAGCCAGTTCCCAGCCAAGGAGGAAGCTGGGGACAGGGGTAGGGGTGAGGTCCTGAGGGGCAGGAAGCTCACAGAAGATCTGACTGGGTGGCAGGGGAAGTGAATCCACGAGTCAAAGGGGCCCTGCCCAGAGGCAGCTCTGCTCCTCGGCGCTGGGTGGACACAGTGTCCTGGCTTCTCCCTGTCTCCATAGGCTGCTGAGGGATGAGGTGTTCAACTATTGTTTCAGAGAACACCCATGGAGCCAGGTGCTGGGATGGGCAGTTTTTACACATTTTGTCTTCATTAATCCTCACAGCGATCTACATAAGATGGGCATTATTATCCCCACGATATAGTGGAGCCCCTGGAGGCTCAGAGAGGTGGTCAGGCAGCCGGTGAGAAGAACTGGGTCTTGATGAGTCTAGATGACTCCAAGCACAGTGCTCTCTGGCCTGTAGCAACACCTTGGTTCTGTCGGGCCATCTACCTGCCTCCTGCCAGCCCCTGAGCTAGGTTCTGGGAAAGTCTCATGAACAGCAACAGATGCCATCTCAACTTCACCCAAGTCACATTCTCAGTGGGAGATGCTGACAGACAACTGGGCAGTTAGGGAAGAGCACGTTCAGTGCTATCTGAGGTGAAATCCCCAGGACCAAGCAGACCCTGAAGAGGATCAGGTCGCATACAGGTGATCTGGTGAGGCCTACTGGTGAGTCATGGCAGAGAAACATGAGGGCCCATTGAAGCCCCCGCCCTGAAATCTGGGGAATGTGGTTAGTTTACTCCCCCAAAGTCAGGCCAATAGCAAGGCTAGGTATAAGTGGCATCTACAAGGAGGCCCTTCCCACCTCCCTCCTTTGTTCCCTTGGGCACCACCTCTCACCAGAGCCCCAGGTCCCTTAGTATAGCAGTTCCCACTGGGGATGTATGAAAACAGGATTAACAGGGAAGCGCCAGCTTTGAACTTGCCTCTCTCCCATGGGCATGGCAAGCCCAGCCCCCTATTCTCCATCCCCTGGTGGGTCTGGGATCTCTGGAGAGCAGTGGGGGAACCAGGCACACTGAGGCCTGTCCTCTACTACGCTGATTATATCTTCCCACATCGCCCACAACTTCCTCTCGATTGAAGTCAGCAAAAGCCTGCCCTGGTTCAACTGCCTTGCCTTCCTTATAATTCTCAGTGTCAGGAAACAACCTCCCCTTGCTCACACAACGATCCCCCTTTTCATCTCCTTTGTAAGAGGAGGAATATCTCTTACCTACCTCTCCTCCCTTCTTCAGGGAATGATCATGTAGATGTGCTCTAGACCTGGGTATATTCCTAACAGGCTTGCCCTTTGGTGGCATCTCAGAAGCTGAGACTGCAATCCAGTCTGGCTTATGGGAAGCCCCCAAAGTCTCCATGCTATGACAGTGGCCCACTGCACTGGCCCTAGCAAGTTCCAATTTTGTCTTACTTTCTCCACCTGTGAGCTCCCTCTCCTGAGCAGGGGAGAGAGACCTCAGGAAGATACACAGGAGCTCAGAGGGAGAATCAGAGATGCTGACTTTATATACAAAATGGCTTTATTAAAAATTCAGCTATTGGGAAAACAAAGCCTTCTCAAAGGTTCTATCAAAAAATACAAATTTTAAATAAATGCACTAAAAAAGTGGCAGCAAGATACACTAGCCACACAGGGATCTTTGGATGCTGCAGGGCCAGATCCTGGTGCTACCAGGCAAGGGCCCTTTCAGTTTTCCTTTCCTTGGAAAAATGAAAAGAATCTGGCAAGTGTAGGAAATTCTAAGTCTGAAGTAGAAAGATACAAAAGTCATTCATAAGGCACGACTTCGGACTCCAGCCCTGAGGCACATGGAAGTGATGAATGGGCCACAGGGATCCCAGCTCTGGTAGACCTCCTGAGTTTGGCCACAGGTTTAAAATAAGGTGGACTAAGTGGACTGCACAATCCAGGCAAGCAGGGCCCTGCCGCCAATCTTTAGGACAGATGTGTTGCTTCACTGGCAAACTGGAATCTGGCTCTGCCAGGGCAAGAAGGATCACACTGGCCCCCCAAGAAACCTCCCCTTTGGAGAGCACCAGATCACCTGTCCAACCCTGTCCTCTGAGCCACTGTGGGCACCCACCCTGGACAAGGAACATCCAAAGGCAGTCTTTTCCATCTGGAGAAGCCCCAGGCCCCAGAGCCAGGGTTTCTTTGTATGGCAGATGGTAACACAGAAACTGGCATTGTCAAAACCAGTCCCCAGCAGCTCCTGGCCCACACCCATGGTTACTGATGACAGGCCTCCCTGGTGACATTAGGCAGTGGGTAGGCAAACAGGGAGAAGTCCAGGATATACTTAGGTAACACATCCTGCAGCACGGCCCTGGGGGCACTGCACAGGTGGTAGTGCAGGCTTTCTGGGCTAGCCGGCCGGTACCAGGCCTGGCGAGCTGGAAATCGGACATGGGGCGGTGCCCGCACCCACTCCAGCACCTGGTTGGCGTCTGCCTCCAGCCTCTCATAGGAACCCACAAAGTCGTAGCGCACGGCACAAGGCTGACAGAGGTGATACACGGGCATCCAGTGCTCATTCATGCGCTCGGGGTCCTCGTCCACCAGGTATCTCAGGAACTCAGGGAAGGTGACATCGTCCCCTGCGGGGCTGGGTCCCGCTCCAGCCCGGTACCGCCTCACGATCTCGGCCCCATAGCGCTGCTGGTACTCTCGAATCTCGCCAAACTTGTTGCGGTAAGCAGAGAGAAGGCGTTCCAAGGGGTCTCGCACAAACAGGAACTTGAAGTAGTGCTGCAGGCGGTAGCGAATCTCGTCAGGCCGTAGGTCGGCCAGGAACACCAAGTCGCTGCGGTGGTCCATCTTGAGGCGGACGTCCACGTTGTCCAGGACACCCGCCAGCACCTTCAGCACCCGCTTCCAGTTCGAGCAAGCCACCTTGGGCACGTAGCAGTAGAGGAAGCGGTAACGGTCACTCACGAGGATGTGGCGCAGCAGGGTGCGCCGCTGTCCCACCGGCAAGTCCCAGGGGTCCCGGGGCATGCCTGGTTGTCCGCACACTGCCCTCAAGGTCCGGTTCCGGACGTCTTGCCTCACCTGCAAGTCCGAGTCCCCGGCATCGAGGAGCAGCCCCCCAGACCTGGGGACCGTCTCGCGCCACACCGCGCCCTCGCGGTTGGGAGGGTGCAGAGGAAGGGGCTTCATCTCGGCCAGGATGCCCCGCTCGATCATGAGCAGCAGCCCGCTGGAGGCCACGATCACGGCGAACATCAGCATGGACGGCAGCAGCAGGGGCGGCGCCCCCAGCCCGGCCCGGGCCCTGCCCGAGGGGACCCGCCTCAGCGCCCTGCCCAGGGGCTCGGCGCCATTTGGGGCCGCCAGCGGGGTCAGCGGGCGGGGGAACATCGTGCTCCCGGGACGGGGGCCTGCGCGGGCCCGGCCGACCTGAGGGCTGTACGGGAGGCGAGCTCGGTCTAGGGGCGGGCCCGAGGGCTGGGGACCGTGCAGCCAGGAGAGGGGAGGGAATGGGAGCGCTGGTGGGAGGCCCCGGCGCGAGGGGGTGGCCGACTCCCGGGCTGCGGCGCCGGAGCGGGCGGCGGGCGGCGGGCGCGGCGAGGGACCTGGGCCGGATGTCCCGCCCGGCGCTCTCCGCCCCCGGCCCCGCCTTGACACAGGCGCGGGGGGCGGGCCCAGGCCGGGGGCGGGGAGAGGGGCGGGAGCCCCTGCTGCGAGCAGACTGGGAGGGCGCGTGCAGACCCCCACCCTGGAGAGGGAGCCTGAGCCAGCGCCGCCCTGGTCCACCAGGTTTGGGGACAAAAGCTGCGGAGGCCCCGAAGGCAAAAAAGACCCAGGCCGAGGCTCCCTCTTCCGCACAGCTCCTGCCCTCAAGAGCTGGACGGAGGGGACCTCCCCGCAACTCCCTGCCGCACACTCCGGCCGGGCCGAGCCCTTACTTTTACAGCGGGGCTGGAGCAGGGGGTCTTCGCAGTCCCGAATTTCTGGAGGTCTTTTCTTGCTGGAAGCAGAGCCCCCAATGTCGACCATCTACCCGCCCTGTTCTGGCCACTCCAATAAAGAGGAACTAGACTGTCAGGCACTGACAATGGCTCATCTCCATGGTGACCCTTAGATTTTTTTTTTTTTTTTTTTTTACAGTACCTGGCAGTTTCAGTATTTATCCACCGGGTAATGCTGAATGCTAATAAAGGGACTCTTCTCTGTCTTCCTTCCCCCAGGCCTGAAGAGGTGGGACACACTCTAGTAAGGGGCCAAAGTCAAATTGGTGCCTGATGACCACTGATGTGATAGGCACACATTTTGAAGGATGAGGAGCTGGGGGCACAGAGCAGCAGCCTCCTTGCCTGGGGCCAAGTATGTGCTCCATGGAACCAGGCTGGCCAGGTGGAATGCCTTGGACATCAGTAGCCAGCCTTTACTGATCTCAACTGGGTACCTCGCTAAGCAACCAGACTTTATTCTGTTATGTGTGGGGAGCCAGTGAGGCTCTGAAACAGGGCCCACATTTATTGAGGCTGGTGTCCATTCAGTGTTTTGTACTCATTATCTCCTTTAGTTGTCACAGCTGCCCTGGGTATTCCCCTCCATGCAGCTAAAGAAACAGAGGTTCTGGGAAGCTGAGACTCTATATGGGTTGGTTTAATTCTAAAACCTAAATTCCTAAACATGGTTCTTCAGATTAATGGAGCACAGACATGGAGAGAGAAAGCAGCTGACCCCTGAACACACTGTACTGAGGAGTGATGGAACAGGAACAGGGGAAGATGCCAAAGGACTTGTTTAGTGAAAGAAAGGAGGTCCCACTGATGGGAGGAATTCAGAGGATGAGGGGTCCTGAGGGCTGAGACAAAGCTGGAGGACTCACAAATGGCCCCCAATCCTGGTAATGTCTGTACAGTGGATGAGCAAGGAGAAAGAATGGGAAGCCTGGTAGCCTCCCAGCTTCTGGGTAGGTTCCCTCCTCCCACTGTCTGAGTGGTTGGGTGCTTCTTAGGATGCACCATGCACCAATTTAGAAGTTTGCATCAGGAGTTCCCATCGTGGCACAGTGGTTAACGAATCCGACTAGGAACCATGAGGTTGCGGGTTCGATCCCTGCCCTTGCTCAGTGGGTTAAAGATCCGGCGTTGCCGTGAGCTGTGGTGTAGGTCACAGACACGGCTCGGATCCCGCGTTGCTGTGGCTCTGGCGTAGGCCGGCGGCTACAGCTCCGATTCGACCCCTAGCCTGGGAACTCCATATGCCGTGAGAGCGGCCCAATAAATGGCAAAAAAAAAAAAAGAAGTTTGCATCAGGGTTCAGTCTGGCTCTCCGATAGCACTAAAGATAGATTTCTGATGGTGAGCTTGTTTCTACTGAAATTTTTTTTTTTTTTTTTTTAATGGTTAACTACAAAAGAAAAAAAATTTTGAGAAGTTGTTAACTGGACCACGTGTTCATTTCTCTGAGTTTTCTGTGTTAGCAGTCACAGTGAGGCAGTCTGAATACAGGAATAGCCACTTACTCTGGGGGAGTCCCTAGACAAAGTTCTTGTCCCCACACCAGTTCGCTGTCTGTAAAGTGACAGGATACTTCCCATCTCATGAATCTCTTGTGGGCAGCACACCCAATGGCAGTGCTACGATATGTCCATGGTGGTGTTGGTGCCACTAGTAACCTCTTCGGAAATGCACCTGCCCAGATGTTCTTACAAAATGCAGAAAAGGGCTGGGCTGCCTATCCGCCTCCTAGCAACTTCCACAGCCTTAGAGCTGCCCCACCTTGAACATGCTCAACACTGGGGGTAGGGCTCAGTTAACTGAATCAAGGGTCCAAGCAATGACAGCCCTTAGCCGCACAGTTTGGCTTTCATTTCCTCAGAAAGGGGAGACAGTTGAAAGATACCAAGGCCCTTGAACAGTTTCTGCTGGCCAGTTTTCTCTAAGGGCATGACTCAAGGTGATGAGGTGCCATCTTCACCATGCAACTACTTGTGGACCAGTTCCCAAGTCACTGGCTAGGCGGGAGCTGGCAACCCAAGGATTTCACACAACCCCGGGCAAGTGGCTCTGGCTACCCAGATGTGAAGTCAACTGCAAGTTCCTGTTCCCTATTTCCTCTCCTCCCTCTGCTTTCCCCCTACTCTCCCCCAAGCTCTTTGATTATGGATCCTAGTGAGCCCCTGCAGTGCAAGTAACTAATAGGGACTTCCTCCCCCATAAAAAAGTAGTGAGCCCCTCTGCACCCACACACAAAGATGACAGGACACACAGGAAATGATCCTTTTCTAAATCAATACAATTTCTCAAATTTATTTTTTTTTCTTAAAGAAGTACTTCTAATCTCTGTCAAAAGGGAGGTGAGGAAAGGCCCTCCTCTCCCTTGTAAACACTGAAATACAGATCTGAGAAACCAGGGTCGACACACACAAAAAGTGCATTTTACAAAATATCAACTAAAATATATTTTACATGAATTATGCGTCCATTGAAATTCTACCAGCTGCATTTTCAGGTTCGAAAAAATATTTCCACATCTAAGGGATTTCAAAAGCATTTAAGTTCTGGTCAGTAGACCCTGCCTCCTGGGAGGAGGGGCCTGATCGCCTCCTGCTGAGTGAGGCTGGGCTCCTTGGCAACAAGGGCCCAGCACCCTGGGAAAGAGCAGGCTCCAAGGCTGGCTCTCCAGAGCCCTCATGGCCCTGCAACCACTCTGCCAACCTCTCTTACTGCCCCACCCTCCTGGATTGATGCCTTCCTCCAAACAGCTTATTCAATACAAGGGGACCCAAGTCCCTTCCCTTAGGGTTTGGGACTGGTTCCCATATGTAAGTTCACCTCTGAAAGGTCCAGGCCTCGCCCAAGGCCAGTGACCAATCAGGAACAGCCGTCTGCTCAGGGGCAGCACAGGACTGGGGGCTGGCTGGGAGTGCCCCCGGGATTCTCTTCCACCTCCCTCTCCAGCTCCTGCCCAGTGATCCTCACCCAGTGCCACCTCCTTAGCCCATGGGTCTTAGCCCAGTGGTCCTCACCCAGTGCCACCTCCTTAGCCCATGCTACCCTTCCCAAGGGGGGAGGGACCTGGTGCTGCCCTCCTGGGCTCCCATCCCCAGAGTTGTGTCCTGGGGAATCACTGTGGTTCCCAGCGCTAGGCCCGAGCCACACGCCCTCTCCCCACCAGGCTCCTCTTTGGTACAAATAGGAAAAGAACTAGGCTGCTCCAGTCCCCCTACAGAGTGCCCCAGGGCTAAGGGCCTAGTCCTGGTAAGGGCAGCAGGGGGCTGAGCCTCCTAATCTACTCTGGGGAGCAGCATGAGGTGAGAATAGGGCCCCTGGGCAACAGGAACAAACTGAAAATGCAGGTCCTTAGCTCCTAGAGTGAGTGGCTGCAGCTCAGCAGGTCTGTGGTCTGATACAGTGTTGATTCTCACTGGGATGTAAATTAGTGCAATCTACAAAAGACTAGGGTAAGGGGTGTCAGGGCAAGGGGAGCCACAGCACTCCTTTGGTTTGATTTCAGGTGGGTGTGGCTTGAAGAGTCATGTGTGAAGTTCTGCAAGAGGTTTTCTAGAACCTCCAAGTGTAAGGCAAGAGAAGTCTTCAATAAATCAGGTAGCAATTTTCCTTGCCCCCTGGCCCCCACCCCCTCCCAGCTCCCTTCTGCTCTCTAGGACATGACAAACCCCATGTTATCAGTTAACTTCTGGGAAGCCAGACCTGCTGGGCGGCCTTCATCGGGAGGTGGACAGGAAGCTGACTCCCACAAATGGGCCACACCCATGACTATGAGGGCTGGGAAACTTGTCCCAGCACCAGGGGCTACTGCAGGGGCAACAGAGGAATACCAGGGAAAGGCCCCAAGTTCAGGAGGGGGAAGTCAATGCTCTGGAAGCCAGTCTCTGGCTCTCTAGGCCTCAAAGGAATGAGCTCGGAGCTGTGCTAGAAACTGGGAGAGCCTGGTGCCAGGCTGATGGGGAAGCAGCGGGTCACAGTGGGTGAGGTAAAGCTGGCTCCCACTCCCCCTCGAACGGCCCAGGGGGAGGATGAAGAAGCGCCTGTTGGGCTTGATTCCTGAAGGACCTTTCCCCCAACCCCACCCCCAGAGCCCATGCCCCTCAGGCTTGGCCCAGGCTCAGAGAAGACAGCTTCTTCAGGAGCCTCTACCCAGGGAACCACAGAGAGGTACCCTGGGCCAAGCTGAGGGCTCTGATGCTTTTCTTATACCCTGGCCTCCCCTTCCCTCCCATAGGGCCCAACCCCACAGGGGCCCCTGCCCTCCCCCCCAAAAGAGAACCACAGGCCAGCAACCTCAGGCTCCTGTGGCCCCTTAACCAAGTGCTGTGCTTCAAGCAGTGCCCCTTGCCCTGAGCCCCACTTGCCCGTGGGTGGCCCCCGTGTGGGCGTGAAGAGGCTACTGGGGGTTCTTGAGGATGCGGCCATGGCGGAAGTCATAGACATGGCGGCAAAGAAACACCAGCTCAGGGTCCGTGTCCTCGGGCACTGTGCGGTGTGGCGGGGTGGAGTAGTCCGCAGAGGGGGGCACCAGTGCTGTCTTTCGGCTGGGGAGACCCTCGCCTCGGCGCTTGGCCATGGCACAGAATCTGCAGTAACACACCATTCACTGTCTTTACCACAGCTATCTTTGTAGGAAAACCAATTCCTTCCCCACCCTGCCCAGAGCTGGGACATCCCCTCCTGCCTCCGCAAGGGCTGCCTCTATCCCTGTCCTGGGCCTATGCCTTCTCTGTCAATCACCAGTCCATCTTCTCTATCCCTAGGGAACAACCCCCACCAGAGCCTCACTCCCAAACGCCTGCCAATTCTCCTTAATTTTCTGAGACCAGTACTGTAACCATCCCACCTCCCCCAACTCTGTCTCCATCAGTCTGCCTCAGAGGGAGAACAATTTTTCTCTTTAAAAGAAAAAAAAAAAGGTGATGGGAGCAGACTATGGGAAGAAAGTTCTGGAAGGTCAGGCCCAGCAAGTGAGATCCCCTTGGGGATCAGAGGCAGCCCCCAAACGGCCCTGGGGAGTCTGAGGGCAGAGGCTAGCCAGAGCTACAGGGCACCACTCACCTGCAGTACTCGGCAAAGGTCAGCACGTAGCACTTCTCTTCAATGCAGGCTACACTGTTCTGGTCCTGATGTCTGGATGCAAAGACTTCATTCTGCAAAGGCTCAAAGGGAACAGAGGAGGAGGTTGGCTACCAGGGTGGGAAGCACCTAACTCCAGGAGCAAAGCAGACACTAACCCTCTGCTGGACTACTGACCTCAGATAACTCCAGCTAGTGCCCAGAAAGCCAGGGAGCATCCCCGGAATTCCAGCCTAGCTGCTCCTTATCTAGCACCCAAGGCATTCTTCCTGGTGCTGTCCTACTCAGAACTAGTCAGGTGCCTGCTCCAGCCCGTCTGTCATCAGCCTCTCGACCCCCATCCCAGCCCAGGGAGGAGAGGGGAACTGGTGCACATCCTCTGGTTTAGGTGAAAAGTCCCAGTGAGGGGAAAAAGAGTAAAAGAGAGCCCGGACTCAAGGTGGAGGGACCACACCCAGAAGGCATGACCCCTCCTAGCATGCAGCAGCTTGGTGGATGCCTAGGGGCCTTAGGAGAGTTTCTCTCCCCTCCCTCTCATGCTACAGACAGGAAAAATGTGCAGCCTCATTGCCCCTATCTTGTCACCAGGAACACACATCTACTTGCTCTCATTCTGGCACCCCCTGCCTCCCGTAGCTCCCTTTCTGCCCCACCTTTCAAGACAAAGGTTACTATTCCTTTTGAAACATGAAATGGGGCATTGCTGGGGAAAGAGGCTAAAACCCAAGCCCTTTCCCAGGTTCTCTGGTGTCCAAGGTGATGAATCCAGGCACCTGACTGCCCACGCTACCTGCCACCCCTTACCATGTTCTCAATGTCCCCACCTTTCCCCAACTAGGCAGCTCACCTCGTGCATACTGGGACTGCGGCCTCCCTGTAAGTGCTCTGGTCTGTAATACCACAAGAGGCTCATCATCAGCTCTCCTGGGAGGGGAAAAGAAGCAACCATGGCTTGGTTTAGCAACTCCAGAGTTACTTAGATAAGCTGGCTGGTTGGCCACCTGCCCTGGAGGCTCATCCAACTTCAAAGCCTGGGCCAATCCTGCAGGCTCCAGCCATCTCTGTCCCCTGCCCAGGCCAAGCCTTGCAATTCAGTGGTTTGGAATGCTATCAGGCATGGAGGAAGAAGGAAGGAAAGGCACTGACAGGAGAGGTAGAGTGACAGGTGTCCAGGACTAGGTGGCCAGAAAGGTTAATGAGCTGACCCAAACCAAGTACAAGCACTTGGGCAGCAGACAGACGCTGGCTTAGTGAAAGGCAGACTCCACCAAGAATGCAGGGGACTAGGGCCAAGTCAAACTCTAGGCGGGGATACCTGATTCGGGGTTCTCCCAGAGGGCAGAGATCTTGGCCACATAAGGTGTGGACGTCTTCCGAGGGCCCGACTTGAGCAGAACGGTGTCCCGGACTCGGATCGTCTCTCCATGCCGCTCCACTGCCTGGTAGCTCTTTCGGATGGCTGGTTCCGGTTCATCCTGAGCAACAAACCAGTGACACAAACAGGCTTGTGGGACCACACTCAGAGGGAGCAGGAGTGCCATCCTCTCTGTTTTCCTCAGGACAGTCAAAGCACAGAGGAGGGGAGACTGCAAAAGCAGTCTGCACTCTGGCTCCTCCTCCCTGAGCCTGGCTTTCAAGGGGAGGATGGGGATGGAGAAAGGATAGAAATAGGAACAGGGGTAAGAAAGTGGACTGAAGCTTTTGGGGCGGCACTCTAACCACCATACTCCCGACAGCTGGTTCTCTCGTTCCAAGCCCCCAGCACTGGGTAGGTCCTCAAGTTTCCTAATGAACAGTCTGGATGAGACTCTGAAACCGCTGTTGGAAGTGGCACTACCTTAGGCAAATGACTTCACCTACTGCTAAGCCTGTTTCCTCATCCGTGACATGAAGGTAGTTACAGGACCATGGGGTATGGACCTCACAGGGCAGTGGTGAGGATGAAAGCAGATAACGCATGCAAAGTGCTTAGCTTAGTTCTGGCACCTAAGAAGTGCTCAGTAAATTTTAGTCGACATTCTTTTCCTCATCCAGATACTCCTGTATCAGTCATTTTCTCTGCTATCCCAATTTCTGCCTATTCCTTTATATATTATCCTGAAAGCCCTCTGCTTTATAATCCAGGACAAAAGGGATGGCATGAACAGGGACAAGAGATGAAGACACTTTAGGAAGCTTCCCTGAGCATCAGTGACAGAGACGGCAGCCACCAGCTGTGACTGACTGTACATTCCCTGACTCCCCAAGGTGCAGGGCGCAGGATCACAAGGGTATGGGGGAGCAGGCTAGCCCAGGGTGAGGGGTTCCTGGGATACAAATGAGCTGGAGCCCCCATCCTCTCTGGAGTCCTCTACCTCCCTGCAGGTCCTATGTCTCTTCCAGCACCCTTCCCTTCTCCCCTTCAGTCAAGAACGGCACTCACCAAGACATAGACGGCCTTCTCACAGGCAGCCCCAACGGGCACCCAGCCGTTAGTGCGGCGACGGCGACGGCGGCGTGGGCGTGGACGCTGGACACGCGGCTGCTTGGGGTGGCTGGGTCTGCGGGCAGCCTTGCTCCGCGCTGTGTGCCTACAGCTGGAGCCCGTGCGCAGACCAGACTTGGAGCCACTAGGAGGCTTGGCGCTCTGGGGACAAGCTCGGGCTATGCTCTGGGGCTCCGAGGTGGGTGTCTGAAGATGGGGGACAGGCTCTGCTGCAGGTGGTACGCTGGGCACAGGGCATCCAAGGAGGGGGTGGGCAGGTGAGGCAGGGTGGCCAGCTTCCGGGAGAGGAAATTCCAGCTGGCCCAGGGACCTGCAGCCTTCTGGAAAAGGAGAGAGGAGATCAGGGCAGGTAAGGATCAGCAGTGACCTTCCCGGGCTCTCGGCTTCAGAGCCTGCTTCCATCTTAATTCTAAGCGTGAACCCAAGAAGCCACTGAGGTGGCAGGTGGGGTCAGAGGCCCTTAAGGTGGATTGTCAGTGACTGGCCAAGGGTTTTTCTTGACCTTGGAAACTGGCCCACAGACATCAACGCCACCCAAAAGAAGGGGAGGTATCGGGAACAGCATCTCTAGCCCTGGCTTAATCTTCCTTCTCCAAGGTTTCCAGTACTTTGGAGCAGAGGATCTGGAGTTAGCCCAGGATGTGAGTCCCAGATCTGCCATTAACCAGCTGTGTGACCTTAGGCAAGTCACTTTACCTCTCAGTGCCTTGCAATAGAATGAATATCATAAAGTGAGTTTCACAGAGTGTGTCCTGGATGTTTCTTTTATCAATATATGATCTCATCCTTACAACAACTCTATGCAGTAGGTACTATTACCTCCATTTTACAATTCAGGAAACTGAGACACAGAGTAGTTACCAGCTTATTCCACAGTCACGTGGCCAAGGAAGTGGGGAGAACATTTCACCCCAGGCAGTCTGGCTCCAGAGTCTGTGCTCAATTACATGCCATATGGCCTCCCATATATATATAAAGCACTAAGAACAGGCGCTTGGCACATGGTGCTTACTGGTGTCCCGGGGCACAGGGATAAGGGTCTTGGGTCCCATGGGTTAGAAGTCTATAGAGTTAGTGAGTGGTAGGAAAGAGGAAGAAAAGCCCAAGAAGAAGCCTACTCTCACTGCTTAGAGCTCCAACTCACACCAGAACCTGAAACAACCAGTCTGGCCAGAGTCAGGTGTCTATAAAGCTGTTTTATAGACCCCTTCAAGAAGAGGCGTGGAGGGGAGGGGAGAGCACTGGGAAGGCCTGGCCCTGCACTTCACCAACAGCAGGGCAGACCTACTGGCCAGGATGGCTCTGGTCCCCTCATTTCCATTCAGGAGCCAAGAAGGGCACCTGGAGAGGTATGAAAGGACACTCCTGCCAGTTTGGGGGAAGAGAGATGAATTAGGGGTGTCTCATCAGCTGCAGCATGACACTGAGGTAGTTGGATCTTGCCAAGAAGGTAGACACCAAAGCCACAGGCCCTGACTGCAGCCTGTCTGTTCTCTGAGGGTGCCCATCCTGTCCGCACCTAGCAAGGTGATGCTAAATCTGGGCGTAACTGCTCTTTTAAGGCCTGTATGGCCAAGGAGAAGCTGTCCTACTGCAGCTGGCACCACCTACCAGGCCTGGTACCTACCACCCCTCTTGTGCATGCTGAACTTGACTGACATGCAGATGACCTGGGCTCCTGGAAAGGAATTCTAATTCTTCTTGAGGAGGGCAGGAGGGACATGGGAACAACTTGGCCAAAGTGCTGCTTTCAACATTGAACTTGCTACTCAGAGTCTAAGAACAGGTATTCCAATGGGGAGGGAGGAGAGACCCTCCCTGACCATTCTACCATCATGCTGCCATGCCAAGAGGCCTCCAAGGACAGTGGTGACAGAGCAGGGCTGCTAGGAGCTAAACATAGACCTCTGTCCTGGGAACTTCCTAGGCTCGGGGCACAAAACTAGGGAAATCTCCCTTCTCAAAACCTCCTACCCTTTCATGCAGTAGGTATACCCCATGGAGTCCCACCCCAACCCAAGACCCACCCTTCTGGGATATCATGTCTCAGACTCCCTAGCACATCCCACCCCCAGGAAGGCGTACCTGCTGCAAAAGGCATTTTGTAGGGGCAGCCACCACAGGCAGTGCCGATGTGGGAAAGAGACGGGGACAACATTTCACAGATGCTGTAGCCATTCACTCCAGCGTCCTCACTGGAGCAGTAGCGAGAACCCCATGGAGGATGCTGGAAAGGGGTGCCAGCAGGCACTGAGCTCGGGGCCAAGAGAAGCCCCTCGTTAGGTGCAGCCACTGGGGACAGCTTGCCTTCAGGGAGCATGGGGCAGGAGGAGTAGCCCCCACACTGCAGCCCGTCTTGGCTGCAGTACAGGTAGAAGTTGCCTAGTGCAATGAGCTCAGGCCGACCATACAGGCCACTGTAGTCAGCGGGGTTACCAGGCATTGGTAGGGGGGACAGCTGAGGTGCAGGGAACGAGGGCTGGTGCAGTTCCTGCTTGGGGGCAGGCGACTCCTCGCCTGGGCGCCCGGGCTCTGGCTTCAGCGCTGCCTGCCCACCCATCAGCAGGGGCAGGTGGGGGCGCAGCCCCAAGGGGTTCTCCAGAGCCTTGCTCAGGGGCTGATAAGGTGGCTGGCTGGAGGGCCCACCAGGGGTGGCAGATGGCCATGGCTCCTCCGGGCGCCCTTGCCAGCCAGGGGGGCCTGCAGCCTCCCCAGAGCCAGGCCCCTGCCGGGCCTTGGGGTAGTTCTTGCCATTGACCTTGGCCCACTTTGGCCTCAGGGCCTTTGGTGCTAGTGGCTCAGCAGAGTGCCCATCTGCTTCTGGGTGAGCACGAGGTGGCCGCAGGGGTAGCTCCCGCTCCTGGCTCAGCTTTAGGAAGGCAGCTGCATTCAGGCTGGCCAGTCTCTTGGGAGCTGGATCACCATCTCGGCGGGCCCCTTCATCTGGTGCCAGTTCTGGGGACAGGTCCCGACTTCCTCCTCCGAGGTCCCCCAGCCGGGGCCGCTTCTTGGAGGAGGCCCAGCCTCCAGTTGCCCGGTCTCGGTCCCTGCTGCGGTGGGGGTCTCCCCCTCGGCTGCGGCGGGGGCCTGTCAGGCTGCCTGTGTCTTCCCGTTCCAGCAGCAGGTTATTGAGGGCCTCAGCGTTGAGGGAGGCCAGGCGCCGCTTGCGGGGCTGGGGGAGGCCAGTGTCCTCACTGGATGGGGCCGGGCTAGGGGGCTTGGGCAGGTCGGGGGGCAGCTCATCAGCCTCATCTGCGCTCCGGGGGCCGGCCACATTTTCTAGGCGGGTCAGCAGCACTTTGCAGGCCTTGGGCTTCTCAGGAACTAATGGGCGCTTCCGCAGTGGGTAGTTCTTGCGGCGCCCCATGAGGTGCCCTGGGCTCTCGAGGGGGCCTGGCTCCACACCCTCCGCCCCCTGCTCCACACTGCTGCCTTCCATCTGCAGGGGCTCCTGGCGGCCCGTGGGGCCTGAACTCAGCATGGGAAGAGACTTCCTCCGAGTGTGTGTCATGGAGTATCTCCAATCTGCAGGACAGAAGGCAGGCAATAAGAGAAGCCCGCCCCAGCCTCCCTGCCTGCTTTCTGCCCCACTGTAGCCCATTCAACACCCATTCAGCAGTAACTCTGGCCTACCCTCATCCCACTTCCAGCCTGAGCTTTCCCAGGACCCCTCTTCCAGAGTGCAAAGGTCCAGTGGTATCAGGCCATCAGTACCTTCCAAGGACTGGCTGCCCCACTCCCCCCTGAACTAAGCCTCTGGGAGCCTACGGGGCAACGCAGACCCTGGGGGTCTGGAAGACAGAAGCAGCTGGAGGTAAAGCTGCTTCACTGTAGGGCAGGAGATTCTGAAGACACGGAGCCAGGATGAGGGCCTGGGTAGTGGAAGTCCATCTCTTTCTTCAGGAACACTACCAATTTCCTCTCCCTTCTTGGGGTTTCTGAGACTGGCCACAGGAGGAGAAGGAGATGGAGAGTGAGGAGCTGAGATGAGGAACCTGCCTGCTGGGCTATGGAAGAGGCAAAGTCCAGCCTGTGAGGACACCTGCCTGGCACATACAGCAGCACAGTCATAACCTGGGTATTGCAGGAAAGGCCCCTGAAGGGTGAAGGCCTGGCTTTGAGGAACCTGAGGAGCGAGGTCTTAGGCAGACCTCAGAGCCAGATGCACCTTAGTTCAGATTCCAAATAGCTCAAACAGTGCCAGGTGCCTGGAGGAGGGATGTCAGTAAGACCGGGGCCAGAATTCCTGGGTAGAAAACCCAGGGACCACACTCTAAATCTATGGTACAGCTTTAAACCCCATCAGCCACCAAGAGCTGAGAAAAGAAAGTACTGAAAAGAAGAACTAACTTGGGGGACAAACCAGAGCTGCCTTGTTAGTCCTGCTCTATTCCTCAGGACTCCCTCCCAGTAGGCAAGATGCTAGGCAGGGGGCAGGATGAGGGAAGAGTTGCAGGAAATCCAGAGCCCCAGACAGAAAATGCCTGTGACCAGGGATCATTCTCCTAACTTTGCTTGGCAGACAACTCTCCCAACCCCAACATATCTGGGGAAGCCTGGGACCCTTCCTAAATGAAAAAGGCCAGAGCAAGCAGTGAGCAGGAAGCTGGCCAGGCCCATGCAACGAAGAACTGAGGGTGGTGGGGAGTCAGTATCAGTGGTCAGAGCTCCCTACCTACATCCCAAACAAAGTAAGGTTCTGCCAAGTAAGGTGCCAGACATGCCTCTGCCCTCCCAGGCACTCTGGGACCCCTCCCACCTAGCAAGCTGAAGCTTTTCGGCTTAATTTTCCCACTGCTATTGTTATGCACACTCACTCCACCAGAGGAGCTGGGAGCAGTCCCTGCAGGGCCAGGATTTAACCCTTTAAGTCCCAGCCTGAGGGCTCCCAGGAAATCTGGAGCCCTTCCAGTAGCTCCTGTGGCCTTGGGCCAGTGACTGGGGTCACTGGGTACCTTCTTTTTCAGAGATAAGCCGCGCTAATTGAGAAACAGTGCTCTGAAAACCCGGCTGACGGCAGCGTGGGAGTCCCTCACCCCTGAGAAAGAACTTGGAAAACTGGAAAAGGGAGGCGGAGTGCCAGACTGCTCTGGCCACGTGCGGGGACCTGCACTACCCAGAGACCAGGCCCCAGGCAAGACACAGAGTCACAGAAGGCAAATCCATTCATTCCTGAAGCACAGACTGTAGCGCTCCTAAAAAAAATCCCAGGCATCTGCGAGCCTCCTTAAGACTCTTTCCATGCTTCTAATCAGGGTGACCACCCATCCCTGTTTGCTCAGCTCGCTTATTAATAACGCCTCCTTTCTCCTTCAAAAGCATTGCTTATAACCCCAGGCCCTTCCCTCAAGAGCAGGGCACCCCTGTGCCGGAGACGGAGACGGAGGAGCAGGAACAAGGAGAAGTGGTCTGTATTTCCTAGGGAAGCCTGAGCCCAGCCCTCCCCAACCCCCAAAGGGCCTGGAGAAGGAGGGCGGTGAACAGACCACACAACTGAGCAGAAGCCAAAGCCCCCTCAATAGGCCCCAAGTTACCAGAGGAGTCAGGTCTGGGAATGGCTGGGGCCAAGGCTGAGGTCACTGAGCTTATGGTCTTTAAGGACATGGACACCCAAATGCAGAGTAAAGAGAAGTAGATGAGAAAGGAAAAGCAAGCCCAGAGAGACGTTTTCAAGCTGGCCAATGAAGACGTCTTAGTAGGGGGGTGATGGTGGGCTCCTGACTCCCCCCACCCCCGGTATGCTGGTGGATTGGCTACAAGGATGGATGGGCCAGAGATTCTGGGACACTTGGCTCCACTCGGTCTTTTCCTCCCAACAAGAAAAGGAGTAGAAGGGAGGCTTCCACTTTCAGGAGCCTGCACCCAGAGCCCAGGAATTTGCTCCTGGCAGAGGATCTCTCTCTTTCACCTTCCACTTAGCCCTCCAGTCCCACAGGTACACTCACTGTCCCTGAGGATGATGATCCTGGGACGCTTCTAAATCACAGGGTGAAAGTCACATGTCCAAATCAAGCATAAGAGCCTCCTGCTAGCCTCCCCTGAATCTGCCCAATCCCATCACCTGCATCACCCACAAACAACTCCTAGCTTTCAGGTGGTGCCTGAGGCAGCAATGCCACTCACCCTCCTGAGGAGAGGCTGGGGGTCTCTGCTGCCTACCGCACAGCACTGCACTCCAGTCTAAGGAGAGTGAATGTGAGTCATGATTTGAAGCCAGATGGATGTGTGAGAACTTCAGCAGCAGCTTTTCCCTGGGGTGGGGCTGGGTGGAGGGGGTGCCCAGGCTGCCAGGGGCCCTCCAACCTGCAGGGGTGGCCCAGCACAATGGGGGAAGAAGATCGCAGGAAAGCAGTAGGCTTGGTTCCCGTTTCAGCTCTGCCAATTCTCCCACTGTCCTGTCCCTTCCACTTACACACTAGCTCAACTGGGAACTTTCTATCACTGCCAAGAGACAAGGGTGCCTGGGTTCTCTCAGCACTACCCCTCCTCTCTGGGAAGCCCTGTCCCCCATTTTATATTAGGCACAGGTAGTCTGGGCCCCCTTAGGAGAAGGTTCCCAGGAGGGACTCCCCAAGGCATATTACTGCTCAACTTGCCCAGATCAAATAAGCTCTCACTGAAGAAAACTAGTCTGACAGCTGCCAGCAAGCACAGTGGCCAGTGGTCTTCCAAGCCAAAGACCCAGCGGATCACAGGTTGAATTCAAAATCACAAGCCTGCCCAGGGCTGGGAGAAGGCATCTCCACAGAAACAGAAAGGGAGGGAGGCCTTGTCTCTTGCCCTCAAGCTGCTCCAGCACCTCAGACCCAGC
This sequence comes from Sus scrofa, assembly GCF_054392235.1. Taxonomy (NCBI): domain Eukaryota; kingdom Metazoa; phylum Chordata; class Mammalia; order Artiodactyla; family Suidae; genus Sus; species Sus scrofa. Next base: position 140,161,808 of record NC_139383.1, read on the forward strand.
TCTACCATCCACCAGGGCAGGTGGAGCGCACCCGAGGTACTGCGTGTGTGCAAGGGCAGGCTAAAGGCCTGGAGGAGGTGGGCTATGGGCACCAAAAAGGAAATGAGGGCAAGAGTGGGGGCCTGGACCAGCAGATCAAGCCCAGATCACTCCTGCAGGCAGAGGCTGTCCTGGGGCAGAAATTCTCTCAGCCTTGGCCTTGGCTCTCCCTAACTTACCCAGCTCTAGACTGCATTCCCACTCCCATTCTTGGAGTTCAGGACCCAGGGCTCTGCCCCACTACTCTTCCTGAAACCTCTCTTAGCCACTGTACTTTAAACTTTGCTACTCAGGCTTTTTGGTTTATTTTTCATGAAATGTAGCACCTGAGGCAGGGATCTTAGTAAGAGCAGACCAGGTGGTCCCCTGGGTGACGGTCACCTCCCTCCAATTACACAAGTCACACAAGTGACACCTAGTTAAGCACTGCCTCCTCTGTAATCTCTCTTGGAATATCCCTTAACCCTCAAAGAAATAATACTTTTTCACAAGCACTGAGTTTTCTTCAATTTTCCATCAGAGAAGAAAAGAGGCACTAGCATAAAGGCAAGCTCCCATCCTTTTAAATTTAGCTGATGTTAGTTCATGGAAAAACAGAGTTGAAGCGGCTGAAATTCTTATGATAAAGCCATATAAAGATGTGGCTGGTTATCTCCTGAATTCCCCAGAGCTGGTAAAATGGAAAAGAACCAAAGATTTGAGTCAGGCAGACCTGGATTTAAATGCCAGCTCTGCCCCTCATGAGCAACTTAACTAGCCTTGCTGAACTTTAGATTCCTCATCTCAGACAGACACGTCAGAACAAACCTTACTTAAAAGCAGTGGCAAGGATGACCCTCATCACCGTGCAGGAGGAGCATAGCAGAGTAGGAACCAGGCAGGCCAACATTCCAGAGATCCCTCTTTCAGACCCACAGATGGAGGAGGGCAGCCTGCCCTCAGCCTGGCAGAGCCCCATACCAGAAGCCCAGAGCTGCTGGGGCTGAGAAAAAACCTGGAAACACAGCCTGCACCTGAACTCTGCTCCCCTCCTGTTCCACTGAAAACACCCAATTATCCAGCCCAGGAAAGACGGTGATGCTAATAACCCTTTCCTGCCCAGGACCCAGGCAGGGTGAATTGTGGGGGCCAAGTTTACAATGCGGCAAGCGAGCAAGGGCAGAAACTGCATCCCACAGACCCTGAACAATGGCCCCACGTCTCCAAGAAACCAAGAAACCAGAAAGGCAAGATCTTCAGATGCCAAAGGCCCAGGGGACAGGGTCAGAGGGCAGGCACTATGCTTGCCACCGCCATCTAACTGCAGCCAACGCAGGCACCCAGAGAGAGCAGGAGCCTTGGCTCTGGCAGCTAGGAGCTCAAGCCCCAGGGTGTTGCCTCTGTGGAGAGTGGGCCACCCTGGTGCCGAGTCAGCCTCACGTGCTGTGGGTACTCGGCTCACTCTGCAGTCAGGCTAGGATCCTACCAAAAAAATGCCTGGGCAGGAACCGTGGCGCCTGACCAAAGGGAACTGGCCTGACCTGTCTGGATGTGGCTCATTTTATAGACTGCCCTCAGGTCTGGTGGCTATCTGAGGAGCTGGGCCTGCCCACCCCAGAGGCACCAAGCCTATCTCCGGCCTGTCAGACCACCTGTTCCTCACCCTTCATGCTGGGGGCTTCCAGGAGCCCAGAGAAGCAGGAGCAGCCATGTAGAGACAGTCCACCCCCACCCCACACAGGGTGGTGACCAGCCGAGCCCCACCTCTGGCTACTCCCGTCCACCCTGACCATCCTAGCAGGAGCACCCAGACACGCAAGCCCAGAGCTACACCTCAGTGTCCAGAACCTCCAGTTACTTCTAACTCTGGACACAAAGCTAGATATTGCACCTCTTCTTCATATAAAAGAACACACATCTCTGTAGGAAAGGAGGGAGGATTTACTCAGACTGTAAAATGGGCCCCTCCCCCATTTTATTTTATTTATTTATTTTTTGGCCACACCCGAGGCATGTGCAAGTTCCCAGGCCAGGGACTTAACCCATGTCACAGCAGTGATGCGAACTGCGGCAGTGACAATGCCAGGTCCTTAACCAGCTGAGCCATCAGAAAATTCCTCTCCCCCATTTTATATTAGAATTGCAATTAAGCACAGGAATAAAAAACAATAGAGTTAGTGGAATCTCCTTCTCCTTCTTCACTGGAAACAGCCAGTCTCCAGTCTTCGGTCAAGACCCACCCTGCAGGTAAGGGGCTTAGAATAAGCAAGGGTAAGGGTCACCTATGGGTCGATATGTATATGCAGACCCCTGAGTTAAGACAGTGGGCAGAGAGCACTGTATTTTAGGCATACTGTAGTGCTCTGCTCCAAGAAACTCTAACCTGACAAATTAGAGGGTAATCACATGCAACACAAAACTATTTTTTAGAGGCTTTCTTGCAAGGCACATGTTCCTACCGTAGGTGATTACCTTGTCCCAGATTCTTCCCAGTACCCAGTTTCCATATGCACGAGGCAGACCTCTGTCTGTAGGTGTTTGTCCAGCTAAGCCAGAGCACCCACTGCTCATTCCCAAGCGCAGGGCACCTCTTGTGACCTTTGCTCATTCAGCCAACCTCTGCTGGCCCCTCGCCACAGCTCAGCAAAGTGGAGGCAAGACTCACAGGGGTCTGGAAGCCACTTGGTGCCACCGCTATCCAAAGTAGGTGTGGTCAACAGCTTGAACCTTTCTGAGCTTTCATTTCCTTATCTACACAGCAGAGTTGTAATGAAAATCAAGTTAAATGAGAATGTGTGTCAGGAGTTCCCATCCTGGCTCAGCAGAAATGAATCCGACTAGGAACCATGAGGTTGCGGGTTCAATCCCTGGCCTCGTGCAGTGGGTTAAACATCCGGCGTTGCCATGAGTTGTGGTGTAGGTCGCAGACGCAGCTGAGATCTGGCGTGGCTGTGGCTGTGGCATAGGCCTGTGGCTACAGCTCCGATTAGACCCTTAGCCTGGGAATCTAAAAAAAAAAAAAAATGTGTCAACTGCCTGGTGTACAGTAGGTGCTCAACACAAGCTCATTCTTTCTCCCTACATGTCAAGTATTAGGCTAAGAGCTGAAGAAAAGTGCAAAAAACATACAAATTGGAACTTGGGCTGGTAGGAAGACAGAGAACAAGGCAGTATGACAGGGCTCTCAGTGGAGAACTCAGTTCCATGGCAGCATCCCAGAGGGCACGTCTGAGCTGAGACTTCAGACTTTAACTGAGGGTCTATTTCATGTCAGGTGTACCAAGCCCAGTGGGAAATGTGCAGCCCTCTGAGAAATTTGCTTCATAAACATTTGGAAAGGGCAAGAGACAAATTCAATTTTTCCCAGACTTACTGCCACTGGCTCTATATAGGATTACTCCAGGCCAGGGGTGAGGGAGCTCCAGACTGAGGCTCCTTCAGACCCTCCCACCCAGACTCCATAGTGCCCAGGCCAGGGCAGAAGCAAATCTACTCCTGGAGGAGGACCTATCTGCTCCAGACAGTTAAGGTGTGGAAGAAATAAAGCAGGAATAGGGACAGGGAACCCCAAGGCTCAGCAACAGGCCAACCAGGAAGCCCCATGTACTGATGCACTAGTCTCCAAAAAACACAACTCACCAGCTGGCTCCAGGCACCTGCTCAGGAGTGGTGAAGCATATGTGTTGGTTCAACCACCAAGACACTCCAGAAACCAACAACTTAGATTTCTAAGATGGCCTACCAAGCCTAGGGGTGCTATCTCTTGTCCCCAACAGAAGGAACTGGCCAGCCACGCCAAGATGGGAGCTCCGCCCTCAGCCTCCTCAGCAAAGTGCTGACCTCTTGTATGAAACAACCATGAGGAACAAGACCCATGACCAGGCCTTCCCAACACTCTGCCAGCACGAACAGAACCACAAGCAGCCCCTACTAGAGTTACAGGCACTCAACCTGAATATCTCACACCTAAGCAATTAACCAAGTGTTTAAAGGCACAGGCAGGCTCTGCTTCTTTACTATTAAATCTCATCCACAGGGCTTATTAAGAGCTTGGTGAATAAATATCTGGCTGCCCACCTGCTTCACCCCATATAACATTTGGGGTAGACTGATGGCACCACTGTCCTGCAGCCCAGAACAAGAAACTGTCACCCCAAACTCTTCCCCATCCCCACATCATGCCTCTTCAATATAATCCACAGTTTAAAAGGCCACTTTGAGAGTTCTTTCATATTTACAGAGCACGCCCTTTTCCCACTACCATCCTCTTTCTTTTCTCTCCCAATCTGCCCAGCTATCCCATTCACTTCTTACCCCAAATCACTGAAAGTGAGCAAGGGCAATACTGGAGGCATACCTGTACCAAGACAAAGAATGTCAGATACTAAGGTGAACTCAGCAGCAAAGAAACAGAGCTAGTGTTATCAGTCCTCAAATCCCCTAAGGTGCAGGTGGAGAATTCTTGATTCAGCAGAGAAGCTTCTAGTCCAGGAGGACAGCTAATGTCTGTCAAGCACTCACTCTGCCCCCAGCACCACCATAAGCACGTTACAGTCACCATCACTCTCATCCATCCTTACACCACCCCACAAGGTGACTGTTACCTCACCCTAACAAGGAGAAAACAGAGGTACAGAGAGGTAGAAGAACTTGCCCACATTCCCAAGCCACTGAGGGTAGAGGCAGGGCAACTAGTCTCAGTCCCAAAGCCCACGCCCCAAGGCTGCTGAGTCACAGACCAACATTCAAGAGCAACTTGCATGCTCAATTTTGCTTTTCCGTGCTGTTTTTAACTATTGGCATTAACACATTACTAGCTTTTTCCTGATTTTTCACCACAAAAGAATAAAAGATGTACTATGATTAAATGACACCTGTGTACTGGCCAAGGAACATAAACATAATTTTACAAATTATTTCTACAGAAAAGTCTGCTCAAAGTTCCCAATAAACTCTCAGATACACTTTTGAAACAAACCCATTTTATATCCTAGAAAGGGTAAAGGTTGCAAAGATGTTTTCTTGATTTTACAGTAAATTCAGGAAAGGAGTCTACAGACTTCCCCTTCCCCTATGCATCTAACCACATCTTTTCAATTACAGGAAATCTTAACCCACACGGACTGCAATGAAGACTGAAATCTGGTCCCCACACTCCAAAGAGCCATCTTAATATTTTAAGACATATTACCTGACCTCTTGGCTACCTCTTTGGACAGAATAAATCCAAGGCCTTCCAATTTTCTCTATCACCTCGTACAGTCATTTCATCAATTTTACAATAGTTTTCTACACTCTGTCCAAACCGTGTGAACCCCTCCAGGCACACAGAAGGGGACACCCCTCACTACTGAGTACAGTGGAACCATGACTTCATCTTCCATCCTACACACGTTGGGATATCCTGGCACCAAGCAGCACACGTCGGGATATCCTGGCACCAAGCAGCACCCCAATATCTTTCCTGTGCTATCTACAGATTCTCTAAAAACCAGTAATTTACCTCTAAACCACCTAGCTTGATGGGAATGTGATTAACAAAATGAATTTTCCCCAAACATTTTAGACACGTGGCTGCAGTCAGAGAGAGGCTTAAGTGTGGGTCAACCCTCTCCTCTGCAGCCAGGAAATTCAAAGAGCTACATCCAAGGAAGGTGGGGACCCAAACAGGCACTGGAGGTAGGAGTGGTCAGCATCCATCCAGGTGAGACCTTGGTGTCACAAAAGGCAGAAGTGGTCACACCAAGTCCTATCTCCTTAACTGAGGACAGAGGACTGGGGAGGGGGTGTCAAAGTATGTACATACACACCCGTCCCCGTAACTAAATGGAAAAGAAACTGACATTAAAAAAAAAAGATGTAGACCTCAAGCTTCTGCCTGGTATTGATCCTGTTAACTAAGTTGAGTCATTTGTCATTTTTTTCATTCTAGTAATTTGGTTATGGTGCCTTGGATTTAAGTTCCTATTTCAAATCTCAGAGAGATAAACCCATTCCTTTATTCCTGGTGCCTGCTGAAAATCTCAAGGACAATGTTATTTTTTATTACTATTATTATTATTAATTATTTGGTGGGACGCTGAGTCACGTTAATAACCAGCCATCTTCGCAGGTGTTTCCCACTGGGAAAAAGGGAATCTGGATGAAAATCCTTTCTAGGACATGACACAAAGTCCTGGATGTGACTCTGTCCTGAGGCCTGTTCACCAAACCCACAATCCTCAGATCCCCAGCTTTAAGACCAAGTCGCCTAGGGCAGGACACCAATACCTCCATTGGAACCCCAGGGCCAAGCTAGCACTCAGCAGCTCTGCTAAGCCAGCTCAGTGGAGCCAAGGGCACTGGTCTGGCCCTGCACAGGCCGCCTGCAGCCTCACGCCTGCTGCTGCTCTTCCCCCTCCTCCCTATTAGCCAGTTTACTGCTCATTAGTGGCAGTACCAGGAGGTGGGCAGGGGAAACATAAAGGAGCTGAAATTCAAACCAGTCCATTTTACTCCAGTTAGGTGCCTCCCATAAAACCAGGCAGGATTTCATCATTCAGGACCTCCCTGTCCCCTGTTCTGGGGAGGTCGAAGCAGCCTGAGGGGTGAGGAGCTGCAGAATACCAGGACTCCAGACACTGGGAGCCTATGCTTCTAATCTTCACAAGCCCTTGACTACATGCTGTATTGTCCACCTTTTCAGGGTTAACAGGCACTCCCAGCCATGAGTTGGCCCATCATGTCAAGGCGGGGGGACCTGCAGAGGAGGAGTGCTGGGGCTTCCCTCTGTATCAAAGCACACTCTTCTTGTCCCTCCAAAGTCCCCCGCACAATGGCAAGTTCACAAAGGAAGTGAGTCCTGCCAGACTGTGCTAGCAAATTCCCATAAATACTTGGGCCGGGGCAGTACTGCTTATGTAAAATGCTTCCCCATTGAGAGATGCTGCTTTATTTACATTCTTCACAACCCATTCATAAAAAGGAGATCTTTTAATGTTGGGGCTGTTCGTATAATGCTCCATAAACCCGGCAGCTTCAACTGGCAGCCTTAGTTCAACATGGGCTTCTTCTCCACTCCAGAAACTTTTTCCCCCTAAAAAAATTTTTTTTTCTCTTTAATGACTCACCTTGTGACAGGGTGCTAAGGCCAGATGTTGTCGGAGCAAGGCCAAGAGGAGTAAGAACAGGTAAAATGAACACACATAAGTCCTCCTGAAGACTGGGACAGAAAGGTGGGGAGGAATGAAAATAAATAAATTGAAAATCCCCACAGAACTCCAATGTGAAGTAGGCATGTTGTGAGGCTAAATCCCTTCCAGGTTTACTGAAACTTCCTTTACAAATGTCAAAACGCTCTCCAATTTATACCTCTACCTATCAGAGAAGGTGTGGAGGAAATTTTTTTGTTTTTAATCAGAAGAGAAGACTCTTTGTAGTTTTCATTTTGCATTGTGGATGAATCAAAAAGCAGAAATTTTCTCTGCTTTTTTGTGAAAGTGTTCTGGTGGCTGCGGGATCCAAGAGGGGCACAATTTGCTCAGAATGAAGAAACTCAGACAAACCTCAGAAAAAGACAACATCAGAAAAAGACGGAGGGCTGTGTTCTAGGACACACAGCAAAAACGGTCCCAGCAGCGGAGGAGAGAGACCAGGAGATGAATTTTGAGGTAGGCTGTCTCCTGCTTCTGTAGAAGCAAGGAGGAGAGAAGTAGTAGGAATTTTTTTTAATTGACGGGGGAGCGGTCTGCATTGCCATGGCAACTGTGAGGGGTGGCTTTCCCGCTTGGAAGGGAAATGTTGGTCCATTAATCATCAAACTGGGGCACAAAAGGGAGGTTTGGGGGAAAAGAAATGGATGCAGAATTTATTTTTTCACTGCCTAGACTCAAACCAGTCACCAGTCTTCTTTCCTGTTTCCCCCATGGTCCAGAGTTGATGGTAAACAAAAACGGAAGTTCCAAGAGAGTTAGGATCATATGCTGTCCTTTCTGATGGGTTCAGTGTGGGGCTGATCGTGCCTCCCATGCCAGCAATGCCCCTACAAACACCTCCTTCAACATCATTCCCCAAAGCCCCATCCACAGGCCAGTCCCAGGGACCTTTCTTTTCTGTTCTTAGAATGATGTTTTCTCCCCCATTCACACCCAGGATTGAGAAGAGATAAAACATATGGATTCATTTAGCATGGACAACAAGGAAAATTGCAAAAGAGCAGCAAAGCCGGGTGGGGAGAATGGCCTGGTGAGGTAGGAGGAAGACAGGATTACAGTCCTTTTCCAATTGATGTCTATATGGTGTCATGTGAGCAATCCACAGGACAGACCCTTCACCAGCTGCAATAGCAGAAACAACAGCTAAATTTCATTTGTTCCCCATGTTAAAGCACCCCAAACATGCCCTATGGACATGCCTGAGACCGAAAAGGTCGGAAACCACCAAGGACTCCATACTGGCATTTCTGGGGAAACAGAAGGGAAGGTTTCCCCTCTGCTCCCACTCAACTAAGCCGCCAACTGCACTTATTCATTCAATAAAAATGATGTGTACAGCTCTGTACCAGAAATCCCGGAATACTCACACACATACACAACAAACGTTTGATACTCATACTGTCCTTGTCCTTAAGAAATGTCCAACCGACAAAAGCACTCAAAGAACACACCACGTTATATAAAATCCAGGGTCATAATTTCAGAGGCCAGCAACGTTGGCCTGGAGTGGTCTGAGATCAAAGATCAGTAGGATTCAGGCAGGACAAGAAGGCGGCAATGGCTCCTAACTAGGGACAACAGGGGAAATCAGCAGGAGCAAAGATGCAGGGAGATAAACATGCTAGGGCATGATTAGGGCTAGGGCAGAGCCCTAAGGGACACTGTCTAGGATGAGACTGCAGGAAACGGGGAGTCATGGCAAGTTTGTGGGTAGGGGAGTGACATGGGGGAAGGAGTGCTTTACAAAGAATGATCTAGCAGCTTTGTGCAGAATGGACCAGAAAGGCCAGAGGAAGCAGTAGGGAAAGGGAGTCCATGACAACAACACAGGCCTGACATGGGGACAACAGGGCAACGGACAGGACAAAAAGGAGGGAGATATAAAAAAGACATTCTTCACTGGCGAAACTTCCCAGGGCAAACTCTCTTAAACACTAGATCTGACCTACGTGAGTCTCCTGCCAGGTAAGAGCCTGTCAAAGAGGGAGACATTGTTTTGGCAACTCCCTTTATATTCCAATGGCCAGACCAGGTCACACCCTTCTGACTGCCACCAAAAGAAGTCACATACATACTAGACAGCCCCACAGAAGATACAAAGACCTTGAGATGCTTCATCACTCTCTGGATCTTAAACATACAATTAAATTCTCTCAGAACAAACTTCAGTCTCCTGCATTAGGTAATACGTCCCTTTCCCACAAGCCTCAACTCCACCCAGGCTGGGGTCTAGACCTTCCTGGGGAGGGGGATGGAGGGTGGCCATGAACTAACTTCATGTTCGGATTAAGCAAGGGTGACAGGGCATTTTCCCAAGGTGGGATTACAGCCAATGACAGCCTCGAGCAGCTCATAAACCAACATCTTCCTCAGGTGGGATCTAGATTTTTAGCAAAAGTCTATATTCTAAACAACCTGAATCTGTTTTTGTGGTCCCAACTCTTCCATTAAGTACGGGGGTCACAAGACAGGGCAAAGGAGCTCTGAGTGGGTTTTTAGGAACGGGAAAACAGCATTCAGTTTAGAGCTGGTCATTGGTGGGGTCAGAAGCACTCATAGCTTAAGCCACTGGTTCCTAAATGTCCTCTAGTTGGCCAAGGACAGTGGTGTCCCTCCAGGACATGTGGTCTCTCTGGGACCTTTTCTCCTTTTTTTGGAAGACATGGAGGTGAAGAGGATGGAATTAAAGTCTTTCAGGTGATAAAGAAACGCTTTAAATTTAATCATTAATTTCCTGTCTGAATTGATCAACTCAGCTTCTCATTCCTTTATGCGAATACCTTCCTTTACTAAAGAAAAGTACTGAAGGCAATTGTCCACATATTTCTGGAGCACACTTGGGAGGTATCTCCTAGTCTCCAATCCAACCAGTCTTCTACCCTCTTAAGACTGTTGACAATGGGAGACTAGGAGATGTCCCAGGTGGGATTAACCCTCTGTCTGAGGGAAGACTCTGGCTATTGAAACCCCTCATGCCTGGCAGGCTCTAGAGCTGCTCACCGGACTGTCGCCTGGATGAGTCCAGCAACCCCGGTCGCCACTGGCCAGGCCCACCGTGTGCACAACACCACCTCTGCCCTTCTGCCCCCGCTGGGTCGACCCCACTCTTCCAGAACAGCGAGGCGATCTAAGGCTTGAGCAGTGAGCCAGTGCCGCAGCTCCTCCCGGCGGTCGCCCCGGCCCCCGCAATCCCCAGGGCAGAGTCCGGCCCTGTCGCCCGCCCCTTGGGGTGGGTGGCTCGGACCCGCTCCCCTCCCCGACGCCACCACCTGCGCCCGCTCCGGCGCCGCCTTTGTCCGGAGCTTCGCCGCCAAGCGGGCCCCTCGGGCCCGACCTGACCCGGCCCCCGGCCCCGGAGGAGAGGCGGCAGGCAGGGCAGGGCAGGGCCAGGCCCGGCTGCGAGCACTGGGTCCCGCTGTCACTTGGAGGCGGTCTGACAACTTCGGTTCCCCCGCCCCACCTCGGACTCGGCCACAGCTCCGCACGGTCCCCTCCGGGCCTCCCGCGGCCCACACTCGCTTCTCGAACCGGTTCCCTTCCGTCTTCGGCGCCTCCCTTCCTCCTAGACCGATCGGGTCCGGTCTACACTACCTCCAGACCCGGCGCGGCCCCCATCCCCTGCCCCCCATCCAGCAATAACCGGTCAGCTCTCAGCGCGGGAGGGCGCCCCCCACCCTGTGCGGGCGATCCCGCGGCGCCGCCCCCGGCCGCGGCCCCTTGCCTCCGGGACCGCGATGGGGGGAGGGGGCGCGGCGGCGGCGGGGGGGGGGGTGTGTGCTGCGGGGGCCTTGCCGCCCGCGCACTCGGAGGCAAACCGGCTCCGCCGCGACCAAGAAACAACCGGCGTCCTCCCGCCCTCCGCGGCCCGGGACGCCCGCGCCGCCGCCGCCCGGCCGAGCTGCCACCCTGTGGCCGCCACCCACCCCGCCCCCGGCCTGCGAAGCGGGCGGCCCCCGGGGGCTGTCACCTCGAGGCGCTCCGCGCTCCCCGATGGCGGGACCGTGGCGCTGGACCTGAGGGAAAGAGGCGGCGCGAGCGAGCGAGCGGCCGCACCTGCTTCGCGTCGTCCGTCCGTCCGTCCCTTCCCGGGCTGGCGGGGGCGGCGGCGCGGCGCGCTCGGTGGGGCGCGCTGACGGGCGGCCGGTCCTCTCTCCTTCACTCGTCTGCCTCCCTCGCTCGCTCCCTCCCGCCCGCTCGCCCCTTCCCCTCCTCCTCGACCGCGGCCCCTAGCTCACCGGGAGGGCGGCGCGGACGGCGCGGCTCTGGGAGCCCGCAGGCCCTGGCCGGGCTGGAATCCGGCGGCTGGAACCCCCCGGGGGCGCTCAATTCCCGGGCTCCACGCTGCTGCGTCAGCGCCTCCTCCTGGGGGCCGGGGCCGGGCGGGCGGAGCGGGGGCCGCGGTCGGGCGGGGCCGTCGGGGGGGCGGGCGCGCCTGGCCCAGGCGGGCGGACGGCGGGAGCCGGACGGGCGGGGCAGGCAGCCGGACGGGCGGGCGGCGGGGGCCGGGCTCCGGGATCCGCTACGCCGCTCGCGGTTCCCCCACAAACTCCCCGAGAGCGGAGCCTCCGCCGCCCTCCTTCCTGCTTCCTCGTCCCTAGCCAATCAGCGGCGCGCCCCTCGGCCAGCTCCGCCAATCAGCCGCCCCGCCCTGCGCTGGCCCCGCCAGCCAATCCGGCCCTCGGCTCCCCCTCCCGGTCTCCGACCAATCAGAACCGTGGGTCGGTCGTCCCAACGCAGGGGGCAGCACGAGGCGGCCGGGGGAGGCGGTGCGGGGAGTGGTGGGGCCTGGGGGGAGGGGTACGGTGCCAAGGGTGGTGGAGTGGGGGGTGGGTTTCTTTGCCGGCTTCTCGGATTTTCTCTTCGTCTCCAGAGCCGGAGCCCGTATCCCATGGTGACCCGACCCTAGAGCCCCAATCCACTAGCTGCTACCCCACCCCCGCCCCCCCGAGAAATCTAATCTCACCCCAGCCCTGGCCGTCACCTCTCTTCATCCCTCGTCCCCTTTTTCCTCTCCAGCACCCACTGGAGAAAACTGCGGGCCGAGGAACGCCCCACGCTCGCCAGCGGCTGCTGCCCCCAAGGCAAAGCTTCGGGAAGACCAGCCGAAAATCAAGCGCAGACAACCCCCCTTTCCTGCAGAAAGGGCCCCAGACTCCAACGAAAGGGCCCCGACTGCTGAGAAGCCCCTCCCGCCCTTGCCTCATCTTTCCGACTTCCCTGCCTGCCACGTCTCCTTTCCTTTCCAGCAAGGTCGGTCCTGGCTCGGTAACCCCTCACCCGCATCTCTTTTCCCTCTTTCTCCCCTTCACCTACCTACCGCCCCCCACTCCAGCTCCTAATTCACCTCTCTCATAAGCAGAGTGTGAAACCCTCAACCGTTTCCAGCCGACAGCAGAGCCTGGTCTATGAGTCCTTGACACCCACACACCCTCTTCCATCACCGCGGGGAACACCAGAGCTCTCCGGGCGAGGGAGGAGGGGGCGGGCAGCCTGACAGCCCAGGCTGGACTCCCTCCCTCGCGTCCCCAAGCCAGGATGGGACCAAGTGTGGACACTTACCTGGCTTCCCCCTAGTCACCGAATGCCGTGGCTCCGTCTCACACCCACAGACGTGCCTTTCCAAGCCTGAGCACGCTCGCAGGGTCAGCGGGGTGGGTGGGCACAGCAGGCTGAGGTCACACGGAGGTGTGGGAGGTCCCTGAGGGGTGCGGGAAGGGGCTGTATCTTGGCCACCTTGAATTGCCAGAGCCGGCAAAGGACTTCCCTTCAGCAAAGTCTGGATGTGCACTTAGTAGGTTCTTGAGAAATACTGAGTCCTCTTTGAAACAAAGCTTCATTGCCAATTTAGGCAGGGGAGGGGAGCTTTGGGAGGTAAAAGGAGGAGCGGCAGAAAGGGTAGTGTCAAGTCGCCAGCTACATGGAGGAAAACACCTCTGACAGAGAAAAGCACCCCCAGGGCTGCGGCTGCCTAGACAAGAGCAGAAATGCAGCCTTGGAGTGTGGCTGAAGGGCTCCTCCTGCACCATACATAATGCTTTGCCTTTCCTAGACCGCGGCAGTCAAGCACTCACTAGAAGATAGCCTTTAAGACAATTAGGGCTACTAGCCCCTATGCCTGGGAAATAGAACCCTAAAAGATGGTTCCCTATCTGCCTCTAGAGCTGTCAATGGGGCCCAGACAGACCTAGCTGTGTAGGGGGACATGTTTAAAGGACCTGGCCACCCAGCAAGGTGTGAATGGAAGCTGAAAGCCGAGACTGTGGCATGGCAACTTCTCAAAGGGCCAGGTTCTCCCAAGACAAATGCTCCTACTTTTCCCACGTCCCACCCTCAGGGAAAGCAAAAACCCCAAACCTACAAAAGTAGAACTCTTAAAGGATTGCTCCTCTCCCTGAGCCTCCCAGGACAAGCTTCCTACCAGTCCCACCATCACCATCTGGCCAGCCCTACCCCCCCCCCCTTACAAAATACCTCCTCCCCCTGTCCCAGTCTGTCCTTTGGGCTGATACCGCCACCCCTCATCAGAGACTGATGGTAGAGGGTAACAGCAAAAGTGGCCACTGGAGCTAGATCATGCCATTCTGGCAGCCAAGAGCCAAAACAGGAGAGGGGACAGGGCTCCTGTCAGCAACCCAGCCTATTGTGACCTTGGCTTCATGCCCACTAATGGGCAGGGATTGAGGCCAAGAGGGTGAGAAAAGAAATGTACCGAGTCACAGGAAAGGAGACCTAAGTGGCAGGAAGCCCATCCTCGGCCTAGGAAGTGGTTGCAGGGTGAGGTTAGAAGAGTGGACTTTTCCCCAGCATCCAGGAGTGAAGATCCAATGGCCCTGGGCTGGGGAGTGGGGAAAGAGTTGTCTTTATTTGGGGCTGTGGTGGGAGGGAAAAAAGGGAAACTGATTGTTGAGGAGACAGAGCGGTCATGAGAACCCATTCCAGTCTACCCGGCCTGCCCAGCCTGCCCAACAGCTGGAGGAGTTCTACTCTCAGAGCCTCCGTCATGTGGGTGGCTGCCTCCTGTGCCCCAGGAGGCTCTAACCAAGTGGACTACAGTTTGGAGACACAGGCTGGCTAAAGGCACCTGATCTTTCTCCTCTGGCAGCTGGCTGATCTCCCTCTGTTCCCCATCCCCTTTGTTAATGCTGGTCAACAAACCAATGAAGAGGCCAGGGGCTACACCCCCTGCCTGTCCCCCAGGGGACCTTTTGGTCTCTCTTCTCCTCCTTTACCCCACTTGCAGGGACCTCTTCTGGGCTTGCTTCCTTTCCAGTCCAGAGCCCTTTCCAGGTGTGGAAGAGCTCTGCGTGTCCTCTAACCTTTCCTGAGCGAATGCTGCCCCCATCCCACCCCACCAAGGCAGCTGTGCCAACGCCTAGGGCCCCTCACCTTTCCTCCCCAGGGCACACCCAGAGGTCCCCCGCTGAAAAGGATTTGCTGCTTCACCTGAAGAGAGGAATGGATACATCAGGTCTCCAGAGCCACCCTTCCCTGCCTCCAGGCAGGGGGCTCTCTCTATCCAGCGCCTCCGAACCCATCAGGAAGGGTTAATTGCCTCAGAACAAGAGAGCCTAGAGGGGGAGATGCTGAGAGGAAAACATCCAGGGCTGAGAGAAAACATGCCGCACACCCCTCCCCCACCACGTACGACCAGACTGACAGCCGGGACAGACTGTCTGCTCTATCATCTCCAGTCCAGCCGCCAGGCACCTCCCCCACTGCCCGCCGCAGTCCCTGCAGACCGCCTGCCCTCGGTTCCAGCCACCTGGCACTGGGCAGGGTACCCCAGTGTGGGCAGCGCAGTCTTTGCAGTGGTGGCAGTAACCACTTTCCCCTTCCTCCATGCCAGGTTCTGGTCCCACCTTTTGTGGGAGTGGGGCGGCTGCTCCCTCACCGCCCTCCTCTCCAAGAGTGCCCGAACTCTACGTGTCAGGGTGACTTAGCTACCTGGCCCCTCAGCCTCACTGGACAAATTGGAGGTTAGGGTGCCTTGGGGCAGGGATAGCAGAACACCAATTAAATGCGACTGTAGCAGCTGCCCCCTCCTCCATTATAAGGGGGGGGGGCAATAAAGAAAGCTGGAGTTTTATAGTCCTTTTATCTGACCCACTCTCTCTTAAAGGGATCGAAACCCCCTCCTTAAAGGGATCTCCAGAAATTATTTGCCCCCTCCCGCCCCCCAGGCAAATCCAAGTGCAATCCGGTCTGTTTGGTCTTTACCTGCTGAGGCCCCTTTCCCTAGGGATGGGGGAGGCAGACGTGCTCTCCCTGTGACTCTGAGCCGGAAGGGCAAGGCCCCCTCCTGCTGCCAAGGAGCCAGCTGTTGAGTGCCCAGCAAAGAAGAGAAGAACAGGCCCTCTTCCTCTTCTAATGGCACTCAATGCCACAGGCTGAGGGGGAAGTCAAGGTGAGGCAGGGGTCAGTCTGCATAAGAAGTAAAAAGGGGGGGGGTGCTACCTGCATCCAGACCTTGGGGAACACATGTCCATGGCGCGGTGTCCAAAACCCCCATCTGCCCAGACTGCTGGCCAGACTGCTGGCCAGAGGAAGTCTTTGCCGGCTGCTCCCCACCCCCACCCCCCCACTCCCCAAAAGCTATTTCTGCATTCTCCTTCTAGCAACTCCCGACTCCTACCCTCTTTAGGGCCCCAGGCCTTCCCCTTGGGGTGCCCTCTCTGCCCTTTATCCAAGTTGCCTCCACCAAGCCGCAACAACTGCAGACTAAACCCCATTTCAGGTTCTTCCCTGTCCCTGCCGGCGAGTCCCGGGGTCCGTCTCACCCTCCAGCGCCCTCCACACCCCCAACTCCCAGCCAAGGGGGTGGGGGATGGGCACACCTCGGCTCCGGAGAGCCCAGAAGAGCGCATCCTCCCCCTCCTGCTTACTCGGCACCTAGTCCCACCCGGCCCTTGAGGCTGCAGGGTTCGAGGAGGGTGGGTGTGAACCGGGGGGAGGGGGAGGCGGGGTCCGAGGGCACTCCAGACCAAGAGGGAGAGTCGCAAGCAGGCGTTCACTGAAGCTACCCCTTCTGCCCCTCCTCCCTTCGCGCGTGGAGGGTCGAGGCTGCCGCCGGAGGCTTTCCTGGGCGCTTGGGAACCCGCCAAGGCCCCCACCCCTGCCACTCCCAGGAGGAGAGGCTCCCCCAAGGACGGGAGCTGCGAGCCCTCCCCCCGCACCTCCCGCAGCTGCGGCAGCCTCCGGCTGAGGTCAGGCTCCACCTCCTTTCTCCGGAGGGAGAGCGCGAGGATTGTTTGTTGTTGGGGTGTGAGAGAGAGAGAGAAGGTTCGAGATCACCTGGCCCGGTGGGCACTGGCCCCGGGAGCGGGCCGAGTGGGCTGGGTTCGGCGGGAGCCCACTGCGGAGGGTCCAGAACTAACCTCACGCACCCCCACCCCCACCCCGCGGGCTCTGCAAAAGCGGCCCCATCCGCCCGCGCCGGTTCTTCCATCCAGCCGCCCACTCGCCCTTGCCCCCGCCCAGCTGTCCGTCCCTCGAGGGATTCTCGAGGGGCCAGAATGCCCCCGGCAAAAAGGCCAGCCCCGGGGGTTACCACGAAGAATCAGGCCGTTTTCTTGCTCTCAAGAAGCTTCCAGTCCGGGCTGGGATGTGTTCGGGGTAGAGGGACAAGTAGCCAGAAAACAACGTGAGGAACATAACTTCTTGACAGGAACACGCAGTGGCTGCTGAGGAAGCCAAAGGCAGGGTGCTAAGGTCTGCCCTTGGTGGGGCGAGGGGGTGAGGTGCGAGAACGTTCGAGAAAGGGTTAAGCCGCGAGCAAAGTCTCTACGAAGGCGCAGGCATTCTCCACGCAGACCTGCCATTGGTAGGGGCAAAGTTGAGGCCGTGCAGCGCAGGGGTCCTGGCTTGAAAAAAGGCGCAGAGCTGTGAAGTAGGGAGAGTGAGGCGAGGGTTGAGGCTGAAGAGGAGGCTGGGGCCACCTGGGTTTGTAAGCCCTGCCCAGGAGCTTCATAACCACCGCATCCGGCAACGGGGGATTTTAAGGGAAGGAAGGTCCCGGTCAGAACTGGGCTGACAGAAATCCAGGGAGGCGAGTTGGGGGAGCAGTGGGCTGAGGCTCATGCAGGGGGGATGTTGCCTCCTCCTCGATGTCCATCCAGCGCTGGCCTCTCTGAGGGATGTTTTACTTTGAGGCTCCGCCCTCCCTACTAGGTGGGCTGAAAGGGTCCATCCTTGGGGAAGAGCCCTCAGTGCGGCTCCCACCGCCAAGCAGGGGCTGTACCTCATTTCCCCGGAAGGGATGGGAAGGGCTCAATGTCTCCAACTCCTGCTTCGCCCTTCTAAGCAGTCCTGCCATTTCCTAGAGCAGCGATGAGAATGAAGTCCGCAAAGGTGGGAACCAGCTTTGCCCTCCATGTGCTGTTTCCCTGCCCTACTTGGGACTGTAATTCTCAGGCAGTGGACACTGATGATGAAAGCCGTATAGAGCTGGTTTTGTTTGCATCCCAATCCCAAGAGGCAGGTATGACCTCTGTCACCATTTCATAGATTAGGAAACTGAGGCTTAGAACGATTAATGCCTGTCCCAGGTCACACAGGTGATCTATACCCGGCTTGCCTGACCCTCAGGTCAGGTTGGATCCCCTGGTCCCCATCCACAGCACTGCTTTCTAGGAGCCTGGACAGCCATGCCCCACTTGTCTGCTCCTGACCACAGCCGCTGTTGGGATTGCCAGGTTGAGTAGAACAGAGTGAGAGGGTGTCAACAAAGGTTCATATCATAGCCCTACCCTTTCTAGAAAGCCTGTTTCCATGACATCTGGAAGCAAACTCTTCCCGGGCTTTTCTTTGGGGTTCTCCAGCAGAGGTCATACCCATTCATGTTTGTTCCTGGAGTTCTTGGGTTCTCTGCCCCCCAAATCCTCATCCTCAGAGCCTCAAGCCTGACTTCCTGGGAAGGTCTCTCAAAGATCAGGTCCACCTTGCTCGCTGATGTTCTGGATTCCCAGGGGCCCCACAGTCCTCCTGCTATGCCTTCCTGACTGGCTGCTGCTTTTCCTGGGTCTCAGTGATGAGACCTGGAAGGCAGGATTGTGTCTTCAACTTCCTCTTTATGGTTTCCTGTGTGTCAGGCATATCCTTGAACCCAAGGAAGATGGCATTCTAGGTCTCTCAGAACCTGGCCTCAGGACAGCCCTCTACCTCTCTCCTTTCACAGGTCCGCTTAGGGGTCCCAACCTGGCAACTTTTAAGAATTCAACAGGCAGATGAGTTCTGTTTGACAAGTTTTTTTTTTTTTTTTTTTCTTCCTCACAAGGCTTTCAAAGAAGACTGAAATTAGGAACCCATAATGAAATGTTTGGAGATTTAAAATCAAAATGCAGAGTTCCAGTCTCTCTTGAAATATTAGAAGACCTGGCTACCTTTGGCCTATATTTCCATTTGCAACAATAGGCTAGTGCCAAGCAGCAAATGCCATTTTTACGGGGCAGGGGTGCTCCAGTGGCATTTATGCCTGCCTGACCTCTGAAGGTCTTCGGGTTTGTGACCGTTGCATAGTGGACACAGAGACACAGATGGTTGTCTGGTTGTCTGGTTGTCTGGTTGTCTGGTTGTCCAGGCCTTTGGTGTGTCTGCCTTCCTTGGCCCTACCTGGAGAGCCTCATTACATTCTCACAGCCTATTTCTCTTTACTACCTTCATTATTGTTTACTGGGCATACTCCAAGTTCCATGGACCCAGGCTGTAGATGAGAAGGGAAATTAAATGTGGTCCAGGGTGTGTGGGCTCCACTGGGTGACTACTCCCAAGAACAGGGTGAGATTCTTGGCAAATAGTAGGTGCCTAATAATATTTGATGAGCTGAACAGTATATGATCTTGGTAAACGGGAAATGAATAAATAAATTAATGGGGAGGGGGGATGATCATTCCAAGAAGCATGAAATGTCTGTACTGATCTGGGTGTGAGTTGCTTGGGATCTCAGTTTCCTCAGAGTCACTGCTATTAGGACACTTGTTTGCTCAGAAATCAAATGGGAGTATGTCAAGGAGGACCCCTCCTTTGAGGAACCTGGGAGGCTGTGAACTGAAAACCCAGGAGTGCCACCACTGAGGTTCTTTGAACCCAGACCCATAGACTGGGTCCCAGGGGGATGAGGAAACCCAGATCTGGAATGAGCGGTGTCTTCCTAAGCCTTACAGAAGGCATGGGCAGGCGCTCAACACACATTTTTTTTTTTCCTGTAATCTTCAACAACCCTTTTAGGTAAATATCATTCTCATATTTACAAATGAATAAGGACCCTGAGACCTGGAGAGTCTAAGTAACTGCTCAAGATCACACAGTCTTGGAGTGGTTCCAAACCTTTGCTTTTTTAAAAATATGGCATTTAGCATAAAGGGTTAACAGAGGCCTGACCCTTTGTAGGACTAAAAGCTTTATACTCTTTTTACTTTCATGTAGTGTAGCGGTTAAAGAAAACAAACTCTTTAGCCAGACTCCCTGAGCTGGAGTCCTGGCTCTATAGCTTCTTAAACATGCAGAGTGCTTAGAACAGTGCTGAATCTATAGCAGATGGCCCCAAAGCATTAGAAGTTATGAATCTGCTTCATCATGCCCCCAACCTGCCATGCCTGCAGCCTTCCCTGTTTCTGTATTGGCATTGGAATCCAGTCCTGCAACCCCTGTTTACACCTGGGTCTCATATTGGGAGCCCCTAGTCCGTGGTACCCAGGGCTGTAATCTGCCCACCCAGCTGTGGTATGTCCCACTCTGGCCTCAGTCAGGCTGGATGCCTCTCATTGCATCTGGGGGAGGAGACAGGCTCTCTCCGCATGGCTTTTCCACTTTACCCTCCCAAGACCAGGGCAGTTTCCATGACCCTAGCCATCTTCCTATGCATTTAGAAAGACTTTTGGTGGCATCCCTAATCACATTCCTCAAGTCTCTGTCTCCTACAGGCTTCTAGCCACAAGCCACCGATCTCTTCAGTCTTCTGAAAGCAAGAGCAGAGGCAGAGAGTCACCCCATGGTTGAGTCACCCTCAACCTCAGTGAACACACAAGAGGCCAGAGTCAGTCCTTTCCAGCAGAGACACCCCCTGGAGAGGTCCCCAAACTAAAGTCTGGGTCACAAGTGCTATGCTGACCATCTGCAGCATCACTCACACTCGGCACTGTTCAGGCACCAGTGGACCTGGGAGTGATGCCAATTACGTGGCATCTGACTTGGACAGCCTCCCCTCCACCCAGTAGAGGAGAGACACACTGAAACTGAAGAACCCAGCCAAGGGTATATGAGCCAAGCAAGACTTAGCCAGGCAATAATCAGCTGGGGAGGTGACACTAAGACTCAGGCATAAAGTCTGACAAACTTTTCCCCTGATTTGGGAATATGATCCTAATTTTTATTTATTTTTATTTATTCATTTTTATTTCTTGCTTTTTAGGATCACATCCATGGCATATGGAATTTCCCTGGCTAGGGGTTGAATCACAGCTATAGCCGCCAGCCTACACTTCAGTCACAGAAAATCAGGATCTGAGCCAAGTCTGCAGCCTACACCACAACTCACAGCAACTCTGGATCCCCAACTCACTGAGTGAGGCCAGGGGTTGAACCTGTATCCTCATAGATACTAGTCAGATTCGTTTCTGCTGTACCACAATGGGAACTCCCTATGATCCCAATTTTTTTTTTTTTTTGTCTTTTTGTCTTTTTCTAGGGCCACACCCGCGGCATATGGAGGTTCCCAGGCTAGGGGTCTAATTGGAGCTGTAGCCGACAGCCTAGGCCAGAGCCACAGTAAAGTGGGATCAGAGCCGCGTCTGTGCTTACACTGCAGCTCACTGCAACGCCAGATCCTTAACTCCACTGAGCAAGGCCAAGGATTGACCTGCAACCTCATGGTTTCTAGTCGGATTTGTTAACCACTGCGCCACGACAGGAACTCCCTATGATCCTAATTTTTAAAAAATCTTGTAGTTCCCCGGTGGCCTTGTGGTTAAGAATCCGGCATTGCCACTGCTCTGGCTCGGGTCACTGCTGTGGTACAGGCTAGATCCCTGACCTGGGAATTTCTGCATGAGGCAGGTGTGGCCCAAAAAAAAACCCCACAAAATCTTACAAGGGGATTTGCAAAATCATGATTGGTTATTTGGGCAACTCTTCATTACTAAAATGCATATGGGGAGAGTTCCTGCTGTGGCACAGTGTGTTAAGAATTGGACTGCAGGAATTCCGGTTGTGACTCAGCAGATATGAACCCGACTAGTATCCATGAGGATGTAGGTTCGATCCCTGGCCTTGCTCAGTGGGTTAAGGATCTGGCATTGCTGTGAGCTTCAGTGTAGGTTGCAGATGAGGCTCGGATCCCGTGTTGTTGTGGCTGTGGTGTAGGCTAGGAGCTGCAATTCCGATTTGACCCCTAGCCTGGAAACTTCCATATGCCTCACCTGCAGCCCTAAAAAAAAAAATTCCACTGCAGCAGCTCTAGTGCCTATGGAGGTGAAGGTTCGATTCCCCAGCCTGGTGCAGTGGGTTAAAGGATCCGGTGTTGCCACTGCTGCAGCTTGGATTCAATCCCTGGTCTAGGAACACCCTTGTGCCTCGGGTGTGGCCATAAAAAAATAAACAAACAAAAAAACTGCAACCAGGAGTTCCCATTGTGGCTCAGTGGCTAACGAATCCGACTAGGAACCATGAGGTTGCAGGTTCGATCCCTGGCCTTGCTCAGTGGGTTAAGGATCCCGTGTTGCCATGAGCTGGGGTGTAGGTCGCAGATGTGGCTCCGATCCCGCGTTGCCGTGGCTGTGGAGTAGGCCGGCGGCTACAGCTCCGATTCAACCCCTAGCCTGGGAACCTCCATATGCCACGGAAGCGGCCCAAGAAATGGCAAAAAGACAAAAAAAAAAAAAAAAAAACTGCAACCATGTGAAATGTGTATGGGTACCTCAGCAATTGCCTTTTTGTTTCTGTCAGAATGTGTTCTATAGTGGTAGGTGACATTCCTGGAGAGGTTCCATGAGCTCAGTACTATGGCGGTTTTTTTGCTTTTTTTTTTTAGACCCGTACCCACAGCACATGCAGCTTCCCAGGCTAGAGGTCTAATCAGAGCTGTTGCTCCCGGCCTACACCACAGCCACAGCAATGCCAGATTCTTAACCCATTGAGCGAGGCCAGGGATCGAACCCGCAATCTAATGGTTCCTAGTCAGTTTCATTCCATTGTGCCCCGAAGGGAACTCCTGTGTTAAGTTCTTTACACACTCTCCTTTCATATTCAGCCAGTATTATGAAACTGGTACTGTTATTAGTCCCATTTTACTGATAAGGAAACTGAGGCATAGAGAGACTTGATAACTTGCCCAGAGTCACACAGCTAATAAATAGCAGAGTCAGGGATCAAATCCCAGCCTTATCACTTTTTTTTTTTTGGTCTTTTTAGGGCTGCAGCTAAAGGAGGTTCCCAGGCTAGGGGTCGAATTTTACCTGCAGCTTCTGGCCTACACCACAGCCACAGCAGCGTGGGATCCAAGCCAAATCTGTGACCTACACCACAACTCATGGCAATACCAGATCCTTAACCCACCGAGCAAGGCCAGGGATCAAACCTTTGTCCTCATGGATGCTAGTCAGATTCGTTTCCACTGAGCCAAGATGGGAACTCCCCAGCCTTGCCACTTTTAACTGTTCCATCACTTGTTCCTGAATGAGCTTCCCCAAACAATTCCCTATTCTTCTGTTTTCTAAATGTCTGTTAGCAAGTCATTTGGATTTTACACATGAAGTTGCTGTGAGCAACATTCATCTCACTACTAGATTGGGGGGCAAAATGTTGTGAGTGTATTGTCATGTTTCTTTATAAAAAGAATATTCCTTTTGCAAAGCCTCATCAAAAGTACCCTTTCTTTGCCCTCTGCACTCATTTTGACATGATGTAACAATGTGGTCTTTCAGGGACATCAGATACTTCAACCAACTTCCAACTACAGGCAAACACAGCTCTCTTCCCAGTGTTTTGATTTTGGGGTTAAGGGCAGCACCTCCCACTCAGTTTCCAAAGCCAAGAACCAGGAGTCATCCTTGGTACCTCCCTCTCCCTCCCCAGCCACCACCCACAGCCTGACTGTCATTTACTTTCACTCCTCACACCTCCTCCCTACCCCAGCGACCTCAGCCCTAGCCTCCTGCATCTGCTCTGCCCTCCCCACCCCCCACCGCACTGCCCCCAACCTGTTCTCCACACAGCAGCCGGAGAGATCTTTCCAAAACAGATAGCATCGTATCCCTTGCCTGCTTAAACACTTCTGTGGCTCCTGGTGGCTGTCAGGATGGAAATCTGAATCTGGAACAGACAACTGAAACTGCTGAAGCTTGGAGGCTCCCAGGTTCCTACCTTCCATCCCTCTTTCATTTACAATCCTTAGCTAGCAATGCATCCTCCCTCCCAAGCCCAGCCAGGCCAGCAAGAGTAAGGCCTGTCTCCCTGAGGCTGGAGTGACGACTGAGGCTACACTGGGACCTACTAGTTCCCTACAGCTTGGCAGGGTACCTACACATGGTAGTTCTCAGTAGCAGCTACTGAATGATGAATGAATAAATGAATGCCTGGCCGAGAGAAAGCCAGCCTTTGCCTGTGCTGCAGTGGCTCTGCGGTCTGCCTGCTTGCCAAGCAGTCACAGGGCTGGGCTTTCATATCAGTATAGAAAACTACCTCCAGTAGCCACACTATGTTTCAGGCCCTGCCTGCTGCCCTTAGACTCACTCCTCTCAGCCCAGTTTCCTGTTCTCAGGAGTAATTGTGATATTACCTCAGAGTAATTGTGATTGTCCTCTGAGTCCGAGGTGTGTGGGTTTTGTGATTCGTGCATATTTTTACTATAAAATTTTCTGGCTTGATTAGTTCAGTGACTGGATTATAATAGTTAGGGGTTCAACAGGGCAGACTCTGAAATTTGGAGATGTAAAAGTTACAGCACTGGCTTTTGGCAGTCGGATGGCTTTCCCAAGAAGCTAGAGTCTATGGCCCCAGAACTCTGCTCTTTTACTAGCTGCTAAAAAGATCGGAGAATTTTGTTCAAGGCAAAGCCTTGGGACTTCCCCTACCTTCTTCTGCCCTTCCTCCTGCAAGTCCACCCTTGAACTTTTAGTTAAATCTGATTTCATTTAAATAAGCTTGGTGGAGGGTGACAGGAAGAGAGGTGGTCCCCTCCTGCGGCCCCTAGGGCAGGCATTCATTATGCAAGTATTTAACGGTGGGTACCTCCGCTAAGCCAGGCTTAGTTTCGAGGATATAGAAGCAAACCGGACAGGTAATGGCTGAACGGTGCTCATGCTGGGTGTTAAAGGAAGGATAACATCAGAACTGACTGGAGTGGGGGAGGGAGGGCAGACTCGGGGTTTGGGATTGGCGTATGCACACTGAGCTACATGGAATGATTGGTCAATGGGGACCTGCTGTATAGCACAGAGAATTCTACCCAATATTCTGTGATAATCTATGTGGGAAAAGAATCTGAAAAAGAATGGATGTGTGTACATGTATAACCGAGTCACTTTGTTTTACAGCAGAAATTTTCACAACCTTATAAATCGACTATACTGCAATAAAACTTAAAAAAATAATTGCAAGAGAGGCTGAGAAATGTAATAAAGTTGGAAATGTGGGGGGGGGGGAACTGATTGGTGTGATTAAACATCTATCAGCGTTTGAAGTCTATTTCCCCGATTAGATTGTATGACCCCATAACTGCCCCTCAGCATTGAATCCTGGCAGAGTGGCCACTCTGTACATGCCAGTTGTTATTCACCGAGCTGAGGACTAGGTGGGGCAGAGCAGCAGATCACTCAAGCAGGCTGAGCCTGGGGTGCCCCACCTGGGGGGCAGGAGCCGGGATAAACATGTCCATCCACTGACTGGTGGTGGACTGCGTGGTGGGTCCCAGGAAATCCCTGCAGACTCTCTGAGCTGCAGAGTGATGAAGTTTCCATGAGGCAGCAGGGGAATGAGTTGGGTGGGTGGCTTTTCCTGGTGAGTGGGGCAGGCTGAGGACGGGGGACGGGTGTTGGCAGTAGTGAAGGGAAGGAGCAGATGGGAGGACCTGGTGGGAAAGCATAAGATAGGTAGCTGAGCCCACGGGAGTGGCCACTTGGGGCTCCCTTCTTGGGGCAGAGGGGAACTTGAAAGTTTAAGGAATGCAGAATACAGGATGGGGAAGTAGGAAAAGTAGGGAAGAGCACATATCAGTGAGGGAGAGACCTCAGAACTAACACTGAGGAGCCAGTGTTTCTCTGTCTGACCTTTCTTTGGGGAGGGCTCACAGCCTCACTTACAAATGGTCCTGCTGCCTATTGATAGCAGGCTGCACACTCCAGGCACCTCTAGGGCTCTGTCCCTTCCCCACCACCTCTCCAAGGCTCCAGAGGCTCAGACTGGAGGTTTGGCTGATCAGATGGGGAAAGTAGAAAAATTGCAGCATGGGAGTTCCCTGGTGGCACAGCTGGTTAAGGATCTGGCAATGTCACTGCTTTGGTTTGGGTAACTGCTGTGGTGCAGGTTCAGTCCCTGGCCCAGGAGCTTCCACAAGCCATGGGTGCAGCCAAAAAAACAAACAAACAAAACAAAAACAAAAAACAACCCTGCAGCATAAAACTCCAAAAGGCCCCTAGGGGTCAGACAGTGGGGTTTAGGGTTGTGTGTTGCAGGGTGCCAAGCACCCAAGCATCCCACAGGGGAGAGGACAAAGGAGGGCCCCACTTGCTTTCCAGGGAGGACTTCACTCCGGAACCAGGCAGCTTCCCAGGAAAGGTGGGTACCTGGGGCAGATAGAGATAACACAAAGGCCAACCTGCTTCTATCCACCCTTTTCTCAGCCTTGTAGGACCAAGGTGACTCTGCCCTGGGGGCCCTAGAGGGTGGGGGCAGGGAGAGAGGTAGTGAGAAGGGCTGGCACTTGCTGGATCTGCAAATCTGGGTGGTGATTCTTTAGCTTGAACCTTTGCCAGCTCTGGGCATTGGAAGCAGTCTCAGCATTGCGGAGCAGATCCCTGCTGTCCCAGGCAACTGCAGTCATACAAAATTCACATCCCTCTGGGTTCTGTTTTTTTTTCCACGCCCATTGCATGTGGAAGTTCTGCAGCCAGGAATTGAACCCGTATGACAGCACTAACAACACCGGATCCTTAACCCACTGCACCAGCAGGGAACTACCCCCCAGTCTTTTTTTTTTTCCTATCTTTTTGGGGCTGCACCTGCAGCATATGGAGGTTCTCAGGCTAGGGGTCTAATTGGACCTGCAGCTGCCAGCCTACACCACAGCCACAGCAAAATGGGATCTGAGCTGAGTCTGCAACCTCCACCACAGCTCACAGCAACACTGGATCATTAATCCACTAACTGAAGCCAGGGATCCAACCCGTATCCTCATGGATACTAGTCAGGTTTTTTGGGGGGTTTTTTTTGGTTTTTTTTTTTTTTTGGCTTTTTAGGCCACACTCCTGGCATATGGAGGGTCCCTGCCTAGGGGTTAATTGGAGCTACAGCTGCTGGCCACAGCCATAGCCACAGCAACGCCAGATCCGAGCCGTGTCTGTGACCCCACCACAACTCACGGTAACTCCGGATCCTCAACCCACTGAGCGAGGCCAGGGATCGAACCCGAAACCTCATGGTTCCTAGTTGGATTCGTTAACCACTGCACCACAACAGGAACACCACTAGTCGGGTTCTTAACCCACTGAGCCAAAACGGGAACTCCTCCCCCTCCAGTCTTAATGAACAATCTTGAAATGGCCCAGACCCCACCCTTCCACTCTGGGCCAACAACAGGAGTCTGGAAAGAAATCGGGAGTTCCCGTTGTGGCTCAGCAGTAAGGAAACGGATTAGTATCCATGAGGATGCAGGTTCGATCCCTGGCCTTGTTCAGTGAGTTAAGGATCTGGTGTTGCTATGAGCTGTGGTATATGCCAGCAGCTACAGATCTGATTTGACCCCTAGCCTGGGAACTTCCATATGCCTCAGGTGCAGCCCTAAAAAGAGCAAAATTTAAAAAAAGAGAGACAAGAAATGGGAAGGACCAGGTAGGCTGCAGGCCAGTTATGAAGGACATCAAGACTCACTACTCTAGCCACTTTTCACTTCAGATTCCTCCTCCCCTTATTTTAGATTGTAATTTATCTTATAATCAAATTTAATTAAATAATTTTACTTCAGTAAGTAAAGGGACCCAGCAAGTATGCTCAACCTGCCCAACCGGGCAACATCAGGCAAGGGCTCAGGTGTGGACCAAGAGAATTTGCTACCCCAGTCTCAGAAATAGAACAAACATTTGAGGTGGGCCCTGGGTTATCCTGAAAATATTCAGCATTGCAGAGGCTGCCTCTTGGAGCCCAGTCGGATGCACTGGGGGGACCCTCAAGGCAGGCCAGGCAGGTGGCCCCTGGAGCTGGGCTTATCTCCCTCAAACAGCTGTGAGTTCACATTCCTTGCCTCCATTCCTGTGGTGTGTCTAACAGCTTGTCTCTTGGTGTGTGCAGCCCTGTGCGGGTCTGTGTGTATGCCACCGGGTATGCCCACTGGGCACAAAGGCACGGGTGTGTTTGGATGGAGATGCGCCTCTCTTGGCTGGGGACAGCCCTAGTTTTCACTTCTTCCTTTTTTCCTCCTGTCTCTTGCTGGCAAGGGCAGCCTTCTGCACCTCCTCCACTGACCCCCTCTGCTCTGCATACTACCTGTGCTGAGATATCCCTGTGCCTAGAATATGCTTCCTCTCCTCAAGAAAATTCCCTTTTACCTGTCCAGCCCTTACTCTCCAATGTCTTACAGGACAAAGCTGTGTCAGGCCACCTGGCAGAGTAAGTGGAAACAACTGTTTCTTTGAGGCTGGTCTGTGCCCGTGCTAACTCAGTGCAGTCTCCCAGCCCCCAGCCCAGGGCATGGTTCTCAGTTTGTCTATAAAGGTTTGTTGCCTCCATTTTTGTTTTTTGTCTTTTGTTTTTTGTCTTTTCTAGGGCTGCACCCGCGGCATATGGAGGTTCCCAGGCTAGGGGTCTAATCGGAGCTGTAGCTGCCGGCCTAGGCCACAGTGACAGCAACGCCAGATCTGTGACCAACACCATAGCTCACGGCAACACCAGATCCTTAACCCACTGAGCGAGGCCAGGGATCGAACCCACAACTCATGGTTCCTAGTCAGATTGGTTAACCACTGAGCCACGACGGGAATTCCTGGTGCCTCCGTTTTATAAGCCCCAGGCAGGGAAGCAATGATGTACATTCTGGTTGTTATCTAGCTCCCCTCCCCCCTGCCAAAAAGAAGCTCCTGGTGTTGGCCCCAAGGCTGGTGTGCCACCTCTGTCCTGGGTCATCTCTGGTGGCATCATTCTAAAAAACCCAGGCACACAAAAACTTTGGAAAACAATTTGGAATTACCCAGTAAAGTAATATACCCTACATATATCCTACAACACAGAAATTCCATTCCTGGGAAAATACCTGGAGACTCTAACACACATAAACTGGGAGACACATGTAGAATGTTTTAGTGTGGCCCCAAACTGGAAACAACCCAAATGTCCATCAACACAAGAATGGATAATTCAATTGCAGTATTTTCACAGAATGGAATA
The DNA here is from genome assembly GCF_054392235.1 of Sus scrofa. Classification (NCBI taxonomy): domain Eukaryota; kingdom Metazoa; phylum Chordata; class Mammalia; order Artiodactyla; family Suidae; genus Sus; species Sus scrofa. Next base: position 140,190,604 of record NC_139383.1, read on the forward strand.
CTATACAAGAAAAAAAATTGAACAAATTATAGCTCCACTCATTAACATGAATGAATTTTAAAGACAGAGGAATATATTCAGTATGAGACCCATTGCACGAAGCTTAAAAACAGTCAATTAAGGAGTTCCCTTGTGGTGCAGTTAAGGATCTGACATTGTCACTGTAGTGGCTCAGATCACTGTTGTGGAGCAGGTTCGATCTCTGGCCTGGGGAACTTCCACATGATTCAGGGGCAGCCAACCCCCCTCCCCCCAAAAATCAAGGCAATCAAAATACTATTGTTTAGAGAGACACACAGAGGTAAGAAGCCATAAAGAAAAGTGAGGCAAGGGCTGTCACTAAACTCAGGACTATGGTTCCTCTAGGGAGAACGTGTAAGGGGCAGCCACACTGGCTTCTAAGGTACTTGTAATGCTCTCTTTGTTGGCCTAGGTACTGAGTACACAGAAGTTTTAGTATTATTCACACTGCATATATATGTTACATACTCTTCTTTTTTGGGGGGAGGGGTCTTTTTAGGGCTGCACCCACAGCACAGGGAAGTTCCCAGGCTAAGGGGTGAATCGGAGCTGTAGCTGCTGGCCTAAGACACAGTCACAGCAACCCAGGATCTGAGCCACATCTGTGACCTATACCACAGCTCACAGCAATGCCGGAGCCTTAACCCACTGAGTGAGGCCAGGGATCGAACCTGCGTCCTCATGGATCCTAGTCAGGTTCGTTACTGCTGAGCCATGATGGGACTCCACATACTCTTCTGTATATACTATACACTTTATACAAGGGAAGAAAAGGACAGTGTGTGCCCCGACTCTGCCCTCTTTTTTTATCCAATCCCTGTGCTTGTCCTCAGCTGGCAGGGTAGGGTGGGGAACCCAGGGTCCCTCATCATAGTTTCTTTCTGTTTCTGAGGGGCTCAGAGGACTATGGGAGGTGAGGCCTCCCCTCTGCAGCTGGGCCCTAGCAACTCCAGGGTGGGAAGGCCTAGGGGAAGCAGGACCAGGCCAGGCCGGCTGACTCTGCTGTCTCTGCCAACTCTGGGGATTAGGCCAGGCTCTGGCCCACCTGTTGTTTCACTCATTCAGCATGAACATAGCACTGAGTGAGTGCTTACTGTGAGCACTGGGTGTTGTTGGGAGGGTTCAGCTGAGTGAGAAAGGTCATTGACCTCAAAGATCTGTACAGTATAGAAGTAATCACATATACAAATAACTACGGTACCAGCGAAATCTGAGCTAAGTGTCACATGACACTTTTTTCTAAAATGCTTCAACAAATATTTGTTGAGCATCTATTATGTGCCAGCAACCATGCCAGACTGTGAGCACATAAAGGCAGTTCCATCACAAGCCTGACTCTAAAGTTCTTAGCCTAATGCTAGGGAAACAGACACAGATGAGACAAACACAACAGTGGGGAAAGCCTGCTCCTGCAGGTATGCCTGGGGAGAAGCAAGAAGGAACCCCTCTTGGGATAGGGGAAACGAGGACAGAGAAGTGGGCAAGATCAGAGAAGGGCAGCCTTCCTGAAGGAGACAGTCCCTGAACTGAGTCTTTAGGGAGGAGGAAGCAAGAGCAAGGTGAGGGGCTAGGACATCCTCCACAGAGGGACCAGCTGGGGCAAAGGCACAGGGTCAGAAACAGTGGCAGGAGGACTGTTTGCAACTAGAACACAAGTACTGGGCAGGGGTGGGGAGAGGGGCAGCCAGGGGGGAAGGCTTGATCAGATGAGTCAGATCTGCCTTGCAAAACCTTAGACAGTTGTTGTAGAAACTTTTTTTTTTGGTCTTTCTGTCTTTTGAGAGGTTCCCAAGCTAGGGGTCCAATCCGAGCTATAGCTGCCAGCCTACACAACAGGAACAGCAACCCCAGATCCGAGCTGGGTCCTGTGACCTATACTACAGCTTATGGCAACGCCGGATCTATAACCCACTGAGCAAGGCCAGGGATCGAACCCACACACTCATGGTTTCTAGTTGGGTTCGTTAACCACTGAGCCACGACAGGAACTCCTCCTAGGTATTTTTTTAAATTGCCTTTTTAAAGTGGCCTTTCCTGTATGAAATGACACAAGATAGAGAATAGCCGGCCTCCCCCCCCCCCATGTCCTCATTTGGCAAAATAAAACGTCCATAGAGCCCTATGCACCCTGAAATCCAACACTGGGAGCCTCCAGGCCTAGCACCCTGCTTCTGCGGCAGGCGGCCGGCAGGGGTCAGGCGAGCTCCACGCAGGGCCCATAGAGCGGCGCCTGAGCCCGCCAGCCAGAGCCGTGCACCTCAACGAACGGGCGTCTCTGGGGAGGGGGCAGAGGGAGGACCTTGGACCTGTCCTAGGCTGGGGGTCGTAACTAACAGCCCTGGGTCTCAGCTTCCCCTGGTGGGGTGTGGGCTGTGCGCCCCTCCCCGACCCCCACGCCTAGCTGCTGACACCAGCTCTGGCTGCACTGGGCGGCAGGGGTCTGGGTGTGGCTAGTTCAGCCACCACCCAAGGTTTATTCGGCTACCCTGGGCAGCTCACCGGTCTTCTGGAAGGGGGCCTCCGCGCAGCCTTGTCTTCTGCACTGAGTTGTGGCGATCAAGGAGCTAAAGTACGAGGTCTATGTAGGTGAGGGACTGTTGTTACCAGGTTTTATGGGTTTGGAATTAGGACTCAGGCCTCTGGGGAAGTTACCCTCTAGGCCCCAAATCAGGTGTTCTAAAAGGTTGCTTGTGCTTCAGAATTACCCTTGGAGATTTGATTAAGTCTGGGGCCCCTCCAGGAATCTGCATTTTTTACAGGTTGCCAAATTCTACTAAAGGGTATGCCCAGACCACACTTGGAAAAACATTCCCTTAACTTCTGTTGCCATCCCACAGGGTAAGCAGGAGGAAAACAAAGAGTGGGATGGCAGTCAACAAGGGAGCTGGGCCCATATGACCCACCTGAAACTGTAGTGGAATGAGGCAGCCCAGGAAGAAGTGGTGCTAACCCTGGGCTGTAGAGTTGCACGATAGGGGTAAACAACCCCAGTCTCGAGAACTGGGTGCCCCCTGCTCTTCCACCATTCATGACTCTTGCTACACTTTTTGGGCTGTTTTCCCCCTGCTTTTTAAGGGCCACACCCACAGCACGTGGAAGTTCCCAGGTTAGGGATCGAATTGGAGCTGCAGCTGCCAGCCTACACCACAGCCACAACAATGATGGATCTTTCCTTAACCTACTGAGCAAGGTCAGGGATTGAATCACATCCTCATGGATCCTAGCTGGGTTCATTACCACTGAGCCACAACGGAAACACCTGGCTTTATTTTTAAACATTTCACATACAGTATCAGGAGAAAGATCATTCTCCCCAAGTTGGTGGCAGGGCTTCATCACCCACACCAACTGGTTAAAACATACCATTCTGTCACATTCTGAACATCTTGGGCTGGTTGTTCCAGATACACTTGAAACCAAATAAAACCACCATTTTATTTTATTTTTGTATTTTTAGGGCTACAACCGGGGCATATGGAGGCTCCCAGGCTAGGGGTCAAATCGTAGCTACAGCTGCTGGCCTATGCCATGGCCACAGCAACATGGGATCTGAGCCATGTCTGTGACCTGTACCGCAGCTCACGGAAATGCTGGATCCTTAACCCAATGAGCAGGGCCAGGGATTGAACCTGCATCCTCATGGACATTAGTTGGGTTTGTTACTGCTGAGCTACAATGGGAACTCCCAAGATCATTTTAGCCACATTCCTCTCCAGCACAACAAGGAGCAGGGTAGGCAAGAAGCCCTGGATACACAAGCCTCTCAGGACAGGACTGGGCTGGGGCTGGTAAAGAGCTAAAACCACCTGTCAGAAGCATCAGGCTGGGGACAGCTCTTGGCTACAGGCCAGGACTAGTAGTTAGAAGAGGCACCACTGGGCTGCAGGCCAAGAAAACCAGTTCTCTCTTAGGGACCTTCGATGGGGTGGGACAACCCAAACCTTTTCCACTGTGCTCCATCCAGGTGGACGTGCAAGGGGGCCCCAGGCTGGCATTCTCAGAACCCCTATTTCTGCTGGTCTGGATTCTATCTCCAGTTCTGATCTTGGGAAAATCGAGTTGTCTTGATTTTTATATTTTTGTCTTTTGAGGGTCGTACCCACGGCATACGGAGATTCTCAGGCTAGGGGTCTAATCGCAGTTGTTGCTGCCAGCCTATGCCAGAGTCACAGCATTGCCAGATCTGAGCCACATCCACAGCTCACAGCAATGCCGGATCTTTAACCCACCAAGCAAGGCCAGGGACTGAACCCGCAACCTCATGGCTCCTAGTTGGATTCATTTCTGCTGAGCCACAATGGGAACTCCTATTTTATTTTGTCTTTTTAGGGCATATTGAGGTTTGCAGGCTAGGGGTCTAATTGGAACTGTAGCTACTGGCCTACACAATAGCCACAGCAACACCAGGGATCAAACCTGCATCCTCATGGATACTAGTCAGATTTGTTTCCGCTGAGCTTCGACGGGAACTACTGTCTTGATTTTTAAAAACACTTTGGGGAGTTCCCGTCGTGGCGCAGTGGTTAACGAATCCGACTAGGAACCATGAGGCTGCGGGTTCGATCCCTGCCCTTGCTCAGTGGGTCAAGGTTCCGGCGTTGCCGTGAGCTGTGGTGTAGGTCACAGACGCGGCTCGGATCCTGCGTTGCTGTGGCTCTGGCGTAGGCTGGCAGCTACAGCTCCGATTCGACCTCTAGCCCGGGAACCTCCATATGCCGCAGGAGCGGCCCAAGAAATGGCAAAAAGACAAAAAAAAAAAAAAAAAAAAAAAAAAAAAAAAAAAAAAAAAAAAAAAATAAAAACACTTTGGGATGGTTTCAGGAAATTTACGAGCTTCTCTCAAGCTCCAACACTCTTACCACTGTGGCTCGCTCTCTTTTTTTTTGAACATCACTAGGAGGTCTGGGAAAGGGAGGTTGAGAACTTCTTTATCCTAAGAGCTGTTTCGTCCCCCCCCCCCCCCGCCACGCCGCCCGCCCCACCAATAAGCAATGAGTAGGCTGAAGGGCAGGAGCAGAACCTGGACCAGCCACTCTCCAAGGACAGAGAGCTGGAGCCAGACAGAGGGCAGTAGCAAATAGAGTCCTTCTCCCCCAAAACCACCAGTTAAGAAGCAGATGGGTTTGCTTCATAATGTTTAATACAAAACTGCAGCAGCCGCTGTGCAGTTGTAACAAAATTAGCCATAGGGTGTCCAGAGAAAGGTATGTGGACAGCCTTGGCTGGAGCTGAGCCAGCCAACCCAGGCCTGCTGCCCAGTCAGCTGTGGGCTGTCATGTGGCCAGGGCTGGATGGTGGCAATGTCAGCACAGTGCTGGGCAGCATTGAGCCCGCCCTTCACGAGCATGCTGACCTCTGCCCTACTGTAGGCTCTGGATGGCACAGATGTTGAGATGCCTATTCCCAGAGTGCCACCCCAGTATGGTAGGATTTCAGCCCTAAAGACTAAGGGATGGGAGTTCCTGCTGTGGCAAAATGCAATCAGCAGCGTCTTTGCAGTACCAGGATGCAGGTTCGATCCCTGGCCTGGCGCGGTGGGTTAAGGATCGACATTGCCGCAGCTGTGGTATAGGTTGCAACTGCAGCTCAGATCTAATCCCTGGCCCAGGAACTCCATGCACTGTGGGGTAGCAAAAAAAAAAAAGGATTGAGGGACGGAGGGACTGCTGCAGAGGCAGTGCCCACTCACAAGCTGCTGGAGCTGATGCCTCTGGAAACTGGCAGAAACAAAGGCTAGGTTTGGGGGGGTACCTTTCCCCAGAAAGAAAAGAGCCTATCAAGTTCAAATTCATAGAGAGTGGCAATGCTTCTGGTGTGCTTGAGCACAGGGTTCCCTGGCGGAGGTACACCCGAGATAAAGGTACCTGCCCTGGGAGGTGAGGGCATCAGGCTCAGAGAGGGCAAGGGCACATAGCCATCCAAGGAGCCCCAGAAAAGCCAGCGTGCTTCCTGAGAAGTCCATTTGAAGCCACTGCATGTTTTTCCTGGGTTGGCAGGAGCTGCCCCATCTCTCCTTCCAGAGAAAGGCCTTGAGGTGCCGGGGAAGGAAGCAAAGGATCTTGGGGTTAGTGGAAGTCTGTGTTGAAGGCTCTCCCGATGATCAGCCGCCTCACCTCACTGGTGCCAGCCCCAATCTCATACAGCTTGGCATCTCGCAGAAATCGGCCCATGGGAAAGTCGTTGATGTAGCCATTGCCACCTGCAGCCGTGGTTTGGACAGAGAAGAGAGGACAACGGGAAAAATAATGGGCAGTGAGCACAGCAAGGAGACCCAGTTCATAGACATGGGTTAGGAGGAAAGACTGATTGAAGAAAAGCAGAAAAAGAGGGTGAGAGGGAGGGTGTGGGGAATATCAAGTGGTGGGGAGGGTGGACAGGAAGCTGGAAGGCCACTCAAAGCGCTGAGGAGGCCAGGCAAAGGTGGGGGAGAACCCCTGGCAGATAGGGAGATGGGGGACAAGAACCTACTGCACAGCACTTACTGGGTGCCAGGCCCAGAGGGGGAGTAATTTGTACAAGTCACAAAGTCCAACAGTGGTAGAGCTGGGATTCAAACCTAGCCCATCTGGCTCAAGCTTGCAGTTTTTTGGGGGTTTTTTTGTTTTTCTTTTTCAGACATACCTATGACATATGGAAATTCCCAGGCCAGGGATCGAATCCAAGACACATCTGCAACCTATGCCACAGCTGTGGCAATTCTGGATCCTTAACTAACTGTGCCAGGCTAGGGATCAAACTGGTGCTATCACAGAGATAAGACATCATTAACCCACTGCACCACGGTGAGAACTGCTCAAGCCTGTGCTCTTAACCCCTGTGTGCCATTGAGAACAGGCTGTTCCACCTGGGAGGCAGCTGACTTCCCCATTTCCTGGCATCCACAGGACTAGGTGAGGAGGGTGGGGTCGGGTTGGGGCACTGCTGAAGGTAGTAGCAAGTTGTGGCCTCTGGTAGTTTTCCCATTTACGTTTCCATGTCCACCCAGTACCTGGGGCATAAGGAGCCTCAAGGTGCAGCCCAGGTGAAGCAGAGTGAGAGGTGGAGGCCACTCACCCAAACACTGGATGCCGTCCAGGGCTACCTTTGTGGCACACTCGGCACTGTAAAGAACCACGCCAGCACAGTCCTGCAGAGGAGGTGCCAGGTCAGGTGGGCTGCCCGGGCGATGTGGAGGTGGCCCAGCCACCACCTCTGCCCCATGTACCCTTCTCTGGGTCCGGTCCTTACCTTGGGGGTACAGTGGCCCTCATCACAGGCCTTGGCGACATTGTAGACATACTGCCGACAGGCCATGAGGCGGGTGTACATGTCTGCCATCTTTCCCTGCATCAGCTGCGCACAAAGGGAGGTCACAGTTCAGTGTGCTGGAGGAGTTCCTGCTGTGGCTCAGCAGTAACAATCCTGACTAGTATCCATGAGGATATGGGTTCCATCGCTGGCCTCACTCAGTGGGTTGAGGATCCAGCGTTGCCACAAGCTGAGGTGTAGGTCGCAGACAAGGCTCGGATCCCGCATTGCTGTGGCTGTGGTGTAGGCCGGCACCTCTAGCTTGGATTCAGCCCCTAGCCTGGGAGCCTCCATATGCTGCAGGTGTGGCCCTAAAAAGCAAAAAAAAAAAAAAAAAAAAAAAAAAAATCATTCCCTTAGTTACCAAAAGCAGGTCTGCAGTGGCAACCCGACAGCCTGGAATGGGTGGAATGGGGACCCAGGGCACAGAGAAATGGGACTTGCCTAGCATGACAGAGATGACCTGGAGTCAAGACCAGAGAGCAGCCGCTGCACTGTGAACACCGTGCCCTGAACTGGCCCCCCACCCGCTGACCCTCGTGACTGTCCTCAGCACAGAAAGCATGACTTGAAAGGTCACTCCCTCCCCACAACCTGCCCGCCTTCCCCTCCAACCCTACAGCGCCCTGTTCCTTCATCTGGAACAGGAAGGGAGAGGAACCTCTCGACAGCTTCCAAAGCCAAGTAGCTCACTGAGGAAACCTGCGCCCTAAACATGCAAACTGTTTTGTTTTTTGCTCTTTAGGGCCGCACGTGTGGCATATGGAAGTTCCCAGGCTAGGGATCGAATTGGAGCTGCAGTTTCCAGCCTATGCCATAGCCATGCCAGATCCAAGCCATGTCTGTGACCTACACCACAGCTCAGGGCAACACCAGATCCTTAACCCACTGAGCAAGGCCAGGGATTGAACCCACATCCTTATGAATACTAGTCAGGTTCATTTCCACTAAGTCACAACACGAACTCCCAAACTCATTTTTGCTGGGGAGGGCTAGTAAATGCCCACAGCACGTGCCCCCTGTGCTCATTTGTTAAAACATGAACTGAACGAAGGAGTACATTTCAACAGAAATGCTCCACTCACCTGGAAGTGGCCGATCTTCTGGCCAAAGGCTTCCCTCATGTGCAGGTAGGGAATGGTGTGGTCAAGGACAGCCTGCATGAGCCTGTAAGAAGGAGCGAAACACTGGCCGAGAGGCCTGTCACCCCACTTCTGGCTGGAGGTGCAAAAGGCTAGTGTGGAAAGGCCTTAGGGGCAGCTCAGTAAGACAAGGCACTGGCATCCCAGGAAGGAGAAAGGGAGCGTAAGGACTCTTGTCATCCTGCCCTGTCACCACACTACCCAGTCCTTGTAGCCCTTCCCTGAGACCAGGTAGAATGGTGGGACTGTGTAGATGGTTAGAGCCCAGGCATCCTGCTTCACATCTAACTAAGCAGGCAGAATAACACCTGAGGCCTTTTGTCTATCACCTAATGATACTTGTCTTCAGTGCGAAGAAAATAAACATGAGAGAGAAGGTTCTTTTTTGTCTCCAAGAGAGAATGTGCAGCAGCCAGGTGGTGGCCGCCAAGGGGAAGACTGCAGGGGTACCACCTGCCCGAGGAGGCTGCAAGAGCCCAGCTCCCTCCTGAGCCTCACACTCACCCGAGGGGCCCACCAGCCAGCACCAGCCGCTCCAGGTCCAGCCCACTCATCAGCACGTAGACGCCCTTACTTAGTTGGCCCAGGATGTTGACAGCTGCCGGGAAAGTGCTGGTCAGGCGGGAGAGGGCTGTCCACAGCCACACTGCCTTTATAAAAGCTGCTGGGTTTGGTAATGTGGCTCTCTCCCAAGACACTAAAATGTGTTACCTGACCTTCAACAAAGGTTCCAGGTGAGGAAAAGGATGGAGTTTACCATTTCTAGTCAGAAGTGGAGCTTGCTAGAGGGGACAGCCCCCCCTCTCCCCACCCATCCACAAGACCAGACCACAAAGGATCAATCCTTAAATCTTCCCCTTCTCGAGCTGCCTTGGGTAGGAAAGAATCAAAGCTAGTTTGGTCTAGAAGTCATCCAGCCCCTCCTTACTTCTGTTTTCACACCTGTGCCCATAAAGGAACCAGAGAATTATTCTGTCCCCAGGTTGAGTCTGCTCTGGTCAATATTACCCTCCCCCTGCCCCAGGGTGGTTCGTGGAAGTCTGTCCAGGAGAAGGACCATTTGGCACTACTGACAGAAACTGCCGAGCATCTCCACACACACACCCTGGAAGCCAGGACACTGGGTGGCCTGGGGAAGTGTGAGCAGGAAGCTGAGTGCAAACAGTAGACACCACTGACCTGCCTTTAATGCTAATAGACTTCTTCTTGCCCACAGTGAAGGCTCTGCACCCATCACCCCTCCCTAGATGGTCCTTATAACCAAAGTACACTTCTTTCAGGTGGCAGATTGTGGGAGAGAGGGATGGTTTATGACTGAGGCACAGAGCCAACCTAACTGGTGATCAAATCTGTGCCTTTGGTCTCGTTAGCACATGACAATGGTGCTGGCCTCTCGTGATGAGGAACCTTTATACTTCAGGGGAGAAAATGCTAATAAACTGAACAGCCTTCCCTTACCAAGTCCAGCTTCCATCAGTTTATTTAGATTTTTTTTTTTTTAGCATCATTAATGAATCCCTCACACAGGCTGTACAGGCAAAGGTACATGCAAGGAAATCTGAAGGACGTGAGTGGGTGAGGGCAGATCTTTCTTCTGGAATACCAGCTCCAGGCATGGTATTTTCCACATAGGAAACACACCATGCTCCCCTGCAGCCATGGTCAGGCCTCCAGCTGCAGGGGCTCTGGCCGTAGGACAGCTGTCCAGCCTGAGCCCCATACTTAAGAGCCAGAGGACAAGGGCACAGTGGCAGGCCTGCTGTCTGGCTACATGTCATTGGTGAGCTAGCAACGGGAGGTGAGGCTTTCCAACCCATAGATGGACCTTCACAGTTTGTGATGGGGTCGGGACAGGGCCTCCCCCATTCTCGGAAACTCACCAGGAACCTTGCAGTCTTCAAAGATCAGCTCACAGGTATTAGAGCCTCTCATCCCCAGCTTGTCCAGCTTCTTGGAGGTGCTGAAGCCTGGCATACCCTTGATGGGAACAAAAGGTGGCCCAGATTACAAAGCACCAAGGGGGCCAGGGAAAGGGAAGACCTCGAGAAGTACCCACCTTTCCATCAAGTGCATCTACTCACCTGGTACACCAGCGTCCTACCTCCATGTTCCACTCCTGGAGTCGCTGGCCTAAACCCTACCCGCCCCCCATTCCCCCTGCTACTGGCAGCATTCTCCCCAGTTCCCATGGAGCAGTTCTTGCCCAATGAAACACCAGATGCCTGAGGCTGTCCTGACCCCTCCTGGCTCTGTTTTCTTTCCTCAAGGGAAATCACTTCCAAGACACTCTCGCCAGCCCACTTGATCCTTTGCCTCCTTGTTCATCTGCCACCTCATGAAGTCCCACCAGGGATTAAGTCAACCACCTGCAGCATTTTGGCCTGAACTGATCAGATGAAGTGCACTGCCAGCTGCTGCTTCCTCCTCCTCCAGGAAGATGACTCAACTTGGAGCACTCTCATCTCAGCCACAGGCTTTGGGCTACTCACTTTTCTTGCCCTCCAGTCCCAGTCAGCTACTCCCTCTCTCTCCCTGTTCCCTACAGAGGGTACTGCACCCCTTTACAACACTCATGCATGAAACTCTCTACCAACTCTCCTTGTCTCTGACTCCAGTGGCCATCAGGCAGGAGGTTCTTCTACCACCACCTGTCCTGGGCCCAGGATCCAACTGGTGCCAGAGCAGTGATAACACCAGCTCTTTAACCCACTGCACCACCAGGGAACTCTCCCATCCTTTTTTTGGTCTTTTTGGAGCCACACCTGTGGTACATGGAGGTTCCCAGGCTAGGGGTCGAATCAGAGCTGTAGCTGCCAGCCTATGCCACAGCCACAGCAACGCTGGATCCTTAACCCACTGAGTGAGGCCAGGGATCGAACCCACATCCTCATGGATTCTAGTCAGATTTGTTTCTGTTGCACCACGAAGGGAACTCCCAGAATGCTCCCATTCTTTAAAACAAACTCAAACTCTCCACTTTTCATTCTAACTCCTGCTCTGTCTCCCTGTGCTTTTACTAACAAGACTTAGAAGGTGCAGGCCCCAGGCTCCACCTGCATGCTCACTCACACCTCGAGCTCCCATGGCTGCTCTCTCTCCAGGTCCACCAGTGACACCCTGATTGTCAAAGCCAGTGGCCTCCTTTCAGTTCTTACCTTCCTGAACCAACCGCACAGCCTTGCCCCATGGACGGCTCCACTATCCTCAGACTTGACCAATCCTCCCCAACTCCACTTTCTGGCCACCCGCCTTTCAGTCCCCTCTCCTGCCTCAGCCCCGCCCCCAGAGGGAGTCTTGGCAGAGGAAACAATACTGATCTCGGAAGAGATCACCTCTGGGACCACTTTCCAGAGACCAAGGCCTCTCGCCCTGCCATACACTCACCTTCTCCACAATGAAGGCTGTGATGCCCCGAGAAGGTGGCACAGCAGCCAGATCTGTCTTGGCATAGACAACAAGGACATCAGCATCAGGGCCATTGGTGATCCAGAATTTGCTGCCATTCAGGACATAGTAATCTCCTAAGGACAGGAAATTGGCTACTTGAACAAGCTGTGTGGGCTTTGTCTTAGCCAGTCAGTCCATAGATTTTCTGTTGAGCAAGAAGCTGTACAGCTGAGAAAGGCTTCTGGAAACCCAGGAAAGACCAATCCCCATCACTACTCCCTCACCTGCAACGTATGTCCCACTGCCCATTGCAGCTCATAGGTCAAGAGGCGCCTCACCCTTTTTGTCTGCTTTCAGCTTCATGGAGACAACATCGGAGCCAGCATTCGTCTCACTCATGGCCAGGGCTCCGATGTATTCACCACTGATCAGCTGCAAGGAAAACCCCAAAGGACCTCGTTATGGCTTCAGAAGTACCCTATGGTGGCTCACAGATACTGCCTGGTCACATGATACCCCTTCGAACTTCTCAGACCAGGGTAAAGATCAAGTCCTAGAAGAGAAACCCCATATTCACAAGGCTGAAGCTATCTCTCCTTTTCCCACTCCCTCTGCAAGGGATGCTAGTCCTAGGCTTCCGTTTCTTAAAATGCTCTGCAAATGTTGTCCAGGGGCTCAGGTGTTCTGGCCCTATTTTTAATTTTTTTTTTTTCTTTGGCTGTGCCCACAGCATGTAGAAGTTCCCAGGCCAGGGATCGAACCCACACCACAGCTGTGACAACATTGGATTCTTACCCTGGCGAAACCACTTGGGAACTTATACTTTTAATTTTCTTGACTGACTTTTTTTTCTCTTTTTTTTTTTTAGATTTAGAAATAATTTTTTAAAATTCAAGTATAGTTGATTTACAGTGTTGGGCCAATTTCTGCTGTACAGCAAAGCAACTCAGTTATACATATACATACATTCTTTATTATTCTTTTCCATCATGGGTTATCCCAGGAGATTGGATACAGAGCCTGTGCTATATATACAGTAGGACCTTGTTTTTTGTTGTTGTTCTTGTTGTTTTCGTTTTTAGGGCTACACCTGAGGCACATGGAAATTCCCAGGCTGGGGGTTGATTTGGAGCTGCAGCTGCCGGCCTATGCCACAGCCATAGCAACACAGGATCCTTAACCCACCAAGCGAGGCCAGGGATCAAACCTGCATCCTCATGGATACTAGTTGTGTTTGTAACCCACTCAGCCACAGAGGGAACTCTGAGGCCTTTGTTGTTTTTGACTGAAGCATTTTTTTTTTTTGTCTTTTTAGGGCCACACCCACAGCATATGGAAGTTCCCAGGCTAGAGGTCAAATCAGAGCTATAGCTGCTGGCCTACACCACAGCTACAGCCACAGCCACGGGGGACCCGAACCATGTCTGCGACCTACACCACAGCTCACGGCAATGCCATATTCCTGACCTACTGAGCAAGACCAGGGATCAAACCCACACCCTCATGGATACTAGTTGGAGTCGTTTCTGCTGCACCACAACAGATACTCCCAACGCTTTTTTTTTTTTTTTGTAATTTATTTATTTTTTTTAATAATTTTTACTCTTTCCATTATAGTTGGTTTACTGAAGCATTTTAAAGCAGATCCCTGACCCCTTTCCTAGCCCTATCAGGTTCAGGGCAACATGCTACAGAGAACAAGTCTGGACTACCCTCCCAGTGGGAAGAGCTTCATGGCTGGTGGCTGCACTATGATATCAGTGTGTTCCTCCATTCCCGGTTCCTCACCTTGGGGAGGTACTTCTCCTTCTGGGCCTCGTTTCCATTCCGCACAATTTGGTTGAGGCAGAGGTTGGAGTGGGCACCGTAACTGAGGCCCACTGCTCCAGAGGCTCGGGATATCTCCTCCATCACCACCACGTGCTCCAGGTAGCCCAGGCCAGTGCCGCCGTACTGAACTGGGGGTGGGGGTGGGGCAGGGGAGTGGGAAGGACAGCCTGGGGTGAGGACACTGATAGGGATCTCACTTTTTTTTTTAAATTTTATTTATTTATTTATTTTTTGTCTTTTTGCCATTTCTTGGGCCGCTCCCTCGGCATAGGGAGGTTTCCAGGCTAGGGGTCGAATCGGACCTGTAGCTGCCAGCCTACGCCAGAGCCACAGCAACGCAGGATCCGAGCGGCGTCTGTGACCTATACCACAGCTCACGGCAACGCCGGATCGTTAACCCACTGAGCAAAGGCAGAGATCGAACCCGCAACCTCATGGTTCCTAGTCGGATTCGTTAACCACTGCGCCACGATGGGAACTCCAGGAATCTCACTTTTATTTATGGTACAGAAACATCCTTGCAGTACCTATTCCAAGTTCCCTCCAGCAAGATCAATAGGCTCATGCAGTGGATCCTGCTTATAAGCTCACAGAACTGATTTTGCCTGCTGCCCCTGGTCAGCTGAGGTGTGGTTCAGAAAACAGTCATTGCAGCTCCTGCTTTATCTCACAAAGATCTCTCTCTCTTTTTTTTTTCCTAATGGGCATACCCACAGCATATGGAGGTTCCAGGCCAGGGACTGAATCTGAGCCACAGCTTCCACTTGCATTACATCTTTTAACCCACTGTGCCAGGCTGGGGGATTGAACCTGCACCTCCACAGCAACCCAATTCTTAACCTACTACACCACAGCGGGAACTCTGCAGAGTTCCCTTGCTCTTAATGAAGAGGACCAGAGCACCCACTATTCAGAAGGCTATAAAGGTACCAACCCTGGGGAAGAAATGAAGGAAGACCTAGGGTTTATCAGAGAAACACAAGGAGGGAAGGTCAAAGCACTAAGAAAAGATACAAGGCAGAAAATGTGTGTGCAGAAGACCTGAGGAGGGTGTTTCATAGTGTAGGTTTGGGACTAAAGAAGCAGGGCCAGAGTTCCTGTCGTGGCGCAGCGGAAACGAATCTGACTAGGAACCATGAAGTTGCGGGTTCAATCCCTGGCCCTGCTCAATGGGTTAAGGATCCGGCATTGTCATGAGCTGTTGTGTAGAATGCAGATGTGGCTCAGATCTGGCATTGCTGTAGGCCAGCAGCTATAACTCCGATGTGACCCCCTAGCCTGGGAACCTCCATATTCTGTGGCCTTAAAAAGCAAAAAAAAAAAAAAAAAAAAGGAAAAAGAAAAAAAGAAGGGCTGGTAATGGGACAAAATCTGGTGAAAGAAAGTCTGGGAGTTTCTGCTGTGGCACAATGGCATCAGCAGTGTCTTGGGAGCACTAAGATGCAGGTTTGATCCCTAGCCCAGAGAGTGGATTAAGGATCCAGTGTTGCTGCAGGTGCACCTTAGGTCATGACAGTGGCTCCGATCTGATCCTTGGCCTGGGGGCTCCATATGCCGTGCATGCCAAAAAAAAAGAAAAAGAAAAGAAAGTCTGGTGAGCAGTGCAGCAGAAAGCAGAAGAGATGCTGGGAGGGGATTTCAGAACTCCTAATAAGAAATGTGTTTTGTTTCCTTTGCAACAGATCCAAAATCAAAGAAGCTGGGTTATCTGGTCACAGCCTCCCTTCCCTTTGATTCGTGTTCACTCTGGCTTGCCTAGGCTCTAGGGAAAGTTAGTTCAACCACCACAACTCCAAGAAGGAAAGCCCATAGGCAAGTGACTTTAGAAATAGCTACCAGGACACCATGTGGAAATCAGAACTCATATCTGGCTTTCTTTTCAGAATTCCCTCTGGTAAGTGTTTTCCTCTGATTCCTAACTGCCTCTTTCCATTATTGAGCATCTGATTCAGAAGCCTATTCTCTATGGGGGCTCATAAACCCCCAAGAGACACAGGGAGAGTCGTTTCTTTTTTAGTGCTGCAGGTACAGCACATGGAAGCTCCCAGGCTAGGGGTTAAATCGGAGATGTAGCTGCTGGCCTGCGCCACAGCCAAACCAGATCCAAGCTGCATGTGTGACCTACACCACAGCTCACGGCAATGCCAGATCCCTAGCCTAGGGCCAGGGATCGAACCTGCACCCTCATGGGTTCTAGTCGGGTTTGTTTCCACTAAGTCACAATACAAACTCTGAGAGAGTCTTACTCAAAAGTTTCCAGAAGCCTTCCCCCTACTATTGTATGTTAAGATAGTCTAAATTAATTTATAAGTGCTTTCATCATTACCCATGATGCAACATTCTATAATCAGCTTAAATCCCAAGAACTATCTCCGAGTGGTTAAGAGAGGAGGTAA